>NC_066619.1:125969841-128369841 GCF_025201925.1 Gopherus flavomarginatus
GGAAACTGATTATACAACAGTCAAGAAGTGTTAATCAAACTGTTTGCAGTACATCAGACAAGAAATTTAGGGATTCCCGACCTGGATGAACACACTTTTCCTTTTCAAATTACTTAACAGGCAAGTGATAGCCAGAAATGCCTGTGGACATAATGCAAACCTCCAAAGGAGGGTCAGACTCACTGACATGGAATATTTTAGAAGGAAAATTCATATGTAAGAATTTTTCCTCCCTTTCCCTCCATATCAGTCTGAAGTTCAATGCAGAAAACAATTATCATTCCTTGGGGGAGGAAGTTATGGGAAATCAACTGAATTATGTAGAAATTGGAAAGGGAAGTAAGGGGTTATTGGGGCATCACACTTTGTAACACTCACCTACCAAGTACTGCATCTGCAGGGGTGAGGATAAGAACATAAGAATGGCCCTACTGGGTAAGACCAAAGGTCCGTCTAGCCCAATATCCTGTCTTCCGACAATAGCCAATGCCAGGTGCCACAGAGGGAATGAACAGAACAGGTAATCATCAAGTGATCCATCCCCTGTTGCTCATTCCCAGCTTCTGGCAAACAGAAGATAGGGACACCATTCCTGCCCATCCTGGCTAATAACCATTGATGGACGTATCCTCCATGAATTTATCTAGTTCTTTTTTGAACCCTGCCATGGTCTTGGCCTTCACAACATCCTCTGGCAAGGAGTTCACAGGTTGACTGTGCGTTGTGTGAAGAAATATTTCCTTTTATTTGTTTTAAACCTGCTGCCTATTAATTTCATTTAGTGAGCCCCTAGTTCCTGTGTTATGAGAAGTAGTAAACAATACTTCCTTATCTACTTTCTCTACACCAGTCATGATGTTATAGACCTCATCATATCTCCCCTCAGCCATCTCTTTTCCAAGCTGAAAAGTCTCAGTCTTATTAACCTGTCCTCATATGGAAGTCGTTCCATACCCCTAATCATTTTGTTTCCCTTTTCTGAACCTTTTCCAATTCCAATACATCTTTTTTGAGATGGAGTGACCACATTTGCACACAATATTCAAGATGTTTGCTCTAGAGTGCTTTGAGAAAATGTGGAGGGCGGACCACATAGCAACCTGGCAGATCTCACCATAGGTGGTGTACAGTTTCTTAGAGTGAGCAGCAATATGCTTAGAAGTTGTACCTGAGGTTTTGAATGCCTCTTCTATATACATCTTTTATCCCTTGTATGCCCTTTCTACTTCTCTAGGATGCTTGGATTCAGACAAATCTTCTGAAAAAGATTATGGTGACCTTCAGAAAGGAGGACTGGTCATTTTCAAGAACTGCTATGTCCTGGTAGAATATGTATAACTGAGGTTCCACAGAGTGCATGCCATGCTCTGAAATCCCTAAGGCTGAGGACATGGCATGTAGGCAAGAAACTTCCAGTGAGAAAAAGGTCTTCCAGTGAGAATACATGCTGATTGCAAAGACTAGAAGGGTGGTTTATGTAGGCTTGTAGTACACAGTTGAAGATCATGTCAAGAATCTGAGTATTAACGGAGCACTGATGATAGTGGTGGTCCTAAGGAACTTATTTTGTGAGAGTGATTAGAGATTCTCCGGGGTTTGTTACAGCTCAATATACTTACAGTTGTGGACTTGTCTTTCTGAAGTGTTAGCAAGGAGCCATAGCCATGCCTCCTTGTAGAAATGTTAGAGTGTTCTTTACTTTAAGCTGACTTTGCCCCAAGATGTCTCTTGGGTGCCAATATTTGAATCTCATCCAAGTGATCTGTAGTCATCATCTGTCTGCTCCAAGATGCTAAGAAAGGTTTATCACCTTATTCAAATATCTAAGTATATCTACTACTTAGTTTTAGCAGCACTGGATTTTGGTGCAGGGTAAGCTCCTGTTGGAAGATGTTCTGTTATGTTGGGATCTTGAGAGGAGATTCCAGTTATGGCTTAATCAGGCCTGAGGACTGAGACCCGAGTGCTACTGAGAAGGTAACCGAACTCGCTAGCCTGCTTGTTTGCTAAGTGTTTGCATCTTCACACTTGCAAGGAAAAGGAGGCCCTGAAGCCACTTCTGAAATTAGGTGTCCAGATTTCCCACTTTTAAGTGTGTCTTCCTTATGTAGTATCTTTTGGTTTTCCAACTGGATCTGGATACCAACAGGTTCATCAATGGACTTCCAACCTACTTTATGATGCTCTGCAAAAATGGCTGGCCCTGATTGCAGCCCGTCAGGTCTAAGTGCATCCTGCAGTGCCAGTCAACTTGGGCTTTTCTTCTCCTTTGATGTGTAGAATCCTGAGGGACAGAACAAGAGCTTCTGCCCAAAACATGATCCAGGCTTCCGTGAGAAGTACTGAAGATTTCTGCTTTCTTATCGAGGAGGTGTTGCCCTTCAAACTCTCCTCAGAAAAGGAAAATATTTTTGGAGCCCAGCAATTTTGAGAACAACTTAGAAGACAACAAAAAAAAAAAAGAGGAAATAAAGATATTTAGTTTCGGGGTTTTTTTTTTTTTAAATCCTGTAAAAGGCTCTGCTACAAAGGGAGGCCTGACGTCTGCCATCTGTATCCGTGTGAAGGTCCAGAATTCTGGAGAGCTCTTCCTGAGGGGTGCTTTAAACCCACACACAGAGGAAAAGTTGTGGTCTGCCTTCAGTTGCTGCTGTTAGAAGGAACACCAAACTGTGAAGCTGACACAGAATGGACAAAGAATAGAGATAATAATGATTACACTATTTTTTAAGTTCTTTGAGATCTTTGGATAAAGAAAGGGACTAGGGCAAAAGCCCTATAATCCCTCTCAAAGAAAGCTACCAACTGGGGATGGTGGTAGACATGAGGGCACTAGGAATACCCGATCACGCTGCCTTTCAAAAGGAACACTGTGTTACTCAAGAAACCAAAATCATCTTTAATGTGGAAAAGTTTAACTAGTAGAGAAGCTGTGGTCTATAGTATGCCAAAATCTAAACTCTGAAGTTTCAGAATGGCTGTCTATCCACATTATAAGAATGGTACAGTGTATTTTTTAAATTGTAGTATGAATGACTGTAGCTCTGAAGTGCTCTGACCTTCATGGTCCCTAAAAGATATTTTCCTACCCATTTTGCAGAATTTTCTTGCTCTTCCACAATTCTACTGTTAGAATAATGAATATGTGCAGAAATACTATCTGTCCTAGCTGAGAACAGGTTACTTGATGGAAAACTGAAAAATATGTTTTTAAGTTTCATGCATGTTTTCATTCTGAAATATTGGAAATGTAGGTGTAAGACAGATTTTTTTAACAGACCTAATTTTTATTCTCTCCCTCCATCATCCACATTCTCATCTGATTCTTTTCTACGCCTTACACTGCACAGAATAATAATAATACAGAATAATACAGAAGAGTCTCTTCTTCCTTATCTTTCCTTACTTCCATATCTTGTCTCACTCTCTACTACCTCTAAGTGTCATTACTGTATCACTCACCTCTTCCTGCACACATCAAGACTAGATATTTTCCTAAAGGATATGTTCTAGTTCAAATGGGAATTAATTCAGGGACATCTTATGGCCTGTGTTATGCAGGAGGTCAGACCAGATGATCACCAGAGGTCCCCTTTTGGCCCTATAATCGATGAACCTATATTACTTAGGACCCTCACAAGCACTCTTCTCCACTGCCATAACCAACCACATCTTAAGTGGTTGTGATCTTGTAGCTCTATCCCACTGTTTAACTTCTACATTCATATCAGATTAGTTTCAATTTTGATTATTTTACCAACTTATTTTATTCTAACCCAAGCTTTCATAGTGTGCATCAGAATATTTTAGAACATATATGATAATTAAATATGTTTTAGCAATAAATTAATGACATAAGAAATAACTTTCTTTGTTTCCAAGGAATTATACTTTTGCCATAACAATTCATTCTAGAGTAAAAACTGACAAAATCTTTCATCCTGGAAGGAACATTTCCAAACCAATTATATCTAGTGTTACAATGTATGAGATTTAAAAAAAAAAAAAAAAAAAATCAGAGGGGTAGCCGTGTTAGTCTGGATCTGTAAAAGCAGCAGAGTCCTGTGGCACCTTATAGACTAACAGACATTTTTGGATGCATCCGACGAAGTGGGTATTCACTCACGAAAGCTCATGCTCCAAAATGTCTGTTAGTCTACAAGGTACCACAGGACTCTTTGCTGCTTTAAAAAAAAAAGTTTCCCAGTTTGTGGCTATTTTGAACTCTCAAAATGAGTTTAATTAAAATACACCTGAATATTCAACTCAGTAGCTACCTTTCATAAAGATTTTAACTACTCCTGTTTAGTACCCATAGCTGTATATACCAGTATAAATTTATGATATTTGGGAATGGATCCAATATTATTTGCAATTTACCATAGAACTACAACACTGTACACAAGATACACACGAACTCCCATTACCAGTAACATGACTTTTGGGCATATGTATCAAGGGCAGAAAAGTCGCTATTTATTTTAAACAAATGTCTAAACTATCCATTAAAGAAAAGGAGGGGGGAGATGCATACTGAACTTTGAACGTAAATAATGATAAAAGATTGGTGTGCTGAGAAGAATAAGTACCTTCAAACCTGGAGCCAAATCCTGTCTTCAGATGTGTATGCATGACTCCTCCTCAAATCAAAGACAGCCTCACGCCCCAAGCAGCTACAACCTAGAGTTCTTACCTGAAGCTCGTCTACTACCCATCCGAGATCAGCATGATTTATGCCTTTCTACATGTTGCTGGTTTGCTTCACAACAGCTTTATTTAATCATATTTCTCTATATCGAACATACATTGTGGTGTACCATGTTAACTGGGCAACCATAAAACTTTATGCTAAATTACAGGATAGTGTTTCAGGATAGTGACTGTATCAGCTCATTTCCCCTATCCAGTTATTTTCACTCTCCGTAAGGTCATTTTAAATTGTAAAGAGTAAGGAGCTTGAATCAAATTAGATTGTTGTTTAGATAAATAAAATATGTGCCAGGAAAAACTCTCACATTTTGAACTCTTTGTAAATTGTTCCCCAACCACCAATGAAGACTTTAAAATCTATTTCATCATTTTGTTACTGTGAGATTTTGCATGGCAAGGTTGAGTGAAACCATGCGTACAGACATTTATACCCTGTGCAAACCAAATGTTACAAATCCATCAGAGAAAGCACTGTTGAGATCAGTAGCAACATTCCAGCTCAAGCTGCTTGTGTCTACAACGATTATAGAATAAAAGACCAAAGGAGTAAATTTTAGTTGGGATTATTTGGCAGCCTGTGCATACGCCCTGCATTCATTGTCGTGCCTATGTTACACGAAGTCCCTAAAATATTTCTTGAGAGTTGTTGAGAAAGTATGGTGATGCTAGAGTGTCTCAAAGAAAAGATCACCAGAATTTTTTTAACATGGGCAAAACAATTTATTTTCCCCTAGCCAACTGGCTGTTAGCTAAAGCTGTAGGGCAAACTCATTTTCTCTCTCCTTCTAAGTGGTCTGACCGGTGTCACTAGATGGGACAGAACACCATAACCAGGAGGTGTGGGGGTTACAGTCACTAATATTTTTGTATGTGCATGATGTGATTATGTTGCACTGAGTTAATTTTTAACTCAAATTAACTTTTTATTCACTCTTTCCATTGAGACAAACTGTTTGTTGTAGAATATATATTTAGGAACCCAACCCGTAACTCTGTTTCTGTATTACCACCAGAACTTACTCTTCTAGTGGTATGTTCTTAAGTACATTTCGCTTTTGTATGTCTTTGTGATTAGGGCTGAGAGATACACCCGCTTTTAAAATCATTGCTTTCATTGCACTGCACTCCTTATGCTGTATACTTTTGCATCATGGTGCAGTTATCTTGACGTTTATTTGCAAACAAGTCTAATCTCGGCCATTTGTTTAGACTTGTATACTGTCTGTGTGTCTTGGGTTATAGGTCTAATTAAATGACCCCTCTCCCGGTTTGCTAACACTTTCACTTCAGAAGGAGAATTTTTAATAAACTTGCAAATATCCTCTATTCTTTGAAAGATCAAGTCCTTTTCTTACAGCTGTCTGCTTTGACCCTTTATGCCACTAATAAATTGGTCTCCAAACAGTTCACCTGTTAAGTGTTCAAATTCACATGACTTCGCTTTATTACACAAGTCTGTAATATAATGGTCAATGGTTTCTAAAAATGAAATCAAAACTCAGCCAAACCATCTGTGCTCCACCTTGTTCAATTTTCAAATCTTTACATCCAAAGTGTGAAAGAATCACATACAATATCTTTATACACCTTCCACGGGGCTAAACGATGCTTCCATGGGCACTTCTCACCACACTTGCTGCACAGATATATTTTAGGAAGAAAAACATTTATGTGAGCAAGTAATTGATGTGCAAACTAAACTGGAACATGGAGCTGCATCACAGCAAACAGCAGGGCTGACAATGCCACATTTTGCTAAATTCTGGCCTCATTCCTCACGGAAACTATGATACTATATAGACAGATACTCAAATATATTTTTATCTATTTAAAAATACGTGCTCACTGTATAATAGAAGGTTAAAAACAGATGGTTAGATCATCAAGTTTTACCTCGCATAACATTTATTGACAAAGGTGGACATGGGCTAATGATTGCTAAACGTTCTACTCACATCAGCATAATGGCCTTTCATATCACAGCGGTTACAATGTTTACGCCAATAAGCTCTCTCAAGGCACTCCCTAGAACAGTGTCCAGGCAAACAGCAGTTTAAACAAAACCGTGCTGGGCAAGTATTTTGTAGGTGATCTCTCTCTGCACACAGGAAACAAGGGGGAATTTTCTATGGAGAAATACAGAAAGAAGGATCTTGGGTGAAAACATTTCAACTGTTTGAAGTATTTAAAAAATAACTGGTGAAACACAAACCAAAATGAGCGCAAACACCCACAAATCATCACATTCATAATTATGTATTCTCATCTGGGATAGTAAGATTATAGTGTTTCTTCAAGATTTCTTACTTCTTAAACAAGATTTTCTATTCTTAAACAAGATTTTCTTACTTCTTAAAGAAGAGAAATACAAGCTAACATTGTAATTCCATATACAGTACTTCCTGGTTCTAGTTTCTTCTCAAGTTTCATGAATTACTGCATACACTTGTACTACTTTCAACGAATCAACAACAATCATGCTAAGAGGAAACAAACATTTTGATTTGAGACAAACTTCTCATACCTGAACAGTGTGTGCTCAAATTTTGGATACAACTTGGATGAAAGATGTGTAAAATGCACGTAAGATGTGTAAAATCAAGTTGGTTTATATTTCCTTTTTTAAAATACTGTTTTAAAAAATGAAAAAGCTGTCTCTCTTAGTGGCATGCTGTTATATGTAACACAATGGATTCTAACGATTCGCCTCTATATCTATGCCAGTGGTTTCCAAACTTGTTCCGCCGCTTGTACAGGGAAAGCGTACCTGCCACGTCCACAGGTTTGACCGATCGTGGCTCCCAGTGGCCACGGTTCACTGCTCCAGGCCAGTGGGAGGTGCTGGAAGCGGTGCGGGCTGAGAGATGTACTGGCCACCGCTTCCAGCAGCTCCCATTGGCCTGGAGCAGCAAACCACAGCCACTGGGAGCCACAATCAGCCAAACCTGCGGACGCGGCAGGTAAACAAACCACCCCGGCCCACTAGGGGCTTTCCCTGCACAAGCGGTGCAACAAGTTTGAGAACCACTGATCTATGTCATAAAAGTGAATGTTCATACTTTTGAGATTCCCACGCATGCGTACTAGTCCATTTATGGAGTTATAAAATCAGACTATTGAAAGCCTATTTTGAAGCTGTGTCCATTTTAAGCCAATTTCCCCAATGACTGAGTTTGTTATTTGAGGCTCAAATGGCCACTGGGTGGGAATGACTGATAGTCACTGAGAAACTGGTTTTAGATAGACACATCCATAGACTTGGAATAGGAAGCACTCTCAGAAGGTGTAGGCTTTGCAAAATTCTTAGAGCTTTTACAGTCTTTTCTGTTGGGAGTGGTTAAGTCACACCAATAGAGACTGCAGCCATTTCCACATAATATTTTACATAGTAGATGTTTTTCAAAAAAACTGAAGATGAGTATTTTAGGTAAAAACTTTCTGTGTTTGGTTTGTTGAAATCTGAGCTGTTTGAGGTCACATTTAATTTCATATTTTCTATGACGGCAAAGGGAGGTAAATAATCTTTAAAACAATTCTTTGCCAGGGCAAAAGGTACTAAGTCTAGATGCTGTTCCTTCCTAAAAAATGTTTCTCTTTACTTTAGTTCTTTTTCTCTGAGAGTCTTTATAATATAAAACAGTTAAAAAATGTAAAATATTCTTTTAAGATCTCAACAATATGTCTTTACATTATACTTACCTTTATTTTCTCTGTATTCATTTGTAATTGTGAGAGATTTTAACTTCATACAAAAAAACCCCCAAACAAACAAAAAAAATCTTAACACCAACTAAAGCCTTTTTTAACTTTGTAAATTAAATTAGTCTTGTCCAAGAGATCTTATTGTCAAATTTCAACCTGTAACAAACCTTTAAGCCAAATGACAAACTCTTGAAAAAGGGTGGCTCAGTGCGGGCTCCCTTACCCTGGATGTCTCTTTGCAAGCAGTCCTCACATTGCATTCGTAAATTCACCACACTGCACTTTATTTTAGAGTGTCTTACATTGCCCCACCACAAGGCTTTTCCTGTGTTTCACTGTACCCCCTAGGCACTGAGTCGAGGTGAGGGAGAGAGGTCTCACCTCTCTCAGATCCTAAGCTTCTTTGCCTCTCCTTCCAGCCCCGCTTATCTGCCATCCTACTCCCATGCAACAGTCCCCAGCTGATGAGCTGGATCCCCTTGTTAACTCGCCAATCACCCAGTCCTAATCAATTATCTCCCAATCTGGACCATACAGGGATGATTATAAACTCCACAGCGTGGTGGGCCAGCTCTAGGCCAACCCAAAAGCGTGTTAACTAGTAACCACAGAACAACGGGCTGCCTCTAAAATAAATTAAAATATTGCATTTACCTTTGGAGTAGGACAGTTTTTAGACAAATGACCCCGTTTATCACAATTTCTACAAGTAACATTTTTGTCTGTTGCATAGTATCTGCTGGTGCGTCTCAGGGGTGCATAATTACCAATCTGTGCCTAGGGAAACAAGAAAAAAAAGATGTATCTATTATTTGGGCTTTTGTGGTTTAGTGCTTTGTTGAATTGTATTTTTGTAGCTGTCAGCGCTGGTACGTTCAGTTTGAAATCTAATATTGTACTCATACATATGTCAACCATTTAGTGCTGAAGTGGATAGTTCTGTTCTCTTAAACTTTGCCCTACATGAGTCTAAATGACTGGCTGCTAAATCACTGGCAGACATTTTTGTCTTTTTTTCAGACTACAAGAACAATTAAAAGGTCTGTCTTCTTTCGAAAATCTCAGAGAGGCTCAACTGGCTTTCTCATTCCAGGATGAACTGTAGTTCCCCCCAGATTGCACATGTAGCTAACCTTAATTACAAATACAAGTCACCATACAACAAGGGTAGACACATTCCTTAGAAGAAATATAATGCTGTAGGGAGCTCTATTAAACCTGCATTTTGCACCATGACACATTAGAGTGAACTTGCAAAACACACAACTGTGACCTCACATGTTATCTCCACAGAAGCAGAGGAAGTTGATAATTCTCTCTCTTGCTGCTGAAGATTTATTTAGTACTAGTAAACATCAGGTTTTTTGTTTGTTTGTTTGTTTTTTAAACAGACAGGATGTTGGGCATAGAACTAGGACAGATGCAGCTGTCACAAGCCAAGCTGAAAGATTGAGGGCCCCTGCATATGGAATAGGGTTGCTAATTTTGGTTGGACTTATTCCTATAGGAGTTATCACATGATATAGTTTTTAATTAAAGATTAATTTTTAATTCCTGGAGACTCCAGGACAACAGTGGAGGTTTGGTAACCCTCATATGGAAGCATTATTGGACCTGACTGGAGCTGGTTGTGAGACAGAGAGAGAGGGACCCTCAAGAGGTCTGTGTACTGTGCTCCTCTTAGATAGTCTAGGGCTATTAGGATTAACTTTCTTCCAGACCCTCCAGAAGGAGGGGTATGTGAGTAGGGCAAGACAAGAAGTCCCACCAAATGATAAATGCATCATAAATAAGTGCAGTTAGAGGCTGAAGAGTCTGGTTTTGCTTCAGAGAGCTGCTGATGTCTCATGGATATCTTTAAGAAAAATTAATAATTCTGCTCACACCTTTACTCTATTTTTTTATTTTCTGTTTATATAGGGATACCTGTGTGAATAAAAGTTTTTTTTAATTTTTTAAGAATTCATCTCTTCTTTCTGCCTATTCTACATCTGATATCTTAATGCTCTGTTTCTGACATCATAGTTGGAAGCTGTGGAAAGTGATTATGATGTTAAGAAAGAACTATTACTTCAGATGAACTCTTAAAAAGCAAATATCCTCTTTTCATGTAAACTAGTGTTACCAACATACAAGGGAGAGAGAGAGAGAAACACAGAAATACACGATTTATAAGAATGTTTTCCAAGTATGTTGTTCCTGAGGGATCAGTGGGTCTATAATAAGGGGTTTCATTCATAAGGTTATGCCCCCTCTTTTAAAAACCACCTACAATATTTGGAATAATTTATTAGGCTATATTACCTCTAGGTCTTTATCACTGATGGACCAGTCCACTCCATCTTCTCCTGCAAAACAGATATATTGTGAAATATATTAATGCGCTGAAAGTTATTTTGTAAATTCAACCACAGGTGATTTCTATGTAGTCACTGAAAGGAGACAAGACCAGACCTGTTTTTAAAAGCACATCATTGGCAAATCTAGTTTCAGTTTCAGCAAAGGGACACTATCAATCTGTTTGGCTCCATGTTTGACCTACCTTACAATTAAAATGTTCTCTTTGTTGTGTGTGTTTTGTTAAACAAGGCATCAGATAGGAAAGAAGTCACTATGTGGTAAGTGGCACTGACACTGAAGTACTGCACTACTGGTTACACACATTACATTTAACTGCTGTCTGTCAAGGCACACAGAACCCTTAGAAAATCCGTGGTCACCCTCATGGACCTCTAGGATCTCAGAGACACAAGGTGGGTGAGATAATATCTTTCATTGGACCAGCTTCCATTGGTGAGCGACGCAGGCCACATCTACCCTACAGACTTAAGTTGACATATGTTAGGTCGACATGCAGCCATTGCTGTGGTGGCTGATGTCCACACTACCCTCCTTCTGCCAGTGCTGCGCATTCCCTCTCAGCCAGCAGTGTTGGCCAGCTGCCCAGGCTTCTTGCCTCCCTGTTCCCCGCCAGGGGCAGGGGAGGGATATCAGCTCAGGCTTCTTGCCTCTCTGAGCAGGGAGATGGGGGCAGTCAGGTTCTAGCTGCCCGGCTTTCTTGCCAATTTCACAGCTTCAGCATGGAGCCCTGAAATTGACAAGACAGTCAACAGCTGATATAAGTAATTCAGTGTCTACACAGAGCCTGCCCCGCTCTAACTACACCACCATAAGCACCAGGCCTCTCGTGGAGGTGGAGTTATGTCACTGCAGTAGGGCACTTACATCGGCGGGACAAGGCTGTATTTCGTACATTGACATAATTAGGCCAACATAAAGCAGTTTACGTTGACCAAACTGTGTAGTGTAGACCAAGCCACAAGCTTTCAGGCAACACAGAGCTCTTCTTCAGTTCTGGGAAAGGTACTCCCAGCATCACAGCTAAATGTAAGGTGGAATGCCGATTGTTTAGCAAAAGTAAAAAGAACAGGAGTACTTGTGGCACCTTAGAGACTAACAAATTTATTTGAGCATAAGCTTTCGTGGGCTACAGCCCACTTCATCAGATGCACAGAATGGAACATATAGTAAGAAATATATATACATACAGAGAACATGAAAAGGTGGAAGTAGCCATAGCAACTGTAAGAGGCTACTTAATTAAGATGAGCTATTATCAACAGGAGAAAAACTTTTGTAGTGATAATCAAGATGACCCATTTTAAACAGTTGACAAGAAGGTGTGAGGATACTTAACATGGGGAAATAGATTCAATATATGTAAAAGCAGCAAAGAATCCTGTGGCACCTTATAGACTAACAGACGTTTTGGAGCATGAGCTTTCGTGGGTGAATACCCACTTCCTCAGATGCATGTAATGGAAATTTCCAGGGGCAGGTATATATATGCTAGCAAGCAAGCTAGAGATAACGAGGTCAGTTCAATCAGGGAGGATGAGGCCCTGTCTTAGCAGTTGAGGTGTGAAAACCAAGAGAGGAGAAACTGGTTCTGTAGTTGGCAAGCCATTCACAGTCTTTGTTCAATCCTGAGCTGATGGTGTCAAATTTGCAGATGAACTGAAGCTCAGCAGTTTCTCTTTGAAGTCTGGTCCTGAAGTTTTTTTGCTGCAGGATGGCCACCTTAAGGTCTGCTATAGTGTGGCCAGGGAGGTTGAAGTGCTCTCCTACAGGTTTTTGTATATTGCCATTCCTAATGTCTGATTTGTGTCCATTTATCCTTTTCCATAGAGACTGTCCAGTTTGGCCGATGTACATAGCAGAGGGGCATTGCTGGCATATGATGGCGTATATTACATTGGTGGATGTACAGGTGAATGAACCGGTGATGGTGTGGCTGATCTGGTTAGGTCCTGTGATGGTGTCGCTGGTGTAGATATGTGGGCAGAGTTGGCATCGAGGTTTGTTGCATGGATTGGTTCCTGAGCTAGAGTTATTATGGTGCGGTGTGCAGTTACTGGTGAGAATATGTTTATATGTAATGACCCAGCATAAGCAGTTAGCACATATTGCAAGGGACCTTTCAAGGTAGAGTGACCTGTTAACACCTCTGCAGTCATGGGACAAAAAGAGGAAGTTAGTGGGTTACAGATTGTTGTGATAAGCCATAAATCCAGTGTGTCTGTTCAATCCATGATTTTTGGTTATGAATTTAAGCTCATCTTTTGAAAGTGTTGCACAGGGTTCCTGAGTCTCCTCATCCTCATTTAGTGCACAGATGAAACAGTCTGTGCACTCAGTTCCGGTGTCCGAACCCAGACTGGCCTGCAGCAGCCCAGATTTCTAATTCCAGGTGAAGTCCAGCTCAGCCCTGCACTGGAGCATGTCCAGAGCAGACAGAATCTTTGGAGAATGAAGCTGCTAAAATCTAGTAAGTTTTTACTGAGTGTGTGCGAACTGCAAATAGAGGAAGATGTTCATGGAGATAGCAAAAGGAGAAATCCCTGCCAAAACTGAATTCCTTGCTCCAAAGCTTTTCAAATCATTTTTTTAACATTGGCAAAACAATGTATTTTTCCTTAGCCTCATACTTTGAAACTGCACAACCATTCTGGCAGGAGTATTTAAACAAACAAACAAACAAGCCTGAAGCAGACACTTGCCATGGAAAATCTCAGCCCAAATGGTTGACATTTAGCAACGTTATAATAAACTGAAAACAGGATCTTATAATGGGAAGTGTAGGACAACCTCGATAATAAGTGATGCCACCAGCCCTGCCTATGAGATGCATGAATAAATAACTTGCATTTACTAACAGTAAAAACTCTAAATATAGAGTCCTCTGATAATTAAAGGTGGCGAGCCCCCTCCATTTATTTTTTAAATGTCAAAAAGGTAGGTAAAGAATGGCATTTGAGTGCAAATAAATATATTTTATAATTATTTATCTAGCTCTTATATTGACCCCATCACCATGGTATCTGAGCACCTATTCTAACGCACCCCACATTATTTTAGACAATAATGTCAAGTTTTCTGGACCAGAAATTATCTCCAGATATTGGTGTATGACTCCCATCCCTTTTCTTCAATGGAAGCTGCTTGTTTGCATCCAAAGGATAATTTGGCCCTACTGTATGCACTTATTAAAAAAAAGTCAGTCTTCAAGTTTACATGACAGGTACACTGTTGAGAATATTTTCTATTTTTAGGAGTCTGTCACAGAAATTCACTCATGAACAAAATACGGATTAGGAGACATTTTGGTCATAAAACCTCAGATCACATCTAATAAAGACTGTACTAATGAATTACAGAGAACAGAACCATTTTTTTACAAGAAAGAATTCTGAATTGAATAAAGCATGTTAGAAGAAATTCTCAAAATAAAAATCTAGAAATATTATTTAATATGCTTAGCATATCCTTAAGGTTTCAGAACACATACTACAACATTCCGAGCAGTGAAACAGAATCCCTCAACATATAGACAAAGTTTTAAACAATTAAAACCCAACCACATAAAAGGCAATGCCATACACGAATGAATGCCTCACATTTCCCAGGACCAGAGGTTTTACAAATACTATGTTTCACAAATTGGGAGCAAACATTTCTTATTATGGTTCAATCCTGCAAGGTGCTGAATACCGTGGCCTCAATCCAGGCAAGTACTCAAAACATATCCTTAATATTAGGCATATGAGCAGTCTCACTGACTAAACATAGGGACACCATGTGGGGTGAAGTCCTCAGTGACCCCATGTTTTTCATAGCTGGAGAATTTGACCTGAAATCCAAACCTTGCAGCTGAACTGTGCTCCAGAATCCAAGCTTTCATGTAAAAAATTATGAGCCCCCCCACGATGCAGATAAACATAAAACCAATACACAAGTGTGAATTGGTGTCGTTTGTTTGTAGACAGCTCAAAACAATAGTTCCAAGGGACAAGAACTTTCTTCTTCATCTTAATAGGTCACTGATTATGAAACCCAAAGGGTAACAGTCATTACTTTTAAAGCCCCAGTGCTGCAAACTGTCACAATGCACAGTCCCACTGAAGTTACTGGGACAATTCACAGGAAAAGTTCAGAACAAGTGAAACTGTTTTTCTGGTTCTGGACCAACACTGTCAAGTATTTCATAGCTGATTATCTGAGCAACCTCTAACCACCTCAAGTTTCCCTACCTAGCTGCCAAAACCTCTGCTTCCCCTACAGCAATTTCTAAGACGCAGTACTCCCTTAATACAAAAATCCATGGCACAGAGAAAAGTGAAACTGAGTTGAAAATAATTAACAGTTGAAAATAATTAACACAGAAGCTAGGGTATTGACGGTGCTGTTCCAATTAAATTGCCCATTATTAAATTAAGTTGCAGCAATTTTTCCAGTGTGATACCCTGAAAAACTGCAGACTTGAGGTCCAACTTACTACAGAGAACAGAGGGCCTTGGTTTTATTACCTAGAAAGGCTACATATTGAAACATGAACAGTCCTGCTTTTGTATCCATTTAGAAAAATCTTATTTTTTTTGTACATGGATTTAAATTCAGTTTTAATTCAATTTAAACTGATGTCGCTGCGATGATTTTGGTACCCTGAAAGAAGAATTTATGACATTCTGAGGCAGTGAATATGGCCTCACTGGCTGGGATATCACCGAATATTGCATAGGTTGTCATGTATACCCCCCAAATATCTAACTTTTAAATTCCTTGCTGAAGAAATACATTTTGAAGTTTCAAAACTTTTTTGGTGGTTGTAGATATGTCTAAACTTATTACATACAGGCTGCCTTTTTTCTGTTAGTCAGAAAGAAGTAAAAGAAAATAGGACCAAAAGAAACACATTCTACAGTGAAATTGTGGGAAAAATCTCTGAACACCAACATCAGATAAGTTTCAATACATATGTCATAAACAGATAGTTAAGGGTTAATGTCTCTTTTACCTGTAAAGGGTTAAGAAGCTCAGAAAACCTGGCTCACACCTGACCAGAGGACCAAATCTTGGTGTAGGGAAGTCTTTGTTGTTCGTTCTTGAGACTAAGAGAGACCAGACGTCAATCCAGGTTCTCCAAATCTTTCTGAATCAGTCTCTCATGTTTCAAAATTGTAAGTAACAGCCAGGCAAGGCGGATTAGTTTTATTTTCTCAACTTGTAAATGTCCCTTTTTTGCTGAGAGGATTTTACCTCTGCTTGCTGTAACTTTGAACCTAAGGCTAGAGGGGGTTCCTCTGGGCTATATGAATTTGATTACCCTGTAAAGTATTTTCCATCCTGATTTTACAGAGATGATTTTTACCTTTCTTCTTTAATTTTTTTTTAAGAACCTGATTGATTTTTCCTTGTTTTAAGATCCAAGGGGATTGGATCTGGACTCACCAGGGACTGGTGGGGGAAAGGAGGGGGGATGGTTAATTTCTCCTTGTTTTAAGATCCAAGGGGTTTGGATCTGTGTTCACCAGGGAATTGGTGAAGTCCCTCAAGGCCACCCAGGGAGGGAAGAGTTTTGGGGGGACAGGAAACGCTCCAGACACTGAAATTTCTGGATGGTGGCAGAGTTACCAGATCTAAGTTAGTAATTAAGCTTAGAAGTGTCCACGCAGGTCCCCACATTTGTACCCTAAAGTTCAGAGTAGGGAAGGAACCTTGACAACATAATTAAAACAAAGCCAAGTAAATGTACTTTTACTTAACTTGTATTTATTTATTTACTGCCAGACAGTGTTCATGAGTTTTGGACAAACACAGATTAGCTGTGCTCTGAGCTTCTCTATCTCCCTTTTCTGTCTCTGCTTCTTCAAACACAAACCACTCGATTTACCATTCTTTCTCTCACTCTGATGCATGACCTCAGCACTAAACATTGCCTACCACCTGCACCGAAGCTCAACCGAACTACCAATCCCTGCTACGTTCTCAAAGCAGTATACTGAGTATTTCTCTACTCCCATTTCCTGCCCCAGACCAGCAGCCTCCCAAGGCTAGCAACCTTATTGCACCTGTGCTGAATTGTAAGAGGTATCAGGCCTGGTCTAAACTACAGGGTTACGCTGATGCAAGCTGCTTTGTGTCGACACAGCTGTGGAAGTGTCTTCATTTAAATTAGTCTCCCGCCCATGTAAGTGCCTCTCTACACTGACTTAATGCCACCACTTCCTCAAGTGGCATGATGGGCAATCACTCGTTACCGAGTATGATCGTCTTCCATGGGAGTTATGGGTCCTCAGGTGGCTAATAAGGCCAATCCTTGAACCGCAAGTTCTATTACAATGAGGGCAGATGTTTTCAGGCTCAGCAGAAGGCTGTTGAACATGACTAGAAATCAGTCTCTCTTTTCTCCTGCGCCTCTTGTCCTCTTCGGCTTGTCGGCGAGCAAGTTCAAAATGTAGGGGACCATCACGTAGGACTTCACTCCATTTTAAGCGATCCCAGACAAGTGTCTCCCAAGTATCAATGTCAATATTACATTTTTTTAGGCTACCCTTCAGTAAGTCCTTATAACGCTTCCACTGTCCTCCCACGTTACAGTACCCTTCTTTCAGCTGAGAGAACAGAATCTGTTTTGGGAGGCACTGGTCTGGCATCTGGACAATGTGATCAGTCCAGCGGAATTGCTGATGGATGATCATTGCCTTGATACTGGAGATCTTTGCCTCTTCCAGAACACTGATACTGGTGCACCGGTCTTCCCATCTGATCTTCAGAATCTTACAAAGGCAGCGTTGATGGTGCCTCTCAAGGACTTTCAAGTGGTGTCTACAGGTTGTCCAAGTTTTGGACTCATACAACAGTGGTGGGAGAATAACGGCTTGATAAACAAGTTGGAAGTTTCTCAGTTGGAAACCAAGTGGCATAGAGTCACAGTCAATGTAATTAGGTCGATGCCGCATCAGTGTAGACACTGTGTTGCTTATGTTGACTGTTACTGGCTTTCAGGAGTGGCCCCACATTGACAATACAATAGATACAAGTGCTCCTGGTGAGGACACGCACAACCGACACAAGGAGCCAAGTGTGCACACACACACAAGTGATTTTATAACTGGAGGTTGTATGATGACATAAGTTAGGTTGACATAATTTTGCAGTGTAGACCTGACCTAAGAGTCATTGCTGGCAGGATCAATGGAAGAAGAGGTGGCTGAATGCTTTGGCAGGAGAATGGGAGGTTGAGATGAGATGATTAAGAGCTGCTTGGCAGGAGGTGGGAGCAGATATGAAGTAACAGACCTAGTAGTTAACAGCTCATAATTTGACCATCCATCTGTCCATATGGTAGTGGGGCAGTGGAGCCTGTGGGTTTGACATGGGAGGGGAGAGGAAAATTAGGTGGCTGGTGTGAGGTCTTGCCAGGGACTAGAGCTGAGGTCATGCTGCAGGGTAAAAGAAAGGATGATTGAAGCAGTAAGGAATATGGATGGCGCAGACACACACAAGCGGAGGATGTGTGAAGGTGACCCATGTTCATCTGAAATTCTTGGACAAGGTATGGATATAAAATAAAGAAATACCTGCTAATTTAAAACAAAAGTTACATTTATCTGGAAGTCTTTAGGAGAATGAGACTTACCTTAAATCGGTGTTAAAAATTAATGGTCTCTTAACTGAATTTAGTGCTGAATGAGAATGTTTCAATCCTAATTTCTCATTTCCTGGTTGTTAGTAGGAAAATGCTCCAATCAAGTAAGCAGCCATAAAGTAAGATTATCCTTTTTTAACTAGACAGCTAAACTAAAAAAAACAAAAAAAACCCCAAAAAATCCCACACCCTATTTTTAAAAAAAGGTATAGTTCGGGGTAGGCAACCTATGGCACACGTGCCAAAGGTGGGACGCAAGCTGATTTTCAGTGGCACTCACACTGCCCAGGTCCCGGCCACCGGTCCTGGGAGATTTGCATTTTAATTTAATTTTAAATGAAGCTTCTTAAACATTTAAAAAAACGTATTTACTTTACATACAAAAATAGTTTAGTTATATATTATAGACATAAAAAGAAACCTTCTAAAAACATTAAAATGTATTACTGGCACGTGAAACCTTAAATCAGAGTGAATAAATGAAGACTTGGCACACCACTTCTGAAAGGTTGCCGATCCCTGGTATAGTTCTTTCTGAAGCTTGGAGAAAAAGAGTGGAATTTTCTTTTAAAGGAAAAGACAGAAAATGTTGAGTTCAGAAGAGAATAAAAACTATTCCAAGATAATTCTCTGTATGTGGAAAAATGTGCAAAGATTTAACTCCATGTCTTTAGTACTCAATAAAACCACTCAGCTATATTTTAATTCCTGTTTTTCTAGGGGTACACAGTTTTTGGGGGGCACAACTATAAAGGACTGTAAAAACATAATGCAGCTCTTTACTAAATATCTTTTTATCTATTTGATGTAGGCATCCACAAACATTTTGGTAATTAAATTCTTTACATTGTCTATGGTTTCTTTGGTAATTATTTTATTTATACAAAAACACCACTTTTCTTTCTATTTTTTTAAACAGCTCACAGTGCCTTTGTGAAACGATATTAACATTTAAAAAAATTATTCTGATAATCTCCCCTGGGGCTTTCTCCAGCTCCAGTAAGTGACTGCACCAGAATCTCATAGCCACAAATGAATGTGTTATTCAAAAGAAGCTGGTAATTTTCACATGGTATCAAGGTAAACCCCCACAACACAGACCTGCCACACTTAAATTATTTTATTTTTAATGGATTTTCTCATACTTCGATTTTTTCCCAGCTTTTTCATTTGTGGTACTCACACTAAGATACTTTTTATTTTTTTATGATTCATTCATTCACATAATTTGATGAGAAAATACATGGTTGTTTATTCTTCTGTTTAGCCTTATGAACTTTTTGTATTTGGATCGGAGGGTGGGGAAGAGAATGGCTTTGTGTGTATCCAGCTGATACCAACATCCTGTCAGTTTGGGCTGTGGTAAGAAAGGAAGGGGCCAGAGTAAATGAGAATGGGGATGATGTTAAATGTATAGTGCTTGGATGGAAATAAGAGTTCTGTGAAAGGAACTATCTATCTTCTATAGAAAATTACATGTTGGTTACCCTGGAATAACACAGTATTATGGGATGGCCTGTAGAAGCACTACAAGTAAGGTTGCAACCATATTTCTGTTTAAAGCCAAATTTTCAAACTGCATTACAATTTACATGCCTAATCTGAGCCACGGACAGAGTTTAGGGTTGTTTGGCCAAGGGTATCTGAGATATAGTCGCCCCCCTCCCCCTCACTCCCCAATTGGTTTAAAAAGTGCAATAAAAAACTTTCTTATTTCTTTTTTCAGAGAGAGAGAGAACGAGAACTGTGGACAATATTAATTTATATCACTGGATTGCTCCTTTTGAGGGAGAGAGAGAGCTCACTGGTTTGAGCATTGGCCTGCTAAATCCAGGATTATGAGTTCAATCCTTGAGGGGGCCATTTAGGGATCTGGGGCAAAAATCCATCTGGGGATTGGACCTGCTTTGAGCAGGGGATTGGATTAGATGACCTCTTGAGGTCCCTTCCAACCCTGATATTCTATGATTCTAATATCCAAGAATAGTAAATCAACTCCACAGCCCAATAGTTCAGAAATTGTTGGACTTTCTTCTGGGTTTTACGGACTAGTGTGCTGCTGCAAGCAACACAAACAATGTCAGCCCCATGCAGACTCCTAGAGAGAGAGACAGACTCTCCCAGAAAATGCTCTATAGTCTAGGGGGAACATGCTCTGGGCTAAAAGCCAGACGACCATGAGTTCAAGTCTCTTCTTCCAGAGAAAGGAAGGAGATAGCAAAAAAATTTTTGAAAGAGAACTGTTGAGAAAACCTCTGCCCTGAGCGTGAAAGAATAATATTGAGGAGCAATATCACTACAGTTCATGAAATGCACTTATATAGGGTGCTACTCCAGGATGAGGGGGAGGCAGTGGACCTTCTTGCTTGCCTTTGAGATTTGGCAAAGGTGGAAAAATCCAACATTTCCAAGCTTGGCAGGGCAGTGGATTCCCTTAAGAGAGAAAATAAATTTAGACTGAGCTACAACTTAACTGATTCCTTATCTATGATCCTAAAACTTGGGTTATTCTGCTACAACCAGTGATCTAGGGATCTGAAGATGTCACCTTTGCAGTCAAGCAAAGAGCTTGGCCTGACTTTCAATCTCTGGGAGAAATGAGACCTTTTACACCACTAGGAACATTGCACTTCAGTTCTCTCAGCAGGGAATCTGGAGAATTTTATCCTGTTCTCTGGAGTGGTTAACCCCAGTCTAAGACTAATTGCATCTCCATTGTCTCCAAAAGACATTATGCATACTAAGTTTCTCTGGTAACAGTATGCAGTGAGCTTAATGTTTGATGGCACTTGTGCATTCAACTTCACAATGAAACAAACATACCTGCTAAAATAGGTGAGAGACTTTTCTTATGGTGGGAAGATGGATGCAAGCATCCCTGGTTTCCAAATCACATTAAAATCTTAATTCCATAATTGTATTTAATTATAATACACCTCTACCCCAACATAATGCTGTCCTCGGGAGCCAAAAAATCTTACCGCGTTATAGGTGAAACCGCATTATATCAAACTTGCTTTGATCTGCTGGAGTGCACAGCCCCGCCCCCCAGAGCACTGCTTTACCGCGTTATATCCGAATTCGTGTTATATCGGGGTAGAGGTGTATAATCACAATTATATTAGACTGAAAGCTCTCTGGGGCGGGGGCCATCTGTGATTCATATGCCTGGCACAATGGGATCCTGGCCTCTGAGTGTTACTTCATTACAAATAATCAATAACAACTTTAAATGGGTAAAGATAAATCCCTTCTCCATAAAAGACTAATTTATTGACAGCAGGTTTTAAACGCACTGAAACTTCTAAGGTTTCTAAATCAGTAAATATTTTTGTTTTACCTCATTGAGACTCAAATATATCAATATAATATTCTGTGATGGAGTTTTCTGATTTTTTTAATAGCTCTCATTTTAGAAATGGAACAGAAATTTGGCAAGTTCTCTATGTTTAATGTGGTACAGTTTTCCAAGCTATCATGGAAAATTCACTTCTTGTTCTGACTGGTGGTAACAGATATACAAAGTTTGTCTTTTTTTTACAGGAAAATAAATGTTTGAATTTTGATGTTGAGTGCATATTCTGTTTATTAAAATCACTAACCAATTTACTGGTCACAGGGTGCAGGGACATTACTATTACCACCACCACCCTCAACAGAACTCCAACAATGTGGTTGGCAATGTGCAGGGGAAAAAATATGAATTTCCCCAATGACCTAAATACAACACAGACAATACAATCCACACATAATACTGTGTGCACGTACAGATCAGAAGCACACAGAACATAGATGAGGCATAGATGAAAGAACAAAGCTTCATAATGCTTTTTATACTCTCATCCTCCTGACTCGAGTCTTTTAAATTAACTTTTTCAATGCACAGTTATCATGCAAAGGCCATGTGGAAAGACCAGGTTTAAAATGAGGTTAATTAATCAATCATATTTATTATAGCAGTGCTGAGAGGCCAAGAGAGAACTGGGCTCCACAGTGCTAGGCACTGTACACACACAGCAAGAAAGAGTCCCTGCCCCCGCAAACTTACAATCTATAGGGGTCCTACTCTGAAAAATAATGGAACAAAAATGGCCAAAGTATTTACTTTTAGTTATTTATACTGGGAAAGCCCATGCAAATTTTATTTTCAGTTTAAAAACTGTGCACAGCAAACTCGGGCAACTTAGATTGTAGAAACTGACTCAATTCTGCTTCTTCTTCTCTCTATATATATTCCTGCCACTCTTTAAGGCAAAAAGCCACTGTTTCCAAACACTTCTGATTCTGCAGAAGTACAAGAAATGATATTCCAACAAGATATTTTCCCTTGAATAGGCTGTATTCTAAATACCCATATAGTACAGGCTGAAATCTGTATTGACAATGGCTATTCTACAGGCATCAATATATGGTCTGTGCCAATAACCTGCTGCTCATTCCACTTAAGGTTTCCATTCAAAGAACACCTAAATCGAATTGAACTCAGGTGGTACACAACATTCTAAAATGTAATGGGATGAAGACAGGCACCTCCATGCCTAAACAACAGTTGGCAGCATTTATGACATATTTTCAAAAGACTGACCGCAGACCTAGATCCTAACATTCCGATTTCCCCAACTCCAGCAGTGACTGATGAGTACAAAACTTGTATGGAGGGTACCGGCATCTGAACTCTCACAATCCTAGGCAGTAGATCAAGGCTAAATGATGCAGAGAAGCAATAGCAGATGAAGTTCTGGATATACCACTCAGTTATTTTGAAGTAGAACTATTTCTGGAGAAGAACTGGAATCAGCTGCTGTAAAGGCTGTTCTCTGAGACTTCCTTAGACACTTCAAGGGATTTTTCAGCATTTGTTTTGATGATAAAGAGATGACTTACTGAAACAGATACCTTCTGTTGGAACATATTATCCCTAAAAAGTAGAGAACTTTGAAAGAGATCTGTAGATTCCCACTGAAAAATCAGTTCAAACTGTAGTTGGTAGAAGTCCAACATGAAAAATTTCCTTATGGAAAGGACAGAACCTCCCTCCTCTCACAATAGCAAAACACATCACCTCTCTCCTCTCTGACATTTCTCATCAGCCCTCGGTGTTGTTTTGGTCACTCTCATGATAATAATGACAATTTATCTTTAGCAGCCATTATCTTGGTGCACTATGGTACTCTTTAAAGCCACTTACTGGCCCAAATCTACCAGTGAACATTCACGGAAAGCCAACCTACACTGAAATGTATCAAAACACATGATTTTGTTTCAAGCATAAAAAAATTGGTATAGAGAAAGTTTAAACACCCCCCCCCCACCAAAAACCTGAATATAATAATTTCAAGACCTGTTAAAACAACTTTAAGCAAACTTTACCAACCTATTACCTATGGGAGTAAACTTTAACTGTCATCACAAGAGAAGAAAAGTCTGACAGTTGGGGGTATGACATGGTATTTATAATCCCTAGGCAACATATTCTCTTGGGGCCCACCACAGGGCTAAAACTGGGATTTTCAAGAAGGTTCACAAGTTTTGAAATACACATGAACTAAGAGTGTTTAATCTAAGTGGAGATGCTTGCTTTTCATATTTAAAGCAGCCTTTTAAATACATAAATTTACCAAGTACTGGTACATAACTTTTTTTTCTAACAGTTTTTAAAAGTTCAGTACTGCTTCATATTTCTGCTCTGTGCAGTGTGACTGGTCTGCAGTTTTTTGGCTATAAAGCATATATTTCCCCCTCATTTTACTGCCTCTTTTCTGTTTTTTGTGTGTAAGATGCTCTAAGAACTGTAATGTGAATAAAAATATGTAGCGCAAAAAGCAGTAAACAGTGAATATATAATATTTCACAATCTTGAAAGTATGTATCATGCAAAACTGTATATTGATACACATGTACACATTAAAATATATATACACACACAGAGTGTGTGGGTTTGTATATTATATAAATGTGTAATTTTCCATCTGTTTTGTGTATTCTGTGATAGATACCCTCTCCCCTAAGTCTTGGCCACTGCTGCTAACGTTAATTCACAAAACTCAATGGCTCATGGTTTTCAAAGCTTAGTCCAACATTTGCAGAACAAAGTAGGTTTTTCTCTTTTTTTGGTGGGTACAAGTATGGGGACCACAGGAACAGTTAAATTCATGGCATGGTTGGTCTACCACACAGTCGGGGGAATTCTTTAAATAGAGCCTGTCACTCTCTTTGCCCATCAATGGGATTTCCTTCTCAAACTGCTGATTCGTTCAGGTACACAACAGAGGAAATTTCAGTTAACCTTTGTTTCACCCCGGGGAAAAATCTGTCTGAAAAGTATAAAATGAATAGATTAAAAAAAATAA
This sequence comes from Gopherus flavomarginatus, assembly GCF_025201925.1. Classification (NCBI taxonomy): domain Eukaryota; kingdom Metazoa; phylum Chordata; order Testudines; family Testudinidae; genus Gopherus; species Gopherus flavomarginatus. Next base: position 125,994,592 of record NC_066619.1, read on the forward strand.
GTAGCTCAGCTGCAGGGCTATTCTTTCTATTGTTCACAGCAGTCAAAGTTAAACAGAGAAAAGGAGACAAACCTGAGCATTTTATTCCCACTGGAGAATAAATGTATAATACGTAATTTAGAAATCCAATTGTCTATACTTTGATTTTTGATTTAGCCAAGCAAGACAAAAACAGAACTAGCCCTCACATCAAACATTCACCTTTTGGCCATGTCTTGTATGATTGTGGAAAGAGAATTACTAGTTTCTTTGAACAGGAAGGCATTTAATTAAGTTGTCCTAAGTATATTTTAAGATGCCAATAATTCCTGGTGGAGAAATAAATATGAAATGTTATATTTGAAGGATGCATGAACAGATAAGACAGACAAGCAAAATATATTTAGAAACTAAATATTGAGGTTTTTTTGTTGTTTTTTTTTAAGTGGAATGATGATGACAATGACAAAGTGGTCTAACATTAAGGTCTCTTCTTTGGAATGTGTGTGAGAGAAGTTGGCTTAGAGAGAAATTATTTCAGAAGAGGAAGACAGTCCTTTTAATTTCAATTCTTATGAGCCTGGGGCCTCTGACCGCAGTGTAGATTCTCCTTGGACTTCTACTAAATGTTCAGGAATGCTTGCTGTAGAGATCAGGAACACATATTTTATTTGGTTGACTATAAACAAAACCTGTGTACTCAGGGGCAAGGTCTCTGGTCTCTCCTATATTTTACCATGGCAGACTGGAAAATTTGCATCAACACAGCTTAAATAAAAATGAGGTTTGAATTAATTATGAAAATGAATAAGATGATCAGAACAGCAGATCCTAAACTACTTACTTGGAAATCCAGTGCCATGTTATCACTACATGTTACGTGTTTGATGACATGCCCTATTTTCTGTATTGACACATGTAACCACCACAGAAGTTGTCATGGGGAAAGCGGGAGGTTTTGGCAGCTGTGCAAGAGGCAGTTGAGCTTCTGGCAACTGGGATGGTGTGAGAGACAGTCTGAGTGTAGGATAAGCACAATAGCTAGAAGTTTATGTTAAAATAATCATCAATTAAACAGTTAATGTTGACAATGAAATGGTCATCTTAGGTTACAGAGACAAAATCCCGTTGATACAAATGGGGCACTTCATATCTTTCAGAGCTATTGTTTCAGTCTGCAGATGCAGGAACACACCACTGCATTAGTTTATAGCCTTTATGGTTTAAGATTAGCATGACAGTCAGCACCTTTAGAAACAAATTATTAAATAAATGCAAGACAGATTCTGAAGTACAATTTTGTGGCAATATGTGGGTTATGGTTGAATTCCACAACAAATGCTGATACCCCAGACTCCATGGATTACATAGTCCCAAGGTATAAAAAAGATTAGATTTTATTAGAATTGATTACTAGTTTTTTTTTGTGGGGGGAGGGGGGAAGAGAAAAATCACTTATTTTGCTTCCCAGCCAAAAGGTCATATTTTTCACTTATTTCTGCATAAGATTCTGTATCACTTTTAAGTGAAAAAAATTGATTAAATACTGTAGTGAATTTTTTCAATGAAAAAGTACTAATTGGAAAATTAGTCACTGCTAAACATACTTTCTAAATGGCAACTGTAACATGCCTATTAGGTATCCAACCAACATTCATTATTGTAGTGCCTAAGTGTTTTACAGGAAGACACAAGGTAGAACATGGGACCAGCAAGGCCACAACAACACATTTTATAGGAAGACACTTTGTTGTGGATAGGTGTTCTCCCTGCATCATGTGTAGCATTTTTGTTTCTTTGTTTATGACTCCTGTGGAAGAAATAAGACAGATAGTCCTTGCACTTTCTCCTGAGGGAGGCTAGATTTGAGATCATTCTAATTTCCTGAGGAACACAATTCTGTAGCTGTCAATGTGTCATTAAAGAGGTCTGTCGGCAGCTCTCATAAGATTTACTCTTGTTTGAGATGGCTCAATTGTTCCTGAGGTGAATAGTTGACACGGAAGGTCTTGATCATAGAATATCAAGATTGGAAGGGACCTCAGGAGGTCATCAAGTCAACCCCTGCTCAAAGCAGACCAATCCATAACTAAATCAACTGAGCCAGGGCTTTGTCAAGCCTCTAAGGAAGGAGATTCCACCATGTCCCTAGGTAACCCATTCCAGTGCTTCACCACCCTCCCAGTGAAAAAGTTTTTCCTAATATCCAACCTAAACCTCCACCACTGCAACTTGAGACCATTATTCCTTGTTCTGTCATCTGGTACCACAGAGAACAGTCTAGATCCATCCTCTTTGGAACCCCCTTTCAGTTCGTTAAAAGCAGCTATCAAATCCCCCCATATTCTTCTCTTCTGCATGCTAAATATTCCCAGTTCCCTCAGCCTCTCCTCATAAGTCACGTGCTCCATCTCCCTAATCATTTTTGTTGCCCTCCACTGGACTCTTTCCAATTTTTCCACATCCTTCTTGTAGTGTGGGGCTCAAAACTGGACACAGTACTCCAGATGAGGCCTCAACAATGCCGAATAGAGGAGAACGATCACGTCCTTCAATCTGCTGGCAATGCTCCTACTTATACAGCCCAAAATGCCGTTAGCCTTCCTGGCAACAAGGTCATGCTGTTGACTCATATTCAGCTTCTCATCCACTGTAATCCCCAGATCCTTTTCTGCAGAACTGCTGCCTAGCCATTTGGTCCCCAGTCTGTAGCAGTGCATGATGAGAGAGGTCATGCCTCAAGAAGCTCAAAACTAACTCAGAGAGAACCTTAAGGATTAGACCCAAGACTTTGAATTGGATCTCGTATTCATTGTGGAGCCCGCATAATGACCACAGCATTGGGTTGATAAGCTCCAGCTGCCATATTCTCAGCCAGTAGAGTCTTGCCCTCTCTCAACCCCGCTAGGTTTTCATATTCATTCTAAGGTACAAAGCTGAGCACTAATCAAAGGCTGGAGGTCACGACAGCATGAATCACCATGATGAGGTCTGTACCTGTCAGTACCCAGCACAGTCTCCTGGTCAGATTGAAATGGGACAAGTTATTCCTAGTAGCCACCAATATAAATATGAGCAAGCAGTGCAGAACACGAAGGTCATGCACCATTTTGAAGATCTCTGGGCAGTCTCCTCTGTTGGAAAGTGATGAAATTATGCCAATTTTAGTTCTTCAAAGCTTCTCCCTTATAGCAGCATCACCGTTGCTTTCCCAGCCAAATGCTTTTAATCTATATGCTGATTTTACTGTTGGTGCTGGGATAGCTAAAGACTTCATTTTATTTGCACTTGGCATGAAGGAGATGTAACAGCTTCCATTGCTGTATACTAAAGACATTTGGGTCCATGTTCATATTAACTGAGGTATATTGAACTCAAAATTGTATAATTAAATACTGTTGGATATGGAATTTTTTCTGTATAGTCAATGATAAATATTTAATCATTTAATTGATTGAGGATTTATACTGTTTCACAACAATCACAATTGAATTATCAATATAACGAATGACCAGAAGATGGAAATTGAGTATTCGATAACAATCTATCTTCCCCATAACAATGCAAAGGACTGGAGGCTGGTGAGTGGTGATGGTTCAGTTCTTCACTGAACATAACTGTAGAAAATCTAGCACCTCAGCTAGGGAGTGTATTCTTGCAACAAAAACCCTCTTTCTGCAACAAGGAGAGAAACAATCCCAGTTTCATTAATATAATATACTGCTAATGTATTATCCTCTCACAATTCCAGACAAGAAATAAGGCTTTGGAATCTTGTTCTGTCAAATCTCCGTGTTAGAGACACAAGGTGAGTGAGGCAATATCTTTTATTAGACTATTATATTATCTCATCCATCTTGTCTCTCTAACATCCAGGGACCAACATGGCTACCACAATACTGTTAACAAATCTCTGTTTAACATTCACCATGACAAAGTCACTGTGCCCAACAAAGCTCCGGAATAACATATCTGGCAGTGGCAGTTTGCTTGAGAGAGATAAAAATTAAAATTTCAATGTGTATTAATGTAGTTAGGTCTTTAAAATAATTATTTTTTAATATGGACCAATGCTCTGAAGTCATGGCTTGCAATATTACATAGGAATCAAGGCTTTGAATTTACCCTGCTTTGTTCTTCGGAGCCTATTTATCTGGTGTAACAAGACAGCTGTATTGTAACTACAACATAACTGCAACATTCTGGAAACAAGTATTTCCTGCTTATACGGAAATATTTAAAATTTCCATCTTCTAAAGAAAGCAACAAAAATGTCCTTGTCTCAGACAAACTGTTAAGTTTTCTCTTTTTACAGTATGGTTGAAAAGAAGTCCCTTGATTACATTCATGTTTGGATTTCCTCAAATGCATTTATTTCAATTGAATTGGTCCATCCAGGGATATGCACAGGAATAAAAATTTGGCTGCTTTTTTTTTTTTTGGGAGGGCACTTTCTGTGCCCCTGCATGACCAGAAGAGCTGGTTCCCCACTTCCCAGGCACATACCGTCAGAGGGGCTGGTAGAGCTCTCATCTTCTGCCCTGGCCTGGAGAGCTCACTCGCCCTCTTCCCCAGCCCCCGTGGCTGGAGTTGTCTCTCCCCCGGCAACAGGAGGAGCTGTATCGCCCCCCATGGCCCCAGGGCCGGAGGAGCTTGCTCTCCCTGCCCCAGCCTAGAGGAGTTCTGTGTCCTCACTGATTGGGGTGGCTCGTGCCCCTACTTACCTCCCCTTGTGCATGCCCCTGGGTCCATCTATGCTTCAACTGAGTTTCCTGCCTAAAACAACTGTTTAGAGGCCAATGGTATCTCAGGCCTATAGCACAGCTCCTTTGCAAAGTATGAAAACAGGCAGTTTGAGCATAAATCACCTTATTCTTCAAGAACAAAATATAAGGAGACTCAGCCATTGTAGACTGGCTCTCACTAGTTGACGTTATTGACACTAAAAATACACTTTAGTGATTGCTGGTATGAGCAGCACTCTGCTAAAGGCTCTAATTTTTCATCTCTGGAAGTATTTGAATAAGGTGCCAACAAATGATGTCTCACACACAGGTGGAAAGACATGCAGCAACACTTATAAATATACAGTAGGATGTGTGAACTCTGGGAAACATTGTATTGAACTTTTAATGCAGAAATGGGTATCAGAAACCAACAGGACTCAAGGAGAGTCTAGAACTCATAAGTGATAATGAGTAGACCAAATTTAAAAGAATCATGGAAAACAATGGAACAGATCTCTTGCTAGAAAATCACAATGAAAATATCTTCGCAGTTTAAGACATATGGTCTTCCTCATTAAAATGATTTGTTGTATCTCTTGAAAATAGTCTATCAGAATTCAGCAGCATAACTCGGAAATTTCAGAACTAGCTGAAGAACGTGGCCATCGCCTTAAAACAGGAGATTCAGAGGAGCTGGAGGTTCTGATGCCAGGGCTATGACTAAGAATAGAACTGATTATCCTAACCTAGAGTTATCACCTGTGTCATGCCATAAGCAGTGCTCTTTTTGATCTGCCTAAAGAGCCTGGATCACAGAGGTAGAGTAGGAAAGGCATACAGGACACTCTTGAGGAAGAATTACATTAGGGAGCCAGGATCTTTGCAACTTCAAGGAAAACCATGAAGTGCCTTTAATTCTATTCCTGAAGGACGGAGATCTTTTGAGGAAACTCCCAGCTGATGAAGATGGGAATTACCACAACATCCTTGACAGATCAAGTATTTGGAACACTACATTTCCACCTCCGATTGTCTACTTACATATTGTCCTTGCTGGGAAAATAAAGGGCCAGACAAGTTATCTGATCCAGGATACACCATTCCTAAAGCTAGGTACCCTTTTGACATACTAGTCAAAAGCTAACTCCTCTCTTTGTCCATTATGAAATACATAGCAGTGGTGCTATTAGTGAAGATTTGTTTAAACATGTAATGCGTGGGAAGTAAACACAAAATTACACTAATCATACTCAGCTCTAAGTCTGGTCTCTTTGGATTTCTAAGATCTTAAATTGTGTCACAATCTAAGCAAGTTCTTTAGGCCACTGCTCAAAGCATCCATCAGAATTACTGCTGATTGCTGCGAAAGACTGAAAGGTGCTCCCTTGCAGACATCCTCATGCACTGCCTGCCTGAAGAGAGTGTTGGATCTCCTGAGTCAGTGTCACCAGCAATTTTAAGCTGCCTTGTCCTGGGTGATACATGGTCTTTAACGAACTCTGCAGACATCTCATATTGAGTCTAGCTAACAGTATTAAATATGTTCAGAGGCCATGAGACTCAGAAGTCTCAAGAACCACCACATATTGTTTCGAGGTTGAAATGTAAATAAAGTGGCCAGATTTTCACAAGGGTGCAACAGCCAGCAGCTTCCCTGGAGAACTATGCTCCAAAATGAGGGTTGAGTTATTTACAAAATTCTGGCCACTGATTTAGATGCCTAATTGGGAGCTGATGGGGGCTAAGGACTTTTGAAAACCTGGCCCCTTGAGGTTCATGTTCACACTTAGGGAAGAAAATAGATTTCTTTGTAGAGACTGTATCCTTGAAAATTAGTTAGCTATGGAGGAATACATATGAATACTTCATTGCTGTAAAAGAGTAAGCCACAACTGTCAGCCATTTAGTAAAGACTCTAGCAGCTATAAAAAGTCCCCAAAGTAGTATTCGGTATTGATAAAGATAACTGTCCTAACAATGAACCTTAGATATTTTCAATGATTTGGTCTAATAAAAATACAGAGTGGCATTCCTAATGTCAGGGGCCACAAACCAAGCTTGAGAACTTAGGGAAGTTAATAGCACACAGAATTTTACCCATCTGTGGTCCTTGTTCAATATTCTAAGGTTCAGTATGGGACAAACTCATCCAGGAATGAGAAAATAAAGAGACTAGAACCTCTCCTTTTTAATATCACGCTCCTTTTTGCACCTGGGTACAATAAAAATGTGGTGTTATGAAGAAATACACAGCTTTCATGAGAGGCTCCCCATAAGGGGCCAGGGAATGGGGGTATCCTTTCTGAATAATTTCTAATACCCATTTGTCTGTAGTAGTTCCACTCATACTGCAGTAAACAGACATGATCCCCAAAAGGAGGATGGGAAAGGTTGATAGGAGTCCGTAAGTAGCAGAGAAGGGTTCCCAAGGAAGCTATTAAACCTGCTATTCATCTACAGATTTTTCAGATGGTGCAACAGAAAAAAAGTTGAGGGCTTTGATTTCTGCTCTTCTCCTTTATACCTAGGAGAGAGTGATTGTTAGTAATGACCAGTGACTTGCTGAGGAAGAGACTGCTTCTGGAAGCAGAATGTTGTCAACTTTCTCTAAGGAAGGCCTGCAAGAGATCCAAAAACCTGAGGGATTGCCATGTGTTCCAGGTTCTTCAGAGAGTTATCAGACCTCATATTGAAGAGAATAGGGCCTTTCAGCAGCAGATCTTCCATTCTTGACCAGATCTCAAAAAACAGGCCAGTATTCTTCAACTCTGTTGCCTCTGAATAAACTGCTGTGTCAAACGTGCCTTATGCAACCCTCCAGACACATTTACTTATCCTTTGGTCTTCTGCCATGGTGGTCTTGGCTTCTGTTTTCTTCTTGTGCAGATGTTATAGCAGTGGGAGAAGCTATCCCACGAACAAAAATCATATCACCAGGAACCACTGGTAAATTGCAAATCTCCCTTGCAGTGATGTAAACAAGTACAGCTTTCTTCCAAATAAATCCTGCCAAAGGAATAAACAGAGATGCTCTTTGGCATGGTACTAAAATCCCCTTAGATTCACTAAACGAAGTGAGCTTTGCAAGCAAGAGAGGCTATTAACGCAGTGACATATGACTGTTCTGCACACATTTTCAAATTACTATAGAAAGACATGGAAGAAAAATAGATGAGAAATCATATTATGTAAGGCCCCAACCCTGCAACGTGAGCTGCACGCAGGAAAATCCTTCCACCCCTTTGCAGCCTCAGTTACTTCAATGGTGATCTGCATGGGCACAGTGGTGGGCCCATATGGATCCATTTGCAAGATTGGCTTTGTGCTATTATAAGTTTTCATAACAACCACTTTGCAGCTACCGGCTACAAATAAGGAAGGCAGCTGTGCACTTGTCACATCTTAAACAGTAAGGTGGATTATCTAGAAGTTTTTGTTTCAGACTGGCCCAACTTAATGAAAATATGTGAAGAGTACAGACAGAATATTGGCCCTGTTTGCCAGAAGTTCCCAAATACTGGTTGAAGAAGTTTGCTGGGGAGTTGCTCCAAACACTGAAGCCAATAGCAATGGTACTTGATTCTGTACAGAGGAATTCATGCTCCATTGCTGACGCTGTTGATGTGTGAAAGAAATCAGGGGGGAAAAAACCTTTCACTGAATTGCAATTAGAGAATGTCAAAATGTGTGTGTTCTGAATGCATTATAATCAAGCTTCTATAATCAATAAGTATTAAAATCAAACCATTCCATTTTCTATGGTCTATGATTGATCCCTGTGTGTTCCTGTTTCCACTCACACACAACAGAGGAATCAGCACTTGCTCGTGATTATGCAGAAGAGGTTTATGTTGGATGTTGGTTACTGACACCAGTAACTAAAGTGTAAACCAAATCTCCTCTAGTTCAAAAGTCATGTTCACAGTGAAATACTGAAAAACGGAAAAGCTATTCATTCCTGGAAATCTCAGTCTGGTAGAAAACAAGAATGTGATCAGGAAAGCAGTGTCTCAACTGTTAAGTGCTCCATTGTCTTCTGATGATGTTGGATGATAGTTGGGTCTGGTGCACTCTAAGATTAGAAAACACACGGAAACAATCAGGGTTTCAAAGTTCACTTTCCTTCTCAAGCATTTTAATTCTGAAAGGTTTTAAGCAGGCTCAGTGAATTTAAATAATAGAATTCTGCAGTAATTGACTTGTGATTTGAATCATGGACTGTAATTTTGTTTAAAAGAATGTTTTAGGAAAGATTATGATGTGTTAACACAACTGTGAGTTTGCATGCATAAAAAAAGTTTTAATAAAATTGACATTTCTTTAATAAGTGTTCTAACTCCAAACAACATTTTCACTGTTAACACCGAAGTGAGTTTGCTTTGTATTAGCAAGGATTTTTATTCGACTTTAGAAAAAGGTTTTGAATTAAAATTCAACTTTAATTTTCAACATTTTGTTCTTTGACTAAACTTAATTATAAATTTTAATCTAAAATTGCAATAGTATACATTTTCAAATGAGTTTGCAGCTTAGTAACACCGATTTAAAATGTATGATTTTTTAAAAATCGGGTGATCTTAAAGAACTATCTAAATGATTCCACCCAGCTAAATAGTGAACAAACTAATCAGCTTGAACTGCATAAACCAAGTGAAAGACCCAAACCCTGGCACTGTGCTCTTACCCTACTTTGCTAAATAAAAAACAACACAAAAGCAAAGACCAAAAACACCCGCATATGGGACAACCTCTCCACAACTGAAGACTCTAAACCAAATCTGTGGGCAATAATCATTCCTGCCACTTTTGACTCAGGTTTATTCCATCATATGTATGGAAGTTCTAAGTTTACACTGCTGTGTGTGAAACAGATTCTGCTCCTGGCTAGCAACAACCACAAAGAGCAGTTCGTTCCACCACTGAAGAAGAGGATAAATGCCTCATTCACAGACTGCAACCTACTAACTTTCCCGAATTATATGATAGTCCATTTGTCTCTCCCCAAAAACGAATATTTGATGCAGATAATCTCACCAACTGCCACCCTCTTATGCTAGGCAAAATTCAGAAGGAATAGACAAAAGACACCAGTAAAATGTGATGTCCGACTTCCTGAACCTCTCATAATAATGCTTCAAATCAGTACATGGCACCAACACAACTCTGATGACAACAATGGATGAGTTATTCAGTGCTTTCTTGGGATAAGTTTATACAGCAAACACACACCTGCAACTGGCCAACATTACCTGACTTGGGCTTGTGGGGCTGTGAAATTACGGGGTAAACGTTCAGGATCAGACTGGAGACTAGGCACTGGGACCCTGCCCCCTGGTGGGGTCCCAGAGCTTGGATTCCAGCATGAGCCTAAACATCAATACCACAATTTTACAGCCCTGCAGCCCAAGCCCTTTGAGCCTGAGTCAGCTGACGCAGGCCACCCACTGTTGTTTAATTGTTGTATAGACATACCCTTTGGAGGCCCAAGGGTTGGGCACAGGAGTAAGACAGACATCACAAGCTGGCGCAAGGAGATCCATGCGAATTGGGATGGCTACTCTTCTTTCAGACATTATAGCTCTAAAATAACAAATAAGCAGCAGAGGAGGAAAATGGATGAGACTCTGGGTGGTCCTACATCTATATCATCCTCCTCAACTGACCGATGGAATCCTCTCAGCTGCACTGCATAGGAACAGGTAGATGGAGTGCAAGGCCTCGGTGACAGTGATGGTAATCACACAGGGCTTTTGGGAAACAAAGAGGTGGAAGGCCCTGGTCTTTTCAATATCTGTAAAGGAGACTAACAGAACTGAGCAAGCTCAAATTGACTGAGCCAGGCAACAGATACAGAATCTAACTGTAACTAGTACCTGTTTCACGCATACACAACTCCAATGGCCTGTGTCTTTCAGAGAGCACATGACCTTGAACGAGTCTGGATCTATACTGAGAATTCAAAAAGTTTCCTTTAAGTACCATTACTAAGGTTTACAATATTTGAATTCTCATATACTGAGTTTTTAAAACAAAGGCCTACTAAAAGGTAGCAGACTAGTAAAATGTTGGCATTCATATAGAAAAAAATGTGTCATGTCTTAATTTACTGACAACTTTAGATAATCTTGCTTTACATTCTTGCTAGGTTGGCTACAAATAAATTTCTAGAAGATTGAATTCCCTTTTACTTTTGTTACATATAATTACATGCCACTGATTCAGAAGCCAGACTAAGATTTGATTCTGTGGTGGAACATATATTTGTGAATTCAGTTTTCTTGTCTACTATATAATTTTTCAAATCACATATTCCGTTTAAAGAAAATGTATGGAACGTAAATTTGATATGCATTCTTTTATTCCTAGAGCTCACTTACTTTTCCCATGTGTTCAATCTAATCAATATTTTGTACAGAGTAAAGAAGAATAGAAATTAGATCAACAGAGAGAAAAAAAGAAGAAGAAAGTATAAAATGTGGCAGGATTAACATTCCTATTTCTTACAGAAGTGAGAAAGTAGTATGTGGGAAGGGGGGGTTCATAAATGCTGTGATAAAATTAAATCTGCTTCTCAGTAGGAATCTTTATATAATTCTAGAAATCTAGAAGGAACAGCATGACAATAGTACAAACTACTAGGCATAAATGCTTTCAGGTAAATATGCTAGACCATAACAAAATTCATGTAAGTTGGTTGCCATCAATATTAAAATCCTGGATATTATTTATCTAGGAAGAGAATGCCCGATTATCCAAGAAAATAACCATTAAGTGGCCACCCTAAAGAAATATGTCTAAAGTTGTTCTAGAAGCATTAGCTTGTTTTTCATCATGGTCCCTGACAACATGTTCTATCAGAATTTCACACTTGCCACTAACTTTAGTGATTTTCTAAAAGATTTATTACAATTATATTAAAGGTTTATTATACTCTGATTCTAGAATCTGCTCATCTTCAGAAAATACTACAAACACTTTCCTCTTTGACAAAGCCTTACCACTACAGCAAGAATGACATTCCACAACACCAACACAATCCTTCTACCTACTTCTTTCCCTTCTAAAAACATACTAAAATATAACCCTATCAAAGAACTTTTATACCCCTAGAACAGGTGAGAGCCAGTGGTTGCATAAAGACCACTATGAAGTTCCCTACTGCTGTCGATTTTAAATGGAATACACTGAGATACTATGGTGGTGGGTGGCAGTATAAAACCTTTCGCTGGATAAAGAAAAATACTGATTGCATAATCACATATTTCAATAAAACAGCTTCATGATCAAATAAATATTTAGTAGATTTTTTTAAATGAAACTCCTGCAGATGTCTAGCTCCGTATGATGCTAACTCCTTACTCAAATCCCTAGACATTTATTTTATAAAATACACACATGAAATTAAAACTTAATCTAACATTCATTTTGAACCACAAGAGAAATTACATCAAGATTTGCTGTATTTGTGTTTGTTACACACCTGCTATTACATTTTAGAAGACTACCCCATAAATTCTTTTATGAACACAGAGTAAAATGACAATGGCTTAATCTGAAAACATCCAAGTGTGAGAAAAGAAAAAATGAAGGCCAGAACCTGACCTCACTTCAGCCTCTTTGCACTTCTCTGGTAGTACAAGCGGGCTACAGAGCCAGCTTAACCAGCCAGCTGAAGATTCCCCTAGCGTGGGGAATTCCTGGGTGGCGTAGCTTGTTCTACGCCACTTCCCCTGTAGCCCCTCTGGGCACCATGTCTTCTCTAAATTGCACCGGGGACAAACTGGCTTCTAGCCAACCCCAGGATAAGGGAGCTGCAAACGGTGGCTTAAAGCCACCTTTGCCCTTCCCTCCTCAGCTGCACCATACTGAGCTTAGCTGCAACTGAGGATTGAGCCTGAAAGCTCAGATTTGGGGATCTGAGAATTCAGCTTATCTAGTTATACCATATTTGTGGTATATGTGGCCCACTAGTTTACTATGCTCACCTTCTTTCCTGGACTCAGGGTGCATACATTTGTTTATATCTTCTACTGACATTTAATGCAAGGCCTAGGCATTGATAAATGTTGAATCCTTTGGTCTCACTATGAAAGTCGGTAGAGTTTTTTGTTTCAAAAATGCATTAAGTGATTTTTGTCAAAAACTTATTTTACATGCTTTAATATGCTATTTTCTTAAGCCAAAGGGAGAACTCACGTGATCCCATTGGGGAAAATTTGGATACTGTTTCCAAAAATTCAGCATGCTACTCCAGGCTCTCTGAATACTGAATAATGCATCCTCTTAAAAAAAGAAGAAAAAAAAAAACCACCCAAAACCTCAGCTATTGTTGCAGTCAGACAATTTAAAAAATATTAAGTTCCTATAAACACAGTGTTATCTTAATAAGTTCAAACATTATTAGCCATTTCCCTATGGGAAGAAAAGCAACTTGTTCTAAAATAAGTAGCTGTATGTTTTTGGAAGGTAATTCTCAGATTAAGAAATGCAAATGATTTTTACAGTTTGTGTGCCTCAAAGTAAAAAAAAAAAAAAAAAAAGAATTAAAAAAACGAATGTAAGATAATACTGCTTACGCATGAACATCAAGATGCCAAGGGACGCAGAGCAAGCCTCAGTCTAACGTTTTCTATGGCACAGACTAGTGATCACACGATACTGGTGATACTCTCCAGTTACCCTTGGCAACCCTTCTCAACTGTAACGATGCTGCCCTACAATAGCTTTCACTGGGCAGCTTTCTCTTCCCTTAACTGAATGCTTTGGGACCATCTGCGTCGGTAAGCATAAAAGGCCAGCCTGCCTGTGGGCCCGTCACTCTGAACACCACCTCTCTGACCCTGATTAAATACAACTTTCAATCCTTTTTGTCCTCCCTGTTGACTTCTCCTATTAAGGGAGCCCTTTGACAAAGAAAGCGGAAGGGTGGACTAACTGCCCCCAAGAAAGGTGATGTCTGATACTGCTCAACATAAGGATTAGCAAGCCAATACATAACAAAAGCAAGTTTGGGGGAGGGGGAAGAGGAAAAGAAAAAAAAATGGTTTTAGCCAGGTCTTTGACTAATTCAGTGGGTACACAATTCAGCAAATAGCTATACAAGAGGCCTGCTTTGAAAGAAACAACTACTGCAGAACAATGATTTGGGGAGATACCTTTCAGCATCACGACACAGGGCCATGACATTGACAAGAACACTAGATATATCATTTGCCAGCTACCCAACTTTTTAAAATAAAGCGAATTTTTGGAATGGGGAAGGCTGGTGTTGAAAATTATTCTCAAAGCAGGTCTGCTTCCTAAGCAGGACTGGCGCTAGGGGTTTGAGCGCCCTAGGCGGACGGCAATTTCGCCGCCCCGCGCGCTGGTCCCGCGGCTCTGGTGGAGCTGCCGCAGTGCTGCCTGCGGAGGGTCCGGTGCTCCGTGGCTCCGGTGGAGCTGCCGCAGTGATGTCTGCAGGAGGTTCACCGGAGTCGCGCGAGCAGCCGACCGTCCGCAGGCACCACTGCAGCAGCTCCACGGGAGCCGCCTGCCGCCCCCTCCAGCAAAACGGTGCCCACCATTTATCCTGGCGCCCTAGGCTAGGCTGCCTAAATGGTAGCGCCGGCCCTGTTCCTAAGGAATGCTTTCTCAAAGTAGCATGCTTAGTGTCATTAAAATAAACAACCTATCAAGCAGAAAGGTACAAAATCATGAATGACAAAATACAACAGGTTTGGCTAAAGACCATTTAAGTGATTTACCAGTGAACACCCGGGCTTCCCTTTAGTATGGTGGCTGAGCTCCTTCACTCTGTGAGCCATGGTACCTTGCAACTGAGAGGAGCCCTTCACACACTTTCAAAACATGTAAAAGGCAGCTTCCTGTACCCACTCAAGCTTTCACATTACTTAGGGAAAAGAAAGTAAATACATTTTTAAAAGTAAAAGAGTCAAAATATTTCTGGAGTATAAAATGTTCACTTTTAGCTAGAAAAGACTTTTAATAGCAACAGAGTTTACAGCTCTGACTCATTCTGAGCTGGAAACCCAGTGACGCGCAGCGTGTGTAGTCCAAACCCTGTAAATGTATCAGAGGTTCCAGCTACATACAGCATCTTGTTCAGGAGCAGATTCTTTAGGCAGTGTTGTGCACTAGCTGCTCTCATGGTCCTGCTTAGCATTAAGTAGAACTGACCAGACCAACACTTGGAGGCAGCTTTCTACGTGGGCTGTTGCAGAAACCCAAGATGATGGGGGTGGAGCAGTTTGGGAATTTTCACTGAGAAGCTGCACTGCTCCACCTATGTGGCTCCAATAGTCTTTGCCCAAACTAGTTGGCAGCAGCTACTGTGAGGCTATCAGAAGCGTGAAACCAGGAGACCCTCTAGTACAGGACGTGCTGTCTCCACTGAAGAAACTGTACCAAAATAGAAAGGATGACTGAAGAGTGCAAAGTGGAATGGGAGGGGGAAAAGTTCTGGGATTCTGTTTCCCCAGAAAAGAGATACTGAATCAGTGGGACAGTTACCAAAACATAGGAGCTGCAGCAGGGAATCCCAATACAAAGCAGAAGAGACAATCAGAGGTCTGGAAGGCGATTTTTTACATTGTGTGAGCTGGCACTGATCGGACATGGAAGATACACAGATCATGTTGGTCCTGTGAAAATGTCGACGTAGGACCAAACTATCCTGTACCCCATTACGAAGACTCATAGAGATAAAACACTATTTGCCAATATCACTATTTCAGTCATTACAGTTTAATAACATTTTTCCTTTCTTTGAACAACTCCCATGCCTCAAGGCTCTAAAGCTACATCCATTATCCTTCCAGCTGAGCTGAAGACTAGAAAAGACTTCCATGAGAACAATCCAAAACTGTTTTAACTGCTATTGGTGTCACTACTGAGCATCACGTGGTATTCCCTGCAAACCCCACACACGCACACACAACTCCCCCTGGTCATTTCTCATTTCTCTCTCAGCCTAATCAGGGAGCAAAATAGACCCAACATCAAACTTGTGCTACACCTGCCACTGTGTGGGGGGGTGGGGAGGGAGAACAACATGATTTTGTGATTTAAAATGAAGTCTTCTTGGCCATTTAACCTACATTGTAGGTAACTTGTGGGGGGGGACCCATATTCATGACTCAGCTCTTTTCCTGGGGGGGGGGTATGTGCACATGTGCATTCTGGAGAGCATAGACAATTTTTCCTTTTCTAAAATGTTTCTGAATGAATCAGGTTTAGGATGTCACTGTTACTTTCCCGAAGCATATGAATGATTTGCAAATTTAGTCTCTAAGTGGGTGCTCTAAATGATTTATTGAAGAGCTATCTATCTAAGTAGGTATCAATACTGCTGATTGCCCTGCAAATAATCTTGCTTTCCTTATGTAAGCTTTAAATTCTACTGGGTTCTATGGGAATTTTGAGCACACAAGGACTAAGTTTTTGTTCAATATGTGACAGATCTCTATGGCTTGGTAAGTCAATAGTATATATTGAAAAACTTTAGTGCCTTTCAGCGCGGGAAAGAAATTCATTATCTCTATTGCATCATGGGTATGCATGAGATTTTACATACATAAAAAGTAGACATGGGTTCATGACCCCTGGAACTTACAATCTAAATGGAATGGGAACAATAACATTTAAGGATAGAGAACAAAGTGGGGTCAGGTAGTCCGTTGTTCGAGAAAGGAAGGACAAAAGAAATAGGTTTTAAAAGAGAATTTGAAAGAAAAGAAAGAGGACGCTTGCTGCTCAGGAACAGAGGACTATATGACGTCTCTTAAGTAGCCATTACAGGCTAAATGGGTTACATTAAGGCTGTGGTTCTGTTTGACAAAGCCAGTATGCACAAGGATGCCCAGCAGCCGAAAGTCCAGCCAAGAGGCTATGGCAGAAAGAGGCTGTAATCGCCTCTCTACTGAGAGTTGCAGGGATCAGTACAGCTCAAACACTTGCTCGGTTTGTCAAGGGGGTGTGTCCAAGGCAGCCCTGGTACTGCACATACTAATAGTTAGCATAGTTAAACCAGAACCTAGAGAATACCCACCCTTCTTCATGAAGATGGTCATTCCTATCTACAGTATTAGAAGCTAGCACCCCAAACGTTATTATAGCACACAGTTAAATCCAAAAATGCTGGCTTTTGAAAACCACCGTTCTGGTGTCACAAATAAGTAAGATCAACATGTAATGTATCAGTTCTGAAGTGAAAACCAATATTACCCATCAGGAGTATATTAAATGTGATTGTAGAAATAAAATGGAAACTGCTCTGTAAGCACAACAGGTTAAATTCTGGCCCCATTGAAGTCAGTGGCAAAATTCCCATAGACTTCAGTGGGTCCAGAATTTCACCCAATCTTTTCTCAGTTACAGTGAGAATACCACCAATATCTGTATCTTCCACTAAATTTTCTTCACTTCTAAAACATCAGTCCAGCCCACCCTCACCCAGGCACCTTCCAAAACAATTAGTTTCCTACAGAATATCATCTTGTCTTCAACATCATATAGCAAAAATAAAAAAATAATACAATTAGTACTTATCCTTGAAATTGTGATCATCCTTAACTATCAGAAACATACAGGTACAGAGACAATAGATAGAGTTTTAAACAATGGATAGAGTTTGTGATTCAAAGGACTCTGTTCTTAGGCCCTGATCCTGTAAGGAAACACGTGTAAGTACAGGGGATAGCCCCTGCAGAGTTCCTTGCAAGATTGGGGTTTTTACTGACAGCATTATTAAAATTAACTACCTTTTACAGATAGTTTCTTTTATACTTTCCATTCAAGTTTTAAATTTTACTTGGCCTAGTCAATTTTGACTTTATATACATCATCTCCTTCCTCTTTTTGTCTTTTATGAAGGGACAGGGGGAGGGAATGTGAAATTACCCGAATGGGCACCACTGCAAATTAGTATTTCTCTGTACTCTCAGGAAAGTAGTAAATGGGGACCTGCTTCCGATAGTTTTACTTTCTGTGTTATCTGAAGAAAAACAGATTCATACATACAAAATGGACTGTTTTAGAAGATACTGCTGCTAAAAACGAAAGCCTGTTCAAAAGTAAAAAGTGATTATTTCAGATGAAATGAGAAGCTCCAGTGTCAACCTTACTGCCTGAATCAGCAAAAATCAAATCTTTGCTCAGAATAGGAAACCAGCGATTTTCTTTTAATTTACATATCTTTCTGCTGAGTGTGTTTTACCTGAAATATGGGAGAACTTCAGAAAGACACTACTGTACTTCTAGTTTCAAACATTGCTTTTGCTATGGCATTGTAAAAATGCTGCTGGCTGGGACTAAGACATCACTAGCACAACCAGAAGAACTTATATACTGAAGCCAGAAACAAGCCATTGAAGCCAGCCATTTTAAAAAGATGTATGTGTATAGCTTACATTATCAAAGTGAGATCTGATTTTTTAAAATAAGCGAGATCTCCTACTTAGACTGCAGTAATAATTTTCTAATGGAAAACTAAATCTCAGAAAATCTAAAACCATAATCAACAGTTTTTTGATTTAGGATTCACAAAAACTATATATAAGCTGTAAGTGTACATAAGTCTCATGTGCTATATACAATTTTTTTTTAAATTGAGGGTGTAGGAAAATATTAGGGAAACTAATGTTAAGAGTACCACCACTCCATTACAAAACATTGTTTATATTTTATTAAATATTATAACAGACATTAACAAAGATGCTTCACCTATGCAAAAATGATATTTGTGACCAATTAAAGAGCCATGCAATAAATTATTTTATCATATGCTTTTGACAGCCTAACCTGCACTCTGCCCACCAACATTGCTGTTAACTCGCTAAAACTCTGAATAGCTTCAGTTATCATAAAAACAAACAAACCAGCCAACCCACCCACCCAGCCAGGGGAACATGTTCTTTCTTCCCCAAATGTGGAATTCCACCCCCTATTATACTGATCTATGCTTTAAGACTGGCAATATTCTTTCATGCACCAGTGAAAGGGTTATGGTCTGAGACCACTGAACCCTCAAAGCTAGAAATAGAAGCTTTATGCCAATGGAAATGAGAGATCAATGGCAATACATGAATTAGTCCGTTGTGTTTTTTTTTTTTTTTTTTTTACAAAAAGGGCTGATTGTAGAATGCATGAAGATTCCTTATACAGGAAGAGGGTTGACTGATATATATCTGCTAAATTAACTTTGAGAGTACTCAAAGACAATCCAGGCCAGTGGTGGGCAACCTGTGGCCCATCAGAGTAATCCGCTGGTGGGCCGTAAGAGTGTTTACATTTGTACGCCCACCCGCAGCTCCCAGTGGCCGCAGTTTGTCATTCCTGGCCAATAGGAGCTGCAGGAAGTGGCATGAGCCGCAGGGATGTGCTGGCCGCCACTTCCCACAGCTCCGATTGGCCAGGAATGGCGAACCACAGTCACTGGGAGCTGTGGGAGTCCGTGCAAATGTAAACAAGCTGTCTGGTGGCCTGCCAGTGGATTAACCTGATGGGCCACAGGTTGCCCACCACTGATCCAGGCTGTCTGAGACATAATAATGCATTAAAAATAAAGTAATTGTGGAGAACTCCGCAATCTTACCCTTTTGACAAATTTACAATCAACACCGCTTCCATTCTAAAGCAAAAAAAAAAAAAAAAAAAAGTTGATGGCTTTTGAAATCTAAAGGATTAGTTGAAGTTCAACAGGAGGGTCTGAGATGAACCAATGAACTAACACTTAAAGCTCCCAGACCCAAATATTTTGGCTCTAACAGATAATCTGACCCTGATCTTGTGACAGGAAACCATGATTTGTACGATGGTAATGAATCATGATAAACTTGTGCCCCAAACAATGCTCAAAGTATCTGGGCCTATTCCAGCCCTACAGAGTGTGCACGTTTGAACAGCACTCCTGGCTATTACTGAACTTTGTCAGATTACAACAATCCGCAATCTTTTTGGCAATACCTACACTACATGCCTCTACTGGCAGCATGTAGGGCACATGCAGCTACACTCTGCAGTAAAAAGCAGCCGATGTCCACACTGCAGCACATAGCTGTGTGTCAGTGAATGGCTCTGGCAGAGGGAAGGCATGGAGGGAGGTTAGCAGCTGAGAAAGCCTTCAGCAGCTCCCCAGTGCCAGAGCCTTTCACTGTGGCAAGGAAAGGCTCTGATGGGGGGAAGCAGCAGGGAAAGGCTGAGTCTACTTGCTCCCCTATCAGAGCCTTTTCCTCTTTTTCTGGTTGCAGAGAATGGCTCCAGCAATGGGGAGCTGCTGGGCCCTTTCCCTGCTGCTGCCTCCCGTTGCTTAAGTCTTTTCCTACTGAAAATGCAGCACAACGCTACATGGCTAAAAATAGCCCATGGCTTGGGCAAGTAGAGCGTGTGTGTGGCATGTACTTACAAACATACTCTCACCCTTCGGGCATGTCTTTAACTCCATTCACCTAAGCCATGCCAAACAGTCTACACTGCTATTTATACCAGTGCTGCAGGTAGGGGCAATGCGGGTATGTACATTACACACTGCTGAAAGAAGTGTGCAGTGTACATGTACCCTTGGTATACGGTCATGAACAACTGCATGCTGTTACGAGTCCTCTTTTCTTAAGCAGCCCTAAAAAGGGATCAGTCAATGACTGACAGAAGCTGTGAGTTCACGCTTTTCCAAGGATGAGAACTCTCTGAGGCTGATTGATTTCTGAATCATTTGAAATTGGTTTGGCAAGTAAGCAATCACAGACTTAGTATTCATAACTCCAGTAATCCAGTACGGTAAGATTCATGCTCCAAATACATTTTCTCAAATAGATTAATAAATTAGAGAAAATACTATGTGATGAAACACTGATCCCTCCATGGCAATATTTGGAAGCCAGTAAAGTACCTACACTCGATGTTTGACCTACAGCCTAGTGCTCTGGCCTACTCAGGACAGCTTTTAGAAGTTTAACTGGAACACAGCTGCTTTTTGTACGTCCCTTTGCTCTGACACTACGTATTACTTGCTCATGACCCTCCCTCCTTGCTTTTGTTAGTCTCTCTTGCAGCTAACCAAGTGCTTTAATTGTGTTCAGCCTAGTAAAAAGCCCAAAGACTAGAACATGGGGGTCACCAAGGTCTACAAGGTAGGTGAACAAATCAACAAAGCCACGCCACAGGGCAGACAGCAAAGAAATTAGAATACAAGCCTAACAAAGGGAACATACTGCACAGCACTAATAATTCTGAAAACACCAGTAAATACATTGGGGATGCTAATGGTGCTCTTTTGTTATTAGCATTGACAGAATATTAGAAAACATCCTGTCTAATTAGGGCTGAAACTCTAGACAGTCAACACTAATCTCCAGATATAAAGTAACTTATTCTATGAATACACAATAGTATAACAAAATCATACTTCAGATAAATTCTATGTTTATTTGCACATAACCAAGGCAGTAGTTGCTGGCTCTCTCTTTTTGATATGGAATCCTCCGACCTCATTTCAGAGCTAACAACATGTAGACTTCTTCTAGTATAACTTTGCCAACACTAAAACCTACCCTAACTTTTAAAAAACATCTTTAGATCATTATCTCTAAGAAACAGACTTTTCACATGATGAAAAAGAATTGCTTAAACAATGTTCCCACACTATGAAGAGAGATTTAAATAAGGAGACAAACTAAAAATATGAGACTTTAAAAAATGGTTTTTCATTATGTTCTTGCTATATTTTTCATGTTTATTTAGGGAAGGCTTTTCTTTTCTTTATTTACACAGAAATCATCATGCAGCATCTCTTGCATCACATGCTTTTCTGCTGTACAATGCAGGTTGATGACTTCCAGGGAAACAAAGCAGAAGTAGTAGGTTGGCGGGATGGCAGAGACCTTAGGTATGTATGTTACATGAGGCCTTGCCTACATTGTGCCTCAGGATGCACTATGGGGTGTGAATTGCAGTGTGTCCCCGAGTGTTACATTCTAACTGCCCCATGTGGATGCTGCTGGCGTGCACTAAAAGATATCTAGTTTGCATTAATGTGGGTACCTTTTAGTTTGTGCCAGCCATGTCCACATAGGACAGTTAGAGCGCAACATTTTGGTGCATTCTGCAACCCATGGTCTGCACTGAGGTGCAGCAGACTTAGCAGTACTAACCTGTGATTATGACAAACTGGCGTCTTTCACTTAGAGCCATATTAACTCCATTAATGTGACCAGTCTCTTCACTGCCAACATTCAGTTTATCTGTTAGCTGCTGTTTAGGGCAGTCCCTTCACCTACCATGAAGACATGTACAAAATGGGTATCTCCCTGCCTCAGAGAATGTATTTAGCCTATCTTCTACAATTTTCTGAAGTGTGAGACTACATACAATATGAACTTCCACATGAAAAACACGAGGGAGACCAGGTTATTGGGGAGAGGATAAAAAAGAGGGTGTGGGGGCAGAAGGGAAGTATCAATAAAGCAAATGTCATCCCGAGTATTAAGCAAGCAATACAACAGTGTCTTCATGGCCAGAACTCAGCTCGCACTGTTCCTAAGGTCTCATACTATGACCCTTCTAGCCAGCCTACTCATTGGACTCATATTGAGGCATTTGACCTAGGCCCCCCGCAAGCCCATTTGTCTTTCCTCGCAAGTTCCCCTATCACAGTAGTCTTGTCACCATCTCCGCATGCGTGGTCCACAAACACATCATTCTGCACTGTAGGAAACATCAGAAACACCTAACAAAACTAGATGAATGAGCAACGTGATGACAGATAACAATTAATGGTTGACAAATCCAGATAATGCACATTGGAATGATTAATTTGTACTACTCATGCACCTTACAGGATTCTAAATTAACTAAACCAACTCAGGAAAAGATATGGACACCACTCGTATGCCGTCACTTGGATTATGATGCTTATTTCTGGTCAACCCATCTAAAAAAAGGATTTAGCAGAAAGTGAGGGGGTTCAGAGATAGGTAATGAGAAAGATTAGAAACGTGAAAACTTCCATATGAAGAGACTGAAAAGTTTGGAACTGTTGACTTTAGAGAGAGGAAAAAAAGAGGGGACATGACTAATGTGTACAAAATAATGAACGGTATAGAGAAGATAAAACTGGCACTTATATTTACCCTCTCCTATAATACAAGAACACAGGGACATTCAATGAACTTGAAAGACAGTAAATTTAAAATTAATAAAAGGAAATATGTATTCACACAATGCACAGTTCACTTGTGGAACACATGGTCACAAGATCTCATTGAGCAGAGTCTTGAAGGTGTAGAAAAGAAAACAAGACACGGTAGGCTTGAGGAGTGCATGGTGGAGGAATTCCAGGATAAATAAATAATAATTTGTTAATATTTAGCCGTTACTAAATCTGATTCAGTATTTCAGGACTGAGCTAGGGTGAAGAGAGGCCCCCTCCCTCTCGAGGCTCATTAAGGGTATTGGTGATAAGAATATTCCCTGTGTATAAAAGAAAAAGCAAGCTAGCTACTGTGAGCAGTGAAGATCATAGAAAAGAAAGGCTAGAAAAAAACTGCTTAGTACTCCAGTCTTCTTTATATGTTGCTTTGAACCAGATGACATGCGGGTCTATGAGATGTCAGTGGCTTTAAGGCAACCATTAAGTTCTGTGTTTAAGAGAACTATAGAGAACTGACCCACACATCAGTACAGCCACAGGAAGTTTCTTTCTTCCTCTCGCTGATTGGACTAGAACCAGTGAGTGAGCTGTCAATGCTGCACAGGAAGTACATGGCTGCACATGCAGGCAGCTCTGAGAAATCACCTATGCTGGGAGCAGTTCCGAGTGTCATTGGTTCTACAATGGGGACGGTGAAGTACAAGCATGGGGAAATTTGCACTGGTGTTAAAGCTTTAGCACAAAAGGAAGCTGTTTTGGTAGTTGTATGCATGGGTCCCCAGAGGGTGTCTTCTTCCTCTTACTTTAAATTGCTCACAGGCTTTGTGGCATGATGCAGGCTCTGGTGGGAGAGCAGACTAACGGTGCTAGCTGTAAGGCTCCTCTACTGCTGGTCCCAAATGGACTGCCAGAAAAGTGGAGGTCTGGCTCACATCAAAGACATAATTATGATCCCGAAAAAACCACCTTGCTGAACCACCTGGAATGTCCTTAACTCTGGTGTGCAGCAAAGTGGAAGTCAGCTAAGCTGCTGTCTGTGGGACTGGGTGAGGAACTTGTGAACACAGTTGGAGATAAGCACTGAAGGAAACCAATGGACCCCAAGAGAATCCTTCCTCAACACTGACACCGTCACACCACCACCATTGTAAGAGGCAATCTTTGTTTTGCCAACCCAGAAGATAGTTGAGGATCAGTGTGTTAGGGAAAGGGCACTATCACTAGAGGCCCTCCTTGCAATTCTGGGGCAACATGAATACTCTGCAGCTACTTCCTTTCTAACTGGTGGAAAAAATAAAGAAGAAAAGAATCCCATGCAAAAGGCTCTCTTCAAAGACTGCTGAAGAAGCAGCAGCATCTGCTCTCCTGGGTGGAGGGAGAGACACTGGCAGAGACACATCTCTAGTTCAGCAAGTGTGCCAGCACGGGGAGGTTTAAAGAAAAGAGAAAGGAATTCTGCCTTCATTCAGCTGGAATGGACTGAATAAACCACCAGTTATGACTTCCATCAGGAGCCAGTGATCTGATGCAGAATATTCCCCTTTACCTTTATCTTTCCCAGACTCTGACAGTTCCAAGAAACATCTCATCAGAATCATGCCAGTTGATTATATCCATAGCATCCACTGTTCAACTTTACTCTCTTCCAAGTCATCCTATAGAGATTATTTTACAGGACAGCAACTTCACTGGAGAAAATACATTTTAATTTTTCAAGACTTTACCGATAGCTCATATATAAAAAATAAAATCTCTGAATTACTTGGGTATTCACCTGTAAATTATAGCCAAGTTTGCCATGGCTTGGTTTAGGGTAACTAGTCCAAACAAAACAGATTACATGCCATAGTACTTTTGGTCCATAATTTTGTAGTTTAAAAGAGCATAAATTTTTTTATTAAATGTTAAATTATTTTAAATTTATCATTAGAGAAAAGGACAGAATTCTACAATGGCAATTCTCTTTCGAACTACAATTTTATTTGTGGTATCGGAGTGCAGCAAAAAGGATTATTGGTAATTCTCTGGCTGAAAAAAAATGAACAAGTCCTACAATAAATTCCAGACGAGACCATGTAAAAATTATAGTCAGAAAGGACCATTCTTCCATGCATACCTTTTAGAACACAAAATTAAAGTTTTGAACTTCTGACAGAAACTGCTAACAGCACATCATAGCATGCAACTGACCAATACACTACTTATTCCAATGTTAAGTAACTAGTGTTATTTATTGGCATATCTCCTTGGCAAATTCACCTTAATGACTATTCTTCTCATTTACCATTCTAATAACATATGTTGAGAGAACAGACATCGGCACATAATTCTGAAAGCATAATTGAGACACTTTGCACATTTCTCTGAACTATTTCCAAAACATTTCACTTTCATTCAGAAAAAGGAGGAAGCAGGATTTAGAATGGGGTTAAGTGGATCTTTTGTTGGTAACCCATGTCCCTCCTGTGGTCTCATAAAAGAGCTGCTTCTTTTAGAAATATAACAGACCTTCAATTTAAATTTATGGAAAGGCTGAACTAGAAGAGTCTGCACTCAAACAATTTTAATAACCTATTAAGTTGAGACTTCAGATTCATTTTATAACCATGTTCCTCAGGGAGAAGTGTTATCTGGATAAAGATAGATTTTTTTTCTTTTAAAGATAAATAGCATCATTAATCTGCAACATTTCTTTTCTATTATCTTTCAAAATGAGGAGTTATTTTGTTCCAATCTTGAGGTAATTAGCCTTCATTCACTAGCCAGAAAATGTCTGTGTTCTGAAAATTAAAAATGTGTCATTAAGTGGAATTTACCATAATGTCATTTATCTTTATATAGTTCATCACTGACAGCAATGGGCCTGGGAATCCATCAGCTTTTACCAAGGAAGCATTAAAACAAATTGAAAAACAGAATAATCCCAGGCACCCTTTAACACAGTCAAAGCCATTTGGGTAATTAAATAGTGGTATTTAAAGTTTTAATTTAGATTTTCCCCTCTGTTCATCAGCAGTCAAATGAGATGTTCATATTCATAACTGTTTGTAATAAAGGTTTTCATAAAGCAAGCAGAATATTTCAATGCTATTAAAATTAAAGAGAACACAAAAAAGCTTTCAACTGCAAACAGGGAAAGTTCATTCTTACTGAACCCCATTTTCGAAGATTATATCAAGAAAGAAAAAAAACCTTGCTATAACTGACTTGATTTCAACACTAGGAATATAAGACATCTGATTTTTTTGCTCCCACTAGCTAAAACTATTTTTACTTAAGATTCCACTATTTGAATGCTTTATGACAAGGAAAAAAGTAACTTTAAAAAGTGGTATGTTTGCCTTATATTCCAATTGTTTTTTTCAATTATTTGTATATTACCTTGAACTTTTTTATTTAACTGAATAACGCTCAGCTCCAGCCGCATTATCATTTGTTGTGTTCCTCCAATGCAATAATGTGATGCCAGGATAATTATTATGTAATATAAATAAATCCTCCTCTGGCATTATTTTAAGAACTGGAATGGAGTATTACTTAGTTAAACTGTTTTAATGCTAATTATACAAGTGAGTGATCAATTTCAGAAACAATTCTAGAATTACACTCCAATCCAGATCACACATTAAGAAAAATTGTTTATAAAAGTATGCCTCAGTGAAAGAATACTGCATAAAACTTTGCAAATCATATTAAACTAAACAAATAATTTAGGAACAATTGCACCAAAACTAAAATAAGCACCAGAAAATTATACAACATATCCTCAAAGAACCAAAACAGTCTCACTCATTATACACTACCTTTCTAATACACTCCTAGCCAGATCACTTTGGCAATACATTCTTAAAATGAAGGCTAATGGAGCCCATAAAGAACATTAATGGTTGCAGTATGGTGAACTAAAATATAATTCATATTACAAACTTAGGACACAGATTCAGACTGGTGAATGTACTCAGTTTAATTATAATTTAAATCATAGCGCAGTGAAATGTAGAAACCTGCTAGTTACACACATACACACACGCTCTCTAAATGCGAGTAGAAGTATATTGCCAGTTTAAATACAGCTGCAGATAGTCGATTGATGGTCTCCCATAAAATAGTTTTAACTGAAAGAGCAATTTGACTGGCTGATGAGGATTCCAACATATGCATCACTCTCCTCACAACAGTATTGGCTGGGACTCAGTTAAGCAAAGTTTCAAAGGATGTTCTCTCTTCTGAATGCAACCTGAGTTTGAGTACACCAATTAGACCATATTTCCTATAGTATCTAACAATGATTTCTGATGTGATATAGAAATATAATTGTTCTCTGTTTCACATGAAGTGCTATAAAAATCTTGATTTGTTCTCCAAACCCAGAGAATTTCAGTCCCTAGATTTCAATAAACATGCCTGTATTATCCCTTTCAAATAAAACAGACAAAATGGACAAGATTTACTTTATTTACAACCTTATGGCCATTTTCAGATATGTGGATCTCTGAGGAAGATTCTCAGAGATGCCAATTTTCAGTCCTAAAGTATTTTAAAGATAGCAAACAGGTGAAGGCAAACATACTGCATTAGGCAGAGAAGGAGGCATTTTCATACCATGCTATAAAGACCCAAACTCGAAATGTGCCTCTGTGATTCTTTCACAAATAAAATGGACCGAATTAATCCACCACTTACTTCATTAGAATTACACCAGAGTTTAATTTAGTTAAATGGGAAAATACCTCAACTGTACTCCATTGTATATCCATTTGTATATCCATTTCTTTATTTTTTAAGGTAAATATTATAATTATATTATAATACTTAGATGGCAGATGCACTTAAATTACTGTAGCTCAGGACTAAACCCCTTTCCAAAGATACTGGTAGTTTAGGGAAAAATGCTTATTTCTCATTGAGGCTTGTTTTTAAGTCAGCAAAATTTTGCTCTAATTGGATACAAGTGTTTTTCTGAATTATGTTTCTCAAATACCCTCCTTTGCCCAACTCATGGACAGAGACAGGTTTCCAAGGCTACAATTCTGGCAACGGTTTTTATTCATCAGTCCCACTTACTTGGACAATGTACCTTGATGAATTTTGGAGGTCATTGTTGGTGGCATCAATTTTGGAGGTCAATGTTTCGTTTTTAAATTCTGTAGCTATACTAAATTTCACCCATCTGCAGATGGTTACTTTGGTCCATAGCACTTTTTTAATGTGGCCAAACTCAACAGAAAGCAATTTTAACCACTAAAAGTAAATGAAGCTTATAAACTCTATAGCTAGCCACTGAGTAACTACCACCATTATTACTGTTTGTGGAGTTCAAGTTCAACATTCAAGTTCATGGGAACCAGATAAATGTTGTATACACTGTGTAAATCCAAGTAACACAAGTGGTTACTTTAATTTAAGCATATTAGGAAAAGATTCCATTCTGCAATACTCATTTTATAAAGTATGGTTTAGGGTATTTCTAATAAAGATTGAAAGCTATTCAGACTGGGGGCCATGTTTTTCTATGCATTTGTACAGCATCTTCTACAGTGGGACCCCAAGCCTGGTTGTGGTCTCTGGGCTCTATTGTGATACAAATATTAAATAATAACAAAATACATTCAGATAAATGATTGGAATAAACCCCTACAATACTACTTGCTGCAATAGAGGAGCATTTCTGGATACAGGGGATATGAAGGATTTATTCATAAAAACATCTATTCTGTAACTTTGTGAAGATATTTCTCATGTGCACCGTTCCATGACGTACTGGAACAAAATAATGTAGTATGGTATATACCCACTACACTGAGGAAGACTCAGAACTGGCTTCTTGTAAGAAATTCACTATCCCTTAGACAAGCCATATTTTATTTACGAACACTGCATACCCCTTGAGTCCTCACACACTTAGCTTCCAGGTTGCAAAAGAAGAAAATGTAGGTAACCATTTTAAAAATAATGTTAGCCTGTTACACAAAGGTTCCCTTGATTCAGTGGCAGTATTTTTTTTAAACCATCCATTTTACAGCTTTATATAAACTGAATCCAAAGAAAAAACAACCACCTTATGCTAAAAGAAGATTAAGGCTGAATGGTTAAGCACTGTAAAATCAAAATGACAAAGCTGAGGTTGCGCACTCATCCATAATAAATTTCCCCCTACACCTACCTTACCCCATACTCACAACGAGTGCTTCCACCTGCCCTGTAGACTTCTATTCTCTTATGGAGTTCAGGAGAGCATTGAGAATCACCTCTTCTATGCAGCATGAGAGCTCCATAGGAAAGTTGATTCTTTGTAGCCACTCCTTCCCAACACAGTTCTAAGTTCCCTGAGCACCTTATTATGCTACAAGGTCCAAATCAAGCAAAGCACTTATACACATGCTTAACTTTAAGCACAAGTAGTCCAAGTAAAGACAATGTGACTACTCACATACTTACAATAAAGCATGTACTTAAGTGCTTTGCTATATTGTGGCTTAAATGTCCATCTCGTTGTTACTATGCAGTGAATTAGACAGAACATTGGACTTATAGATGCTAAATGCTTGGTGTAATACATAATATTTCTTTGTTTATTGGACATGAAACTGATTTTCACATGTTGTTCCAGAAGTTTGTACTTTGATTTCAAGCTGATTGGTTTTAAATTTATTTAAACATTTGTTCAGCAATTTGAAACCAACTACCTGAAAACATTATCTAACAATAGTTGTGATGTGGCTTTTGGATTTTTTGCACAGACGAAAAATCAGTTTGGAAATGAGTGAAGGCTTGGAGTGTGTACTATCCGCAAACCAACCAGCTCTGTATTTTCGCTCTTCTTTTATTTCATAACAATGGAAAACTAAAAACAAAATGACTGTGTTAATGTAATGTTCAGATCGCACAGTTAAAATCAGAAAATTCAAGAGTCATATTTCCCAATACCAAAATTAACATGGACATGTGGCAAGTCTGCTGCACTATTTTTTATTCTTGTTTTCCTTGTTAAATAAACCTAATCGTTTGTGTCCGAAAACATATGCCATGAGGCACACACTAAGTGCAATTCAGCAGTTAACACTGCTACAGCAATCTTAATTCTTGTATCTCCCGGCATCTTGATATTTCAGCTGTACAAACTCAATATTGCTGTAAACTGTTTTTGCTATTAATAAGCTATTTACCTGAACCTGACTGTGCATGACCAAGTGATAGAGAAACTTTACATTTTATTGGTCTTCTACTGTATGGAAGCTTCAGTTACCTACTGGAATTATATTCTTGAGTTAAAATCAATGTCTGGGTGCCAAGAACCTGGGATAGGCTCTTTTAAAATATACATGTACAAAGACAAATATATAAGAACTCCAAAGTTGTTGGTGCTATGGGGCAGCAGCATGCTTGGTCAATGGAAGGAGAGAGAGACCTCATGTCAAGCCCTCTGACTGAAGAGATACGGACAGACTAAAAAAGGAAGTAGTGTCTATTCCTCATCAGTTGGTAGGATGCTCAAAGTGACAAAGGATTGAGGGAGAGGAGAGAAAAGAATTTTTTTTAAAAGGGTGCATTTAGAGTGGGTATTCATAAGGTCTGGAGCACCCCTTAGAACTCCACCAAATCCTAGGTACAAAAAAGTGGTAACTCTCACTTTTTGGTTTAATTGATGATAACATAAAACTGTTGATCAAGGATAATACGAACAACCCCCACACTACAATTATAAGTAACAAGGTACAGTATACATGATGTGTGTGAGAGGCAATCACCCCGCAGACCACTGGCTACCTACTAATGGAACATAAATAACTACACTTTCGGTAATGTGAACTCTGTTCTTGTAATATTTAACTATAACTTCCTGTGTCTTTGTGATATTCAAGGAAGTGAAACTCATGCATAACATGTTTTTATTATTCTCCCTTATAGCAGACTTGCAGACAATGTCAGGTCTGGAGAGATAAGGGCTGCTTCTAGGACATGAATTCTCATGAGGATTAGACAGCCACCATCTGGGGCTTCAGAGTTTATCTGCAGCTGCTGCATTCTAAATATCAATGCTGGATAAAAACAGGTTCTGATTTTAAAGTGTTTAACAAGTTGCTATAACTTGGTTTCAATTACATTTTGTTGTCTTAGGAAAAAATAAAGGAGTAAACATGATAGTGACCTCCCTTCTCAGCAGCAAAATACCAACTGATGCTAGCTACAGTATTACAATCTTAAGAAGTCAACGCATTGCTTGCTTACTTACTGCGAATAATAAAATGACAACAGTTTAAGGGGAAATGGTATTGCACAGATGGTTAATGAAAACAGGTCACAATAATATAACAGTACATTTGCTAACTCATTCACTGGACTTTTTTTCAAAGCAGGGAATCTACAAGTAATGTATATTTGATTTATATAGAAAAAGTATTGTGTGAATCGCCTATGTATTTACATATTCAGAGGGTACATGTTTTTAACCTATTGAGGAGGAGTTGGGGGTAGTCACTTAGGCATCTAACTTTAATCATGTGAGAAGCCTATTAAACATCTCCTCTGAATGCCGGAAAGGAGGAAAAGGTATAACATAGTATTCATTTGATTTCTGCATCTTCAGACCTCAAGTTGAAATGTGTGGTTTCTCCTCTCCTCTCATTTGATGGTCAAGAAGTGATGTTAATGCTGTCAAAGATTTTGAGCACCTTCTTCTCTGGATACTGCCTTCACCTCTGGTTATTATGGCCTGTTTTTTGCTTACTTATATTCTTCGATAGGCAAATCCTTCTTGCAGTTTTTTTGGGTAAACCCTAGGGCACTCACTATAAACCATCAGAAAAAGCACCTTAAAACTGCGAGATGGAAAAGCTTTCTATGGTTTTTCTAAGTGATGGAGTCTCCCGTTGCTTCGACAAATGAGTATTTGGCTAGTGCTGACTTAAGTTCTAGATTTATTTGTTTTGATGGCTTCTCACATGGAAGCGAGTCCAATCCTGGATTTGCAAATGTGGCTGCATGTTCTGCACGTGTAGTTGTTGTTGGGGGGAGGGTTTGAGGCATTGGTCTTACGATGTGCTCTCTTCTCCTGCAAAGACCTCACAGGCTACTTCTCAAAAGGCCTCACAGAACAGACCTCTCCATTTGGGTCTGTCCAATGTAACAGGTTCTCAGGTTTCAATGTCTACCTGGCATGTTTTGAGATTGTCTTTGAAGGTACTTTAATATCAGAGGATAGGTGAACCTTTAAAGTGGGCTCCTGTGCACAGCTGGCTACAGAGCACCGCTTTTGGTCCCTCCATGTGGACTATGTGTCCGACCCAATGAAGTTGAACCCCGATATGCATGCTCTCAATGCCAGGGATTTGGCATCTCTCAAGGACTTCAGTATTAGGGATCTTGTCCTGCCATCTGATGTCACAGATGAATCTTAGGCAGTGAAAGTGGAAGCTCTCCAGTCGTTTGATGTAGTGTTGGTAGAGCGTCCATGTCTTGCTGCCATAGAGGAGTGAGGTAAGTACAATACCACAGTATATTTTTATCTAAACAGATATTGTGGTTGAGAAAGTACTAAATAAAACTGAGGAACCTCCCCCCAAATTTTTGGTGCGTCTTCTGGACAGGTCATTCTAAACTGGGGTCTAAAAATGAAGCAATCAGATTACCAGATGTAGGGACAGATTCCTTAGTGAGGTTTGGCCCCTTTGCACTACAAGAATGGTGAAAGGGGGCCAGAAAGCAACTTGATCTCTCTACCTTTGTATCTTCCCAGCATGTGAGAGTCCACATCAAGCACAGAGTGAGCTGGCCCCTACACCACACCACCACGACTCATGCAGGCTCGGGTCAAGAGGGCATGCTTAGCGGTGCAGCAGGGAGGGGATGTGACTGGAATACCCCACACTCTGATATTCCATTTGCTGGCAGAAGACATTTTGATTAGCTTGGATAAGCCCTGAAGCACAGCTCAAAATCTGATCCAGAAATTCATATTTTTGCATCCATTGGCATTTTCTTGAAAGTAGCAATTCCATAAGACTGAGAACCAAAGAACAAGGCAAAGACAGTCTCTTCCTACGATCACTTGGACTAAGCGTCCTGTCGGTACTGTTTGGATAAGTCCTTCAAGGATCCTGCCCATTTCTTAAGTGGAGCCAGATATCTTTCCAGGCAAGAGGCTACTTATCCTAGTGGAGGGCACCTGACAGTCTACTAAGGAACAGGCTTAAATAATACACCATTCAATCCAGCCAGAATGAATGGCCAAGTTTCTAAAAACAGTTACGGGAGGTTGGGCTGCTATATCTGTATTTAAACACCTCATTGAGACCACTCTTCAGTAGCCTAACTTTAGGTTCCTGTTTTGAAAATCTTGCCCAGTAGCTTTAGGACCCTTTCATAATGAAAACAGCCAGTACATATTTCTAAAGGCTTTAGATTTGTCTCTGCAGTATTTTAGTGCTTTGCAATTATCCAGGGCATGTCACTTACTCTTCTTATCAAGTGTAGGAAGCCAATGGGCAGCCAAAAAACGGCCTGATGTTCTTCATGCAGCTTACCCTATGCCTGTCTGGACACTCACGATCTTCCTCTTTTCCTTTGTGCCTTCTAGATAATGAGGACCACGCCTAGGTGAAAGCTGCATTATAAGCTTTCATCACTACTCAGAAATCTTACAAGTGTGGGCAGAAGGCAGGCTCTAGAGCAGTGGTGGGCAACCAGCGTCCCATCAGGGTAATCCAGCGGCGGGCCGCTAGACAGTTTGTTTACATTGACCATCCACAGGCACAGCCACCCGCAGTGCCCAGTGGCTGCGGTTCACCGTTCCCAGCCAATGGGACCTGTGGGAAGCAGCAGTCAATACATCCCTGCAGCCCGTGCCGCTTCCCGCAGCTCCCATTAGCCGGGAACGGCGAACCCCGGCCACTGGGAATTGCAGGCAGCCATGCCTGAGGATGGTCAATGTAAACAAACTCACGGCCTGCCAGCAGATTAGCCTGATGGGCCGCAGGTTGCCCACCACTGCTGTAAAGAGTACAAGGGAGTTGAGAACTTACTCTTTGAGGCACTCACATTTTTGCATAATATAAAAACAAACACATTCCAACAATGGAAGGCAACAAGAGGGCTCCACATTTAAGGAACTTTCTACCCTAGCTGTAGGTTTTTTCAGCTGTTTGCATGTAGAAGCTACAGAAGGTCAGCTGCTGCTGAATTCTGTGTCTCATGTGGCAGAGAGAAAACTGGGCAAGGAAACAAAGAAGTAGGTGTTTGAGAAAAGGACACAGTAAACCTCTAGCTATGGACTGACTTTGCTTTCTTTGTGGGACACAACAAAAGTTCCAAATCTGTTAGCTGTTTACCAGTTCTTATCAATCCAACGTACAAGCTGAACAATAGCAGATATCAGAATTTAGAAGAGGTACTGCACAAATCTAGTCTGTTAACAGATCTCAATGGGATCCAGATTGATGAATAAAGAATTTACTGAAACACAATTTACAAATATGGAAACCTCTCCCTTTCTGCTCCCAAACCATTCAGCAATCTGGACCAAATGGCTCTAGTAGGAGGGCTCAAAATACCTTAATTTCACATGAGGGAAGACACGCTTACGGCGTGATGGAGCTCAGGCCTGATGAAGGTGGCATATGCTGATGCTGACACATTGAATCTGTAATGTCTCATTGAAATAGGTAGAGAGTACCATGTGTTAGTGTTTTAACATGATTATTCAGCAAAAACTACTGTCACTCTGCCTGTGACAGCCATAGATCTACCAGAGTCAGTGCTGATGGGAAACAGAATCCCTTATCAGCCTCACCGGGACAGTGATTTCTTGCGCAATAAGAGAGTTGGATTGTCATAAACAGATAGCTAAGGGTTAACGTCTCTTTCACCTGGAAAGAAGTGATCTGAAACACCTGACCAGAGGATCAATCAGGAAATGGGACTTTTTCGGATCTGGGTGGAGGGAAGTTTGTGTGTGAGTCCTTTGTTCTTGGTTTCTGCCTGTCTCTCTCTCGGCTATGGGAGGATTTCTGTTTCCTGCTTTCTAATCTTCTGTTTCCAAGTTGTGAGTACAGAGATCATAATACAATAGGGGTTATTGTTTTTTTTCTTTTGTATTTACATGGTATAGTTGCTGGAATGTGTTAAATTGTATTCTTTTGAATAAGGCTGTTTATTCATATTTCTTTTAAGCAATTGACCCTGTATTTGTCACCTTAATACAGAGAGACCACTTTTATGTATTTTTCTTCTTTTTATATAAAGCTTTCTTTTTAAGACCTGTTGGAGTTTTTCTTTAGTGGGGAACTCCAGGGAATTGAGTCTGTGCTCACCAGAGAATTGGTGGGAGGAAGAAGTCAGGGGGAAATCTGTGTGTGTTAGATTTACTAGCCTGACTTTGCATACCCTCTGGGTGAAGAGGGAAGTGCTCGTGTTTTCCAGGACTGGAAATAGGGAGGGTGGAATCCCTCTGTTTAGATTCACGGAGTTTGCTTCTGTGTATCTCTCCAGGAACCCAGGGAGGGAATACCTGGAAGGGAGAAGGGAAGGGAAATGGTTTATTCCCCTTTATTGTGAGACTCAAGGGATTTGGGTCTTGGGGTCCCCAGGGAAGGTTTGGAGGGACCAGAGTGCCCCAAAAAACTCTAATTTTTTGGGTGGTGGCAGCTTTACCAGGTCCAAGCTGGTAACTAAGCTTGGAGGTTTTCATGCTAACCCCCATATTTTGGACGCTAAGGTCCAAATCTGGGACTAGGTTATAACATGGATATTATCTTCCCCATATTGGGACTGACCCCTTAGGCCACAAAGAGGGAAATTAGAGCCTGAAAATGTTCTGCATAAACATATTTTAAATACTCTGAGGACTGGTACACATGCACATCAAAACTGCTTTGCTACTTTGTCCCTTCCGAAAGCACAGCAACAGCAAAGTGCCCAGGGGGGTTGGGCACACTGACTGTACCAAAACATCTGACAAACCCCCAGATCTTTATCAACAGCTCATCTTCGCCAGTCTTGTCACTCGCTAGCCATCAAGCATTCGGCTAGATTTCTACCACAGGGAACTAGGTCTTCCTCTCAACTATATGCTTCTACCATACAAATAATAATAATAGGAAGAAATAAACAGAGGAAATATCAGCCAGAGCCTGGAAAAGAGCTCACTAGACAACTGCATCATTCTGGCCCAAATCTGAACACACACACGAACACACACAGACCTCAGATTTATGCTGATTAATTCAAGATCTATGGTCAAGAAGCCCTTTGCCATCCATGATATTATCACTTGCAAATCACCTAACCTGGCTGACACCACAGGACCAATGTTAAGAGCCCCTCAATGCCTCAAGATATTTTATTCACCACACACCCAGAGCTCAAATCTGGAGGAGAAGTAGCCAGTCTATTTCCTTGAGCTAAAATGCAGGAAAAGATCCTTGAAACATTTACCAGTCTAAGTGGAGCATTATGCTACTATATAAACCCCAAACTCCAAAGACTTCCCAGAGGAGTTGATAGAAATATTGTCTAACATGATGATAAAGGTTGCAAAACTCACCATCTTCAGAGACTTCAAACAACCTCAAAGGCGATGCTTTTGACAGGATAGCCCAAAACCTACCAGCACTTTCAACTGCAGCTTTGGTTTCTCAGAGGTAACCTGTAGGCATGTACCTAGTCAGCCATACCCTAGAACTGGGTCCTCAGGCTGGATATAGACCTAAGAATATTCTTGACTCTGGGGACACATTTCAAGGAGACCAAGGAACAGATGAATAATAGGGACCTGTACCCTCCCTTACTACTGCTATAGTCACCTGCTACCTAACAGCCTTCTCCCAAACTGTCCAGGGCCTGATGGGTTTTCTCTGTCCTTTGAGGTAGCTTGCAAGTTATAAAGCAAGGTATAAAACTTCAGTTAACTACAATTTAAGAAATTACTCTAGATTACTACAGGTAAAATACCATATATTTCCTGTTAAAATGAATTTACATAGTTCAGTTGCATATTATGGTGATGTTGCAGAGTATAAATATATAAACTGATTTTTGGTTCATAAAATTGTAAGCCAGACCCATTTCAACTCTGAGTGATTGCAAGAGGAAGTATTAACAAATGATTTCAACAATCTTTACAGCTATGAAACTAAAGGAACCACATACATTTCTATAATTCAATTAATGTCCAGTACAGCTCATATTTTATTACCTGTTCCTTTCTTGCTAGATAATCTTACATCTTGCCATCTTCCACATGCAGAAATTAATGTTGATGACATATCTGTAAAGTAGATATTATATCTGACCAGAAAGATGTTTAAAAAAATAGAGGCTAGATCAGAGGTCCCCAATGCGGTGCTCACGGGCGCCGGGCATCTAAATGCACCCGCATCCTGGCCAGCGGTGGAGCATCCGCCAAAATGCCTCCGAATTTCTGAGGCATTTCAGCCGCGGCGCCTCTCGATGATGCCGCTTGCTGCTGACAAGTGATGTCATTGAGAGGCGGTGCCGCCAAAGTGCCGCAGAAATTTGGCGGCATTTCGGTGGGTACTTCGCCGCCGCCAGACAAAAAGGTTTGGGAACACTGGGCTAGATTCTCTCTGAAGCTAAGACACATTTGGAACAGGAAAAAGAGGAGCAATTGTCAGAGAACCAGTTGTAGTTACCTATTTCTTACAATTGCTCTCTTCCTGCTATAATTTAGAGCAGCTTTAGGGCTGCTTTAAATTATGATATCTGGATAGGGTCCTTAAGATACCATATATCAGCTGAGAATTACTGTAGAGGAACAGAACTCCAGTCCACCTCATCCATCACACACCTTGATATTCCTCATATGCCAGGAGTGATGGGGGTGTCGGTTGGCATAAAAGCCTGCTCCCTGAGCTGTACAATAGCTGATAATTCCTCTCCACCAGTGGAATTCTCAACTGGCCAGCTGCAACCAAATCACATCCCCTAGGTATCATTCAGGCAGCCCAAAGGGTTAAAAACAAGGCTGAAAATCTAGCCTTAGGACTTCAGTAACAGACAGTTCAGTGTTTGGAAACTGCTTCAATTCAAGCAGCAAAGAATCCTGTGGCACCTTACAGACTAACAGGCGTTTTGGAGCATGAGCTTTCGTGGGTGACTACCCACTTCGTTGGATGCTTCAATTCAGTCTCCCCTAAGCACTTTTCATGTTGCAATTTTTATCTCATTCTTTTATTATTTACTTAACACTTTGCTACGATCATGAAGAATAGCAGAAATAAAAAAAATGAGGAAAAGAGGGGAAGATGGATAAAAGTATGTATCTGTATTTGTTAAAAGGGGGATTGGGGTGATTACAATTTTTCTCCCCTTCATTTTGCACTATGTGCTAAAATGAAATACACTATAAAGGCTTTTCAGTGGGCTAAGCAGGCAAAGGTATAAAGAAATAAATGAAGAGGCTGTGTTGCATATTTGCACACAAGAACACATACCATATACTCTAAAAAGCAGGCAAATATTATGCCATATAAAGTTTGGCTAACTAAATTACTAGAGACATTACCCAAGATGGAATATGGCTAGCATAAGTCTTTACTTGAAGAAAAATGGAAAGAAAAGAATATATTGGCACCATATACTACATTTAAGTTATGTCAAGTTGGCCTAGACATACTAAATTGTTTCCCCTACTGAAGATCCAAGGAGGCAACAGCTGTATGCGTGTGGAATTCTATAAGGTAGGAAATCCTTTGTTGTCCCAGTGAGTAAATTAACAAGTTCTATGAATGCTTTCTATTAAATGTGCACTATTTATACTTCTGGGGATGGAAAATAGAAATTTATTAATGACAATCTTTTTTCAGGAATATTAGTTACCAAAATATAGCAGAATCTCCTCTTTTTAATTAAGTGGTAATGCAATAAAATAATTTTCCAAATTAAATGCACTGAATTTTACAAATATTTTAAACTAAAAAACCTCAATCATAAATCATATTTTCCTGTGAATTTTGAAATGCTATGTGATTTCTTCTTTATCACTTAATTACCAAAGAACTTTTCCTTGCTTATTTCAGTTCTCCTAAAGACATCCAGAGAATGTTTTAATTTGTAATTTAGAGGCTAATCATGAGAGAGTAGCTGAGTATCTATAACTCCTGTTGACTGCAATGTGAACTGAGGGCTCTGAGCACCTTCATGGATCAGGTCTTAATAGAGTTTGAGAAAGTTTCAAGGGACACATTCCAGTCAATTTGGCCCATTATTTAGAATTTCTGGAAATCCTAAGATCAGTAGAGAAATATTTGTGATTTTTAAAATTCCAAAGGAAACTTTAAACAAAAAAAGGAATCTCCCTGCTATGTTTATAGCCCAAAGAGTTATTTTACAGA
The DNA here is from genome assembly GCF_025201925.1 of Gopherus flavomarginatus. NCBI lineage: Eukaryota > Metazoa > Chordata > Testudines > Testudinidae > Gopherus > Gopherus flavomarginatus. The sequence goes on from NC_066619.1 coordinate 126,033,789, forward strand.
GAATCTGAAAATGATTTTGACTAAATGAAAGCAAAACTGACTAGTTTAAATTCAGTAGAATGCAAAAAACAAATCAAAATAAAAAAGCAAACAGTAATAAGTAAATTAACTTTAAAAAACTTCAATTTTAACAATCTATGGCTTTGAGTAAGGTTAATCATGTATATATATATATCCCTATGGAGGACAAGGGCTTCAGATGTTATCTGTAATATAGATTATAAAATAGATCAATTTAACATATATAATTTTAACTTGACATTGTCCCTTTAAAACATGAATAAAATATCAACAGAAATAAAATTCTGCAAGCAGTGAATTCATTTTCTTTATGAGCAAATATTTCTGTAGAAAAATTGAGATCATCCAGTAAATAAGCAAGTATGTTTATCAACACCATTATTAAAACTAAATTTCCATGTTAAAGTTTAAGTTTGAACTCTACTCCTTAAAGTGGCAACTAAGTTACACTACAATTCAGCTGCTAAAGAAAGGCTAAGTAGGGCTTCCCATGACTAAATGGATTAATTCTTTAGTACAACACAATTACTGTTCTCCACACTGTTTCATTGAACATCTAAATAAGCATCCAAAGCTTATTTTGTGCAAAGAAAGGACCTAGCCAAAGAATAATCCCAATGTAAAAAGTTTACATTTTGTATAAAGTTTTTTTTTTTAAATAAAGTAAAGAAAAATCTATCAGCAGAGATAAAAAGGAATGGACATTTTAGGCAGATTTATGGGGTGACATCTATTGACTAATGGATATCTTTGTTGAAGCAGCACTGTTCACATTCCTATTTTATTTGTGGATGTCTCTCTCTCTCAGAACAACAATTTTTTTCTAATGTGGGGGAGCTTAGTTCAACCTATCTGGCACTTTTAGCAATGAAAAGAACTGATTGAGAAACAGGCTGGTTCAGAGGAGGAGGAGAGTTTTCATCCTGCAAGTCACAGTGAAACTGACATTTCCGACAGCAATATAGGAATTGCCATACCGGATAACACCAGAGCTTCAGTATCCTGTCTCTGACAGTGGTCACTACCAGCTGCTTCAGAGGAAGAAAGGTGCTTCCTTTTAAAATATCCCTCATTTAAATCAGGCAGGAGGCCCACCTTCCACCAAAATCAATTATTAGAAGGTTTTCGCACAGAGCAGGGAGGGGCAGGGTGGTGACTGACTGACAATGTGAATGATCTTCCCAGAGAGGCAATCTGCCGCATTGCCACAAGCAGCATGTCCTGGCTGATTATTTTAAATTCGGACATGTTTTATATAAAAGAAAATTTATTGAATGGAAAATACCCTTGACTTTTTATTCTAGGGAGCTCAGTGATCAAATTTCAAACTGATTGTACAGTGCACAATATAAAACTAAAAAATGAAAGCTCTGGAAGTTTAGAATACTTTATATGGAACAGACAGTGAATACTATTCCTAACTTCTACATCTCCCAAGCTTTCATCTTTCATAAAGAACTGCCAGAAAAGAACAAACTTTTTTTTTAAACTAGTTGATGGTAATTTGCCCTTCAGGCAGACAAAACTACCAACATCAGCACCAGCTGCACAATTGCTTGCCTTAGGCAAGCTACAGTGTATTAATCTTCAGGCATTATTTAATTATATTTTTTTAATAAAAGACAGTAACTTGTGAGCAACAGAGATATTCTCATCTTGGTTGATCCCTTATTCATAAATATGCAACTTTTCAGCTTTCTAATATCACTGCTTATGATTTTTTTTCAATGTACAGTGAAATGAAAGAATTTCACCATACCTTAAATCACTGTAAAACTGAGCCAGAGGCTACCATATTAGTGTCGCTAGAGCACTGCTCGTGCCTGCTTTAAACCTGTGGAAAAACGATAATGGTGGGGTGTAGGATGAGGCCACATTCTTTATACTACTGCTGTTGTGTCACCAACACTTTAATTAGCCTGTGATCCAACAAGCCCTAGAAAAACATAGAACTCCCCATGAACAAATATCTTGCTCTTAGACGTCTGTGCTACAGAGAAATCAAGGCAATTTCCGTAACTTCCCTCCTCACAAACATTTATGGCAATTTTCTTGGCTAAAATCCAATATATGCAAACAGATGAGTTCAGATGGCTTTCAATTCTCCAAACTGGATGCTTCATATTCAAACTCAGATTGAAATATTTTATACATCATTAGTTGTTACCTTCAACAAAATTCACATCATCCCCATTTTATAAAGGTGAAGAAAGACCCTGACTTTATGTGTATCTTGTAACAGGACCTGGGGCTGAATGACACTGTAGAGCCTGTGTTGGCAACATGTGCTTGGTCAAGCACTCAATGCACTATAAGTGGAATAAGAACAGGAAAGGAAGTGTGTGATGTGCAGATTATGTCCAGTCAAAAATATGGGAGAGCTCTTCTGGCCCCCATAGCTAGAACTGTTGGACTGTGTCAACTTGGTGTGAAGATCCCACAATGGTATTAAAGGGGAACTGCAAAGGACTTTTTATTTTTTTTAAGTGGGCCTGTAACTTTTTCTGTTGCTTCCTTAGGATTTACAAAGGCGGCCTTAAAAGGTTTCTTAAAATGAAGACAGGAGGCATGAGAAAAATGAGATAACCAAACTAGGATTTTGGTAGGTTTTTTAAAAGATATAACATAATTGGTTATGAAGGTATTGGTTTATAGACATGGAGTGAAACTGTAATAAAAAACAGATAGTATCTAAGAACTTGGCAAGAATGATTCCCCACTCCCTGTAATAAGGAAATTGGGGTAGGGAACTTTTTTTTAAAAGTGCACATATCATGCCCTTTCCCTATCCCTCCTTCTATAGTTTTTTTTGCTCTCACTTAGTACATCTTGTCTTATATTTAGAACATAAGCAAGGAAAAAAAGTCTGTGTTTCCGAGGCACCTAGAACACTTTTGGGTTCTCAAAAAAACCAAAATAATGAATATGGAACATCTTGTTTGTTTTAATTCAGGAAGTGTCAGTATCTCCCTTCCTATTCAAAAAAAATCCGAGTGCTGTCCAATTCAAAGCATTTGAAAAAATATACACACAAATAAAAATATACAAAGACAAATACAGTACTGACATGAAGATACAAATACACTCAACATGTACTAGAAACATCTCCCTTATATTACAATTTATTTGACCTTGGGAACAAAATGTTGAATTCACCTTGCTGATTTTGCCCAAAAGATTTTGTATATAGTTTAGAGAGAATTCCTTAGATCTGTTAATACTACAAAGGTGAGCAAATGCGGTTTAGGTAGAAGAATGTGCTGCTAATTTTCAGTACTAGTATACCTTAAAAATGAAGGCAAACTGCAGTTACTGCCAAATGTCCTTGATGTGTCTGTAACACCCTCAAGATTAAACAGTATAATGTCATAAATCCTATTATGGTATATAATCTCTAACTTACATTCAAGGGGATAAAAATACACAGCATATTAATGAACTTTACATTTTCATAACCCTATTTACACTGCATATAAGAATCTAGTTACTTTGGATAAAAGTTTATGAAAATCCATTTCTCATAGCTATTAAGCACAATATATTCTGTTCATCCTTGGAATCAGTTACTCTGGAAATGTTGTCACAGTCTTAGAATTGGATTACTTTTTTTTCCCCTCTCCATTTTAAGGATTTACTCACATGACATCCTGTATGTGAGAGTGAGAGAGAAAAAGATCATTTGGATATTCAGATGAACACAGAATAAAGGTGAATATTTAGAATAATCCTGCTTCTTATGCTCCTGAAGAAATGGCTGAACTGATTGTTACTTTAGGACATAGTTCTCATGTCAGTAAAAGTTTATAGAAAATGTTGGTGCTGTACATTCTCAGACAGAATCACCAAGTTTGTATCTCGTCTAAAACGTTCAGCTTTGAACTTGTCAAAAGACAGTTCTGGGGAGGGAAAGGGATGGATTTTCCCAGTAACTTCAGCCTATAATTTCCCAGATTTAAATTTTATTTCTTCCTTGCGACAGGATATCTGAAAAACTAAAAATGATGAAAGTTTATAATAAAGTATTACTATGTTGGAGAAAAAAAGAAACATTGACTAATGTAAAGATCTCAGATGGAGAAGACTGGACTTTTAGAAACAGCCTCCTTGAAATGGATGAATGAGTTTTCCCTGTCCCCTACAAATAATATGGAAACTAATGTAAACCTATGAAGACACAAAAGTATGCCAAAGAATGTCGAGTTAGGTCTTTAAAGCCTCAAGTTGCAAAACTACAACTTTCAGACTAACATCAAAAAAAAGGTATTTAATTTGCATATGAATTTTTTTCTTATTTACAAAAGAATTGAATTTTGCAATATTTCTAATCCAACAGATTAGACAAATGTAAACACATAAAAACCATATTCTAAACCACAGAAAATACTTTCATAGTAAAAACCAAACAATTCTGAATGTAAAAAACAGTACAGTGCTCATTACTTTGTGAGCCAAGAGCTGTATAATTTTAGAGGCCTTTCAAATAATAAGTAGGTTTATTGTTTGCAGTGTTGCTGTTGTCTCTCTCTTTTGACTAACACGGCAAGGAGGTAATTTCTTTCATTGGACCAACTTCTGTTGGTGGAAGGGATAAGCTTTACAGAGCCTTTCTTCAGGTCTGTTTTATTATGATAGTTATTAGTTTATCATAACATATAAAACTATAATAGTTTATGAATAATTTTATTAGCAATATTACTAAAAATACAGTTAATTTTCTAAGCCAATCTTCATAGCTATAAACAACTTTCCTAACTCCATAATCTGCTTAATCAACTTCCCTTAATTCGGTTGAGCTTCATGGAGAAAACAAAGGACAGAATTTGACCCATAAGAACTAGATACAAACAGGAGAATAATAAACGGACTCAAATCTTAACCAAACAACTTTGTGCATCAGTAATTTAATTAAAAGCTTTGTTACTTTTGTTTCATTGGAAAGTAAGTTCAGGTAAAGAAAAGACAGATATTTAAGCATGTACCTTATTCATATGTTCTAAAATAAGCATTGTATCAAATGAGCTATAAGAAAACATCAGTTACTGCACTTTGCGTAAATAGGCTATTAATAGAGCCTCACGCACTCCACATTTCCGCAGCCATGAAATTCGTCTCTGCCTCTGGCATGTGCTCCACAAGATCATCTTTATTTTTTTAAAATAATGTTGGCAGCCCTTATGATTGAAGAGAAAACCTTGAAAATTTGAATTGCTATCAACCGCAGGACTGATGTCTCCCTGAGTCTGCAGACAGCCTGAAACAATAGTTCTGAAGTGGTGAACTGCCCCATTCAGCTCAATTAGGTCCTATGGATTCCTCATTCCTGCAGTCTTGGAATTTGGCATTTTCCCAATATGTGCTGGAATTCAGCATTCCGCCCCCCCCCCCCCCCCCCCCGAATTCACTATTTTGGCTGCTGCCAGTCATCTGAATGGTTTCTGTCTCTGTGCTCTGTCAGCATTTGCCTCCAGCCGCCCCTTGCTCTCCAACTTTCCCCACAAGAGGGAGCTAAATGGCATACAGTACATGCTGCCTACATTGATCCATGGAGCCAGGCAGCAGCAGGTCAGGGAGCCAGAACTGGATCGCAGCTCGCAGTCAGGGAGCAGGGAAAGCCAGTAGCATAGGCTGGCAAGCTGGGCTGCCTGGAGAAAAGCACAGCAGCCAAGATGCAGGGACCTGTGAAGATAAGCTACTGGAGCCAGCTCCAACTTCCCCCTTCCCTGGCAAACAAGGGGTGAATGTGGTCTGAGCCAGGCCGCCTGCATAATGCTGCAGGAGCCAAGATATGGGAAGTGCAGCCCAGCTACCTACAGAGCATTTGCATTTAGTCCCATTGTACTGCAAAGTGAATGGAGCCATGGCTGTAAGGGAATGTCAATAACTGTGCTGCCAATTGTATCTGCATGCAGTTAGTCTTTACAATAAACGCAGCAGATAAAGAACAGAGTCAAGCAATTCTAATGTGGAGCAAGTATAAGGCTGTGTGCACCACAGCACAAAGATTTTCCATTTGGTACTATAGGTCCTTCTTATAGATAGTTTCTGAGATGTCAAAGGCACATGAGCTACTGGCTCAGAAACACTATGCCTGATACCAACCTGTCGAGAAAAGAGCTTCTGCGGTAGAAAGGAGAAAAGTGCCTTGGTTCCAAGTGGTGATCTGAGGTCAGGCTCCCTGCCTGGTAAGACCAGCTCTGGCTACTTAAAACAGAGCCAAGGACCAAACCTGTCTGGGCCAGCATTAAGCTGTTAAGATATTTGAACTTATCTCCCTGAGATTTCCCAGGGCCTTTGTTACTAGAGGAACTGGTGGACATGAGTACAAGAAGCTCCTTCCTCAGTGGATGGAAAAGGTGTCCCTTGCTAATAATGTCTTCTCCCAGTGCCATGAGAAAACAGTAGCTTCTGCTTGGGGGAGGTGGTGAAGAGATGCACCTCTAGGGTCCCCCAGAGAGAGATGCAATCTGCCACTCCCTGATACCTAGAGACAAGTCATGAGGATCCATCAAAGACTTCTCACATAGATCTGTGATTTTGTTCTCATTCACTGACAAGTATATAATGGCCCGGAACTCTTTGTAAAACAGAGCTCACTCTTATATCTTATATCTGTAGGGCTTCCCAGCCCAGGAAGCACAACCCCGTGCCTCCCTGGCAGTTTATGTAATATATGGTGGCCTTGCTGTCTTTCTGAGCCAGGTGAAGTTCTGGGAATAACAAAGGTCCTTACAGTTTGATCTAATGGCCATTTAAGTCAATGGACATCTTTCCATTGACTTCAAAGGGCATTGGATCAGGACCTTAATATGTAAAAGGACCCACCTCATCTCCACATTTGTGTGCAGTTGCTGTTCCTGTTGAAACCAAATCCCCTGGGTGAGAAGTCCTCCTTCATGAGCTCTTCATCCCAAGTCAGAAGTATCCATGAGACTATAACTTGAATTGGAGTTGAATAGAATTCCATTCCTAATCACAAATGGACTCTGGACTAGCAGGCCAGACAGTCCAGGAGGTCAATTATTACCCAGATGTGATGCCATATTCCATATTGCTTTCATCCAATGGGACCATTGAGGTTGTCTCAGATGGAGATGTGCCACGGGTACTCTGATCTCAGCTGCAGCCCGATGAGACTCAGCATTTGTAACCATCTGAGAGGTTGTTACCTACAGGTTCTTGCTTACTCTTTCTGCCATGCTGGCAGTAGCTTAGATAAGGATATAGGCAAGGAAGACTTTGAGGTAAGCAGTGTCTAGCAGAGATCCAATGCACTCCACTTGTTTCCTGAGAACACACTGAATCCTTGGGTAGTTTGTCATGAGCCCTAGTGATTTTAATACATTGGTAGCAACAGAGACTAAACTTTTCACAAAAGGCCCTTTTCTCCCCTACATTGATAGGGAGACCCAAGGGCAAGGGACAGACCTGAGAAAAGACAGCGCTACTATTGTCTCCTTCACCATCTGGAAAGGGACTCCATCTGCTTCCCATAAATGTAAATTCCTGTATGAGGCAGGTCCTCAAGCTCTCTCTGGATTTCTTGCTGGAACTCATGGAGATTGTGTTGAAGAACCGGGGTCTGCCTGGCAGAGAGTTACTTCACCAGCAGTGAAGAAGGAACAGAGTGGAATCTTTAGCGGTCACTATTTATATATGGCAGGGGATGATGTGCACTAGCCAGAAGGGAGTATGGCTTACACTCTATCCCCTCTATCTGTCTTCAAGGATCAACATTCTCTAAGAGCTCAGGGAGTTCCACTGGTTTAATGCGATGGAATTAGACTCCTGACACATAGTATATTTAGAGAAAAACTTTTTTCTAGATATTTCTAGAAAAATCAGTCAAAACATTTCAGAAGGTGAGCATTGAATCTCAGGTATTACAATTACTGTACTTGCCATAGATTAGATGAGGTAGTGTTAAAATCACTGCATAAAAACAAGTGCTATTACAAAACAATTTAGCCAAACTGTGGATTAATTTTTTAATAGCTACAATATTAGGTATATCAGCTGAAGTGGTTGGGCATGATTGTTTAACTTTTTGAAACTTCGGGACTTTTAGGCAAAGTATCACTTATTTCAGTGCAAGTTTCCTTAAGTAAACTTTTCTAAGACATTATGAAAATGGAGGTTGTGGATTAGTGAGCACGGAAAGATGAGGTCATCTTGACCTATTGAAATAGCATTCTAAAACCTCACAGACTGACAATGGCACAACTTCAGCAAATCCTCTGAAGTACCCTCACTTGTTTTCCATACAGCCTGGATTAGTCTTAAGAGACTTTTTTTTAACAGCTTTGAGATTTAAAAATACAATAACCCTTTTACTCATGTACAATGAAGAGAAAATGACAATACTAAAGAAAATAATCTAATGGGTTTATTTAAATGTCCTGCATATAAAACTGTTCTGTACCTGTAGCATGGATATACATTATACTTCATCCACTATTTTGCAATACATGGCAATAATAAAATCTCAAAAAGTCAAACGATTATCTTTTTTTAAAAATCTACAAATGTCTTCAAATTTTCTTGAGCTGTGATACAAACATTTCTATGGCACATTAAAATAATGTAGTACTCGTATCACAAATGTTATGATGCTCAGAACTTAGTACTAACATTATGAAGTCTATATTTTAACAATCTAGTTTTTAGGACATAGCATAAAGAGAATCCAGAAAAAAGTGTGGTGGTGTCCAGAAAAAAGTCATGTCCAAGCTTCAACAGACAATTCTCTCTCCTCAGGGTTGCTTTGTTGAATTGAAAATACTTTTGGCTAGAAATTATATAGTTTTGCCACTGACTTCAACAAGAGCAGGACTGAGCCTTTCATGAGTGTGACTTATTCAAAGAAAGGTTTTCCATTTTAACCCTGTATAAAAAGTTGACGTTATTACTATACTGTATAAAATCTGTAGCTATACACATGCTCCTGGCAAGGAAAAAGGAAAACTGACATACATCAAGCTACAGATAAATTATAAAAAGGTTGTGCGGTTGTTTAAAATAGGTAATTAATGCTACTCAACACATTTCTCCCCCCCATATTATATTAATGGCCAGCAAATTTTGAACATATGAAGTGTTTTCATACACCCCGCAAAAGTATATGTTTGAATTTTAGGGCTAAATCCTGCAATGTGTCATGGCCACTTTATGCCACATAACTCATGAACTGTGGAGCTAGCCAGTGGAGTGCTCCCCTTACACAGGTGCACTCAGCTGACGGAAAGCTGGCAGAGACTGTTCCACTCCCTCGTATGAGAGACAAGGACCTGACAACAGTGGCAGAAGTTAGGCGAGGCTCCCTGGTCCCCTAAATTCCTCAAGGGCTAGGTGGCAGAGGAGCAAGCCACAACCAACAGCGCCTTGCAGCTGCCACTCTTCATGATATCTGAAAGCAGCTTGGACATAGTGGAGAACCAGACCCTTAGGTTATGCCTACACTGCAATTAGATACTCATGGCTGGCCTGTGCCAGCTGACTCAGGCTCATGAGTCTCAGGCTAAGGGGCTGTTTAATTGCTGTGTAGATGTTCAGGCTTGGGCTGCAGCCTCTACGCCCCTGTGAGGTTTTTAACTGGAACGCAGACATACCCTGTGTGTGCATGTTGCAGTTTTTGACGCTCGGTTTTAGCTAATGATAGGAGGAAGACTGTTCTAGCTTATAATGAATTGGGGGGAAAGCTATAGAACACAGCTACAGCATGCAATATATTATCTAAAGTACCTTATTTTCAAACTAATTTAAATATACCAATGTTTAAGATTTCATATAAAAATATTTTCTATGTATGTCAATTATCATCCGCTCAAAAATTTGTTTTGTAACCAGTAAAATGAAATGGGGAAGACTCCTGCAGTCTGTAAAATCAACATCATTGTACCTTTAGGGGAAAGAAAAAAAAAAGAATGCACAAGAACCCACATTTGCCTTTTACTAAGATATAGCACATGTATGGCCTAACAAAGTGGGTAATTATCTTTAAACCTGCTTTAGAGATTGGGAAACTAAGGCACAGAGAAAAATGAAGTGACTTGGCCAAGGTCACACAATGGGTCAATCTCACAGTCAAGACTAGAACTCAGTTATCCTGACTCCCTGTCCTGTACCGTAACTACTGAGCTACATTATCTTGTTTTTTAGGAGGAGGATTTATTTAAGAAAACAAGAAAGGGTGATGTTTACTACTACTTGTGGAAGAAAGAACCATCAACAGTTTTAATTAAACCAATACATTCCTTGCAAGAGCAATCATTATAGGTCTTTGTATCTATATGTTATTTAGTTAATTGCATTAAGATTGCTCCAGTTTCTTACTCCTATAAAATAGTTTTTAAGAACTGGAGAGAGACAGATGATTAACTTCGTCAAATGTCTAATGTCTTTGTTCAATAAATTGATACATTTATAGATTCAACATTTTGTGATAGTTCAATTCAAGAATAATTATCACATGGTTCAGGTTCCCAGGCTTTTCCCAGTTTTTATTTTGAACGCTAAACAAGATATCACTTAATAAAAAACAATTTCAGGATTGTCCTACTGTTTGTGAGCAGTTCATCTCCCACTATAAATTCATGTGAACTTTAAACTTTGATTACTCAGAATTAAAATAAATGCTAGGAAGTGAAAAATCTTGGAAATCTGTTTTTCTGTGAAGCATTTATCACTGAGACATGAGGTACCAAGATGGAAGACCTTTTTCCATGTTGTTGGCAAAACTGTCAATCATCTTGATGAGCAGTAAATAAATGAATGCCCAATGATGGGATTCTACATTATCCTTAAAAAAGAAATCCATCAACTAAACATCAACAGGTAAATGTTTATACCCGACAGCCATCAATTTCAACTATCCATGCAAAGAGACAGGTGAGCTGGACTGGTAAACCTCGAAATTAGAGAGGTATTAATCATCTGCTCCCAGCCAATATAAACAGATGTTATTTTTAAACAGGCAAAATCATCTCTTCCTCTGAAATTTATTTGCAGCAGATAATGTTCTGTTACATTTTTAATCAAGCAGATGAAGTTACATTTAAATTGAAAATCTGCTGCACTCAACTAATCAGGCAAGTAAAATTCTGAGATGATTGAATGGTATTACACAGCACACTATTTCGGCAGGTAAATTGTGAAATTTACCTGTCACACCACACAATTTATTGTTCAGCCACTGAATCTGCAAGTTAGAAGCAAAGAGCTAAGACAAAAAGGGTAAAGCATGTTAAACACATTTATAAATCCATCATATTTTATGAAAACAGTATTAAGGCTGCCAGATGAAAAACTCCACCTTTCTTATGAAGAAGTCAAAGATTAACATGGGTTATTCCTATCAGTTTCATGCCAGCATAAGTGGCATGCGCCTGGATATTTCGGAGATCAAGATACAACATGAAAAAATCCACTATCTTTCACAATACAATACAAAGCAGCAACACTCAAAATAAGATCTAGAATATATTTAGAGGACGAAGGATGGTCTTGTGGTTAAAGCAGTATATGAGACTCATGATCTGCAGTCCTTTAATTCCCATCTGTAAAAGTACAAATACTGTCACTGCCCTAGCTCACAGGGGTGTTGTGAAAATGAATTCATTGATGTGAATTATTGTGATAGAGGTCATATAAATACCTAGAGCGAGAGAGAGAGAGATTGAATATTGGGTTCAACGCTCATTTCTCACTTGTACCCCAAAAGATTTTGTTAAAAATAAAACTCATATAGAATAAATATTTTCCTATCTTAACTTTAAAATGAAATTCCTGTTGACTTGTATATAGGGCATTTATAAATTATGCACAGCTGTGCTTTTTAGTCATATTACATTGAATGGAGGCGGACAGTGCACATCTGGAAGACTGTCAATTACTCTAATTTAAAAATAGCTAGACCTCTTGGCTAGCTACAGCTGCTGACACTGAAGGGAGAGAGTGTTGATCAAATACAGTATATATTTCAAACTTAAAATGACTATCTCAGGACGCCAATGCCTAGTACAGAGGCACAGAGAACTGAACTTAGGCACAGAGAACTGAATATGCAAAACAACATTCTGAGGTGCTATACTACCCATAATAAAAATTTGTTGTGAGCGCTTTGAGAATCTTGCTAACTTGTCCCTGTGACTATCTGTGTAATTATTTCTTAGTGCTAGAGCATACATGCATTTAGTAACTTCACAATACATAGATTTCAAGTGCATTTTATCACCTCATCACACATTAATGCCACAATTTATTAAGCTCCACCAATTAAATTAACAAGTGTGGTATCACATGTGTGATTTACTAGTCACATGAATAAAGATGACTACCCTTGAAAAGGTGCAAAGGATCTAATGTCAAGAGTTACAAGAATGTGATGATTTATCTATGACACCACAAGAATTAGGGTTAAAAGGTAGAGTTAGAAAGACCTAATTCAATCATTTAAGTCTTTATAAAAAGAGCCCAGAATAAATTTATTTGGAGCAAAGTGGTTTCCATTTTCTCCATTCTTCCAGTTATGTGCAACTATTATTTTTAAACATAATTTGTTTGAATTATTTCCAGGGGAATTGAAAAGATGTGTTTTATAGTTCAATCTGAGCAGTCAGACTTGAGCTCAATCTGGTTTCTTCCAGCAAGGAATTATACTGCAAGGGTCCAGACTAGGAAAATAAGTGCTATTTTAAAATACTGTATCAATACATTTTAACACACACATTTTTAACTACTACATAGCATCTAGTGTAGACAGAGTGGAACACCTTTAAAAATGTTAGCTAATTATGGCCAACCCCATTTGAACAAGACTATCTAATGCATTTTTAAAGGTGCTGCACTCTGTCTACATTAGGTGATATGTGGTGTTTAAAAATGTATTAATTAAAATATATTAATACAATATTTTTAAATGTGACTTATTTTCCTGGTCTAGACAAGGCCAGAAACATCTAAGTCTAGCACGCTCCAGCTGCATTATCAGGGTAAAAATTAGCTGTAGTAGAGGCTGACGGAGGCACACTGGACCAAAAACCTACATGGAATGGGAAGCAGCAGGCCATATATGCTACACTTCCCCATATGCTGCAGTAGCCGGCATGTGGTGTACACACTGGTGTCATGAGTCTTCCTTGCAAGATGGAGGAAAGCATTCTACTCCCTTTCCCCACCATTGCACATTTTTTCTAGAGGCAAAGTACAGGAGCCTCTAACATAATAGGATCCATGATTTGTTTTTCTGCACACATAGTTTCCCCAATTTCTGATGCCAAGATTTTCTTCTTCTTGTTTTGTTAAAAAGAATTGCTGTGTATTTTAATACATTCACAATTTTTCACATATTTTTTCCCATTAGCAGCCTGAGAGCTGAAGCCCCTCTTTCCATGTATGGCATGACATGGGGTTTCAGGCAAGGAATGTGCCATTCTAACGTAACAAAGGAGGCAGATTTTCATGAGACTGCTAAAAATCTTAGATGGCAACTGAGCATGCTCAGACATAGGCGCCAACTCCGTGGGTGCTCCAGGCCTGGCGCACCTACGGTGAAAAATTAGCGGGTGATCTTGACCAGCAGTCAAGCTTCCCCCCCCTGCCCTTATCTCACCTCCTTCTCTCCCGAGCACGCTGCATCCCTGCTCCTCGCCTCTACCTCTCAGCGCTTCCTGCCTGCAGCCTAACAGCCATTTAGCGGCACTTAGGACTTTCCAGGAGGGAGGGGGATGAGTGGGTATGTGGTGCCCTTAGGGGAGGAGGCGAAGAAGAGGCAGGACAGGGGTGGCGACTTAGGGGAAGGGGGTGGAATGGGGGCGGGGCTGAGGTGGGGAGAGGGTCGAGCACCCACGGGGCAGAGAGGAAGTCAGTGCCTACGTGTTCAGAAGTGACTTTTCAATTTCTCATCATTTTATTTTTTATAAAAACAATGAGGAGTCTGGTTGCACCTTAAAGACTAACAGATTTATTTGGGCATAAGCTTTCATGGGTAAAACCCACTTCTTTTCTTTTGTTTTTGTGGATACAGACTAACATGGCTACCACTCTGACACTTTATTTTTTATATTTCCCTTTCCAGACCAGGCAAATGAATTAGTCTTGATTAAGAAGTGTCAGATCTCCTTCATGGTTGCTGTATATTTGCCCAGAAAATTATTATTAGAATTTTTAAAAAGCCATTGGGGAAAGTATTTTTTCCATTCTCCCTTCATGCAAAAGCAGCTGAAGAAATTTTATTCAAACGTTGACCAAAAAGTTTTTTTTTAAAAAGATAAAATATAGAAAATTTCAGCCCAAAACAGCTGTGGAAAGTATGACATGAAAACAGTAGGTTTTAATATAAACTGTTTTTAAATCTTAGCTATAGCAGGCATCAGACACCTGCTGTAATGCATACCACAAGCTAAAAAAACAGCATTAATGCAATGCAAGGACTGAGAAGTTAAGCACTCCAGAGTCAGAAAATGAAAACCCTTAACTGTGGGTATTTCTACACTGCAATGAAACACCCATGGCTGCTCCATGTCAGTTGACTCATGCTTGCAGGGCTCAGGCTGTGGGGCTGTAAATCTGCAGTGTAGATGTCTGGGCTCGGGCTGGAGCCCAGGCTCTGGGACCTTGCGAGGGCTATACAATAAACTCCTGTTTGAAAGCTACATTACAATATACACCTCTACCCCAATATAACACGAATTCAGATATAACACGGTAAAGCAGTGCTCTGAGGGGAGACAGGGCTGCGCACTACAGCGGATTAAAGCAAGTTCGATATAACATGGTTTCACCTATAATGCAGTAAGATTTTTTGGCTCCCGAGGACAGTGTTATATAGGGGTAGAGGTGTATAAAGTCTTCAAACATGACTTGGTTTTCACAGTCTCATTTACAAAACAAGCATAGTTTAAAGCAAATCAATGTAATAAAAATGTTCATCACTTCAAAACTAGGTAGCCCAAAATTTCAGACAGCAGTGTTCTAAAATGGCATAATAAATGAAAGAAATTGCCAAATTTAGGCCCTAATTGTGCAAAGACTTCACTTTACACATTGACTTCAAGTTAAGCAAGTGTTTAACTCTTGTAGGATCAGAGTCTTAAACATTAAAAACTTTAGAACTACTAAACCAGTTTTCTTTATATTTGATTTGTTTTGTAGATCTCACTGCGGCTTTAAAAAATCATCAAGCAAAGTCTGAAATTTTGTTTAATATATAGTAACTTATTGTATGTAAAGTTATGCAAGAAGTTACAGTTTGCTGTATTTTATTATCTGATCATATTTAACAGTATAGTGAGACACTTTATTTTAAGGTCTAAGTGTAAGAAGGCAAAATTAAAGTTCAACCTACAAACTGCATTTCCCAACTTGACCTGAAAAAGAGCTTGGTGTCAGTTTGAAAGCTTGTCTCTCTCTCTCTCTCTCTCTCTCAACAGAAGTTGGTTCGATAAAAAGCATTACCTCACCCACCTTGTTTTCCTAATATCCTGGGAGCAACATGGCTACAACAACACTGCATACAATTCCTGACTTGTGAAAGTTTGAATTCATGAGCCTTATAGCTGCTTTAAAGCTAGGTTTTTTTTCTTTGTTTAAACAAAATGAAATTCCATGCAAAGAGCAAGTTACATTACAATTATGGAGAAATCCTTTAAGTGCTGTAGAATTCAACACCTGGAAACAGGCCTTATGAGACCACACTGCCAACACATTTTTGAGAACACACTACAGATTGCCCCAACAAAGATTTTCAAATGAAGTGATCGGCAAAAACAGAATTTCTTTAGAAACTGGAAAATTTCCCATTTCTTTATGAGCAAATCTGAGACACATGTGATTGTTAAATTAATACAGGGGAAAAATGACTAGAATGCAGATCAATTATTTTTAAACTTAAGTTTTACCTGTTTTGACCCAAAACAGAGACAACCATGGCCAATATTTTAATACTTTGTGTATTTAATGTGTCACTAGGCAAAGTAAAATATTATCTGAAGGCCAAAAGTAGAACTGAGTTAAAAAAATAATTAGATATGTTTATGAAGTATAGATGATAAGGGATGCCACCCCATTCTCTGGATGTCCCTAAGCCTTGGACTGCCAGATGCTGGGACTGGACAATAGAGTATGGATCACTCAATAATTGCCCTGTTCTGTTTATTCCCTGTGAAGCATCTGGCATTGACCACTATCGGCAGACAGGATACTAGGCTAGATGGACCATTGGTCTGAACCGGTATGGCTGGTCTTATGTTGTTTGAGAGTAGAGACAAAAGCAAAAAGAGACTTAAACCTTAACACGTTCGTGGGGCTGTTCCTCAGATTACTGGGTCTTTCCTAATCAGAAGAAATACACCTAGGAACACAATTTTTTTTTAAGCAAAACACTTAAGATTGGAAAGTATATTTAAATTGCATGTTAAATAAAGAATATAATTGCTTAGTCTTACTACTTCATGCAAGATAAGTTTTCTGTGAACTTTGTAACACAAGAACAAAGAATGCAACCCACTCTTTTGTAATATGTTGCAAGGTTAACAAGCTACTAAAAATGTATTTTAATCAGTAGAGTGAAGAGAGAGCTCACTGCAGATACTCTGGTGGCAGTTCTCTTCAGTTACAAGGTGCCACTTTTTCATAGTAGAAAAGCACTGCTAAAATATTAATGATGTATTTAATTCTTCATTACAGCGGCACTGGTCACGACTGCATAGCTATGGTTGCAACCAACATTCCATTATAAGACACATGCTAACCATATGTCATAAACAGATAGTTAAGGGTTAATGTCTCTTGTACCTGTAAAGGGTTAACAAACAGGGAACCAACCACTTGACCAGGGGACCAATCAGGAGACAAGATACTTTCAAATCTCGGTGGAGGGAAGCCTTTGTTTGTGTTTTTTGGGTTTTGTTTGTTCTATCTGGGCTCTGAGAGTGACCACAGGTACTTACAGGCTCTCTAATCTTCTATTCCAATTTAGTAAGTACAAAAGGTAGAAAGGCGGTTTAGTCTTTTTGATTGTTTTTGCTTTATGTGCAAATATGTATCTGGCTGGTAGGGGTCTAATGTGTATTTGGCTAAAAGTATTTTAAATTGTATTTTTGCTGGAGGAGGCTTTTTTCTCCAGTTTCTATAAGCTGACAGACCCTGTAATATTCCATCTTGAATTTACAGTCATTCTTTATTCTTTTTTTCTTTTATTAAAAGTTTTGCTTTTAAGACCTCTCTGATTTTTCCCTTTGTTGAGGCTCAAGGGAATTGAGTCTGTACTTAACAGGGAAGGAGAAGGGTGAGGGAGAGAAAGGGGGGGAACCCACCTGATTTCGCTGTGTTGTGATTCAAGAAGTTTGAATCACGGTGATCTTCCAGTGTACCCAGGGCGGGAAAGATCTGGGAGGAAGAAAGGAGAAGGGGGAATCCCTTTGTTTAGATTCACAGACCTTGAATCTGTATATCTCTCCAGGAGCCCAGGGAGGGAACATCTGGAGGGGAGGAGAGAGAAGGGAAATGGTTTATTCACCTTTGTTGTGAGACTCAAGGAATTTGGGTCTTGGGGGTCCCCAGGGAAGGGTTTGGGGGAGACCAGAGTTTATTAGGCACTCTGCTCTAAGTCCTGATTGGTGGCAGCACTACAGGATCTAAGCTGGTAATTAAGCTTAGGGGAATTCATGCTAGTACCCATATTTTGGACGCTAAGGTTCAGAATTGGGAATTATACTATGACACCATAACTCTTAATTTGAAGGCGCCATTGGTCAGAATTGAACTGTGATTTATGTAAGCGTAACAGAATTTTTTTTTGTTATTTTCAAATGCAGGATAATAATTGTTTTCATAAAAAAACTGCGATTGCTGGTTTTCACAATGAAAGGTCTGATTTTTCAGCTGTACACTGATTCACAGAAGAAATTTGAAAATCATATATTTTTACATTTTAATACACTTCTGAGTTTTCTAATTGATTTTTGATTGATTTAGAGTTAAAGAAATATTAAAATGTCTCAGAATTACACACTGTATGTCACAGACACACTTACTAAAAAAGTTTCATGGTAAGTGTATTTGGCAACCAAAGTTTTAGATGAAAATTTTAATTTTTTAGTAGGCCTGTCAAGCAATTAAAAACATTAATTGCAATTAATTGCACTGTTAAAGAATAATAGAATACCATTTATTTAAATAATTTTGGATGTTTTTTACATTTTCAAATATATTGATTTCAGTTACCACACAGAATACAAAGTGTAAAGTGCTCACTTCATTTAGATTAGGTGAATTGAATTCTAATAAAAATATAATGTAGTGCAATCTCTTTATCATTAAAGTTGAACTTACAAATATCGAATTAAGTACAAAAAATTGCACTCAAAAATAAAGCAATGTAAAATTTTAGAGCCTACAAGTCCACTCAGGCCTACTTCTTGTTCAATCAATCACTCAGCAAATAAGTTTGTTTACATTTGTAGGAGATAATGCTGTTCCCTTCTTGTTTACAATGTCACCCAAAAGTGACAACAGGGTGTTTGCATGGCACAGTTGTAGCCAGAGTCACAAGATATTTATGTGCCAGATGTGCTAAAGACTCATATCTCCCTTCATGCTTCAGCCACCATTCCAGAGGACATGCGTCCAGGCCAATGACAGGTTCTGCTCAATAACGATCCAAAGCAGTACGGATCAACGCATATTCATTTTCATCATCTGAGTCAGATGCCACCAGCAGAAGGCTGATTTTCTTTTTTGGTGGTTCAGTTCTGTAGTTTCTGTATCTGAGTGTTGCTCTTTTAAGACTAATTAAAGCATGCTTCACACCTCATCCTTCTCAGATTCTGGAAGGCACCTCAGATTCTTAAACCTTGGGTCAAGTGTTACAGCTATCTCTAGAAATCGCACATTGGTACCTTCTTTGTGTTTTATCAAATCTGCAGTGAAAGTGTTCTTAGAATGAACAACATGTGCTGGGTCATCATCCGAGACTGCTAGAACAAGAAATGTATGGCAGAATGCAGGAAAAGCAGATCAGGAGACATACAATTCTCTCCCAAGGTGTTCAGTCACAAATTTAATTAATGCATTTTTTTAATGAGCATCATCAGCATGGAAGCATGTCCTCTGGAATGGTGGCCGAAGCATGAAGGGGCATATGAATGTTTAGCATATCTGGCACGTAAATACCTTGCAATGCTGGCTACAAAAGTGCCATGCAAACACTGAACAAGAAGTAGGACTGAGTGGATTCATAAGCTCTAAAGCAGGGATTGATAACCTCTGACATGCGGCCCACCAGGGGGCTGCGGGAAGCGGTGCGGGCCAAGGGATGTGCTGGCCGCCACTTCCTGTAGCCCTCATTGGCCTGGAGCGGCGAACCACAGCTAGTGGGATCTGCGATCAGCCAAACCTGCAGACGTGGCAGGTAAACTAACTGGCCCGGCCCGCCTGGGGGCTTACCGATCCCTGCTCTGAAATTCTACATTGTTTTGTTTTTTGAGTGCAGTTGCACTTTCACGATAAAGAGACTGCACTACACCAACTATATGAGGTGAATTGAAAAATACTAATTTCTTTGTTTATCATTTTTATAGTGCAAATATTTGCAATAAAAATAATATAAAGTGAGCTCTGTGCATTTTCTATCCTGTGTTGTAACAGAAATCAATATATTTGAAAATGTAGAAAAACATCCAAAAATATTTAATGAATTTCAATTGGTATTCTCTTGTTTAACAGTGCGATTAAAAGTGCGATTAATCACAATTTATTTTTTTGAGTCAATCGCGTGAGTTAACTGTGATTAATCAACAGCCCTAGTTTTTAGACGTCAGAACTACAATGTTAAGCTCAGAGCAGGATTTCAAACCACAGCAGCCAATTGAAAACAATAATAAGGATCTTTAGAGTATCATTATTTAGTTGTATTGCCTCATATTTATAGTAGTGCCTCAGAGCCCCATTAATAGACCAGAGCCACTTGTACTAGGGCCTGCACGAGGCGGCTGTCTCTGCGGCTCCTTTATTAGAGATATTTTTCTATTTCTACGATGTAAGGAGCTCCATAAACGTCTATATAGATTGAGAGAGTGAACTGCAGCCAATAGGCAAATAGATATTGTTTAAAATTCCATGGTAACTCAAGTTTATGATTACAGGGTATTAGTTGAACTGAGAGGATAAGAGAGGAATGAAGTGGCAACAATTAACAATAAACATCATAGTGATCCATTGTGGAGGATGTGATCTTTTAAAAGAGATGCAATTAAAATAAACTTATTGTAGAAGATACTTTTGATAAACTTTTTAATGGTAAAAGTTACATCTTTACTTTCTCTGATATAAGAAAAGATGGAACTGGAGTGATGCTTCTCGTTTCCATACCCCAGCTATAACTTAGAAACCCTATTTAATATTATAATATAAGTAAGTTAAATTCAACCATTTATGAATCAGACATGAGGGTGAGCATTATATATCACTGACTGGTGAGCAGTCGCCCGAGGATCACCCAAGGACAGGCTCCCAACATCTTTTGACCCTACAAATTAGAAACAGATGTATTCCAGATCCACAAAGAGCCCTAGCACAGATCTCCACAGGTGCAGGGGCTGCATGCTAGGGCCTAGAATGTTCAGCTAACAGAAGTTCTACACACACAGCAGCGATGTCTGACCTGTGTTCTCTGAGGCTCTGAATTGTGGCCCTCCGGGGCAACTGTTTTAAAAACAAATGATATATTTGATTATGAATTGCAATTGTATTCCCTGAGCCATGTCTTGCCAATTTTTGCAATGGAGTGTTTGAAGCAGGGCCACCGCTACAGGGATGAGGCAGGCGCACAGCTGCCCCAATTGCCTCTCCCTGCAGCTCCAGATACATCTCATGTGAGCTGGGAACATTCTGAGCAGTTGCTCCCCTTTTCCTGCTGCAGCGGCTCAGCAGCAACTCCACTGGCCACCTCCTGAATCACTGGGGAGAGAGGAGGAGAAGCTTTGGCTACTCCTTTGCCTGTTTCTCCCTTCCAGGCTGTGGAAGCCCCTGGTAGAGCAGGAACAGGAGCTTGTGTGACTCTGCCTGAGCTTAAGGGAACCTCTTATACAGAATGGCTTCCTCCCCTGCACAGCCACACAGGGCAGCCCAAGAGAGGGGAAAAGAAGAGAAGCTGAGAATCGATAACCACATCCCTGATTCTCTCCCCCAGCTCAGGTTACAGCCCTGGGGCTGCTCTAACATCTCCTCATACATATCTAGCCATCAGCTACAGCACAACAGGGCTCAAACAAGCCCTCTCTGCTACCTCCTTTCTCCATCACGGTGGACTACATCACCATCCTACTTGTCACTCAGGCCTGTAACCTGGGAGCCATCTTTGACTTGCACCTCCCTCTAGGTCTTCACATCCAGGCCATTTCTAAATCTTGCCAATTCTTTCTGCATAACCTCTCTAAGATACGGCCTTTCCACTCGGCTAAAGCTCTTGTCAGGACTCTCATCATGTCACGTCTTGATTACGGCAATATCCCTCTCTGCAGTCTTGACCAACGCAGTCTTGCCCTGCACATATCCATTCAGAATGCTACTGCATAAATCCTAGCCCATTGATCTGACCATGTAACCGCTCTTTTCGAATCCCTCTGCTAGCTCTCCCTTTTCTATCACAGCAAACTTTGTCTGCACTTTCAAGCCCCTTCACAGCTTATCCCCTACTTATCATTTCTCATTCAGTATCAACACGTTGCCTTATGCCCCAATTGGCCCATAATGTCAGTTTTCATTACCCATACACTAAAATTTCAAACAAGCATCTTCTTCTTGCTTTCTCCCGTGCTACCCCTCATGCGTGGGTGGTGCTCCCCATAAACATCTGCCCAACTAACTCCTTATCCTTCTTCAAAAACCTCCTTAAAAATCTCCTGTGAATGTGATGCCTACCTGACAATAGTTAGGGCGCCAGTGTGCTGAGACCACTTCCTATCGTGCTGACCAATACTGTTTCAGTTTCCTTGCAGTCCCCTAATAGTATCCATCTGTTGTCTCTCGTCTTATATTTACATTGTACTCTTTGGGACAGGGATCCTCATTTTGCTCTGTGTCTGTACAGTGCATAATGGGGTCCTGGTTCACGAATGGAGCTCCTGGGCACTATGATACCACAAATACAACTAACAATGTCATCCTCTAGGCACCATAGGCCATCTGGAGACAGCTGGAGAGCAATACCCCACAGCCACTGCCCCTCCCAGCAACATGGCCTATGCCTCAGTGGCTGTGAGCAGGAAGGCACAGATGTGGCAAGTCTGGCTGTACACCCACTGAGGACTTGCAGGTGTTTTCCACTACCTGAGCAGCACAAAAGCAGTAGAATGGGGCAGAGAATCTGTCCCAAACCACTGATCATGGCCCCTTGATCTTTTGGAAATACATTCAGTCCTCAAGTTCAAAAGGCTGGACACCGCTGTTCTACAGCCTGCGCTCTTTGAGGGTGGAAATACAAATTGGGGCATAGGTGCTTTTTCCTCTGGCAACAGTATCCTGTTGTTCTTCCTTTCACATTTTAAAAAAGGTGTATTCTTTCATTTTCTTCCATTTTAAACTTAGACTAGAGACTGGAAGAGAGGGGGAGACAGAGCTGTTTTAAAGGTGACAACCCCCTGCTCATGTGTGAAGCAAGAACTGAGATTGTGGGATCCGGTTCATGCGAGTAGGTAACTACCCGTGCAAAGAGCAGCAGTGGCACAGCTGGAAACCTGTGGGCATCACGGACGGGGGTTGGCGGTATGTATGGTAAGAGCTGTCTTGCTAGCAAAGACAGCCAGCATCACGGTCCCTGCCAGGATTATGGACACAAATTATAGGTTGTTCAGTTGCAGCTATTCTCTTTCTCGGCTCCTATTCCACAATTTTCACACACATTATACAAGCCATATCTGCTGAACTTGAGCTGCATGCTACATTTCTGACTGAAAGATACTAATGGAGAATTATTTAAGTCAGAAAGTCTGAGACACCTAAGGTAGGCATTTCCCTATCTTGAGTAAAAAGATTGCTAATTTTCAGGAGAACTGAAGGATAAGGCTACAGATTGTGGTTTCTTAAGAAGACCAGCAGTGAAATAGTTTAAGATTCAGTAAATTACTAAACTACTGTACTTAGCTCACACTTACGGTATGCAGATTTAAAATGGTTACCACATCATTTTAATGGCACACGTTACCCAGTTCCTAAGAAGGAATCAAAGATTGCCTTGTATGTTGTGAACATATGCTTAAGTACATGAAAGATGTGCATTTCAATTATAAGATCTGTACAGTAAATTTAAATACAAAATCATTTCTACAAGTGTGTAAATGGTTACTTAAAGTTATCAATATTAATTTGTTTGTTCCAATTTTATTTTGCTTCTACACTTGTCCTCTGTGCAGTGCCCCTTTTTATAATTTTTGAGCACCATCCTGAACTCTGCACAAGCCTCCAAATTGCTTCAGTGATACCTGGCACAAATCCATCTAGAAGTTTTACACTGTGCACCTTAATTACTGAGGTAACATAATCCTCACTTTTCCTTCAAAGCAATTAATTAAACCCATGGAGCCTTAAAACTGAACCTGTCCTGCAGGAATTTCCTGCACTGCAGGGTCATTTCCATTTAAGTCTTCCCCCGCCCGTCAAAAGAGACTGTCCCTTCCTGAAGAATAACAGGAATTTTATGGCTTCAAGGCTGTGTCCATTTGGATTTCTGCTTTACAAAGGACAGGGTTTTTGCCACTGCTGTAAAGCTTAATTTTCTCTGTTGCAGGTCTCCCTTCCACATTCAGAATTAATGCCTGGTAGCAGAACATCTTGAACTATCCCTTTCAGTCATTTGACTGATTGGTAGAAATTGTGTGCTGGCTGGAAACTTCACTATTCATAATTTTACAAAGGCAGCTAATTTAGACCCTTAAATATTTATCTGATATCAGCTCTCCTACATGAAATGTCAGCATTGCAGCCACGAGTATCCTAATAATCAGAAGAAGGTAGGTTTGATTCTATACCATTGAAATAAATGGGAGCTTTAACACTGACTTCAAATGGCAGCAGTATCAGGCCTAATAACTACATGGCCAAACTCCTGTTCTTCAATATTCTATTGGTTGTTAATAAAGACAGTGTCAACCATGACAATCTGAGATTTAATTGCTGACCTGACGTGCATCACCGAGACTTTGCTGGATAAACCATCTGGTCCTATGTTGGTACAGTTTGCATCAGCGACATACTCGATTCACCACACACCTACAGAAGGCACAGGACAAGGAATGGCAATACTTTTCATATCTAACCTTAGATGAAAGAAGAGTCCTATGATCCTTTCTGACATGTACACAATATGAGTCCCAATGTAAAAATCAGCATAGACATCCTGGTTTTATTAAGAAAAACCACATAATGCTACTGGCTTCATTTTATTAACTGAAGCATTGTCATGCCTAGCACTGAAGTAACCTAGACTTCTTATTTTAGAATATTTAAATATCAGAATATATGATTTCTAATACGTTGACCAGGATCTTATAATCAACTGGCAACCACTGAGTTTTCCCACCTGAATACCTTCTCAATCTGATCCTTGAGTCTAAGGACTGACCTTGGAGATTTAAGAAACACACTTCAGTCATGGTCTGACCATCACTGAAGACAGTGATAAAGGCTACCAGGGAACTTTGGGGACATCGAGTCTGACTTCCTGTATAACAGAGGCAGAGAATTTAACTCAGTGATGCCTGTATTAAACTCAATAACTTGTTTTGAAGATTTCAAGTGATGGTGAATACTCCACAATCTTTGGTAAATTGTTCCAATGGTTAACTATCCTTACAAATGTTCAGAATTGGCCTTTAACATTGGGTGCATCAAATTTTTGGGTACCCAAATGTAGACATTGTTGGCCTGATTTTCAAAAGGTGCAGCTCCTATTAACATCAAATGGAGTTTTAGATCTCAGCAACCATGAAAGTTAGTCTTCAGAAACTATTTAATCACATTGGCCTCCAAGATACTCAGCTGGCATACATCATTCAGAGCATCAACAACCAAGCATGATGACACAGCCTTAGGTTCTTAAACCCCCCTACACTGCCCACACACAGTTCATTGATGGCCACCAGCAGATTAAGCAAGAGGGCAGAAGGTTATTGTGACTCTGGTAGTTCTGAATCCCATCAGCTACAGCATAAAGCATTCATATAGTACTTTATGAAGTCATTCATCATTGCATCATCAATGAGATCTAGGCCAGAACAACATTTCCAGAAACAAGACACCCAACCAATGTCTCCACTGGTACAGCCCCTCCTGCTGAGCAGAATTGTTGTGTTACTTTGCATTCACCTGTAATTCTGTTGATCAAAGTACTCTTTTCTCCCATCTTACCTAGCAACAGTAATTTCCCCCTGGAAGGAAGGAGACAGAAAAGATCTGTCACAATGCAGGCTAATATGTAAGCACACATCTGTTCCCATTCTGGTTAGAAACTTTCAAAGCGAAATAATAAATAAAAACATCAGAGAAAAAACAGCTCCAAATGACACGCCCCCAAAGAAGTGGGAGGAATATAGGATGAGATGAGCGGATTTACAGAAGTACTGATGAGCAGTTTTCCTTTGTCATATATCCCTCTTCCCCTATTCCACCCAACAAGGATTACTGTCATTCGGAGGAGACAGGCTTACACTGAGCTGCAGCTGGAGCTCCTACCACCCAACAAATGTGAGCAGACAAGGACAGATGCCACTGATAATGCCAGATGTACACATGAGAAGACAACTCAGTAACCATTCCATAAATTCCAGAAGCAGACGCTTCTGTTCTCTGAGCCCAGGAAACTGCTATACGCTTACATAATGCTATATAACAATCTTCCATGTAGACATTTTGACCTGGTCAGAGGCTAATCAGAAGAGTCTTTAAACCACTGAGCCACTGTGGCATGATAGCCTCCTGTGCCTTATTACAATCTCAAAAACATACACGTTAAGATTTCCTAGAATTATGGGTACATGACAGCTAAAATTAAGTACCTCACATTCTTCAAGCTGTGGTAACCACAACTGAACATGCTACCTCGGAGAAAGTAGCTATCCATCCATCTTAGATATTTTATAGTTTCAAGGATGGGTGTCCCATGATCAGCTGGGAAACCAAGGAAAAGTCCCACAAAAGAACTACTGGAGTTGCTTAGCTCTCTGAAAAAGTTGGGAATCAAAAAGCTTTTGGATGAGGGATTAGAACCAACTTCTCTATTTTTGATAGAACCATGAATAGATGAAGAGTGGACCTAAAACCACAAACTCAGAGACATTATAAAATTAGGGAAAAAATGAACACGCTGGAGAATGTAGAATGCACATTTCACAACTCTGGTGGGAGAAAGTGTTCCAAATCTGGAAACAGGCAACAGAAACTGACCATTAACTGCTACATGAGGCAATCATCATCCCGTTAGGAGAAGAAACCTTTGGCTTTGTACCTCCGCCACTCAATCTTCATACTGCCATATCCTAAGAAAGCCAAGTCTGGGATAAACATGAATAGATCTGAAAGTCTAATTACAAAATTCAAACCCAGAGAAACCTAATTAAAATAGATTCATTGTACAAAATATTTATTGGACAACAGGGTTCAGTAAAAATCTTAAAAAGTATATTTTGGCAATCAAAGTGTATGTTGTTTTCAAGTTCTGGCTAAGCTTATGACGGAGGCATCAAGAGAAGGCTCCTGTCATCTGGCCTAGATACTTATTTTCACATCCATCACTATCACAGCTGTAAGTTTTCTTTAAAAGGTCTTAATCAAGAAGCATTTTAAAAATAAGAATTCAACCACGAAACTGTAAGAGGAAGACTCTTCGAGTGCTCTGAAGTACAATAAAGCATTTAACCAAATTATAACAAATAAACCATTAAGAAAAATCAAAGAGATGACTATGTGTAGTGTTGTTGTAGCCATGTAAGTCCCACGATAATAGAGAGACAAGATGGGTGAGGCAATATCTTTTATTGGACCAACTTCTGTTGAAGAGAGAGACAAGCTTTTGAGCTGACACAGAGCTCTTCTTCAGGTCTGGGAAAGTTACTCAGAGAGTCACAGCTAAATACAAGGATGGAGCTGTGATACACTGGGTACCTTTCCCAGACCCAAAGAAGAGTTCAGAGTAAGCTCGAAAGCTTCTTTCACCAACAGAAGTTGATCCAATAAAAGATATTACCTCACTCACCTTGTCTCTATAGAGAGATGACTGAACATTTTCAGGAAAATGGGAACTCTGGCAGTAAATTATATTAGTATTACAGGAAAATGTGTTTACAGCTTCCTATGTATTTTTTAGAGTCTACACAGGATACTTTTAGTAAGAAAATTATATTTGATTATTATTCCTTTTTCTCCAGATATTGAGAAACAGTTCTTCCACAGATCAGCTTATTTTTAAACACATCTGTGTCACCAACTTATTGGCCTGCAGTATATCTCAAGTGTAATTAATGCTTATTAAGGAAAAGAACAATGCTTTAAAACAATATCCCTAGTGTGAAAGTGAAATTATGGCTTAAATGAAATTTCAGATTCAGTGTATCCAGTTTTATTTAAATGCAGAAAACAGGATGCCTCAAGAAAACAATTAATAAGCACAAATGTGACAAGGATAGTTTGTTCTATTTTTTTCTCTCAGACCATTGATTTATCTTGGCACGCATTAAACAGGTTAAACATACAGACACACAAAAGGGAAAACACTATGGTTTACAGGTAAGAAGCAAAGCAGTTATCCCAATACTACATGGAAAGGAAAATGCATTCATTTTTCCCTCTATTCCAAACTTCATTAAAATCTTGAAAAGAGCCTAGCAGGAAAGCTGATGAACACATACAGGACATCACTGTAATCCCTGTAGTCCTCTGGACCACAAGAGGAATCATTCCTAAAACCTTAATGTCACTTTATCACTTTTCTCATAAAAATAAGGAGGAAGAAATCTGCCATTAAAGGTAATGATCATTATGATCACTGACTTCTATAAAATGTTTCAATCAAGCACAGATTTCATCTCTGAAATTTGTTTCATTAATCATTAAAAGGTCTTGTTATGTTCCAAGGAATATATACTATAAGAAGTGATCAGCTATAAAATTAAGAGAAAAGGCTAGAAAGTGAAATTATAAAAGCTATAAAAAGAAGAAAGTATTAGCTGTAGCGTTCCACCCTTGCCAGTCACAGTGGTTTAAAAAAATGGAGAGTTGATACAACAAACTTCATTAAAGACAATATTTTATAACTGTATGAGGTACAGTACTATATATTGCACATAGAAGGAAAAGATACAAAATTCTAAAAAGCTGCTATTCCAACCATAAATCACCCTTATAATGCTTAAGTGTTGCATGAATGTTCTGTAACATATCACTGGGTATGTCTACACTGCAAGTAAAAACCTGAGGCTGGCCCATGCCAGTTGACTTGGGCTCTTGGGGCTCAGGCTAGGGGACTATTTAACTGTGGTGTAGATGTTTGGGCTCCAGCAGTAGCCCAGGTTCTAGGTCCCTGCAAGGTGGGAGGATCTCAGAGCTCAGGCTGCAGCCCGAGCCCCAGTGTCTACACTGCAATTAAACAGCGCCTTCCCCACGCCATCCGAACCCAAGTCAGCTGGCAAAGACCAGTCCAGTTAAGAACCTGTGGCTATAGACAAATGCACTGTAACATTTTAGCATGAAAGAATGAACTTAAGTCAGTGCTTTCCTACTTATTTTTTTGTTTTATTAATTTGAGGTAATTTAATTGATTTTTTAATATTTTCGTATTTAATTTCCCTTGGTTTTCTGATGGCAGAGAATCCTCTAGTCACCACTTCACCCCAAGAACCTTTCGGTTCCCAGGAAAAAGTAATTGAACCTGTTAGCATGGCTATTTTGCAAACTCTCTCCTGGTTAGATGCAATAAGAACACTGCACTATTGTGTTTTCTGCAGTTTCTCCATAGTACTGAGCGTAACTTTTATCATCTGCCTTATGCCAAAATTTAAAATTTACTGAACCCAAAAAACTACCTCATCCAAACAATGTTTCTATTTAATATGTTTGTATAACTGAACTCAATATAGATGAATAAAAATAAGTCTTTTCCTGTAATTTTTATGTATATAATATTACAATACAAATGCACTGAAGACTTTTGTTAATAAAATCAAGTACAGAAGAGCTCATAACTAAAAAGCACACTGGTGGGGTATTCACCTGTAACATGACGCACTGAAATTGGATACTGTCCTTGTAAAATATAGTCTGAATGCATGATGCATTACCAAACAGCACTATTTAAAATCTCATCTTTGACTGTTGGCGTGATGACTATCTATGCAGACACCAGTACCATCTTTTTTGGGATCCAAACATTATGTCATAAATCAGCAAGCCATTCCTGCCTTTGTAGAGGGCCCAAAGGTGCAAAATTCTTCCCCTTGACCTTTCTCAAAATCCCTCCTCCCCCACTTTTACAAAATAAAAACACTCTCAATTTTATATATCAAATAGGTTTTTTAAATCATTGTTGGTTCCATATTTATTACCTCCCCTCCTTCCACCTATTTTTCTCCCCTTTTGCCACATAACTTAATTTTAGTAGGTTTCAGAGTAGCAGCCGTGTTAGTCTGTATCCGCAAAAAGAACAGGAGTACTTGTGGCACCTTAGAGACTAACACATTTATTTGAGCAGAAGCTTTCGTGGGCTACAGCCCACTTCATCGGACGCATCCGGGCATCAGATGTGTCCGATGAAGTGGGCTGTAGCCCACGATAGCTTATGCTCAAATAAATGTGTCAGTCTCTAAGGTGCCACAAGTACTCCTGCTCTTTTTTATTTTAGTAGGGTTTCTATGGTATGCTGCACCTGAAGTGCCAGACTGGAGGCAGAGCAAGATTTATGTAATTCATTTATAATGCTAATACACAAAATACCACTGAAAGTAATGAGACTTTACATTATATTGTATTTCCTTAACTGTTCATTTATATACAATGTATACCATGGGAAGGCAAAAAAAGTATTGATTTTAAATATCAAAGGTCTTACGTCATATCATAGACTGATGGGCTACAAAACATGTTTAGAACTGAAATCATATTCAGTTAAATTTTGTACCAATGAATTTACTGCATGATGAGAAGCTGCTTTATGTAACTTTACCATTAAAGTTTACCCAGGACTAAGGTATAATAGAACATTTATACTGCATAATATAAAGTATAAAGTTCAAAGATTTCTACAGTACAGGAATTCCAAGCTGTCTAGCAATTATTTTTAACCCCTCAAAGATGGTGATTTTTATGCTCCTATCACTGGCCCTAATTGCTTGAGTCATGATAGCAAATCCCACCACCCAAAAGTCTAAAAACTTTCTCTCAGTACTGTAGCTGGCTAAGAGAATCTCAGCAACACTGATTCCGATGTCACTTTCTGCTTTTTCCTCTTCTTTTTTTCCCGTCTTTTCTTTCTTTCTTACTTTAAGACTTTCATATGGAGTGGGGGCCATTTTTCATTCAACTATTTTATACTTTCTAAGATTTCAAAGATAACCTGCTTTGAGAGTTTATATAACTGTGTCTTGTATGGTATTTTATTACATTAACAATCTTAACAGTTGCAGTAATAAAATTTTATGTGGAAGAAAAAAGTCAAATTTTTAATTTGTCAAACACCTCGCTATATGTTAACAAAACCAATTAATATTTCAAGTTCATGACGCATAAATGTTCCTTTTTCCTTCCTCTGGATTAACAGTTTTTCCCAGTAACCCCGGAGTTCTCTTTGTACACTAGAAATGAACTACCATTTAAAAATAAAAATCAGTAACTTAAAATTGTACAGCTGCTACTAGATTCCTTTAAAAAAAAACAGAAAAGGGTTCACTTAATATGTATATCCTTTATAATTACATATTTTGAGATTTAGATTAATCATGTACACATAACATGCAGCTTCCAAGTCATAGATAACAGACAGCAATTTCAAATGAGTGTGCCAACAAGATTTATTTGTGAAGGTGCAGCTATATTAGTACTATAACACAACAAATGAGTGAATCTTATGGTACTTATGGCTTTCTGTTTTAATTTACAGCAGCATACCGGTGGCTAGGGTTCTTATAACCACACAAGAGAAAGGCAAACTACAGATAAAGGCTTGGGATTTTTTAGCTAACTGTTTAAAAGTAAGCACAGGCAAAGTTCCCAGAGTTCTGCTCGTCAGATGATCAGCCAAGGTTACTCACTGTGTTTGATTGCAATAGCTGTTTTCATATTGTTAGATATAATACACAGATTTAGAATTCTGAACAGTAGCCCCTGAAATAAGGCATGATTTCTGAAGTAGTTATGTTCAATTTTTAGCCCTTTGTATCTGACATGGTTTTGTGACTGTGTTGGTAACTCGGTATTTTAACAGTTAATTAGTACAGTGTTAGGTACAACAAGGCATTCTGCAATAGAAAGTTCTGTTTTATTTCCCATTTTTCATTGTGACGCACAGGGTGAATCCCAGTTAGAACTATTGTTGCATTCAGTGTAGGATATTGTCTCTTGTCTGAAATATATATATATATGCTTTTATATCAGAGAAGTTTTCTCCAAATACTTTAAAAAAAACCCATGTTTGGTATGTTTTTCAAACCTCTTTCTATAAGGTTATAAAAAATTGCTCTCAAAATAAAATACAAACTAACTGGAATGACAACACCCCATAAAAACATTTATATTTTACTGAGAAAATAATAAACGGAGAGAAACAGAATTAAGCCAGGAGGTGAGGTTCACTAATCTTCTCCCTGCCACCCAGCAAATAATTATGTTTTTAAAGCCTAAGTCAGAGCTATACATAACAAAAAGTAGTACCTTCTCTGTTCTTTTGGGAAACGTCCTTCAATTTCTGAATGGTCTGTTTTGCTCTTCCAAAGTCTTAGGCACTTACAATTTGTTAACTTTTACAATAAAGCACGCCAAGCTTAGCAAAGCTTTGAAGTTAAACAATAAAAACATGACTGTGAAGGAGTAATATTGGTGATTATAATATGAAATGTTAAATAAGCCAACTGATGAGGATATAAACTAAACAAATGCTCTACAAATAGGAAAGTAACTATCATGCCCCAAAATAGCTACCATACTTATGCATCTATGTTAGATACATAGTGGATGTCACCCAATGTTCAACTAGACACTTGTATACTTTCTTAAAATACAGATACAATTTTCTCAATTTCAGGGAGACATACTCTAAATTAAAAAAAAAAAAAAAAGGCCAATTCTGAGCTTTTCTATTTCCATGATGTGATAAAGCAGAAAATATCATGCGGTCAAAAGATAAGTAGAACACTTAACTCACACAATTTTGCTTTTTTTTTTTTCCCCTGTGTCAAATAGCTTGAGTTAAGGGCTGAGTTATAGGTTTACTGATAAACTTCCACAGAGTTTGTTTCTCCACCTCAACAGTGCTTGAACCATTTTCTAGTGGCCCTCTCAACCATCATAGACCATTGGGCAGAAGTTTTACAAATGTTTATTTACCAGATAGACAAGCTGGGTGAGGTAATATCTTTTAAACTAAAATCTCTTTCAGTTCTGCTCTATAAGGTACTATATATATGTGGGTGTGGGAGAGAAAACAATATATGCCACTGACTGATATATTTAATAATTTACTGAACTATGTAAAGGACCATCACATGTGTATTAAATTGGTATCAGAAATAAGTTATTGTACATTCATAGTAGCCAATTGTTTAAGACTTAATAGACTGGTACATTTTGTATCTTATTACTACAGGGGCAAGTACACAGCTAGGTTGCTAATTTTCATTTAAAACATCAAAAAAGTCAGAACAAATACAAAAGGACATACTTTTTTTGCAATTCTGTAACTTAACAAAAGTCTGAATAGATTTGGGGGAATAACTTGAACAATGTACTGTTGAGGATGGAAACCTCATGACAATTTTCAGCAAGGAAGAAGTACTTAAGAAAATGTTTAAATATTTGGAAACAGAACTTGCTATTGGCAATGCTTCTACTACCTTACCAACTGCCAAAGCAGAAATGGAGACACTATCACAGTTAGGGCATAGTTCTAAAAATGTTTCCTTTCATTCTCTCTCATATCTAATCAAACACTGACAAAATATTACAAGACGAAGAGTGAAAAAAATCATAATGAACCTCTCAGATGAGAAACTAATTGGCACTAAGTACACAATGGCTTACATTTAATCCTGTTAATAATCACACAAAAAAAGAAATAAAAGACTCACTTTTCAGCCATCTCTCTGGACGACTGGGCTAAAATAACAGCACGACTAAATCTGACATTGACCCCTTGGCCCTGCTAGGAGTTTAAAGAATTCCTTTGAGTCTTCAGAGACTTTTTTTTTTAAACTATTCCAGAAGGGGTGGGCTAGACTCACAGATTTGATAGTCTTCTTTGCATAACAGGTATAGTCAAGAGCATTCATGTATAAACTATGTTTCGGTTTTAGTAATAACTTCATACTGGACTGTATTAAATTAAAGGAAATCGGTAATATGATAGTTAGAACTATGTAACAAATTGTCTGGATAAACGTCCAGGTTTGGGGGCAGGGGCGGTTATGTTAATAAGTAGAATACACAAATGGCCTGGCATACAGAAGTGAAAACAGGATGTGTGTAGATATAATAGTAAGAGACACAAATAAAACAACAGGTATAATGTGTAAACAAATCAAATGTCTGTACTGAGGCATTTACCACTAAACTTTAAGAACCAACACTTAGACACATTCAAATTTTCAGGCTGTTCTGACAGTCGATTTTCAAAGCAGGTTATTGAATAAGAATACTCAACTAATTTGGGCTTCCTTTCATAGACTTAACAGGACTACAGCGTTACTGGCTTTGTGACATGAACACACTTCAAATACAGCATACTGGCAAATGCCAGAAGCCTGTAAACAAAATCCTGTGCAATTTAAATGATGCAACACCATTACTGAGAAATAATTTACTTTTGTTTTTCCCTCTTTTTCATCTTTTTGTAAAGACTATTTACTTTGCTAACAAAAAAAAGTCCCAACTTCAAACCATACCTGGGTCAGAAGGTTATCCAGAGGAACTACAAGTTGCATTCCCAATAGAACATCCATTTTGTCTAAATAATACTAGCATTTTTTTAAAAAGTAAATTAATTTTTTTTAAAAAGTAAATTAAATTTAATTAAAGTAAAATTCTAAGCAAAATGTTAGAGCATGCCTGTTTTTCAAGGTTTATCCAGTTGTCAAAAATGAAAGTTACCACTAACATACTTTACACATTTATTCTCAACTCCTGGTTTTTAAAGCATGGTGCATCACAACTTAGACAAAATATAAACACACACTAATAAAAATCAACATTTCCCCATCTCCTTATAATCAAAGGTCAATACAGCAAGTTTCAATGAAACACTAAGAGCAACCCCCCCACACTCCCGCCCACCAACACACAGCCACTTGGGGATATTTACAATATATTTAATAAGTCACATACTACAAACCTAAACTGAATTTTCTCTCTGCTTCAATAGCCAGTTTTGAATGCTGTTGCTCACATCCTATCACGCTTTCTGAACTGTGTATAGACCGTGGCTAATCTTTTTAACTTTTTCTCTCTGTTAACATAAAATTCAAATGTGCCATATAAATATTAGAAATCAGACATGCAAAAACTGGCTACCAGGCCTTGACAAGAGCATATGCTCAGCTCAGTTATAATTCTGCAGAAATATAATTCAAATAATAAGGAAAAGTTTCTGTGTCACTGAAGGGCAAACATCACATGCAAGAATTTTGTTTGGTTTTGTATTACCAAAATGTCTGAAATTTACAACACAGACTATGACTAACTTGTTAAGAGCAAAGTTGGAAATTATGTCATACCTTAAAGGAACATTTTCAAATATTACAGTAATCTGCATTTTAAGATGGCAACTGCCCTTCTGTGTGTAGCTTTTTCTTTTCAAAGTCACATAAAGGCAGGTATTTCACAGTAAATGCAAAGCAAATGGGAATGCTAAAGCTTCTTCCCCCTTCCCTAAATACTGTCAGAGTTACATGAGTTTGAGCAAATAGTCACATTGAGGCACTCATTCTGAGCCCACAATTGTTATAAAATGAAAGTACCCTGAAGCTAAAGTTTTCAATCTACAAGATATAATCCAATGAAACCTTATTGACTTACCTTCACAGCAGTATCTAGACTGAGAAATAAATATAGAGCTAAAACTACTACTGTCACCACAGTGGCTGTTAATCACCATCAGTATTTCACGGCCTCTGCTTTAAAAGGGGAGAAAAAACTCTAGTGTTTCAAGACGCAGATGGAGTTTCAAATAAAGACTGAAAAAAGGCATCTGGCAGTCATGACTTTTTTTTTTTAAACAGTTGGTGGAGAATAGTTTATAAAGTGTTTAAAAAGCCCGGAGGGCACTTGGCAATTCTTTAGGTTTATGGACTTTGGTCAAAGTATATGTTGTAATAGTCTCCTATAGGACAAGATTGACAATAATAAAGCAGTATTTGCACCTAAACCTATCCACGCTGTACAAAGATTAGGTTTTATGTGCATCTGCCACAGAGATGCGTTGTATCCAACAGAACCTGTTCTCTTCGTATTTTCCCATTCCCAATGTTACATATAATACATATAAAAGTATGCTGTATGCATCTTTTGAGAAAACAATACGTGTCATAAGAAATGTCAGTATCAAACTTGGCATTGAATAAACATAACAAATGGATTCAACAGAAACAGCAGCAAACTAATGACAGCCACAAAATAAATCTTTGCAGCCAGAGATACAGATACTTGTTAAATAATATCTATATTTTGGAGGTGGGAGTTCTAGGCTTTCACCAGAGTAAGCTTTCTAACACTACATGCATGATGAGTATTCCCTGAAAACACAGAAATAAAGTTACTTGTTTTCTGTAACTCCAAGCTATGTTATTAGTTTTCAGCATACATTAAAGACACATAACTAATGTTCCAGATAAAACTTTGGCAGATGTATTAGCAGAGGTGAAACAGCACAATGATACAAAGGCAGAACAAGATCACCTCTGGAGATCTAAAAGGTTTGACAACTGTTAATGTTTTAAAAACAAAAACAAAAAATTTGCACTTTACAAGATAAATTGGTGAAATTTAAATTTGACAAGTTTGTGGTAACATTTAAAAGCAGTTTCCCAGGGTGATTCATAAAGAGTAAAATTGTCAGGTAGTGTATTGTAAAAAGAATACTCCCAGTCGCTGCAACGATCGTTACAGATGTTGTTTAGTAATTTGAAAATAGAATAAAAGCTGAACACTGGAACCATATTGTTCTATGTAAACTTAGAGCCACCCCTTCTTGCTGCCATATCTTCCAGGAACTGCTATACTCATAGGTGGCAGTCCATCCTGCTTTCCTACCTTTACTAAAATTGGTGGGAGTCCTATCAATTTAGTAATACACTGAGTAATTTAGTAATACAAAAAGAACAGAAAATTATTCAATATTGAGAGTTTTCTTGGGAAACCAGGATGGATTAAACCCAATAGATAACTTGCCAGACTCTGGTCTCAGTTATACTGCCTTAAATCTAGAGTTACTTCACGGACTTTAATAGAGTTACTCCAGCTAGATTTATATTCTGAACAGATCTGTCCTTGTGTTGTGATATCCTCTAAAGATGCCAAAGTACAAAATGAAGCACAGCCTGGGATTGCTCTCTTTTTAAAATGTGTATACAGTAAATTATTGGCTGTTTCCGTAAAGAATAATAGTATGATGTGTGTATGAAGATATATTGACTATCTGAATCCAGACGTCAGTTCTTGTCCAGTAGAAATGAGTAAACAACACAATCGCTACATCTGAAATTCTATAAACTGGATTTATTTATTTATTTATTTACTAATGGGAATATTAGCAGATGTCAATAATATGGTGGATCATTTGCATCAGGTCCTTTTACCGTTGTGCCCATAAAGATGAATGAATAAGCCAAGAATTTGCCTCTTTTCCTCCACAATACATACAGATTATTTTATTTACACACACACACACACACACACAATTGAATGCCAATTGTAAGCACGTTCATAAGAATTAAGGTCTTCAGTAAGAGTTTAGGTGCACAGAACTACCTTTTTTTTGTTATTAGTACACAATCTTTAACAGTCATCTAAAACTCTGCATTTTCTTGCCATTTGATACTACAGTAGTTTCATACAGTATTTTTCAAACCTTTACATTATGTCCCACACATGTGAAAAGGAAATGGACAGAATTCTGATTTGTGACAAATTCTTGAATTTCTTCAATAGCATAAGTTACCAACATAACACAACAGTTCTCAGAATGCAATCTTCTTGTTTACTTACTCATCTTCATTTTAAAACATTGATTGGCAAGACAATTTCCACTGGAAGAAGTCTTAATTTTACTTACTCCCTGGAAAAGTAAAACCCTTTCCAGTAGACAGTTTTACAAACCAGAATTATCGTCACAATAACAGTATTAGTCATCATGTTCTTGCTTTTCATTCCACTTTATCATATTATATTTATTTCTAATATGAAAGGCTGATATTAATTTTCTTGCTTTTGCATTTATTTTAACTAAATGTTTCCCTTCCTTTCTTCTAGTATCGTCAATCATAAATGCTGACTCTCTTGGTACTTGTTGCCCCCTAAAAACTATTTGAACTTTTTTAATTGCTAAAAAAAAATTAAACCTCTACTAAAAAAGGACAAAATTAGTTTTCCCACCAGTCCCTAGAGATCTAGCTACAATATAAGACTTCTTCCCAACCTGTAAGAAACACAAATAAATGGGACAAGGAAGAAAGATCAAACTGATGAGAGAAGTGGGAAAAAAATTCCCCTTTTAACAATCAACAAAACAGCGGGGGGAAAAAGAAGTGAAAAAGTCACCCAGAATATATGACCATGTAAGCATGGGCACTCTTGCAGAAAACCTAGTCTGCAACCCAAAGCCATGGGAAATTTAAATTAGTTAGAGCTAAGGTCCACAACTGGCAGAGAAATCTGTACAGATAAAAGGGACTGGTAAGGTTGCAGGCAGACTTAGACTAGCTCTTTTGAGATTTCTAAAGGAACTTTATTAGTTTTATTAATTTTTTTTAAATAAAGGAACTTTATTAGTTTTATTAATTTTTTAAAATAATCAAGAGATTCAAGTGTGTCCTCATTACACTGCAAAGAAGATTAACTTTTTTCTTTTAATCAAAATATCCATATGCATGTGCTGTATCTAGTAAAGGGTAGATGGATTCCCACTGCTTATTACAGCTCCAGGGTGAATGCTGTTATAATAATTCATGCACAAAAAACTCCCCCTCCATTTAAGTAATGTTAAGTTCTGACAAACATAGGCAAGAACAAATTCACATTAAAGACAAAGCATTAGTTTTAAAACTTTTCTAAGAAAAGAAGTGCACATTATAAAGTTATATATAGATTCAATACTACTGTAATATGTAGAAAAAAATAAGAAGTTAATAACAGCACCCTTAATTTTAAATTTAGTTGATGCGATATAATGTTACATGTAACTTTATTAATTTCCTCTTATTTGTCAGCATATAATTATAAATACACACTGTATAATATTAATTATAACAGAGCCCTTCAAAAATTGAAAAATAAAATTAAGTATAGAATGAGCCTTTTAGAGACCACCGTATCAGCACATGCATTGGAACTATTAGAAAAGAAGATTATTTACTTCCATGGTCTTCTGTCTGCATTTAAAATACGTACAGTATACCTCCATACACAAATAGTTACACAGTGCCAGATCCTGCACGCTGCTCCATATAGCAAGGTATCTCCATCCACACGGAGTTCAGTGAAAGACATGGGTCTCAGGCACCAAAACTTTAAGGCACCAATTCCTTCTCAGAGACACCTTCTAAGCTGAGGTTGCTCAGCACCTCTCAAACTCTGCTCCAAGCAAGCAGAATCAGACACTGAGCCCCTATTCAAACAGAAATCTGCCAGCCAATTTTTATTTTACTGAAATATCAAAAGTGACTGTAGGGTTTTATAACATGTTAAATTTCATTTTAAATTGAAATGTAAATTATTTTGTGTATCAAAAAATACCATGATTTGTTGTTGTTTGCTACATTTATATCTTAATTGGTCAAATATATTTCTGGACGTGTACAAAATGTTCTTGGGCCAAGATTCACCTCTCTTTTTTCAGCCCAGAGTAAACCTTAAATGAGAATTATAAACCTATAAAAGGAGGCGGGTGAGTGGGAATTAACTAAAGCAGCACTAGCCACAGTTGTTGAACTGTAATGCCTAACAGTTTTTCAAAGGTTAAAGCTTAATATGAAATGTCTCAAGTAAACAAAGATACAGTATATTGTTGGAAAACCTTTGTGAACAGCAATGTATTTTAAACAAAAACCCCTTTTGCTGTGTTATTCTGGTGTCATAAACTGATATAAATTAGTACATTGTCCCACAGTGGAGGGGGGTTCTTAACATAAATATGAAAAGCTACAGCTATAACTCTAATTGAATCTAATTTCATTGAAGAGAAAATACATTTTCTTTCATTGCTTAGCTAAGCATCTGTAAAAATTCCTTTCAGAACTAGAAAAAAAATGTATTTTGAGGACAGGAAGAAATAGTAATTCAGATTTTTCCTGCAGCATCAAAAGAACAAAAGATTTCTCATGTATTAAAACAAATTAAAAAACAAAATCCAGAAACAAAATAAGGGATTGTTATAAAAATATCAAAGCTCTAGTATAAAAAGTTGATACTCCATTTTGCAAAGACCAAGCATGTAAAACTGGTTATCAAAGAAAATGTTAAAGTAAATGGGCAAAAGCATAAACCAAGCAAGTTTTTCCCCAAAAATACTTAAAAGATTTTCCTGCTTTTGCTTAAATACATTCATAAATAGTAAAATGGGCTATTAGCGCAGGCAGGAATGTTATAATTGTAGTCTAAGTTTCAAAGCAATTTTGCAGATTCAATACAGAGCACTAGAATTTTAACAAAATTCAACAGTCAGGAAGAATCTGTGTAAAGCACTGATGGTCAAAGAAGGGTTTTTCCTTTTTGGATCCTGACTAGTACCAAAACACTTAGATTGCAGTATTTGAGGTTGCTATATCTATCCATTTTGACCCCAACAGCTGCATAAGCAGTAGCTGTTATGATTACTACTTCTAAGCAAAGCTTCACTCCAAGGCCAAGTGTTATGACCCAACATTAATAATGCAAGAAGGAAAGTCTTTGCAGATTTGATACTCTGTTTTAAAAGCATACGTTTTCATTACTATTTCATTGTAGGCTGAATGGGAAATGTAAGTAATGTAAAGCGAAGCTTAACAAGTAAAGTTTGCCATTGGTAAGACTTGTAAACCCAGCAAAAGAGAGACAGATAGACAGACACTAACGGTGTTAGTTAAAGATGAGCAAACTGCTTTGGAAAAAGCAGCTTCTATTTTACAGGATGATGACCGATATTTCTTCACTCATTAATCGCGCTGTTTTTAACCAATAAAATTTCAACAAACACAAAAAGCATCTTCAATAGACAAAGCATAAATTGTTTTGAAATGCAACACAGTGATGATAACCAAACTAAAGGGCCTGAAAAGGCTTCTTCTCAGTACTGACAAAGTAAGGGTCAGCCAATTCCTAAAGTGGAGTGTAAATAATCTGCCCACATGTCAGTCAGCCATTAGTTTCTTCCACTATGCAACATCACCATAAAGAGTATTTTAAAAATCAATTTGTTGGGCAGGTAGGAGAAGAAGCAGGAAATACTCTGTATTATAAACTGTAGAGTCTGAAGGTTATTTGATAAATAGCTTTTAAAATATTTTCTAATGACCAGCAAGTTTTGGCTCAATTCTGTACAAGCTGCTCTGAGTCTTCAGTTCTTCATTTGTCTGAATTTGCCATCAAAGCCAAAGCTATAAGAAGCAAAGCATTCATGCAATCACTGAGTGAAATGTTTAAATAAAAGAGTAGAGCATAATCCTTGGCACATACACTTTTTTGTTGAGGTATTGATCATTGTTGGAAGAAAATAGATATATGTGAATAAAAAGTTAAATTGGAAATCTATTCTGGAGCGCAGCTGCTGGAAGACAAGCTATCATGTGCTAGGATCCCAAACAGTATCTGCTATGTGCGGAGAAGACGTAAATTAGTTAAAATATCTCATGTTGTGTCAACATCCCAAAATGTTATTACAATGCCAGCCAATGCTGCTAAGAAGGTTCCAGAGTTTCTAATGAGGTTTTCAGTCTGCTGAGCAATGACCATAAAGGGCATTTGAATTTAACACTGTTTACCAGAACAAGCGATATCCAGTATTTGTTACTTTTAATAGCAATTTCTAGTTGCCCGGAAGTGACACCTCAAACACACTTTCAAAAAGCTGACCTATTGTGTTAGTTAAAAACACAAGTAGCCTTTCCAGTGGCCCAGTGGAGAATAACATGTGCTGCTTCCTGGGATTTTTGGGTTCAATAAGTGCCTTCAGAATTGCACTCTACAAACGGGTAATAGCAGAGAACGTTGCCTAAATAAAACACTTCATCACTGATGGGGCAGGGTGGATAGAAGATAAATCATTTTTGCACCTCTTAGGGTGATCCTCAATGCTGTAACTTTGAAAACTGTCTCTCCAAACGTAGAATAAGTGCCGAGATTAAGACAAGTGCTAAATACATGAAGGAAATATGTTAAAAGATGGCCCTTAATGAGGGAATGGATGAAATCTTGGCAGCTACAAGAAATTAGCCCTCTCATCATACATACCCTGACTGCAGTAGAGAAAAGGAGGTGAAAGCCCATCTTTCAAAGGTGTGGGATACGTCTGCCTCAAAAATGAATGTTATATATTTACAAAATAAAAATCTGCTATTGTTGTCTCTGTCTTTTTCTCATGCGCAAAGCATTTACATGTCCTGGAAACACACAGTAAAGGTCCAACTCTAGAAGATAATCCCTGCTTAAAATGCCAAATGAAAAAAAAAAATTCCCTTTCGTTGTGCAAAACGGCAAACGCCGTGGAACATACCTTCAAAAATATCACACATGGAAGGCTAAAAAAAGAGCCAATGTACACAGGGAACACCTATAGGGAGCAAGAGATATATGGTCACTGTTGGTCACTCACCCTTTGGATCTAATTTGCTTCATGAAATTTTGAC
The DNA here is from genome assembly GCF_025201925.1 of Gopherus flavomarginatus. Taxonomy (NCBI): domain Eukaryota; kingdom Metazoa; phylum Chordata; order Testudines; family Testudinidae; genus Gopherus; species Gopherus flavomarginatus. The sequence goes on from NC_066619.1 coordinate 126,076,088, forward strand.
AGCCTCGATCAATTTCAAACTATATGCAATCTCGTAATATAAAACTGAGATCAGAGTGAGACCCGTCAGAATCACTGGAGAAACAGTAGCTATTTGCAGAGCTCCTGAGACACCTCAGCAGGAAACAAGAAATCCAGCACCTACCCTCGTCTCCTCAAATAAAAAAGCTTAACCAGATATTGCTGCATAGCTATAACTAAAAGTTGCACTCACCAGGATCATGGTGTCATCACAGGCTTTGGTAAAAAAAAAAATATTGGTGGGAAATTGAAATATGACCAAAATGTAAAGGATACCATGAATCTTTAGGGAGGCTGAAGGGTAAAAATACAAGAGCATTCATATATGTACCTCAGAGCCATGATGCACAGATTAGGAATTTGAACAGCATGACTTAAAATTTTCAGAATTTTAATTCAAAATAGAAATAGCAGAAGCAGCTTGATTTATGCAGCAGGCACCAAAACGCTTCTTCCCAGCATAAAGGAAACACATCTTTCTGTCTCAATGGAAAGTGCAGGTCACTGTATGCTTTTCCATCTCTTCTAAGAAGTACCATAATAGACACAGGATAGATACAGGAGGTTTATGTATGGAAGGGATTCTGTGTGCGTGCTGGGGGAACCAAGGAAGGATGTTCTTTGTTTTTATAATTTAAAAATGATGTGGTTCTTAGCTTAACCTATGTTGGCAAATCAGAAGTAGAAAACTTAACCCAATTAGGAGGGGTGCTTCATTCCTTTCTCTGGAGCAGTAATTTTTTATTCTAGTGGAACCTCAGTATCTTTATCTCCATGTCTCAAGCACAAAGACAGGCCCACCAAATGATTGACACAACAGGCCACTCCAATAGCCACAGTATTGTGCATGTTTCATTCCCTTTTTAGTGTGAATCAAACTGGGCACTATATATACCAACAGACTGTCACAGGAGGGCTCTCAAATTTATACAGCCATAAGTAACTTTGGCAAAAAATAAAGGTTTCACCAGTCACTAAATGTTATATCCCCCTACTCTCACGTTAAAAGCCTTAAAAAGTAATAATTTACATAGTAGGTATTCATAGTAAACCAACAGAAGTGATGTTTAATCCTGTGCCCCAAACATTCTGAGAGTATAACTAAAAATATTTCTCAAAATAATTCCTACCTGAATTAGAGGAAATAAGTCTCTGAAAGAATAATTTGACAATACAATTACAATAAAAACAAATTAAGAGCTTGTTTTTCCTTTTCTTCTTTTAATTTGACATGAATGTGTTCAAGTTTCAACAAATCACTGTACTTGGAGTCCACAGCACCTGAGAGATGATGCTGTGAAGCTCAATAAATAAATTATGGATATATTAGATATTGAAGATTTGCAGATTTTGCACCTTAAAATTGATGTTATCCACTATGTTCAAATGTATTAATATTTAAATACTCTTTTGGTTTTTACTTTTATACCAGCAAAAGACAAAAATAATTTTCAGCCCTGTCATTTTTACCTTCGACATCATTGTATTTGTTTTAGAAACAAAATACCAGATGGAGCAAACTTTTCTGCATTGTGTATGCTTGAATAGAGGTAGTTTGAATTTCAGTCAAAATACAGACGTATACTGATTTAACCTACACCTCTTCTAAGAAGCATGTTACACTTTACCCCTCTCAGTCTTTTGTGCTCAGGCTGGGGGTTTAGGCTCAGAGCACACAGTTCCTTTCTGGCTCTCACATATATTAGACTACTCTCAAACATGTCATCATTAACTTGCACCTTTTAAACAGAAAAAACTGTGCAAGTCTTGAGATGTTTTGCAAAGTAAATACATGTGAAAGGAGGACACAATGCCTGAACAAAAACAAATTAAGTTCAATGCACATACTGGAAAGATGGCTACAACATGGTAGCAGACTCCACAGTGTAACTGATCACTGTTCTGTAAATCATAAAGCATGAGATTACCCTTGACAATACCATTACTGATGCTAGTCAAAAACAGGGGAAGGGTTTCTGAAGGGCTTCACTACAAATGAAGCAAAACTACCTCTGGATATTAGCCACAAGTTAATTTTTCTAAATGCTACTCTGAGTTTAGACAGCTGCACAACAAAATTATGGTAGTGCAGTAAGAGAACAAAGATTTGAATTTTCACATTGGTATTACATCTAGTAAAATCACTATTTTGATAAATTGTTTACAAAATATCTCCAAAAAATGCATAATATACTTTTTTCATGTAATATAAAAAGCTTATGTATTCTTTACACATTTCTCTATATTCTGCTGGAGGATAATTTTTAGAACCACCCTAGGTAATTCCTACAGGTAAGCCTACAAAGGATGTGTAGAGTCAAAAAATAAATTGATCACCTTGCCTGTCCAATATGGTTATTCACTGAACAATATAAGATGATCAAACAAAAGTGACATGTACACAAGTTACCACTAGCTAAGTATCATTTTGCTATGCACAAACTGTATTACCGAATATCCTGGTACATTTGCTGCCTGAAAGCCACAAAGCATTCTGTTAAAGAAACATATATACTTTATACTGCCATGACACAGTTAGTTGTGGGTTTGAAGAAAGGAAAGAAAATGTGAAATATAAAAAGAAAACAATCAAATAAAATGTAGTAAAATTGGGTTTTAATACTTAACTATTATACTTTTAAATTATGTTAAAAAGAGATTTACAGGGAGAAAACATATTTGATAGAGAACGTGACAATCTGAAAATGTGATGTGGCACTTGTGTTCTGTACCACTATACTTGCCATTGATTTGAGAACAATGTGCACAGCAATTTTTTTGTGAAATTTCTAGACAATGGGCAGCCGCACAATGGTCTCAAAGCAACACACTGCGGTAAAAGGCATGTTATAATCTATTTAGCAAGTAACTACAGAAAAACAAACCAGATTAAAACACATTCTGTAGGTGGGATGTTACAGAATTCTTAGAGGCAAAGGACAATTTAAAGAAGGGAAAGAAGACATATTTCTGGCTTCCTCCCTCATTACGAATACGTGGGAAATAGTGCTAACCATTTGAACAATAATTCTGAAACAATCTCCTGCTTGCTGATATCAGTTCACATATTAGCAACGAAGAATGTCTCCCTCAACACGCATAACTACATAGTGCGTCATTTGTGGGCACCAAAAGAAAACTAAAGCAATATAGGGCTGAGAAAGTGCTACCCATACATTTGTGAGTCAAAGCTGAGTGAAGGCCCTAACTGCTACAGGTGACCTGACAGGCCTTACTGCACTGAATCAATATCTGACAGCAATGCTCCCTCTCAAGTGACTGACAGGGGGACACTGTTTCTGGAAATTATCTCAGTGAGGCGAGAGACTAGCATGCATAGGGAAACGGAAAATGACAGTCAAGTAGATTTTTCAGTCATTGGTTCCAGAATACATATTATCCTAGCAATAAAATAATCATCACAACGTGCGGCCAATGTGATAACTTTACCATGGAAAAGACTTGCTAAAAACAGGTCTCTACAATCAATTCTTTGAATTATGTCATCTTCACTGACTTTCCTCTACAGTAACTTGGAAACATATTTTAAAATATACCAAAAAAACTAGATGATAATAATCCTGCTGTTTAGGAATTAACATGTACTATCTCATGCAGGATTTGTATATTGTTGATAGTAAATTTTAGAAAACAGCAGTCTCAGTATAATTGAATTATTTACACTGACCATAGGGATTATACCCTTCTCCTACTGTATTTTTCAGTAGTCTTAATTTTGTGATTTCTCCCTTCAGTTTTGCTTATTCTCAAATTTCTCTTGACATTGCTATATTTTCACTACTTACTTATTTGCTTTGATCACAATAATTAACCATTATATACCTTTCTTATTTCTATTCTTGCATCCCAAATATTGGTTTATCTTTTCTCCCCTGTCTATTTCTCAGTAATAGTTTTATTTAACCAATTCAAATCCTTCTGAATTCCCTCCTCTCTCTTTGTCAGTTCTTTGGAGTAGAGAGACTGTCATTTGCTTCTCTGCAAAGCACTATGCACATCTGGCACTTCTCCAATAATACACAACAGTATTAACGATTATCTGCTACATCATATTTTATGTCTGCCATTCCACTTTACAATTCCCTCCTTCTTGCCACCTTGCACTGCATCTACTTCTTTCCCTTTATTTTTCCTTTATAATATTGACATCAATATCATGGTAACCAGATCTTTCCATCAGCTCCTTTACTCTATTCAGTGTTATCTATACAAAAGTACTGACCTTCACTGACCGCAGTTCCACAGCCTTCAAGGTTCAAAATGATATTTTCATCTCTGACATCTGTATCACATCCCAATAGCATCCAGCTCTCCACATTATCACTTTCAGAGATTGTGCTCTCCTCTTCATTTGAGCTATCCTCTATTACCAGAATCTCTTGGATCACACGTACTCTACCAGTAGAAGTTGGTTTAGACTTCTCACTAGCCCTTTTCTCTTTACTTGACTTTTTTGCATCAGAATCCAAGGTAGTGGGTGCAGAAGCTCTAGTAGGGTTCCGTGTGGAGCATCCTGGTTGACATAATTGTTTAGCTGGTGTTAGGGAGGTTGCTGTGTTCTTCACTTTGCTTTTGTAAACACTGTCTTCATCAGGTGTGTCAGATAAGATTATGACCTCAGGGCCATCTGAAATCTGAACAACATCATTGTCCGAGAATATAAGGTTCTTGCTCTGGTCCAATTTATTGATCAGAACTGAACTCTGACCTTGCTTCTCTACAGAGTCCACTATCTCCTCACTCTCTTCCTGCCCATTGACTCCTCCAAGACTCTGTGCATAATGGACCTGGCTGTAGAGATGAAATTCTACCTCACTGTCAACACTTAGTTCGCTGGATGACTCCTCACGATAAAGGTCATCATCATATGTTTCGATGTCTCCATGCCCCACGAACATTCTGGAAAGAAAGCAGACCCGTATCTAGGAAAAAACAAAACACCTTATCAGTAATGCCAAATAAACGGGTCCAGAAACTCTGTGAAAATGTAATACTTTTTTCATCTGTAATAGCAGAAGCCTTTTATATACTTAAAACATCATTCATATCACTCTTTAATGCAAACAGTAGTTAACTACATAATATCCTCAGAAACTCAGTAGGTGTTTCTGAGGACAATCATAGAGCTATGAACACAGAAAATGACATCACACCAAGCAGATTTATGATACTGGAAACATTAATTATAACATTCACAATAGCAAATGCTATAGTTAAGGTTGCACTTTGATTTTCATTTTAACCTCAGCTGTTTTGACTCAGTCATGACAATTGCATTTAACATTATCCTAATCCCCAGTAACCCTCCTACATGGTAGAGACAAAACCAGTTGGAAGCCAAGATAAGATCCTGCATTTTAGCTTTAGCTCTTTCAGTTACTGTACCAGTATTAATTCTGTAAAAGCAGCAAAGAATCCTGGGGCACCTTATAGACTAACAGACGTATTGGAGCATGAGCTTTCATGGGTGAATACTCACTCCGTTGGATGCATGTAGTGGGTATTCACCCACGAAAGCTCATGCTCCAATACATCTGTTAGTCTATAAGGTGCCACAGGACTCTTTGCTGCTTTTACAGATCCAGACTAACACGGCTACCCCTCTGAGGATTAATTCTGAGTACTTCACAGTCTTTATTACTGAGCAATGCCTCGTATTTGCACGTCAAGAGGCAGGCAGATACCATTCACCCATTTTACAAAAGAGATACTAAGACCACTTACAACAGAGCTGGGAATAGAACCAAAGTCTCATATCTCTTCCACTCAGGAACACTGCATTTTAGAATAAATGTGCCAAATTTGTAACCACTACTCACTCCAGAGCCAGGAACAGAACCTGAGATTTCAGGTTTATAACATTCCTCTGGTGTCTAGCAAACAAGATACATTATTTCTGATTCATGCATCATGAACAATAAAAATTCTGCAACTGGAACATAGATTATAGTTCTTCTGATAATATGAATAGAATCCAGTTTACTCTCCCATAGCTGGCTCCAGTAGTGCTAATATTGGTAAAAAGTGCAAAAACATAGTCAAGTAAAATGCCACTCCTGACATACAGAGAGCTCAAGTCTACTGAGTAAGAATTTTTAGTGTCATTTTTCCATGAAGAATTGCCATTCAAATTCCACAGCTTGTCCATTTGTACAAAAACTAATATTTGTTTTGGAAACATAACTTTTAAAATGGTTCACATTATATACAGGAAAAAGTATTTTCCTTTCCTCTTTAAAGACTGATCTTGCATTTCTGGACACAATAAAACTACTCAAGTAAATGGACTTTTCTGAACATGTAAAAAATACAAGACTGGAGTCTGAGGGTATGTCTACACAGCAATTAAACACCCTCAGCCAGCCGAGGTCAGCTGACTTGGGCTCATGGGGTTGGGGCTATGAGGCTATAAAACGGCCATACAGACATTCAGGTTCTGGATGGAGCCCAGGCTCCAAGACAGACCCTCCCCTGTCATGGAGTCCCAGAGCCTGGGTTCCAGTTTGAGCATGAATGTCTACACTGCAATTATACAGCCTCCACAAGCCCGAGTTAGTTGACCTGGGCAGGCTGCAGGTGTTTAATCAATGTATAGATATATCCTGAGTTTTTTGGCTGTGGAAGGTAATAGTTTGGCATGTTAAAGGATATATATCAAACCTAAATCAAAAATTCAAATTTATATTTACTATTGCTATTATGGTACCCTGCTCTGAATAGAGACAAAAGGCAAAATCTCAAAATATTTCACAAAGTGAAAAACTTAATGGTTCCGGTGAAGCAAAACATTTTGTTTTGATAATTTCAAAATATTTTGGTTTAGTTTTGACCTTTTTAAAAACTTTTTTTTTAAATAATAAATTAAGTTAAATTTCAAAATGACAAGTCATTTTGAACCAAAAAAACTGAAAAACAAGATGGGGCATTTTGACAAATTAAAAAAAAAAAAACTTTTGGGGGGTTTATAAAGTTTGTCAAAACCTGCCCTTGCCAACAAAATTTCAGTTTTAAGAAAAAATTCAGTTCCATCAAAAAACTTCTGACCATTTCTTAACATAGCTAATTGAGCTTCTTTCTGGCCTGGTACTGGAGTCTCCAATATTTATAAATTTGGGAGACTTTAATACCCATACAGATGACACTTCTATCTAGCATAAAAACTCTTCTCCACCATGACAACTACAACATTCTGTCTAGGATCCCTCTGAATTGGTCAGTCCACTAGAGGAGACTCATCAGCCCACTGAGTTTCCAGAAAGAACACCATGACAGAGAGCCCTATTTAGCTACATGACCAGTGCAATGATAGTCTGGCAAGGCCCTACAGTCATCTGTTGACCACTACTCTTGGTACACTGGCCATTAGACACACCTTCCTCCCATTGTCTTGGTTCACTGATGACCTATGTTAGATAAAGCATGAGAGAATGAGATTAGAACACAGTGACACAAAATATATCCAAGAACCAAACAAATTTATGCAATTCTATGCTTCAACTGAGAGAAATGTTAAAAAAAAACAAAAAAACTTCTGCCATAGCATCTGTAAAATCTTGACTAGCTGAACTGTAACAGCTAAAGTACAAGCACTGATTTCAGACAATCTCTGACTCAACTAGCATTTACCTTGAAGAGCCCTTATATTACTTTTGGAGGCACAGGGATTGGCAGTGAATCACTCAATATAAGCTCTCCAGGTCCAAACAGAGAGAATCAGAGCAGAGGATGAGGAACACACTATCTTCCTAGACAGAGTTTTTGCCCAATCAAGCAACCCTATGCCACCTTAGACTAATAATCTGTGATTTTTGAAAGCAAGTATAGAATACTTCCTTCAACAAAGTGAGCCCACCATCAGGGTTAAAAAGCAATACTTTGGCTGGTGTTCAAGAAGCCATCACTCAGCTCAAAGAATCTTGCCTATTATTGTTGTGTCTTTAACCCTCACATTCTAGACAAAGTTATTGAAAAGTTGGTTAAGTGAGCCATGACCAAAAACATAAGCATCCAGTGTTAGATCTATTAGCACTCTTTGACACTTGACCATGAGGTGCTGCTAACTCATCTAGACAACATTAGTGCAATTTGGCCCATCCCCATTAACGTCTATTCATTCTCTCCTGTCAGATAGACTCCAGAGGATCAAGATGGATAACTAACTGCTCCTCCTTCTGTCCAAGGCTCTTGAACTGGAGAGCCTTACAGAGATCAATCGTGTCTCCTCTCTTCTTCAGCATATATGTCAGATCCCTGGGGAGATGAGATACTACAGGCTTTATCACCAATAAGTTGGATGGCATCCAGCTCTCCATCTCATTCTCACCAAACATGGGCAATAACTTTACTCTTACTTTCTAGTGCTGGAGTGAGAAAAAATACTTGGATGAAAAGTGGCAGGTGAATCTCTAGCCAAGGAAAACTGAAATTATATTGGTAGGAAAAGAGAAAGCCCTCGACAGAAATTGACAGAGCTTTCCTTTCATCCTCTGTTGAGGACATCTGCACTCAGACTGTGATGGGGAAGGCCTGGAATCTTACCGAACTCCTATCGACATTCAAATAGCCAGAAATGCTTTTTTCGATCTTCAGCTAAATTGAGTATTTCCTTTCATATGTGGGCCTACCCATACGGACTGATGGTCGTCACCTTTACGCTGGACTACCACAAAGAACTCCCTTGGGTTTCAGTGTGAAAGCCAAGCAGAAGCTTCAGCTGGTCCACCATTTCCCTAGGTAATACAGACCAATAAGAGCACATCACACTGGTGATTCACACGCCATGTTGCCTCAAGATCCATGTCAAGGTCCTGGTGCTAACATACAAAAGGTGCAGGGATTTGGCCAAATGTGGTTGCTAACTGAGCCACGGTACAACTTTTGGTGCAAGGCTTCCCTCAATATGTCCTAGAGTTCAGACCAGAAGATGCCATTAGATCATCTAGGCCGATCTATCACAGGCTACTGAGTTTCACGCAAATATCCCTATGTTGAGCCCAACCACTTCAGTTAAATTAAGGCATTTTAGTCCTCAGAAGACTAAACTGCTTTGTGCCACAGGCAAAGAACAATAATAGTTGCAAAATGGCGGGCAGTGTCTCTCGGACACTAAATGAGAACAACCCAATTAAAGGAACATAGCCAAGTTTAAAAAAAAAAGTCACGCTTGTCTGAAATTTTTTAAACCACTGTTGTTACAAGCAACAGCCTAGAATTCTAAAATAAAGAGATTAGAGAAAAAAAACATTGTATTTTTTCAACTTATTTACATTGTGCATTTGACAGCAGTTTTATACATCGCCATTTAACAAATAAGTTTCTTAAGAGAGATTTTTTTAAAAATAGCATCATGTGATTGAAAAATGACAAACATTGTAGAGGATGAAGGGGTGGGCAGAAAAGAGCAAGGTGTAGTTACTGACTAGAAGGCAGAGTTACAGGATGGAGAAAGTATCAGAGGGGTAGCCGTGTTAGTCTGGATCTGCAAAAAGTGATAAAGAGTCCTGTGGCACCTTATAGACTAACAGATGACATGCGTCTGACGAAGTGGGTATTCACCCACGAAAGCTTATGCTCCAAAACGTGTTAGTCTATAAGGTGCCACGGGACACTTTGTTGCTTTTTACAGGATGGAGAAAGAACACCCAACAGTCGTACCAAATGAAGCTCTGGAATAACGGCTAGTAAAACACATTCTCTTGCACGAAGCTCCTTCATTGACCACAGCTGAGAAGGTACTGTTTGGAACATTCAGAAAGTAGCATTTATGCATGCTAGAGAGTGTTGTGCACAACAGCCAACTGGGTGGTCTGGCATCTAATGCTATCCCTTGCTGCCGCCACCACCATCAACACTACCCTGCCTTGGGAAGAACAGTACCCCTTATATTAAATAGTCTTCATGGAGTTGCTCGAACCAACTTCACATACTCTGTGTCTCTATTACATCAACCACTCTCCCCATAATTCCTCGGCTAATCTAGTACTGTCTTCCTGCTACTCCCAACATATAGCACACAGATGGCACAATGGCCTTTTCCTCTATTTCGCTTGCCATCTGGAAGACAACTCCTGTTTAAATAACTCTCCATCTGATTTCAAATGTAAATTGAAAACATCTTTTTTAACACTCTATCCCCTTGTAGCTGCAAAGACAGCCTTTCAAATGTGGACCTCTGGCGTGTTTGTTCCCTGAGTCTGTAGTCACCTCCAGTGCACCTGCTACAGCGAATCTTCACAACGCAGCAACCAACAGAATTGACAAATCTAGTCAGTTTCTCTGATGCTACTTAATACCAGATGGACAGCAATAAAACTGAAGCGCAAAATTGACATGATACTTCCCTGCTGGTTGCTGCTAAGAATATTAGCATTAAAGGCATTTGAGCTAATCCAGGATGGGAAAGAGACTATAGAGAAAACAGAGAATGAGAAGGGATAAGGCCCCAGCAGAAGCCAGGATACTGAGGAAGGAAAGAGCAACAGAACTCTACTGCCGTCAGAAGGCCCTGCAATGGCAGGGATCTCTGGTAAATATTTCAGGCTCTACCTATACATCTTCATTCTTCTCTTCCTGTACTTTTATGTAATCTCTGTAAACTGTTTTAGGGCAAAGGCTGTATTAAAGAAGTTGTACAAAACAAAGATGTGTTGCATTGTTTAATGGAGTAAGTACAAGAGAAAGGAGAATAGCTAGTCCTTTTCCCAAGTATAAAAAACAAAACAAAACAAAGCAGCAAATGAAGATATTCTGTTCTAGAAAAAACAATGGTCTCAGAGAACTGCCAAAACCTATTCAATCCCCACCAGCTTGTTCAGATTTAAATCATTTGAGATTTGGATAATACCTGTAACACTTAAGAGTCCAGACTAGAAAATCTCTATTCCATTTTATCTATATTTAATTAAATAGGCTAAAGCACTACACAGTTCACGTATCATGAATAATACCACTATGACAACTGAAGATGTGCAATGCATAATGTCTATTTAACTTACTGAACTGGTGTTTTTAATGTTTTAAATTATTCTAACAGAACTTCAGATAGATGGCTGTAAATTTAAATTAATCTTTAAACAAATCTATTTAAATTGAAACACATTTTATTTAAATTGAAATCATTTTAATCCATCCTGCACCAGAGCTGACATAGGCTGTATCTAAGTGTCTTTTATCCCAGTTTCAAGTAGTATAGAAGTAGATGGAGGGCACCATGAGGTTGACACTAATGGATAATGTAGCCCTGCCATTATGATTATGTCAGAGGCAAAGGGAGGCTAGCCTGCATTGCTAAACAGCAGTCTATCCAAACAAATAAGAAGCAACAGGAGAGACTAAGCACTCTTTCTTCAAATGTTAGTTTACTAGCATGTTTGTAGTTTGTTCAAATGGAGAAAAATAGTTTTCAAGTAGAGTGAAAACTGCTTTAAACAAGAAAAAATTGAGTCTGAGACAGAAATAGTGTCTTAAACAGAATCATCAGACACAAAGGTGAGCACAATATGTTGGGGAAGAGTCAAAAAGGCTTTTGTAAAGCGAACGCATGCCTCACCAATCTATTAGAATTCCCTGAGGAGGTCAACAATCATGTGGACAAGGATGATCCAGTGGACAGAGTGTATTTGGACTTGCACAATGCATTTGACAAGGTCTCACACCAAAGGCTTTTAAGCAAAGTCATGGGATAAGGGGGAAGGTCCTCTCATGGATCAGTAACTGGTTAAAAGACAAGAAATAAATGATATGAAAAAATGGTCAGTTTTCACAATGGAAAGAAGTAAATAGCATGGTCCTTCAAGGATCTGTACTGAGATGTGTGCTGTTCAACATATTCATAAATGATCTGAAAAAGAGGGCAAAAAAGGTGGCATAGTTTGCAGATGATACAATATTACTCAAGGTAGTTAAGACCAAAACAGACTGCGGAGAGTTACAAAGGAATCTCACAAAACTGGGTGACGGGGTAACAAAATGGCAGATAAAATGCAGGATTGGTAAATACAAACTAATACACATTGGAAAACATAATCCCAATTATACATACAGAATGAGGGTTTCTAAATAAACTGTTACCGGTCAAGAAAGAGATCTTGGAGTCCTTGCGGCTAGTTCTCTGAAAATATCCACTCAATGTGCAGAGGTAGTCAAAAAAGGTAAGTGTTAGAAACCATTTAAAAAGGAATAGATAAGTTGACAGCAAATAGCATAATGCCACCATATAAATCAATGGTAAACCCACTCCTTGAATAATGCATGTGGTTCTGGTTGCCCCATCTCAAAAAAGATATTAGAAACAGAAAAAGTACAGAGAAGGGCAACAAAAATGATTAAGGGGATGAAACACCTTCCATATGAGGAGAGATCAAAAGACCGAGACTGCTGAGCTTGGAAAACAGACAACTAAGGGGGGATATGATAGAGGTCTATAAAATCATGACTGGTGTGGAGAAAGAGAATATGGGAGTGTTATCTACCTCTTTAAATAACAAAAGAACCAGGGGTCACACAATGAAATTAACAGGTAACAGATTTAAAACAAACAAAAGGAAGTACACCTGATATAACACAAATTTGGATATAATGCAGTAAAGCAGTGCTGGGGGGCGGGGGGGCTACACACTCCGGTGGATCAAAGCAAGTTCAATATAACATGGTTTCACACAGTAAGATTTTTTGGCTCCCGAAGACAGCGTTATATAGGGGTAGAGGTGTATTTCCTTCATATAATGCACGATCACATGGACCACTAGTCTGACCGAGTATGGGCATTCTTGTTCTTATAAAAGAATTAAAAACTTCAGGTATTCTTTACAGTGATCTCTTACGGATGTCATCTAAACACTTTTTCCCACCATGATCACAGAATGGGTGCAACTCCATTTAAATCAGCTGAATTGTCCCTTTACATCAAGGATGAATTTTACCTGAAGACCTAAGCACACCTCTCTGCCAACAATCCATATGATGAACTTATAAATAACCCAACATTATGTCAGTGTAGAAGATCATAAAAATGGAGGTTTCTAGGACAGCGAATGGGGAAGGAAAGGAAAGGTGATAACCCAACTGTCTATGCAGAATATATGTGGTACCCATTTACAGAACACACAAATGTAATTTTATTGAAATTACATTAATCTCTTCTCCCTCTCCAAGTGCCTCCTTCTGACCTTTCCCATAAAATACAAAGTTCTAAGGATGAAACTGCCAGGGACCCACTACTCACTCTTTTCCTGAACTGTCTAGGGACGTACAGGTTTGGCACTCATATAGCAATTGAAGAACTAGACATTTATACAATAACACGGAAGACAAGCACTTTTTTTTTTTTTTAATACCAAGCAGCTCTAAAATTTAAGGCATTTAACTACTAAAAGCTTTTATGGCACAAGACAGCAGAGCCTGGCCCACCTCAGCTTAAATAAAGACAACAGGTGCCAACATGAGATATACCATCTTGGTCTAAGTAGACACTACTTGGATCAAGAGGGAGTACTGCATGCTGGGACCCCAGTATCAAGGCCAGCTGCAATACACTGATTTATACTAGTTAGATGTAAAAGGATCAACATTCGGGAGCCATCATCATATGGATACCATGTCATATGTGGACAGTTTCGGGCTGCGGAAGGGAGACAAGGAAAGGGGTAGGCAGCGGGGAAGTGACTCTGGGCAGGACATGATGAAGATGGGGTGGGGGGCACTGATGCAGAGGACATGTAGTGGAAGTGATGTTCTCCAGGATCTGAGACAGGGCGTATGTGCTGAAGAAGCAGCTCTGGGGAGGGGAGTCTGAGGAAAGGGGCATTTGGACTCTGGGGAACACGAGGTATAAGGGGGTGAAGAGGCGCTGGAGAAAGGGAGCTTTAGGACGATGGAGCTTGGGGGCAGGCAGGAGGCTCTGGGCAAGGACCAGAGCATGCTGTGGGAGAGTGGCAAGGGCCTCTGGAAACAGGGGGCATGGAATGCAGAGGTGGGCAGTCGACATGGGGGCAGACGCGCTGGGCAGGGAACGCAGGTAGAGGGCAGAGGTGGCTCTGGAAAAGGAGGAGGTATGGAAGACAAGGGGCTGGAGGGAATGGGGGCTCTGGCTGGGGAGGGGGCGGAGGTGGCTCTGGACAGGTAGGGGGTATGGAAGAGAAGGGGGTGGGGGCATGCAGGTGGTGAAGGGCTCTGGCTGAGGAGGGGGCAGGGTAATGGGGGGGGAGGCTTGGGTAGGGGCATTCAGGGGGAGGAGCTCTGGCCGGGTAAGTTACTCGGAGGGGGGAGGCTCTGGACAGGTAGGGGGTATGGAAGAGAAGGGGGTGGGGGTGACGGGCTCTGGCTGGGGAGGGGGAACAGAAAAGGGGGGTGAGGGGAGAAGCTCGGGCAGGTGGCATTCAGGAGGGAGAGGCTCTGAGGAGGGGGAGGCTTGGGCAGGGGGCATTTGGGGGGAGGGCTCTGAGGAGGGGGAGGCTCTGGACAGGTAGGGGGTATGGAAGAGAAGGGACTGGGGGCATGCAGGGAGGGATGGGCTCTGTCCAGGCAGAGGGCACGGAGAAGGGGAGCGGCTCGGGCAGGTGGCATTCAGGGAGAAGGGGCTCTGAGCAGGGAGGCCGGGCAGAGGGCATTCGAGGGGGACGGGCTCTGAGGAGGGGGACATTCGGGGGAGGGGCTCTGAGGGGGGAGGCTCGGGGGGACATTCGGGGGGAGGGGCTCTGAGGGGGGAGGCTCCGGCAGGGGGCATTCGGGGGGAGGGGCTCTGAGAAGGGGGAAGCTCGGGGGGACATACGGGGGGAGGGGCTCTGAGGGGGGAGGCTCGGGCAGGGGCATTCGGGGGGAGGGGCTCTGAGGGGGGAGGCTCGGGGGGACATACGGGGGGAGGGGCTCTGAGGGGGGAGGCTCCGGCAGGGGGCATTCGGGGGGAGGGGCTCTGAGGGGGGAGGCTCGGGGGGACATTCGGGGGGGAGGGGCTCTGAGGGGGGAGGCTCGGGCAGGGGCATTCAGGGGGAGGGGCTCTGAGGGGGGAGGCTCGGGGGGACATTCGGGGGGAGGGGCTCTGAGGAGGAGGCTCGGGCAGGGGGCATTCAGGGGGGAGGGGCTCTGAGGATGGGGAGGCTCCGGCAGGGGGCATACAGGAGGAGAGGCTCTGAAGAGGGGGAGGCGGCGAGGCCCGGCCCGCCACGCTGGGTGCT
This sequence comes from Gopherus flavomarginatus, assembly GCF_025201925.1. Taxonomy (NCBI): domain Eukaryota; kingdom Metazoa; phylum Chordata; order Testudines; family Testudinidae; genus Gopherus; species Gopherus flavomarginatus. The sequence continues at coordinate 126,091,299 of NC_066619.1, forward strand.
GCCTGCCCGCCGGCGGCCCCGCTCACTCACACACTCGCTGCCGGCTCCTGCACCAGGAAGCACCAACCAGGAAACTCCACGACCGGAACACGCGCCGGGGACGCCCCCGAGGCCCCGCCCATGGCGCCGGCACTTCCGGCGCAGGGGAGGGCTGCTGAAGGGGCGCGTCACTGGCGCGGGCTCTGCGCTTCCCCCGGCCTCGCGCGCTGCTGGCGAGGCGCGGTCCCGGCCGCTTCCCTCGGCTCGTGGACGGAGCCTGGGCTGCGCCGAACCGCCAAAAAACTACATGTCCCATGAGTCCATGGGGCTTCGGATGTGCGCGCGGCACGTGGCGCTCAGAGGGGCGGGAGCGGCGGGGTCAGGGCGCGTGGCGCGAGACCGGCCGTTGCTGAGCGTTGCCCGGGGAGTGCGGGCTGGCGAGAGCAGCCGGGCTGCAGCCTACGCGGGGTGGTCGTGGGGGGGCGAGGTGGGAACCGCTCGGTCTCAGCGACCCTGCCCGAGTCTGCAGAGAGCCTGGGCCCATAGCCCTGGGGCTGGCCCCACAGTGATGCAGCAACGCTGCCTGAGCTTGCTAAGAGCCTGCACCGATAGCCCCCATAGACTACTGACCCCTCAGGAACCTGTACAGCGGCGCTGCCTAAGCCTGCAGACGGCCTTGCCCCATAGCACCAGGGAGGCTGACCCTAGAGCGGCTGGTACAACAGCACTGCTTGAGTCTGCAAAAGTGACCAACAGAGCCATGCTGCCTGAGTCTGCAGAGAGCCTTCGCAGGCTGCCCCAGTAAAGGGGAGTTAGCCCAGAGTGACCGATACTGTGAGACTGCGGAGAGCATGCAGTGATACCCCAAGTAAGTGGGACTGACCCCATAGTGACTGACATAGCAATGCTGCTTTTGTCTGCAGAGAGCCTGCACCAGTAGCCCCAAGAGAGTGGCCTGACTCCAGGGTGACCAACACAGCGACCCTGCCTGAGTCTGCAGAGAGCCTGTACCAATGGCCCCAAGAGAGTGGACTGACCCCAGAATGACCAACGCAGTGACACTGCTTTAATCTGTACAGACGTATAGCATCAGAGGAGGGGACTGACCCCATCTGCAGAGAGCCAGGACCAAGAGGCCTGACGGGGAGGGGAATGACCCCATCCTAACTGATGGTGCAATATTTGCACAAGTCTGCAGAGCCTGGAATGATAGCTTTGAGAGGGAACTGCGCTGTGCATCTCTGCAGATTGTCTTTAGCCGTGGTATTAACAATGACACTGATATCTATCTCCTTGCTGATCACAGCCTGAAGGAGAGGGATGAGCATATTACCAATAGCTCCACAGTCTGCTGTAGGAGGTGGTTCTTTTTTCTAGCCACAGATGGGTATTGCTTCAGTCAGAGCCACCTCTCTTATCCCATAGTGCAGGGGCAGGCAAACTTTTTGGCCTGAGGGCCGCATCAGGTTTTGTAAATTGTTTGGCAGGCCAGTTGGAGAGGGGTCATGGCCTGACCCCCACCTCCTATCTGCCCCCCTGGGACTCCTGCCCCATCCAACCCCCGCCCCCCCCCTTCCCTGACATCCCCTGGATCCCTGCCACCCCATGCAACCCCTCTTCTCATTCCTGACTGCCCCCTAGGACCCTGTCCCCATTCAACCCCCTGTTCCCTCCTGACTCCTATCCACCCCTGCTCACCCCCTCCAAACTCCCCTGCCCTCTATCCAACCCCACTCCCTGCCACCTTACCAGGCTGCCTGGAGTAGCGGTGGCTAGCAGCACTACAGCCACACTGCTGCCACTGTGCAGCACAGAGCACTGGGTCAGGCCGGGCTCTGCAGCTGTGCGGCCCCAGGTGCTCACAGCCCCACTGCCCAGAGCATTGTGCCAGCGGTGGAGCGAGTGAGCTGAGGCTGCGGGAGAGGGAGGACAGCAGGGAAGGGGCTGGGGGCGAGCCTCTTGGACTAGGAACTTGGGAGCCGGGCAGGACGGTCCCGTGGGCCAGATGTGGCCCACAGGCTGTAGTTTGCCCACGCCTGCCATATTGCAAGGCTGGCAGCCAGTGTTCTCCATGGGGGGCCGTCTGTTCTAGGGGGCTTGGGGGTGTTTCCATTTCCTTCCTGGCTACCTAGCGAGACCAGGAGCACTCCCTTCCCCTTGTGGACCAGTGGCAGTGTTGGGAGCAGCAGTAGGGTGCCCTTCCCCTCACACTCCAATGAGTCCCTCGGATGAAGGCTGTTGGCAGACTCAGGCAATCATTGCTGCGTGGGGTGTGTGTTCATACTTTTCTTTGCATCCATGAGGACTAGAAACTTTCCTTTTTGTTAAATGACAGCTGGGATTCTGATAATCACATAATTCTAGGAACCAGGGTCACATGCCTTAGTCTGGCCCTGCTTATGGAGTATCCAAACTATGAAGCCCAGAAAAGCCCACTTGATCATACTCTGAACATCTGCCCTACCTATTGGGAGTGGTGTCTAATCTTGGTGCTTAGGCAGATCCTGGGGAGGACCCCTCACGCCCCCATTGCAGTCCCGGTAATAAGGGTGTAACGTCCAGTTGTGCTGGTTTCCATGAGGCTGGCCTTTCTGTGCTGCTTGCTTGTTCTCAGCTCATTCTGTCATTGGCCATTTCACTGTTGTGTGGAGCTAATGCCTGGAACCTGAAATTGCTGCTGTTGGTGTCTTTCACTGTAATTAACTTATGACAGGGGTGGGTAAACTACGGCCTGCGGGCCAGATCCAGCCCGTCAGGGCTTTGAGTCCAGCCCATGGGACTCCCACCCCTTTGGCGCTATAGGCCCCGTGCCACTCGTGGAAGCAGCTTGCACCATGTCCCTGCGGCCCCTGGTGGGGGAGCGGTGGCAGAGGGCACCGCATGCTGCTGTCGCCTGCGGGTACCTACTCCGAAGCTCCCATTGGCCACGGTTCCCTGTTCCTGGCCAATGGGAGCTTTGGGGGAGGTACACACAGACAAGGGCAGCGTGTGGAGCCCTCTGCCCGCCCCTCCTCCAGGGGCCACAGGGATGTGGTGCTGGCCACTTCCAGGAGCTGTGTGGGGCCAGGGCAGGCAGGGAGCCTGCCCTGACCCCAGTGCATGCTGCTGCCACCCCAGAGTCACTCTAGGTAAGCAACATCGGGCTGGAGTCTGCACCCTGAACCCCTCCTGGACCCCACACCCCAACCCCCGCCATGCCCCTCTTACACCCCTGCCCTGAGCCCCCTCCCGCACTCTGCACCCCAACCCCCTGCCCTGAGCCCCTTCCTACACTCCTCACCCCTTTTGCACCCCAACCCCTTCCCTGAGCCCAGTCCTGCACCCCGCACCCTTCCTGCACCCCAACCCCTTGCCCTGAGCCCCTTCCTGCACACCATGCCTGCTCCCACACTCTGCACTACCTTCTGCATCCCAACCCTGGCCCTACTTTCATGGCCCTGCATGCAATTTCCCCACCCAAATGTGGCCCTCAGGCAAAAAAGTTTGCCCACCCTGACTTATGAGATGGGAAAAGGGGGATGATTCTGTCAGCAGCATTCTGGATGTCTTCAAGGAACAGAGAGCCAGTGTTTTCCCTGGAATCATTTAAAAGTCTTTTTCCCCTCTTGTATTACTGACCCTCAATAATTATGACCACAGTGCTGATAGTATAGCTGGTCCATTGACAGGTTGTCAGCCACTTAATGTCTAGAATCTTGTTAGCCAATACAGATGCTAGGTATAGTGTTATATAAGGTGTCATAAACAGATAGTTAAGGGTTAATGCCTCCTTTACCTGTAAAGGGTTAAGAAGCTTGGTAAACCTGGCTGACACCTGACCAGAGGACCAATAAGGGGACAAGATACTTTCAAATCTTGGTGGGGGGAAATCTTTTGTTTGTGCTCTTTGTTTTGGGTGTTGTTCGCTCTTGGGACTAAGGGTATGTCTACATCTACAATTTTGCAGCGCTGGTTGTTACAGCTGTATTAGTACAGCTGTATAGGGCCAGCGCTGCAGAGTGGCCACACTTACAGCAACCAGCGCTGCAAGTGGTGTTAGATGTGGCCACACTGCAGCGCTGTTGGGCGGCTTCAAGGGGGGTTCGGGGAACGCGAGAGCAAACCGAGGAAGGAGACCAGCTTGCCCGCGGTTTGCTCTCGCGTTCCCCGAACCCCCGAGCAAGCAGGTCTCCTTCCCTGCGGTTTGCAGGGGGGTTCGGGGAACGCGAGAGCAAACCGGGGAAGGAGACCAGCTTCGCCGCGGTTTGCTCTCGCGTTCCCCGAACCCCCCTGCAAACCGCAGGGAAGGAGACCTGCTTGCTCGGGGGTTCGGGGAACGCGAGAGCAAACCGGGGAAGGAGACCAGCTTCGCCGCGGTTTGCTCTCGCGTTCCCCGAACCCCCCTGCAAACCGCAGGGAAGACCTGCTTGCTCGGGCGTTCGGGGAACGCGAGAGCAAACCGGGGAAGGAGACCAGCTTCGCCGCGGTTTTGCTCTCGCGTTCCCCGAACCACCCTGCAAACCGCAGGGAAGGAGACCTGTTTGCTCGGGGTTCGGGGAACGCGAGAGCAAACCGGGGAAGGAGACCAGCTTGATTACCAGAGGCTTCCTCAGGTATGCTGGGATACCTGCTTATTCCACGGAGGTCAAGAAAAGCGCTGGTAAGTGTCTACACTTGATTACCAGCGCTGGATCCTCTACACCCGAGACAAAACGGGAGTACGGCCAGCACTGCAAACAGGGAGTTGCAGCGCTGGTGATGCCCTGCAGATGTGTACACCTCCTAAGTTGCAGCGCTGTAACCCCCTCACCAGCGCTGCAACTTTGTGATGTAGACAAGCCCAAAGAGGGACCAGACATCAATCCAGACTCTCCAAATCTTTCTGAACCAGTCTCTCATATTTCAAACTTGTAAGTAACAGCCAGGCAAGGCATGTTAGTCTTGTTTTTGTTTTCTCAACTTGTAAATGTTCCTTTTTTGCTGAGAGGATTTTACCTGTTTGCTGTAACTTTGAACCTAAGGCTAGAGGAGGTTCCTCTGGGCTATATGAATCTGATTACCCTGTAAAGAATTTTCCATCCTGATTTTACAGAGATGATTTTTACCTTTCTTTCTTTAATTAAAAGCTTTCTTTTTAAGAACCTGATTGGATCTTAAAATAAGGAAAAATCAAGGGGATTGGATCTGGACTCACCAGGAATTGGTGGGGGAAAGGAGGGAGGGATGGTTAAATTCTCCTTGTGTTAAGATCCAAGGGGTTGGATTGGTATTCACCAGGAACTTGGTGAAAAAGCCTCTCAAGGCTTCCCAGGGAGGGGAAGGTTTTGGAGGGACAGGAAGTGATCCAGACACTGAAATTTCTGGATGATGACAGTGTTACCAGATCTAAGCTAGTAATTAAGCTTAGACGTGTCCATGCAGGTCCTCACGTCTGTACCCTAAAGTTCAGAGTGGGGGAGGAACCTAGACATAAGGGTTGAGAAATTATTAACTGAATGTATTATTCTCTCCCACAATTCTTTCCACTCATGTCAAGTTTTCCAAAACACCATGCATTAGCTGAAGTAAGCTTTGGCTTAAGTAGATAGGACAGCTGTCAGGATTGGGACATAGCAAGAAGTAGGGAGTTACTCTCTCAGGCTAATACTGGAATATCCCAAAGGAAAAGGACAAAAACATGAATGTTCTGCCATGTACAATGCCTTCATGCTTCTTAGTACCTGGACTGCATGTGTTCAGAACAAAGAGATAAGGAATACACCGTGATACCAGAAGAACAAGGTAGAAAGCTGAGTGGTTATATCTTGTTTCAGATGATGTACATAGCTTCCTTTACTTGTCAACATGAGATGGCTTCCTGGAGATTGGTATCATATTGGACCTTTTTCCAGTACTATATTAATATTGGCTTTTAGCAATAAACCAAACTGACATTTAGTCTCTTGAATATATTTCACAACGAACCAAAGTGTGGTCAAGCAATTCTGTCCAAAATCTAATGCTTTTTCCCACTTGTAGTAGAAGTATTCTTGTGATAATATTTATTCTACTCTAGCTTCCTGCCATGTAGCATTTGTGTAGCTGCTTTGGGGTTAATTGTCTTTGCCTCAGGATGCTTGGTAGAAGTTAGCACTATGGCCTTTCTCTTTCCCATGAGTCTGTGAACTTGTGATCCTGATAAAGCACTATGAGGGATGTGAATGGCAACTATTACAGCTAGCTTCACTGGGAGCACAGGAGGGAAAAGCTGATGAGAAGATTCATCTATTGCACACTGTAGTGCCCTGCCAGTTTGAGGATTGCATCTTCAGCCACATCCTCATATAGGTGCTCCCATTCTTCCTCCATGCAGGCTTCCATCTTCACCCTTGTCATCGCACCACACTCATGTTCCAAGCCCTTGCAGTCCTTCCCACCCTCATTCCAGGTGCTGCATTGGTCTCTCACTTGCTTCTGGTTCAGTGCCAGAGGTATGCTATAAATAGGGCTGCTACACACACGGATAAGTTCAAAAATGTTTGGGTTGCTTTTTTTCCCAAAGATATTTCTAATGTAACAGAAGAAAAAGCAAGTCCTCAGTGCTCTTCTCTGTGGTGGAGGACCCTGTCAGGATCTCTGTAGGAGCTGAACAGAGTTGTCACAGGAGGCTATGAGCTACAGCTGTCCCTCCATCTTCAGCTAGGGTTGGAGGGGATACTGAAACCCCATTTATGTCCTCCAAAGATCTGGTAAAAAGGTGGAAAGGTGGGTCTGATACAGGTAATGCTAAAGGAGCACGATGAATCTGCCTTTATTGCTCCTTTTTGACATATACTCTTTTGACAAGCCAGACTCTCTTGTTTTGACACTATAGTTCACCCACCCTTAATGTATAAAGATCTGTAGTAGGGGTTCTCATGCGCCTTCATTTTATGGGTTACCCTGGGCTCCCTCACTTTCAACCTCTTTATTCTCCTTTCTTCCCCACTGATTTATTTGTGTGTCCAGGGACTGTGTGTTGTGGACTATCCGAAAGGCAGTGGTGGACTAATGCACGGGGGGCCCCTGCAGGAGCACCAGAACCTTGGTAGAAGGGGGTGGGGCACTGGTGCCTGAACTGTGATCCTGCCCCCTGCTCCTCCTCTTCCCCCTGGGGCCCTGGCCAGGCTAGAAGCTGGAGCTGAGCCACAGTAAGAGATGACCAAAGAGCTTGGGCTGCTGTGGAGAGTCTCAGACCCTCCACCTGCCCTGGGTGGGAAGAGAAGAGCCCCTGGCTTGTGTCCCAGGGTGGATGGAAGATCTAGGGCTCTTCAGCTCCCTCGGTGTCTCTTACCATGGCCAGTCTCCGACTTCCAGCCTGGCTGGGAGTGGGGCCTCAGGGAGAGAGGAGGAGCAGAGGGCGAGGTTCCATGGCAAGCGGTATGGGGGGCCCAAAAGTTCTTTGTGCCCAGGGCCCCAATAAATTTTAATCCGCCTCTGCTGAAAGAGCTCCACGAACCATTCCCCTATGTAGTTTGAGATTCAGCTGTTACCCCAAGATTTAGATCGCAGACACTCCAATGATGGTTTGCCTAAGACTATGCAATTTGCTTTCTGCAAAGGGGTAATAAGATAGTGGTCCACTGTAGAGGAATTGCCAGGGTGTTACCACGGGGCTTGTCTCTGACCCACAGAGAGCTCCTCAGAGCAAGCTAATCTTGCTAGCCTTTGGAAGGACACCGATACAGCCTTCTGCTCAAGGATGGACACACAAGCAGTAATTCTTCTAAAACAATATTTATTTAGAAGAAATAAGTAGTTACAATGTATCTAATAAAGCAAGAGAGAATACGTCAACCACAATAGAATTACATTTAAAGAGTCGTATAATAAAGCGACAAAACAAAAAAGAAACCAAAACAGAATATGCAGGATACACAGACCATATAGCAGTTAAACTAATAGGCATGTAGAAACCCTGCATACAAAAAGGACAGGAGTACTTGTGGCACCTTAGAGACTAACACATTTATTTGAACATAAGCAGTAGCCCACGAAAGCTTATGCTCAAATAAATGTGTTAGTCTCTAAGGTACCACAAGTACTCCTGTTCTTTTTGCAGATACAGACTAACACGGCTGCTACTCTGAAACCTGCATACAAAGGCCTTAGTGTTAATGTTATAATCCGCTGCTGTTGCTTGATATGATATAGTATCCATGACGTTTACATGCAGGTAAAAGAGACTATTACAATGTTACAGATTGAATGAAATCGTTTGCTTAACACTAACATCCTGTGAGCAGTGATCAGCCAATTGCAGGATGGGTGGGGTGGATCTCACTCAGGCACAGGCATTCAGCTTTATTGACAGGCACTCCCAATCATTCCTTTTTACTAGCGATAAAATCACAACGTCTACGTTTCTTACTGCCCTCTGGTACTGTCTATAAAGGTCTTTCTGCTCAGTCACAAAAGGAAGGAGATGCTGTCAGGTTGCCGTGTGGGCTGCAGTGATGGCTGGAACTGTTACTACCATCTTCCTCGGGCGGTCTCAGAAGCCTCAGTTTCTGCTGCCTTAGAGGCTTCCATAGCTACTGTGTTCTAAAGCTGCTGCTTGCCAGAGTCTCCTGCGGCTTCTGCAGGTAGCTGCTTTCCAGAATCATCTTAAGATGCTGCTTCATGGGGCTTCTCATCTTCACCCCCACCCCCAAGCCTGCTCGCTGTTGGTCTTATATACTGGTTGCGCTTGTAAGATCAGCTCATTAACATAATTTATTAACCTGGCTCGGCCAATCAGCTACCTGTAATTAGCATATTCTAGATCCTGCCTATTATATCATATCTATTTTTAGATAGCAAAGCTCCTCCCTGTGAGTTGCTGGAACTTTGCATGCCCTAACCCTGTGTCTTCTATAGAGGATTAATGCATCTGCCATTATGGATTTCTAACTTTAAATGATCACTAATTACTATTTATCTAAAGCCTTATCTTAAAACTAACTGCTGTTTTATGCAAATCAAAGTGTCCTGATACTGTCACCACCTTACTTATATCATAGAATCATAACAGAATATCAGGGTTGGAAGGGGCCTCAGGAAGTCATCTAATCCAGCCCGCTGCTCAAAGCAGGACCAGTCCCCAACTAAATCGGACCATTGGATATCAATGGGGAGAGGTGACATTTTTATAATATTTAACCCTCCCCTCCCTTTATTTCCCCCCCCCCAGTTTCTCTCTGACAGTCTCTGTCAAGGTGCTGTAAGGTTTTTCAAAACAGCTAAAAGCAAAATCTCTCATTACACCGATACCTCATCACTTCTCTGCTCAACACTAAATCAGTTGAGGCACATTTGCTGATAGTCTTTGGGTTTTCTCTCTTGAGACACTTTGTCTTCTTCTGCCTCTTCTGAAGCCTGACTTACACAACGTCTGTTTTATCTGTGATGTGCCCGCATGCCATGGCAGTAAAATAAATCCTGCAGTTCTATTTTTTTCAATAACTGTGTGGGGATTCCTATTACCTCTGAGGTGTCATTTAAAAAAATGTGTTTTTATCTTTTTCCATTCCACATTTCTCTCTTACACCCTCCCCCAACAGACCTGAGTGTCTTTGAGGACCTTGCCCTGATTCTCAATCCCATCTCTCCTATTCAGTTTTTTTGACTAAAACTTGGTGCTGTAGTTTCACCAGCTGATCTGACACTTCTTGCCTCCACTGTACAATGACTCAGGCTATGTCAATGCTACAGCAGCTACAGGGGCACAGGTACACTGATGTAGCTGCGCCACTGTAGTGCTTCTGGTGAAGATACTCTAAGCCAGCGGTCCCCAACGCAGTGCCCACGGGCGCAATGGCGCCCACGGGGGCATCTAAATGCACCCGCATCCTGGCCGGCGGTTGAGCATCCGCTGAAATGCTGTCGAAATTCAGCTGCATTTTGGCGGCGGCGCCTCTTGATGACGCCACTTGCTGCCGACAAGCAACGTCATTGAGAGGCGTCGCCGGCAAAATTCGGCGGCGTTTCGGCGGATGCTCAACCGCCACCATGGTCCTTTGTCTGGCGCCCGCCAGACGAAAAGGTTGGGGACCGCTGCTCTAAGCCATTGGTTTAGTAACTCCTGCCTTCATGAGGGGCAGTAGCTATGTTGATGGGAGATTCTTTCCTGCCAACGTAGCACTATCCCCAGAGGTGCTTAGGTAGGTATAACTTACATCCCTCAGAGACGTGGATTATTCATGCCCCTGAGCGACATAAATTATACTGAAGCAATTTGTAGTATAGACATGGCCTCAGTAGTTAGTTAATATATTATTCTGATTATTTTTTAATGAGAGATGCACTGTGTTACTCTAGTTCAGTTAATCTCTTTTGAAGTTACTGGTGGCAAAGAGTGACTGTGTTATTGCACTGGAAGAGGAAAGACTAGTCTTTTCTCTGGGGTTGCATTATCCACATGTCGTCCATGAATGGAGAGCATTCTCATTCAGCAGTTCCTGCCAGGGAACCACAAACTCTCCTTCAGATCCTGTGGAAGCTGGAACTGCACAAGATCAGAGCTCTGTAGGATTTTTTTGGCGGGATTTGAGGAGGGTGCAAGAAGTATTTGAAGGCAGGGACTGGCCACATTCCATGGCATTGCCCCTTGCAGGCCCTACAGATGTCCTAGGAGACTGGGAGTTAATGTTGTTTGAAGCACCATTATCTCCCATAGGACCTGCCTTCATGGTGGAGAAACAGGCAGTGTCAAGCAGCTCCTTGCAAGCATGGTGCAAAAAGAGAGGGGAGCAATGAAGCTGGTGCATGGGACTGACTGATCTAGGACACCTTTTCTCTGGGTGCCACCAGGATCACCAGCTTAGGAGGCTGTGCCCTTTCTGCATACTCCAAGAGCCCTCCCGCTTGAGGGCAAAATTACTGGGAAACTCCATGAGGACAAAGTTTCCTGGCTTCTGTGATCTGCTGCCATAGTCTTTCCTGTATGAGTAGGATGACCTGTTTCTCATTTCTGTGATTAATTACTGCCATAGTGTAGGAAGGGTTGGCTAGCGGCTAGAGCACTGAACTGAGGTCTCAAACACCTGGTTTCAATTCCTGGCTCAACCACAAATTCCTTGTGTGATTTTGGGCAAGTCACATAACTTTCCCTGTGTCTCAGTTCCTCATCTGTAATATAGGGATGCTACTTCTCTGCTTCCCAGGGGCAATGGGAAGATAAAACCCATTAATGATTATGAACTGCTCAGATACTACAATGAGGACTAAATGCCTAGATATATTTTATCTCTGGAAAGGTATTTTATCTGTTAAAAGATGAAGAGTTAAAGTTGCTTGTCATACACCACTCAAAGTTGAATATTGGTTTGGTTTTATTTTTAGGCACTTGCAGGCATGAGAGCTTTTTATTATAAACATAGAGATATTCCAGTGTTCGTAATGGAGCAGTAAGCCATGGAAGAGCCCTTTATGCTTTATATAAATACATAGCAACATGTCTATTTTTAAAAACAAGCAAACAACCTAACCCCTACAAAAACAAGACACTTCAGCACACGTGTGTCTCCCCCTGTGGAGAGGGTGAGAGAACAACCACCACACAGCAGATATGTAGACCATGTTTTTTGATGCCCTACTGGAAGTGTTCAGATACTACAGTGATGATTGTTTCATAAGAACCTCTATAGAATAGCCTGCATTTTTATCAAAAGTTGTGCAAAAATCAAACACCTCAGATGTTTTGTGTTAAATGAATAATTGATGCAACCTCTTATTTTCAATGTTAGTAAATCCTTTAAAATATGTTCCCATGTGTGAAAACAGATGGCTCAAATTCAGAGATTCTCCTTTTTCCAAAGCTGAATCTTGGTGCCACGTTTGTTTATGGAAGACGAAGGGCTTTCTGTGTATATTCTGAACTTGGATGGTATATTTGCCTGTAATATATTTGGGAAGCTACTTATACCTGAGCCTTTGGATGCCTTACACCAATTGAAGAAATACAAAAATAAATTCCCCCTTCTTAGATGTACTGCAGGTTTGTCAGTTGGTCAAAGACTCGGGCAAACAGATATTTACTGCATTGTGCCCTACTGTTTTGCAAACTCAGACTCTGGGGAACCTGATAACCGTCTTCAAATACCTTAAGGGCTGTTATAAAGAGGATTGTGATCAGTTATGCTCCTTGTCTTCTGAAGGCAGGACTAGAAGTAATTGACTTAATCTGCAACTAGGGAGATTTAGGTTAAATACAATTTAGAAAGTTTTTCCTATAAGGGTGTTCAAGCTCTGAAATAGACTTCCAAGGGAGGTTGTGGAATGCGCATCATTGGAGGTTTTTAAGAATAAGTTAAATATTTGTCAGTGATTGTCTAGGTTTACTTGGTCCAGCCTCAGCATATGGGTTTAGACTAGATGAATTCTCGAGTTCCCTTGCAGCCCTACATTCCTATGACTCTTGTACAGAGAATGTGCAGCCACATTTCCTCATTTAGTAACATTTGAGTGTTGAGCATTAAACTCTCCCATTCTGGAGGCACACAACAAGCACAGGACACTGTTGAGAACCTGCAACCTTAACAGCTTTGCCTGTGAACTGCTACATATGCATACATATAGATATTTTTATCTTTAATTTAGATATAATTTCTTGTTCAAGAACTTCAGTGTACAAAGTGAACTTCCTCAAAGTAATAAATGTATTTTGCCCATTATATATGTGTCTGTGCCTCAAGTATTTTTCTATGTAACTCATTAAAGATCAATACTAACAAATATTAACCAAATATTTTGATGGAGACAATTCTTGATACCGAAGGCAAGGTGAATAGTAAAGGATGCCTTCAGTTTTGGCTTACATTTCAGAGGCAGCAAACAAGGTAATTCTTAGACATTCTCAGTGATGGGTCCCCTTCCAGACTGGTTAAAGAGTTTAACTTCCTTTTATATTATTTGTTGATTTGTGGTTCTTAAATGTACAAGGTGATGGGAAGAGCAAACAGTTTTTATTCTAGGTTACAGATAATTCTTTAATGAGTCATAGACTTCCATATAAATGCCTTTTCCCTCTTTGGGAGTATGCCTCTTCATAACATTGGAAATATACTTTTTAAAAATGTGTGACTGAAACAGGCAGTTCTCAACTCAGAGCATTCTGCCTGAATGCATTCCAGGAAACCTGTAATTGGCAGGGACTGGGGTTTTGTTTTGTTTTTTTTTTCACTTGATGCAGCTTTGTTTTTGAAAGGCTTTTCTTGGAGAAAAACATCCCAATCTGTCTAAAGAGGGTTCGCTCCTCATTCTCCATAGTAAGAAAAAGATCAGGAGGAATCTGGGCTCTCTTAGACCTGAAGAAACTGCACAGGTCCAGGAGAGACTAACTTCAGGGTAGACACATGAACTTTCGCCATCAGTCTCCAGGAGGGTATTCACAGATCTGTCAATTTTAAGCAGGGCCGGTGCTTCCATTAGGCGACTCTAGACGGTTGCCTAGGGCACCAGGATTCGGGGGGTGGCATTTTGTGCGCTCTCCACGGGGCACATGGGAGCTTCCGGTTCCACTCCCGTCGCGCCGCCGAAGAAGGACCTTCTGCTGACGTGCCGCGGAAAACAGCAGCAGGCAATTGAGCAGCTCAATGACTGCTGCTGTAGCCTGCGGCATTTCAGTGAAGGGTCCTTCTTTGGCAGCACGACGGGAGCGGAACCGGAAGCTACTGCGCGCCCCATGAGGAGCGCACAAAATACTGCCCCCTGAATTCTCCCTAGGGCGCCAGAAACTCTGGTGCCGCTCCTGATTTTAAGGCCAGACAGGACCATTAGATCATTTAGTCTGACCTCCTGTATCTCACAAGTCAGAAGACTTCACCATGTTACTCAAGATGATAGGAGAGTTTTCTTGTTTGTTTGTTTTTTTACTGTATGCCAAGTATTCCATTACAAATGATTTACTATAGTGCTTGAAAGAAGCCGAAAAGGCTAGCACTAAATTCCCAATGGGAGCTGCTCATCATCTTGCAGGGATATTTATACCACTATCTCTATTAGATGGAGAGGAAGAAGGTATGCAGCATCAGCGCTGTCTGTCAAAGGTGCATCTATAGCCTCAATCACCATAGTATCTGAGCGCCTCACAATCTTTAGTGTATTTATCCTTCCAACACCCCTCTGAGGTAGGGAATTGTGATTATTCCCACTATATACAGAGACAACTGAGACATTACTGCCCAGATCCCAGTGGGAGTTACGCACCTAAATATCCATCAGGATCTGAGCCTATGTCCCAGATCATCCCCAAAGCTGTGGTAGAACAACCGTTTCCCAAGTCTCAGGCTAGATTTAGAACCTTAAACAGTAGCCCACCTTTCTTCTCAGAGCTAAAGCCCTAAGCCTACAGAGTGGCATATATGTATCTTTACTCACAAGAGCAGTCTTAGGACTACTCACATGTGTAAAGATATGCACATGCAGGACCAGAGGCCTCATATTACTTGCAGAACATTACCATTGAATTTCCTGGCTTTAGATTTTTTTAAACAACATTCTAGTAATGTGGTTTTATATTACAGCCCTAACACTGTCTCAGCTAAGTTTTCTATCTGTTCCTCTTACAAAATTAGATGGATTCTGTGACCCAGTAGGCTGTGGTTTGGAAACAAAAAATTTACCCATGAGTGTGATATAATATATCTTCTTGCAGCCAGCAAGCAAATCCTAGAAACTGACAGAAACATGAGATTCAGTGGATATGTACAGTAGAAATGAATTGTGGATAAGCATGCTAATTATATTTTTAAAAGCTAATATGTTGTTTATGGAATATCAGCAACACTCCTATTTCAAATAGATCAGTTAATCATGGTGAAATATTTGTAAAGATGGCAAGATGTGTATTAAGACCTGATAGATTAGCAGGAGACGCAGAAATGTTTATTTGCATATATACTCATTAAATGTTCCCTGTGGTGCAGTTTAGGGTCAACATTCAGGTGTTGCCAAACCATATTTGACAACAACTACTATGCAAAGAAATGTTTTCATTCTGAGTTTTTTGCCTTATTTTATTTTTAATCTTTGATAACTACAATTGAGTTAGAATGGTATAAAATGTCCACCCCATAGCACTTTAGATCTTAAAACAGAAAACATCCATCCGATTGCTAGAAGTCAAACCTTGATCCTTCTAAAGCCTCACAATATTAGACTACAAACCAAAAGCTTAGCAAATAGAATGTCAGGGTTGGAAGGGACCTCAGGAGGTCATCTAGTCCAACCGCCTGCTCAAAGCAGGACTAATCCCCAGACAGATTTTTTGCCCTAGATCCCCAAGTGGCCCCCTCAAGGATTGAGCTCACAACCCTGGGTTTAGTAGGCCAATGCTCAAACCACTGAGCTATCCCTCCCCCAAATAAAAGATAAAATTAATATTGACATATGTTGACAACAAAACAGATCCAAGTTTGCATATGAAAAATATTCATTCTGCTGAACTTTAGCTGGTAAGGATATTGCTCACTGGTGACCTAAAGAAGGAAAGTTACAGTACCAGCTCAATAGCTTATCAATGTCTTTGAAACCAAACATTCCTTCAGAATGAAAAGAAGAGGTAGATCTGTTGTCCATTAGGCATCATCTATGTCAGAATCTGAACCACTCCCCTGTACAGTTTGCTGTACTTTGTCCAATGAGCATTTTACTGCACCTCAATCTCAAAACACAAATGGCTTCACATGGTGTGTGGGGACTCCCAGCTTTGCAGGAAGTATGAGACTGACTCCTACCCCTTCTTTTAAAGAGCTACCAGGATCTCCTCTTTGCTTGTGTGCAAAGACTTAGATTTTGGAAGAAAAGAATTGGGTGGGATTTATAGGTCATTTCCCTCAATCTCAAGCCACTTTGGGGATTTGACCTTTGTATGTCAGATCAGATGAACTGAACATCACTTTCTTGATAGCTGGAGCATTGATTCCCCCACAACTGATTTTCTATAGAGCTGGGTGAAATTTCTCACACAAAACATTTCTTCTGTGGAAAATGCAGATTTGGTGGTGTGCATAGCCCATACTGGGCTGGAAGGGGTTAACACCATACTTTGGGCGGAGGAAGTCCCACCCCTCAGACTGTACTGGGCTTGTGTCAAGTGCCATGGCAGTATAAAAGGGAGCAACCCGGCTCAGTGTGGATGGACTGCTGGAAAGGGAGGACCTTTGAGTGAGTCTCCAGCTGTGTAGCCATCATAGCCCTTGCCTGCAGGAGCCAGAGATCCTGAGAAGCATATTGGAGATCTGTGGCCAATGGAGCCCCAGGGAATAACACACGCTGAGGAGCCCAGAGACCTACTACCCCATGGACTACAGCTTCAGGAAGCATGGTAGGAAGTGACCTAGGGAGTGTGAGTGAGTGGTATATCTCACCTGTATGAGGTCAGTGTGTTTTGATGGAATTCCCTGCTGACCTAGTGGCAGATCACTCTCAGGTATTGGCCACTGGGCCGTGCTGCCCTGGACACAGGAGCTGCTGCTTTCACTCTGACCTTTGGACCTCAGTGTGGTGAGGTCTGGGACAGTCTGGTAGACAGTAACTGTGGTGTCCACACACCCACTATCCACCCCGACAGGGGACAGGGTGTGCATACACTACCACAGGTGGCATTAAAACATTTTGTGAATTTGTGTCAATTTTACCAGATTGTTTCAGTGGGGTGGAAGAACTCTTAAAAATCCCAAAAAGATCAAAACAGTTTGTTTTCATGGAAATGAGTTTTCAGTTCAAAGCAACCTTGTTTCAATATTTCCTTTAATTTTTATTAAAACAATCAAAAACATTTTAAAAGATCAAAATCACAATTAAACATTTCATTTGTGCAAAAGAAATGTTTAGTTGAACCTGAAATTATTTTTTTTCAACTTTTCAATTTTCTGAAAATTTCAAAAAAATTGTTTTTTGGTTCAACCCAAAACAATTTCCCCTCCAGTTTTTTCAAATGGCCAGCAAAACCAAAACATGCATTATTCACTCAGTCCTAGCTCTATATGCTGTTCCTTCTATTCCTGACCATCTTTATTTAAGTAGAATATTAGATAGCCAGTCAGATCCTCCTTTTCTACACTTCCTTGCCACTCTAGTAACAATGTATGCATGGGGTTAATTTTCCACCATCTGTATATATTGTAGAGCCTTATTTTCTTTACTCATGTTAGCTTACACTAGTGATCACACTAACTATGATGAACTTGAAAATCTCTTTCAATCTAAATTACATATATTTTTCCATCCCTGTAGTTTAATTTTCCAGATTAGTTAGGCATGAAACCACTTGACCCTGCTGTGTGTCTATAGGAGCAATAGCTGCCCTGGTGCAATCTAATTTCTGGTGTAATTGCTGGAAGCGGCCTTTGTAGCAGTGGAATGAGTTCTAGATTATGTTCTACTCGTCTGCAAGGCAGTTATTTCAAGAGACAAGATGTTCTGGGCAATGTCTTTAATTGTGATATTTCCAGCGTCCTTTTTAGCCCCAGACTGAAGATCTATCCTTGGAATTTAGTCTTAATGAAAAGTATCACATTTAGTCCGTCTGAAATACAAACTTGCCATTCTCAAACACTCAAAAATCATGAGCCAGGCCCCCAAAATCATGAGATTAGCTTAAAAAGCATGAGGAGCTATCATGAATTGAGGTGTCAATACAGGAGGATTTGGAACAAATTGATAAATGGTAACAAAGTCACCATGACCGGATGGTATTCACCCAAGAGTTTTTAAGGAATTCAAATATGAAATTGCAGAAACTACTAACTGGTCTATTGCTTGAATCAGCTTCCGTACCAGATAGGTGACTGGAGGATAGCTAATGTGATGCCAGCTTCTTAAAAAGGCTCCAGAGGCAAGCCTGCTAATTACAGGCTGATAAGCCTAACCTCAGAATCAGACCAATTGGTTGAAACTATTGTGAAGAACAGAATTATCAGACACAACGGTGAACCCAATTTGTTGAATAAGAGCCAAAATAGCCTTTGTAAAGGGCAATTGTGCTTCACCAATCTATTAGAATTCTTTGAGGGAGCCAGTAAGCATACGGTGACCAGATAGCAAGTGTAAAAAATCGGGACAGGGTGGAGGGTAATAGGTGCCTATATAAGAAAAAGCCCCCAAAATTGAGACTGTACCTATAAAATCGGGACATCTGGTCACCTTGAGTAAGCATGTGGACAAGGGTGATATAGTGTACTTAACAAGGTCCCTCACCAAAGTCTCTTAAACAGAGTAAGCAGTCATGGGATAAGAGGAAAGGTCCTCTTATGGATTAGTAACTGGTTAAAAGACAAGCGACAAATGGTAGGAATAAATGCTCAATTCTCAGAATGGAGAGGTAAATAGCGGGGTCCCCCAGGGATCTGAACTGAGACCAGTACTGTTCGACATATTCATAAGTGATCTGGAAAAATGGGTGAACAGTGAGGTGAGAGTTTGCAGATGATAGAAAATTACATAATTATATTTAAAAGCAGACTGAGAAGAGTTACAAAGTGATATCACAAAACTGGGTAACGGGGCACAAAAATGTCAGGTGAAACCCATTGTTGATAAATACGAAGTTATGCATGTTGGAAAACATAATCCCAACTACATATACAAAATGATGGGGTCTAAATTATCTGTTACCACTCAAAGAAATCTTGGAATCATTGTGGATAGTTCTCTGAAACATCCACCAAGTGTGCAACAGAAGTCGAAAAGCTAACAGAATGTTAGGAACCATTAGGAAAGGGATAGCTAATAAGACAATAAAGCAGGGGTTGGCAACCTCTGGCACGCGGCTTGCCAGGGTAAGCACCCTGGTGGGCCAGGCCAGTTTGTTTACCTGCTGCGTCCGCAGGTTCGGCCGATCGTGGCTCCCACTGGCTGCGGTTCGCTGCTCCAGGCCAATGGGGGCGGCGGGAAGTGGCGCAGGCCGAGGGATGTGCTGGCCGTGGCTTTCTGCCGCCCCCATTGGCCTGGAGCAGCGAACCATGGCCAGTGGGAGCTGCAATCGGCCGAACCTGCTAACACGGCAGGTAAATAAACAGGCCCGGCCCGCCGGGGTGCTTACCCTGACAAGCCATGTGCCAGAGGTTGCTGACCCCTGCAGTAAAGCATAATTTCACAATATAAAGCCATGGTATGCCCACACCTTGAATACTGCATGCAGTTCTGATCATCCCATTTCAAAAAAAATCTATTAGAAATGAAGAAAAGTACAGAGAAGGGGGTGGATGGGAAATTAGGGGTATGGTACAGATTTCATATGAAGAGATTAAAAAGACTGGGAACGGTCATCTTGGAAAACAGACAACTAAGGGAGGATATGACAGATGTCTATAAAATCATGACTGGTGTGGAGAAAGTGAATAAGTAAATGTTATTTACTCCTTCACATAACACAAGAACCATGGGTTGCACAATGAAAGTAATAGGTGTAAAGCAAACAAAGAAATACTCCAACACACAGTCAATCTGTGGAACTCATTGCCAGGGGATGTTGAAGACCTAACATATAACTGGGGTCAAAAAAGAATTAGTTATGTTGATGAAGGGCAGGTCTATCAATGGCTGTTAGCCAGGATGGGCAGGGACTCAACCCCATGCTCCACAGTGACTCCAAGATATCTTTCTTGAGTGGAAACAGCTGATTTAGACCCCCATCATTTTAGATGTATAGTTGGGATTGTTTTCCAATGTACATTACTTTGCATTTATCAACATTGAATTTAATCTGCCATTTTGTTGCCCAGTCACCCAGTTTTGTGAGATCCTTTCGTAGCTCTTCGGAGTCTGCCTGAGACTTAACAATCTTGAGTAGTTTTGTATCATCAGCAAATTTTGCTACCCCACTGTTTATCCATTGTGAATAGTCCTGTTGAAGTCAGTGGGGCCACTTTTGTTCCTTAAAGGTGAGCATACATGTAACTGCTTTTCTGTATCAGACTAGAGTGCCCAGCACATGGCAGAATCAGGTTCAAGAAGCAAACGTACATCACACAGCGTGTCATGTATGTTTGCTTCTTGAACCTGATTCTTCCATCTATTTGGGCCCCTTATTAGGGTCTCTCGGCTTATGGGGATGGAGAGGTGAGAAAGGGGTTCAAATAGTTTAGGGAAACCCAGGGAGGGCGTGGGGGAGAAGAGGAGGAAGAGAAAAAAAATTAACTAATATATTCAAGAGAGCAGGGGAAATGTATTTATCTCTGTCCTTATTGCTTTCTCCTCACTTTTCTTGCAGCTGCTTTACATGCACTGCATACATCCCTATAAAACTGCTTTAAAAGGTTTTGCTTTTAAATTAAGAGTCATTAATGAGCCAAACTCTACTTCACTCAATGCTGTGCACTAGTATGCGATTGGGGTCTGATCTGAAGTCAGTGGAAAGACTCCCATAGACCTGAGCAGGATTTGGATCCAGCCTGTGCTTCACTTCTGGGTGAAGGGAGGTGGCCTCTGGCTGCATGGCCTCACAATGTCCCATAGGCCACTAACACGCACCGTGCGGTGCATTATCAGTACAGCTTCACACTTGGGAGAGTTGTGTCTCACCCACCCCCATGCTCAGTCTAGCTCCAACCCATCCTCAATTGAGTGACACTAGTACTTCAGAAGTTAATTAAATCCCCCCCACCTGATCTGCTCCACCTCTTCCTAATGTTCTACTCTGCAACCTAAGAGGAAGTAGCGGGAGAGGGAGGGAGGGAGTGTAATTACTGAGCACTAGCTCTGCATACAGTGCTTGGTAACTTTTAATTACAGTTTCTGCTGTTCCACTCAGCTGAGGAGCAGAGCAGCAGCTGGAGGGGGAAGGGTGGAGTGGAGTAGTGGGAGGTGAAGGAGCTCAGTGCATTGGAGAGAAGCCACCTGGGTTAGGGGAGGGGAGAGTGGGTAAAATCAGGAGGAAGCAGGTAAGATCTTTGAGGGAGGAGGAGAGAATTTGTGGGAGGAGAGAAGCAGCTAGAGATCAGGAGAGGATGCAGAGATGGATGGAGGGAGAGAGAACAGGGGGATAAAGAGAGGAGAGAAAAGAGGTAGGACAGAAACAAACAGATTGGGGAGAAGGAGAGAGAAATGTAGCGTTGCCTGTGGTGAGCAATGAGGGAACAGACACTGGACAGAGAGCAGGGTGTGGGGTTGAAGTGCAGAGAGTGCATGGACATGAGCAAAAGTCAGACACACTAATCTCCATTTGTTGTTTTATGGAAAATTGGGTTTTATAATTAAATGAACACTTTTTTTGTTTTTGCAGAAAGTGCCTGCTTGTCTAGAAAACGTTTGATTTTTCATTGAACAACCAAAACCCCACAAACTGAAGATTTCTGATTTTCAGCCAAAAATGTTTTGGCCAAAAAATTTGAAAGGATAGAGTTTTCCATGAGGGAAAAACAAATTATCTATAACTGACACATAAATGTAATAAACTAATTGCAAAATTAGTGAGAAATTAAATATCAGACAACCAGATACACATACCTTTTAAAAGAATAATTAATAAGTGATCAGTGAAATATCTCTGATGCAGAATTTTACTTTTCCTGCTTGGTTATGTTGGAAGACACTCAGATACCATCATGAAAAGCAAGCTGAGAAAACCCAGATAGACAGAAATTACATAAGTTTAATAATGTTCTTCCACTAAAACACAGGAGGGGCTGACAAGATGGATATGGTGAGCAGGGCTTGCTGGAATAATGAGCAGAGCATGGAGAATGAGCAATGGTGGTCACAGCCCATCATGGAGTGAATATGATCATGGATATGTGAATAAATTCTGAATGCACCATTTTCTCCCCTCCCCCAATCTCTGAGTCCTGAATCCTCTCCCGAAGTCTCAGTGGGAGAGGACGCAGGCTGTCAAGATCCTAGCAAGGACAGTCAGGACTAAGGGTCAGAGCAGGGTCAAGCCTGAGGCTTGGAGTAGCAGAGGAGTTCATAGTCAGGTTCCAGGCCTGGGCCGATACCCAGGGTCAGAGGCTGAGTCAGGTTTCAGGGTCTGAGTCAAAAGGAAAAGGCCAAATCAAGCCAAGGTCAAAGCCAGAGTTCAAGGGCAAGAACAGCCACAGGAGAGCCACACTGTTACCTGAACACTTCCAGCACACCCCTTGCATTCATATAGGCCAGGGAGCCAAACAGGAGCCATAAGGCTGCTGCCTGTCAAACCTCTTGAGGCGGGACTTCCCATAGTCTGTGCCCACGATGGGTCATGGGCAGTGGAGAACAAGTTAGTTACAGCTGCTGCTGGATGGCAGCTTGGAGATTTACAGGCCTTGGTTCTAGAGCTGCAGGGTCTTATACAGGCTAAGTGGATGTATAGATTGACCTACTTGTTCCTCCAGAAAAGGGCTTGGGAATCTCGGTTGCTGCTGCCTTGCTCTACCTGTTCTGTGAAGAAAACATTAGTCTCCATAGCTGTCATGCTGGTGCTTTTCATGACCACTAAACCCAATTTATTTAAAAGAATGTAAGAGAGGGGGACCCCTGGTGTCACATCATATTGGCTTTATCTGCAGCTTCTGAAAAGAACATGCGAGTTCCAGCCTCTGACGGAAATCAAAGGACAATTTAATGCCAGAGAAGAATTCAAGCTCAATGATTTGTTGCTGCATTACCAATAGTTTTTTAACTCTGACCTTGTGATTTTTGCTTTCTTTTGGCTGTTTCTTCTCTTTGTCTCTCTCATCTTTCTGGAGAATTTCCCTTAAGGAATTCCCAGCGATGACTCCTCAGACGAAGATGTGAGTGGCTGACATTATGTAATGTTTTGATATTTGGCATTCCCATGGTAATGGCCCGCCCACCAATGCAGAATAAGTTGTCAGAGCATGAAATTGGTATTTTTACATATTCTTAATGTACAGATGTCAGTCTGAAAACCATTCACTAATGTTAGGATTAAATTCTTTGTTTCATTCTCTTCATATGCACAAATCTATTTGCATGATTTCTTTCCTTTTTGGGAGTAGAGAGAAGAAAGACAAAACTTAAAGTAATAACTTAATAGTTCTACTGAAAGGTCCAAGCTAACTTTAAGGTATTGTGTGCTGAATACAAGATAGACTCATAAATCCAAAAGCAAGAGAGCTCAGTTTTAGCACCTGTGCTCCTGGCATGGGAGCAGAAAGTGAACAACAAGTACCAGATGCAGAGAGGCAATATAATCAGTGACCCATTTTCTGCTGCCAAATTCATCAGCATGTTCCAAACCAAATCCGCTCACAGTTTACAAGTTTGTTATTCTGCGTTAATTACAGTGAAAGAATGGCCTACCCTTATGGGAGGATTAGTATTTCTAAAAATAATGTGCATGGAGAAAAGAAGGAAGGGTCTGAAAATGGGGCCACCTAGGATACCAAATTGTGTTTGATTATGAGATGACAAAGACTAGAAGATATCAAAGTAACTTTCCTGGAGGCAAATAAACTGTTCCACCAATTCTTCCTTTACCTTTCACTTGCCTCCCAGAGGTCTGCATCATAAATATATGGGAGTAATGTTGCTTCTCTACAGTGGGATATTGTCTTCTAAGTGAACAGTGAAAATAGAAGGACCTTCTGGCTAGAGTTTACTGCTAGAATTCTTGTTGATTATTGTTCAATGGGCTCTCAAGAAGGGAATAGTTTGGAAATAAATCCTGAAATCCTTGTTTGTAAGGGTGATCCTTATCCAAACAGTCCGATTTTCCTGAGTGAGGCTACTCACGTAATTACAGAGCTAGGCTCCTGATTTGCTTAACAAAGATTCCAGCTGATGACAACATGGCCAACATATCAGAACTAATTGTCCATCTCTATCAAGCCCTTCTGGAAAACTACCTCCTATTTTAAATGAATAAAATATGATGGGGTCGAGGGCCGGGTTGTCACTAGGAAATTTTCTCCTGAAGGTGGCTGTGACACCCATTTTGTAAAAATAGCTCAGGCCACATCTACACATGAGCACTGGACAGGGGCACTGGAACAATTTGTATAGTGGGGGTGCAGAGAGCCATTGAACCAAACTGTAAACCCTGTATATGATGGAAACCACTTCAAGCCAGGAGGGTTCAGCAGCACTCCCAACATCCCTAATTCCAGCACCTAAGGCACTAGACAGCTGTAAAGTCAGCTTAGCTGAAGCAGTTTTAAAACTGTTTAGGATTTAGGGGGAGATTTTCCACAGTGTAAACCAACCCTAGGAGTCTGATGCTCTTGAAACACAGCCTGTGAGACTAAAGTAGGCATCCATCTTCGGTTTCAGCTGTGACCTAGCTCTGATGTTTGAGATCTCCCAGCTTTGATGTCTGATTTTCTGGCGGCTTCTCTCAGCTGACTAAAACCCATCAGCAAGTGGTGGGGAAGTGGGTGAACACTTCTAGCTACTTGCAACTCAGATCATAATGGAAGACTCCCAAAGTGGAAATTCCAGTTGAAAACTTTCAAGGGGTTTCATCTGGCCAGTAGGCTGTTGGCTCTGCAGATCTTGGATGGGACTGTACCTTACTGCTCGCTGGAGTGAGCACTGTATCTGGAGACATGTGGGCTTACAGACAGAGACCCTAGGTTTTGGAACTGGAAGATTCCATTGGTCTACTGACTCCTGGAGCTATACTGGTAGAAGGGCTCTAATGGCACATATTGGAATTTCCACTGGTGTGCTGTATGGAGCCTCTTCAGTCTGCATTGATGGAGGGAGGAGGATGGTCACTGCAGCCCCTTATAGCCCCAGCACATCATAAAATAACCAACCCATCACTGTGGTTTGATTTCTTGTATTCTAGCAGCTGGTCACCATTGGTTGAGCAACTCCAGGTCCAGCCAATGGTATATCAAAGGCAAAGACTCCATGCCAGGGGCTAAAACAGAAAATGAAAGGCCATGGCTACACTACCAATTTTTTGCCGGCGCAAGTTACTTCAGCATAAAGCTGCTACAGATAGTATATTGGTTATGCACATGGGTATTTGGCTTCTGGTGTCGGTGCTGTGTGCTCTCACCAGGAGTGCTTGTGTTAATGCACAGTGTGGTGCACCAGGGACAGGTATCCCAGTATGCCACTGTCATAAACAGATAAGTAAGAGTTAATAGAACAAAAGTGCTTCCTATCTCTTTTGCCTGGAAAGGGTTAACAAGAACAGTGAGCCTGGCTGTCACCTGACCAGAGGACCAATCAGAGGACAGGACACTTTTAAATCTTGAGGGAGGGAAGTTTTTGTGTGTGCTGTTAGTTTTTTGGTTGTTGTTCACTCTGGGGGCTCAGAGGGATCAGACGTGCAACCAGGTTTCTCTCCAATCTCTCCGATACAGGCTCTTATAAGTCAAGAATAGTAAGTACTAGGTAGATAAAGCGAGTTAGGCTTATGTTTGTTTTCTTTATTTGCAAATGTGTATTTGGCTGAAAGGAGTTCAAATTGGTATTTTGCTGAAAGGATTTTAATTTGTACTGGTATACTTGGGCTGGGAGGGTATTCCCAGTGTCTATAGCTGAAAGACCCTGTACTTATTCTATTTTAAATTTACAAAGATAATTTTTACTGTTTTTCTCTCTTTAATTAAAAGCTTTTCTTGTTTAAGAACCTGATTGTTTTTTTATTCTGGTGAGACCCCAGGGGACTGGGTCTGGATCCACCAGCGAATTGGTGGGGAGAAAAGAGGGAAGGGGGAGAGAGAGGTTAATTTCTCTCTGTGTTAGGATTACTTTCTCTCTCAGGGAGAGTCTGGGAGAGAGAGAGAGAAGGAGGAGCGGAAGCTAAATTTTCCTCTCTGTTTTAAGATTCAAGGAGTTTGAATCACAGTGATTTTCCAGGGTAACCCAGGGAGAGGAAGTCTGGGAGAGGCAACGGTGAGGGAAAGGGTTTACTTTCCTTGTGTTAAGATCCAGAGGGACTGGGTCTTGGGGGTCCCCAAGCCAGGTTTTGGGCGGACCAGAGTGTACCAGGCACTGGAATTCCTGGTTGGTGGCAGCACTACAGGTTCTAAGCTGGTAATTAAGCTTAGAGGAATTCATGCTGGTACCCCATCTTTTGGATGCTAAGGTTCAGAGTGGAGATTATACCATGGCAGCCACCCATCACCATCCAGCACTCTGTCTCTTGGCAATGCATGATGGAGTAGAAGGGATGTCTGAGGCTGAGGGGTTAAGTTCCCAACATGCAACTTTCTCCACCCCACAATGCTATTTTCATCCCATAATTTTCACACCTATTTTGAAAATCCCATGAACCTGCATGGGACTTATCGCTGTCCGCTGTCTATGACAGAAGCATGGAGCCTGCTCAGCTCTGCACTATTGTCATGAGCGTTGCAAGCACAGGATGCACAATCCTCCGGTATTTGCAGAGCCACAAGAACTGCATCAGCAGGGACTGGAAAGAGTTCTTGGAGGACAGGTTGCTGTGGGACATAGCACTTCAAGATTGCTGGTGGCATTCGTAGAGCAGCTGCAAATGGTGGAGTGCTACTTCTGGGCCTGAGAAACGAGTACTGACTGTTGGGATCTCATTGTAATGCAGGCTTGGAATGATGAACAGTGGCTGCAGAGCTTTAGGATGCAGAAGGCCACATTTCTGGATCTGTGTACAGAGCTCGCCCCAGCCATCAGCACAGATTCACCAGAATGAGAGCTGTGCTGAGAGTGGAGAAGCAAGTGGTGATCACACTGTGGAAACTTGTAATGCTGGATTGCTACTGGTCAGTGGTAAGCCAGTTTGGAGTTGGTATATCCACCGCGGGGGTCATTGTTATGCAAGTGTGCAGGGCCATTAATTGTCTCCTGCTACACAGAACCATGACTCTCAGCAATGTACATGACATAGTGGATGGATTTCCAGCAATGGGGTTCCTGAACTGCAGTGGAGCAATCAATGGCATAGAGACCCTGTTTTGGCCCCAGACCACCTTGCCACACAGTACATCAACAGAAAGGGCTATTTTTCTGTGATTATGGAAGTGCTGGTGGATCACCTGGGGTGCTTCACCGACTTTAGTGTTGGCTGGTCAGGGGAGGTCCATGACACTAGCATCTTTAAGAAAACAGAACTGTTCAGAAAGCTAAAAGCAGGGACTTTCTTTCCCAAATGGTGGATTACCATTGGTGATGTTGAAATGCCAGTAGTAATCCTTAGAGAACCAGCCTACCCCTTGCTCCCTTGGCTCATGAAGCAGGACACTGGGCATCTCGACAGCACCAAAGAAAGATTCAGCTCCCAGCTCAGTAGGTGCAGGATGACAGCTGAGTGAGCTTTTGATAGACTGAAGGGACATTGGTGTTGTTTACTCAAGGATTGGATCTCAATGAGAAAAACGTCCCAATAGTTATAGCTGCCTGCTGTGTCCTGCATGATATCTGTGAGGGAAAAGCTGCTGCCAGGGAGGAGGTGGAGCGGCTGTCTGCTGAGTTTAAACAGCCAGACACAAGCTATCAGAAGAGCTCAATGCAGAGCCATAAGACTCAATGAGACTTTGAAAGAGCACTTTGACAGCAAGTCACAGTAATGCATCGTGGTGTACAGTACTCTCCCTGGCCCTGCTCTTTGGGGGCCTGTTAAGAATCATGTGGTTTACTGGGAGCATCTATGAATAAACACTGACTATGCACCTGTTAGTTTTACAGTGCTTGCTGTATATTTATGATTATTGCATTGTTTGTCACTGATCCTGTGAGTTGTCACAATGTACAACAATAGTGAGTACTTTCACTAACGCCAGGCATTCAGCAGCAGATGTTGAACTAAAATCTTAACTATTTTCTAGACAATAGTTTATTGGGTAATGAAAACACTTAAAAATGCAGTGCAAGTTAAAAGCAAATACATTTAAACCTTCTTAAATGTATGGAACAGAGCTTAAAGAAGGGGAAGGAACATTCACATATATACGCCAACTGTGAAACTTTGTTTGTCCATAATGTCCCCTAGTATGGAGTGGTAGGGGTAGGGATGTGGCACCTAATGTCATGTGGAGGGGAGGGAGGTGCTATACTGGGGTTATCCATAGACTGCAAAGGGAGGTGAGTCCAGGATTGTTGAACCTGTAGGTCCACCAGAGTCTGCAGCTTCTGTGTTTGGTGCCAGAGAAGCCCCAGTATCTCCTGGTGCATCTCCCTCTGCGACTCCTGTGCCTTTCTCCTGTCTGCTCTTTCCTTATCCATACAGTCTGCAACGTTCATCCTCCAGCCAGGCCCTCCGCTCACAGTCTAAAGCAGCTCTGGATTGCAGGATCTCGCCGAACATGTCATCACAAGTCCTCTTCTTTCTCCTTACCTGGCTCAGGTGTTCCATGGGTGTGGAGAGGGAACTCCTGAAGGCCACAATGGCGGCACCAGCGAAGAACACACACAAAGGTACTATTGTCGGTACAGTTGCAATGGAAAGTGAAAGTTACGATTCAAACTCCCTTCCCTTGCTCTCCTAAAGTTTAAAACAAGAGCTGCTGATTGACACTTCTGCTTGGGAGTGTTTGTGCCTGGTGTTACTCACAACTCCAGCCGGGGCAACAACAGCACACCAGTGGTGAGGGAAATGAGGCAGGAATTGCTCTGTTGCATGAAACTGGGACTAGGACAATGGCATTGAATGCTGGCACCATTTTCCATAGGTGGCACCTATGCTTAGTTTTGTTAATCCTCCTTGATGGGCAGGGGAACTGCTCCTCCTGTCTGAGTTCACAAGCTCTGAGCAGGCATTTGTACAATTATAAAGCAAAACTTGTATATCCCACCTTATCACATGGGATATATACATATATTACAAATAAGATTAATGCATGCAGCAACTTATAAGCATTTTAGAGTCCAAAGCCTAAATACATCCTTTAGAAGTCTAACAACACTTGTCTTGAACAATACTAGCATACTGGTCTGGTCTAGTTTCCAGCTATGAACTTGTCAGTGCTCAGCTGATGGCTACAGCCTTCACAAGATCTGGCACCTGGTCTGCCAGCATTACTGCATGCCCCCCTCCACTTCCTTCTCACTGTTCACACCAGGGGCATGAGACTTGGGTTTCTCAGAGGTATCCACGGTGGCGTGTGGGGGACTGGTGGGGTCTCTGACAAGTACGGCATACAGCTCTTTGTAAAAGTGGCAGGTCTGTGGCTTGGCACCGGGTCAACTGTTGGCCTCCTGGCTTTCTGACAAGCCTGCCACAGTTCCTTGGCTTTCATGTGGCACTGCTGATGATCCTGGTCATACCCCTTCTCCTTCATCTCCCAAGCAATCTGCTCATAGATGTTCACGTTTCTATGGCTGGTCCAGACATGTGCCTGCGCAATCTCTTCTACCGACAGGCCCAGGAGATCCAGTATCTCCTGTTTACATCTAGCTGGAGCATGTCTGTAGCTGATGTAGTCAGCTGGGCAGTTGCACGCAACAAAGGTGACCTGCTAGGTGAGCTCACCAAGATGGGCAAGCAAGAAAAGGCATTTCAGACATTCACAGGGTTTTAAAATGGGGTGGCTCTCATTCTCTGTTATTCCTTGGGCCATGGAGTTTACAATTGTGACTAGAGCAGTCAGTGCTGGGCATTGTGGGACAGCTGCTGGAGGACTATTAAGGTTGATATAGGTAACAGTGTCTACACTCTCGCTGTGTCAACCTCAGTACGTCAACCCTCGGAGGTATTGATACTGCATCACTGTACTGATGCTCCCCAACTTACGCAAGCATTCCGTTCCAGAACGCCTTGCGTAAGTCGAATTTTGCATAAGTCGAGGACGTATACTCAACAGTTATGCCAAAAAAAACCAAAACGCTTATGGAACTTTTTCCGTCTAAGTGTGGGTTTGCGTAAGTCAGGTTTGCATAACCCGGGGAGCGTCTGTAATGGGGAACTTACATCAGGAGAGACAGATTTAAGTGTAGATGCACGTACAGCTAAGTTGACACCAGGCAGCTTACATAGACCTAATTTTGTAGTGTAGACCCCCGCCGCCCCGTCCAAAGTGCCAACTTCAGTTCACACTGATTTGTCTGAAGCTCCTAAGCCTCTACTGCTTTTTCCTTTTCGCTTTAAATAATATACTTTTATTTATAAAGGGATAATCAGTCAATGATATGTATTTAACCCACTTAGGTCCAGATCTTCAGCTAGCACAACTCAGCCTAGCTCAGTGTAATTTATTGATTGCAAAGGGGCTATCATGATTTATGCCAGCTGAGGATCTGACTCCTAAAGCTTTTTAAATGCCTTATGACATGGCTTTTTTTTATTGCCTTAAATCTCCATCTAAGGGTATGGCCACACTTGCAGCTGTACAGCGCTGCCGCAGGAGCGCTTTGAAGTGCGAGTGTGGTCGCGGCGCCAGTGCTGGGAGAGAGCTCTCCCAGCGCTGCAGGTACTCCACCTCCCCGTGAGGATTAGCTTACAGCGCTGGGAGCCGTGCTCCCAGCGCTGGGGCACTGTTTACACTGGCGCTTTACAGCACTGTAACTTTTTTCACACCCCTAAGCAAGAAAGTTGCAGCGCTGTAAAGCTCCAGTGTAGCCAAGGCCTAAGAGACTAAGTGAGTCATTACAGGGTCTGCAGTAGTTACTTCTGGTACGCAGTGAGACACTCTGCTGCAGTGTGCCCTGGGCCTCTCTATGGGCGTAATCCATTGAGGAAAGACATCCAAAGCCCACTGAAGCTAATGGAACCACCAGTGCCAGAATTGGGGGGGGGGGGCAGGGGGCCATGACACTCTGCCACACTTTTTAACAAAAGAAACATAAGCGAAGAATTCATGTCCGCTGCAGATTTCTCTTCCGCCACCCCCATGCAGAATAATAGATTCTGCTGGGGAGACACTGTGGTGCCAGAAGAGAGGGCAGCTGGCTCAGTGCATGAGCAGCCAGCCTCAGAACCTTGGCACTGCCCCCCACACACTTCTACAAAGGTTCTGGTGCCCTGGCTAGGAACGCAGTGTGTGCCAGTATCACCCAGCCACGCACACCACCTGTTCTGTCCGATTCATTACTTTGAGAGAGGTCGATAGTTTTACTTATTTTATTTTTTTTTAGGCCCGTTAGTGATTCTGTAGTTGGGGCTGAGTGGAGCTTTCTATTCTCAAGAAGGTGGAGGTAAAAGCTCTTTCAACCAAAGAAAAGATGAAACAGGTACAGTCTGCTATACCTCCAGGCAGGAGGAGAGGGGAAATATTCAGAGGCCTATTTGTCCCATGCCCAGGTTTCTCCTCTTCACTAGGTTTAACATGTTACTGTCATTCTATTCTTTTTGCTTAGCTGCCCGTCTGCACTTAAAACTGACTGGGAAATGCACAGATTTATGGCCTCAGCCAAACAACTCTCAAAATCCATGGGCGATAGGGCTGACCAAATTGCATCAGGCCATTGGTGTGTTTAGTTGGATGTTGTGCTCTTGGCAGCCTTCACACCTGATGATTCAGCAGAATGTGAAAAAAAACCTACATACAACACAAGGGGGGTTACACCAACATAAATAATAACCAAAGCTTCCCATCCAGGATCCTCCACAAGGGCATGTATCTTCTTTGTTAGAGCCAAAATCTGAAGTAAAAATTGCAGCTTGAATGGTTGTTTTGCCTAAGCAAGGACTGCATATTGCCCCTTCTGTGT
This sequence comes from Gopherus flavomarginatus, assembly GCF_025201925.1. Classification (NCBI taxonomy): domain Eukaryota; kingdom Metazoa; phylum Chordata; order Testudines; family Testudinidae; genus Gopherus; species Gopherus flavomarginatus. The sequence goes on from NC_066619.1 coordinate 126,122,778, forward strand.
GGAATGGTCTATAACTGTACAAATATCATGAGCTTGTCATTGTATATTCAGTGTGCATACGTGGCGTATCAGGAGTGTATCTGGCAGAGTACAGAAAAGCAACACTAACTGCAGTGAGGGTAAAAGGGCATTCTTGACCTAATGGGCAATTTATATTTATTTGTTTTCACAAATACAGGTGTAAAGTTAATCCTGCAAGATTTTCTCCTATGCAAGATTTATTCTACTTCCTTAAACTCTGACCTCTCAAAGGGCAACATCTACACTGACACATCACCTGTGCTTGAGGAAACTTGCATAACCATGTTTAATGCAAAATAAGGAGAAATAAATTTGTAAGTGTAATAAATTACACTCGATTTTTTTTTTTACTTTATTGCTATTTTTAATTGTTATGCTTAAACAAAGATTTGGGCCAGATTCTCAGCTGGTATTTGTTGGAGTGACACCAATTTACACCAGCTGAGGATCTGGTACATTTTTTTTTTTACAAGTTTTCCGGAGAATGGTGTTTTGTTTTGTTGCTGACTGTGAGGCTGGTAAATGCGTTCCGTTGCGAGTGTTGCAATATAGGATTATTTTTGGAAGAGGATTTTTTGGTTTTGTTCAGATAGTTTTCTCTAAAGTTCTTAAAGTTGAGGTAGGTGACATTTTAAGTGTCTATGAAATTGGGAGAGTTGAAAAGAACTCACTGAAGCCCAGCCCTGGCAAGATAAAAGCAGGGCTGGTAGGAAAAGGTAAGCAACTAGAGACGCTTTAAAAGACCATAGTTGTACTCTTGAGCAAAGAGAATATAGCACCTGCTCACAGAATCATAGTAATGTAGGGTTGACGACTGGAAGGGACCTCCAGAGGTCATCTAGTCCATCCTCCTGTACTGAGACAGGACCGAGTAAATTTAGACTATCCAAGACAAGTTTGTCCAACCAGTTTTTTAAAAACTTCCAATGATGGGGATCCTACAACCTCTCTTGGAAATCTATTTCAGAACTAACTACCTGTATAGTTAGACAGTTATTCCTAATATTTAACCTCCAGAGTCAGAATAGTGGGGTCCCCACAGATAAAGGCAGAAGAGCTAACAGAAGAAGGAAAGTAACAACATGCAATCCTACCAGGGTGACCAGGTGTCCAGTTTTCGATTGGAACACCCAGTCAAAAAGGGACCCTGGCGGCTCCGGTCAGCACCACCAACTGGGCCATTAAAGATCTGGTTGGTGGTGCTGTGGCACTAAGGCAGGCTAGTCCCTACCTGTCCTGGCACTGCACTGCACTCCAGAAGCAGCCAGTGTGTCCAGCTCCTAGGTCGGGGGGGCATGGGCCTCTCAAGCACTGGCTCTGCATTCCCATTGGCCGGGAACCGTCCAATGGGAGATGGAGAGGAGATGCCTGCAGGCGAGAGCAGCGCACGGAGCCACCTCCTCTCCCCCCGTCCCCACCTACTAGGGCCGGACCTGTTGGCCGCCTCCAGAGCATGCACAACAGGGTGTCAGGACAGGCAGGTGGCCTGCCTTAGTCCTGCTGTGCCGCTGACTGGGAGTCGCCCGAAGAAAGCCCATGTCCCAACCCCCTGCCCCAGCCCTGAGCTCCCACATACCTGGAGCCCTCTCCTCCTGCACCCTAAAGCCCTCATTCCACCCCAGAGCCCGTGCCCTCTCCTGCACCTCAAACCCCTCATTCCCAGCCCCACCCCAGAGCCAGCCCCCCCAGCCCAGAACCTTCACTCCGTCCCAAATCCCAACTCCCTGCCTCAATCTGCAGCCCCTCCCCCACTCCAAATCCTTCAGCCCCAGTGTGGAGCCCCCACTGCACCCCAAACCCCTCATTCCCAGCCCCACTCCAGAGCCTGCACTCCCAGCCAAAGCCCTCACCCTCTCCTGCACCTCAAGTCCCTGCCCAAGCCCAGTGAAAGTGAGTGAAGGTGAAGGAGAGCAAGCCGCCAAGGGAGGGGGAATTTAGTGAGCAGGGGATGGGGCTTCAGGGGAGGGGCCTCAGGGAAGGGGCAGGGCTACGGTATTCAGTTTTGTGCAATTAGAAAGTTAGCAACCCTAAATCCTACCTCCTTGCCTTCCTCTATTGTCCAACTCAGCTGGCTAGCTCCCTTAATCTCCCAGGTGCCTTCATCTCACCAGCCACATGTCTCAAAGGAACGTTCACCCCCGGAGTATTCTTCTTGAGATCCAGATAGCAGCCACCAGGAATGCCTTCTCCCATCTCTGGACAATCTGAGATTTCATACATCTTAAGGCCACAAGAGACCATTGTGATCATCTAATCTGACCCTCTGCATTACAGGCCATGGGACTTCCCTGATTTAATTCCTGTTTAAAGTTCAGTAGTAGCGGTTGACATTTTGATATATCCAAACCTGGTTTATAATTTTCAGTGATGAAGAATCCACCACAGCCTTGGATAAGATTCCAATCATTAATTACCCTCACTGTTAAAAATATATACCTTATTTCCAATCTGATTTTTCTAGCCCCTGGGTCTTGTTATATCATTGTCTGCTAGATTTAAGTGCTCTCCATTATCAAATTTTGTTTCCCAGATAGGTATCTATTGACTCACTGATCAAATCACCACTTAGTCTGCTCTTTGATAAGCTCAGTAGATCGAGCTCCTTGAGTCTATCACTATGAGGCAGGTTTTCCAATCCTTTAATCATTCTTGTGGCTCTTCCCTGAACGCTCTCCAGTTTATCAACATCCTTCTTGAACTGTGGGCACCAGAACTGGACCCAGGATTACAGTAGCAGTTGTGCCAGTGCCAAATCATCATTATCATGGCAAATCCCCAAGGGACGTGGCCTCCTTGCAGATCAAGCATCAGCCGAGTTGATCTCTGGCTAGGTCCGTAAGTTGGTCTGACTGAATATCGTGTATGTCCATCACTAGCAATCTTATCACCCCACCAAAGCTTTTGGCATCCATGCGATCACATGCTGTGTTACCTAGCAGCATTTCTTGGTAAGCACACTTCAGAATTCTTTGATCTTCCATTCTAAAAAAGTATGTCTAAACCAAGAAAGCCACTGAAATTGAGCCAGTGCTGATGGAGGCAGTTGCTGTGTTCAGCTTCAAATATCCTGATGTTGTCTATGTTGGGCACACAGAAAATGAAGAGCATGCAATGAGTGAAACATTCAGAGGTATCAGCTCCTACTCAATAGTCCCCTCTTTATATGTTCACAGATCACATTATCCCTTTTGGCCCCAGCACCCCCCTTGGAGCTCATGTTGGGGTAATTATCCACCATTAACCCCCTGCCCCCAGGTTGTTTTCAGAGTCACTGCTTACCAGGATAGTCTCCCATCTTGTAAGTATGGCCTACATTCTTTATTTCAAGATGTATGACTTTACATTTGTCTATATTGTGACACATTTTGTTTGCTTGCATCCAGCTCACCAAGATATCCAGATCACTCTGATTCAGTGACTTGTTGTCTTCATTATTTACCACTCCCCCAGTTGTTGTGTCAGCTGTAAACCTTATCAGTGATAATTTTAGGTGTTTGGTTTTTTCAGGTCATTGATAAAAATGTCTAATAGTCTAGGGCCAAGACCTGATCTCCATGGGATCAATTCTTCTTGAACAATGATCAAATGACCAAGTGTTTGTCTTTTCTCACCTGGATTACTTGAATGCCTACTACCCAGGGCATTCCAGCTTGTCCCACTCGCTGGCTGCTGATCAAGTCACTCACCTGTGCTCTGTGCAGTCCACTGGCTTCCCATCTGATAATGGATCCAGTTAAAGGCCTAGTCAGTAGCTTCACTGTTGCCAGCTCAACATAGTAGTGGAAACCTCTGCTCTTATAAAGTGGTGTTACAAAAACAAATACAATGTTTTGCTGCATTAAGAAAGGTGTAGACAATAATACAGAAAATATTATAATGCCACTATCTAGATAGATGATACACATCATGGTGAATTGCATGGTCTGTTCTGGTCACCTCATGTCAAAAAGGACATACCTAGATCCTCAAAGATATTTAGGCTCCTAATTTTCATGGATTTAGAGGTGGTTCAGCAGCGGGTGATGAGATTAATCAGAGACATACAAGGAGAGATTTTAAAAGATCAGTCCTCTAGTTTTGAGAGGAGACAAGAGGCACCCCAATAGCAGATGGTAAAGAGGAAGCAATGGACACTCCTAGTTACTTTCTCCTAAGAGAATAAGAGGCCCCATACACGCAATGAAATTTAAAGACAAGAAATTTAAATCACTACTTCTTGATAGACCACATCGGTACCTGGCAGAGCCAACTCCAAAAAGGTATTTTGAGGTGAAGAACTTAGCACGATTCATAAGGGCCGAGGCTGAGATTTTCAAGAATAGGAGCCTAACGCGGGAGTGGGGGGACTGACAGCCCAACCCCCACCGCCATAGTGAGAGGGGCACACAGCCCTGGTTCTGGCCCCGGCTGCAGGCACAGGGGATGGGGTGGGGTGCACAGCCCTGGCCGCAGCCACAGCGGGCAGAGTGGGGGGATGCACAGCCCTGGCTCTGGCCCCAGCTGCGGACAGCTGAAGCCTGAAGAGGTACCTCACCTCCTCTTAGTTCCTGTGCCAGCCCTAGGGTTGAATCTGCCTCATTGTCCTTCTACCAGTGGCCCCAGAGCAGACAGCCATGATCTGTGACTCCAATCTCCTGTCTTGGCGGCTTTCTCTGAAGTCCAAAGTTCACCACAGCCACTCCTAAAAGCTGAATTGAAGCCAAACATCATGTCACAGTGTTCAGGCCCCAACTGAAACTGTCCCTCAGCTGTAAAACACCCCACAGATGCTCAGAATTGCATCTTGGGTAACTGCCCTGTGATCCAGGGCTAAGCTTGAGCAGGAAGTTTAGATTTACCGCACCTCCTGTAGGACATTCCACACAGCCACATTTCCTATTGGCTTATGTAAGGCTGACAGACCCCTGGCTATTGGCGGGCGGGATTGAACCTGGGACCTTGGAGCTAAATGCATGAGCCTCTAGTGCAGTGGTTCTCAACTTATTTACCATTGTGGGCAGGGCATGCAGCTCTCTACGTGTTAGGTGGTCTGCAACCACACAGTATATATGTAGGGTGACGATACATCCCGGTTTGGTCAGGACAGTCCCTTTTTTAAGCCCTTCCTTGGCTGGCCCAACTGTTTTGGCAAAAGTGGGAATTTGTCCCCTTTGTTCTTGCCGACTTGATCAGTTGACAAGAGCAAACGGGACAAATGCCCACTTTTGTCCAAAAAAAAGGGGTGTGGTGCAGAGGAACATGCATGGAGGAGTTGAGGGGCGACTCCAGCCTGGTGCAGAGGGGGAAGCAGGGATCAAGCAAGCAGCGACCCCAGCCTTGCACAAGGGGCAGGCAGGGCTCGATCGAGCAGTGACCCCAACCTCTCAATGGGAGGGGAGTGTGGGCAATTTGGGAGGGCTCTTGTCAGCCCCGCGTGGTGGGGGGAGGAGTGGGAGAGCCAGCTGCACGTGATGTCCCATTTTCCTTTGGGAAAAGTGGTCAGCATATATATATATATACTACCTGTATGGTCATGAGGAGTCACATGGGCCGTAGCTGTGTGCTGATTAGGCCGCAAGTGGCCCATAGGCTGCAGGTTGAGAACCACTGCTCCAGTGCATGAGCTAAAAACCACCCACCTCTTAGCTCAAGCTGTAGCAGACTCATCAATCTCCAGCTGGGCTAGGTGCCCCGAGAGGAGACCGAGCACCACACCGAGCAGGCCTGGGTTACATTTACATAAACAGGAGAGAGCGTAAAATAGAGAGAACATCCTGGTTAGAACAGCATCAGTGCTGGGTCTACTTTGTAAATTATTCCTAGGTGTTAGTTAAATAAATAAATTATACAGCTGTCTGCCTTAGTCGTCATTCAAATGCCACGTTCTGTTTGTCCCCAGACAGCTGTGATAACACTACTCTTTATGAGCTGCACAAATATCATTTTGTAATATACAAAGAGATGCAAGAACAAAGTACTGGATTGGATTGCTGAGCCTAACCGTGGACTATATGAAGAATTAATAATACTGGCCGCAGACTCCAGCTAAAGAGAGAAACGATGAGGAGCAGAGGATGAGGCATGCAGTTTGAAGAGGAAAGCGAATAATAGAGCAACAATATTACTGAAGAAAGAGTGTGGTTCAGTCCTCCTGTGTGATCTTGCTCAAGTCACTTTCCCTTCCACCTCTTGTCTATTTAGATTGTAAGTTCTTGGGGCTAGAGGTTATCTCTTGCATGTATGTACGGCACCTAGCACGATGGGTACTGCACTATAAATGACAATAATAACTCAGCACTGCGTAATTACTACATTTGGGACCAAATTCCTCAAGGAAGTCAATAGAATGACACTAAGGATGACTTGGGCGAGGTATTTTTAGTAGTAGTAGCTTCTCTCTTGGTTGGGCCTATTCTTTGTCTATCCCCTTGGCGTATATGGTAAATGGGCTAGACCTTCAGCTACTGTGGTCCATGGAGCTGCAGCAGTTTATACCTGCTGAGGATCAGACCCTCAGACCCTAACCCATTGGAAGGAAAGGAGAAGTGGCCTCCTTTGCATAGGCTGGCCCCAGCAGTAAAACTCTCTGATGATAATCTGGTGATTTTTTTTTCTTCTTATCCTGAAAATTGATTTACAGGCTCACGCTTTGAATGCCGGAGTTCTGTCAGGGTTGAGTACCCACCTCTTGCTAATAAGGCATGATGCACTTACTTCCATTAACAACTCTATAGCTTTGCGAGCTTGGGTTCTGAGCAATGACAGCCATTGTCAAATGCAAAGACTGGGTTGTGTATATTCCTCATATTGGATGAGTTCCAGGATGGTTTGTCAGAATGTTGGGTCAGGAAATGGTTATGTTTGTGATCAGTGGGTCACAGGACCACAAAGATTAGGAAGCACCAGCCTACCGCCTAATAGAGCATTTCCAGCCTTGTGCAGGTTGACGTGAAATTTAATTTGTGCTAATCCACCTAAGAGCGATGAAGGATGAAATATATTGTAGGCAGGATTGATCTGTTTTACAGCATCCTGGATTTTATACACTGGGCTTTTTGAAGGCATAATTGTCAGTTATGTTTTGCTTTGGGTTAAGTACTTGACCTTTCTCAGCTTCAAACTCTCTCAATATCCGTGATCTTTAAGTTCATTGCCCTTTTAAGCGCTCTGTTCTCCGTCCTGCTTTTAGTGTAACGTGGGAGTTCTAACCGCACCAATTACATTTCATCAGTCAAATTCCCACTGATGTCAGCTCCAGTATGACAGGCCCAGATCCAGATTCTTTGAGGACCTGGGCCATAGTGACTTCACTGGGAGTTTTGCCTTGGCTGGACTTCAGAACTGGGCCCCCAAAGCTAAAAATTAACAGGCCCATGCACGCTCTAGGTAATCCTGCACCCATTGACTCCATTAGGGCCAGGATTTTTCTGTCCATTATCTGTGCTGCAATGGGATAATTTCACTTTCTTGTGAAAGAGATGGTTTCAACTCTGTGGCAAAGCTGTCCCCTTTTCCCTGCCTTCCATAGGGCTTTCACAGGATTCCAGCTCCACAGAGCTGGAGGGGACAAGTCAAAGGGCTGATCTGGGCTCCTCCAGATTCTCACGCACCTCCAAACCTATGGGGAAAAGAACCCTGGCTAATACACATTGAGGTTGTGTTAACTGGCAATGCTTTTCTCTCCATGCTGAAGAACTCCACACACCCCAGGGGCTACCAGGGTAATGGGAGCCCCTAGAAACAAAGCTCTTGCAAGAGCTCTGCTGTCCAGGGCTGGAGAGATGCTGGTGGGGCTGGACAGGAAAGAGGAGGCATGGATACCCATGGCCTCCATCAGATCCCCTGAGGTATGTGCAGCTCTAGAGGGATGCACAAGAAAAGGAAGTTGGACCACTGGCTTCTTTGGCAGGGATAGGGAGAGGTCCAACCCCCTGCCCCCAATGGAAGAATGAGCAGGAAACATCGTGAGTTGAATTTCATGGCATTTCCTCTCCCTTCTGTGAGTTGTTCCAGCGTAGGGGAGATGGGACCCCAAGATATGGCAACAAACTAGCAGTGTGTAAAATGCACTTTGGTTCAGGGCTCTTGTGCCACTCACGTCCCCTAAAAATCCTTAACATGGGACTTCAGTGGACTTTAAGTTACATGGTCACCCAGGGCCCACCACGATTTACAGATATCGCTGAGCCAGTGTCTGATCACACTTCCTAGACTGTAAAATGTGGTGAGAGTTTGGTTTTCACTTCACATCAGTGGCCTGTAGTCAGGGCCATCCTTTAGACACAAAAGGCTGCTAGAAGTGGAGGCGTCAATGAGAGGGCATAGCTTATACATGTGAATATTTAACTCATCTCAGTCAAACAGCTCATGCGTGTAACTGTTTCCAATCTGGAAAGCACATTACTCTGCTGTTTTAGAAGCATAGGGTGTCCTGAAACATAGGCCCTGCCAAAAGAGAAATGATTGTGTTAGGCATGCTGGTGAGTGTCTACCCCACACAGGTGAACAAAGAGTTAACATGAGACTGCAAGCTCAGTTAGCTCACCTTGCTGCACCTGGAAGGTATGTCAGACGTGATCAAAGAAGGTAACAAAAGCTATAGGGAGGTCCAGGAGAGGTACCCAGGGCAGAGAAACCCAGGAGACAGATGTCAGTGACTGGCATAGAGGTGGTTATACCTACTGGTTAGAGAAGAAGCCATGGCTAGAGCAGGTGTCAGTAGACAGAAATTAGATCCCAGGGTCAGAGCTGGAGTCCAAGACCAGGTGATAGAGTCACAGATCAGAGTCAGAAGTCAGAGCCCAAAGTGGTCAACTGGAGTAAGGAACCAGAGCCGGAGCCAGGAATCGGACCTGAGAGTCAAAGCCAGGTTACCTGGAGTGAGGCAGGGCAGGGTCCAAGACAGAAGCAAAAATTTCGAGCTGTCTATGAACTGCGGCTACTCTTGGGCTTAATCAGGCATCCTACCACAGGCCAGCTGTGCTCATTAGGTTTCCTGGAGACTGGCTCTGCTGCGGGCCCTGATTTCTGAGCTGGGAGTTGCCCGTCTAAGGAGGGGTTGAGGCAGACAAGCTGCAGAAGGCCCCAGGCACCGAATTAACCCCTGTGGTGGGCACTGGCAAGGGGGCTGGGCACAGAAAGGCAGTCCTGAGGCAGCAGCGTTCCAGCCAAGAAAGGAGGAGCGGGGAGAGCCTAGGGAGAAGCCAGAGGCTTGGGAATCAGAGGAGGAGTTTTGTTAAGCACAAGGTGCAAGGGAGCCATGCAAGGAAGTGGCCCAGAGAAAGAAGCAGCACATCTGAAGGAGCAGACCCAGCTGCTCAATATAGGGCCCTTGGGCCACAACCTGGAGGAGAGGATGGGCCTGGGTTCCCCTGCCAGCCCTGAGGATAGGGCATACAAGCCCAATTTAAGGATTACGGAGTCCAGGGTGGGGCTGAAGACTCAGCCTCAAAGTCAGGCCTAGATAAAGCCCAAAGGGGGCAGCAGGATATTTTGTGTTGGGACATTTGGGGACTTTTAGTTGTACCCTTGTTACCCCAGAAGCAGTGGAATTAAAACATGATCTGGCTGGAGGGCCCAGTTGCAAGAGAGACGGCTACTAAACTGGCTGTCTGCAGGAGGGTGCCAGAGAGAGCTCTGTTAACCCACACCCAGCCACGAGGGGGCGCATCAGCCGTGAGTTAACTCTTCCACATAGGGGAGACCTTGCAGGTTGAGATGCACTCCAATAGCTACTCTAAGGTACTTTCAGAGTAACTCATCTCTGCACAGCTATCACATATTAGAAAGAAAGAGAAGCTCTCTTAACCTGCATCTTTTTCTATAACATAGTTCTGTAAATTCATTGCAATATTTTACCACTTCCTTGTGGAATCTAGAAGTATTCGCCCCAAAAGGGCTTCTTTAAAATATATCGATTGCATATGATGTTCTTTTGTTTTTAAGCAAGCCATGTTAGAATGATTCTAAAACAACTCTCTGTGCATGGCTCATGTAACCTCACACTGCGTACCTCATTGATTAACCGTAGTCTACATATTTAATATCGTGTATCTTTTAAAGCACCTTATAGATTCACAGCTGTTCTGTAAGGCACTTAGATTTATTTCAATATTTGCAATACATTTGTTGTTCATTAAACATATTTACCCAGGCTAACCCAACATGAAAGAAATTATCTTGTTTACAGTGGAATCTTGACAAAAATACATGCTGAAAAGACAGACAAACACACATAAACCTGGATTGCTTAGTGGAACATTGATTTGCTGCCACATCCAATTTTTCTCATTAGAACTTATTTTATTTGAACATGACTCAGTACCCCGTGTACATGTGAAGTTGTTAATCTTATTACTATATGGAAAACAAATTAATTATTATGCATGATATTGGAAATGGGTTGTTAAGTTGGCGTTGAAAAGATTAGAAAAATACACTCATTACTTCCAATGATATCTGATATACATGTATATATTGAGATCCTTTGTAATGTTCAGATAAATAGATAGGAAAACCCTTTTCTATGTCTTTAGAACATTAATTTGAATATTTTTTAAAAAAAGTTTGGATTAAAGGCCGCATTTTGTATGTGAAACATTTACATGTTAAAATATAAATATTTCAGCTGAGGAAATGAAGCTGTTGTTTTTCTCTGTACATGGTGATGGATATATTATGTTAATACAACCACCCAGTGCCAGGTAGCAAGATTCACTGAAACAAAGAAAGAACTTGGAATTCTAGAAACCGCTCTCTATAGACCTTTATACATTTTGATCTCCCCGGAGATTATCTATGGAAATTATTGTTGTTAAAATAACTGCAACAATAATAAACTTAGCACTCATAAAACACATCTTTGGTGCATGTTTTTATAGTATCTAGCACCACAGGTCGTAGCTCATTACCAGGCTTTGGTAATATCAACAAATAAGGAATTGGATTATAAGCATTAACTAATGAACGTGTGTGTGTTCATATAGAATATATGTATTATTACTGTTTAGTCTATACAGACTTTCATCTTTTCAATATTTGGTAAGGAGAAGGTCTTGTTAGGGACCCCTCTTGCACCTCTTACTCTAGTGAAGAATCTTGATTTACGTGAACTGTGTTATCAGTTGCAATGGAACTGCTCATATAAAGGTTACTCATGTGAGTAGTGCAGTTTTGCCAACCCCAAGCGTTCAAAATTAATGAGCCTGGGCCCCAAACGTCGTGAGATTAATTGGATTAATAATCATGAGATTTGAAAAAAGAATCAATTTAGGGTGTCTTTATTTGCCCTCTGGGTTTTGAATCTTTAGGGGGTCACATTCACAAGTTGTTCTCTGCTACCATGAGGGCTAGAAACATTCTTTTCTCTTGAACAGGAGCTGAGGTTCTCATTTTCAAAGAGCTGGGGTTTTAAGGAACATACCAAATATGATGAGACTTGTGGTCACATGATAAGAGCTGGTAACACTGGTTTTCATCGCCAACTTTCCACTGACTTCAGTGTGTGTTGGCTCAGATCTCATATAGGGCTTGATCATATGAGGCGTTGAGAGTTCTCAGCACCCACTGAAGTCAGGGAGAGATTTGAGCCTTCAGGATCAAGCCTGTTTTGGTTCAGATGCAAGTCTTTCACTTTCTTTGGGGAGCCTTGTGAAGCTCCCCCATTGCCCAGCATTCCAGCCACCAGCTCCCCCCCTCGGGACTGAATGGGACTCCCTTCATAGCATGTCACCCTCACTCTTTAATAGTCAGTGAGATCACTTCATAGTGAGTGCTCCTGCCTTCCTGATCAGCAGGGGAGGGCATGTCCACACAGCATAGATCACACAGAGGATCGGCACCAGGTCTGAGCTCCTGGGTTAGCCTAGCTCTGTTGTTCTGCCTCCCCCTCCCCCATGGTTCTGGCACAGCCCAGGGTTTGTTGAGCTGAGATGCTCTAGAATTCTTTCCCAGTCAGTTGCAGGAGAACTTGTCTGTCCTTTGGGGGTGATTGTGGGAAGGCATTGGAAGATTATGGGCACTCAAGGGTTTTAACCTGCATCCTCAGTGCAAAGTGAGCAGGGTCCAGGCAGAGTGAAATGGGAGCCTGGGTTCTAACCCCACCTTCCACCGGGTACACTAGACTCAAACACATGTCAGAAGTTTTCCTGTGTAGATGGCAGGAGGGTTAAGGCTAAAACCATTGTAAGAGCCTAAGTTAACTGTGCAGTGTGGACACTCCCTGAATGAGAAACCGAGGGTGGGAACTGAGTGCTCGTTACCCACACTATAGGAATGTAGGGCTGGAGGGACCTCGAGAGGTCACCTACTCCAGCCCCCCTGTGCTGAGGCAGGACCAAGAGAACCTAGACCATCCCTGACAGGGTTTTGTCCAGCCTGTTCTTAAAAACCTCCAGTGATCAGGATTCCACGACCTCCTTTGGAAGCCTGTTGCAGAGCTGAGCTGCCCTTACTGATAGGTTAGACATTAGGAAACACTTTCTAAGTGTCCCATGCTGCAGTTTGGGCGTTGTCCTACCTTCAGTGGACATGGGGAACAATGACACTGTCCCACCTATAATAGCCCGTGATAGATTTTAAGACTGTTATCAAGTTCCCCCTCCATCCCCCTGGTCTTCCTTTCTCATACTATAGAATGCTCAGCTCTGGGCAGCAGAGGCAGGTTGTACAAAGGGTTTTTTGTTTTTTAAATCAAACTGTGCAGTGGAACAATTTGCTTCTTTCTTTCAGAGGTGGGAACAAGAAGCTGCCAGATGGCCTGGGAGTATGGACTTGTTTATGGTGCCAAAGTCCTGGGTTCAGATCCCACGGAGGACCTGGTAACAGGGCTTAAATCTAGGGCCCCTTGTATTGTGTCTGAAAGATGCATCAGACATTGGGCTCAGTGCAGGAGTCACTCTGTTAAATTCTCTGCCCTATGTTGTACAGAAGGTTGGACTAGATGATCATAGCGGTCCTTTCTGGTCTTAAAATCAACAAAAGAAAGAAACAGTGGTGTGCTACCAAAGACTTCTTCTCCTGCCAAGAACGAGCACCTCTGCGTCAAATATTTTGTGCATCTTCCAACAGCAGGTTTTCCAGAATACCTAAATCTGATGCTGTCCATCATTCTGAACTGAGCTGCATGCCTGTGGAAATCAGCAGCTGTTTAAATAGAGCGCTGAGTGGCTGTAAAAATGTATGTAACCCACTGGAAAATGTGCCTTATAAGACAATCTTTGGAAATCCCTGTCTCCATTTTCTTCCTGCAGGCCAAAAACTAAACCTCCTCAAGATAAACTAGCATAGGAAACAGAATGAGTTAAACAGTCAGTCCAATGACAAAACAAACTATAATGATGTGTGGGAAATTCCCTTAAAACCTGGCAACCGCTAAAGCCCCGTTTAGTTCCCATGTAGCAAAGCTAGAACTGCGAGAGTTTGTCACTGATTTCCTGGCCACACGTTCTGGATCTTCTCCTCACTGTGACCAGGCGTGGAGGGGGCTCAGCACTTCACACAACCGGGACCTACGTACAGTGGCGATTAGAAGTGACCTTATCAGAGCTGTGCGTTGGCTTGCACAATCCAGGACTCCCTTTGCTTCCCCAGCCGCAGCGATCTCTCTGACCAAGGAAGACAGCTCCCCCCAAGGCCCATCATTGTTGCTTTGGGCCAGCTGGAGAGTTGCGCTGATGATGATGATTTATTCTCTATTGTTTATACCGCACCCAAAGGTATTGGCCTCCCCTTTAAGGGCTGGACGCCTGGAGCCAGTAAGCCCTGTCCAAATAGTCCTCCCCACCTTTAATTAGCAGAACTACCTGGGTTGGGAGGAGCTGATTCCCCTATAAAGAGCAGCAGGAAGGGGCTGGGGTAGAGGAGAGGCAGCTTGAGTGAGAGATGGCAGCAGAAGCCTGCGAAGGCAGGGCATGGTTGTGATGGTGAGTAAACTGCAGCAGGGAATCCTCAGTCTTCAGTGGGAAAGGCTCCAGACAGGGAAGAACTGGTCAATCCCCTGCAGGAAACATGGGATGTATGGATTTGATGGGGATTGGAGAACTTTATTTTTAGACTACTAATAGATCCAGCACTAAGGAAGTGTGTTGCTGAACCAGAGAAGATTTTGTTCTGGTGGTTTGAGAGAGCCCTGAAAAGAGGGGAAACAGAGGTTAGGGTGCTGCAGAACTAGCCCTGGCCATGAGGGGTTACTCAGGCCCTATATGAGGTATGCTTGGTAGTATACAGCCCAAATAGTCTTCAGTGCAGGGATCTTGACAATTTACAGGCTGTATTTGGCCCAAGAGACCAGGGTCCTTCCTTTCCCCTTTCCAGATACTTTGTTCCGCTAAGGAGGCAAGTTTGGGCAACTGTGGGGGTCTCACTAAGTGATGGCATAAAGAGGGCAAAGGTGGTTGTATGCCGCCCACTCCTGGTCCCCCTGATGTGGGGGGCATGTTGGGAGCAGGCCAGGTCATAGCTAGAAGACACTACTCTAGCAATCCTAGGCCAGCAGAGTGGCCCATTGAGGCTGTCCTGCCAATATAAGTCAGATCAGCCTGAGGCTGCTCTAACTTTTGCTGGGGACCAGACTCAGAAGGGACCACTGGGATCATCTAGTCTGACTTCCTGCACAGCACAGGCCAGGGAACTGCCCCAAACTAATTCCTAGAGCAGGTCTTCTAGAAAAACATCTGGTTATGACTTAAACATCGGCGATCGAGTTACTCTCACCACTCAAAATTTACACCTTATTTCCAGTCTACATCTGTTTAGCTTCCAGCCCGTGGAACTGTCACTCCAGGATCAACTGAGTGGAAAGGTGGCAGAAAGCCACCGGTGCTCACTTTCTCCTCAAAGGGTGCTGAGGTGACTTGCTCCTAGACCCCTGCGGCAGAGCTAGGGGAGGTAGTCCCCACCCAGGGCTTCACTGCTCCCTCTGCAGCGAGGACCAGGCAATAGCCTGGAATTACTTGTTTTTCTGAGGCAGCATCTTGTGCTAGGGTGACTTGCCAGACCACGTGAGCTTGTATTTTACTGTACTATATTACACAAGTCTTGGGGTGGCTTATTAAAAAGCAAGCAAGGAAATTCTTCAGTTTTCACTGGAGAACATACCACAGAAGTAAATGACTTTTTCCACAGTGATTATGACTATATATTGAGCAAACAGGGTGTTATCAAATTGCTGTTTTTAATTTTCTTTTTATTGATTTCAAAATTTAACTAAAAACAAACCCCAGAAAAAGGTTCCAATTACAGAACAACCTTTTTATATTTCACAGTTAGTAACTTTCATACAGCTGTCCAACTGGAGTTAAGCAGTTTCTGGAATTAATTAAATAGATTTCTGTTAAGTATTGTTTCCCAGCATTGTTCTTAAAGTCTTCAGCTTACTACAGTTCACAGGTTTTTATCTTAAACCAGGGCTCTTTATAATTCTGCTCTGAACTCAGCCCTGCAAAAATTACAGAAAGAATAAAAAAACTAACCAAAAGCAGCCAAAGGGGAGTGGATGGGGGAGGGAGCAAAGATCTGATGAGAATTATTCTCTGAAGAAAGCACAGTATCAGAACCACACGTGGATCTATAATTCTATATAAGTAAATCAATAAGAGTTATTTAAATTCCATATGAAGGAATTGTTTAGCAAACTACTAGCAGCCCCACCATCTCCCTCACCACAGTCTAGCTTTTCTTCCACCAGCATTGGAGCTGTGGCTTCCAATAATCACAATGCATCACAATAAAAAAATATTTGATACATGTTAATGTGTCACTTGCAGGTTGGCTGGGAGTACAGCGTTGCAGCATCCACCTCCTGATGTCCATTTTTAAATGCTCATGGTGGCTGGCTCCAGAATGTTCATTGTGCAGAACAGATTCTTCTCTTTTGTTCTTTCGGGGTGCACCCGTGGACCGATCCTTAGCAGGCATCATTTGTCACAGCTCCCCTGGACTTCAGTGCAGCGATCTTTGTCTTCAGATTGCTGTAGAAAGCTGGGATGGTTTGGTGGAGAACAAGCCTGATACACCGCGGGCAGGTCGGATTGGCTGTGTCTCTTGTAAATGTCCTTTGTTGTAAGCCTGCTCCCAGCACTGTTTCCAACAGGCCTTTAAATGTGCTGTGTACTGGCTAGTTGAGGTCTCGCTATCGCTTCTGTTGACAGAGCTTTGTTTTGGTTTTCAAGCCCCACAACAGAAAATGGAGCTTTTTGTGGTTTTTATCAGGTATTTCCCTCATCTATTTCAGTGGGGGAAATCAAACGCTCAGAGCAGTGGTGTGTGAAATGCTAAGACACAACAAGTTTCCATTGTATGGGCCTGGCTTTGAGAATGCACAGTAGCAGGGCAGGGACCATCTCTTTGTTCTGTGTTTGTACATCACCTAGCACAGTGGGGTCCTGGCCCATGACTAGGGCTCCTAGGTGATGCACACGATTAATAATAACCAAAGAACGGTGACTGAGCAGTGACCGAGGGGTATTACTTATCCCTTGGCAATGAGCTCCATAATTCAGAGCTGCTTCCGGGTCCCAGGTGGCCTGAGGGTGTGAAGTGCCTTTTCTCAGCCATGTTCCCCACCATGATTCGAAATGTTTCTCTCTGATGTGGACCTGGCCAAATTCTCTTGTGCCCTGGTGATTTCCAGATTGGACCTGCTGCAGGAGCTATTCCGGGACAGCTCTCGGAAACTACAGCTGGTGCAGAACCGGGTCACCCACTCGCTTGCTGGGGTCATTGACAACGGGAAAGAATATTTCACCAGTGCTTCCAAGACTGCACTCTCTAGCTGCTTAGTGTGATTCAAAACGCTGATACTAATTTGTAAAACCCTCTATGGTGCAGGCCTCACCTGCCTAAGAACCCACCCCTTTTCCTATGCTCCAGGCTACAGCTGAGATCGGCTGACGGTCCCAGTTCCATTCTGCAGACTAGAGCATCCTGGCAGGACATCTTGGGGCCGGTTTAAATTGCTGTAGCTCCAGGTCACACCTGTTGAGGACCTGCCGTTGTGAGTGGAGGGCCTTCCTCCGTCAGTCTGACAGTGCCCACGTCTGAATATTTTTGAAGGTCCCCATTTGCTGAGGCTTTTGCCTGAGGAGGGCGCGAATGAAGAATACCTGTTGTTTTTAAACAGTTTAATTTGGGGTCACCTATTTATTTTTGGGTGAAAGTTCACTGACTCCTGTATTTAATGAAGTGCACCCTGGCCCACATTGCTGATGAGCATGATTTTAAAACCTAAATTAAAGAAATAGATGCTTTGAATTCTGTTTTCGCTCTTAAAAACAGGAATTATTTTAAAATCAAACCCTGAAAGGGAGAACTTTCTGTCCATAAGACCATAAGAACGGCCATAGTCGATCAGAACAAAGGTCCATCTAGCCCAGTATTCTGTCTTCTGACAGTGGCCAGTGCCAGGTGCCCCAGAGGGAATGAACAGAACAGGCAATCATCAAGTGATTCATCCCCTGTCCCCCATTCCCAGCTTCTGGCAAACAGAGGCTAGGGACACCATCCCTGCCCATCCTGGTTAATAGCCATCGATGGACCTATCCTCCATGAATTTAGTTCTTTTTTTGAACCCTGTTATAGTCTTGGTCTTCACAACATCCTCTGGCAATGAGTTCCACAGGTTGACTGTGTGTTGTGTGAAGAAGTACTTCCTTTTGTTTGTTTTAAACCTGCTGCCTATTAATTTCATTTGGTGACCCCTAGTTCTTGTGTTATGAGAAGTAAATAACACTTCCTTATTTACTTTCTCCACACCAGTCATGATTTTATAGCCTCTATCATATCCCTCCTTAGTCATCTCTCTTCCAAAATGAAGTCTCAGTCTTATTAATCTTTCCTCATATGAAAGCCATTCCATACCCCTAATCATTTTTGTTGCCCTTCTCTGAACCTTTTCCAATTCCAATATATCTTATTTGAGATGGGGCAACCACATCTGCACACAGTATTCAAGATGTGGGTGTACCATGGATTTATATAGAGGCAATATGATATTTTCTGTGTTATTATCTATCCCTTTCTCACTGATTGACTGCCGCCGCACATTGAGTGGATGTTTTCAGAGAACTATCCACAGTGACCCCAAGATTTCTTCCCTGAGTGGTAACAGCTAATTTAGACCCCATCATTTTAGATGTATAGCTGGGATTAGGTTTTCCAATGTGCATTACTTTCCATTTATCAACACTGAATTTTATCTGCCATTTTGTTGCCCAGTCCCCCAGTTTTGTGAGATCATTTTTTAGCTCTTTGCAGTCTGCCTGGGACTTAACTATCTTGAGTAGTTTTGTATCATCTGCAAATTTTACCACCTCACTGTTCACCCCAGATCATTGATGAATATGTTGAACAGGTCTGGCCCGGTACAGACCCATGGGGAACACCGCTATTTACCTCTCTCCATTCTGAAAACTGACCGTTTATTCCTACCCTTTGTTTCCTGTCTTTTAACTAGTTACCAGTCCATGAGAGAACCTTCCCTCTTATCCTATGCCAGTCTACCACAGAATATGTGGCCTGCACCCATATGAAATATGTGCTATGATATCTACCAGAGACACATGCAGGGAATATCTGGCTTCCCCGCAGCCACATGTGGGCCACTTAGTAAAATGTGTTAGAATCAAAAACTCTTCTCTAAGGGAAATTTATAGATGTATGAATTCACTGCATATGACAGCATGTCAGGAAAAAGATTCACCTGTCTACCAATCAAAGGATTCATAGGGGGTGGGCAGAAGGAAATCCCAGACTTTTCACCTCTATACAAAAGACCCCAAACTCAGAGGGAGACAGGTTCAGATCTCTGCTTAGAGTCTAATCTCAGACACCTGGTTAATGCCAAACATGTGCTCAGAGATTTTGACCCACAGGACTCTTTCAGTCAAGGAGGGAAAATCAAATTCCTGACCTGGAATAGCAGCTAGGAGAGTAAATAAATAATACCTTAAGCATCTTTCCTTTTGTGCCTTGCGAAAAGCTTAGATTTCTTAAGTTTCCTCTCTTTCGTTGCATTGAGTTTCCACTTTTCTATCCACGGAGAGATCACCTTAATCAATGCACTATTTACTTCAATGGTATTTGCCCCCTTGCCGGCCATTGTCTGAGGCAGACTTGTTCACTCATTTCACGTCCTATCTTCCCATCTGCTTTTTAGCTTAGCAATTCCTGAAGCAATGGAGTCAATTTGTCCTTTTCAGAGTTTTAATAGCAGCGAGCACAAAAGTTACAGTACCGGATATGCTTGAGTTGAAATTTCCCTTCTCTTGCTGCAGCACTGACCTTAGAGGCTGAAAAAAGCAAGCACTGTTTAGGCCCATCTGAGCTGTCTCCTGCAAAAAGTCTCATCAGAAAAATCTCATTCATAGTTTTCCTTACCTGGCAGCATTTCCCCTGCCCAGAATGGCCCCAGCATTTCCAAATGTCTATGGAAAGAATACAGTTAGGAAGGGGGTTGCAATAAGGCAAACATAAAATATGCTTTGAAGCAAAATTGCAGAGACAACATAAGTTTTTCAAAATTGTCTTTCTGCCTGTTTAAAAATGCACAATTGGTGAGCATGTTTGACCAGCATAAATTGCACTGGTAAAATGTGAATAGGGTTTGAATAGGAATGGATGGCCTTGCACTTAAGGAAATGGGCTGCGACTTAGAAGATGTGTGTTCAAAGGTCCTAGCTCTGCCACAGCTTCCCTGAGTGACCTTGGATAAGTCACTTCATGTCTCCATGCCTCTGATCCTTAGCTGTGAAATGAGCCTAATAATCCGCATCTACTTAGCTTGCATGCACCCTGGGGCAGGATCTGCCTCTTACTATGTGGATGTACAGCATAATGTGGCCCTGATCTAGGTCTGAGCCTCTAGGCGTGATGTCACTGCACCCACTGCATTCAGTTCAGTATTTTGCAATTTCTGCTGGTGAGGAACCCCTCGGATTGTATACGTTATAAAGGACTGCATTTGAAAACACAGCCAAATGCTGGCTAATCCAAGGTGGTGCTTGTACCCCACCATCTGCCATGCTCGTGCTCCTAATACAGCCATTTCAAAAGAGGCAGTTTGACTGCCCTCTGCCACCTACCTGAGACCAGCCCTATACATCCCTCAGTCCTTCTGTTCCAGCTAATTTGCATGGAGAGGATCTTAGTCAGGGCCATTCCTTGGCCCAAGCAGCAGCTTACATATGTGCAGTAGCTGTGATATATGCTGATGTCCCTGTGGTCATGCCCCATTCCACCATGGTGTCAACCTCAGAGAACCTGTTGAGCTTTCTTGCTGCAACTTTGTGGAAGAGGCATATGCCAACAGCGACCATGCACACCCGCTTTTTCTGCAATCCAGGTAAGAGTGTCGCCAGATAGAAATTGCTCAGAAATTAACTTTTAAAACATTATTTTTGTGAATTAACAAATCATTCAACCCAGTGACTATAACTGGTGCCTGATCCCACTCCCATTGAAACCAGTAGGCTCTTTGGCCACTAATTTCAGTAGAAACAGGACTAGGCCCTGTGCTTTGTGAATTAAATTTGACTAAATCTTTGCACTGAAATAAATAAAAACAGCAGCTCCTGCTCACTGTACTCAGGTGAGTGGTCCCGTTGAAGAAAAACATTTAAAACATGAAAGGAAGATGAAATGGTAGTTGGGGGCAGGCAACTATGATCATCTGGATTTGCCATTTGTAAACCACCTTTTATTCTACTGATCTGAATGGGTACAACAATCTGGTGGTCTGTATCTCCTGGAATGGTAGAGGTGAGCAATTTTATATGTTGGTTTTGAGGGTATTCAGTATGCAGGTCTGGAGAGACTTGACACATCTTGTTTAAATGAGACATTTCTGAGGCATTTGTTAATGCAGCCAGCTTATGGGGGAAGGGGAGAAAGGCCATCCTCCAAAACAGGGAAAGCACGATAAATGACTAGCACTGTTTTTAAGCCCCCCAAATGTGACTTTTTTGGTTGAAATGTTGAACACTGTTGAAACTTTTGAGCTATTTTATCAGAATACTGCCACCGAGGCACTTCATTTGCATGTTTGCACCTGCCAGTTCTTTTTTTCCTGATGATTAAATCATCATTAAAACAGGAGAGGGACTAGTTCTGGGTCACCTTCTACAGGGTCCAACTTAGCATGTGTTATTGATGGCTGGACGCATGGATCACAAGCAAACATCTTTTAAACCTTACTTCCTGAAGACTTCTTTCAGTCAGTTTCCTAAGGATCATTGAGGACATTAGGTGATACCATCAACTTTCCAGGAAGGCCCAGGGAACACTCCTTCATAGGATCATAGACTATTAAGGTTGGAAGGGACCTCAAGAGATCATCTAGTCCAAGCCCCTGCTCAAAGCAGGACCAATCCTCAAATGGCCCCCTCAAGGACTGAATTCACAACCCTGGGTTTAGCAGGCCAATGCGCAAACCTTCAGTCTAGTTAGCCTGCCCATCTCAGGGTTTAATTTTATCCCTGGGAAGATACTAGGTCACAATCACTACCAGCTCATCCACATGTTGAAATTAAAATGAAATGAGGAAGAGAGGTGAAATAAACAGCATCACGGCCCCATATGTGCGGTGCAGACATGTAGCTCTGAGACAACAATAAAACCGCTGTTTATACCTTCAGCTACTGAGGCTAGAGGTGAGAATCATCCTTTGACAGTCCCGCAGTTTGGGAGTTGTGTGCTTTTTCAGGAAAATTAGTAAAAAGCAAAGGATTTGAGAAGGGAGTTAGACTGTACATGCTCCAACATAATACCTTTGCCTGTTCCCTGAGCAAAAGGAGAGGTTAATCCCTGCTACTGAATACAGAGTCCTTGTAAATGAAAACAAGCATGTGGTTGGGGAGGGAAAGGTTCTTGTAAACAAATAATTCTGGATGTTCCTAGTAGCTAGGCTATGATCTGATACAATGAGCACTGTAAGATATTTTTCCATGTGTTTTTATCCTTTTATTCACATTTTCTTTTGCTACTAATTTCATGCATCAGAGGTCAAAAGACAAAAGGCTGGGTCTGGTTTAAGACCCATCTAACTGCATACCTAGTAGTAAGGCCACAGAAAGAGTCCTTTAGATAGTCTGGAAAAGGGATCAGGTTCCTGAAACAGAACAATTTTCTTCTTAATTCCTTTGTATTATCATTATTCCCCCGCACCAGGCTATTTACAGAAAACAAAACGGTGTGGGAAATGATACACAGGATGGAGTTTATAAAACCAAGACAGTGCCAGCTAAGGATGCTTTCTCTCCTTATTCCTCGAGTTTGAAAAAGAGGGTTTGAGCCCTGAGTGGGTTTTATTGTATAAAGGATTGGGGAGCCTGCATATGGATGAGACCTTTAGGCATCTATATTTGGATTTTCTTCTCTGTATTTTACAAAAGACTAAACAATCCATGTATCTGTTTGGTTTAGGTGTGTACTTCGCTGCTAAGGTCTCAGTCTTTGCTTTGGAAAGAATTAGTGTCTTTGACGTTAAGATCTGGCTTTAAAAAAATCAGGAATAAAAATTGAAACAGCTGCCTAACATTTCAGAATTCAAGTCAGTCAGTAAAATACATGACTCGTGTCTTTAATACTTTTCTTTTTGGATCCAATGCCGCTGGTGCTTCGAGGAAATAAAGGATTATACATGTTGATTAGAAGATTGGGGCGGGGGCAGGGGAATATAATTTTCTTTTTAAAATCTGCTTTAACCTGTCCCCTTTTTAGTTCTAAAAGCACCCTCGGGAGTGGTCGCGGGACCCGATCCTGCTCTCTCGGACTATTGCTGGTAATTTCAGTGGGAGGCGGCTGGGGGCTGTCACCGTTTGCATGCCAAGCTCCCGACTGTAGGAATGACTGGGGATTGCGCCAGGGGCAGTGCGGGACAGGAGCAGGGCGCCTGCGCTTGCCCGTGTTTCTGTCTGGGTTTTGGACCCGGCTCGGAAACTACCCGAATGGCAGCTGGGCTTTAAATCCTGCCCAGCGAGCTCCTGCTGCTCAATCAGTCCCGATTCGTTTTAGGCGGGGATTAAGATGTTCAAACCCCTGGTTCGGTTTGATTTGATTTGACTTCGTAGCGCGCTGAAAAATTCCCCTGCACAATGAACAGGAAACACATCTTGAATGGCCGGGGCGAAAAGAACTGGTTCAATTCAGCCGCTCTGGCAAAGCTGGTGCCTCCCCGGTGGTCAGACGTCTATGGGGCGCGCTAGGGCTCCTGGAGCCAGCCCCAGCCTCCCCGGGAAAGCAGACTCCAGCCCAGGGCATCCCAGAAAACCAGCCCAGGGCGAGCAGGCTCCAGCCCAGAGCATCCCAGAAAACCAGCTCAGGGCCAGCAGGCTCCAGCCCAGGTCATCCCAGAAAACCAGCCCAGGGCGAGCAGGCTCCAGCCCAGGTCATCCCAGAAAACCAGCCCAGGGCGAGCAGGCTCCCAGAAAAGAATATAGCACGTGAAGTGGCCCCTTTCCTGCCCCGCCGCTGGCTTGTTCTGTTTTGTTTTGCCCGGGACTAATGTCCTAAGGTTTCTCCTAACGCTTAGTTTTTAAAAAAAGTTCTAATGTCTCCACTTTAACCATTGTAAAACGCAGGGCCTGCTCCTGACCCCCACAGGAGTTTTACCCTCGGTTTCATGCGAGCAGGATCGGGACCTTACCTCCACTTTGCTCCCCTTGAGGGAAATCGCCACTGGGAGCAAAGGGATCGGTCCCCGGAGTCTCCTCTGCCATCGGAGTCTAAAACATACGTTGTGCAGGGCAACATCTGCATCAAGCGCGGTTTGCTGCTGTTAACACGAGCCGGAATGAGGGGCCCTGGCGATAAAAAGAAGCGTGTGACCAATAGAAGGGTGTGTGGTGATTTCCAAGGGAAACCCTCAACGTACATTTATTTTCAAGCTTAATTTAAACCCCCTCAAATCTGTGCCCACCCGCATGTTTCAGAAACTCCGCTCTCAGGTGGGAAAAAGGGCTAAAGAAAGGGACAAAAACGGAGTGGAGAGGGTGATATTTTTACACGTGCCAGGCTCGGGCAGTTGTGTGGAAATTGTCAAGAACTCACCCAGGACACAAAGACCTGGATTTGGCTCCAGTGGAATCGCTTGATGCTCTCTGGTGGATCTGCACCGAGCAGGTCCTTCTCAGCAGAGTTCGAGTTGTTCATGGGAATAACATTTTCTTGGGGTGTCTTTCAGGGACGAGAAATACTTAATTCGCGAACAGAAGGTTGGCGAATTGTGACAGGTTCTTGGAAGCCTCCGCCTGTCTCTTAAAAAAAGCCCCATGTTCCAACACCTTAAGAAGGTATGAAGGCAGGTCCTGGCAGGGGCCGCTTGGCTATGATGGGAGCGCTGAGAGATGGGAGATGTTGCTGTCCCACTCGCAAGGTGCCAGCGCTTTCCCTTTTAAATCCCCGGCCGGACGTGGCTTTGGAAAAGTTGCATGTTCACACTCCCGTGCGCCTGCGACAGTAGAATGGTTTTCCCAGCGGAGCCGGGGGGCTGCAGCGGGGTGCAGCTGGGGGCAGAGGGGGGTAACTGGTTTGTCCCCTTGCTGTGTACTTGGTATTAAACTCTGCCGCAGCTTGGCTGGGATTCGGAACCAGTGGGATCCGCTGTCATTATTGTGAGTTACTGGCGTCCAGTCTCTGCCCTGGAGGCAAGGGACAGGGGGAGGGGGAGAAGTGACCATGACCTTGGGGGAGGCAGCCAGACTTCCCTCCCTCGGCTGCAGATAAGCTGCGGGTCTCTGCTCCAGCTCCCCGCAGGCTCTGGGCTGCTTGTGTCCCGGGGCACACGTGGGAAGGGGGCAATGGAGTTACGCTGTGACCCCCTGGCCCCCAGGCACGGCGCGATAACCAGCGGCGCTGAAGCCAGGAGAGTCGCAGCGGCTGGTGGCGGAGTGAAGGTTTCTCTGGTCCTGGGGTGTCCTGGACTGGGGAGGGCGTGAGGTGTTTTACCCCTGACTCCCGGGTGGGTCCCCACCTGGCCCTGTCCGTGGGGTGTCCCCGAGCGCGCCCGAGTGCCCTGGCTTCGCTGTAATCCCGGTTCCCGCTGGGGTCCCCCCCAGTAAGGTATGGGGCTGACGGCGTTAGCCGGGGATATTACCCTCAGGACAGCGGCAGCACCGGTCACCGACCCTCCTAGTGTCACATGCAAACCCCGGGGTCCAGTTCCGCGCCGCGTCGTTTGAATCCCAGCCCCCGGGACTCTGGTCTCCTGCTCACTGCCCCTGGTGTAACGCGGGGAACCGCTTTGCCCAGACGGGAGCGGGCTGGGCAGATGTGTCCCACTCCCATCGCCTCAGGAACAACCCGTGTCCGGAGCCTGCGGGGACTGGTGTTTATTGATTTCACTCGGCCCCTGGAAAGCCTTTAACCTGGCCCCAGATCGGATCTGATTCCCGGCTGGCCGCGGGCTGGGAAAGGTGGGCAGCGGAGGAGGAGCTGCGGGGGCTGGGCGCAAGGTCAGGAAACAGACAAGCCCGGGGGCCGAGGCTGCTTCCCAGCTCAGGGCCAGGTCTGTGCTGCGCGCAAAGCGAGGCCACATCTGTGCTCGGGGCCAGGCACTGCTGAGGCTCTGGCTGCATTTCTCCTTTTCTTCACTTGATTTCTTCTCGTGGCGGGGCCCGGAGGGTTTTGCTCTTCCTTTGCAGGGGTGGCATAAGCAGATCATGTCTCTCCACCTGCTGGGCTGCAGACTCAGCGGGTGTGTGTGTGTGTGTGTGTTGTGATCTCTCTCTAAGGTGCAGCCTCCTGCCCCATAAGGTTTGGGAAAAGCCAGAATTTGTGCATATCCCGCCGCAGTAGCTGGTTTTGCTGCACTCCTCCTGCGATTTTATGGGGATTTCCTGGGTCTTCACGTGAGAGCAATTAACTTCAGTCACTCAGTGCATTAAGTGGCGAGCTTCATCGAGCTTGCAGAGGCAGAGCCAGACAGCTTTCCTGCCTGGATTTGTTCTCCTACAACCCCGTTCGTTTCTCAATGGACGGGGCGAATGCACATGGCTTCTGTTCCCAAGCTGTGCCCTGGAAGGGCAGGCGGTAGAAGCGGGAGGCCCAGGCACTTCTGGCGGGCGGTGCCCCTTTCCGGAGAAGGGGGCACAGAGTTTGGGAAGTGCCTGCAGCTCCTAGATCGCTCTCCTGGGCAGCCCCTCTCTCCTGGGGCTTCTCGGGAGTCAGGGGTCAGCAAAGGCAGGGTGTGGGGAAGAATGGCCCCAGCCCCCCAAGCTGTGGCCGGAGGGCAGGGCCGGATTGGCCCTGCCCCGTCCATGGGCTCGCTGCCTGGGGAAAGCAGGGCCGGAGCCGGCCCCAACCACCCAGCCCTGGGCGAACGCTGGCCCGGCCCCGCTGTCTGAATGGGGCTCAGCTCCGGGGCCATTCCCTCGCGCAAGGGAGCCGCCAGGCCGCTCCTAAGGCGTGCGAGGCCCGCGGGCTCCGGGGCGTGCAGGGCTCCGCTCCTGGGCTGGGCCCTAAGGGCTAGGCACGGCCCAGCGCTGGGGAAATCCACGCCCACACCCGCAGGAGAGCTGGGCAAGGGCATGCACCCTCGGCCACGCGTTAATCCCCAGGCAGGGGTCTGCCTCCCGGGAGAGACACGTGTGTGTGCGTCCACATACACACAGAGAGAAAACTCTCCCATGTGCACACGTTCTTGTGTCTACAGAGAGACAGGCATACACGTGTCTGCGTATGTGCAAGTAGAGGATAAAATACGATTATTTACAAACGTGTATCTTTATGGAGACACACAGGTGTATATATAAACATTCATAGCTAGCTGAGAATACACAAATATACATTGATAGAGATATACACACACATTATCTATATACACACGATATATATACCTTTGTCTTTTTAGGCTAATATTTTAATCTAAGCGGGCTGCACACACATTTGTAGACACCTTGTTCCATGGCCAGTATAGATAGATAGATAGATACGCATCTCTGTGGATTATATATACGCACATATATACAATTCCCTATCCATACACAAATATACATGCACATGGACACACTGGCATATCCACAGCCGCACACGCACACAGTAACACGTCCATCTACCCACACGCGCATGTGCGCAGCATACGCACCCATCCGCCAGGAAACGCACCCGAGCCCAGGTGCTGCGTGGCAGACCCGAGCCCTGCTCTGTTGATGGCGGGGGCTGGAGAGGGTCCAGCAGCTTTGGGCTTGGTCCCGCTTTGTTCCCGGCGGCGCCCCGTGCCCAAAGCGATTGTTTCGTACTTTGATGCCGCCCTGGGGGCTAATTCATCCCCCTCTGCTCCGCTTCCGGGCTGGGGAGCAAAGACCCTTCCACCTGTTTGGAATATGGACCGCCCCCCCAGCCCTTCCCCCTATGGGCCAGCACAGAAAGCCACGCGCTCCCTCCCGCCTGGGTCGGTCTTGCGGGGCTGGGTTTGCGGGAGGATCAGGCCCGCGGATTCGTGTCCCGGTCCCACCAAAGCGCCCTGGCGAAAAGCAAGAGCCCGGCCCCTGGGGTCAGCGGGAGGCTAGGAGGTGTTTATTGCAGCGGGGTTATTTTTATACAAACAAATGAGCGCAAAGGACGTTAGGAAAAAAGGGAAGTCACAGAGCTGAAGGCAAAACAAAATCTGCAGCGGGCAGCTCGGGCTGCTTCATTTCAACGGCCCGGTCCGTCGTGTCTGTGGCCCGTTTAGCGGCCGTGGAACAAGGCGGCTGCAAAGGCGTGTGCAGCCCGCTCCGAGTAAAACATTGGCAGGAACAGACCAAGCGACGGGCTGCGATGGCTCGCTGCTTTGCTGGCCGTGGGAGGATGTTTCAAATCTTGTATATGGGCGACATGCCGATTTCGAAAGTATTTGATTTGAAATGAGGTTACAACAATGTGCCCCGGGTTCCTGGATGGGAGGATAAAATATTTGTTAAGGTTTTTAAAAAACGCAC
This sequence comes from Gopherus flavomarginatus, assembly GCF_025201925.1. NCBI lineage: Eukaryota > Metazoa > Chordata > Testudines > Testudinidae > Gopherus > Gopherus flavomarginatus. The sequence continues at coordinate 126,150,689 of NC_066619.1, forward strand.
CTGTGAATTGATTCCCATCTTCGCAGGGATTTTCCCCCCCTCAACCTCTTTTTTTTTTTTTTTTTTTTTGTATTTTTCACTCCCCGTTCACAAAGCAGTTACACGCCCATACAAAACACCAATACCGTTTGAGAAAGAAGGTAAACCTGTCCTTTGGGATCTGCCTATGGCTATAACCATTAATACTTCTTTAATGCATTAGCTTAATATGCCGCAGTAAGATGCATATTCTTTTATTTTCCTCTCTTTGCAAAAGAGGTCAGGAGAGAAGCTGTCCCTTGGCGAGGTCAATTCGATTCCAAAAGGTGCTTTCTACCCAGAGCACCGCTTCCCACGGAGCCAGGGAGGAGAGGAAATATTAAATGCATTTTAATCGGGTGAAAATAATAATAATCGCGATCCCTGATAAATTAACGAGGGGGGTGAGAATTCAGGAATCGCAGTGTTTTCGCAGGAGAAACGTTCGCAGCCCTTTTCAATGTACATGGCTGCTATAGGATGTTTACATTCGCTTGAAGCTAGCTTGGAGTATGTGGGTGTTCATTTTAGTCAAAGCTGGAGTTTAAAGATTCCCTGTCCGCCTTTTTAATTGTAATCGAGACAGGTCGGCGTTTAGCCCACTAGAAAAATGCCTTTGCCACCCTCTGTACGGTGAAAGAATATTTTGCATAAATGTATTGTTTGCCATTAAATCGATATCGGCCCTTCTCACCATATTCCCCCCTTTCCACTCGCTAAATACGCTAGAGAGGGGCTTTCGCTTTGCTAAAACTGTCTCCACTGAAGCATATTCTGCACTCAGGGAGAGAAAAAATAAGGTGTCTAGAAACTATTTTGATACCAAGTTCAGCTGCAATGGCAGATAGCGAAGTGTGGGTGGCTTAGCCGTCTCGTGGAACAAGTCGATTTTCGACAGGCATGAATATTTCCAAACTAATCAGATTGACTACAACAGCGAAGGCGCTTAAAGTGCAAACGCTTTTCTTCCGAATAATTTTGAGTCCGATATTTAATTTTCGATTAAAAATGAACAGCATCCCGCCTTGAGCACAATTGTAAGGCCTATGTTTGTGTGTGTGTTTGTGTGTGTGCACACGCACGTAGGATAGAGGCAGTAAAACACGAGACACACATATTGTGAACATAAAAATCCACCGAAAAATCTGTATTTCCACCGAAGACTTGCTCCTGCGTAAAATTCCAATATTTGAAATGTCTCCGGTGTTAGAATGGTTACAACATGAAAATAAGAAACGTTCTCCTTAATGCCTTACTTAAAAAAAAAAACCCAAATCGAAGTACACGACTGCATGAAATCGAATGATCCTTTTTAATTTTTTTTTCCTGAGGCCTGTGGGACGTTATTGTTATGACTGGTCCTTCGATATAATTTCGGAGGGCACCGTATAAATAAATATTCCCCCTCGAAAAGTCTAGCCTAGGCGCCTCTTTAAAAAACAATCAAAGCTGAGATGATTGTTGAAGGTGCTGCTTCTAGTTCACGATCATCTGGGCTAGTTTTGCAGTATGGTGCCTTTCTAAGCAAGAAGCTGATATTAGGACAAAAGGATCCTTGGTAAGGGACTAATTTTGGTCTGATTATCCAAGCAGATATATTTAAGCAAAGACAAGTGTCCCTCCCTTTAAAGCGAGTATTCGATCAAATACTGCAGGCAACAAGAATATAATATGTAATCATTAAGTTTAAGAGGAAAAATGATTTCCCGGTGTGTCCCCATCAGCCTTTACTGTTGTTTGCCCATTTAACGCTATGAAAGTTGGTTTTGATGAAAAGTTGATCAGGTTTCCAGCTATACATTAAAGCCCTTGACTGTTTTTGTTTCAGTAAAGTCACAGGCGTCTCTCTGCCTCCGCCCTTCGCACGCTGCTCTGTAAACAGCTAAAGTCACACTTTAAGGCAGTTGGGTTGCAAACAAACTTTGATTCCTGCTACAACAGATGTCAGAGTTTCTTGGTTTTTGGCTGCGTCTGGGGACATCTTGTGATGTTTTAGAGAACAGGACATGATCTCACATGGCGAGAAGCTCTTTAGTTCCTTAATCATTTCACGGTTCCTTCGGAGGCTTTTTTTCCACCTAAAACGTTTAGTTTCAGCTCAGTGATCAGCTGCAAAGGCTCGACGGGGAGCGGAAGAGTTGAATTATTCCAACCTGCAAGCAGACCCTCAAAAAAAAAAAAAAGTGGAAACTTTTTTTCTCTGTCCATTTCACCAAGTCCTGAAAAATCAGAATGGAATTAGAGAAAAACTACATGACTTCCAGGACTGGCCGAACAGGTAGGACTGTGCGCCTGGGTTTTAAAGGAGCTGTAAATAAATATGCAATTTCACTCTCTAGCCCGAGAGCTGCCTGTGCGTTGGGCACAAGTAGTTTTCATATACGGTGCGTGTCTATATGAATCTATAGGTGGGTGTCTCCGGCAATACATGCAGTGTGATACTGATCTGTTCTCACGGCATGGGGATAGGGTTATATAGCTCTGGGTGTACAGGCACTGGGTTATGTTTGGTTGTACTGGTAGGGGCTTCAGTGGGTTACAAGCCCAGAGACTTGCTGCTTGGAAAAGACGGTAAGAAATGTTCAACCAGCACAGGGGCTGCCCTGCCCCGCACTCAGGTACCGAGCTGCTGGTGGAGTGAAGTGGCCGCATTGTGTTTGCCTGGGGATGTAGCTTTTGGATCGCCAAAGGGATTATCTGGAGATCGACCATTTTCAAAGCAAAAGTCAACACTTGCGCCAGGCATGGCAGAGTTCGGGGGCGCTGGGTGCGGGGAACAAGGCTAGCAACCATTTGCGTTTCCTGCAGGGGTTTCAGCCACCCAGCCAGACGCTCTGTTTGTTTTTTTGCGGGGGGAGGGCGCAATCGGCAAGCGGCCAGAGCTTTGGAGGGCAGGCTCAGTGGACGGCCACAAACACGATCAGGAGCATTGCGTGGGTCCCACCGCTGGATGCGTAGGGGGGTTTGGGACAGTCCCGGCGAGGGGGCATGGCTAGACAGAGCGCGGACCCCGCGGTGTCAGCTCCAGGCTCGGGACTTCCTGACCCAGGAGGGGAAATCCTCCACCACCACCACCCCAGCGCATCGCCCGCACGAGCAGCCGGGCGAGCTCTGCTTCCCAAGTCTTCGGGGATGCTCCGGACGCTGTTCCGGCTGGGGGCTGTGACTGTCACACTCTGTAAAGGGGCTAGAGATCGGGGCGTTTGTGAGGGAGGCCGAGCCGGCGCTGGGAATGGCCTGGGGGGCTGGGGGCGCAGGGATCTGCCCTGCAGTGGAGAGCCTTGAGTGTTCCCGGGTCCCGCCAAGCTCGCTATAAATCATGCAAGTTTGCAGCGATCGATGGGCCCGTCTATTAGTTAAATTGCCTGATTCATCGGTTAATCGATAACGCGTTTCCTTGCGCTTAGCTACGGGCCCTGGGAGGGGCCGGGGAAGGTCCTGGTGGAGGGGGAGCCCGCTGGGGGGTAGGGGAGGTCCTAAGCCGCGCCCAGAAGCTGCCCCGGTCCCCAGCTTTTGGCTGCTCCTGCCAAAGCTTTGCCCTCGCCCCTGGTCGGGGCTGGGCCTTGCTTCTCCGGGGCCTGCCTGCCGGGCCCTGCGGTGGCGGCTCGCCCAATCTGGGCAGGAGCCGGACCCAGCACGATCCGAATTGAGCGTTGCCTGGTTGTGCCCTAGGCCATCGGTCCATCTTTGCTCTCAACTGGCTGGGGGCGGTGGGACAGGCCTGTACCCATGGCAAACCGGCCTGGGTAGCCGGCTAGTAGCCACGCCACAGGCAGGTGGGGAAAGCCCAGACCACCCCTCCGGGAGATCAGGGGAAGCAGGCCGGGAACCCCAGAATCCTAGGGGGGGAGCTTCCCCCTAGGCCTGGTCTGTAGTTACAGCCCTAAACTTTGTGCCCCGTGTTCACTCTGGACGGAGACCGGCGCCCTGCGCTCTGTGCTTGCTCCTGGGTCCCATTCCGATGATGCCTCCAGCCAAATCGCAGACTTGTCTCCCCTGGCCTGGGAAGAAAACACAACCTGTGTCCGCTTTGTAAAGGGCAGGCAGCGCATCCGGCGCTGCCCGGAGGACTGGCAAAGATGCGGGCGCGGGGGGTGATGGCTGGAGCAGGATGACTAGACCGTCACCTCCGGGCCGGCCCTGGTTTCACTCCGGTCTGTACACACACCGCAGCGGGAGGCTCGAAACAGAAAGGTGACACGGAACAGCGGAAGTAATTTTCGGCTTTATTCTGTATGGCCTGTTGCTTCCAGCCTCCCTCAACTGGTTTCCCTTAAACCGATTTCTGTCATTTGCTCTCTGGTTTTCCTCCTTTAAGGGCTGGTGCCTTCTTTTGCCCCAGAGAGCAAGTGCTTCTAAACACCAGAGACTGAGCCCAGCAGCTGTGCATTCCCCCACCCCAGAAATAGGTACCTTCATTCCGTGATTACTTTAATTTGGAGGCTTTGGGGGGAGATTTTGGCCCCCAGTTTAGTGTGAAACAAAATGCCTTCGTCATCAGAGCTTTCAAACGGACACCTCTGCTCTGGAAATGGAGCTGATCTAAATGACTGTATGTAAATTGCACCTGCCACCCTGCCTAGCAGTGTCCGTCTCCCCAGCCTAGAGCTGGAAGAGGGGCCTGCCTTGCAGAGACATCCAATCACAGCTGCAGCCTCTCTCCCCTTCCCCCCCCCAAAAAGGTATTCACTTGCTGGTAACAGGGTAGATCCCCATATCCTCTAGTACGCTCTGCCATTCTCCGTGTCTAGACGGGAACGGAGGTGGGAGGTGGGGTGGGGGGGTACCTGACGCATAGTAACACAGATCAACTCAAATCTTCTCGCCTCAAACTGTCCAGGGATACCTGCAGCTGTGGGCTGGAGGGGGGAGAATCTTACCCCTGTTTTTTCGTGCGTGGGGTTAAACGAGGGTTGGTGGACAATCTAGTCTCCCGGTGCTTCTCAGGCCACTGAATCTAGAGTCTGTTAAGGGAGGCGCTTTCCCCCTCTGTGACCTGTGAAATAATCTAGAGACTTGTTTATTTTCAACTCTGATCTCACCCTCAAACACTCCCCGGGGCAACACACGTGGGACTCACGCTTCCATTCCCGGCTTTCGCCGTCCTGGGTGGGTTCACATCATCACCCATCACTACTTTATCTGAGATGGTTTAAAAAGAAGTGGGTGGGCGCTGGGTGACCTCGAGGTCCGCCACGAGAATGGCAACTGCATTATTTATCTTCCTCGGGTTTAGAGGGGAGAGGGGGCTCGGGAGAGGGAAGGTTTTTGTCTGCAATAAACCCTCTACCTCACCAGAGCCCATCACGGGAGGGGGAGATTGAAATAAGAACTAACAAGGCGGATCCCTTGCTCCAGGCAAACCTCTAAAACACATAGTTAATAACCATCAACATTGCTGGTGCAATGGTGTCCTGAGAACTTGATCTGTCAAAAGCGACAGAGTCCTGTGACGAAGTGGGTATTCACCCACGAAAACTCATGCCCCAATACTTCTGTTGGTCTATAAGGTGCCACAGGACTCCTTGTCGCTGATAACTTCATGTGGCTGGTGACCGCAGCTTAGCACGTGGTGTGGGAAATCGCTGCACGCCGGGTTTAAGAGTTGTGTAAATAGATGTATATTTTCCAGTCCCACGAGATGAGCATGTTTGCATCTTTGGGTCTGGATGCAATAACCTCGGATGGGCTGGTCCTAAAGAAACGCCTTATTATTTATATTGTATGATTTATTTGCTCAAAAAAGCTGGCTGTGCAGTACTGAAAGGATGCTGCCGATGAAGCCTGCTGGGCGTCTCTCCGGACTGTGTTTCTAGAAGTTGGGGCGGGGGGAGGGAAGGGACCAGGGCGCTGATGGAAAGTTACAGGGAAATCCTCTTCCCATGTATTTGTCCTTCGCAAAAGTCGCCTTTGATGCCCGCTTTGTGCCAGTTTTAGAGTAAATCCCTGCCAGCTCCAGCGACGTGGGCTGGATGCAGTCGAATTGTTCGTGTTTTTATACAAGTTTTACCCGCCTCCTGAGTCCTTTTGAGGCTCTCTCCAAACCCCTCAATGTGCTGGTGCCTGGCACACGCTGGCTACAGCTCATTAAACCCGAGCGCCCCAGGGCAGGCTGCTCGCCCTTAGCCAAAGAGATCTTGCAGCACTTCGGGACTGCTAAGGGGTCCCGCGTGCTCCAAACTGGTGTTACTCATAAGATTTTTTTCCCCAGTGAAAACTCCCGGAAGGTGAAATTTCCCTTCTCGATTGAAACGGACCGCGAAAGGCTTTTGCGGAGATTTTTGCAAGTTGTTAGCGCGGTGTGATTTTCAAGCTCTCTTCGGGCGCAAAGTGAAAATGATCAGGTCAGAATTTGAACCCCCTTACACACCCTGTCGTGACCCCTCCCCTCCCTTCTCCAGCTCTTGAAAAAACACCGACCCTTCCGAGTGTGGCGCTTGGTGCGCAGAATTAAACCGCAACCCCCGGGCAGCTGCGGGAAAGACGCTGCACAAATCTGACCTTCTCTGAAACTAAGTTGTGAGGTCAGCACTGCTTTACTCTGCCTGCAGCTCAACGCAGGTGGGACAGGCTCCGAGTCTGGCAGTTTCTGTAGCCGGAGATTTGCACACACAGGAAGGTGTTTGCCAGCTGCGGGAGAGGCTCCAGAATTGTTTCTGTTAGACAATGGATACCAAAAGCAACTACAGACACTCTACTGTAATCAGATCGTTAGAGATACAGCAGCTAAGTGCCTGGAGCTTGGAAATCCTCGCCTGGAAATCCTTGTCGATTAGCACTTCTCGAAGGAAGAGGAAAGAATACACTTAATGCTGGCTGAGGACGTTCAGTGCAGTGTATAGCGGGAAGCCTTTCGCTTTAAGCGTGTAAACGCCCCGCGGCCAGCCTTCCTCCCCAAACTGCACCGAGCCCTGTTTGGCACAGCGCAGTCTGGACTCTGGGCAGGCGTGGGACAGATTCACCGCACAGCCGAAGCATGGGGAAAGGTGTGTGCCTGGGTGTATTTCACACGTGCGTTCAGGACAGCCTGGGAGCTGCACACCACGGGACGACACCCGACACCCAAAGGAGAGCCCAGAGAGGCTGCGGGTGCGGTCCCAGGTACATGCACACGTCAGGCTAGCAGGAGGCGAGGAGGCTGGTTTTTGGAGAAGACGCTTGTGCTCCCGATGTAGAGGGTCAGAGTTTACCAGGCAGGAACTCCCCCTACTGTTAATTTCATAAGGCTGCAGCAGCGCGTGGGGAGAGCTCTTGAACACAAGCAGGGAGGAACCAACCTAACCAGAGGAAAGGGCTTTTTGGGAAAGGGCTGGCAAATCCGAGCGGTGTTAGGCGTTAAACTGTACAGCGCCGAGCCCGCAGCCCCTTAGAAAGACAACGGGGCCGAAGGAAAAAAGGGAGGTGGTAGAGGTAGGTAGTGGCGAGTCAGGACGAGAAACGAGGCGTTTAGAGCAAATAATAATAATAATAATCATAATAATAATAATCATCATCATCAAAACTAGCCATAACAAATGCCAGCAGCGTATTGCACCGAATAAAAGTGCTACCTGTGGCAGTGACTTCTGCTGCAGTTTCCCTTTGCAAATGGCTCCCACTGCTCTGGCTCAAACTAGTTCATGAGCTGGGAAGACCAGGCGCCGTGTGGACGCTGTCTGTGTGATCCGGCTCAGCCCAAGTCACTTCAGCAAAGCGTAGAACTGCCCAGTAGGGTTTTCCCAAACTGTTCCACGAGTGTCTTGGCCAGAGGAGAGCAGCAAGCCGGCCTTTCAACCGGGCTTCCAGGGAACACGTCCACCCGCATGAGGCGTGTTAGCGCCGGGTGCACAGGGCCCTGGCGTGGGTGCCAGCGATCACACGGGTCTGGAGATACCCGTGCACAAGAGACCAGGGAAACGCGGCTTCACCCCATGAAAACCACAAAGCAATGCGAGACCTTGGGGGGGGGGGGGGCGGAAAGGCCTGCCTGGCCTCTCTGTAGTGTCCTTGGGGCACCTGCTCTCACTTTCCAGAAATGCCTCATTTCTCCCTGATCTCTTCCCGGGGCTAGAGTCGCTCCTACCGCCCCCTCTAGGACTAAGCGAGTCCCTGTGGCCCTGGAATGGGCTGCCTGGGTGGGTTAAGGAGCAGACCCCCCTTGCTGAGGCTAGGGGTGAGACTGGACAGGCCTTTCCCCCGGGGAGGCCGACGGCAGGCTCCGGAGCCAAGGGCATGGCCCTGTTTTCTGCACCAGTTTGTGTCTCTCCAGACCTCTCCCCTGGGCAGCGGGGGCCTGCGAAATGCTGCGCAATAGCGTCCAGCAGACTCGTGTCGATGGAGGCGCAGACTCCCAGCTAAACCCCGCCCTGGCTCCCGTGCCTCGGAGCTGCCGGGCACTGTCCACAGTGGGGAGAGGTTTCCGGACTCCGGGCTCAGCGTTCAGAAAACAGAGAGCATCGTGCATTGCAGCTGCCCGGCCAGAGACAGGCCTGAGGTTCAGCTGCGGTGCGAGGGAGGGAGGCCACGGGCTTGGGCTGGGGGAGGCTGAATAGTGCCGAGGCCAGTAGCCCCTGGGTGTCGGTGGCCGCTCCGCAGAGTGAGCTTGGGGTCATGACGTGCATCACTTCACCCGGGGCTCTCAGATCAGCCGCCTCTCTTAGCAGGGCTATTCCTCTCTGCCCCTAACACACAGAGCGCGGCCAGGGGGAGGCCAGGGGCTCTCCTCTGCCGGCCAGACCCTGGCTGGGACAGAGCCCCCCGGGAAATACCCAGGAGCGTGTTCCTGCCTCAGCTACACGACTCAGCGATCCCTTCTTTGGGCCTGGGCCACACTGGTTTAGACAACCTCCCTGCTCCAGTGACCCTGGTTCCCTGTCCGCTTTAGATCCCTCATTAATGTGGAAAGCAAGCGAACAAAACAGAGTAACCAATCCTTACACCCACAATACACAATTTGGCGGTGCTTTGCTTCAGCTAGTCACTTCAGACAGGGAAAGAATTATTTCTGCATCTCTCTCTGTGTGAGACTATTATAAGTATCTTCACACACAGAGTGATTTATATTATATTATATTATATTATATTATATTATATTATATTATATTATATTAGCATGCATATATATATATGTCATACATTATATTATATATTATATTATAGGAGCATGCATATATATGAGTCATATACGTGCATACATATATTTATATATAGGATTCCTCTGTGTGTGTGTGTGTCTATATACACACATGCTCCTATCTAGTCATTATAATATATATATTCTCCTGTGTATAATTATGAGACACAGTCATAATTTATAGTATGTACGATATAGTTTATATATAATATAAATTATATGTGCTATAAATGTGAGTCTCCGTGTACCATATAATTATACACAGAACTATATATGTGTGTGACTGTGTAGATACAGTCTGTATAGTTATATTCACTCTCATATGCACAGCGACACAGGCGGGGTGTATATCTGTACACCTATAACATATATTATTGATGATGCACTTGCTGCACAAAGTTATCATAGGAGGGAAGAAATCTAACAAAGGGCACAGTTCCTTAATTCTGCCAAGCATATGCAACTAGATCCGGTAATAACTATAGATTTCATGAAGGCAGAATAATAACCAGCAGCAAAACAGACGGTATCGAATCTCTTTTGTGAGGTGTGTCGTGCGCTGCGCTCTGCAGCCAGGGAGAGGCGGCGAGCTCCTCGGTATATTTAATGATCATTATCGCCCCGCTCTCATTTCGCGGTTCCCTCGGTAAAAGGGAGCATCCTTCTGTGACTTTGTGAAAGTGCCTTTTTGAAACAATTGCTATGGTGGGTTTTTGTTTGTTTGTTTTGGCCGCCGTCTCATTAACTTGGGAGTGAAAATACCTGGCTCTGTGTGTGTGTGTGTGTGTGGGGGGCGATTTCACTTTTACTGGAGGCAAAAAAGTTGGAGGGAAAAAAAACCCGCCCCCGATCTCAGCTTTGTCTCCGGGCCTGTCCTAGCGTGGCTGGGAGCTCTGTGGGGGTCCGCTCGCCAGCAGCTCCTGGCAGGACCCGGCTGGCCCGCGCTTTGGGGCGCTTTCCAAGCGGCGCAGAGAGGAGCGGGAGTGGCCAGGACAGATCAGGGCGCCCGGCCTTTCCGCAGCAGGGGGGCGGGGCGGGGGCCCGATCCTGAGCGGTGTGTCCCATGCCCCCCCTGCGGCCGCAGGCCGCCTTCCCCGCCCCCATTCCCGGGGATAACACAACCTCCCCCCCCACCCCCAGCCGGACCCAGCCCGCCTGCCATCCCCCATTCCCGGGGGTAACACAACCTCCCCCCCTCCCCCAGCCCCGGGGGTAACATAATCTCCCACCTCCCCCAGCCGGACCCAGCCCCCATTCCCGGGGGTAACACCACCTCCCCCCTCCCCCAGCCGGACCCAGCCCGCCTCCCATCCCCCATTCCCGGAGTAACACAACCCCCTCTCCCCCAGCCTCCCTCCCATCCCCGGGGGTAACATAACCTCCCGTCTCCCCCATCCCTGGGGGCAACACAACCTCTCCCCCTCTCCCAGCCGGACCCATCCCTCCTCCCATCCCCCATTCCCGGGGGTAACACAACCCCCCCTCCCCTAGCCCCCTCCCATCTTCGGGGGTAACATAACCTCCCGCCTCCCCCAGCCGGACCCAGCCCGCCTCCCATCCCCCATTCCTGGGGTAACACAACCTCCCTCCCCCAGCCGGCTGGACCCCACGCTGCCCCAGCAGGGGGGAGGGGCGCCCCGGGAGCAGCAGCCCGACGTGATGGCTGGCCACCCCCTCCCCCGCATACTCCCCCCAGTTTGTCAATGAACCGGCTCCGCCCCCGCTCTCCCATTGGTCGGGAGCTGGCTAATCGCAGCCGGCCCCGCCCGGCAGCCAATACGGGGGCGGCCGGCAACTTTACTTTTCCGATTGGCCCGCGGGCGGGTGAGTGACGGCCCCCGCCCCCGCCCGCTCCCAGAGGCTGAGCCCCGCGCCGCTGTCCACATGCAGCAGGGTCCTGAAGGCGGCTCCGGCCAGGCGCCTCGCTCCGCCATGGGCGCGCAGTAGCCGCGGGGCAGCCGAGACGGGCAGCGGGATGGGAGCGCAGCGCCGGGCGCCGGAGCCCGCCGGGGCGGAGCGGCGGGCGTAAGGGAGCCGAGCAGCCCGCCCGGCATGGTCGGAGCTCCCGGCCCTGCTCGTCCAGCGCCTTCCAGCTTCCCCGGGGCGGGGAGCCCCCGACTGGTCCGGCCCCGGCCCCCAGCTCACCCCGCAGCCCGCTCCGGGATCCCGCTCCGCGCCTCTCCAGCCCCTGGATTGCTCCGGACCCGCCTGAGGAGCTGTGCCCGCCCGGGGCTCTGCTGACCTTCTCCATGGCGCCCTGACCAGCGCCAGCGCCAGCGCCAGCGGGAGACCTGCAGGGACCGGGCGGCCTTGGGAACCGGACCGCCCCGAACTCCTCCCCAGGTCCCGTCCCGCCGCCGGGCAGGAGGGACCGGACATTGCCGCGCCGGGAAGGATCTTTGGGTGGGGGTTTGTTGCTGGCCTGGAGCGAGAGGTCTGGGCTTTAAGTCCCCGCAGTTTGAGCCAAGGGAGCGGGGCCGAGCGCCGGGGAGTTTAATACCTGACAGGAAAGCTACCGGGGACCGCTCCGATGGAAATACACTGTAAGCACGACCCGTTTGCAGCAATGCATAGTAAGTAGGCGGCTAGTTCCACTTCTCTGACATTTAGCACCGATCCCGCCACCCTGCCTGGTCCGATCACAGAGTCCCGAGCGGTTATTAAAGGGGGGTCGGTGTAGCTGCCTCTGGGCACCACTAGCGAGGACCAGCAGCACTTGACCTGCGCTTTGCAGGCAGGATGGAAAAGACAACAGCCGCCGCCGCTGGCTCGCTCTTTCCCCCTTGAATTCTCGAGATAGACTTCTGCGGTATTTCTAGAGAATATGTGTCACCTATATCCCCATATACACGCCACTCGGACCAGCCCTTGCTAATCAGTGTTTTATGAAAGTCAGAGACAGAGTGCACGGAGAGAACCAGAATGCAAATTTCAAACATTGATTTACCTAGCGCAGGTACTAAAACCACCGGGGGAGAACTACAGAGAGGAGTGTTTGCCATCTCGCAGTGAGAGTCAAATGCCAAAACTAAGCAGTACAATCAACCCCCTTAAATAGTTCCACCGAACAGACCTGTTCCTTTTTGTAAGTCTCTCCCCTCCCTTTTGTCGGATGGCTTAAAAAGTTGAGGTTTTCCTTAGTCGACTTTTACTATTTCTCTATTATTTATGTACAGATAATTTTTAAGACAAATCTTTACTAGAAAAAATAGGTCTTGGAAATATTAGAAACAGTCTGCTTTAGTGTGTATCATTTACTCTCTAGAAGAATGATGTACAAATATTTCTAAATCAAATCTCTCTCTCTCTCTTTCTCTCTGAGAAAACATTGTGTTTGGATGATACTGAAAAGTTTGGTCTGCAGCATTTTTGCAAAATTTAAAATACCGATTTAGCCTAAAAATACTCAGAAGTTATCAATGATAAACTGAGTCTAAAATAATTTTCTTCTAAAAACATAGAATTATTTTTTACAACATCAAAGTCTAAGTGAGGCAGAATGGCCAACTAGCAGAATGTGTGTAATGTGTTTGCTTGAGGTTTGTTGTGCTCGAGAGGCTGGGAGAAGATTTATCCATTAACACAGTGTTATGTGAAATGACATCTTCTCTCATGGTGAGTTAAACGCTGGATTAGATCTAGAGATTTCAAGGAAATATAAAGTAGAACTAATCACATTTCCCTTCTGCACTCCAGCCTTTTAGCCAAGACAGATTTGTTTTCAGAATAAAAGAACGTGATATATAGATGGACATTATCTATCTTATAATAATATAAATTTAGAATAGGACACACAGTAGATGATTATAGAAGGGCAAACTGTAAGCTTACAGGGAAACGTATAAGATGAACTACAAAGAAAAATGCAACTTTTTTTATTAAAAGAACTAAGGTTATATTTTAGCTAAATCGAATGAGACATTTAAAACATTTTCAAACTAACCTGCTTTTTAAAAAAAGGAAAACTGTAAATGGAAAAAATATTTTGATTTTTTTTTAATTTACAAATCAAAATATTTTAACTGCTGTGCAAATCGAGCTTTTCATTTAGGAGAACGACAGTTTGAAATATGACTAATAGTGAAACCCAAGATTTCTCGTGGAGTTGTCTTTCTGCTAATTTGACGGGCAACCATATGTGGAAAAGCCACCAAGGGACTTAGCTGCTTCCTCCATTAACCTAAATAATGATAAATCAATATCTTCTGCAGGAATGTAAGAGGAGAAAAAGAAATGGAGGGGCAAACCCCCAGTTTGATTATGATGCCTTTTGCTATTGTAGTCAATCTGTTTCTGGAAAGATTTAGTGCAACTGACTCCGAAAGAAAGAATTTCTGGCTGAATTTTCAGCTGTACATTAACAGCTATTCTGTTCTCCCTCATGAGACCTAGTTAAAACATTTGGAATAATAATAACATACATATACGTGACTCTGAGGAAAGGGATCAGACTTCTTCCTGCACAACAGCCCAGGCAGTGTTTTGTCACAAGTGGTGATTTAGTCTTTAGCATCCTCAGTGAGCGAAGCCAGCTAACGCCAGCCCCGTCGGAAATACTCCCAGCCTAGAACCGCCTTTGGAGCCGGGAGCAGAGAGATGCCCACCAAACAGCGGAATGCCCTGGCCAGAGAGGACTCATTTCCCAGGGAAGTCTAGCAAAGCCGCCACACAGCGGGAGAGCAAATGCGGAGCAGAGAGCAGAGTGCTTACAATGCCTGCCGTTTTTTCTGGCCCAGGAATAACAATCCCACATTGTTTCTTCATTCTCGTTGGAGGGGAAAGCTGGAAGCCTCCAGCCCCCGAATCCAGCATCGGTGCAGTAAGGAAGAACAGTGTAGTTGTATTGTGCTGTGCTTTCGCTACCAGGAAAGTCAGTTTTGTACAGGTGGGGACAAACCCTATCGGTCTGGTCGCACGCCCCAGTATTTATCCATGGGAGCATAGGTAAAGCTGTTAATAGGTGGGATCTTAATGGCATGTTTCGTGGTTTCAATACCTAGCCAAGCAATAGGTTGGCTGGAGCGGGGACTCACCCCGGGAGTCTGGTCAGTGGTTGGGCTGGTCGAGCTGGGGGTGATTCTTCTGCGACTTAACAACAATAAGCAGCACGAGGTTAAGACCAAGTCCCTGCACCTCCATCGCTTTCCACAGCTTGGTAACGACTCCGCCCCCAACCCCGGGGCATTTCCTCTCTCTAAAAGTTTTGCTCGTTCAACTTTTCCTGCTTTTTGCTTCCCACGGGGGCGAGGGGAAAGGCTGAGATATGACGCGCCAAGCCGCAGGGCATTTTGCCTGCAAACGTTGCCAGTTTGCACGTGTGCGTTGATGTACGAACAATAAAGATCCTGGCCAGATCTCACCTGCGCTAAAATTAGCCCCAGACCAAATCCTAATAATCCGACAGCTCCTTCCTTTCCTATTGGACGTTTGTCTTTGCGGGAGGCTGAGGGGCAAGCTGATCGCTGGGCGAGGAGAGGGAACCCATCACGCGCGTTTCAACTGGGGGAGGAATCAGAATACGCTGAGTCAGCTGCTTCCCCTAGCACTGGGCAGCCTTTGCAGCTGAAATCCACCTAAGCAGCAATCCGAGCAAACGAGCCAGCGAGGATCCCCTTGCAACCGGGCTGGGCTCGAAAAGAAGGGACCGCCAGATGGACAGTTAAGAGCTGGACTTTCCAAATAAACGCCGGACACATTGAGAGAGACAACGAGAATTCATTTAGAAGGGCGCCTCTGTGTCTGTTCGTTTGCCCGGCTCGCCCATCGTTTTCTAATCGTGAGAACCGAGTGGGAAAATACCGTAAAGGTGTTTTGTTCCTTGAGGTGGTGGCACTTAGCTTTACCTTCTGCAAAAGAGTCCCCACCTGGTTCTAGGTGCGAGGTAATATTTGCAAAGAACACTCCGGGGGTTATTTTTCGCAGTGGCACTTTTTTTAAAAAAACTTTCTTTAATCCCCTGTTAGCAAATGGGTTGGCTCTATTGTGAATCAGCAACCCCTTCGCTTACAGCCAATCGATGGAGCAATGCTGGATTTAGTGCTTAAACAGCTGCTATAATGTGTGTGTATTCATAGAGACGTATCTCTCTATACTTCTTTCCCTCACAGATATGCATATATACGCATATTACACACATATATATGAATATATACTATACATGTATGTATTGTGTGCATATATAATATACATATATTATAACAGACACAACAATACACACAATCCATCCATCCATGTATATCTACATATATATGTCTATATGTATTGTATACTTGAATACTTCTCAGTGAAGACTATACAGTACATATGTACATACATATGTATATATGCATACATGTGTGGATTATGTTATATTATATTCACATAACCACACACACAATACATAAATATGTAGTATATATATTCTCCATAGTTAAAATTGCGTAACAGTTTCTCAGTAATAGGCACAGTAGTATAGAGTGCTGCAGACTTGCCCCAGACTTAGATGTGTTGTACTTTTATAATACCACCGTTGGCCTGGCATAGTGCAGTTTTCTTGTGTAATCCCCCCGGAAGACACTGAAGGCCCAGTTATTTAACAACGTGTATTTTTCACAGGGAGGGACTGGTTACTGTTGTCCTGCCAAACTCCCAGAGCTGGCCCTGCCAGGCTCGCTGTGACCTGTACTCTGCAGGCTGATTTTTAAAAGCATTTGTCTTTGCCTTCCTTCAGTGAGAACTTCCATCTGCTAGCCGAGGAGCGGGTGATAATGGGGACAAATACGGGGGAAGAGGAGACGGCATCCCCACGGATGCATCGTTTCCCTTTCATTTGAACTAGCTATTCCTTTCCCAGCCCATACATTTCCCCGGCCCGAAGGTGAATGGTACGAATCCCAAGGCCCGTTAAGTGCCCGTAAAAGGCGCTAGAATGCTTTTTAACCCCAGCTGCAGAGTATTTTAACGTAATTGAACCTCTCCTGCTCCAGCACACGAAGGCAGGGAGCACAATTCACCCAGGCTGAGCAATTTGCTCTGCAGAGTGACCCTAACTGAAGAGGCAGGGTGATCTCATAGCCTGGGCTGGTTAATTTCCCTGGTCTCCATCGCCTGGAAAGCCAAGTGGGGATGGCTCCTTCCCTGGCTAGTGAGACTTGGCATCAGGACTAGAGTGGTTTTGTGTCTTGGGGACAGGAGAGCAAGCAGCGAGTGAGCTGGCGGGGTCGGGGTATTCATTTGCCTCCAGGAGACCAGCAGTATTTGAGAGCTGTACGGAGAAGACAGAGATTTTCAAACTGTTGGCTAATTAATTTGCCGGGTTATTAGCATAACGCCGCTTCCCTTTGTTAGAAATCCAGAAGGATCCAACCCTGCACAGGTTCAGAAATCTCCTCAGCACAGAGCTATTGCACGTAGAGAAGCTCGCCCCATGGCTTGCCAGCCTTATATATGTTTTCATAAAACCACCGACTCTTTACTTGATGATTTATCGCTACATCTTTATTATCTAGCAGCTGCAATCATCCTGTTCTCTCGGAGGGAAAGGCCGGGTTGCTGGGGAGCGCCTCCCGCTGCAGGACATTTTTTGCTGTGACTCTCAAGCATTTTAATCCCCACATAGCCAAACTGGGGGCTGCCTGAGCCAGCAGAGAGATCTTTGTTAGCCACAGGGTTGTTGTTTGTTTCCGGAGGGAGGAATATAACTCCCTTTAGAGAGTGACCTATTTGAAGTCACAGAATGGTTTCATCCCATAGCTATTGACAACAAACACCAAGGCTTTACGTTTCCCCGCCTCTATTTTAATAATCACGTTTACACGTGAACCTAACCCCGGGAAACTCAGGCAGGTGCTGATTTTTGGCTGTTTGGGGGAAACGCGGATGGGTTACCGTTTGGCTTCACTCCGCGGCACCGAAGTTCAAGTCGAGCAGGGTTTCACTTTCGCCGGGGAGAGCTGGCAGGGCATGTAGGGAGCCGAAACCCTGTCCCTGCTGAAGCCGGGGAGAGCATCCCATTCAGCTGGTGAAGCACCGCTCTGCCGCCGCTGCTGGGTGAGCCTTGCTGGCCGCCAAGAGAGATCGCGTTCGAACTTCGAGCGAAAAGCACCGCAGAACAGAGGGCTCCTTTGTTTAATTGTCCATCTAGAGGGTACATTGTTGTAGGGCATTAAGGAGCCTTTGACTCTGGGAGAGATGCCCGCAAAACACCGAACTTGTAATATTTGAAGGGAATAATTACAAAATTAAAACCCTTCCCAAAACAAAGTCTGAGCTTTAAATATCCAGATTTTCTTTCTTTCTTTCTTCTTCTACTTTGAATTGCTTTTCTAGATGAAAAGAGCTTTGCCCTTTTTAAAAAAAACTTAAATACGATGTTAATAATTGAATATCATTGAAATTGCTTAGGAACCTGAGGCTAGTTTGTTTCAGTTAAGTGGGGTTGTACCTCTGCTTTTTGGTATTCAAAGCAGTAAGGACATTATTTTTCTGGCCTTAAAGGAATTTCAGAATCAAAACGGATAGGCTCTGTAAAGCTAAAAGGTTGGGATGGTTCACTCTGGAAAATGCAGCACAAGGTTATCCTCAGACTTCTTTTGATATGTTCGGAATAAACTCCTTTTTGGAGCAGAAACACTTTGAACCTGACGCTTCCACTAAGATCTGGTGTGCTGAAAAAAAGATTCACTTCTGAAATTGACAAGGAACTTCGGCGACTGGCTCCTCTGTGTAGGCTTAAACTGGCTTTAGTAATCAGATCTTTAATGTGGATTCATTATGTGTTCTGACAGTTATCGAAGGGGTTTACAAAGTTTCATAGTAGTTTATCAATGGGGAATTGACAGGATTTAAATAAAAATAGTTTATACAATTGTTTTTTTTTAAGCACTGAGGCATTTGACCTGTCAGCTTATTTTGCATAGTCCAAGTTTTCTGTAAATAAAGATTTTTCTTATTACTTTTTTGTTCCAGTTTTGGTAACAGGGCTGTCTATGCTATTATTTGTTTTCAGTTTTGCCAGCCTTCTGTGATATAAGTAGTTTGAATGATTACCAACTTGAGGATTAATTATATTTCGTCACTGCCACATGGGATTATTACATGTTCATTGGTTTTACACGATTTAGCTGCTCCTCATCTAGCTGGGTCCCATTTCACATCAGATATATGATTCACCTTGCTAAAGGGGAACAGTGCAAATCTGCTAGAAAAAGAATAATGTATAGGTGTGGGCTAAGCATTCCCATTTCATTTGTGGGACCATGATGTCTGCAGAGGCTGCTGTAAATTATAACAGCAAAAGCCATTCCATATTCCCACTCCCCCCCTTTTGATTAAATTAAGCATTAGGCAGTCATTTGGGGGGGAAAAGTAAACGATCATTAAATTCAGTGCAACCCTTTTCTGACTGAATGAAACTAAATTTATAAGGAAAATGGTCCCAGTCTTATTTGAACACAGCCTCATATTTGTAGGGAAACTAAAAGTCACCTTTTTACCATGCAGCCGCAGGACTTGCCTGGGCAGTTCTTACTCAGGCAACATCTTCCATTGGTTTCAAGGGGAGATATTGCCTGAGTATTGCTGACCTGGGCCTAAAACTGTAATTTGAAATGCTGTTTTACGTACTAGGGGCCTGATTTTGATGTCACTTCACTCAGGAGGAACTCCATTGAATCCAGTGGGGTTACATTGGTGTGAGATTGCTACGAGAACAGAATTAGGTTTCAACTTTTAAAAGTCTCCCTGCCTTGGCCGTGAGTGATGATCAGTAATTTGAAAATGTTTAAACTCTTGTTGAGGAGTGAGGTTGGTCATTGTGAAGGAGGAATCGGTGGCTAAACAAGATTGCGGTAGAGAAGTGTCTTCCAACTATCACAAAGATGTTTTTTTTCCTGCTTGTTTTTTTTTTCCCATGTGTTTCAGGACATGGAGGAGTGAATCAGTTAGGGGGTGTTTTTGTGAATGGTCGTCCACTCCCTGATGTTGTCCGCCAAAGGATTGTGGAACTTGCCCACCAAGGTGTCAGGCCGTGTGACATCTCCAGGCAGCTACGGGTCAGCCATGGTTGTGTCAGCAAAATTCTTGGCAGGTAACTTTGTTTCTGTAAAGGAAAATATCAAACTCTGGATCAATGATTCTGAAACAAGAAACATATCAGATGGAGACTGATAGAAATGACCTAGGAATGACAGGAAATTGCATAGGATCAGTCAGTCACAATTTAAGTTGTCTCACCTGGGAAGTGAAAGCGATTTTTTTTTGTTTATTTACTTCACGAAAAATTCTTGCAAATAACTGAAGAAATGAAGGGGAGGGATGGCACATGTGGTCTAAATTTCCTGCACCTGTGTGTACTGAACAAATTGACAAAGCTGTGCATCATCTGCAGTAAAATGGAAAAACCAGAAGTTATGAATCTGGCAGTGAAAGCTACCTCTTTTATTTTCTAAAGAACATTCTATTTTTAGCATATAATTTCACTGCCTAAAGCCACCAAGAGCAGTTGTCAGTCAGCACATTCATTTACATGGCCTCTTTTGAAATTTGTCACAAAAATTTCATTTTAAGGCTTGTTTTATTCTTGTGATAAGTTATATTCCCAATTAGAACACAAAGAATTATAAATAATCATTAACGCTCTTAATTCTGATACTTTGAGAGTAGCCATCTTTTCTGATTGGAGATGCTCAAAGTAGTAAAGAAATAGTAAATTAAAAAAATCGATCATGTCAGAATTAGGTTGTGAACTTGATTTAGATTCAGGAAAGTCATGACTGCATTTTAACTCCTTGTGCACGAATGTGAATACCATATATCACTGGTTTTAAATGAACTAGAATGCAAGTATCTTGGGAACTTTTTGCTGCCATACTTTTCTATTACCTTCTATTTTCTCTCTATAACTCAGAGAAGTTTTTAAAATGTTTATTGAGCATTAATAATTGAATTAACTTCATTGTTTGCATTCCACTGGTATTAGTCATATTCTGACCTTCACTTTCCCCCCTCAATTTTAATTGATCTGTTTTATTGGTCGGACTGTAGTTATAAAGATTGTTAGAGCAAACATTTGTCTAGCAGTGTACATAGACTCTTCCTTCTAAAATAACTGCAGCAGCAGTCCCACGTGGACAAATGCAGTACTCAAAATGAATCTAGCAAAGCTAAGGATTATTTCACGCTTATTCCATGAGACCCATTGTCTCTATTGGAGTATTTTCTCTGCAGTCCTATTCAGATTGCTGCTATAATGCCATAGGAACCAGTCATATGCACAGAAGGTCCCAGAAACCCAGTGGACCTGGTTCTTCTCTCACATGCCACAGTTTTACTCCAGTGTAATTCCATTGGAAATCAGCAAAGTTACCCCTGATTTTACACTGGTGTAAGTGAAAGAACATGTAAGCTCTGATATCTTTACTCTTTCTGAGAGAGAGACTTTTCTCGTGTGGGACTTTCCTGCCTACCACAAGCTGCTCCATTCTGTTTGATCTTTGAATCTGTTCTGAGTGCTGGTCCTATTTGTGACATCCTACCGCTCTAGCAGTTTTACAAACCATTTTTATTAGTATCAGTGCAAAGCTAATAAATAGGCAACTCATTTGCCTACTGCGGAAAAGTCCAACCACTTTCCTGTTTCAGATTTGAATAGATTTGTCATTAGATATATTTGCATTATGGAGCTCAGAGAGCAGCTCCTGAGTTTTGTCATTTAAGTTGTCAACAATAAATTGGAATTTCATAGCTCATTATTTTCATAACTAATAATTACGGTGGGTAAAATGTCACTGTAATTGGAGCTGCTGTCTGTGGGGAAAAAATACGAAGGCTCCACGCAAAAACATTCGGTTCCAAATTCTGGAACTGAAAGTCTTTGAATCCGCTTGTTTTTAGTCAAACGTTGGAAAAAAACACAAAACATTCAAGGAAATAAATGTGAACCTTTGGGGTGATGGTCTGGATGGTGGCAGAAGGAGGCCGACTGTAGCTGATCGCTCACGGAGCATTACAACAGGGGCGTCTGCCCTGCGCCCATTTGAGGGGAGAATTGGCAACCTGCCTGGAGCTCAAGGGCAGGATCTAATTTGCATAAAATCAAGCAGATTGCAGCTGCCCTGTCTTTAGTGTGGGGTTGTGGCCAGATTGAGAGGGAGAATTGCACTCTGGGAGCTGTAGTCTCTGTGGGCCTTGCCCCAGGTTAAAGATAGACTATCCAGGTGGGAAGAGTGCTCTGTGGAATTCTAGAGGTTTAGTTGGCCTGCAGGTTGCCCCCCAGCATTACAGGGAAATTGGGATTAAGTTATTCTGGGGCTGACTCTGTAAGGGCCTCATTTTATGCCCTTTAAAGTCATTGGAATCTTTCCATTGATTTTAATGGGGTTCAGATCAGGCCCTTATCTTCTATGCCAACGTCCTTCAATGAGGCAAAACTGTTACCCAGCAACATAGGGGCCTGTCTGTCTGCAGAGTCCAAAATGCATCACCAAACTGCTTGTCAGTTGGCTAGTTTCCTGTCGGCTAGATTATCCAGAGCTGGAGGCGACAGTAAGCAAGGGGCAACAACCAGTGATCGTTCACACAGGCAGGCCCGAGAGAGGGAGACTGGTTACACAGAGGAATTTTTATAAATGCTGCCATTTTTTGTTTGATCCATGAAAATTGTGAGTGGTTAGTAATGTAGCACTAGGCTTACCAGAGCCCTGTTCTGGAGCTTTCACTCACTGGAGGGATGGCATAAGCGAAGGTTACAAGGTCTGGTTTGCACAGTCATTTTTCATAGGCATGATTTTTTTAGGCGCATCATGCAAACATGTTTGTGCCATTATTTCATCATTCACCCAAGGAAAGGGTATGGGGTGGGAGCAAGTATTTCCTTCCTGCCTCAAGTTCATTGTTAGGCTCAACTCAGGGCAGCCCAAAGGTTTAATCCATCACAAATGTGCATCACCTTCCATTACTAGTACTCAAATGAGTGCATGGAGACAGAAGTGGAACAGACCATTTGTTCCAAATTCATGTGAAAACAGGTGCAAACATCATCTTGTCACTCCCATTAAAGGGATTTTTTTAGGCTCTGAAAGAAGATTGCCCACAGGATGATTAAATCTGTAATACAGAAGAAATTTGATGAATGCAACTGCCCTTGAGACACAAACTTCGGTCTCATAACATGTTCATGCTCTTTTGCATCGCAGAGATTTTAGGAGATTCTTTTTTCCTCAGACAACACAGATGTCAAGTAGCTGCAGAGAAAATATATCATGTGAACATATGTTTTTATTGGGTGGGTTCTAGTAAAGATCGTGCTAAAAATCTGGGATGTGCCAAGGTCAATGAACAAGTTTAGGCTGATAAAGATGATACAGCCAGGCAAGGTCTCCCTGTATGTAGAACCCATGAAGAAATGGGAGCTCTAAGCACAGAGGGCGTTTAGAATCAGGTCTGATAGGGAAGAAAGTATCAGTCTCTCTGCTGTTAGTTCTGGGCTTATCTTTATCTGGTCTTAGAAAATTACAAACTGTAAAAAAGTGCATGGCATCGTTGACTTACACAGCCAGAACAACGTCATCACTTACAGCACAACTTTTTGGCTTAGCATTTAGGGAGATTGTTTTCTTCCTTAGATTTCCTCTTGGTCCTCTGTGGGCAGAACAAGACTCTCACTTTAAGCAATACAGTAACAGCAGTTCTCAAAGTGTGGGTCAGGACCTCAAAGTGTGTTGCGATGCTGTTTTAATGGGGTTGCCAGAGCTGTTAGACCTGCTGGGGCCCAAAACCGAAGCTGAAGCCCGAGGGCTTCAATCCTGGATGGTAGGCTCAGGTTACAGGCTCCCTGCCTGGGGCTGCAGTCCTTGGGCTTCGGCTTGGCCCCGCCCACGGCAGTGGGGCTCAGGCTTTGGCCCCCATTCCAACCCAGGACAGCTGGGCTCACGCAGGCTCAGGCTTCAGTCCCACCTCCTGGCGTCATATAGTAATTTTTGTTGTCTGAAGGAGGTCGCAGTGCAATGAAGTTTGAGAACTGCCACAGTAGGACCTCAGAGTTATGAACACGTTGGGAATGGAGATTGTTTGTAACTCTGAAATGTTCGTAACAGTGAAAGAACCATAATGTTGTGTCCAAACATTTACAACTGACCATTGACAATGCAGCTTTGAAATTTATTTTGCAGAAGAAAAATGCTGATGTCCCTCTATTTTGTAGTAGTTTAACACAGTGCAATATTGTATTTGCTTTCTTTGTCTCTGCTTTTGCCTGACTGTGCACTTCCAGTTCCAAACAAGGACTGTGGTTGACTGGTCAGTTTGTAACTCTGGTGTCCGTAACTCTGAGATTCTACTGTATTTTCCAAGCTTTTGTTTCAAGAAAAAGAAAAAAAGAATCAGGTTCTCAGCTGGAATAAATTGTTGCAGCACCACTAAAGGAAGTGGAGTTGGTCTCATTTACACCGGCTGAGCAGCTGTCACAGTGTCTTTAATACAATTCTGTTAAAGGGCCTGATCCTACCACTCTGTCTGATTGGAATAATTTTTAATCACATGAGTAATCTCACAGACGTCAACAGAGCAATTTGTGGGCAAAGATTATGGTATCAGGCCCTACGAATTTAAAGAAACCAACCACTCTACTTTCTTCTGAGAATAGTGATGAGAAAATATTTGTTTCCTCCTTAAGAACTGGATATTGAAACCATAGCTCCCTGGAAAAGAGAATACAACAAAATGTTACACTGGCATACTTACTTCAAGTGTACTCTGCAAATATTTGTCATGATACTACTTTACCTGGCCTTCACGTGGGTGGGAAGTGATGACAAGGCATTTACATTAATGATGGCGAATTTCCCTCTAAACAGTAATTTATTACAACAGAGTTTAGTACAAAAATAATGGTGCTGAATGTGATTTGTTTCTATTATGTCCCTACCTCTGATTAATAACACACATTTCCAGTTAATTTAGGAACTCAGCATGCCCTTTAATCTTGCATTGTTTCTATTGTCTCGCTGTTATGGAAAAATATATGTTTTATACTGGGGCCCATTTTCAATTACTATAAATTAATCCATTGGGGAGATAATGTACTACGTAGTCAGGAAGTGTGAGTGAAAGGGCAAATGTATCATAGAAGAGACTGGAGATGCATTGTGCTAAAAGAGTGCGCACTGTAAATCTCCAACCTTCCTGTCTGTCAACTCTTGGTAACTAAAGCTTTGTCTTGGATTCTCTCCCAGGTACTACGAGACTGGGAGCATTAAGCCTGGAGTGATTGGAGGATCCAAACCAAAGGTCGCCACACCCAAAGTCGTCGAAAAAATTGCAGAGTATAAACGCCAAAATCCCACCATGTTTGCCTGGGAGATCAGGGACAGGCTTCTGGCCGAGCGAGTGTGTGACAACGACACCGTACCCAGCGTCAGCTCGATTAACAGGTACAGATTTGGACAGCCCCGGTGAGTGGCTTTTGCCACTAGAATTTGCAGCTTCTCCTCATTTGGGTCATTTGCAAGTAATCTAGTTTGTGTTTGTTTCCTGGATGACTTGGGCAGCCATGAAAGCCAGTGGTTGAGAACCGGGGCGAGTGTGTGGCATATTATGAACAATTGCTATCACCACGCAGCCTCTCTGCCGCATCCCGCTCCCGACCTGCAGTTCCTTTGCTGGGAAAGACCCACGCTTATTCGAATTGAGCCCCACACTCGCAGGGTTGGATTCAGCAGTAAGGGATTTCAGGATATAAACATTCCCTAGGGATAAGATCGAGACCACCAGTGACCTGAACTACTGGTGATCTAAAAAAGGTTTGAATTCAGATTCAGCTGAGGGTGGGAAGAGTGGATGTCTAGTGATTAGAGCATGTGAGCATTTCTGGATTCCCTTAGGCCAGATTCATGTTCAGTGGGGTAAGGTACTGCTCACCATGAGTAAGGCTGATGGAATCTGGTCTGTAACCTTTATATGCCTCAATTATCCGCCTGTAAAATGAGTGGTAAATTTACCCACCCAGAGGGGTGTTTGGCGAGTTAATTAACTTTTAAAAGAACTTTGAGGAACCTCACATGCAAGGTACTACCCTGGGGCCTGACCCTGTACTACAGGAACATTGCCATCGACTCTCATGGGCACAGGATTAGGGCCCTGTGAGGTACAAAGTATAATTACTTTTTTTCGAAGTGCTCCACCTAAATGAATCTTAAGCAGAACTATTTAGGAAGCCAGCACTAATCCATTTTGTGTGTGTGTGTGTGTGTGTGGTTTTAAAAATCAACATAGTTTTCATGCAATGTCATCCAAATCCCCAGAATGCAGCTAACTCTAAATTTCCATGTGTGTGTAGGGTCATGTAATAAATAGATGCCATATTATTTTATGTGTCTGTTTGGAGAGCCCAACCTGGATGCCCTTGTGGAATTGCCCCTGAAGTATTAATAATCTCTGACATGATAACATGAAAAATAATGGGTGGCCCTTTACCTCCAAATCAAGTGCAAGACTGGGTAGACAATTCAAAATGTTGAATGGTGTCTGCAGTTTCCTAACTGGAGTGAAATCCTAGCAGCATTCAGTAATACTGAGAGATTTACAGATTTGGACAAGAAAGAGACTAGTTTGAGAAACGGAACAGAAACCGGGGGCTGAAAGAAAATCTTAATACTTGGTGTCCTCAGATAACCGAAGGGCAGCTCCACTCCCACTGAAATCCATGGGCGTCTTGCCATTGTCTTCATTGGTAGCGTGATTATTATTTTTAATTATTGGACCTTCGGGGTCAGGGCTTCATTGTGCTGGGTGCTCTACAAGCACATAACCAAGAGACACTCCCTGCCCTAAAGAGATTACAACCTAACTAGGCCTCTCACTTGTTTTAATCCAGTTTTCACATTTCACTCTTTTGTTGCCTTCTCTACCACTCTAGTGTATTTCTCGTACCAATAATATCATGGAGTGATCCTGTTTACATGTCAAAAAGTTGTGCCATGATTTGGAAGCCACCCCATTTGGTGGAAATCTCATCCCTTCTCATGCATCTGCAGTTGTGGCTCAGAACCTTCCTTTGAAATGCATTCAAGCTTTTTGCATTGGTTTGTTTTATTGGGCAGAATCGTTTTTTGCTACCTTACAGCCCCTTCCTGCTGTTCAGGACTTGCAATTGCATGTAAGAAAAACCCTACATATGGTAATAAGTCGGGAATCTACTCCAAAGACGTGGGGCCCCAATTCTGCCGTCCATTCCTGTTCAGCTCAGCACTCTCTGGGACGCAAGCACAGGATTAAAGTTAAGCATATATGTAAATGCTCTGCTGTGCTGGGGCAGTAAGGTCTGACCCTGCACATCTTTGCTCATGTAAGGTAGTACCACTGCAGTCAGTGGACTTCTCATGTAGTTAAGGACTACTGTTGTTACTGGGTTTGCTGGGTCTGTCTCTTTAAAAGCAGTTCATCTCTGAGAGCCCTGGGGGAAGACTACCCAGCCAGAGGATGATCGTCTGACATTCCACTGCATGGGACCTATAGTCCATAGCAGTCTCCGACCCCAGCTCCAAAACAGGAACCATGGGGCTGGTGCACATACATAGGGTAATGTGAAAGTCCCCATTTCGTTTTAACTATTACATGCAGGATTTGTTTTTCTCTAGCCCTTGGCAAAGAACAATTCCCAAATTCTAAAATGGTAAAGCACAGAATTTACTAGGGAAAATCATCAACATGAGCAGAGCGCCACAGTGCAGACGCAGGGCAGATATAGTATACGCTCATGCACATTACGTTCCTACATGCGAATGTTTGTTCACAGGGCACATTAACATTAACAGGGTAACATTTTCAAAAGCACCTAAGTGACTTAGGAGCATTTTCAAAAGTGACTCAGGGGCAATTTTGAAAGGTATTGCGACACCTAAAGATGCAGGCAGGTGCCTAGAGGGGTTGAAAATGGGTTCTGGGTTTGTAAATCACATAGATGATTTTAAAGTGTAACCCTCTATCCATTGACTTTGGATCCCCATCGAAAGCTCTTGCTTCTGCTTTGTGTCGTAAGTAGCGATAGACAATGGCTGCACGGCCCACATGTGGAATAAATGAAGGGGAGTCATGCAATATCCTCATTCCACCTGGCCTCCCTGCTTCAGGGGAGGGAGGGAGGGACGAAGGAGCCAGCCTATTGCTACTTGCAGTGAAGGCAGTGCTGCACCAGGGAGCTGGCTGGCACGCTAGGCAGTCTCGTCTCTTACCCCGTGCTCATCACCATAGCACAGCTGAATGCCTTCTAGTACAACATACTTCAAATAACACCTGCCAGGTGTTTGCCACATTGATTAATGCCCGACCAGAAGATCCTCAGATACTATGGTGATGGGCCAAGGAGAGGAACCTGGGTAGAAGAGAATTCAGAATTTGGGATAGCCTCAATTCATACAACCAATACTTGATAATATTAATTAATATTAATCATAGTAGACTCCTCAGCAGGAGCAAATTCATGACAATAAGTTTTAATTAATCATAATTATTAGCTTCACTCATGTAATCTGCAGCCTCACTGGCTGCTTTATTATCCGTTAACCTGCCAGAAATAAAGATATTTACATGTAAGAAGGCCCTGACTTCTCTTAATTCCTTCTGACAACTCAAAATCCTTGTGCAAAGTGTTATTTCCTCCCCTTCCCTCTCATGCAGATAGATCTCACTTGAGGGGCTCAGCCCTGCTCCCATACTAAGGTCAGTGGCAAAGCTCTCACTGGCTTCAGTAAGACAGGATTGGGCCCCTGCTCCAGAAGTCCTGGCTTGTTGCTGGGGGAAAAGAATGCTGGTAGGCACTGGCCAGCTTGGCCCCACCACCAGGAATGTAGTGATTAGAACTCAGCACCTGGGGCCGCTTCCCAATCTGCAGCTTTCAGGGCCTGATGGGAGAGGCAGGGAGGGAGTCAGTTCCTACGTTAGGGAGCATGTCTCGCCAGCTATTTCTGCTCAGTAGAGAAATATGGGAATGCCATGTGATTAAGTACCTAGTGTATGGGGCTGGGATTCAGGAGACCCAGACCTGGGATTCTATTCCTCGCTCTCTCACTGGCCTACTGGGAGATCTCGGGTGAGTCATTTCCCCATTCTGTGCCTTGGTTTCCCCCTCTGTAAAACAGGGATCATGATACTGACCTGCTTTGTAAAGAGCAGCAAGACCTTCTGATGAAAAACTCCTTATATAAAGAGTTAGGTGTTGTTACTATTGTGGTCACTACTGAATGGTTGTAAAATAATAGAAAAAGATCTAGTGGGAACAGATAAAAATTCTGCAGAAAACTAATTTTACATAAAAGGAGTCTGAATGATAAAGCCCTTATCTGAGAATAATTTTTAAGCTTCTTCCTTTTGCTATACGCACAAATGCAGACCCCCACTATAACTTTACACAGTTGGTCCATGACTGAAGTTTTGGCATTCTTGGGTGAACATATCAATGTGCAAAAAACTGATGTAGAGCAAGGCATAAACTGGGAATCTAGCTTGTTAAATAGCCCCGGAAGAAATAATCACCACAGCATGCTGTCAAAATAGTACATAAAATGTACAGACCTACTGTGAGAAGCATGTCAATGAACTATGTAGTTAGCTGAGTCAACACCACTGCACAGTTAGTATTTGGGCCTGATTTTCCTTCCACTGAAGTTCATGGCAAAATGTCCATTTATGTCCTGGGCAGATGTCTCACACCTTTTGTCTTTCCCGCTTATACATTGTCACTGTCATTTTTGCTAGCGCATTCCTGTTGCCTTTCTTGCTAACTGGCCCCTTTCCAAAAAGCCACCACACACCCTTTCATTTATGTCTCTGTATCAGTCCTACACCACATGCACAACTGCAACAGATGCTGCTCTCTGGGAACACTGGTGTAAATTGGGAGTGACCCCTTTGAAATTCATAGAGTGACTCCAGATTTACACCAGTGTAAATGAGACCAGAAGATGGTCTGAGGGTCCAGTTATGACAAGGTAATTATTGAGTTTTGATGTCTTGCATTTGGTCCAAGATTTGTTGCTTTCAGTGTTCCGTTTGATTTGGGGTAAAAACTTCAAAAACGCCTCAGAGACTTAGGAGTGTAAGTCCCATTTTCAAAAGTGAAAAAGATTTTTAAAGGCATTTAGGCGCTCAAAGATAGGTGATAGGTGCCTACTGGGTTTTTTTAAATATGTTGGTGCCTAACTCTTACAGAAATCAACGGGAGTTCGGCGCCTTGGGCACTTTTGAAAATCCAGCTAGGCATCTACCTCTATTTTCAGGCACCTGAAAACCTTAGGTGCTTAACAGCCTAAATCTCAATGGAACATGGGCTCCTAATTCACCTGGGCCCAGATCTTCAGCTGTATTTATATGCTTTACTCCCATTGATTTCAGAGAGGTTCCTAAATGCCTTTAAGGATCTGGGCCTTCAGCACTTTTGAAAATTTGGCCCTAGATCTGCCCAGCTGTCTGACTTTCACTGTGCTTCAGTGGAATAATACAGGAAAAGATGTTTCCTTTACCATCTAAGTGTCCTGAATGGACAAAATACCTTCTAATGTTCTCCAGGCACTTATATTATTTACCTGCAGTTTCTACAGTGTGCATGCATCATAGTAAGGAGCCATTTGTTTCTTTTCAACTACATGCAGGATCATACGGACTAAAGTACAGCAACCACCCAACCAGCAGGTCCCAGCCTCTAGTCACAGCATAGGTGAGTCAAACTTTTTTTATATGAACAAAATAATATAATGGAATCCAAATATTCTAAAGAACTTTTAATCATTCTTATGGACAGATAATTCTGCATAAAACACTTCAGCACACGTACTAATGCGCCTTCTTTGTCATTTGGCAAGGGCTGAACATGGTAAATGAATTTTATAAATACTGCTAAAAGATTTTGAATTTTACTGATTAGTATGATAAATAGCTTTCACCGTGAGACAGAAAATTGAAATCTAAACCAACTCCCCTCCCCACTAATGGGGATCTATAGAAAGTCAGATAATTAAAGTAATAAATCAAGAAAGGGATACTTATTCATAACATTTTCTGCATCATTAGTCAGTAAGTAGTTTTGAATGTGTTTTTTTCTTCTATCAACCATCCCTTCTATAAGTCTTTGTGCACTTGCAGTCTTGGGTGAAGAGGTACCAAAACTTTCCAAACTTTCTTCTCCTGTTCTTCCCTTCTCCTTCCTAATGCAGATGTTCAGGCCAGAGCAACATGCTCCAGCCAGGTTCCGATGCTGCTCATGTCAGGAGACAGCAACCCCGATTAATACATTTTTGTGGTTAACGGAGTTGGTGGCCTCAGCCCAACTTTCTTGTTCGTGGAGATTTTTGATCTCTTTAAACATTGTCTTAGGCAACTGCATGTGTATTGCATATTCTCCCTTTGTAGGCATGTTCACTCAAATCAGAAGGTGGAGCATTCCTCATTTGAAATGTCCATTTCCTGCAGCGTTCATGCCTCTTTATGTGCAGAATGCAATGAAGGCAGTGAGCAGCGGACATTATTTACTTCAGTTGAACCAAGATTTGTCTTTTATAGCTAGTCCCTAGGAGGTTAAACTTGGGTTTGCTTTCTTAGTAGCAAGGTGTTCCATGGAGGGTTGCTAAAGGAAAGGGAAGGGAAAATGGCCTTGGGGTGACGGTACAAGACTTAGGCAATCTGGGTTCTGTTACCATCGATGCTACAGAATGGGACCTCCATTAAGCACCTTGCTTGTGGGTCTGGTAGCTCATTCTGCAAGTAGCCCCGGTGGGATAAAGTACTGCTCAGTGTGAGGAAAGGCAGCAGAATCTCTGCCCTAGTGTCCTCATCTGTGAAATGGGGGTAAGGCTCACTTCTCAGGTGTGCTGTGAAGTTAAACTGAGAAATATCTGGGAGGTGCTTTTTGCGAGACTCAGTTGGAAAGTGCCTGGGCGTACTGCTATTTCCAGACATTTGGAATTGTTTTATCAAGACAGTGACTCTAAGAGCCTCCGCTGAAGAAAAGCAGCAGCTAGCGTGAATGATAGGTTAAGGCTTGATTGTGTTACCAGTGAGTTCAGGAGCAAAACTCCTGATGGCTTCAGAGGAGCCTTTGTTTATACGGGGCAAATCCTGACTCTGCTTTGCTCTGCATAGATGGAAGCTCGGTGGTTCATCTTGATGCTGTGGCCGCCGAGCACAAACAGAGTGCTGACTCTCCCTGCTGGCACTGTGGGATTAGCAGCTGTGGGACGGCAGTGTGACAGCCCATCCCCTCCTGCACCCACCCCACTGCCCTGGGTCAAAGGATGTGTGTATGCTCATGCTTCCCTGGCCCCAGGAAAGGATGGAGAGCCAGCTGTGGAGAACCTTAAAGAGGCCAGTTGGGCACAGCAACAACACTGGCTGACATCTCCAAATTTACATTGACCTCTAATGCCACTCCCTGTAGGACAGGTCAGTACCCCACCTGCCCTACCGGGGACATTCTGTCAAAGGGAAGCAGCTTTAATTCATGTCCTGGACAGCTCCTGGGGGCTTTCGCTCCATCCTCTCCCCAGCTGGGCCTGCTCACGCTGTCTGCTGTGCTCTAGGGCTCCTGGCAGACCCAGCTTGCAGGCTCTAGCCCTGGCCACCTGCAGCCTGAGTTCTGCCTGTTTGTGTTGACAGAATCCAGGCAGCGAATCATGCACATTGACTCATTCTTACCACATGCCAGGGTGGTGTATGAGGATGGACGGGGAAACCACAGGAAGGAGGGTAAGTGCTGTGCCCATGGTTACAGAGGGAGTCAGAGCTGGGATTCGAACTCTTGGCTTGGGCACTATTTCCATCTGCATCCTTGGTCAAATCACTTAACCATCTTGCCTCAGTTTCCCTACTGGGGATGTTATTATTCAATTACTTGCTTCCCAGGAATTGTGTTGGAGGTTAATCAGTTTGTGCTCGCAAAGCATGTTGAAGATGTAAAGTGCAATCTATAAGTGCTAAGCATTATTATAATTACAGTTATCCTATCCATTCAAAGCCATTCCACCTCTTTAAAGCTGTAAACTGATAACCAGACATTTCGACAACGTCTTCTGATCTTGGTAATCCTTCTTCGAAAGGTTCCCGTAGCAGGGTGCTCACCTCATACTTTCCTCCTGTTTAGTGTTCTGTGTAATACTGGCGAATGACTCCTCTTCCCCTGTTGCAGTTGCTGGCGTCAGGATGAAGGGTTTAATACAAAAGGCTCACTGAAGCACTCCGACGGTTAGATTACCCACCCTGTAGTTCCCCCACTAATAATACATCAGCAGGCTTGGATTGTGGCTTCAGGTTAACTCCATATCACACTAGATTCTTATTTAGTGGCTCAATATGTAATGTTACATTTATTGTATAGAGAACGAGCCAATTTAAAAAAAGATAAACAGTAGATAAAGCACAACATGAGCTTTGACATTTGTGAGGTGCATATATAAGGTGTTTGATGGGTGTGGCAGTGAGACTACTTTTCAATGGCCTTCAATGGTCCCTAAAACAAGCACAGTAGGGCAAACTCAGCCATGGGGGAGGGATAGCTCAGTGGTTTGAGCACTGATCGGTTAAGTCCAGGGCTGTGAGTTCAATTCTCAAGGGGGCTACTTGGGGATCTGAGGCAAAATCAGTACTTGACCCTGCTAGTGAAGGCAGGGGGCTGGACTCAATGACTTTTCAGTTCTATGAGATAGGTATATCTCCATATGTTATTATAGTTGTTGTTGTTAATTGGAGCCTTGGACCTCTAGTCAGGGACTGTTGTGCTAGGTGCTGTACAAACACAGAGAGAAGAATAGTCCCTGCCCCAAAGAAGTTACACTAGAAGAATAAGACGAGAACAGATGGAGACAGACAGACAAGGGAGTGTAATGAACCAGTGACGCAACATTGTGTCAGAAGGAGAGGCGGTGTGCTCAGCTCTCTCATGGCACCACTGCCAGATCCAACTATTTTTTCACAACTCTCACAATCTTTGGTCTTTTTCGTAATGTCTGAGTTGCTGGAATCAGATTATGGCCTGAGAATCGCAGCTTTCATTAACAACAGGAGAAAGCTTCTAGGCCACACGGTGGGAGAGAAAAGGCTGAGACCCGACCCCTCAACACTCTGACACCCAGGGGCAAATAAAAAGGACCCCACATCTTTTTGATTATTTTGTAAATCTAATGATTTTGGGGGCCTGACTCCTGATTTCTGAACACTTGGGTTTGGCAGCACAGTCTGCTGCCAGCCAGTGGTTTTAATGAACAATGGATGCCAGGAACCAGAACCACCGTGGTACTGATAGAAGAGAAGCAACCTGAGTGGAGCACGGCCCTGAGGGTTACTTTAGGGCCCAAAGCTGCTTTCTTTGCTGGAGCGGGGTTCACTTAGTGGCCACGGCTCAACAGTCTTCAGAGTCCTGGGGGCCTTGTAGGTAATCTGAGGGCCTAGTGGCCAAATTATAGTCTGTCCTTCTCTGGGTTACCCCCGGTTGGGCTAGGGGCAGAGGGAAGGGTTGGGAGACCCAGGCCTTCCCTCTCCACTGGGTCCAGAGCAAGAGGGGAGGCTGTGTTTCCATCTCCTCTAGCTGATACCCCAGACCAACCTCCCCTGGGCCACTTCCTGTCTCCCAGGGCACTCTTCCTTTTGGGGCATGGTCCATAACAACACAAGATTCTATTACCACAGCAACCAAATACACAACAGATGTGATCACAGCCCTCTGCCTCCCTCCTCGAGGAGGCTGTTCAAGAGTCACAGTGATTGAGAGAGTCACTTGGGGTTGCCCAGTTCCCTTCCAATGTCCAGTGATTTCCCCCTTGGAGAAAAATGGTCAGGGCCCTGGCTGCCCCATCAGGCCTTGGTCCAGTCCAGGTCCTTCCTTTATGGATTCCTCTGTCGCAGAAGGTCCTAACAGGCTCCCTTCCTGCAGACAGCTTCTTCTTCCCTCTCCCTGTGTGATTGCCAGACTCCCATTTTAATCAGGTCCTCCATTTGGGGCATGCTCCACGGCTGATGTGGAGTGGGGCCTTCTTGGCCCAGCAGTGCTCCATCACCGCTTTCATCTCAGTGAGAGGGTCTGCAAACCCCATCGCATGTGCACACACAAAGCCCCTATTTCAGGCAATTGTGTGTTTGCCACAAGCTATGCTCCATCAGCCCCTCTTCAAAACTCATGTGTCAGAGGAAACACAACAAAACAGGCATGACCATTCAGCTTCTTAGCTGGGGCACTGCAGAGTCACATGAAATTGTTGTGGCTGAGGGTGTGGAAAGTGGTCCCAAGATGACTGGGATGGCAAGAGTTGTGGGCACGCTTTGGCTTTCATGTTCGTCTGCACGCTGACTGCTCTGCTTTTAATTACAGCCTCCACGGGGTCCGTGACCCAAGTCTCGACAGTGAGCACTGACTCCGCAGGCTCCTCCTACTCCATTAGTGGAATTCTGGGAATTACATCCCCCAGTGCTGAAAGCAACAAACGCAAACGCGATGAAGGTAAACGGGCCTATTTTCTCTTTGGTGGGTAGCATGTACTGAAAAAGGGGTGGGCGGCGTTAAAAAGATGCTCTATCTGCTATTGTCCTCAATACTCACTTTCTTAGAATTCACCATATCTAGTTGTGTCTAACATGGGTCCATGTAACCTGCTTTTGTGACTTAATCTGTTAATGTGGGAACTGTTTCTACCGGAGTGCTACTGCCTGGCCAGTTGGGCTGAGATAGGTACTGAGACAACAGTGTTGCTAAGGAGACATTGCCTGTGTGTGCAAGGTTTTCATGCTGGTGTGACTCCATCAATGGCAATGGAGTTTCTTCCGATTGCTACAGGTTTACGTGAAATCACAATCAGGCCCAGATAGTTTGCCCCTGCTCTACTTGAAGTCAATGGCAGCTAGAATGGAAGCAGGATTGGTCCCATGGTTGGGTGCCAGTATTCAGATACGGTAAAGCTCTTGGGATGCATTGCATTTTATCAATGACTTAAGAATAAAACTGAACTAAACTAAGAAAGCTTCCCGCCCATCAGTGCCAATGGCAAGATACATTATTACGATGGCACAACACTGCACCTTGTTAAAAAATAAAATACAAACGAGGTGGGTTAGACTTGTCTGAGGTCGGGATGGTTTATAGGAACAGTTTCCTTTGCCCCAGCTCCCACTGACATCAGTGGGATTTTTGACAGCGAAGGTTGTACTGAAGACTGCTTGATTTTGCTTTGTACGGAGCATTTCCTGTAGGTTTTGCATTTTTCTTAAGGTTCATAGTTCAATGTCACTTTGCAGCTTGGATGTCGCTTTGATGAACACGTTGCATTACCTTTAAAAATAAGAATAATTTAGGACAAAGGACAGGATATTCTGAGTTTGAATTTTTTAAAGATGCCTTAAATTATAACCGACTTTTTCCTTAGAATCATAGAATCATAGAATATCAGGGTTGGAAGGGACCTCAGGAGGTCATCTAGTCCAACCCCCTGCTCAAAGCAGGACCAATCCCCAACTAAATCATCCTTGAAGAGATGTTAAGGATGTTTCTTATTATCTAACCACAGGAGTTCCAGAGGTTAGGAAATACCATCGGGAGAATATGGCAGCCACTCCCACCTATTATAATCAAAGGAGTGGGACAATTTTAACCCTGGGGCAAGTTTAGGGCCTGATCCTGTAGACATTGTTGTATGGGAGTGACTTCACTGGGACATCTCACATGTGTAAATTACTTGCATGTGGCAATGGTTGGAGGATTGAGGCCTTAGTTTGTTTTCTTTCTGCCCATTTGTTGCCACCCCTGCTTCTTAAACTACTACAGTCGTTGCTTTTGTGCAACGGTGGTCACAAAGTGCAGACACTGCAGTGCTTGACGAGGAGTCTGTTCTGCCAGCCATGAGCCTGCCCTGTTCATGGGATTTGCACACACACCTCAAGGGGAGAAATGACCCTGGAGTCTTTGTAAACTCTGGGGCAGGAAGGGAAAAAGCAGTGTTTTCTCGGTGGCCTTGAGCCTTCCAAAGAGCCTGACAGGACATTTAAGCCAGTTATTCTCCTGTTCAATTCATTCCACTCTTTGTATGTACACACAGAAAACGAGCCTGACTTTTAAACAGCCCGGAGTGCCTGTCCAGGTCGAAACAATGAGTGCGTGTGGCCGTTCCCAGGGCTGCACAAAGCAGTCAGGTGCAGAGGGCTGTTTAAATCCTGGGACCATGGAAGTCAATTGCAAAACTCCCATTGACCTCTGTGGGGCCTAGATTTCACTAAGACTGTGGCTGGCTGCATGGGTGCAAAGACTCAGTTTGTACATGCAGTTGCAGTAGGTGTGCACATTAATTAGATGTGCAGTTACACACTTGACTTTTTGAAAATCAGGCCATAACTATACAAATAAATATTGGCATTATAGTAGGAGCAGTAGCAAAATCTGTAGTTAATTAAAGATGTATAACCATCTACTGTGGTGATAAAAGCAATATGGGAACCGGGACAGAAAATTTAGAATCTCCATCCTACAGCCCTGTTTCCAGTCACTTGTAACTTTCCAAAACATTCTCCTTTGGGGCCGACATTTTACAGGGTTGATCTGTGCTGAAACGTGATTTTTAAAAAACTTTGAGCTAACCTTTTCTGCAGTGCATTAAGGGAAAAGCGGCATAGCCCCTTGGGTTTTGGAGAGAGGCAGTCTTAATGTTGCAAACTCTCACAGGGATATCAGAATAGTTTCATAAATTTCTTCTAAAGCCCCAGCTCCTGTCGTCACAGGAGAGTCTCAGATTTCATTTATAAGAAGTAAACCCTCATAGCTGCAGAGAAAAGATTGAGAATGTGACTGTGAAAGGCTCAAACCCAGAAGGCTACCCATCCCCGGTATGCCAATCCGCAATAGCAGTACTGCTATCTTCAGCTGCACACTGAAGCCGCACAGCTAACGGACTCCCTCCTGCAGACTCGTTAAGAGGGGTAGACAGGGTGCTCTGGTAAGTGTCTAGCTAAACGATTCCATGTTATGGAATTTCTTTTTTCTGTCTTAATCCCCTCTTCCTCCTAGGATATTCCATTAACACCCTCCTTCCCCCACTAAGCGATTGTCACCTGCGCACAGTTAAGCACTCAAAATGCACTCCGAGTAGTACAAAGAAGCCCTGCTTTTGTATTGGAGACTCTAGAATAATGGAATCATATTATATTGTATTATTTCAGGAAGAGGAAAATGTGATGGTTTAATGATGGACTGTATAGTAATATATATGCACAAGGGGGCAGAGTTAACTTTGCCATTGATTGACTTTTGGGAGCTCAGTGCTACATGGTTAAGGTTCTCGTGACTTAGTTTTTTGACATATGTCTCTCTCAATATTGAGGGAGGGGTCTGTCTGTCTATAGATCTGTGATAAGCAGAGCCACTGACTAGGTAACCATTGTAAATTGATCTAGGCTTCTGTCTGAGTGGGACAGTGAAATGCAATGAGTTCGCTCTTCAGCTCTGCAAGATGCATCCAGCACTCAGAAGGATTCTTTGCCTTTTTTATTCCTCTCGATCTGGACATTTTTTTTAGCAGCTGTCACCAGTCTTTAACCCAGTGGGTTGCTAGCCTAATAGCAACAGGGGCAAGCCAAATCAGACAATCTTTATTGGCTTATACAGCTGAAGGTGCCATTCCCCCTCCCTCATTGTAAAGTAGACTCGGAGCAGATGTGCCTTGGTGGGGGATCGGTTGCTTTCACTTATAGTTAAAGGACATACTACTGGGGACTGACACAAGGAGCAGACTACACAGTAGCTAGACAGGCTTACTAAAGAGAGATGCGATCGGCTTTCTAAGTTTAAAAAGGCAGACGCCGTTGGGCACGTTTGCGGTTTTGTTTTCAGATTCCCCTCTCTACCTTCGGTTGCTTCATTCGGATTTTCCCTGCGCGTAGTGGGAAGCCCGAGCAATGCATGTTGAGCAGATGGGTGGGAGGATGGAGAATGATCTTATTTTATCATCTTCTAATGAATTCCATTCAGCTGAAAAAAGGCCGTAGAGGGGAGCAGGCAGTGAGCGTGGGACCCACAAGTAGGTTAGGTTACATTTTAAAGACAGGTTTTTACAAATATCCCTATTCAAAGAAATTGTTTTATTCCATTAAAAGTGCCTACATTTTCAGAAATGACTAGGGGCTTGTGGTGGCTCAGTTCCTGAGTGTCCAGCCTGAGCCTTCGTAAAGGGTCCTGGAATTCAGAATGTGCTGAGCAGCTTCCCTCTGAAAAGCAGCATCTCAAATGGGACTCTCAAAAATGGAGGCTCCCAAGATCACTGCTCGGTTTTTAAATGAAGAGACTCTTCTGTTTGGATTTAAACTTTCCCTGGTGATGTTTGCCACCAGGGGTGAACATAGATCAGATGAGGAGGGGGAGTTCTCCAGTTCTGGCTGCTGTCCTCAAATTCAGTTTTTCTTTTGGTGGTGCAGTGTTATGTTGTCTTGTGATGACAGGACAAAGCTATAGGAGAGAATAGGGGAAAAAGACAAAATGTATGCGAAAGGAGGTTGTGTCGCCAAGCAGACTTACATCCAACCAAGGAAATGAATGTGTGTAGTGTGTCTACAATGTGTGTGTGTATGTGTACAGTTGTCCTTTGTGTGTGTTTGTGCAGGGCACAGACATACTGTATGCATTACATGTGTTTGTGCAATGGGTGCGCATTTGTGCAGCTTGCATGTGTACTGTTTGCAGCGTGTTTGTGCAGCATGCCTGCACACGGTGTTTAACGTGTGTGTTTGCACACCGCATGTAGTGTTTGTGCAATGTGCACTGTAAACAATGCATATGTAGGGTGCCTGTAAGTGGTGTTCAGCGTGTTTGTGCAGTGTGCGTGTGTGCAGTGTGAGTGTGTGCATGTGTATGCGTGCAGTGTGGGTGTGTAACGTGTTTGTGCGGTGATTGGGTGTGGGTATAGCTCAACAGGGTCACGTCCCTGGAGGGCCCCACAAGCCCATTTCTATACGTATGAGATTTTGTAACAAAACTCCAAATGGGTGCTGATGCTCTGCCTCTGCAGTCACTGAACTCACCTTGTAGTTACTGCATGTGAGAAGAGGTTTAAATACGTGTTTTTTAACAGAGAGATTTGATGCAACCTCTCTCTCTCTCCTCCAGGATTTCTCTGTCTGTCTCCCCTGGCCAGCAGGAGGGGCAGGCTCCCTACAGAGGTGGCAAAGGGGGCTCCCAGCTCAGCTGGGACACCTCTTCATCTCCCATCAGGTGGTGCTGTTGCTACCCCTCCTGGCAATGTGGCTGGGAGTCCCAGAAACCCCTCAGCCAGGCACTAGCTCCTCTTGCTGCTCCCACTGCAGAGTCTGCTGTTTGGTGGGGTCTCAGCTCACAGTCCAGGCTGAAGGGACGCTCCGGGGCGGGGAGCTTTCCTTTTCTTTAACCCTGGCTTGTCACTGGCTCTCTGCACCACTGGGCTAGTGCATGAGACCTGCAAGTGAAAACGGCTGTGCACCATGATTTGGGTTTGGCGAGCCTGTTCCCATTGGCCGAGCTGAGCGCTGTGCGCAGAGCAAACAAACCTACCTGGACGGAAGCACCCGTGATTTTGAAAACCGTTTCAGGACACACACTCCCAAGACACACACTCACACACACAAACCAATCAAAGGCCAAGTGCAATGAGAGCAGGACTGCATCAAGGCCCTGTAATGAGTAGGGCTGGGTTTCCCTCCTTCTGGGTGCATGGATCACGTCCTCTCGGCAGGACCATGGCCACCAGCTGCTGTAACGTCCAGGCAGAGCGGTGGGCATGTCTCCACCACAGTTAGCATGTGGTGAGCAGGAGGCAGCCTGGCCGCGGGCAGGAGTGCGCAGCACTGGGGAGGGGAACGGGCCAGGGGATGGAAATCTGCATTCCACAAAGTGCTTCCATCACAGTGTGTCATTGCTGAGTGCAGGGCTAAGGTCCGATACTATTGGAACTCTTCTTTCCGAGGTTATCAGAAGGGATCACCCCACATTTTTAGCCACTCGTCCAGCTCCCCTAGCTTTTACCTAGGTCACCTCTTAAGAAGAGCGCCATTGATTTCAGCCAGGAGCGTATTGTCCATAGCTCCCTCACTAGCTGGGGGTCTGGCCTACAGCTCTTTAGTGTACTTACCCATCCAGTGGGTTCTCATCCCTGGCCGTACACTGCTGTGTCTGTGTGCCACTGGGAGAAAAATCTGCTGCTTTATTTATCTTCTGCTTCTCTTTGCTGCTTATGCACCAGGCAGCCCACTTGGAACATTCTCCCTCTTACAGACCCAGATGATAACAATAATTATGATTTTCTCGGGCCAGCCCCCTCCCCGCTGTAAATTAGTGCAGCCCCAGTGACTAGGGCTCTGTTGATGTCCACCAGCTGTGGATCTAGCTCATCAATATTTCACCAGTGCCAGAAGTAGTCATGACACTGTAGAGAAGATGTAGCTCCTGCCCTGAAGGATGAAAATCTTACAAAGTGTAGCCCTTACTCACTCTGAGGAGCATTTACTCCCACGAGCAGTGCCACTCTTCGATGGCACTGCTCCAGGGAGTATGCTCTCCCCATCAGGGCAATGGGCAAACAAACGAACCATGGTAAAAGCCGGCAAAGGAGAGAGAGACCGGCCTGGGTGAGGACAGATAAAGCTGTTCAGAAGCCGGGTGTCCTGGTAAGGCCAGGTGCTCTGGTGGAATGCTAGTGCTGTGTCACTGGGGCGGCGATGTTGCATGTGCAGCATGTGAGTGTCTCTCCTTCCCTCTCTGCTCTTTACTGTTATTTTTCATTTGGGAATGAGATAGGGCA
Source organism: Gopherus flavomarginatus (assembly GCF_025201925.1). Lineage (NCBI taxonomy): Eukaryota > Metazoa > Chordata > Testudines > Testudinidae > Gopherus > Gopherus flavomarginatus. The sequence goes on from NC_066619.1 coordinate 126,191,579, forward strand.
AGAGAAGGGGAGCTGGTGGGAAAGGAGAGGAGGCCGGTGGCTGGGAGCTAGCTGAAGGAGGAGGGGATTGGGAGGGGAAGAACAAGGATCTGAGGGGTGCTGGAGGAGGGAGACAGCTCCAGCACATGGGGAGTGGGGATGCTTGAAGAGTGGCCTGAGTGCAGAAAGCCAGAATGGGAAGAGCCAGAGGCGAGGGCTGATACATGCAGGAGCAGGGCCGTTCGGTGCATGAGGAGCTCTATTGATGGGAGGTGGAGGGAGCCAGCTGGTGGGGGAAGGAAGGCTGTTGAGGCCACAGCCTGATTCTCTTGTCCTGGTAGAGGGCTATTTTGGGCAACTGCTTCCCAAGCTTTATAAACTCTAAACGTGTCTCCTTTTGGTTTCCCTGGCGACTGCGGAGGCTTCTTTGAGGTCAAGAGACTAGGAATTTCTTCTCCCTTTCTCCCTTCTGCACATGGACCAAAGGAGGGAGGGGAGCTGCTTTGAGTAGGTTCCTCTTTCTCTTCTCACATGTACCCAGGGAAGGTGGTGTCTGCCCGGGTTTCCTAGGGTCATTTGAAATTAGATCACATTTATATTCCGGGATCCAAATACCTGTCAGACATTAGGGCGCTCACTAAGGAATACCACCTGACAATGGTTTACTTGCCATGTGTAATATAGAGAGCAGCTGGGGCAAACGCGCTTCTTGTCCTCACCACTGAGGTGAGAAAAGCCATTGCACCACATGGCTGGTTCTTCAGCAGCTGCGCTGGTGCAAGGAAGTTTCGTGCCCTAGGCGAAATGTCCACCTTGTGCCCCCTCCCCCGCTAACCTCGCCCCCTGTGGCAGCTAACTGAGCCCGCCACCCGGGGAGCCCATCCCCCTGTCCGGGGAGGCCCCCCCCGCAGCAGCTACCCCCCCTCTGCAGCTAACCCCACCCGGGGAGACCCCCTCGCCCCACAGCAGCTAACCCTGCCTCAGGAGACTCGCCCCCTCTGTGGCAGCTAACCCCGCCCGGGGAGTTCCCCCCCCTGCAGCAGCTAACCCCGCCTGGGGAGACTCCCCCCGGGGCAGCTAACCCCACCTGAGGAGCCGCCCCAGCTCTCCTCCACTCCGCCTCCTTGCCTGAGTGGTCTTTTAGGCTCCTCCAACCACTAGGCACCCTAGGCGGCTGCCTAGTTTGCCTAAATGGTTGCACTGGCCCTGTTCAGCAGGGTTTTCCTTCTAGACTTGCTCAGGTAGATTTCATGGAGAAAATAAGGGTTTGGTCTTTGAGAGCCTTGTAGGTTCTAGTCAAGTTGGAAAAAACTCATTTAAGACCTTGTGATATTGCTGGTAATTAATGTTAATTGCTGGAAAGGATTTTGTGATGGAAAACACATGCAGGCTGTTCCGGTCAGCAAAATGGTGCAGTCTAGCTCAGAAGCCAAAGACTATGGACCAGATCTTGAGCTGGTGTAAATTGGCATAGCTCTGTTTATATCAGGACCAGATATTATATGCTCTGGGCTAAAGCTATCCTCGTAGGTGGACACCTGATATTCCGCATTTCCGTGCATAGGTATCTGTTGAAATAATTCACTGAGGAACGTAGCCTGTGAGGACATAAATGGTGAGGGAAGCTGTCAAAAGACTGGGCGGGAAAATGCAGAAGGTTATGGAAAGAAAAAATCATTCGCTGATGGAAATTTTATATTATATTTTATATTAGAGGTGTGCTCAACTAAAGTGCCTGACAAAAGTCAGTGACAGCACTAGTATGCTGGGTTCAGAAGAGGTCAAGTGGGGTTTAGGTTTACCAGAGAGTGATTCAAGATTTGTTCATCATATGTGAGCAATGTTGTATAGCTTACAAATTATTAATTTATATATATATATATACTCTCTCTCACACACAAACCTAAAAACCAAAGACATATGGCAAAAAAGGAATGGGAAAAATAGACATAGAAATTAAACTGTTTGGAATCTACATGTAACAAGCAATGTGAGAGTAAAGAAGAACATGAGAAACAATGGATGTTTGGAATCTACTTATACAGTTAGTAAATCCTTAGTCACATGCGTATTCTTTACTCATGAAAATATTTCTGTTGATTTTAATGAGATGAAGATTTTGAGGGTCTGGGGGCACTGATTTAAATTCCTTCCTCATTCAAATCGTTCTTTGAGTTCAGTAATGCTTTCCAGATGTCTCAAAATACTATGAGATGATTGTTCAATCAATGTATCCATTCCCCGAAAGCAACTATATCTACACCCACACATTGAGAACAGCCTGTAACATGATTCGATTTGGACTTTACTCTCTACATCACAATAATGACTCCATGCATGGTATTTCTAATGCAATCCACTGCTTGCTGGAATTATTTCAGAGGAACCATGCAAGCTAAAATGCTGGAACAAGATATTACACTTCCTGCTGTTGCCTTTATGGGCTTGATTTTCCACTCGGTTACACCATTTTTACATTGGTGTAACTCCAGCGGACTCTAGGGATTTACACTGATATAGGGTTGCTGTTAAAAGGCGGAAAGTATTTGAAGTATTAGTAGCACTTGGGCCAGATTCACCAGTGTGCTCTGGCTGCTGTGAGCCATTCCAGTGAGGCAAAATAGTCATTAAACCAGGCTTAACTGGCGACTTAGCTGTGTTCATAGTTACCCAGTGTCACTGGAGCTGTGGCAAGCAGCTAGTGCACCCCAGTGAATCCTGCTCTGCCCTGTCAAGGAGTGCTAGGCACAGGACAGACCTGTTATCCAGGCTGGATGCTTGTCATCTCCAACACCAGTCAACGTCAGCAGTCTAGTCTCGATTCCCTAGCTGAACTGTGAAGCACTTGTAGGATTTTATCCTGCTGCTTTCTGATGGAATTAACATTTAAAGTCTCTCCCATCTACATTACAGATCGGTTGAGGTGCTATATAGACACAGTCCAGGAGTTGCATTATATGCACTGTGGGGTTGCATTAGAGAGTGATAGATTTGAAGGCCAGGAGGGACCATTGTGATTGTCAAGTTTCACCTTGTGCACAACACAGGCAGTAGACTTAAAGTATGAACTTCTGCCACTTGAGCTAAAGGACAAAGTTCAACTATCTCCTTCCTTCTGAAATTAGCTGTGTTTCCTTAAGTTTGGACAAATGACATTAAATGATTTATTTGTACAAATCTCCTGTGTGAAATAGATCAGCCTCTTTCCATTGTTGCCAATCATTAGATTATATTTTCCCAGTGTTTTCCAAGAGGATTTATCCCATAGCTGGTGCCTATCGTTCAATCAGTGGAATATGATTGTTGTCTTTGTTGTATAGTAGCTTTATGTTGTGTGAGGATGTACATTGTCATTAAGTTCTTTGTTATCAAGTTCTCTCCAGTTGTTGTTGTTTTTTGTTCTGAAGTCCATTTATAAGAGTGATGGTTGATAGATGTACATTTAAAAATTTCACATTTTTGGTTTTTCCCCTTTCTCCCAGACAGTGGAATGAATGAAATCCGGGGATTATTTTCTGTTGCTCATTTTTAATTTTAATTTTAACTTTTTTTTTTTTCATTTTTCCACTCTGTAACCTTCCAAAACTTCCTCCTCTTTGAAAGAGCTGGAGAGCGGCCAGAGGAAAAATGAAACTCTGCTCCTCTAACTTTGCCAAAGCATGAGAAGTTTTGAAACATGTCAGAGGAGCAAATGGAAAAAATAAAGAGTGGGGGGAGAAATCCAGTTTATAGGGGAATCACTTGATTCTTCTCAGGTGTGCGTCTTTCAAGGTTAGCTAGCCCAGGCCCTCCTGCCCTTGGAGAGCAAGCTATCCTGTTACACAGCTCAGCTAAGTAAGTTCAAGCTGCAGCTGATTGCCTCCGTGATAGGCCTATTGACTTGAGGCAATGCCCGCAACAGTTAATGAGGGTCTTTCTAGGGACTGCAGTGGGTGCTGGATGAGGCCCATGCAAAACATGACTCAGCGAAATCCTGCCTTGCTGGTGAGAGCTGATGGGACCACAGCACAAGGTAGGGACAGGTCAGTGGTTTGAGCATTGGCCTACTAAACCCAGGGTTGTGCGTTTAATGCTTGAGGGGGCCATTTAGAGAACTGGGGTAAAAAAAACTGTCTGGGGATTGGTTCTGCTCTGAGCAGGGGGCTGGACTAGATGATCTCCTGAGGTCCCTTCCAGCCCTGATAGTCTATGATTCTATGAAGGTGGTATGGCTGCTGGCATATCTTCAGTTCTCTGCATGCCACAAGCCAGTGGGCCTTCCTGGGACACTTTCCATCCTGAACCCTCATGTAAAGGCAGCAGCAGCTGTTCTACAGCTCTCTGGAGTAGTACCCAAAACACTTGACAATGACTAGGCAGCTCCTGCATTGTTGTGCTGATCAATATGGTCTCTTTGTTTCCTGGTACTCCCCTGTCTGTCTGTATCCACTGGCTGTTTCTTGGCTTATGTTTAGATGGCAAGCTCTGTGGGGCAGGGGTGATCTGTTTGTGCAGCACCTAGCCCAGTGTGGTCCCGGTCCAGAACTGGGACTCCTAAGTGCTTCAGTTGCCTTGTTTCACCTCAGAAGTGGTTGCATTTCAGTGGTGGATAAAGTAATTCCCAAGTCTAGTTTGATTATTAGGATCAATGCAGACTCAGTGGGCTCGCTGTGCAAATCCAGCTGCAGGATCTGGCCCTTCCTTTGTAAAGCGCTGGAGGGACAAAGACTGGATACAGATGCCACATATTGCACTGATAGACAAGGTGGGTAAGGTTAATATCTTTTATTGGACCAGCTTCTTCTGGTGAAAAGGACAAACTTTTGGGCTGCACCGAGCTCTTCTTCAGGTCTGGGCAGGTCTCTGAAAGCTTCTCCTTTTGACCAGCAGAAGTTGGTCCAGCCAGAGATACCAGCTCACCTTGTCTCTCCCATAACCTGGGACCAACACAGCTACCACGCCACTGCAGAGAACGTCTTACTGACATGTATTGGATGACAGGGGCAGAGGTGCTCTGAACATGGAGCTCTTAATATGAGTCAATTAAAAGTGTGTGGGTCTCTCTCCGCCTCCACATGGCAGCATGTGCAGCTGCTCTCTGATTTTGCTAGTTGGATCCTTTTCAAAGCTCAGGGAGGCTAGTGAGGCTAGTGTCTGTCTCTCCTCCCCTGCCTGTCTGTCTGCCTCCCTTCCTCTGTCTCAGTGTCTGTCATTCACAACTGTTACAAATCCTGGAGCAAGATGGTGTACGGGCTGTGAAATGGCTGCGTTTGGTCCCCCTTGGCCAGCCACTGAGAGCTTTTATGAATGGAGCAGTGTTTGCCTCAGGGATCAGGGCTGTGAAGAGCTCATTAATGGATAATGAATTCTCCCCCCTCCCGCCGTTCCCTGAGAAGGAGTGGTGGTGATGGTGGCGGTGGTGGTTTGACACAAACAGTGACAGGGCGTGATCTGCCGATGAATGGCCACTGTCATTTACAGAGTGATCGGGTGGCAAGCAGCACTGCCGCTCTCTGTTCTGGGCCTGGGGCTTTGATCTCTGGGAGTGTGTTGGCTTCCGCCGAGCCTCTAAGGGACACCTATTCAAACCCTCCCCCACTTCCCCCAGACAGACTAAAAGGAACTGGAGTCTCATACACACACATGCACACACACAGTGTTCAGCTAAATGCTAATGCCATTCAGCTACCCAAAACTGGAGGCATCTGCAAAGAAGAGCCTCGTCTTCCTTTAGACGGATCAGTGGGGGCAGGGAGGGGAGTTTTTCCTTGTCTGGAACCACATTAAAAATGTGAATTTATTAAATGCATCTGGCTTTTCTTAGACCAGGCACTCACTTTGCAGGCTGAACAGGGAGCTTCCCAAATCAGCATTCTGAAATGGAACGAAACCAAAACGTATCCAAATTCCCCACGAAATGAAAGCCAGGAAACGAAATGAAAGGAAACCTTTTGGGTTGAACATTCTGGGTTTTTCATTTCTGTAAAACAGAAACATTTCGTTCCGATTTTGACTTTTGCATTTGTTCAAACGTTATACAGGACAAAGTAAAAGTACAAAAAAGTCATTTCCAAAGGGAATACCAAAATGCTCCATTCTAATAGTTTTCTGAAACTAATTTTCACTGAAATTAACATTTTCACAATGTTTCAATTTCAGCCAAAAAGCATTTTCTGTTGAAAACACAATACGCTGGAAAATTAGCAGCCGGCTCTAGTAATGAATTCCTATGTGTAGATCTCATTTGTTACTGTGGCAGGAGTCCCCAAATCCTGCACGTCCCTGAGTATGAGCAGCCCTGACACCCAGCCCTGATCCCCTCGCTACACCTGACCCTGAGCTTGGCCCTGAGCATCTCACTATATCTGGCCTTGAGCATAGGGTGACCAGACAGTAAATGTGAAAAATCGGGATGGAAGTGGGGGGTAATAGGAGCCTATATAAGAAAAAGACCCAAAAATCGGGACTGTCCCTATAAAATCGGGACATCTGGTCACCCTACTTGAGCACAAATGTAACAGGGTGGCCCGTTCCTTTAAGGGCCAGAGGCTTTGGGCCTGTCATTCCTGTTCAATTACCCCTGCCTGCTACACCTGGCCAGGGGAGGTCTTAAAAGGAGGCAAAACCAGCAACTGAGGGCTGGTGGGGGGGGGCAGTGGGCTGTTCTGTAGTGGGCCAGTAGCCTAAGTGGAGATAAGAGCCAATCAGGGAGTGCAGCCCCCTGAAACCCTGCATGGGGGGGTGATGGTGCTGCCCTTTGGACAGTGAGTTTGAAGCTCAGGAGACAGGTTGGTGCTAGGAAAGTCTTGCAGCTGGGGCCAGCCTGCAAAGAAGGGGACTAACAGCTGAGCCTGGCTGGGCTGCAGATTTACTTGTTTTGCTATTTTTGGTTCAGTGAAAGACTCTGAAGCCCCAAAAGAGGTTGAGCCCTGTTATGAGGCCAGGCCTGTGGCCAGAGCGAGCTGGAGAAGACACTGAGAAACTGAGGCAGGGCTGCTGCAGTACCATTTTCAGCCATGGAACACCTTGATTTTTTTCATTTTGAAATGACTATCTGTTTCTAAGAAAATATCTAACAAACAATCTGTTTCTAAATGATAAAATAAATCAAGTCAAAATCAGAACAAAACATTCTGATTTTTATGAAAAACTTTCAATTGACCTGAAATGATGTTTTTTTCAAAAACTTCATTTTGTGGCAAATTTTTAAATTGTTTGTTTTTTTGTTCTGATTCAGAACAAAAGCAAATTTTGAAATGTCAGAATTTCTCAGGAAAAGAAATCCTGAGTTTCAACCAGCCCTAAGAAATATCTGTCTAGCCAGACCAAGAAGACAGCTAAAAAAAAGACTTAGGTGCAGTGAATAATGGTTTTAATGGTGGTGATTTTGTTTCAAGCTGGAAGTCTTACATTATCTCGCACTTTCCACTTCACCCGTGTACAATCTTAAGATGTTGGATTTCATTTATATATTGTGGGAGAGAGCCAATAGTGAGGATAATAAAAATTGGGAGAATGGGGGGAAAAATGGAGAGAAAGGTAGATTCTCATCAGGCTACATTGTCGCAATCCAGTTACTTTGTTCTCTATATAAAATACTTTTCAATTATTTGCCTTCATAAGTAATTAAAGACAGGCCAGAGCATCTTTTGCAGGGGAAAATGGCAGCAGTCAGTGAGCATTGTGGTGGAAATATATTTAAATTAGAATAATCCAGATCTTGTTTGCTTCTAGGGTTGGCTGCAGTATTTTGACTTGCAGAAGGGAAGGATGCCATATACTGCTCGTTTTGTTCTGGAGTAGGGTGGGGGTGGTGCATGGATTGACTGATTTCTCAACTGGCTAGTGTAAACCTGCAGGTGTTACAGTGCAGTAGATTCAGCTTTGTAATTATGGGTCAGTTGACCTCTCAGTGAAGGTCAATTGGATGAAAACTGCTTTCAGTGGGCCCACTATAAGGAGGTGAATTGTGACACCTGCTGCCAGGCCTGAGAGGAACAGTCCGGGACATTTCATTTTGCGGCACAGCCAGGCTGCTGAGCCCTTGTTTCAAAGGGAGCCTGCAACTCGACCAGTTGTGCCTTTAAAACCCCGTGAAAGGTAGAGTTATTCCTGTTGTGTACGTTGGCTTTTCTGACAGGACCGGAATGCAGTCAGACAACAGCAGTGATGTTCGTCTTCCAGACATGGGCAGATAAGGTTTTACACTGTCTCCTCTCTCCCCCTTTTCTGTACGTAAATCTATGTGGCTAACATCTGTGCAAGTGCTTCCCCTACATCAAATGAAATGCTTCAAGCTTTGCCAGTGAAAGGAGTGCTGAGGAAATGTAACCTTATTCCAGACTTGCTCAAGTCAAACTAATGCAAATTTCTGCCGGTGACAAACAGGGCTTTGAAACATGCTGAGCTCATACCCACCTCAAAGGGCCTCTTACAAAGCATTAAATCATTTGGCTGCTCAATAGTTAAAACTGTTAGAAGGAACTATTTGAAACCAGGTACAGTATTTTTCTACACCATATTTTGTCAGAGTGCCCTGAGGCACTGACCTCATCATCCCTGTCTTATTTCAGAGTAGATTTTGCAAAGAATTATAGGCCCCACTTCTGCAAATGAAGCCATGTGGATGGACACTTGCTCTGGCCAAAGCTGTACTTGGCCACAAAGGCCAGGCTGTATGGAAAGCCATTGTCAGTGTCAGAACATCAAGAGGCTTTTGGGGGAGGGAGGGCCAGGGGGAAAGAGAACTGAACTTAGAGATGGAGTGAAATAATAGTTGCAAAACCCAAGATTGTTGACAAAAATTAGATATCATATCTAGCATAGCATATCTAGCATAGCATATCTTCCCTGAAATCCCAGAAACTTTGTGAAAAATTTAACAAGAGAGTTTTGCGACACTGATCTGTGTTTGTATAGTGCCTAGCACAATGGGGTCTTGCTCCGTGACCGGGTGCCACCAGAGAGCTCTAATAAATAATAACAGGCTGAGGAAGTAGTGGTGATGTCACCTGTTTAAAGGCCTCATAGCTTGAAGAAATGAATGCAGGTCTGTGAGCCCCAGAATTCTGAATGCTGTTCCTCTCTCATTTTGATTGGGCATCAGACTTTGCACTTATTTAGTACTGAACTGAATTCCTGAAGCTACTCCATGAAGCCCAGCCATGGTTGGCCCAGGTCAGGTGACTCAGGTCTTGGGCGGCAGGGCTAGAAACTGCAGTGGAGACGTTCGGGCTGGGGCCGGAGCCTGGGCTCTGAAACACCGTGGCAGGTGGGGGAGGGGTTCAGAGCCTGGGCTCGAGCCTGAGCCCAGCCTACTAGACTGCAACTTTTAGCCCTGCAGCCCGAGCTCCATGAGCCCGAGTCAATTGCCCCTGGCCCTGAGGCTCGGTGCTGGGGGATTTATTGCAGCGTAGCTGTATTGTTCTCCTCATTTTGCCTGTGGAGGTTTACTGAAGTTAAAGGACTTCTTCGTAGTCACTCAAAGCCAGGATCAGACAGCGGGGCTGAAATCCGGGCTCCTTTGACTTCAGTGTGAGTTTTGCCATTGATTTCAATAAAGCCGAGACTTGGTCTTGCATCCCCTGGCTCCCTCTCTGTGGCTAATTTGCTAGGCTACAGTAGCTTTCTAGGGCTGAGTTACAAGCCCCTGAAAAATGCGATCCATAATGGAAATGCTGCTGTTTATTGGCGCTCCTATTAACGGCTGTAATGACGACGTTAAGCTTTTGTTCATGTTCTGTCTGGAGGCTTGTGAAAATAGTATTCCTTTTTAAAATGGACTGACTGGGCCAAATTTTCCCTCTCCTTCACCCAAGGTTTCCAGTGAGAGAGTCTGTCCTGTCACATAGCAGGATTCAGTGTTAAAATCTTCTTTTCTCACCCCTCTCTTTTTTTTTTTGTGGCAAAGTAGATACAGATAAAACATAAAATCAGCCTTGCACTAATCCAGCCCATTAATAACATGCAAATAGAGACGTTTAGGGTCAGGATATTGGAAATCTGTCAGTAACAGCCATCAGTGACCTTAAAAGCTTTCTGAGAACATGCTTACTATGTCTTCTCAAACCGTGCCGTCAGCAGTGGCCTGTTGGTTGCTGGTGCAGCTCCAATATGAGGAATCTGTTTTCTCTGTTCTTGGTGTTTTCACTGCCATTTGCTAGGTGCAGATGGTTCTTCTGTCTGCACAGGAATACACTGTCAATAGCATGCTGGGTCTCTGACTATCTGGAGACTGATCACCAATATATTTGAACACCTTCATGGTATCTGATTGGCCTTCAAACACATGATGCCAGTGTCCTGGTTTGTTTAAATGTCTTCTATTCATCCTGCAGAAGCTGCCCTAGTGGTGGCTATGACAAGAGCTGGTAGGAAAATGGGTGCATGGAGGTTTCCATGGAAAACATGGACAATTTAAAAAAAAATTGTGTTATCAAAAAATTTCTACAGAAAATTTCAACTTGTTGTCAAAAACTGAACAAGTTTCAGCTGAAAAGCAAAAGTTTCAACTGGGAAAATTGGAACTAAATATTTCATTTCAGGTGGGGGCAATTCAAACTGAAATACTTTGGGATGTTGGATTGAGTTGCAACTTTTCAGGTTGGCTCGATATTAAACTGTTTCTCCCTGAACTGCCTCAGTGTCTCATGGGCATTGTAGTTCAAATGTATTATATCCCTGTTCTCTGTGGGCCAAACATCCTGCTCAGACTACATCTCTCAGATGCACATGGGCTCCCTCTAGCTGACATGTCTCAGTGCTTAACAATGAAGTCAGTTCTGGTGCATCATGGCAGACTTAGTGTGGCTAGGAAGCCTGGCCCGTAAGGGAGAATGGGGTTCTGAGGTCCACCGTGGCTGAGGAGGACAGTTCAATGTCAAACTGAGCTGACACTAAACTTTTCAGTTCTGGAATGTTGACATGCTTCATTTGGATCAAAAACATTGACAGGGAATGTTCTGATACCTCTGAGTTGAAAGTTTTGGTGTTTGGCCCAAAACATTTGCGTATTGGCTGAAAACACAACCAGAAACATTGGTGTTCGAGCAGCCAGTTCAACAAGAAATCAACATTTTCCACAGAAAGCAGCCACTTTTCACAAAAAATCCATTTGGTCAACCCCCCTCAACTTCCTGTCAAAAAATGTGAAACAGAATTTTTACAGTTGGGCATAACTATGACCTTGATATGATTTGTAGAGCTGTTACCACAGGATTGCCAGCCATTTCACGTTTGGGATCTAACAGTTTCTTGCCATGCAGGTAGCTTTTTGGCATTGTCACAGTATTCCTTCTGTTTTATTTTCCTGGCAAATCATTGTTGTGTAACTACCCCAGCTTTAATAGTCTTTGGCTCAAGAAGCTTCTTAGATATCAGTGCTAAGATTTTTGTTGTTCTGCTCTTGAGACTTTCAACTGGTGAGCCTAATCAAGTATTGATGTGTGCAGGGCTGAAAGTAACTTAAAGGACTTACCAGTACTCCAGAGTCCTTTCCAGCCTGAGGGCTCCATTTCTTCAATTTTTGCAAAGATTTAAGTTATCTTTGGCCATTTTGTAATGCTAAAGATTGTAGCCTGGGCACTTGGTGAGGGTGGATAGCTATTGACTCTCATGAACTGTATCCAAAGAAAGGAGGGATGAAAAAATGGAAGATACATGATGTCTAGGCAGGATTGATTCTAAAGAAAATGTTTTTCATAATTTTACAGGAGCAATCCATGAGCAGCTCTTTGAATGTTATCTATGTGGGGTATTTTTCTGGCCCCCACTACACCAGTATGGGAGCACCTCCCAATCTGTAGTGCATTTGTCCTCCCAACATCCTTGTGGGGTAGGGAAGCACTGTGCCTCACTTTCCATCTGTACAATGAGGATAAGTGACTTGCCAAAGGTTGCACAGGGAATCTGTGGCAGGGAAATGAACCCAGGTCTCCAGATGCCTAGGTTTGTGCTTGAACCCTCCTGCACCATCCTTTCCAAATCCAGATAAAAATGTTTCTGAAACATAACAGTGGCATTCCCCCATGGCTGCCATACTGATAACTGTGAAAATGGGGACTCTGGATCAGAACCTGAACTGGTATAAACTGACACAACTCCCCTGAAGTCAATTTAAACGAGATGAGGATCAGATCCTGTAGATTAAGTGTGCCTGGATTCTTTCCTTGCTTAACCAGTGCTAAAAGGTCTCCCTAAAAGTTACTTTTTTGTCAAGAATCTCCTCCCATGTAACTTTCACACACACATCCTCTTCTACCAAACAAGAGAAATGGAGGTTACATATATGTGTCTGAGTTCCCAAGCAGCTCTTAGAAAACGCAGCCCTGCTGTCACTAGGAGCATCACACTTGTGTTTGGCGATACTGATTTGGTTTCTGAAGTGTAAGCAAACACTAAGCTGTCACGGTTTAACCTGTCCATAGCAAGATGGACACCAGCATGGATAGAGAGGAGGAAATTGCCTGTGCAAACTGTGTCTGTGCAAAGTGAGTTCCCTGGAAAGTGATAAAATTGCAATCATCTGCCAAATTGATTCCACTCTGCCTCGCTTTACAGCTCTTTCCTCACTTCAGGGGAGAGATACGTATCTTCCTATGAAAGCTGCAAACTTCCCTGCAGATTGGCACCACCATCCATAATACAGCACAGGCCGTGCACCTCTTCATCACCCTGGAGACAGAAACAAGACTAAATTGTTCCACAGTGGTCAGCCACGCTGTAGCCACTGCAGTGAGGGGTCATCAACCTCTGATATTTAAAAAATAACGGTGCGGCTTGAATTTGCTTCCTGTCTTCCATGCTGAGTTTGTAAGCCAGTCACATCTAGCTAGTCACTGCAAAATTGAGCCTGGAGCTTCCTGTTTAGAAACCGACAACACACATCCCAGGAAATCATGCTATCTCCATTAAACTGAATGCAACTAGTTAATAATCACCAGTTCAGAGGGTGCAAGGAGCTTTCCTATTACTCTGGAGGTTTCTCTTAAGAACAACCCTACAGCCTAGCAGATAGTTGCTCTAGGTGTGTGTGTGTGTGTGTGTGTGTGTATGTGTGTGTGTCTATCTGTAATCTGAATCTGTCAATATTCTGAACATACACAGTCGTCACGCACACAAACAGGATCAAATTTTCAAACCAGCCTTAACTAGGCCTCCACATTTTATGCCCCAAACTTTCTCATAAAAGTGATCGGTTATGCAATGAAAATCATCTGAGCTGCTCAAACATCAGGTCTGTAGGCATCTGAATTGTTAAGCTAATGCCTGCAAGTTGTGGCAGCAAAAAAATGATCCTTTTTTATTACCCTATCCCACTGTGCTAGTCACTGTACATTCATATCGCAAAGAATTGGTCCCCGTCCCAAGGATCTTACAATCTAAGGCGACAGGTTTTTACAAATCTGGTCTCTGGTGTGTATGAATGCATTTGCAAGTGTGTGTGTATATACACACAGGCATACCGTTCTCCATTGCCCTAACCCCTAGAGATAGTAAACAAAAGGAAAATGAGAGCCTTTCAAAGGAAGTTGATATACAATATGTAAATATATTAGGTTGATTATATTACATTGATTATAATTGATTTTTGTTGGGTACTATTTTTTTTGTGTTTTAATATATAGTAGTATGTTTATATCTAGATCTACAGATGTGTTTCTCTCACGTATACTCACAAACACTCTGTGTTATGTATGTACAGTAAATGGGAAGACCCACCTAATTATAGCTATAAATTATGCAAAATAGGTAATATATGTATAAAAGATTACTCTGGATCTGCATATATTATCACTGATTTTTGCCAGCCTCTTTCGACAGGCTACCGGTTCCCCCTTGCTTGAATTCAGGACATCCCTTTCAATTGGGTCCATGCACGTCTTTGGACGTTGAAAGCAGTATAAGGAGAACAGATATTCTTATGTTCTGCACAGTGCCCAGAAATATGGTGACCTCGCCTTTTCGTCTGTGATTAGCATCTGCCTGTTCATTCCGGTATGACCTACTGTGCTGCCCTGTGCCTTACGTTTCTAATCATCTTCCAAGTCCCGCAATCTTTGTTGAACTCTGACATCCAGGGCTAGTCATTTGGGTCACCGACATTCATCTGGTAACCCTCCAACCCCATTAACACGATGTTGTCGCCAATCTTCCTCCTTTCCCTCCTAACACAGGGAGAGGCAGCGACATTTGTGCTCCAAAGTTGAAAATTGTTTTACTTTTGTGTGGAAACAGGGCTATTGGCTTATGTTACTGACAGTAGTCCAGGGGTGTCTTGGGGCAGGGGGCAGTGTCTTAAGGATCACATTAAAAAGGAGAGAGACGTGCTTTGGGACGCTTCTTTGGGATAAATCCACATCAATATCCCTGATGAATGGAGATATGCCAGATAGGTTCTGTTCTTGCGGACTGAGAGCCTCCTATGTTATGTTCCTTACAATTCACAATGGCCGCCTAGGGTTTGCACGTGGGATGCTTGCCCCTTCTCTTGCATTTCATTTCTCAGTGGATGTTTTATCTAGCTATTTATCAAGGTAGCAACGCCAGCCTGTAACTGCTAGCACTTGGATGGCTGAATCACCTCCTGAAATACAACTGCAAAGGAACAGCAGCCCAAACTAACGCCAACTTCAGTCCAAGGGAGGAGGCAGAAAGCTCTTTCAGCAGATGTTTGATTAATAAGCTAATCTGATCAGAAATGACCAGGGGGTAAAGTGTGTGTGTGTATTTGGGAGAGCAGGAGAAAAAAGGTCCTATGAAAGTATCCTGTAACTCAGTGAAGTAAAAGGACAGCAAGAAGGCTGATAGTTACTAGTGTCCATTAAAAACAAATTATAAACAGAGCAATCATAGATACAATTGCACTGACATGGCAGAGGTCTTTACGAGTGCTGATGGGTTGCCGATAGTCAGCTGAAACAAATGGTTCAATAGTGTGATACCTCAGCTCCCAATAACAGAGGGCAAATGGCCTTCCAGGAGGAGATATAGATTTTCCTCTGAGATATGGAAAGGGAAATAAATTAAATTATGTTAGAACATAGCTTAAAAAAGAGGAGTAGGGGGGAGAGACAGAAAATAAGCTTCTGCCGGCATTTGCAATTTAATTGATGTTTGGCGGCAGGAAGCCAATCAGTATAAGTAAATTGACGTTGTAAGATAAAAATAATCGCTTAATGGGATACCTTCCCCCCTGGCGGAGGCAGAGCGGATAAATGTAGGTAGGCCCACAGAAAGCAGCGTGATGGCTGTTACCGGGTCCAGCCTGCTGCTGTCTTACTGGCAGGGTTCTGCTCATGCTGCTGTTTATTTTTACGGCATCTGTCTTCGCTCCCTGAGAGAAGGCAATGAGCAGTTTCACACTGATTGCCGCCCCAGCCAACGGCGGCCGAGAGAGAGCCCATAATTAATGACTTTATTTGCTGGAGCACTGCTGAGAACAATTGAGTTTGTTATGGTAACAACTGATGCCAGCTTTCCCAGAGGCTCAGGGGAGGTGTTTTAGCGTGGAGTCCAGCCGCCAGAAGCCGGGCAGCGTACCAGATGATCCACTCGCACGGGGAGCGCTGGCAGATGAAGTGTCAATAAAGCTGAGTGATTCAGCCTTGCGCTGATGAGAGCCGAGTGAAGGATGGGGGCTGGCATGAAGCATGGGCCTTTCTGGACACGCGCTTCCAAGATTCATTATTACGATGCCTTTTTTTAACCAGGCAGCAGGGGCTAGTCATCGTGGGAGAGCAGACTCCAGTTCGTTAGTCTCTCTCTGTCTGTGAGACAAGATGGGTGAGGTAATGTCTGTTCTTGGACCAACTTCTGGTGGGGAGAGAGACCAGCCTTCCAACTGCACCAAGCTCTTCTTCAGGTCTCTCTGTCTGGGTCAGGGCTGCCAGGAGACTTTCAGAAAACTGCTGACAGTTTGTGCAGCAAGATCTTTTTTCTTTCTCTCCTGCCTGGCGGCTTGAAATGCTCTGAATTTCCATTCAGGGGGCAACTGAGATGATGCGCGATACCCCACCTGCCAGGCCAAATCAGAATTTCCCAGAGCTGATGAATTTGTGTATGTTTTGTGGTGCTGCAGGCGAAGTTATTTTCATGCTAAAGGCGTTTCCTTGCTTTGATTCAGGTCCCTTTTGTTGCTTTTTTGAAGACGTCACTCAGAAGCAGAATGGCGCAAAACTCGGCGGTTTCCTAAGCAGGGGTTCATGCAAAGATTGTCTTTGGTTTCACTTCACCTTGCTTTACAGCTCCTGAATTTCACTTTGAGTCTCAGGGATTAAAACAAACACAGTGTTTCAAAGCGAAACTCTCTCTAAACCACCAAGTTTCATTTCATAGCACCCTGTGCAACCCCCCCCTTGTACACAGCATGATTTTGGTGTGAAAACAGGAAAGACTTCATGTTGGCTTGCATTGGGGCCCATGGTCACTTGAACCTGAACTCAGTCTTTCTGCAAAGGTCTGTGAACTTTCGATAAACTTGCCTGAGTTTGGAGACTGTAATGAAACAAAGAACGAGGCAACTTCTGTGTGATCTTGAGTTTCACTGAGAACATTTCACATTGTTTTAGTTCCAAGTTTTACTTGCTTATTCCTCATCTAAATAAACCACAGAGGTCCTTGGCCCACTCACAGTTTACCTTCTCCTAGGGTTGCCAGTTTTGGCTGGATGTATTCCTTGAGGTTTCATCACATGACATAATCTTTAATTGAAGATTAATCTTTAATTCTGGAAATGCCAGGACAATCCTGGAGAGTGGGCAACCCTACCCTCTCCTCTTTCTGCCAATGGCATGTTTTTCCCATTGATAATTCACATTAAGAGTTCTTATCATCTTCAATATTGTCCGTCCGTCTTCTCCTTGGGTGGGCATGAGTTACCATGAGGATGTCCTTCCAAAAGATGCTGAGCTGGTTTGTTTTTCATCATTTGAGCTACCTACTCGGCCCACTGATGTGATTTCATCACATTTACTTCATAGACCTGCCACAGTTCCCTATCAGATCTTCCTCTCCACACATCATTCTCCCAAAATTCATCTGAACACTATTCTCCAAGGTATTTATCCGTCTTCTTTCCTTCCCAGTAAGTGGCCAGGTGTCGCATCCTTATCAAACACATAGATCCTCTAGATACAGTCTAAATTTTAAGCTGGAGAAAAGCTTTGCTCGAGTGAAAAGGAGCGCGGCAGGGGAGCAAACTGCAATATTTTTGTACACTTAAACATCAGGGCAAATGCTGAAGTTCCTTGAACTTGTTGCTGGTTAAAAATAGAAGCAAAATTAGGATTCCTCCTTTTGTCATTACAATTTTCAAAAATTCACAACCAATGGAAGTTTGACCAAAGACTTGGAAGGGGGATTTGCAAAAAACAAACCTCCTGCCCAAAAAAACCCCAACCCAACCACCTTGGGTGGAATTCCTGTCCCTGCCCCATTTTTTTTAAAGACAAATTTTGCAAATGTTTGAAATTTTCTGACTCAAACCACAGAACAATGGTGGATTTAAGAATGCAAACAGGTGCACTGTTGTTGAAAGAAAGTGTGTTCTGTGTTTCCTGCCACACAGAGCTAACAGGTGTGATCAGAGAAGCAGCATGTGTGTCCCAGTCACCTCCAGGGTCTGCTCATGCAGATCCCTCACAAGGGCAGGAAGGCTCCTGGCAATGCTCAGGAGAGGTAACAGGTAGGGGAGGAGTTGCAGAGCAGAGAATAATCGGGAGAGATGGGGGAATCCTAGGGATGGATTGCCAATCTCTTAATTTAGAGCGTGTTGATGGTCTTTGGTGAGTACAGGCCAGTTGTGGGTCTGTTTATGGGATCCTGGGAAAATATTACAAATCACAGCAGCTAAGATGGAGAGGAAGTGAGATTCTTATGGCCTGCCGACAGTGGGTTCTGCACAGTCTACAGTTTTGGCATAAAGAGCCCAGAACTCAGCATAGTCTTCAGTTTGGAACTCAAGTGTGGTGTTAATCTCTCACCTAGGTGCATTTTTTGACATCTTGGCATTGTGGATTGAGCTTGGGGCCAGGAGTCAGCTGCTCCTGGATTCTAAGTGTGCTCGCTCTTCCCCCAAGTTGCTCTATCTCTATAATGGAGATAAGATGTACAAACCTTCCCTGCAGAGTTATTGTAAGGCGTAATCTGTTAATGTTGGTAAAGCACGTTACAAATGTAAATCACTGGGTATGCGCTGCTTATTATTATCTATTTTATTTATTATCCTATATAAGTGAGAAGATCCTTTTGGCTTTTTAGAGTACTGGTTAGCTAAGAATCAATGGCCTTATCTATAAGAAGAAAACTGTTAGCTAAAATTTAAAATATACCTTTTATCCTAGTGATGACCAAGCCAGTGAACATATAATGTATATTAAATCGGGCTGGAAAATGTTCCCCCATCTTGTGGAAAATGCTGACTAAAAACAAATAGTTTCTGTCAATTTTCTGCAGAAAACATCAGCTGTTCAACAGAAAACAGAAAATCGATCTTTTTTTCTTTTCTGTTTTTTTTTTGGGTTTTTTTTTTTTTTGGCAAACTAATGTGATCAACTTTGACCAAAGTTTGCCAAAAAAACTCACTTGTTTAGTTCTGTGTTTGGGAGAAAATGTTCAATCTTCTGAGTGGAAAAATAAGAATTTTCAAGGAAAGCAGATACTTCCTTCATTTTGCCAAAACCACAATTTTCCTGGGTGAAAAAAGTTTTGATGGAAAATTTTCAACTGTGTATCTTTCTTTGATGCTATCCAGTATTGTCACACCTTGCAGAGGTGATAGAAGAAAATTCTATGGGGACCCGTCACAGCCCCAAATTTACAATTTTTTAAAAGAAATTCCTCCTTGAAATTGTTTGGTTTTAGTGAACACTTAAAACGAAGAGCATTTTGTTGCGAATCCCTGGGAATTATCTTACTTTAGGTGCTACATTAGCCATCTTTCATGTAACATACATCTGAGTAATAATGAAGAGAATATTTGTATTTCTCACAAGATTTGTGGGCTTCGTCTTGCAGTCTTTATTCAACCCTACAAGCTCAACGTTAAGTAAGGACTGTGAGGCAAGATCTTTGTTTTTTAAGCAATAAAGATCTTCACTTTTTTTTTTTGACATATTCATTATGGGTTTGATTGTGCGGCCCTTGATCACATTGCTGAGCACATTTTCACACAAGTAAGTCCCATTGACTACTCTAATGAGTAAATGCTCCTCGGTGTCAGTCAAGGTTATGCAATCTAACCCTACATTCCTGGCATGCGAGAAGGCTGTATATGTGCTATAGGATGAGCAGGACGTATGTATTATAAGAGGGAATTACAGTGCAAAGATAGGTTGGTTTTATTTTCCCTACAGATTAGTGTGGACAAAGGCAGCTTGATCTGGTGTGAAATTGTTGGCGTTCCTTTAGAAATGTATCAGAGGGATAGCTGTGTTAGTCTGGATCTGTAAAAGCAGCAAAGAATCCTGTGGCACCTTATAGACTAACAGACGTTTTGGAGCATGAGCTTTCGTGGGTGAATACCCGCTCTTCAGATGCATGTGGTGGAAATTTCCAGGGGCAGGTATATATATGCTTGCAGGCAAGCTAGAGATAACGAGGTCAGTTCAATCAGGGAGGATGAGGCCCTGTTCTAGCAGTTGAGGTGTGAAAACCAAGAGAGGAGAAACTGGTTCTGTAGTTGGCAAGCCATTCACAGCCTTTGTTCAATCCTGAGCTGATGGTGTCAAATTTGCAGATGAACTGAAGCTCAGCAGTTTCTCTTTGAAGTTTTTTTGCTGCAGGATGGCCACCTTAAGGTCTGCTATAGTGTGGCCAGGGAGGTTGAAGTGCTGTCCTACAGGTTTTTGTATATTGCCATTCCTAATGTCTGATTTGTGTCCATTTATCCTTTTCCGTAGAGACTGTCCAGTTTGGCCGATGTACATAGCAGAGGGGCATTGCTGGCATATGATGGCGTATATTACATTGGTGGATGTGCAGGTGAATGAACCAGTGATGGTGTGGCTGATCTGGTTAGGTCCTGTGAAGGTGTCGCTGGTGTAGATATGTGGGCAGAGTTGGCATCGAGGTTTGTTGCATGGATTGGTTCCTGAGCTAGAGTTATTATGGTGCAGTGTGCAGTTACTGGTGAGAATATGTTTCAGGTTGGCAGGTTGTCTGTGGGCAAGGACTGGCCTGCCACCCAAGGCCTGTGAAAGTGTAGGATCATTGTCCAGGATGGGTTGTAGATCCTTGATGATGCGTTGGAGGGGTTTTAGCTGGGGGCTGTATGTGATGGGTTTGTCTTGCAGTAGGAGGCTTCTGGGTACACGTCTGGCTCTGTTGATCTGTTTCCTTATTTCCTCGTGCGGGTATTGTAGTTTTGAGAATGCTTGGTGGAGATTTTGTAGGTGTTGGTCTCTGTCTGAGGGGTTAGAGCAGATGCGGTTGTACCTCAGTGCTTGGCTGTAGACAATGGATCGTGTGATGTGTCCGGGATGGAAGCTGGAGGCATGAAGGTAGGCATAGCGGTCGGTAGGTTTTCGATATAGGGTGGTGTTAATGTGACCATCACTTATTTGCACCGTGGTGTCAAGAAAGTGGACCTCCCGTGTAGATTGGTCCAGGCTGAGGTTGATGGTGGGGTGGAAGCTGTTGAAATCATGGTAGAATTTTTCCAGAGTCTCCTTCCCATGGGTCCAGATGATGAAGATGTCATCAATGTAGCGTAGGTAGAGAAGGGGCGTGAGTGGACGAGAGCTGAGGAAGCGTTGTTCCAGGTCGGCCATAAAGATATTAGCATATTGTGGGGCCATGCGGGTGCCCATAGCAGTGCCACTGATCTGGAGATATATATTGTCATCAAATTTGAAATAGTTGTGTGTAAGTATAAAGCAAAAAAACTTCAGGACCAGACTTCAAAGAGAAACTGCTGAGCTTCAGTTCATCTGCAAATTTGACACCATCAGCTCAGGATTGAACAAAGACTGTGAATGGCTTGCCAACTACAGAACCAGTTTCTCCTCTCTTGGTTTTCACACCTCAACTGCTAGAACAGGGCCTCATCCTCCCTGATTGAACTGACCTCGTTATCTCTAGCTTGCTTGCTAGCATATATATACCTGCCCCTGGAAATTTCCACCACATGCATCTGAAGAAGTGGGTATTCACCCACGAAAGCTCATGCTCCAAAACGTCTGTTAGTCTATAAGGTGCCACAGGATTTTTTGCTGCCTTTAGAAATGGACACTTAAAAGATTTGGTTCCCTTTTACAATCATTTCTGACACATAGTTGAGGAGCAGTTGGTTTTATGCTTCTGTCATTCGTCTCACTGATTGGTAGGATCTATTTGTATCGTATGGTGTGGAAGAAGCCGAGCCATAAAGTTTGGAACCAGTTCAGAATTTCCCCAAAGTTCAGGGGTGTTTGGATAAGAGGTTCTGACTGGCCCATGTCAGAGAATAGCCGGTTACAAAGGCTGGATTCTGATCAGGTGCCAGTTTTCTCTAGTGTTTGGTGCATATCTCTCAAACTTCAGATCTGGCACTGTGTGACACCAGCAATCAAAATATGTGGCAGATTTCCAAAATGTGGCTCACCTGTACTTTGTTGTGTGTCACACCATTGACAGATTATAATGTTTAAAACTGAGTAATTTTGTTTTAAAGGATGTTTTCTCATTATCTGAATTAAAAAAAAACTGGTGAAAACAAACAAGCAAGTTATTTGATATGCATCCATAAAGTCCTCCCACATGGACCACCAGCAGTATTTGAACCCTGGACAATCAGTTTTCCTGCATGGATTTCTACCACCTGAACCTCAGAAATAACTGTTTCTCTGTCAGCCACCACAGGAAGGGGACTTGACACACACATTACCACTGGGTTACAAACTGTTTGCTAGGTAGCAGCAGAGTGTTGGAGATCAGGAGTTGTGGATGGTGTTTCTGGCTCTGGAAGTGGTAAAATCCTTAGAGCAGTGGTTTGCTAGAGGATAGCCAGAGGTCCTAGATTTAGCACTTTTCAGTCTGAATGGCAATGTGGCTAAGACCTGGCTCTACCATATTAAATCTATTCCAAGCTGTGCCTGAAGTGTCCTCAAACAACCTTTCCATTAACTCATCCCTAGTTTTACCTGCAGTACACAACTGCCTTGTTGGGTGGGTGTATAAGGCCTTAGTGAGTAATAAGGGCTGTGAAGTGCACAGAAATATAGAGGGCAGTCAGCAGCAATGAGAGAGAACTAATGACCTCCTGGCTCCCAGCTCAGGGTGTGTAGTCTGCAGGGTATTTTGATGAGGGACGCTTTCATGTGTCTGTGGAACGCTGCCTGATTCAGCCCCAGTGTGGAACGTTCTGCATAACCTGCTGTGCTTGAGAGCTCCATGTTGTGGCTACTCAGACCTGGGCTTTTGATCTGGCACAGATTGAATATTATTGGCAATAGGGAGGTACACAAGAGAAATGTGTGAGATTTTGCAAGAAGGAAAGGTTCAGGAACCAATCGGAAGCTGCATACTTCAGCTGTGTTTTCACAGCAATACGTGCAAAGGATGGCCCATACAAAAAGAACCTTGGGTCAGAGCTCAAACCCCTATAATGGCTTTGTGGTGTTCTGGCAGCTCAAACCAGCCATAACCCCAGCTTAAAGTCCACTTGAGGATGCCTCATGTGTAGGGGGCTCTTCAGTGCTAGAGCTTCCAACACAGCACCCTCTGACTGCTGATACAGTGGTCATGTGCGAGGGTGAAGAGGACCTGAGTGGGTATCCCTATGCCCCCATGATCCCTATCTTCTGGAACAGCCCTTGGGTCTATGTGCAACTGGCATAATGTAGATTAGCCTCCATGCATGGCGGAAGGTCTGGCCATTGGATTAAGGTAGAGCAAAGGCCCAGAATCTGACCCCTAATTACTTCATTTGTTTTGTCTGCAAATTACTCCATGCTGCAGTATCTTCTACCCACACACTGCCATTGACAGTAGAACTGGCAGGCAACAGTTTTCCCATTCCCAGCAAATATTTGAGATTTTGGAAAAACTGTCCTGGCCGGAATCAGGATTAAAAGTCAGAATTTCGAATATTCTTGAACTGACAAAATGAAACATTTTGGTTTGTGTCAACTGAAACTTTCATTTCAGGGTTGAAATGTTTCATTTTGATTTTGACCATTTGATATTAATGTTTTATTCTAGCTCAAAGTTTTAAGCAAAGAGTAATTTTAAACCAGAAAACTGAATTTTCATTTTGAAAATGTCAGTGGGATTATCTGTTTGATCTTTTATTTAGCTGTGACACTTAGTACTTTGCGCAGACCTAAAGAAGAGCTCTGTGTAGCTTGAAAGCTTGTTTCTCTCACCAACAGAGATGGGTCCAGTAAAAGAGATCACCCCAACCACCTTGTCTAGCTAACTAGACATTTCAACAACTTCAAAACTCTTTTTTCCAACTTTTTTCAAGTTGAGAAATACATTGAAATGGACCCTTTCCTGTGAATGGTTTCAACAAGGCAACATTTTTTGATGGGAAAACATTTTTTTTCAAAATTCCCAACTAGCTGTCACATACAGTATACGCAGTATCCAATTCAGTACCATTGGCTTCAATGAATGCATGCTCAAAACCACAGATCGCTATGTACTCAATGCTGGACTTTAGTTTTCAATCCACCACCATCCATTCACAGAAATTATTTGGAGAATAATTCTGAGTAATGGAATTAATTGAGAAAATTGTAGTCTGTTCATGAAGAATTGGCTGACATGAAGAGACAAAATTCAGTTAAGCTATTCATTACAAATTATTTGCCGAGTTTTGCCGTTTGCATTTCATTGGGTAACTCAGCCAGGAAAAAGAAAAGAAAATAATGGAATGTAGAAAAACTCAGCCACAGAAGTGAACAGAACAGAAATTGTGAGTTTGCTGGAAATCGGCTTCTGATGCATTCATTTCCATTGGATTCCTAAGCAAAGCTAAAGAGACAGAATTGCTTGTCTCACAAAGCATTGACAGAGCTCCAGTGAGCGCACCGGAAGCAACCAGCTCAACATAAAACTTCCACAGTAACAGTGAAAGGATTTTTAAAATAATGGAAGTACACCTCTACCCCGATATAACGTGACCCGATATAATACGAATCCGGATATAATGCGGTAAAGCAGCCCTCCGGGGGGTGGCAGGGCTGCACATTCCGGTGGATCAAAGCAAGTTCGATATAACGCGGTTTCATCTATAACGCGGTAAGATTTTTTGACCCCTGAGGACAGCGTTATATCAGGGTAGAGGTGTATATACAGTGAAGTACATTCAGACTTGCCTGATAAGGGAATCCCTGGCAATATATGCAATATCCAGGGAATTGCACTGTAGATGGCTAAAGTTACTGCAGGATAAATAATTAATGTTTAGGTGTCACTAATTAATTCATTAATTAGTACAGAGCTACACTGTTTTTCCCCTTCAAAAATAAAATCTTGCCTGGTTTGATTTAGTTCTGTATTCAACACATCAGAATATTTTAGGTTTCTAAAAGAAGAGCCAGCAAACCCAGTATAAAGGATTGATTTATTGTTAGAGCACTGAATGCTTTTGGACTCCTTCCGCTGTGCAATTTTAAGAAACTGTGATTACAGAAGTTTGAATAACTAAAATAATGGGGCGCTAAGAGGCCTTGTGCCACCATGGCATAGTTGACTCTGCCGGTGTGGTGTTCTCCCACAATGTGTCTTCTCTAGTTAGATGGAATCTCTTTGGGGGCAGGAACTGTGCTGCTCTGTTTGTGCAGCACCTGGCACAGTGGGGCCCTGTTTTTGGTTGGTTCTGAGGCACTGCCATAATGAACATGTTGCATTCATCATGATTATGGATCATGTTGGTTCATGCCAATGGAATATGAAATGTAAGAGGTGGATAGCGGCTAAAATTTAATTTGCAGGTTGAGATCTGCACGCTCTGGATTAATGAAGATTCAAAATTGTGGGGAGGAGAACAGTTGAGGTGGATTGAGACCTAAAGTACAATGATAAAGACATAACTATTATCATTTGTTATTTACTATTAACTATTTATATGTATCGGTTCTGTGCATGTTTATGTGCTAATAGAGAACACACACATGCACAGATTTATAGTACCATACCATCCAACACTCATCCCTTAGGCTCTTGTGTGTCTTCCATTAAACGCAAAGGATGATGCCCTCTGGGCCCAGATACTGCCACGTGTGTTCCAGGGATGGGATTTTGGGCGGCAGTGTTGTGCCCACAGGTCTGAATTACAACTTTGAGAGCTGTGGGGCGCTGGAGGAGATGGAGTACAGGGTGCGCCCCAGTGCCAATGGACTGTGGAAGTCAAGTGGCCTCCAGTTCATGAGCACTGGATCTTACTACATCTGCAGCACTGTGGATGCCTGTTGCTGGTACGCAGTTGGCCCCATACCCCTAGCTCTCTGACAACAGTAGCCAAATCACGGTTGCCTCCTGCACATGTGTGCTAGAGCTGCAGGCGGGATCCTTGCTCTCACATATATATTACACTGTAGTGTTTGTGACCGATAACAGTGTGTGTGTGTGTGTGTGTGGGGGTAACTTTCCCCATGTTAGGGATGAACTTGTCACTCATGAGTGACAGAGAAATGGGGCAACACATAGGTTTTTGAATTCATCATCCTAACCAAATTAAGGCCCCAATGTTTTAAAAAGAACACATGAACAGACCCCCTATGCCTGCATGAAACCTTATTGAAGTCAATGAGGCAAGGATGCATATGGCTCTCTCTACAATCCGGGCCTATATTATTTCAGATCCCGACATTCCAAACTTCCAGCATGCTGGTTTCTGTCTCTGACATCCTGGCCCCCTCAATGTCATTGGCAAAACTCCCAGTGACACGAGCGGGGCTGGGATTTCCTGCTCTGTGTATGTATCTTGTAGATAAACGTGATTAAAATGCTAAGAAACCTACAACTTGTCTCCAAAGTGAAGCTAGAGGCACAAGCTATCACTCTGTGGTCATCAGAATGGACGATGCACAGATACAATTTCTGGGCGTGAGAAATAGACACAAATGTTTGGGTTGTGAAATTGCCCAATATGAAATGATGGAATTTTATCCATACTTCTTTTGTTTGCAACGAATGTTGCCCAACTCTAACCCACTTATAAAATATGTAAAATACTATTAAAACTACATATTTCACATAAATTGCAATAATATACTTGTAAATATTTTATACTGTGATAGAGTTCTGATCTCCATTATAAAACAAAGTCCCACTTCTGCAAAGAGTGAGTCACGTCCGCAACTTCAAGTCATTCCATTGAGTTCAGTGGAACTGACCCTATGCTTAAACTTAAGCATGTGAAAGTCTCTACAGGATCATGCCCCGAATTCTTAAGTTTTAAAAACTGAAGCCATATTCAAATGGTGCTAGGCAAAAATCATATCAACAATTTCTGCCACTGTGGTGGGCACAGGCATTGGTACACCGCAGTCCCTCCTATTCTCTGCTTGTGGCACATAATAGTCTAGTGTCCTCTGGGTAGTGATACTTTGGTCTAATTTCAGTTGTTGGGTTAGCATGCGGGTGCTGGTGGCCTGTGATATTCAAGGGATCAATCTAGATCAGTGGTCCCCAACCTTTTCTGGGTGGCCGGTGCCCGATGACGAGCCACCGAGGACCGTGGCCGGCGGACAAGCATCCGTCAAAATGCCGCCGAGAAGTGGCAATGTCAAGAGGCATCGCCATCGAAATGCTGCTGAAAATCAGTGGCATTTTGGCAGATACTTGTCCGCTGGCCAGTATGTGGGTACCATGGCGCCCGCGGGCACTGCATTGGGGACCACTGGTCTAGATGATCTGTTGGTCGCTGGGGGCTGTGAACTCTGACTCTTCCATGGAATCTTTTTGGATTCTAAGCTCTGTGGGAGGAGGGACTGACTCTTCCTGTGTGTTAATTCAGTGCCTAGCACAATGGGACCCAGTCTCCCTTGGTGCTGCTAGCTGCTATTGAGTTATTAATTAAATAATTTAATTAAATGTATTTACATTTACATTTGCAATCTGAAAGTAACAGGTACAAATACTATACTAATAACAGCAACAAAAATAATTTTCATCAAAGAATAATGAACGTCACTTGCTTTTGAAGAGTGTATCATTCTGAACCTTGCAATGTCTGGAACTGGATCCAGAGCACATCAGAGTCAATAGGAGTCTTTCAATGGGCTTTGGCTCAGACCCGTACCTAGTTAGTGTTTGTATATTAGATGCTGCTGCTGATTTTGCACTAGGCTGCACTAGTGTTCACTTTAATTCTGCGTGTTGCACCCTTAAGTCCATTACACATAAAGCCGAATAGTTTAGTCAGTGTAACAGCGCATTCCACCCTTCTGCAGAGGTGCTGGTTTCATTTGCTAATGATGTGTACCGGTTTGAACGGTGGTGTGCAGAAAGGGAGGCGGCCTGCTGTGTGTAAATTCCTTTAATCCATCCTTCGAATACGTGTTGGTCTAGTCAGGTATGTCTTGCTAACATACTGGGACGGCACAGCTACAACAACACTGCGGTAGTCAGGTATGTTCAGACAGCGCTGTCATGAAGCACTGAATAGTGTATAATACCCTTTATTCAAGAAAGTGGTTCTGAACCTGGACCCAGCCCTGGGCGAAGTCCTGCCCTTGCTGAAATCTGAAAGTTTTGCTGTTGGTTTTAGAGGGACCAGGATTTCGCCCGTGGTAGTGAAGACCAGACAGGACACTCCTGCAGGAGGCTCCTCCAGGGATGGAAGTGGAGGTCCCTTGTGTTTTGGAAAGCGCCTCCATCAGATCTATAGTTCTTTTTTTTTTTTTAAGCCAGAAGGGACCCTGCTCAATCCTCCAGTCTGACCTCCTGTATATCACAAGACAGAATTGAGATAGTTAACGGGAGCCGGGGCTTGGCACAAGACAGTGCCTGGCATGAGGAACATATGGGCTGGCACTATTTGCTGCTATTGGCCAGACAAAGTGAGGCCAATTTGGCTGTGGCTATTCACAAGCAACAAACGCAGGCAGTGCTTTAGGCTTCCTGCTCTGCGCAGCAGAGTGTTGGGTTTTGTATATTTGTGTAGTTTTGTAGAGTCCAGCTGCAACAGTGATGGGCACTTAAAGCACCCCAATTAAACAAAGAAATAAAACTAGTCTCTGGGCCTGATCCTGTGTGCACATAATCACGTGCACACCAGTGGAGATCCATTGGCTTTGATGAGGCTCTCCACCAAAGTAGGGTAATGCATGTGTGCACGTGTGTATAGGATTGGGTGCTTCTTCAGGCCCTGACTGTGATAAACACTTCAGCATCTGCTATTTATGTGCTTTAAAGTTAAGCATGTGCATAAGTGGTTTGCAGGATCAGGGCTAAAGTGCTCAGCACCTTGCAGGATTGAACTCTTCATCAGTCAGCTCTTTTCAGTACAACTATCCAGGAACTGCTCACAACTGGGCATCTTCATAGACCGTGAGAGAATGTACTGCTGGGGTAGCACCTAAAACACAACTCCGTCAGCTGCCATATTGGATGAAATCCTGGCCCCACTGAAATCAGTTGTGTCGGAGAAAAACTTAGTTTTTACTTTTTGGTTGGGTGCAGCAAAGTTAGATACTTTATTTTTCAAGCAATTGCACAGAGAGAGAGAGAGTGCACTAGGACACAGGGTTTTCCCCTCCTAGGCAGGTCTTTCTTTAGGTAAACAATTGCAGCAAACATTTATACTTTTTGTTACATACAATAATAAGCAACAGCTGCATTTTGTTTATACACAAATCATTTTGATATTTTATTTTTTTAATTTTATTTAGACTACAGTTTACATTTTATATTTAACACAAGACTAACAACTTTTTACACAGTTTTTTTTATTTGCCTTACACAATCTTTGCTTTTACAAATTTTGCGTTATTAGATTACAGCTAGCCTGACTTTTGCTTAGAGGTGACTGTTTGCACTGACATTCCCTTTAAATTCCTGTCAGCTTTTGCTTTACTTCCACAGTTGCAAAAGTCCCATTGATTTCAGTGGCATGGAGATTTCACCCGCTGGATCCATTCTGCTAACGTCAACAAATACCTTCTAGAAGAAGTGACAGCATATTGGCTGGGTTTACACAGATCCTTTTGGATTGTTCATGTATTTTTGCACTGTTTTTCTTTCTCAGCTATCAGCTTTAGGTCTCTTTTCTAGTTCTGCTTCCCTCTTGACATCTGGAGTAATGTACTTATAGGATCCAACTGACATGTACACTAAGTAAGACCCCGGTACACTGCCGCTCTGGTATAAAGCAGTCTTTGGGCTTGTCTACACTACCCGCAGGATTGGTGGGCAGCAGTCGATCCACCGGGGGTTGATTTATTGCGTCAGATGCAATAAATCGACCACTGAATGCTCTCCCATCCAGTCTGGTACTCCACCAGAACAAGGAATGCAAGAGGAGTCAACGGGAGAGCGTCAGCTGTCGGCTTACCGCAGTGAAGACACCACGGTAAGTAGATCTACGTATGTCAACTTCAGCTACGCTATTCACATAGCTGAAGTTGTGTATCTTAGATGGACCCTGCGTGGTAGTATAGACAAGCCCTTAATTGTAAATGAAAATCAGGCCCATGCATAGTCTGGATACTGTAATGTAAGAAGAAGCTATCAGTTCTTTGGTGGTTATTAAGGCATTAATTACCTGTTATTTGTGGTACATTCTTACAACAAAGCAGTAACAACAGCAAATCCTTCACTTTTGAACAACCATCTCTCTTGAGCAAACATCTGTCTATCTAGTTATCTCTCCATTGCTAAGATTCTTACCACTGACCAGAGAAGTTAAGCAAATCAGTATTTTTCAAAGTTACAAAGTCTTGTCCCATCAGGTATAAGGGAAGTCTGGTTTGGCAGGTCTATGTTAAACAGAGGCTCCAGCTTTATCTTCTGCTGATCCTTTTCTATCTTAGGAAAACATTCGTAGAAATTGCTTTTCAAAATAGATTATTAAAAGATGTTAAAACATGGTGTAGAGTGATGTATAAATGATTTTAAAATACTTTAGGTTACCTTATAACAACCAGTTAAAAAGCAATTTCAGATTGGCATGCATAAAATGTGCACGTCTTTAACGTGTTGTATGACACATCTGAGAAAAAGGGTTTAGGAAGAAATCAGTTTCTCAAAATTTAGTAACAAACTCGTCATGACTGTTTTATTCAGAGAATTACAGGAGTTACAATCTCTCTTATTAGAATTTCTATACTATATACTGTACCTGAGTTATAGTCAGGACTGGCTCTAGGGCAGTGTTTCTCAAACTGGGGTTGCTGCTTGTGCAGGGAAAGGCCCTGGCGGGCCGGGCTGGTTTGGTTACCTGCCGTGTCACAGGTCTGGCCGATCGTGGTTCCCAGTGGCCGTGGTTTGCCGCTCCAGGGCAATGGAAGCTGCAGGAAGCGGCGTGGGCCAAGGGACGTACTGATCGCCACTTCCAGCAGCTCCCATTGGCCTGGAGCGGCGAACCGCAGCCAGTGGGAGCCGCGATTGGCCAGACCTGCGGACGGGGCAGGCAACACATCGGCCTGGCCCGCCAGGGGCTTTCCCCACACAAGTGGCAGAACAAGTTTGAGAAACACTGTGCTAGGGGTTCTGGTGTCTAGGCAAACTAGCCAGTGGCCACCTCTGCTGCCTAGGCAAACTAGCCAGTGGCCACCTCTACCGCCTAGGCAAACTAGCCAGTGGCCATTAACTTGGATACAAAATCTGCTGAAATCAAAAGGACACTTTCCTTTGACTTCAATGAGTTTTGGATTAGGCCTGTACTAAATATCTTGCTGCCTCTTATATTTCACTGACCCCTGTTGTGCCTCTCTGATTGAGCCAGTCCTGATTGTATTGCTCTTTGTATAAGGTGGGGGGAGAAGGTTAGATCAGTAGTTTGAGCATTGGCCCACTAAATCCAGGGTTGTGAGCTCAACCCTTAAGGGGGCCATTAGGGATCTGGGGCAAAAATTGGTCCTGCCTAGTGAAGGCAGGGGACTGGACTCCATGACCTTTTAAGGTCCCTTCTAGTTCTATGAGATAGGTACATCATCATTTAAAAAAAATTAAAAATGTAATGCTGATTGAGTTCCTTTTTACTCAGCTGCTTTGTTTTTAAATTATACCCCTAAGGGTTTGATCTCCTTGCTAGTGGGAGAAATGTATCATTAGAAATAGCTTTGATGATACTGTATTTTTTAAAAGTGCCTACAGTATCAGTATTTCCATCTCTAAGAATTTAAAAGTCATGAATCAGCCCCCCACCCCCAAATCATGAGATTGTTCCTTTTAATCTCATGATTTTTAAACCAAAGCTGGGTCCTGTGTTTTGTAGTTTATAGGCTTTAGGGTGCACTCTGGACATACCTCCAGGCTTTTCTCTGCAACCTTGAGGACTAGAAACTTACTTTATTAAAAGGGAAAGCTGAGATTCTAACCTAATCCTGTGACTCCAGGAGCTGGAGCTTTAGGGAGAACACCAAATGTCATGAGACGTGATAAAATTGAAATAGTTGGCAACACTGTACCATGTAACTACTTTCCTTCGACTTTTAGTATAAAGTTTTGGAGTGACATCACTGGAGCTCAGAAGGCCCATAACACAATGGTTCTGCTATGAAGGAGGGGCTAGGAGATATTTTTGTGGCTCATGTGGGGAACTCTACAGCACCCGCATGTCATGGGACGCAGTGCTGTGAGGGGAGAAAGGGAGCTCTAGATCTGCCAAGCAGTGGACTGTGTCTGGTAGAAAAAGGCTCAGTGTAGCAGATTCTGAAGTGCAGGCCACATGAGTCAGGAATGGCACCAATTCATTGGCTACATTCCCTGTGTGGGAGGATGTAGGAGGCCAAGATATTACTGGATTAAGGCTTTAGACACAACACACCACTGGCTCCGCTGGCTTCACCCCTGCAGTCCTGCCCCCATACCATGGTACCACCTCCCACATGGGCATGATTGGTAGCAGGATGCCTCCTTCACCAGAGAGGACAGCAGATGGGGGCCAGTGGGAGGGTGTGTGTGTTGTACATCTTACCTCAGGTGACCAGAGAGCAAGTGTGAAAAATCAGGATGGGGATGGGGGGGTGGGAATAAGTGCCTATATAAAACAAAGCCCCCAATATTGGGACTGACATCTGGTCACCCTAATCTCACTTCACAAAACACTATCTCATACAGGCACAGAGGCAACCTCTCTGCCATGGCTAGAGCGGGGCAAAATTTTTCAGATATAACTTTCCCCCCCCCACCCCAGTGAAAAATGCAGATTTGGCCACTCGAAAACATTTCACAAATTCATATCAGTTTTGCCGAATTGCTTCAGACAAAAAAACAAACCAAACAAATTTCAGAAACTGTAATGTTGTTTCGACACTTTCTAAAGGAAACATCAATTTTGGGGGGCAAAATGACTTTTTTTTCTTAGAAGGTTCCTTCAGATTTATTTTTTAAAAAAATAAAGGGGATGGGGGTAGAAAAACCCATCAAAACACTGAGTTATACAAAGGGGTTTTTTTGTTTGTTTTTTTAAAATCTGAAACAATTTATTTTTCACTTTTCAATTTGCCCCCAAATTTTTTAAATTGTTTTCAGGTCAACCTGAAAACAATCCCTCTTCCCCTGATTTTTATTTTATTTTATTTATTTGTTTCCCCCCTTGGAACGGCCAGTGAACCAGAAAATCCGTCATTTGCACAAATCTTGCTCTAGCCGAGATCCAGGGTCTCTTGTGTCAGGCAGCTTCCTGATTCTCTGCACCTCAGTGGCTGTTCCATCCTAAATCAGTTAGCAAGGGTCCCCAATCCCTCTATACCTGGTCAGGTTGGGGTAGGAGCCAGCTATGCCAGCTTTCCCCCACCTGAAAACTCTCCCAAACTGATGGGATTCTTATCCGGCTGGATACGCACTGTGAAACAAGATCCAAACCAGGGCCATCAATACTTGCTTAACGTGCACAGTTGTGAACTTGAGCACCTGCTGTGCCTGCCAGCACGACTGTTACTCATGGTGGGGAGTGCCCATACACACAAGCAATCCCATTCAGGACAGCAGCACTATTTGCGCACGTGCTTCCCAATGTGCATAAAGGATACAGAGTCAGACTCGTGAGGATTGGATTTGTTGAGTAAGACGGTGTGAGTTTTGTGATGTTCCTTTTCTGACCATAGTGCACTCGAATGTGATTTCGGAGCAGCATTTGTGTTAACACAAACAGATTTTATAGTAAGATTTCAATATGGGTGTATGAGATTTTTAAAGGAATAATCTGTGACTCATTGAGTTGACGGTTTGTAATGGCACCAAGTCTATGTTTGAATATACCGTGTTAAACAAAGCAAAAAGAACTCCCCCAGGAAAAAAATCCAAAACCAAAAAAACCCAACCAACCAACCAAACCCCCTCAATCTTTCCTGCATGCCTTTGATCATGTGTCCACATATCCAGCAATTCTGCAGCCATGGCATTGACCCCTTGTTTCAGAATTGTGCTCTAGAATCTAAGCTTTCATTTAAAAAGCTATTCTTTCTCTAGCCTTCATAGTAGCAAGGAACATCTTAAAACCACGACCCCAAATGTTACCATGGCAGCACTGTCTGCCGACTGTCTGGAACAATAACTGGGAAAGGGAAACTGCCCCAGACAAGCCTGTGGGGTAATAAGACTGCAGCATGAAGATGGCAGTGTAATATCCACACCATTAACTGTTTCATTGTTGATCATTTGAGCAGAGGCATCCAGATAACGGGTTTATTCCATGATCTTGGACTGCCTCAATTGTTTAATTTATCTGACCCGGCTGCAGAATATCCACTGTAGACTCCAGTGACCTGGCTGCAGGATGTGAATCCAGCTGGCCTCAGAACACGTGGGGTCTGGCCTTGAAGAGGCCAGCTGCTGTTTTGGTTTAGGACACTGTGGCGAATCAGAGTGCTTATGGCCATTTAAAAAGGGTTAAGGAAGCATTTAAAAACAACAACAACAACAACAACACAGGAGTGTATTTGAGGCAGGCAGATATGCTGTAGAGAACCACACTTTAATACTCTTTAAAGTACCTGAGGCCACCCCCTTCTCAGAAGGGATGAGAGATAAGGGTGACTGCTGATTGCTGGGGTCAGAATTCAAACAAGCGTCTCCACACTTCAGACTCAATCTCTCTTTTATCATTTGTTAAGGCTCCATTATGCTATACATGATGCTGTGCAGTCTAGTTTCCCCATAGATTCTTAGGGCCAAGAGGGATCACCAAGTCTGACGTCCTAGTATTATCCCCATTTTACAGATGGGGAAACTAAGGTGGCATGACTTACTCAAGACAATAAAGAGAGTCTATGGCAGAGCTGGGAATAAAATGTCCTTAGTCCTAGGCCAGCGCATTAACCACAAGGCCATGTTCTCAGTTGCAAAGGGCCCTGTTACAGTTCCAAGGAACAAGTGTGGCTGGCCAGAGGCTGCTTGTCACAATCTGCTGCCCGAGGCAACGTTTCAGGGTGCTGCCCCCTCATGCCACTCAAGTTTGGTTTGGCCATTCCCTCTGTCATGGCAGAGGAGCAGTTGGGCCAAACTTGCTGCCCTAGGTGGCTGCATAGCTTGTCTATAGCTAGAGTGGCATCTGTGGATGGCAAACAATAACAGGGAAGCCAGGGTGGAGCAGCCTGAATGCAGTTAAATAGGCTAGTTATGTGTGTAACTTGCTGGCTGTGAATTATTTGACATTTAAAAAAATAGCGATAAATAATAGCAGCAAACTTCCAGTAACCCACAGCTATAATTAATCATTCTCTCTCTTTCCCTCCCTCCTCACTGCACACACATCCCCCCCCCCTTGTGTCAGGCTGTGATCGTGCTAAATTCTACATGGACAATTGCAGTTCAAGTCAATAGGAGTTGGATGTGTGTACCAAGGGGCCAATTCAGCTCATTGTATAGCACTTTGAGATATTTGAGTGTGAAAGGGGCAATAAATTATCTATCTTGTACCTATCTAGCTACCTGCGGTATGCAGAACATTACAGGCATGAAAACAAGGCCGAGTAGATCAGATGGTGGATAATTCTAATTGTTACACACCCATATCACTGTATGGTGAGCTTGGCTTTTACAGTCATTCTGTCTGTGACATCAGTAAAACACAAGAGATTAAAATGCAACTTTAATATGGGAGCATTTAGAAGTAGTCAGAATTTTTGCTAAACTTGGCCATGAGACAATACACTTCAGCATCTGTCTGCTGGTCTCTGTGTATCCAAGACGAGCAGAACTGGTCCAAGTATATCTAACAGGTCAAGCTTTGAAATGAAGAAGCAATAAGCCAGTGAAATGGTACTATCACCAAAACATGATTGATCAATTGAATTCTATCAGAGACAGTGGGCAGTGAGATTAACTCAGGCCTGATAGGTTCAATGAGTTAAAGCATGATGTTCATTTCGGCTTCATTTCACCAGTCTTTGCTTGTGAAATTGGTCAATCAATAGAGGTTGAAGATCATATATATATATATATCGGTGACCATCTTATAGGGAATATAATCTAGTGTAGTCAGCTCCTGACTCCGGCTGCCTTCAGTGGGTAATGGAGACAGAGCTGAGACTCTATCAGTGCCATCGAAATGGCCTGATATCTTCTCCAAATGAAAAGTATTTTTGGATCTCTGATGATTTATCTTCCCCCCCCACTCACTTTGATCTACGGCAAAAATCATACTCATCTTGGAGAAATACAGTGATTTCTCTTGAAAACATTTCATCACTGAGCAGATATATACACAAAGCTTCTTTATAGTGATATTGTCCCTTGCAAAAATAAATAACTGTTTAGAAAACTCAGCCTGGGTAAATGCAAAGATCTCCCACTGTGCATGTGATTTTTTTTTTAAAACCATTACTTTGATACAGACAGAGACCAAGTAACTGCCTGCTACAAAATGCTGAGGAGATGGGCTGAAAATGCAGTTTACATTTTAAACAAAGCCTTCCAAGTGGTAATTAAACAAAGTCTTCATTTTTTCTAGATTAATTTACAGGCATGATACAAGGAAACAAATCACCTTTTTTTGCCCCTGGTAATATTTCATTTGCTTCATAATGTTTTAAACGTCGTGGGTAACATCCTTCCTAATTAGCTTGCATCTTCTGTAAGGTGAAGTAATTAGGTATGATATTAGGTAATGAAGTTGGACAGTACAAAGTAGAGACGGAAACCATGTCCTGTATTAGCATGAGCTGTTAATGCTGTTGATTCTCTGCCTCTTGGTTTAATCTTTTTAAAGCCATGTTGATACTTAAAAAAATGCTCCCAGCCTATTTGTCATATACAATAACACCATAACTTCAGACAAAAGTATTTCCTATAGACCTATATTTCAGCTATAGCATTGTTAATAGCATAGGGAAAAATTATTCTAGTTGAATGTGAACCTTAAGCCAGCTCCTCAGCTAGTATAAACTGGCTTAGCGCCATACGTTGATTTATACCAGTTGAAAATCTGGTCTGTCATATTTTGCAATTATATACTGATATTAATAATATAGTGACACAATACTAGTTTCCTTTTCTAGACAAGCAAAGATGGTGTGGTGCTGACTTTTTCATTTCAGTTCTTTTAAATACAATCCTGTAGTTCTAATTTTGCATAGGATTTAAAAGTGTCTTAAACATAAGTCTCATTTGTGCTCCCAAGTCACCTGGGGGCATTTCTGAAATTCCTATTGTTTTGTGATATCTATCCGGGGTAATTACATGGGTATATGCTGGTACTACAAGCAAGGTCACAGCTTAGCAAATCCTTTAAGGTGGTATCTCCATTCCTCTCCCCTGTCTCCTAAAGTAATTCCTTCTTAAATAACAAAGACTTTCTACTCATGGATATTATTCAGGCAGCTCAAGTAGTAGATTGTCAGCAATATACATAAATAACACACCTTCCTGAAGGTAGACCTGTTATACGCCTGACTGTGCCTGTGTTATTTACAGACTTTTATTTACTGTTGCTAACTCCTTTACTAGCGTGAGTGTTGATTATATTAGCCTATAGCTGCCTAAACTGATTCAGATTTATTCAGACGGTGGCCGACATTTCTTGTTAAAGTGAAGCTCACTTTTCAGGGTAAAAAAACCAACAATTAAGGAGGCTTTTGTAGTTTTGCTTATTGATGCAAGGAAAGCAGCACAGAGAGCTCTGACTGCCTTTCTTTTAGTGAGTAATGGCCAGTGGTAAGTATTGAATGGGGGTCTTTGGGAGCCTGTTGGGATGTCATTGGGACCCTTCAACCAGCTTGGAACACCCTGACAAACACGGGTGCTGTCAGACACAATGAGTCCTTTACTTGTGAACTGTGTGCTAGATTGTGACTTGGATTACACGCTCCACAGGGATAAGACTCCGCTGCTCAAGCTTTGATTGGCTACCTGGTTGTTGGGTCTGGGGATGCAGGTTTAAGCAGGTGCACCACTCCCCCAGATCAGGTGGCTGGGGCAAGGAGGACACAGCCAAGGGTAACTGAGCCAAAATGAATGGCTCTTGTAGTCAGCAGATGGGATAGGCCAGCAGAAATTTACAACCCCCCCAAGGAACAGGGCAAATCTGGGAGGGAATGGTGAGTACATGCCTTGGCAGCACAATGCTTCCTGGGGTTTCTTCTGGAGTACCATGGTATGCATCATTACCCCTTTTGACCTGAGCAGCAAGCCATGAGTCAAGGTCTCTTGGTTGCTCCAGTTAGGAGGAGAAATTGGTGAGAGTCAGGTATTTTCTGGTGCAATTTTGTTTATTTGCAAGGAATGTACACAATCCTGTTTCCTGCTATTTGATTCCTATGGTGTTCAGGGAGACAGTTTCTTTGTTCACTGTTCCTGGCTTGCCTGTCCAGCCAGCCCTCTGTACCTAGAAAGCTTTTTCTGAGCTTTATCTCGGGGACACATGATGGTGCTTCCAGGTGTCTACTTGGTTTTCTCTCTCTGCTCCTGGCTTGCTTCTGTGTCACTGTCCCTGGGTGTATCGCTGCCCACAAAATCCAGATTACTGGGTGGGGTCTCATACCCCCTTTGTCTTAGGTGAGGCTGTTTAGCTGATTCTCACAGCTCAGGAGAGGGAAGAGATCCCAAGCATTTGGATGAGGTTTAACCCAACCCACAACAGCACCATCACTTACAGAAGACTGTGTCTAAAAACACAAACTTGCCTGTAAAATATAAACACCTCCCCCCCCCCGGGGCTGTAAAGGATGAAGCATTTGCTTTGGGACAGTATCCTCTTTTGAATCAAGGAGAATCCTGTGCTTGCCTCCTTTATTAGCATTTCTGGAAAGATGCCATTGGACTGGGAACTAATTGTTTTGCAGAGTAG
Source organism: Gopherus flavomarginatus (assembly GCF_025201925.1). Taxonomy (NCBI): domain Eukaryota; kingdom Metazoa; phylum Chordata; order Testudines; family Testudinidae; genus Gopherus; species Gopherus flavomarginatus. Next base: position 126,229,917 of record NC_066619.1, read on the forward strand.
GTGGGTGCATAAATCCTGCTACTGTCAACAAAACATAACCCTCCTAGGCTGGTGCCTTGATTATATGAAAAATGTCTTTACCACTCCCTGGTGCCCGTTTATAACCCAAACTGTTTCAACCTGCCAACGGTATTTTAATGATCAAAGATGTTTTGGTGAACTGAAACAATGCATGATGCTAATGATAATTATCTTGCATTTATATAATGACTTGCAGTCAAATCCGCCCCAAAGACCTGTATGAACTTTGCTCTTTGACATTATGTACTATGCCTAGGATATAGGAAGCATATTGCCTTCCAGTGGAATGAACCAATTCCATAGCGAAATACAGTGACTATTTAATAGTGTACAGCAATGCTGAATACCAGTTCAGTGCAGGAAGTGGAAAAATGCTGAACCCATTGGAAAGTTCAGGTGTTGGGGGTTGTGGAGGGAGTGTGCGGGGAGAGGGGTGGATTTAGGTAAGCAGAATGCAATTAACAAAGTTGGAAACTGATCTACACAGTGGAGCCAAAACCACTTGTTAATGGTCACACGTCATCAAAACAGAATTAGTCCCAGCATCATTTCTGCTTGTCTCTATATCCTGGTAGGGCGCCACGTATTGTACATCATTCATCTAAAACAAAACCAAGCAGTACCAGGAAGTGCTCCATGTTGCACTCACTGGAAAGGAGAACAGATCCTGGCCTAAAGTAAGGTCTTTCTGCACTGTTTCTGGGGTGCAGCCAGGCCTTCAATGCACCCTAAATGAGCAGCTGAATATCCTAAATGTATTTAAAACTGGTGTGTTAATTATTATTATTGTTGTATTGTGGGGCTCTAGCCCCACTGTGCTAGGTGCTGGACACATACAGAACTAACAGATGGCCCTGTCCTAGAGACATTGAAAGCTAAGTATGGCTCTTTGTCATCTTTTCCTACCTCCCCGATATTGGGGGTTGGAGAGTGGTCAAGGCTTCGCCCCAGGGCACTTCTGCTGGTTCTTATTGTGTAATCACCTACTGCCGAAAGCTCTGGTATAACTCTGGGTACTGAAAGAAAATGGCTGCCTTATGCAAATCTGGAAAAAAGGGGGTAAAAGAGGGACTGGAGAATGTGCCATATAGAAGGTACCAGCTAAGATACTCTTTCCTTGTTTGTTGCCCTTAGCATATCACTGCCCTTACTGAATCCCTACACTGGTTCCCCTTTCATCACCACACCAAGCTCTGATCTTGACCTTCAAGGGTCTTAACAAACTTGCCTCTCCCTACTTATCGTCTCCTATCTCGTAGCCCTATACTCCTGGCAGCTCCACTGATGATACCTGCTTTGGAGGCCTGTTTGTCTCCTTCTCTCACAACCACCTCTGTGCTTTCTTCCATGCTGCCCCCACGTCTTTCCTGCACAGGTTTGCAAAGGTACTGCCATCTTGTCTTTTAAGTCACCACTTGTGGTGAGGTGTACATGGAGTCCTCCAACCAATGCTGACTGAGTCAAGTGGCTGGGAGGAGTGGATGACATTGGAGAGTGTATGTGAGATATATCAAAGGTATTTCAAAATTGTGTATATGTGGCTGGAGCCCTGTCCCCTGCCCTTCGTATGTCTCTTGTCTTCGATCATCTGCGTCTTGTGTAGGGACTGTGTCCAACTGGGTGTTCACATACTGCCCAACACGGTGAGGCCCTGATCCTGACTAGGGCCTTTGGGAGCAACTGTAATACTACTAAATACTTCTTCTGCTACTACTTACAATTCCTAGCATTTATTTTTGGTAACCCAGGCAATCAGTAACATCCAGTGATGTAACCAAATGATGACTTGAACCAAAATAAAGCTAATTCTAATCTTCAGATATGCCCACCAAACCAAAAAAAATAAATAAAGTCAATGGATGTGCTTACTGCAAGTATGTGGTGTTGCAATTGTTTCTAGATAAACAAGACTCCTCTGCACCATATTTAAACAAAATCAGATCCAATTATACACCCACTCTTTTGATATATAAACAATGCGGGAACCATTAGAAATGCATGGAACATTTTCCAGGTCATTCTATAACTTAGATTATTTTTCTCCCTTTCATCACCCCTTCCTAGACTGAAATTGTGTAAAGCTTTAACTTCAAAGCCAAATTGTGAATAACATTGGTTTAACCTGAAATTTAAAGCTGGCATTTCCATGCTCTGTAGACAGGGGCTCTCTGGCCTTTTGCTACCATGCAGCTAGCAACCAGAATTTTAATTTTATAAGCCATGGTTGACTAAACCCAGCACTAGGTCTATTAGATATTATTTGATTTGGAATAGAAAAAAGATTTAAAGATACACTGCTCTCCTATAAACCTTTGTACCTTTTCACACTACTGTATGCATGTCTAGACATTCTGTTCAAAGGACAAGTTCAGATTTTCCCTGATGGATTTAAAAATTGACTCTAAAACTGTTAAACAAACCTACCAGTGATATTTCTGTTTTAAATCAGAGTGACTGTGTCTAAACAGGTAAATAAAAAACGGTTATGACTTGAATCATTGGCTATAAAGCAAAAGGATTCCTCTTTCTGTTTCCTTGTTTGTCTTCCTAACAGCAACCATACATTCTGTGACACCAGTATGATAAAGATGCTGGCCAAAGTTTTCCAAAGTGATTAGTGATATTAAGTACCTCAATTTTGGGGATCCAATTTGATGCACCTTAAAGGGCTCTGATTTTCTTAGTGTTGGTGTGTGGAGCTTTGTGGAAATGAGGGGGCTTTAAATTGTTTCAAGTTGAGCACGCAAAATTGCTTTTGAAAATCTTGACCGCTGTATGTAAAAACCTAATCCTGCATTACTGTAAATCAGTGGGAGTTTGGCATGGATTTCAAAGGGGGTAGGATTGGGTCCTATCGGAAGAATGGTTGTTGCATAGATCTCTTTAGATACTTGCCATCTGCAAGTTTAAATGATGCAGAACCTGTAGTAAATTGTCAACACTGCTGGACATTTATAAGTGATTCATAATGGAAGCCATCTTAACTGTAAATAAAACCTTAGCTCATATGGTATGTTTAGTTACACAACTCAAAACTTTCTTTAAGGCCAGCTCTTGTCTTTCAAATGTGCTCATTTTTGGTATCTAGTGCAGCGTTGCCAGCTCTGACAATTTAGTGCAAGTCATGTGGGATGCGGTGTTTTTATTTAAAGCTCCTGGAGTCATGTGAATATGGGAGAATCGCAGCTTTTGTTTAATAAAAGTACATTTGTAGCCCTCATGGTTGCAGGGAAAGGCATGAAAATGCTACAAGTGCATCTTAAAGGCTCAGAAATCAAAAGGCAAATAAAAAGCAGCCACGTTTTTATCTTCTGAAAATCTTGTTACTTTTAAGCCAATCTCATGATTTTGGGGGGCCTGTTTCATGATTTTTGAACCTCTGGGACGGCAAAACTGCTGAGTAATGTTGCTAGTCTCTGCCAAGTGAATGGACCTAGAAAACACCCATTGATTTTCAGGAGCTAACCATCCCACCGCTACTGTAAAATCTTATTACTAATACAAGCGGCCATTATAACTAACACTGGATTGTGAACTGGGAGCCAAGAGGGCAAAGCAGATCAGACCCTCTAGGATACTGGTGAGTGCCAGGCCATCTTTAATAGCTGGGCTGCTATTGGTCAGTTGTAGTTTCTGATCAGCCCTGGGATTGGCTGGTGGGCTACTACCTGGACAAGGTGGAGCTGGCTGCAAACAGACCTCTTTTTTGCTCTGCCCTCCACTGCTATAGAGTAGATGGCAAAGTTTAGTGTAGCACTGAAATTCACCAATGAAAAATATGGCTTGCAGCATAGCAGGAACGCCTCCATTCTACAGGCAGAGGAAGCAGCTAATACATTTATGTTACTTTAGTGTGTGACTGAGGGGCTAGGAAAATCTGCCTGTAACACCTCAGCTGCTGTGTCTTGATGCTATGAACCCTCAGGAATTATGCATATGTTAACAATGGAACATGTCCATTGCAGCTTACATTTGTTTTTGGGGGCATGGAGAACTGCCTTTTTTAAGGTTACTGATAACAGTAAATGTGTTCTGTTTATCCCTCGGATCCTGATCATTTTGTTATGTATCAGAATAAAAGACACTTTGGACTTGAAACTGTCCATTTGCACCGAGGAGGAAGCTAGCCTTTACCATACCTTATAAAGTTAGCAATGGAATGTGTTTAGTAAATTGCGTTAAGACTTTGCTATTATAAATTGCACCGCTGTTTAATAGTGTCTCTTCTACAAGTTAACTTTTGCTTTTGAATATGCTGACACATGTAATCAAAGGACAGAGTGGAACACAGTGAGAAGCCTCTGTGTTGTGGCGGTCATTGTAATAGCTATTTATTCTTCTGTGTATTTTGTCATCTATGAAAGGTATTCAGGAATCTCCAGTACCAAATGGCCATTCCCTCCCGGGTAGAGATTTCCTTCGGAAACAGATGCGAGGAGATCTTTTCACCCAGCAGCAGTTAGAAGTGTTGGATCGAGTCTTCGAGAGGCAACATTATTCTGACATCTTCACAACAACTGAACCCATCAAACCAGAGCAGGTACGATTGTGAACCACCAAGCTTTTCAAATGCATGCTTTCTGGCTGTAGACACTTTCTTGCAGGAAATCACCAAACACTTAGTTCTCAAGTTCTAACTAGGAGAACATTGGAGAGTGGATGTCATATCAAATTCTGTATCAGTAAGTGCACAGCAGTCATAAAAGAGTCTGAGTTTTAAAAAAATTAAAACATGGTGCTTAAAGGCTGCAAAGTGTTTGGGGTGTGAAGTTGCATCTGATGGTAGCTTTATAGCAGGATTTGCAAAGAAGGCCAAGGTTTTCAGAATTGTGCAGCTAATTTGGGTGCATAATTACGGTGACTGTGCATATAAAGTGGGATTTTTTGCTCATGTAAATGACCAGCCTGTCTAGAGTGAACAGATGTCCCTATTTTATAGGGACAGTCCTGAAATTTGGGCCCTTTTCTTATATAGGCGCCTATTACTCCCCCACCCCCTGTCCCTATTTTTCACACTTGATGTCTGGTCACCCTAAGTCTGTCATCTAAGTGGCCATTTGCTCAGGCAAATACCTAATTTGTGTATACAATTTGGATGGTTGCATGTGCAGATCAGTTGTGTAGTTCTGAAAAATCTGGCCCTGTTTTTAGGAAGATCTTATATTTCCACTCCTGTTTTTCACATATGGGAATAAAGCCCTTACAGGTGTTGACTTATTCTGTTTGTTTGCTAAGTATAAGGTTCTCGCTGCTGTTAGGCCACTGCCTTCTATTTAGTCACAAGTGCAGTACGTATCTTTGCTGTCCTCTGTGTGATGTAGATATTAAACTATTGCTGTCAGTTCAAGTATAGGGTTCACTTGTCACTGGTTCTGTATTTAGCAATACATCTGGTTAATCATTGGTAATATCCTGCATGTCCACTGGTGAACTAGGGTTCCAGGATGTAAAGATGGAAGGACTGATCTCCCTTGCTTGCACACATCCATATGAGAGCAATGGAGGGATACTCAGAAAGTGGGAACATCCTGGATAAATCCAGGTTCTGGTAGTAGCTCAAGGAATGGAGAAATATGTTGCTATACGTTTTTTTTTTTTGAGAATCCTATGCAGTGCTGAAAATTATGCATTATGGTGGAAATCCCATGAGCCTTTGATCACCAGTGTGACCTCTAAATATTGGAGGAGCTTCTCCTTGGTTTTGTGGTTGTTGCAGTGTGTTCTACTTACGTATGTTGCAAATCTAAACCTGAATGTGCGAAGCCCCTTTCCACTAGGTCACAGTTCATATCCAGCAGTGTTGGGGCAGGGGGGAGGGGGCTCAGATCACAATGGGCTTGTTTTGTTCCTAGTTAGAAAAAGCAAACAAGGCTGTCCCTGTGGGTGAGAGGAAAGCAAGCACTGAGAGACTCAAGGAGTGAAATGCCTTTGCGTGCCACTAGATGGTGATTATTCCATCGCTAACGTCCATCGTGGTAACGTGGAGATGCTAGCACAGCACTTGTCCACATTGTCCACTCTTTCCACACTAGCTACATGAAAGTCTTTAGCTGCTAGTTCTCTTTCAGTTCCCTTACTTTCACGGGTCAAAGAAAATGCAGTGCTGGGAAAAGGCTGCTTTGCCACCTTGTTGAATCTTTCAGATTCTGAAGGATCCAGCGTCACTCAGAATTGGAGCTTGAAGTCAGAGTACACAGCACAGCAACAAATCTAGGCGAGTGAAGTGTTGCAGGTTACCGAATCCCTGCGGTGGACCCGTTGCTCTAAGCAGAACAAAGGGATCGGCCCAGGTGTGCTGCTGCGCTATCCTGATCACCACACATTCAGCTGGCTGTGGTGAAGACTGATTGCATTGGGTCCTTTTTATCTGTATTCTTGGGTGGCTGGTCCTGCTAATTAGTCATGAGTTAATTAGGAGGAATTGGCCCACTAATTTAATAACTAAGACCCGGATCCTCCAAGATACGTAGGCACCTAACTGCCACTGAAATCTATCAGTTAGGCGTCTCCATACCTTGGAGGATCTGGGCCTAAGGGCTTGATGCTATGAAGCACTGAGCACCTCTGAGTGTCTGTTACGCCTGTTGAAGTTACTGGAGCTGAGGGTGTTCAGCACTGTGCAGAATTGGCCTTCATAGGATTTGATGTATTTAATCAAAAATGGAGTTTCCAGCTGGATTGCTGTATAGAGGTCTGAGTGCATTCGCCTGCCTGGGGAAGCTTGGACCCAGGTTTTCAGTTTGTACGGTGGGCTGGTGGAAGACCAGCAATCCTAATGAACACTGACGCTCTGTGCAGTAGCTCCCAGCCCCCGCTGCAATAGCGGATGGAGCCCACCTCAGTCCTCCTAAGGGAGGCCAGCCTAGCCCTGCAGACATGAAGCCCCCTGAAATGGGGAGCGTCTCTGGCTCCAGTCTCAGACCCAAAGAAATCAATTATAAACAAAATATTGAAGATATTAATTGCTAGAAGGGAAAAACCAGAAATCTCCCAGCAGTATATAGTCACAGCAGCCTTAAGAGCCTGATCCAAAGGCCATTGAACTTAATGGAAAGAATCCTGTTGAGTGCAAGGGACTAGGGGTCAAGTGGTAAGCTAGCAATGGGGGTAGGAATGATTAGTTGTTGCTGAGGAGACACAGAAATATGTTAATGCAAGTCATTCGCCCCAGAGGTGTGGCATTCTGGCCGTTGTGACAATAAGCTGCCTGCTCCCTAACTAAAGTAAATATCCATAAATATCTGCTGTGCTCCCAGTTTTAGTAATTTTATTCAGGCCCAGCCTTTCTTGATTTCAGGAAGTGGTTTACTTGAGTAGGAGCTCCAGGATTTGGTCCGCTATTCGCGCAGGTGAATTACAATTCTCCATCCGTTCGAATATGGAGCCTCCCACAGTTCTGCCTTGGGAGCCCCTAGTGGGGATTTTCAAACAAGTGGTGAGTGGAGATGTGGTCAGGCTGCAAAATGCACATCTAGGTTTTGAGAGGTTCGGGGCATTGGCGCTTGGGTTTTGGCTCAGCCTGTCATAAAGAGAAAGGTCATCGGCGACATTTAGAGGTGCATCCTGGTTTGGATTTTGAACCCCTTCATAGTTTGTGGTGTTTGTATCACAGCATGTTAGTTTGGTGTTAGCTCTAAACTGAGGATCTGAAAACTAATGGCAAAACTCCCCTGTCTGACGCTACCTCTGCACTTGTGGAGCACAAATGGATGGCTGCGGGAGCTCCATGTGTGGATGAGACTGAAGATCTTCAGTGCAGGGTGGAGAAGAGAATTGTGTTTGGAGGCAGCTTATATGGACTAGGTCTAGGTGTGGTGCAGGGAGCAGGTTGCACTCGTTTCATGGCTGGCAGTGCCCCTGTCCCTGTGTGCTCCCACCCTGAAAGAATTCAGGCTGAATTGGTTGAAATCCTCCCACAGGCTTTTGCTGGGATATGGCTCTGTGTATGTGTGGGTGTTATGTCCTGAATTAGGGTGCTTACTTACCTTGGTGAACACTTACCCAAAGCAGCAGTCCCGCTGATGCTGCATGGACATGCTCAGCTGTCAGTTCCCAGTTTATTTAATTCTTCACAGTTTGTTTTATTCTAGCATGGGCATAGCCCAGGCCAGCTCAGAGCGTGCAGTTGTCAGACCCCATAAGCTAAGTAAGCTTCAGCTGGGCCAGGACTGGAGTGGGGAACTTCTGAAGGAATTCCAGGCTACAAGAGGCACCAGTGCAGCTTCTGAGTCAGGGCTAAAACAGTGCCACAGCCTGGCTCTGGAAATGCTGTGCCTGATGACAGATGGTTTAAGTCCTCGTGACACTTTTCATGCAAGTAGGTGTGACAGCATCAATTCCAGCTTTGGTAACTGTGCTTTACCGGAAGTTTCATTTCTCTGTGGTCAGGGGCGGCTCCAGGCACCAGCGCACGGAGCACGTTCCTGGAGCGGCAAACCATGAGGGGCGGCCTGCCGGTTGCCGTGAGGGTGGCAGTGAGGTTGCCTTCGGCGGCACACCTGCAGGAGGTCTGCTGGTCCTGCGGTTTCGGTGGCAATTCAGTGGTGGGGACGCCAAAGGCGCGGGACCGACAGACCTCCCTCAGGCACACCGCCAAATCCGCATGACCAGTGGACCTCCCGCAGGCATGCTGTCGAAAGCTGCCTGATTTCCATGCCTGGGGCGGCAAAATACATAGAGCTGCCCTGTCTGTGGTATTCCTTTTTGCTTCCTGGCCTAAACTGTTGTGTAGTTTTTTCCTCTGATCTGCAAAACAGCTGCTTTGTGGTATCCCAGGGGTGACTGTAATGCAGAGGTGGGTAAACAGATTGATTGTGGTTTATACAGAGCATCTGGCACATCTGAGAGACTTTAGGCTGGGATGTTGTGAAAATGGATTCACTCATGGTTTGGGGGGGTTAATCTAGCGATAAGCACCAAAGAAAAGCTCATGAGGAAATTAATAATTCTATCTTCAGAGCAGGATTTGACTAGTGTACCGTAAATAAGGCCTGGGGTCACACACTGAACAATGAGGAGAAAACAAAATGTTGAATAGCTGCTCATTTAGTGAGCATCATCCAGTCGGTGCACTGAATGAGACAGGCTCCTGTGTCAAATAGTGTGTGATCATATCATTAAAGGCTGTATCATAACACAGACACACAAAGGGGCCAAACTAACCTGATTTCTGGCATTTCCTAACTTTGAGTGCTTGGCTTTGCAACCAACATGTTCTTTTAATGTACAGTTTTGTATGCATAGGTGCATATGTAAATATTATCATGTTAAGGTTGTAAAGTCTAGCACTCAGAAGTTAAGAAATGCCAAAATTAAGGTCGTCCATGAAACCTTAATTTGATCCCCTTGCACATATGCATTCTGGGTGGGGAACAGTGCTAAAGATGATCCCCTTGCACATATGCATTCTGGGTGGGGAACAGTGCTAAAGAACCCCTCCTGTAAATATTAATTCCTTTTGTCATTTTGTGCCCTTATGTATTCACTTTCTGCAAGCATCCCATGGTCAGTTTGTACTCGCAGAAACTTTTGGCATAACATAGATTTCATGTATTCCTGGAAACTGAATTTTAAATTCTCTCTCACAAATATTTGCCCTAGAAACCCTACTGCATTTTTCTAATCCAGAAACAAATTGTCACCATCTCATCTTTCTGATCAATCACAGCAAAGCAACCCAGCTTGAGCTTCAAATATTTCTGGTCCATCTGCAAAGAAAGACATTCAAACCATCTTTCCCCAGGCTGGGATCAGAACCTTCTTTTCTTTTTAGTGTTTCTTGGTGTGGGAGCCAGATCTTGCTGTTAGCTACCCCTTGATGGAGCTTCGTGGAATGTGTCAATGGGTCACCCAAGAGTGTCTATCTTCTGCAGGCCGGGGATATAACTCTGCAGCTGTAGTCAGGCTCCACATCCCATTACTGTTCCTAAAGCCACCAGCAGCTGAATTGTTTCTACCTGTACCTGCCAGCAGCCTCAGGCAAAAAACCAGGAGATGTTTAATGAGCACAAATTTACATAGATTGGATTAAGCCTCTCATAGGCTGGGTAGTTGGCTCCACCATCAGTGTAATTGCATGGAGCAAACCCTGCTGTCAACAAGCAAAGCTACTGGAGGAGCTTATGCTAGGGTTTCAAGCAGGTGCAAATTCCACCAGTGAAAATACTGGCTTTACCTGTCCACAAAGAGTGTTGCAACAATGCAGCTACACTGACAGCAGGCCACAGACAGCTGTTATCAGTGCTGGTCTCCAGTCTAGACAATGCCTTAGGGTGTGTCTTCACTGCAGAATTAACTCTGCTCTTGCTTAGGTGTTGCCCCAACCTAGCCCCGTCCACTCACAAAACCGTGTCAGCTGGGCATGGGCTGGTGTTTTAATCTGGACTAGTTGGCCCATCTGAGGCTAGAGGCTAAAGCCTTGGTGCTGCTTCTACTCAGCTGGCTCTGTCCACTTTCCACAGAGGACACAGGCTAGTTCCACTCTGTGCTGATAGTCCTCCATTACCTCCCCACAATTCTGCCCTTGAGCCCAGAAGGACAGACAAGCTCTCCCACGACTCACTGGGAAAGAATCCTAAAGTGGCTCGGCTGATGGCAGCACCAAGAGCCATAGGATATGGCCCCAGCAGTCCCAGCAACGCACACAGGAGGGCGTAGCACGTGTGGGGAACCAGTGACTCTTGACTGGCTTTGCAGTGTGGCTGCTCACACCCAAGCTGGGCTGCCCTGGGTGCTCAGTTTGGATCAGCGGTACCCAGGTCTAACTGTGAAGGGTCTAACTGTTAGATTGGTTGATGCTGAGGCAGGGTTCCTCAGTTCAGTGGGGAGAGACTTCCGCCCACTCCCTGTACTATAGGGAGAGACCACCCCAATGAATTTGCCCTTCTCCCCCTCAACAGGCTCCTAAATGTCTAGGTCACTTTTTAAAATGGGACATACACTCCTAAGTCACTCTGGCACTTCTGAAAATTTTACCTAAGAGTTGGCTGAAAAACAAGGCAAACTTTCAAGAAAATGTTCACGAAAAATTATTCCTGGTTTCTCCCCCCACCCTCCCATTGAAATTCAATACTTTGATGAAATTTGTCACTGGAAAACATTCCAACCATTTGTATCACTGGTTAAAATGGGACACATTTTTCACCCAAATGTGAAAAATCCATCCCATTTCTGTGGTCCATGTTTGAAACAGATGAAAAATATTGCTGAAAAATCAACATTCAGTAAACTTTGACCAGCAATGAGGCACTGGAGATTTGAGAAGATACACGCCACATTCCCTTCTTCCATCCCAAGGACAAATGGTAAGGGGCATTCCCATGGCCTGTGGAATGAGGGGATCGTTGGGGTAGGCAGTGAGAGCTGCATTCATAATTTTGGATACAAACAACATGAAACTTGGTCACTTGAAAACATTTCGTCTGAGTTTCACTTTGAGATTTTCATGTTCTTTTGAACTTGAAATGGAAAAACCCGTGATGCAAAAACATACCTAAATGTATATGCAGTGAAGTTCTGTACACTAAAACTATGGTTTTGTTCAGGTCTAATCTCTGACCTATACTATTTTCTAATCTATTTATCTACAACAGTCATTGTTTAACAGCAACAGCTCAGATCCTCAGTTGGTATAAATGAGTGTTGCTGCATTGCAATCAGTGGAGCTACTCCAATTTATACTAGCTGAAAATCTGGCCCAATATATGCACCAGAATCAGACAACTATTTAGACGATTTGGGTCATAAATTTCCTACAAAAAAAATCTAAACTGGATTTCCGTCTCCATCTTAAATGGATTTTCTGTTACATTCCAAGCATTGCACATGGGTCCAACCCTCGTTGAAGCCAACAGGAATATTTCCATTGATTTCAACAGGGCTTAGATCAGAGCCAATGAGGCATAACCTGATGTGACTAACTACAACACTATGTAAATCAAAGACTTAAAAGAAACCACCTGTTATTGATAGCAGACAATTCCCAGCACTGTGCAGCAATTTTCCTGTTACCTTCTGGGTATGTCTACACTACCCGCCGGATCGGCGGTAGTGATCGATCTATCGGGGATCAATTTATCACGTCAAGTGTAGACACGATAAAATAGATCCCCAATCGCTCTGCCGTCGACTCCAGAACTGCACAGTGGTGAGAGGCAGAAGCGGAGTCGATGGGGGAGTGGCAGTGGTCAACTCCCCGCCGTCCTCACGGCCAGGTCAATTGACCTAAGATACGCAACTTCAGCTACGTGATCTTCGGTTGACCCCCGCCCCAGTCCCTAGCCATCACATTCAGTTTGGGATAAAATTTTAATATTTTGGATTTGGATAAGCATTCAGGAGTTTGTTAAAAAAATTTTGATGGCAGATCCATCAGGTGGAAGGAAAAAAATGAAATTCTGTTCAAAACGAAATACTGCTCCTTAAATCTCCTTTGCTTTAGAAAGAATCAGGATAAGGTAGCTGGAGCAAATACATGTGTCTTGGCACTTGTGCTTAGAGAGGACTTAATTCCCTTTGAAAATTTTCAGTTTTTACTTTTATGAATAATAATCTTAAAAAAACCATGTGTCAAACTGAGAGCTTGTGTTTTCCACTTAAAGGATCTGTACTGCAGAAAGGACTCAGCAGTCTCTGTAGGAATGAAACCAGTGAAAGAGGGCGAAATGAATGGTAAAATCCTCCTTGTATAGTTTGAATTTGTACAGCTATAAAAACACACAAGACAATGACATAATGAATGATTTTTTTTTTTGTTAAACTGATTCACTGAATTGCAAAGTGCAATCATTAGATGAGTACAAGATGAGGTGCTGATGGGATGATCACTACTTGTGCAAAGCCACTGGGCTATGAATAACTCACCCTGGTTTCCTGTTAGGAACTAACTTTTTTGATGAATGATGACTTCAGCCAATCTTATTAGAGTGTTAAAGGGGAAAAATGATTAAAGTATGAAAATTCCTTGAATCTCCAAAGTTCATTCCTAGTGAAATTTAACCATGTTGGATCATGAAACAAAAAATATAAAGCTGATATTTATTGAAATCTTACTTAAACCGTCTGTGGTGTAAGACTGGACAGTGGTAAAATCATCCCTGGCTACAGTTACACCTTCTGGGCACAACCTTTCACTCCTTCACCACTTGTAAAGTCTGTGGGCCAAATTGTGCTCTCTTATTCCATTGCAAATCCCACTGTCATAAGAGGGGGGCTATACAAGTATTAACTGAGGACTGTCTGAGTCCCAACCTCTCCTAAATAGTGCGCAAAGGCAATGAGTTAAAACAAAAGTAACATCCAGCTAAACTTCAGTCTCCCAAGACTTCCTTACAGTACCCCCTGTGCCTACTATCCTAGTTCTTTCGATAGAGATCCACTCCCAACTTTTTTGTATCCCTTTTGGAGTTAACAAGCCACACTTACCACAAGACTTCAGCAGCTTTGTACAGGTTTCTAACGCTCAATGGGCCATCCAAAAAGCCCTGCTATTGGGAGAGTAATTGAAAGCCAAATCTGGGCTTTACAAGGTGTTGGGATAAAACTTTCTCGAACAGGACGCAACTATCAGAATGCAATCACCTCAGAGAGTCGGAGACCCTAGTTCTATCTGTGCTACTGAGAATAATTGTTTTCTCTTCCTGGAAACCAAAGAAGTTCAGCATGATAAAATATTCTGAATCTTGTCTGAAACAACTGCTCTCTATGGCCCTGATCCAATGGCAGTTGGAACTAATGAAAGATGCCCATTTGGTTGTAGTGGGCATTGGATTGGGCTATCTGAGGGCTAATATTTGCTTTGTACTTCTCCATAATACGACTGTTACCCTGGACAGCTTTTACAGCCAAGCAGATCATCCTGGAGAAGTGTATCTTTATACACTTGGAAGGAAAGTGTAATAGATGGCCATCTAGTATACTGTAATCAGCAGGATTTAACACATCTTCTCATGGAGAATAAATACTGTCTCATTTCATCATTTGTTGTTTGAGTTGCAATTGTTCTTATCCCTGAAAAATGGCAGTGGAACAGGAGGGGTGAAAATAACCTCAGAGGAAAACAGATTTACAAAGCAGTTTCTCTCTCAAGTAAAACTACCTTTGATTCTGTCTGTAGTTTTATTGGGGGGTGGGGGAGAGCAACTCCTAAATCTGGCACAAGGAAGTACATCAGGAAAGAAAAACATTCCCCTATTTACTCTCAGTAGACTATTAAACAACACCAGGCTATTAATTTGCCTTTTGAGTCTTCACTAAAGCCCATAAAAGCGCACAGTTGTCAAATGGAGTTCATTTTAATTTCCTTTCAATCACAGTAAATTATTCAGGTGATAAATCAGCTGGGGCAGCCTCCTGGCTGTAATAGAAACCCTAATTCCTGGCTAATTATCCAGCCCATTGCTGCCAACAGATCAATACCACTACACAATGGAAAAGGGCTAAGGCCTGCAGTGGGCAGAGGCAGAAGACAGCAGCTGGGAACAGTGACATGCCTGTGACCTCCCTCGAAGGTCAAAGGTCGCAGGAGGCTAAACTTTGCAAAGGATCTGACCCTTGCCTTTTTTTTTTTTTAAAGGAATGCATCCCCTTCCAGTAACTAATTTATCCTCAGACTTGCAATATTTTGCTGAGGCAATTATAGCATTGCAATTCACAGCTTGTCCTTCTGCCTTTGCTTTTGTTACTGTGGCTTTTGCTGGCCGGTCACTACTTACAGGGAACTAATCCCGCAGTCTGTCTGAGTGTGTGTATGTACCAGAGACAGCCCCTGCTGGGTTCTTGTCTGGAGTGGAATTCAATTTGCCTCTCCAGCTTTATAAATGAGAGTAAAATATACTTCCTTTTTCATTTGCTTACCGTGGATAAGACATGGGGCAGGCCCTCCCTCTCTTCAGAAGGACTGGAGTCATCCATTTAAATCTCTTGTATTCGTGACTGTGCTGTTCCACAGAAAAACAAAAGGCGGCCAACTAACAAGGCGAGGCCTGGCTTGACCTTTCGGTTCTATTCGAGTGGATGGCCTGGAAGATAGCCCAATGGTACAACTCTGAACTGGAGTACAGGAGCTCTATGGTAGGCGTGAATACCGTTCATGATATCTAGCTGCTTAGGCATCCAGGGAAGAGTAGTGGTGGACAATTCTGGGCACAGAGAAACATGTGTTTTGTAGTGTTAAAAACGATCCATCAGGCTAGTTAACGAGTAGTTTTGATTGACTCTGAAGGAATTCCTGTCCAATGGTCTTTGCCTGGCTAGATGGTGGCTTTGAGAAGTAGGTAAGAGTTGAAGTGGGAAAAGTAGGGTGCAGTGGATCAGAGCTCGATTCCAAGTGCATTTCACCAGGGGAGGGGAAAGTAGTTCTTTAGGAAGCTAGACAGTACTTGCATTATCATCTCTTTCTGCCGTTGGCAAAACTTGGTTGTTCAAAAACTGCTCTTTGGATAAAGACCTCCAAGGATGGAGACACCGAACCCTCCATTTTAAGAGGGTTTTTTTTAGCTTTTCTCCTCACTGCCCCCTCCCCTGCCCATAAATAATCCGTGTAAATGTATTTTTATGTCTGGGGTGAAGCCAAAGAGTCTACTCTAAAAAGCAGCTAAACAAAGCTCTCCTGCTAGAAGCTCAAATGAGATGGACCCACCAGAGTTTGACTACTGAGAGTGAGGAGAAGTGTGTGGTCTCCCTATAATGAGGGAGCAGGGATAGTGATTGTAGCAGACATTTTGATCAATTATAATTACTCCTTTTGAACTTCTTTGTTTCAAGATGGATGTTTCTTGTGATCTCATAAGTGTTATCTTGGTTATGCGTCATCCTTAGGCCAGGTTAGTGAAACCTGAGTATGCTTTGTCTGTGGATTTCCTCTCCCTCCTCCTCCACAGATGAAATATTCCTGACCATCCTCTTTTTTTGGGGTGAATTCAGCTAAATATCTAGTGTCTATCTTGATTGCCACTCCTGTGCTCACACTTCCAGTGTTCCTTGTAAGTCAATGTGAGTCAATACTTCCTATCACTGTTGTCTCAAGTAATCAAAATGACTTCTGCTGTTGGCAAAAATGTTCTTTTTTCATAGTTGCTCTGGAAATATGTGGTGGATATTATCTATACAAGATGCATCCTAACAGGTCTCTTTGGTTTCAAATAGAGGTGGTCAGTTTTTTCCGTTGGGGCAGGTTTTTCCCTCAGAAAACGCATTTTTGTAGAAATTGAAATATTTTAGGGAATGATGTCAAGTTCAATTAAATTTTCAGTGGGAAAATGTCTAAACGAACAGGCTCAACTTTGTCATTTTGGATCAATAATTCCAATAGTTCTGATCATTGCTGATAATTTCTGAACTGGAATGAAAACAAATGTCAAATTATCAAAATTTCCGGCGGAATGGAAATTCCAGTTTGTGATCAGCTCTCGTTCTGAACCTACCTGGAGCTGAATGCTCAGAATTTTCATGGACTTCACGGGGTGTTGAGTGCACCCAGCACCTTGGACTTGGCTCCATAGTCAACTATCCCTGTTCCCTTGCACTGTTATTATTTGTTTTTATGGAGTCTAGAGGGCTCAACCGACATCAAAGGCTCGTTGTCCTAGGGGTGCTAAGCATGCACATTGTACGAAGGAGTCCCTGCCCTGACAACCTTACAGTCTCAATAGAGATGACAGATAGCAGGTGAGAGAAAGGAAGTATTATTAGCCTGTTTTTACATATGGGGTTGAAGCACAGAAAATTTTTGACTCATCAAAGGTCACACTGAGAGTCTGTGCCAGAGCTGGGAACTCAATCCAGATCTTCTGACTCCCAGTTTTGTACCTAACCACAAGAGCCACCTTTTCACTCAGTGGGTGAAGAGAACGTTGGTAGCTTTCCTCATTTTGCACCCTAAAGATGTGCATCTTTGTAGAGAGAAATGAAAGGAGATACCAGCTGCTGTAACAAAAACAATTGTTATTTTTAGCATTTAATTCTGCCTATTAAAGAGGAACTGCCCAAGTTTTGTATTTAGGAACCTTTTTTTAAAAAATAAAAAATGAACAAACAACCTCCCCTGCCCTCCTTTCTGACCAGTGGACTTTTGTGTGTACACTTTTCAGGAAAAAAAGTATATTATTTCCCATGCGTTGCACCTTGTTGTGACATGTCATGTTGGATGGTGGTCAGTCACATTGTGCTATGTTATGTGACACAAGGTAACAGTGTGACTGATGCTCATTGTATTGCATGACAATTGACTGTGGTTGCTGAGAAATTTCTTGGAAACTACTGCTTCAGAAACCTTACAGCTTGCTAACAGGCTTCAGAAGCAACTTTTTCATTTCTGAAGGACTGCAACTACCTGTGCAAAAGGATGCCCTTTGTTATCGGAAGCAGCTAATGGTATTTCTCATCTTCCAGAAAAAGAGGAAATGTATTAAAAGTTTAACATAAGGGATATTAAAATAACCTTATTGTAACTGGAGCTGGGCAAACAAAATGTTGGCATCTGAACCAAAAAATCTGAAAAAAAATTTAGTTTTGGGATTATGCAAAATAAAATTGTTTTTTTTCTTGCCAAAATGAAAAGCCAAAAACCCTCTTCATTTTGGGTCAAATGGAGCATTATGTTCGACCCAAAACAGAGTATTCTGTTTTGTTCTCAGGTTGTGTTTTTACCCTCTTCCTTTCGTAGATTTAAATTAAAAAATGAAAAGTAGAAACACTTACTTTCAAAAATGACAAAATAAAACACTTCTACTTTTTTGGAATTCAGCTGAAAAAAAACCCAACAACAACAACAAAAAAACAGGGAGGAGGAAACTATTCTCAGAATTTGACCCAAATCCACAGTTTCAGTTGACCCTAAACTGCATTTTTTGGCTCACAATTTATTCACCAAAAAGATTTCCCCAAGCTCTAATTGCAACATACATGGGAAAAATGACAGGTGAGGCTGTAATATCCCTCTCTGCGGCAAGAGCTCTGGGGTGAGATTCTGTTGTAGGTCCCCAGTTTTGTGAGTGTCCCAGAGCCCAGCCCCTGCTCAGTTTCTCCAGATCATGAGTCTGGGCATGGGGAGAGAGCAGGCTGCACTTTCTCCCCTCTCATGAGCAGAGAGAGCCTGGGAGCTTTGGCTCGACCCCCTAAACACAGACAGCAAAGCTGAGCTGGACTGAGGGGACAGTACCTCTACCTGTAAAAGGCTCCCCTCACTTATTACATACTTCCCCTGTGCAGCAAGGGGGAACCCAGGAAGACTCCTTCCATAGGAGTGCAGGAATGCATTACCCCTTAAGCAAAGGCTCAGTCACCTTAGCACAAAGAAGAAGGGACTGATGTTTTTTGTTGTAACTTTGCAAATTTTCTTTTGGCACCAAATTTTCTTTAGCAGTATTTAAGTTCTGCCCAGGACCGTACCACTAGCTGCCTAACAGAAACACAATCAAATAAGATCATAGTTAGGCTTGGAAGGGTTAGATTTTTATCGGTAAATGTCGGTAAACATCAATTTCACCGTGTACACCACAACCCCCCCAGCAAAAGTTCCACTGACAATCTGAATTTATCGATAGGCAAAGTAAGAAAAATGCTGCCTGAGAACTTATTTGATGAAAGGATATTTGCTCTATATGCTTTGACAACTTGTGTTTTAATGGGAAAGCTTTAACTTTTGGAATCTCAACATCTACTGTCATTAAATAATTATTGTCTGGACCCTCCCGTGATCTCCTGAAACTGTGAAAATGTCAGGTGATTAAAAAATGAAATATATGCTTAAAAATAAGCATTGATATTACCTGCTGAAATTATAAATACATAAATCTAATTCTGCCAAGTCTACATATGCTGCATGCATACATACACCTATGTGCTTTTACCTGTTATTTCCCATAAATATTGTGCCCATTGCTCATTTTATTCTTTTCACAAAGTGCGCTGAAAGCAAAAGTGTGTCACTTTTAAACTTGATGTAAAAAGAAATATATACCTATTTCAGATTCGAATCTCAGTTACTCATTGATTCCAGTGGAGTTATTAAAGGTTTGCAACGATGTAACTGAGATGAGAATTTGTTTCTAGGATTTGTAGTTGTGTAGGTGTATAGAATCTTTGCCAGTGTCCCAGACTATAAGAATTCTAAATATCCCTGTAACACACATTGTAATATCCTCACAGCGCTAGTTCTTTCTAGGTATGTTGGGCTTGGATTTAATTCCACTATCACACAACCTAAGTTACCTAGGTTCTCAGCTGCAGTAAGTAAAATATCCAGCTACAGCTTTTTAAACACCCTCATCATCTCCAATTTTTCTTTGTTTCTTTATCTCAGGCAAACTATGATGGGCGACAGTGTATCTCCTTACTTCAGCCTCTAAGGTATCACACAGAAAGGAATAGAAGAGAAAGTTGGTTATTGCCACTTTTCACTATTCCTAATAGCTGGGGTTGTGCAAATTCTTCTTGTTCGGGGAACAAAACTGAATGATGAGAAAAGCCCCACCATTCTGGTTCTGCTGCTGTTGCACCCTATGCCAGTGAAAGACAGCAAAACACCTGTGGTGGATGCTAGCAGGAGTATTGGCCAAACAGCTGAATATGATAACTAGGAGTACAGATTCTTAATGCTATAGGTTTTTATACTGTGTCATTGCCATAGTATCTGATCTAGTATATTGTAGTATACTAGCTGTCTGTCCCTTCCATTGCTTATGAACGAACTGTCAAGGGATCAAAAGATTTATTTTAGAATAAACAAGACTTAAAAAAACTTTCAGTACTAGTTATTTCACAGAAGCAGCTGCAGTGACAAAGTGGATCTTAGTTTATCCATCGACTGTTTTCCTCTTTCTTTATGATGTTTTACTTGCCAGGAGTTTTTGTGGTGCTTTTATGTTGTTAATCTGACATGTAGATGCATGCCAGGCAGAGACCTGAGAGGGTGACTTTTTTTTTTTTAGTCCTGAGTTTTTTGCTTTCTTCCAAACCCACTAATGGTGCACTTCAGAAGCGTGCACTTGCATTTTTTAAACTCTGACATACTAAGAACTGGTGATGAGCACTACAGGAAGCCCCGAGATGGTTCTTTTTGAAAGTATAATACACTCTCAGTTTTTTACTGCTTTCTTCCTTCCTTCTTGCTCTCCAGTATCCCTGTCAATGGAAATATAAATTCCCAGGGAAAACAGTTTCTGCTTGATGCTCTCTCTCCTTTGTCCTTACTTTCTCCATTTCACAGGCTGTGTCTGCACAAAAGGTTTTTGTTTGTTTGCAAAACATTTCCACGGTTTCTATCACTAGCTCTGTCCCACTTGAGGTAGCAGCAGTCAGGGCCCTAGTGCAGACAGGGTCTCAGGTTACCACATGTTCTAACCGCCATGTTGTCTAAAATGACTCAGAGAGCGCAGTGGCTGAAATGTCAGCAGCTGCCAGCACCTTGTCTCCAGTAAAGCTAAATCACTGGCAGCGGTGGCTTCAGGCACCAGCTCTCCAAGCGCGTGCCTGGGGTGGCAAGCCGTGGGGGGCGGCCTGTGATCCCTGCAAGGATGGCAGTCAGACAGCTTTCCGCGGCTTGTCTGCGGGAGGTCTGCTGGTCCCGCGGATTCGGCAGCGGGTGCTCCGAAGCTGCGGGACCGGTGGACCTCCCGCAGGCGTGCTGCCGAAGGCAGCCTACCTGCAGTCCTTGGGGTGGCAAAAAAGCTAGAGCCGTCCCTGATCGCTGGTAGCAATTGTCGAATATTTCTGGAAAGAAGGATAAGTTCTGCTGTTGAAGTGTAGGCTTGTAAACTCTTCAAAGACTAAAATTCTCATGGACAATGAGATTGTGATGCATTGAGCTCTTCTTACAGCCCTGTCTACTCTGAGAGCTAGACTGCTAGCTACTACTAAGTTTAAATATAGCAGAAATACAGTTCCAGTCCTGTTTTCCTTGAACAATGTAGAGAGCTGCTAACAACAATCATGTTTAAATAGTTTAGCTAGCGAGGCTGTATTCCCAGGCCTTGGCTACACCTGAAATCTTTCTTAGCATTCCTAGTGTTGAACTACTGCCAATTTAGATTCCCAGTAATGGGAGATCTAATGGAGGCAGGGTGTTAGTGGTCGTCAGCAGTTTTAGGACCATGTCTTCTAGCAGGGTTAGACAATACAATGGTAAAAACCCATGTGCTTTCCTGTGCTAGAGCTTCCATTGTTTCTACCAGTGGAGCTGCATCAGTGATAACATTGCCCAGAGTTACATTAGGAAGACACCGCTCCTATTTCCATAGGAGACGTCTGAATTTCCCTGGGGTTTGGTGACGGGACTCTTGGTAATTTAATTAAGCTTTCTGTTCATCACCTATTTCACTGGAGAAAGGTGGATTTCAAGCTTTGGGGAGAAAGACCACATCAGTGCGTTAAATGGACTTTAAAATAAAAAATAGCTTATTGTCTAGGTGGGGCTTTCATATCCCTGGTAGAGCTGCAATTAACTGCCCATCAGTCCAAAAGAAGTAATAAGCAGTAGTCAGGCAAACAATGGACTCTGTCCAGGAATTGAAGAAACGCACTGATTTACTGACCATTCATCAGACTTTCAATATGTCAAAGCATAATATATGACTAAGATGAGTACAATATAATTGCTCAAGCAGTCTCTGTTCCTTTGAAAATAAGTCAGGGAGCTCATTCATGCAATTTACAGTATGTATGCAATGCCCACCACTTGTTCTGGGAAAATACACACAGAATTGTCTGAAGTTGGCTTGCTATGAGGATAACACAATGTTACATGGTAGCATCACTCACCACAGGTTTGTGTAATGGTAATATTGACCTACTGCCCGCTGTCTGTGTTAAACCTACAGGAGAATGAAAGAGAAATAAATACGCAAATAAACTTGCCTGTTGACTTGTTCAATGGGCTGCAGTGATAATGTGGGGTTTGCTAATTTAAACAGAAAGCCCTTGCATTCCCATGCACTTGGGTAACGGGCGCAGCAAGAAATACTGCTCTTAGCTCAGCTAATGAGTGAATCCTATAATATTGCTTCATGTCATAACTTTGCAATTATCCTGCCTTTGCTTTGAATGGAGCAGAATAGAATTTCAACCCTAAATTACTCTTATTTTCAAGAGACAATACTTTTTATCGGACCAACTTCTTATTTGCAAGCTCATTTTGCAGGCATTTCCTATATTTATGAGGCAATTTAAACACCAGAGGGAAGTATTTTAAATATATCCCAATACAGCCTGTAAACTGTGGGCATCTCGATGTGTTAAATGATTTGAAAGGTAATTCCTGCTGTTGGATGTGTCCTTTCTGCTTTCCTGAGTGACAGCGGCATAGCCATTGTACAATTGCACTGGAATGGGAAATGCTGACGTGGTAATTGGATGTGGGGTGTGTGTCCCCTGAAATATACAGATATTTAGGGGCTCTTTCTGCCTTTCCAATTATGAACAGACCATGGACAGTTCCAACACGTGAGTCTTTAGATGTGGTGATCAGACAACGTTTGCGATATGTAAGCACACAGGGTCTCATTCCAAGCCCACTTGAAGTCAGTGGACTTTGGATCAGACACACAGTGGTTGTCGTTTAAAGAAGTCAGACTCTCCTAGGGATCATTACATGGTGTGAATTAGAAAACCAGTTTCTCCCTTTACTCTAAGCAGGAAACACATGCTATCAGATGCCACTGTCTGCTCTAGCACTGTTTTGTCAACGCTCTCCCTGCCTCACTGACTATTGTATTGCTCTCCCTGCTATGTGAGAATGTGAGGCACATAAAAATACAATAAAACCAAGTGGGTCCAACTCATTTGGAAGAAGAACCTCAGTTACACGATTCCTTATTTCTCATGTAAGTAATGAATAATAGGATAACAGACTTGTATGGAATGCAAGAATAATTGGGTCTGAAATGAAGTGAAGTCCCATGTATAGAGGGGCAGCTGAACAAGGATAGCTGGTAGCATCTCCATTTCTCCCTTAAAATGTAATAAATGGTGAAATTAAAGCACCAATTAAAAACCCAGGGAACTTTCATTTTGTGTCCTTACTTGATTTCTGAGCTCTGCCACTGTTGTCCAAGGGAAGCCTAGGAGAATCTCCCAAGGAGATTTCCAAAGGTACAAAGGAGAATTAGGTACTCAACTCATCTTGGAAATCAATGAGGGATGAGGACTTAACTGTTCTCTGGCTTGGTTGTCTTATCTGTAAAATGGGAACATTGGACTTGCCTTCTTTACAACGGTGATGTCTGTAAAGCACTTGAAGATCTCAGAGTGTGTGGCAGAAAAGTAACATATGATTGGATTTTCAAATTATTAGAGGGCTTAACACAATTGAACTGACTGGCATTGTTGTTATTTTTCAGAGGAAGCTGATCAGTCTGCCCAAAATTTAGGGCGTCGCTGGCTGCTTGTCACTGAATGGCAGAAAAAAGTATTCTTCAGATAATGTATTTATTTGACCGGTCAAACAGAGCTAGTCAAATAACACACAAATTATTCATCAATTAAATTAGGATATGGGGAAAGGTAGAATGCACCAAATGATGTTTGGCAAATGTTTTTTAATGTGACCACCTCCCAGTATTTTCTTAAAGTCCCAGTTTCCAGAATCATGTGATTAGCTGAGAATCTCAGCTTTCTTTAAAAGAAAAGGTAACTTGCTAGCCCTTGTGGTTGTGAAGAAAAGCTTGAAAATGTGACCCCATTGCATGCTAAAGGCTCCAAAACCAGAGGGCAAACGGAAAAGAACCCAAGATTTGTTTGTTTGTTTCCAATCTCACAATGTTTAAGCCACACTCATGAACTTTGGGGGCCTGACTTCTGAATTTTGTACATTTAGTGTTGGCAATATTATGTTTTCAACTAACTGCGTGTGTCCTAATGGCAGCTGTCAGGCTGGAAGAAGGCTCCTGGTAGGATCGTACAGAACTGTTGTATTCCATTCAGTGTTCCCATGTATTTAAGTACATTAGTATTTTGAAGTACTCTACGTATTAGTACGTAAGTACCTTAAATATTCTGCACCTACTACTAGTATTTAGGTACATTTTAAAGGTACTTAAAACACAAGTAATTTTTTTTCTTATTTGCAAGTACTTTTTCAAAAGAGTTTTTTGAAACAATCACAGCCCTCGCAACCATCCCAGATTGTGGTGGGCTCCTGGGGCCCATTGTCCTGGCTTGGGAGCTTCAGGCCCTGAGTTCCTGCTACCGCGGCTCTTGTCCATTGGCCCTGTTGTTGCACCTGCGCCCTTCACCTCTGATTGGGCACTGCTGCAGCTAGGGAGACTTGTGAGTCATTCCTAGGCTCAGCCCAACAGAGCGGTGAGTCAGTGAGGGGCGGCAGAGCCACGGCCACCAAACACGTATCTCTCAATGTCCTGCAGTGAGAGAACAAACCCAGTAGCTGCAGCTATTTTTCTTTCTCTTCCACTAGGTACTTATATTATTATTATTTAACTGGTTGTCTGGTCAATATATGGACGATTGCAGGGGATATGGGAGTTGAAAATACCTCCCAGGTCCTCAGCAGCGGTGAATCCATGTAGCTCCCTTGAAGACGGAGGACCCATTCTGACTTACCCAAGCTGAGGTTCTGGTCCCATGTATATATTTATCATAGGTTAGGGCCCATTGCTATCTACTATACATGAAATAAATAGCTGTAGCTTTGACAATTTCTGATTGAGAGGGAAAGAAGTCCGGGCAGCGGAGGATAGTTCCTCACTTCAGGTGAAAGTCCGAGGTAAGTGGCAGAAATGCGAATTTATCTCAATGGCATTGGAAAATAGGGCTTCTTACAGTGATTCCATGCTCCAGATTTGCAACATCTGCATGTCACATGTGCTTGTGCCTCCAGAGATCTTGGAGATTTTACACTGGGAAAATGATAGCAGCATTTGATTAAGTAGTGAATTTGGCCCATTGTCATTGTTGACCATCATGTGGAAAGAAGCCCTACATAATTCCAAAATCTGCCCATGCTAAAAGAGGTTTCTGTCATATATTTAGTAATTGTGGCATACAGTATGGCCTGATCTGTGACTGTCATAAACCACTTTGCTGTTACCTTCATTGTGGCACAGTTAACCTGTAGCATGGTTAGTAGTCTGGTTAGCAGATCACAAGAACAAGCTGCTTCCTGTCATTTCTGGCTTTTTTTGGACAGACATACTGTGAGGGAATCTTTCTTGCTGTATTGTCCCTCTGATAGCGCTAGTCATAGATAGAGCTGGTCAAAAAAGGAGAAAAAAATAATAAAAATGGTGTCCAACATGTTTTGTGAGAGGAAGGGGTGATCAGACAATGAAAATTCCAATTCAAATGATCACAAAATTGAAATTAGAAAAATTTTGACCACCTCTTGCCTCAGCTGGAACCCAACAATGTTAAATAAATAAATTTTTATATCAACATTTAAGAATTCCATCTGGTGTATTTTGAGTTCCGTTCTAAAAATAAGCAAAGATTTTGGAGAGTTGCGTACTTCATTTGAGCTGGTTCACCTTTAACTTTGTAACATACCACTAAATGCTGCAATCCCTACTGCTTTCTATTGGGATCTAATCTCATGATGACTTGAACATGACTTAGTCGTGGAGCAGAGGGAAGCCCTACATGGTTTTTTGTTTGTTTGTTTGGCTTATGGCAGTGTACATCTTTGGAAAACATTGTCTGTAGATTAATGCTTTGGATTAACTGTGGTCTGCCATAGCTGTGGTCTTCCAACACAATGATGGAGCAGTTGGTGAACTGTGACCATGAGCTCTGGGAGTATGGGGATGGAAACCCTTCTATCAAGCAGTGCTACATGCCAGTCAGAAGAGTTAGAGAGCTATGAGACGTACTGTGTTATCATGTGTTGAGATCTGTAAGTTACGGGAGGATCAGCCTACAGTCTTCATCACCAGATGATTTCACATTTGTAGGGTGTAAGACTTGATTCTCCTTGCCTTGACCTTGTCTCCTTGCCTTTATCTCTGTTCAAGGTGGGTGGTAGCATTTTACCTTTCCTTTGCACAGGTCTATGCAAAGTAGAAGGCAGTGGACAATGAGGTCCTTTGTCTTCCTCTCTGTCCAAATGACTTTTACATGAAGGTTTTAAGTTTAGAGACAAAATCCTTGTTTTATTTAACGTGGGATTACAAATCCTTTACACATGGTTTTCTTCCATTTCCTGCATTAACTGCTTCCCAGCTCTAGTTTATTTTGGGCATCTCCTTCACAATCTTCCCGTAGGTGATCAGAGCACACCTAAATGACTGCAAAGAAGATCTGTGTTTATTGACGTATGTAACTTTATGGGTGTTGTGTTTTGTATTTTTGTTAGAAAAACAGCAAGAAAAAAGTTAGAGCAAGAAGAGTGCAGCCAGCTGGTATGCTGCATGCTGCCTTTTAAACAGATCACATGGAAATAGCTGGGAAGGAGAGTATCCCATAATCAATGACCAGTTTTGAAATATGGTGTTTAACCTCTCTCAACTTGAGTTTCCTCATCTGTGAAATCCAGACAGTATTACTGGAAAGAGTGTTAGGAGGCCATATTAGCTAACATTCATAAAAAGTACATTGAGAACCTTGGATAGGAAGTGTTATGAATATACAAACTATTATCTTTATTTATGGTTTTGCAGATGCCACCTACATTACTAGGGGCACAATGGGGAAAAAGTTTGTTGGTACTTGATTAAAAACTCCACCCACAATCCCAGGGAACCTGGATGTTTCTGCCAAAATTATCAGTAGTGAAATACCTAGCAATGCTGCTGTTTGAATTTTCTGATTCAGTGGCCAATATCATATGTTTCTGAAGAAGGTGCAGAACCACCACAATAGACAATTATACATTTCTCTAGCTAGTGTAACTGAGGATCTTAATATTGTTATATTTCCAATCCTTTTTTTGAGTCCTCTTTGCCTCAATAATGTCTTGTGGCACAGAACAAGTACTTGTTGGGTTAAAAACAAAAAAGATTTCCTTCTGTCAGTTTTAAATCTGTTGCCTTTTAATTTCATTGGGGTGCCCCCTTTGTTTTTGCATTGAGTGGAGCACTACAGACTATTGACAATGAACCAGTTGTTGGATTAATTTAGACCATTTTTTCCTGTTCACAAACATTCTGGGCTTTTTACAAATATGTTCATTCACTGAAAAGACTCAACAGATAGTTTCTGCCTATAGACCTAGCATTTAGTGCTTTTTCTGAAGTTCATTCGCATAAATGGGAGGCCTTTCACTGACTTCAGTGCATTTGGTTCATCGTCATCATTCATTCAAATATTCATTATTAGCAGGGCGTGACTGAAAACCAGTTGCATGAGCCAAATTTTTAATATATGATGCCTTTAATTAGTAATCCTAATCCATGGGGACATAGCTCACAACTGATTAAGTTAGACAGAAATCCTCACTGGTTTCAGTGGGGACTTCTGCTCAGAAACTGACGGTATGATGCAAATCCATGGTGCACAAGTATTCCATCCAATATTCTGATGAGTGAAAATTCAGTCACATGAATGGTGGGGAAGAGAATGAAAAGGATCACCAATGCTAAGCAAGGAAGGATGGTCCAGTGGTTAGGTAGGTAGCTTATGACACCTGAATTCTGCCACAGACTTTCTGTGTGACCTTGGGCAAGTCACATGGCCGCTCTGTGCCTCTGTCCCCATCTGCCCTATGGGGATAATGACCCTGCCCTGACTCAGAGGTTTTGTGAGGATACGTTATATACTGTCAGATGCTCAGATACTATGGTGAGTAGGGATGGGAGGGATCATATAAACACCTTAGACTGGATACTGTCCAAAAAAAAATGTCCATGAACATTTCTTACAATGTTCATCCAGCTTCAATTGTAAGAGAGAGTAAAAAGCAACCCTGATCTTCCTCCTCTGTCAGTCACTAGTTTATATACCTTGATTATAGTGCATTTTATTTCCCTTCTCTCTAAACTAAATAGCCTTACTCTTTTTAATCTTTTCACCTACAGAACTCATGCTCTATAGTTTTCATTCATAGGATCATAGAAATGTAGGGCTGGAGGGGCCTTGAGAAGTCATCTCGTCCAGGATCAATGAAACCTAGATCATCCCTGGCAGGTATTTGTCCAGCCTGTTCTTAAAACTCCCTGGTGAAGGGGATTCCACGACCTCCCTTGGTAACCTAGTGCTGGAATAGTTTACCAAAGGAGATTGTGAAATCCCCATCATTGAGGCTTTTGCAAATAGGTTAGACCTCTCAGAGATGTATTCATTATACATCTCCAGAACTTTTCTGTTTCTGAGGGTGAGTCATTTAGTTTAGAAGATGGCATTATAATAATGTCAGTATTGTTCCCTATTCTTGCTCATTACAATAAGGCTCATACATGGAGGGTGGGTGGGAGGTGGTGGTGAAAGACAAAGGGCTTAATTCTCCATGCCTTATAACCTTGTATAGTCCTGTAGAGCTCTGCTGAGCAAGAGACCCAGGGCTGTAAAGTGCTGCCAGCTCAGGGTGGAGACCTCCTGACTCTGCATAGTGATAAACGACTGCACAAAGTGCAAGGCCGAGGCAATTTGGATTCCCTGGGACATGCAGAAGGAGAGAGCGGGCAAATAGAAAACCTCTTCCATGACACTACATCCCAAAGCAGGTGGATCTGGCCTTTCATCCTTGGTGGGTTTGGTCAATGGAAGAAGGCTTTGTTTTAAAATTTCAAATGAGAATTTAGTATCTGATGGCATAGCTGGCTAGCAGCCGGCTCTTATTGTGCTAGGAGATAAATGTGATTCCTACACAGTTACGGTGGGTCTGAGCCTGATTACCCTCTGACTTACAGTGGTGTAACTCAAGAACAACTCCTCTAAAGCCAACAGAGTTCCACCAGTAGACCGATGAGAGACAAGAATCCCACCCTATTAACCAGACTTTATTGCAAGCCAGAAAACATTGATCTGATTGAACCTTTGCTCTTCAGACAATTGATGAAAGCTCCCATTATCTATCCAAATCACAGAGCTTCTCAGCGGTCTTCAGGTACAGGCTGTCCCTGCTCCGGCCAAGCCTTTGTTTACTCTGTGGGATGCATTTCTGCTGTTTTACAGTGCAGGCTTTGATCCCTGGTCTGCCCTACACATACACACATTTTCTCCGCTCTTTAAATCCATGCAGGCATATCTGGTTAAGCACTTCTCATTTTAGTTAGAAATAACTGCTCCCCACTATGGTTAATTTTACTCCAGGTAATCTCTGAGGTTGAAGACAGGGGACAGTTTAAATGTGAAATGAAATCACTCAGTCCTACATATTCATGTGCAGACACAAATGCACACTCTTCCAGCCTTGTTTTTATTTAATTTGCCAGCCCTGTTTAAAAATAAAAAGACCAATTTCAGCCACAAGTGCTAATATTTTCCCATGCTTTTTCATGGCGTTTGGTTGTTCAGTCAAGGCAGCTTTGTGTGTGTGTGTGTGTGTGATTTACTGATCTGTGGCTTGCCACATGTCTTTAAAATTACAGTGCCCATTTCCTGCTGAAATAATTTCTACAAAGAGTGGCTCCTATTACAGCAAGAGGAGCACGGACGTCATGATTTATTATTATTTATGGTCCCAGGGCCTTGTTTATGCACGATGGGTTAGGTGCGCAGGATAGAAATGCCATTATGCAAATGACATTGAATGTCCTTACTGAGCCTAAATAATTTTTGTGTTGGACGATTAAACCTCATCTGTTATTGATATGGGCTGCAGTCGGGCTATTAAAGAGTCCCAACAGTACTTACTCCCAGTAATGGGAAAATTGAGAGGAAGAGGCTAAACAATTGCCTCAAGTGTGCTGTGATTGTCTGGTAGGAGTGGAACATAACAAACCCCCTGAATGGAAATCGTGTTTACTACTTAGGGATAAATAAAGAAGGGCGAACACGCAATAAATTACACTTTGTGATTTGAATCAGCGCAGCAGTGCATTTGCGTACTTTCAATTTCTTTATTTAAATATATATATTTTCTTTTGGGGTAAATACTAGAAGTAGCCAGGAATGATTCCCAGCCAGTACTCTCTCTGTATTTCATGAGAGAGGGAGGGGGAGATGGAGGACGAAGCCAATCTTCTCTGAGAACAAGGGAGCGACGTCGTCACTGGTGGGTTTTTTTTTTTTTGACACAGCTGTGCGGTCACATTTTGATCAGTGTTGATAGCTTATGAATTCCAAAATTGACAAAATTTACAGAAAAATGAGGATAATCCATCTTCCTTAGCAGCCTGTCAGGAGCTGGCTATACTTCATAATCCTCAATTACAGATGCTATTTTCAGATATTTACATGCAGATATTAGAACAAAATGAAAATGAGAAACAAAGAGAGAATGGAAATGCAGCTATTTATATGTATAAAAGGAAAACAACAGGTAAATTCTAGGCATTTAGATTGGATTTGGGGTCCCAGTAGCAGAGCTGAGAGTAAACTATGTGTGTTTGTGGATTTCAGTAGGAAACAGTCAAATGCAGCATATATTTCCAGCATGCAAATAATCTGAAGGTTTAGGTCAAAAACAGGTCAGTTATTCTGAAGTATCAGAGTAAATGTGATCCTGGGAAGGTGCACTAAATAATTCCCACTTTTCTAGGGAAATCTCTGGGGTTTGCCCCAGTTCTAATTGGATGTGGGTTAAAATGAAGCACAGCTGTTAATTTTTTAAAACCTAGTCTATAAAAGAGAGCTTTATAAAATATTTTTTCATAGTAAGAAAAAATGATTCCATCATTTGAAATCAAACTTTCATCCCTTTCTAAAGAGTCACTACCAAGTGTTGACTAAAACAAAGGGAAATTGGAGTTCATCCCTGATGGACTGTGTGTATAGGATTTACCCCCAAGAAGAATTGGGTTTGGGGATAGTGCTAGGCAGAGTAGAAAATGTGATGTAAATCATGAAATGATGGGGCAGTGGGGCAGCGAATAGGTTTTGATATACAGCTCTTCAGCTCCCTTCCCACTTCACATTCAGGGGAGGTCAGGAGGAGGGTTTTGCAATGAAATTTCCATTCCCATAAAATTTAAGACAGAATTGCACTGATGTCCATACAGCTGCATGTGGTACTGGGCCTCCGAAAAGCTGGGGAGATTAATTAGAACTGCTTTGGATTAAAGTCTCTGAACCATGTCGAACGTTACATTTCCCTCCCCGCCCTTTGTGAGTCTGACATAAGGCTTCAGTGGAAAGCATGCCCAGTGCTTGTTAGCTCTACCTTTATTTGTTTATTCTTCCTGCATTGTGACACTCTGACATGACTATGTTAAGTTCTAGCCCTTCTAATGAAAATGACGGTAATTCCATAGCCATATTAGATCAGTGGATGGTCGTGGGAAGCTAGGAAAACCCTAGAGATGTTTTCTTTTGGTTTTGGAAAAGAACATGGAGGCAGATCTTGTGGACCAAAGCCAAGTCTCCATTCCGTGTGTGTGTGTGTGTCTCAGACGCATAGACTTTAAGGTCAGAAGGGACCAGTATGATCATCTAGTCCGACCTCCTGCACAATGCAGGCCACAGAATCTCACCCACTCACTCACTCACTCACTAACAAACTCCTGACCTATGTCTCAGTTATTGAAGTCCTCAAATTGTGGTGTAAAGACTTCAAGGTGCAGAGAATCCTCCAGCAAGTGACCCGTGCCCCACGCTGCAGAGGAAGGCCAAAAACCTCCAGGGCCTCTGCCAATCTGCCCTAAAGGAAAATTCCTTCCTGACCCCAAATATGGCGATCAGCTAAACCCTGAGCCTGTGGGCAAGACTCACCAGCCAGCACCCAGGAAAGAATTCTCTGTAGTAACTCAGATCCCACCCCATCTAACATCCCATCACAGGCCATTGGGCATATTTACTGCTAATAGTCAAAGATCAATTAATTGCCAAAATTAGGCTATCCCAGCATACCATCCCCTCCATAAATTTATCAAGCTTAGTCTTGAAGCCAGATATGTCTTTTGATCCCACTACTCCCCTTGGAAGGCTCCAAAGAAGGTCTGTTTTTCCCCAAAGACTTCAGCTAGCGACTGCCTGGTGGAAGGTGCTCTAAGAATCCTTGACCATGGGTTGAACGAAAGAGAGAACCACGTAACAATGAATTTTCAGAGGTGCTTTGGTCTCAGTGCTTCTAGTCATGGTGTGTGGTGTTGTTTTTTTTTTAATTGGATATGTCCAGGTTGAGTGCCAGGGGCTTGTACAAAATATGCCAGCCAAGAGACCAGGTTAACTATGAGTATGTAGAACTGGGCACAGAATTTTCTTATCATACACCATTCATGATGCACCGTGATGGCACCACCAAATCAACGTCTATCCTTGAGAAGATAGAGAAAAAGCAGCAGTCTGGCTTTTTACAGGGAAAGGCCCCGAGTGCATCACTTTATCTTACTGCACATTATTAGCTGAAAGGGAGGGCAAAAGGACAGATTCTGTAGGCACAAAACAGCAACAAAAAGACCACAAATCACTTAGAGTATTTTTGTATTTTGACAGTTCAACTGATTTCCTTTCACATTACCGTGTTCCTAACAACAAAAGGCACCTATATAATACAAAAGAATGAAGAAATATCAGTTGGTTTATTTAATTTTTCAGAGTTGTGGTTGGAATATTGAGCAGCTGAGAAAAGCACAGCATGTGTGTCCGGGTAGCACCTTTGAAAGGTTACTTTCAGTGCAAACGAGACATCCCTTTCCTTTCCTCCCATCACTTGGTCTTCTGACAAGGTTACATATTTTCAGAATGCAAAATAAGTAAGAGGGGAAAAAAAGGAAAACATTTAATTTTAGCACTTTTTCCCTACCACTCAACCTGGATCACAGTAATACATCACAGTAATCCCAGCCAATATAACTTGAGACTGAAGGTGTTCTAGCCAGGTGTTCTATTCCAGTTTTCTCTCACCTTTCTTTGTTCGGGGTTCATACACTTTAGGGAAGCCACCTTTCCCCCGGGCCCCCGCTTAGTATGCTACTCTGGAATACAATTCCAATAACTGCATCAAAAAGAAAATCGCTCAAGAGAAAGTTGTCCACTGCCATTCTTTCTCGCCAATCCTAACTCAGTGTGCACCCACAAAGGTCTATATCACCCCAGCTATAGCTGCTGTGGCCGCCGGCACTAATGTATTGTTCATTCATAGAATAACTCTTGAAGAACAGTAGTAGCAAGGCTGCCATCCCTCATCTTCCTTCACTTTTTTCCAACAAACAAACTGGGAAAAGACCTAGTGTGGCACTAAGGAGTGTTTAAAGAAAACCCTTTAGGTGTTAACTGTGGAAGTTCACCACATAGTACAAGATCTGTACTCTTTCACAGGCAGCCCAACCAAAATATTCCCCCAGATAGGTGCAGGAAAGGACAGAGGAATTAAAAGTGGTTTAAAGACCAAAGGAAATTTAAAAGTAAAGGCTCCTTCCTTCCTGTCTCGTGGAAGGAAGTAGACATAAATAACTGAGGAAACTGACTCTTTGGAAATCTAGGACCACAAGTCAAGGTAAAGAAGAAAATTGAGGTGTCACAGTCCAAAATTGGGGGCAGAAGTGGAGTTGGGACATGAAAACCAAGTCCTAGAGTTTGCATATGAAGAGTATTGCAGTGCTATAATGGAACATGCTTTGAACATGGCTGAAATGTATTCATCGTCAACGTCTCATAGATGATTGTGCAATGAGAGCATATTAAGGACAGTACATAAGAGCTATCTACGTTATACCACTTCTGCCATGGTCAGAAAAATCCCAGCTGAGTAGTTTGGATCATCCAAGGAGCATCAGCTCCTTAGAACTCTATGCACGATATAAGTGAATGGCCTCTGTACAGAACCCCCCCCACACCTTTCTATAGAGTGCCTGTGGGAAAGCTCAACTCAGAAAGGCAAATGATATCCTTATCTGTATTCACTGGAGTAATGTAGGTAACTGCGTTAATATTCTTTGCCTATTTTGAACTGGCCAGCTGCTGTAGAAAGTCAGTTGTGGTATTGAGATGTGTATTGCTACTAATTTTGGTTCTATCTCATGGTAAAAAAAGAATGTGGAGTGAATTCGAAACCAGTGGAGAAGTACTGGTAGGGAAATCTAACCTCTGAGCTGTCTTCAGTCTTTAACATCAAAGGGTTATTTTAAATGAAAGGTTAGAATGTAGGATACTGGCAATATTATTTGTCCTGTATCTCCAAGGCCAGAGTCCACAGCATGCTTCCATCGCCTGAAAGCATGTGTCACAGGAAGGATGTTCTTAAAACCAAAGTGCTGGTTGAGTCTTCATCATCCTGCTTCTTTTCCTCCTCTACCCAGCATCTAGATTGTGTGATCAGATGTCCTGATTTTATAGGGACAGTCCCGATTTTTGAGCCTTTCTCTTATATAGGCACCTATTACCCCTCACCCCATCCTTATTTTTCACACTTGCTGTCTGGTCACCCTACATCTAGACATAGAATAGTGATTGGGCATGTCACAGAACAGAAAAGGGACTTAGGACCAGGTTCTCATCTGGTGTGAATCGGCGTAACTGTGTTGACGTCAGTGAAGCTGTGCCAGTTTACACCAGCTGAGAATCTAACCCTGAAAGTGAAGCAGAGAAATGGAAGGCAGCAGGAGTATCACTTGCAAAAATGGCTAGTGATTGTGTTTTTTTCCAAAGGCCCTTGAGCATGTGGAAAACTTGTGTCTCCTCATCACCCTGGAGTGGGAAGGATTACATAGGCACATGAAAACTGTTTGTGTACAGGTGGAAGTATACACAATAAAAGATTGGCGGGTGTCAGGGAAAATCCTTTACTTCCTGGGGACTGGAAGAGCAGCTCTGGGGAAAACTGCTGTTTTCTTCTGAGGGTGAAGGCAAGAAAGCCAGACTGCTCCGGGCGCTGCTGCTGAATTTTATCACTTTGGGAAAGTCACTTAAACTCTCTGAGCCCAGTTGGCTACAGGTATAAGAAGGTACCACTCCATTAAAGGCAAGGGGATTGCCCTACCTGTGAGAGCAGTAAATGTGGCACTCTGTGCCTCAGTTTCCCTTTTGTAAGAGAGGCCTGGTACTACTTTTATCAAACAGGTATTGTAAGAGTTAACTGTTTGAAAATAACGACTGTGTCCTCCCATCAAATGTAATGCTGTGTAAATACAAATACTTGGCCTGTGACTTCCTGCAAATATGCAGAATCTCTCTTTGGTGCTGCTGATGGTGTTGTTACAGAGAGACCTTATTCAGTCCAGACAGTGGTGTCTCTTTGTTCATTTCCCTTTAGACAGAATGACCGTCTCTCAGGCATGGATGCACCAGGCAGGTTGCTACTGTTAGTCAATCTGCAGCGTATACAACATCTGATCCTCCTGACGTAGATGGGTTGGGGGAGAGGGATGCAGAGAGAAATCTCACATTATAGTTCAGAAGCTTTTTTTTTTCTCACTGCTCTCCTTTTATATATTCTCCTTCTTACATTTCTGTGTTTTCTTTCTCCTTCATGCTATGGCAGTGGTGCTCCATGCTGATGAGACAATACTTGGTGCAACCCCAGGCAGTCATTTTTCAGGTAATTTCTTAGGGTACCAAACACCCGACTCATGCTTTTTCAGGTATCAAGCTAGTTGGGTTTCCCCGATTATGCAGGGCTTCTTTGGTTGTACTTGGGTAGGTTGGGTATTTTCTTTTCCTGGCTATTCCTAGCCCGGAGACCATGGGGCTGTGTTGCAACTAGAAAAAATCAAAGAAGTAACATTCTTAGATTAACGATCAGTCCCCACGGCAGCACAATTCTAGAATGTAACTAAGATTTTTGGCTACTAATTATGAATAATCAATGGTTAGGGTTAGTAGGGATGAATTTCTGATACAGTCACAAGATCGAGGAGGAGGAAGGATCTTCATTCTTGATAGTGAGAGGAAAAGCCCCTCCAAGAGTTGTTAGTTTAGCAAGCTTTGCCTTTTTTGGCGTCATGGTGGGATGTATGGCAGTTATGCGCTGTGTGCGCGGAAGAGGGAGCAGAAAAGATGATAAAAGGCCCACCCCATGTGACAAAGCCCTTGTTTTGTTCAGTGGTGGTTACGTGCACGTCCAAGGCTCTAGTGTTCCAATACCAGCCCCAACTGCAGAACACAGAAGCTAACCTTTTCTTTAGGGACTGACATGGAACCATCAGTGTTATTAGGACTGCCTGCTCTTTCTGTGTGTCTCTTTGCCGTGTGTGTGTGTGATAAGCTTGGCGGGGAAGAAGATCCCATTTTTATTTGTTTGTGAAGTGCTGGACCCACAATGCTGCTGTATGAAGTAATAATAATTATAATCAGCCCCAGAACTTAATGCACCTGGGTTCTGCAGGGAATTTAAGTTTGGACTCTTTTGTTGGGTTTATAAAATAGAGGCTCTCTTTCTGCTCTGTACTCCAAATTCTTAGCTTCTATTGAGGCAAATGTTGGCTCCAGTTGTTTAACTGGCTTGTTAACATACTCTACAGCTCTGCAGCGTGAACTGCTTTCTCCAGGACTATTGTACTTTCTGTTTCCAAAGCCGTACGAACGGTGGTAAATGCCAGTCTAAATCTGGCACGAGATGGGCATTGTTCATTTCATCACAGCTGGCTTGGCCTGGTACCAGCATATGCTAGACATACGCATATGGAGCGTCCTGCCATGAAACACAGGAACGCGGAGCACAACAGTGGGCACCATCAAGAGTGCTGCCATGTAGCCACAGTCTCCTAGCAGCTGCTGTTTTGGGGAAAACCCATACAGCAGTTAATGTTCTTCTCTCTTTGTTTGGGCACATTGCTTTCTGAGGGGAAAAGTGGAAAAGCCATTGACCAGCAGGCAGCTGTGTTACTCATGATGTGATAAAGGACTATGCTTTTTCTGACTGAGGCTTTATCCATATTCCTCTTGCCTCGAGTACCAACAAACATGGGTAGGTGTTGCTGGCAGATCTCTCAGTTCAGGGCCTTTGTGCTGGCCAGGCCATAGCAACAGGCCTGTGAAGTTGGCAGTCACAGCCCCAAAGGAATTTCCACAATGTAGGGGTTCCCCAGTGATGTCATGGCTCTGTATCATCCTGCAGCCCCTGGTGTAGAGTGAGCGTCAAGAGCATTCCCCTGGGAATGGGGACATGGCTGGAATACCACTGCATTCTGGCTATTCCCAGCTGCTGAAAGAGCCCTTGGGGCCCTAGGCTAGGTGCAAGCTTGGACCTTGCTGAGGCTGCTCTAACCTGTGGCAGGCTAGCCAGCCCCTGAACACGGAAGGTTAAAGCCACCTTTGCCTCCTCCTTATTCTGCCATCCTGGGCTGAGTTAGTGATGAATTTCCACCCACATTTTCCTTAATGGCAGTAGTAGCTTCAATTGTTCCAACCTGCAGAAGGTGTCTCAAAACTCTGGCTAGTGCAGCAACTTTGGTCGATCCTATTTTGTAGGCTAAAATAGGCACCCCAGACCCATAGGTTTACAAGGCACCACAAGAGTCATCAAGAGTCCCTGCCAAGATGCAGGATTTGGTGGGTCTAAACCATCCAAGACAGATGGCTCCAGCCTCCTTTGGAAAACCTCCAGTGAAGGAGCTTGCATGACCTCCTGAGGCAGTCTGTTCCATTGTCCTACTATTCCATTGTCCTCCAGTTAGGAAGTTATCAATAAGCTGTCTATGCTGCGGTCAAAAAGAGCAACATTGGCACCAGGTGCATCTTTACAGACATGGCGTGAA
This sequence comes from Gopherus flavomarginatus, assembly GCF_025201925.1. NCBI lineage: Eukaryota > Metazoa > Chordata > Testudines > Testudinidae > Gopherus > Gopherus flavomarginatus. Next base: position 126,267,614 of record NC_066619.1, read on the forward strand.
GTAGTGGGGAAGTACCTGCTGAATTTCCAAGGCTGTTTGAGTGGGGCAAACAGTGAGTTCTGTGCAAAAACTTTTTGCTATGGTAAAAGTTTGTAGTTATTGATACTAATTCTTGTGCAAAGTTTAAGGCTTCTGTTATTGAGAGTATAGAAAATGTCGTCTTGTTTGATAAGCCTTGTCTGCCCTTATGTTTTTGGGTAATTATAGTCAGTGTGAGGTCTAATCCTGATATTCCTTGTTCCAAAACCAGTTACTGGAGGTTGTAGGTCCAATAAAGTGAAAGGAGAAGAAAGGTAAAGTGTATAAGCATTGTAGACAGTTCCCGGACCCGTAAAACTTGCATTTTGCTGACAGTGAACATATCAGTTGCAAGTGCAGTGGCAAAAGCAGTGGAAACCATGCTGCTGGCCTAGAAATCTGTAGCATTATTGCTGAGAGTTGGCCAAATTTAGACCAGCTGTGAGTGGGTCAATAGAAGTGCATCCGTTTATACTGGATCTGAATTTGGCTCAGTACATTGGCACAGCTTGACGTTTTACATCAGGCAGCTTCAGACTATAACTCTTTTTACAAAGTGTTAATGGTGCTCGTTAGACTCATCACAGGGTTTGTCTGCACTACAGTCCGAGGTGTGATTGCAGCAGGAGTAGATCTATCAGAACCAACTGTAGGTGGTTTGGGTACTGCTAGCAGTGATGTCTGGGCAGCACAGACTTCAGCATGGGCTAGTTGTCCAAATACATACCCAGGATCCTGGATGGGCTTGTTCATCCCATGCTGAAACCCGTCCTGCTATTGGTACCTAATCTAGTTAGATTAAAACTAGCTCAGGAATGTCTACACCTGCTGCAGTCACACCCGTGATTGCAGTGCAGACGTACCCGAAGCTCTATAGGTAAGCATTAAGTTGCATCAGTACTGTGCCTTTAAGTGAACTGTCATCAACATTACAATTAACTTCAGCTCTTTCTAGTGAAAGAAGGATTCTAACCACTGAACAGGGCAGATCTATGTACTCTACTGTAACAGCACGTATTAAATAAATGCTACTTTTTCGGAGGATATTTTGCGTGCTCTCTTCTCCTTATCAGAATATGCTAAAGCACAACTTGACTTCAAGAAGTCGGGGTTTCGCTGGGCCAAACTGCTCACACAGTCCCATACTGCTTATTATTCCAGCAAATTAGCTTTCAAAGGCACTGTACATCCTTACAAGACAACAGCATGAGAAGATGGGCAGTGGTATTTAGGACCCTCTGAAGGACTAGGGGATGTGATAGGGTTTTAATAATCAAGGCTAGAGAAGATGAAGGCATGGATGCCGTGGAGTGGAAGTAGTGGTGTACGCAGCGTTGTTGAGGAAGTGTTGATGAGCAGATAGGCACACCCACAGATGTGTCGAGACAAGGGGTGTTTCAGACTCAAGGGGGTGCAGAAGACTCTGAAAAATGAAGGAGACAGGACACATGGGGTTATGCCTCAGTATTTTCACCTGGCTGAAAAATCTTGAACCCAGAGAGTATCACACAATTGATTCTCTGGCAAGATACCACTTTGATGACACCAGCAATGGTAAACTTGGCAAAAAATATTTGCCGCACCTGCTGGCAAGTGCTCCCTGGTGATGTCGGGTGACTCTGGTGACTTGTGCAGCTTGAATCTGAAGCCTATTCTTCAAGAGGAGTTTGAATCTGCCATTACTGGGTTATCAGTATGAATGCCTGCTAATTTTAATAACAACTGTGCTACAGAGACACAAATATAGACAAACCCTGATATTTATGCCAAACCCCAAGCTGAGCTTTCTGTCTCAGACCATGCACTGAAACCATCTCATGGCTCACCGATAACTTTGAAAACATTTTGTATTTAGGAGCAATCATGTTTAAACAAGATATTTTCTGCATTTCTCCTTACTTTATTAACATTTTAAAAGGAATTTATGGAGTGCCTTGAAAATATACGGGGCCTGTTTCACCACTGCATTACTCCAGTGTTGCAATGCAGTTGCAGTGGCTTAAACTGCAGTAATGCAGTGCTAACTCACCCCAATTTTTAAGTTTATTTGTTACTACTACTTATTCTTCATTGAAATCATAACCTCCGATTGCTCTGCACAGGGTTATAATCTCACAAATATGGGAGCATGGCATTGAGGGAAGATGAACTCAAAAAAGCAGATTCTAGTTTTGTGTAAATAGTCCTGAAAATTACGGGAGGCGGGAAATGCAGATAAACGTTCTGCCACATACGCAGGATTCTTTCTAAATGTAGGGCCAGATCCCCAGCTGCTATGAACTGTCAGAGCTCCATTGGCTTTCAAAGGCATCAGTGGACATTGTCAATCTTACTTCAGTGGAGCCATCAGAGGCTTTGGCCTCAGATGTTTAAAGTTTCCCGTATGAGATCGGTGGATCTTTAATATACCCAGGTGACACTCGATCTTATTTGTTTTAAAATAAATTTGGCATTGGAAATGCTTTGGGAGATGTGGTTCCAAGGCTGACCATGAGCCCCTCCTCGCAGTAACTAGGTTTACCTAAGTACGCTTTATTGCTTACAACTTGAAGGAACTACTGTGTTCTTCAGTGGGATGTGGTTGAAAAACATTTCTGCTTCCATCTTCCCTATAGGCATGTCTTTCTCTACAAGTGTGATTAGTGGAATGAGAACATTTTGATTGTGTTACCATGAACTATTAGTGAACTGTAACAGGCAAATGACTTGCTGTCAACAGTTATAGTCACCAACTTTTGTCTACAAGATGCTGCCACACTGAAAGATTTTGTTGCTTAACAATAATAATATTGGATCCTTTTAGTAAAAAACAAAACAAAACAAAACGTTTTTTGTTCTACCAAAGCAGCAGAAACAAAGATAAGACACACGTAGTGTGGGTTAGTAATGACAGCTTTCGCAGCACATTTTAAATGTTCTTTGCCTTTCACATGGTTAATCTGATAAAACAGGTTTAGGATTTATCTTTTTGCATTGTATGTAATTGTGTTATACTGCATGTATCAGAAAAAGGTTGTTGAATATCAAATATACTATTTCTGAGGTATCTCTTGCTTAATTTTCCAGACGACAGAATACTCAGCCATGGCATCATTAGCTGGTGGATTAGATGATATGAAGGCCAATTTAACAAGCCCTACTTCCGCAGAATTAGGAGCTAGTGTTCCAGGACCACAATCCTACCCTATTGTAACAGGTAAGACATCTTGGGAGCCTGATATATGTTGAAAAAGAAGTGTTTGTTGGCCAACTGGGGGAAGGGCTGAATGGTATTTTGCTGCTCCTGGCAACTCACTGCCATTTATAAGAGACATAAACATAAGAAGTGCCACTATTCTTTTCAGAAAGTCTCAACATTGGTGTGAGTTCATAGCCATTCAAGCAGTTCCAGGCCCAGACGCTCAGCTGGTGTAAATCAGTGAAGATTTCTTTAAGTCAGTCGATCGAGACCAGTTTGCACCAGTAGAGGCTCTAGCCCTCCAAATCTAAACCCTGAGTACCAACACATCACAAAAAGTGAGGACTTGTCTCTGCTTTGGGTGTTGCAGGTTGTTTATCCTGAAAGTGTTTGGCATTTGAGACTGGTCTGAATTTTGATGGCATTTCAGATTGGACTGAATTTCTGGTGCATCCGATCCCTCCAAATACAGATGCTCTGGACCACTTTTGGAATTCCACTCTTGCTATAGGTTTTGGCATTTAAAAGAAGCAATAACTCATTATAGTAGTGTTAAGTCAACTGTATTTGTGTAACAGTCATAGCCATTGAGAGGAGGTTAGGGACCAGTGGCCACTAGATTTTGATAACATTCGTCGACTGAGTCAGCTACATCACTTGGAACTAGACTGCACAAAATGCAATAGAATCTCAAAATATTTCCCGTAAGAATCACTCATGGCTTAGTACATGAGCCTCTAAAATTCAAGGATGTATTTTACCTACCCTTAAACTTTTTCTTTTGTTTTTTTCATGACACTTGGTGACAGTTCAAATTTCAGCCTTAGATTTTCCTTCATTTTGCCTACTGTGGAGTTTCATTTTGGCCCAGGTCCTCCAAGTATTTCAGGCACTAACTCCCATTGAAATTGGTGTGAATTAGGTGCCTAAATACCATTGAAGATCTGAGCCTTAGCTGCTGAGCAGAATGTTGTGAATTTTTAGGCTGCCTCCATCTTGTCTTTAAGCACAGCAGTTGTGCAGAGTCTGTGAACAATTTTGAAAACACTAGTTAATGCAGAGTTACTTTTGCGCAATGCAGAATCAACCTGGGAACTTATTGCCAAGAGCTTAGCAGGATTCAAATAAGATCATATAATTATATGGTTAATGAGGAAATCCGCATGTCTAGTATGTAGGATATACCTATATGTACACATATATATTGGCAGGAATATAAATCATCATGCTTCAGTGCATAAGGCAAACACTGAGTGATGGAAGTTAGGAGCAGTGTTCCCTCTGGCCAGGTTGTTCCATAATTGCTCACTACAGAGCCTCTTATATCTTCCTCTGAAGCACCAGGTACAGGTCACTGCCAGAGACTGGAATTGCCATGGCAGATCAGACAAATCAAATTGCTTTTAGGATCTGATCCAATGCCCACTGAATTCAATTCCATTGACTTTAATGGGCACTGGATCCAGTCCTGAGCACACAGTTCGCTCATCATAACCAAGGTTGTTGAAGGGGGAAAAAGGCAGAACTTCCTAGAAGCTGTGAGAACAAATGTGTATCATGGGTTGGTTAGACTGTTTGATGTACTTTTGGGAGGTGCTCAATAGGATGGTGATGGGAGCAGCGTAAGCATCTCCATAGAACAGAATAGAAGTTCACTGTGCAGGTCTAATTTACCTGCAGGTGCTCAGCACTTCAATGCTAAGGTGATGGGTGCTAAAGGAGACTGTAAGAAGCAAATTAGGAGGGCACGAGGTTAATAAAAGAGAAATGAGTAACAATAAATTCTGTGAAGCTGAGAAAATCAGAGATGTTGAGTGGATCACCAAGGAGCAATTAAGGAGGAGAAGAACAATACAGAGGGGGTAAATATTTCTTTGCATCAGTCTTCCCAGAGAGGATGTTGAGTGAATATCTACCTACCCGAGCCCTACACTTTGCCAGTGGTAGGATGAGGCACTATGAAAGACTAAGGGCTTGTCTAGATGGGGAGTTAGTTGAGTGACAAGCTGGGGTGTTAATCTACAGTGCACTAGCATACCATGCCCCAAAAGTTCCCTAGTGCTCATTGGCCTACCCCTGTTTCAAACAGGGGAACTTGTAGTGCGCCGCTGTAACTGAGTCCATATGGACAGTTAGTGCCTGGCTAGGGTGACCAAACAGCAAATGTGAAAAATTGGGACGGGGTGGGAGGTAATAGGAGCCTATATAAGAAAAAGACCCCAAAATCGGGGTTGTCCCTATAAAATTGGGACATCTGGTCACCCTATGCCCGACATGCTAAGGCAGTGTAAATTTACACCCCAGCTTGCTAGGCAAAAATTAACAAAAGGAGATGCATTCTCCACCCCTCACAATTAACTTGTAGAACCTATTGCAACAAGTTTCAGAGTATCAGAGTGGTAGCTGAGTTAGTCTGTACCAGCAGAAAGAACAAGGGGTACTTGTGGCACCTTAGAGACTGAGAAATGTATTTGTTAAATAAATTCGTTAGGCTCTACGGTGCCACAAGTACTCCTCGTTCTTACTGCAGCAAGATATCCCAGACACTAAGAATTTAGTAGGGTCCAAGGATTTCATCCAAACTGCTAAAGTCAATGGAAAGACTCCCATGTACTTGAGTGGGCTGTGGTTCAGACTCCCTCGAAAGAGCAGCTCCTTATATGGGCAATCAAATCACCCACCAGATAGGATAAAAAATAACTGGGATATAGGCCTTCTGTGTCAGGGCATAAACCAACCACCAGCTGCCTGGGGCTGGGAAGAAACTTACGTAAATTATTCTGTAGTTGTCCATTATGGCGCATTATACTTGCACCTTGCCCTGAAGCAGCCTGTACTGGCCACTGTTGGAGACAGGATACTGGATTGGATGGACCCCTTGTCTGCTCTGGCAGGATAGTTCCTGTGTCCCGGCATATTTTCCTGCCTCTCGGAAGCAGCACTCCTTCCTCTTCCCACCTAGGCCTTTTGTGTAATGGGGGGATTGTAAAGCAAACCTTTCCCAGAGAGTGTTCTCTGTATGCCCTGGCATGAGCCCTATTCATAGGGCTGCCTCCCCTGAGAAACTGCAGTCTTGTAATTCTTACTCAGGCAAAACTCCTATTTACTCCAAGGAGAGTTTGCCCAAGCAAGGAATGTGTCCCCAGACCTGCAGTGCACCCAGAATGTCCAGACCTGCGAAGCACAGGAGCAACCATTTCCTCCCCACGATCCTATAGTGATAACCTGGCCATTCTTTTTATGGGCTTTTTTACTTACCTGTGATGGACTAGTCAGCAATATTTACTAAAATAGGACCTGGGGACTCTAGAAAAGCCGCTACTTGTTTTGTTTTAAGCTAGAACCAAATGTGAGTTCTTATGCAAAGTTATAAGTAATTTTAAGAAGTTGAATCGATCTGTTGGTTTTATTTTTACGAAGCCTAGAAAAATTCTGTCACTGATCTTAGATGTGAGAGAGAACCATAACAACACGGGTGTTTCGGAAAGGGTGAGGTATATAATTCTTATCACACCGGAGTTTATTGTCTAATGTCTGGGTTTATAATGGTATTCACATTAGAGTTCCACTAATATGTGCAGTCTTTTTTTTGGTACTTTTGATTTATGAGAAAAATCCATATGGCTAAAATATTTCATTTCTTTGGTAATATCACTGTGTGTATTATGGTGTATCGTGAAGCCTCAGACAAGATCAGGGCCCACTGTGATAAGTGCTGTACATACACATAGAAAGAGACAGTCCCAACACTTTACAATCTAAATAGACATGACAGACAAAAGCTCAGAGGGAGACAGTATTATCACCCCTATGTTATAGATGGGGAACTGACTCACGGAGGAAGAAGTCTCTAGCACAACTAGGAATTAAACCCAGATCACCTGAATCCCAGACTAGTACCTGAATCACAAACTGCCATTCTTTGGACAATCTATAATAATAATGTTGTAGTTTTAGAGATGAGCAAATTGGTTCAGATTAAATAAGAACCGAGCTGAATTCCAGCTTCTCCTGAGGTTCAAAGACGTCTGGCTAACTTTTAATTCTTGATAGTGCAGAAGCATGCAAAAACTTTCTGGTTCTGGGTGAAATAAGGAGAGAATCTGTCTTGTGGTGTTTCCTGCCTAACCGAAAGCAAGGTCCTACAGTTCTGAAAATCTTACAAGAAGGCTTGGCCTTTGAAGACTTCCAGCTCAATTTTGCAGACCTAAGATTTTAAGGTAGTTTAGATAAAGGTCAGCAAAGCATTCAAACCTTGGTGTTTAAGTGTTCCAAACCACTGTGCTTTTGAAGTCTGGTCTTTGCTGCTTTTAGAAGGTGTTCCAACATATGTTACTGTATAATAAACATGCTTGTTATAATACTTGGTTGTTGGGAGACCCAAGGGCAGTTTTATATTTAAAAAACTGACAAGTGAATTGTAAACTCCAGCAGAAATCTTTGATTGAAATCATCATTTTTATAGGGAATCTTTCTGTTTTGTGTGAAGCAGACCAATAAATACCGAGTGGCCCATGTTTCAGCATACAGAAGGCCATTAATGTGCAGGGTGCTTAAAAAGCCCCATATTCCAGGATGAAGAATTTGAAATATATACTCATGAGAGTTTGAGAAATAGGTTTTATTCTGGCCAAGAAAACTAATCTGGTTCTTTTGATAAGCTGAGATCTGCAGTTCAAGCTTCAGCAGTTTTTATGAAAAAGTCCGGGGACATTGCTGGGCTTCTATTTGCAAACTGACCGACGTCTAGTTCGTATTGTGAGTCTTTAAGCCATCTCATAAAGCAGTTTAATGGAAAATAGGCTGAGAACTAAGGGGATAAGTGTATTATGATCACAGTTTTTCATTGTTCTTATTCCAAGACCATGTTTTGGACAGCAAAGCAACACTGAGAAATGAGATGTGAAAGATCCTCTGTATAATTGTTGATGTGCAGTGTGAGGTTCACGTTTCCGAGTAGACTGGTAGATCAAATTGGCAGTGATATCATTTGAATAAAAAGCACTGCTTAAACATTGGCATTCATACCAGCACATGCCTTTAAAAATAGGCCTAAGTGATGGCGAAAGGAATTGTTGATGACCGTTCTCAGCGTTGTTTCATCCACAGACTCCCTTGTGTTATGGACCGCTGGCTAACCATCTGATTAGCGAGCCACCTGATTTCTCTCCATCGTTTTTATGCCACATTAAATATTAAGTTAAAAAAATTCCTTCTCTTACTGCTTGCTGCCATGGTTCATAAGCACGCTCTCCATTTGCAAGCCAATGACATGTGCCTAGCCCATTACTGCTGTAGTCAGCAGTTTCAGAGCAGCTTCTGATTGTTACTAATTACCTGCAGATGCATTTTCTCCGCTCCAGCTTGCTGACTTCAGCTTGGTCGCTATCACTTTGAGAGGACAAAGTGGCACTGAAATTGATACCTCCGCTCGGCTCTCCAATACAGCGCAGAGGACAGATTGACAAATCCACAGGCAGTCCTGACTGCAGCTGGTTTGAGAGTCAGTTTGCATTAGCAGTGCCCAGAAGTGTCTGGATTCAACTGTCGACTGGCCTAGCAAAGGAGCCAAATAAGAACATTTCATTTTAGTGGGAGCAGACACAAACTCTATCATTCAGTTAAAAGAGGATGCTTAAAACGAAGCATCCAAGGCAGATTACGGTTTTGTTTTCTCAGCAGAACATAGGAACCTTGTCATTTACCTCCCCAGAAGCATTCAAGACCAACGATCCCTTCCTTAGCTTCCTTTCCAGGTTGCGGCAAAAGTAGTGCTAGAAATGTTGGACTTAGAGAATGCAAGGAAAATGGGCCTGGCTAAGTACACGACTCCAGTTTTAGTAAACTCAAGTTTGTGTTTCTTTATGTAGATGTATCTGATACCCTTAGTATAGTATATTATGCCAAGTAGCTATTTCTCCATAGATCCAAGTGTACAAAGCTAATACAAATAACACACACATTTCTCACAGTTGATATTTCCATACATGTTGCTAGGTTTACATTAATATGAAGTGAACGTGGCCAAATGAAAGGAAGCACATGTAATGCAAAGGACCCGTATTTATCCTGGGATCTATGACGAAAGACTGTAGTTACCTGATCCCTCGCCAGACTGTGTTGTTCCTCCAGCGATGCCTCAATTTATTCGGTAGCTCTGTCTCATTAATCTCTAGCCTACTTCATGTCATATTCATCCTGACAGGCAGTGGCTGCTATTTACGTGCCAGTGTTTTGCCAAAGCTTTTGTTGCATTTCAATGCTTGTTTATCATTTCTAATGCTGCGAGCAATACGGTAGGCAGGTAGCAGGCCTGGAGACCTTTCCATCAAACCTGATGGAAAGTGCTTAAAATGCACAATGATGCTGAAAACAACCCCCAGGCTGATCTCATGCCACTTGCATTTTTAAATCATTACAGATTAGACTAGGTCTCCCCTACATAGGCAACTTGCCCAAGATCTACAGGGAGTCTGTGGCAGAACCAGGAATCAAACACAGGTCTACCTGCAACCCAGTCCTGGGCCTTAACCATGGTCAGCTTTCTGGCATGCTGTAAAGTTAGCCTTTTCCCTCAAGCCTCTGGATAGGCTGATACTTGGGTGATGCACTGGTCTAGTTAATGGGTATTTTTATTATCAGAGCTAGCTTTTGTGGTATTTGGAAGAGTAATCAATCGAGTGTGAGCCATGGTTGTGTTTGAAGCGTTGTAAAGCTCCCGGAGCCCAGGATTAGTGCACAGAAAATCTAAGGGTGTCAAACTTGAGCTAACCGGTCCCACTCCGATTGACTTTAAAGGGAGCAAAGTTAGGCCACTATTGAGTGGTTTTTGAAAACCTCACCCTAAGTAACCAAACAAAATATTGCAAAGACTGTACTAATAAAAGCACTATTCTGGGATACATGCTAAATATTAATATATTCTTGATTGTTCCTTTAGGATATAAATCACTCAGTGTCTTGTGTGATCTGAGAAGTTCTTGATCCAAAGAGGATTTATTTTAGCCACATTTCCTGGGAGGGAGAGGGGAAGGTACATGGTGTGCTTCACCCCCCTCCACAATGGTATTTATCCAAAAACAATACCTGGGGACAGATCTGCTGCGGATGTAAAGGGCCATAGCTTCATTGAAATCCATGGAGCTAGGAGTGTGTTCACCTGACAAGCACTGTAAGTGCTGGAAAGTAGAGTATACAGATGAGGTCACCTTGGTGTCCATTGTTTTACTAGTTCCATCTCCTGTTGATGTCTATGTGATTGACCATGCCTTGGAAATCCTAAAGGATGAAATAAAACTTCCCAGTTGGGGGTTTTCCCTTTGAAGCTTTTTAAATCTTCCTTTTCGAACCTCCTACCAGAAGATAACATGTTTTACATCTGCCTTGAGGGATAAAAACGCCTCTGAGTTTGGATCTCAAAAGGCTACTATCACAGTTAGGGAATATATCCCAAAACATCTTCTGGGAATGTGTGTTAGGAGGAAAGGGAAATGCATAAGAGATCTTTAACTAAACCCACCTTTTCTTCCATTTGTCTGTCATTGATATTTCCATGATCTTAGGATCTGGCTCATTCATAATTATTGTTTTAAATATATATATATTTTAAATATAAATTAGAGAAATATAAATGTCTCATGTTTATAAGGAGCTGAGGTATTGCGGTGCTGGATGAAGTAAAAATACCTAACTAGACCGAATAAGTAATTGACATGAGATAGGGTATGCAATTGTCATGGAATAAACTCTTACATAGAGTTGCTAGAGTAAATACTGCCTTGATTTCTTCTGACTTGAATGACTCTGCAGACAGGCTTCCCTCATATCATAACAGAATCACGGCCTTTTTTTTTTTTTGTAAGTTTTACCTTCTCTTTATTCTGGTCATGCTGAAAACAGAAAAAGTTTAACCAATTGATAGAGTGCAGCTCTCTTCAACCCTTATATAGCCTCTGGGATTGATGCCAAGGTAGCTAAGAAAGGGCTATTTATCTTTTAGGTAGAGCACCTTATCTGACCTGCCTTTTATGACCCCTTTTTTGATGATGATCTGAGACAGCTACATTACTTTTCATGTCAAATTGAAAATATAACATGAAAATAAAAATACTAAAATAAAATAGAATAAAAACTCACATTTATTTTTGAATAATACCTAGAAAAAAAGGACTTTTCAGCCATCCTTTCACACTCAAATTCCCAGTGAAGTCAATGCATGGATTAGATGTGCAAAAAATGTAGGCATGGGGTCCTAATTTCATAAATGTCGAGTGCAAAAGTGGAACAGACCTAATAGCGCTTGGAAAATTATTGTGGAACCTGCAATATCTGATCACTGAGGAAAATACTCATTGGTTTTAGTTGTATACTTTTATTTAAAGAATTGTTAAATATTTTTATCTAGTTGGTTCTGAAGGTCATTTTTTCATAGTTGTTAATTTCAGGTCAAACCCTGGTCTCATAGAGAACAATGAAGAGTTGCCATTGACTTCATTTGCAACCAAGATTTAGCCCCTATAAAGAACATTTACAGACGCTTGAATTTTTGAAAGCATTTAGAGAGGAAGGATGGTCATATAGTTATGGTACTCGCTGTGCCTCATAAAATCTGGCTTCAGGTCCCAGCTCTGCCACCAGCTTCTGGTGTGACCTTGAACAAGCCTGGTGTGCCTTCATTCCCAGTCTGAAAAATGGGCTAACACTTGCTTTGTGTGTCTTCTCTAAGAGTGCAAGATCTGTGGTGTAGGGAATTGCTTGCTATTTGTTTGTAGTCCCTTCTGTGCTAATAATTAGAGGGCGTTTGAAAATGGATTTTCTATCGCCTGAAAAATGCCAAGGTTTTGAAAATAATAAAAAAAAAAATCATCCTCAATTGGGACAAAATCCGAAACATCAACATTTTTTTCTGAAACTAAAATTCCAAACAATTTTTTATTTTGGGTCAATTGAAACATTTCATTTTCATAAATTCAGAACATTTCATCTTGATTTTCACCATTTTTTATTTATAAAGTTAATTAAATTTCAAAATAAAAAGTTGTTTCAAAATGAAAAATTGAAACTTTTCATTCCAAAAAACATCAAAATGGGACATTTGAACATTTGTTTTTCTCCAATTTTTTTCTAAACAAAATTTCACATATATCAATAAGGTTTTGCAAAGCATTTCAGTGTAGCCAAAACAGTATTGACGGTAGCTTGGATTGCTAAAAGCATTTCGAACAAGTGGGACAAATCAGGGCACATCATTGGAAGTCTGACTATTGATGTCAGAAGAGTTTTGACAAATATTTTTTGACCAGCTCTAATAGTAATAGTAACAAGGCTTGCTATAACTATTTCTATATGGAAATTGTGAGTAGTGCCTGAACATTATCACCCGATAATGTTGCAGTGCAAATTGGTGATAAGAGATGCCTACTCCAAGAACAACAAAATGCCAGATTTACAGCTCACTCTCTATACTTAACAGATAAATGTGCAGATGCCTTTTTCAGTAACCTGTTTGTCCCTCTGAATAGGGTCTGTCATGTTGTGAAGAAACTCCCATAAGCTCCCTTGGAAAGGCAGCCGATCTCAAAAATGTGTCATTTTTTAATGATGGCCCAGAGTTTAGCTTAAACATGGTTGACTTTTTCCATTTTTTTTGTGATTTTTTGTCCTTCCATTCAAAAAGAGCTAGTGTGTCTGAGAAGGGACAGATATTATCACCCTGGCCCGCACACTGCTTAAGACCATGTTGAACAACTAACTGGTTCTGGTTCTTTCCAAGACATACATCCTGATCCTATTGGGAGTTTTATCATTAATTTAAACAGTGGTAAAAATGTCTCAGTGTAAAGTATCCATATTAATAATTTGCACTTATGTAGCATCTTTGCTCATTATCTTGAGAAACGTAAGGCTTGCTTTTCACGCTTATCTCCATTGACTTCAGTTGGAGATCAGGCATAAATAGTGAAATCCTGGCCCAACTGAAATCCATGGAAATACTTTGATGGGTCCAGGATCCACCTGAGGTTTTTCAACTTGGGCACCCAAAATTAGTGGATATTTTTGAGTATTTGGAGACCTGAGAGATTTACCCAAAGTCAGACACAGATGACCAGCGGCAGATCCTTGATTAGACTTCAGTACTCCAGATACCCAGTGATGTTCTACTGGACTGCTCCGTTGTTACTTCAACACAGTGTAGTCAAATCTCCGCCCAAGTGGCATTTTATGATTCCAGAGAAATAATGTAAGTTTGTCTCAAACTCCCAGACTGCAAATAAAAATAACTGAAAGGGAAAAAACTCCAGTTAATAGAGACATTATCTGAATTGTTCTTTTGAGGAGCACAGCTAACAATACATCTGAAAGTTCTAGAGATTCAGCTGACATGAAACTTCTAAGTAGGCAGAATGATGCATTAGAACCTTATATGGCTCCAATTGTCATAATGTTGGAGCATCTCACAGTCTTTAATGCCTTTATCCTCACAACGCCCCTGTGAGGTAGGGCAGTGCTTTGATTCCCCTTATACAGAGGGGGATAGTAGCACAGAGGGGTTAAGGGCCAGATTTTCAAAGGTATTTCGGTGCTAAGTGCCTACCTCACATTGAAATCAATGAGTTAAGTGCCTATGTGATCTTCAGGTGCCTAAGTCCCTTTAAAAATCTGGCCCTACATGACTTGCCCTGGGCTCACTCAATACCTATCTGGCAAAACAGGACTTTGTCTTTTCCAACTCCAGCCCTACCACTGCACCGTCCTTCCCCTAAATCCTTTTAATAGAGGATAGTTAGTAGCTCAGTACCTCGAGGAGCCTTCCTAGAATGGACGATCTGGAAAAAAGTGGTGAGCTGGGAGGAGGAAAAATCTGTGAATAATGCCACATTATTTAATTAATCAAGACGGGAAGGAGTTCCAGAAGGACCTAGCCCAGCTATTGAGGATGGGCAACAGGACAGCAGATGAAATTAAGCATAGACATTTCCAAGTTGGAAGAGACCGTTTGAACAGCTCATACATGCGCATAGGTTCTAAATTAACTAAATGGAGGGGAAAGGCCTAGGCTCTATTGTTTACACTGAACTGTCCACATCTGCTCAATGTGAAACGTTGGTCAAACTGCAAACAAAATGTTAGAGATGGAGAATAATACTAACAACCTGGTAATTCCATTTGTGCACTGAGGGCGCATCCGCACCTCAGATACTGTATTCCATTCTAATCGCACAATCTTCAAAAGTCTGGGTCAGAAAAAGCAAAGGTCTAGGGAAGGGCAATGAAAATTATGACACAGGTTTCCTTAGCAGGAGATATTAAAAGGATTAGGACTGGTAGTAAGACTTGACGTGGTAGAACTGCAGATAAGGAATGGTATGGAGATGGGTCCTTGGGCAGGCCTGTCATTATACTAAAATGATGTTCACCCAAGGATGTGAACTAAAATGACCCTCTCTTTTTTTTTTTACTCAATGTGCAATTAACATGTGGAACTCACCGCCACAAGATGTCTTTGAGGCAAATAATTTACTAGTTTTTTAAAAATAGGATTAATTTCTCTGAATAATAAGTTTATGTAGAATAAAAATGTGTATGGAATAGAAACCCTGAAGCTTCGGGATCTATGACAAACTGCTACCAACCTTGTATTAGGAATAAACTTTCCCATATTTATGCTATTGCATAAATGTCCATTCAGACTAATTTGCACTCACCATCAATAGAGAGAGTATACTTTTTCTGTTTTGTTCTGGTTCTTATTTTGTGCCCAACATCATGGTATCGGGGCACCTTAGATTATGGCATTAAGCAATTTAAAAGGTATCAGTTATGTGTTTCTTTCCTTCTTCCTCTTCCTGGTTTCTGGAGTTGCACATGGATTTTTAAAAATGTATGCTGTGTAATGTGTTTACGTCAGTGATGACAGGAAAAAGTTTGCCTTGCACCTGATAAGAAAATAGTTCTTGGATCCTGGGGTCGTTTGTTCCACAGTCTGGGACGAACCCCTGAAAAAGCCCTGTCTCCTTTACATTGCTGGAGGCTGCTCCATTGTGCCAGGGAAGCACACTCCTCTTGTTTGCTCTTTGGTCAGATATTGAGTGAGACTTTGTTAGACTTGGTGAGTAGGGGTGTTATATGGGCCCATCTATGCCCGCTGCATAGAAATGTCAGTCACTGACAACTCTCTTCTTGAGAGCTTGGCTCTGCAGCCCAAGCTGTAAAGACTCCTGCTTTTAGCTCTGCAGGTCACTGGCTCAGTCCCTGGTGTTGGCTACCATGATGGCCGTCACACTTACAGGTGTGTCTCACTGGCATACTAGAAGGTCGGGAGGTAGGCTTCAATCTGGCAGGAGTGGGAGAGCAGTAGACAGACCTGCTGCTGGGCTTCTAGTAGGTAGGTTTGATTTTTACAGGGCCATGAGAGGCTATGATATTTTGGGAAGTGAGACTCCTTTGTGGAGGTTCCCTCCAGCTGGCAGGTTATGTCATCACTGGTGAACTGGGAGGGCTGCTCCTGCTAGACGTACTTTCAGTAATGTTTACATGGGGATGAAAGGTTAGACACAAGATTTTACAGAGGCATGTCACAGCCTCTCACGCTCTCCACGAGAGTCAATGTAGCCAGGAATAGCTTCAGCAGTTCGTTTCCCTCTCTGATTCCAGGCAGGTGCAGCTCCCTTTCTCCCCGGCTTTCAGGAGCCAGGCACCAAGGGGCACCAAAGCTACATAGAAAACTGGGAAATTAGCTAACAAACACTATGTTTAGTGACACTTGTGTTACGACAGGGCACATCCACGACAAACCTTAAAAGTAAGGAAGTTAGAGGTTGAGGAGAAACTCCAAGACAGTGGAACATACAAGTCTATGTTTACCCATCAATTAAACACCCATGGCTGGCCTGTGTCAGCTGACTTGGCCTTGCTGCCGATGTTTAATTGCAGTGTAGACTCACTCATATTGCCTACAGCCCTGTTGATAACACACTCCGGTGCACCGTAAATCTTTCGCTTCCATCTCCAGTAGATAGTCAGCTTTCTCAAACTCGCATTCTACTGCAAAACTCAATCAGTGACCTCCGCAGCACTAGGGCAAAATCACTTCCCCAGCACATGGCATGTGTCACAGTCAGATGTGCTGAACTGCTGATACCAAAATACATGAGATCGCTGGGGGAACAGGCATAACACAGTATCCAGCTCCTACACAGGTGGGCAAGAGGAGAAAGAGTCCCGCCACTTGTGTATTCACTCTTGGGTTTAGGTACCTAACTCCACACATGCCTGGGCCCAGTCTTGTCTGTTAATATTAGCATTGCCATTGGTATTTAACAAGCGCTGGAATTGGTGGCCATATCAGAGGAAGGATAATTCAGTGGTTCAGATGCTAGCCTGGAACTCAGACATTGGCTGATTTCCTAGCTCTGCTACAGACTGACCGGATGATCTTGGGCAAGTCACTTAGCTGCTCTGTGCCTTGGTCCCTCATCTGTACGAGAAGAATAATAGATCCCCCCACCACCACTTCGCACTGTATTTTCAGGCTAAATGTTAAAGACTGAGAGGTGCTTGAATAGGATTATTATGTACGTCATATGTGCCTTCGACACAAGGAGTAGGATACGACTAGCAAAATGAGGTTGTTTTCCTCCCCACTTTTGATCTCCCAAGGGACTTCAGTTTGGACTAGATTGTTCACACGTTGTTCTGTAGTTTTACTGACCCAGCGGGCTCTTGGTAATTCTGTCGGACATATGGATGGCGAAACCTGCATTTGTCCCGTGTGTGCAGTGTTGCATCTAAGCTGCGGCTCTCCCAGGTACTCCTATGTCCAGTTTTTTACTTATTGCTTGTATTCCTCTAGCCCCATGTGGCCTAACTGAGATCACGGCCTCCAGGTGTAAGCAACGTGCAAACACATAGTAAGAGATGGTCCCTGGCACAAAGAACGTGAGGGAGTTAATTTTACAGAAGAGAAACTGTGGCATCAAGAGATTAACACACAGGTGAAGCGTGAGTGCAGTCCAGAGCCTTAGCCTTGAAACTAGTTGGGAAGAGAGAGATTTTTCTACCTGTCTCAAATCTTTCTTTCCGAAGAGAACAGATTATCAGGACTGCTGCCATTCTGTTAGTACCGCTTGGCGGTGGTGCTCGTAACTACGGTTAGCCTTGCCAATGCAGATTCACTGGTACTGAAGTGTGATTTTTTAATTTTTTTTTGCAAATATATTCTTTAATTCAGTGGATTTTTTTTCCTGAAAAACGCCTGCCACCCAGGCTTCGTAGTGGGCCCGGGAAGCAGTGGGGTGGCTCTGCACATCATTTATGAGTGCCAGGAAGAGAGTCTTTCTCAGCACTCTCCTGCTACAATTCACCAAGGCTTTCCCAGTGTTGCACCCAGTCTCTTGGCTGGTGTTTGTATCTCATGGATCCTTGCTTTGCTGCTCCCTGAAATGCACCTGCAAGCTGGATATCAGTCTGCACAGCAAGCTTACTTGTATCATGAAAAGGAGGTGACACTGTGTTGTATGGTTAGGTGACCTCATGACAGGTTGCCAGAGATGTCCTGTACCTGCTGATACTGGGGGGTTCAGAGTGAGGGCAGTGGCTTCAGCAGATGTTACTGGGCATGCTTAGTACGTGTGAGCATGCTCAGTATAAGCCAAGCAGCAAATCGGGGACGGGGGGGGCTCCCACGTGTTGCATTCTGATGATCTCTCCTCTCATTCGGTACCGAGCTGTCACCTCCAGTCGGCCCATTTACTAAGTGTTTAGCCCAGCACCTTCGTGCTTTCCCCGTACTGCCTCTCCCGCTTGGGTGGAGTTCCCCCGCAAACATCCGCAAAGCTGCCTCGTGACCTGCCTACATGTCCCTCCCCAAAACGCTCCCTTGTCGTGATGCCTACCAGAGACTCGACAACGGTTGGGCCGCTGGTGTGCTGAGCCCACTGGCCATTGTACTGACCAGCATTGTCTTTCTGTGTCCTTGTGCTCCCGTCTCTGTTGTCTCATCTTATACCTAGATTGCAAGCCTCCTGGGGTGTGGACTGTCTCTTTGGTCTGTGTTTGTGCAGTGCCTAGCACAGTGGGGTCCGGGTTCGTGACCGGGGCTCCTAGGTGCTACGGTCAGACTACTGCTATCAATAATAAATTACAACACCTGCCATGCTGGCTCAGCACCCCTATGCTGTGGGTGTGGTGGTAGGCAGGAGCACAGCTTGTTCTGACCCCTACGTGCAGAGCCCTGAGGTCTGGATGGCCAATGTAGAGAGGCTTTCTCCTCTCTGTGCCCTGGCATGGGTGTGAAGTCTGAAAACTCCAGCAGCTCTAATGTGTCATCCCTGCACCCTTTGCCCTACCTCCGTTTACTCCCCGGACGTGTGCTCCACCATGGTATAGAGGAAGGCTGTAAGGCAGAACTGTTCGGTGTCCCTGGCATGCAGCGAAGAGCATAGCACCTCAGTCTGCCATCATCATAGCTGGCTTCCTGGAGGGATTCTTTCTTTTGACCTTTGTAATTATTCCTGTTCCATTTTTTTCTCTTCTCTAAAACTCTAGCACTCCTCTCCAGTGTGCTAAAGATGTGAGTGAAATTGATGACTAGAACGTCTCAAGTCTTTATGATGATGAATGACTTGCACTGCCAAAGCTTTTATTGTCTGTGATTTGGGAAGCAGGGGGAAACTGATTTATCATGGCTGACTGTCGTGCTGTTTAATACAGTTATAAATCCTGACGTCACTGACTGGTGGTATGAACTAGAGAACTCCTCTGGTTAACCGCCCCCCTACCCCCTTTGTTTAACTTTTATAGATTCTCCCTTTCATAGCTCTGCGCTTGGCTGTCACGGTTACACTCATCAGAAGGTAACATTCAGAAAGTAATTTAAAAGCATGGGAGTCCCTGCGTTCAAAATGTCTGCCACATGCTCCAGGGCAGAGCAAATCAAGTGGAGGATTGCAATGGGCTTTCCCATCACAAAGCCAACGCTGACATTTTGCTGTCCACCTGGGTCCAATACTGCACCTCGTACCAATGTGAGTCAGGACTGTGGGTCTGAGCTCCTACACTGTAAGGAAGAAACACAGCCAGACCGGTAACATACACTAAGCAAGTGCTAGCGAGGGGGACCAGATCTTCAGTCCTGTTGCAGCTGCTTTGCAGCACTTTGGTGATTTAAAGTGACTTGAACCTGGCTTAGGGGGACAACCTGTCGTACAGCAGCAGGTCCCACCAGTTTAGGGGTCTGGTCTGGAGAAAGGGGGAGTGGCCAACTTTAGCAATCCCCAGCTGCTGGAGCAGCCCTTGGGAGCTATGGGTAGCAGATGTAATGCAGAGCAGCCTAAAGACAGTTCTGTATTTAAACTGAGGGACCAAACTGGTTGCTGACTCAGGGGAGAGTGAAGGTGCTGCTCGCCTCTACTCCTGAGCTAGGGAGGCTACACAGCAGTTTCTATTATAACCCTCTGTTTTCACATGCTCATAACTTGTGGAAACTTTCACCTTTTGGGCCGGCATTTCCCACCGTTGGCTTACTGCATTCAGACAAATGTGGTGAAGGTGTGAACAAATCCCCTTCTGTCATTTTTGAGTTATGAGACAGTGAGGAAAAGGACACCTTTTCTCATTGTCTAAAATAACCAAATTACGTGAAAAACACCCAAAACCAAACCAAAATGCATTAGCAATCCCTCTGTAAAATCTTAGTGGAGGCAAAGCACCTGTAATTTTACTGTGAGGTAAACCAGGTGAGCTCAATACTTATATTCTCCTGTCAATGGTTGACCTTGCCTAGTTTATCTCTCAGTAAAATTACAGTGCATCATCTCTGGTAGGATTTTCGGGATAGCTATCATGCGTGAGTTACCCTGTGGCAAAATGTGCTATTTTGGGCATCGAAGACAAAACTTCAGCCTCCGCACTGGCCCTCTGCCCACTCACTGATCCAACTCCAGCGGGACAACATCCTAAAAGCCATCATTGTTATAGCACCTAGAGACAGTATTCAGGACCAGACCCTGTCATATTAGGTGCTGTACAAATGTACAGACTGACATGATTTCAACTCTATCAATCAGGAATTAGAATTGGAGTTATTTATATTTTAGACAAGTGTTATGTATAATAGTCAAATGTTACGAGTCAAGTCACTCACAAAGAAAGGGAAGAAAGGAAGAACTTGGATGAGGGTACATAGTCTATGAAACGATCTGCACAACCTGGTAGTACTGAGTCAGAGTGCTCTCCTCCCCCTCTTTTCTACCAATGTTTAAAATATAAATTAGAGCCAGTCAGAATTTTCTTCAGTGTTTGACCTACTCTAATGTAAATGTGCCCGCTGGTGCGTATGCTACCACTCACCTCCATACCAATTCACAGGGATGTGAGGTGCCATAGTACTTACCTACAGAGCACGGCATCTTTAGCGCAAACTGTAGTAGCTCATAATTTTAGCTCTGGAGATTCCTTGGTTCAGTTCCTGCTGTGTCAGCCATGCTGGTGGCCTTCATACAAACAGATAAATACAATAGAGGTCAGCAATCCCCACTGGCCATCCACATCGCTATTACCAGCTGGCAATTTCCCACAGGAATGATGGTAGAAATGTCTTGAGTAGGGCTTCTGCTTTACAGGGTTCATTTTGGGGGTGGGTGGGTATTTTTAGCAGTTGTTGAGTTTTATGTGTATGTCCAAACACCATTTCCAGTGTTTTATTGGTGTTCATCTGTTAAAATTGAAAATCCGAAGCCCTAGTCTTGAGGAAAGATGGTAAAGGGGAGAGGGTAGTGGCTTTATAGACTATTTCTGGGGGGGTATTTTAAGGTGTGAGGGGCAGTGTGGAAGAAAGCGCTGAGACTAGGCTTTCTGGCTGATCAAATATGAGAACATAAGAATGGCCCTACTGGGTCAGACTAATGGTCCATCTAGCCCAGTATCCTGTCTACTGACAGTGGCCAGTGCCAGGTGCCCCAGAGGGAATGAACAGAACAGGCAATCATCAAGTGATCCATCCCCTGTTGCCCATTCCCAGCTTCTGGCAAACGGGCTAGGGACACCATCCCTGCCCATCCTGGCTAATAGCCATTGATGGACCTATCCTCCATGAACTTATCTAGATCTTTTTTGAACCCTGTTATGTATTTCACCCCCCAAAATGGTTTCATTTAATTTTTTTTCATCTTTTTGGAAATACTTTAAAAATGTTTTGTTGGGAGAAAAACACTTTCACATTTTTACGTTCGTCTTCCCTGTTCAGTGGAAAATGGGGTTTCCCTTACTAAAATGAAATGAAAAATATTTTTTTGTCAAAAAACTCCAAACCCCGAAAGAGTCATGCCTCTTTGATGAAAATATTTGAATGGCTCTTATAAACGGCTAATTCAACAAATGTAGTGATGGAGGGAAGAAGGGATATGAGAGTGTTAGTTGAAGAGGCCGGTGGGATCAAGCAAAAGTTTTTTGAGGCTATGAGAGCTGGTGTTGTGGGGGAAGAAATTAGAGAACAGCGAGCTGGTAAGGAGGAGGATGAGGTGGTTGATGAGACTGGATGTTTGATGTGGGAAGGGATGGAGTTGTTGGGGCAAATGGAGGAGAACAGGTTTGAAATAATTTAGATTTTTAAGTACGTCACAGTTTCCTGTATTTTACTGGCACTGGAAATGGAAAGGCCAAAACACTATAAAGGATTCTTTTCTCACAGGATTTTCAGCCCAGTTTTGCAGAGCCCAGGGGTTACCTTCTGGGTGCTTATCCAAACGGAACTCATGTTCTGATCCTTTTAAGCAGCGCCGGCTCTAGCCATTTCGCCGCCCCAAGCACGGCGGCATGCCGCGGGGGGCACTCTGCCGTTCGCTGGTCCCACGGCTCTAGTGTACCTCCCGCAGGCGTGCCTGCGGATGCTCCACCGGAGCTGCGGGACCGGCAGACCCTCCGCAGGGACGCCTGCGGGAGATCCACTGGAGCTGCCTGCCGCCCTCCTGGCAACCGGCAGAGCGCCCCCACGGCATGCTGCCCCAAGCACGCGCTTGGCGCGCTGGGGCTTGGAGCCGGCCCTGCTTTTAAGGTTAGCCTATCAGTACAAAAACAGTGAGGCCAAACTATTAGCATGAAATTAAAATTAGAGCTGATCAGGAATTTTCTTTAGGAATGATATTTAGACAGAATATGTCATTGCCACACAACTGAAATTTTCTACAAGAAGATTTTAATTTTATTGAATTTTTTTTTTTTGGTCAGAAAAAATTATTTGGGTTGAACTGACCCAAACTGAAATATTTTGGGTTTTTTTTCTGGTGGTTGTTGAGTTTTTTGTTTGTTTTTGCAGACCCAAAACTATTTTTTTAAAATAAATTCAACTATATATTAAACTGCATTGCCCTAGGGCAATGTGCCTGATGGGAGTTGTAGTTTCGGACCTCATATTCTCCTGCGGGCCAGACTCCTGGTAGGACTACATTTCCCATAAGCCAATGTACTCATTTACAGCTGACTAAGCTGTGTAGTGTATTATGGAAGTCACATGATTCTCTATGCAGTAGTCCAGGTAGGGAGCCTGGCTCATAGGAGAGGCATCAGATTCCTGAATTACAATTCCCATAATGCAATGAGAAAATGCAGTTTAATGTTGAAATGACTTGAGACAGAGCATTTCAGGTCACTTCAACCAACTGAAATGAAGCATTTGAAGTTTAGGAATGTTTAAAAGTTTTGTTTTGACTGAAAAAATTCCAAATAATTTTTTTATTGGAATTTCTGATCCATGGAATATTTGATATTTCAGCTTTGTATCCCATTTTGGGATGAAAGACAAATGTGGAAATGTCAGAATTTCCTGTGAGATGAAAATTCTGAATTTTACTCAGTTCTGATTGATTAAATGTTAAAGCTCTGAGCTTGAATCTCTTTGTTATGAAACACAGTATAAAAATTGTTGACTACATTCGAAATGATCCTCAGGTCTGATATGTCTCTGTTGCACATGAATTCCAGACCTAGATCATAAATAATGATTCTTGTGAAATGGAAAATTTAGCATGGGATTAACCCTCTGTGACACAAGCCAGTTGAAGTTTTGTTCCCTGTGCATATCGAGCAACTTCAATAATTGATTATTAATACACCTTCCCCGTTCATATTTCTGAATCCATTGGCATGCAGTAAAACTCTGCTTGCTAAAATCTGCTGAAGTCCTTGATACACTTGCCCATGTAAGGAGTCACAGTAAAGCCAACAGAGCTATTTGCATGAGTAACAATTGCAAGAGTGGGACTGATATGAGATATGAATGTTCTGATTTCTGGAAGTCTTTTTGTAACAATTGCAACAGCCACTTTTGAGAATCATTTCTTACGTCATCACTGTCATTTTAGGTAGAGAGAATGAAAGATTTAGATACCATACATTATTATTATTATTTATTATCATTGTTTTATTTTATTAACCAACAAAAATGTGCTTGATACTGTGCACAACAGAAAATGAAGACAGCGCTTGCATTAGTGTGGCCACTCATGCATCCCCGGAATCCTGGATGTTCCGGTACTTCTGGGAATGGTGTGGACCTGGCCCCACCAGCATGGATCCACCACTGCCAGAAGTGTGACCTCACGTGCACAGTATGCGTAGGGTTACGGCAGTGGGGATAGAGCAGTGTGCTCTTCAAAATGGCATCCCCTGGCTGATACAGGACAAAGCCAAGTTTGGCCGTATCTTGATACCGGATGGGAAACAGGCCATAGGATGCAGGACTATCTATCTGGTTTAAAACTGGATGAATGGCCTGCTTATCTTACACTGAAGAACTTGAACTTTAAGGCCCAAATTCAGGAAGGCAATTACACATGTGCTTAACTTTCAGCAAGAGCTTACGTGTCATTGAAACAGGACTTAGGCACATGCTGAAAATCAAGCATGCCCATAAGTGCTTTCCTGAAGGTAGCTTGACATAAGCGTGTGATTCAAATCCCACTAAAGTCCATGGGAATCTTTCCACAGAAGTTAGTTGGCTCTGGATCAGGCCCTATAAATCTTAAACCACATGAGCTGTTTTTACTGCTTGGAGAAGCTCCTTTGGCTTCAGTGGAATTGGTCGCATGAAGAGCCTTTCATACCAGGGATTTCAAGTCTGGCCCTTTGAGAAGAAATGGAGAAGAAAGGATACACTGGGAAGCCCAGAGGAAGGATTAACTTTGAGTCCTATGTTAACATCTAAACTCTTTCAGATTATATGTGAGGTTCCTGATTTCCAGCTGAAACTATACTTGGTTCTTGTTGCTTGGCAAGTGAAAACTCAAGTCTTTCCAGTTCTCCTCCGTAGACTGGTTAGCTTTCTTCAAGGATTATTTTTTCTTCAGTGAACTTAAAGTAGATCATTCCAGAGCTGCCAACTTTTTATTGTGACGCTCACAACATCGAGGTCTTTTCTTGAAGCCCCTGCTCCTGGATTCAGCTGGGATTATGGAAGAACCCCTGCTTTCATTTAAAAAATAAAGGAAAGTGAATGACTTCAGAGAAAAGCTTGAGAACGTGATCCAGTTGTTCCCGAAGGTTCAAACACTAGAAGACAAATAAAAAAGACACCAAATGTATTATTTAAAAAAAACCTCATGATTTTTAAGCCTATATCTTATGACTTTTGAATGCTTGAGGTTGCCAATATTGTGTTTGTGTACTAGGAGGGGAGAGAGGCTCTTTTGGCTTTGAAGTTTTCAAACAGCGGATCACCTTAGTTGTCTTGCAGCTTCATAGTGTCAGACTGATTACGTGGAGATGGCCTCCTGGTGCCTGCTGTGCCTTGGTTATTAGAAGTATTGCTGTGCTACAGAAAGGAAACAACAATAGAGAGAATGGGTTGCTTCTGCACACGTTAAGAGGACTGATCAAGCCACATGAGATCCCATTTCAGGCATAATGTGCATCAGAGGGCAAAATTAGATTGAGAAGTAAATGGAGCCTAAAATTTCCATAGCTTTATCCGTCAAAAAGCTGCTTCATTGCGTGGTTTTAATTCTCCTAGTTCTTCCATTCATTGCATCCAGCACACTGACTGCAGAACATTTTAGAAATAATGGGATGAAAAAAAACCCATCTTTAATTTGGCGGTGGTGGTGAGGTGCATCAGGGCAGTTCAGACCTTAGAGTAGATATGAAATGCATGTGCATGTTACACCACAGTAGAGAATAGCCAGATTGGCACTTTTAGCTTCAGCTGGAGTTTTCTGCACTTATTAATATTTTGACCTGTTTTGGAGGCTTTTGTTAGGTAGAATTTCCTTTCATTGCTGCTTGTAAAACTCCCTCAATGATGAACTCTTCTCTGTCCAAAGAAGAGAATTTTCTGGGCTTGAAGTTTGCCAATGGTGGCGAGCCCATTCTTTGTTTTCAAGACTCCCTTTGTTTCCCTTTTTAATGTGTTTTCTAGACAAGGGGAGGCTAACTGGTCTCCCAAGTAGACACGTCTTTTGCTTTTGAAAGCAACACTCGATGTCATTTCAAAACTAACACAGATAGGTAAGCAAAGCATTGATGAACAGTGAAAAATTCCCATCTGAAATCATGGAAATTGTAGCTTTGGGCAATTGAGACCAGGGGGTATAATCAAAATAGTAAGGGGAAGCGTGTATGAGTGCCTGTGCTGAGTCTGTTTATGCATATGTGTGTTCTTTTCATATCCAATAAAAACCAAGCATCATGCAGTTGCATGAATTTCCTGCACAATAATCTGTTGCAGCAATGACTTTTCTCAAGTTGCATTCCAAAGTATATATAATGCACGATGATACACATATGGCATTTAATATATACAGTGAAAACAAGGCTAGGTTTTTATCAAAGAACAGAGGTTCAAATGCCACTGCCCTGTACTTCAGACCTGACCCAAAGCTCACAGAAGTCAGTGAAAAGACCCCCATTGACTTCAGTGGGGTTTGCATCAGGCCCCCTGTGTAGTCATTTACACTTGTGCAAAATGTCTGTAAAAGGCCAGAGGAGAATTTTGGTTTGATAGTGTTCTATACCCACTTTGCAGAGGTGTAATTGGTTGTACCAGGGGAGGAGACCTGAGGGATGAGGTCCCTTCATTATTGGTCTGTTCCCTAAGGAGGTTCATGTATTCACGTATGGGTAGCTATGTGTATGTTAAGTCAATGCTTTTACATTTGAAATCCTGTTCACTGAGTGGGACTTGTCTTGTATAGTCATTCTGAATGCAGTCACTTTGGTTGTAGAGATGTGAGAGCATGTCTTTTTCTGGTGAGGGAAAAAGGCAGGAATGATTTGCTGTTGCAATTAGAGTTGTGCAGATAATCAATATCTTGGTTTGATGGCTGAACTGAAAAATAGAAAAAAAATTAGGTCAACCCACAACGAAAAATGTGTCTATTTCATGGTGAATCAATAATAGCTGAAAACAACAACAAAACAACAACAACGAAAAAAAACCACACACACCTTTTGGGTCACACTAAACATTTTGTTTGACCTGAAATGAAATGTTTTGTTTTAAAGCATTTTTTTTTATCTTTTTAAAAAACAAATTGAAGTAAAATTCAGAATAAAAAGTCACTTTCAACTGACAAGTCAAAACACTTTGTTTCAAAAATGTCAATACTCAACATTTTTAGATGGCTTTGTTTCTTTTCAACCAAAACTATTCAGTAAATTTTAACATGAATTTGTGAAATGTTTTGGTCAACTGGGATCTTCATATTTTTAATCCAAAATAATTTTGTCTAAAAAATGTCACCCAGCTCTAGTTCCGATGTAAAGAAAGATTTATGTTGCATTAATGACATAGCAATTTACACTCAGCCTGTCAGCGAGGGTATAGAGGACCAACAAAGTCGTTTCTCAGTGAAAAAATGGAGCAGTCCATTGTTGGTGGCACCATTATGTGCTGGTTTTCTGCAGTTCTGTAAATGGCAATACTGTGCTAAGGCTGCATGAGCGACCTTAACTGTACAATACCGTACTTCCCAATTTGAAGGCCAAATTCAGACTCATGCAGCTGACTCAGCCCCTGGCAACGCAAAGGTGTCATACAGCTGAGAATTTGAGACTTTTATTTTTTTTTCTACAAAGTGCAACCCTGTATTGGAATGACCGGATTTCTAATGATGCTTGTTCTCTTAAGGATTCTCTCTGCCCCCACCCCCTCCTTACCTTAAATTCCAGTTGATGACCTCTTTTTCCAGGGAATTTCCTTTGGGTGTTTGGACATCTGAGAATCGCTGAGTGACAGGAGTGCCTGTGGAGCAGGGGTAGGCAACCTATGGCACAGGTGCCGAAGGCGGCACGTGAGCTGATTTTCTGTGGTACTCACACTGCCTGGGTCCTGGCCACCAGTCCGGGGGGCTCTGCATTTTAATTTAATTTTAAATGAAGCTTCTTAAACATTTTAAAAGCCTTATTTACTTTACATATAACTAATAGAAAGAGACCTTCTCAAAACATTAAAATGTATGACTGTCACGTGAAACCTTAAATTAGAGTGAATAACTGAAGACTTGGCACACCACTTCTGAAAGGTTGCCGACCCCTGCCATGGAGCATGCAAGCTGTGCAGAGATGAATTCCACTCCTCCCCAAAGCATCCCCCGCATTGGGACCTTACGGAGGTTATAAGGTGCGCATCGGGGCCACATGGAGATGAGAACTCTGCAAGCCCACAGTCTATGAAGAAGCTGCATTTAATAACTAAATAGGTCACACTTTATATTAAGGTTCCATATATAAATAGTGAGTAAAGGGTTAATAAGTGTTTAATAGGTGTTTTAATAAATGGTTTATCAATTGTTATTGATTGTTGTAGAGTCTAACAGGCCAGTAGGGGGTAGATTTTTGAAGGTATTTAAGTCCTAGGTTGCTTATAACTATGCCATGTAACTGTCCACAATACCTTGTACCCATATGCTTCCAACTATTCACCACCCGTACCGCTCATGTCTGTCCCATTCTTATAAGACCTATTAACCATAAATTAAACATTGACAAATGGAATCTTAATAGAAAGTGCAACCACTGCCCACAAATCCTCCCAGACAGTCAAAAGCACCGGCCCTCACCAAGACCAACAGGCTGTAAAACGTATTGAGAGTTTTTAGGCCTAACTATTTGGTAGTTATGATGAGCCATATCAAGGTGGGATCACTGAATGGTTCTGAACTCATTTACCTTTGTTCCGACCTTCCAAACTCACCTTGGCATCAGATCACATGTGACATTTCAGGCATATTGGTTTAGTTTAGGTGAAGTTGTGGCATGCAAGGTAAACGTTGAGTTTGTGATGGAAAGCATCCTGCATCCTTCACTATGCAGAGATTTATGTTTCCATAATAGAATTATGACTAAAGGTTTTCAGTGATCAAGCAATGGGACTGAGATTTTCAAAAGAGCCTAAGAGAGTTAGGTAATGAAATTCTAGTCTAGAATAATAATACTTGGCACTTCTTCAGCAGATCTCAAAGTGATTTACAAAAGAGTATCATTTTCCCCATTGTACAGATGGGGCAACTGAGGCACGGAGCGTGGAAGTGACTTGGCCAAGGTCACTCAGCAGCCCAGTGGCAGATCTAGTAATTGAACCCCTGTCTCCTGACTGCCAGCACAGTGCTCTAGTCACTCTAGCTAATAGATTACTTACTGCCTTCTCCAGGAGAATTCTAACATGCTGTAATCAATTAATGCTGTCACTAGGAGTTCAGAAGTAGGTTGACCAAGGATCTGTATTTTAGGTTGTGGGTCATGCTCACCACATTGACACAGATTCATCTTTCATCAACAGAAGTCTCAAACATACAAGAGAAAAGGGAAGTAGAGAAACCAAGTATTCAGGGGAATGAGATTACTGGCTCTTGTATACATCTTGTGTAGCTTTATTTTTTTCATTGAAAAATATCTTCCAATCTCAAATTTCATATGAACTCTAGTTATCTGTTTAGATTCAACTGCATGCAGGCTGGAAGATTTATCTTTTCCCCTAATCCATCATAACCGTGTGATAGTAAGGTGTTTCTCTCTGTAATGTTGTGGACTCTGACTCTGGGAACCTGGCACTGATACACCTTTCCACATAACGTCTAATATCAACGTTTCAAACCCTTCTGTATATTGAGGAAACCAATATGTCTGGTACAGAAGCATGGCAGGTGGGTCATGGGGCAAATCAGTTCAATGATTCTAGAGAAAATACCACGGAAAATTTATGCAACACCAGTCAAAAGAGAAAGCAAGCAAGTCAGATTGAGTGACACAGAAAATGTTCTTTTTAGAATTGGTTGTACTAGGTAGTAACTACACAGAGTTGCTTAGCAATTGAAAAGAAGAATTTTTAAAAAATTCTTTTCATGTTTCCTTCCCACAAGGAAATGTCTTTCCAATTTTTATCCTACTTTGCCTCATATTTAGAGAGGATGTAGCTGTGTCTCTGACAAGTGTAAATCCATGCTTTAAGACGTGACTGTATTCCCTTATATATCTGCTACTTTTCAGGTGAGAAGGGAGATAAACAAAGGCACATCTGGGGTTCTCATTCCAGTACAGTGTGCTTAATCTAAATTTTATGGCTTAGATAGCAGATTGCAGTGCTACTGTCACAGCCTTACAGCCACAGTCACGGTGGACATTTCAATACCTCCTCCACTAACCTTTCCTCCACTGCTTTCATTCCCGGGCTGCTAATTTCACGCAGGCACTTAAACATGATGGATAATTGTGTTCTGCTTATCAATGTTTAATTTAAGGGCTGTCCCATCTGACCTGGATGCCCTCTGAAAGAGCTATGCCTCGTTATTGATTTCATGGTCACACCTGTGACATTACCTGCTTTGTAGGAAGTAGACTTTGACATTCCTGTGAGGCCTTGGCAGCCAGACCTAATTGTCAGAAGAATAATCGAGCTAACAAAATCATTACAGCTGATCTGTGTGTTACCACTGTTTTATCTGCCTCTAATTAGGTGCAGGGGAGGTAACTGATGGCAGTAAGCATGCTACAGTAGGTTTGATGTCCATAAATAGAGCTGGGCATATAGTCAGGGGGAAATTATTCATGAACCTCTTGGCAAGTTAGAAATTGAATTTCAATTCCTCCAGGTCTCACCCCATTTGTGTTTTCATTTAGGAAACAATTGGGTAAGCAAAGTTTTGCTCATGCAGTTGTTTGCGGGAAAATGACATTGGGCTTATAGCTAATATTACTTCAGTGATTTAAATGAAATTATAATAAATAAAAAAGTAATAATTGGAGAGATACCTATCTCCTAGAACTGGAAGGGACCTTGAAAGGTCATTGAGTCCAGCCCCCTGCCTTCACTAGCAGGACCAAGTACTGATTTTTGCCCCAGATGGCCCCCTCAAGGATTAAACTTACAACCTTGGGTTTAGCAGGCCAATGCTCAAACCACTGAGCTATCCCTTCCCCCCCTAGAGTCTGAACTT
This sequence comes from Gopherus flavomarginatus, assembly GCF_025201925.1. Lineage (NCBI taxonomy): Eukaryota > Metazoa > Chordata > Testudines > Testudinidae > Gopherus > Gopherus flavomarginatus. The sequence goes on from NC_066619.1 coordinate 126,298,232, forward strand.
CATTACATTAAATTCTGGACTTCATTACAGGAGGCAGTGGAAATCATGTGACCACCATCTTGGACTTTAGTTCATGGGTTTAGTGACTAGGAGGGAGGTGGCCCTTCAGAGTGGCAGATCATGGAGGAGGAAACGGGGAGAGTGATGGAGTGGGGGAGGGGACTACTTGGCGTGGGTGGGAGAAGGAAGAAGTTAAAAAAAAGGACAGGAGGAGGAGCAACTCAGTAGCTATGTGGGGCCACTCTAGACATGTTGCAGGAGTGCAGAGCTGTGCACTCAGCATCCTCTGCAAAAGGCAGATGTCATGTGATGCTGGGAAAGGAACACAGTCATTTTCTTCTAATACTGAACAAGCACCTTTTTTAGAATAAGAAAACCAGCTTTATCCCGTAAGCTGCTGCCTGTCATTCTGCTTCACTCCAGAGCTTCTGCCTAGAGCAGTGCCCAAAGTCGTCCAGCCTGCCTCCTGCCACAGACTAAAGCAAACGATACTTGTGCATGTGTATACCAACTTTTTGGCAAAAATCATAGAGATTATCAACATTTTTCAATATTTTTGGTAAATGAAGAATATCCAAAATGATTTGCTGAAAATGCTGGTTAAAATATGATGGAAAATCAGGTCCATTTTGAATGCAGTAGGGTAAATTTGGGGCCATTTGGTCAAGGCATTCCCACTATACAACCTTCTTCAATTACCTCTTCTTTACATTTAAACTTTCTCAGAACACTTGTTTTGTGTGCAGAATTAGGGAAAAAAATTTCTGGGCAATAGCCAAATGAAATGGGTCTCTGGCCTGCCCCATTAAAAATCTGACAGCTGGTGCCAAGAACAAGCTACAAAATTTCAGAAGTAAAAAGAGTGCCAGACAGAACACCGTGATCCCGGCATGGAATATAGCACTGAATGTAGTCTCCTGGCAGGGGGCAGAAAATGGGATTCTCTCTTTCACAGAATATCCCGTAGCCTGGAGACCATACATTCAAGTTTCATCTTCCACTAACTGCTATTCATTTCTCTGTGTACTTCACAACTGTTGTTATTGACCAAGATGCAATGACCAGACCTGATGGGCAGGCAACTCTCGTTCCCCTAACTTATAAATAACATGAGGTTGCACAAGGTCACTAGTTAAGAGTTGGAAACAGACCCTAACTCTATAATAGCAAAGAGCCAAGTCTAATCCACATCAAATCAATCTGTTTGCCTGTCGTGCTTGTGACTACTTCTCTCACCATTACGCAATGTTTCCTTCAGAACCAGGATTCCCAGCATTCTAGTGCTGACGAGCAAACATTTGTGCAATCTACTTGCAAAGTGAATGAGCCCTGGTGATAATGGGATGTGGAGTGGTCCTGAAAATCGTGTCCAAATCCAGCTGCTGGCCCATGTGGATGCTACCAGGAGAGGTGGGGAGTCAAAAGAGACATCTGCCTGCCGCCCCCAGTGATGTTCAAGGGGCTCTGAATTATTGTCAGAAAGGCCAAACTTATAAATCACAGAAAACACGGACACGGTCGCCAAATCTTACTTTTCTACATTCTTAAACTCCAAGATTTTCCAGATGTCTAATTAGCCCCATGTCTCCTGGAAGATTGGTTGTTTTTTAAATAACAACATCCAGAGGCCCCAAAATACCCACTTTCCCCCCAGTAATGGGACCCCAGAACCAGCCCTGCCTCTGGAGGTCATTATGGCTCGATGTGATGAGATTTCTGCTTTCCAATTTAGTTAAGGCTGCAGCTAAGTTTCTGTTTAAAATCAAATTTTGCATCCTCTCTAAAATCCTCCAGAAAATGTCAGATCAGTCTGAAAATAGGTAAGCCAGAGACCTGATGAAGAGGGTCTTAACAGTCACTCCTGGAAGAGCCCAGAATGGCACCTGGGTCCCACGTGTAGCAGGAACAATGTTTAGCCACTCACTGCTGGTGCCTCATTGTGAACTATTGAGAGGAAGCCTCGACATGGTGCAGGAAGTCCTGTGCTTGAGCAAACAGACTGGGTCCACGGAGACCCGTGTCTCCTTTTCTGCCACAGCCTCTCCATGGCAAGTCACTTAAAACATATTTTTTGGAGGTGGCACTAATTTTGTCTCATAGACTCATAGACTCATAGGTCAAAAGGGACCAATATGATCATCTAGTCTGACCTCCTACACAAGGCAGGCCACAGAACCCCACCCATCCAATTTTATAACAACCCCTAACCCAGGACCGAGTTATTGAAATCCTCAAAATTGGTTTGAAGACCTCAAGCTGCAGAGAATCCACCAGCAAGCGATCCGTGCCCCACGCTGCAGGGGAAGGCGAAAAACCGCCAGGGCCCCTGCCAATCCGCCCTGGAGGAAAATTCCTTCCCGACCCCAAATATGGCGATCAGCTAAACCCTGAGCATGTGGGCAAGACTCACCAGCCAGCACCCAAGAAGGAATTCTCTGCAGTAACTCAGTTCCCATCCCATCCAACATCTCCCCGCAGACCGTTGAGCAGACCTATCTGGTGGTAATCCAAGATTAATTGCCCAAATTAACGATCCTATCATAACATCCCCTCCATATACTTATCAAGCTTTGTCTTAAAGCCAGAAAAGTCTTTTGCCCCTACTACTTCCCTCGGAAGGCTGTTCCAGAACTTCACTCCCCTAATGGTTAGAAACCTTCGTCTAATTTCAAGTCTAAACTTCCTAATATCCAGTTTATACCCATTCGTCCTCATGCCTACATTAGTACTAAACTTAAATAATTCCTCTCCCTCCCTAACGTTAACCCCCCTGATATATTTATATAGAGCAAGCATATCCCACCGCAGCCTTCTTTTGGCCGAGCTAAACAAGCCAAGCTCTTTGAGTCTCCTTTCATAAGGCAGGTTTTCCATTCCTCGGATCATCCTTGTAGCCCGTCTCTGAACCTGTTCCAGTTTGAATTCATCCTTCTTGAACATGGGACACCAGAACTGCACACAGTATTCCAGATGGGGTCTCACCAACGCCTTATATAACGGTACTAACACCTCCTTATCCTTGCAGGAAATACCCCGCCTGATGCATCCCAAAATCGCATTTGCTTTTTTAACAGCTGTATCACATTGGCGACTCATAGTCATCCTGCTATTAACCAGTACCCCAAGGTCCTTCTCCTCCTCCGTCGCTTCCAACTGATGCGCCCCCAATGTATATCCAAAATTCTTATTATTAATTCCTAAGTGCATGACCTTGCACTTTTCACTATTGTATTTCATCCTATTTCTATTACTCCAGTTTACAAGGTGGTTCAGATCTTCCTGAATAGTATCCCTGTCCTTCTCCGTGTTAGCAATACCCCCCAGCTTTGTGTCATCGGCAAACTTTATTAGCACATTCCCGCTTTTTGTGCCAAGGTCAGTAATAAAAAGGTTAAATAAGATCGGTCCCAAAACTGATCCTTGAGGGACTCCACTAGTGACCTCCATCCAGCCTGACAGTTCACCTTTCAATACGACCCGCTGGAGTCTCCCCTTTAACCAGTTCCTTATCCACCTTACAACTTTCATATTCATCCCCATCTTTTCCAATTTAACTAACAGTTCCCCATGCGGAACCATGTCGAACGGCTTACTGAAACCTAGGTAAATTATATCTACCGCATTTCCTTTATCTAAGTAATCCGTCACCTTCTCAAAGAAGGAGATCAGATTGGTTTGACACGATCTACCTTTAGTAAATCCATGTTGCAATTCGTCCCAATTACCATTGACCTCTATGTCCTTAACTACTTTCTCCCTTAAAATTTTTTCCAAGACCTTACATACTACAGACGTCAAGCTAACAGGCCTATAATTACCCGGATCACTTTTATTCCCTTTCTTAAAAATAGGAACTACATTAGCAATCCTCCAGTCATATGGCACAACCCCCGAGTTTATCGATTGCTTAAAAATTCTCGCTAACGGGCTCGCAATTTCACGCGCCAGTTCCTTTAATATCCTCGGATGGAGATTGTCCGGGCCCTTCGACTTCGTCCCATTGAGCTGTTCAAGTACGGCCTCTACCTCAGTTGCGGTAATATCCACTTCCATATCCTCATTCCCGTTTATCATCCCTCCATCATGGCTAGATTCCTCACTAGTCTTATTAAAAACTGAGGCAAAGTACTTGTTTAGATGTTGGGCCATGCCTAGGTTATCCTTAACCTCCATTCCATCCTCAGTGTATAGTGGCCCCACTTCTTCTTTCTTTGTTTTCTTCTTATTTATGTGGCTGTAGAACCTTTTACTATTGGTTTTGATTCTCTTTGCAAGGTCCAGTTCAATGCGGCTTTTAGCCTTCCTCACTTTATCCCTACATGTTCTGACCTCACCAAGGTAGCTTTCCTTACTGATCCTGCCTTTCTTCCACTCCCTGTAAGCTTTCTGCTTTTGTCTAATCCCCTCTCTGAGTTGCTTGCTCATCCAGCTTGGCCTACAACTCCTGCCCATGGTTTTTTTCCCCTTTCTTGGGATGCAGGCTTCTGACAGTCTCCACAGCTGCGACTTAAAGTAATTCCAGGCCTCCTCCGCATTTAAATCCACTAATTCCTCCGTCCAATCCACTTCCCTAACTAATTTCCTTAACTCTTTAAAATTAGCCCTCGAGAAGTCGAAAACCCTAATCCCGGATCTACATTTGTTTATCCTTCCATCTAGTTTGAACTGAATCAGCTCATGATCACTCGAACCAAGGTTGTCCCCTACCACCATTTCTTCTACGAGGTCCTCACTGCTCACCAACACCAAATCTAAAATGGCATCCCCTCTCGTAGGTACTTCAACACCCCCTCTGTAAAATGGTGGTACTGATACTGCCCAAGCTCCCAGAGGGGTTGTTTATATACATCCGTTCAGAGAGACAGAAAACCCTGAAACTGTGCAGTGCGGGTGAGTGGTGCTGAAGGGGAAAATTTTCAGTTTTGCAACCAAAATGGGGTGTGGAAGCCTGGAGCTTCTCAGGTAGAGGATCTTGAGCTGGACTGTGGGAGTTCTAGTAACAGCAGGAGGGTTGGGACAGGGGCATGGGTAAGTGGGGAGACCCTTGGTCTCGGCTGTGCATGGGGAAGGGAAGGAAAGGACCAGTGCAATCAGGGGTACAGAGGCCTTGCAAGGTTTTCTAATGATGGAGTGTGGGATCCTGAAGTTCCGTGTTTTAGGAGGGTGCAGGGAGAAGGCCCATTGTTCAGCGGCATCTTTGACTCAGCCCAAGCAAGTATTTCTGTAAGTGGTGTGTGGAAAGGCACAGAGGGAGTTCCCTGAAGTGTTTATGCATCATTGATGGCCTTGCAAACATGTAACTTTTGAGTGTGGCTGATGGCCAACCACAGACACCAAACACTATTTTCCGTCCAGTGAAAACATCAAAAGGAGGCATTTGTAAATACTTGGGGGCAGTCCCTGTGAGATTCAACTGATCAGGCATCTAAATCCCTAGCAGCAGAGCACAAAGGGGTGTGTGTGTCCTTCCTTTTCTTAGAACTACAGCAAAATGAGGCTACACATTTGAGCATCTCATTGCATACGTGTTTGTCTTCAGCCCTGATAAAACTAGCTCAGGAGAAAACCTGCTAAAACTGCAACCAGTGGGTTCTGTGGTTCTGGTCCCTCATGCAATGAGACCAAGATAAATTCAGATTATGAGTCTGATCCTTCATAGCTTGTGCATCATGATTCATTGATTTCAACGGGAGTTTGGGTGCACAAGGGAAGCAGGATTGGACCCTAAATGGTTGCATACTATAGCGGTGTATGTGTGTGTTATGTCGATGCATGCGGCATCTTCTGTTCCGGTTGTAAGATAAAAGGTACACTTGCAATGAAGCATTTAGCTGTTTCAGACCAAGTCCTTTCCACAGCTGACGACTTTGTGATTTGGACAAACATCTGCTAGGAATTTATCTGAGCATCAAACTCATTTTTACTTGTGACCTATTTGAAATTTGAGCCCTGTTCTCTAGAGATGGAAGATTAGTTTATTAACCCAGAGCACTAGCTAACCCCTGACCGTGTTCCTGAGTGAATGGAAATTTCATGATTTCCCTAAGCATGAACTGGAGGATAAATGCTTAGTTGTCTTTTAGTGCATCCTGTTATGTGTTCCTAGAGATGGAAATGACAAGACCCTCTATCATGGAATAGCAGAACAATGTTGGTTAAAGGGTTTTGCAGCCATCCTTCCCACCACCTGCACCCTGTGCAATAATTAATTACGTCTCTTGTGGATTCATTTCTTTCATACTGTTACTGGCAATCAGGTAGATAAAAGGAAAAATATTGTTGGTGCTCTGTGGTATTAAAAGTGAAGGGTTTTCACACTGTCAGGGTAATGAATTCTGCAAGGGTTTAAAGCGCCTGGACTTGGGGGAATCTCTGTGTCATGTGTCTAGGAATGACAACCCCCAGTGGTTAATTACTGCCATGGATGAGAGCTGAGCTGGTAGCAAAATGAGAAGTTCATTATGAGTTAAATCTGAAGTTAATTGGATTCACATTTTCACCCATTGGTATACAAAGATACACCTCAAAATGCTCTTTAGGTTAAAAAAAAAAAAGTTAGGCTCTGGCAAGATGGTGCCAAATGCTGCTGTGGGTTATTTTATCCTGGCTTTGATACAACAATTATCTTTCATGTAGACTGTTTGACTCCATTTCACAAACCACCCTGAGGTGTTTGCCTCGGGAGGTATGAACTTTTGTAAAAATGTCTCTTGTAAGTTATGGTCTCTGCTCAGAGGAGAAAATATTGCTGATCTTTGTTAGAGCTGGTTGCAAAACTGAAAATTTTCCACAGCTGAAAGTTTTGAACAAAATGTTTTCATTTGAAAGATTTTGCCAAAAAAAGATCATTTTCCTATTAAAAAAAATTTGAAATGAAGCTAAAGGAAAATTTTCATTGCAAATCTGAGTTTTCATTTTTGTTTTGAGTTTTGAACATTTTAAAATGTTGGGTTTTGCTTTTTGGCTTTCAGATTTTCAGTCCCTGCCCTACCTTTGCTCATGCATGCACTCTGTCTGTCTGTCTGTCTCTCTCTCTCTCTCTTTACTTCCTGTCCCCTTTTTTTCCAATTGGAAATGCGGGAGAAAATTAAACAGAGATGAAAAGGTGGGAAAGAGAAACTGTTTCCCCCTCACTTTTTCACCTTTCTACTTTTTGATGGGGGGAAGGAGAGGGGAGAAGCAAAAAGGAAAGAAAAGAGAGGGAAAAAAATCTGAAAACTGAAAATCAAAAACTGAATTTTGTTTGTTTCCAAAAAACTGAAATGAAATAAGATTTGCATTATGTGATGAAACAAATTCTCAGTTCAGATTTTTTTTTGTCCTACAATTGGAAAAATTTGTCCATTAATTGTTTTTGCAAAACATATTGAATGTAAGAAACTGCATTTTATGCAAGATAATTTTTTCAACTGAAAATTTTCAACCTGCTCTAATCTTTCTTTCTTTTTTTTTTCCTGAGTTTTCTTGCAATGGAATTCTGAATTTCATGGAGCTACATAGTATAAGAACCTGAATTTTATTCCTACAATAGAATTTAAGGGTCTACATTTTCAAAATTGACAAATGATTTGGGGAGCCTTCATTTTGTGGATTCTTACTTTTTAAGACGTCTTTGAAGGGCCTGGTTTTCAGAGGGTGGGTGTTCAAATTGAGCACCCCAAAATGGAGTCACCCAAGATAATCAGTCACTCTGGAAAATTTTGGACAAGGTGACTCTGCATAATTAAGGCATCTTTCTCCCTCATTCTCCACCTCAGCCCCACCAGATTATAAAGTGCCAGGGGAGGCACATACAAGTACCAAGTGATGGAAGGACCTTCAAGCTATGGAAAGAGGCAGTGACAACATATTTCCCACCCCATGGGAATCCAAGGAAGACCTCCATAGATGTGGGCTCTCTGTTCCTTGCATGAGGGTAGGGCAACAGGGCTAGAGAGCCGTCTTTCCACATGGCTTGTTCAGCTGGCAGTCCCATGGTTGGTCTGCTAAAGCACACTGCTAGAAGCAGCATTAACATCTACTCCATGCCATGGCTGCCTAGAAAAAGATGAAAGATGCATAGCGGTGTAGCCAATGGCAACACGGCTCCTACTGGAGGCCATGCAAATAATTCCTCTAAGCACATGTCTTCCATAGAGCCTGTCAGTTTGACTGCACCAATGAAAAGATTGTCTTATATTTTTGAACTGGCTTGAGATAAATCTGTCTCCAGGCCATCCAGTACAGGGGTAGTCAATTATTTTTTGTCAATCTCCAAATTTCTTAGCTAAGGTATATTCAAGGTCCAGACTCCAGAGAAAATAATTTAAAAAAAAGATGATAATAAATACATAAAAGGATTTCAGGGTCCATTCAAAAGTGGCTGGCGGTCTGTGGTCCGCCTATTGTTTACCCCTGGAGCACATATATACATAGTATTGTTTAGCTTATAATGCAAGTTTCTATGGGCATAGACCAGACCTTCCTCTGTGATTTGTATAGTATGAGCACATGGCTGGTTCTCAGTAAATAGTTGATACCATAAGAATAAGGTAGGGCAAATGAAATACACAAGGGCCATCAATGACCTGTAACAGAAATTTAAGCCACAGGTTCACTGAACTCAAATCAGATCACAGATGATAATCAAAATAGGATCAACCACTGTATTCATTTTCCTAAAGCTCTGGGGCAGAGAATCATTTTTGTTATATTTGTGCACAGCACCTATCATAGTGGAAACTCTGAGCTCTACCACAAAACAAATGAGATAACTGTTGTTATTTTATAATAATAATTTGCATGATTGATAGGAGGCGTGATAATCTAGCATTTCTCGGAGCTGTATGGAATAAACCCATATAGATGTCTGCATCAGTCTCAGAATGATATAAATCATTACTGTCCTTATAACTGCAATGAAACTGTGATTGAACTATACGGGTGTATGAGCTAAAGTCTCATGATCTGTTGTCACTGTAGTATATTCTAAACATGCATTTACTCCTACAATACAGAAGCTATCTGTAACCAAACAAACCAAAAGCCGACGTTTAAACACACAAACCAAGCCTGCTATGCTGAGGTTGCATCAGCAATGCCATTCTGGGTCAGTGCTAAGGAACTCATAATCACTGTGAGAACTAGAGCTGGTGATTGAGTAAGTGGCTGATATAAGCCCTGATCCTGCAAAGATTTATGGGTACGCAGAATTGCATGTAACATTGTTTATTTAAAGTACGTTTACAAAAGGTCTTTGCAGGATCAGGGTGTTGGCACTTAATCGGTGAGACGCTCTCCGTGGTGAAAATGGGCAGTTTGTTGGGGGAAGTGCTCTCTGTTGAATGAGAAGTAAAAGTCAAGGTGGAGTCCATTTATGATCATATCATGATACTATTTATGTAAAAGTATTATCCTGGTGTTCTGGCTATTTTCCAACGCAGGTAGCTATATCCTACTGACCTAAATTCCTTCTGCAGTTAAACAGTATTTCCCACTTCCATTCCTAAAATGTTGTGCACTGTCATGGTGGGGTATTAGTCAATACACTTCACCCCAGAAGTAGCTACATTTCAACTTGCAGGTGAAAGGATTCCTGTCTCCCTTTGCAAAAGGTATTTATGTGAAAAGGATCTTATAAATAATACTGCTTTGCCTTTTGTACAGCACTTTTAAATCCATCCATCTCAAAGCAAGTTACAAAGGAAGATTGTTATCCCCAAATGGGAGATGGAGAAAACAAGACACAGGGAAATGCAGTGTTGGCCAAGGTCTCTCAGCTGCTCAGGAGCAGGGCAAGGAATAGTGTCCCAGTCTCCGGCTTTCCCATGTAACAACATACATTTTGTTGTTGTCTGTTTTACGTGCACACATGTTGATATGTTTTCAAAGGCGGGGTGATTTAACTTCTAACGATACGCTGTATACCATTACAGAAAAGGGATGTAGAGGCACACACATGATCCTATGCTTCTTTGCCCAGGTGCAATTTCTGAAGTTATATATTTTTTTAAACTCTCTCTGTATATCTACATGAAATCAACCCGTGTATTAACAGGGAGCTCCAGGTACAGTAAAATCTTTGCCCTTGGTCTGTAGCCATATGGTAGTCTACTAAGGAAGATCTAAAGTTTTCTTGGGACCAAAATAGAAAAAAAAAACAACAATCCAATTCTGCAGCAATTCTTAGAACAAAACATACTTTTAGGAATATTCCTCCCTCACGATAATACCATAGAGAGAGTTGCTCTATTTCCCCCAGAACTGTTTCCTTTGCCAGGAAGCTTGGAAGCAGTTAGTTATCTGCAAAATGTAAACAGGTATTTGTCAGCTAATCAATTATTTGGAGTGCTCAGCATTATCAGGACTCTTTGCAGTGGAAAGGAGTGAGCTGTGTATGTTCCCTCTGTCACTGACAATGACATACAGTCAGCCCTGTTTGCGCTGACATAAGGTCATCTTTTCATCCCCAGTGAGGGTGGGGACCTGTGCAGACTGTCTGCTAGTGTTTCAAACAGTGCTCTTACAAACTCCACAGGCTCCTACAATCTGTTTTACATTCCTTTGTTATAGAATTTCGAGGGGTGGGAGAGCCAGGGCCAGAGTGGTCTCTTCAGTCCTTTGTTCTGCCCTTCTCTCTCTCTTGCTTTCTTTCTCAGTTTAGATTTTAATGAAAAATAAGTGCTAACATTTCCAGCTAACGCTTGTCCTCTGCTCACAGTCCAGGGGTGATTGCTGGTGGTGAATTGAGAATAATTCAGTGAGTGAGTCCAGTCCTTATCCCCTAGCCCAGAGTGGAGAAAGGACAGTGCTGTGATTAAGGCATAGGCCCATGCCACAGCAAGTGGTGGGTTCTAATCCTACCTCTACTCTCAGTTTTGTATGTTATATAGTCCAGTTTTTCTACGTATTAAGGCACCTAAAGGTGCAGATGGATGCCAAGGCAGTTTTGAAAAATCCACTAGGTGCTTGTCCTCCATCTTCAGATGCCTAAATACCTTAGAAAATCTGGTCTTTAGTCTCTTTGCCTCAGCTTCCCATCTGTAAAATGGGGCTAATACTACTCCTTGGGGAGTCTTGTCTACTTAGGCTGTAAGCCATTTGGGGCAGGGACTGCCTCTTACTTTATGTTTGCGCAGTACCTGGCACGAAGGGGCCCTGATCTCAGCTGGAGTTGGTCTTAATAATAATGTTAAGTAGTTTCATTACTATTTGCATAATCCAGTCTGTGGGACAATCCCCAGTTTCTTAGAAGCATCTGAGATCAGACTGAGAGGGAGAGAAGTAGGGTTGGGGCAGCCCCTAAGACCTGCTCACGGATTCTCCGCTGGATCAGAGACGTTGACTATTGAAAACTGCCCAGACCCAAAGCCTGCAGTGCGATGACTCTTCCAAGCATGTTAATCAGCAGCCGACAAAGCATGTCACTGGGACAGTGGCTGCAGGTGTCAGGTTTCCCTTTCCATATGGCATGCTGAGAAGGAAAAGCAGCATTTGTGAAGAGCAGTTTTTCTGCCTCTTCCATAAAGACAATGAATAGATAATTGGATGCAACAAAAGCCAGGCTTTAGCATCGTCCTCAGGCCAGAATCATCCAACTCCAGTGCCTAAAGTTAGTCGCCTGCATCCAAACTCATTCTGAATACAAATGGCCTGATTTGAAGAGGACCTGGGCACCTGTGGAAACTGGAGTCACTCAGCACATCTGAAAAGATCCTGGACATCTCTGATTGTGAGACAGGCTTTTGGAAAAAGTGAAGTGGATTGTAAGCGAATTAAAACCGGCTCCATGTAAACTAGGAGATGGGTGAATTGGGGGTGGAGAGTGGGTTACAGCAGATCAAAATAGGAAAGGGATCTCTTCAGTTCTCCTGGCTGTCATCACAGGTCCAGACACCATTTGATGATGTGGCATTACATCATCTTGTGGATACAGCAAGGGAACAAAGGAAGGGATGTATCGCACAGGCATGCATGTTCCAAAGCAGGCCAATAGCCAGCTAAACATGAGGAGGATTGTGAGGGGCACATCCCTGGGGCTTCCCCCGCCCCCCCGGCTTGCATCACTCAGGTTTTACTAGGACGTAGAATCTCTACAGATTTAAAAAGGGTCACAGACATGGGGGGAATTCCACTGTAGGACACCGAAATGCTGGACTTCATGCATTGCAGAAGATTCCCGGCAGGGAAGTTTGATATGAGATGTCTCTTATGATCTCTCTCTGCCTTCCACCTAGAAGGGAGAGAGCTCTGGGCATGCAGCCTCCCTTCTCAGCTCCCCTGGAGGGGATAGGAAGCTGGGAGGGTGCAAATCGAGAGCTCTCCATCTGGACATCTTCTCAACTCCCGCCTGGTGCTGCCACCACTCGTCTGACTGGCTGGGAGCCCCAGAAACCTCAGTCAGGCCCCCACCCCACTGCAGATTCTGCTGTCCACTGAGCTGTCAGCTCCTCAGCCAAGGAGGAGGAGCTCTCACTTTGCTTGTTAGTGGGCGGAAGGGGAGGCTGGGCTTCCACGTGCTCCTCTCTCTAATCGAAGGGGCTGATGTGAGCTTACCAGATCGATAGAAACTAGATTTCCAGTGGAATCTGGGAGACTTAAAACTGCCCTCGGGCTCATGACTTCAACTCCAAGTCAATGTCGTGGGATCATTACACCGCAGAGCATCTTAGGGCCAGATCCTCGGCCCCAGCGTCGCTCCACTGCAGCTAGACATGTAGTAGGACTTTGAAGCCAATGGCGCCCTGCTGATTTACCACAGCTGAGCTTCTGGCCTGGCTGGTACATCTCAGGATAAAATCTGCTCCAACACGAGGTCCAGATAGGAAGCTGCTCCAGTTTGTTACATACGCTGTCTCCTGACGCAAATGCCTCCCATGCGTTCGGTGTACAAAATAAATGTTTTAGTGGATATTTGACTGCTGTGACCTGATCTCTCACTTTGTTTTGGGGTTCCATGGTGAAGCAGAGCAGATATCTCACTTCACTAGGCAGAATAACAAGGGCTTCAATTAGCTGCTGGAAAATACACATATCTCTACAGCAGAGTCTAGTTATCTGAGCCCTTTCCCAAGTAACTCTCATTTGTTAAGGGTACTTCATTCTGCCATCAAAGGGTTTCATTAGCGCATTTATCTTCGTTCCAATGGAAATCATGACCCATCAATACTAAATGTGCAGATTTACGTAAACACCCCCCCCGCAGGCCTTTCCCCTCTCCTGCTCGAAGTACCCAATGTCCTTTCTGTAGAGAAAGGTAAATCTTATAGAGATGGTTGGAATTTTGTGCCCTCCCCCTGCAAAAGGAAAATATTTTGATGAAACTGTCGCCATATCCCTCTCACTTTTTCAACCAGCTCTGATTCTACCTTTCACTTATGAATATTGTTGTATGAAAGAATTTGTAATTATGTTGAAAACAAAGCAGACTCCTCAAAATAAGCAATAGGGACATAGATAGAATGAGTCGGACATGTTAGACTTTTCCCTATGAGTCTGGGTGGGGTGGTGCTCGTGAATGGTCATTAATTTTTTAAATTTCAGGTATTTGTTTCAAATCATGGTTTGCTCACAAGTAAAACCGTTGGCAGGTCTCATTGTAATCTTCAGCAGATGTTTTACCAACCGGATGGAAGCAACAATTTGTCTTGAGTGACCGTCTGCTAAAATAAAGGCTCAGAAGTCAGTCATGAGGAAATGTGAAATATGCTGAGTCCTCTGAAATCAATCCACCTTCCCATGTAATATGTATAATTCTTACAGATTCACACCACTCTCCATCTCCTGGCCGTAGGGAGAGCTAACTGATGCACATGAGGAAAGCCAGCTGGGTTTTTATAGAAATTAAAGCTCAGTTTATTTTTGAGTGACAGTAGTTCCTTTGCTAAACCAAAAGCCCCCATACCTGTGAAGGACTGGGACACGTGCCGTTTTGCAACTGTGAAATGTATGCATATCCCTGTTTCACCTTTGGATTGCTTAGCCCTTCAGAAGAGACCGTCAGCCACCACATTAGAAACATGGCAGGTGGTACTAACCACACTGCCCAGCAGGAAGGTCATTTCTGATTGGTGGGCTGATTTAAAGCCTAACCGTGCAGAGGGCCTCCAAAACCCTACATTTGTTTGTATGGAATTATCGTAACTGTAATAATACACTGGTCTTAAGAATTCTTGCATTTTCAGCACCAATAGAGGCATTAAAACAAATGTCAAACCATAGCAAATCTTTTTATTTCAGATAAAATCCTTATTAGTCTGCTGTTTATTTCCTGGGGATGTTCCAAGACCCACTAAGCATAGCTAGATCACAGACAGCTGTGTGTTTCCAGGGTCTACAAAACACTTACAAATTACAGTAGTCAGACTTTGAACTTGTGTGGGAGGTCAGGAAAACAGTCACAGCAACAAGAGCAGAACATTTTGATCTGTGATAACCATTTGCTGCCTGAACTGTTTAATTAAGATGCATGATGAGAGATCTGTTCCTTTAAAAGTGCAGGAGCAGTGACGCTGAGTTCCCACCTACCCCTCTTGTGTGTGCTAGGCTAGCAGAGTGGATAACGTAGCCAGCATTGCTCCACGGTCCCAAGGAGAGATGATCTGACATCACCAGTGTGATATGTACTGATACAGAGCAGCAGTAAGGATGCCCCACTTGAGGATTTGCCCTCTGAATATCAGGGCCTTTAAGTTCAGCATCAAGAATTGAGGCACCCAGAATCTCTCAGCTCTTTTGAAGACATAGGCCTCAGACTATCACCCAAGGTGACACCTGACGTCTATGGAAGAGCCAGGAATTGAACCCAGAACACCAGTGCACCCACTCTGAGTTCACAAGACCATCCACTCTGAATTCTTACCAGGGGCGTCGTCAAGGTCTTTAATTTTCGCTGCTAATTTTCTGAAGTTAACCAGGGAACTACATTCATGTCGCTCTGTGATACCTAGAAGTCCTGCTTTGTCTATTTCAACTTGTGAAAAAGGTTAACTTGGGGACGCGAACTGTGAAATACAGAGTTTCAGCCTTACTCTTGCATGCGGTTTAGAATAAAAATGTTGCTGATAGTCTTGTATTTCTATCTTGTGCCTTAGAATAGCAGACAGCCTGATACACTGAGACCATTGGAGTGTCAAAGCTATGAGCATAAGAAAGAAAGAAAGAAAGAGACAGACAGGTCCTAATCAGCATGTACTTAACTTCTGAGTACGTTAGGGTTGGCAACCTTTCAGAAGTGGTGTGCCGAGTCTTCATTTCTTCACTCTAATTTAAGGTTTTGCATGCCAGTCATACATTTTAATCAGGGCTGGCTCCAGGGTTTTTGCCACCCCAAGCCGTGGGGAAAAAAAAACAAGAAAAAAGCTGCGATCGGCGGCATTTTGGCAGTAGCTCCACTGCGCTGCTTTCTTCTTCAGTGGCAGGTTCTTCCCTCCGAGAGGAACTGAGGGACCCACCGCCAAATTGCTGCCGAAGAGCCTGACATGCCGCCCCTTCCCCTTGGTCAACACAAGCACCTGCTTGCTGAGCTGGTGCCTGGCCCTGGCCCTGATTTTAATGTTTTTAGAAGGTCACGTTCTACAAGTCTATAATACATAACTAAACTATTGTATGTAAAGTAAATAAGGATTTTAAAATGTTTAAGAAGCTTCATTTAAAATTAAATTAAAATGCAGAGCCCCCCGGACCAGTGGCCAGGCAGTGTGAATGCCACTGAAAATCGGCTCGTGTGCCGCCATCGGCACTTGGGAATAAGGAAGGCCCAGCAAAGTTCAAGCTGGCTTGTCTGCCTCAGTGCCGAGCTGTGTGTGCCTTCTCTCGCTGTCGCTCACTTTATCAGAGCTTTATGGCAGCTTATAAAGAAATTGTCTCTTCTCTCTCTGCCAAGCTAAAAATCCCACTTTGGTATTCACAGTACAGTTATGACAAATGCCTGGCCTGTGTTCTGGGTGTTCAGGGAAATGTAAAAACATGTCTAGTTGTTGTGAATGCTCACATGGTGATTTGTTGGTTTGATTCTTCAGGTCGTGAATTGGCAAGCACAACCCTCCCAGGATACCCTCCTCACGTCCCCCCTGCTGGACAGGGCAGCTACTCTGCTCCAACACTGACAGGAATGGTGCCTGGTGAGTTTAACAACCCCCCTTCCTCCCCCCTCAGCATTACAGAAGCAAAGCCAAGTGCTTTCTGGTTGTTCTGCACTGATGCCAGCAGAAAACAGAATTACAGTGATGAAAAGAGAAGAACAGATGCAAAGCGAGTCTAAATAAATAAACCAGCCTCTCTCTGGCACAAGGGAGAGCCTAACTTCTCCACTGTCAAAGCAAAGTCTTCCATCCTGTAGGCAGGGAAAGGCCTTTACCCCACTGCATGGCCGTTTGCTGTGTGTTGATCTGATCACATAGGGACAGCCTCAAACTCCCCCCCCCATTCGTCATGAGGATGATTTTAATCAACACTTTAATGTTAAGCACGTCACACATATTGGTGCCAGTGGGCTAGATAAGCTGCGTTGTGGCAAACGTTTGTTGGACTGGAAGTGTTCAGATGGTTACTTTACTAAGCCCAAAATCTTAACAACTCGCGCATCACTGAATTTCCCACAGGCTTTTTCCTTTTTTTGGTAAGCTCTTTTTACATGTTTTTGAGATGGGAGCTTCTGATCATCTGCTGGAAGGCACTCCAGCTCAGATCTTCAGAGGCACCTATGTTCCTAGCTCCCATAGAAATCAGTGAGAGTTAGGCACCTAACTGGACCTGAGTGGCCTCAACCTCTTCGGAAGTCAGTGGGAGCTGAGCATGCCCAGATCTCATAAGAGGCACCTTGTAGGATGAGGTCCCTATGAATACAGTTGGGTTATCCATTATTAGCAACTTTTGATTGACAATTATTCATCTATGATCCTAGATACTATGGAGATACTGTTGGTGCTTTAGACATACAGATAGTGATAAAGCTAGAGACAGATGAGTGTTATGTTGTATATACTCCTGGGTTTGACATTTAAGTATGTTGAAAATCATTGACTTCAAAAGAGCTATGTGGATTTAGAGCAGCTGAGGATCTGGCCCTCACAACCTTTGATCTCAATGTTAAGGCCACCACTGCTTACTAGGAAAAGTGTTTATACTGTATTATGAACCCCAAGCATTCAAAAGTTAGGAGTAAAGGATTTTTAAAAATCATGGGACTTTTAAAAAAAAGTTGGGTGTTTTTTTACTTGCTTTCTAGTTTCTGGGCCTTTAGGGTGCACTTGGACCATATTTCCAAGCTTTTCCTCAATCTGTTTAAAAAAAATGAAAGCTGAGATTATTACATAATCACATGACTCCAGCATCTGGAGATTAAGAACAAAATATCATAAAACTTGTGATAACCAGCATAAGAGTTGGCAACATTGGCTTTATGTCTAGAGTGTGTGGCAGTTTGCATATATGATCTATTGTGAGTGTACTTGTCTCCTGGTAATAGCTTTAAGAAATTAAGAAAAACACATTTATTCTTCACATGAATTAGTTTTAAGAATTAGACGTATGAATCAGGTCATTGTAATAACATGTAGTCATTTTTGCCCATAAAAAATGTTGCAATGCTATTGAAAATAATGTATGGGGGGGATTTTATAAAGATTGACATAAATACAGAAATATTACTTTCCCCTCAAAAAGTAAATGTGACACAACAATGGCTTATTTTATACAGCTGTAATGATTTACATCATACAAAAAAAACTTGCCTGGAACTTCAGGCCAGATTCTCAACTGCTGTAAATTGATCTGCTGATTTCAAAGGAATGTCAGCAATTTGCACCAGCTGAGGATCTGGCCTGAAAATGCAACATCTTGCTGTGATTGCAAGTCACTTCCTACCATTTAAATATTAAGAACCTAAAAAAAAAGTCACATCAGTGTTAAGGTACTTTATTAACAAGATTTCCCTAAATGTGTTTTGCAGTTATGCAAGCATCTCTGAAGAGCAGCTAGGAACAAGGATGGGTGAACTAGTCAGGATAAAACAATCTGCCTCTGATTACAGGGGGGTAGGGGAATAGTTCAATGGTTTGCGCATTGGCCTGCTAAACCCAGGGTTGTGAGGTCAATTCTTGAGGGGGCTGATTAGGGATAAGGGCAAATCTGTCTGGGGATTGGTCCTACTTTGAGCAGGAGGTTGGACTAGATGACCTCCTGAGGTCCCTTCTAACCCTGGTATTCTATGACTTAATCAGAACCTGAACACAAAGTAATGCTTTATTTTGCAAGTTGGCAAAGTTTAGTTAACTCCATTTACTCTGACCTCCTAGTTCTTTCCACGTCTGCAAGTTAGGGTGACCAGATGTCCTGATTTTATAGAGACAGTCCCAATTTTGGGGTCTTTTTCTTATATAGGCACCTATTACCCCACACCCCAGTCCTGATTTTTCACCTTTGCTGTCGGGTCACCCTACTGGAAGCAGAAGTAATGCAAGACTGTGAGAGAGGTTGTTCTCCTAACACTATTCCCTCTGTGTTGAGAAGCATGGCATCCTGGGATCTAGGGAAGGAACCTGATCTCGAGCAAGCGCTGTCTTTCACTTGAGCCAGCCTGAAAATGGGAAGGTTTGCATGAAGCTTCTTAATAGCAGAAAGTGTTAAATTATGTGCATAGCACATCTGTGCTTTTAAGGCTAAGCCTGCTATTGTGCAGCTGTTATGAAACCCAAATACTCTGCGTATTATCTAAGATGATACCAGTTCCCTGAGGTGAAAGGAAAAGATCATCCTACTTCGTGTCCTGGAGCAATTTGTGCCCTTCCAAATGAGGGACCTGCCCTTTCATGTGACTAAGGATTTTGGGTGACCCGCTGGAGATGCCTTGAAGAGACCTGATTTTCAGAAGGTGCTGAGCACCTGCTCTTTGAAAATCAGCCCCTTAAAGGTGCCCCAACTTGAACAGTGGAAAATTGAGTCATTTTTGAAAGTGTCGGTGATGATGTTTCAAGGTGGTTCTGTTACAGCCTGTGTTAAGATTTTATCTCACTAGTCCTTATTATTAATGATTATTATTTGTATAAGCATAGTGCCAGGGACCCCAGTCATTGTCCAGGACCCCATTGTGTTAGGTGCTGTACAAATACAGAACAAAAAGACAATCAGTTGTGTTTTTCAAGTGTGCCTAAGCATGGTAGGCCCTTACTCCCATCGGAGTGTGTCTGAAAATCCCTTTAGGTGTCTGCACCTTCAGGTGCCGAAATCCTTTGAAGACCTGGCTACGTTTACAGTCTGCTTCAGTTTGGACTACCAGGGAGGATGAAGTGCAGAGCACAGCAAAGTGTTGTTCTGTAACTGCCCCCCGTAGGCACTGCTGGCGTGAACTACAAGGTACTTAGTTCGCATGAACATAGCTCTGTTTGAAAGAAGATTACGTTAACGTGAACTAGGTACCTTTTAGCTTGTGCCAGGAGCGTCCCCACAGGGCAGTTAGAACGCAACACTATGTGCTCGGCAATTCGCAAACCCCCATAGTCCGCACTGCGGCACAGCATAGACAAGTTCTTAGTCTCTGTCTCAGTTCCTCCATCTGTAAAATGAGGTTAATAGCCCTTCCCTACCTCGCAGGGGTGCAGGGAGCATAAATACTTTACAGATTGTGGGGTGCTCAAACACCACTACTAAGTAATGGTACCTGAGATGGGCAGGTTTGGTAATACCCAAGACCAGTCGCACATTATTTGGCAGAGTTTAGAAAGATGCAATGCAATGATCTAGACTAGTCTGATTTCTCTGTGTAATAGATTTATTTTTAACTACACGTAGGCTGGTGTGATCTATTAGATTGAGTAACTGCAATGTTCCTTTCACTGGTTCTTTTAATAACAACCTTCTGCTCCAGCTAGGTTGAAGGTCACCTGCAATTCTTCTAGGTTCTCGTCCTCATTTAAATGTGGGTTTGCTAACTAGAATCCAAAATACGTTCTCTGTCCTCACTTGTCCCTTGTCATTTGAAGGGCCAGTTTCAGAGGCTTCTTCTGAATGCACATAGTCTTTTATGATTTGGTTCTGAAGGAGCTGACAGATCAGGTTTAATGCTGTGTGCATATCCATGTTTGTGCTCTGATATGGCTGAATTATTCTGCCCTGAAATTTATACCAGGGGAATGTACGTTTCACCAATTCTCTGGGATTCCCTCCTCGACCTGCTGCTTCCCTGGAATAATTTTCAGAGCATAGGCTCAGAATGTGGTTATTTGATAAGCGCTTTAATTGTGAGCCATGAACGATTGTTATAATTAACTGATTGTGTCAGTGAAGTGTTTATAGACGTGGGAGAAATAGAGACATGATAAGACATATATGATGTTTTGTTGCATCCTTGTTGCTCTCGACATCATTGATGTGACTGTGAATAACCCAGTCCCCAGCTACAGTGCCTGTGTTTGTACAGCATTTGCCAGGGATTCATACAGCACGTGTCCGAGGGGCTGGGGAACGAGTGTTAACTCTTGCAACTCAGGGATGAGAATACCTGTCCGGAGAATTCTTGATGTGGTAGATCAGAGCTGAGTCTACCCAGCTCCTCATGCTCTTATCTCCTTCCCTCTGTCCCCACACCAACTCCCACTCCCTTCCTGCTTTTTCCCCTCCTTCCCAAATCTTCCCTTCGCTCCAAGGCTCATCTCAGCCGGCAATGAACCTTGTGTTCCCCACCGGCCTGGCCTTTTCTGCCAGCCACCTCTTCAGCGCCGTCCTCCCGGCCCCATGCCAGTTCCTGCTCTCCACCTGCCATTGCTGTCACTCTGTCACGCACCCTCCCTTCTTCTCAAAGGGGCTGTGAATGCGTGGCCTCCTCCTGGGTGCCCTGCAAGTGGCCCCTCACCTCAGTTTCCCTCTTGATTCTTGAAATAAACTCAGGGCAGCCTTTGGAGTATATAAATAGCCCGTTTTGTGGGGTTAAGTTATTACCAGAAGTCCCACTACCGTAAACCAGAATCCTCCCAGCACAGTCCAACACCAAATATGGCACCAGGCCACATCCCAGCCCCTCTAGCTGGGGTGTTTCTCTGCCCTGTTTCCTTCCCAGGTCAGCTTCCAGCTCTTGCCCAGGATCAGCTCAGTGGGCTCACCCCTCCATTATTCCTCAGCCTTCCATCAACTCTGGGCCTCCATTTTGGAGGGCCAGCCGGCATTGCTGTCTGCTGCTCTCAGTCTTCAGCTCTGTGTGACCTGGGCAAATCTGTAGGTGACTCCTCAATTGCCTTCTGCTTTCACCAGCCTCACCTGGCTCCACAGCTGAAGCAGGGACCTCTCCCCACTCTCTCCTTCATGGGCAACCTCTCCTGAAGCTCTCACCCCGCTGTGCTCTCCCTCAGAGCTCTCTTTGCTCTCAGGACTCCTGGGTTCTGAACTCTCACTTATAACTCCGAGGGGCAGCCCCACCCTCCTCATTCCCCAAACTAGGGCGCACCCAGACTGGAACAGGAGAGCTGAGCCCAGTTTAATGTAAGGGGCCAGCTACCCTATGGCAGGGACCTTTAGTCCCTGGCCCATTCCAGGGGGAGCTCAGGGAGAGCCTGTCTATCAAGACATGCACAACAATGCCTTCCCAACTGGTCCTTGGGCATGATGCATCTGTCATGATCTGTGGGCCAGTGTGAAGAGGGAGCAACCATGGTCCTTTGTGCTCCGTGCCTCCCTCCCACCATCCTTGGGGTGCCAATGCCCTTGTGAGTGACCCCAGGGAGCAGTTACTGCCCCCACCCCCACATACTCCTACCTCCCCATAGCAGCAGGCATAGCTCAGTGGTTTGAGCATTGGCCTGCTAAACCCAGGGTTGTGAGTTCAATCCTTGAGGGGACCATTTGGGGATTGGTTCTGCTTTGAGCAGGGGATTGGACTAGATGATCTCTTGAAGTCCCTTCCAACCCTAACGATACATACAGGGCCTGCAATTGCAATGAGCAGTGCTTGGGGGTGGGTCCTTTTGTCACTTCCACTTTGTGGCTGCGTCAGATCCAGTCCAGTAGCAGTCTGGTCCTTTGTGAGGACTTGGA
This sequence comes from Gopherus flavomarginatus, assembly GCF_025201925.1. Taxonomy (NCBI): domain Eukaryota; kingdom Metazoa; phylum Chordata; order Testudines; family Testudinidae; genus Gopherus; species Gopherus flavomarginatus. Next base: position 126,320,234 of record NC_066619.1, read on the forward strand.
GGAAGGGCAAGTCTCCCACTCAGGTTCCTGGCAGAGCTGAGACAGGACACATTGGGACTAGTTCGACCCAGGCTTTCTGAAGTGGCCTCTGCTCCCAGAAGCCACATATTCTCCCTTTACCCTGGCACAGTGCACCAGGCTCCAAAGGATTAAGTATAATGGTTTGTATGCACAATGACACTCAAGAAAACTAATCTGAATTAACTAACGGTGTAAATTTAAAGTGGACTAGTTAAACTGCATTAACCTCCTGTGTGGGGTCTCTAATTCTGAATTAATATGACTGTTATTCGATTTAGTTTAATTTACTTCCAGAGTGAATTAAACTGAACTGAATTAAAATTGATTTAAAACCACTTTCTGAATAAGAGCATCCACACAGGGTTTTAATGCAGTTTAAACAATCCACTTTAAAAATGAATTCAGATTAACTTGTCTGAGTGTCTTTGTGAGACAAGCTCTAAGAAAGTGTTAGGGCAAAGCAGTTTTGAATCAACTTCCTGGTTGCACAGGAGAGATGGAATCTCCTGGATTAGCGCCTCTCTTGCTTATTGGTCTGATTATAAATTGGGTGTCTCTTGCTTTACTATGTTATTGTGGGGTACCACACAAAGTATCCGGGGTTTAAAAATACAGGCACTGACTGACTGTCTCTGAATGAAGAATTCTTGGGTAACTGCAAAATATCCTGACTAACTGAGCAAGAGAGAGGTGAGCTTCATAATTAATTCTATAGCTAACCATGGTTCTACCACAGCTTTAAGGCAGGGGCCAACGTTAGTGGGGTTGCTGCTGCTGTGGGACATACATAATGCACAAACAGCGCTGGTTGGGAATCTTCCATCCAAAGAGGTTTTTGACAAAAATGCCTTTTTTCCATTGACTTAGGCACCTATTTTCAAAATGTGTCATTTTCGCTGAAATTTCATTTTAAAATAACCAAAACAAAGCATTGAGATGATTTCCAAATGGCCTGGTTTGGTATTTTTGGACCAAAAGTGATTTTGAACTTAAAATTCATTAAAGGCCAAAATTGGAACAAAATGTTTAGATTGAGATGATTATTTCCCCCCCAGAATTTTGTTTTGTGGCAAACTTTCACGTTTGTTGTGGTTTTGTTCCATTTCTGGAAAAGAAAAAATAATCCAAATTGAGGCTTTTCCCACTAAATGGACAACACAGTTCTCTCGGAGCTCTAAGCACAACACTTCCTACTGAAATTCCCCAGTGATGCTGCATTTTTCAGGAATTCAGGGTGTACTCTCCTCTGTGGCCTGTCAGCTCTTCTGGAAGGGAGGATGGCATATATCAACAAAGAGAATTATCCCCGCCAATGCGACTTGCGACCAACTCACTTAAACCAGCTAACTCATTAACTGAAAAACTTTCTCCAGAAAAATCGAGTTCTATACTGTGCTTTAAAAATGACAGCCTTGTAAAAACGAGAACCTGGTAATGTTTTGGGATCCCAGGAGCACACCTTTCCCCATCAGGATCTTAGCAGTCCCTGCACACATGTTGTCTTATCATATTGACTGCCACTCATGGAAAAATTGCCTGTGAAAAGTAACATTTCCAAATGACACTGCAGGACCAGCAAACTAATTGCATACACCGCTACCTCGATATAACGCCACTCGATATAACACCAATTCGGATATAATGCAGTAAACAGCGCTCCGCGGGGGCAGGGCTGCACACTCCGGTGGATCAAAGCCAGTTCAATATAACGTGGTTTCACCTATAACGCGGTAGGATATTTTGGCTCCCAAGAACAGCGTTGTATCGAGGTTGAGGTGTATTTCTGTGATAACATCATGTCTAGATGTGCAGAATTCCTGGGTAAAGCATGCTCTAAAGTAGGAAAAAGGGTGGGGATTTATATATGTGTGCATCATTTGCCAATACAATACAATACAATACAATATAAGCATGTGCATAGGTCCCATTGCTATTTATCGAGGCATTTAAGGACATGTCTAGGTGCTTTGCTGAATCCAGGGCACTATGAGTGAAACATATTTGCATATATCCCACTAGCTGTATGTGGCAGTGTGGCCCAATGAATAGGGCACTGGACTGGGAGTCAGGAACTGTGGATTCTCCTCCGACTTTTGCCACTGGCTACCTGAGTGACCTTGATCTATCACTTCACCTTGCTGCATCTCAGCTTTCCCTTCCTTAAAAGAGGAATAATGATGCTCATGTGCTCTTGTAGAGCATATAGTGATGTATAGATGAAGATAAGTGTTAAGGGTTATTTATTGTATTATGTGTGGTCCAATCCACAAACCTCTTTTGCCCAGAAATCCCATTATTGTCAATGAGAGCAGAGCCTGATTCAAGACCATTGCGATCAGTGGGGGTCTTTCAATTGACTTAATTTGTCTTTCGATCAGGCCCTGACTGAGGGCAGGGTCTTGGATCAGGCCCAGAAGTTTTGGTTAAATTTCCACATGGTTAAACTTGCGTACATTGCAGTCAAACAGCAATTTACAGGTATGACTCATCTGAAATTCTTATGAATGGAACAAAGTAAATTTTGATGTGTGAATTACACTGTTAAAGTTACAGATTCTGTGAAATGTGTGTGGAGAGAGATTGTGGTATTAGGGACTCATCCTTTTAAGGGTTGAGCTTCCCTATCTCTTGGAAGAAGTCCTCAAGGTCTTCCTCGGTTATATTGGTTCTCTTACTCATTCCCCCAGCCATTGAAACCACAGTCCTGAATAATACACAGATCTGCTTGTCCACTCAACAGAAACCGTCAGAGAACAAAACAAAACTGGAGCCAAATCCTGTCTCTTGCTCATGCAAGAAGTACCACTGACATTGGCCCTGATTCAGCTGCTGTCAAAGGCAATTGACTCCAAAGGAAGCTGTATTGGGCTGCTAAATGGGACCACAGGTGTAATTGTGGGAAGCAGGACAAGACCTTTAGAAAAGGGAAAGAGCCAAAAATTGCAGCACAGAGAAAGTACTATGACTCAGTTTCCTGTTTTACCTGGTACCTGATTGGTTGGGAAGATTATGGCCCAGTCAACCAGATACCATAATTTGCCCTGAGGGATCTTAGTCAAGGACTTTGAGTACAATGTATTCCTCCTGCCTCTGTCCTTGTACTGGTGGAGGTCATGATTGTGCTCTGCAGGAAATGTATTTTTAGTGTATGGTTTTAGAAGTGAGACTTGGAATTGGGGGTGGAGTCTAAGAGATTGAGGCAGCTAGAGCTTGAGGGTGATTGGGTTGATTTGTCGCTGGATCTGGTATAGTCCAAGGAGTCGACAGTCAAGTTTCCAAGAGGGTCTGTCCATGTGGAGGTGTTCAGTTGAAAGCCACATCTTTTGTCCTGAGGCATAGGCAGGCCCTGTTGTCCACATTTGTCTGTGTGCCTTTTGTAGCCCTCCTTTGCCTTTTCAAGGTGCTCCTTCACCTCCTCTTGGGTGTGATGGATGTCTTGTACTAGATCCAAGGTAGATGGGTTGAGGGAGAATGTATGTAGTTGGGGGTGAAATTGGAGGTGGTACCCCCAGTTGATAAAGAAGGGGCTATGGCCTGTGGATGTGTGGTCTGCATAATTGTATGAGAACTCTGCATAGGGTAACAGTGAAGGCCAGTCATCCTGGTGATGGTTGATGTAGCATCATAAGTATCGTTTAAAGATCTGGTTGATTCTTTCCATGTGGCTGAGGATGGTAGGCAGAGTACAGCTGTACTCCTAATAAACATAGGGTCTCCTGTCAAAAGTGGGCAGTTAACTGAGGCCCCCAGTCAGAGGTGATGTGATCCAGGAAGCCCTAAAAATGTATGATATTGTTTATCTAGAGCCGAGTGGCTTCCTCCATGGAGGGTAAACATGTGTAGAGGATGAAGTGAGCCATCTTAGAAAACCGATCTACCTCATCAGGATGGTCATGAAACTACTGGATTCTAGTAGTTCCACCACAAAGTGCAAGAAAAATCCTCCCAGGCTGAGGTGGTGTGTCCAGAGGATGGAGAAGACTACAGGGTCTCGGGCATGGGATCTTAGAGTGGGTGCACATCTTGCAAGAAACTACAGAGGTCTCTGTTGTGGGGGGCACTCAGACGCATCAGAAGAAATGGGACATTAATCATTGGATTTTATATTGCTTTAAGTGTCCTACCAGAGTGGAGTCATGGCACAGTTGTAGAACCACTATTCTCACAGGACCCCTCCCGAGTGTCATGTAGTTGTTGGCTGATAAAGGCCAACTCATCGGGCAGAATTCCTGAGACAGAAGCAGAATGAATGAGTGCAAGTAGGTCCTGGTGGCAAGTCGGATTAAGTATGGGACTTGAAAATGGTCCCAGACTGGGGTCTCATGGATCAAAGCCATTTCTTCAAGACAAGGCTTCATTGCCATTTCTGGTTCCAGGGCAGTATGTGATGGTAAAATTGAACTGAGAAAAGAATAGGCACCACTGGAGCTGTTGGTTTTAGAGCCTTGGCTGTACGCAGGTACTCCGGGTTCTTATGGTTGGTAAACACTTGGACCAGATGGCAGGCCCCTTCCAAGTAGAGTCACCACTCTTCGAAGGCAGTCTTAATTGCCAGAAACTCCATGTCCACAATCTTATAGTTTCACTCAGCAAGAGTGAACTTCCTTGAGTGACCATAATGTAATTATCATTGTGGGTGGGGGAAATATCAGACGCCCATCACAGTATCGTTTAACTTCAGAAGGGGGAACTACACAAAAATGAGAGAGCTAGTTAAATGGAAATTAAAAGGAACAGTCACAAATTGAACTGCATGGAAACTATGTAAAAACACCATAATAGAGGCTCAAAAGAAATGTATACTCCAAATTAAAAAAAAATACATAATCCCAACTATATATATGAAATGATGGGGTCTAAATTAACTAACTGTTGCCTCTCAAGAAAGAGATCTTGGAATTGTCATGGATAGTTCTTTGAAAATATCTGCTTAATGCGCAGCGGCAGTCACAAAAGCGAACAGAATGTTAGGAACCATTAGGAAAGGGATAGATAATTAGACAAAAAATGTCACAATGCCACTATATAAATCCCTGGTGTGCCCACACCTTGAATACTGCATGCAGATCTGCTCATCCCATCTCAAGAGATATTGGAATTGGAAAAGGTTCAGAAAAGAGCAATACAAATGATTAGGGGTATGGAACAGCTTCCATATGAGGAGAGATTAAAGAGTTTGGGACTTTTCAGTTTAGAAAACAGATGACTAAGGGTGGGGGGAATATGATAGAGGTCTATAAAATCATGAATGGTGTGGAGAAAGTGAATAGGGAGTGTTATTTACTCCTCCTCATAACACAAGAACCAGGGGTCACCCAATGAAATTAAAAAGAAGAAGGTTTAAAGCAAAAGGAGGTACTTCTTTACACAGTTCACAGTCAACCTGTGGAGCTCATCACCAGGGGATGTTGTGAAGGCCAAGACTATAATGGGGTTCAGAAAAGAATTAGTTAAGTCAATAGAGGATACGTCCATCAGGGGCTGTTAGTGAAAATGGTCAGGGATGCAACCCAATGTACCAGGTGTCCTTAAAGCTCCAACTGCCAGAACTGGGACTGGACAATAGGATGGATCAGTTTATAATTGTCCTGTTCTGTTCATTCCCTCTGAAGCATGTGGCACTGGCCATGTCAGAATCCTGGAATGCACAGCTTGATAGGCACCTGTGAATGAGAAGTACCTAGATGGTGCTCAGGATTCATCTTAGTGGAGATTAGGGTACAGGGAAGTTCTCTTCTCTCTAGGTCCAGGCTGGTTTCCCCTGATGTGCATGGACTGGATTGTTTCTCTGAGCTCCTTGGTATTCACACTAGGTAGGCTGAGATGGCATGGCCAGGTTCATGGCAGAAGAAGCACAGGTGCTGCTGATGGCACTGATCTTTTTCATCAAGTGTGAATTGCTGATGAACCAGATCTTCCTGCATAGTTTCAATGGGTGATACAGAAACTGAGGTCATGGTATGCAGGAAGTGGGGGCTGCAGGAAATCTCTCTTCTCCTCCCTTCATTCTCACAGTCAGTTATCTTTGTGGGCAACTCTGATGCTTCTGGGTGATTGTGGTTCTGCTGTTTGATCCGTTCTTGTTGCATTGGGCTAGGTCCTGTATGGTTATTATGTCTGAACAAGCTGCCATGGCTGAGTTGTGGCAGCTAGACCTAGGAGTCAGAGCCAGAAACCTCAGTCACAAGACAGGAGTCAAGAGTCAGCTGGGCTGGGATACTGGGAGCTCGGAAGTAGGAGACAAACTGCAGATCAGAACCGTGAGTTGGGAACCCGAGCTGAGGATGGGTCAGGATACTAGGGGTCAGAGGCAGGCAACAGATTGGAGGTCTGAACCAGAAGTCAGATGTCAGGAATCAAGTTGGGACAGGGTGCCAGGAGATCAGGCTTGGGGAGCAGGAAGCAGAAGGCACACAGTCTAGAGCAGGGTGGAGCCCTGTTGTTTGGACATCTTCCTATTCCTGCCACTGGTTGAAGTAGGGCCAGCAGGCCTATCAGCCGCTCTGGGACTCTGCTAATCAGACCTAGGGGCAAAGCCTCACACTGGGGCTGGACTTCCTGGGAGTCAGGCAAGCTATTGCCAGCAGTCTGCCAGGTGGAGGGTTGGAGTGTGGCTACTCCCATGAACTTTTTAGGCCAGATGTGAGACCCAGGGGTCATGACACCCAGGACCAATGTCCAAACAGTCCACTGGGTGGCAGGGACCACAGTCAGACCCTTGCAACAGCATCAGAACCCCTACAATTGTAGTGGAGACTTCATAACCAAACATCTTGGGCGCCAAGTGGTGAGTGAAAAAACCCATGCAGCCCTTGGCCAATTTGCCATATGGCAAACATCCCTTCCAGAACCCCCAACTGGCAATCACCCCGGCCCCTGGCATCACCAGAGATCCAGCTACTAGATTCATGGTGGGGTGGGCCAAGGAGCTCACAATGGCTACTGCTCCTTGACAGCAAACTGCATCACCCACTTACCACTCTGCCACCACCAGATGGGAACCAGTCACCCAGTGCACTCCCACTGCCCCACAGCAGTAACAAGCCTGAGAGCCCAGATCCAGATGCAGGATGTGACCGTTGGCTGCTGAAAGGGAACCCAGCTGAGTTCTCCCCCACGCCAGGGAGCACGATGAGCACTGTAGAATAGCGTATGTGTTTGGAAATGCTTTTCATGCCATCCTCTGAGAGATCAGAGCTGCAAGGGCAGGCTGGCTTTAGTGGAGCAGTTGTAATATTAACAACCCAACCAAGCCAATGCTTTTGTCATACATGAGACATCCTCTAGGGTGTTTGCTGGAAGCACTTATAAGATCGATTGCCTTTCTAGAGCACTTGGCACACTAGGTGGTTGGGACATCAGAACTACTGCACTGGGTCAGAGTGGTGACCCTATCCTGCATCCTGGCTAGCAGCAGATAATTCAAGGAAAGGAACTAGTAACCCTCCATATCGAACAGTTCTGAAATGACCTACCCATAAGGGAGGGAGGCAGGGATACCTCAGTGGTTTGAGCATTGGCCTGCTAAACCCAGGGTTGTGAGTTAAATCCTTGAGGGGGCCACTTAGGAATCTGGGGTAAAAAATCTATCTGGGGATTGGTCCTGCTTTGAGCAGGGGGTTGGACTAGATGACCTCCTGAGGTCCTTTCCAACCCTGACATTCTCTGATTCTTTTTAACTCCCATCATTTAATAGCTTCTGCCCTGAAGCATGAGAATTTGTATCCCTTATAAATGCTTATTCTGTCTAATGTACCTCTCTAGATGTTCTCATTATCCATATAAATGTCTAGTCCATTAATGAATCCTACTAAATTCTTGGTTTCAGCGATAGCTTATGGTGATGTATCCCACAGGTGAATTATGTGTTGGGTGAAAAAGTATTTCTTTCTCTCAGTTTTAAATTTGTATCATATTATTTATTCCAGTTGCGGCGGTGCCCAAAATATGCTAGATGCTTTCCAAACAGAGATGACACAATGTTTGCCCCAACAAGCTGTAGCCCGGTGTGCCCGGGGCAGCCCTCACTTAAAAATGCCAAGGTCAGGGCAGGCTGCAAAAGGGACAGCAGATATTCCCAAAACTGGTGGTAAAACTGACATTAAACATACCAACCAGTCACAAACTGTGCTTCTGATGCCCACCCTGGTTATCAAGAAGCTGAAAAAAGAAATCACACAGCCTCCGTTATTGCATTCCAGTTCTCGGGCTCCCAATCAGCACATAGGTCCAGTACAGTGAGAAGTTACTTAAAAACTCTGCTCACTGTACAAATTGTTATTCTGCACCCCAAAGGGCCAGCCACATTGCCAGGTCAGTATGAGATTGGAAGGTACTACCCTGCCAGCCAATCCTTTAGTGTCCAAAGCTAAAGGTGTATTATAAAGAAAAAAGAACAAGAGAGATGTTAAATGGTAAAGCAGTCAGATACATGCAGAGATTTCAAAGTCCATAGATCATGTTCTTAGCAGTATTGGTGAGTTTTCTGGCTTGAAAGTCCCTCTGGAACACATCCACAGCTTGGATGGGTCAGTCAGTCTTTTGTTAAGAGCTTCATCTGTAGAAAAGTCACTCCAGAGGTAAGAAGCAGGATTGAAGACAAAATAAAGATGATAGTTCACAGCAGATGGCATGGAAAATCCTTGGAGTTCCCTGTCCGTAGGCATGCCATTACAAGTCCTGCTGACTCATAAGGTGTAGCCTCTGGCATCTTTCAATGGGTTCTTTGTACAGCTGATGACCCTTGATGGGCCATCAACCAGGTTAGGCAGTGCTGATGCCAATCTGTCTGGGGGTGTCACCCAGAAACAGCACAAGTTTGGAAATACAGATATACCCTATATAACTATAACTCACAATACAAAGGTGATACAAACATATTAACAAGATCATTGTACCTGGCAAATCATAATATTTTCACAGATACCTTACAATGCAAATCTGGTCAGATTCCTTACCATTTTATAATATTGGTATTAACAATATCATAAAGTGTCTCCCATATTTCGTACAGCATCACACAAGCATCACTTTGTCTTGTACAAGAAGAATGTTAAATAGGAGTGCCCTGTTTATCTTCATTCCATTCATTATTTCATGTACCTCTATGCTATCCCACTGATCTCCTTTCCAAGCTAATCAGTCCCACTCCTGATCTCTCTTCATATACAAGAGTTCCCATTCCTCTCCTCACTTTGTTGCATGTCTCTGAAATGCCTCCATTTCTGCTATATCCACAGCTGATTGATTTGAGACATTCTGACAAAATGTTTTCTATTTTTTTTTAAAAATCCTCTCTTTAGTTACGTGTTCTTGATGAGAACTGAATATAGCATTCCAAGTGATTCATATATGCTCCTGATTTACGTCACAAGATTGTATTCCCCCCATTGTTTTAGAGGTTCAATCATGTTTTTAATGTTTATCCCCCCCTCCCCCACCCACACACAAGGAAATTGATGTTTCAGTATCTTGCCAGAGTTCCATTGATGCGTATCTGGTAATAAATGACATTCTGCAGACAACTTATATTGTACAACATGTAAAGAATATGACTGATTTTTTGTTGCAACTTGCAATGTCTGGTATTTCCAAACAAGGGGTTAAATTCATTCCAGGTGTAACATCACTGAAGTCAATGAAATTACACTAGGAATGAGTTTGGCCTCTTGAGTTAAATATGGAGGGCAGTCCTTTGTCCAGAATCTGTGTGTGCACCAGGGGCAGATAACCATCAAGCAGCATTTGTCAGGAGGTGCCGAGTGTCTTCTGCATGCTTCTCCTGCTTCAAGCGGTGGGAGGAAAGGGAAGTGGAAGCAGCAGCTTCTGCAGTCAGAAGAGGGGAGTGAAAGTGTGGGTAGGATAGCAAAAGGGCTGATCGAGCTGAGAAGGGGTGCAGGTCTGCAGCTCCAATGTCTAATGCAAAGCACAGCACTTCCAGCAATACAGAACCCTCTAACAGAGTTTTGCAGCACCAGAGCAAGTCATGAGACCAGGTTCTAATGTCTCTGCCTGTCTAGGTTCTTAATTCTCCATCACAATAGAAACTGACTGCATATCTCTTATTATACATGATTTTGTTTGTAATGTGGCAGCCCCTAGAAGTTCCAAAACAGAGATCAAGGCCCCGTCATTCAGGGTACACACATAATGGAGGTAGTTCCTGGGCCCAAAGAGCTTGCAATTCAAATGATCTTTTATTTTCTTCCCAACACCTCCATGCCTTGCAGCTTGCCCTTCTGCCTTGCAGGCAGCTAACAGACCCATATCAATCTTCTCGAGTCTCAGAAATAGACAGAAGCCTCGAATAGCTCTCTCTCCGTTTCAGTGCAAATAGGGAGTAAGTTTATTGTTGTTAAACGGGTGTTAAGTGGGAGGAAAATCAGATTTAGAATCTAGCTGGAAATGGACAGATAGCATGTGTCTGCCTGGCACACCCCTTGTACTTTCAGTTTAAAAACATGCTGCATATCCCCCTCATCCTGTCCAAAGGGCCTGCGGCATATCATAATTGAATTTGAATAAGGTTATGCTTAAATAATCATGCTCATTCATTTAAATATTTGTTCTGGTTCTTGTGCTGAAAATGCTCAGACAATGGCCCTTGTTACCCTCTGGCTTTATTTTTTTTTTCACTTTTCTCTTCTTGCCTTCTCTGGGGACGAAGTACTTGGCCTCATCGCTCATGTTTTCCCTTTCACTTGACTGTCATTCTCATTGTCCTCTCGGGGCTCAGAACCGAGGGTGACAGGAAAGGGTAGACCGTCCGGGATAGTGATGCTGGAAATATAGTCATTAATGGGACTCTCGAAACCCAGATGTCCTTTCTGAACACCGGTAATTTGTTTTTAATGAAAAACCATGCAGTGACCCTGAACAAATGAATTTCCTTCATATGAAGTCTATGTGCAATTACCCGACTAAAGGCACCTGCAAACAGCCACATTCAAACCTAGGATTTAAAAAAAAAAATCAGGAGCAATTGTGCTACTACTGTCTTTTGTTCATCAATAGGCTTGGAAGCATTAGATTTTTACTGGTAAATGTTGATTTCACCGCACATACACAAACCAATCAAAATATTTCCATCGATAATCATCAAAATTTACAGATAGGAAAAGTAAGAAAAATGCTGCTTGAGAATGTCTTAGTGTTTGATTTAAGGCTGTTTACTTTGTATATTTTGACATACAACGTTGACAATTTGTGCTTTGATGGCTGTAAAGTTTAACTTTTTGAGTCTCAAAGTCTACTGTGATTAACTAATTATTATCTGACTGCCGTCCCATAATTTCCCAACCTGCAAACGTTTAAACTGATTAAAATAGAAAACAATGTTTGAACCCCATAATTATGTGCAACTGTGAACATTTAAAATGATAAAAATAAAAAACAATGTTTCGAAATAACTCTCAATATTATCTGTTGAAATAATTAAAAAAAAAGTCTAATTCTCCCAAGCCTAGTTATAAAGATGATGCCTAGTCAAAACCACTAGGCACTTGGAAACAAGTATGCTGTTTTTACAATAATTCTTCTTCTTGTGACTACGATGACCATAACATACAAGACCACAAAGTAGTGCTGGGGAAGAAGTTAGATTGTGTGAATTTCCTCTCTGGAGGCTGTTTGTTCTAATGTAGGAATGCATCTTGTGTGTACCTGCAAGGGGAAACAATATATCCAGCAAACTGCTTAAACAAAGTACAATGTAGAGCCACCACTATTGTATAAAGGACAGAGACACGAGTGCTGTATCATAGCTGGGATCACAATGAAGGTATTAGGATTTTAGTATCTTTTCAATAAAGCCTTTGTTTTTTCCAGGGACTCTGAAGATCTTAGTCATATTTATTGTCATGTGTTTATTGGATTTGGTCTTGTTTTGTGTAAGAAAGCTTCAGTTCTGCTAAAGTTCTGTGACAGCATTTTGTAATCTTCTGACATGCAACAGTACATGTATGAAAATGAGTTAACTGGAAGGAGGAAAAAAGACTAGGAAGGGGCATGACAAAAGATAGCATGGCAGAAGATATAATGGAGCAGTGGGGATAGAGTAAAGAATTAGCCTCTGATTCTCCTCTGATTTACACCCTGTAAAACTGGTGTAATTTGATCAATTTCAGTGGAGTTGCCTCTGATTTACATTTATCTAAGTGAAAGCAAAATCGGGCCTTTAATTTTTAAACAGGCATATTTATACCTGCCTCTGGAAATTTCCATTACGTGCGTCTGAGGAAGTGGGTATTCACCCATGAAAGCTCATGCTCCAATACATCTGTTAGTCTTTAAGGTACCACAGGACTCTGCTTTTTACAGATCCAGACTAACATGGCTACCTCTCTGATAAATGAGAAGTGAGTGCTTGAAATTCCTTCAGTGTACTAGAAAGTTGGTAAAGTACCTATTACCTTGGTGCCCAAAGAGAATTTATAAACCCACCTAGGGTGACCAGACGTCCCAATTTTATAGGCACAGTCCCAATTTTTGGGTCTTTTTCTTATATAGGCTCCTATTACTCCCCACCCACTTCCCGATTTTTCACATTTGCTGTCTGGTCATCCTAAACCCACTGAGTATCTGTCCTAACCATGCTCCATAGTCTGGTTTCATAGCAAGTTTTTCTTTTTCATCATACAGATTACAGGCACTTATTCTACCCACCACTATTGCAACATTTTGCAGGGCAGGAATGCAAGAGGCCAAACTGTATGTGTCTTACTTGCATCTGCTCCTGATCCATGTTATGTTATCGCTCATAGCCAATTCTTACTCTAGAACTAGACTTTGCCCTAAGGTAACCTACTAGTAGCTTTTCTGATTTCTTCCTGTAGGGCCAAATTCTGGTACCCTCACTCACTTTGAATGGTGCCTGACTCCTCAAGTGATCCCTCAGATTTCAATGGGAGGACTGTGGGCATGATCCTGGGAGTGCCTGAGCCCCCTCAACTCCCACGAACTTCTGTGAGAGGTGAGGGGGCTCAGCATCACACTCAGTCCTTTGTAGGATTGAGCTTTGTCTGGACCTGATCTAAAGCCCATTGAAAGACTCCCACTGCCATCCCACTGGATTTGGGATCAATCTGTGTCATTGGCTGGGACTACGTTTCTAGCTTTGTGGTACTCATGGACTTTACTCTTTCCCCTTCTGGCTCAGAGGTTTAGATTTCCCCCAACATTCAAGAGGCCTGGTGTATAGGACATGCAGTAGGGAGAGGTCCCATGGCACACCCCTACACATGGCATCTACAATCCTGTTTTCAGCATAAGGGAGACCCCACTGGCAGCTGCATCCAGTCCTTGCCTGGGCAGAGGCAAGCATGTGCCCTTGCTGCATGTTAGGATGGCTGTGATGGGAAGCACTGGCCATTTGCTGTAGAGAGGTACCATAGGGTCCCTCTCCTTGCACCCTAAGGGTAAAATCCTGAACTCATTGAAATCCAGCACACTTTGGCCATTGACTTCAGCAGAAGCAGGATTTCATCCCTGGCTTCTTGAGGTGTCAGCCAAAGTTTTCAAAAGTGGCTTCAATTTTTGGACTCTCAGCTTGAGAAAACTTGGGCCTGATTTTCCAAGGTGCTGAGCATCTGTAGCAACGTGTGATTTCTGGGGGAGCTGTGAACACTCAGGGCTTTTAACATCAGGCACCAGGCACCCAGATATGCAGCACCCAGAATCAGTGGCCATTCTAGAAAAATTAGCTCATTGATTTGTAGATTGTGTGTCCTCCTTCCCCTTCTGAGATAGGCTCAGGCTCCTGACCTAAGAGGCATAATTGGACCTTTAATGACATGTTTGTCAGAATTGTGACATGCCAGGTAGTTTCAAGAATATATAAAAACTCAGAAAAACTATTCCTCTCTATTTCTCTCCCTCACAGAGAAATAGAGATTGGTCAGGCAGGAAATATTTTGAAAAATCTCCATAATATTTTCCATACACTGCCACAGTATTAAAGAGTCTAGATCCTCAGCTGGTGTAAATCTTCATCATTCAGACGAAGTTAATTCACAGTCCTCCTGTGCATATACTTAAGTCAAAGTCCAGCTCTTGTTTCAGAAGTGCTCTGCCTTAGAAGGTCCCTTCACCGTGAGCCCCCCAGGTGGTCATAAAAGTATGTTGCAGTCTGCAGCTTCAGACCTAGCGACAGCTGTGTCAAAAGGATGCAAAGCACTAGCACTTCAGGGAAAAAATCCTTCACATTTGACGTGGTGATGGAAGTAGGGTTCTATCTTTCTCATTTAAGTGAACTGCCCTTTTTGAGTGCATTCCAGATGTTTTCAAAAACACCCTTTTCACCTCACATACACACACATATTTTGTAGTAAATCACGATACAACCGCTGTGCCATCACAAATATCTTAGGGTGCTGCTGGCTCTCAAATTAGCTCTACTGATGATTCCGCTAATTAATGGCAATGCAGATAAGTCAATGATATGCGTTTAACCACTACTAATGCACATCTTGAATTAGGGACTGCCAGGATCTTTAAAAGCCTTAAGATACATTTTGATGTTCAGCTCCCAGGAATGTTATGACTGCACCTGCATGGAATATAGATAAAAACGGTATTGTTTTCAGTAGAATGTCGTCAGATATTATTTCATTAACTTGATTTGGAAATTACTTTGGAGGAAGAGGGAAGGAGCTGCCATTTGAAAAGGAGAAGCTAGGGTAGTTTACACCTACTATAGCTAAGCACAGCTGTACTTTATGGACCAGATCCTCAGCTGGAGTAAATTAGGGTTGATCCATTCACTTCAATGGGGCTATGCTGATTTCCATCAGCTTAGGTTCTGGCCCCAGGTGTTTTACAATCCGTGTAGAACGTCTGGTCCACTGTGCTGGTTTTCTTTACTTTAACCACCATTTCCTCCTCTGTTTAAAGTGAAACATTATGCATATCTGGACATAAGTAAGCAAGGCAAAGTGTGTATAAACAAAAGACTCCATATTTAGAAATGGGGGGAGGAGAAAAAACGTATTGTATTGCTCCACTCTTTGGAAATTTCTATGCATTTGTAATAACAAAATTACCATAATTTTCTCGTTAACGCAGCTAGATCAGTCAAGCATTGTTCCAAACATGTGGAGGCTGCTTCTTGCTCTAGGTCTGCCAGTGAGTTAAGCACGGTGAAAATTAGCATGCAAATAGCCCTAATTCAGCAGTCGAGCTGTCAGATTCACATTCAGTGGCTTGTTTCATTTGAAATCCCTGACAGGAACGGCTTAGGCGATCCCACCCTCAAGTAGTTCCAGCCAGAAGAGGCACCAAGGGGGCACTTTCTAAGTGACAGTTTGGCTAGTTTCAGTCAAATAAATCAGTCACGTCAACTGGTAGCAGAGTACAGCTACCCTGGGTGTGGGGGAGGAGATATGAGGGAGGGTACTAGGATATCCACCCAGGCCTCCCCACCAAACTTTCCCCAGCCTATAGGGGGGACTTGAGGGCTCCTGTTGCTTGCTAAACAATTTGTTTGAACCGTGACTGGTGGTGGCTGCGGAGTGTCGCCAAGGGTTTTTAAATTCAGATATTGATTTTCAAGCTAAGCCACTGTTTGCTGCATAAGGACTTCCAGTTTGGAGCCGTTTAATGCTGATGGATGGAAGTCTGTGTTTACAATCATTTCTTCTTGTAGCGCCTGGCCTTGTTTGTGGTAATGGAGCTCGGGTAGCACCATCGTCGAGGCGGCTGTGCTAGGCAAAACAAAAAGCACGCCAGGGTGGCAGGAACTGGCTGCTAGATACAAACAGATGGCTTCCCTTCCACCTTATTCCAGAGTCAGGCCCGCTACCGGTCCAAAAGGAGAAAGGGAGATGTGGAATACACTTAGAGGGGGGCTCGCTATATCTTCCAGTCCTGATAAGCTTCACTGTACAAGCTTGATTTGTAAGACTTTCAGAATGGACTTCCTGACTGTATCGTCCTGGATCCTGTAGCCTCTAATCAAGCTAAGGAGGGCAGGATTGGGCCATCCACACAAAACTTCATATGCGCTTCCCAGCTCCTATGCACTGTGTTAGGAGGAGACACGTGCGGGAGTGCAAAAACAGAGGCCTCTTCCTGATTCCAACCCTGTAATTATTAACAATAATAATGACTTAAATAAAATAAGTGACCATTTCTATGTCCCCTAGCAGCCGGACAGGCTTGGGCTCCATTGTGCTAGGCACTGTACAAACGTATGGCAAATGACAGGGCCTGCCCCAAAACACTTAGGCCCAGATCCTCAAAGCTGTTTAGGTGTCTGGCTCCCACTGATTTCAAGAACTGGACCTTTCAGTCTACATCTTTCCATTGCCTTCCAGGGGCATTGGGTCAGGCCTGATGAGACTCGATCTATGAATGCTGACTTCAGTTTTAAAGAAAGAAGCGTTTCTTTCAAAACTGGCCGACTGAAAAATAAAAAGCCGGGCCAATAGCAAACAGACAGACTGGAATTGCGGGGAGGGAGGAGATGCCCATGGGATCCACCAGGTTTGTGGTTTGGGTTAGTGAACCAAAGCACTGAAAAACCAACAGAAGGGAGCTCCAGTGCTAAGCTGTGTGACGTCACTGGGAAAAGTCTCCACCGGGGGAAGAGCATAAGAGCATATTCACCCCAAGTCAGTATGTGTTTAAGGGGATGGAACATTCTGTCCTTTTTATAAGGTAGCACTGACTTTACTAGCCGCAGTGGTCAAATGATGTGTCTTAGTTATTTGCCAAGTGCCAGGTATTCCTTGTCTTTGTCTTACTTAATCTTGTTGGCTAAAATTTTCAAAATGAATTAGGTTCCAAAATCCATAACTAAATGGCCTGATTTTGGAGATGAGGAAGCATCTCCCGCTGAAGTCAGTGGGGCATTGTATTGGTGCAGGGGTGCTTGCTGCTGGTACATTTTTACAGGATCAAGGTCTTCTGCTCATGACTGGAAGACCAGATCACCCAATGTCATCTGAAATATTTTTCCTTAATAGATTAAACCAGTTGATGTTTCCCCAAATGTTATGTATCGAAGACAGTGCAGTAGGCCAGAGATAATATAACTCTTCAGCTCAACTCCTTGTCAAATTATGCTTAGCTATCAGGAAGGAGTTAGATTCAAAAGAAAGGAGCAGGGACAAAAGAATATTGTGGCATGTTGCCTGCACGTCGGTGCAAAGATATGACGTATCTGATGGGTATCCATGTCATAGCTGTGTTGTGCAGTGAGTTAGCTGCAGCACTGTAGAAGTGCTGGGTCGCACGGGGCAGTCACAAATCAGGGATGTCCTATTTCTTTCACTTCCCTGATACACCTGCTACATTTACCAAATGTGTGTCTGAAATCTGTCATCGCATGGGTGGAATTTAGAATGTGGTGGCTTTAATTCACATGGTATTTGACAATGGCTAGCAAAACTATTGTCCACTCGTAGCTTCCCCGTGAAAGCTACATTTTTCAAGGGATGACTCTGTGTTTCCATTGAGTTAGTAGATTTTTGTATATAGATGCCTTTTATCCATGTGTTCCTGTCTGTCTAGCGTCTCCCAATACGTACTTGTATTAGGACCAATGAGGATGTTGTGCATAGGCTACAGAAATCCTTCCGCAGAAACCATATTTCCATGTTCCAGTGGAGATAAGTAATCACTTTTGCGGCTTATTTGAGGGTGAATTTTAGCCTAGAGCAAATATTTACCATTCAACGCTGGTACCCCAGGCTATTCCATATTTGATATGACCATCGGGTTTCAACAGTAGAAAAGTTCTTTTCTTGACTAATGGCAGGAGGATGGGTGTACAAAAGATTTGTTTTCTGGGATATAGATTTTTTTTATGATTACCGTTGCCACGAATGGAAGTAGCTAATGGCTCCACTTCTTTGCTTGTGAATAGAGGTGGTTGAAAAATGCAATTTCTGTCCCATGGGAAGTTCTGACATTTCTAAATTTTGTTTTTGTCCCTAATTGGGATGAAAAGTCAAAACCTTGAAATATTTTATGGAACAAAATATTCTGAAGTATTTTTATTTGGAATCATCAGAAGGACCTCATCAAACTGTTCTGTTTTGATAATGATAAAACGTTATAATATAATATTAATATATAGAAGATAACATGCATAATGTATTAACATTCATATTTAAATATTACATAAAAGTCACAAGGAAAGTGTCTGAAGGAAACAAAGTGAGGGTAGATGAAATAAGAAACTTGAAACAAAATATTTTCTATTTCTAATCATTTAAAAACTTTTGCACTGAAAGTTTTGTTGAAATTGACACAGTCCAGTGAAACAGTTCTGTTTTGACAGCATTTTCCAGTGGACAGCTGTTTCACTGAAATCTTCCACCAAGCTTCCTTTGAATATGTGCAGGAGGAAATAGATGAGAGGCACCCCGTAGATCCTGCCCAGGGACTGTCTATATATGCCCAAAGAAGAGGTAGGATTGAAATGTGGTCCAAGAACTTGGCAGGACATTGGGTGTGTTCACTTCTTCGCTAGAGGTGGAGATGGGAAGCTGCAAGGTTGCTAGCAGGTCTGGCTTCACCTTCATTGACTTCAGTAGGCTTTGGATCAGGCCCTTTATGCAGTCACTGTATCAAATAGGTATGAAATTAAAACTTGTGCACACGCTCCCATCCTCTGCATGGGAGGAGCAGATGCAGTACTGTGAAATCCGCACACTTCTTTCTTGTTGGCTGCATGTTCTAAGCACAGATGCACTCGATTATATGTGACTCAGGTACCAACAGAAGAGGTTAGTAAGCAACAGAGAACTCTGGCCACAGGATTTAGTATATCTTAGAGGCAATGACTTCTAAGATCATTTAAGCTTTACTTAAATACAGAGCTTGCAGGGTCACTTGGAATTAGGTGGTTTGAACACTCCCACCTCCCATAGGCAGGCAGAGGGTAAACTACTTACCCGACCAACAGAAAGGTCCCGATGCCCTGTGTTTAGATGTACTCCTGCAGTTTCCTCCTGATTCAATCTTTCTTTGAAGAGAAGGCACAAAGCAGACTGGTGAAACAAACCAGTAAAAACCTGTTTAATATTTAATCTCACATGTTAATTAGAGTGAAGCATTTCTGTGATGCTGTATGAAAAGCAAGTCAGTTCCCATGGAACTGAGCCTGATATCCTCCAGGATCTGTGGAGATCCGTGAGTTCCTTCCAACCAAAACTTCCACACTGTAGGCAGATCTCTAGCACATAGTCCTCATTTTCCAATCTGGTGTTTTAAATATTAACACAGTTCCTTGGAGAACCACGCTGACCAACCCCGTCCAAGCAGGCCACAGCTAGTGTCTTGACATGGCTGCTGGCCAGTTCCAGCAATTTGGGATACCTGGTGAGACGCTTACGTCTGCTCTGCTTTTAAAGCAAGGCCCCTGTGTGTTTGTCGAAGGTTATTTCTCTGTCAGGTAGATGGCACTGACTTGACCATGGTGAAGAGCAATGGAGTGTGTGGTTACATGCTGATAGATGTTCAGCTGTGTGTGTGTTTTTTTTCTGTGTGCCGGCCCAGCCCTGCAGAGACAGCTGGCATAGTAGACCTCGAGCGAACCGCTCAATGACCACAAGATCTGTTAAGGGACAAAGGCACCCATCCAGGTTTATTGTCAACGAAGTATGGTACTAGTGTCCCACAGACTCTACCGGACTATAATACATGCATGCCTGTAACAATGGACAGCTCAGTGAATGGCAGGACTTTCTGTTCCTCCCCAGGCTAGACAAAGATACTATTTGAGATACATTTTTATACTCCAATACAAACAAGTTAATACTGCCCCTCTGACATGGTTACTGTAGTTACTGCCTGCTGACATGGCTAGTTATTACCCATTACCTTGTACGTGTTGGTTTGATTAAAACATCTCTGTTACATACTGTTATCCTGACCTTATCTTTTAGGAGAGGTCAGTGTGTTCCTGTTATTTTTGGGGAATGTTTTGGTACCACTTTATATCGGGATGTGTTTGTGGGAGTACTCTGTAACTAGCACTTCTTAGGAATGTGTATTTCTGCAATATTAGCCCTGTTCTTGCCAGATGCTGTGAGCAGGTCCTGCCTCATACCAGGCCTTTGATGCAAGGCTTATGTTTCAGTCTCTTTTCCTACTACAGAGTGCAGTTAAACCAGATGAGAAATTCTCCATCTTGTGGTCAAATGGTCATTCTCTGGTACCACGTTTGGTGCTAGAAAGAAGAGTTCGCCTCTCTCATGACAAATTGCTTATCTTTTTTTCAGAGCCTTCCTGAGCTCCTTTGAGAGAGAGGTGGGGCTGAAAGGTGAAGCTGGAATGCCGCTGGCTCTGTCCGTGGTCTTGGCTGTATTACTCATGAGCTACAGTTGTGATTCGAGTTGCTTCAAACATATTTCCACGCACAAAAAAATGGAAGAAAATTTTAAAATTTTGTTTTCACCAAAATTTTTCGTGGATTTTTTTTTTTTTTTAGATTTTCATGTGAATTTCATCCACTTTTTTTCAGTTGTTTTGGTTTTAGGAGGGTATTTTGACAAAACCCTAAAAAGATTATTCCAAAAGTGCCTTTTTAATTATTTAGATGAAAAGTTTTTGAGACTCGACTCCACTTGCCCAGAGGCGGGAAAAAGGACTCAAGAATCCTCTGATACATTTGCGTGGGCTACCTGGACATTGGGCCTGGGCATGAAAGAGTGGCAGGGCTCTTCGCCCATGTATTCCTCCCATGGAGTAGGGGTGGGCCGGGAGTGAGTGGAATTTTGGTTTGCTCAAGCAGTTGATCTAGTCTGAGGTATTATTACTGGCATAGGCCAGAGGAGGAGCAAAGGAGAGACAGAGTCTCAGAGGGAATCCCTGAATCACACTGCAGGTACAATGAATAGCTATGCCGACAGGCAGACATGGAAGGGTGTCTTGTGGGTGGTAGAAGAAAAAGAAAATCTGGTATAAAATGCACTTGAAAAATTCAGAGATTTTGACTTTTCATCTCGATTCAGGCCGATACTAACTGTCAAAATCTCAGTTTCCTGAGGGATGGAAACTCCATATTTCAGCCAGTTCAGTCAGTGGAGTTAATATTTGGTAAATTTGGAGCAGGTGAAAGGGAATAATGTGATGCTGCAGGTACTGTGAAATTCATTGTCATGGAAGGGAACCGAGGCGAGTGTGTTAGGTCACATTCAGGCCTTTCCCCTGGTAGGGTCAGTGCATGAAGGAGGGGAGCTGTAGCAGACTGCAGGGGGTTCCCCAAGACGACACACCAGCCGGGAGCTGGCAGAGTACCTCAGGGGCCTTGGCGAGAGCATTGGCCCCTGTTGCTTCCCCAGACCCGAGCTGCCTGCTTGGAGACTCTTGTGGGTGCATGCTCCAGTCTCACCCCAGCAATGCACACCTTAGTGTCAGGTTTGCTCACTGAGCCCTAGGTGGCGGTGAAGTGGGCAGCTGAAGTGACCCATCCTTTCACCTCTTGCATGGGACCAGTGCAGGACTAGCCAGAATGTAGCCTCGTGGCTGGGGGCATTAAGAAGACTGGATAATTTTATGAACAACAGTTGTGTTTGCACCCATATAAACCAAGGGAATAGTAAAGGGTGTCAAATCTCATGCTTTGGGGTTCAAGCTGGTTGATTCAGGGCCCGGGAAAGGAATTTCACCCCCAGCCCTATATTCAGCATCGACCAATTGGCTGGGTGCATTGGGGCTTTGCTTTACCTTTCTCAGTAGCCACTGTCAGAGGAAGGATACTGGCTTTGGCCTGAAACTGCAGAGCAAACCTTGGCCTGTGTTTCATATTTTCATTTCTGGTTTACTATGCTTTCAAAACATAGTTACAGCAGATAGAGGTCTGTGTGGATGGGGAAGGCTATAAAGATGCAAGAGGAATTATTCGCCAGCATTAATTGAGATGATCCATGCAGCCTGGCTGGGCAGTTGTCCTCTTTGTATAGGGAAATAAATCTCTGCATTAATGCAGTTCCAGCGTGGTTGCTATGTGGCACCACCTACCTTTGTTGTGTTAAAGTTAAATACCTTTGTGGACAAAAGTCTAAAGTGCACAGCTAAAATCTGCATGTTTCCTGTAATTGCAGAGGTAAATCTTTTTGTCTCCTTGCAAAGACTGGGTGGGATATTTCATAAATGTGTCAGAAGCAACATTAAAATTTTATGGCAGGCAGTGCGGGTCGAGAGCAGTACAGGGTCTGCACAGCAAGGTACATCCACCTTAACCCACAACTCATTACTCATTGATGGGATTTTTGCACCTCGTAGCGTCTCGGAAATGAGGTAGAATTACAAAAAGCTGCATGTTACTGATTTTTAAAAAAATATTAGGATCCATTCAGCACCATTGGAAATAACAGTTCCAGTCTTTGTCTATGTACTAGCTAATGTGAAAATGAAGTAGGGGGAAATACAGAGTCAATTTGTATGATAATAAAATATAAAACAATATAAGTCTCACTTTATATCACTCTCAGAAACCACCAAGTAAATTGGCAATTTTTATGTGATCAGGAAGTTTGGAGAAATATGATCTGAACGTGCCTGAAAGCATTCTATTAACACTGCCCCCAATAGACTGATGGTGGCAGAAGAGAGGAAAACAGCTCTGAAGCAGACATGCCAAATCCGTGAAAAAACCCACAGAAATTGGGCTTGGTTTTGGCTTAATTGGCTTGTGAGTTGCTTTTTGGCTAGTTTTTGGCTTGTAGCTTATTGCTTCTTTTTTTTTTTTTTTTAATCGTCTCCCAGCAAGCAGGGGCAAGGGGTGGGGGGAGAGAGTCAGGAGTGCACAGTGAGCCCACCACAGTCTCAGGCAGCACGCTGGGGGGATCTAGTCATATAGAATGTTGGGGTTCTTAGGGACTGGCTTGTTTTGGCCTTGTTTTGAAATGGGATTAACTTGATTTTTGGCTTATTGTGAAGGTCGGGGAACTTATTTACCGTGTGAAAGTTGGCAACTGTGCTCTGAAGTTTCTGCTGCTTCCCTTGGCATCTGTGCAGAAAATTAAGTTCTTTTACTAGGATTTTTGAACACAGATGGGTCAGTCGTTGTACAAAGGTTACATTTAAATATGTAACCATTTAAATATGGTTCATTAAAGGATGTTAGGAGCATGCTCATGCATGAATAATATGTACTCTAGGTGGTTATAAACACATGTATGGAAGGCATTATAGATGGCTATAAGCAACCCATTGATCTGTTGGATTCTGTTACAATTGATTAACCATTTATTAAAATGCTTATTCATTTATTAATCCTTTATAAACTATTTATAAATAATGAGCCAGTGATAGAAAGTGTGGCTGTCAGATGTATGTGTGTGTGTGTTATACATTATACCTTAGCTATGTCTTAGATGAGCACTCTGAGCATATCCATGGGAAAGTATTGGGTAGTAGCATTTTTCTGTAAGTCGGAGAAATATGGATTGAGGAACTAATTTGAAAATGAAGATAGCAACGACTGGCTGGGTTTTGGGGATGTACAACACTATACAGAAGGAGGCAAAGAAGAGGAGCAAACTAACTATCGCCACCTCAGTGTTACTTAGCAAGGGAGATGGCAAGGTTGGTTCTCCTGAAAGCTCTTGGAATGGGCACAAACGGGAACAGTTAATGTTGCAGTTTTCTTCATGTATGTGTAGAGATGCATTTGCCACCCAGTGTAACCCAAAATACCACAGTTCTGACCTGGTCTTGGAATAGCAAACAACTGGTTTCTCATATCCTTCTGTGTGGTAACAATTGCCAAATGCTGGTTTTTAATAATGAAGCAAGTGTGGCTATTATGGTGGGTTATATAATGCATGTGTGCATATGCATAGCAGTAGGTGGATGTCACAGTTGTAAAGGGACACTTACGTTGTTTGGTGTATCCTTCTCCATCATTATACTCATAGAGTTCTACACAATCCCCATTATTTCCTTGTTTAGTCTCAGATACCTCACAGGTGAGTGACCTCCCTGGGCAGGTTGCTTTTTCTCTGCTTGACCTCAGTTACCATAAGGACTGGCTGTAAGTATTTCAGGGTCTTGAAGTAAGATGACCAGGTCCTTTCCAGCCTGTAATATGGCCTATGCTATTGTCATTTACTGAAGGTGGGCAAAGGGGCATTGTCCAGTGTGTGTGTGTGTGTGTGTGTGTGTGTGTGTGTGTAAGGGTGTGGGGAAGCACTTTGACATATAGGATTTTATATGGCCACATGTTCTTAAAGTCACCACTGGTTATAAACACTTCTCATTAATCTCCTGTGCATTATACTTCTCTTCATTTTACTCTGTTACCTTTTGTACCTTCATTGACTTCTGAAAATAACCCTTCCTGCCAGTGCACAGACAGTAATTTTAGGATAATTTTTTCAAAAGTGCCTAAATGACTTACCAGTCCAAGTGCCACTGACTTTCATTGGCACCTGGGCTCCCAAGAGATTAAAGAATTTATGAAAATAGGACTTAGACACGTTAACATTGATCTTAAATATTTTCGTGTAAAGGAAGGAGAAGGCAGGTTTAGTTTCCAGCAGTGCGTTGTTGCTTCCTCATTGGGAGAGAGAATCTGACATGGAGTACTTTAGTTTTGCCAACTTTTATGTACAATTTGCACTTTAGAATATGGCATTAAGGATATTAGTGAAAGCAGAACACAGCTTACAGTCATGATAATAGTCATTAACACTTAGTGTTTAGCACTTTACATTTTTTCAAAGTACAGCACTGACACTAAATTATAGCTTACAGCTCCCAGGGATTCTCAGAGCAGCTTTGTACCATTCTTACCCAGATGCTTTCTATACATAACTTCTCCAAAGCTCAGTCATTGCTAGAGCTGGTCAGAATTTTGGTGTGGGACTTGCTTTTTATTAACATGTTTTGAAAGAGAACAAGCAGTTTTCATTTAATTACAAACCTTTTACTTTGTTTGCATTTGATTAAAAAACTTTAAAGCAAATTTTTTTTCAAAACAAAATGAAATGTTCTTTGTTTAGAAAATTTCATTTGGGATATTTCTTCTTTTGCCTCATTCTCTCACTTCTTTACTTCCCTCTCCTCTCTTTTTTTCCCGCTGCAAAAGAGGGGGGAATAAAAATAATTAAAAAAATTAAGAAGTGGGGAAAAAATGAAAAGTGCAAGAATGTGTATTTTCCCACAGTTTTTCACTTTTTAACTCATGTCCAATTTTTCCCAGTGGGGAAAAGTAAATAAGTGAGAGAGTATTTTTTCTCATTTTCTCTAACTTTTGAGAATGTGGGAATTTCCCCCGCTTTTTCAACATGAAATATTTCATCCATTTTGAAAAAAAAATGCATTTCCCCCAATGTTTTTCATTTCAACGTATTTTCAAAAATGAAGACTTTCCTAACCCACCTCATATATAGATAGATAAAATTTGTTTCCAACTAACCCACATTTTTCTACCAGTCGTAATTGTTGCTACACCTCACAATAAGGGCTCAATCATGCACAGTGCTGAGTAGCTTCTGCAAGGTGCTGAGCACTCTCAACTTTGTTTGACTTCAGTGGGAGATAAGGATGCTAAATGCTGCCCAGGACCAGGCTGTAATGCCTTTGGGTTAAGATTCAGACTCAGTCACGCCCAGTCAAATGAGCCAGGTGCAATCCAAAACCAACCCCTGAGCAAGGGTTTGTGTGTCTCTTTATCAGGCTACCCAAAAAAGGAGCCACTTGCCACGTTCCTTCGAGTTGAGAATTTTAACATTTTGTAATAATCTCTTTTAGGCAATAAGTGCTGGGCTGTATTGAATCAAATGAAAATAAAACACGTGGAGCATTCTCCTAATGTATTTATTCATGTGTTTATTCAGTGAGAGTGCTGTGTTTTGTAACTTAAATGTTGCCATAATAATAATAATAATAATAATAGTAATGTTGCAAATCTTGATCTCCAAATGCAGGCAACTCCTCTCTTAATTCAGTGAGTAATGACTGCCAGCTAGATTATAGGGAACAATCCTGCATCGGTGGAGAGACCGACTGGATGGTCTGTTAGGTCTCTTCTCTTGACTTTTATGGTTTTAGGATAGAATTTGAGTATAGACGGTGTTAGGGAATTATATTTTAGGGTCTGATCATGCAGACAGTCTGCACTCAGAGCTCCCACTTGTTTTCTACATGAGTTCCACATGCTGAATGATTGTAGAACTGGCTCTACCACTTGCCAGTCGCTCGGCCGCCCTATTGGCAAATGCTGTGTAGAGTCAGGGAATGTTATGTCAATTGCATAAAAGCAGGAGGCACATTTTTAATGCAGTGAGTATCGTTTTTCCTACAGGCTGTAAAATACATTGAGTTCTGTAATGCATCTACTGCTCCGCTTCTGTTAAATGATATGTCTTGTGTGAATCTCCAGGACATGGATTCTCTTCTGCTGTGGGTGCAAATCAGAAGGAATTTCACTGAAAGAAATGGAATTATATCAGTATAACTAAATGAGAGGACAGCCAGGCCCAAAGATTTTATATTACTGCTATTGAAAGAAAGGAATGTATGTGGAGCACCTGGAAATACTTGAGTTTTGCTATTCACAATCAAAGGAGTTTTTTAGGAATGTGTTAGAGTGTTCATAGCTATTAAAGCAGCAAAGAGTCCTGTGGCACCTTATAGACTAACAGACATATTGGAGCATGAGCTTTCGTGGGTGAATACCCACTTCGTTGGATGCATGTCTATTAGAGTGGGTAGGGAATGTTTCAGCAAAACATTTTTTCATCAGAAATGCTGATTTGTTGACACGGAAATGGTTTGTGAATGAAGGTCAGTTTTGATAAATCTGCTGGTTTGAAAAAATGTCAAAAAACAAGGTGCGAAATTGTCAAAATGGTTCTTTTGACTTTTTAAAACAAAAAAATGCCTTTTTGATTCAAAATGACTTTGTTTCCAAATTTTAAGCCAATTAGACCCCAAAAAAGCTTAAAAGAAGACGAAAGGTCAACACTGAAACACCACACATCCAAATTTTTGAAACCAAACATATCCATTGACCAAACTGAACTTTTTTCCAGTTTTCGGTTTGTGAATATTTTCAAGATTTTGATTTTTCATCCTGAGTTGAGACAGAAAAACATTTTGAACTCTCACAGATATTCAAGGACTGGGAAAATCATTTCCCACCCAGCTCTAGTAGTTAGTTAATTAAGAGCCTGATTCAAAGCCCACTGAAGTCATTGGGAGTCTTTTCATTGGTTTAATTGGGCTTTGGATCAGGCCTCAGTGCACTGTATCTCAGCTTTAGGTTAATGCCTTCAAAATATTTCTCTGACTCCACTAAGAGGAATGGTTTTACAGACATATGAGAATGTGCACATTGGCTGGGCAAAACTCTTCTCCTCTGCAGCGTGTTCTGCTCATCTCCCATCTGCACTCGTTCCGCTCGCCAAGCCTCCGCTCACATCAATAGCGGTATCGCCCCTGGAAGAGGTACCGAATATGTGACTGAGATCCATGGTACATGTCGGCGAGAACTTTGCCCAGAAAATATGCTTGTGCCTGATTCTTCATTTCTTACTCCTTGTCTGGGTTAGTGTGGCACTCTTGAAATGAATGGAGTTACACTGAAGTAAAACTGGAGTAGCAGTGGAGAATCAGAGGCCATCTTGTGCAAAAATCATCAGGGATCTGTTGGACACACAAGACTTGTCTACGTGGAGTGACCAAGTGTGCCAGAGGCACTATGCTAATGCAAACTATGTACCTTCTAGGGTTTCCCAGCAGGGTCTACACGGTGCAGTTAGAGCGTAGTACCATAATGCACTTTACAAATCGCACCTCTCTAGTGCACTTTGCCGGTGCCATGTAGACAAGCCCAGAAAACTCAGTTACTCTGCTCAGAACCATAGAGTTAATCCAGACCTACCCTACAATAACTGAGATCATAATGTTGCCCATTTGGGCATAATTGTACTCCCCCTGAAGTCAGATGTAACTTTGAACAGATTAAAGCCTGTAGGATCAATGAATCCATTTCCAGTGTTGTAATGGAAGTTGCTATTTTACCTTGTAATGAATCACGCTGCTGTATGAACTGTTGGAATGGATCAGACCACAGGTCCATCTAACCCAGTAATCTGATACCTGCCATAAGGAAGTTTTCTTCCTGACTCCCATCATTTCGTGGTGGTTTATGACCTGAAGCATGAGAGTTTCCATCTTTTCCAAATCCAATTATAATTCTGGTATTCTTGCTGTGAGCAATCAGGCATGTTATTTTGTCCTAACGTCATTTTGGAATCAAATTGGAGAGGCAAAACATTTCACTCAGAAATTTCGCAATTGCTGTCAAGGTAAAAATATTCTATTCTATGGCCTGTTCTACACTTCAGAGTTTTGCTGGCATAGCTGCATTGGTTAGGGATGTGAAAAAATTGCACTGCTAACTAACACAGGTATGCCAGCAAAAGCCCCAGTGGAGATGCAGTTGTATTGGCAAAAATGTCCCCTTGTGCTGGTCTGGGCAGTCCCTAAAACATTACACTTGTATAGCTTATTTTGTTTGGGAACTGGTATAAGCTACACAGGCAAAAGAACTTGTTGGTACAAGCCTTGTCTGCACTATGAAGGTTTACTTACCAGTATAGCTATGCGTAAGTGGCTATACAGGTCCTCATAACCCTCTCATCAATGTAGTAAATGCAGTGCTAGAAGGAGCTCATAAAGTAGGTGACTAATATCTGTCACATATGGTTCCTTCTCTTCCAGCCTCTCCCCAGAGGAGAACCATGTATGCAGCAGAGTGTTTTGTTCTGGCAGGGTTTTAGAAGGTACATGCTGCTGAGTTTTGGCTTGGAGAAGGCAAGTGGAAGAACCTTTTCACTCGGAGCAGAAGGTGGTGGGGGAGGTTTGAGATGGGCCTAAAACCCTGTGGGAGTTTGTAATTGCAAGGACACTTGGCCCAGCAGCAAACATGGCAGATTAGTGGTGGTCTCGGTGTTTGTTACCTGTAGCCTCCTCAGAGATTCTGCTGTCTTTCTAAAATACTCAATAGGGGTGGTGAATGCAGAAGCAGCAAGGCCTTCAAGAAGGTGAATACTGTTGAGAATAAAGTATCAGAGGGGTAGCCGTGTTAGTTTGGATCTGTAAAAGCAGCAAAGAATCCTGTGGCACCTTATAGACTAACAGTCGTTTTGGAGCATGAGCTTTCATGGATGAATACCCACTTCGTCGGATGCGTCACCCACGAAAGCTCATGCTCCAAAACGTCTGTTAGTCTATAAGGTGCCACTGGATTCTTTGTTGAGAATAAAGAGTGTTTTCCTAAAGACAGTGCTTTGCTGTTTCCTCCATCCCTCTGCGCTCTCTCACCCTGGACTGCAATGACACTTTATTTCAGTAAAGAGGATTAGTTATATTGAGGGGAAATGAATGCTCTGTTCCCTGTGGGATTACATGAGCGTATTCTCTCTTTTCTAACTTACATCATGTTTGTTAGTCAATATGCCTCTGTTCTAAATGCTACCTGGAGTATAAGTGACCGAATTAAAATAGCTATATTGCTTACATCATAATCGATCTTCTGAAATATTGGTAAAGGGGACTACCCTTACTGTCCTTTGGGTTACACTTGAAACTTTCATGGTATTTGACATACAATCCTGTTCCACACAAGACTTTTTCTGATAATAGATGTTAAAGTTGTGTGCATTTAACAGCTATTTCATAATGGTAATATGCAAGCTGCTGCAGTACATTTTGGTTGCTAAGTGCAGTATTTAGCCCTGTTCTCCATGCAGTCAAGCATATCTTAACTCCCTGGATAATGATTGTTATTGGAATTTGCTGAAGAAATTTATGGCCCATATGATTACTTCCACAAAAGAAAACGTTAGAAAGCAAATAAAAAGTCATGAGACTGTTAATTTAAGAAAGTTACTGTAGTTCCTTCATCACACACACACACACAAAAGGGAGAGAGAGACACCTGTAGCCCTTGTCAGGAGGGGTTGGAATGGAAAAGGATATCACAATTAATCTACAGAGGCCTGCTTCAGATGTGAGTGCAGGATAATTCTTTAATTTACCCCAGAGTCCAATACAAAGTGGACAGGGTACTGTTATTCTTGGCCAGAAGGCTATTTCCCCCCGCACAACCTTCTGTTCTTTTTCCTTCGGTGGTTGAATTTATTGAACATTCTGTGGTGTTAATCTGTCGACTTGAAGGGCTAAAGAAGAACGTTGTAAACCTGGAGCAGAGATGGCAAAAGGATATCACTAATTAGAACTGGAAAACATACAGGCAAGGACAAATCAGATGAGAAAGGACCTCAGGGGTTATAGCCATATGGAGAGGTTAGGAAAGCTAAAGAGTCTGTTCTCCTATTGATGTGTAACTATAACTCCCATTAATGTTAATCAAAGGGGTGCGTGTGTGTGTGTGTACAATTAAATGTGCATTCGCTAGAAAAGAGGAAATTCAAAAGGGAGCTCAGCTGAGATGTACAATCTGAGGGTGACAGAGACAGTAGGTCAACCTATGAGAGCAGGTGACACTCATGGACAAGAAATATATGGGTTGCAACTGAAAGTCTCTTAAAGGGGTTTGGGATAAAGATATGGAATTGGTAATTAATATGTGGCCAGACTGAATAGCAATAGAGACAGCACATGTGAATATATTCACGGGAGAGTCATAAAGGCACTGGGGCCTGATCCAAAACCCTTTGAAGTCAATGGAAGGACTTCCATTTGCCTCATTGAGCTTTGGGCCAGGCTCTGAGAGAAGGAAAGAATCCAGAGTTAAAATATTGGTGGAGGTGTGGCAATGCACCTTGACTGGCTCCTTGGCTTTCTCCTTCCATTCTAGATGCATGTGCGCTGGTACTGAGTGAAGACAGCAAGAAAGAATTTGCATACGTGTTTGTGAATAAGCCCCAATCCACTTTGCTTGTATTCGTAGTTATAGTTCTGTGGGATCTGGAATCTCCATTTCACAGAAAATTGTGGGATTTTGGAATTAGTTTTCATTCAAATCAGAGCAAAACACTGAATTTTGAAATTTCCCATGAAATGAACTTTTGATTGACCCGAAACAATTTTTTTTAAATGTTTCATGGCAATAAAATTGAAACAGTTGATCAGCTAAATCAAAGCTTTTTCAGTTTTGGCTTTTAACATTTTTTTCATCCTATGAGAGTAAATTAGTTTCACAACAAAAAATTAGAATCTTCTGTTTCGACATCATTGGAAACATTTTATCCTGATTTTTTTTCCCCAAATTGAGTATTTTGTGCATTCCCATGGAAAGTTTTGAGTTTGAAAAAACAGCATCTTCAGACTGAAAACTGTCCTGTCAGAAAAACACACCTCTGTTCATGAAATTTGTGATGTATTTGTGAACATTTTGGTCAGCAAGTTTGTAGTTCCCCAGAAGCTTGGCGGAATTCAGAACCCTTGCTAATGCCAGCATGGAACCATGTATGTGAAATGATTTCCATCCCAGAGCCCCCATCACCACTTGGAAATCTTTTTGTTGGGTCAGCTGAGAGCTGGAATGGGAAGGAGTAGGGGAAGAAGTCGTCTCAGAGGAGCAGAACAGACACTAGCTGCCACAGCAAAGAGGAAATTCATGAAGAGGAGCCATAGAGGAAGCAGCCTTCACATTTTGCCCATTTTCTGAGGCTACAAACCCAGGCGAGGGTGAGGAGCCCTTTGTTCCGCATGATGGGAGAACGGAAGGTCAAGCACCAGCCTCTTTCCATGGGTCCACACAAGGGTCTGGGGTGCATGGAGGTATTTGTGGTCTCTCCTGATGCTCTTATGAAGGGTTCTGCTGGGTGATGACATCCCTGGGTCTCCTGTGGATAACTGTGGGTGTGCCTAGTGCCTGCTAGTTTGCTTCATGTTGATTACACTTTTCCTACACTCAATGCATAGAGAAGCCCATCTCTATCAGCCACACTGAAGCTTGCTCCGTTGTTTCTGAGCCTGCCTTACTCCCGCAGTGCTCGACATGGACAAGAGGGATCAGAGCTCCATGTAATAATCTGCCTTCATCCCAGACAAATTGCATAGGGTGTTCACTGCTGGCAATAGCAAAATAGCCTCACGCCCATGATTCCATGCTTTGCTGTTGCTCTCCGGGTCCTGGCTGCGGCGCTACAGCTGCTGATAGCCGGTGCAGGGCAGCTGAGTCGGCCCTGTGGGAATCTCCAGCATTCCTTTTCCCTGCTAGCAGATGAGTCAACCTCTTTCGCCACATCTCCCACACATGTTCTCTGGGAGACTCTTCACATCAGTCACTGGGCAGAGGGTCAGGACTGGGCTCATGAACCACTTAAGACCTGTTCTGAGGTGGACTTTATGCTAGCTCCTGCCTGGGGTGAATTTCCCCCAATGTTTGCTGATGATCAGGTACTGTTCACTATTATTAATTCACCAGGACTGGCTCACCACCACAGCACCAGGCACACAGGCGCTCTCCCTGTACTCCGAGTGTGTGCTTCCCAGGACATGGCTGGTTCTTGGCAAATGCAGTGGTGAATGTGATTGGTGGCAGGACCTAAGATGAGTGCACTGAGCAAATGCGCTTGGCAAATATATGAAACGGGGTGTTGTGTATACGATTGGAGAGGGAAGCTTAACACTGCACATTCCCCATCCCCTGTCTCTCTCTCTCTCTCTCTCTCTCTCTCTCATATACACACATGCTAAATGACTCTGATGAATGGTGGTAGGGAGCAGAAAATAGGGATTAATAATTTCAGTGGATAAACTTGGCAGATATAGGGGTGTGTGTGTGTGTGTGCGCGCGTATGTGCGTAGCAATTCCCTATCACCCCTTGACAAGGAACCAAACGTGACCTCACCCTTCAGAAACACTGTAGTGAGCCACTTGTTGAACGGCAGCATGACAACTGAGGATCCAATCTGTGCACTTGGCAGGTAGATGACAGAGTAAGTGGACCTTCATACGGGGTGGGGGAAATGCAGCCATTCCCCAAATCCACCCTAGCCAGAGCCTGCCACTCAGTTAATTCAGGCCACTCAGCGAAACAAGTGTCTGATGGCAAGTTTAGAGACTAGTGCTGGGCGTATACGCTCATGGACAATAACGTGGTTTGAAAGAGACAGCAGAAAATTGAATGCAAAGTATGCTAGACAGCTGGTAATTCTGGTTTATAGTTTTCTGCTGCCATCAAGAAGTGACTTGGCTATTTTTAAATCCAGGGTTCATCTCGCCCAGTATAATGCCTGTTCTTGGGCAGAAGCAAGATTTTAAATGTCTTAATATACCCTCTGCCTGCTTCTCTGTTCTTTTTGTCCCTGAAGTGCTTCTCTGCCCTCTCCTGGAGAGATTCAGCACTTCCACACTTCCTCTGTTTATAACAGTGGTGTCCAACCTTATTGCCACATAAACCGAAGCACAGCCTTGAGTGGGCCACACAGATTCTACAGATTTTAATAAGACTTAAGGTCACTTGTTGATTTATATTTTAAGTTCCGCTTGTTTTGTATGTATTTAGATAGGTTGTTTCTATGTACAGCATTGTCTATTGAAACACTTGGCTAAACTATAATGATGTAAACATGAGGACAAAATGCTAATGAATCAGCTGTTAGTATAGGATGTTGAAGCAGGCCGCAGGCCTGCTGAAATGCTCTTTTACGGCCCGTAGGTTGGGAACCCCAGTTTATAACATGTCGTTTACTCAGTCAAGGGACAGAAACAGTATCAGGGGTTCCTGATCTCAGCCACGTTAGTGTAAATCTGGAATAGCTCTATTGAAATCAGGGGAATCATTCTGGGTTTCCATTGGTGTAATAAGAGATCAGAATCTGGTTCTGGGGCCCTATGGATCTGGCCAAACAATGCAAGTAGGGTGAAACTCTCCCCTGTGCAGAAAACCAGCACAGGGCCTGGACACCACTACAGTCACATTGTTGAGGGCTTAGATGGGACTTGAGTGGTCCATAAGCCTTGTCTGGCTCTCTGCCCACGAGTGAATTTCCACATGGAGTGTGCTGCAAACAGTACTGCCAACCTCCCAGTTCAAAAATCATGAGTTAGGCCCCCAAAACTCATGAGATTAAAAAAAACCCCCACATCTTGAGTGCTTTTTATATGCCTTATGACTGTAGTTCACATGTCTGAGTTTTTCTCCATAACCATGGGGTCCGGAAACTGGCTTTTTGAATGAAAGCTGAGAGTCTCATGCTTTCACGTGACTCCAGGAGCAGGGGCTTTAAGAGAAACACCAAATACCACAAGACTGGAGTTGGTAACACTGTTTACATGTAGCTGTCAGTAATACGCCATAGGCAAAAAGTGTTTGCACAGATGATTTGTTTAATAAGTGATCCCCAAAGGTCATATTCTTCTAAACCCCAGTGTGTTTGTGACTAGTGCACAAACAGAAATGGGTTAAATACACTCAGGAGATTTTGTTTCTCCAGCTCTAATGACTCTGGGATAGACTTTACCTCCTAAATAGTAGTTTAGCTGGTGAGTTAGCCCATTGACTTAAATCGGACTCTTTATAGGCTAAGGGACTATTCGGCTAGTGAGGCTGGTGGAATCTTGTATATTAACAGTATATTAACAGTAATGGCACGAAATAGTGAACCCACTTATGGCAACATTTAAAAGGATCTTCTACAAGAGCCATGAGGAGGCATAAAGGCAACGGAAGCCATTGCCTCAATACCTTTTTGTTTCGGTGGCTGTAGAAGTCAAAGCTTTCCTACGGCGATGCAGTGAGAGAGATGATCGCTTTAAAGAGGGGCAGTCTTAACGAAGGCCGTTGCTGTTTAGCCATGAAGGAACAATGGATCAAATCACATTCCCCGCCTCCCCAGTGCATGTGCGTCCACGCGCTCCCACACAAATATATCCCTGGGTGGTTGATGCACAGTATTTCTTTTGAACGGGGCTGATTATTAAATGGTGCTGTCAAGAAGTAGATCTGATGGGCCCTGGACTATCCACAAGGCACTCGTGCAGTGCTCATTCATCTCGTTTAGTTTCACTGTACTCCTGCACCATTTGTCTGTCCAAGGCCTGTGATGGTAATAACAGGGCTGGTGGCTTTTCTCCCGCTTCCCCTTTTCTCCTCTATCTCTCTCTCCCCTCTCCACCCCCCCACCCCCCCGCTTGATGGATATGCAGAATATGTGGGATGAAGCAAGCGATACTGTCACCGAACTGATGGTGTTCAGTGACTCCTTGAGCTCTTGGCTGGTCTGTACTGCAGGAGCCTGACACCCTGACCACTGAGGCATAAAAAACAGAGCATTGGAAGCCTCAGCCTGTCAGGCGCCAGAGCGTCCCCCAGAGAGGCCCAGAGATGTGTACTCAGAGGGGGGAGGGGAGCAGCGGCTGGGGAGAGGCGAGGAGAGAGAGTGAGAAAAGAATCAAGCAGTGAAATGTTGGCTTGTTTCTACTGCTGCTCATGCAGGAGCATGGCTGATTACTGAAAAAGGAAAGCCACCTGCTCACTAGCATGCACAGCACAGGAACAGGGAGAGCTGGGTCTTCCTGAGCTGCTAGCTAGGAGGGGGTGGGGAATGCACAAGATCCAGACAACAGTGCCTGGGAAGCTTAGCGAACTCTGCTGTCCGGTCTCTGTGGCAAGCCTCAGCGTGGCGAGAGAGGTCCTCTGAGAACCAGAGAACCTCTGAGGTTGCACATTTTGCAGGAAGAGGCTGCAAGGCACGCTCAGGATGGCTGCATGGTGCAGCCGTGCTCAGGATTGAGGTTGTTGGCTCGCACTTGGAAGAGTGGGGCTCGAGTTCTCATTCAGTTTCGGGATGCCTTGTTGAGGGGGTCTGGGTGAGAGCTCCTGATGTGTGGGATGGGAACCGGTGAAGTGATCCATACAGCTCACTGCCCTCTCCTTGTTCCATGCTAAATGACAGGCTGGGAGCTGGTGGAATGGTCCATGGGACAGATATGGCAATTCACACTGTCCTACATCCCACCACTGCTACAATATATGTCACAGTTTCAGGGTAACTGCGTCTATATTCCCACTCCGGGGTTGCTTGAGGGCACCCTCTTAACTGTTTCTGGCTCCCAGCCATCACCTCTCTTGGGTGGAGACCCGGGTCTCACTCCCTCCTGACCAGGGGTTTTAAGGCTGCACAGCTCCCTGATCTACACTGTGATATGCACAGCAAACCCGGCTGCCTAAAAACCCCAGTGCCTGCGCTTTGCTTTCTCTCCAAAGGCCCTGACCAGTGTCGTGCCCACAGTTATAAGTTACCAGACATCTTCTCAGTGCATTGATTCCTAGTGTAAAAACATTACAGAGAAAACATATTAAAACAGGAGAAGTTCTTACACCCTGGCTAAAATGTTTACCAGAGGTCAATCCCCACTCCAGTCCAGAGCTCTGGTAGTTTTAGCTTCAACCCCCCCAACTGGGTTTTCCCCATGGTTATAAGTTCATCTGTCTTAGATCCAGAACCAGCACAAAAGCTGGGCAAATCAGCCATTTCTTTGTACAGCTTGGGCCTTTGATCTCAGCCTTCTGTAACAGGTAAACAGCAGACAATAACCCTGTTCTCAGGGGTAGCTTCAAAAGGCTGGGTTTTTGCATAACCAGAGGTGGGTAACTTGCCTTAACCTCTGCCTAGGGATTCCCCAGGAAATCCACTTAATGGCCCAAAATCCGTATTTGTCTGGCACAGGTTCAGTATAGTCTTTTGAACTCCCAGGTTTTACATCTGTCACATCTCCCCCACCCCACCCTGAGAGGCTACATACAATTTCAGGCCCCAATAATGCGTTAACTTGGTACAATTAGGTCTTTCAAAGATATTGCAGGAAATTGACATATTTGTCACCAGTTCCTGCAGAAGATACCACACTACACCCACACCTTGAATACTGCATGCAGTTCTGGTCACTCTGTCCCAAAGTAGATATAGTAGAAATGGAAAAGGTGCAGAGAAGGGCAACAAAAATGGCTAGCAATATGGAACAACCTCCATATGAGGAGAGATTAAGAAGACTGGGATTGTTTATTTTAGAAAAGACAAGAGTAAGCATGGGGGTACGATAAATGTGTACAAAATCATGACTGGTGAGGAGAAAGTGAATAGAGGAGTGTTATTTATCCCTTCACATAACACGAGAACCATGGGGCACCCAATGAAATTAATAGGCAGCAGGTTTAAAACAAACAAAAGGAAGTATTTCTTCACACAATGCACAGTCAACCTGTGGAACTCCTTGCCAGGGGATGTTGTGAAGGCCAAAAGCATAACTGAGTTCAAAAAAGAATTAACTAATCTTAAGGGTATGTCCATACTACCCACCGGATCAGCGGGTAGCGATCGCTCTATCGGGGATTGATTTATTGTGTCTTGTCTAGATGTCAGAAATTGATCCCCGAATTGATCGCTCCTGTCGACTCCGGAACACCACCAGGGCAAGAGGTGGAAGTGGAGTTGACAGGGGAGCCGTGGCCATCGATTCCATGCCCTGAGGACGGGAGGCAAGTCGAAATAAGATACGTCAACTTCAGCTACTCTATTCCCGTAGCTGAAGTTGCGTATCTTAGATTGATCTCCTCCCCCCGCAGTGTAGACCAGGCCGTTCATGGAGGATAGATTCATCGATGTCTATTACCAAGATGGTCAGGGCACAACCCCATGCTCTGGGTGTTCTTAAGCTCTAGAAGCATCTGGCACTGACCACTGTCAGAGACAGGACACTGCACTAGATGGACCATTGGCCTAACCTACTATGGCCATTCTTAAGTTCTTATTAGTGGGTGTAGCTAGGGTGCTTCCCTGCATTCTAGGGGAACCCTTTGACTTAATTTCTGGACAGTGTTTAAGCCATTACCTTTCATAATTTCACGTTTCACCTATGCATATAATAAACATTCTGTTAGCGAGCCAGCATTTAACAACCATCCTGTGTAATATCCTACATTAGAATATATGGGCCTGAGCTGTCTGATGCCCCCTCTTATCCCCACCCCACTCCCACAGTCAGACTCCAAGAAGGCCAGTGGAACTCCTCACCCACATCTGATTGCCTGCTAGCCCCAGGGTTTTGAGGGACTAAAACTTACCGGAACTCAAGGTTGGAGTTGGGGTGAGCTCTGCTTATCTTCTTAGCATGCATGTAGTTCTTCAATTGTTTTAATATCTTTTCTCTGCAGTGCTTTCACCTTATGGAAAAATATGCTTGCTTCGAAGGAAATGTGTAGTAACTTGGCAAAATGTAGGTGCTGGCCTTTTTAGGCAGTCTGGTTTGCTGGGGATATTGCAATGTAGATCACGGAGCTGTGTGGTTAAAACCCCTGGTCAGGATGGAGTGAGATGAGGGTCTCCTCCCAGGAGAGGTGATGGATAGGAGCTGGAAACCTTTAAGTGAGTGCCCTGGAGGGGTCACAGCGACCATTATGCCCCATACATGTGCAGCTACCCTGAAGCTGAGACAGCCCATACATCTCATGTCCCTATCCTTGTGCCCTCTCCCTGGATGTGCTGCGGTATGATGGAGTGGCCCAGACATCTCATTCGCCTGTCCTTGTGTCATGCCCATCCTGCCATTTTTGGTTATTTTAAAGTAATGTTTTAACTGAGTTTTTTTTATTCTAGTCACTCTCCTCAACCAGTAAAGAGGGCATACAACCCCATTCACAAATCTCGGCACGAATGTCTGCTCAGTGGGAAGAACTTTGTAAATAGCATGCGTCAGGCAGGCTGTGAGGTTGGTATAGAAATCCCTCGCCACTTGCAATGTATCCGTGTGATCAGACAATTGCAAGGTAACGCACACCGTGGAGCTGAGCTGTCCCTAAGCCCTTGAGGGAGGACGAGGGCTTTGCATTCACCCTACAGTTACTCAACATTTTGTTGTCCTACATGCTTTGAGGAAGTCAGTGCTAGTCTTGGCTAGAGAGGGAGTCTGGAGCAAGCTGGAAACCCAAAGGAAAATAGTCGGCGTTTGGGCTGAGCAGGCAGTCTCAACTGCAAAGAGAGGGCACCCGCAGCTCGGTTGTAAAGGGGCTTGTTGAGTGATCCTTCTCTGAAGCTGAATAGCTGTTTGAATTTAGTTCTAGTCAAGCATGGGTTGCAAATTCCAGGTGGCTCCTCTGTTTTTCGGCCTGGTTCTACCCTTCCTACATACAGTGAGTTTTCACAATGTTAATTCACCTTGGAAAATGCTCAGGACACCATAGTATCAGGCGATGGTCAGACCGTTACTGCATGCCGCCCTTCAGCTGTCGATTCATCCTACCAGCACCAGGCATGTCTGACATACAGTCCTGGTTCCATCGGGCCCTTGTGGCTGCTCTGAAGCACTGACCTATCACTGGAATGTATGTGTAAACACCTGGAGGACAGTTGACCTGACTGATATGTTCTGATATGTATTGTGTCAAATCTGTGCCCACAAACACAGATCACCGGAACCACTCAAACTACCCGCATGCCCCTTAGCTGATAGAACCCAGACTAGAGTGACCAGATGTCCTTATATTATCGGGTCTGTCCCAATATTAGGAGCTTTGTCTTATATAGGCAACTATTACACACACCCCATCCTGATTTTTCACACTTGCTATTTGGTCACTCTAGCCCAGAGAATGACTGCAAATGGTCGTTGTTAGTAGTAAGCTAATAGACAGCACTAGAGGGTGACATAAAGTCCTCACAGCCAGTGGGCTTTCTAACCAATGACACCTACACCACTAGTGACAGCACGGGTGCTGCACTTTTCCCCATCCCAGAAATCATTCGTTCACATACACGAAATGCATAACCAATATTTACACTGGAAAGCTCCATTGTGTTTTGTTATGACAGAGTATTCAGTGTAATGCATCTTATTCATAACACTCTTCTCTCGTCCCTCTCTTCTTTCCTCATCTGCTTTATCTCCTTCCTCCTTCCCAAGCCCTTCCCCTCTTTTCACTCTCAGGACCATTTTCCCAATGCTTCTCATTGATCCTTTGCCTCCTTGCTTTTTTTGCAATAGCTCATTTTAAAAAAAACCAACCAAGAATAAACATTAAGGCAGAGTTAACCTTCGGGTATTGTATATCGTGTCCATCATTCAGCAGGACAGGGAACAGAGAGGAAACTTATATGCTATTCACTTCAACAGGAATAGACATTTGGGAGTGACTCCATTTCTAGTCACTTGCAGTGATTAATAGAGTTGTACAGAAGCAGTAATAATAATAATAATTAATAAACCACCCGAGCCTTTTACAGAAGTCTAGTAAAGATGTACTGGGCCCTTTAAGGAGTAATGTTTAATAATCTGACATTCAATTGTTTGAATCTTTATTTTACATTTCTATTCCCGTGAAAGCACCTTAAGCCATCAATTTGGAGCAGCTGTTGGAACCACAAAAAACCTCTGAGCTTTTAATGTTAAAGAAGCAACCCTAGGGACCTAGGAACTGCCAGACTGGCTCAGACCTGAGGTCCATCTAGTCCCATATCCTGTCTCTGACAGTGGCTAGGACCAGATGCTTCAGAGGAAGGTGCAATCCGTCTTGCATTAGGCAGGTGTGGAACAATCTGCCCCTATAGTAGGTCTTCTCCAAGTTCCTAATTAACAGAGATCAGTTTAAATCCTCCTTCAAAATATATATAATTTATGTTAGCATTTAGCTTTGGATACTCCTGGTATCTATATAAATCTTCAATCCTTTTTTGAAGACTGCTAAGTTTTTGGTCTCAACCATATCCTGTGACAATGAGTTCCACAGTCTAATTCCATGTTCTATTTGTGTTTGCCTCCTTTTATTTTCATTGAAAGTCCTCTAGTTCTTGTGTTACGTGGGCAGGGAGAACAGAAATGGCCTCTCTCCCTTCTCTAGATCAGTCATCGATTTTTATGGATTTCTATCATGTTCCCCCTTATTTTGTCTCCTTTCTAAGATAACAATCCCCGTCTTTTCAATATCTCTTCATCTAAGTGATTTTCCAGGCCCTTGATCATTCTCATTGCCCTCGTCTGAGCCTCCTCCAGTTCTGGAATATTCTTCTGAAGATGGGGTGACCAGCACATAACACGTTATCCAGATGAGGCTGAGCCACTGTATAATATTTTTTGTATTATTCTCCATCCAGTTCCTTATGCATCTTGTTTGCTTTTCTGACTGCAGCTTCCCATTGAGAAGAGGTCTCCTTTGAGCTGCCTGTAATGACATGGCATTTTAACTAGAACTAGTTGGGAATTTTTTGACAATGATATTTTGTTGAAACATACAGTTTATGAGAAAGGGGTGGTTTTGATGAATTTCTCAAGTTGGAAAAAAAGTTTCAAATTGTCAAAACATCTCATTTAGACACTCTGGAAATGAAAAATGTCTGGTTTTGGTTCTAAATGGATTTTGTTTTTGTTGTTTTTGAAATTTAAGTTGATTTATAATAAAAAAATTAGAATAAAAAAGATCACTATCAAAATGATTGCAATGCAATCTTTCAATTCACCTGAATGCAGGGTTTTTTTCTGGTTTTGTGATTCATGATTTTTTTTTGAGTTTTTGACTTTTTGTCCCCATTTTGGGTGGAAATAACTTCTGAAATCCCAGATCTACAAGCTGTGTTTGCCAACTTAAAGAGGGAAAGTGCACATAGCATTCTCTGCCTTTATTTCATAGGCCTGGTCTACACTGGGGGGCAAGGGAGAGCGATCTAAGGTATGCAACTTATTGCGTAGTTGATGTACTTAGATCAACTTCCCGTGGTGTCTTCATCGTGGTCGGTCGACTGCTGCCGCTCCCCCGTCGACTCTGCCTACACCTCTCAATGAGCTGGAGTACAGGAGTCAATGGGAGAGTGCTCAGGGGTCGATTTATCGTGTCTAGACTAGACACGACAAATCGATCCCCGCTGGATCGATCCCTGTCTGCCAATCCAGCACGTAGCGTAAACATACCCATACACTAGTTATGAGACCTCTCTCCCAATAGATATAGCAATAAAGTTTTGGCTCATGTGAGCACAAGACAGTTCAGATGAACATACTGGGACTGGCAAGGATCACTTGTGACCTTCTTCCTGGCTTTTGTCAGGTGGCTGATGGCCTTAATGTTTTGATGAACGTGTGTGTGTGTGTGTGTGTGTGTGTGTGTGTGTGTGAGAGAGAGAGAGAGAGAGAGGTGTCAGAAAAAAATAATTCCTGACAGATTGTAGAATAATAATAATTATTATTTGTATTGTGATATTGCCTAGTGCTAGGTGCTGTACACACTCATAACAAAGTGATGGTCCTTGCCGCAAAGAGCTTACAATCTCAGTATCAAACAAGAGATGAGACATGTACAGAACACACAGCTGGGGAGAGCAGAAAGTAGCAGTGAAACGATCCTGAACAATGTGGTAATGATGTGAGCTCACATGATGCTTTGTATGACAGGAGCTCAAAGCCCTACACAGCCGTAAGCATCATTATCCTGGTTATAGAGAGGGAGAGAGATCCTGAGGCTAGCCAAAGGTGATGTCGTGAGTCAGAGGCAGCAGTTTCCTTGAACAAACTGGGATGCTGGTGTCCATGTCTAGAACTTCAACTGCTCCATCCCCTCCAGCTTTTGGAAAGCCTGGTTGAGGAGTTAGGCTGTACCTCTTCCCCACAGCTTGGCCAAACTGGGGGCCAGATGTAGTACGGGGCAACTTAATTCCAGGGATGAGGCTCAGCATGACCCCAAGACCCCTGGAATTTCTCCTGAGGGTATCTAGCCTTAGTGTTCCCTATCCTGGTGAAACATGGAAGGAGCTAAGTATCAGAGGGCTAGCCGTGTTAGTCTGGATCTGTAAAAGCAGCAAAGAATCCTGTGGCACCTTATAAACTAACAGACGATTTGGAGCATGAGCTTTCGTGGGTGACATGCATCCGATGAAGTGGGTATTCACCCACGAAAGCTCATGCTCCAAAATGTCTGTTA
Organism: Gopherus flavomarginatus; assembly: GCF_025201925.1. Classification (NCBI taxonomy): domain Eukaryota; kingdom Metazoa; phylum Chordata; order Testudines; family Testudinidae; genus Gopherus; species Gopherus flavomarginatus. The sequence continues at coordinate 126,363,094 of NC_066619.1, forward strand.
GTCTATAAGGTGCCACAGGACTCTTTGCTGCTTTTATAGAAGGAGCTGGAAAGATTCCCACTGGTTTGGATCAGGCCCAGTGTGAGGAACATGAGGAAAATCAAAAGGAAAACTCCATCTATTGATTTAGAGTTTGTTTTCTAACAAGTGTCCCAATTTCCATTCCTTAGGGAACCAGGTGGACCGTAAAGCCTACAAGAAGAATTGCACTGGATATCACCTAGACTGCAGACTGCATTTAGCTGCTTCTTCCCCCTCGCCTCATCAGTGTGTGTTTTAGTGCCAAATTACCATTTATTTTGTTTTCTCTTTCCCTTACTTAGGGAGCGAGTTTTCTGGAAGTCCATACAGCCACCCACAATATTCAACATACAATGACTCCTGGAGATTTCCCAACCCTGGATTGCTAGGTGAGTTTTCCTACCCGAGTTTCTACAGGAACAGCCTGCTCACTGCAGCTGGGGCTTGTCCTGTAGGTGGCATATCTCCTCACTGGATGTTGGGCCAGCTTTGGCCTTTGTAAATGTTCAGTCATGGTAAGTGAGAAGAATCTCCTTGCATAGTCTTACGTGTCCTTGTTGGATTCCCTCTGGCTGCCCACAGTGATAACAATCCTGGTTCAAAATATACTAGTACAGACCCTTGGGCTGGCCTGGGGTCCTGTCTCTCTGCTGGCTCTTCTATCTCCATCTCTCTTCCTCTGACACGCACGCACCGCATTGCCTCATGCCTTGACCCCATTCACTGACAGGTACAAGATTCAGATTTGTTATTTGGAGGGCTACAGAGTCCCTTGCCTGCAGAACATGGTACGGTCACTATGCTGTTAAAAAATAACAATATCCTGGTGTTTTTAATCAACTGAAAATGTTTGTTTCCAAATTAGAATAAATAATCTATGCCAGAATCCAAGACCAGAGAATTGCCTGCAAGGTTAGTTCAACCTGCTCGTCTTGCTCGCTACCAATGCCCATTCTTATCAGCCCCCCATTTCATGTCTGCTTTTTAATTTGGCTTTTGCCACAGATTGGGGCTCCATTTCTGGATGGGCTTCTGCTAGCAGGAACCCCTACACCTGTGCAAAATCTTTTCAGCTTGAGGGGAATCTCCTGAGCCCAGGGTCTGTGCTAGCAGATCCTCATGCAGGATGGGGTCCCTAATCTACAGAGTGAACACGATCCATTTTACACCACTGTCTCAAAATTGGCCCCTTTGACTTTATATATACACACAGCACACAGTAATGAGGATTTTCCTGCACAGTTTGCATGGAGGAGGCAGGCAAAATACCAATCAATTGTCCTCTATCAACTGTAGGAATAGGAAAAAAAATGAGGCATCCTTGTGGCACCTTAGAGACTAGCAAATTTATTTGGGCATAAGCTTTTTGTGGGTTCTAGCCCACAAAATCTTATGCCCAAATACATTTGTTAGTCTGTAAGGTGCCACAAGGATGCCTTGTTTTTTTTGCTGATACAGACTAACCTCTGAAACCTGTGGGAATAGAGTTTTCCAGATTTATGAATGACAGGCTGATGTAGGTGACCTCCAGCAGAGGAATAATTTTGGAATTTTTGACTTTTTTTCATTGTTTCTTTGTTTTAAGTAATTGAACCTCTAAGTAACGGAGCTACTCAACCTTTGTTCATCATAATTCTTGTCTTTGAACAAATCCTTTGGGAGTAACAGACAGCTACAGCGCCCCATGCCATGGTACTGGTAGAATACCGCCATTGGCAGTACTACAGTTCAGGGTCTGTTCGTGCTTCCCTCATAAATCAGAGGCCAGATGCTCTGCTGATGTAATTTGGCATAGCTCTGCTGAAGCCAAACAACCTACATGGATTTACATGTAGGATCTAGCCCAGGAGTTAAGATAAAACTTTGATTTGGATGCTTGAATCCACTTTAACTGAAACACATAAGGAAGGGAGGGTGTTTTTCTGCAGGTCTTTTCAAAGAAAATGACCCGGTTTTAAATTGTACAATTGTAGCAAAAATCAATAGCAACTCTTCACCCCGTAGGAGTTCCCCGAATAGGGAAGGTGTGTTCTGTGCAAGCAGAAAGCTAACAGCAGCAACAAAAAGATGTCATTTGAAAAGGATGCCATCTGCAAACTAGCTAAGGCTAGATTCTGAACCCCTTACTCATATTCGAAAGGAATTACTTCCCCAAGTAGCCTCATGTACCGATGACATACTGAAGTTTAAATACCTCTTGAAAACGCACTGCTACTTTGATATCTGCAAGTAACAATAGCATGCTTCTCTGGAAATTTCAGATTGCCTGGTCATATATGGATATAAATATATCAAACATTGTGAGCCTGACTCTTGGCCAGTATAAATTGGTGTAGTGCTTTGAAGCCAGTGGAGCTACACTGATTCACACCAGCTGAGGACCTGTCCCAGTGTTTTGAAAAGTTGCAATTCGATTGAACTGAAGCAAAAGATTTGCCTTCATTTTAATCCCCTATGTTACAGTCACTTCAAAAAAAGCACTTCTGAGCCATTTTGAAATTTTTCTGAACAGTGTATTTGTATGATGGGTAAGGTTAAGATTTAGTCAGGGGTATTTTTGGTAAAAGTCATGGACACGTCATGGTCAATAAATAAAAATTCACGGCTCGTGTCCTGTTCATGAGTTTTACCAAAAATACCCCTGACTAAATCTCTACTTCTGGGGCCCTACTGCTCTGGAGAACCCCTGGCAGAGGGAGGCCTGCTCTGGAGTTGGGGGTTGACTGCCCCCTGGTCGGTGCTCCCAGGGACCGCTCTCTGGGCTCCCCCACAGCCACTACTCCAGCCACCCTGGGACCACTGCCACTCGGGAGGTTCCCCAGGACACCCACAGGACCGCTGCTCGGGCAATCTCCAGAGCCAGTCACACCAACCACTGTTCCGATGGACACCAGAGCCACCTGCCCGGGGCCTCCCGAGCAGTGGCCGGAGCAGCTGGCCTTGGGTCGCTCCAGCAGTGGCTGGTGCGGCTGGCCATGGGGGGACCAAGCAGCTGGGGCCACCTGCCCGGGCAGCCCTGAAGTCAGCTGCACTGGCAGCTGCGGAAGTCACGGAGGTTGGGGAAATCACAGATTCCGTGACTTTCTGCCACCTCTGTGAAAGAATGATCAGCTAGGAGGCAACAAGAGCCATGTAGAGTGTCAGAAAAAGAAATCTAAGCTCAAGATTTATCCTTTGGAGCCCGATCCTCTGTCCTCTACTTGGGCAAGGCTCAATGAGAGTAAGGAAGATGGGGCTGGGCCCCAAGTCATGGTTTCACAGGACTTATTACTTTCATAGCAATGTGAGTTAGGGAGAGAATGTTGGCTCCGAGTTACCATCCGTACTCGGAAAGGCCTAACTGGTTTGACTCTACATTCCTGCAGCCGAGATTTTTGGGGGTTCTTTTAGCTCTATAAAGGGTGTTTTCACTCTCTTGAGACCAGCGTTCATGCAGTATTGGATTCAAAGCCATGACCCTGACAAAGTTAATCACAGCATGCAGTGGCAAGGCTTGTTTTTCAAAGTCCTGATCCCTTATTGAGACCTTGAACACTTAAAAGAATACATGTTCAGTGAATTATTTTTGCTGGTCGGGAAAGAATCGTTGCAACAGGAGTTGCAGCAAGCTGAGATTTTGCCAGTCCCTAGTGCATCCCTGGGGAAAACAGAAACATGGAAAAGGGGAGCAGTGGCAGTGAGAAAGGAAATTTCAGGGTGAAAAATGATAGATGAGGAGCAGCATGAAAGATAATGGGAGTCAAGTGAGCTAAAACCACAGGTGACCTAAAGGATGGAATTGTTGCTTCCAGGGTTTTTCCTTCCAAACACGCATTAGCTGTGAAAAGTGTTAGCTAGTTTCCCTCCCTTAGGGTGGTGTTTTACCATTAAACGGGACCCAGTAAGTTGAAGTAGCTGATCATACGGCAATACCAATTCTGCACCTCTATTTGTTCTGTGGGTCTAATCCTTCCATAGCGCACTGCTGCCTGAATACACCCCGTGGGCTCAGTTCAGTTTTCATACTGGTCCAATAGAGGTTAATAACATCCTCACCAGGCTGTTCTGAATGCAATGCTCTATGGCTCTCGTCACCAGGCCGATGACCAAACTAAAGTAACTGAATCAAAGTGCTTGATGTGTGTTTGTTTTCTTCAGTAGTTTTAAATCACTGGACAGGTACCGAACAGGCAGAGCCATCTAATGACAGCATAAGTCATTACTGCTGCCTGGAGCCTTCAGGCCATTCCGTTCGACACTGTTCAGTTTCTTATACTGCTCTGACCGGCCTGGTACCTGAGTTCCTTTCTCTGCGTTCAAGTGATGTAACCAGCCTCGGGTGTCAGACCCCTCCTGGTTTGTAGGCTTTAGATTCTTAAAAATAAGGACCCAATCCTGCACCCACTGAAGTCAGCAGGAGTTTTGCCACCAACTTAGTGGGAGAGAAACAACCCGCTCAGTTTCAATATGAGTGTGTCTTCTGAGCACAGCTTTAACCTTAGTTTTCACTCTTAAAGATGTCCGGCTGCAGTGACCAGTTATCAGTGTGTAATTTTGCAGAGAGCTGTCATAAAGCTAGGTGCGTCCTTCTTTGTTTTCCACTGCAGTGTTAAAATCATAAAGGCTGCTGTGATTTGTATGAACACATACAGACACACACACACACTCAGTTACCCGTTATTGACGTCTAGCGAGCCTGCCTGTTTAAAGTCTACTTACCACAAACATGCTAAAAGTGGATAATAGCAACACAGTCTAATGAAGAAAAATGATTCAATTTCATGCTGGTTTGTTGTAATAACTTCTTTACCATTTTCACTCATTACTTTTGACTGGATGTTGATCACGGCACATTTTGTTTGATGCACTGTTCCCACTTCTGGACTGATGTGATTTGTGTGCATTGTGAAATGTAAGTGAGTATGACAGGGTTCCCTTTTGGATATACCTGAGCTATCTAGCTGTTGTTACAGGAGACAGGGTCACAGGATCGACAATATTGGCATGGCTTCATATGAGGTGAAAGGGTTTGGAACCTGTCAATTAGGATTAGAATCAGTTCTTCAAGGGGTTTCTAAAAAGGATTAGAGAACAAGTCTGTGCCAGAAATGACTGTGTCAAGAAATAAATTGATGATTATATAAATTAGAAAGAAAAAATGACAGAAGAATGGACAAGTTTATTCTAGATGAAAGGGTAATGACAGGGGGAGAGAGTGAATGTTTTGTGATGTGATGGTTTCATTTTTCACTTTAAATACAGGCCTTTTTGATTTCACCACAGAAATGTGAATTGGAGAAAATCAAACTTACAAGAAATGTGGTGCTGTTGAGCAGCTTCAGAGAAATATTGGGCTTTAATAGCTGCACCGAGTAAGAAATGTAATGGGGGCAGGAGAAGGCCGGAGGAAAATGGCTTTTGTTCTTTCAGTCCTGAGCGATTCAGGGTGGGATCCCGGCTCCCTTGAAGTCAAAGTGAATTTTGCCGTTGACTTCAATGGGGCCTGGATTTCCCCCTCTATTTTTTATCTAGCAGTGATCTATTTTTTTCCCTAAATTTTCATTGTTTTTGCCTTAACACTGAGAGAGACCTGCTTGGTCGCTCCGTTTGGCTTCATCGCTCTGAATTGCTAATTAATTGTGTAAAAGCAGAGCTTTCCCTAAGTCTTCTCCTTTGATGGTGCTGGATCTGGAATCCCGGCTGAAGCATGCATCTGGACGGTTGGGAAATCCTGACTGGGCATCAACTTAGACGCCAGGACAACACAACTCATTGAATTGTAGGGCAGGGCAACCAGTGCACTAGGTTCTAGGGACTAAAAAAGGATGTTCTTGAACAGTCTTCTGTTTTTTAAAATTGATCTCACATTACACATGGCTCCAAAGCAAAACTTTGGATCTGAACACCTCTGCATTGGGGCACAGACTGGTCGGAAAATAGAATCCTTGGAATGCTTGGAGGAGAAAAATAAAAGAAAATGAAGATTTTGTGCTTCATTGTATATGTGCCTAATTTCTTTTTCCTATAAAAGATGTGGAACAGAACAATTTTTTCTGTTTAGTTTCTAATTGAAAAAAAATGTTCCAGTTTTCCAAGTGTTTTGTTGTTTGTTTCCCCAACTGTCTCTCTCTTTATTTCCCTTTTTGGAACAGGGAAGGAGGTAAAAAAAATCAGTGGAAGTAAGGGGGAAAACCCAAAGCAGCAGATCTTTAACAATCAGAAAAATGAATGGAACTTTTTCACTTCCATGTTTTTAATATGAATCTTCTGACCAAAATAATAATTTTTCATTAGAAGTTTCAATTGGACTGAAAAGCCATTCCCCTCCCGCCCCCTTTTTTTTGGACTAGCTCTCATTGGAACTGTTGAAACATCACATTCAGCACAATGATCAAACCAGGACTTTCAACACCCCTCTGAGGTAGCTCCCCAGGTGTGTTATCTTCATCTTCAAGATCATAGAAAATTCGGATCGGAAGGAATCTCAGGAGATCATCTAGTCCAACCCCCCTGCTCAAAGCAGGGCCAATCCCCAAATGGCCCCCTCAAGGACTGAACTCACAACCCTGGGTTTAGCAAGCCAATGCTCAAACCACTAAGCTATCCCTCCAAAAAGTAATAATTGGAGATATACCTATCTCCTAGAACTGGAAGGGACCTTGAAAGGCCATTGAGTCTAGCCCCCTGCATTCACTAGCAGGACCAAGTACTGATTTTTGCCCGAGATCCCTAAGTGACCCTCTCAAGGATTGAACTCACAACCCTGGGTTTAGCAGTCCAATACTCAAACCACTGAACTATCCCTCCCTTCCCAAAAAAATTCTGCATCAGTTTCAGCCCTTGCTGGGGATTTGAACTGATTGAGCTTGACTAACACACAAGCATGGATGATCCTCAGCTGGTGTAAATTGGTGTAGCTCCACTGGCTTCAGCTTTGATGGGGAACCAAGGCACAGAGAAATTACATGACTTGTCTGCTGTCACAGAGGGAGTCTGTGACAGAAACAATAATTAAATGCAGATCTTCTGGGCCCCAGTATCTAAGCCACAATGCTCTCATTCTCTCAAGTTTCTGCCCTTGGGATTTGCCTTTCATTGCAGCCTTCCACCTGCCTACAGGGGATTCCCTGCTCTGCAAGGTGAATTTTATCCAGTAACACTGAACAAAATTCTGCCTCTCTCACTTGATCCAACCCCCATGCAAGTCAAAAGGAGTTTGGTTCAAGGGAGAATGCCCATTGAGTTCCTACTGAAAAGGAACACTCATGCACTACCAAGCTGCAGACCTCTGAATGTTAGGAGTGCTGCTTCTGGTATCTAGCTCCTCTCCATGGGGTAGCTTTCGTAATGTTGTTTGAGAATTTAAAGGATCATATCAGATGAAGGGTGTGTTCCTCCTCTTCCTATGACTGTACAACACTAGTTAACACTCATGAGTTTGAGTGCATGAAACAAAGGGAATTAATTTTTCATGTGTCTCAATGAAATTCCTTTTAACCATTTCTTCTATACATAAATTCCCTCCACGCCCCCATCCTCAAAAATCACTTCCTTTTGAACTAGACTAGCATCAGTCCAGTCCATACTTGTTGCTCTCCTTTATGAACTCTGAAATGCTATAAAATATCTGTTCTTAAACTTTTTATCTTCTTAAATAGGTTTTTATCATCTTCCAGGGCAAACAGTAAATGTTTCCCAAACAGGAACATGCCTTTTCTTCAGACAGGAATACTTGAGATGCAGCAAGGAGTCAAAACCATCATATGCTTTTAGAGTTCATCTAGTTTGACCCCCTGCATAACACAGGCCATTAATTTTAACCCAGATCCCCCCCTCTATTGATCCCAAAGACTTAAGTGAAACCAAAGCGTTTTGGTCCTTGGGAAGCTAAACTGTTGTGTGCGATAGGGCAGAGATAAGGAGAGACCGAGGTGCAACCATTGCCCGAGTCCCCTGTGGTGGCAGGGCATAGATTAGATGAGATATGCCCAGATGACCCCCATCTGTGCTACAGAGGAAGGTAAACTCCCTCATGGTCTCTGCCAGTCTGACCTGAGGCAAAATTCCTTCCTGACCCCAAATCCAGAGATCAGTGTGACCCTGGGCATATCTGAACAAGACCTACCAGCCAGAAATCTAAGACAGAAGATTTTCTGTACCACCTCATTGCACGGTCCACCCCAACCAGTATCTCCTCTATAGCCAAGGCAGATTTCTTATGCTTCAGAGGAAGGGCTTGGGGGAGTTAAAACTGTGTGTGAGGGAAATACATTCCTTCCTGAGCCCTACAGATGGACTGGCTGAAGCCCTGAGTGGCTCTCCAGTCAAACATGTTCTCAAGAAGAAAGAGTTCAATAACCAAAAACTGATCCCTAATTCTTCCTCCTAGCTGGGATGTCTTTCTCTGTAATCTGTGTTGACCCTAATCTAGACAAAAATCTCTGGAAGATAGTTATAACTCTCAGAGTTTAACCCTGCTATATCAACCCTCCATACTGAGAGCCTCCTTGCGTCTCTATGAGACATCTTCCTTATTGTCAAGTGTTATCAACTCTTAGAGCTAAATTCCCCAGTGCCATTAATAGATATAACTCCGTTTGAAATCAGGGACGCTTCTGTGAATGAAGAACTTGGCTCCATGAGTTCTCTTCCCAGTTCTTTCTCTGGCTTGTGCTGTGCAGAATGTTAGACAAGATGATCATAATGGTCTCTTTTATCCTTAAAATCTATGAAATTGCTTACCACTCTGCACCTCTATTTCCCGTCTGAAGTGTGGGGTTGATAATGGAAGCCCACCTTGGGAAATCTTCTGTGGGCAGTAGGTTGACACTATATTGCTTTTTACATTGCTCCACCACAAAGTTTAGAAATTGTCAAAGGAAGGCGGCACCTCCTTCCCCTCTTTAACAACAACACGATATTATTTTTCATAGTTCTAACTCCTGTACATTACTTTCCATTTGTTAACTTGGTGCTGCTTCTATCATATACCACACTGTCATCCTGAAGGTAGAGTAGTTTGTCTTCTGCTTGCTTTCCATCTTGTCCCTCTTCTGGGTTTCCCCATTACAGCTGGTGCTTCTTTGTGTAGGTCATCTAAGGAGATCATAGGAATACCTGTGTTTTATTAGAAATACTCCCATAACATACCCTGAACAAAATTCATTATTTACTTCCAACCCTTCCGTGGAACTTTGTGGCTGGCGAGACATGCTAGAGGGTCTTTCCATTTTGAAGTATGTGCTGATTGCCTCCTATTAAACGTTGTATCCAAAGACTCCTAACCTGCACTATCACTGGTGTTGTATACTTAATGCCTGTAGTCTCAGTCTTATGTGTTTGAAATATTCATATCTCACTTATGCCTTGAATGTTGTGACTTCTTCATGATGTCTGACAGTACCATAGTGATTTCTCCTCTTGTCTCCATCCTTAACCCTGTTGCCAGGATCCCACTGAATGGTTGCTGAAGGGTTCTTGGTCAACTTTGCACTGCCTCCTCCGTACACATCTTGATGGCATGCTGCGTGGGGCAGACACGGCATATTTTAAATTTAAAAGAGTCTGGAAAATTAATTTGAAAACAAATTTGACTCCCCCAGTGACGTCTTAGGGTTAGAGTTAAGGTTAGGGTTAGGGTTACACACCCCTCACTTTACTTGCTTTTCTGATGCTGGGAATAAAAAGACTGGGCCTCGTTCACCTCTCATGATGGTTTTAAATGGCACAACTCCAGTGACTTTGGTGGAGTTACACCTGCTGTATGCTGTGGGATCAGAATGAGGCCCACCCTATGGTGGTCTTTAGGGTTCCTTAGCTTAATCACTGTCCGAATGTCACGGCAGCATTGCTTTGTGCTGCGTGTTGTCAGTGACCCAATCCTCATTTAGCCTTGCATTGTCTTAGTGCCTCGTAAGAGTAACCCCTGCTGGCTGATATTGCCACTGCCACTGCCGTAACATGGCAGGTTTATGGATGATGGGCTGGGGTAGAGTTCTCCTCTCCACGCCAAGACACTTCAGGGGAGGGACAATTGAAGACATTAGATTACTGGTCTGTTTGGGTCCTGGGGACAGATGAAGTGGGGCCAGTGGGAATAAATCTCCCCATAGAATAACATCTTTGCAATGCACATACATGTACATTTTTGAGCTGGAAATTCTCTATTGTCTGGACACAAGTAGCAGCCCTAGCTGGGGAAATGAGTTTGATAGCTCCCCAGCCTTGCATCCAACAGCCACCTTGTTTGGATTGGCTGATCAGAGAAGGCCTGATCTTGCCCCCGTTACACTCCCCTTGTAATCAGCAGTTCTCTCTCCATTAAGTCCAGTGGGCACGTGGAAAGGAGGCGAGTGCTGACTTTGGGACCCCTCCCACCTCAACACACATTGGTTTGGGATGAACAGGAGTCTTTGTCTCCTCTGCCTCGAAGTCCCAACAGAAATGTCCAGACATCCTCTTCGGGATTTGCTCTCCACTGCATGCACAGTCAGCAGTTCTCTTTCTCTCTCTCTCCCTTTGTGGTTAATACTTTTTCCTTTTTTTAAGCATCAGACAATCATTCACTCAATGCAATATAAGGCTGTATCACATATGGATCAGCTGAATGTAGAGCTTGTGAACTGAGAAAGCTTCGTGCTGGTACTTTTCTTTAAACAAAGGAAAATGCAAGCACTTTGGAGAGCCCAGTGAAAACAAAAGAAAGCTTGAAACGGGGCTTATGAGATCTCCCCCCAATTAATATTTTTCAGCCATATATACTTTTGCTTTCCTATGAGAGTCGTGGGTTTCTAGGGAGAACAACCCATGAGCTTGATTGTGAAGAGAAGTCACTTGGATGTTTCCTACGCGTTGAATTAAGGGGGCCTTTTGTTGACTCGATGATTTATCAGAAGCCTTAGTGATCCTATAATTATGAGCCTGGCCAGTGGGGATGATACAATAATGTGCCTTTGAATATGTGCATATATAAAACCTGTAGCAGACTGAGAAAAATTAACTCATTACTGTAACTCGTGAATGCGGGCCAGATACCTTTTCAGAGTTCTGTGGTGGCAATAAGAAAAGGCCCAACAATGGACAGTGTATGTGATTCAAAAATTCCAGCTTCATTTCTTTTGTGATTACCAGAAAAGATATTTGGAAGAAGATTTGGGGACCTGTCAAGACCTTTTTATTTATCATCACATTTATTCTTTATGGCGGCACTGGGTAAACACACTGAATTGGAAAGGTAGAACCAAGAGAATTTTTGAAAACCCTCACTGGCAGTGTTATTTATTCATCTGTGCTGGTGCTCACAGAGAGAGCGCTCAAATGAAGTTAATGGGAAATATCTTGAGCTACAGCATGGAACACATCGGTTCTACCTTGGAACATGGAACGACGTAAAACAATTGGCCATGAGAGACTCAGTGACTGAACTCAGGATTCTGAAGTGCTACTGTGTGTCTGATTCTCCTCTCACTCCTCCTCCCTAAACCGTTATCTTCTTATATGTTTCTTACTGTTGGGTTATTAAAAAGGCTGTTCTGGAGCTTGCCCACAATATGTATTTGCTTTCTCCTAACTCCAGATCATTTCTGGAACAAAGATGGCTTCCACTTCTTGTCACCTGACCTTTTACATTGTTTGAGACTTAAAGCTATACTAGCAGTCCATTTAAGCTAGCCCTGCCCTCTCTTGGGAGAGTCCAATCTTCTGTTCTTCTGAGGTGAAAATATGATCATGGTGGCTGAACTTTAAACAAGAAAACAGTCTATCTGACTTCATTGGGATGACTTGTTGGATTATGTTAAGCATGCGCGTCAGCCTCTGCAGAGTCAGACCGTTGTCCTGCGTTCCAGCTAGTTCTGTTCAAACCCATAGCACCTATCCCACCTCCTCTGCAGCAGGTTTGCCAGTCACAAATGGTGGTAAAGGTGGGCTTTCTAATGAGCTTCTTTGGAATGCAATGGTCCTCAATCCAGTGTCCTCGAATCGAGCTCTCCACTGACATAGCAGCTGGAGCTGCCCTGCCAGGAATTACTTGTAAGCAAGCGACACGGCACCTGGTGAAGTTGTTCATTATTGATGTTCAGCCCAAATATTTGATGACCTGCGGGGGCTCAGAGCATTGTAAAGCAGTTCCCTCCCCCTGTTGGGATTGCAAGCTCAGACTCAGTGGTGCAGAGTAATTGAGGCCAGGGTTGTGTCTTGTGCCGGCATTTCACTGAGGCATGTTAGTGTAACACTGTTTTTGCTGACCTGCCGGTGCCAAGGCAGCTTGGACATTGGCGCTCGCCTCTGGTGAGGAAATCTGAGTTGAGTTCCTGGCATGCAGGAGGCAGGAAAACACAAGGCAGTGGCATGGGTGTTGGTGTCTTAGTAGAGCAATGTCTTGAGGAGCCTCTTGCTCTGTTGAGAGGCCATCTCTCCTTTGAGAATGTGGCTAAACTGCTTGAGCCTGGGGAGTATAGTAGGAGAATTACGGTAATGTTGGACACTCTGCATTGGCTTAAAAGTATGAAAGTATTGGCTGTAAATTGGAGATGATGGTACTTGGTGACCACAGGCAGCGCACACCCTCAGGTAACAGCTCACTATGTCCTGAAACATTCTGATTCTATTTTAGGCTCCGTTTGCTCACCTGATGTGCAGCCAGTCTTATTGCATGCCTGGTTACTGTGTGAAGGCTTTTTCTGGTAACCGTAGCAGCAGGGTTGCAGGTGGGGGCATACACAGAGAGGAAAGAGACTAGGGAAGGAATGGGGGTGGGCTTGAGCATGAGTGGTGGCATTTCTGTAAACCCAGCCTGAAGGATCCCCCTAAACATCAAGAGGGGAGCAGGAAAACCTGCAGAATTCTTTTAATACATTATTTTTTAAATAGAATTACAGAAAGGGTGCTTGACCTGGAAACTGACTATTCCAAGATGAGTTACTTCACAGACCAAACAAACTCAAGTTGGCATTAGAATCACAGAATCCTAGAATGTCAGGGTTGGAAGGGACCTCAGGAGGTCGTCTAGTCCAACCCCCTGCTCAAAGCAGGACAAATCCCCAACTAAATCATTGTCCCTTTAAGACCCAAACTGATCTTTCTCATTTGGGTAAAAAAGGAGCATTACCAATGAGTATGAGTTGAAAATCAAAAAGGAGATAGAGCTGTGGAAGAGAGAGCCCTCGCTCAGCTCAGCAGAGAGACCAGTCTGGGCAAGTGGAAAGAAAAACCCTATCTGTAAGAATTACAGCTGGAGCTGAAATCAGCTGACTTTGCATATTATTTTAGCACTCAGGGATGCAGTTCTAGTACTCCGGTGTCAGCACTTGGCCATCTAGAACACAGTCCAGTGTAGACATTTTTTTGAATCCCCTTTGCCTGAGTCTGGTGGAATGCAGGCAGTCTCTGCCTGTCCTAGAGGTGGTGAACCACAAGCCGAGAAAGCAGAGCCACTGGGCAAGGAAGGAGACCCATTTTCAGCTAACGCAGTTTATTGACTGTAAAAAGCTCTTTTTGCTGTCACACCAGAGCACAGGACTTGGCAGAAGAAGAATGGGCAACCCTGAGCTACAGGAGTGAGTGAAGGTAGCTATGTTAACATTTGTGGTCTGAAACTATGACAACAGGCATCCCATAGATCCAGGTGAAACGAGTGGCAGTTCTTCCAGTAAATGGCGAGGTGCAGGGGGGCAGGATGAAAGATATTTCCTGGAGCAAATCCCCATGCATGTGAAGGGAGCAGCCCCAACCTCTGCAGAAGCATGGAGCCCAGGGTCCCCCTAGGGTCTGGGGCAGAAGGAAGCATGCTGTGAATGCACCAGCTGGCTGCTTTGGTTGGCCTCCCTCCACTTGCACTGGCTCAGCATGTGCTGTGGGGCTTGGCCGAACCCACTGCCGGAGTTGACACTACATTTCATTTGCACTTCAGTAGCGCTTGGGAGCCCTTTGTGCTAGATGCTGCATAGCACAGAACGGAGTGGTGTCCACTGCCTGGATGCGCTGACAATCTGAGCATAGGACCAGAGCCGGCGGGCAGATACAGTCCAACAGGGAGAGCACTAGGAAACAGGACAGGAGTGGTCTTGCTAGAAATAGCCGGGTAGCCGCAGCAATATGGGCAGTGGAATGTACCTGAGGGCTTGTACTCCATGCCTCGGCCTGTGCTGTCACAGCTACACTTCTGCTTTGAGCATGTACGTCGGCCTGAGCTGGGAACTCCACCTGTGGCTCTGGCATAGACACACCCTGAGAGTTGAGACCTCTCTCAAAATGGAGCAGCTCAGCCTCAACAGCTGGCACTGGTTCAGGGATTTTGGCTGTTGCCTCCTCTCTGCGGCATTATGGAGAGAACGAAGGGAAGAGCTCTCCAGGCTCCCTACATGCCCCGTCTGGCCCTCAGAGACAGACCCCTCATCGTGACTTTCCCCAGGTCTCCACACGCTCTCAGCGAAACTCTGCGAATTCAGTGTTGATGCAAAGCTAACTACACAATTTCTTGCATTTCTGATGTGTACAGCTGGGGGCACCCAAAACCTATAGCACAGTATGCAGATAGATGTGTGTGTGTATTTGTGTGGGATGCATGGGTGGGGGAAGCAGGTATGTTCTTTCTCTCCCTTTTTACTATATCTGTACATGCAAGGTCTGATTCTCTGAAGTGCTGAGCACTTGAGGCTCCAGCTGAAGTCACTGAGGTTCAGCACCTTTGTAACAAGGCTAGCATAAATCCACATGATTGGCTAGAAGAAATCACTGTTTTGGTTGACGTAGTAGACTCGCTGCTAATGGACTAAGAGGACCGTCGTTCAAGCCTTGGGTCTGGTAATGCACACGGTGCACCCACTGTCTGGGGCCATCGCTGATTGCTTAGACTTGCTGAGGTCTTCAGGTGCAAGCCCAGGTCAGTGTGACTGGACATGCTGTTGGCTTTATTAACCTGCCAAATTCCTTGAAGACCTAGGGAATGAGTTTAAGTGTCTTTGCCCTCTCCATTGCGTGGGTAAACCCACAATCTCCATTCAAAACTGCATGCCACAAACTTTGGGCATGCAAAATGCAGCATTTGAGGCCAAGGTGAAGCCACTTTGAGGAGAGATAGCTCAGTTAGGGCAGAGATAGTTCAGTGGTTTGAGCAATCCCCTGCTGAACCTAGGGTTGTGAGTTTAATCCATGAGGGGCTGTTTAGGGATCTGGGGCAAAATCTGTCAGGGACAGTACTTGGTCTTGCTATGAAGGCAGGGGACTAGACTCAATGACCTTTCAAGGTGCCTTCCAGTTCTATGAGATAGGTATATCTCCATATACACATGACACTTGGAAAATTAGCCCTTTTAAGTCTATTTCTCATACTCCTTTTTGTATGTTGTTGTGTTACCTAATAGTCCATCCTATCTAGACACGTATACTTAAAAAGTAACCCACACCTACATTCAAACAAAAAATCTAGATTTTGAAAGGATGATCCAATCTAGCGATGCTCAATTCTAAGGGGCCAGAAAACAGTCACTAATATTGTGCAAATTCCAGGGTTTGATTCAGTTCAGACACACTCAAGCCCATCGACATTCCAGAGTTTGCAAAACTTTGAAACTGGCTTGCTTGGTGCAGCTGGATATATGTATTCAATGCTGAAGGCATGTATTCAATCGAAAACTAGCATATTGGGTCCACTTCTGACTTGAGTGACCAATTTCAAAGCTCCGACACAGAATATCAACTCCAGACACTTAGCAGATAAAACATTAGCCACTTGTGATAGTTTTAAAATGTTTTCGAATACCAAATAGATTCACAAATGCCAGGAAAGATTCACAGATACTTCACAGAATCAATCCCCCTCTGCCCTTCTCCAAGATTATTGAATTCTCCCCAACCAGATCTAATCCAGACAAATGCCTTGATCCCACCAGGGGATCTGATAGCATAGATCCATTTACCCTTGGGAGTCCAAATCACTTCAGTGAGACTCCACACAACCATAATGGACTGGGCTTGCCCATCTCTTTGCAGAGCTGAAGATACTGAAAGGAGAACTGAAATGTGAGGTGCGGTCTGCAGCATTCTGGCATTTAATGTTTTAAAGTGATGTGTCTTGTAGCATTTTTGTTGTACCACTTTGCAGGCCCTTATCAGCATGGGTCTAACTCCAGCCAAGACAGCTCTCTGGTGCACACGGTGTATTGGGCAAGCTGCCTCCTTTTGACCTGTGTGATCCTCATAGCCATCTTCTCTCTTTCAGGCTCTCCTTATTATTACAGTGCCGCAGCCAGAGGAGCAGCGCCCCCAGCAGCTGCTGCTGCCTATGACCGCCACTGACCCAGGGAGTCTGGAACTCCAGCACTTACTAAACATATCATCCAGGCTGACGGCATCTGATTCCCCATGAAATAACCATGCAAATCAGACTGCAAGGAAGGAAGACAAAAGTATCCAGTAGGAACCCGCTGGCTGAAATTTTACTCTTTAAACTGGGTGAACTAATTATTATTATTTTTTAAATCCATGAAATTCTGGCGATATTAACTGGGCTCTCATACAAAACAAAGAAATGGGAGAAACCAGTTCTGCTACCGTCCCATCTGATTTGAAAGGTGCAGTAGCTGCATCCTACATAAAGCCTACTGATCTCGCTGCCTCTGGTTCTCTCAGCTGCGCCTGGGGACCGGAAGCAGTTCTGACTTTGAGCAGGCCAACTCGGGATGTCTCCCTTAAGGTGCATTGACGCAGGCTGTGTGACTCAACGTGAGCTGTCTGGCTTTTTTTAATTTTTTTGGTAAATAAGGATTGGTCTGCTCAATTTACACAGCACCATTGTAAATAACTTGCTTCCTTGTGTTACTTTTGAGAGTGGCTTAGCGTAAACAGCGACATGGTACAAACGATGAACCGAAAATGCATCTGAAAAATGTGTTTTCAAACTGGTGCACTGATTCAAAGAATTCAGTAAGCTTTAACCGACTTTGAACCAGGTTAACATTCATTGTGGCTATATTTGGGGCTGATGTTACTTCTATATACAGCGTCACAGCTGGCAGCCGTGTGTGAACATGCTATGAGCTGGCACGGAACACACGAGCGACTGAAAGACATGGGCGGTTTGTGACATTTTACTGCTAAATATTTATTTATGTTTGTTTGTAATCATAACTAGCACTGAAACAAATTCTCTGCTTTCAAGTTAAACCACATCAGAGAAGGAATTCCTAATTAATAACCAACTCCTTATGTATATCTATATAGATTACTTGTGAACACCCAATTATTTCTATTTTGTAAAGAAATGAGAAAAATCCCAAGGTAATGATTTTTCAAATTGATATCTCAAATAATATTACATTAAGGGTCACCATGTACACTGAAACATACAAACACTGCATTACAAATCAAACACATGGGGGACACACATTTTGGGATACCTATATGTTTAAATGAAGACACTTCTCAAAGTCATTCGTTGTACCCAGTGGGCTACAGTAAATCCATTCCACTGGAATCCATAAAGTTACACTGGGGATAAATTTGACCCATTAATTCTGTATATTCCCCCTCTCTCTCAAAGAGAGAGCATTAATAGAACCAAGTGACATTTTGTTCAATGTTCTCTACTTCCTGGAGCTAATGAACAGAAGAGAGCAGCTTACAAATGATTGGTTAAGCTAGTACATCAATCAGCACCAATTCAACGGAACCATATCAACTACTCATTATTTCCCGAAGGAAAAGCTTTTTTTAATCCTATATGATCAGCAAACTTCTCGTCTACATAAAGGGAAAATTAGAAGTGTTTCCACTGAAGACAATGGAAAACTCCCACTGACTCACATGGGCTCAGGATCTGCTCCATAGCCTTGCGCAGAGTTGCCATAATTAGTGTGAAAGGGACAAATTCTACCATCCTTACACTGGTGAGCACTTACATGCTGTAGTAATCTGGTTTGGGTCCATGAAGATTTGAGTCTAGCCCAAAATAGGTCTCCTATAAGTGGACAATTGAAGTACAAATATTATTTCCAGAGTAATAACTTTTTAATTATAATTTTATCTTTGTGCTGCTTGTTCTGAATGGATGTCAGCAAATCAAATGGTAGCAATTCAGTGAGTTTTGGCTGCATGTTCCTTCCAAAACCTTTGTACTATATTTAGTATGTCTTCTGATCAGACTCAGAACAGAGACATCTCTAGTTTCCAAGGCAGATAGTCCCTAACTGGAGCCGGGCTCCTGTCCAGGAGTTTAGGTTAGTAAACATCCACATACCCACAGATGAAATGTTCAGAGGCTAATGTGAAGGGGAAAGAAATCCAGGAGAGCTGACTGTATTTTAAAAAAGGCTTATTGAGGGTGCAGGAACAAACCATCCCGATTTGTGGAAAGGATAGCAAATATGGCAGGCAATTAGCTTGGCTTAACAGAGAAATCGTCGGTGAGCTTAAACACAAAAAGGAAGCTTAAGAGAAGTGGAAACTTGAACAGATGACTAGGAAGGAGGATAAAAATATTGCTCGAGCATGCAGGGGTGTAATCAGGGAGGCCAAAGCACAATTGAAGTTGCAGCTAGCAAGAGATATGAAGAGTAACAAGAAGGATTTCTACAGGTATGTTAGCAACAAGAAGGTGGTCAGGGAAAGTGTGGGACCCTTACTGAGTGAAGGAGGCAACCTAGTGACAGATGATGTGGAAAAATCTGAAGTACTCAATGCTTTTTTTGCCTCAGTCTTCACAGACAAGGTCAACTCCCAGACTGCTGCACTGGGCAGCACAGCATGGGGAAGAGGTGAGCAGCCCTCAGTGATGAAAGGACAGGTTAAAGACTATGTAGAAAAGCTGGATGTGCACAAGTCCATAGGTCCAGATCTAATGCATCCGAGGGTGCTGGGGAGTTGGCTGATGTGATTGCAGAGCCATTTGCCATTACCTTTGAAAATTTGTGAAGATCGGGGGAGGTCACGGATGATTGGAAAAAGGCAAATATAGTGCCCATCTTTAAAAAAGGGAAGAAAGAGAACCCAGGGAACTACAGACCAGTCAGCTTCACCTCAGTCCCTGGAAAAATCTTAGAGCTGGTCCTCAAGGAATCCATTTTGAAGCACCTGGAGGAGAGGAAAGTGATCAGGAACAGTCAACGTGGATTCACCAAGGGCAAGTCATGCCTGACCAACCTGATTGCCTTCTATGATGACATAACTGGCTTTGTGGATATGGGGAAAGTGGTGGACGTGATATATCTTGACTTTAGTAAAGCTTTTGATACGGTCTGCCATAGTATTCTTGCCAGCAAATTAAAGAAGTATGGATTGGATGAATGGACTATAAGGTGGATAGAAAGCTGGCTAGATCATGGGGCTCAATGGGTAGTGATCAACGGCTCGATGTCTAGTTGGTAGCCAGTATCAAGCGGAGTGCCCCATGGGTCAGTCCTGGGGACGGTTTTGTTCAACATCTTAATGATCTGGATGATGGGATGGATTGCAGCTTCAGGAAGTTCGCAGATGGCACTAAGCTGTGGGGAGAGGTAGATACGCTGGAGGGTAGGGATAGGGTCCAGAGTGACCTAGACAAATTGGAAGATTGGGCCAAAAGAAATCTAACAACAAGGACAAGTGCAGAGTTCTGCACTTAGGAAGGAAGAATCTCATGCACTGCTACAGGCTGGGAACTGACTAGCTAACCAGCAGTTCTGCAGAAAAGGACCTAGGGGTTACAGTGGAAGAGAAGCTGGATATGAGTCAGCAGTGTGCCTTTGTTGCCAAGAAGGCTAACACCATATTGGGCTGCATTAGTAGCAGCATTGCCAGCAGATCAAGGGAAGTGATTATTCACCTGCATTTGACACTGGTGAGGCCACATCTGGACTATTGCGTCCAGTTTTGGGTCCCCCACTACAGAAAGAATGTGGACAAATGAGAGAGAGTCTAGCGGAGGGCAACAACAATGATTAGGGGACTGGGCCAGGGGCAGCTCTAGGCATTTTGCCGCCCCAAGCACGGCAGGCAGGCTGCCTTTGGTGGCTTGCCTGTGGAGAGTCCGCTGGTCCTGCAGCTTCGGTGGATCTCCTGCCTGCGGGAGGTCCACTGAAGCCA
This sequence comes from Gopherus flavomarginatus, assembly GCF_025201925.1. NCBI lineage: Eukaryota > Metazoa > Chordata > Testudines > Testudinidae > Gopherus > Gopherus flavomarginatus. The sequence goes on from NC_066619.1 coordinate 126,383,152, forward strand.
CTGGACCAACGGACCCTCCGCAGGCAAGCCGCCGAAGGCAGCCTGCCTACCGCCCTCGCGGCGATCGGGAGAGTGCCCCCAGTGGCTTGCCGCCCCAAGCATGCGCTTGACGTGCTAGGGCCTGGAGCCACCCCTGACTGGGGCACATGACTTATGAGGAGAGGCTGAAGGAATTGGGATTGTTTAGTTTACAGAAGAGAAGAATGAGGGGGGATTTGATAGCAACCTTCAACTATCTGAAGGGGGATTCCAAAGAGGATGGAGTCGGCTGTTCTCAGTGGTGGCAGATGACAGAACAAGAAGCAATGGTCTCAAGTTGCAGTGAGGGAGGTCTAGGTTGGATAGTAGGAAAAACTATTTCACTAGGAAGGTGGTGAAGCACTGGAATGGGTTCCCTAGGGAGGTGGTGGAATCTTCATCCTTAGAGGTTTTTAAGGTCAGGCTTGACAAAGCTCTGGCTGGGATGATTTAGTTGGGTTTGGTCCTCCTTTGAGCAGGGGGTTGGACTAGATGACCTCCTGATGTCTCTTCCTACTCTAATCTTCTATGAGTCTATGAATGTAGCCATTATTTTTCCTCTTTTGACAGTTAATAGTTGATAAACATTATTCAGTTTAAAAGGTACATAACAGTATGTGCAGCTCCTTTATTTGAGCAAGCAGTGCTCTCTTCTTTTGAGACATTTTTTCCAAAATCATCCTCTGAATCCTCACTAAATGTTGGGTTATCATTCTGCAGTAGGGCTGTAAAGGGAATTTTCTTTCTCTTGGATAAAGGTGACTTAGAATCCCCTCCAAGTTTCTTTGATTGGCATGTGCACCAACCTGCATGCACTGAGCCTTCTGGAACGTTAGGCTCTTTCGGTTCCCCAGCTGAAGAGAAAATGATGTATCTGCAAATATACAGTTGCAAAGTATCATGGGAGTGCAAAGTATCATGGGAGTGGTAGCTCCATAATTAAGGCTGAGTTGAGTTATGCAGGTGTATATCTAGAGAAATGTCATGACCAGACAGGAAGCTTACAAATTTTCTTTCTCTCTTTCCAGTAACCAGATTACATGTGACCGGCTGCTCCTCTTCTAAGTTAAATAGTGATGGTGCAGCTGTGTTGGTTCTCAGATATTAGAAAGAAAAGAAGGCAATATCTTTTATTGGACCAACTTTTGCTGCTGAGACAGACATGCTTTTGAGCCTCCCAGAGCTCTTCTTCAGGTCTGGGAACCTAACTCACAGTGTCACTGCTAAGTACAAGGTAGAACAGATTGTCATAAATAAAGTGATGGAGAAAAAGAAAAATATGCACCATAGATTAAATTCTCCCCTGAACAGAGGGTCAGCCTGAGGACTACAAGTCCTGTCTGAGCTATATTTTGAGGTTGTAAGTGGCGCCTAGACCTCGGGCTGGCTCTCTGCTTTGGGGTGAGTTTCACCCACTGCATGCACTACCTGGCAGACACGTGGTTTATTTATTTCATAGGAGTGAAGTGTCTTGGAATGTTTAGACTAGATTTGATTTTGTGAGCAGAGTAGACATTAGGTGGCTGGATGCTGGCATGAGCATGCTCAGTAAGGAAACGGTTTTTGTTATGCTAATGACAAAAGAAAGGTATGCCACTAGCACGGTTGGTAAATTTCATCCTGTGGATGTGCCTCAACCTATACAACACACTGAAATACACATGGCTAAACCCTGCTGGCCTTAGTCAATTAAGTAGTCCATTTCAATCCCGTGGGACTATTTCTCACATATGTAAGGTAAGCATGATCCAGCCCATAACCTGTGCACACCATCCTCCTAGAAAATAAATTCATTACCACTATTGGCTGGTATTAAGGAAGGGATTTGCAAAACCACCTGGAAGATCTGGACAGCCCGTTCCCATTCATTTTAATGAGAAATCAAATCCTTTAGGTTTCTTTGAGAATTAGAGCCTGACAGTAGATGGTTGTCTGGGCATCATCAAAAATTACCGCCTGCAATTCTTTATCCATGTGCCTAATGTCCACTTTGTTGGTGCCATGTTCCCCCCATTCATTTTCTAAGCTTCACTTAGCACTAGGTTGTATTAGCCCTTGCTTGTATGAACCACTGCTCGCCACTATGGGTTTGCCGGGCAGTCGCACGCACTAGACAAATCACTTGGCTGTCTTTGCATCCCTCAGAAATGAATTAACAAACAGTCTACCCAAGTGTGTGTGATAGATGCACATGAGTATACTATGCTGTGTGTGCCACACACACACACCCCTTTCAAGCTCATTAGAACCCAGTCTCTGTGTAACAAATCATATTGTAATGACTCTTACCATCTGACCAATGCCCTGACTCCTGGAGCTACTCTGGAATTCCAGTGGAGATCTGAGGTACCTCCTGAACATGCGTTTTTTTTTTGTTTTTTTTTTTTTTTGCATTTGGGAACTGAGCAAGGGAGCTAAATGCATCCCAGGAATCGCATCCATGTTACAAAGCAGTTTTTTAAACTACATATGGGGATTAGCAAACTGCTCAGCTGATATAAATCTGCCTAGTTCCGCTGACTTTGGTTGATTCATCCCAGCTGAGGATCTGGAAATGTGTCTGTCAGGATATTAGCTTGGCCTGGTGCCACACCCTCTAGTAATGAAGTGTTGATAAGAACCCACATTCCTTTCCCTATGCAGTTTTTATAAGGTGTGCAAGGCTTGGCCCACCAAGCACTTTGGTTATTCCTGGTTGCTTTCTAATGCGCTTATACTACTAAGAATAGTGACCTAAGATCAGCAAAAGGGCTGTCTTGGGACGTGATCATGGAGGCACAGTATATATGTGCAATGTACTATACATCTATATGATAGCGATGGGTGAATCTCAAAAGGTTTGGAGGTTTGGCTCTGGTTTGATAAGTCCTATGAAGTGTGGATGCTTATCTGAAGCTCACCCAATTCTTTTGATGTTTCATTCGTCCTTCTCTCTTTTCTTCCACCATCCTCTGATTTGGCTTCCCATTGATCCTCCACACTCCTGCACTGGGGTCACCCTGCTGGCTTCCATCTACACAGGCTCTCCTCCGATTAGCAAACCTTTTGGGTCTTGAAAGGTAGAGGAGGAGGGTGGAGCTGTGGAGAATGAGTGAGCAGTGGTAGCATTATGAGAGGATAGAGACAATGCTGTTCCACATCCAAATCAACAGAGAACATGAGACAAGACCCAAATCAACCAGTGTCAATCAAGGAGATGCTTAGAAAAATTCTGTAGGAACATGACCATAAATAGGACTTTAAAATAGAGAGCTGTATAGTTGACACTGAATTTGCTTAGGGTCAGTTTCCAGAGGCTCAGCTCAGTCAGTGTAATTACCGATGTGTTAACATAAGGCCTCAGTACCCATTGATTGGCATACTCAGCATGTCCCGGGATCAGGCCCTTAGCCTCCGTTGCATTGCACCAAAATCAGCTTTGAAACACGAGCTTCTTCAGCCAGCACCCCATATTCCATGGCAGAATACACAGGTGAAGTGGAGACTGCAGGTGCTGACAAACTCAGCTGAGTTCTTTAGGGCTGATCCTAGAAACTCACACATGAACAGCCCTCTGACATGATCATCCTCAAAGATGGAATCCTGAAATCCAGGGGCAGTTTGCCATTGACTTCAATGGGGGCTCTGCTTTCATCCACTGACTTCAGCAGGGCTTCTGGTTCAGCTCTCTCACATGACCAAGGGGTTTGCAGGATCAGGTCCTTAATTTGTTAAATTGGTGTCATTGCCCTACGTGGAGGGGAAGTGCTGTAATAAGGGATTATCACAGTCCTTGCACAAATCAGACCATGTTCCCTTTGTGGGAACTGATCCACAGCTGAGAGACTCATTTGGGATATATTTAATCCAAATTTTGGAAGAAAACATGGAACGTCCTCATCCTGGGTAAACTTGCTGTGTCTCCTGCAGTACCTTCCCCGTTTATCACCCCGTCCCCCAAATCCTGATCATTTCCATCACCTTGCTCCAAAGTATGAGATTCAAAGCTTTGCCTGTTAGCTGTCAGCCCAGAAAATGGACTCTGGAAGTATGGTGATGAAAGAGTGTGTGTGTGTGTGTGTGTGTGTGTGTGTGTGTTTTGTTTAGAGACACATGGGCAGCGAGGGAATGTGCTGATCTTCGTGGAGACTGCAGGCCCCAGGTATGATGCCTGATTGCTTTAGGCCTGGTGTAAGGAAGCTTAAATTTAAAAAAATTAAAATGAAGGTTGCAACCTGAAAACGTTTTGGGTTCAGAAAAGAAATCTGATTGGTGGTGGTGGAGCGGGTTATAGGCAAATACACATTGTGACATATATTCTCCTTTGTTGTAGAGGCATGTATCCCCTAAACACTAGCGGGAATTATGCACAGGAAAGATTAGACCAGCCCAGTTTGCTTATATCAGGAGCCACTGGGTCTTGAGCCGTCTTTGCTCACGTACTTGTCAGGCCTTCTGCCATATCTCTACTCTTAGCTGAAAAATACCATTCCGCATTTGTGACTATTTTTTTAAATTGACCCATTGTGCTTGGAGTGGGACAGGAGAGGAAGTCATGTAATGAGCTCTCTTATTTTTCAAGCAGGAATACCCACCGTTACTTTAAAAGGTCTGTCTCCACTGCTGAGTTAACTCAGGTGATTGGCACCTGGGTCAAACCCGAGTCACTGTGTCCTCCCTTGTATATGTCTCTGGGACTTTGGGGGCATAGCCCATGAGTCTAAGGGCTGGTCTACACTACGAGGGGAAATCGATCTAAGATACGCAACTTCAGCTACGTGAATAACGTAGCTGAAGTCGAAGTATCTTAGATCGAATTACCTACCGTCCTCACGGTGCGGGATCGATGTCCGCAGCTCCCCATGTCGACTCCGCTACTGCCGTTCGGGTTGGTGAAGTTCCGGGATCGATAGGAGCTCGTTCGGGGATCGATATATCACGTCTAGATGAGACGCGATATATCGATCCCTGAGAAATCGATTGCTACCCGCCGATACGGCGGGTAGTGAAGACGTAGCCTGAGTGCTGCAGTAAGCTAAGCCACTCTGTGGTTCTTTCCCAGTGAATTGTAGGAGAACTCGTCTGTCCTTCTGGGCACACAGAGAAAATGGTAGGAGAATTATCCGCACTGAGTAGTTTAGCCAGAATCCTCACTGCGAAGAGGATGGGTTGCCAGCCTGAGTCAATGTAGCACTTCCCAGGCTGTAGCTTATAGCGCAGCAAGGGCTAGTGAGCCTGGACTGAAAGCAGCACCACACTCAGGTTTTCTGTGTGGGGCCAGGGGCCAGGTTAGAGGCAGCACCTGAGAAAGAGTCCAAATTAACTGCAGTGAAGGCAAATCCTATTTGATTGCATTTGTGGAGGCAAAGGGCTAAATATTCCTGTTTATCAATAGCCAGTTAATTGCTATCAATTTTATACTCCACACTCACTTCCAAATGTAGCACAAGAAATAAAGTCAAAAGCACTTTGCTGTTGGAGTTAATATAACTTGACACGGCAACACCAAATGAAGTACACCATCAAAGACATGCTTGACACCAGAAATACGCACGTTTTAGTCTCCTCTGGCTCGGTTGTCAGCTCTTGCTCTGATCTTTACTTATTAGTTCTCTGCGAAGACAAATGCATGTACGGTGCTTCAGAATAAGAGCCAAAGAGAAGGTGTTTTGCAGGACACCTTTGCAGCAAGAGAGAGAGGGTGTGTACATTTGTTTCCACAATCCATGTATCTTCATGTATCACTATGGGGTTGATCCAGAGTCTATTGAAATCACTGGCACTCTTTCCATTGGGTCATTGTGGGCAGTGGGCATTGTATTCCACTGGGCATTGCATTAGGCCTGATGTTTCCAGACTATTTCTTTTGCTTTGCTCAGCCTTGTATTGGAAGAATCTTTGTCCTGGTTTTTCACTTTCTAGTGGCCTTTGTACATTCTGAAATTACAGAAATGCGTTATATTGCAAATGGAATTCCTTTCCAAGAAAAAACACACTGTGTTTTTTCTTAGAGACAGACTACTTTGTATTCGGGACTTACAGCATCAAAGAAATGCGTTATCTATTGTATCCACCAAAGTCTGTGATGCCTGCCTAGAAGCTTACTTGTTAAAATAAAATAAAAACTGAAAAAAACATACAAACAAGAAAAAAAATCAACTAACAACCCCACCCCCCTAAAATAACAATTTAATTGCCTTTGAAAGTAGGAGATGTCTGTCTCCACACAGAAAAAAAAAACGCTTCTTAAAATGTGTATGTTTTGTATTCTTTTTTTCTAGTAGGAAAAGAACTGACTTGAAATCTTGGTGTTTTTTCCTTAGTGCTGTGTGTTGCTTTTGTGTGTTATAATATTTGAATGTAATTACAGCAGTGCCAATTTGCCAAAGATGTCGAACATATTTTGGGGTTTTTGGTTTGGGCGTTATTTTGGGTACTGATGGGGGAGGTGGGATGGGAATGGGGGGGAATGAGGTATTGGATGAAAGGGAGGGGCGTTTTTGAGGTTTATTTTTGCGTTTGGATTTGTTTTTCCGTTTTTTTTCTTGTCAATACTGGAATTTGTGATTTTATTCTAAGTTAAATGGTTGACTGCAACACTTTTATTTTTTAGATTAGTTGAAGAAACATGCAATAAGATTGGCGTAGTTTCAATATCCGTGTGTCTTTTCATGAGAGTGACTGTTACTTGTGGACATTTGAGTTTATGTAACCTTTATGTGAGATAATTATTTGTAAATATTTACCATAATTTTATTGGTTCCTAAAATAAAAGTAATTTTTTTAAGTTCAAAGATTCTGATTTTACTTTTGTTTTGAGTGTGGCTTCAGGGTCACTTGAAACACATTTAGAAGGGGTTAGACAAACATAGGAATGGTCGAGGTATATTTCATCCTGCCCCAGCATGGAGGGATGGATTTGATGACTTCTTGACATCCCTCTCAGCCTTACATGGCTATGATTGTCTGATCCTAAGTAGAGCCCCTGGGACACCATTGCACAGGGACTCGGTTTCAAGTTTGTAGTCGGCTTCTTTGGCTTCTTCCCCAAAGTCCTAATTCATTTCTGTCCTGAAACATTTGGGTCAGCTCCTGATACCTTTACCTACAATGGGTGGAATTCTGATCCCACTGAAGTCTAGACCCAATGAGGACAACCTTACCCTATGAGAAATCCCGTTGATTTCACAATAACAACTGATTTCAGCAAGACTGCTCACAGATGGCTTGATCCTACAAGGTGCTGAGCACTCCAGTCCCAGCCCAGCAAAGGATCCAAGGACATGCTTTACTTTAAGCACTATGAGAGGTTCCATTTAAGTTAATGGATGAAATCCTGGTCCCATTAGAGTCAAAGGCAAAACTCCACAAGGATGACAAGTGGATTCAATATACATGAGAGAACTTGAATCTGGCAGCAAAGTAACCCAGAGACAGATGTGCAAAAGTTACTATCCATGCAGTTAAAAGAGACTCAGCCTGTGCCACCGGCTTCCTTGCCCCCACCCGGCTTCCATGTGGAGTGGGCCTCTGTGAGGATCAACTCAGAAATAGCTAGAGTGCCTCTGGATAGCCCCTCCTTGGCCTGGCCTCCCATGCAGCAGAACTGCTGCCTCTCTGCAGTATTATGGGTCTTCTGCAGCCCCCAGGATTTCCCCAGTTCTGGGCTTGATCCTGAAAAGGGTTGGGCAGGTAACTTTCCTCCCTTGGGGCAGAACCAAAATTAGTCTCAATGCATCAACAAAGCCCAGCTGCAAACATTGTATTGAGCACGATCCTGTGGGTCCCCTGGGGATTTCAGCCGCTTGTGTTCCATGAGTCCTTGCCGTTGGTGCACCAGGGACCCTACCTGTCCTGTCGTGCAGTCTGTGCTGTGTCGGGTGACGTGTTGCCAGGAGCATGGCAGGGAGGGAACGAGGCCTGTCTGAGTCACAGTTCTCTCCTTGGCTCTTCCTTTGTTTCAGAGTTAATGTGGCCTGCTGCTGGTTTCGATGCTGGCTGGGTATGTGGAAAGACAAGAGCCAAGTATCCACCTATTTCCACCCCATCCTGCCCACTCCCTGCCCACCCACCTGGGAGGCGGAGTAGTCACCCTGGTGAGGCTACTCCCCACCATGGAAGCCACAGATATGCAACCCACACAGGAGACATCTATCAGCCCCTGAGCCTTCCTGTCCAATGATTGAACTGAGGTTTATGATGTGGATAATTAGCCATAAAGTCTCATATGCTGCCATTACATATACAGTAAGGCCCCGCTCCACAAAGCTAGTTAGCCTCCCAGCGGCCACTGAGTTCAGTGGAATACCCTGCAGTGGATCTGGGCCGAATTAACTATTATTAAAAAACACGACAGCATTATTAAATAAGCACTATAGTTAATAAAGGAGTAACTGTCAATTCACATTGAATTATGTATAAAATCATTATTTAAAGGTGACTGCATGGCAGTAACGGAGTCAATGCAGAATATTGTCATTTCTAATGACCTTACATTTTGGCTTTGTCTTACTCTATTGGCAGTAGTTCTGTATTTCTTATGTAAGTCAGTGCATGACATTGGCTACTCTCATTCAGGCTGGTGTCCTCTGCACAACCAGCTCCCAATATCTTGATTCCACCCCAGCCTGAGCGAAGGTTACAAGATCTTCACAATTAACACGTGGCAGGGTAGGAAGTTTCCTTTCTGAATGCTGGGGAGTGCAAGGCAGGGCTCTTATTTCTGTGGCAATAGCCCAAGTTTTAGTTTTGCCCCAAATGATTCTGCAAATAGCCATTCACATTTTTTAGTATATTTGTTTCAGTTATGATCACGCCCCTCCTGTCTTTGCTCTCGGTGAAAAGTCTAGCACAGTGGTTCCCAAACTTGTTCTGCCGCTTGTGCAGGGAAAGCCCCTGGTGGGCCAGGCTGGTTTGATTACCTGCCGTGTCTGCAGGTTCGGCTGATCATGGCTCCCAGGGGCTGCAGTTCGCTGCTCCAGGCCCAGGGGCAGCTCCAGGCACCAGCACGCCAAGCACGTGCTTAGGGCGGCAAGCTGCGGGGGGCGCTCTATCGGTCGCCGTGAGGGCGGCAGGCAGGTTGCCTTCGGCGGCATGCCTGTGGAGGGTCCGCTGGTCCCGCGGCTTCTGCGGACCTCCCTCAGGTGTGCTGCTGAATCCGCTGGACCAGGGACCTCCCACAGGCAAGCCGCCGAAGGCAGCCTGCCTGCCATGCTTGGGACGGCAAAATACCTAGAGCCGCCCCTGTCCAGGCCAATGGGAGCGACTCAGCCCATGCCGCTTCCTGCAGCTCTCATTGGCCTGGAGCAGCGAACCGCAGCCACTGGGAGCTGTGATCGGCCAAACCTGTGATCGGCCAAATCGGCAGGTAAACAAACCGGCCCGGCCCGCCAGGGGCTTTCCCTGCACAAGTGGCGGAACAAGTCTGGGAACCACTGGTCTAGCACATGAGGCTGTGGCCAATTTTAACAAATGTTAAGCAAATACTGAGGAATGGTCACAAAATCCCAAATTGTGAATGCACCCTCCTGAGCACTCGCACTGCTTCTAAGAGGGATGCTCTACCAATCAGGAAATGGACGCAATGCCGTGTCATCTCAGTGTCCGAAACAGCTTACAATGTGAAATACTAACTACACAGTGAACAACAGCAAGAGAATAAGTTACGGAACTTCACAGACATTTGGCAAACAATTGCAAATAAATTCAAGAAAGTCATGATCTGCTCCTGGACAACAGGGGAAGAGCGAAAGAGGCAAAATACATTGGATACATTATTACTCCCTCTGTTCTAAGAAGTGCATCTGAAGATGTGGTTTTTTACCCATGAAAGCTTATGCCCAGATAAATCTGTTAGTTTTTAAGGTGCCACCAGACTCCTCATTGTTTTTATTGAATCCACCATCACTTCAGGAAGACACCCAGATTCATACTCACTTGCACATTAATGCAGCAAATTAGCAGCACTGTGATGCCATCCTGGCAAGATTGAGCACTCAGAAGTCAGGAAATTCTGGAAAAGTACAGTTTGGTCAGCAACTTTAATTCAAGTCTGTAGCACGTGCCATGTATTTTCATGTGTCCATCAGCAACCCAGAGCAGCAGCCTAACATGCCACCTTAAACCCTTCGCACTTGACTCTTTGGACCCATGGCCATGACTTGTTGTCTGTACCTGTTGGACACCAATCCATGGCCATGACCTGTTGTCTGTACCTGTTGGACACCAACCCTCCAAACAACACTTCTCTTTGGCTTGTGCCGGGTGGCATGAGCTCAACCCAGCCCCTCATGCACTTTCTTAGAGCTTGCAGTCCTCTCACCCCCAGGATGGTCTCTTTGAAATTCCCAACCAATCAAAGATTTGAATGGTCTAAACAAAGAATCATAGATTATTAGAGTTGGAAGGGACCTCAGGAGATCATCTAGTCCAACCCCCTGCTCAAAGGAGGACCAATCCCCAAATAGCACCCTCAAGGATTGAGCTCACAACCATGGGTTTAGCAGGCCAATGCTCAAACCACTGAGCTATCCCTTCTTCCCTGAAAGTCAAGCTCTAATTACAGAGGGGCGCCACAGGCTCTGATGGTTGTGCCTAGATTTCTCATTTGACAGGCCAAGTGCCTTTGTTCCTAGATTTTGTGTAGAGAGTGCAGGCGGGGACAAAAGAGTCCTTGGAGCATCCTCCAATCTTTGCACGTCAGGGACAACCAGGCCTAGGGCTCAGATTTTGCGCACCGGTATCCTACAGTCAATCACATATGAGAGTTGTAATTTAGAGTCACTTTCCCTGCTCGGTGCAAGAGAAAAGGGGAGAGATTGACAAATACAACACACACCCCTGTTCCTATTTATAAATTAGTGAAGATGCCAGAAAGCCCCTACATGAGATTTATCATGAGCTAGAGAATGGAGACACTGCTGGTTAATTTCCAAGTCTGGCTCTCAAGAACTGTGTCTGTGTTATCTCCTTCACAAAGCTCTGCAGGCTCTGCGATTCTTATTTCTGACTATAATTTTTATGCTTCAACTCTGTTTGTCAGCCAAACCTTTGAGTGGAGGAGTGCATCTGTTCTGTTGTGTTCAGTTCCCTTTCCCCATAAAACTTCCCACATGCTGGCTGCAAAGCGTCTTTTCGAATGTTGGAGGTACTGCAGCAGACTAAAAGACTTGATAAAGTTTCAGTGTGACGGACAGAGGACATCTCCTTCCCTTTAGGTGTTAGGCCCCATACTGCTTCATTCAACAAGGATGCCCTTCAAACTTGCAAATACACCTTTATTGCAAGTTTCCATACAAATGACTATTGTCTAATATGCCCTGGGATTGTCATTCAAACTTTCCATGAATAGGACATGAAGGCCACTGTTAAACAGAGGAAAATATTTTTGCCCCAGCAGACTCTGCAGAGAAGGGCAATACACAAAACAAAATTTTGATAGTTCCAAATCAAAATTTTTCAGCATCTCTCTTCTGTGGGCAGTTTTGACATTTGTTCTGCTTTGGAGTGCACAAATTTCAAAATGTCAGAAATTCCCATTGAACGAAAATTCCATCTTCTGATCAGCTCTGCTGGTCACCTTTGTGTCAGGAAGGCTTCCTCTGCTTCCCATCTTCAATGTGTGGTCACATGATTTGTCCCCTCCCTGCCCCCGCCACCTGGAAGTGAATAATCTGGTTTATAGCCAGTCAGAGACCGATCTGGACTGAGGTGCACTGGCAGAGTCCACTTGGAGTGCATGGGCCTTCTGCTGGTCTTGCTGGTAATATCTGCTGTGTGACCCCTGTGAAGGCAAGGAGGAGGAAGAGGGCACACCGCGGAAGCAGCAAAGGCTGCGGTTAAAGACCACAGTGCAGAAGCAGCATTGCCAAGGTCGCAGAACACCCCAATCACAGGCCAGGAAACACAGTTGGTGCTCATTGCGTTTTTCTGAGTTGTGTTATTTTACGTTTTACAGCAGAGCTGAGAGATTTTTAAAGACTCAAGCCTTCCCTTTCCCGCGTTCTTCTCTGCTTGCTTCTTTCCTTCCTCCCTCAGTGCCCATCCTCCTTTTCTCCTCCTCGGATGCCCTTCCCCCACAGCAGTTTTCCACAATCCGGGCAGTGTTGTTTCAGTGGGCAGTGGCTGAGATTTTCAAAAACGGAAGCACCTGATGCTAGGTTCCTGGTCAGGTACTTAGGCACCTGTGGGGAGATTTTAAGGGTGAAGGAGCTCAAATCCCATTAATATTACTATTGCTAGCCATTTCTAATATAACACTTTTCATCAGTAGATCTTAAAGCCCTTCACAATCTGTAACGTATTTATCCTCACAACTCCCCCATAAGGTTGGGCCATGCTGTCAGCCTGTGACGGGTGTAGCTATCCCGCACCAGCCCTGAAAGGCTTAACTGTGCTTTGCTGGCAGAGGAAGCCCCGCCCCTTCGACTCTGCTGGGCATGCTCAGCCTGGAGGCAGAGTATAATAGGAAACAGCCCAACTCAGTCTGGGCAGGCTGCTGGAGACGGAGGATGCAGACCGCAAGCTCTCTCCAGGGAGCTGCTACAGGTCCCAGTTACAGAGCCATGGCACATAGAGCTCCAGATGGACTCCAGGTTGCCTGACAAGCCCAAAAAAGGGACTTCACCTGCAGGAGATATGACACTTGAGAACCCCTGGGGAACCGTGGAGCATTGCTGATGGAGAAAGGGTAGGAAGCAGCCCAGGGAACTTAGACTTTTCTCCGGTGAGTGAACCGGGGAGCCAGTCAGCGTGTTTTGGGAGGATCCCTGCTGACTCAGTGGTGAGCACCACCACCACCTCCAGAGCCTTGGGATGGGATTTAGAGGAGCAGGGAAGGCCTGAGTCCCCCTACCCTGGGTGCCCCACACCCCTGAGTGGCATCCCAATTCTCCAATGGGCCAGTAGACTACACAATTCTACAGAGGGGGGTAACTTCAATGGCTCAGGCTATTAGGCCACACTGCCCTGAGCAGAAGGGCCGACTTTATTGACTCTGGCCATTAGGCCATGCTGCCTTGAGAGGAAGGGCTGCTTAATTGACTCCAGCCACCACGTTTTATCATCAGAGTCACAAAAACAGGACCTAATGGGCTGCTATACAGTTTTTTTCCCTTCTTCTCATCATATGTGACCTGGCATATGGGATAGACTGTACCTAATCCCACTACACAGATCCATTGTGCAGATGGGAATTGAGCCATGGAGAGGCTAAGTGACTTGCCGAATGTCACATAGGAAATCTGTGGCAGAACAAAGCATTGATGCCAGGGCTTCTTGGTGCTCCTAAAGCCCTTAGGTCAGGTGCATAGCCACGAGTGGGCCACCCACTTAGCATCCAGGCCAGATCAGAGTCCCCCGAATCCACAGGCTGGGACTCATGACACTGGATCAGTGTCTGTCAGCCCAGCTGCGATCCCCTCCTGCCCGTGCTGTGCACTGCTGCCCCATTCTCTGGCCCCAGTGCTAGCCCAGCAGGTGGTGTGCCTTGTGGGGGTGGGTCTGGGCGGGGCTAGCATTGGGTCCGGAGACTGGGGCAGCAGCGTGCAGCACCGGAAAGAGGGGAATGTGGCCTGCTGGGCAGACGGACACTGAGCCAGGGTCAGGAGGGGAGGGATGCCATAGATGTGTGGCTAATGCTAATATTAACACCATCAGTTTGCAGCACTGGGAAAGTCGATCACACCTGAGATAAGACTTCTGAATTCTGTCCTCTCCCTCTATTAAACCCATTGTAAACAATCCCTGATAATGCTTTAAAATAATGGTACATTACTGTAACAATGCTTAATTAGAGTGGAACTGACAAATGGAGCCATCATGATTAATGTTATTCTAATGAATACATCTGCAATTTGCTATAACACACAGAAATGTCTGGCTTCCCAGGAACGCCTGAGATACAGAGTGACTTTTATATTCATGGGGCTATAAGACATCCTTCCAAAGGAATCCTAGTGTAATTTAGCATGAATTACTGTCCATTTATCAGACACCGTGATCCAACATAGCAATTTATCGAAATCCTCTATGTGCGGTATAGACTCTCTTCTTAGAATACCTGCTAACGGAGGAATCCTGTTAAGGAAATACATTTACTGTACATCATTAATGCTCAGTGCATTAAGTGGCCTTTCAAGTAAACGGCGTTAAATAAACTCTTCTTTAATTTCCCAGTTTAACTTTTTTTCCGTTAACAAATACATTAAGGCTGTATTCATTTACATATAGCTGAGGCAGGCACAGGAGAATGAAATGTTCAGTCAGTGAAGCCAAGCGTGGTTCCCAATGTATGTACCATACGAAGGTGGTGGGAAGGTAGAAAAGGCTAACTTTCTAGCCTTTGGCCTCTAGAAGGTTGGGTTCAAATCCTGTATTAGTCATGAAAGAAAACAGGTTTGCTGGGTTGAGCTCAGGGGTGAAAGTAACTTAAAGGACTTACCAGTACGCCGGAGTCCTGAGTAGGGCCGTGGCCTCAACTGGAAGAGGTGGGACTTTTAAATCAAGATTTAAAGGCCCCGGGGCTCTGGCTGTGGCTGGGAGCCCTAGGGCCTTTAAATCACCCCCAGAGCTACCAGCTTCAGAGGTGGCTGGGAGCTCCGGGGCTAAGTGGAGATTTAAAGGGCCCACGGCTCTGGCCGCCACTACCGCAGCAGAGCTCTGGGCCCTTTAAATCGCTGACAGAGCTCGGTTGCTGCTACCCGGGGGGTCCGGCAGCCGAGCTCGGGCAGCACTTTAAAGGGCCTGGGGCTCCCCACAGTGGCAGGAGCCTCGGGGTAGCAGCAGTAGGGCTCCAGAGGCAGTTTAAAGGGCCTGGAGCTCCGGCCACTGCAGGGAGCCCTGGGCCCTTTAAAATGCCAGCCTGGGTAAGCCGATCCTGCCCAGCGTACTGGCTCTTGCTGGTATACTGTACCAGCTAGTACCGCCTTACTTTCACCTCTGGCTGAGCTGGCCTCTTGGTCCACCACCAGCGGAGGTTTGACCTAAGGATTAGCCTCTGCTCAATAGACAGGCGTAGTAAATAGGACAGAATCCTTTGAAATAGTTTGTGAGCCCTCCAGTGGTGCTCAGCATGGTCTGTGGTTTTGCAAGCAGTCAGAGCCGCAGTCTGTCAGTAGTTAGGGCTGGCATGTGTGAGCATCATCAGTAAACACTGGTAGTGGGACCCCAGCTGTCTCTGTGTGGTTCCGTCACATACAAATACTGAAACCCCACTAGGAATAAGAATGCAGCAGGACACTCCAGGCCACCGCACCCCAGCAGTTCCCCAGACTGCGCCATCCCTACTGGCATCCACCGTGCTGTGGATGCCTCTCTCTAACCTCCAGGATAGCCATTGTCTTCCTGTCCCACCTTCCCACTATGGCTTTCCCACAGAACAGGCCACCTCCAGGGTTTAGGCTGGCTCCACTCCGGCCGTGGTCTGTTTCCAGTCACCGCTGCAGCCTGCCAGAAAATGACAGCCTAAAATCGCCAGTCACCAGAACAGTTAGCACATTGGTCACCATAGGCCAGGGCTTGTGTGAAGTGCCTAGCATAGTGACAGCAGGGGGGACTAGAGCACTGCCGGGATCTCAGTATAATGTGGAAATAGTAGCCTTGCTCACCCTTGAGCTCATGTTCCCATATTTCATAGAATCATAGAATATCAGGATTGGAAGGGACCTCTGGGAGTTCATCTAGTCCAACCCCCTGCTCAAAGCAGAACCAATCCCCAACTAAATCATCCCAGCCAGGGCTTTGTCAAGCCGGGCCTTAAAAACCTCAGCACAGATAGATGCTCACTGTGTATTTCCTCTCTTGGGGCAAAGAAAGGCTGTAAGCCAGAGCATAAGGCCTGCCAGCTTCAGATGCCTGAGCAAGATAA
This sequence comes from Gopherus flavomarginatus, assembly GCF_025201925.1. NCBI lineage: Eukaryota > Metazoa > Chordata > Testudines > Testudinidae > Gopherus > Gopherus flavomarginatus. The sequence goes on from NC_066619.1 coordinate 126,399,014, forward strand.
AAGTCCTCTTATTTCTACTGTCTTCTCAGATGTCTCCTTTGATAATCAGACCTTCCTGCCTTTGAGATATTTGAAAATGGGCTTTGGTTGCTATTGCCAGTCTCCGTCATTCCTGGGAAATAACTGTCCTAGCCAGATTCCATGTTCTTGGGAAGTGCAGTGGAATCTGTGTTTTTTACTTCTGCTGTCGGAGAGGTTCACGAAGAGCTTTTCTGGTTTAAGTAGAGACACGCAGGGTCTGCTTACGTTAACAGACAATGGTCTGCTTGAAGGAGTCAGGATTTGCTTCTCAGTCAATCTACGGGGGTGTTTTACACACAAGATACGGGATAAATGTGGATTTTTGAATGAAGAACTACTGTGTATTTATAACACAACTCTTAGTGCTGAGTGGGAAACTGTTTTCCCAGCCTGGGAAGATATTCAAGATTTGAAAAAAAAATTCCCATTGTGACAAAGTTCCTCTTCTACCTTGGCGGGTCCTGCGCTTATTGGCGGATTTGCTCACCTCAGTGATCTTCCCCTCTGGTGGAACCCACTGTCTGGGACAACTCCTCCTGTGTCTGATCAGGAGTTGGGAGGTTTGGGGGGAACCCAGGCCCACCCTCTACTCCGGGTTCCAGCCCAGGGCCCTGTGGATCGCAGCTGTCTATAGTGCCTCCTGTAACAGCTGCATGACAGCTACAACTCCCTGGGCTACTTCCCCATGGCCTCCTTCAAACACCTTCTTTATCTTCACCACAGGACCTTCCTCCTGGTGTCTGGTAACGCTTGTACTCCTTAGTCCTCTAGCAGCACACGCTCTCATTCTCACTCTCAGCTCCTTGCGCCTCTTGCTCCCAGCTCCTCACACGCGCAACACAAACTGAAGTGAGCTCCTTTTTAAACCCAGGTGCCCTGATTAGCCTGCCTTGATTGATTCTAGCAGCTTCTTGATTGGCTGTAGGTGTTTTAATCAGCCTGTCTGCCTTAATTATTTCCAGAAAGTTCCTGATTGTTCTGGAACCTTCCCAGTTACCTTACCCAGGGAAAGGGGACCTACTTAACCTGGGGCTAATATATCTGCCTTCGATCACTCTCCTGTAGCCACCTCTTGAGGGTGAGACGCCGCGGTGGGCCAGCCTATACTCCTCCCTGATTCCAAAGCCCGCCGGGGATATCAGTTGGCGGCTCCTTCACGGGGTCGTGAGCATGGGCGTGTACTTGGTGCGGTTTGCCCTTATCCCAAACACCTGCCCCTTTTGCGGTATGAAAGAAACCCTGGCGCACATTTATCTAGAGTGTGCCAGGTTGCAGCCCCTATTCCGGCTCCTCTTAGATATATTATTACGTTTTTGGGTGCACTTTTCCCCTCACCTGTTCATCTACGCACTCCCCATCCATGGCCCCACAAAGTCGCAGGATCTCCTTATCTGCCTCCTCTTAGCCCTGGCCAAACTGGCCATCTACAAAACCAGGGAGAGGAGGTTGGCAGACAGGATTTCCTATGACTGTGGGGCCTGTTTCCTCCCCTCCGTCCGTTCATGCACCTGGGCAGAGTTCCTCTGGGCAGCGTCTGCTGGCTCCCTTGATGCCTTTGAGGAGCAGTGGGCGTTGTCTGGGGTTCTCTGCTAGGTGTCCCCATCAGGTTCCCTTCGTTTAGCCCTATGACCTCATTCCCGATCCTGTTTTTTTCATTAGTTGTCCCCCGGAATTATTTGGTATCATGGACCTGTGGATCCTCACCTTAGGCTGGGCGGAGGTCATTTCGCAGTGGGCGGGCTTTGCCTGCCCACTTCCTGGATACCAATAGGATCACTCTCCTGTAGCCATCTGGCCTGACCCTGTCACACCGTTGAAAATCTGGATGAAAGGTTAAATTTTGAATTTTTTTACAAAGTGAAAAAAATATCCTTGTGGGTCCATCAAAAGGTTTCATTCCAATAGTTTCAAAATACTTCACTGTGATTTTTGACTGTTTACTATAATTAGCTTAAAGATCACAACAAAATGTCATTTCAAACCAAGACATCAACATTTTTCACTGTGAAAATGTCAAAATGGGATATTTCAACAACAGAGAATCTTCTTTCAACTATTTTTTTGCCTCAAGACAGTCATCAAAACAGACCTTTTCCAGTTTTGATGAATGGGCATTTTTTAACAAGAAAAAAATTCCTGATCCCCTCTAAGGATATATATTTATTCTTCATCGTGTTTCCCACTGGGAATTTTCAAAGTTTGTTCCAATTCCAGGTGTCCTAGTCTTTTCTGTGGTGTTTAAGTTGAAAATCAGATGTAAGCCTTATTTATAGGAGAATCTGATAGCAATCTGTGAGCATCTGCCCCTGTCTTTACTTGGTATCTTTAAACAGTAAGGTGCAATTTCCCCCTAAAGGTAGAAAATAATGTGGCAGTATTCCTTTCAAATAAACCAAATCACCTGGTTTTCAAAACCAAAGGTAATTTGTTTTCTGTTTCCCTGGGCAACCCAGGGAAGAGTATGTGAGGATGTTTCATTCCAGAGGCAGAAACAATAGTTATATCTAATGATTTGTCCACATCGCTGAACGGCTAGCAAGTCATCAGAAGCAAAAGTAAGCCACAAACATAGCGTCCGCAACAAAAAAATGCCGCAAAACCAAAATTTAAAGCTATACACATTTTATACTGGAACCACTGGTCTAAAATGAACCTGGCAGTTGGGAACATAAGTAGATAACTGTCTGATGAAAATCTTAATCCGTGCATCTATGACTTATTTTTGTGAATTCTAATAAACAATGTTGCTATTCAAATAAAACCCACACACGTTTGGCTGTTTTGAAAATGGCAGTGCATGTGTATCTCTCTTTGCCTTACAATAACCCAGTTTAATATTTTATTTCCATTATGCAAAATCCTCCCATCCCTGGAAGCCTGTGTTCCTTCTTGTCTTGATGTGCTCTGCATGTGCTAATGGCAGGGGTTGATAAATAAAACCAGAAGGCATGGGATTGTTTGGCTCAGTGACTTACTCACTTCTGGGACCACAGTTCTCAATTCATTGACTAAAAAAATCATTCTGATTAGCTGACTATAAAAGATGCAAAGCGAAATAAATTTGGTGTCCCTGCTTGGGAGGATTAGATGCACAAAAGTTCGTGAATATTGATCAGATCTGAAAAAGAAATGCAGTTTTGATGGGGAAAATACCAACAACTTCTTGGATGCTCACTGATCATTCAGAATCAAATGCAAGCTTTCCTCTCCAAGTTTCTCCATAAAGAACCAGGATAAAGATATAAGGACAACATTTTTATGACTTGTGAGATGCTCTCCAAAAAGGTTCTCATGAAATAGCTGGGTGAAGAAATCTATGAAGCAGACTCCCTATTTAATATGTTAATGCCAGATCTTTTGCACACACCATTTTGTTAAGCCCTGTTTGGAGAGCTTCTCATGTGTCTCATAAACATATTGTTGATGTAAGCAGGGTCTGAATGAGCTTTCCCCTGATGGCTAGTGATGAGCTGGGGAAAAGACTTCAGGAATGGACTGTATTCGCATAGACATGCCTACTCTGCCTCGGCACGCAGCATGGTGGAGCTGCTTTGCCACAATGACTTTTGGCTGGTGTTAGGTTACAAATCTCTTTTGTTTTGGGAGCAGGGATAATGAAATGTTGTTATCCTTATTGTACCAGTAAAGGGCAGCAGAATTGTACTTATCCTGCCCTGATTGAGGGCTTCCCCTTAAACTGAACCTCACTCGCTAAGCAGTGGGTAAGGATACCACATGCTCATGAAGGAAAGGTCTGAGTAAAGGATTGTAGCCTCAGAATGTGTCGCTGGAGAAGTGGCAATGAGCAAGCAGCAGAAAACAGCCAGTTGCAGAGGTGCACAATGACTTCAGAGACATTGCTTGATGGGGAAGTGGACCTGTGTGAACATCTCTCTCAATTCTGGGCCTTTGGTAACCAAGGATAGCCAACTGGGAGTGGGATGCAGCGGAGGGAGAGGGGAATGAGGTATTAAAGATACATTGGTTCATTGGCCTTTCCCACTGCACGGTGGGAATCTGCGTCAAAGGACACTGCCCAATGTGCTGTGAGGTTGGGTTTGCTTATGGTCACATGCATTTGAATGTGGTTGTGCTGTTTTCCCAACTAAAGCTTGGTTCCCTTTTCCATTTAATAAAAATTCTCTTGTGTTATACATAGACTCAACGCTTGCGAGTGGGGAAGTATTGTCTCTTAGTGAGACCCAGGGTGGTGGTAAGTTTTCCCGGATTGCTGGATGAGTGCTCAACCTGGTTCTGTTAAGAGGAACCCCTAGATATTGAACCCAACTAGTAGTGGATTAACAAATTTGTTGCCTCTAGGACCTCAAAAAATTGCCACCGCTCCCCCCTCCCAGCTCACCTCTGCTCCCCCACGGCAAGCCTGGGAGCGAGGGGAAAGAAGCGGAACTGTGGCGCTTGGAGTGATGGTGAGCTGGGGTAGAGAGTAGTTCCCTGCCCCGCCCCCCCGAAGAGTTACTCCCTGCGCCCGCTGGCCCCAGGTCACCTCCGCTATCCCCCGAGCGCGCCGCTACTCAGTTCTCCTCCCTCCCTCCCTGTGCTTTTGTGTGGTAAGCCTGGGAGGGAGGGGGGAGAAGGGGAGTTGAGACTGAAATGACAGACACAAAGTGACCCGCACTGTGGACAGATTTGGGCCACCTCACTTTTACTGCTGAAAATTAAGACTGTAAGTTCTTTGGCACAGAGTCTGGCTTTTTGTTCTGTGTTTGTACAGTTCCTAGCACAGCGGGGGTGCTGGTCTGACTACCCACCTATAATAATAACAAGTAACAATTTGTTGTTACTAGTGATACTGAGTCCAGGGAGTGAGATTTCCAAGCTAGCGGGTGGAATCTTACGTTATATTCAGCTTGGTCCCTCATGAATATTTTTTTGGTGTCCTTCGACTGTGGCTTTTTGTGGTAAATTGCATCCCCTGAATGGACTTTGGCAAGTGGCTAAATGTGATTTCCTTTGCGGTGACATTTCTGGGACACCCACACAGAGAATCTTTTCACATTCTGTCTCCGGAAAGTGTAATTAAGTCCTGACAAAATTCAAGTCTAGATATCATACTCCTTCAAGCAAGTTTGCATTTATTAATCTTTTTTTTTTTTTTAAAGGATTCTAGGATGAAACTCTAGAGATGTGCCATCTCATTTCCAAGGAGGTCATGGGAGACAGCAGGCAGAGTTACACTGTTAAATTCATTCCATTATTCACACATGTACACAATAAAAAAAAAAAAACAGAGGCAATACAATTAGCTATGCAAACTCCATAATCCAGCACAGTATCAAAGGAGGCAAAGTACTGGAATTCAAAGCAAATATTACCATGTAACACTGGATCCAATACTGAAAAGCCGATGACAGAAATAATATTGAACGATATTGTCCTGAACATATTGAAAGCCCAATAGAAATTTAGCTTTTTGTTCTAAGTTAAATTTGATTAAGGAATGGAGAAATGCCGTCTCAGCAGAAGCCTGGGCCTCGGCGTCCATTTCAGAAAGGTGCAGAAATTCTGACCAGACCAGGTTGTTCGTTCTTCTGCAATTCCAAAGAACAAGAGTCACAGACATGCAGAAGTGTAGCGTGGAAAGAGTCTCACAGGTGAGCTGCCATCCGGAGTAGCATTTGAGCTCACACTTCCAGGATAGACTGTAGCTTGGTGGAGGGATAGCTCAGTGGTTTGAGCATTGTCCTGCTAAACACAGCATTGTGAGCTGAATCCTTAAGGAGGCTTTTTAGGAATCTGAGGCAAAAATCTGTCTGCGGATTGGTCCTGCTTTGAGCAGGGGGTTGGACTAGATAACCTCCTGAGGTCCCTTCCAGCCCTGATAATCTATGATACAATATCACAGCACACACAGCTAGCCAAGAATAGGTCATCTGTTACTAGTGTGTTGTTAGCACTACAAGTGCCAACCAGGATCAGGGCCCTTTTATGCTACTTGCTATAAAAACACATAGTGAGACAGTCAAAGTCCCAGAGTTTACAATCCAAATTGACAAAGCAGAGAGATAGGATGAAGTACTAATTTCCTTTTTGCAAAGGGGAAATTGAGGCACAGAGTGGTTGACTGATTTGTCCCCTACAAGGAGTCTGCATAATTATCAGAAATTCACCTCAGGTCTGTCCTTTAACCAAAAGCCCCTGCTTCCTTACAGGCAATGAGCACTTTCCAAGTGACCACCATCCAGGGTGTTATTGTCCCAGCTGCCACGTTATGGTGGGTTAGTTTGTGCCCACATGGTTGCTAGAAACAACATCGCCTGGAAACATATTTTCTGTTGTATATTGTCACTGGGTGACACTGGCCCTTTAAGCGGGTAAAGGCCAGTGCACCTGTGACTGGTCAGTTGACCGCTCTAGGTAGGCCTCAGAGAGGGCACCTGGGCTCTAGAAGGAGCAAGACTGGATCCCTGGGGAGTCCAAGCCTCGGAGGAGACAGACACAGGAGGTGTGAGCGAGAGCTGCCCTTGGAGACCGGAAGCAGCCAGGAAGAGCTGACAGGAGTTGCTTGGGAAGCAGCTACAGGAGACCCAGCAGAGAGAGCTGAGTGTGGCTGGGAGTTGGAACAGGACTGTTGGTGAGACCTGACCCAAGCTGGGGCCTCCCAATGAGTGCAGTCTCAGGCCTCTTGGCAAGAGGGGATGATCCAGGTTAGTCAGGGGAAGCCCAGAAGCAAGGAGGTTGTGGTGAGGGGGCGAATGCCCTGGGCAGGAAGGCCTGGTGGAGTGGGACATTGCAGGAGGGAGAGCACTTGGGGCATAGACCTGAATGAACGGCTTTGGGAAGATAGTCACTCTCGAGCAGGGAGTGCTGGAGTCGGGGGCTCTGAATCAGGGGCAAAAGGAACTGGGACTGCTGCTAACTCTTGGGTGGGTGACCTGGAAGTGATGTCCCTGGAGAGGCTAATGGGAAAGCCATTGTACATTTATATGGTTACTGTGGGAACTGGAGATTCGCTTTTACTCCAAAGCTTTGGGGAGTTACTGCCCTGATGTATATGATACATGATGCCTGGAGGAGACCTTTTTACTGGACACAGAGACTGTTGTTCCTTTCATGGGAGGAAGAAAAAGGAAACTGAGGCAGAGCACCGGTCATGCCAAGGCCTGCCACAGGACAGTGCTCCAGGTGGGGCCATCCTTTGACATACTCCCAATTCTTGTTCACGCTAACTCCTGATGAGTGAGGACAATGCATGTCACCATGATATGGCAGTCTTGGGCGCACTGCATTTTTTTATTTTTATTTTTGGTACGTATTTTGCTATATCTTCCTCCACTGGAACAGAGTTCCGCTAACGCTTTGTAGGGCAGTAAGTCCAACGTCTATCTCTAGTCAAACAATTCAACAAATAAGAAGAGAAAAATTCTACAGTTTGGGATTTTTGAAGGCGCTAAGAACTGGCCTGACTCTGCTTCCATTGAAATCAATGGGAATTTACCATTAACTTCAATGAGAAGAATTAGGACAACATTGAGTGCTTTTGACCTGTTGAGTGTCAGGGAGCCAGGAATAATGAGCTGACTTTGCCGAAGAAACCTGTTTGCTTGTTCCAAAATGATTGGCTGTCCAATTTGCGCTTTAATAAAGCAGCTGATACATTCTGAATCGCAAAGTATTCCTTGAAAAATGAATTTAGTGGCTTGGATAGGAACGGTGTTAGGTGGATTGAAAACCGGCTAAAAGATCATTAACAAAGGGAAACCTATTCAGATGTGGGAAAGTGTCTGATAAGTGACAGCAGCAGTTGGTATTCGATGCAATCTTCATTAATAATCTGGCAGACAGTGTTAACAAGTTGTAGCATGGACTTTGTGAGTCAGACTCATAGATACAGTGACAAGAGGAGGGGCAGAAAGAAATCAGAATCAGCCCTGGGTGGGAAATGATTTTCTCATCTGCAAATATTTTTCAGAGTTTGAAAGATTTTTCCCATCTTGAATCAGAGCAGAAATCTCAAAAATATTCATGAAGCAGAAAAGAAAATATTTTTCAGTTCAAAGGTTGTTACAATACTTTCAAAATGTTTGGTTTTCATTTTGACCTCTTTCTTTTTTTTCAACCTTTTCTTTTCAGTCTAATTGGCTTAAATTTCTAAACAAAAAGTCATTTTGAACTGGAAAACCTGATTTTTTTGTTTGTTTCAGAAGTGTCGACAACTTCAATTTTTTCCCCTCAACATTTTTTCGAGGGTGGAAATTTGTCAAACCTGACCCTATTTCACAAACAGTTTTGGTTTCAACAAATCAGTTTTTTTGAATGGGGAAACAATTTGTTGAAAATGTCTCAGCTAGGAGTCTAGTCAAGATTCTGGGCTGTTGACTTCAGTAGATCTGTACTAGCTTACATTGGCTGAACCCCCAGCGTGCTGACTTCAACGAATCTATGCTGACTTGTGCCATCTGATAATCTGGCCCATTTTATTCAGTTCTGGGTGCCATACTGCAAGAACAACTAAATATTATCCGAATGCTGGAAGGAAGTTTTAAAAAAGCCATTTCTCTCTTCTTTTTCCCCCCTGATATAAATAAATATTCCTTGGCTAAGTGTCAGCTCTAGGATATGAGGTGGGGATGTCACATCTACAGTAGAATCTCAGAGTTACGAACACCAGAGTTACAACTGGACCAGTCAACCACACACCTCATTTGGAACTGGAAGTGTGCAATCTGGCAGCAACCGAGACCAAAAAAAAAAAAAGTATGATGGTTAAAAGCAACATTTTTCTTCCGCATAGTAAAGTTTCAAAGCTGTATTAAGTCAATGTTCAATTGTAAACTTTTGAAAGAACAACCATAACATTTTGTTCAGTGTTATGAACATTTCAGAGTTATGAACAACCTCCACTCCGGAGGTGTTCGTAATGCTGAGGTTCTATTGTATAAACATTTGTAAAGAGTCTACGCCAAGGAGGGTAGGAATTTTTAGGGTGATGCATAGGGTCACAACCAGAACTCATGGGATTATAGGAATGGGTTTTATTTAATCCTTTCTCCCTCCATCTCATTCCATGGAGGTGAGACAACCAAACTGAGCCTTCAGAAATGATGCCTGGGAGATGGATGGATGAGCAGGAACTACCATGCATAGCGGGCACCGCGGAGTTCTTTGTGGGCCTGTGGAAGAGACTTTAACTCATTTGGATCCTTACATGATGGATGCTACCATTCGACAAAGGAAGGGGCCTACAGTCCCTTCTGGAGAAGAATCTACAAGGGAGCTGACTGCTACTAGGACAATTATTATGAAAAGAATTATATGATGCCACTAGGAGCTGCAGGTGCTTAACCTCTTTGAAAACCAGTGCGCTTTTAGAGAGGCTGTGGGGTACGGTGAAGAGGGCATTGGGCTGGCACCCGGCAGAGAATTCCTGGCTTGGTCACTGCTCTGTTGCGTGACCTTGTGTGGAATCCTTTCCCTCTCTATGCCTCGGTTTCCTCTCCCCTACCCTCTTTGTCTGCCTTGCCTATTCCATGGGGTTAGCTCAGGCCAGGGACTGTTTCTGACTAGCACAAGGGGGTCTCAGTCAAGGTTGAAAATTACAAGTGCTACTGTAATACAACTGATGATAAAAAGTTCTATCTTGGTGCCTAGGTTTAGGAGCCTAACTCGGCAGCCAGGCTTGAACATGCTGGCCTCAGCTCTTAGTGCATGTAACGAGACCAGCATTGTATGTCATTCTACCTTGCTGTAAGAACATAAGAATGGCCATACTAAGTCAGCTCAATGGTCCATCTAGCCCTGTGTCCTCTCTTCCGATAGTGGCCAATGCCAGGTGCTTCAGAGGGAATGAACACAACAAAGCAACTGAGTGATCAGCTTCTGGCAGTCAGAGGTTTAGGGGCACACAGAGAGTGAGTTTGTATCTCTGACCATCTTGGCTAATAGCCATGGATGGACATGTCCTCCATGGACTTATCTAATTCTTTTCTGATCCCACTTGTACTTTTGGCCTTCACAACATCCCCTGGCAATGAGTTCCACAGGTCGACTGTGCGTTGCGTGAAGAAATACTTCCTCTTGTTTGTTTTACACCTGCTGCCCATTAATTTAATTGGATGCCCCATGGTTCGTGTGTTATGTGAAGGGATAAATAACACTTTCTTATTCATAGTCATGATTTTAAAGACCTCTATCATATCCCCCCTTAGTCATCTCTTTTCCAAGATGAACAGTCCCAGTCTTATTAATCTCTCCTCATATGGAAGCTGTTCTATATCCTTAATCATTTTTATTGCCCTTCTCTGTTCTTTTTTTCAATTCTAATATATCTGTTTTGAGACAGAACTACAGGCAATATTCAAGGTGTGGGCGTACCGTGGATTTATACAGTGGCCCTGGGAGCAAGGGAGCCCTATGGACTCTGACCATTAGGTCACACTCTCCCGTTTTGTGATTTTAGGCCTTCAGAGAGACTCTAGCAGTTGGGGCATAAGCTCCCTGCCAACCGTATGTGACCAGACATCCCTTGATGGGGTGTATCTATCCCATAACAATGAGATACAATTAAAGCAATAGCAGGAAAATATTACAAATTCTCAGCACAGTCATTATAACATATTGTCCCGACACTGGGCTGTTGGAACATGCTCCGCCTAAGGCTAACCGTGGTGAAACGGTGCTATTGGTCATATGTCTAGGGCCTGATTGTGCAAGCCACAGACACGCGGGCGAGCACTTACTCACCCGAGGGGACGCTTTGCAAGACTGTGGTCTCCAAGCCTCTCACAAGTGCTAATGAATTTATTTTTCTAATACTACTCTGCGATAGGGAAGTATCTTTATCCCCATGTGCCAAATGGAGAACAGAGGCCCAGTGAGGCTAAGGGTCTGTCTGCCCTGCGATCAGAGGTGTGACTGCAGCTTCCGGAGACATGTCCGAGCTAACTTTGATCTAGCCAGCTTCAGTAACAATAGCAGTGAAGCTGAGCTGTACAAGTGCACGCAGGACCATGGGCACATACGTGAGCGGTTAGCTCATGCTGCCACAACTTCACTGCTATTATTACTTGAGGTTGTTAAATCAAAGCTGGCTGGGGTTCATCTACACATGCTGCGGTCACACCTCTGATCAGTGTAGACATACCCGACGTGACTTTTCCAAGGTCACAGAGGAAGCCGATGGCAAAGCCAGGAATACAATCCAGATTTCCTGCCTTAGCCATAAGGCCATCTTTCCTCCAGATGTAGATGAGTTCTGCTGGATTTCATGCTATGTAGTTATTTAGCTGTGAGCACATGTTGGCGTGAAGATGATTTCCAGTGTATTTTCACCTTCTCCATATAATCAATAAAAATTTAAATGAGAAGAAGGTTGGTTGATTCTTTAAATCCTATTACACTTGAGCACCAATATTTATAACCCTCTGCAAAATTAAGTGTTTTAGGATTCCACTGCAGGATAATAGCATTTGCAAAATGCCTTCCATCTTTTTGTTGATGTTATTAATCATTCCAATGGTGTGTTTTAAATGCTCTACTTCCAGGCCTGCGAAATTATACAGTGCGTTGCATAAATATTGCACCTGCTACAACAGTTCCACATTCCACATTTGCAGTATTACAGCCAGAGCTACCAGCTCTGTATCAGCGCTTTGCATTGTCAGTATTATAACTTCTAACTGCGGGAATCATGTTCCACTATATTTATCTAGTTCACCAAAATAAGACAAGTCTCCAATGCACCACATGCATGCTGTTTGCTAATCCAGAATGAATGCAACCAATATGAAAATGCGACTTATATCCAAATAGTATCATTTGCAAAGCAGCAAATGTATATGCAACAGAGATTTTCATCTTGCATAGAAAAATACATAAATACAACAATCACCCTAACATCACAACTAAAGTAACTTTTAATTGTTTTCCCTTCACTTATATTTTCTGCTTGGCTGCCTCTGCTTATGGCTTTAGGAAAGGCCAGCTCGTCAGTTTTGTTGTTAATCAAGAGCAGTAATTGTGTAAGTTATAAAGACACAGAACCATACTTTGCTGCATAGGACAACAAGTTCCAGAAAATGCAAGGTAGTATTTTTTTCATTAATAATGTGTAAGATTGTTATTTGAATAAACAGGGTCCCAGAGAGACTTTGGAAATCAAGACATGACACATGATTTCCCCTGCATCCCTGAAGAGGTGCATGTGTACCCCTTCAGAAAAGGGAATTACAGTTAGGATATTTTGGGCCTGATTCCCTACTGTGTTGTGCTGGCTTTCTGCTGCTGTAAGACAATGAAGTCAGTGGAGCTATGCCAGGATAAACTTGGAGGAACAGTGATGAATGAGGCTTTGGCTCTTTAAACACAAGACCACTCAGCTTTGCTCCTCCTCTAGGGTATGCTGCATGTGGACCAAATTATGGCCTGTGGGTTATGTGGGACATGCCCAATCTGTGCAGAGGGAGGCGTTCTGTCTCTACAAGGCATCATCACTTCCGGGGATGCTGGAGTGGGAGTGCCCAGAGCTGCAGCTCTTGATGTCAGGTGGTTTCATCTGCGCATTTTCCAGTGCAGCCCTGCCAGTGGGCGATGGTGCATAGGTGAGTGGAGACCCAGGTGCCTCCTGGGTGGCTGTGCTGGGTGGGAGTGGATGGAAAAGGGTTCCCTGTGCCTTATTCCCATTTGATGCCTCTACACAGGGCGAACCATGGTTTGGCCTTGTGCATGCTTGTAATAACCTTAGTCCCAGATTTGGACCTTAGCGTCCAAAATATGGGGGTTAGCATGAAAACCTCCAAGCTTAGTTACCAGCTTGGACCTGGTACCTGCTGCCACCACCCAAAAAATTAGAGTGTTTTGGGGCACTCTGGTCCCCCTGAAAAACCTTTCCTGGGGACCCCAAGACCCAAATCCCTTGAGTCTCACAACCAAGGGAAATAATCCTTTTTCCCTTCCCCCCTCCAGGTGCTCCTGGAGAGATACACAGACACAAGCTCTGTGAAACTACACAGAGAGACTCCCCCTCTCTGTTCCCAATCCTGAAAACAAAAAGTACTTTCCTATTCCCCCAGAGGGAATGCAAAATCAGGCTAGCGATCCAACACACAAATCTCCCCTTGATTTCTTCCTCCCACCAATTCCCTGGTGAGTACAGACTCAATTTCCCTGAAGTAAAGAAAAACTCCAACAGGTCTTAAAAGAAAGCTTTATATAAAAAGAAAGAAAAATAAGTACAAATATTCTCTCTGTATATAGATGATACAACACAGGGTCAATTGCTTAAAAGAATATTGAATAAACAGCCTTATTCAAAAAGAATACAAATCAAAGCACTCCAGCACTTATATTCATGCAAATACCAAAGAAAAGAAAACCATAGAACTTACTATCTGATCTCTTTGTCCTTACACTTAGAAACAGAAGACTAGAAAGTAGAGCTACTTCTCCAAAGCTCAGAGCAAGCAGGCAGCCAGAAAACAAAGACCTTAGACACTCAATTCCCTCCACCCAAAGTTGAAAAAATCCAGTTTCCTGATTGGTCCTCTGGTCAGGTGCTTCAGGTGAAAGAGACATTAACCCTTAGCTATCTGTTTATGACACGCCCCCCAAATTGCAGACAGTGGGGAAGCTCACTGGCGGCGATTTCCTTCTAGAACTTGAAAATAAACAGATTAATACAACACATACACCTTTACATATACTCCTAAGTATATAACTAACAGACTTCTACATTTTAAGAACACTTTTTAACTACTGAATTCTGGGAAACTCTCACGGGAGAGTGCATCAGCAACTTTATTAGAAGCTCCTGTGATGTGTTGAATTTCAAAATCAAAATCTTGGAGAGCTAAACTCCAACGAAGAAGTTTCTTGTTGTTCCCCTTGGCAGTATGAAGCCACTTTAGTGCAGCATGGTCAGTTTGTAGTTGGAACCGCCGTCCCCAAACATATGGGCGTAGCTTTTCCAGGGCGTACACAATGGCATAGCATTCCTTTTCACTGACTGACCAGTGACTTTCCCTCTCAGACAGTTTCTTGCTGAGAAACACGACAGGATGGAAGTTGTGATCTGTTGCTTCCTGCATGAGCACTGCTCCTATACCACGCTCAGATGCATCTGTGGTTACTAGGAATGGCTTGTCAAAATCCGGGGCCCTGAGCACAGGGTCCGACATGAGCGTTGCCTTAAGTTGGGTAAAGGCCTTTTGACACTCATCAGTCCACTTAACTGCATTTGGCTGGGTCTTTTTGGTCAGGTCGGTCAGTGGGGCAGCGATTTGGCTGTAGTGTGGTACAAATCGCCTGTAGTATCCGGCCAAGCCTAAGAAGGATTGGACCTGCTTCTTGGACCGTGGGACAGGCCACTTTTGGATAGCATCCACCTTGGCCTGTAGGGGGTTTATGGTTCCTCGACCCACCTGGTGCCCCAGGTAAGTCACTCTGTTTTGGCCTATTTGACACTTTTTGGCCTTAACAGTTAGTCCTGCCTGCCTGATGCGCTCAAAGACCTTTTCCAGGTGTAGTAGGTGTTCGGGCCAGGAGTCCGAAAAAATGGCCACATCATCGAGGTAGGCAACTGCAAATTCTCCCAGTCCAGCTAGTAGACCATCTACCAGCCTCTGGAAGGTGGCGGGTGCATTTCGAAGGCCGAAAGGAAGGACATTGAATTCATACACCCCCGCATGGGTGACGAATGCTGACCTCTCCTTGGCAGGTTCATCTAGCGGTACTTGCCAGTACCCCTTGGTTAAGTCTATTGTAGAGATGAACTGGGCACGTCCCAACTTTTCCAATAGCTCATCGGTACGTGGCATTGGATAGTTGTCCGGACGAGTTACAGCATTTAGCTTACGGTAGTCCACGCAAAAGCGTATTTCCCCATCTGGTTTGGGTACCAGAACCACTGGAGATGCCCATGCACTGGTAGATGGGCGGATTATACCCATCTGTAGCATGTTCTGGATCTCCCGTTCTATAGCAGCTTGGGCATGAGGAGACACTCGGTAAGGTGGGGTTCTGATTGGGTGAGCATTACCTGTATCAATGGAGTGGTATGCCCGTTCAGTCCGTCCTGGGGTGGCTGAGAACAATGGGGCGAAGCTAGTGCACAGCTCCTTGATTTGTTGCCGCTGCAGACGTTCCAGGGTGGTTGAGAGGTTCACCTCTTCCACGCCACCGTCTTTTTTCCCGTCGTAGTAGACACCGTCAGGCCACTCAGCATCCTCTCCCTGGACTGTAAACTGACAAACCTGTAAGTCTCTGGAATAGAAAGGCTTGAGAGAATTAACATGGTACACTTTAGGCTTTAGTGAGGAATTGGGAAATGCTATGAGGTAGTTTACAGCTCCCAGGCGCTCTTGGACCGTGAATGGCCCTTCCCATGATGCTTCCATCTTATGGGCCTGTTGCGCCTTCAAGACCATAACCTGGTCTCCTACCTTGAAGGAACGTTTTCTGGCATGTCTGTCATACCAGGCCTTTTGCTCTTCCTGAGCATCCTTTAGATTCTCTCTAGCAAGGGCTAAAGAGTGTCTAAGGGTGCTTTGTAGGTTGCTTACAAAGTCCAGAATGTTAGTTCCTGGAGAAGGCGTAAACCCCTCCCATTGCTGCTTTACCAGCTGTAATGGCCCCTTAACCTCGTGACCATACACAAGTTCAAATGGTGAAAACCCTAAACTGGGATGTGGTACAGCCCTGTAGGCAAACAGCAACTGCTGCAACACTAGGTCCCAATTATTGGAGAATTCGTTGATGAATTTTCGTATCATGGCCCCCAAAGTTCCATTGAACCTTTCCACCAGGCCATTGGTTTGATGGTGGTATGGGGTGGCAACCAAGTGATTCACCCCATGAGTTTCCCACAGTTTTTCCATGGTCCCTGCCAGGAAATTAGACCCTGAATCTGTAAGGATGTCGCAGGGCCAACCTACCCTGGCAAAGATGTCTGTTAAGGCCAGGCACACAGTGTTAGCCCTGGTGTTGCCTAGAGCTACTGCTTCTGGCCATCGGGTAGCAAAGTCCACTAAAGTCAGTACGTACTGCTTTCCTCTGGGCGTCTTTTTTGGGAAAGGGCCCAGAATATCCACAGCTACTCGCTGAAATGGGACCTCAATTATGGGGAGTGGCTGGAGAGGGGCCTTGACCTGGTCTTGAGGCTTTCCCACTCTTTGGCATACCTCACAAGACCGGACATACTTGGCAACGTCCTTGCCCATCCCCTCCCAGTGGAAGGACTTCCCCAACCGGTCCTTGGTTCTGTTCACCCCAGCATGGCCACTGGGATGATCATGGGCTAAGCTTAAGAGCTTCCCCCGGTACTTAGTTGGAACCACCAACTGTTTTTGCGGCTGCCATTCTTCCCGGTGTCCACCAGAAAGAATTTCCTTGTACAAAAGTCCTTGGTCTATAACAAACCGGGATCGATTAGAAGAGCTGAGAGGCGGTGGGGTGCTCCGTGCCGCTGCCCAAGCTTTCTGAAGGCTGTCATCCGCTTCCTGCTCAGTCTGGAACTGTTCCCTTGAGTCTGGGGTCACCAGTTCTTCCTCAGACTGTGGACTTGGGCTTGGTCCCTCTGGAAGCGATGTAGGTGATGGGGTTGTTTCCGTTGCTGGTGAACCGCTCTCCGCTGGTGCACCTGAGGGTATTTCAGGCTCTGGCTGAGCCTTTTGGGTATGGCTGTCTTGTGCTTCTGCCAGTTCTGGCTCGCTGGCGCCCTCTGGCCTTGAGTTTGAAGATGGGGTTGCACTTGCTGGTGCTGGTTGCTGTTCCAGTTCCGGGCCTGGGACTGGAGATGCTGTGGCTGTTTCAGTGGTAGGCATGGAATCCGGGTCCTCTACCTCTGTCTGGGTCTCTGGTAACACAGACGGGGCCTCTGTGGACGGTTCAGGAACAGGAATGGGTCTGGAAGCTTGCCTGGTTTGGCTACGTGTAACCATTCCCACTCTCTTGGCCCGCCTCACCTGGTTGGCCAAGTCTTCCCCCAGTAGCATGGGGATAGGATAATTGTCATAGACTGCAAAAGTCCACATTCCTGACCAGCCTTTGTACTGGACAGGCAGTTGAGCTGTAGGCAAGTCTACAGCTTGTGACATGAAGGGGTAAATTGTCACTTTGGCCTTTGGGTTGATGAATTTGGGGTCAACGAAGGATTGGTGGATAGCTGACACTTGTGCCCCCGTGTCTCTCCACGCAGTAACCTTCTTTCCGCCCACTCTCAAATTTTCCCTTCGCTTCAAGGGTATTTGGGAGGCATCCGGGCCTGGGGATCTTTGGTGTGATGGTGGTGTAATGAATTGCACTCGCATGGTGTTCTTTGGACAGTTGGCCTTGATATGTCCCAGTTCATTACACTTAAAGCATCTTCCATCTGATGGGTCACTGGGCCGAGGTGAGTTACTGGAGACTGGTGAGGTTGAAGGGTAGGGTATCTGTGGCTTTACTTGGGTGGTATGTGGGGTCTTTGGCTGTCCTCGGTGGTAGGGTTTATGGTCTGTGTGCCCCCTGGGGTAATCGTTCCCCTTGACAGTAGCTTTTTTGCTTTCTGCCAGTTCCATCCATTTGGCTCCAATCTCCCCCGCCTCAGCGATATTCTTGGGGTTTCCATCTTGTATGTACCGTGTGATGTCTTCAGGAACACCATCCAAGAACTGCTCCATTTGTATGAGGAGGTTCAGTTCTTCCAAGGTTTGAATGTTGTTTCCTGTTAGCCAGGCCTCATAGTTTTTTGCAATGTAGTAGGCGTGTTTGGGAAATGACTCCTCTGGTTTCCACTTTTGGTTTCTGAAACGCCGACGGGCATGATCTGGGGTTATCCCCATCCTGTATCTGGCCTTGGTTTGAAAAAGTTTATAGTCATTCATTTGGTGCTTAGGCATTTCAGCTGCCACCTCTGCTAAAGGTCCACTGAGCTGTGACCTCAATTCTACCATGTACTGGTCTTCGGGAATGCTGTACCCAAGACAGGCTCTTTCAAAATTTTCCAAGAAGGCCTCGGTGTCATCACCTGCCTTGTAGGTGGGAAATTTCCTGTGCTGTGGAGCAATATTTGGCGCCGGGTTGTTAGGGTTGGCTGGCACATGCAGCCCAGCTTTTGCCAACTCCAGTTCATGTTTTCTCTGTTTTTCCTTCTCTTCATTCTCTTTTTGTTGTTTTTCCATTTCTTTTTGGTGCTTTTCCATTTCTCGGCGGTGGGCCGCCTCTCTTTCTCTTTCTCTTATTTCCATCTCTGTTTGTTTTATTTCCAGTTGTCGCCTGTGTTCAGCTTCTCTGACTTGCTCTTGGGCCTCAATTTTTGCCTTAGAAGTCATGATTCCTGTTTTCTTGTGTTGGCGTGCCCTCCGGTGTTTATCTTCTGCACTGCAGGTTCTCTGTTGCCTCCTGAAGTCTGCCTAGCAACAGTGCCTTTAGCTAATTTTCCTTTTCTCTCTCTAGCTAATGTTCAATGAAGGGAAACCAGAAAAACCACTTTATTTGCATGCCTATAAGTGCTGGTACTTGACTCCTAATGGGAGGGCTATTGCATGACAAAAGACCCTTAACATGCAAGCCACAAACTGCGAGAGAGAGCAGAAAAAAAAATTCTCTCTGGTTCCCTTTTAAAACCAACTGCTTCTCTCTGCTAAAAAGCCCTTAGCAGAGAAAAGAAAAATATAATATTTCTACTGGCTTCTGGATTCTAGTCCCACCAGCTGCACACCATGTAATAACCTTAGTCCCAGATTTGGACCTTAGCGTCCAAAATATGGGGGTTAGCATGAAAACCTCCAAGCTTAGTTACCAGCTTGGACCTGGTACCTGCTGCCACCACCCAAAAAATTAGAGTGTTTTGGGGCACTCTGGTCCCCCTGAAAAACCTTTCCTGGGGACCCCAAGACCCAAATCCCTTGAGTCTCACAACCAAGGGAAATAATCCTTTTTCCCTTCCCCCCTCCAGGTGCTCCTGGAGAGATACACAGACACAAGCTCTGTGAAACTACACAGAGAGACTCCCCCTCTCTGTTCCCAATCCTGAAAACAAAAAGTACTTTCCTATTCCCCCAGAGGGAATGCAAAATCAGGCTAGCGATCCAACACACAAATCTCCCCTTGATTTCTTCCTCCCACCAATTCCCTGGTGAGTACAGACTCAATTTCCCTGAAGTAAAGAAAAACTCCAACAGGTCTTAAAAGAAAGCTTTATATAAAAAGAAAGAAAAATAAGTACAAATATTCTCTCTGTATATAGATGATACAACACAGGGTCAATTGCTTAAAAGAATATTGAATAAACAGCCTTATTCAAAAAGAATACAAATCAAAGCACTCCAGCACTTATATTCATGCAAATACCAAAGAAAAGAAAACCATAGAACTTACTATCTGATCTCTTTGTCCTTACACTTAGAAACAGAAGACTAGAAAGTAGAGCTACTTCTCCAAAGCTCAGAGCAAGCAGGCAGCCAGAAAACAAAGACCTTAGACACTCAATTCCCTCCACCCAAAGTTGAAAAAATCCAGTTTCCTGATTGGTCCTCTGGTCAGGTGCTTCAGGTGAAAGAGACATTAACCCTTAGCTATCTGTTTATGACAATGCTCACGTTCCAATCTTGTGGTTTGGGCATCATCTGCAAATATATCGGGTATTATCGGTGAGGAGAGGCATTTTGCAGCACTGTAAAGCTGCACAAAGCTTTGCATCTTAGAACAGAAGATTTTCCCCACCCGCTAAGAGCTGACACCAACAGGGTGCAACGCAGGACATAAGTGACTGGGAAGGAGAATGAGGAGAGAGTAGTGGTGATGGGCAAAGAGAAAGAAGGGTTCCGAGAAGCCTACGGAGGGATTAGGGGGAAGACAGAGGGGAGGGTTTAGCCAACAGAAAGGACGAGATTGGTCCTCATATAAGCACAGAAGGCAGGAGGAGAGAAGGTGCAAATCCCAGCAGGATGGACTGAGGTTGGGCCAGGATGAGAGGTAGTGAGCACAGGCCATAGTGGCTATGTCTTCCCCAATACAGCTTCCACCCCATCTCTACAAACTCCCACCCAACCTCATTGGCTTTTCCCAAATCAGTGTTTTGCCTGGGTGGGCACAATTAAAAACTGTGACCAGCTGGGCAAAAACACAGGCCGCTTTCCAGGCTAGCCAGGAATCCAGGGTGCTTGCAGTCTGCCCCAGATCTGAGAGTGCTCGAAGGGGGTGAAAGGGACAGGAACACAAAGGGACTAGGAGGAACGTAGAGAGCAAGTGGGGAAACAGGAGGAACTACGATCAGAGCTCAGGAGGAGATTATGACGTGCTTTGGACTCATGCACTAAGGCAGAGATAGCCATGGAAGAGCTCAGAGCAGGGACGAGACATGCGTGGAGCAATGGTGCAGAGTGACTCTAGTGGTAATGATCAGTGCTGACCCAGAGCCGCTCTCTTCATTTTCCCTTTTAACTAATCATAAAAACAATTGTTACTTACAAAACTAGGATACCGTGGAAGTTAACCACACACCTCTTCTGTGGCAAGAACAGAGTGAGATGTTAGTACCAAACCATCAGCTGACAAGAAATCTGCAAAGAGGTCGATTTCTGCAGAAGACTTTGGTAGGACAGATGCTTTTATTTTTTAAAACAAGAATAGGCCCTTTCTCTAGTGAGAGCTGGACAGCCTTTGAGCAAAATTGGGCTCATCTTTAAGCATTCATATGCCAAATCAGACCAACAGGAAGGCTTACGAAAGGCCTAGAGAAATAGAAGTGGGAAGATTCACCCAGTTCTAATACCAACTTACCCCCGCTTTCATTATTCACAGCAATCTTTTACGCAAGGGGTTTATAATATATAAAGTACAGCCATCTCCTAGAATGATCTTGTAACTTGGTGTAGAACCTACTGAGTTATTAAATGGATTTAAGTGGATGAACTCTGGTGAAGCCTGCTCAACAATGCATGAAGAAAAGAGAGCTGGAGGTGTAGAAAATGTCAAATAGCTTTCTCATATGCATTAAACTATTAATAAAGATAAAATGATCTTTATGTTTTTGGTTTATAATGTCTCTTTTATGAAAGCAAGAAGCAGCGTTGATTCACGATTCGTTGGTTTCGCTACTTTGTGTCATTACTCAGAACACGTCAAGAATAATACCTAGACAAGCGGCTACGCCTAGGGGAAAGGTGACAACAGAAGCTAGAAGTTTTTGGCTGTGGGGGCTATGCCCGTGGCATTGTGGGAGTTTCTTAGCCATGCAGTGTGTGTTATGAGGGGGGAAGCAGGGTGAGGAGAAGGAAATGCCACTTTTTGGGAAAGTCACAGAGCTAAAGTTAGGATAATCTGTGGAGAAAACACACATTAGTCACTGAGAAATCTGCCGTGTTTCCTGAAACAGGCCAGCGGGAATTTGTTCACCTTAAAGGTATAAATGTTGAACTAGCTCATTAAATACAGAGGCAACTGTGACCAAGTTGTCTCCTACCCATCACTAACTTGCAACTAATTAGTGTATCTGGCATTACAATACAGAGTTAGGATTTTCAAAGCCGAAAACTTGGCTTCTAAATCCATATTTAGGCCCCTAAATAAGAGGGTTGCTTTTTCCCCCCCAAAAAGTGCGGAGTACCTAGAAGCTCCCATGAAGGAAATTCCTGTTGAAAATTCAGGCTACTTAGAGTATGTCTACACTGCAGTTAGACACCCGTAGCTGGCCTGTGCCAGCTGACTTGGGCTCAAGGGGCTTGGGCAAAGGAGCTATTTATCTGTGTAGACATTCGAACTCAGGCTGCAACCCAAGCTCTGGGACCCTCCCAACTAGCAGGGTCCTTGATCCTGGGCTTCAGCTCAAGCCTGAACATCTACACCACAATTAAACAGCCCCTTAGCCCGAGCCCCATGAGCCTGAGTCAGCTGGTTTTTAAATGCTGTTTAGAGATATTCTTAATAGGCACCTAAACAGGATCCTGACTTTAGGCAAATTTGAAGAGCTTGGCCCAGGAAATCTGTCATAGAGCAAACTGATCCTACCAGAGGTCCAGATCCAGGCCAGTCCTGGTTCAGCGTAGCACCTGGGCATTCTGGGACCTGTAGTCCAAAGGGATGATGGGAGTTTTAAGATGCTCAACAATATATGCTGGGTGCGGGAGGAGGAATATATTATCTCCCTTTACGCCAGTAAGAGAGACTAAAGACAAGTGGAGCTTTTTGTGAGTATTTCTACCTGAAGGGAACAGGGCCTACTGTTGGGTCTCTCCAGGTAAAGGGCCTAGGAGAGGTCTTGGAAGAAGCTGGGAAGCACTCTAGAAGGAGAGAGAAAAAGGAAGAAGGGTGGTTTGGACTAGGAGTCCAGAGATGGAGAAGGGAAAACTGGAGACAGGAGCTGCTGCCTGTGAGTCTCCATCAGGAGGCTGTGAGGAGACCTGCTGGGATGGGATTACTGATGGGCCCTCCACCAAGGGAACGAGCTGTGCACTCAGGGGTGAAGGTTTGGCTTTCTGTTGGATGCTGGTTTGTTGTGGTTATGTTTCTCCTGGGTTTGAGGGTTTGCCTAGAGGGCTAAGCTACCCCACCGATGAGGAGAAAGTGAGTCAGAGCCAACTTATGGTGCAGGTAGGTGAGCCGCTATGGCAAGGCCATATTTCTTAATGATTGGGGCACACTGCTGTGTCTCCCTGCCTCCTAATTTTTGGTCTGTCCAACTCCTGCCTACATGAGCAAACTGCCCCATTGTCAGCCAAATCAGTGCTGACAGCCATAGGTTGAAATACGGTTATATCTGTCATGCAGACTGGTCCTGGTGCCGCTCTTATCCTGCGCCCAGTAAGCTCAATGCTGTATGCCTCTCTCTCCAGTGCTCTGGCCCCATGGCCTCCTCACTACTTGCTGCTCACCTTCAGCCTGTTGTGCTATTTCATATTCGACTTGGTTTTTCCTATTGGTTCTTTTTTCACTGTGTCTCTTGCTCATCACCCTTTCCTGTCTCCCTCTAACCTACTGGTGAGCTACCCTGAAAGGCTGACATCTACCCTTTCCTCACGCAACCTGTACTCTGCTTTCTAACAGCTGACCTTCCCATCCCCTCCGTCTCTCTCTCACCCTCCCATACATTGTCATCATCTTCACCCCCTGCTGGCGTCCCCTTATTCACAACCAACTGATCTCTCGTCCCCTCACCTCCTTTGGCCACAGCCAGTCTACAGATCCCTCTGTTGGCTGGAGCTCTCACTACTGGGTTGGCTCCACATGTCAAGCTGAGCCGGTGAAAGGCAGCCAATGTATTTGGGGAGTAGCTGCCTAGAGGTTGCCCAGTTAGATGCAGATGTGCTCATAGCGATGTTATTTCAGGATACTAGCTGTACAGTAGGATGATCAAATGTCTCAAGGTCTTATTGACACCAGGAGAAAACATCTGTCTAGGAACAAAGGAGCTGCCAGACTGGATCTGGCCCAAGATCCAGCTAGTCCAGTGCCCCGTCTCCAACAATGACTAGTGCAAGGTGCTTCAAAGAAGTTGTATGAACCGTGCAGTAAAATAATATACCCCCAGTGTGAAGTTTTCTTCTGATCGCTAATGATTAGAAATTAGCATAATCCGTACAGCCTGAGGTTTTCTAGCCCTTCAAAAACATTAACGTTCAGCATTTGACATGGTGCCACATGGAAATTATTGGTCAAGATAGGGAAGCTGGGATCAGTACCAGTGCCATACAGTGGATATGGAATTGGCTAAAGGGGAGAAGGCCATGAGTTGTGCTGAGAAATGAATTATAACACTGGAGGGAGATCATTATCAGTTACGCAAGGATCAGTCTTGGAACCAGTCTTATTCAGTGTTTTTATTAATGACCTTGGCACAAAGAGGAGTGTGCTCATGAAATTTGCTGATACAAAATTGGGGGTCATCGTCAATGCAGAGTAGGATGGAAATATGATTCAGGAAGATCTGGATGACCTTGAAGATGGGAGTGATGGAAATAGGACAAAATTCAACAGTACACAGTGCAAGGTCATGCACTTAGGATCTCATAATTTCTGCTATCAACTGGAGGCTCATCATCTGGAAGTGATGGTGAAGTAGAGAGACCTGAGTGTGCTGGTTGATCACAGGATGGCAATGAGCCACCAATGTGATGCAGCTGCAAAAGAGGCAAATCCTAGGATGTCTCAGGTGGGATATTTCCAGTAGACAAAGAGAAGTAGTAATACAATTGTAATAACGCACTGGTGAGATCTCATCTGGAACACTGCATACAATTCTGGTTACCCACGTTCAAGAAAGATTAATTTAAACTGGAACAAGTGCAGAGAAGAGGTACTAGGATGATCGGGGAATGAAGGGTCTACCTTCTGAGAGGAGACCGGAAGAGCTTGTCTGGTTTAGTCTAGCAAAAAGAAGGAAGTGAGAGGCTATTCTCCATAAATACATTAGGGAAGTAAATACCAGGGAGAGTGAAGAACTATTGATGTTAAAGGACAAGGGTGAGACAGAACAAATGGATATAAATTGGCTGTGAACAAATTAATCAGAGGGGTGAAGTTCTGGACCAGCCTCCCACTGGGAGTTGTAGGGGCAAAACAACTTATTAGTGTTACGCAAGAGAGCTGGACAAATTTACGAGTGTGATTGTATGACTGGGTTGTTTATAGGATGGCGGGCAGGACTCAAGAGCTCTGGGGCTCACTTCCAGTTTTTCTCATGTTCTTAAAGCTCATGCTTCAGGGTTTCAGCAGGGAACCGGTAGAGGTAAGGAAGGGATTTCCCCCCAGTGTATTCTGGGGGGGTTCTGAATTATTTATTATTTTTATTATTTATCTTCTCCTTCCTCTGAAGCATCAGAGATGGCCACAGCTGGAGATAGGACACTGGAAGAGGAGGGGCAGGTCTCTGAGGTGGCATCAACCATTCTGTGTCTCAGGTGCTGGCTGGCTGGTTCTTGCTCACATGCGCAGGGGTCTTGCTGATCACCATATGTGGGGATCCAGATGCCCTCCAGGGAACCCAGCATGTTGCGTCTGTGTAATCCATAATAAATGGAAGCCAGCATGCTTCAGAGGAACACCGGAATCTTTCTGCCCAGGTTTGAAGTGACATGTCAGTCTGCACTTATTACCAATCTGGACTCAGCCTAGCCTTAAGCCTAGCCCAGGGTTCCACCAAAGTAGTGCTTCATATCTGAGATCAAAGGGGATACAGGGCCCTCGCCACTCTGCCTCAGCCCCTTCTTTTCCAGTCAGGAGAGAGACAGTGATGCATCATGTGAGGGAACTCACGCACAGACTGCTTCTCGAGCACTTTTTTTTTAAACCAGCAGCACTGTGCGAATTACCGACTTCGGGTCCCTGACCGAACCGAAAAATCAAGGAGGAGGGGGGGAATTTGGTTGGGGAAGTGAACAAACCATTTCATTTCACCCATTTTTTTAACGTTTTTAAAAATAAAATTGTGGTAACATTCAAAATGATGTGACTTTGAATTAAAAAAAAATCAAAGGTTATGTTTAGAAAACGATGAAATGAAACTTTGAGTTTTCTGGAATTTTTCATAGGTCAGGGGGTGGGCATGAGGTTCACTGAAACAGCTGGGTGAATTTGACACAAATCCATGAAATGGTTTGGTTGACTTGAATCTGCAGTTTTCAGTGAAAAAAGTTTTCGATGAGGCATGTCACCCAGCTCTGTTTACCAGCCTCATACTCATACACCCTTCTGTAATGGTAGTGCTTTCACAGAAGCAGAGTATAATCCTCTTAATATGACCCATGCTGACAGAGAGTTCATTTTATGTTTATTTATTTATTTATTTAACAAGCAAGAAACATTCTAGCCTGTTACAAGCAAGTTATAGCAAGCTAGAATCCTCTCCAGCATGACGTCCTTGTTGGTAATGTAAGATTGCTTATCTATTTTTGTCGTTGTACAGTAAGCTACAAAAGGACACAGCCCTATGATAACTTTTCCACCAGGGCTAAACTCTCAAACAGCAGGGAAGTGATAAACACCATCCTATTTAACGAAAGTACAAGCAGTGGTTCTATCTCTCCTATCTATATAGAACAAGAATCTGCTGCACATCATCCATCCGTCCATCCACTATAATAAGTGCTTTGGCAATTCTAATATTTAATTTACTTCCATTGTACTATTTCAAGTATTTTTTCTTCAAAGACTTGTCTACCTCTTCAGCGGTAGCTATTAGAAAAGGAAATATTTGTGCAACTTGTTTGTCTTTTTCACATAATAAACCATTTTGGTCCACAAGCATTACTCAAATCAGATCCTGCTCATTAGGTATCACAGAAAGACATGCCAGGAGGATGACAAGGGGAGGCCAAAAGAGAGATCATAAGAAATGGTTCTGCACTACCTTTATTTGGGAAAGACAGAGTTCAATCACACAGCTCCAGTGATCTGAAGTTACCAGCGTAAATATCTGTTTCAAACAGCTAACCCCTGAGAAAATTCCTATTTGAGTAATGGTTATAGGAATTTCTTCCTCTTTTTATAACTGATACTTTTGCCTTTTGCAGTGTTGTTGTAGCTGTGTTATCGCAGACAATATGAGAGAGACAAAGTGGGTGAGGTAATATCTTTTATTGGACCAACTTCTGTTGGTGGAAGAGACAGACTTTTGTGCTTCACAAAACTCTGCAGATTTGGAAAAGGTAACTAGTGTATCCAAGCAAAATACAAGGTGAGACAGATTGTTAAGCATAAGGGGTGAGTGGTTGGTGTGGGCTCTTTTGTGAGGGTGGAAATCTATGATGAGATTTAGCTCATCTATCCAGAGGATGAAAATATCATCAATGTATCTCAGATAAGATATTGGTATCATGGTACATTTTCCAAGCAATTCTTCCTCAGGGTGCCTCATGAAGAGATTGGTGTATGGCGGCACTGTCCTAGTACCCATGGCTTTTGCCATGGATTGGACAAAGTGTGTGTGTTAAATGTAACATTATTATGGGTGAGGATGAAATGAATGAGTTTGGTTATATGCCTGGACAACACCCAGATATCCACCCCATTGTCTTGTAGACATTTAACACTGGTAGTGATGCTGTTGTGGTGAGGGATGTTGGTACATAGGGAGATATCGTCCACAGTGGTGAGAATAGTGTTCTGAGGGAGGTAGTTAATGAAACCCTACAGGCAACTATGTACAGGAAACCTATGGGTCACCACATCTACCTCCACAGATCCAGGATCCAACCTAGACACACCGAGAGATGTGTTATCTACAGCCAGGGACTCAGAGACCACAGAATATGCTCTGAGGAGAAAGTCTGGGTTGTATACCTTAACACATTTAAAACCTCCTTCACCAAACAAGGACACTCCATCAGAGAAATAGATTGCATCATGGAAAAGCCCATCGATATACCCAGGGAGAACCTGCTTCACTACAGGGAGGAAAAACCCATCATCTGCACACCCCTAGTTATCCCCTATCATCACTCCACACTGGAACCCATATGGGGTATCCTCAAACAACTACAACCCATACTTGATGGGGACTACAACCTGAAAGAAATCTTTCCCAGACACCTTCTTCTGGCCTTCAAACAGCCCCCCAACCTCACCACACTCATCATCAGAAGCAATCTCCCAACAAACCAGGACACACAAACTCAAAGTGGCACCTGACCCTGCCAGAATAACAAATGCAAAACCTGCAGCCATATCTCCCCTGCTACAATGATCAACAGCCCGCACAACACATCTTTCGAGATCCATGGTCCTACACATGCCTATCTCAGCATGTGGTGTACCTCATCCAGTGCACCAAATACCCCAATAACAACTATGTGAACATAAGAACATAAGAACGGCCATACTGGGTCAGATCAATGGTCTAACTGGCTCAGTATCCTGTCTTCTGACAGTGATCAGTGCCAGGTGCTCCAGAGGGAATGAACAGAACAGGTAATCATCAAGTGATCCATCCCCTGTTATCCACTCTCAGCTTCTGACAAACAGAGGCTAGGGACACCCAGAGCATGGGGTTACATCCCTTCCCATCCTGGCTAATAGCCATTGATCGACCTATCTTCTATGAATTTATTTAGTTCTTTTTTGAATCCTGTTATAGTTTTGGCCTTTGGGTGACCACTTCACAAAATAATCACTCCATATCTGAACTCTTAGTAGTCACTGTCCTCAAAGGAAACCTGCACAATGCCTTCAAAAGATGAGCCTGGGAGTGTAAATTCATAACTCTGCTAGATATTAAAAATCATGGTCTCAGAAGAAAAACTGGCTTTATGGTTCATTACAACAATCAGTAACCCGCTAATCTCCTTTGTCCTATGACTGCAGAGGTGTTAATTGTCTAATTCCTTTTAAGTGGCTTTTTGCAACATGTGCTAACCCCATATGCCTAACAATTTATCCCACCTTGTATTTAGCTGTGACACCCTCGCTACCTTTCCCAGGCCCAAAGAAGAACTCTGTGAAGCTCAAAAGCTCGTCTCTTACACAGGACATAAGACCAGCCATACCGGGTCAGACCAAAGGTCCATCCAGCCCAGTATCCTGTCTGCCAACAGTGGCCAATGCCACATGCCCCAGAGGGAGTGAACCTGTTAGGTAATGATCAAGTGATCTCTCTCCTGCCATCCATCTCCACCCTCTGACAAACAGAGGCTAGGGACACTATTCCTTACCGGGGAGGCTCTAGACATTTCATCGCCCCAAGCGCGGCGGCATGCAGCTGGGGGCACTCTGCTGGTCGCCGGTCCCGCGGCTCTGGTGGACCTCTCACAGGCTTACCTGCGGAGGGTCCGCTGGTCCCGCGGCTTCGATGGAGACTGGCAGAGTGCCCCCCGGCGGCATGCCGCCCCAAGCGTGCTGGGGCCTTTTCCTTACCCATCCTGGCTAATAGCCATTACTGGACTTAACCTCCATGAATTTATCCAGTTCTCTTTTAAACGCTGTTATAGTCCAGCCTTCACAGCCTCCTCAGGTAAGGAGTTCCACAAGCTGACTGTGCGCTGCGTGAAGAACTTCTTTTTATTTGTTTTAAACCTGCTGCCCATTAATTTCATTTGCTGACCCCTAGTTATGGTATTATGGGAACAAGGAAATAACTTTTCCTTATTAACTTTCTCCACATCACTCATGATTTTATGTACCTCTATCATATCTCCCCTTAGTCTCCTCTTTTCCAAGCTGAAGAGTTCTAACCTCTTTAATCTTTCCTCATATGGGACCCATTCCAAACCCCTAATCATTTTAGTTGCCCTTCTCTGAACCATCTCTTCCACAAACAGAAGTTGGTCCAATAAAAAATTATTGCCTTGGTCCTGGATTTTGTCCATTTCCCCCCAAGAGAACTTGGTACTTATGAACGACGTTGGATTGGCAGCTCTGGAGACTCAAGGCTTTCTGTTTATCTTAAGTACTTAGCTGGCCCCCATTCCCATAGTAACGGACTGTCCAGGGCCACCCAGAGGATTCAGGGTGCCGGGGCAAAGCAACTTTAGGGGCCCCTTCCATCAAAAAAAAGTTGCAGTACTATAGAATATTATATTCTCATGGGGGCCCGAGGCAAATTGCCCCACTTGCCCACTCCTGCCTCCCCCAGGCAGCCCTGGGAAAAATAAACATTTAATAACCTTCCGCATCTCGGCACAAACCCAGTTTTGAGAAAACTTCTTTTCAAGTCACGTTTACAAGGTATCACTGGTTCTCAGCATCAGCTAGTGCTAAAAGGCACTAAAGCTCATTAAAAGAGTTGGACAAATATTTTCTGTCAAACCTTTTTTTGGATCAAAAACTAGGGGTTTTTAAAAAGCAGAAAAAAATCACGGACAATGTCTGCTTTCCTTCAAAATTTGTTGTGGTTTTTTTAATTGAAAAGCTGAAATTAGTCTGCCAAAACCTGAATATGGTTTGGGGTTTCAGAAGTGTGTGGCCAAATATTTGCTGCTTGCTGTGTTTGTTTAAAGAAACAATAAAAAAATTCTGCTTAAAAAAAATTCCAAAACTTTTGACTCACCTCAGTTTGTGACCAAACGCCTGAGCCTATCTAGTCAGAGATTTTTCCAGGTTTCTGATACTCTGCTGGCTTTCTTGACTCATATCTGTCTCCATAACTTTGGGTTCATTTAACTTAGAACATAAGAACGACCATACTGGGTCAAACCAAAGTTTCCATCCAGCCCAGAATCCTGTCCACTGACAATGGCCAATGCCAAGTGCCCCAGAGGGAGTGGACCTAACAGGAAATGATCAAGTGATCTCTCTCCTGCCATCCATCTCCACCCTCTGACTGGCAGAGGCTAGGGACACCATTCCTTACCTATCCTGGCTAATAGCCATTAATGGACTTAACCACCATGAATGTATCTATTTCCTAGAGACTGGCTCCATGGAGTCCCTCACAAACTGGAGACTGTTACTGTGGGTCTGTCTTTAGTATAGCTTATGTACATACTCCATGAACTGAGCATTTGAGCTTGCTCCAGAATCTGGGATGAGCCTATGTTGTGAAAACTGAAATGCTCAAAATAGCACATGCATGTGAATGGACACAGGGGTTCTCAAACTGGGGGTTGGGACCCCTCAGGGAGTCACAAGTTTATTACTGGGGGTTGTGAGCTGTCAGCCTCTACCTCAAACCCCGCTTTGACTCCAGCATTTATAATAATGTTAAATATATAAAAAATGTTGTTAATTTATGGGGAGGGGGTTTACACTCAGAGGTTTGCTATGTGAAAGGGGTCACCGGTACAAAAGTTTGAGACCCACTGAATTAACCCCTCTGGAGCCTCGGGGAATGCAGAGGAGGGGTGGTCTCCCTTGGTAGGGTTGGGAAGGAGGTAGGTTGTGCAGGATATTGTTCTTCTCATGTGATCCCTCCCCCATGGAAAAGATAACAGCTGTCTGCAAGCCTCAAACTGCTGAATGAGCTTTAGGGTAGGGAAGGCTGTGCCTCCCCAAACACTCCAGGACCCCACCCCCCACCAATCCCAATTCCCTGTCCCCTGACTGCCCCAACCCCTATCCATCCCCCCCACATTGAGTCCCTGGATCCAACCCCCCGTTCCTTGTCCCCTGACCACCCCTCCCAGAACTTCTGCCCCCTCCCTGTCCCCGGGACTCTCTGCCTCTTATCCAACACCTGTATCCTCTGCATCAGTCTCTAGGGAAACCCTGCGGGCCACAAGGTTCAGCTTTTCCTTGAGCCTGTCCACGTGCCTGTGTTTTGGGTAGTAGCTCCTATTGTTTCATCTCCCTGAATCTATAAAGGAGCTTGATTGTTTCTTACATTTATCCTTAAATCAAGGGTAGCTGTCGGGCCCATCAGCTTCAATGAGGTTTCACCCAGCCGCTCAGCGTAACAGGATTTGTCCTCACAACACCCCTCTGAGGTAGGGAAGTGCTATGGTGCCATTTTACAGAGGAGGATCCAGCACAGCGACTAAGGGCTAGTGCCACAGAGGGATTTAGGCACCTAAATCCAGAACCCTGCTTAGCCAGAGAGAGATGGACTCTGTAGCCCAGCTCCAAGGGCACTCACCTGGGATGTGGGAGACCCAAGTGCAGGTCCCTGCTCCCCCCCAGGTCAAGGGCAGATTTGAACCTCGGGTTACCATAGCCTTGGTGAGTGTTGGCTATGGGGTGGGCTTCCCTTGCGGGAATA
The DNA here is from genome assembly GCF_025201925.1 of Gopherus flavomarginatus. Classification (NCBI taxonomy): domain Eukaryota; kingdom Metazoa; phylum Chordata; order Testudines; family Testudinidae; genus Gopherus; species Gopherus flavomarginatus. The sequence goes on from NC_066619.1 coordinate 126,430,593, forward strand.
AAAGCTGACCTGGCTTGAATGCCTGCTTCTGGGAGGGGGTGCATGGCTGAGACTACCAAGTGGAGGGAGACGTCTTCCATTAAGCATCTAACTTCCTGTGAAGGGTGGGGCTTAGGCCCTGTTGCTGTCCTCAGCATTTCCCACTCTCCAGCTCTGGCAGTTCCCCACTCAGTCTGTGAATCCCATTCTTAGGTGACTTCCTCTTCCTATGCATTGTACTGGGAGCCTGGGCATCTAACACAGAGCTGTGGATTCCACTGGACATCAGGGTGCCTAAAAGTTAGGCACTGCAATGTTGAGCCTGTCCCTTTGTGGCTCCCAGCCCTAAGTGACTTACTCAAGGTCACACAGAAAGTCTGTGGTGAGGCAAGGACTTGAATGCCAGTTTGCTAAGTCCCGAGTTAGCACCCTACTCCCTGGACCAGCTTTCTTCTTGTGTGTTTATTCTGAGAATGGAGAGGGGTAGACTGGGTTCTATCACATTCCTTCCCCCCACACCACCGCCCATGTGCCTGTAAAGAGAGTGGGAAATTCACTGATTAATCTTTGTTTGGCACTAAGACACAACAGAGATTGGCACTTCATTGTGCCAGGTGCTGTACAAACACATAGTGAGAGATAGTCCCTCCCCCGAAGAGCTTATAATCAGACCTATAATTCCTGGCCTTCCTGCTGAGACTTCAAATTGTGGTGGGTCTTATGAGGTGGGAACTGGATTGAGAACAGCAAATCTTCCTGTAGGCCACCAAAAAGGTCTTAGCCAATAGCCACCATTATTAAATGTGGCCTCAATCCAAAACGGCAGCCTGGAGCTGGAAGTTTTTATATTAGATTGTAGTTTATATGTGTATATTTTTATACTATTACAAACAGCCTAAGCCACGCACTGTTCTAGAGTAGACAGGTTAAAAAGGATCTTAAATGTGCAGAAGCCTGGCTTGGAGCACAACAGAAAAGAACAGAGAACGAGGCAAAATCACAAGTCTTATCTAGGAGTCAGGTCATCCTACTGAAGCAGAGAAAGGCCCAAATTAGTTGACCAAGATCCACTAAAACTTGGAATTAAATTAATACACGGAGAGAATCTATCAGCTTATAAATATCACATACCTTTGAATGGCACCTGATCCAGTTATGTTGTTTTCTAACTGCAAACGTGGGTCAGCAGTGGGAAAAGAAATTGCAGTAGCATTTTATTCAATTTTTTGATACTTGAAGGAGTGTGACAGTGAGAGAGAATGGCAAAATCACCCCATCCTAACTACTAGCAAACATGCAGTCTCAGGAACAGAACTCACAAGAGGCAGCTCCAAAAACCACACCTGGGTTAGTTAAAAGAAAAGCACTGCTAACTCAATAAAATAGTCTACAATATAGCGGGGGAGGACTGACAGTGGCGCAAGATAGTCAAGTTATATGCATAACATATAAACAAGTTATATGCATAACATATAAACAAGTAATTTTCAGAGTGTAAAAGCTATTTGACAGACAGCTGAAATATGCAATTAGCACATAGAAACCAGTCCTAGTTAATGATACATCTTAATTATCTATGTAATATTATTTATGTTACACTTGTAAAGTCCAGTCTTGTAATTACTGTTTGAATGTTAAGAATGAGGATTGCTTTTTTTTTTTTTTAGCTATGAAGCAATAAGGAAAGATAAATGTTTTTGCCATATAAGATGAAAACTGCCTAATTTAAATGATGTTTCAGCAAAAGCATCTTTTTTGAGTAGCTGTGGATTCTGTTCTGGCCTCTGGAACCAAAATGACACATTAAAGATAAAATGCTTAAAATGCAGTGTGTTTTGAAATTGGGTAAGTATTTTAACTCTTAGATATGGGAAGCAGCATAAGGAAATTGTGCAAAGCCTGTTTGAAGGTGAGGTTACAGACTGCAAGAACAAAATCTGCTTCCAAGATGAACAAATGTACAATCAGTGTCCTTCACCCATAAACTGCTCTTGGGCAAGGAAAACACCGAATTCGAGTGCAAGTTATTTTTTTCTAATGTTCTCCATCCATAAAGAATGAACCTTTGGTAAGTGATCCATCCAATGATGGGAAAGTTGACCCTGGTTTCTCTGGGCTGCTAGAGCTCATGTGTGAAGCAAGTGAGTTCCACCTGATCAGAGCTGGCAGGGAATTTTTAGACTAAACTTTTTTTTTGTCAGAAAATGTCTATACTGTTCGAGAGAGAGCCAATTTTGACAAATATCCTGATTCAAAATTTTTTGAAAACCAACAAAAAAAAGTTTTGAAATCGTTGAAATGTCTCATTTTGACACTTCTAATACAAAGTTTTGTCAATTGAAGATGATTTTGTTTTGAAATGTTAATTTATACTAAATGTATTTTTAAAAATAGGCCAAAATCAAAATGAAACATTCCAGCTGACCTGATCCTCTTCCCCCTAACACACACAATTTTTTTTTCTTTCAGATTTTCAGTTCACAAACATTTGCATCCTGTTTCAGGACAAGGGCAAAAAATTCAATCTCTCATGGACTGGGAAAGCCATTTCCCACCCAGTTCCAATGCTGGTGGCAGGGTTATATTTTTAAACAGATCTAAGGCCTCCTTTTCACTTGTTCCTGAACTCTCCCATATAGGACCTAGATGACAGTATTTCTGTGAGAACTGAGACTGTGAAGTGTTTTTGTCTGGTGAGCAGGGTCATCTGAGAGAGGTTGCTTAAGCACAAGCAAACCTACTGACCCTGGGAACAATATGGTCTCCCAGGATAGGGGAACAGGAGCTGGATTTCCCAGGGGACGTAGGTGCTAGAGTCAGCGCTATAATACTGGCAGGGCCATACCAAGCCACCCGTTTGCTTGAGATGGTGGACAGTATAGCTGAAGGGTCAGCCCATCTGGAGGGGTTTCCCTCTATTAGCTAATAACCTGGAAGGGAATTCTAAAGCTGAATGAAACCAGTGAGTGTCAGACCCTGGAAATGAGGCTGAGGACCAGGCTTGTGAATTGCACTTTCTGTGTGCCACGGGGGGACAGGCTGGGCTTGGTACAGTGGAAATGGGTGAATGTTTTAAAATGTCACTAGAGGGAAGCCGGCTGTCCAGCTTGAGGGTTATTTCCTTGATTTACAACGGCTTATTTGGGGCTGCTGCTTTTATATGGAGAGATGTTTCATTAAACTGTAGAAAATCTTTTCATTGAAAGAAGCCGGCTTGCAAGGTTAAACAGCATGTAAGAACTGCTAATGGTACTCATGGTTAATTAATAGCTAATTAACAGTTAATTAATAGCTTGTGGTTAATTCCAATAAGAATAATAATACCTCATTTTTCCATAATGCTTGGGAGACGGGGGGTCTAGAGAGGCTCACCCATGTAATTCCCAATATAGTGTTAAATAATGGTGTCTCTGATCAATTTGGATGACCCACCACTATGCTTGCTAATGTCTTTTCATTGTACTGCATGCACCTCCAAACAGCATTTTTTTGTGGTAAATTTAAGTCCTGTGGCATTTTAACACTGATGTTTTACTACTTAGGGACACAGGAATAAATTGTGGGATCTCCATCATTGGACATTTTAAAGAGCAGCTTAGACAAACACCTGTCAGGGATGGTCTAGATAATACTTGCCAAAGTGCAGGGGGATGGACTAGATGACCTCTCGAGGTCCCTTCCAGTCCTAGGATTCCATGAAAGGGATAAGGGGCAATTTGATCAAAATCCAAAAGTAACTATGTGGAGGACAAATATTTGATAACCTAGCAGCAAAAGGTATAACATGAGCCAATGGCTGGAAGTTGAAGCTAGACAAATTCAGATAGGAAATAAGGCATAAAATTTTAACAGGGAGAGGAATTAATCATTGGAACTTCTAACCAAGGTTCATGGTGAATTCTCCATCACTGGCAATTTTAAAATGAAGACTGGATGTTTTTCTAAAAGGTCTGCTCTAGTTCAAGGAGGAGTTGTTTTGTGGAAGTTTTATGACCCGTGTTACACAGGAGGTCAGACTAGCTGATCAGAATTATCTCTTCCAGCTTTAGAATTTATGACTCAGTGAGGGTTTAATTGTTTGTCAACACTTTCATATTGATATAAGCAAAGTCTGAATGAGCTCTCCCCTGACATCTAGTGGTGAGCTGTGGAAAAAGACTTCAGAAGATGATCTCGTTTGCATGGACACACCCATCCAGCCTAGGTGCTCGGCATGATGGGATTGCTTGCCTAAATGATCACTTGTGGCTGGTGTTGGAGTCCCAGTCTCCTTGTTATTGGGGTAGAATAATAAAGGGTTGTTATACTTGTTGTGTAAACCAAGGGCAGCAGAACTGTACCTTGCATACCCCAATGGAGAGACTCACCCTCAACTCAATGCCACTCGCTAGGCAAGGGACATGGGTTTCAAAGTCTAATGAGCTGAGAGAGAGGAGATAGGTATTTGTGCCTGGGTCTGGTTTTAGAGTCCTAGGTACCACTTGATCCTTCCCCTTTTCATAAATAAAAAACTAATTTAAACTCAATTGAGAGTCTTGTAACATGCTGTAGAGCTAAAATCACTGATACCTAGGTCTAAGTATTAGTTCTACTTTGGGATAGTCTCTCTATTGCAAGAGACTGCCTAGTGTGCACTAGCAGTGAGGCTCTCCACTGACAGCTGAAATCACTGAGAGCTGTGTTAAAGAGGGAAGGGCCTGAACACATCTTGGTGAGTGGTGGGCAGGGCGGCTGGTGGAGAGGCATGGCAAGCAGCCAGCAGAGCAGTTGGTGGAAAGGGCCAGAGGACAGCCCTGCAGAGGCACATCCATAAACCGTTGGGGTGATGAGTGAGTGCCCAAGCAGCGGCGTGTGTAAGGTGCCTCCTTGTCCACCTCCCACAGGGTGGGAGGTGAACTCTGCAGATGAATCTCTGAACTCGGGGGCTGCACTGGCCAAAGATAGCAAGTGTGAGTGGGGTACAGAGAAGGGGCGGGCATGTTAAAGGCACTTTTGGGTTGCTGAACTTAAGACCCTAAAGGGAAAAGGACACTGCCCAACTACTTGGGGGTGGGTCTTATGCTCATGGTTTGTGTTTATAAACCTTAGATGTGGTGTTTTCCCAAATTAATGCTGAGTTAATTCCTTCCTTTTATTAAAAGTTTTTGCTACACTCAAACTCTGTACTTGTAAGAGGGGAAGTATTGCCCCTTAGAGGAGCCCAGAGGGTGCTGTGTAATTGTCCCAGGTCCTGGGTGGGGGCTTGAGCCGGTTTTGTGTTGTATTGTTGAAAAGGAACCCCTAGATACTGAACCCAGCCCTTGTTGCTGCTGGCTCCACCTGGCAGAAGGGTTACATTGATATGGATCTCATTCCACTAGATCAGGTGAAAGCTTTGATAGAGTTCATCCCAAGCTGCTGTTTAGAACTCTAGAGCAGTTTGGTTTTGCACCAATGTATTTAGAGGAATAACCATCTGAGCTGATAGTTCCCTGTCAAGAAGTATTATTGTTAGTACCTGTTTTACAGTAGCACGCAGGGACCCCAGTTGAGACTGGGGAGCAATCATGCTGGGCATAGCACCTTCATATATAGTGCAGCCTTTTGCCATTTTGGAGGGCTGAGAAAAGCTGCTGCCGGCAGCAACCACCATCAGCAGCACAGAGGCTGGGAGAATTGAACCTGAGACTGCCTGCCTGATTTGTGCTCAAGAGGCAATAACTCCAGAGAGCCTGCACGTGGCTGGGACTCCCCAGCATGTGAGCTGGGCCAGGCAGGGGCAGAGCTGGGGACATCTGGCTGCAAGGCGTCTGGTTACGGCACTCGGGGTGAAGCAGCAGAGAGTTCCTTCCTCCAGCTGAGGAGAAGGAAGCGCCATTTTGTCTCTCTTGGCCAGAGAGTCTGAGATCAGCATGGAGCCCCCAGCTCCACGGCAGAGTGACAGAGCCCTAAGACTGTGCAGGGTGCCTACCTGCAGAGCCGGTCAGGTCCCCTGCACCAGGAAAAAGGAGGTCGGCTCCTCGCCAAGCTCCAACGCCACCAGAAAGTGTAAGTCTGTGAGCTGACTCCTAGTTTGGAGGACCTAACAGAGGGAGCATTTAACTGTCACTGTTAGCCCTGATTCCTGCCCTTTTCCTTTCTATATTTTATCCCATCTCATCCTGCAATAAACGTTTTTTTATCCTCCTCTGATGGTCCTTGATTTCCTATAGTGTCCTACAGGTCATAGGGCTGTCCATTAGTTTGTGCATCCAGACACTATGTAGAGACACAGTGCCCTACAATGAAATAACACATTGTCCAGCCCTGAGGGCCACTGTTACAGACTAGGGACCGAATGGCTAGGAAGCAGTTCTGCAGAAAAGGACCTAGGGGTTACAGTGGATGAGAAGCTGGATCTGAGTCACTAGCGTGCCCTTGTTGCCAAGAAGGCTAATGGCATTTTGGGCTGTATAAGACGGGGCATTGCCAGCAGATCGAGGGACGTGATCATTCCCCTCTATTCAACATTGGTGAGGACTCATCTGGAGTACTGTGTCCAATTTTGGGCCCCACACTACAAGAAGGATGTGGCCAAATTGGAAAGAGTCCAGCGAAGGGCAACAAAAATGATTAGGGGGCTGGAGCACATGACTTTTGAGGAGAGGCTGAGGGAAGTGGGATTATTTAGTCTGCAGAAGAGAAGAATGAGGGGGGATTTGATAGCTGCTTTCAACTACCTGAAAGGGGGTTCCAAAGAGGATGGATCTAGACTGTTCTCAGTGGTACCTGATGACAGAACAAGGAGTAATGGTCTCAAGGTGCAGTGGGGGAGGTCTAGGTTGGATATTAGGAAAAACTTTTTCATTAGAAGGGTGGTGAAGCACTGGAATGGGTTCCCTAGGGAGGTAGTGGAATCTCCTTCCTTAGAGGTTTTTAAGGTCAGGCTTGATAAAGCCCTGGCTGGGATGATTTAGCTGGGAATTGGTCCTGCTTTGAGCAGGGGATTGGACTAGATGTCCTCCTGATGTCCCTTCTAACCCTGATATTCTATGATTCTATGATTCTATGAGGGGCTTACACACTAAGGAGACAAGGGTGACACAGGGCTGCGGGGGGAAGGACACACGAGTGGAGTGAACTGTGTGATAGTGGCAAACAGCTGGTTAGTGCTACTGTGGTTTTCTGTTGATTTACTTTGCAGGTTTGGGTTTAGTTTTTTTTTTTTTTGTCTGGGGGTTTGTTGAGAGGGGATTGGCTAACCAGAGCCCATGGAAGGGAGAGGGGAGCAGTGGCCGGGAAGGTGGTAAGAGGGCTGTAGGGCCAGAGAGAAGAGAGAAGGAAGGCGACGACCTTGGAGGGCTGGGGCTATGAAGCTGAAATGAAGAGATTGTGCAGGGAGTTGGAGTGAACAGGGGAAAGGAAGAGGTGGCTGTCCAGGATGCTCCCTGACCCACTATGTTATGCTCTTTAAACGCAGCACCTGCACTGTGTGTGTCAAGAAGCTGCCTGAGGGGCCTGTCTCTGAGCCTAGCACTTTCTGTGATAGCTTGTGGCCACGTGCTGATGTTGTTATGACACTTAAAATGAAGTGTGGGCAAAGGCTTTCTGGGCTTGTTTGCAGAGATTTGGAAAAGCCTCTTCTGCCTGGGTTAACGGGGCTCCAAGTGCCACCAATGTAAACCCAGGCCAGTTTGGTGTGATGCTCTGTCCCGCTCCGGTTGTGACCAGGACACAGCGGGTGATGAGCCATCACTGGGGCGTCTAGCTCAAGCAGCAGAGGCTTGTGCACTAACATTCAGAGAGACCAGCTGCTGAGGACCTGACCCGGTGGTCTGAGCATCAAGCAGCTGCTGCGGCTGTAGGCTGCCAAGGCGCAGTGCCACTTAGGACCCCCTCCAGCGGGAAGGGAGAGCGGCTGGCTGCACAGGGAAGAATGCCACCTCACATCTCAGGCTCCAGATCAGGCCTTTGGGAAGGAGCATATCAGGCTGGGATTAGTTGGGGCCCTGAATCTTTTACCTGTCCCCCTCCCTCTTCTGTTAATTTACCTCTGCCTGGTCCAGGGACTAGAAAATTGTTTGTTCTTATGTGGTCCTTGAGGTCCAGTACTTGTGCTGTAATACCCTAGAGGCCATAGTGTTATTGGCTGGTTCACCTGGCCAGTAGCTGGAGGCTCCACTTGCTAAGAACCCAGGGCCCATTGGTCCTAAATGGGAGGAGGGGCGTAGAGTCCCTGAAGAGGAAAGAATAAGGAAGTGTCTCACCCTTGGGATGAGGGGTGCTCCAGGAGGGGGGTGTGTGTGTGTGTGTGTGTGTGTGTGTGTGGAGAGGGGGGTAGCTTAGGGAAGGCCAGCTGTAGAAACCATCCCCCTCCTCTCCCCAAGGGACTGCTGGACCAGGTGTATTAGTTATCACTGACTGAAACCTGCTTCACTGTACCGCCCATAGATCATGGGCCTACCAGTGGTATAGGCACTGACTATAGCACCCACCTCCCCTGGGAAATCCAGCTCCTGCCCCTCTATCTTGGATCCCAAATTGTTCCCAGGGTCAGTAGGAGGCTGAATTTTGGCTGGTGTGCCTAGGTAGGTGGTGACGGCACCCTGCCTGCAGTCTGCTCAGCAGCAGTGCTATTTAAACTCCCTTTTAGTATTGACAAAGCTTTTTCTTTTCTCTCGTCCAATAAATTCGACCTAATATCTACCTAATACTTGTTTTCATTGGATAACCATAGCTTGGATAGTAAGAATTTGCCTTTTTGTAAACCTCTAAATGCCTGGAAATGACTGAGGTGATTTCCACGGCAATTATTTTTTTCACTACAAATTTCATGTTTGAATAAAGGCTGTTTTTCAATGGGAATGTTCATTAAAAAATCATGACTAACGTTAGTGACTGTATGACCTTGGGACAGCTGGCTCCAGCATCTACAATGCGTTTTTACTTAAAGCTGAGGGAGCACACCTGGAAACGTTTCAGGTTAGTTCCATGAAAGACTTTGATTTAGGAATGTCTATATGTGTCATCACAAAACAGTCGGATATTTCCTAATATTTTTTTTGGAATAATTAATTCCATAAAATTTGTAAATTTCAACATTTTACCTCAATTGTGGGACAAAAACAAATGCTGAAATATTGGAATGTCCCACAGGAGAGAGATTCCAAATGTCACTCCACTCTAATATTTATCAATGCTTTGGAAGAAATGATAAACCCCACTGCTGGTAAGGTTTGCTGATAACACAAGAATTGGTGAAGCGGCAAATGATAGGACAGGCCAGTTTTATACAGCCATCACATGATAAGCTGAGTTCCTTTGAACAACCTGTGTTTTAATACTGGTGAATGCAAGGTCATATTCTACAAGCTGAGAAAGCAGTGACTCAGAAAAGGACTTGGGAGCCATGGTGGACACCAACTGAACTCTCAGTGCAATGGTGCGGCTAAGAGAGCAAACTGTATAAGCAGGGGAATATTGAGTTGAAGTAGGGAGGTAGTGCCACCTCTGTGTACGGGCTTAGTCAGACCATACTGGATATTGTGTCCAGTTCTGGTGTCAACACCTTAAAAAGGATGCTGACAAATTGGAAAGGTTTCAGAGAAGAGCTACAAGACCAATGTGAGGTCTGGAAATCCTGCCTTGCAGTGAGAGACCAAAACAGCTTGATCTCATTAATTTATCCAAGAGACGGTTCGGAGGTGGCTTGATCACGGTCAATAAGTGTCATGTGGAGAAGGTTCCTGCTAGTAGAGGGCTCTTTAATTCACCAGACAAAGGCATAAGAAGAGCAAGTGACTTGGGAGCTGAAGCTAAACAAATTATGGCTAAAGATAGGGTGCAAATTGTTAACAGCGAGGGGAATAAACCATTCCAACAACTGCCCTCGGACATGGGGGTTTTGCCATCATTAGCGGTCTTTAAATCAAGATGGGATGTCTCTGTCTAATGGATCTGCTCTAGCTCAAGAGGCAGTTTTGGTCTTGGTACCGAAATAACTGAGTGAAGTCCTCTGGCCCATGTTATACAAGGGGTCAGACTGGATGATCATAACAGTTCCTTGAAGTTTTAATCTGTGAATCTATACAGTAAACAGGGCCATAAGTCCTGGATCCAGCTTCCTGCAAATGTTTGGCTGGGGATTGCAGCTGAAGCTCATCTTTACTACATAGGCATATTTTAAAAATCCCCTTATTTATAAACAGATCGTCCTGCTTTAAAGTCAAGGGAGACCTAGCATGGGAAGGGGTGACCTCATGAAAACTTATAAACCAGAAGACACTCTGGTAACTGGCTGCCAGATCATATCAGAGTTTCATACACTCTCTTAAAAGAGGAGAAAGGAGATGTTTGCTCAAAGAAGTCCTAGTCATGTGGCACATGTGTTATAAGGAGATATGAGAACAAGACAATCTCTGTTAGCTCCTGAGGAAAGTCCTGGATGGAATTTCCAAACCACATGTTTTTTCTTCCCTTTCTCCAGCAAAACTAGAAGGAGCCTGCTTTAGGGAAAGCCAAAAGGGAAGGAAGGGACTACAGGGAGTGCTTGCATTTGGGGGAATTGGGATGTCTGGCTATCCCAGCGGCAGCACGTGTGAGATTACATGCCACCGCCACCCGTGTGAGGAAAACTACACAGCATCTCCATGTGAAGGTAGCACCGGTTGCTGCTGCTTTTGGAAAACGCAAGCTGTTTGTAAAACACGAATACCAAGCAACTTAAAAAAAAGGGGGGAGGGGGAGTGGAGACAGTTCTTAGTGCATGCAAACCTTTGGCCCACTGGACTCTTGTATAATTTCTTTAAACATCTACTCTGGGTCAATACCTCCCTCCCAACTATTTCGTAAAAGGGGGCTGTACGCAGGTGACAAACGCTTACCATGGAAATAATGTGAATATTAAGTTAATCAAAGAGCTGGTGTTGGAAGGGATTCAAGGAGGGGAGGAGGAGGGGAAAACAGCTCATAACGAGCAATCCATGTCACTTTTTTTCCCTCCTGCATACTCTTGCTCTGTCCCATTTGTCTAGCCGTAATCTACATTTCAAATGATTACATGGGAAGCTGAAGTGGTAGTGACAAGGATAAACGAAGCTTGTTAAACTAATAGCTGCACTAATGCCCAAATATGTGAACTTCCACAGTCAGGCAGCATCCGAGGCTGCCGGAGCTGTCAGCCCCACTCCCCCTGGGCTCGTCCGCCAGCGGCTGCCACATGATGAATGGCCCTGTCGAGTAAATTCATCCGGGGCCCAATTAAACAGGCAGAAATGAACTAGAGCCGTCAACGAGAGAAAGAGAGAGAGAGAGAGGATAAAAAAAGAGGTGGGGGGAAAAATTGCACACAAAGTCAAGGAAGCTGCAAGCCAGTGAAGTCATTCTGACAGAAAATGGCCATTTAATGCTTTGCCGAGCCCACGACAGATATGTCATCGGAGGAAGCTTTAGTGGAGTCCCAGGGCATTTCATTTATTAATTATCAGCTTCAAGTGGGGGATTGGAGCTAGCCTCCCTCTCTGGCATGCTCTCTCTTGTTTTTTTCCTCCCTTTTTCTCTCTCTTAAGCACTGTCAGCTTCCAGCCTCCCTTCTGTCAGCAACGGTGTAGGGCAGTGGTAGCAGAGCAGGAAAGTTTGGCCTATCATGAAAGATATGGCTGGTGGGGGAAGACTTTGAAAGTTTCACAGTTCCTTTTTTTCCGCCGTATTCTTCACACAACTAAATCTTCGCTGGTTGCAGTTAGAATTTGTGGACGGAGGGCGCCGTAATCTAATCTATGCCTTCTATCTGCAGATGACATGGCTTTCATTATCACTGAATTAACTCGGGATACCTTATTATTTGTTGTAAGCCAATACCACCCCTGAGAGCGCGCTCCATTGTGCTAGGCGCTGCACAAACACCTGCCCTGAAGAACTTACAGTGTAACTAGACAAGTCAGACACTAAGTGAGAGAGAGGCTGAATGATTAGCTCCATTTTACAGATCGAGAAACTGAGGCACAGAGACAATTATATTATGTTCACAGTACAAACACATAGAGGGATAAAAACTCTTTCTGGATGGTTATGGTTGCAGAGTGACATGCCTTTCTTTCTGAGACTTCAGAATGATAAAACACCACAGCCCCAAAACAGAGAGACAAAGCAAGCTGCTCCCTAAAACAGAGAGGCACAACTCACCCCACCTTACTATAGGCTGTTCATCTGCAAAACTGACTCTGTTAGGACAGCTCACATGAAAGCAGTACCAGGAAAAAGCCCCAAGCATTTAAAGTGATGCTTTGCCATTTTAATAAGTGACTTGCCCAAACTCACAGGGAATCTGTGTCAGAGCCAGGCTCTCAGCCCAGATTTCCTGGGTCCCAGTCCAATGCGTCACCACAAGACCAGCCTTTCACTTTTTTTCATGCGCTCTCTCTTTCCTCTTCTTGCTTTGTCTGTGGAGTGAATCCCCATGTGAGGAATATCCTTTAAAATTACAGTCTGCATTTTCAAAACTGAGGAGTGAATTTGGATGGCCAGCCTGATTCCTGAAAGGGGCTTTATTTTCCAAGGTGGGCACTCATGAGCCCCCACATCCAAATTACTAGTTGCTTTAGATGACTCATTCCTGTGTTGTTCCCATGCCAGCTGGACTCACACACACATGGCCTGAGCAGAATTTTGCTTACAGAGTTAACTTTTCAAAAAGCAAAGTGAGGCTGGACCTGAGGCTGGTCCCACTGAAGCCACTGGCAAAACTCCCGCTGGTGTCACCAGGAGAAAGGCAGGCCCTGAAAGCATGTACCGAGAATGTGACCTAATTCCCTTTGGAGTCAATGCGAGTCTTTCCATTGATGTCAATGGTATCTGGACAAAGAATCCTGTAGAGTGTTCGGCTGACTTATAAAAGGACAGAGTCACCCATTTCCTCAGCCCAACACTTCCAAAAGTACCAAAGAGGTAAGTATGCACTTGTCACCATGAATGAATGAGGGAGGGGGGCATGGATCAGTGTTCACAGGACACTAGGGTGACCAGATCACCACACTAAAATATTGGGACACATTGGGGTGCCATCAGCCCCACCCACAGTCCACCCCTGCTCCTCCCAGGCTCTGCCCAGGTCCTGCCCCCTCCCTGCTCAGCCCCTCCATCCCCAAGCCCTTCCTCATCCTCTGGCCTGCCACTGGTTTGCAGCATCCTTCCTCAGTCCCCCGTAGACTGCTCGCCTCCCTGCCCACTTGCTCGCCTGCCCGCCGCTCGCCTCTTCACCCCCCCTGCCCGCCACTCACCCCTATGGTGTCGACTTCCCCTCTGCCAGGTGGTTGTTCACCCACCCTCCGCCTCTTCTCACCCCTGCACCACCCCCTTACCGCTCCCAATTCCACTCTCTTACCCGCAAATTCCCTCCCCTGGCCTACTTCTTCTCCACTTCCTCCCCGAGTGTGCCGCATACCCGCTCCTCCCCCCTCCCTCCTAGACAGTGCTAAGCACTGCTAAACAGCTGTTAGGCGGCAGGAAGCGCTGGAGTGTGGGGAGGAGCGGGGATGCGGCACGCTGGGGGGAAAGGGAGAAGGAGGCGAGGAAGGGGGAGCTAGGCTGCAATTTTTCCCATGGGTGTGTCAGCCCTGGAGCACCCACAGGGTCAGCGCCTCCCTCCCACTCACCTCCTTACCCAAATAGTGGGACAAATGGCGTCCTGACCATACATTGATCAGGACGTGAGACAAAGGGTTAAATATCGGGACAGTCCCAATTTTATCAGGACATCCTATCACCCTACATCACAGGCCCCATCAATACCCAGACGAGGCTGGGGAAGCTAATGATCCAACCAGCGGACCAAATACGGTGATGAATTTGGGTCACATGCCACCCGAAGCACGTTGTACATACACCAAGAAGAGATGAAGACCGTGGCTAAACTGCGGGTGTGTTTTTCTTTAAAGGGCTTTAATTTAACTTTTCAAGTGGCCCTCTTGCTATGCAACTTGTGAAACTAGCAATGCCAAGACTATGAGCTGGTTTCCAGCCATTGTTATTAACCGTTTCACAAATACAAAACCAATACTGCTATGCAAATTGAATAGTTTAATTTGTAAATATTTAAGTTTTCACTCTGGATAATGGAGTTCTTTGGAAACTGACTGACAGACTTTTCTATTGGGTGATATAACTACAGAAATTTTGCTGATTGCCAAAAATCCACAATTAATGTGTCAGGGCTGAAGAAACCATGGGATTGGCCTAAAAATTGAGATTTTTAGAAGAATAATAAATGCTGGGTTCTTTTCCTTTGATTTCTGGTTTCTTAGCCCTTAAGGTACACTTGGGTCATGTTTTCCAACTTTTCTCCGCAACCACAATGGCGAGAAACTTCTTGTTGCAATTAAATCTGAGTCTCTCACATAGTCACTTGACTCCAGCAGCTGGGGCTTTAAGACAAACACCAAATATTGTGAGACTTGCAATCAAATCATCAGAGATGGCAACACTGCTATAGAACAAGATGCCTGCCTTCAGCACTTGTCTCAGAAGTGCTCATTGTAATTAAAAACATAAATACTAAATTTCATAATTTCCCTCTAGGGTCAGGTTCCTCCTTCCCTTGTTCCTACAGAACTGGATTTGAACTCTGATGCTTCCAGGCAAAGGGGTAAGAACTCTCTCCCCAGCACTCTTTGGTGTGCTTTCCAGACCTTGCACCTGAGTGCTCAGAAGTAAACAGGATGCACACCCAGTTCCTCCCTTCCTGGAGCAGGTGCATCGGGCACTGATACTCATTCGCTAGCACAGTCCAGCTGGTGTGGCAGAGCATTTTAATTTGCTGTTTTTATAGCACAGGGGTTTTCTGAGACTCAGTGATGTCCAGAGCCACATTAGAGCTGGTGCGATTTATGAAGTCCCCCTCCACAGGACTGGGCCTAAAGACACTATCCATCCCTTAGATAACTGCACTGTTTCTGGCCAGAGCACTTTATTTCACTGAGAGACGGTTCTCAGGGTACTCAGGACTGTGAGTCACCTATCCCCCTGCCTCCAGTGTGAGGGAGACTTGCTTGTGCTGAACTGGGGGCCGGCTCCTCAAGACCACCTACCCGTTAGCCACCCAAGCGCTCTCCTCTGGGCTATGCCTGCCCTTACTTTGCTTTGCAGGTTAACAATAGGTGGACCCTAGTCCCTGAGGCTCTTTGAAACATTCCCCTATAGTGTCCAGCCCCTTATCCACTGAACCAGGGGCACTGGAACAATTGGTATAGTGAGGGTGCTGAAAGCCACTGAACCATGTCTATGATGGAAACCACTTCAAGCCAGGGGTTGCGGCAGCCCCTCCCCACAGCACCCCTAGTTCCAGCACCTATGAACTGAACACTTTCAGAAATACCAGGTCTGCTGTCCCCAAAGTGACAGGGTGCACACTAGCTTGTCTGAGTCAATTTCGGATCAGCACCTTGGTCAGGGTCACAGCACTGAGATACATTTATAGTGAAAACGAGGATACATTTATTACCCAAGAATCATGAGCTAGTGAATAAAGATAATTGAAATAAAAGGTCACAAATAAAATAAAATCAGAACAAACTTTCTAGAGATCAAAGTTAACATTATCGGCTAATTGTCTCACTAAAGAAATGTACCTCACCCCAATATCTTCCTTCAGCATTTCCTCCAAGGCTGGCTGTGATTCCATTTTCATCAATGTCAATCCACTGCCCGTTTACTTCTCAGGTGCAGGATGAGGGGGTATCTTCTTTGTTCCTCAAAGGCAAGCCAACAAGCCTTTGAAGTATCTCTCAAGATAAGGTGTTTCGTCAGCTTTCAGGTCCTTTCTGAAATTCTTACAATCCTTCATCTGCATTCAGGTTAAATGGGTGATGGGAGACCAATTGTTTATGAGACAATATTTAATTTACATCTCAGCAGGGAGACAGGTGAATGAACATTGCTTGTCCTGCAGAAAACCTGTTTGCCAACTCACATAGCTCCTTATCTAGTCTCTGTATATACATTTCACAATGATATCAGTGACCAATGTGACCCTGGCAAGAACTCACCTGACATTCTTTGGTGAACCAGAGCATACAGACCAGAATCAGGGCATTCCTGTAACCCCTTCGCCAGATAGCACTGAGGGGTTCCTGAGTCACAGAGAAGCACTTAACTTACGTGACAGGTGCCTAATTCACTGTGCTCTATACATAGTATTGCATCTTCTTTTCTGTGCAAGAGGCAGTCCCCTCCTGAAATAAGCAAGCCAACCCAGCTCATTTGGCATTAGAGAGTAAGCTCCCATCCTCTGAATCCCTTCCATATTCTCTGCTCTCTCTGCCCTGGTTTTTGTGGACCTCGCAGCAATGTCCTCCTATCTCACAGGGACTGCCATGCTGCACATCTTAACCCAGAACCCAGGCCCAACTTCTGGGGGTCAGGTAGCAGGACATGTCAAGGAAGAACTTTGCAGGCAGCAGAGGCTGAACTGCCAGCCCTTGTGGACTTGGATCCCATAACCCCATCTCTCAACTCGGATTTCCCGGTTGGCCACCCATCTCTAAGCTAATCCTGAACCCAGAACTGGGTCTGAACTGAAAAGCATATTACATGGCATGTTGTTAGAAGTCGCATATCAGTAGACAGCAATACAGCTGGTACGGAACGCATGTGCCTCTCTTCTTCTAGGAGATACAATAATCCTTTGAAGTGCTACATTTTCTATAGGTGTCCAAATGCAGGTTGGATGATCTCAATGAATGTCCTTTATCCTTTTCCATAGTGACTGTTCAGTTTGGCCGATGTACATAGCAGAGGGGCATTGCTGGCATATGATGGCATATATTACATTGGTGGACGTGCAGGTGAATGAACCGGTGATGGTGTGGCTGATCTGGTTAGGTCCTGTGATGGTGTTGCTTGTGTAGATATGTGGGCAGAGTTGGCATCGAGGTTTGTTGCATGGATTGGTTTCTGAGCTAGAGTTACTATGGTGTGGTGTGCAGTTACTGGTGAGAATATGTTTCAGGTTGGCAGGTTGCCTGTGGGCGAGGACTGGCCTGCCACCCAAGGCCTGTGAAAGTGTGGGATCATTGTCCAGAATGGGTTGTAGGTCCCTGATGATGCGTTGGAGAGGTTTTAGCTGGGGACTGTAGATGATGGCCAGTGGAGTCCTGTTGGTTTCATCTGCACGTCCACCAATGTAATATACACCATCATATGCCAGCAATGACCCTCTGCTATGTACATCGGCCAAACTGGACAGTCGCTACGGAAAAGGATAAACGGACACAAATCAAATATTAGGAATGGCAATATACAAAAACCTGTAGGAGAACACTTCAACCTCCCTGGCCACACGATAGCAGACGTTAAGGTGGCCATCCTGCAGCAAAAAAACTTCAGGACCAGACTTCAGAGAGAAACTGCCGAGTTTCAGTTCATCTGCAAATTTGACACCATCAGCTCAGGATTAAACAAAGACTGTGAATGGCTTGCCAATTACAGAACCAGTTTCTCCTCCCTTGGTTTTCACACCTCAACTGCTAGAACAGGGCCTCATCCTCCCTAATTGAACTACCTCATTATCTCTAGCTTGCCTGCATATATATACCTGCCCCTGGAAATTTCCACTACATGCATCTGATGAAGTGGGTATTCACCCACGAAAGCTCATACTCCAAAAGGTCTGTTAGTCTATAAGGTGCCACAGGACTCTTTGCTGCTTTTACTATTCCAGTTGTTTCCCTCGCAAATTCTCCCTGTTCTATTACAATATTTTGTGGTCCATACATGTAAGTTGCACTTCTGATCTGAGTGCTCTCATGGCTGGGAGGAAGGAAGCAGGCTATAGGGGAAAAACAGCATCTTCGAAGCAATTGAACGCAACAAATATTCACTGCTTACAATGGCTGCTGGCTTTGGTGCAGTCAGAGTGACAGTCACTGGAGCATGCACGCCCCATGTTTACACTCTCATGCGTCATGAGGATTTTCTGTAGCTGGATGAGGAGCAGGTGTTCAGAGGAGACGGAGTCCTTCTCTGCCTTGTTGACATGGTTCGGGTACTACTGCTTTCTTTGGTCCAGAAACAATGGCACCCTGAAGGCAAGTGCAACAGCAAAAGTCACTGGGAAATAGGCCCAGCCTGAGGGCAGACGTGTCCAGCTTGGTCTTGTTGCAGTTTCAGTGGGAGCCAGAGGGTGACAGGTGTTGTAAAACTGTCAGGTTTGCAAGGAAGAGGAGCTATTCAATCTACACACTCCTGGTCTGATCGAAGAGATCTCCCAGAGAGATGCGCTAGTGAAATAACCCTTTGTATCACATCTATTCCACATAGGAATTGCTAGACCAGACCAGACTTGTGGTCCATCTAGTTCAGTGTCCTGTCTCTGACAGTTGCCAGTACTAAGTGCTTCAGAGAAGGTGTAAGAAACCCCATAATGGTCAACTATGGAATCCTGCCCATTGGGAAAGCTTTTTTTCCAGCCCTTCTGTTAGTGAATGGTTGGCTTGTGGCCTTAAGCATGAGGGTTATATCCTTCCATCTGTCAAATCCTATCTAATGTAACTGTGTTTATTCTCATTATACATATAACTTCTGGGGTAAAAACCTGACCTTGTTGAAATCCCTGGCAAAATTCCCATTGACTTCAGCCTGGCCAGGATTTCATCCTTAATCCTTTATTTGAGTCCTGCTATCATCTTGACCTCCACATTATCTACTGGCAATGAGTTCCACAGTTTAATTTTGCATTGCATTAAAAATGATTCCTCTTAATAGATTTATTCCCTTTACATTTCAAGGCATGTCCTCTTGTTCTTGTGTTCTGAGGAGTAATAGAGGTTCTCAGTCTATCTTCTTTACACCATTTCTTATTTTTTCTACTTCTGTCATGTCTGCTCGCAGGCTCCAGTCCTGCACAAAGAACTATGAAGACACAGGCATCTCCCCAGACCATCTGTTGTAGGTTAGGGGCCTTGTTCATCTTTCTAAACTAAATAGCCCCTGTCTCTTCCTATGGAAATCTTTTCTAGTCTCCCATTTCCATTGCCTTGCTCTGAACTCCCATGCTTTGCCATATCTTTTATATAATGCAGTGATCAGAACTGATCATGTTAGTCCAGATAGTGGCTTCCTATTGGTTTATATAATGGCAGAATCAGATTTTCTGTATTATCCTCCGTCTCACTCCTCATGCAGCCTAACATTTTGTTTGCTTTTTTGACCCCTGAGGATTTTGTTGTACTATCCACAACGAAGACCAGGTATTTTTCCTGAGGGTCTATGATTAGAGTCCAGCAATGTGTATGGAGAGTTCAGGTCATTCCTCCCACTGTGTATTACTTTGCATTTGTTAACTGTGAATTTCTTCTGCTATCTAGCTTCATTCAATCCCTCTAATGTGCCTCACAGTCTTCTGTAGTCTTGGCTCACCTAAATAACTGTCATTTGCACATTTTATCACCTTGCTACTCACTCCCAAGCACTGATTTAAAAAATCCAGTTATAGATGTACAATGTCTCAGTACACAACTTCATGGCACCTGCACGTCCTGCACACAATAACTAACAGTTCATTACTCCTCCTTGTTTTCTGTCTGCTGGCTAGTTTCTCACCTATGGCAGTACTTTGCTCATGACACTTATTTCCTAAATGTCCTCTTGTGAGGAACTTTTGTTCTGGATCCTCAAAGGTATTTAGGCTCTTCTTGTCTGAAGAAGAGCTCTGTGTGGTGCAAAAGCTTCTCTCTCACACATCAACAGAAGCTAGTCCAATAAAAGATATTGCATCACCTACTTTGTCTCTCTAATATCCTGGGACCAACACAACCACAACTACACTGCATACGAATAAATGGTGCCAGCTGGTTCTCCTTTTCCCATTGTGTTGTTGACATGCTCAAAGAATTCCCCAGCAGCCAAGGGTTCCCTTCACACACACAGTGGGTGCAGGATGTCACCTTTGTCTTTTTTTGCCGGCAATAATATTGTGTCAATCCATTTTTTTCTGGCACAGTAGTAAGGCTCACTGATCTGTGTCTCCCATTATCACATCTAGTGCCTTTCTCAAAGGTATACCATGTACTACCCTCCAGTTTTCACGTGTAGTAGCCGATTTTAATAGGAGATGGCATATTTTTGGTAGAAATTGAGTTACTTTCTTAAGTTCCATCGGAAGTTTCGTCATGCCACCTGGTGGTGGGGACCTAGTCTTCAGCTTCTTCTAGTGCATCATCCAGTGCAGCACACTCTAAAAACAGTGTATGTGCTGGCGGGGAATACTGGAGTAAGTCGTTACTATTTTCTGGAGCACAATTTGAGGCCTCTTGGGCCTAATTCAGAGAGGTGCTGAGCACCCACAGCTCCTATTGAAGTCACTGGGGCTCTGCATCTGGTGTAGGGGTGCACCCACCCGAAGTTCACTGCCGGACTGGAATCGATGGGCCAGCTCCTCAGCTGGTGTAAACAGGAGTAACTCCATAGATGAAGACAGAGCTGTTGCAATTGATACCAGCTGGGGGTCTGGACCCATAGCTATAGGACTGCCTCCAGGGACATGTGCCATATTTTAGCCAGTGATCAGTTCTTGTTTGAGAGCTTGTGTCTGTATTCCTGTGGAAATCTAAGTGACATTCTTTTAAGTGTGCTCTATATGCATAGATAATGCACCCCGATTAGACAAGGGCAGGGGTGCTGTGATTTACTCCCACCCATTTGTGAAGGATTCACTTGCTGGCTACCTCTCTTTTTCTATTTGGATAAAGGAACTCAACAAAAACCAAATCAGCTATCCTTGTTCTTAACCAGGTGAGTAATCCCATTGACCTCACTGGGACTAAGGGAAGCGTGAGAGAGAGAACTCCTGGTGAGAGCCATGGGTCAAACATCAGCTGGATAATATCAGCTGAGAACTGCTTTCTAAAATAAATTAAATTA
The DNA here is from genome assembly GCF_025201925.1 of Gopherus flavomarginatus. NCBI lineage: Eukaryota > Metazoa > Chordata > Testudines > Testudinidae > Gopherus > Gopherus flavomarginatus. The sequence goes on from NC_066619.1 coordinate 126,451,443, forward strand.
GCCAGTAGGAGAGTTCCTGGGGATAAGGCAGAGGCTAAGCCCCCAGAGGGTCGGAAAAGGGTCCAAATCTTCCTTCTGCTTCTGCGGGAGTCATTCAGGTACCTAAATTCTGTTGAGTTATCTCTTTGAGTCCCTTTGAACCCACTGATAAAATGGACGTAAAAATGCTTCCCATGTCTACTTAGATTGTAAGCTCCTTAGGGAAGAAGGTCTTGGTGTATGTTCACAATGTCTCACACAGCTGAGATCTCAGCACTTACCTTAACACAAATAAAGAATAATTTGATGGTTTGTGTAATTCCCTTTGTTTAACCATATCGCAAAGGTGTTTGGCTGCAGCAGTGGTTAAGCACGATTTACATCGACCAACAAATTCAGTAACACATCAGGTGTGTAGCCCTGGCACAAAAGAATGATTGGAATGCCTGCCCTGTGCCACCTTGTTACAGTACAGCGGGATCATTCAGGACTGACTGCCTCCCCTACTGTGCTGAGGATAACGGAAGGAATAATTAAAAATGTAGCTCGGTTTGTGTTAACAAACGTCAATTTTTTTTTCTTCACAGGGCAAAGATTTTTCTTATCAAAACTCTATTCGCTAAAATGCTAATGATAGTCAGTGATTAGAAACCGCTGCTCAAGTTTTGAAAGTTCCCAGTGGGCTTGGCAGACATGGCTTGTTACTTGTCAGTTCGAGAAATGCTCTCAACAAATCAAACTTTACTGTATGTATGTAAAAAAAAAATTTTTTCATTTCCTTAACGCTTCACTGTGTTAAAGCCAGTAGGGACTGTTGAGTTAAGTGACAAAGACCACATTACTGGTTGCAAAGTCAGTTTTAATAGAAGTCTCTCATGGCACGATGTTCTCAGATAGGCAGAGAAAAAAACGGTGAGCAAATGTGAGCAAATGTGTGTAACACTTATCTTAATTACAATGAATAATTATTTCACTAAAATGAATTGTGGCAAGTTTGGAACCTTTTTTTTTCTTTTAATGACGAGGGAAGAAGTGCTAACTAAGCTCGGCTTCCAGGCCAGTGTGTCAGCCAATTAATGAGAGGTGTTCCAAATGGACATAGTCTGCGATCTCTGAAAGCACCTAGGGTTCAACTCCAAAGACAGTTGGGCACCTAATTCCCTTAAACTCCTTTGAATAAATCTCATTCGGAGTCAGCAACGTACCCTTACCCATCCCTGCATCTGAAATTCAGCAGGCAAATTCTTGGAGGTTCTTTGAAGAACATTTCTTGGCCTGGTCCATGCAAGCAAACTTGTAGCCATAATTCACCATCGATGCAGCACCGCTGGAAGTTGTAGTGTATTTGGCCCACTCGGGCATTTTTACCATTGTGTCATCTAACCTCATTCTGAGCCATGGTAGCCAGCTTTCACTAGCACAGGTGGAGCTGCACTGAAGCCAGTGTAAACAAGGATGTAATGACATCACTGGGCAGTCCAAGGTACTCAGCCTGGAAACCTGTATTCAAATGAATAGTCCTCTTAGTTCAACTGGACTTTACATGTGGGTCAAGACTACTCACCAGAGAAAAGGTTTGCAGGATACCATTCTTCTTCTCACATATGTTCTACTGTACAACCATTATTGAACAGCGCAGCTATTCCTCTGCTTACAAGTGAGCGCTGAGGCTGTGTGGGCTGGCCGTTATAGATGTGGACTGAAAACCAGGATTTCTGGTTTCTGACCCAGACTCTGCCATTGATTTTCAAATATGCCTGTGTGATTTGGGAGCCTCCATTCCACGAGACTTAGGTTCCTGCATTACTTAGGCCATGCTCCTCAAAGAGGTTTAGGCACCTGTCACTCATGGACTTCTGTGGGATTTAGGTGCCGAAATACCTTTAAGGATCTGGGCTTTAATCTCTGTGTGGCTCTGTTTAGACATTTGTAAAGCAGCTTACCTAGCTCACAGGGGCTGTTAACAGCACCCTTGATTGATACCTGTAAGGTGCTTTGAGATCTGTGGTTCAAAAGTGGTATGTGAGTGCAAATTACTATTTCAAATGTAACTCTGCCTGTGACATAGCATTCTGCCCACCATTAATCCTGGGAGGGGCATGCTGATCTCAATGACACGACTTTCCTGAGCTTTCTTGTGTGCTCCCTCTGTCCTAACTGTCTGGGGCCCACAGTGGCTCAAATCTCAGATGAGCACCTACTTACGTGATGGCCATCATCTTGGCTGACACACCAGGGACATCCAGAACTAAAAAGTGAGCTGCTATTGGGGCCTGTAACAACTCATATCCTCTGTGGATGGGTACTGAGGGGGACCCACCGGTGGGACATGCTTGCACAATTGAACTCCTAATTAAGATATTTCCTTTTATCACTGCCAATTCTCATTTTAAAAAAACTATTCAGTGGAAACTTCAGACACACATTTTAATATAATTAGTGAATAGAACAAACCGGCCAGAGAAATTCAGAGAGAAATGACCATTCTTCAGATGATGGCAGAAACAGAGTGGCCTCCAAAATATGCAACAAATCCCCTTTTCAGCCCTGGAACACAGGTTTTGCAGCTTAAGAGATGCAGAATAGTTTCTGGCTGAGCTCAAAAATTGGAAATAAAATTAATGAATGGTGTTGGTGCCTTTTCAGAGGCTCAGGACTGTTCCTTCCCTGAATTAAACAAAGGGAAGATTTAAAATCATTGGGCAAAAAAGGCAAGCAGTCACATTGCTGATTAAGGAGGAACAAAACAGACATATTTTGTAAGAAAGAGATTATATTGCTCATTAAATGTTTCAGATTTTGTTAAAGTACAGACCATGGTAGAAATAAGACAATTAGTGGGAACATATGAATAGAAGATCTTCTTCCAATTGTAAAACACTAATGAGAAGCAGCAGAGAAGCAATGTAATGAGCGTGTGTGTGTGTGTGTGTGCGTGCTGCTAGAGCAACTTCCGTTCTCAGATCTCAAAGCACTGCATGGCCATTAATGCATGTACATGTTTTATTTGCTTACACTATAAAATGCACCTAAATCTGTGGCATGGTTTAAGCACTGAGTTGGGACTCAGGAGACCTGGCTTTCGTTTCTTGATCTGCCACAGCCACCCTTGAGCAAGTCACCCAGGCTGGGATTTAGTGAGCCAAGGACATCATGACCTCACCGGAGAGGTCCTGATTCTGAAACGCTGAACTCACATAAATAGTCTGGAATTGGCACCCATCTCCCACTGAAGTTAAAGTCCTTAACTCCCTTAGGTTTCTCTGAAATTCCAGGCTGAGGGCTTGTCTACTCGGTGGCTCAATGCACTCTATGTGGGGGGTGGGGAGAGGATTTCTAATGGGCTGCACATTAATTGGTCGGGGTAGACCCTGCTGATGCACACAAAGTTTCCCTGGTATGCATGAATGGAGAACTCTTGGAAACTGTACTATGTTAACACACACCAGGGAACCTTTAATGTGCACCAGCAGGGTCAACACCAACCAATTCATGCGCAACACGTTAGTGCGCTTTAGAAATTACTCCCCCCTAGAGTGCATTCACCCACTGTGTAGACAAGCTCTGACTCCATCCCCTCTCTGTGAAATAGGGATGATGATCCTCCCTTCGTCTGTTTTGTCCATTTATATTATGAGTTCTTCAGGTCAGGCACTGTCACCAGTACTACATTCCCTTGCCTGCCTGGCCCTACAGCCTCTCACCTGATCTCCTTTTGTGGTTTCCTACTTCCCCTCAGTAATGCCAGCCCTTCATCTTCCTCTTTCTCAGGCATCTCTATCCCTTCCCCCCATGCTGCCCATCACCACCGCACACAATCTCGTATTCCATATACATTTCCAAATCACAGACATGTTGTCCCTTGGTGCAGTACTTTGAAACATGCCCTAAATAACTCATCCAATATCTGAGTTACAGGACAATCCATCATTTTCACAATGTGGCTTGTCCCTGGTGGGGTGTGGGACACTTCTTCAGCACAGCCAGCTTTTGGTATAATCAGTGAGAGCCCTCTAGAAAACACACAGGGATGGTGCAGGGACTTTCAGGGCTTTTCTTCCACTGTTAAGCTACCAGCATGTTTGCTAAAGACAGGGTTTCTTTTAAAAAAGCATAATCCAGGGTAAATCAGCTGAGAGAGTCGCTGGAAACAAGGAAGGGCAAAATGAATGTATACAAATACGTAGAAAGAGAGACACTTCCCTCCATCTACATATCTGTATTTCTCCTTTCATACATATGGCTCCATTCAACATCTTCACCAGTGATTTAGATAATGGCATAGAGAGTACACGTATAAAGTTTGCAAACAATACCAAAGTGGTAGGGGTTGCAGCAAGTACTTTGGTGAGCATGATTAGAATTCAAAATGATTGTGGCAACCTGAAGAAATGGTCTGAAAAAACTGGATGATGTTCAATAAGGACAAATGCAAAGTAGTATACTTAGGAAGGAATAATCAATTACCTAAATACAAAATGGGAAATGACTGCTTAGGAAGCAGTACTGCAGAAAGGGATCTGGGGTTATACTAGCTCACAAACAAAATACGCATCAACAATGTACTACCATGGCAAAAAAGCTAACATAATTCAGGGATGTATTAGCAGGAGTGTTGTAAGCAAGACATCAGAAGTCAGGACCGGCGCTAGAGTTTTTCGTGCCCTAGGCGCACGGCCATTTTGTCGCCCCATGCGCCGCTTCCACGACTCCGGTGGAGCTGCCGCAGCCATTTCTGCAGAGGGTCCATTGGTCTGCGGCTCCGGTGGAGCTGCCGCAGCCGTGCCTGCGGGAGGTCCACCAGAGCCACGCGGGACCAGCAGACCGTCCGCAGGCATGCCGGCGGCAGCTCCACCGGAGCCGCGGACCAATGGACCCTCCGCAGGCAAGACTGCGGCAGCTCCACCGGAGCCGCCTGCCACCCCCCCCCAGCAAAATGCCGCCGCCCGAAAATCCTGGCGCCTTAGGCGATTGCCTAGTTCGCCTCAATGGAAGCGCCGGCCCTGTGAGAAGTAATTCTTCCAATCTGCTCAGCATTGATAAGGTCTCATCTGGATTATTGTGTCCGGTTCTGGGCACTACACTTCAGGAAAGATGTGGACAAACTGGAGAAAGTCCAGAGGAGAGCAATACAAATGATTAAAGAGCTAGAAAATATGACCTACAAGGAAAGTTTGAAATATTGGATTTGTTTAGTCTGGAGAACAGAAGACTGAGAGGGGACATGATAATAGTCTTCAAATATGTAAAAGGTTGTTATAAAGAGGAGGATGAATTGTTCTCCTTATCCACTGAGGACAGGACAAGAAGTAATGGGCTTACATCACAGCAAGAGAAATTTAGGTTAGACATTAGGAAAAACTTACTAACTGTAGGGGTAGCTAAGCACTGGAACAAATTGCCTAGGGAGGTTGAGGAATCTCCATCTCTGAGGGGTTTTAAGAACAAATTAGACAAATACCTGTCAGGGATGGTTTAGATATTATTCAGTCCTGCCTCAGTGCAGGGGATTGGACTAGATAACCTATTGAGGTCCCTTCCAGTCCTACATTTCTATTATTCTATGATTCTACAGAGTCTGAATCTCTTCCCTCACCTATGGAATTACTCCTCATTTACACTAGCATAAGCGAGAGGAAATTCAGGACCAGGGTATTTCAGTCTGGAACTGGGAACATAGGTGCTTATAGAATGGATCAAACCTCCCATGGGGGCTGGAAAGAAAATTGTCACATCACTGGTTCATTCACCTGCATGTCCACCAGTGTAATATACGCCATCATATGCCAGCAATGCCCCTCTGCTATGTACATCGGCCAAACTGGACAGTCGCTACAGAAAAGGATAAACGGACACAAATCAGATATTAGGAATGGCAATATACAAAAACCTGTAGGAGAACACTTCAACCTCCCTGGCCACACTATAGCAGACCTTAAGGTGGCCATCCTGCAGCAAAAAAACTTAAAGACCAGACTTCAAAGAGAAACTGCTGAGTTTCAGTTCATCTGCAAATTTGACACCATCAGCTCAGGATTAAACAAAGACTGTGAATGGCTTGCCAACTACAAAACCAGTTTCTCTTCCCTTGGTTTTCACACCTCAACTGCTAGAACAGGGCCTCATCCTCCCTGATTGAACTAACCTCATTATCTCTAGCTTGCCTGCATATATATACCTGCCCCTGGAAATTTCCACTACATGCATCTGACAAAGTGGGTATTCACCCATGAAAGCTCATGCTCCAAAATGTCTGTTAGTCTATAAGGTGCCACAGGATTCTTTGCTGCTTTTATAGATTATCTAGGTCACTCAACAGTCCATTCTAAAACTGTTAAGGCTTAATTAGGCCAACGATCCAAATTCAGGGTGTGAGCCTAAATTCAAGGGGCTGGAACTGGTTGAAAAAATTTCAGTGGAACCATTTTCTATCAGGAAATGCCATTCTATCAAAATCAAAATGCTTCCTGGAATCATGTCATTTTCATCAAAATTTCATCTAGAGAAAAAAACAGGAGGAAAAGTTCTGATAATGTTGAAACATCCCATTTGACATTTTTGGACTGAAATGTTTCACTTTTTCATTTTGAAATTACATTTTTTAAAACAGTTTTATTGTGTATTATATTGCCATATAATATAAAAAGTCAAAATCCAAACCAAACATTTAGAATGAACCTAAATGACCTTGGGTTTCTGAATTTTCCTTTGTGGAAAATCCTTTGTGGAAAATTCTGGGCTTTGAAATTTTGAAATCTCAAAATCTTTGGTGAAATAGACTTTCTGTCCCCTGTTCAGCTCTGCAACGGGAGTGGAGGGCTCACAGCACCTTGCAGGATGGAGCCTTTCAGAATTTAAGAAAAATAGCAGTTCAGAAATCAAAAACCATCTGACTTTGAAATCATCCGTCCTCATTTGCAGTTAGCTCCGTCAGTTCAGCCCAGCTGGTGTAAATAATGAATGTAATAAACATGAGAGAACACCATGTTCTTGCAAGGAGAGTTGGATGGGAGTCAGGGATGTCCATTATAAGAAACAGTCCTGCCTAAGTAGCAGTAGAGATGAAGCCTAGTTTGGGATTACTGGGGAGAAACTTTAAAACTTCACAGACCCAAGCAAGGTTTCAGGGTAGCTTTAAACCTGAGCACTCCTCACATCTTTGTAACCAACAGCATCACTAGATTTTTTTTTTTTTTGCACAAAGCCCTGGCCAGCTGCCATTTGCAAACAGACTAGTTCAATGCAGCAGTCACAGGCAGGGGTATATTGTAGAACAATCTGTATTTGGCCAGTATTTCGATACCTGTCACCACACGCCTGAGTGCATCTCCTGAATTGTATTTTCCTCTGTAAGTTTTCCAGCACAGATCCTCTTCCAACATAGCTAAAATTGGCAAATTTAAGCAAATGCCAATAATTCCACTTGGTCCCTAAATCTCTTTTGTCATTGTCATTGAACTCGACTCACTAATGATTTCTTAGTGTTTCAGCTTGAATGGGCATCCATAGATTTTCCTTCTTTTTGGGTTAAACCTGGAGTTATCATTAGGCATGTTGCTGTCAGCTTGTAGCTATTCCTTTTACTTGCATGTGGCCTGGCTGCTGTATAACTTTGAGGTGGCAGAAGGGATTCAATATTAAGGGCTTTATATCAAGGCCACATCTTTATATTCACTATGTTGCACCAACATGGCACTTCATCAAGTTCTAATTATGTCTGGTTGACAAATTCCTAGCCCTTTCAACTGGAAATAGAGTATCTTTGACTGAGTTCATTAGGGCTTGTAATTTTTGATAGTTGGGTTGGCCAGTGTCTACTTATACTGATTTTTCTACCCCTACCAAAACTAACTTTATATAAACTGAGAGGCTGCCATCATTTACTTGACATACAGGTCCCCTAAGAGGTGGAGAAGCAAATTATACTCTACATCTTAGTCTTGTACAGTTACTAAATTACATTTTTAGCACATGAAGTTAACTGTTAGTCTCTAAGGTGCCACAAGGACTCCTCGTTTTTTTTTTTTTTCTGTTAAATGGAAGTGGGCTTGGGAAGTAAAGTGAATGAATTGACTAACTATGACAGCAGAAGAACCTGAGGAGTAGCATTTCTTTCACCTGTTTTCCAAATTTGATTGAACTGAGATGGCCAACAATTTCTTGTCAATGTCAGGTATCATCAAAATAAAACCAGCCAAAAGTCCGCTAGGTAAGATGGCAAAACTGATGTCTAACAAATTGCGTTTTTTCAGGGAGCTAGAACTGTGCTCCCTCGTCTGTTACAGTCAGACCTTGCATTTCCATTACGCATTGCTAGAGACATGTCGGCTGGGTATCCAAAATGCTTTAAATGCAAGCCCCAGTACATTTTGTTCTACAGAACCCAGAAATCTTGAGTTGTGAGTGGAGTGAGGTTAGTGAGTTTCTGGAGTCACATCCTTTTTCACCTTTGCACTTTCATTATAAACAGAAGCAGGCTGGGCTAGTGATGCAGTTCCACAATCTGGAGAGAACTGAAGTTGTATGGCATGAAATCAGAAAGGAGAGTCAAAGGGTAACCGGGCATTACACCATTTTTTCACATAACGTGCCCTGCAGAGTGACAGCCCGACGTGAAGAGCATCAGAAGGAAAGCACAGAGGTTATACTCATAGACTCATAGATTTTAAGGTCAGAAGAGACCATTATGATCTTCTAGTCTGACCGCCTTCACAATGCAGGCCACAGAAACTCACACACACACTCCTGTAACTAACCTCTGACCTATGTCTGAGCTATTGAAGTCCTCAACTTGTGGTTTAAAGACTTGTACTGAGATGTTTTCTTTCAGTCTGCTGAAGGGCTGCACAGTGGCTGGAGCAAAAATGATCTTCTTCACACACAAAAAATTGAAAAAAAATATTTTAGTTTGAATTTTTTTTTACAAAAACATAATAGTTTAGAAAAAAAATCAAAATGAAACTCTGCAATTCAAATATTTTTGTTTTATTGTGATGGCAAAAATCCCAGCATCATTTAATTTAAATTCTTTTTCCTTTCTTTTGCACTGGAATTTTTTTTAAAAAAAAAGACAAAGTGTTTGTGGAGGGGACCCGAACACACTTTCACTCACTTTTTAATTTGCTTTTTTCCCCCACTGGAAAAAAAATGTCAAAATGTGTCTTTGTGTTACTCTTTGTCAAACTACTTTTGGCCTGCCCAAGCAATTTGTTTCATGGGGGATGAGAGGGTAGATAGGTAAGAAGAAAAGAACTGAGGAAATTGTGGTGGGGAGAGAAGTTTTTTTGTTTGTTTGTTTGGCTGGCTGAGAATATAAACCAGATGGGAGGGGTTGGGACCTCGGGACCAGGTTCTGATCTCAGTCACATGGGTATAACTCCATTGATCTGAATGGCGTAACAATGGATTTACAACAATAAATCCAGAATCTGGCATTATGAGTATGAATCTGATAACCCACCATGATTCAGAAGAAAACTGTCAAAAGAGGAAGAGTGGGGAGCAGTAATACTTTCACTAAGGCAACTTCCAGCTCCAATAGACAATGTTTGCCTGTTCTTGTGATTTAAAGTTTGGTATCTCAATTTTTTGCATTAAAGCCCCAGCTCTGGGAGTCAGGTGATTATAGGAGAAATTCAGTTTTCATTTAAAAATAAGTAAATTTCTCAATATTTTCAACTCCATGTTTCAAAATCACAAATTAGGACCCCAAAACCATGTGTCTTAAAAATGAGATTTTTTTAGAAAAAAATAATTTTGGAGAAGGGTGTGGGGGGGTCTTTTTGTTTCCCATTCCCTTTTTCAGCCTCGAGGGGAGTCACACTTTCAGGCTTTTCTCCACAACCAGGAGGGTTAGAAATTTGTTTTCAACTGGAAGCTGAGATTCTCCCATAATCCCATGACTCCTGAGACTGGGGCTTTAAGAAAAATGCCACATGTTTCAAGAATTAAAAGAGACGTCGTGACGTGGCAATACTGCACTATACCCCTCTAGGCTGTGCCTTTCCCTTGTTTGTAGGCCCCCACAACCCACCAACCTTTGATCACTTGGCTCAGTGGATCAAATCCTGCCCCTAGCTACATGCTACCTTGCCACTGAAGTCGAATGGATGGCATGGATAAAAATGAAGGCAGAATTTGGCCAGTGGGAGCAAAGTTATTTATACTGTATTTTGACACCCTCCCCCCCGCCCATGCGAACCACTTGGATTCACCTCCTGCTATCCTAAGGTATGTCTATATGGCAGTCATGATCACACCTCATATTGACATACCTGAGCCAACTTTAATCTAGCTAGTTTGGGAATGGAGCAGCAAAACTACATTAAAGCTAGCTTAGGTATGTCTACTCAAGCTTCAATCATGCCCCCCCATTGCAGTGTGGACATATGCCTAAAAAGGACCGTTTTGGGTCAGACCACGGTCATCTCATCTTTCCATTTGGGACTAGGATTGTGCAACCTTTATGCTAGTGACCTCTCATTTGCACAAGTAGTGCCCCTGACATCAGTGACACAACATATGCAATATTCACCGAAGTGAATACGTGTTGCACAACTGGCATTTTGCACAATATACAGTATTAAACTTATTTTTGCTTCTTTCTTAGCTGTGCAAAGTAAAAGCCAACCTGATATTTGTACCTGGCTGCTTTCTTCTCAATACTGTTATCATTCAGTGTTTGTTACTTAGACAGAAATGTCTGACAGATAATTAGCGAGAGAAGCAAAATATTCCCTTTGCTCAGGGTTACGAGGCTTTCCCTAAGTTATTTTCAGATACTGAGGTTTGCTTTTGTTTTTTCTATCACACTATTCGTGCATCTCAAGCTGCAAATCCCTTCTGGAAGAGAGAATACCTGACCCACATTTTTGCACAGAATAATAAAAGGATGTATTTCACAGTATTTATAGTTCTGGGATTTATTTTTGGATGAGCTCGTATTACATTCCAAACACTTTTACTTAACATGCAATGGCCGTGATGATGAAGTTCCATTAATGAAAGGCCCAGTGGAAGGGAGGGAGATGTTTGTTTGAAACAAGCAGAAGAAAAATGAAGGTGTGCCACCAAGCATCCCTGTTAGGGAAGGGATGTGTTACTGGCTCCATTTGACAGGTATGGGAACTGATGCAGAGAAACTAGATGACTTGCCCAAGGTCACTGAAAAATTGACTGCCAGCATGGGACTGCGACTGAAGAGTTACCTGATCTGTGCTCAACTCATTAAATCATGTCTCCTCCTAGGGAGAAATGCTGAAGGATTATGAATCAAGCTGGTATTCCTTGACCCAGTGCTTGGAGCATCATAGGCCAACTGGGATGCTGGGTCTTTCCAAAATGGAATGTTGGCACAATTCTGGGAAAATCAAAGTATTGGCGATTCAGCTGTTAAGGCAACAGATTGTACGGGAAGTGTGAAGAATGCTTTCATTTACTGCAGCTTCACAGCCCTAAGCTCTTTATCTAGGTCTCCAGGAGTGAGTGAGAAAAGACTGATTATGAAGCAGTCCTTCCTGATGGCTCCTTGTCTTCCCAACAGCTTAGAAGTGCCTCCAGAAGGGACACTCCAGAATAAAAAGAAAAAATCTGAAACAACAAAAATCAGAAGCTATAGGGTGACCAGATAACAAGTGTGAAAAATTGGGATGGTGGTGGTGGGTAATGGGTGCCTATGTAAGAAAAAGCTCCAAAAACTGGAACTGTCCCTATAAAATTGGGACATCTGGTCACCCTAAGAAGCCATAAAGATACTGCAAATGTCCCATGCAGTCTCAAAAATAGAGAAAACTTTGCACCAGGTCCTATAATATACTGCTAGGGACTCTGTATAAGGAGCTTTCCCTGTAAAGCCACTGTGCGTTGGAAGGCCCAAGCAAACACTCTCCTTGCAATTGTTCAGCATTCAGCTAATAGCTGTCTGAATCTAGGACTTAATTTACATGTGTGGTCATTTATCTAAGGGTCTGTGGTTTGGCTGGCCACTTTGGCTGAGCTGAGTCAGTCCCTGTAGCCCATACAATATAAACAGGTTATTAGTCTTCATACTATAAACAGACTTCATGGCAGCTAGTTGTGTGATAGGCAATAGATAGATTGAAAGGGATAGTCTAATGAAATAGAAGGCCCAACCTAACCTTAGTCCTGCTTGGAAGTCAACTGAAAGACTCTGAATATTTCAGTAGGCTTGGATGGAGGCCAATGCCTCCAAATTGACAGATATCAATTAACAGCATTGAAGGACTGTCCATCAAGGGCACTAATTGTTTAGAGTCAGGTAAACAATTCACCACAAACAATTACAATGTAATAAAACTTTACTCGCATCAGACTGGGATCTCAGCAAATGAGACAGCTCATTAACAAAGTAGCACTGGGTATCTGCAAGCCAGGAAGGTATCTGAATGTGGAAAGTATCTGCAATCATTTCCCAAAAGAACAACAGTTAACATACTGTATGCTACAGGATAATATGCATGTCATATTGCCCCAAATGCCACAGGAAATTGATATGTCATTGATAATCTCTGTCATTATGGGGGGGTTCCCATCAACACATTATAACACTCATCTGAGGTTCCCTTTCTGTGTTTAGCTCCCCACCAGACCCTAATGTGTGATTATGCACAACCATTTTAATCTGTATTTCTGGGTCTTTTCAGGCTACAGCATGAGTGGCTGGACATTACTGCCTGATGCATTTTCCAGTGATGTCCATGAGCTTTGTGGGCTCTGGATTACATCCCTCACTAGTCACTCCTCTGTTCCTGTAGGGTCTTGGAATGCATAGCCACCTGGAGGCTCCACGATTAACTCAATGGCCTTGATTACTAATATTTTCATAGTGACTGTAATAATGGTGCTTAACTCAACTGTCAGTGCTCTGGGAGCTTCAGAAGTGAGATCCCAGCACCCAGAAAGTCAGAGACCAGCTATGGGACAGTGACAGATCTACCTACAGGTGACCATTCAACTCCCGAGTACCTTTGCATCTGCAGGTGCGGTTGAGCAGCAGTTAACCCAAATGAGAACCGGAGGTGCATTCCTCCAGGACTTGGCCTTCACAAGGCTTGAGATAGCAGAATCCACAAAGGCTAGATTGTGCCTTTAGAACCAGACCAAGCAAGGAGTGATGCTGTAAGCAGTACCACCCAGGGAATAGCCCTAGAAGGTGTTCTGACTCATGACCCTGCCCCCCTCCCCAGCCGGCCCGAGTCATAATTCCATCCCTACTTCCTCCTTGTTCTTGAGGGACTGGGAGAGGAGTGTGACTTATTGCTGGCCTGTCCCACCAGAGTTATACAGACTCATAGACTTTAAGGTCATGAGCATCTAGTCTGACCTCCTGCACATGGCAGGCCAGAGAATCTTCCCCTTCCCCTTCCTCTATGGCCTAGCTGGTGGAGCCAAAGATGTGCCCGCTCCCCACTTCTCCTGGCCACCTGCTCCAAGGGAGGCAAAGCAGCAACCCTACTGGAGCCTACGTAGCCAGACTCAAGATCCAGGTAGCCTGCATAGGAGCATAAGCATGTGTGTGTTTGTGTTCTTAAACAGAATCTAGCCCTATTTTTTTTCACTGAAGCTCATTGTTAGAAATAACCCCAATAGCTTGGATATCACCATAAAGGGCACGGTATAACAACCTACATAGGTAGGTAGCTTGCTGCCCATTAGAGAGAGAATTTATATAGTGCTGCCAAACAGCTGTGTTCTCTCCTTTCCTACATCCCTCTAGTAGCCCTCAGAAGCTCAGGAATGCAGATACTAAAAAGGTTTCCTACCCTATTCCCTGTAGCTGCTCTCTGCCCAAAGACACTTCCTACTCCATTCTCAGGGGCCCTGAACATGCGCAGAGAGGAAGAGCTGTCCGTTTCTGAAGGATCAGAGTGATGCTGCTGGTGGGTGTTGTCCCATGACGTACCCTGTTAATGCTAGCCCTGTAATCTAGCAGCAAGTGCCAGCCGATTAGTCCAAGACCATTCAAATTTCCTCACTCCCGTGTCTCTCCTCACCCCCAGCAGGTAGGGTAGCTGCTTTGGAAAGAGTAGTCCCTTGTCTGGCGCATCATAAAACGTACTCTTCATCATGACTGCTATTCCCAACCGGACTAACAGTGTCAATCTCTCAAGTGCCGCATTAACTTGTTTGAGATGTTACTGTGGCCCCAAAATTTCAAGTCACGTGTCCCCCTTTCTGTGAGCTTTCCCCACACGTGCCTCATCTCCCCTCCCTGTGCCATGATGATATAATGGCTTCTAAGCCAATGTTTGAATGAAATAAAAACTGACAGTGTCGAGGCATTTTAAAGACGTCGCTACGAAGGATTCATGCAATTAGCTTTTGTCAGAATTCATTCTGTTAGCTCTGCCCCATGCTAATATCTTTAGAAACTCGGAAGAAGATGAGAATATGATGAGTGAAACACCACTAGGTAAGGTCTCTCCTGCAGTGCAATCCACCATTACAATGACAGCCTTTGGGTGTGATAAATGGTTGACGAGGAAAGAGTTAGTTTCCAGGATAGGCAGTGTGCGTGCATGTTTATAACCACATGTCAGAAGCAGAGCTGTCAGCAATGCCTGTTGTTAAAGGTGTTTAACAATTAGCATCCTAAGCCCTTGTTTTCAGTTGTTTACAATGTTGCGAAACTTGAATGGTAAGGCTGAAATTTTGCTTGTGGGGTGTCTGCCTCTGGCTGAGCATGTTTCAAAAATTTCAGCAAAAAATGTCTCAAATATCGCTAGGAAAGAGATTGGGCTGGGTAATGTGAACGCTGTTCCCCTAACCATTTCTTTGAAGAGTCTTAGTGCCTCTATGCAGTGAAGCAGGGATTTGCTCTTTGGTGGAGGAATGGTCCTTGGGACAGAGATTTTTGCTGTCCCCGTGTAAATCCAGAGATTTGGCCAGATTATAAACCTCTGAACATTGTCCTGAGGACACAGTCAGTTCTCGTTTTTATCCCTGGCTCTGCCGCAGACTTCCTAGGGGTGTTTGGAGAGGATTGTATCACAAAGTGTGTGTGTAAGTCGGCTAAATTCAGTGTTCAGGGCCAGCCTTCACGCTGGCATTTCCAACATTTGAGGGCTTGACTTTGAAACCTTAATGTTTTGTTAGTTCTGTGTGTGTGATGCTCTGCATAAAATGGAACCTGAACAAGCTTTGCTCTTAGTCACTGTCACTTCTCCCCAAATCTACTGAGTTCCTCTAGCTCAAAAAAGGCCTGTTAATTACCTCCCAGCTTTCCATATTGTTACGTTTCTTGGAGCAAACACTGGCTATGCGAGAAGGAAGAGGTTATAATTAAGTAATGGTATTAATTGTTTTTGTTGTGAGTTGTCTGGAGCTCAGTCCTCCCCCCATTGATTGTCATTTGGAGTCTTTAGATATTGACTTCTGGGAAAGGATGAGCATATTGCCTTTATGTTGACTGGTTGTAGCTTAGAAGGAACATAAGAATATCTCTGTCACTGACAACTAACAGAGACTCCCTGAGTTCAAGTGCTACAGACCAGTGGATCTGGAAGTGAAGAGCCAGGGTCCCATTCTCAGCTGAGCAGATTTGTTTTAGCGCGTTGAGGGACTCGCCCCAGTCCCATTTGAAGGTCACGTGTGCCTTGGAAAGCAAGCAAGCTCTTCATGCTTAGGACTATTTAGGGCTACTAGAATGTTTCCTGGAGTTTCTGATTAAACTGAATAAGCACTTTTCAAGAGTAAAAATACTTCAAAATGTCTCCTTTTTGAAATGAGAGCGACAAAGTAGGTGAGGTGATATCTTTTATTGGACCAACTTCTGTTGATGGAAAAGACAAGCTTTCGAGCTACACAGAGTTCTTCCTCCGGTCTAGAGAAGGTTCCTAGAGTGTCCAAGTTAAATACAACATGGGACAGATTGTTAAACATAAGGGGTTCACTTAACATGAAGTGAGCAGACAGTAGAGATGATATAATGCCCCTTGCTTGACACCAATGAAAGGTTTTCCATTAGTTTCTGTGGGCAGGGGCTCAGGCCCTTTGTTTGTTTTTTAAACACATATTTAATAATACTATTTCATATTTTTAAATTGCTGGATGTAATAGTGAGAGCAAAGACCCTTGACAGAGAAGAGAGAAATAAAAAAGAACAGAAAAGAAGAAACCAAGTGACCTTATTGTAATTAAAAATGAACAGGTCAATTCAGATCACAGTGAGCTTCACAAAATGGCTTCATTTGACTTTCAAACAAACCATGTATTTTATAAAACCAGAGGTTTATTCAGAAGTGAGGGATTAATGGAGTAGACGAGCTTGTATTGGTTCTTGTGAGAAGCCTCACACTTCTAGCACTCATGTGTTTAATGGAGCTCAGGAAGAAACCAGACACTGAACATATCACTTTCTAAAGTTACTTTTCAGAAGCCAAAGGTGTTGGTGTTGCAAAGAGAAGGAGGGATAATAATTCATCTTCGTTATCATGACCTCCTCAGATTAGGCTGAGTTACTTTTCCAGATGGCCTCTGAAACTCTTTCATGCCTCTCGCTCCATTAGTTGGTGCACTTAGCAAAGGCTGGGTAATGACCAGATAGATTCTTCACATCATGCATAAGAGGTTGCCACATGTTTGCTTTTGTATTTTTGCCGATATTCTCCTTTTTTGAGGCTACCAGCGTAGTCTGGTTTGGTCCCTACAGACGCCTCAGCTGGAGGCTATTTAGAACTGGTAGACAATAACTACTGCTTGTCTGGAACCCGGAGGGCTAAAGAATGCTTCACGTAATTTCCAGCTGACATTTCACTTCTTGCAGCTGTGAAAGCAAGACACTTTCTTACAGACCCTGCTGTTTCCAACCTCTTGGAGGGGAAACTTGGGGAATTCAGAAGAATTGGGGCCTGCTTTCAGTTTACCTGCCAGACATGAGAATTTCTACATCTGAGAGACAGAAATAAGGATAATAGTTTTATAGCAACTGAAATATAACATAAGGTTTCTCAAACTGTGATCTGTGGGCCTGTGTTAGTCCACAGAGCGCTTGCTGGTTCTCCCTGGAAAGAAGGCTGGTCACATGGTGCTGGCATTTCTTATTTCCAGCTGCTTTTGAATTGCATTAAAAGCCACTAACAATAGATTTGAATAGTTTCCTGGTGTTACTTTGCTTTGTAAAGAATGACAGAGTTGCCACCTTCCGCAGTATCTGGTGTTTTTTTCTTAAATCTTCATCTCTTGGAGTCACATGAATGCATTAGAATCTCAGCTTTCATTTTTCAAAAGTACATTTCAAGCCCTCCTGATTGGAACAAAAGGCTCACAAACTAGAAGGCAAATAAAAAGAACTCGATATTAATTATAATCTTAAAATCTCTTGATGACATGGTGACATGCCACAGAGGCAGATGAAGGACCTGAAACATTGCACATCTTTTCAGCATCATCCAGAACTTTCTATGACTCTGCCCAAATATTTGACAGTTGCCACCTTCTCATCAAGCTTGCTACACTGCTATGTTTATATAGAACCATAGCAATACCAACTTTATTATTATTGGGCACTGAGGAACACTGGATGGACGTCTTCAGTGATCATGTTGCTCAGCTGCTCCATACCAAGTGCAGGACAAGATCAGAAATGAGGACATTTGAAATGGAACCCAGAAATCACCTCCATCTGCATGGTTTGGGTTCAGCAGCTCTCTTGGTGCGGACATATTATTAGAATGGAATACCAACGATTTCTGAAGCATATGTACCAAGGAACGCCACTACCCAGCCAGCGATCACGTGAGGGCCAAAAGCTGTGATGATGTGATAAGATTGCCAATGATGGACGTCAATCGAATACCCAGCCAGACCACCTTAAGTGATCAATCCGGTGGCATTTGATATGCAAAGAGGCCATATGATGATGAAAATGTCATGATGTTTAAGCCAATTTCATGATTCTGAGGGCCTGACTCTTGATTTTTTGAATGCTTGGGGTTGGTAATGCTGTAATGGTGGTAGTTGCTACAGGATTGTTATGCAGTCAGGAGGTGGCTGATCTTTGAGATAGTGAATACCAAGGGATGTATCCATGAGACAATGTTTCTACTGAAATGTGATCCACACTCGGAACCCCTGATGTAAAGAATAATGCTAGCTGCTTTCAATAGCTGGTGCTAAAATTTTCCACACTCTGTTGAGTTGCCGTCAGGTCTTGTCTGACCTTTAATGGCCTGTATGCTTCTAAACCCCTTAGACATATTTGAAAATCTTCTCTATTGGCTTCAATGATTGAATGCTTTGCTGAATCTGGCCCTGTGTGCGCATCCTTTGTTTATCTAGCAGGTTTTGTATTAAAGTTCCTGAGCATTCATGCCAAGAATAATCTGTTATGTGCACATAGTACAGTAGTCTTTAAGAAATAGACAAGGTTAACATAGGAACATATAAACAGGTCATAGGTCTGGAAGGGGACCTATTGGGTCATCAGATCTACTCATATAATTCTGTTAGTATATTTAATGTATACTTGTGAAATGGTCTACCAGAAAGAGCAAGTTTTGTTATGCTTCTTACATCTATTTTGGCCCAGGTGAAATTAAGATATTAATTTCAGTGAAAAGACTAGGTCTACCATAGGAGTGAGGAGCTACTCAGTCTGAGTAAGAGTGGCTCTCAAGTAACAAGAAATTAAACCCAGAGTAGAGTAGATAAGTAAAACCAAATATTTCAGGGAGAGTCATTTAAACTCATATTGGCAATAATAATGTGCACTGGTCCACATCTGATCTTCAGCTATTTCTAAATTACACAGAGATAATCAAAGAGAAAGCGGAGCCACTGCGTATTCAAATTTAGAACAAGACTTCATAATTAGTAAGCTGATAGCTCAGTCTGATCAATAGAGCATCCCTCCGGGTGCTCAGCGTGTTCTTTAAAAGGGCAGAGCATTATTAAAGACATAGGAAATACATTTAATCATATTTCACCTGTATGGGTGAGAGAATTAAGCCTTAAACTGGCAAGCTTCTCCTTTTCCAGTGCTTGCTGCTACTTCCCTCTCCCATTGACCTAATGATACCAAAGTGGCTTTCTCTGAAACTCACAGGGCAGGATTTGAAAAGCCTCCCGGGCCTCTGCTCCCATTGAGCTTATCCTCACTGCATTGATAGCTTGAGTTCTGCCCCTAACTTGACTCCCATCTGCACACAAAAATCTCTCACTCCCGTGAAGTGGGGCTTCAAGCTGGTGTGAGCTGGCCCGTCAGGAGGGCGGGTTGACGCTTGAGTACGGCTGATGCTCTGGCCAGCGATGCAGTGTGAATGCAGCAGCTCAAGTTAATAACTTATCAGCTTCTAATCCAGCCACGCTGTGTAGCTACAGCGCTGTTTGGCCATGTGGACTCTCACTCCATGCTCACTCGAGCTAGGCAAAGTCGAGTGGAACGACAGAAGCAGACAGTTGCTTTGACGACAAGCCCATTGAAGCCAGCCACTGACTTCAATGAGCAGAGTTAGGCCAAAGGGAAGAGCTTCTGAAAATGCAACCTCTGCACTCCTTGCCCCTGATCCCGCAACACTGAGGTCAGTGGGAGTTTTTCCATAGGCTTCAACGGAAGCGGCATTAGCGGGTTTTCAGCATGGTTACTTCAGGAAACTGGCTTCTTTCCCTCGAGCTCCACCTGTTCCCACCGTTGCTTTCTAGTCCATATTGATTCTTGCTGGAGTCTAAAGATACCTCATGTCCCGGTGTTGGCTTGAAACCACTGCCAGCACTGCATGTGCTGAGTCCATGGGTCATTCCCAGCCCTTCCTTCTGCCATAGGATCCCACAAGGGGAGAGGAACCAGAACGTGTGACGGAACCACAGCCTGCCTAGCACTAGCGTCGCAGGACTACAACAGGGACAGAAGGGAACAGAGGATGTGGAATAAAGTTGGGAGCAGAGGATAATGGGCACCCCAGGAAGCCTTCCTGGCTCTGGAGGCATAAAACAATGTACCCCTCGTTATCCCTCACGCAAGGAACAGCACCCTTTCATGCTGCGAATGTTGGGGCCCCTAGCCTGGAGGGCTGAAGATACTGTGACCATGATGTGAGGAAAAAAACTGCTTAGGCTAAAATTGTAACTGGTCATGGTTAAGTTTTTATCAGCAGGAAGCGTTTTGTTTTGTTTGTAACCAGACCTGTCCTTCTTTCTCTGGCTTAGGATCACTTCAATCTCTGTCCTTTATTAATAAACTTCATCTTGTTCTATTACAGATCCAGCTCGGTTCAATGTATTAAAGTGAAGGGTGAGTCTTCAGCTAACCTAGCAGGCTGGTGCGTGCTCTGTCTCTTTGGAGGCAGTGAACCTAATAATTTCTGCGAGCATCCAGTGGGAGGGACTGGGCAATGCAGGGAGATGTCTCTGGGGTTCAGTGCCTTACGTGCAAGGCAAGGCTTAGGCTGGCAGAGTCTTGAAGTGGTTTCTGGCCAGGCAGGCAGGCTGGCGTGTCAGGAAGCTGACACACAGCTTAGCAGCAGCAAAGCTCTGGCTCTTGTGAAAGTAGAGGGGTAACGCAGCAGGTCACAGCTGTGGGTGTCCTGAGCAGGACGTCACAGGCTGATTGCTGCTAACCCTTCCCCTCACCCCACCTATCTCTCACAGTATTTTCACTTCAGCCTAATGCCTCCTTTGCGTCACTGTCCTCTCATTCCCTCCATCTCAGCCTTCTGCCAACTCCCCTCACCTTTCTCCATTCAATATCCCCTTCTCTCTGTGTCATTTTATTCCAAACAGGACTCTACCCCCAAACAATTAAAACACAAACACACCAAACTGGAAAAAAGAAAGTCCTGGCCCTGACACCATGCTTATAAAACCACCTGCAGTTTGCTCTGCTTTTCTCTAGTGTCACTTTCCTCCCACCCTGTCTCTGTCTTGTCTATTTGATTGTAAGCTCCCCAGGGCAGGAGTTGTCTGTTACTCAGTGTTCCCAAGCCTCGCAACATTTGGCATTATCTTAAAGCCCCAGATGCTAGAACTGTGAGAATTCCTGCATTCATTTTTTTTTTAAAAGAGTAAGTTTCTAACCCTCATGGCTGTGGAGAAACACCAGGAAATATGAGCCAAGTGCACACTACAGGATCAAAAAAACAGAAGGCAAGTGGAAAGAACCCAGTATTTATTGTTTTTAAAAAGTTCATGATTTCAAGGGCAATCTCATGATTGTTTGGATCCCGACGTATGATTTTTGCACACTTGGGACTGGCAATACTGTTCACCATGTGCTTGTACGGAGCTTAGCACAATGGGGTCCTGACCTCGGTTCAGGCTTCCAAACCCAACCATATTATAATATATAATATACCCATAGGTATGGGAGGATGCTGAATACCAAGAAGTGATGTGCACTCTGCTGTGTGCATTGTAATAGCCTGGTGTGTTACCTGTATTTGGGCATTTCAGATTCAAAAGACTACCAGACCATACTGGAGGGTGGTTCGAAGCACAGCATGCAGAAAAAGGAAGCTGGTGCCAGCGTCATGACAGCTGGTACTGTGCATTCCTGGTCCCAGAACACAATCAGTTGGCTGGGTAGTTGGATCAGCTTTAAAGGCACTTTACTACTTCCTCTAAATTTGGAAGAACCAGTCAGTATATGCCCTGTTTCCTGAAAGTGGCAGGTAAAGTTGGTCCAAAAAAATGTCAGCAGAGCAGTTTTCCAATGAGAGAAGGCACGTCAATGAAATCAAAATGTTTCATGGGAATGTGACAATTGCAGCAATATTTTTAGGGGGAAAAGTCAAAACAAATTGTTTTTAACTTTCTCATTTCATGTTGACAATGTCGAAACAGTTCATGTCAATGCAAAAACATTTCATTTTGACTTTAGCATTCAGATTCACTTTGACTAGTAACATGTTATTCATGTACTGTAGCTAATATTTTAATGCTTCAACCTTATCAACATGAAAAGATTTGATGGTTCCAATCAAAATGTTTCAAAATTTTCATTTTGTGGGATATTTCAAAATTTTGGCTTCTTGTTTATTCAGTTTGGAACAAAAACAAATTTCAAAATTGTCAGAATTTCCCAGAGAACCAGAAATTCTGCTTTCCAAACAGCCCCCGTTTCAGCTACCCCTGGAGAATTCCATAAAAATAACACTAATTCAGCCAATGATTGATTTGCATAGAATTCCATGATCAAGATCCTGTTCAGCACCTACAGATGTCTCAGATGCAATAGCCGGTGGATTTCTTTCAGGTTAATGGGGACCATATTATACATTTATTTATTTAAAACCAGGGAAGAAAAGTCAGGATCAGAGAGAAGACACGGACCTCAAAGCTGTCTAGTGAAGGTCACATCACATAAATGAGTAAAGTGTTTAGCACAATCGGGGGTTGTGGTGGCCTTTCAGTGCTACTACAATATAAATGCTAAATAATAACAATACTTTATTAATATTTGCTTAGGTTCTTACATTGGCATCTGTCATAGAAGAATAGGATGGAAAATGTCAGCAACTGTGGCAAACATTTTAAACTTATAGGACTAGATCCTTAGGTGATGTAAATTGGTGGAGGTCCACGTAGCTAGGGGAAGCTAAATCAAAGTATATCCAAATACATGAGAAATTACAGCACAAAACATCAATATGTAACTGGGGAAGGAGAACACATATCATACAATTATAAAACAAAAATAAAGAGTCTTTTTTGACTTTTATTTTATGTTTTAAGTTAAGATTTTTTTAAAAAATGAAGATTAAAAAAAATCCTAACTTATAAACAAAAGGAAAAGTCAGAAAAGAAAAAAGACTGTTGCCGTCAATGATGTTTGTTGATATTCCCATAAAGACTCAGGGGATGGTTAACCATCCACCAGTAGCCTCCTTGGCAGTGTGAATGAGATGAGAAGGAGTGGGTATTTGGTTCAGCTATATAAGTGACAACATTCCTAATGGATAAAGAAAGGTCAGGAGAAGCATTTAAACCAGTCTGCGCTTTGCTGTCAATTGTGAATAAGTAACAAAGAATTTGCTTGAATGGTGGCGTGGAAGGACAACCTTGTAGTTAAGGTGATTGAATGAGATTCCAGAGATGCGGATTGAATGCTCTGCCACAGACTGCCTAAATGACCTTGAGCAAGTGACTTTACCTCCAGGTGCCTCAGTTCCCCATCTGTAAAATCGGGTAATAATTAGAGCTGGGAGGGAAATGGTTTTCCCCTTCCTGATCAATTTTTTGAGATTTCAACCATTTTCCTATTCCACACGTGGATAAGAGGGAGACCTTTTTGAAATTTTTTATACAAAACAAGAGAGAGTGAGTGCTCAGAATAACCTACTCCCTGGTGATTAGCGCGCTCTCCTGGGGTTTGGGAAACCCAAGTGCAAGTGCCTTTGTCTTCCACGTTCCAGGAGAGAGCTCTAATTGCTGGGCTATTGGCTATTCAGGCGGAGAGCAGGGGGGGTTTCCTTTATAAGTTTCAGTTTTGACAAATTGGCTTTTTCCGATGAAAAACTGTTTTGTCAAAAAATTCCTGATCAGTTCTAATAAAATAAAATATGAATAGTCCTTTTCCCAGCCAGAGTTAGATGGTGGCTGACATCCGTACATCCCGGGGGGGGGACGGACCAACCCTGCAGAAATGGAACCAGAATAGAGTTTGAAACCGCAGCTTTCAAACCCACAGCTGGACGCCCTGCCACTACATGAAGGTAATAAACTAGTGTAAATGTGCACTGGCTCTGACATAGCCGGGAAACAACCCCCTCTGCTCGGCTTGCGAGTTCCATCACATTAACTCCCTCCACATAACCATGGCAACACGTGTACAAAAACACACTGTGTGGCTGGAAGTGCCTTCTTCCCAGGTAAACCCTGCACCCCCAGTCAGCTGACTGTGGCGAGCACCAGGGAGCCCTCTTTAAGTACCAGAGCAATCAGCGGCTTGTTTATTAAACCCCATTTAATTTTATTTATAATGCACTGCTGGAATAAGGGTCTCTTGGCGCAGGTATCTGGAAGGCTGGTGGAAGATGGCTAATCCACTGCTTATTTTACCTGGTATATTTACATAATGTTAATTCATGATCTTTCGTTATTTTATTTTATTTTCTAGTTACTTGAATAAAAATACCATGTTTAGCTAAATGTTTAGCTTTGGAATCAATGCCATGCCAGCTCCATGCGGAATGGGCTGGGGAGCTGATTTTTCATTGATGCCTGGGTCATAGTTTTTCCTAAGACCAGACTGTAACCCCCTCATTTACTCTGCACTGCGCCTTCCTCCTCAAATAGCCCTGTTAAGCTGGACCGTGGCTCTGTTACTCACACTGGGGAGTTGATCTTCACCTGGGGATTATCCCCAATTTCCATGGGGGCATGGTATCAGACTCGGGTCCTTAGCAGCTCCATGTGAACTGTACAGTAGGTATTAATAAGTTTACTACAGTGGTGGCTAAGGACCAGAAAAGACCGGGGCCCCATTGTGCGAGTCACTGTATACTATAGTACAGAGTATAGATGCTCCCTGCCCCGTAGATGATAGAATCTTCAGTGGACAAGGAGAACAATGAAGATGATTCAATATTCATATTCATTCAGATATTGGGGGTTAGACTAGATCAGTGATTCTCAACCAGGGCTACACGCACCCCTGGACGTACGCAGAGGTCTTCCAGGGGTACATCAACTCATCTAGATATTTGCCTAGTTTTAAAACAGGCTACGTAAAAAGCACCAGTGAAGTCAGTACAAACTAAAATGTTATACAGACAGTGACTTGTTTATTCTGCTCTATATACTATACACTGAAATGTAAGTACAATATTTATATTCCAGTTGATTTATGTTATAATTATATGGTAAAAGAGAGAGTAAGCAATTTTTCAGGAGTAGCATGCTGTCTGTGACACTTTTGTATTTTTATGTCTGATTTTGTCAGCAAGTAGTTTTGAAGTGAGGTGAAACTTAGGGATACGCAAGACAAATCAGACTCCACTGGACTACAGGACCCATGAGGTCCCTTCTGACCTATGGTTCTATGATCAGCATCCTCTTTGTAACAGCATTTAACATATCTGAAGACTGTTAGCAGGTTCCCTCTCCCCCACTCCCATCTGCTTTTCTCAAGACTAAAAATGCCTAGTTGTTTTAACCTTTCCTCGTAGGTCAGGTTTTTCTAAACCTTTTGTCATTTTTGCTGCTCTCATCTGGACTCTGTCCAATTTGTTCACATCTTTCCTAAAGTGTTGCACTCAGAACTGTACACAGTACTCCAGCTTACGCCTCACTAGTGCTGAGTAGAGCGAGACAATTACCTCCCATGTCTTACCTACTGATAATGCATCCCAGAATGCAGGGGTGCCAGAAAGACCGGGGGTGGGGGTGGGGGAGAAGCAACCAAAATGGGCCAAAGGTGAGTCATGTTCTGACCTAGTGCCCGGGGTCATAACGCCACTCACTCAAATTTGGCTCGCTCACTGCTCCCTCATTCCGGCAAGGAAGTGGCTGTGCCGGTACTCTACCCAGCTCTGGGCAAGCGTCACGGGTTGGTGGTGGCTGCCAAGTTCATGTTCTCAGAAGTGTGTGTGGAGGGGCAATGGCCATTTCCCTCCCTATCTCTTGTTCCTATACCAGAATGATATTCACCTTTTTTGCATCTGCATTATATTATTGACTCATATTCAATTTGTGATCCGCGCTAACCCCCAGCTCTTTTTCAGCACTACCACCACCTAGCCACTTATTCCTCATTTTGTAGTTATGATTTTGATTTTTTTCCCCTTCCTGCTTTGCATTTACCTTTATTGAATTTGCTCTTTTTCTTTCAGACCAAATATCTGATGCATCAAGGTCGTTTTGAATTCTAATCATGTGCTCCAAAGTGCTTGCAACCCCTCCCAACTTGGTGTCATCTGCAAATTGTATAACCACACTCTCCACTTCATTATCCAAGTCATTAATGAAAATATTGAATAGTTCCGGACCCACAGCTGACCCCACCAGATATGTCCTCCCTGTTTGACAGCAAACCATTGATAACAACCCTTTGAGCATATTGTTTCAACCAGTTGTGTATCCATCTTATAGTGATATCATCTAGAACAAATTTAGATCTTACATTTGAAATAGACCAGACACAGCCAGGCTGGAGGAAGGAGTAGAATACACAACCAGAGTGAAATATGTGAGGGCAGCAAATGGCATAGCTGAGACATGATTTTTTGTTTCTTTGAGGGGCCGGGTTAACAATCTCAGCAACACCACTCAGTCTGCTAAAAAACCCACTGAAGCCAGGGGCTGCCTTTCCGTTGGCTCCCTGGGCTACGAATAGGGCCCATTGTCGCAATCCATTCCCAAGAGGCCTGGCTTTAAAAATAAAAATAAGCAGCGTTGCTAGCAATTGAATGGGAGAGGGGAAAGGGAGGGGAAAGAAGCCATGAAATCCATCAAACCCGTATTTGTCTCATTAAAAGTGTTTTTAATTTATAATGTCCTGGAATGTAGTTGTCATCCAGCTGTGCAGCCATGACAATGCTGCCTCTTACACTTCTTTTTTTTCTAACTCCACTCTCCCACCTCACTGGGACTGCCATCAATTTCTGCTCATCAGCGGCAGTTACAGTAAATGGATTCATTTGTGGGCAAAGGGAGCGGAGAGACAAAGGTGACAATATAATTAAGGTTTTTAATTCTATGCCTGAACAGTTAAGTCCAGAACTCATGATAATTAGCTGGCTGTAATGAAAGATCTTTAGTCGTTATTTTCCCTTTGTTTCCTGTAATTGTTCATTTTGGCCAGCTACGTTTGTCCTTTAGTCTGAATACTCCCTGATGGTGCTCTGTCACTGCATTTATTCTCTTGAACTGTAAAAATGTGTTCATGGAGCAGTAATATATGAAAGGTGTACACACACACACACACACACACACACAGGCACACACACTGCAATATACCCCCTTAGCATATTACACTAGCTACACATTAGTGTATTCTGTGTATGATAGGTGGATAGATTGCTGGAGATGCAAAGAGGTAGATGGATGAATACATAGGTAGAAGGATGGAGAGACAGACAATTTATATCACAATAGCTGGGCCTAACAAAATGCTGTAATTTTCAGCATAGTGGGCTTATATATATTGGGAGTCTTCTGGCTGAAATTTGTTTATTTTTTAAAAATAAATAAATAAACCTACCCTATAGCAATCAGTGCTATTATCCCATCCATCTAAGTCCTGTTATACATTATTGCTGTCATTAAATCTGAAACAAAAAAGTGATTTTTTTTCACATTTTTGTCATTTTTCCGCACTATATATAGATTAAACATGTGGAGGAAATCTTAGTGCAAACTCAAGCTGATTGGGAATTTTTCAGCATTTTTTGGTCAGAAAATGCAGATTCATCAAAACCAAAATTTGTGCAGAATTGTGGGGGACAACCCCAGAATAGCCTAATGGTGAGGAAGAGGCAGCCCCTCCCCAGAATAGCACACTGATCTGGGCACTCGCCTACAATTTCAAAGATCCAGCTTTGAGTCTCTACACCCTATCTGAAAAGGGATTTGAACCTGAGTGGCCTGCGTGACTGTTCAAACCACAGGGCTATAAAGTTAGTCTCTCTCTCTGGCCCTCTGAATATTTAATTATTTATACAAAGTGAAACGGCTCCAACAGGTGAGTGAGCGAGAGGGAGCTGTCATTTTTTTTTCACAAAAAAAGTCAAAAGGTCTCATTTTTGTTCTGAGGGAGAATGAAAACAGACTTAGAAACCTCAACATTTTTCATGAAACAGAATGCTTGTTTTCTGGCCACCCCTACAGAAAACAGCTGTAAACTACTTTTAAGTCTATTTAAAAAAAATGTTTTTAAAGTATTTTAAAAAGAGACACACACAGTGAAAATAACCTTAAAGTGCTTTTCTGAGGCTTGGCTGATATATCTCTGACATTGCAGGCTCACTCTTATCCAGTGTCAAAAAGATCACCGCTCTCTCGCACGGCCAAATCACAAAGGCCCTGATCTTGTAATGAGACGTGCATGGGCAAACTGTAATGCACACACAGAGCTCTTTACAGGCCCGGGCCTCACGACTCATCAAGAATAAACTCAAGTATCAGAGGCATAGCTGTGTTAGTCTGGATCTGTAAAAGAGCAGAGAGTCCTGTGGCACCTTATAGACTAACAGACATATTAGAGCATGAGCTTTCCTGGGTGAATATCCACTTCGTCTGATGCATGTGAGAATAAACTAACATATAAAGGCCTTGTGGTTTTCCCACAAGGTCTGACTAAGGGGAAGCATGCTGTTAATCTGCCTCTGAGCAGACCAGCTATACTATGATGATTCAGAGTCACATTTTGGGGTTTGCTTTTCCCCTTATCCCAGGGGGAAGCGATCCACAGCAGCCCTGTACCTGGTGCAGATTACTCCCTGCTTTGCTGGTGTACCATGGGGGAGGTGGCATCAAAGGTCTACCCCTCCCCACCCCACTCCCCACATATCTGCGCTGGCAGGGGAGTAGTGGCTCCACAGAAACTGCTTTCCTTCTCACGCTGGAGGTAGACTTGCCTCCTCAGATGCAGAGCAAGCCCCAATCTTGCCCTAAGAGACCAGAAAGATGTGTTCTACACGGTTCCTAATGAAAACTTACCGTGAACCATGTAAGGCCGTTCCCACAATTCAGGGTCCAGGTGACATCCTAACCCTGCCAGCTTTGCTCTCATGATTACCATGACAACACCGGAATTCCTTGATAGGAGGGGAATGTAGGCCCTGTACTCCATGGTCACCCATCAGGAGGGTTAGGAGGCCATGTACAGTTTCAATATCATGCTCCCAGAGCCAGTGTAGAGCTTTTATCCATCTTTTCATTCTAGACAACCATCACTCTTAGAGCCTCTTGTGCATGGCCTAGGGATAACCTCGTTAGAGGCTGCCAGTCGCTGCTCCAGTCCTGGTTCTGAGGTGATGGTCTCCTCTGTGAAACAATGTGCTCTTTTCACCTGACAGTAATGGCAACACTGCCATACACACAGGGAAGAAACCTGTGATTGTTTCCATATTGGGATCAGCCACTTGGTGCTACTTTGAATCAGCTTCAGTTGTATTTTCTTTTTTGCTCACACTAAGCCGGTGGGCTGAGAAGACTTTTTATTTGCATGGCTCTTCAGACAGATGACCTTGAGGGAGCTAGCACACCTCCATTGGGTAAAAATGAGTTTGGATTAATTTCAAATAAAGACTATTACTGAAACAAAGACAGATATTCATAGCTTCATAGATCACAAGGCCAGACAAGACCACTGCGACCATCTAGTCTGACCTCCTGTCTAGCACAAGCTAGAGAACTTGGCCAAAATAATTCCTAGTGCAGATATTTTAGAAAAACATCCAATCTTGATTTAAAAATTATCAGTGATGGAGAATCCACCACGACCCTTGGTAAATTGTTCTAATGGTTAATTATTCTCACTGTTGAAAATTTACTCTTTATTTTCAATCTGAACTTGTCTAGCTTTTACTTCCAGCCACTGAACTGTGTTAGGCCTTCTTCTGCTGGACTGAAGAGCCCATTATTACCTATTTGTTCCCCAGGTATATGCTTATCGGCTGATCAAGTCACCTCTTAACCTTCTCTTTGTTAAGCTAAATAGATTGAGTCTGTCACTATACGGTAGGTTTTCCAATCCTTTAATCATTCTAGTGGCTCTTCTCTGCACCCTCTCCAATTTATCAACATCCTTCTTGAATTGTGGCCACCAGAACTGAAGACAGTATTTCAGCAGCAGTTACACCAGGGCAAAGTGCAGAGGTAAAATAACCTCTCTGTTCCTACTTGACATTACCCCGTCAACACATCCCAGAATCGCATTAGCCCTTGTGGCTACGGCATCACCCTGGGAGCTCATGTTCAGCTGATTATCCACCATGACCCCCAAATCTTTTTCAGAGTCACTGCTTCCCAGGATAGAGTCCCCTATCCTATAAGTATGGCCTGCATTCTTTGTTCCTAAATGTAATGCACATTTTAGATAGTAACCAGGCTTTTTTTATATTCTGGGGAATTTAAATCTGCAAACGTGAGCTTCTCGTTTTCATCCCTGAGAGCAGTTAGTGTCAGTCAGAGGTTCAGTATAAAAAGCTTCTCAAAAAAGTGACACGGTGTGTACAGCTGGGTCAAAATACCGGCTACACCTTGGGAGGAGTAGTGGAAGTGTCTTGTTGACTTTGGGCGCCATCACCCGCTCCCAGAGGAGAACCTGCGCAGAGAGAGAACATGCTTCAGGAAACGTCAAGCTGGTGTCAAACTTGGGTTCCTGAACTACTGTCCCAACAAATGAAAGGAAAGGGAAGGGATTATGGCAGGGCCTCTCAACCTCACAGTGCTCTAGGATGTACAGGGATTGATGGTCCCACCCCTCGCAGTCCTAGGGGACCCAAAGGTATTCAATTTCCCCCACACTCATTCCTAAGCATCCTCTTTTTGTTAGCCCAGCTCTTCCCCCCACACTGCACCTGCCTTCAGTGACCCTTACCATATGGCTTAGAGAAGATGGGCATGAGTTTATGTTGTTCATGGCAGCATTTGTTTACCCCAGATTTTCAAGCAGAAATTCTGCAGGGTTCAGAGGAGAGTATGCTGCATAAATTGGTGGCTTCGTAACAGTGCCTCACCCCAAACCTCTCCACTCTCAGAGCCCAAGCTAGGGTTTTTCCTGCAAGGGAGAGCGGGAGCAGCGGGCGCTCAGCACCTTGCAGGATCAAGCCATGTTAACAAGGAGTTTCTACAACCTTGGGCCTGGAAGAAGCATGACTCTCCGGTTCCTGTTCTTAATAATTATCCATAACAATCCCAGTCCCGCTGTCAGGTGTTGGCAACAGCAGCAAGCACCAGATTTAAGGTGCAAGGAGTCTCTCTGA
Source organism: Gopherus flavomarginatus (assembly GCF_025201925.1). Classification (NCBI taxonomy): domain Eukaryota; kingdom Metazoa; phylum Chordata; order Testudines; family Testudinidae; genus Gopherus; species Gopherus flavomarginatus. The sequence continues at coordinate 126,482,303 of NC_066619.1, forward strand.
AAACTAACAGTCTCCCTGGACTTGAGCTTTCCCCCAGAAACAAAGGAAAAGTCATACCTTCCTTGGGTGCTCTGGGGTTAGAGCACTGGCCTGGGACTCAGGCGATATGGGTTCTATTCTCAGCTGTACTGTTGGCCTGCTGGGTGACACTGGGCAAGTCTCTGTGCCTCAGTTTCTCCATATGTAAAATGGGGGTCACGATACTGATCTCCTTTGTAAAGCATGTTGAACTCTATGGTATAAGAGCTAGGTAATGTTATTAGGGTGACTGAGCAACAAAATGGCAGATGAAATTCAGCCATACCTTCACCCTCCCACTCTCACAAGCAAAGAGGCTGTGTATAAAACAAGGAAAATGTTATCAGGAGAAAAGGGAGTGCAGCATCAACATGGGAAAACACAGCAGCTAAAGATCTCTGTGAATGACAGATAACCACCCCTGTCCCGGGAAGTGTGGCTGTATTCTGTTAACTCCATTCCCCGCCCACCATTGTGAACCTCCAATAGGCCAATGCTGCTTTGCCAAATGACATGCTGCTGCCCCTTACTTGGTGTCAGTGGGCAGCGTATTTCCAGGGTTAATGTCTCTTTTACCTGTAAAGGGTTAAGAAGATCAGTAAACCTGGCTGACACCTGACCAGAGGACCAATGCGGGGACAAGATACTTTCAAATCTTGGTGGAGGGAAGTCTTTTGTTTGTGCTCTTTGTTTTCGGTTGTTGTTCGCTCTTGGGACTAAGAGGGACCAGACATCAATCCAGGCTCTCCAAATCTTTCTGAATCAGTCTCTCATGTTTCAAACTTGTAAGTAACAGCCAGGCAAGGCGTGTTAGTCTTATTTTCGTTTTTTCAACTTGTAAATGTTCCTTTTTGCTGAGAGGATTTTACCTCTGTTTGCTGTAACTTTGAACCTAAGGCTACAGGGGGTTTCCTCCGGACTATATGAATCTGATTACCCTGTAAAGTATTTTCCATCCTGATTTTACAGAGATGATTTTTACCTTTCTTTCTTTAATTAAAAGATTTCTTTTTAAGAACCTGATTGATTTTTCCTTGTTTTAAGATCCAAGGGGATTGAATATGGACTCACTAGGAATTGGTGGGGGAAAGAAGTTGGGGAATGGTTAAATTCTCCTTGTGTTAAAATCGGTGTTCACCAGAAACTTGACGAAAAAGCCTCTCAAGGCTGCCCAGGGAGTGGAAGGTTTTGGGGGGACAGGAAGTGATCAAGACACTCCAATTTCTGGATGGTGGCAGTGTTACCAGATCTAGGCTAGTAATTAAGCTTAGAAGTGTGCATGCAGGTCCCCACATCTGTACCCTAAAGTTCAGAGTGGGGGAGGAACCTTGACAGGAGTGCAGCATCAACATGGGAAAACACAGCAGCTAGAGATCTCTGTGAATGACAGATAACTGCCCCCATCTCAGGAAGTGTGGCTGTATTCTGTTAACTCCATTCCCTGCCTACCATTGTGAACCTCCAATAGGCCAATGCTCCTTCGCCAAATCACATCCTCTTGCCCCAGCTGCTGCCCCCTACTTGGTGTCAGTGGGCAGCATAGTTCCACACTCAAGCAGGTCTGTCTCCAGCCCTTTGGAAAGTGCTGCCTGCTGGCTTTTCTACCTAACCCAGTTCTAACAATTTCAGGTTTGTTTAGTGACCCAGTAGGAGAGGCCTCACCTGGCTTCACACAGCTCTGCATACTTCCCATTAAGAAGTCCTCTCAACAGCACCAGATTTTCAGCAGAAAGAAGCCAGTGTAGCATATCAGAGCCTTGCACAGAAACCTTGTTATTAGGTACGAACTCTTTTCCTATTAAGCATGTCCGTTCTGCTCCCCCACCAATTCTGAGTTTGTGTACAGTTATGATGGCTCCCAAAACATCACTGGAGAAATTCTAGGTAAAAAGCATATGCAAATGAACCTCCCTCTGTAGCTGTACTTCCCTCTGATCATCAATAGGTGGGGAAGAGAGCTCTGTGACTTTATCCTTATGCACAATTATTTCAAATTTGGTGGCAAATTGTGGGGCCATATGGGTGCCAGACCAGTGGCACCGCCATGGGCACCCACATGGACTCACAATATGCCAACCTTTTTATGGCTGACCTGGAACAACGCTTCCTCAGCTCTCATCCACTCACACCCCTTCTCTACCTACACTAGATTGATGACATCTTCATCATCGGGATCCATGGGAAGGAGACTCTGGAAGAATTCCACCACGATTTCAACAGCTTCCACCCCACCATTAACCCCAGCCTGGACCAATCTATAAGGGACGTCCACTTCCTAGACACCACAGTACAAATAAGTTATGGTCACATTAATACCACCCTATATCGAAAACCCACCGACCGCTATGCCTACCTCCATGCCTCCAGCTTCCACCCCGGACATACCACATGATCCATCATCTACAGCCAAGCGCTGAGGTACAACCGCATTTGATCCAACCCCTCAGATAGAGACCAACACCTACAAGATCTCCACCAAGCATTCTCAAAACTACGATATCCACACAAGGAAATAAGGAAACAAATTGACAGAGACAGACGTGTACCCAGAAGCCTCCTGCTACAAGACAAGCCCAAGAAGGAAACCAACAGAACTCCACTGGCCGTTACCTACAGTCCTCAGCTTAAACCTCTCCAACACATCATCAGGGATCTACAACCCATCCTGGGCAATGATCTCTCGCTTTCACAGGACATGGGAGGCAGGCCAGTCCTTGCCCACAGACAATCTGCCAACCTTAAGCATATTCTCACCAGCAACCACACACCACACCATAACAACTCTAACTCAGGAACCAATCCATGCAACAAACCTCGATGCCAACTCTGCCCACTTATCTACACCAGCAACACCATCACAGGACCTAACCAGATCAGCTACAACATCATCGGTTCATTCACTTGCACGTCCACCAATGTTATATATGCCATCATGTGCCAGCAATGGCCTTCTGCTATATACATCTGCCAAACTGGACAGTCACTATGTAAAAGGATAAATGGACACAATTTAGATATCAGGAATGGCAATATACAAAAATCTGTAGGAGAACACTTCAACCACCCTGACCACACAATAGTAGATGTAATAGTAGTCATCTTACAGCAAAAAAACTTCGGGACCAAACTCCAAAGAGAAACTGCTGAGCTTCAGTTCATTTGCAAATTTGACACCATCAGATCAGGATTAAACAAAGACTGTGAATGGCTTGCCAACTACAAAAGCAGTTTCTCCTCCCTCGGTGTTCACACCTCAGATACTAGCAGAGGACCTCACCCTCTCTGATTGAACTAACCTCGTTGTCTCCAGCCTGATTCTTGCCTGCATATTTATACCTGCCTCTGGGAATTTCCATTACATGCATCCGACAAAGTGGGTATTCACCCAGAAAAGCTTATGCTCCAATACATCTGTTAGTCTTAAAGGTGCCACAGGACTCTCTGCTGCTTCCCCTCTGGAGTTTCCATCCATATACCTTTCTGATGCAATACCTACAGCATCTGCAAATACCTGATGCAGATGAAGGATCTCTGTGACCGTTCTTCCCCCTCTTCACCACAGATGGGAGCAGAGAGCTGCTTACCCCCAAAGCTCCAGGCCAGAGGGCTTACCTAATAATGAATTCTCTATTAGAGCAGAGATCTGAGAAGTAACAAGTATATATGAAACATTCAAACAATCATAACAAGACCCTGGGTAAGCAAGGAGCCTACTCACATCAAATCTGAATTGGGCCCCAAACTGGAAGACTGCAAGTAAGTGTAAGGATGTGTGTATTTGGGGGCAAGAGGAGGGAATGAAAAGCACCTACAAAAAACTGATAAGACTACATGTGTATTTGCAAAGCATCAGCAGAAAAAACCAACAGTGGCACAGCAGAAAGTGAATCATTCCCTACACCACAAAAATAGTTACATGAAACACTGGGAGAATTTTATGCAACAGTAACTTTGACTTATCACATAACTTAGCACATAACACCAATAAGACTCTGCAGAGAGACTATTTTGGCAAGTAATTTGCCCTTTGTGACCTGCCTGTAATCCTTGATAACACTCTTATTGCTTCAATACTGTGTGCACTGGAAAAGAGACAGTAAAAGAATGTCTTTTTGGAAAAAGAAAAGTAGTAAGGTTGTTCCAACAAAGTAGAATCAAATACTGACAAGTCATGTAATGAATAAGTAGCAGGGCGCCTGTTTGCTATGTCATTTATCTCCTGGGTTTTTTCCTCCTGGTAGCTTATCTTTACAATAATATTTCAGCCCAAAGCTCACAATCTCTCTCTCCATTTCCTTATCATTAGATAGTATTCCTATAGCATCCTGAGGTGCTAGGTGCAGTACAAATATATGAAGACATACTCCCTGCCCCGAAAAATGTACATACAGAGTAGCACTAATGTGGGAGGCAGTGTTATCTAGTGGTTAGAACACTAGCCTGAGACTCAGGAGATATGGGTTATTTTTTCAGCTCTACCATTGGCCTGCTGGGTGACTTTGGGCAAGTCTCTGTGCCTCAGTTTCCCCATCTGTAAAATGGGGATCACGATACTGACCTCCTTTGTAAAGCATGTTGAAATCTCTTGTATAAGAGCTAGGGAGTGTTATTAGGGTGACTGGACAACAAAATGGCAGAAGAAATTCAGCACTGATAAGCAATGCACATTGGAAAAATAATCCCAGTTATACATATATAATGATGCAGTCTAAATTATCTGTTACCACACAAGAAAGAGATCTTAGAGACACCGTGGATAGTTCACTGAAAAATGTCACTCAATGTGCAGCAGTGGTCAAAAAGGTTAACAATAGGTTACGATCTAGGGAAGATAATAAGACACAAAATATCATAGTGCCTCTGTATAAATCCCTGGTGCATCCACACCTTGAATACTGTGTCCAGTTCTGGTCACCTCACCTCAGAAAGGATACAGTGAAACTGGAAAAGGTTCAGAGAAGGGGAACAAAGCAAATCCAGGGTATGGAATGTCTTCCACATGAGAAGAAACTAAAAAGCTTAGGGCTATTCAGTTCAGAAGAGAGATGATTAATGGTCGGTATGATAGGGGTCTATAAAACCAGGAATGGTGTGCAAAATGAATAGATAAGTATTACTTATCCTTTCCCACAATACAAAAAGCAGGAGTCGCCCCAAAAAATTAATATGTTTAATACAAACAAGAGGGAATACTTCTTCACATAACACACAGTCAACCTGTGGAACTCATTGCCAGGGGATGTTGTGAAGGACAAAAGTATAACTTGGTTCAAAAAAGAACTGGATAAGTTCATGGAGGATGGGCCCATCAATGGCTGTTAGCCAAGATGACCAGGGATGCAACCCCATGTTTGGGGCAACCCTAAACCTCTGACTGCCAGCACCTGGGACCAGACAACAAGGGTAGATCATTCCATAATCACCCTGTTCTGTACACTCCTCCTGAAGCTTGGGTATGGGCCTCTGACAGAGATAATCAACTCTGGAAGTGTGCTTACATCCATGTTTCTCATATTCCTTTGCAGACCATCCTATGACAGGTGTTTCAGGCTGACCAGAGTCTGTAGTGGACTTCTCTGCTGATTCAGGCTGTTGAGGTTTATATAATCCCAGAATCAGATATGACACCTTGAATTACAGACTACAGCTGGTCATATAGCAGATTTTTCTGGAAAAAAATATGTTGGAGGTTGGTCCAAAAATGAGCATTTTTGAAATTTTTGGCAAATCAAAAAGTTTAAAAACATTAATTTCAGGTTGAACTAAATATTTTATTTCAACAAAATCAAAATATTTCCTTTTCAATTTCAACCATTTAAAAATATTTTTGGATTTTTTAACAATAAAATTCAAGGAAATTTTGAAACAAAAAGGAAAATCAGAACATTTTGTTTTAAAAATGTCAAACCAAAATGTTTCATTTTTTCACAATTCATTTTGGGATTATTTTTAAATGAACAGTGTGGGAAATTCAACATGAATTCACCAAATGTTTTGGTGGCAGCATATCTGAATTTTTCCCCAAAAATAGTTTCACCCAGTTCTATTACAGACACTCAAACTAAATGTTAACCAACCAAGTCAGTGTGTATGTAGTTTTTATACAGCTGTGTTCTAAAGTACATAGTCAAGGAATGAGTTGTAAATTGAACTGCCTGGCCTTGGTAACAGCAGCTATATTTGCCAAGGTTGTAGCTAAGTGCTAGTGACAGACTATCTCCTTCCTAAAACCAAGTCATGTTTTGCAAGAAAGTAATGACATTGTGGTTTACTGTGCTACACAACCGATGATGATACAGCAGATAATACTAAACTGCTCAAGATAGTTAAGACCAAAGCTCCGAGAAGGACTGAGGGACCCGCTGCCAAATTGCTGCCGAAGGCCCAGACGTGTCGCCCCTATAGTGGCCCGAGGGCCACCCCTTGATATTGGCAGCCCCAAGCCCCTGCTTCTTTAGCTGGTGCCTGGAGCTGGCCCTGCATTCAGCCCACCCTACACCTTCACCTGTTTCCTTGTCTGAGAAGCAGGAAAGGTGGGTAAGTCTACATTGCAGAGGTTACCTCACCTCTTACCTGGGTTTTAGCCCAAATCCCCTTACTGTCCACACAGAAGAATCTCTGACTCAGGTTTGGAGGTGCATTAAATTCAGGCTAATTTGCTCAGCTGAGGGTGTGAATTAGAGCCTGACGTCTGCTTTCACTTGGGTTGGAACCTGCCCACTTTGCAATAAGGACACAGGTTAGATCGAGTGCTGATCGTCCTCCAATGCCTTCCCACAATTCCCCACAATGGACAGGCAAGTTCTCCTGCAATTGATCCAATTGACTGGAAAAAAATCCTACAGTGTCTCAGCACAAAGAACCAGGGGATACGTCCCCAGACAGGCACCACCGGCCAGGTCAGAAACAATGAGGATACAGTAAGGTGAGTCTGGTTTTGCTGTAGGGATGCTCACACCTGGGCTAGGCTAACCCCGGGCACTCAGGTTAACTGTGTAGTGAAGAAATAGCTTGTTTGACTTGCCCAGATATTCCCAAATGCAATGATCTCACCCGACACACCCTACCTCTCAGAGTTGGTAAGACATCTCCCACCTTTTCATGCTCTCTGCATGTGTATATATCTCTCCTCACTATATGTTCCATTCTATGCATCCAAAGAAGTGGGATGTAGACTACGAAAGCTTATGCTCAAATAAACTTATTAGTCTCTAAGGTGCCACAAGTACTCCTGTTCTTTTTCCTAGAAATCTCCTTATCTCTGCCTCCACTGCACACTTTTTGAACTCTTCCCTAGTAGTATTAAGATGTTCCTGTGCCCTTGAATCCATTAACTGAAGCAGAGTGATTAATTATTTTAGCCTCTTCACGGCATCGGTGTTAACTTACTGCACATTCATATTTCCAATTATATAAATGATAGCTTTAAAATAAGGAGGACATGTGTTATTGAACTATTTATAATCAGAGCTGTTCAGAGCAGATAGAAGATCCAAATGGGCATAAGAAAGCAACGAAAGTTAATGAGTGACAGATAAAACACTATGTTATAATCTAAAAGGTGTGTGACAAATCCAGGAAATTAGAAAGTAAAAGGTATATTGTCAAGATGAAAATCTTGGGCCAGATCCTCAACTGACGAAGTCCTGCTCACTCTGTAATGTACTTATCCGGCCCCCATCACGGTAGTATCTGAGCATCTTCAGTGTTTTTCTCTTCACACCAGCCCAGGGAGGTAGGGCAGTACCATTATCCCCAATGTACAGACAAGGAACAGAGAGGCTAAGTGACTTGCCCAATGTCACATGAAAAGTCTGTAGCAAAGCTGGACATTGAATCCAGGTCTCTTAAATCGCAGGCTAGCACACTACCTACTGGGCTAGCCTTCCCTTTCACACCAGCTGAGGATCTGGCCCCATGTATTTTAAAATGCTTATCCAATGCCCTTGCTGCTGATAGCACCTGATCTTACTGACCCGGGAAGAACTTTAATTGGCTGTTCGCAGCTGATACTGTTTGTGGTAATTCAGTGTGGACAGTAAAGTCAACCCAGTCAGTTTCCCTTTCTCTTGGTAGCCAATGTCCCTTGCTGGCTATGTCTTGCCTACACGGTGCTATTGAGCTTGGTTGCCCAGAAATCTTCACCTCCAGACACGTCTCTTTCCCTGTTAGTTGTAATGATTTAAGATTGACATTGCAGAAGATATTAGGACACCTGGGGATGGCTGGGCTGTCTGTACTATCACCCAAGTCCCCATTTCCTCCGTCTACTCTGGAAACATGGCTTCATCTACCATGCTGCCGAAGCTACACAGACCTTCCCACGCCTCTGCCCCAGGGGGCTGAGCACCCACAGAGCGGAACCCCATGGGAATTAATCCTGACAGGGTGCGGCATTAATCTCCTTGAGTATCTACCCTGATGATTTATCAGAGGGGTGAGGAGGCGTCTAGGGTCCTTACCCCAGCCATGTTTCCTTCCCTCACCTGAACACATGGAGGGAAATTTACCTCCTTGCAGAGGGCAGCTCATGGCCTGTGACCTCTTTATATATACTCCAGCCCTCAAAATGGGGCCTAAGTGCAACTTGGATGGTATGTAAGTAGGGTTACCATAGGTCCAGGTTTCCCACACATTGCCTCTTTTCTGAGGCTCCACCCTCTGTCGGGGACAATTGTTCAAAGAACAGACAATGTCTGGGATTTTTGCAGAGCAGACATTGAAGCTCAAAAAGAGCCCCAATCAGTCCACTTCCCAATTGGTCCATTCTCCTGCAGCCACAGCTGCTGGATCCCTCCCATGCAGGCTCCAGGTCCCAGCCGTGGAGTGGGGGTTCCGCAGGGAGGTGTCGCTGCATCCTTGCACCAGCCACCCTGCCAGGGAGCGACACTACCCTCACCACAGATAACCATTCCAGCATTTCCAACTGTACCCCACCTCCAGCTTCCAGCCCCCTCATCCCCTGGCAGTGTCCTCTTTTTGGAAACCTGAAATATGGCAACCCTATGTGTAGGGTTTGTGCTGATTCTCTGCAGAGGTTGAATTTCAGCTGTGGAGATCCAGATGAGTGCAGAATAAAATCTGAGATTTCCGGCATTTTTAGATGTTTGCCGCAGAGTGTTGTTAATGATATGTTAGCTACTGCTGGCCAAAGAGTGCTCTGTATTTTCAGCAAAACATTTTCAATTTCAGTGAATATTTTCAAACTAAATGAAACATTTTCCTTTCATTCCAAAATGTTCAGTGAAGCCTTCTAGTTTTCAGTTCTCACCAGTCCAACTCTCTCTCTCTCTCTCTCTTCTTCTTTTCTTCTGCTAGAAAAGAGGGAAGAAAGGAAAAATTTGAGAGAGAAGTAGAGATGGGAACCAAAAAATGTCATCCAACATGAAAATATTTGTAGAAAACTTTCATTTTGGTTGAAAAGCCATTTTCTTTATAAGTGTTTCCATGAAAAAATTTCAACTGGCTCTGATATTAGCTTTAAAAGATGCATTATTTACCTCAGACCATAATTGCTCAGATCAGGGAAAAAAGCATTTTCCCACAAACACATATATGTAAACTTTTATTGTTTACTCAACTCATTATGCCTCTTACGGAGCCATTGTTGTGTATTATCTTTATTTAAATATTTTAGGGCTTCCTTGTCATATAAATTCTTGAATCAATGGTTGAAGCATTGGAGCTATTGCATTAATATATCCAGCAATGCATTTTATTGGCATTTCCTTCACAATCTGAATTTTTGAGTGTATAAAAGCTACAGCCAACGTGCAGCAGCCTATTTGCAAATGAACATACCTTGGCGAAGTTACATCTGATTTAATTTAATTATATAAAAGTTTTCTATGTGCTCAGCACTGCAGCCTCAGAATTCATTTAAATAACAATACAGGCACTGTTTGGGGAATCTGCCCAGGAACAACTTATGAATTCTGATTGATTTTATGGACTCTGTGTATAATGCTAACCCTCAGTGTGCACTGGAGCAGCCATTTGCTGACAGGGAAATGTATCTCACAAGCAGGAGAGGACAATCACAAGAACATTTAATATGGAATGACTGTGCCCTGGTAGGACAATGAATAGGCTAAAGAGGTTGGCCAGGCTAAAGGAAGTTGGTTTCTCCCAGGTAGTCTGCAGGAAAGGAGGTTAGAACAATTGAAATTCCCCAGCATAAAAGGTGAACAAAGGATGAGGTGATAGAAGCCCTGCTCTCTGAGCTAGGGGGACCCTGTTGACTGCAGAATGGGAACAAGCAAAATGAAAGCTTGTTGCAGGAGCAGGGAGAGAGAGCTGGAAAGCTGGGCAGAAGGAGAGGAGGGCCTTGGGAGCCTGAAAGGACTGCCCAAACCCCAAATCCCCAGCACTGATGCAAAGCCAGCAGCCCATAGCATATGCTAGCAGAGCCCTGACAGACGTGGAAAGGGGGTGTACGCCAATAGACAAGGAGCTCCTGACTGTGCTCTTTGGAATGGAACAGTTCCAGCCGTTCCCCTTTGGGCACCAGGTGGATGTGCAGTCTGAGCACAAGCCGTTAAGAAGAAACCACGGCTGAGTGCACCCAAGCATCTATAACGCGTTCCTTAGAGTACAGGGCTAGGAGGTGAGGACAAAGTTACTGCCCAGGATAGACACCACTGGTGGCAGATACACTGAGCAGAGTAGGCCTGCCAGAGTATAACACAGACATAGGTGCCAGTGTCCTCACCACTCCGAGAGCCTTTTGTCTCATGAACTGTGTGCTGGGCAGGAACACTAGAGAACTCCGTGTTTTTTAAATTAAACTGGCTCTTTATTAAAAGCTATTTACAGGGATGCTTCAACTGCAGCTAGCATTCTAGCCATGTGCACACAGACTGGCATCCTGGTGCCACCTCCAAACCCTTCCTTCCTGCAACCTGTGCTCCTCCCTCCAAGTTCTACTCTGGTTGCTACTTCTTTCCTTTCAACAATTTTTGTCTTTTGTGCCCATCTTTGCTAACTTGCTCAGGCCAGAAGTTACTAGTAGATAGCTCACCTAGGGGCGTGACCTTTTCTGCTAGCCCATCGTGCCCTGTTAGGTCACATGGTCCTCCAAGTGTGCTGGTCTTTGAACCAGTCTCCCACTTCTTGCTGTATTATCACTCTTGGTGGGGGGCTTGCTTGCATCCTATGGCTGACTTCATTCTGTTTAGTGGTATCCTGTTAGTCCTCTGTGTTGCTCATATACCTCATTTCTGAGTCTTCTACATCAGGCTAGCTGATGGCTGAAGCTCTTTCTAAGTCTTCCTGGTCTGGCCTTGGCCTTGTCTGTCTGGATATATTGTTCGTTATCTTTGGCTTCATCTCCACCACTGTCCTGAGCCTCAGATGTCTTGTGTCCCAGGGCCACTTGGACAGTTGCCTTTTGCCATTGCGGTATGCGGCTATTTGATAGTTAGACCCAGACCTGCTCACCTGTGTGTAGTGGCCCCAGGTTCTTGGCTCTTCTGTTGTAGCTGGATGCCCACCTAGCTTGGCATTCTTTTCAGCGCAGACTGCCCCCCCATGAGAAGCAGAGTCAGGTTTTGTGCTGAGCTCCTATCTAGTCCCTAGGAGGATGCACTGTGATAGTCCAACACTGCCATGTAGGGACTCCTTCCTGTCTGTTCTGCCTTTGCCATCAGTCCCTTGGCTGTCTTTCCTGCCAGCTCTGCCTTTCCATTGCATTGTGGGTACCCAGAGGAAGTCTTATGCTCAGATTCCCATCTTATGCCAAATCATTTGAATTCTTCTGCAGTGTACTGTGGTCTGTTGTCTGAGCACAGCAGGGCAGGGATACCACTCCTTGCAAAATGTGCCTTCAGGTTTCTGACCCAGGTTGTTGCCTGAGCATTCTCAAGACAGCCCCCCTCCCACAAACTGGAGCAGTGAGCCACTGGGACCATGTAGTGCCTGTCATTAAAAGTGGCCCGATCTGTTCTGACCTTTTCCCAGGGTGAGATGGGGATTTCCTGAGGCTGTCGAGTCTGTCTATTGTCAGTCACCATGCTGTCTGCATGGCTAGTTCTGTTCCTATAAGCTCTCTGTTGGGCATTCATGCCTAGCCAGCAGATCCATGCTTCCCACTGGGGGACAGTGGCATGCCTGAGCTGAACCACGAGATGTATCTGTCTTATGTTGTCAGCTCTTAAATCTGCTGGGATTACTGCTTGATCCCAACAAAACCCCACCGTGCACACGCAGCTCATCCGTCACCGGGCGGGAGGGAGAAATCTTCTGTGGCACTTGGTCCTTGTGATTGAATCAACCGTGGTGCATGAATTGTTTTACCCCCTAGCACTCCCATCGTGTCTCATGCTCTCTTTGGTTGCCTGGAGCCTCCCATCGAAGATGTGAAGGTAATGCAGCATGTTGACCTACTATCTCCTGTCCCAGACAGACATCTGTGTTCAGAGGCACTGACTCCCCAGTCCGCCCCAGCACCTGCCCTCACCCCACCCCTTCCACCAAGCTGCCACCCTTGCCCTGCCTCTTTCCACCCTGCTTCACCTCTTCCTGCCCCGTTCCACCCCCTCTCCCGCCTCTTTCTGCCCCTGCTCCTCCCTCTTTCCCCCAGCACCTCCTGCATGCCACTGAACAGCTGATCATGGCAGGCAGGAGACACTGAGACGGAGGCGAAGAAGCTGATCCAGGGGGCTGCTAGTGGGTGCTGAGCACCCACTTTTTTTTCGTGTTCAGAGTGAATACAGTGCCTAGCGCAGTGGGGTCCCGGTCCATGACTGGGACTACTGGGCATTGCTGCCGTATGAAAAATGAAAGCAGTACCACCACCTATACCAGGCCAAGATGACAGCCCCTGCACAGCTTGACATAGCTCTTAAAAACCTTCCCCATTTTTAATCCCAAATCAAGCCAATTGGTGTGCATTGTCCTAGGTTATGAAGGTCAGAAGGCTTGAAGCTTGAAGAGGGAGGGAGTTCCCCAGAATGCGAACCTGTGCCCCAGAGCCTCCTGTGCCAGGTTTCAGAGCGGCAGCCGTGTTAGTCTGTATCTGCAAAAACAACTAGGAGTCCTTGTGGCACCTTAGAGACTAACAAACTGGACACCATCAAATTGGGCCTGAATAGAGACTGGGAGTGGCTGGGTCACTACAAAAACTAATTTCCCCCTGCCGATAATCACACCTTCTTGTCAACTGGTTGAAAAGGGCCACCTTGTTTACATTGGCCTCATTAGCACTACAAAAATGATTTCCACCCCTTTGTCATAAACAGATAGCTAAGGGTTAATGTCTCTTTCACCTAGAAAGGAGTAACCTGAAACACCTGACCAGAGGACCAATCAGGAAACAAGACTTTTTCAAATCTGGGTGGAGGGAAGTTTGTGTGTGAGTTCTTTGTTCTTGTCTTGTGTCTGTTCCTCTCGGCTATGGGAAGGATTTTTCTATCTCCTGCTTTCTAATCTTCTGTTTCCAAGTTGTAAGTACAAAGATAGGAAGACCATATGTTTGTTTTTTTATATTTACATGTGTGTAGTTGCTGGAGTGTTTTGAATTGTGTTCTTTTGAATAAGGCTGTTTATTCATATTTCTTTTAAGCAATTGACCCTGTATTTGTCACCTTAATACAGAGAGACCATTTTTATGTATCTTTCTTTCTTTTTACATAAAGCTTTATTTTAAGACCTGTTGGAGTTTTTCTTTAGTGGGGAACTCCAGGGAATTGAGTCTGTAGTTCACCAGGGAATTGGTGGGAGGAAGAAGTCAGAGGGAAATCTGTGTGTGTTAGATTTACTAGCCTGACTTTGCATACCCTCTGGGTGAAGAGGGAAGTACTTGTGTTTTCCAGGACTGGAAATAGAGAGGGTGGAATCCCTCTGTTTAGATTCACGGAGCTTGCTTCTGTGTGTCTCTCCAGGAACCCAGGGAGGGAACACCTGGAAGGGAGAAGGGAAGGGAAATGGTTTATTCCCCTTTGTTGTGAGACTCAAGGAATTTGGGTCTTGGGGTCCCCAGAGAAGGTTTTTGGGGGGACCAGAGTGCCCCAAAACACTCTAATTTTTTGCGTGGTGGCAGCTTTACCAGGTCCAAGCTGGTAACTAAGCTTGGAGGTTTTCATGCTAACCCTCATATTTTGGACGCTAAGGTCCAAATCTGGGAATAGGTTATGACACCCTTCTTGTCAACTGTTGAGAATAGCCCACTTCCACCTTAATTGAATTGGATCTTTAGCACTGACCCCCCCCACTTGGTAAAACAACTCCCATCTTTTCATATGCTGTGTATTTATACCTCCCTACTGTATGTTCCACTCCATGCACCTGATGAAGTGGGCTGTAGCTCATGAAAAGCTTATGCCCAAATAAATTTGTTAGTCTCCTTTGTTGTCCTTTCTTTCAGAGGATCAAGAGAGTGTTTAGAGGTAACAAGGATGAAGAAAGCCCCAGGCCATTGAAGCCCATTAAGGAGATTTGTGTGGAGGGAGGAGTGATCGGGTATGAGAAAAGCATTACATTGGTCTGCATTTATTTGTGCCCCTGAGCCTGATCTCATGTCACTGAAATTAACGAGAGTCTTTCCAACCAGAGTCAAGCCTCATATCTATTAGCGTAACTGAGATCAGATCAAATATCTACAATTGGAACATTGTAAAAGGGGTTGGATGATACTGGGCCAAAGATAGGGTTACCATATTTCATGTTCCCAAATAGAGCACACTGACAGATGGAGAAGGAGCTGGGGGTGAGGGTGGGATACAGTTGGGGGGTGCTGGAGGGAGTGTGTGCACACTGGGAGGGGGTATTCAGAGAATGCGAAAGAGGTGTCTATGTACTGGGAGGGGGTATTTGGGGGATGTGGGAGGGGTACTGTTGGGGGGTCTGGAGGGGGTATCTGCAGCCTCACACTCAAGGTGGGGGGCAGTGTTGTGCTCCTTGTCACAGTGGCAGGGTTGCTGTTGCAGGGCCGGGACACAGCGCCAGCCCGTCAGTCAGTGCCTCCCTACAGGGCTCTCGCCCTCCCCATGACAGGAACCAGGGCCTGGGCCTGGCCCTGTCACTCCTCCTGGCCAGGCTCTGAGGCCCACAGTGGCTCAGGTGGCTCAGCCAAGGGGCACTTGGCAGCTCCACTTACCTGGCAGGCTGGGGTGGGCAGGATCCAGCAGCTGTGGATTTTAGGGTTGCCAACCCTCCAGGATTGTCCTGGAGAGTCCAGGAATTAAAGATTATGTCTTGTGATATGGATGAAATATCCAGGAATTTGTCCAACCAAACTTGGCAACCCCAGTGGATGCAGCAGAGGGGGGAGGGGGCACAGAGATGGCTCTTTCTGAGCTGAAAGGTCTGCTCCCAAAAATCCCGAGCATTTCCTCTTATTTGAAAAATCCACCCTGAGGGAGATGGGGGAACCAAAAAAATAGGTCATATCTGGGAAAACCTGGACATATGATGACCCTAGCCAAAGCAGCCCTCAGACATGCACGTTCAACCTCCTGTTGACATCAGTTGATGCGTGCATCTTAGTGCCTCTACATGTCAAAGCAAAGTCACATTTCACACTTGTTTAACATTTGTATGGTTTAAGGAAAACTAAATCAATATAAAAGAACAATATTGGTAAGAAAAAGATATGCCTTGATCCTGCATTGATTATTCAAGTTTCATTCTCATGTACATTTTATGACCAAATATGGGATCCAGGGCCTAATTCAAGGATTAGTGTAGAACCACATACTTGAGGCTTGAATTCTCTCTCATTTAAGTCACTAGCAAATCATACATTGACCTGACTGGCCACAGAATCGGGCTCTTCCAACATCGCACTAATAATACCAAGATCTACTACTCGTAGCAGTGCAGATACAAGTTGTAGTATAGTGTGGCAGCAGGAATAGTGATACCACAGTATTTATACATTGGGTATTTTTCCAAAAACATACTTCTGAATAAATGCAACTAAAAGTGAAAGCCCTTTTTGGAGTGGCCAGGTGACATGTCACACTTAGCTATATTTAGAAGTTTTCATATCTTTTAAAAGTTAAATTTATATTTTAAATTCCCCATTTAAATGTTAGGGTTTATCATCAATCAACCCTCTCCTGTAATGTCCATAATGTGAACCTTTTAGTCCTAGGAATTAAGAAGAGATCTTTCATGGAACTCCCATGTCCCAGTTCCTCGACACCCCGAATGCTTTGCAGATTCTCAAAACAGAATATTACTCTGGGAATACACATTCAGAATGACATGAAATGCCTTCAAAGCTTCAACACTTTACAGAATAGTTCCAACCATTGTATGATCCAGCCACTAACCCTTAATGAGATTCTGAAGCATGTAACATTTCAGCAAAGGTTCTGTTCGTTTTAGGACCAATTATTCATTATAACTAAGTGCATTGACACTGTAAGAGATGTCTTCTGCTTGATTGTTCCCGTGTTCTATGTCAGACATTTGCACTCTTTTCTGCCCCTACACAGGTGTTTTACAAGCCAGACCAAGCCAAGAATTATCCACAGACTGTTTTACTCCAGTACAATAGAAAACGTGTCACTACATTCAGATTGATTTTAAAATATGGGATATGGTTCTTTTTGAGCCCTCCAGGTTGCTAGTCCTGTAAATAATTTTGAGAATCATTTACAGGCCATTCAAAACCCTGAATATTTAACTCCTCAGCATCGTGCTAGTTTCAATAAACTACTATTAACTTTTTATAAACAGTGAATGTGAAATTGGATTTGTCTCATATAATGTCAAAGACTTTAATAAAATGTAATAGGGCCAAACTAGATTCAGGTTATTAATGGAGAATATTTTTCCAGTTTTACTTAAAATAATTTCTGGAAATACAGTTTAAACCAGATGAATGGTTCAAACATTCACAGTATTGCCACCCCCAAATCTTCAAAAATCATGAGTCAGGCTCACCAAAAATCATGAGATGATGTAATAACAATAGATTTGGTGTTTTTCTTTGCCTTCTGCTTTTTGAGCTTTTAGGATGCACTGGGGTCACTTTTTGAAGCTTTCTCCACAGCCATGAGGGCTTGAAACGTGCTTTTTCTTTAAGAATGAAGCCTGAAATCATCACATACCCACTTGGCTTCAGGAACTGGGGCTTTAAGTCAAAAAATAATCATCATGAGACTCACAACATCCTACCACTTAGCCCTGCCATGAGTGCAGGGGATTGAACTAGATGACCTCTTGAGGTCCCTTCCAGTTAGGGTGACCAGCCAGCAAATGTAAAAAATCAGGAGAGAGGATGGGAGGTAATAGGAGCCAATATATGAAAAAGACCCAAAAATCGGGACTGCCCTATAAAATCGGGACATCTGATCACCCTACTTCCAGTCCTATGATTCTATGACCAAGTCATGAGAGTTGGTAACACTGCCAGGACCAGATACTTTGGCATTAAATCATGGCCAGAGAGGGTCAGAATCCTCAGGGAAGTTGCTTTATGGCTGCTGGTGCAACCTGTGCGTGCCTCACATGGGAGAGGGATGGTTTGACCATTGGATTGCCATAGCTATAGATCCAACACCCATGCACCTAGCCTGCCCTTGATCAAGGTGGTGTGAATGGAGCTCCTCAGAACACAGCTCTGGACCCACACAGCAGACTGGTTTCATTTCATCCAGGAGTCTCCATTGCCCCTAGTCAGGCCAGATAACTTGACCTTTATTGCAGATGCTGTTCTACAGTTTCTGTGGGATAATATTTGATACATTTAACATTTTTTGCACATGTTTAGCGGTTTGTTTGTTTTTTTAAGACAGACAGAATTGTTGACAGTAGAAAATATTTGCTTACAGGAGCAGTAAGTGAGAGGTTGTCAGTTCTGGGGAAAGAGAATAGAGCTAAGTACGTATATTTGCAGATACTCAAAAATTAGGAATAAATGTGACTTTTTTATTTTAATTTTAATTGCAGGGCTACCACAGTATTATTAGCGTGCACACCGTGGTCATGTGACATCTGCAATACTTTGCAACATTCTACGGGGATGTATGTTTCACATCACCACCACCACCTCCAATCTGCAATATGCATGGGAGATAGATGAAGAGCGACGGTAGCACTTTCAAAATGGGAGCAGAGATAGGCCAACAAAGAGCACTTTTGAAAAATGCCCCCTCAAGTGTCCATGCTGATATTGTGATATCTATCGGCAAACCTCGGTACCGCTGACCATGAGGTATCGTTGATTCACCTGGGGTTGGCAGTGGATGGTGCAGCTCTTGCATGGTTCCATTGTTGCCTATGGGTCCATTCCCAATGGGAAGATTGTGTCTTCTCCCTCAGGGCACTGTGGTGTGGAGTTCTACAGGTTTCCATCTTGTCTCTGTTCCTGCCCAGCATGCATGTGGAACCACTAGCAGGACCACTGGAAATGAGTCATAAGCTGCAATGTTTTCAATATGCAGAGAACATCCAGCTCTGTGTCTCCATTTTACCTGATCCAGCTATCTGTTGAATACTTAGCCCAGTGTCTGGGGGAGATTGTGGCTGAAATGCAACCAGATAAGTCTGAGGTGATGCTCGTCAACTGGAGGAAGCAATTGGAAGATATGCAGAGGTTCATATCTCCCTGTGCCTCAGGTCATTTGTCCATTATGAAAATCAAGGGGATTACTCATGTGCCAAAAAGTCTGCAGGACCAAGGCCTTAGCAAACCTGAGGTTTATTAAGACTTCTGTGGTTTGATTGCAGAGTACTCACAGAGCCCTGTATTTATATTCTTCTCTATATGTCTTGGTGTATCAACATCCAACATAGTTCTCCAAGCAACAATCCAAATCGAAAGAACAAGTGAAAGAACATATAAACTGACTCCCCAGTGGAGGCATGCATTTATATACCTTTTCCTAAACTTCAGAGACATTCTCACAGGTCATTTTAATCTATTGGTTTCACTGAGAGGCAATTTATAGAGCAAATGTTATTTCTATGGCAGTTCCTTGGTCTTCAATGCATTTGCTTGTCATGGGATGATCGTCCCTGGGCCAGATTCAGCCACAAGGTAATGGAGCAGAGCCTTATTTTTATCTTTTCCAATATGTAGAAGCAAAAAAATAATGGATAGGAACGTTGTTGTGTTAATGGACATTTCTAATGGTGGCATCATGGTGTGGTGTCATGTTCTCCTCCAGTCCTCTTGAAAAACTACCAGTTGCAGCTCAGCAACCATACCATGATCACCTACAGCTACACCTATAAAGAACTGTAATGACCATCTGCTAACTCTAGACATCAGCTGGCTTGTAGATAAAAGCACATACCAACCACTGACAGGATAGACTCAGACTTAGTGGTTGTGAAATTATTTGCTGAGTCAACAGGATGGGCGTAACCCACTGGGGAGCATGTTACAGGTTCTCCTCTGTCCCAGTCCATGGAGGATATGAGTTGCAGGCTATAGTGGTTTAGCTCGTGCTGTAGTAACTCGTGTTTTGCTTGGGAAATACATGGTTCACGTCCCAGCGTGTTAGCCAAGATGGCGAGTGCCTCAAAGACAGAAGACTATCTTTGGGAGACAGCTGTGAGCCCTTGCTGGCCACGTAGTCCTGCTTTCCATTTCTTTCTGTGATCCATGAAGCAGGCACACATTTAGAAACGATTTCACTCAACCCAATGCTATTGCTTGCTCTTCACTATACATCTCGCACAGACAATCCCAGGGCAAATTAACACCCATAGAAATCTAAACTTTGTAGATTTGTAAAGTGCTCTGATCTTGTCAAATCTCTACCACTGAAGTCATAGCTCAGTGAGCACTTGCCAGCTTCCTGCAGATCTCTTGAGAGCTGTCACAGTTCTCATCCATCATAATTGAGGCAGTCCACCTGCTTCAGGGTCGATCTTTCAACTGTAATGATGGCTGAGATGCGATAGATATGTCTTGTCATCACCTTGATTTTTTTTTTGTTCAGTTTTGGATACTGAAAGGTCAAAATGGATGCAGATATTCCAGAAGATTCTGTAGGCCACTGCCTGTTCCAAAGTGACTATACCTCTGTTTCATATGGATTTGTGACTGATGGACCTCGATTTGCTTTGGTGTTCCCTCGTTGCCCTCTGGTTTGGCACTTGTGACCATCTCTGCTGACATGGCAAAAAGGTCCTGGCAAAAATGCAGCTCAGTGGAATACTCTTAGAAATCTCCAAAGACAATGAATGAATTTCCACTACTATTATATGTAGAGGCCAAGATTTTCATGTAGAGTGCCTAAAGTTGGGCTCTTTGTTCCCATATTTTAGGCAATTAAATACTATAATAATACTCCCTAGCTCTACAGTAGAACTTCAGCCTTACGAACACCTCTGGAAAGGAGGTTGTTCGTAACTCTGAACAATACGTTATGGTTGTTCTTTCAAAAGTTTACAACTGAACGTTGGCTTAATACAGCTTTGAAGCTTTACTATTCAGAAGAAAAATGCTACTTTCCCTTTTTTTTAGTAGTTTATGTTTAACACAGTACTGTCTTGCATTTGCTCTTTTTTTTTGGTCTTTGCTGCTGCCTGATTGTGCACTTCCGGTTCCAAATGAGGTGTGTGGTTGACTGGTCAGTTTGCAACTGGTGTTTGTAACTGTGAGGTTCAACTGTATAAAGCATTTTTCTTCAGTAGCTCTCAAAGCATTTTACAAAGGAACTCAGTATCACTATCAGCATTGTATAGAGGTGAAAACTGAGGCAAAGTGACCTGATTTTCACTGATGTAATAATGTCTATGGCAACTAGAGCTCTTAAACAAAATCCAATTTAATAAATCAACCCATTTGTGAGATTCATAGTTATCTGAATTCACAGGAGATAGCAGATTAAGCTATTTACTAACCTTTAACCAAGAATTGCCTTTAAGAGACTTCTAAGCAAAAAATGAAAGAAGAAACATGCAATGTAATAAGAACCAATCTGAGCCTTTACCCAGAACTAGATCTGGTTTATGTATATACGTCTGGAAGAGTTCGGTGAACTTTCCCCTTAAAAGGTCATTTTTGCATTGCCTCTGTACCTTCTGCTTCAAACTGTTTCAGGAAACAGAAATGCCAAAGTATTGAGAGGACATCCTCAAGTGTCCTTGGTCCATGACAGGGACTCCTAAGTCCTACGACAATTCAGAGTGTTTCTTGTCCAACAGGAACCAGTAAACACCAGGAATCTCGTGGGAGGGTGTGGAGAACTCTCTCCACTGGGAGAGCTCCCTTAACAGGCTGTCCTTTTAAGAATGTCTCCAAGCTTCATCTTTTAAAGATAGTCACAAAAAGTTACTCTAATTTTGGAATAGAGTATCCAGATGGGGAGTTATTCTGGAATAGTTAGAGTGGATAGGTATTCCAGAATAGCTGTGCCGGTCAATTTCATTGTGCAATCAAGCCCTCAATTCAATCCTCTCCCACTGTTCATTGCACATGGCTCATTCCTGTCCCCTTTTAGCCAAAGGAGCATCAGTTCAGCAGTGTTGCCAACTCCTGATTTTGTCATGATCCTCACGATAATGATTGTTTTCCTTAAATCCCCAGCTCCTGGAGTCAGGTGGATGTGTGATGATTTCAGGCTTCATTCTTACAGGAAACGTAAGTTTCGAGCCCTCGCGGCCGTGGAGAAAGCTTCAGAATGTGACCCCGGTGCAACCTGAAGTCTCAAAAAGCAAAAGGCAAATAAAAGAGCACCACATCTATTGTTTTTACATCATCTCATGATTTTAAAGCTGATCTCATGATTTGTGGTGAGCCCGACTCATGATTTTGAACATTTGGGTTTGGCGCTACTGGCAGCCTCTTGGTGGCTTTCTACAGCCCAGTTCCAATCACACAAATGCTCTGATCCCATTTCCAGATGGAACGTCCTTCTCCCCACTCCAGTGGGGCAGCTCTCATGATTTTATTGTAATTTTTGCTATATAGACAGGCAACGCAGGTAGGCCCTTAACCTGCTTTAGGAGCTTTCGAAAATCCCACTAGGTGCCTATATACCTTGGAAAATTTGGTCCCACGGATTTTCAATGAGTCTTGGGCTCCTAAATCATTTGGGCCCAGATTCTCACAGGTACTTGCCCCTAACTCCTATTAATTTCCATGGGAGTTAGGCACTAAAATACCTTTGAGAATGTGGGCCCCAAGCATTTTAGAAAATGTGCCTCCTCGTGAAAAGACTGCAGTGATCATTATCCTAATGTAAACGGTTACTTTTGACTTCCACATATGAAATCTTCCAGCAAATTTCTGGCTATTTTTAGCAGCTATATAATGAAGAAGAAAGAACTTTTAGTGGGTTAAGAGGAAAAAATGCTTCTCTTCATATGCATAGTATACAGTTTCTGAATTCTATGTAGAATACATAGATGTTATGCAAAGAAGGTTGCAACTTTAATGTCATGTAAAACCTGAAAAAAGGCCAAATATGGCATTAGAATAACACAGCACTGTCATTAAATGACATATTTGGAATTACCTTATTTTCCCCCAAGCTGACTGAACCATTTCCTGATATCATAATGTCAAGCATCCCGGAGTGTCTTAGCGCTGCTATTCACAAATAATGGGCAAATCCACAGACCTCTCATCTCTGTGTCTGTATCGCCTCCATACAACTTGAATTAAATGACAGCACTCTCATATCTTTTTCCCTAGGCTTCCTAAATCTGGGTAGTTATGAAGAAGTGAGCAGCAGTTTGTTGTTGCAGTAAGTGACACAGTGCAAAGTAAAATTCCTTATTACAATAAGACCAACGAAACCACTTTCCGTGCTGATAATTATGCGAAAATATCCATACATAGAGCATTTCCATTTACGAATTCAGTGTGAAATTGACTACGTTGTGGTGTGTGTTGGGTAGTTACATGAAGTTTGAGGGGGGGTGGATGTCTTACGTGCAGCCGCAGGCCGGGTTCTTGTCAACACCGCAACCCCTATCCGCATGGCCATGCGTGCACTCCCCCGTTCAGGGAGACTAGCCTTCTGCCCTGCCTTTTCTACCTGAGGCCCTAGCTCCACTCTGTCCCTTCCACCTCCTGGCCCACTGGTGCAGCCTTGAACCCTGACTGACACCCAGAGCAGCCCAGAGCCAGGCTGACCCACTGGTGCCCAGAGCAGTCCGGAGAAGCCCCAATCCCCAGCTAGCCAGCCAAGGCTGAGCCCCAAGCCTGGGCCTCCAGAGGAGCTCTGAGCGTCACCACAGCCTGGCCTGGGGATCCAGCAGGGAGCATTAGCAGAGGTTTGGGGAGGCTTAGTCTCCCCCAGCCTCCATTACCCACCGCCCATGGCTACTTGCCCCGTACTTCAGACCCTGGGTTGGAAAAGGGGTCTCAGTCTTGTTGCTAATAGATCCCTATAATCCCAGATCTACTGGCCGACGCAGCTAGGGCGATCAGACAGCAAGTGTGAAAAATCTGGACGGGGGGTGGGGGAGTAATAGGCGCCTATATAAGAAAAAGCCCAAATATCAGGACTGTCCCTATAAAATCAGGACACCTGGTCACCCTAGATGCAGACCTGGTGCCTAGAACTCCGCGTATATGGAAGCAGAGACCTTTCCCTTTCCCAAACCGTGGAGGTTCCTCTGCACTGAAGGCCTTTTGTTTATGCGACTGTATAAACTTGTCTTGATTTTGGGATGAAACTTTAGGGCTCAGTTTTGTCCTGAAATGCACCCCCAGAGAACCCTGTTTGTGGCTTTTAGGATTAGAGGCATTTGAAGAAGTTACCCTTTGTCTTTATTCATTGGCCCATTCCCACTTCACCCTCCACTCCCACTTCAGAACCTTTCCCGCTCTCACTGAATGCAGAGGGAGATTGGTAATTGATTTAATGTGCAGCAGGACTGGGGCTGAAGTCACTGATTCTGAGGCCTTGTCTACACTGAATCGACCTAAGTTACACTACTACAGTTATGTGAATAAAAAAAATTGTACAAATCCATAAAAACAAAAATTACACAAAGCAGTTTTTCCAACTCAAAAATAGGGTCACTTTAAAAAGGGCAATTCATCCAAGAACAATGATTTTTAAAAAAAGAATAAAAAGTTGATCTTTGGACTAGGAAGGAAGAGAAAAGAAAAAGAAGGGAAGAGAGGAGGCAGGGAGGGGCAGAAAGACAGACAATTATATACAAATGCTAGGAGTTTAAATACTAGGTTGGGTAAACTAGATGGCCCTGCATTACATGAGGATATTGATATAATAGGCGTTGTGGAAACTTGGTGGAATGTGGATAATCAGTGGGACAGAGTGCTACCAGAGTACAAAATATATAAGAATAACAGACTAGGGTATGCTGGTGGGCGAGTGGCATTTCAAGTGAAAGAAAGCAGAGAGTCAAGTAACACAGAAACCTTAAATGAATCAAACTGTACCATAGAATCTCTGTGGATAGAAATTCCATGCTTAAACAATCAGAGTACAGCAGGAGGAATATACTGCTAATCACCTGACCAGGATGGTGATGGTGATTGTGAAATGCTCAGGGAGATTAGAGAGGCTACAAAGGCGGAAAATACAAACCTAATGGGGGATTTCAACTAACCTCATCTTCACTGGGAACATGTCACATCAGGAAGGGATGCAGACATAAAATAGTCACCATAAAAAGACTGCTTTACGGAGCAGCTTATCCTGGAACTACAAGCAGAGAGGCCATTCTTGAATTAGTCCTAAATGAAGCACAGGATCAGGTCCAAGATATGCACATAGCTGAACGGCTTGGTAATAGGGAGCATAATGTAATTAAATTTAACATCCTTGTAGAGGGAAAAATGCCAATAGCATTTAACTTCAGAAAGGAGAACACCATAAAAACGAGGAAGCTAGTTAAACAGAAATTAAAAGGAACAGTCACGAGGGTGAAATGCCTGCAAACTGTATGGAGAGTATTTTAAAACACCATAATAGAGGCTCAAACTAAATGTATACCCCCAAATTAAAAAAACCAATAAGAGGACCAAAAAATGCCACCATGACTAAACAAAAAGGTAAAAAAGGTAGTTACAGGTAAAAAGGCATCTTTAAAAATTGGAAGTCATATCCTAGTGAGCAAAATAGAAAGGAGCATAAATCCTGGCAAGTCAAGTGTAAAAGTATAATGAAGCCGGGCAAGAAAGAATTTGAAAAGCAATTAGCTAAGGACAAAAAAAAATGCTGTTAGTTTTTGTAAGTGTATCAGAAGCACGAAGCCTGCCCCACAGTCAGAGGGGCCACTAGATAATCAATGTGATACGGGAGCACTCAAGGAAGACAAGGCCATTGCAGAGAAACTAAATTAATTCTTTGCATTGGTCTTCACTGCAGAGGATGTGAGGGAAATCCCCACACCTGAGCCATTCTTTTTAGGTGATAAATATGAGGGACTGTCCCAGGTTGAGGTGTCAGTAGAGAAGGTTTTGGAACAAACAGATAAATTAAACAGAAATAAGTCACCAGGACCAGAAGGTATTCCCCAAGAGTTCTGAAGGAACTTAAATGTGAAATTGCAGAACTACTAACGTGGAATGTAACCTATTACTTGAATCAAACTCCAGTGCCAGATAATGTAATGCTGATTTTTTAAAAAGATTCTAGAGGCTATCCTGGCAATTATGGGCCTGTAACCCTAACTTCAGTACCAGGGAAATTGGTTGAAACTACAGGAAAGAAAAAAATGATCAGACATATAGCTAAAATGATATGCTGAGGGAAGAGTCAACACAGCTTTTGTAAAGAGAAATCACGCCTCAATAAACTACTCGAATTCTTTGAGGGTTTCAACCAGCATGGAGACATGGGTGATCCACTGGATAGAGCGTACCTGGACATTCAGAAAGCCTTTGATAAGGTCTCTCACTTGCTTAAAGGCTTTTAAACACAGTAACCAGTCATGGGAGAAGAGAGAAGATTCTCTCATGGATCAGTAACTGGTTAATAAAGGGTCAAACAAAATAAATGGTGGGTTTTCACAGTGAAGAGAGGTAAATAGTGGAGTCCCCCAAATACCTGTACTGGAACCTGTGTTGTTCAACATATTCATAAATGATCGAAAAGAGGGTTAACAGTGAGGTGGCAAAGTTTGCAGATGATACAAATTTCCCACCATCTCTCATAGATGAAAGGATGCCAACAAGGTTTGCAAGCCTTTCCAGGGGGTGGCTTCAAAGGGCTGAGAATTCTATTAGCGTACTCAAAGTTATATACAATCTTACAACAATGCATGAATGATTGCATTCTCAACACAATGGATCCCAAAGGCATTAGACTCGGTTCAATATGGTTTGTCCAGGAAATTGCAGGTTATTGTTACCGCTGTCACACTGTTTGTCTGGCCCCTGGCACAATGGGGTTCTGGTCTATGCCCAGAGCACCGTGGTGCTGCTCCAGTAAACAATAAATAATAACTGCTGCACAGTAAATCTGAGGGCACTGATATTCTGACAGCTTGTCACCTCCCCCAAAACTTACAGAGGTGTGGGATGTCTATCAGGAAAGGACTAGCCAAAGCAGGAACACACAACATAGCATCATTCACTTAGGTCCCGTCCCTGCTCCCATGAAAGTTACTGACTGATATAAACTCACTTTGTTCTGTTACCTCTCCCCACCCAATCCCCCACCTCTGACTGTTTCATCCACCTGCGGCGTCTTCTCTGACATGTCCAAAAGGACATGTATGAATCTCAGTTTGTGTAGGCTAACTCCCAGTCTCCTACATGGATAGCTTCTTTTTTAACCCCTACTCTGCATGTATTGTTGGGTGGATGCCTATTTGAGAGTCTACTCACCTCCTGATGGTCTGCAAATGTTATGACATTCTGATCTTCAGAGCTTTGGCGTCTTATTCGATTTATTGGTGCCTGCATGTGAAATTTATGCTAATAGTGAATGTTACTAATGTCCAGGAAATATGGACGTCACAATTTATACATTTATACATTTCTTGCTAACGCTGCAATCGTTTGTGCTGTTCTCCCAGCATTCAAATATCACATGTAAATCCAGGAATGAAGTTTTTGACAAATGGAATTGTGAAGTTAAATGTAACAGGCTGAGTTTGCTTTAATATATAGCTCAGATATGTAAAAAGCAGCCACTAAGGGCTTCACCCTGCAAACTTTTATGCTCATGCTTAACTTTATGGACATGAGCAGTCCTGCTGAAGTCAATGAGGCTATTCAAATACGTAAAGAGAAGCACGGACACAAATGGTGGTGCAGGATTAGAGTGTGGGGTGGGGGGAGGGGTTTCCTTAAGCCTGTTTCCCATGAGAGGGCTCCCAGTCTGTCCTTCCCCCAGGAGCCACTGCTACCCCCAATTCTGTGCCCCCACCCAGCAATCAAAATTCCTCCCCCCATCCCATCTACCCCACAGCCATACGAGTGCTCCCCATTGCTCTGTGGGACTGACCGGTCACTTTCCCGTGTCAGCCTGGCTCAGTCTTTATAAGCTCCATGCTCAGAACAGGCTCCTCCACCTCACAGCAACGGTCAACGCTGTTATAAGTTGGATACTCGAATATCTCTGTGTTTGATGAGTAGCACGCGGGAAGGTGGGACATGTGCTCATTTGCTTTGACTGAAGGGATTAAAAAGTTTGAGAACCACTGCCTTAAGAGAGATCAGCCACCACCCTCACACTGACAGCAAGCTTTCCCTGTGCTTATACTGTGGACTGCACCTTTAAGATGACATACAGAACGCATGACTTGGCTTCTTTAAGACTCTGTACCCATTCACATAAATATATATTTGTGGCTAATCTATGACTCAACAGAGAGCATAAGGTGGGCAGTTTTTCCATGTAAATGATTAGAGTGCACAGAACCATCATATGTAGACCCAGAACCTCAGTTATGGGACATATGTTTGTGAAATGCGTAACATTGGGGTAAAGGGTCACATTTTGTATATATACCCACTTGCTGCTTCAAAAGGGCCAGTTTCACAAAGCCAAAAACAATTATGAGCCAAATCAGCTGGGAAGAAGAATTTAATCAGAAAAATGTGAATGATCATTCGGAATTGTTTAAGAACACTTTACTAAACTTCCGAAAAGCCAGAGTCCCACAATTGAGGAACAAGGCCACGTTGTGTGGGTTTTGAGATAACAATGTGCAGTGACATTTTCACTTGAATTTACAGATTTTGTCAAGCGCAACTAAATTATGCATGTGATCATATAGTGATTTTTATTGCTTGTGACGATAGTGACTTTTTTGGAGGGGAATATGGATTAATCTGACACATGTTGTTCTTTTGTCAGATTTGTAGCATTGCGCTATTTGACTATTGCCAAATTATACATGGTGACTCAACCAATGTTTATGTAGGTTCTCTCCTGGGAGGTATATAAAGGGGACCATCATGGATATCTATTTAAAGAAAATGGCTGCATTTCGAATCATAGGATCATAGAAATGCAGGTCATTTAGTCCATCCCCTCATGCTGAGGCAGGATGAAGTGTATCTAATGTAAGATTACATCAAGATTCTTTGTGACCATGGGATGTACATTGACGGGAAACCATGTCCTGGTAATAGCGTTCTTTACAATGCAACAGTCTTTGTGAAAGCCCACTTGTGGTATTGTCAGCAACAAGTTCAAACCTTTTGAAGTAAGTGGCAATATTTGGTCCAGATTTCCCTTTGGCTCACGACGCAGCACTGCCCAACATAAGGAGAAAGAATAACGCCATCACACAACCTTGGCAGCCTTTTCAACAGCCTGAGGGAATGGAGTGATTAATCTTGTTTGGTGCTTCATGAGTCAGAGACCTTCTGATAGGTATTTTCATTGGTGTTTCTTTGGAAGAAGAAGAAGCACAACATTGGGACCTAGCATTCCAAATGAATTGAGCGATCCTTGTGTGATATACTGGGCTTTCCATTTTTTTGGAAAACAATGAATATACATGTTGAGCTTTTGATTACCAAAGAGAATCTCTACAAGTTAGAGATAAGGTGTATTTTGGAGTGTAAATGTATTTCTGTTCCTTTTAGACATATAGATTCATAGCCTTTAAGCCAGAAAGGACCATCATGATCACCTAGTCTGACCTCCAGGCCACAGAACCTCCACTCCTTTTGAAGCATGTACACATTGTTTTCTAGGTAGGGGTTCAGTAACGTCTTATTATTTATATGGCAGTTGTGTCTAGAGGCACCAACTGAGACCAGGGCCACATTGTGCTTAATGCACCACATACACATCGTAAGAGCCAGTCCCTGTCTTGAAGTGTTTACAGCTCAAACAGACAAGGGCGGGAGACAGGAAGTATTATCATCTCTGTTTTACAGATGGGTAATTGACACCCAGAGAGATGACGTGACATGCCAAAGGTCACACAAAGTTTGTGGCAGGGCTAGGAATTGGACCTTTTGTTCCAGGATCCCAGCTACCTGCCTCCACCAGGGACCATCCTAGCTGGAGGAGTAAATGTACTAGTCACCATTGAAAGACTAGTGCCAGGAGAACCTCACTCATTCACACTGGAGACTGTGCAGCTGATTTAAAATGAACACATTTTGCAATTAAGAGTGGTGGCAAACAATAAAAGCAAGGCTAAATCTACTTTGTTCGTTTATTTTTTCAGTTTTAGTTTAGCTGTAATTAAATAGCTCACAATGAATAACTTATCTGACAAAGGTAGCCACTTTCTGTTCACAGACTCTTTCCTTGAATCTATTTGACTTTATTCAGTGACATTATTATTTTGCTATTATTTTTAACTAGGTATTGATCATGAACAGACTTCTGTGGCTATTCACTAATCAAGCTGAGCTGTTTGTTACAATCAGTCAGGTATATAGCACGGTATCCGTTTTGTAGCTGAGTGAGCATGAGGCACTTCTGGCACAAATACTTGCCTGTGCAAATCTCGCATTCAGTTTCCAGGCAGGCAAATCTGAACTGAACTTTCTGCAGACATTTGTGCCAGACGGTCTGTGGAAAGTAGGGCGACCAGATAGCAAGTAAGAAAAATTGGGAGAGGCGGTGGGGGGTAATAGGAGCCTATATAAGAAAAAGACCCAAAAGTCAGGACTGTCCCTATTTCTAGCCAGCTCCCAGCTGCAAAAACCTTAGATCCTACAAATCCTGCAAGAGAGATTCCCCCATGCTACTAACTATACAAACACACACACACACACACACACACACACAATTCAGACATAATTTTTACCACTGAAAGAATTAAACAAATCTTATTTCACTCCTATTATAATAGAGAGTAAATCTCTTTCTATTCCTTGCTTAAATTTAAGCATTAAAACCTTTTTTTTTTTTAAAAAAAGAAAAACTTGCTTGACATGAACTGAAATTCTATTTATGACAAACTGACGAGAGACTTCACATTTTCCCTCAAATGCCCTCAATCTGGGGGAGGAGGGTTTCCCACCCAGTCCAGCCCACAACAAAGTACGTTTTACCCACTCCTGCTACTATGGCAGTGGGCCTGTGGGCCCCATGGGATCCCAGTCCCGCTGCAGTGCTCTATCTCAGACCCACCAACGATGTGCAGATGGCAGCTACTCTGCAGGCACTGAGTGCAGCATGCAGTACCACCTGCTGCCACTAGTAGGCTTTAAACTGCCACCGCCTGTGGGAGCTGCAATCCAGCAGGCTGCCACCAGGGTGCCTGGCCCTGCAGCCCACAGACCGCAGGTCGCAGTGCAGAGGCCCCTAGCAGAAATCCAGATTCTGTGGCCCTATTGCACATAGAGACACAGAGGGGAGGGCTGTCTGCCTGTGGATATCCACTGTTCCAAGAGCCTCCTACACTCATTGCCTCGGTCCTAATCTGCCTCAGGCTGAGCACTCTCCCTCATTCCTCTGGCAAGGCATTAGCTCCTACCCTGCTCCTCTTAATGTGCATGACGTATTCCTCATCATGGACTTCCACATGGTAGGGAAGATACCGTTACCACAAGGCTACTGGGCTGCGAAGCTTTTCTGACTTTATCTCTAGTACAGCCTTCTCCTGCGCGTCAGTACCATCTACTGGGAAACATTAGGTAAAGCAATGTGATAGACAGCTCCAAGCCAATGCCTCTCAAGTCAGATTATAGGATTACTGCAGCACCTGGGAGCCCTAGTCTGGTCCCCATCGTAGTAGGCGCGGTACGAACAGAACAAAGAGTATTCTTTAAACGGATAATTTAGGTCAATCAATCCGGTCATTTTTAAATCTCACTGCACTTGGTGTTGATATGAGAAGTTGCAGGGAAAAGGGTGGTAAATTTCACTCCAGCCAGCCAGCGAGGTGTAGAAACAGCCTATTCCTTTAGATAAATCATTGAATTATTCCAGGTCACGTGCCTTGTGGGAAGGGGGAGAACATTTTGCCAACAGCGTGAGACACAGCTGAGCAACTGAAAGAATGGACAGCGAAACCAGAAGATCAGATCAGAAGAAAACAAAACAAAAGTGATCTTCATATGAAAGAAAATGGGTGGGTGGCACAGTTAATATTTTACAGAATGGAAGTGACTTAAAATACTTTTCTGAGAAGAGATATTAAAAATGGCACCTTCTGTCTCCCCACTTACGCACCCGCTGGGGTGTATTCAAAGTCCCACTTGCTGATTTTAGTGAACAAAGAACTCAGAGCTACGTTTTGTACCTGACCCAATGTTTGTACCTGGCCTAGCACATGCTGGGAGTTACTATCATGCACAAATACTCATCAGATAAGTTTGTTTCTTTACTCCCCTTTGCCCTACAGAATCACCACAGCTACATCGGCGTGATCTGAACCCTATTCCTTCTTGTGCACGTGCGTCAGAATTGCTTACAGACGCTGTGTCTTCACTGCAGTATATGACTGATGTCTAACTTCTGTGTGGCTCCTGGCCTGACTTCCACTGACAGACAAAAAGCTCTAGCTCTGGTACTTTCAGTGCGAGCTAGATGGCCAGGCAGGGGGTGGGCTGAAGCTCCAGTGCTAGTAATGCAGTGGAGATGCAGCTGCAGGCTACATCTGGATTAGCATCAGCTGCTAACTGGAGTGTTGTTTTGCAGTGAAGCCGCTCCCACTCAAGTGGAGTAACTCCATGAACTAACCCGAGCCGACTGTTAGAGTGAAGACAAGCTGTTAGCTGCAGTCAGTGATACCAGTGCAAACTTATTGGAGGTAAAGGGCCTGCAGAGGCATCAGTGAGGGTGCAACTTGGCCAGTGAATTTTCATTAATGGTGATAATGGTGCAGAAGGTAGGAAAAGCCCAGCTTCACTCTTAGATTCCAGAGTGAGTTGCAGGGCTGCATTTGATACCGCATTGACAGGGAGGCCGTAGGCATGGGCCACTCGGTGCCACATGTACAGAGTTATTTTTCAGAGCAGAGCCACATGCTGAGGTAACTTGGGACACGGTCAATGAAGTGGAGTTGTGCTTGGGAGTTTTTTTAAACTTGAAAATACCAGGAATATAAAAATCTTTTCTTTCTTCTAGGGCTGACTAGAGAACTGCAGTAGGTGCTCTCTCATTCCTTCATTGAGGGCATGAGAGTGTTGAATATTTACTGCCTGATTCTGATCTCACTTGCACTGGTGTAAATCATGTGTAAAGAAAGGGGACTCAGACCCTATAATTTCCCCTCACAGTTGATCAATGTTCACTTCCTTGGTGCCTGAGATGTCATCATATTGCTAGTTCGCCAGTCTTCAGAGAAAAAGAAGGCACATGGGACTTGAAATCTGACTGTTAAAAAAAAAAACCTAAACAGAAAAAAAATCCCCTTTAGAAATCATGAAGAAGCCAGAAAGAACACAAACCCAATGCTTTTCCTTTATAAATTACATTTATCTCCATACTTCTCCATTCTAGATGACCATATGAAATAACTGGTTAGTAGGTGGATCATTGAAGATGATGTTTACCCAGTGCACGTGTCTGTTTAATTTAGGATGGAGTTTTCACTCAGCTCTGCTCCCGTTGCAGTCCAGGAGAGTTTGACCACTGATTTCAGAGTTAGGTCAAAGCTGAAGGCTTTTGAAAACCCGGCTCTGATTCATTTATTTCGTGTTATTCAAGCATGAGAAAGTACATATCTATAGCCTGGGCTGCTTATATTGCCTCCTAATCAGTTGTAAGCACAGTACGGTACGTGAGCATATTTTCATTAGTAATGCTGAGATTGTCTGTTGCTGCAATTAACTGTTATTCACCAGGTAGCCCTGTCCCAGAAAGGGAGTTAACGGCAAGCTGGTTGGCAAGCTTCCTGGAAGAACTGCGCAGGCACCAAAGTCTTGGGAGACGCGCTGCTAAAGCTGGTTACAAGCTCCCCTCTTCCCTGGCACACATGGTAGGGAAGGAAGTTCTGAGCTGGGCCATCTGAATAACATCACAGGAGCAGAGGCCTAGGGAGGGTGGAGCCAGGAGAATGGAGCAAAGAAACCCATCCTCAAAATGAGCAATGCATTTTACATCAATGAGCATGTTCCTCTATCAGTCATAACTGGGGGGAAGGGAGTGGCACAGAAGAGAGGGGGAATGAAGAGTATTTCATAGCAATAGAATGAATTAATGCTGCCCTGGTGTGTAGGGGGTTGTTGTACTGGAACTTGGTCCCAGGGTATCATGGAATATATGGTTATAATGGGTGAGCTGAGAGACAGAAGGTGTCTGTTTCCCCGGGCATCTCTCTTGTTCTTTAAAACCCTGTTAGAGATGAGCCACAGATACTGCAGTTCCCAGAGCTGATGATCGGAGCTGGTCGGGAACCGGGTTTTCCATTCTGCCAAGAAAGTCAAGATTTTGAAAAAAACAAAATCATTCCCAAACAGGATGAAAAGCCCACATTTTTCATGAAATGCAATTCCCTCCTCCCCCGCACAATGCTTCATTCTGATCACTTCAAAATGTTTCATTTTAATGTCAACTTTTTACAGGAAAGTTGTTTCAAAATGAAAAAAAAAATCAAACTTTTCATTCCAAAAATGTCAAAACAGGATATAGGCATTTTCTGAACTCTTTCCCCACCCAACAACGTTGCCAAAAATCGATACAATTTCACCCACACACAAAAGATCTGTTTTGTGGAAAGAGCATATTTCAGCAAAAAATCTGTTTTGACAAAAAAAATTCCAACTAGCCTTTCTGATGGTATCTTATAATCTGATTCACATAGTCTAATTTCAGCTGAAAAATATTATTGCAGTGTGTTCCCAGCCAGAGGTCTCCGTGCCTTTCACCGCCTACGGTAATATCTTCCTCAGTTTCCCTCCTGGTGAGCAGTAAGCTTTGTCCTGCTTTCATGTAGCCCCTTCACTTTTGCTCAGGGATGGGGGAATAGCGAGGATGAGACTGAAAAAGCTGAGTCCAAGATTTGCACATTTAAGTCCATTAAAGCAATGTGTTTCTTGAAAAGCTATTGAAGCGCAAGGTGTTATTATAGGGGTAGCTGGTAGCAACTGCTGTATTTCGGTTGCCTAATGCTTTGCGTTAGGAAAGTTTCTGGTGACTTGTGACTTTTTTCTGCAAAGGCAGCCGGGAATCTGGCATTTCTTAACTTTCAAACCCTTGCATCCGCTACCTAAATAACTTCCTTTGTAGGCAGCTTGTGTGCGTGCAATTACTCTCTGACTTCATACTTTGACTTCAGTTTTGAGAGGCCCAGAGTTATAAGGGGCTGGGAAACATTTTTTTACTCTTTATTGACTTTAATTAAGCTTAATCTTGGAGCTTGCAAGCCTGAGGAGCTTTTTATTTCATCAAACTTGTTCACCAGACTGGTTTTCCCAAGCTCACCTAGCTGCACTCTGCTACTTAGCTGGTGCCACCATATGAATCTCTGCAATCAGGGGTGGTTCCAGGCACCAGCACACCAAGTGCGTGCCTGGGGCGACAAGCACGGGGGGCGCTCTGTCGGTCGCCGTGAGGGCGGCAGGCAGGTTGCCTTTGGCAGCATGCCTGCGGAGGGTCTGCTGGTCCCGCGGCTTCGACGGACCTTCCGCAGGTAAGCCACCAAATCCGCAGGACCGGGGATCTCCCGCAGGCAAGCCGCTGAAGGCAGCCTGCCTGCCGTGCTTGGGGCGGAAAGATACCTAGAGCCACCCCTGTCTGCAATCAAGGCTTATTCTGGCAAAAGTTCCACTCAAGTGAAGGATGGCTTTGCTCAAGTAAGGGCTGATGGGGTCAGGCCCTAACTGTGCAGCTGTCTTTTTCCTTGGGATTTTGCAGCAGAAAACTGTGTGCAAAGCACAGATTTGTCCATGATCCCTTGTTTTTCCTGCCATTTCTTTGAAAAGTTCTAGAGGCACCATTCTGTGGTATTTGAACTTGAAATTTGCCAGTAGGACAGTCCTAGAGTCAAGGAAGTGCTTTTTTCGGTCCCCAGAAAAATCCAGCCCAAGCTGACTGAATTAAAAGCCTTGGAAACTAGTCACCTGCACGTGCTCAGTTGAGTTCATGAGAATCTGGCTACTAAAATCTGCAAACATGTCATCTGCACAGAGCACACACAGTCACCCAGATCTTCTCCATGCCACAAAGGGTCCCCTGTGTGCCACCTGCATTGGTCATATTCCCAGGCCCCAATCAGCCAACGACAGGTGGCTGGAGCAGCATGCCCCTCCTCTCACCCTTTGATCCAGTGGAAGTTGCTCATACCCCAACCTGAAAAGGCGGTCAGGTATTCTCCCCTTATACAAATGGGGTAACTGACAAGGTGCATACGATCACTCTTGGCAAAGAATTGAAACAAGGTTGCCCAGAAAATACCGCACGTAAGATTGCCTAACTCTTGAGTGCCTAACTTTGCAACCGTAATAATACTGCATGAGCATAATTTATGTATGAAATGTATATATTTGGGGGACAGCGTTGAATTCTCCTTGAACACATCTTACATAAAGAATTCACTCAACTGAACCAAAGTTGTTTTTCATTTATGGGTGGGCTGTTTTAGAAAAACGTTTTCAATGAAAATCACTGTTGCCTATGTAATGGAGACAATAATTGTACTCACGGTCAAATTTATTACAAAGCTCTAAGTTTAAAAAGAAATAGATAAAGCCCTAATTTGACTGCCTATTAATTGAATGTTAGACATCCATATTTCTATTTTAATTTGCATTTTGCTAGATTAGACAACCATTGGACTAGTTAAATTTTAACTGTTTTTTTATTTTTGTTTAGCAACATATTTTCCTGCATTAAAATCACTCCACGGAGATTCTTTGTCATCAGAACAATCTTTCTGGTGGTATAAAATGTACAAAACTAAGGGGAACTTGTTTCACAGGATTTGTTTCTTTACCGAAGCTTCTGGCTCACCCAGGTTCTGATTCTGAGGTCAGAACACTATTTATTAGTTTGGAATATACAAATCTTCAGTGATTGTGGAATTTGGTTCTCACCCTTTAAAGAAATTGGTTATGCTTTTCCTTACAGCAAAGACCAATAAGCCATAAATTTCCAAAGGGCCTACTAGAGCATATGAGCAATTTAATTCAGTTTACATGAGGCTTCCCCAACAAGCCTGGGTGGATCTAGATCTGAAAGTATCTGCAGTGCATTTACGGGCACAGTTGTACACAATGTGTGCATTGACCTCCCTCCGCTTCCCTAAAGGACAGCTATTCCCAAATGAGTCTGGTTGTTAAAAACAAGTTTTCTTGGTCAGGGAAAGTGCTCCTGATGGTGGCAGAAATACAGGCATGGAGTGGTGTGCTGTGGATGTGTTGCACTGGGGACCTCAAGACAATTCCCCCTCCGACAGGTAACTGATTGGATTAAAAGGCCTGTCTGACAGCATGTCTGTTCAGCCACACGGGCTAATCAACCTCCCCAGCCTGCCTGCTAATAAATCCTGCACGAGGGACCATTCCGCTTGATGATCTCTCCTTGGGGAGTTTTTAAGGCTTCTCTCTGAGAAAACTACTCGGAGTCTATTAAAATTGTAGCTCTGCAGTTGTCAAGTAGTCCCGGAGAGTCATGGGAGGTGCCCATCACCCAGGTGGAGGTAGCTTTTACATATTCAAGCATAAAAATAGCTGCTGCTTTGAGAAAACAGAAATTACTACTAGCAAACTAAATAAAAAGACCTTTGTTACCTGTTCAAACCTGTCATGTCAGAGGATGAGCCTTAGGAAAAGAAATGTGATACAATCACACACTTGCCCTACACTGGATTCAGTGCTGAAAATGTGTCCCACACCTTTACGGAAAGGATTAAGCAAAGTGTAATTGTTCCTGGGCTGTAACCAGCTCTGGAGTTTGTGCTCTTTGGATGTCAGCCAGCTTTCCAGGGTTTTAGGTACCCTGTAGCAGCCTCTTCTAGCTCTCTAAATATAGTCCATTGGTTACAAGCTTAATAAGTCAGTGATATGAGTGTTGGATTTTCCTTGCTAGGGGGACAAAATTCTGCTCTAACCCATCTGGTCGCAATATGCTCCTGAAGGACATTGCATGAATAAATTAGAAGCCAGCAATTGTTGGCTGTACAATATCTATACAGGAGATGGATAAATAAATTAAAGTTTTAATTATTTGCTCCAATTTGCCATTGGAGAACTAACAGGAGGCAGCCTGAAAAGGCTTGAATATCGCAAGGAGATGAACAAGCTTCCAGGTTGTTTAGCTGCTGTGGATTTCTTCTCGTCCATGGCATGAAAGGAACATAAAAAACAATTTCCTTTGTTGCTTAAGAAAAAAGTTAATAAATGTTGGTTCCTAGAGTTGCCTGTGAAGTATTATTGTGGGATTTTAGCTTTTGTTTGCAATGGGCTGACTGTAGAGACAACTTCTAAATTTATATCAGGCTTGGGAGAACCTTTAAACATCCTAACATCTAGGGTACTCCAGAAATATTCAAGCAGTTCTAGTGCTTGGCAAACTCACAATGCATTTTGAAATGGCTCAGAAGGCAATAAAATGTGCTTGTCTGATTAGCAAGATTAGATTATATTTTGTTGCATAAAACCAAAATTATTTAAAACAGACAAGCAAGCTTATTGGCTAGAAAGGTCTCTGCTTCCTTGAGCAAAGATCCATCAATATCTTCTCCTCCCTCCCACACCAAATCAACAAGCAAAGCTATGTTTGGAGAGGGATAGCTCAGTGGTTTGAGCATTGGCCTGTTAAACTCAGGGTTGTGAGTTCAATCTTTCTGGGATCAGGGCAAAAATCTGTCTGGGGATTAGTCCTGCTTTGAGCAGGGGGTTGGACTAGATGACCTCCTGAGGTCTCTTCCAACCCTAATAATCTATGATTCTACATTGTTCTGCAGCTCTTAAACACAAAGTGATTTATGAAAAAGTGGGCAATGACAATTCATTGAGACACTATGTGCCCAGATCTAACTTGCTGCACATGGCATTCAATTCTCAGTTTCATGGAAACAATACTGCTATAGGAGACCTCAGCAGACTCCCAAACAGTGTGCAGAGCAGCGATCAGCAAACCAGCGGTTGGGTTCAGATACACAGCAAGTTTGGTTTCTTACCCAAACTCTATGCTAAGCCTCTTGGATCAGTAAAGTTAGGCTGGAAATCTTATGCCAAGGGTGCTTCTTTAGGGAGAGTATCACTTGTCCTTCCACAACCAGGAAAAGCAGCAAACAAATGAAAAAGAATAGGGGGGTGGGGTGGGATGGGGGGTAAGAATAGTCATCTACATTCTTTTGACTCTCACAGCTACTCCCACCTCCCTTAGAACTGAGAGGAGGGAAGAGCCAGCCACTTGCCTGTGCTAGTCAGTAAAACCCAAATGGAACACACCGGCACTGTTTGCCTAAAATACACCATTTATGCATGTGGCAAGGCAAAAATGAACAGATGGATGCACCGAAGAACCGCTCTGCTTTCAGTTAATACGGATGGCGAGGAGTTCCTCTTGCTTTGGAGACAGAGCTAATAATAGGACAATCCTGGACAAGCCTGGAAGGCCCTGTACGAGTCCACGCTGGCCAACGTCTTAGTGCTTCTTTCTTATCATGCCTCCCCTCTCCTGGTCTTCCAGTGTCTTTGTGTCATCTTCTGTGCTTGCCCCAGGCATGGAGCAACCTCCCACAAACAGAGCACCAGACCCCTCTCCAGAGACTAACCCACATCAGGGAAATACCTTTCTAGCCCCAATACTGGTTAAAGGGAGCAGACAGAAGGAACGACAGAACTATGGATCCTGGATCTCGCAAGGCCTGTCTCTGTGCCCATAAGTACCTCAGTGAGGCTGGTGTCTCATACCAGGCAGGGGCAGCTCTATGTATTTTACCGCCCCAAGCACGGCAGCTTGCCTGTGGGAGGTCCCCGGTCCCGCGGATTCGGCGGCATGCCTTCAGGAGGTCCACCGAAGCTGCGGGACCAGCAGACCCTCCGCAGGCATGCCGCTAAAGGCAACAGGCATGCCGCTAAAGGCAACCTGCCTGCCGCCCTTGCAGCCACCGGCAGAGTGCCCCCCGTGGCTTGCTGCCCCAGGCATGCACTTGGCGTGATGGTGCCTGGAGCTGCCCCTGATACTAGGCCAAGCAAGTTGCTGGTTCTTCACAATAAACAGACAGTAATG
Organism: Gopherus flavomarginatus; assembly: GCF_025201925.1. NCBI lineage: Eukaryota > Metazoa > Chordata > Testudines > Testudinidae > Gopherus > Gopherus flavomarginatus. The sequence goes on from NC_066619.1 coordinate 126,521,752, forward strand.
TTTGCTGTGCCATTGTTTTCAGGCTGCATGGGATTGCAGCATGATGCTGTAGAATCAACATTCCTCATAAACTGGGGCAGCCATGTAAGCATGAGCAACCCAGTTTGCTCAGCAAGATGCCAATAAGGGTGCCACACACTGATTTTAAATGCTGCGGAGGCCCATGAAATCCATTTTCTCCACAAATTGGGACACATCTGCACTTTGGCAGGCTTGATGCTCTGCGTAGGATCCCACGTCCTCTCACTATACGGGAGCGAAGAGATCAGACTCAGGGAGCCCGCCAATGCGGAGTTCCACCAGTTGAGGAATAACCCTGCACCAGATTAAAGATATGTATTGCATCAGCATCCCCCATCCCCCTCCCCCAACTATTTTCCCTCCAGGGAGTTTCTCAGTGCTTGGACTCATGTTAACACGGCTAACAGGCTCTGCATCAACTTCAGTCAGCTTGGCAGGGTAGTTCCGCATCCTTGTGAGCTATCAGAATGGAGCGCACGCTCCGAAAGGGGTCGAATTCACCCTGTAGCTCCATTCGCAGCACACGACAGATCAGAGGTTTCTCTGCTTGCTGTACGGTAGGTTACACTGTTTTGCTTTCAAAAGGCAAACACTGAACTGAATCCAGACACTGCTTATCGTGGAATGCAGCTCCCAGCACCAGCGCATACTGAGTCACTGTATGATGCCTCTCTGCTCAACAGCTACATTTACAGTGTCGTAAATATTACAGGCCAGATCATCAGCAGGTGTGAATCTGTCGGCTTCAGTGGAGCTACACCGATTTACAGCAGCCGAGGCTCTCAGGCTACTTATGCCAGCTGCCCGCACTTCATATGATGTTGCTGATGGGGTTTAGATGACTTAATGAACAAAGGCAATCTGAGTACTGTATGGAGACCAGAACAAAATATAAATCTGGCTAAAATTCCCTTAATAAAACAATCTTGGTCACTCATTCTGAGTTATATTTCTATTTTAGCCATAGATCCATCAGCATTCGGGCTAGAAATTTCACCCAGCTCTGCGTAGGAAGGTGTGTATTTAACCAAGTCTGAAATAGGTTAGACTAGTAGATTTCAAGCCATGACCCACAGAGGCCTTCAGACTCTCAGATGAATAAGACACTCTGAAAGCCAAGCAGTGGGGAAATGGGAGTGCAGTGTAGGGAGGCAGGGAGTGAGTTTCAGGGTTTGACTACACGTCAGGTTACTTCACGGCAAGCCAGGGTGTGAATCTACAGCGTATCAGGTTGCCCCACAGTGACATCCCATGTGGACGTGGCTCCGGAGCATGGAAGCCCCGGAGGGCTGTAGCAGCATCAGCACAGGACATGACTGCATTGCAAGCTGGTGAGCTGTAGAGTTACACCCCGACTTGCCTCGCGGTGGACATGCCCTCACTCCCTCTCACGCATCGCTGCAGAGAATGAGACAACTGGGGAAATCACTGCTCTCTGGGAGGTTAGGAAGTATTTTGTTACCTTCGTCCTGCAGCCCTTCTTAAAAGCTCAAAATAAAACTTCATTTCATGTCAAATAAGAGATTTAATTCAACCCCAGATGAAAAGGGGGGAGGGTTCTTTTTGTTTTTTATTGTAACTTCCCAATTGACTGAAACATTTTCACTTTGGGTCAAGCCAGAAGAAATTTTCCCTTGATATTTTGAAACTGCTGGTACACCAAAAAAAACCCAGCTAATCACACATCTCTCAATAACAGGCACTCCCCTACATAGACAGCATGACAGTGCACAACTCACCACTAATCTAGCGCCTCCTCCTGGCCGCTCTGGGGATTAGCTCATGGGGTCACACCCGTTTCCGCTGTCGCACGCCATCACTCTGTCTGTCTCTCTGCTCTGCAGCCCCCCACACTCCAGGAACCGCAGTGTCCTCTTCATGGCTCAGCCCTCAGCCAGGTCACTCAGCTTTCCCCCCCTTCTGGGGTATATCAAAGTCTTTCCCCTAGCAGTCCTAGGCAGTCTTCCCATTCGCTGCCGCAGGTGCCACCCCTTCAGTGGCTGGTTGGGGAACCAGGCCTGCCCTCTACTCTGAGGTCCAGTCCAGGGACCCTCAACCCAGCAGTGCTGGGCTTTACTCTCCCAGCCCTCACTGCTCCTCCCCTGGACTGCTTCCTCCCACACCAGGTTCCCCCACCCCTTTCTCTGGGCGTACCAGCTCTAAACCCTCCTCCCTTTCCCCAGGGAGTGACTGTCCCTTCCCAGCAGCTGCTCCTATCTGTTCCCAGCTTCCTGGCTTTATAGCCCCATCCTGTTCCTGCCCAGTTGAGCCTGCTTTCAAGCAATTCCCTGCGCCCTGGCTCTTCCTCCAGGTTTAGCCTGTGGAGTTAATAGGCCTACCTGGCCTCTTATCCCCTTCCAGTCCTGGGCGGGGTGGACACTCCCTGACAAACAGACATTGGCTTCAGTGGGATTTGAAAGATTCAGACCAAACTTTTGTGTCCATTTAAAAAACTCATTTAAACAGTGGAATGCAAAAGCTGATCTTTTAGGAGGATTCTGCCACCTTTACACAGAGGATTCCCGTACTGTGGAATCAGGCTGACATCAATGGGACTTCTCTGGAAGCAAGCTGCTTCTCTAGTCTGAGGAAGGGGGGCAGTCAGGTCCTTTAGGGTTGCCATAAATTCCTAATTTGAATCCATTAGGATGGCCTAGGACCCCCTTCCCACCACTATTACAGAAATTCCCAAGCGACAGGAACATTAGCCTGCAATTCCTTTAGCGGAAACAGTCACTGCTGGTGGTAGACGCATACAAGGCCCCCTCAGTTGACTCAGTTGAAGCAAGGAAGAAACAAACTGGATTGTGGTGCCCAAGGCTAACTGTATCAGAGTCAGTTACACATATTCGCTGGGCATCTTTACCCCAATTGTTTATACTGCTGCTCTTTGAAAAGGAGCAGGTTCTTCTTAACCATAGCGCTGCCGACTAATTCCCTCCTGACCCCAGCCACAGGCTTGCTGCTCAGTTTCCTTGCCCTGCCTGAAGACAGAAAGGCTCCTTTCCTATTTACAAATCATCACAGAAGAGAAGCTTTCAAGGTCAAGGAGAGAGAAACAGCACATCATCTTCCCTGTGAAGTGCAACCTCACGTTCACAAAGACTGGCCCAGCTCCTGAAGTCGTTACTCAGTTTTCACTTGATCCTTGCTCTGTGTCTGTACGTAATGTCAGGGAGAGTTGCCCTGAGACAGAACTGAGTAAAAACTCAATAAGGACCTGAAGAATTTGACCCTTTCATATGTGTATATACATGCTCCTTTCTCCCACTTTGGTAGGAAAGGCATGTAATAGATGAGCAAAGTGTTAAAGCCATTGTGCTGACCAACACTGTCTCATTATTCCCCTGTACTCCCCGAGTCTATCTGTAGCCATCTGCTGTCTCTTCTCTTTTACTTAGATTGGCAGCTCTTTGAGGTTGAGGCCATCTTTTTATTCTGTTTGTACAGCGCCGAGCACCGTGGGGTCCTGATCCACGACTGGGATTCCTAGGCACAATACCATGAAGAGGAAGAATATTAAAACAGAATCAATGAGGACTACTTACACCACAGAAAACCATACTCACTAAACCTGGGATTGCATAAATAGTTCAAAGTTTCTTTCTTTTTTTAAACTGATTAGCATTTTTAAGCCACAGAACAGCACTGTAAATAGCATCTTAACTTTCGCTGATGTATTTTAATCTAGCTGATGTTTTACAGAACCCTTAAATATGCAGGCCCAACATGTCTCCCGCTATGTCCCTCCAAGCTCAGTGGCATGGCCTAGCTCAACTTTTCACCAGTTGCTAGATCACTGCAGACAAGGAGACTCCCCTCTATTCCCCAGGATGGCCACTGGAGTCCTTCTGGATACACCTACACTGCATTGTAAACCCAGGTGGGTGGGACCTGGGCTCCTGGACTCAGTGTTTCCAAGCCTGCTCCTGAGTGTTCACACTGCATTGTAAACCCGTCTTACAATTTCTGAGCCCAGCTCTCATAGCCATACAAATGTGTCCATACGGCACTGCCCAGAACTTCTGACTCAGGTGTGCGGCTTGAGCTGCATCCACACTGCAGAATGATACAGCTTGGACCCCACTCACTGCAAAACTAATCTCTGACCCACCCCTCCCAGCAAGGTCCTCGGACTCAGTCCGGGTACTCTCTGACCCAAGCCAGACTGATTTGTGTGTGGATGCAAGGAGGGCGGGGGCTCAAACCTGAGTGAGAGCCCAGGCTAATTGTGCAGGCTAGCCATATCCTCTGAGGTCCCAAAACTGCAGGTATTGCCTATCTCAGTGGACCAGGTCACCAGCACTCTCCTCCTGTCGTTTTTCCTTTGCCCATGTGTTTAGTTTGTTGGTTCAATTACTTCTCTCTGGGCCGTTGAACCAGGCTCTGTTGTAACGATTGTTATTTTTAGTTTTGTACAGAGCACAGCTACCTTGTGATGGACCCATGGCCAATGCTATGTAGATAGAGAAATAAATACATTAGGTTTAGGGCTAGCAAGGCAGATCCAACTTCCTTGTTTTTTAAAAAACATTTGAGTTGCACACCAGGTGGAATTTTCTCAGGCTTTGCCACAAACTTGGAACTGGATCCTGTGAACCCTTACTTGTGTGAATAATGCTTACTCACATGAGTAGCCCCATTGACGAGAGCAAGGATTGCAGGGTCCAGGCATAACGTAGTAAAGGTATCCCGTCCCATGTTAAACGGTAAGTACTTTAGCTTTCGGTTTGTTAGCCGTTTTAGTCCGAGGATTAGCTCCATGCCATTTTCAAGTGCTTTGTTTATTTGGGTCTAGCTGGGTAATAAACCATGCTGTTGGCTCTGATTCCCATTCTTCTTTGTCTGGCATTTGAATGCCTTCTTCCCAGCCCTCTTAAGAGTGCTTAGCAAGATTTTACCCATTCTTCACATGAACCTGGATCCCAGTCAGGAAAGGGTAGTCATTGGACCAACGCTTGTCTATAAATAATGGCACATCTGGGTCACGTGAATAGTCCTTACTGAAAGGATGGATCCATGTTTCCCACTGTCAGACAGACTCAATGCCTGTTGTACAGAGTGCTCAGAGAGACTGATCGTCATAGTTTTGTTTAAAAATTCGCATGAAAACGCGAATCTGCCCGATGCCTGAAATCCCACTCACTCATTGACATCAGTGGGAGCTAAGGTAGGCCAATGTCTTTGAAAATCCCACCCTGGAAGTCTACTCAGGTTTTAAAACACGACTGGCCAATTTCAAGAGATGGCTACAAACCAGTTTCTCTTTAGTACTTGGCACTCCTTCTCTTTCCCTGTTTACTTCACATACTTCAACATTAAAGACCAAACTCAACTCACTCTGGATTTACACCAGCGAAACAGAGATCAGACTGTGGCATTTGGTGAAAGCCACCTGGCTGTGTGTATGAAATGCTTCACACAGTGTATAGTGAATGCACGTGACAGCAGCTGCTTGGCACATGCATATCTTAGTTTGAATATAAAATGACAAAGAACCGGGGTCCTGTTACATGTCGGACAGTGTAGGCTACTCTTTATTGTGAAGAGAAGCTGTAATAACCGAGCTTTCATCATTACTGTAATTTCAACTTTAAAATTAACATCTTTTCTCAAACATTGTATAATTTCCCAAGCACCATTATACACAGTAATAGTCCTCAAGGTATATGCAGGGGAAAATAGCAATTCTTTCATTAATTCCCATGTGCCATTGTATTTCCTCAATGGTGGAAATGGAAAACATTATCATCTAGTAGGAGATGTCACGGTTTAATTTAAAACCTTTATTATGGTTTGAATAAACTGGCCACAACTTGGTTACTGCCTGATTTTTCCATTTACTGGATGTTCAATTTAAACAGATTAAAGAAATGTGAATCTAGATCTCTGCTACATGATGTCAGGAATCCACGTGCTGCAATGGCTCAGGCCTTTAAACCTGGGGCCCAAGCCTACCAAGCCCCATTAGCTTCAATGACTGTTTGGGATTATAAGTGTTATGGGTCTGAGCCAGTCCTACTGACTGCCACGGCTGCAGAATTGTGCCTTATTCCCAAGTGAAAGTGCCTGCAGGAGCAAAAAGGAATGGTTGGGGAAGGAGAGTCTCCTCCATAGAAAGCAGAGCTCATCAGAGATTTGTTGCTGGAACAATTTTCCATTGGAAAATGCCTTTTCAACAACACTGAAATTTTTTTCATTACATTGAATTAATTTTGATGAAATTACCCAAGGAAAAAAATGTCAACACTTCTTTTTTTTAGGCTTTTCCCTTTTTCAGGAAATTTCAAAAATGTTTGTTCTCTTTTGGAACAAAGCCAAAGTTCAAAATGTCGACATTTCCCCCCAAAGCATGGAAATTCTGAATTTGGGCCAGCTCTGGTATGAAGCCAGTTTTTGGAAAGTGACTAAAATCAATTGATCATTTACAAGGATTTATAAAAAGCAGGATGTCAGAATTCTCAGTCATGTCCCATTGATATTTTGTAGTGAGTTGCTTGTTCTAAGAAAAAATGCAGTCGTTGCTAATGATTTCCATGCTTTCTTACAAGCGATAAAATACTGATTGATTCACAAGGATTAGTAGTAGTAGAATAACCATAGAATTGTGTTAAGTATTGTACACTGACATCTTCTTACTAACAACTATTTTTATGGCAGGGTATATTTTTTAGGATATGTAAAAGAATGTTGACTTGGAAAGAATTCTAACTAATTTGTTAGGCTGACTGTTTTGGTGGGGTGGGGGTTGTTGTTTTTACTTATTTTACCTTGTTTTGATTTTACTTAATAAAAAACCAAATGAGTTAATAATATGCCAGATTCCTTTGCTATTTAGATGTTCTGGTTGTCTCAACCCTCTTAAATATGTTAACCGGAGCTAGAATTTGGGCCTGATCCTGCGCTGCCCTGGGCGCAATATTTTCATTTACACTTGTACGAAGACAGTGGAAAATGGGTGTTAAACACTACCACAATCAGAATGGCAACATTTTATACCCATTTTGCACATGGGTAAATAACTCCACAATGCACAGAGCACTACAGCCTCAGGCCCCTTGTATAATGTTAACATAACCTCAAGGTGGTTTTATTACTGTATTTCTTTGTTAGGAATTCAGTGCAGTGCTGGAGACCAGAGTCTCTGACACAACGTTCACCACACTGCCCTGATGCTAATCCACCAAAGCCGTGTTTTGGACTAGGAGTTTCATTTAGTATCTCTGTGCTCGTTCTGTCACTGAGAATGTCAAACTAATGCCAGTTCTGGAGGCTGTTATACAGACACCTGTCTGCCTAGAACTGGACTGAGGCCACCAGCTGGTAATGACTTTCAGTCACTATCGCCCTAGGCCAGATTAGAACAAGGGATTTAGAGATTAAAGACCTTGTAGTCTATTACCAATTCCCTGAGCCCTTCAGTAATTGTTTGACTTGGGTGTTTCTCTTGGAATCACTAAGGGCTTGTCTACATGGTGGGGCAACGCGCACTACAGGAGGTGTGATTTCCACTCGCACTAACATATTGCACTTTAATTGGTCCATATAGAACCAGCTGGTGCGCACAAAAGATTCCCTGGTGCTCTTCAACATAGTGCTGTTTGCGACAGAACTACGTTAAACTGGACTAGGGCTCAGGGAATTGGTAATAGACTTTAGTCTTTAGCCCTAGGTTATAACTGGGTTCCAAGCTATACCTGACATTGTACTTTCTCTCAAGAAAATCTTTATTCATAAACAAAGCCAAACACACTGTTTTCGTCACATAACACACTTATGTTAGCTTTCTAGGACCCCATGTGAGAGGTCAGTTGGTAGCATTTAGCAACCTTTGGCATTAGAGCCCTGGGGCTGCCTTTTTAGGACTGAAATCTCATTTCTTCTCCTTCCACGGCAGCACAAGCACGGCATGGCTTTGCACACTCAAGCATCACGCAAAAGTCTTCGCTTTCTAAGACAGGAAAGGCAGCAGGGTCTTCTGCAGTCCTTTTTCCTAGACTCTGTTTTTCCTGTACTTTGGACTGATCTTGCTTTTCTCATGTATTGCTTCACATGAGCAGAGATGTTTGCTGGCATATGGTAACAAAGGCAAGACTCACTGTATCTTGTTTAAGGGAAGGGGAAGAGGAGAAAAAAACCATGGTAGTTTGCCAGGTGGCACTAGGGGAAACAGTAAAGCTTGTGCTTCAAAACCCACTATATACCCGCCCGCTCAGGGCTGGAATTAAGATGCCAAGCTAGGGTTGGGATAGGGAGTGTCCCATTTAAATCACATAAGCTGCCAGCCCTCTTCCATTTGATCTCCATTAGGAGAGCTAGCTGAGCTCCTTCTTGGACTATGATGTGGCTATTATCTAACCATTTGGAAGCAGAATTAAGTAATTCACTCTCACTACGTCCTTGTGAGGTACAGTCGGCAAATTCAAGCATTGCCATTCTGCAGAGGGGAGGAAAATGCGACAGAGCATTTAAGGCCAGTATTATCAAGACAGTCCACAGGTTTTGGGTGCCCCAGACTGAGGCATCAAAATGCTTCAAGTAGGGGCTCCCAATATCTGTGTAGATTTAAAATACAAAATCACCTATGTGAGGCTAGTGTTCTAGGCACCCTCACATACAATAAATATGGCTAAATTAAACCTGGGCAGCATTACAGCCATTAGGCCCACAGGAAGTCAGCCAACTAGCCAGCCAGCAACCCCTTTCATCATCACGAAGCACACCCTTCCCCCCACCTCTCCCAAACCCTCTTTTTGCAGCATACCCTGAAAGTCACCACCTTCCAGCTATTTCAGACCAAGGAGGGGAGTAAGTTTGGTTCCACGCCTAATGGGCCGGAGAGCTTTGGTATATCCAGAGAATGGCCACCCTGAGATACCCAGAGATTTGGGACAGCCTTGCAGACTGGTGTAAATCGGTGTAATGCCACTTAACCTCCAGCCGATGGTCACGCCCCATGCCAGAACGCCCACGTTTTCTGAAAAGAGCCAGCTCCCGGTGACAGTTTCCCAGCTGTGGAATCGCAAGCAGAGATGAGCACCTCCCTGCACCTTAGGTGCCTAACTCTGCAGGAGGGGCAGGGCTTAGCACACACCCCTCTCCTCATCATCTCCCATTGGTTAGCCTGGGCAGCCCCCGCCTCGCGTGCTGGCTTTGGCAGATCCCCTTCGTAGGCACCTCTCTCCCCCCACGCATCATACAGGGAGCCTGGGCACCTCACTCAAGCTTGGGGTTGCAGTGATTTTCTAGGATCCAGAGTCCCTTTGTGGAGCCAGGCCCAAGAGCTCCTCTTGCCCCCATGGAACCGGACATCAAAGTCCCCACTGACATCCAGAGCCAGCCTCAGATACTTTAGTCATGTCGGTTACATACGGAAATCCCATCTTATACTCTGGGTCCACTTGTTGTGTCCTTTATGCCTGGCCTTCTTCATGATGTATAACTTTATAGTCTCCTCTATCACCCTAGTTTTCATGCTGTAAAGCATCAGTAGTGTCATTTTGATGTCATCCTTTAAGGGCCTTTTCTCTTCTGGCAGCTTGACAGAGCATTAAGCAATTTAGGTGCCTAGAATTCACTGCCCCCCCCACCCCTCACTCCAAAGCAAAGGGAGGGATGACCAGTGGGAAACAAGTGTTGCTTTTTTTTTTCTTTCCTCTCTACCCCAATCTCCTTCTGTAGATCACGTGGTTCTTTGCTAGTTGAGGAGAGGTACACCCTGAGCCTGCACCCCATTGGCTTCAATAAGAATCCACCTGCCCAGAGTCAATCTCAGGAGTGAGGCCTTATTTAGTGAAGGTTTAACAAAAAGACAAATAAACCGTGCCTGTATAGCAAGGTGACACATCCAGAACAGAGTGATTCTGTTAGTAGGTCCCTGTCCAGGGCTGCTTGCAGCTGCTGATGCCCTCCCCCCCGAGCAGCTGAGCTGGTGATAGGGCAAGTCTGCCTCAGTTTCTCTTTAGTTTGCCCAATCACAGTTTAGCTCTGTATCTGGTAGTTCCTTATTGTGATTCCAGCCCGCCAGCTGGATCATTAATAATCTCTCCCCTCTCGGGGCAGTGAACAGTCTAGTGGGTAAGGAGGTCAGTAACCTTACTGAAGACTAGGGCAGACAGACTCCAGCCTCTGGGGGTCAGACCCCCTTGCTCGACAGATTTTCCTATTTCCCCCCCCACACACACACACTCCATGGGCTTTCCTACCATCCTCCCCCATCCCCTCCAGCCCCACCCACTCCTCTGGGTTCTGATCCAGAGACCCTCTGTAAGAAACATGGTGCTGCCCCCGACCCAGCACCTCGGCTGGAGCACTGGAGCAGGGCAAAGGCAGAACCCGCTCCCCAGCGGGAGCTCGTGGACCAGCTTAAAATGGCCCTTGGGCCATAGTTTGCCCATCCCTGATTTACTTATTCAATTTTTCCACACCAGTCATGATTTTATAGACCTCTATCATATCCCCCTTAGTCGTCTCTTTTCCAAGCTGAAAAGTCCCAGTCTTTTCAATCTCTTCTCATACAGAAAGTGTTCTATACCCCTAATCATTTCTCAGAGTGGTAGCCATGTTAGTCTGTATTCACAAAAACAACCAGGAGTCGGAGGCACCTTAAAGATTAACAGATTTATTTGGGCATAAGCTGGGTAAAAAACCCCACTTCTTCAGAGGCATGGAGTGAAAATTACAGATACAGGCATAAATATACTGGCACATGAAAAGAAGGGAGTTACTGCACAAGTGGAGAACCAGTGTTGACAGGGCCAATTCAGTCAGGATGGATGTGGTCCATTCCCAATAATTGACAAGGATGTGTCACTACCAAGAGAGGGAAAATTGCTTTTGTAGCGAGCCAGCCACTCCCAGTCCCTGTTCAAGCCCAAATTGATGGTGTTAAGTTTGCAAATGAATTGTAGCTCTGCAGTTTCTCTTTGAAGTTTTTTTGTTGGAGGATGGCTACTTTTAAATCTGTTATTGAATGTCCAGGGAGATTGAAGTGTTCTCCTACTGGCTTTTGTGTGTTACCATTCCTGATGTCTGATTTGTGTCATTTATTCTTCTACGTAGAGATTGTCCGGTTTGGCCAATGTACATGGCAGAGGGGACTTGCTGGCACATGATGGCATATATCACATTAGTAGATGTGCAGGTGAATGAGCCCCTGGTGGTGTGGCTGATGTGGTTGGGTCCTATGATGGTGTCGCTAGACGGAGTAGACAGAGTAGGCAACAGGGTTTGTTACAGGGATTGGTTCGTGGGTTAGTGTTTTTGTTGTGTGGTGTGTAGTTGCTGGTGATTATTTGCTTCAGGTTGGGGAGTTGTCTGTAAGCAAGGACTGGTCTGCCTCCCAAGATCTGTGAGAGTGAGGGATCGTTTTCCAGGATAGGTTGTAGATCATTGATGTTGTGCTGGAGAGGATTTAGCTGGGGGTTGTACGTGATGGTCAGTGGTGCTCTGTTATTTTACTTATTGGGTCTGTCCTGTACTAGGTGACTTCTGGCTACCCTTGTCTCTCTGTCAATCTGTTTCCTCACTTCCCCAGGTGGATATTGTAGTTTTAAGAATGCTTGATAAAGATCTTGTAGGTGGTTGTTTCTGTCTGAGGGATTGGAGCAAATATGGTTATATCTTAGGGCTTGGCTGTAGACAATGGATCGTGTGATGTGTCCTGGATGGAAGCTGGAGGCATGTAGGTAAGTATCAGTCAGTAGGTTTCCGGTATAGGGTGGTGTTTATGTGACAGTGTAGTGTCTCCAGCTAGTGGCCAGGGGAACAAATGAATAGACAATGGTTGCAACCCCTACGACATCAATCATTATTAGTAAAGGCAACAAGGAGCAACCAGATGTAAGAACAAAAACCTTGTATTAGGGTTAAAGAACAGAGTTAAATTCAAGGAAGCGATGTAGGTAGGACCCAAGGATAAAAGGAAAAAGAAGGAATCAAGGGGAACAGATAGAAAAATGAATCCGATGACAAACATCCTGCTTTCCCTCCTGCAAGTCACCATCTCCCCTCTCAACAAAATATACTTAGAGACAGACTCTGACATCACATTGTGGGAAGTCCACTTACTGTCAGTCAGTAAAGCAGGCCGGACACGGTGCTGACACGCCCCTGCACTTCGCTGGGTGTGCAGGTTATCCCATTCCCTCCGACTGGACTAGAAGAACAGGTGGTGTTTAAAAGCGTGCGAGCAACCACCTCCTGAGCAAATCATTTCTAAACGTTGGTGAAGATGGAGCTTCCCATCTTTACAAACGTTTGAGCTGGTGGTGCCCACTGCAGGGGTAGCGCAAGAGGGGCTGTTGGTCCCCTCCATCCTGATTCACCTTGAACCCCGATTCCCACGTTCTGTCCCCATCTCTTCCTTTCCCTGCCAGACAAGTCAGGAGGCAGCACGCTGCTGCCTCCTCTCCCTCTATAACATCCGCAGGGGCACCATGCTCCTTACACACCAGCAAGGGGAGCACTGAGAGATAGTCTCCCTGCTATCAGCATCACAGCACCCCTAACACCTCGGAGGGAGCCCTGCTCAATCTTCTCAGCCTTGATGGGTGTGCATGGAGGTTGGAGCTGAGAAATTTCACCCCTTTATCCTCAAGAATGTAAACAAAAGCAGACAAGCGCTGTAGGCCAAATCCATACACTCCCCAGTGCACTTCACTGGAGAAAGCCTGGTCAGTATTATCACACATTCCCCATATTCCTCCCTTCAGACTATTTTCATGACCTGACCCAGCTTAGCTTGAGAGAGCTACCAAGACTGCAATCTCCAGTGGAATGGTTAAAGAGGTATTACAGAGTAGGACAATTAAAAAGACTTGATATAAGTGGAACAAATTCCGTAGCAACTCCTATTGTAATGATGGACGAAAAGGGATGGAAAGAACATGGGTTCATTTTGGATGTCCTATGCACATGAAGAAGAAAAGGAACAAGTAATGAGAAAATCCTGCACAGAATGAGGTGCAAATAACACTGTCCAAACTTCTACGAAGTGCGTACTCCCCCATGAAAGCTCATGCTCCAAAACGTCTGTTAGTCTATAAGGTGCCACAGGACTCTTTGCTGCTTGTCCAAACTCGTGTAACTACACTTCTGGATTTGTCTGACTATTCTTGCACCATGCAATATGAGGTACATTCACATGTATCATCACCCATGTCACATCCAAAGGAAAATTGTGTCAGTCCATTCTCCTCAGGCTAACAGACACGGAAAAATCTCAGCTTGTGCATTTGTAGATAGCTTCCAAATAAACGTAGCTGATATTTAAGTGATATCTGAGATGATTTGAGGTACTCCTTTTAATTGCTAAAATATGCTAAGGCTTTGGAGAAGATGGGGAATTCTTGAAGGATTGCAATGCAGAATTTCAAAGCTGAATATGGATACATTGTACATAGGATGAATTTGACCCAGAAAATTTAAGGAAGAACTATTCTAAATGCACATAGGAGCTTACTGTGATGTGACCACATTGTGAAAAACTGTATGCGATAACACCCAAAGAGCTTTGACACAATAATGTAGAGAACCTGCTCTGCCCTTGTTAGTAACTAGAGACGTCTCAAGCTCTACTATGTTGTTTTGGATTGAGCACAAGGAACAGCGGGTGTCTGACAGGAAACGAGTGCATTTTTCATGTGTTGTCACAGTAGGTTGCCCATACCACCCATCACGTGGCACACTGAGGTGAGTGATGATGTTGTATATCTTCTACAACAAAACCCTGTGTGGGGGTTGTTCTATTTATTATTATTATTATTATCATGGCTATTCTGTTCTGGGGGCAGTGCATTTCCAGACAGCTGCAAGCAGCTTGCCTCTGTGCATTACAGCAAATAGCATTCCTATGTCTACCAGCCATGTCAGAGATGTTGTATTGTATGTCACTGTCCCACAGAGTGGGAATTGGGATCTGAGTTTTACAAGGCAGTAAAGCTTTCAAAGAGAAGATCTGCCAAAAGATATTTGAAAATGTTTTAAAGGGAGAGCGTAGGGACAAATTCTGATAGTGTCATGCCGTGGTCTACAGATAGGCCCAGAGAGCTGAGTGGAAGCTGCTGGGTGCTCAGCACAGCTCACTGGGAAATTATTTTGCTTTGAAATTTTTCTTTTCCCAACCCAAGTTGTTTCCCCTGCAAGCAACACCAGACATTTTTCAGTTTAAAACCAAAACAGCTTTCTGCAACTGAAAACCCAGAATGTCATGGTCTTTGGGTTTTTCCATTTTGATGAAAATTGACATTTTTTCCACAAAAAATTATATTTTCTCCAAAAGCCATTTCCACTGAGAAAACATTTTGGCAGAAAATCTTCTAGCAGCTTGAGTTCTCAACACTTTAGACCTCCATCTGGACTCAATCCAAGGTGGGTCCTTACCTTGCCATGCATCAACACCAGTAATAAAGATCCTATAGGCCAAATTATGCCCTAACACCTGGCAACTCCTCATAATAATTTGGAGAGCACAGTGACATTCCTAAGACCTCCTTAGCTTTTAACAGGGCTTCACAGCTGATAAATTTGGAAACAAGGGGTTACACAATCTGTCAATGGAGCATAATTTGGCCTGCAAAATCTATTATGGCTGGGATGCAGTGTGGGAAAGAAAGAACCCAGCCTGACTCTCAGATCCCAGGCTGTTTGCAGGGCTGATGCTTAGGGAAAAAAGACATTTTTTTACTTGAGGATTTGACATAGAAGACACAATAAACAAGGAATGCTGTGGTGCCTTTTTTTACAAAGTCATATTCTGAAGAGAGCTGCACCATGAAACACCACGTTCTGATTCTTGATGTCTGTAAATGGAACTCCAGCCGTCTCACGAGTGACTAGAACGCTTTGTGGTGCCCCCTTCTTTCTTGAGGCACGTCTGAAATGACAAGTAGCCATAGGCAACGAGCTGAACTGTTTGACAAGAGAATGATCAAGAGGCATGAACTAGTTATAAAACTAAACCACTGATATTTTCCGAACGGTATTTGTATCCTCCATCAGCTATGTTGCCTCTATGCTCTTCCCCCAGTTACAGCTGATGCAAAAAACCCCTCATCCTGTTAACAACTTGGTTTATCATTAATAAAAAAAGAACTAAGGCCCAGATGCCGAAAGGTATTTAGGTGGCTAACTCATGTCGATTTAAATGAGAATTTGGCACCTACACGTCTTTCTGGATCTGGGCCTAAATGACCAAAAAGCATGGATGAGTTACCATGTACTTCATGGCCCTGATTGTGCTTCCTTGCTCAGCCTGAGTAACACTAATGGACTACTCTGGGAGTAAGGTGCTCTTCAGCATGGGTAGGGAAGAATCAAGCCCCCTATTATCAATAAACATTTATATTGCTTCACAGATGGGTGTGGTACTTTTTTGATTGTGCAAGAGGTATAGCCAGAGCCCAAAAGAAATTACAACCTAATGACAGCTACAAATGTACCATTTTGGTGGCATAGGGTCAAAAAGATCTGCTGTAACATCGGTTTCCTTGTAATTCTGCTCTTGGGCTGTACATGTTGAGGAGGATCCCCATGGCTGCGGGAGGACTTTTTTTTAATGGCAGGAATGCCAATTATCTGTGTTAATTCCCCAGTGCATTGCAAGGAGCATAGATGGAGAAGTCCGAAAACATGCTTTTACAGGGAGCTGAGATGCTGGACCAAGCAAGGGCTCAGTACAAACAGCGCATCTAGTTAGGATCCCTCACTTCCAATTATTTCTGTCGGCTCTCTGTTCTGCCTGCCCCCAATAATTGAAATTCCAAAATGACCATCGTGGCAACCACACAGCCATTTCCCTGATGTTTCCCAACCCGCTCCAGCAAACACAGCTGCATCCGCTGCCATCTCTGGGAGAGGGAGGGGGAAAAAGGATGCAAACAAACAATGAGCAGGTTGAGACTGAACCAGTTCCACTGTTGCGAGGCTCTTTGGGATTCAGCTGCCACGCTGAGAAGCCTGTTTGGTAGAGCTTGTGCTAATTCTCCATGATGAAAAGCCGCCTGCCTCCTGGGAACTACCTACAGCCTTCAAGAGTGGTCAGGTCTGGCAGTTTTATCATGCACACTAAGAGAAGACATAATCAATTCCCTAGTTGGCACTCTACACTGAATACCCACTTTTTCAGCTTGATAGCAGGCCTAAATTAGTTATTTAGCAACTAGACCCTAATTTAAAGTGAGCAAGTACCTTGACAAGGATCATTGTTCAAGGCCAGACCCCTTTGCTTTCAGACGAGAGGCCCACAAATCCCTGGAAGGTGATAAATAGACAATTAGAAAATAGATATATTTTGTTAGCTGTACAAAGCGCCCCGGCGCTGTCAAGCTCACAATAAAGGGGGCGCCAGTAAATTGGTGGGCAATGAAAGCCAGCTGTACTGTCATCACTCCAACAGACACAAAGCCATATGTGGCCATTTACGGGACATCCCTGAGAATAGATTGGGCCAATAAGACCAGAGGGAACTAAAAATACTTGACAAAGTTGGCTGCTCTTCATTTAACAAGAATAAAATATCTAATGGAGTGTAATGGAGCCCATCAATCACCTCTGCGCAAAGCTCGGCTCGAATACTTTACTTTTAACTATTAATGGAAGTTTCTTTTCTCTCTGTAATAAGTCAGAAACGAATATCCTGTGTCTGCAGCAAGATGGTGTTGGGTGAATAGTAACAAATGAAGTGTACCTGATAGCAGGGATAGAAAATGAAATCTGACTTAAAGCCAGGGAGAGAGAATGAGCAACCCAACACCAGTAGACTCTAACGCACTAAAAACAACGTACAGCCAGAGATTTGATAGCCTGCGTTTGGAAATTAGTCCATTCAGCCTGGCCAGCTTGCTTTTATTGATTCATTTTTTTAATTGTTGGGGGTGTTGGGGCAGGGGTACATGAAGGGAAGTTTTTCAGTGATCTGTTGAGAAAACATAGTTTCGGAAGATCGGTTTTATTTTCCAGAAACGAGTCTTTGGAGGTAAGGAATGGAAAGCAGGCAGAGTCTAGCATCAGATCTATATTACAACAGCTACTGTGGGCTTAAGCTGGAAAGGCAGACTTTATCCTGGACTCATTCACAATGATATGTCCATTAAGAAATGAAAATTTTCATTGGAGCAGTGGCAGCTCCTCCTACAACACTTTGCCTTAGGGGCATGTAGGTGGTGTCTGCTTCTGGTAGCTTCCAGTCCAGATCATCCAGAAGAAATGGAAAATCTCCACATTCTATGATCAGCTCTATAAAATAGCTCTAGTCTGCCCTACCCTTTGTTTGTGTGTGCTTGTGAGAGAGAGATAGAGAGACAGACAGACAGATAGATGATAGCTATTGTAATCACTGGAAACTGATATTTATTAACTCTGAAACACTACATTGTTTTGTGATGAATCCCTACTGAAATATCAGCTAGCAAATCATAAACCCTTGTCTTAATCACTAGCATTAAGCATTAGCAGTGTGCACTAATATTAAAATTCCAAAACCCCCATAAAGTAAAAGTTTTATTATAGCAATTAAAGAGCATATATAAGTGCAATGTCTGATCTCGGTTACTTATTTTTAGCTGCTCTCCTGTCTTAAGACAAGAATAACATTCTATTTTGCAGAAGACCAAATGTCACCCTCTGAATGTACTTTGTTGTACAAAAAGCAATACAGTCAGCTGGAGAAAAGTGACCTTCCATTATGGAAGTGTCCCATAGAACTAATAGAGAATGATAAACCCATAGACTTGAATAGCGAATGTAGAGAATTATATCCCTGCTACAGAATGGTTAAAAAACTCCAAGGACATCATTTTCATTATATTCTATGAGTTTATAGAGTAATTTCTTTAGAACAGCGTTGATTTCATCCCTGTTCAATTCTAAAGGAATATTCCGTAGGTCTGGTCAGGGATTGAAGGTGGAAGATTTGGCCTTTTGCCTAAGATCTAAATTTTACTGGCCTCATTGCTGCAATTAGTCTTTAGCAAAACATAAGAGATGTTCTAACTTGCGCTGTCTCACAATATTTCTGCATCCAGGATTTTAGCTGGGTATTTCTAAAACTAAATCCTTTCATACTTCTATGGTGATTGCTACCCGTTATAGCTCTAGAAAAGGCGTGGTCAATAGGCAGACTGCAGGTCAAATCCAGACTGCCAAATGCTTTTGAATGGACCCTGGCAACTTTTTATTTACTTAGTATTATCATTGGTGTTGGGGGTTTTTTTAAATATTTTCTCTGGAGTCTGCACCTCGACCTTGACCAAGAAATTTGGACCTTGGCAAAAAATAATTGACTGCCCCTGCCCTAGGACATCCATTCAGAGCAACCCAGTGTGAAACTTACACAGCTATTTCTTATTGAATATTTACCATTTTTAAAATTACAGTGAAATGTATTAAATTATTTACAGATATATGTGAGTGTGTATGTACAGGAAAACACTTTTTAAATTCATATTTGCGGTGTACTCATGTACACAGATACGTAGTATTTGTGTAACACCCTAGAGGCCTCAATTGAAAGCGGGTCCCAAGGTGCTAGGCGCTGCATGAATATATTGTAACTCTCCAGGGCAGGAATTGTTCATTTACTCTGTTAATGGACAAGACAGACAAAGCTGGGGAAATTATTGTATTATCTCCATTTTACAGATGGGCACAGGGAGATTAAATGACTCTCCTGAGGTCACATAGCAAGTCCATTGCAGAGCCAAGAATTAATCCTCAAAGGGAGTTAGGTGCCTAAATATCTTTGAAGATCGGTCCAGGGCCTTAGCCACCAGCTCAGGGCCTTAGCTTCAAGACAGGAATCCCTCCCACACTGGCTCAGAAAAGTCACCCTGCTTTTAAGTTTGTAGTTAGATCTGAGACATATTGTGAAGCTCATGGCTCGTTTTGTCCATCCTAGTGAGACCTATCAGAAGAGCAGGGCTAAAGGGAGAGAGAAAAGCATCTATCGGCTGCTTTACCTATTTTTTACTATTATTATTTAGGCACAAAGATGGCCACTAATAAAGTAGTGATTAGGATCAAGCACCTGCAAAGAGTAAAATGCCTCAGGCGGCCCTTCCAGCACCCAGAGCCTTTACACTCATGCCCCCAAAGTGTCTCTGGCCAGTGCAGAACAAACAGCAGTAGCGGTTTGTAAGAGCAGTGGGTCCCCTGGGAGGTGTCACCACCTGTAGCAGGAGAAGCCCCAGACACAGGACTGCGCTGAACGAAGGCCAGTGTAACACCATTAGTTGGGTTGAGCCACCTGTTCTACTGTGGCCCCACTACTATTCTTAGTCTCATTAGCTACATCAAAACTAGCTCAGGGTGGCTAGACATGCTGCGGTCACACCTCTGACGTCCCCTTGGGCCCCTAAACACGTAGACACTTGTGAAAATATTACCCTTGGCCTCCGTGTGCCTCCTTTCCTCATCTGTAAAACAGGGATACTAGCACTCCCCTGCTTCCCAGGGGTGCTGAGAGGATGTAAATACATTGAAGACTGTGAGATGCTTGTAGACCATAGTAACGGGGGCCAGATAAGCACACCCAGGGCCGGCTCCAGGTTTTCTGCAGCCTCCAGCGGCAAAAAAAAAACAAACGAAAAAAAGCCGCAGCAATGCGATCGTGCAGCTTCACTCTTCGGCGGCAATTCGGTGGCAGGTCCTTCGCTCTGAGGAGGACTGAGGGACCCGCTGACAAATTGCCGATGAAGACCCAGACGTGCCGCCCCAATAGTGGCCGGAGAGCCACCCCTTGGTATTGGCCGCCCCAAGCACCTGCTTCTTTAGGTGGTGCCTGGTGCTGGCCCTGAGCACACCACTTAGATTGTAAGCTCCTTGGGGCAGGGACCATCATTTGGTCCTGTATTTGTACAGCGCCTAGCACATTGGGGTCCTAGTCTGTGACTAGGCTCTTAGGTGCTACATACAAATAATAATAATAATAGATTTCTGCTTGCACTTATAGGACCAGGTTCTCAGCTGCTGTAAATCAGTGTAGTTTTCATTGGAGCCACACTAGTTTGTTCATACTCTGACCCAAGAGCTTCAATCATGTTTTGACAGGCTGTCCTATTATCCAAGAAAGATACTTGATGCAGATCAACAGCAAGAAGACCTTAAAACAGGAGAGTGGTGCTATTATTGAACTGAAGGAAGAGCCAGGCACTGAATGTGACATAAGGAGGAGAGCACTGAACTGGACTGAAAACAATCTATGGCTAAAGCCTGGGAAAACAAAAGCCGTGTGGTGTAAGTGGATCACGTTCAATAGAGGAAAGGCCATTGTGTATGTGAGGGAGGGTGTGTGTGGGAAGATATCTGTCACCACCACCAGATTGTGTAGTTCCCAGTGACCTGCAGTCTGGGCCCTAGACAAATACTGTCATTACCTGTTAGCTGCCTGACACTAGTGTCTAGGGTCCTGATGTGCTAGGTGCTGTGCATACGCATGTGAAGAGACAGTCACTCCCCCAAAGAGCCAGAGATCTAAGCAGCCAAGACAGCTGAGCGGTGGAAGGCAGGCAGGATTATTATCCCCATGTTACGGGGGAACTGAGGCACTGGTGGCCAAAGACTAGATTTGTAAAGGTATTTAGGTGTTGAACAGTGTAGATAGGCATCTAGTGGGATTACCGAAAGCACCCAGGCACTAACTGCCACTGTCTTCCCTCCGCCCACACAACCTTATCCACGCACACTAGGAAATCAACCTCCACTCCCACCCTCACTCGCCCTCTTCCCCTTGGTTGCCACCCTTGCAGACCCGGTCCACTCTCAGACTTGTCCCAGCT
Source organism: Gopherus flavomarginatus (assembly GCF_025201925.1). Classification (NCBI taxonomy): domain Eukaryota; kingdom Metazoa; phylum Chordata; order Testudines; family Testudinidae; genus Gopherus; species Gopherus flavomarginatus. Next base: position 126,542,547 of record NC_066619.1, read on the forward strand.
ACCGCATGCCACATGCTCAAAGCCCTTCCCCCCTTCGTCCCCATAGCTCCACCCTCTAGCCCCCGATCTGCATCCCCCAGCTCTGGAATCCTTCCCCCTACCCAAACCTAAGAAACCCACTGCACAAACCTTCCCGGGCCAGCGAGTCTCAGAGCCTGGGGGTACAGACATGGGCTGGAGGGGCTCATGCTATGGCACTAAAAATGTGCAGTGTATACATACTCCTGCTCGGGTTGGACCTCGGGCTCTGAGACCCATCGCCCACACTGGGTTTCACACTCCATTCTGCAGCCCAAGCGAGAACGTCTACACGGCTATTTTTAGGCCCATAGGGCAAGCCCCATGAGCCAAGCGTGTAGACCCGGGCTCTGAGACTTGCTGCCTCAGGTACCCTCAGAGGTCTCTGTTCCCTGCTCTGTGCCTCCTCCCCTGTGCTGCATGGTCCCCGGGCTGGCATGGAGGAGACCTAACCCCACTGACCCTTGGTGCCTGTGGTGCCTTCTGCCTGGCCACACCAGTGCTACCATCACCTGTTCTATCAAGCGAGGGGGAGGATAGTTCTGTCACTGTCTTCACATCTGCTCCATCGAGCACCGTGTTGAAGCTGCGATCACAGAGATCTAACTCCCTCAGGATGCTGAGGGCTTTGGAAAAGTCTGAAAATATGGAGTAGAGCTGGGTGAAAAATAAGGGGCAGAAATGTCACCATTTTTTTCATGAAATTTCCTCTTCTGCCCTTCTCCCCCCTTTTTTGGAGACATTTGAAACTTTAAGGGGAAAAAAACCTCCCTCGATTGGATATTTTGGAGAGTTTCATCTAGCTCTCGTCAACAGGAAGGCCCTGGGCTCAAAGGACCTGCATTTACTTACAATCAAAAATTATGTTCAAAGCTTTCCAAATTGCATGAGGCTGGGATACAACGTACTGATAATAATCCTTTGAAGCAAGAGATGGTGGCGCTATTAGACAGATCTTTGCTAATTATTGATAAGGCACATTCTTAAAGCTCCAAGATTAAATTAACATAAATCATATTTGTAAAAAAACAGTCCCTTGCAAAGCCTTCTGTCTGGCCATTTTCTTGTACTTTGTTTACATTTGATAGGACATAATGAGGCCATCTTGGTGCCAGTTTGCGTCTCTGCTAGAAACATGATTCAAGAGCACGGCCTACCATTGTCGAATGAAATTGCCAGAGAAGTAATTGCTTTTCAGAAGGAACCTGTGCTCATTTATATGATTATGATTTGTTGATTAACCTTTTTTCTTCCTTTCTGGACTTTGCATAGTAAGCAAGATTGTCCCCTTTTGTAGCTTTGTCATTTTAATAAACCTTGGCATGGAGGCAGAAATCCAGAGATCACTGTGTCCTGGGGTAGAACCACCTGAGCCCTAATTAATCAATTTATCACGGACTGTGCAAGGTATTAGGTTAACCAATGCTCCTTTGTGAACCAAGAACCCATTAACCATCCTTGTCACATTGTGTGTGAGGTGTGATACACTTTTTACGTTTCTTAGCAGAAAATAGCTTCCCACATCAGCCAGTTGCTACATGAAAGCAAAATAAACGGATTCACTAGAACCCACTAAAAATCCTTTGGATTGCTCCTCCAACCATGCAGCCATCAACGATCACATTTTTGTACCTATCTCCAGCTCGAGAACACAGCAGAAAGGGGCAAACAGACATCAATCCATCTACAAGTTTGAAAATCAATTGAAGAAACTCAGAGAAGCAGGCAGAGGAAAAGGACGAGTTGACATTCTCTGTACCCCTCGCAGTAGGGCTGAAATCGGTAAGCTGCAGCACACAAAAAGAAAAGTGGCGAAGCAGAATTTCAGGGCAACAGAGAAGATGGCACCTAAGACAAATGTCTTCCTAAATGCACATGCCTTCAATTCTTCACAGGGACCTCCAAGGGAAAGTGATCACATGCTGCTTCTACGCTTCAGTGGTATCAAAGACTAGATCCGCCTCTTCCCTGCCTGAGCCCAAGTAGCTGGGCTTGGTGCAAGGGGATTTCCATGGGAGTAGGTGGGCTAAGACATCTGTTTCCTCACTTAGGGGCTGACATTGCAGCTTTTCCTGATCCCTTCCACACACTCATGTGGAGATGGAAGTCACTCCATGCAGGCGGGCTCTGTGGCATGCAGAAGTGGGCAGAAGAGCTTGTCTAAAAGCCGGGACAGCCAGTTCTAGCGTGGTCATCTGTATAAGGGTCCGCATAGCCTGTCCCCCTCTTTGTAAAGCCCAAGTCCACAGAGCCCATGATTGTCACCCGGGTAATGCCTTGTAGCAAACCATCAGCGAAGCCAGTGGGACTGCTCTCAGGCTGAACGTTGAGCATGTGCTTAAGTGCTTTGCTGCCTCTGGCTAGGCTGCGCCACACCTTTGTAGGAAGGAGCCCCAAGCCAGGCGGATGTATGTGTCCGTGACCGGTTATCCAGCACCTCCCCGGCAGCGTGTTCAGGACAATATGTGATCTGGGCATGTAGATTAGGTGCCTGCTCCTAACTTTGGAAATCTAGCTCATACATTTTCCTACAGCCTTGGACCTCACACTCCTGTCGCCATATAGTGACCCAAAATATAGATTTTAAATTTGCATAAAATTATATGTATTTGCATAAAATTCTGCTTCTGATGGCAGAGGGCTCCCAGCTCCTGCCAACCTCCTCCTGGTCCCTGCAATCCAGCACATCTCTCTTCCTGCAGATACAGGCAGGTTTCATCCCCACTATTGGACCTAGGGTGGGGTGAAGTCCCAGAAGGGCCTGTTCCTCCCTGCTTCCCGTCCCAGGCCTGGTGTGGGAGGTAGGTGAAGTAGGGGGTCTCTGCACATATTCCCTTAGGCCTGGGGTTCCAAAGATGGAGAGGGGAGAGCGCGGCCTGTTGCACAACACAGCTCTGATTGCCTGCCCTGTCCAAGGAGGTAGGAGCAGACAACCACTCAAAGGGAGTTTCCTCCTGGGCTGACTGGTTTTCCCTGCAGGCCCTGGGGAGAGGCTGAAAACCCCTAGCCTAGCAGGGGGAACCCAGAGAGTTAGAGCTCTGTGGGGTCTGGTCAGTGATCTGTGTGACATCATCACATTTTTGTGTACTTACACGTAGCTCAAAGCACATGCTGCTCTGAGTGATAATATTCCTGAGGGAAGCACAACTTACATCTTCTAGTTTGGTCTCCACCCAGGACCTGTGGGCCAGACACAACTGATGCCCAGTAAGAGTCTGGCTACACTGCAGCCGGGCTCTCAGCCCGCGCAGGCAGACTTGTGCATCCACACTGCCATGCCTAGTGCACTAGTTCATGCCCTGCTAGCACAAGTCTGTGAATTCAGTGTAGACATAACCTTTGGATCAGGCCCAGCACCTGTAGATAGAATTTTCCTCTCCCTTTTGCACACAGATACACCATGCATCACTCATCCATTGCAGGTCAAACTGCTCCTTGGAAGTAGAACCCTATCAGGATGCAGCGAGAATGTGGGTATTCTAATAGTTTTTGTTTTATTTTTTCCTTCATTCTGTAGCTGTATATTTTACATAGTTTGTGTAAGTTATCTTCAAAGTCTCTTAGCACAGTTACCCCACTGCATTTACTTCCACTTCATTGCTCTAAACTATTTTCAGATTAAAATGTTTTTATGTGTAGCCCAGATTCGAACGGTCAATGTATTGCTAACTTCACAAGTGAAACGAAACTGAAACCATTTTGCCCTACAGTTACATTAAATACGGTGCATTTCAAACTCCTAAATATTTAATTTTAAAAATCAAATTAAAAAGAATATTTGCATTATGAAGCACGAAAGAAACACAACTTTTAGTGATGTAGTTGTTGAAAGAGCTCATGAACTTTGAGTGGAAACTCTTCTGTTTGGAAAGCCATACATCGCTCTGTGATGGGGTACCACTCCCTCTACAGGCTGGTTGTGCAACTGTTCCTCAGTTTCCCCTCCTTCTTGGCCTCAGAGGTATACAAATGCCTTATAACAGCTGATTTAATTAAATTCTCCCCTCTTCAGGTCTGCTTTATTAAGCCAAAATCCAGAAAACAAACAAGAGAGCAAGTTGAAAGTTTTCCATCAAAATGTGTTTTTTTTTTGCAGTAGAAAACAGTTTTTGGGGAAAACTGAAATTTTCATAGAAAAATTAATGGCTTTGTCAAAATGTTTTGTTTTACTGAAAAGCTGAAAAAATCTCTTCTTTGAGAAAAACCTAAACAAATTTGATGAAAATTAAATATTTTTTTTTAAATTATCAGCATGTTTTGCAGGAGGGGGAAAAAAAAAAGTCCTTTCCCAGCTTGTTTGAATGAAGCTAGCTTGGCCACCTAGCATGCCTTGGGTTCTTTCGCTGGTCATGAGCATTTCGTAATCAATCCATTTCCCCTTGCTGGAGCTTATGCTGTCTGTGCTGCTCTCAGAGAACTTCCTGGCGCTTCCTGCTCTCTGTAGGTCTCTCTCTCTCAGGCCTTTTTACTGGCTGGTGGGGACAGCCCTCTTGCAGGTCCTACAGTGACCCCAACCTAAGTTCCCTCTAAGCTGCACAGCTGCGCAGCTGCCGATTAAGTGCCGCGCAGGCGCTCAGGGCTCCAGTGGGGAAAGATGTCTCTACCCAAACCCCAGACCTGCTGCAGCGCCCCTCCCACAACTCCAACCCAGCCCGTCTCCGGATCTGCCACAGCCGGAGGACAGGCACCCCTTCCCTGGCCCTGACCCAGCCTGGCCCTGAACCTGCCACAGCTGGGGAGACAGGCACCCCTCCCCCAGGCCAGCCCAGGCCAGCCCAAGCCCAGACCTGCCCCAGCCGGGGAACAAGCACCTCTCCCCCCAGCCCAGGTGCTGCTGTGAGGAGAGAGTGCTGGGAGAAGTCCTCTCTCTCTCCCCGTAGACCCAGGAAGCCCCACTGCACCCCAAACCCCTCATCCCCAGCCCCCCACCAGATCCCGCACCTCCAGCTGGAGCCCTCACGTCCTGCACTCCAACTTTCTGCCCCAGTCCTAAGCCCCTCATCCCCAGCCCCACCCCAGAGCCTACACCCCCAGCCAGAGCCCTCACCCCCTGCACCTCAACCCTCTGCCCTAGCCCCCTCCCACACTCCGAACCCAGCAGCCCCACACATCACTGTCACATATCACCTCCATATTGGAAAATTTAGAGGGAACCCTGACCCCAACTCCCTCGAAGGGGGCATGTTTGTGCTCAGGTATGTACTCAGGGTCCCACGTGGGTGAATTCACTGCTCTTGTTATTTGGGCTAGCTAGGTCAAAGCTAGCTCAGATATGTCTACACCACCTGCAGTCACACCTCTGATTGCAGTGTAGACACTCCTTAGGCTGAGAGCAGGCAACTCCTTTTATAACAGGCAAGCTTCCAGTTCCAGCCTGGACTCAAGGGACCCTGATCCCTACCTAGTCACATGCCCCTTCTGGACAGGGCTTCACCTGGGCTGTTTAGTCCCACATTTCCATGGAAAACCTGAACACACAGGTAGAATTAGCGCCAATCTCCCTGTTACTCCCTGACACCACAGTTTTCTTGTAATGCATCTGTGGTACTTCAAGCCAGCTTTACTCTGTACTTGGCCATGATTTCCACATACTGTTCTGTGGCCCCACCGGCATGCAGAAGTGCGTAAGGCTGTGAAATAAAGTATTGCTGGATTTATAAGCAATTCGGGGCAGAGGCTGTCTGCTTGTTATGTTTGTTCAGCCCCTGGCAGAATGAGCACCTAGCCCAAGGCTGGCGTTTCTAGCCGCTACTGAAATACAAATAAAATAACAGCAATACATTTGAGACAGAATGTGTGATCATATAATTACAGACTAACAGCTGTCCACAAGTAATGAAATTAGTTGCTAGTTCAAGCATCAATTACAGTAGAATTGTCAACCTTACCAGAGTTACTATAGGTCAGTTACCAAGACACTCATGCAGCTTGAATGATCACTAACTACCAGAAGAGATTCCTTCTCTGGTAGCCCCCCAGGCCCTTTTCTCTGAGCTGCAGATTAGCCTGTTTTTCCATAACTTCAGAAAGGATCAAATCCAAACTGAACTGTCGCAGTTAGAAGTGACCTTTAGGAAATGACAGGCTGGTTTGGTTTTTTTTCTAGCTAAATATGACAATTTACTATCCATATTACCATGACAGGTCATTTCTCAACGGTATCTCAATATTTAATTTGCTAAATGTAATTAGGAAAACCACCATTTGTAAGTGTATTTAAACAAAAGTATTTATGACTGTGCTTTGCACCTCACTAAAACACTCATTACAAAATAATTATTTTGAACTAGTCTTGGGACTTACATTAGGCAATTTGCCTTCCCACTATTGCATTTTATCTAATCAGTTCAGATTATTTCAGAAAAGAAGTGACGGAGTCTTAACAAGTTACATTAACTCTTTCAAATTAATTAACGTGACATTTCTTCCTTAGACATTATCAACTTAGGCTTGAATAGAGACTGGGAGTGGCTGAGTCATTACACACATTGAATCTATTTCCTCATGTTGAGTATCCTCACACTTCTTGTCCAACAGTCTGTAATGGGTTATCTTAATTATCACTGTAAAAGTTTTTATCTTAATTAATTAGCCTCTTGGAGTTGGTAGGACAACTCCCACCTTTTCATGTTCTGTGTATGTAAATATATCTCCTTACTATAAGTTCTATCTATGCAGCCAATGAAGTATGCCACAAGTACTCCTGTTTCATTTCTTCCTTTGTTATCCCCGGACAAGTCAGTGCCCCTCCAAAATACTCTGTGCTGACTTTAACACTGTGTTCCGATTAGCTTAACATGAGAAAGCATTCCTCTACAAAAGTTATCAATAAGGCCACTTAGTTCTTTCACACCCCTTTGCTAAAATATCTTGCCAGGACTGGAGTCTAAGGTAATCTCAAACCACGGCAGAAGTATGGATTTATGAATTAAACAGCTATTACCAATTTCAGAATCTCTTGATGTAGCTATTGAGAGGGTAGCTAAGGGTGAGCTGGCCTGAAGTCATGTCGACAATCAGAAAAGAAGGCGAGACGATAACAAGATAACAAAAATGCTAATGCAAACAGAGCAAGTTGTGGTTTTAACCTCAATGTACCTGGTCAACAGGCTTGCAGAATTGGACCTTTAAGTCTATTTTTTTTTGCAAGCTTATCCAAAAATGGGAAAATGCATTACTTTCAACTTGAACGGCATACTTTGGCCTCCAGTGTGTGTATCAGTTCTGTGCCCAGAGCAGCCATAAACCCTTGAGGTATAGCACAAAGAAGCCAGAGTTGCCACTTTTCACAGTTTTATGGTGAGTCCTGTGATATTTGGTTTTGGTTTCGTGGCTTCTCATCATCTCCTGCTTTTTGACCTCACACTCATGACAGTTTTGCCTTTATGCAAAATGGTCCCCATCTCTCGTTCTGGTCAATGGAAGTGAAACCCCAGGTTGCCCTCAACCAAAATGGCTGCCACTTTTCTACAGCCTTTGCAGGTGAAAGTGAGCCTGCCCTCAGGAGTGCCGGCAGCCTTTTTGGCGCCCTAGGTGGTGGAAGGTCCCGCCCCCAAAATGGCGCCCCTGACAGAGGTGGCGGAAGCTCCCGCCTCAGAAATACCGCCACTGACAGTGGTGGCCAGATGTTCGGCAGCCACAGTCACCGCCCCCCAAATGTCAGCGCCCTAGCCGACCACCTAGGTCGCCTAATAGGTTGCGCCGGCCCTGCCTGCCTCTAGTAAAAGATGGCTTCCGTCTCTTATTGTTTTCAATGGAGCTGAAGCAAGAGTGTGCTCAGGGAAGATGGTGGTCCCTGTGTCAGGATGTGGGGGCCAGGAGAATGTGGTGTGGTCAGGAATGGGACTAGAGGTGGTAGGGACAAGGAGTGTGTTAGGAAACCACACACGAATGTATTAGTCAGAAGAGGGGGGGAAGCAGGAGGCAGCATGAGGAGGTGCAGGGGAAGGTGGGATGCAGGAGGGCGATTAAAGAGGTGCAGCAGGAAGAGCCTGAGGAGGTGAAAGCAAAGGCGTGGGTTAGCAGTGAGGGAGAACCCAAGAACAGGAGACTACATGGCACAGAAAGGGAATGCAAGGACAGCGTGATGGAGAATTTGAGTGGGCAGAAAGCTTTCTGTCAGAGGAAGAAAGGATAATGATAAAGAAAGGGGAACTGGAAAGCCACAGGGTAACTCTCCACCCATGAGGTGCAGAGAGGTGAGTAGATCCCCCTGCTAAGTAGTCAGTGAGCAGCACAGTTTTTTAAATGCGCACTGGAGGTTGGGTTTTGAATCTGAGATGATCACATTCACAAACGGGGGGCAGGCAGCTTCTCTGGAAGAGCTTAGGAATCAGGAGGCAGATAATACACAAGCACACACAAGGCTCATTTAAAGAAAAAAAGTCTGGTGATTTTTCAGCCAATCTCACAATTTTGCAGTGCTTGCGGTTAGCAATCCTAGGGAAATGCTGCTCTTCATTATAGCAGTGGGAATTGTGCTGCTATGGCCCACAATACACTGGTACATTTCTTTTGCTAGGATAGCTATTCTTCCCACCATTCCCCCGCCTTTTGAAAAAAGCAGAACAAAAATTACAAGTTCCTTAAATTAAACTCATCTTAAAATATAAACACACTTTATTTTCCAAACACTTGAATGGGCTTATTGTTTCCACCATTTATATGTAACATCAGAGTTTAATCATGAAGTTGTTAACCATAAAAAATATTAAATAAGTGAGTATGGAACATTCAAAAAAATAGCGAGTGTTTCAGAATGAGCACTTGGAAAGAAAATGTATGCATAGAAACAATGGAGAATTACAATTAAGAGCTCTAGGGATCTCAGACTGATTTGTCCGGCTGTTACTTAGTCATTTCAATTTAAATTAAAATTGTAACTATTTTCGAGTCTACTAAAAATATGTGGTGTCACATTAAGAGTTTTAATGGAGCTTTCTCCGGGGAATGGAAAAAAAGCGAGTTGCTAGCATATAAATAACTGTATATTGGAGAGTGAATAAATTCTCTGCCAGAAAGATAATGCGATAAAAACAAAAATGACAGTGGATTATTCTATATCCTCTAATGAAGCGAAGCCCGCACATTAAACCAAAGAAGCAGTTCACAGGGTGTCTAATTCTACATCACTTTTTCAGAGCTGACTGATTAAAAAATAAAGCTGGCTGCCTGATTTTTTTTAACTTGATGAACACCGGTGTAAATTATGCCGCATATTTTGTTCCCGAAGTAAAACAATACTTTTTAACATTACCAAGAAAAAAAAAACAAAAAACCCCAGAATGAGTTGATCTGTTCTATCTGATATCCCCGATTTATGGAAAATTGGATTAGTCAAGGCTTTAACAACTGTGGAACACGCTTAGAGAAATAAACAGAATTTCTAGGGAGCCAATTTATTCAAATCTACTTAAACATGCGAGGTGCAGATCTGACCAAACAAAATATATTAACGTAGTATAGTGAAACCAGATTTATGATGGGACTGGCTGGGACTGAAAATGGGCTATGGAGCCTGGAGTGAAATGCTGTTCTCACTGAAATCAAAAGTAGTTTTGAGCAAGATCAGGTCCCAACTCAACTCTTCCTGGCTCATGGGAGTAGTACCCCATTGATTGCAATGGAGCCACTTGTGCAAGCAGCCGGGACCCCCAACTCAGCCCAGGATGCAGCCAAAGGACGTCATTATCTGTAGGCTGTTAGGTCAGTGAAGGGAGGGGAGCTAGTAGCCTCAGGCCAGTGTCCACATCACAAAAATCAGCCCCAATATTGATGCTAGGAGGCAGGCTCAGCACAGGCTAGACCTGAATGGTCATGGAAACTGAGCCATCTTTTTCCTCCAAGGAATGGTCCCTACTGAACAGGAGTGATGAGAAACTTGGACTCTAACCCTAGAAATAGTCATGCACAGGAGTGACTTGATGTACCTGAGGTGCCCTATTAAGTTCTCAGAGGTATAAGTGTTTGCAGGGTTGGAGTCTTACACTGTGAGTCTGTAACCCCACTGACCGGTGTGTGTTACATGTCCCTGTCTGTCAGAGGCTGTGAGCCACCTACAGAGGGATGAACTCCTTAGACTACGCTATAGCAGCTCATGCTTTTCACTCCAAAGGCCCCACGGTCAGTCCTTAGGGCTGACTAATATGGTGCTCACCACAGATACCCAGGCAAGCTTTCAATAGCGTAAATCTAGCATAAGCACTGAGGTTTTACCATAAATATACACACTATCTTAAAATCCAGCCAAAGAATAGCCAGGTCAGCTTTGCAATTGTTGGGATCCAATTTGAGATCACGAAGGTTGGTTGGTAGACAAATACTGAAGTAATGGGCAGGATATGCACCAAGGACATTGACCAAATATTTTATGAGCGCCTAAATGTAGGTTCCGAAATCCACATTTAGGTGCCTACATGAATGGCCTGAGCTTCCAAAGCAGCCAAGGACCCAATAGATCCTTTAGTCTTCTATTGTCAGACTTATGATGATAGAAAAATCATAACGGAAGCTCTTTGCCTTTACATGTCAGGGTGGTTAGGAAGTATATTAGAGCTCATTTACATCACAGGCCGGAATTTTCCAACTGTGTCTCACTTGAGACACCTTAGAAGGGCCTGAGCATTCAAGGTAGGTCTGAAAATACACATTTCATTTCAATTCTAAAAAGTTGGCAAATCTTTACCAGCACAGGCTGGAGTTGAGTGTAGGGCAGGGTCCTTCTCCTGAAATGGAGGTGCTTCACTTTCAAAAATGTGGAGACATAGTACATTCAATGACTCAGGGAGCATTTTCACTGAGCTGTTAAATTAATTTATATGGGTATCTACTGCCAAGCGCCCAGGTTTCGGTCATCAAAACGGTGATTCCTCAGTGCAGGAATTACTGAACGAAGTCCTCTGGTCTGTGTAATGAAGGTGATCAGACTGGAAAGAGAATCAAAGTGGTCCTTTCTGGCCTTAACATTCTATAACTTTAATACATCAAAACAAAATAAAATTCTAAACGGAACAAGCTGTCGACCTTACAATGCAACCTCCTGCTATATAACAAAATCCCCCCAATCCCTGCTAAGTAAATCAAAGCACTTCAAAGGCTGACCAAATCAGTGAAATGTGTTTCCATTCTGAAAGATGACTGTTAAACAGCACCACTTAGTTCTATATTTTTTGCACTTCAGTTAATTTCTATAATGGACTAGGGTCTGAATCATGCAAAGTTCTTTCCGTTTCTTACTTCATCATCAACAATAATGAAGATCTTGCAGGCCAAATATGCCCTATATAACCGCCCGGACAACTCCATTGCCTTCAGTGATGTTGGAGCTGTATGAAAGTCAGCAAATACACGGTGCTTAACAGCTGACAGAACAAAGCGGTGAATGTATTTAAGCATTCTGAGGTGACAAAATCCATTTTCCAGAGGTTAGACAGGCTTTGATCACAGAATATTATATTGTAAGGTTTTTGGTGAAGGCGTCGTCATGCTATTACATTTTTCAAGGACCAGCAGATTAAGCTTTAGGCACTGGCAAGTACTGTCAAAAGTATTAAAAGGAAGCAACCAAAACCTTGTTATCTGCCTGTCCCACCAATAATGGGTTGTGGCTTTTAGACATTTGAGGAGTGCTCTATATGGCATTCTTGTTTGTTTGCTTTTTAAAATGCTACATTATTTTCATAAATTACAGATGTCAGCCCAATAATTCCCTTGGGTTAATATATTGACTTTAATTAATATAAAACAAAGGGCAGATAATTAGTCTAACAGTCTGAGCCCGATTGATTTTGAAAAACAAATTTCTGTTGTTTTCCTCTGAGCTGCATTCTATGTTGTTCTCATATTCCAAACTTTTCATCATTAACAGTTACTCAGTTTGATTTTTTTAGATTATTAATGTGTCTGTTTCCCCTTTCCTTTAAAACACAGTTTCATCTTTGTTTCAGCGTCTGTCTCTCAAGGTCAGCAGAAATCTTTGCTAACATTAGCATAGACCAAACCCAGACTAATAATTTGGTCTTTCTGGTTCTTCATGTACTGTATAGTAACATCAGCTGATATCATGTGTCACAGGGCACTCTACTTACTGTGGGGACCCCTCCTTGTGGCCATTTCTGGGGATTAGCTTCACTCAGATCTGACATCCCCTTGCTGCACGCCCTGTCATCTCTCTCTTGCTCCCTGTGACCCCCAGGGGACTCTGACCTCATGGCTTGAGCCTCCGGCCAGGTCACTAAAGTCTTCCCCTTCAGAGGTATCAAAGTCTTCCCATACCAACGATCTCAGGTAGTCTTCTCATGCACTTCCCAGTGGCTGGTAGTGGAACCCAGGCCTGCCCTCTGCAAAGGATCGTAGCTCTAGCTACGGTGGCCTGCTCACTCTCAGACCATGTTGCTCTTCCCCTGGACTCCTTCCTACATCTTCTTACTTCTCAGCTCTATCTTCTGGCTCTGGGTTTACCGGCCCAACTCCTTCCTTCCCCAGACAAGTGATGTCATCGAGAGGCGTCGCCACTGAAACACAGCAGAAATTCAGCGGCATTTCGGCAGATGCTCCACCGCCAGCCAAGACGTGGGCGCATTTAGATGCCCCTGCAGGCACCGCGCTGGGGACCCCTGATTTAACACACTCTAAAATACAAAGCACAGTAACCTGCACAAACACCTGGATAGAAGAACAGTTACTCAAAATTAGTCCAAGTCCTCTCCAAAGGAAAGAGTCAACCAACAGGATCCTCCGTCAACAAAACCATCGTCAACAGCCTCAGAAGCTGCCAATATATCTAAACACAGGGAATTCTGAACCAGATTCCTAACTGCCCTGCGCTTGCTGTGTGTGACAATCTGTACCTCAAAGTAGCATCCTGGAACCCCATATTCATCACTGTGATATGATTGTTTTATACATTGCATGCCTGGTGAGGTATCATTTTAAAATGATTGATCTGTTGAACATGAATATCCTGTTGGACTGTATGTGCTATCACTGTACGTGCAATTATTGCTCTATGTGCTACTGAATTATGCCCACAGCCGTCCTTTCAGTTGCAACAAAGGAGGCCAGATAGCGATGATGGCACATCAGGAAAGAATTCACTATAGACTTTAAGGTCAGAAGGGACCATTATGATCGTCTAGTTCGACCTCCTGCACAACGCAGGCCACATCTCCCTTAGTCGCTCCTGTAACAAACTCCTAACTTATGTCTGAGCTATTGAAGTCCTCAAATCATAGTTTAAAGAATTCAAGGTGCAGAGAATAACAATATAATATAATAATATATTGAGATATACATATCTCATAGAACTGGAAGGGACTCCAAAGGGTCATCAAGTCGAGTCCCCTGCCTTCACTAGCAGGACCAAGTGACCTGTGCCCCATGCTGCAGAGGAAGGCGAAAAACCCCAGGGCCTCTGCCAATCTGCCCTGGAGGAAAATTCATTTCGGACCCCAAATATGGCGATCAGCTAAACCTTGATCATGTGGGCAAGACTCACCAGCCAGACACCCAGGAAAGAATTCCCTGTAGTAACTCAGAACCCACCCCATCTAACATTCCATCACAGGCCATTGGGCATATTTACTGCTCATAGTCAAAGATCAATTAATTGCCCAAATTAGGCTATCCCATCATACCATCCCCTCTATACACTTATCAAGCTGAGTCTTGAAGCCAGATATGTCTTTTGACCCCACTGCTCCCCTTGGAAGAATGTTCCAGAACTTCACTCCTCTGATGGTTTAGAAATCTTGGTCTAATTTCAAGTCTAAACTTCCTGATGGCCAGTTTATATCCATTTGTTCTTGTGTCCACCTTGGTACTGAGCTTAAATAATTCCTCTCCCTCCCTGATATTTATCCCTCTGATATATTTATAGGGATCAATTGTATCCAGAGACTTCTTAGAGAAGGTTAATGTGCAATGGAACCTGCTTGACCAATGAGGACTACCTGACCCCCACGCCACAGCAAGGATCTCTCTAGCTGCTGGAAGAGGTATAAAAGAGGGAGAGTGACATCATCACTTGGCCCTTACATCTCAACACCTGGAAGAAGATCTAGAAGAAAAAGACTTAGAACTGGGGACGTTTGGTCCCATGCTTGTACCACCTGTTAGGGTGAGACACTGCTTGCATAGTCTTGCTTAGTCTAAGTTAGAATTTAGGCTACAGATTTATTTTTGTTTCTTAGGTAACCAACTTTGATCTCTATGCCGGCAACTTATAATCACTTAAAATCTATCTTTCTGTAGTTAATAAACCTGTTCTATATTTTACCTAAAACAGTGCGAAGTGCATGGGGAAATCTCAGTTCAGGTTACAAAGGCGGGTGCATGTCCACTTTTCTTTGAAGAAGTGGCAAACTAGGTAATGAGCTTACAGTGGCCAGGCTTCTGACCAGTGCAAAGGTGCCAGATGGGGAAGCTGGGGGGAATTGGCTGGAGTCTCCCTACTGATGGTTCATGAGTGGCTGGGAGACCATTCATGTAACTCAGCTGGGTGTGCCCCTGCTTGTGGATGGCTGTGTAAGTGCAGTGCCTGTCACAGGCTTGTAGCTTGACATCAGCATCACAGTGTGAGAGGCAGCCCAGGTTGGTGGGTTTGGAAGGCTCAGCGGTCTTATAGTCCAGGTTGCACCCAGGGACCCCTCACAGTGTATAACTGTGCAAGCATGCAGTACAAGCGTATTGCCAGAGACAGTGAAAGTTTGCGTAGCAGCAATTCTGCACCAGGGTAAAGGAAGGGTCCTGGCACTTATGCTGCAGAGCTGTCCAGCTGGCTGCGTAGAAAAGGGGTATGTCCAGTGTGAAAGGGACCATACTTAGCAGACATCAGTGGATATGAAAATGGTCCTAACTGTTAGGATATAGATATTCAGGTCTGTCTGCAAAGGCCTATACTTTAAGAATTTAGGTGTATTCTTATCGCTTAGCTAGTTATGCTAGTTATAGAGGTATAAAAGAAAGAATCAAAAATCACTGTCTGTGTAGTGGCCTTCTCTTACTGTGACAGTCTGCGGCCTGGTTCTTTAGCAGCCATAAACTGGGAAATGTATGGTCACATCCTCACATTCCAAACTAGTCATATTAAAATAAGGCAATCTGGGACTGTTAGGAAGGTGATTCGATCTATCACCTCCAGAGAAAGGAAAGAGCCTAGAAATTTAGTTTGATAGTTTTCTGTCTGGTAAGAACTCACTTATCAATAGACACAGCTGGAGAACCCTTATGTCTGTATAGATGTAGTTGTGAAATCCTTACTTCTGTATTGTTTTGTATGTTTATTTGCATGGTGTCTGTCTGGTTCTGTGATTGTTTCTGTCCGCTGTATAATTAATTTAGCTAGGGTGTAAACTAACTAAGGTGGTGGGATATAATTGGTTAGCTAATCATGTTACAATACGTTAGGATTGGTAGGTAAATTTTAGCAGAATGATTGGTTAAGGTATAACTGAAAATATTACTATATAAATTAGGGGCAAACAGGAAGTAAATTGGGATTCAAAAATAAGGAAAAGGAACTTGAATTTAAGCTTGCTGGAAGTTCACCCCAATAAACATCGAATTGTTTGCACCTTCGGACTTCGGGTATTGTTGCTCTGTGTTCATGCGAGAAGGACCAGGGAAGGGTGAGAGTGAAGGAATAAACTGTCTAACACTAACACTCTAGAGTAAGTTAGAGTTGCTCCAAGTTGCTACAAATCCCATCACAGCACAGAGATGTCTCAGATGAACTCCCGGTGCTTAATGCAATACCTCCCCTTATCCGTTTGCCTGCCTGCCTGCACAGTGAATTGGCTTAGCACCTTAGAGAGCTGACTCCGTTAACTTGCTGACTCGCCTGGGAACATACTGTGTAAAAGCATCACCAAATAATTCCAGCAGCCATAGACGATCTATTTTCAAACTGCCTGCCCCAACACTTCACTGATGCTGGTGGTTTAACTATGGCAAGCAATTGTGTTTGGAGGGCACCTCGGACACAGACCTAAGAGAATTACTGGCTGCTCTGGTAGCACTAGGATCCACAACTAGTATCACACCTTACATGTCAGCCACGTGGCTTGGAACAGTGGACACAGCAGGGGTTAGGATTTGAACCACACTCCAATGTCATCAGTACAGCTCACGTCACGCAGTCTCAGCAACTAATCAGTCTCAGCAACCACAATGGCTAGAGATGGGTTGGGTTTTTTTTTTAAGTTTAAGCTGAGATTCTGGAGCACACTATGAAGGTATCAGGCAAGAGGAGCTGGCCCAGTTTTACGGCCAGTCAAAACACATCTCATCAAGAATTGTGCATGGATACGAATCTGGATCTTCTAAGCCACTTGTATCAGTCCACAACACTTAAACATTCAAATAGTGCTTGGGTTCTGCCATTTAAGCAGCCTTCAACTTTTTAAAAAAATATCTCTGTTCCTATTTGCCATGTATGCCAGTTGCATGCAGCTGTCCCAGAGCTGCAGCTCTCCAAATATAAGATGGGATGGGTGGCATATTCAATCCTTCCTCTGCTTTGCATAAGCACTGAAAGGAACCTTGTTTTTTGCCCATCCCCGATTCTCAACTTGATGTGTCATTTGTTCAGAGTAAAAAATATCAGGCAAAAAAAATCAGTACTGGAACCTGTAAAGAGGAACCTTGTTTCACACATCAGAGGATGTAAGACAACTTGAATCAATTATCTCCCAAACTGTTTTTAGTTTAAAAAGGAGGAACAAAACATCTTAATTACTGTCTGCTTTCATAGCATCCCACTCTTGTCATTCTTAAGATGATGCAGACTGCAATGGAGAACGTGCTTCTAAACACATCACATAAAATTCCATGCATTAGAGAATGCTTATTTCTGAAATTAAAATGAACAATTATGGCATTTGCTTAAGAGGAACTAGAGTGTTGTGATGGCAAAGCCACTGCTGTTTTGCACTTTCAAAGAGAGATGCCTAAAATAGCCTACCTCTCCCTAGGGCCATTGGGCAGGAAGAAGCAGTAAGTTCATGGCCGCATTGCAACCATGTGCTCTCAAGGGAAGTAGCAGTGTTTGTTTTGCACAGTAATCACCATGCAATTCTGTTCAGAGAGTCATGGTCTTGTAATGGACTACCAAGTGTACAAACAAGTGCAGCCCACGTATACAGATCTGTACTCTGGAGCCCACTGAGTATACATGTGCAAGGGGACTCAAAAGTAGGAAAAGCCACATACAGGCACAGTCTGAGCTAGTCACATAAGTTTCTCTCTGCCATTCTGCAAGTTGGTCTCACTCCTACTTCTAAGGAAAACAGGTGTTTGTTGCCAGGAGCAAATAGGAGCACAAACAGCAGTGGCAATATAGAATCATAGGACTGGAAGGGACCTCGGTAGGTCATCTGGTCCAGTCCCCTACACTCATGGCAGGATTAAGTATTATTTAGACCAGCCCTGACCAGGGGTGGCGCTAGATATTTTGCCGCCCCAAGCACGGCAGGCAGGCTGCTTTTGGCAGCTTGCCTGCGGGAGGTCCTTGGTCCCACGGATTCAGCGGCACGCCTGCGGGAGGTCTGCCAAAGCCACGGGACCAGCGGACCCTCCGCAAGCATGCTGCCGAAGGCAACCTGCCTGCCGCCCTTGCGGCGACCGGCTGAGTGCGCCCCCCAGCCCCGGCTTGCCACCCCAGGCACGTGCTTGGCGTGCTGGTGCCTGGAGCCACCCCTGCCCCTGACAGGTGTTTGTCTAAGCTGCTCTTAAAAACCTCCAATGATGGAGATTTGACATCATCTCTGGGCAATTTATTCCAGTGCTTAACCATCCTCAGAATTAGGAATTTTTTCCTAATGGCCAACTTAAACCACCTCGGCTTAAATTTAAGCCCATTGCTTCTTGTTCTACCATCATAGGTTAAGGAGAGCAATTTTTCTCCCTCCTCCTTGTAGCAACCTTTTATATACTTGAAAACTGTTATGTCCTTTCTGTGTCTTCTTTTCTCTAGGCTAAACAAATCCAGTTTTTTCAGTGTTCCCTCATAGGTCATGTTTTCTAGACCTTTAATCATTTTTGTTGCTCTTCTCTGGACTTTCTCCAATTTGTCCACAGCCTTCCTGAAGCACCCAGGCACTGGACACAATATTCCAGCTGAGGCCTAACCAGCACACAGTACAGTGGAAGAATTATGTCTCATGTCTTGCTTACAACATTCCTGCTAATACATCCCAGGATGATGGGGGGGGGGGGGGGGGGGTTGTCCACACCACTATTAACTCATATTTAGCTTATGGTCCCTAGATCCCTTCCCACAGTACTCCTTCCTAGGCAATCATTTCCGATTATGTATGTGTGCACGTGATTGTTCCTTCCTAAATGGAGTACTTTGCAGTTAATCTTATTGAATTTCATCCTATTTACTTTAGACCATTTCTCCAGTTTGTCCAGATCATTTTGAATTTTAATCCAACCCTCCAAAGCTCTTCCTGCCCCCTCCTGGCTTGGTATTGTCTGCAAACTTTATAAGTGTACTCTCTATGCCATTACCTAAAATCACTGATGAAGATATTGAACAAAACCAGATCAGATGCCTTCGGGCTCCACTTGATATGGGCTGCCAGCTTGACTGTGAACCATTGATTACTCTCTCGGAACAGTTTTCCAACCACTAACTTATGCCCCAAAAGCTGGCACCATGCCAATGTGGTTGTTTAAGCCTTTGTTAAGTCTGTCCACCAGGAAGCTAGTTCATGTCCAATGACTCTAGTTTGAAAATAATGGGAAAAATTCATTTAAATTCCTCATGATAGTGCTGTGTTCTGATACCAACATGAAGTAAACCCAGTAGCTAGCTTGAGGGAAAATTAGCAAATCTAGAAAAACTGACATGATCTTGGACAACTTGACTTTAGATTAATTGCCCGTCTATTGCCTTAATCTTAGGTTAAGTTAAAAAGTCTAAGGACCGTGTATGTGTGTGCAGTACCTAGAATGGGCTTTTGGATGCTACCATGATACATGACCAGCAAATGTAACTAGAGTGATTGTCATGCTTTAAAGACCAGTTGCAGTGTTCATAAAGTTACCTACTGGAAGGTGGATGGAGAAGCAGGAATCTGACACTCAAATGTAGGACACGGTGGAAGTTCTGCATTATTCTAAATCATGCATGCAGCTCTTAGGCAGTTATAAAGACCATTAAACAAGCCTTGTTAATGTGCAATATTTAGATTGAAATACTAAATAACTTCTGTTCAAGAGTTATGAGAGTGGGGAAGGTTATGCCTGTGCTCTTCGTATGCAAATATTCATACAAATAAGCTGCAGTTTACAACACTGAGGTAGGGTTTCAACAGAACCATCTATGCTGCTCTGCTTTAGCACATAGTAAGGCATTCTTCCCTCCGTTCTTCAGACAGTTTGACTGTGTAGCGTAGCCTAAAGAGAATGCATCATTGGGACAGTTGAAACAGGAATGAAGAGTCTATAGCCAAACACTTCTGCATCAACAATAGTCTGTTCAGTGACTCAGCCAGCAGCATTCAGTGCTCAGAGGAAGGCAAGTCAGCTATTATCAGCATGTCAGAACAGTGGTCTGCAAACTTTTTACCTCATCCCCCCTTACTGTTCTGTACCCTTAATCCCTGGGACTGGGAGTAGGACTGTGGCTCCATGAAAGGGAGGTCATGGAGATGGATAAGGGGGCCAAGGCTGTGGCAGGTACAGAGCCATGGCCCTGGGCATGAAGCTGGCCTGGGGCCCAGCTGCAACTCCCTCAATGTTCCTCTGCACCTCCCAGGGAGCCCTATCCCAGTTTGAGAAGCTATCATCATCATAGAAAAAAAAAATCTTGACTGTGGGAGTGCTCTAGATTTTTGACACAGCTCTGTAGAAACCATATGATTTTGCCTCCACCAGGAACACCTAATAGCTCTTATGTTGTAATATTCTCCCTCTCCCAGGTCTGACTGGCTCAAGGTCAGGCTGTAACTGCGTAAGATATGCAGAATGGTGGCTGTCTTCGTAGTCCAGGAAGAGTTACTGAAAATGCTTCATTACCGTCACTTTTCTGTATTTTACAAGACAGTGTAGCAGAGTTCTTTGCACTGCTCTGTGTACACTTGCAGAAAGATAATCCCAACAAATCCATTCTTCCCTGCCACTGCTCTTCGGATTTAAATTAGCGTCTACGTGTATCACCAGGATTTTATGGGGTATTTCACAGGGATGGGTAACAGAACTGGTTCACCATTTAGCAATGATTAACACAACACACTGTAAAGGCAACATCTGCCTGAAGAACTCTGGGTAAGCTCAAATGCTTGTCTCACCAACAGAAGTTGGTCCAATACAAGGTACTGCCTCACCCCCCTTGTCTGTAATAGCACAACTCTGCCATCTTGTAACTATTGACCCTCAACAGCTACCACAACTTTAGCGTCCTGTGGATTTGCTTAACCAGCTGTGCATGGTTTAAGTTTTATAGCTCAATCCAGCAACAATAGTAACAGTATCCATAGATCAAGACTCCAGCAGTGTCGTCACTGAATTGCTTACAGTTACTGCCTCTGCCCCCACCGGGACGGAATACCTCCAGAATGGCTTGGATTGAGAAGTTACTGGAATCCGAAGCTTAGAGCTATATGTCAGGAAGTGTTATCACTCCAGGATCAGAAAGCATGCACGTAATTCTTAGCCTTCACTAAGGCTTAGTAATGAATTACCATATGATTAAACCATATAACATTTTTAGTTTAAATCCTAGCATTGTTGGCTTAACATATTTATCGACATCAATCCTATTTTGTTCAACATATTGAGCATACAGTTTAACTAGTAACTACAGCTGTGACTCAGTTAACGATCTCAATAAATCCTACTTAGACAGGAAAAGAATTATGCAAATGAATTGTTTTCTGCCCAACTTGTAAAGATTATTTTTGGTATTAGCAAATTAACAACTCTTAGTTGGACCCTTAATTTTATACCCAAGAGAGAAGCCCAGCTTACTATATTTATAAAATGTTTATTTCAAAAAGAAATTACACTTGCAGAATACAAACAGTTGAAAGTTCACACCCATATGAGACAGGGACATCTAGAGACAGCAGTTGATAGACAAAGATACAGGATTAAAAGACAAGGACAGACAAGTTTGTCATATTTATTCACAAATTAGTGTATTTAAAAACAGATCTGTTCTTTGAACAATTTTTAGAATTAAAAAATTAGCATGAAGGATATGAATCCTCTATCAGTTACATCTTGCAGCTAGATAGGATATCTTCCACTAGTCTCTTGTAGACCCATGCATCGCCTTTAAGCCGTTGCCTCCTGATACCCACTACTTCAGGTTTACTAAGCTGGCACACTTCTAGCTCAAATTGCATCGTCACTTTGCCAAAATCTGACTGCGTTTGACATTTCAGGGTATAGCTGCATAGACAAGGCAAAAAGAAATAGAATGGTCATTGAGTTGTTTTAATACTTATCAGGAGGTTGGCAACATGAACGCTTAAGTGGGTACAATTAATACTACTCACACAAAGTATCACAGTGAGATTCAGCAGTGGGAGCAAACAGCTCAAACAAGGTTAGGGGAAATGAAAGCTAGTTCCCTTTTGTAAAAGGATACCTTGTCTGCAAATGCTAATGCAGAGCACAAGGTCTCCCTAGCCACAAGAACTGCTGCCTGCCTCTCCTGGGAATTGAGGTCTATGGCAAAGAATAGAAAGCATGAGGATGAGTTTATATTTCTCTCTAGTCAGGCAATCTTCTGCAGATATGACAGCAACATCCCTCTTGTGAGGCTGCCCCTAGCCTCCTGCATCAGGCTCAGACTGCAGCCATCTTCCAGATGAAGAGAAATTGAGCCATCCTGCTCTCTGCAGATGCAGCACTGCACAGGGCCAACTACAGATCACTTCTTGCCAGTTGGAGTGAAAGACCAAGTGCTGATCTTTGAATCACCAGGGTCACAGAAGTTTGTCACTTTAATGCAACTAAATGCATCTTCCTGGAACACGAAGTTGGACACTTGTACAAGGAGGCTGATTTTTTAAATGCCTTCCCTTCAGAAGGGAAGAGCATTTTATAAACAAAGCGTAGCATCGACCCGAGTTATGGTCCCCATTTTACACACTAGGAAATTTCGGTATAGACACATTCAGTCTTTTGACGAGTGTCAGTTAGCAGCAGAACCAGGAATAGAGCCCAGACTGCACTCCCTAGCCACCAGATCCTGCAAGTTAAACACATCTATTCAATGGCTGGCCTTGTACGGACAGGTGGTAAGGCTCACACATTGTTTCAGCTAGGATTTATAGTATTTTAAGTGGTATTATATGAAGGTCACAGTGATCTCCATCAGATTGCCAAGATAAGGCAGTTTAGTGCTAATAGGGCAGTATCAGAATAAGTCTTTGCTGTCAATGAAATCACAAGAGAGGATTAGCTCAGTTTGTTCAGCTTCTTTAAATAAGTTGCTACAACATGCATGACAGATCAGTACAGGAGATTAACTCTCACATACGAATGTGAATAATCAAGGTACTTTGGGATACATTTGCTTTGCACCAGATAGGCAATATTTACCACACGGATGTGTCTCATGTGGTCTAGTAGGAGGTACAATGTTTAACAAGAGGCAGCGTGAGGGGGTTGAGAGAGAGAGTTGAATGCTTTGCTTTAGCAAAACTAGAGAACTAGCAACTTGGGCAAAGCCAAGCTGCAATGAGTTTTGCCTGACATTTTACTTACCCCTTCTGTACATAGTCAACATGTTTCTTTGGGAGGATGGTAATTATTTCATTCAATAGGTGGTCTGGATTCAGTAGTTTAGTTGTGGTCACATTGTAATGAGCCTGAAAAAAGCATAATAAGCTCAATCAGAAAGACAAACTTATTTTTACTATTTACACCAAACACCAGGAGGCTCTGTGGCAATGGATGTCTTAAGAGGTTACTCACCTTGCACAGTAACTGTGGTTTGAGGGGTGTCTCAAGCCACAAGCCCTCGAATGGAGGAGGTTTTCCTGTTAGCAGCATACATTTGGCCTGTGTATATGCTCTATACCAGGGGTTTGAAAAAAAAAAAAATTTTTTTTTTCTAGCGACCCAGTTGAAGACGACTGTTGATGGCAGTGACCTAACGGAGCTGGGGATGAGGGTTGTGGGAGGGGCTTAGGGCTGGGGTGTGGGAGTGAGGGCTGTGGGGTGAAGGGGGATGAGGTCTGGGACAGGTGTGTGGGAGGAGGTCAGGGCTCTGGAAGGGGGCCAGGGATCAGGGGTTTGGGATGCAGGAAGGGGCTCTGCGTTTGAGGACTCAGGGCTAGGGATTGGGAGCAGGCTTACCTTGGGAAGCTCCTGGGCAGCAGTGAGGAGGGGGTGCTAAGGCTGGTTTCCTGCCTGTCCTGGCACCATGGACCATGCTGCGCCCTGAGAGTGACCAGCAGCAGGCTCAGCTCCTAGGCAGAGGTACGCTAGCAGTTCCACAAGGCTCTCGCCTGCCGGCACTGCCTGCCCCGGCCCAGCTCCCATTTGACCAATTCCTAGCTAATGGAGTGCAGAGCCAGTGCTCGGGATGGGGGCAGCGCGTGGGTACCCATGGCCTCCCTACCTAGGAGCTAGACCTGCTGTTGGGCACAACGCAGTGTTGGAACAGGTAGGAACTAGCCTGCCTAGCCAGACAGCACTGCCGATGGGACTTTTAACCGCCTGGTCGGCAGTGCTGAACAGAGCAGTCGCAGCCTAGTGCTGGATCACAACCCAAAGTTTGAAAACCGCTGCTCTATACAACCATGTGCTGCAACCCAAGGGTATACAGGGCTGCATGGGCAAACCGTCCTCAGTTCTCTGAACAGCCAACCACCACCAGTCCGAAGTAGAAGGGAGGGAGGACGGGTAGTGGAGCACCCAAAGGTGACCATATACCCCAGTTGTGAGGATACTGAGTTGTGCTCAGTGATCTGTGTTGTCAGATAGATATTGGAGCTGGGCAGACTAAACATTTCATTGATTCCTCCCCTCCCCCAAGCCTAGGGAGTTCTTCACCTGCAGGGGAACTGTGACTTTGTTGTCCAAGTTGTCTCAGAAGAATCTATTCTTCAACCAGAACCACCCCTGAGAGCAGTGGAGGCAGAGTCTTGCAAGATCAGTCACAAAGGTGCAAGCTGCCACATGACTCAGGAGCTGTTAACAGTTCCTTACCATAGTATGGGGCTTCCTTAATTGTCCCAACCAGATTTGACAGGTTATGAATCTGTCTGTAGGAAAGCAGGCCCTGGCTACCAACAAATCCAAATATACCCTTATGAATTGTATTCTCTCTATGGGGCGAATACTGATTTCTTCATGTTTAGCTGGAGACCCAATTCCTGGAAGAGAAAGGTGTCTGGATGGAAGTGAATACTGCTTTGTAAGTTCAGCCCTTGAATAGCCAGTTGTCTAGATACAAGAAAATTAGAATTGCTTCTTGCCAAAAGGTAAGCAGCTACTCCCTCTAGAGCCTTTGAAAGCACCCTTGGAGCCAAAGAGAAGTACTCTGAATGTAAAATGGTTCAGGCCCATGGTGATATGTAGGTATTCATATAGCAATACAGGAGAAATAGGCATACTGTAGGTCAAGGGCTGACAGCCAAGCACCTGCCTCTAGAGAAGGGATGATAGCTGCCAGAGTCACCATCTTGAATTTGAGGCTTCAATCTTTGGTCATAGTAGATCCCAATTTATGGTCTGTACCCTCTGTCCTCCTTTGGCATGAAGAGAAATACTTTGGGTAAAATCTTTTACCCTGTAAGGGATAGGGCCAGTTCTATTGCTCCTAAATAAAAAGGAGGGAGTGAACTTCTTGACTCAGTATAGTCTCATGAGAAGGGCCCTGAAGAGTGATGAGGAAGGGGAGATCATGCAGAGGATTGTGTAGCCTGATGTTGACCTCCATGACCCCCTTGTCTGTAATATGATACCAGGTCTATTGGAAATGGGGTCCAGAAATGGGGAAGGTGGGCAAAAGGCTGTATCTTGCAAACAGAGGGAGGAGTCAAACACTTGGCCAACCCATCAAAGTTGTTTCAATGACGACTGGGTACTTGCTGAAAGAGGCTGAGCAGCTCTTTTGCTGTGGAATGTTTCTTTCTAGCAGATTTGGTGGTTCTGTGAAAGCCAGAGAAATGACACAGGTGCAATCTCTGGGCAGTTTGAGATGCGCTAAATCTTCTGTTTGTAGGGGTATATAACCCCTCAGACCTGGAGTCCTTCAGCACGTGCAGGGACTCATCCCTAGCCCCCCAGAAAGAGCTTCTGACTGTCAAATAGGAGGTCCTCAGCAGCATTCTGAACCTCTCTAGGGAACCAGGAAAACTGGAGCCACGGTGCCCTGCGCATAACAATAGTTGTTGTGATGGACCTTGCTGCAGCATCCAAGAATGCTTGGAGGGGGATTCTGGCTCTTCTGACCCTCCTTAGTGATGGCTTGGAAGTGTTCTCTAGGCTCCTGTGGACAGTTCTCAGTAGAGGTTGCAAACTTGTTGTAAATCATGAAGTCATACTTGGCCATGATCACCTGATAGTTTGTGAACTGAAACAGGAAGTTCACAAATTAGTATGCCTTTCATCCAAAAAGGGGTAACCTCTTCTGGTCCTTATGATAAAGGATAGGCTCGGAGTAATGCTGTTTACCCTGCTTGCTTACAGCATCCACCACCAGGGAATTAAGTAAGGATGGGAAACAAGTTCTGAGTCCCTTCAGGGAACACATTTCTTATCAGGCCACTTATTAGCTGGTGGGATGGTTTCAGGAGTTTGCCTCAGTCTTTGCTAGATCCAAAAATACTTCATTAATGGATAATACAACCCAGATAGTTGTGCTGCAGTCAGCAACAGCCAGGAGCTTGTGTTGTCAGTCACCTTCTAGATACCTCTTGAGGAAGTTAGTCAGCCATCCTCTTGACAAGGTCCTGGAATTGACCAATTATTGGCCATTGATGGTGGAGGCATAACTGCATTGTCTGGCGATGAAACCAAAATAGGGGTTTGAGGAGTGCCTTTGTTTGCCTGCCCTAGCCTTCTGTTCTTCAAAGGTCTCCTTGTGTTGGGGGTTTGGTTGAGGTGACAGTCACCCTAGTCTCCCAGCGCAATGGCGCAGGTGTCCAGCAAACAGCTACTGCTACACCAAAGATCCCAGTATGGAGATTGGGGAGGCCTATACAGGAAAGGGGGTGGTACCCAGGACTGATCCCACCATCCCTGATGTGGATGAGAATCCTTGTCAAAGCATGGGTTTCTATAATCCTGCACTGACTAGGAAACTGATTGAATGTTTCCTTCAACCTCTTTTATGGCCTCCCACAAAATAGAAGAGGGCAGAGAACCCTGCGGCACTGGGAAGCCATGGTAATTCAGAGATCCTAGTCTCTGTACAGAAAGTCCTCTGGTACCCATAAGAGGTGGGAACTCTGGCTCAAACACTGACAAGTCCCTGGAGTAGTGAAATTCCTGAGGTACCATTGGTACCAACAGCAGTTGAAGTGGATGGTACCATTGGTCTGGAACATGCAGGCACCAGCAGCAAAGTTCTGGTGCTTCACTTTTGTCAGTACCAACAGAGCTGAGTGGAAAGGCGCTACTGGTAAGACTGATGCAGATGGTGCTGATCTAGAGAAGTGCACATCCTGGACCGTCCTAATCCTTTAGGCTATACCAGGTACCTGCTGGATCCATGCTTTTGAGGTACTCCAGGATCTCCCGGCTCCGCTGGTACCAGAGGAAGAGTCTTGCCTGCATGGTACAGTGTGGCAATGCCAACGTCTCTGACACAGTAGACTTAGTGAGAGATCAGGATCTCTCCCACCAAAAGGAGCCAGCTCCCAACACTGAGCTCCTCTTTGGAGCCAGAGATCTTTCCCTTCTTAGGGGAGACCTTAGCGGAGGTCAAAGGGGCATCGGATTTGTCTGAAGAAAGATGTACAGGGGGTCTCCTGACCCGACTCTGAAGTGGGTTGACAGAAGTGCTTGATCTCCAAGTTCAGTTTGGTTTCCTGAGTCTTTCTAGATTTAAGAGCCAGGCAAAAAAACCTTACATTTCTGCAAGATATGGGATTCTTGCAAGTGAACAGAAAAAGGAGAAAGTGAATAAGAAAAAGTTATTTACTTGTTCTCATAATACAAAAACTAGGGGCTACCAAATGAAATTAATGGGCAGCAGGTTTAAAAACAAAATAAAAGGAAGTTCACAGCGCACAGTCCACCTGTGGAACTCCTTGCCTGAGGAGGTTGTGAAGGCTAGGACTATAATAGTGTTTAAAAGAGAACTAGATACATTCATGCAGGTTAAGTCCATTAATGGCTATTAGCCAGGACGGGTAATGAATGGTGTCCCTAGTCTCTGTTTATCAGAGGGTGGAGATGGATGGCAGGAGAGAGATCACTTGATCATTATCTGTTAGGTTCACTCCCTCTGGGACACTTGGCATTGGCCACTCTCAGTAGACAGGATACTGGGCTGGATGGACCTTTGGTCTGACTCAGTATGGCCATTCTTATGCAACGGATACACTTCAAGTGCCCACTGCTGATTGAGATAGCCTCCCAGGAAGAGGCACTGTTTGAAACCTGGTGAGCCAGGCATGCCCAGCAGCGCTGCATAAGCCTCCCAGAAAAAGAGAGAGTGGGGAAAATGGAAAGACAGACACAAAACCTCTCACTACTATAGAATTAGATAGTAACAATGAATACTAACTAGAAATACAAACTGACCACCACCACCACACACTGAGACACACTCAAGGCAGACATGCTAGTGCTCTGGTTCAGGCTGACGTGACAGAGAAGGAACTGAAGGCAGTTTGCCCAAGCAGCCCTAAGTACCCCTGGTGCGTGGCATGAGGTAGCAGAGCATATGCGCAGACTGAATGGACACTACTAATGCAAAATTTTGATCAGGGGCTTGAGATGTGCATGTGCACCTGAAGGGAGCATCCATAAGGAAGATGATCAAACTAAGCAACGGCAACAAGGAATTCTTCATTCCAACAGTACCTCAGGGTCAGACATTGTTACAAGACAGACAGAAGCTTCAGCACTGGAGAAAAATCAACTCTCCCTGCTATCAGGGACAAAGGGAGAGATCTTCATCCCTGCTCTGGCCCTTTTACACTGGATCAAAAGGCAGAGAGGCCCAAAAAACCCTGTATATGGCCGGGGAGGATTCCCTGGTACAGGGACCATGGAGGACAGCCCTAAGAAAGCTTCATTGCAAGTCCTGATGTAGGTGGCCTGTCAAGGAAATGGCCACAGCTTGAAGCACTGCAGGGATTTGGAGTAGTGCTGTAGGCCATAGGACAACCCTGTGAAACTGCTGTAACTTAGACAGCATTTGGGACTCGAGTCACCTTGGCGGGGGTGGGACTCTTCAGTCCCAGAGAAACCCAAGACTGGGAAGGAGAGGGGGGCGGGGGGGGAGGAGAAGAGTGGCTTAAAGCCACCATAGGACCCTTCCCCTGGGCTGTAAGTTATGTACTATGCCTCTAAGCAGCACAACACAGAAATTCACCCTTGGAGTATTGGAGTCATGTTAGCTTACATGTTTTACTACTGTACATAAGGGACTTGTGGCTATATACACGACATCCCTTTTTGAAAGACTCTTATAGCCTCACGTTAGACATGGAAGCTGGGTACACTGAATGCCATATGATTCCTACCAACTGTAAGGTGGCTGTACAAGTGCTTTGTTTATGTCCTAAAAGTAGATCTTGACAGAGTACCTTTAGATTTCCAAGAAGCAACTGGAAATTAGTCGGAACTGGGAGGCCTAGAGATTAACTCTAATCTAATCCTAGCTCACTACCAGAGCTTCTCCAGGAACTTTAAAATGGAGTATCTTGCATTGCTCTACTTCAAAGCATTCAAAGTTCACTAGCAGTTTTGCAGGTACTACAGGCCTGAGAAACTGGCTCAACGGCAGAAGCATTTGGAGCACAGACTTGGCACACACACTTGTCTGCTAGTGCCCAAGTTTCTGTATTCCTAGCGCAGCCTGGACTCCTATCAGATGAGTCGGCTCATAGTCCAATATGTGCTGGACTTGTCAGAGGCTGACTGACAGTATTACCAGTGCCATTTGGCAAATGCAGTCTAGACTGCAATGTGGTGATAGCACTGCATTAACCCCAGTGCCAGCAATTCTTGAGCTCAGTTTTCTTGACAACCACCATCTTTTACAGTTAGAAAGTGGGCAACAATAAAAAATAAAAATGATTAAGTCTATAGAACAACTTCCACATGAGGACAGATTAAAAAGATGGACTGTTCAGCTTGGCAGAGATGACTAAAGGGATATTATCAAAGTCTATAAAACAGTGACTGGCGTGGAGAGAGTTACATACTCCTTCGCATAATTTCATTAGGTGACCCTGGTTCTTGGGTTAATAGGCATCAGGTTTAACATAAGGAAATATTTCTTCACACAATGCACAGTCAACCTGTGGAACTCTCTGCCAGGGGATGTTGTGAAGGCCAAAACTATAACTGGATTCTTAGCTAAGTTAATGGAGTATAGGTCCATCAATGGCCATTAGCCAAGACAGTCAGGGATGTAACCCCATGCTCTGGGTGTCCCTAAACCTCGGATTACCAAATGCTGGAAGTGGATGATAGGGGATTGATCACTTGCTTTGCCCATTTTGTTCATTCTCTCTGAAGCACCTGGCACTGGTCACTGTTGGAAGACAGGATACTGGGCTAGACAGACCTTCAATCTGACCTAGTATAGCTGTTCTTATGTTCCATTTTCTTGACAATAAGCAGCTTTTAGTCAGCAGGTGCCTCAAGTAGTAGTTCACCAGCTGAAGACATACATCTCTCATTTGATTAGACTTGTTTAGGCCTCAGAAAAAGCCTCGCCACTTCTAGCGTTATTAAATCAAGACTGTTTTTCTCCATGCTCTGCTCATATGAAATTTCTGGTGTATTATAAGCTGCAGAATTTTCTGAAGCAGCAGCAGCAGCAGCAAGAAAAAACACTTTAAATGTTTTGTACAACTCATTGTTTAATACACTCAAGTGTCCAGTACTGCATCACTGAAATTTATTGGCATTATGGTAGTTTTGTAGAATTCAGCCACATTTGTCCATTAGTTTACTTTTAACATAGGTGATACTATATTAGTGCTTTAATTGTACCGTATACTGCAAGTCCTACTACCCATTTTTGGTATGAGCTCTCATGGAAAGAGTATTAAGCATGCATATGCCCTGTTCTGAGCAGGGGGCTGGACTAGATGACCTCCTGAGGTCCCTTCCAACCCTGGTATTCTATGATTAAATACCTCTGGGTCTAAAGAGCCCAAGAGGCAACCCAACCGCATTTTTGAGATGTATAGCTTAACATTTCTCTAGTCTCCAACCTCACTTACTGGTGTCCAAGCAGAAAACAAAGAACCAGACAGGCTGCCAACATCAAGAGTTTGAGAGGACTGAAAAAATCAGACAAGCAACTCTGAGTAAGTTAGTGGCAGGCTCCTCATTTGGACTCACAGGCAATACCTAAACTGTCTGACGCCTAATGAACTTTGATACATTAGTTGGGGATAAGATTTAAAAAGTACACTTCCCATGACATTTAATTTCTATAGTTCCCTAAAGCACTAGAAACCCTTCTGTAGCCTAGAGAATCACAGACTATTAGGGTTGGAAGGGACCTCAGGAAGTCATCTAGTCCAAACCCCTGCTCCAAGCAGGACCAATCCCCAGATTTTTACCCCAGTTCCCTTAATGGCCCCCTCAAGGATTGAACTCACAACCCTGGGTTTAGTAGGCCAATGCTCAAACCACTGAGCTATCCCTCCCCCCTCAGTTCATTAAGTCCCAGTCTAAATTCTTTTGATTCTGAACAATGACAGGTGACTAGAGTCTTAACTACCTCCATCACCACTCAAGGTGAAGCTCCCCTCAAGGATTCAAATAGCTTAGACAGAGATCAGATTTCATTGAGCTGTCATAAGCTACTTTCAGATAAGTCCATTCATATCAAGGCTTTTACATCAAGATGCTGCATTTATACCAGCTTGAGGTTTTGGTCACCAGTGCTACCCTGACACTTTGCTGGCAAGAATGAATTTTGAGCAAGATCAGTAGGAGTCTGACTGCAGCTGCATCCCCTATATGACGTGTATAGATCAGCTGGAAGGGAAGCAGACTGCAGTGATTTTCATAGATAACCAACTGGCAATAAGTGAGGCTTTTGTAGATTTGGTGCAATACCACAAAGGCACCTGCACTTTATTGTAGAGGCAGAATGGACACAATTCAGACAACTGAAGCTAGAAACAGTGATGTGGAGACATCATTGACTTTCCCAGTAAGAATCCATCTCCTTTAAATAAAGGAGATATCCTAGCAATCTTACCTTCAATTTCCTTGGGCCATCTCTTGTGGATCCTTTCCTTTTGCCTGGTGTAAGCATTGTGATCATTTTATCCAGGCCTCTTTCCAGACTTCCAAACATTTTGGCTCTTTTCTTCTTTTGGCCACTATCCACATGAACTTGATTAAGATCCATGTCTACTGAGCGACACCTGTCACATTAAGAGATTAAAAAAAGCAGCTTTCCATTTTCTCAGTAGCTGAAAGTCAGTCATTTCAGATACAGTGCTAAAGTATTACCAGACCCCAGCTCTGTATTTAGAAAGACAAGTGGAATACATTATAGCTAAACTGAGACTAAAAAGGATGCTATGAGAATTACCATTCAATATTCATTTGGGATTTAAACAAAATTGTGTATAGAAAACAGCTGCCCTCTGGGGAAGTGGAATAAGGGTGAATTTGTAATTATGGAAAATAGGAAAATGTCCAAGACTACTGAGGTGTGTAATTTTAAACTTTTCTGCCTTTAATATTTTCTACTTTGTAGGAAAGGGATTTAAGGAGTTTATTTTATTTTTAAACCAAGACAACGAACGAGTAGGTGCTGTTGTAACAAGCCTTCCTAGTCTATATGAGAATTAAGGTAGTCCAGTTCTAAAATCAGCAATAGGTATGAATAACTAGATACTTACCGTCTTTCTGGGCTAATGACTGCTGCAGCCATTTCACCTGTACTTGCTGGACTTGTGGGTTTCTTAATTGGGGTGTCTTTAGTGCACTGACTTCTCTCTGTTGAAAAAGAGGAACCCAATCCAAATGGGTACATTTTTTTCCAAAGAAAAAGATTTTTGATCATGAAAATTCCTTGCTGCAGTCAATTCTCCCTAGTCCCCACCTTAACATCTCTGTAACATATAGAATACCATAAATGTGTTTTTAAATAAGAATCATATGGCACCATTACTCTATTACATTCAAGATTTAGACTGAGTGAGGCATTTCTCCAGGGCACTAAGAATTGCTCAGACTTAGGGCAAGCAGTATAGTTTAGTTGTTAGAATATAGGATGAGAGTTGGATAAAACTAGCTTCTGGTCCCAACTTGGCCAGTGACTCAGCGTATATAGTCTTTAGCCAGTCACCTCCTCCATTTCCCATCTGTAAAATGAGCAGAGATATTTAAAGTACCAACCTCCTGAGGCTGAAGATTACAGTTTGTAGACACCACGACCAGACATCAGTTACTTAGATGCCAGTTCATACACTCTCCTCCAGAGTCTCTTCCCCTGCCTCAAGAGGGCTTTTGCATTTCTCCATGGGGTTTGGTATTCTAGGACTGCCATTTCTATCATTCAAGATTACCACTAATGTGCCTGGCATAGAGTCTAATCAGCATTTGTGGCGAGAGCACCATTTGTCTAGTTAAATTTCCTGTTCGATGAATTTGTACACTCTGGCTGTGAAAAGTAAGTGCTTTCAGTACAGTGTTGTACTTCAATTTTGTTTTGAAATACAAGCTGTTAAGCTTCTGTTCCCTTATCCCCACCCCGTTATAGATAAAGCTGTCAACTATAGTGTTGCCTTTAATCCTATGGAGACAGCTCTGCAAATTCAGCCCGGGCACCAAGGCTGAAGCCAGGTTTCCCTCCATCACACATTACTGCCAGTGATAAGTCATGCAGGCCAACTTTGACCCCATGGAAGACAGTGGGTTGCATAACAGTTGCCTCCCCAAGATTTTGGGAAAAGTCCTATTCATTAGGCAACAGCAGCCCAGCCAAGCCAACAGGAGCAAACATTTCTCTAAGAAAACAGGGTGATCTGCTGATTAAAGCAATATATGTCGCCTCTCTTCAAAGCAGAGCCACGCTGTATGTAGCTCCAAATCCAATGCATTTGGGGGCAAGAAACATTTAAGTTCAATTCAACTCAGTGGATTCCCTTTGGTTGATTGCATATCTGATTCCTTCAACAGGAGTATCTCTAGGTCATTTAAGAATTGCACTCAATCTACTCTTCCTATAGAGTTCTGCAGAGCACATGTTCCAAAAAGGAAATGCAGAGATGCATTCAAATAGTTCTTTAAATTAACCAGTAAATGAACAAGGGAATTAGAAAACAATTAAGTAAACCCTATTTGAATGTTTGAAATATGTTCCAGCTTGCTACAGAAATGGAGCGAGATATACAGCAGAAATCAGGAGACCTTCCTTCAGAAGTTTAGATCCTATGTGCAGGTTAATGCAGGTTTGGTTTAAGCAGGAAAGAGGAACTACCATAACCCTGCCCAGGTCCCATTTTCCTTCAGGGATGAGAGATTGCATATATTCTTATTTTCCTTTCCATTCTCAGTTTGGGGACAAGGGGAGAAGAGCAAGCCCCTTCCTAGAGCCAACAGCTGATCAGTTCCCTTCCCTCTCTGTGGTGGCCCTGATTACTAATATCCCTTCTGTGCCCAGCTGAGTGTCAGACTGGGCAGAAGTGAGTGATTTCTACAGGGCTACTACAGGGGTCCAAGTTCTGCAGTTGGGTGGGTGCTCTGCTACCATTGCCATGTAACTGGGGCAGATGCTAGACCCCCAGCTCTTGCTATGGGGCACTATGAGCTCAGACACAAAGTACTAGTAAACTTTAACCAGAAAAAGCCTGAACAGCTTCCATCCAGAAACTGCATTATGGCCACCTCTTCAGATTGTTCTAGACAGGGTGGAAAAAAATTAAATATTTTAAATATAAAAAATACAGCTGTTCAAAATCAAATTTGAAATTATGGCAACCTGTGATAAGGCCTAACCTTGCCATAATCAAAATCATTTAAATGAAGTATATGGTGCATTAGTGAATCCTCAAACTTTAATCAGGTAAAGGCTACTTTGTTATACATACACATAGAATCATGAGAAACCATCTTTAACTTTTGAGGTCAAGCATTATAAATGTGGCACGATGCCATGCACTGCCTTAAGTATCTATCTCAGCTTCAGTCTTTATAACGGAGTATTAGTATTTCCTCTTTCTAAAATAGAAGTATTTTCAATTTCTGCAAAAAAAACTTTTGCCTTAACAACATTTTGGTTTCAGGTTAGCAGAATCACTCTGGTTCTTTTTCCAGACCTTACGCTACTTATGTTTCCACAGAAAGCTCAGCAAAAAGTAAACCATACACAGATTAGTTACTATCCATCACTCTTGCCTTTGGGTACAATCAAGTCAGTATAAAATTAAGGTCTGAAATACTGTTAAAACGAGGATGTTCTGCTTGAGCACTGAGTCAAGATTCTTTGCCAACTGGAAATCCTTGAAAGCCTGTAGCGAGTGCTACAAAGGTGTTTCTGAATTGGATTCCATTGCACAATATGGAGCAGCACATTCACCTGTTTTAAATACCTTGTTACACCTACTACTACAAAGGGAATCTTTTTGGATCTTTGCAAACAAATTGTACAGCATCAACGGGCAAAAATGCAAATGTTTCTAGTAGGTTGAAGAGGAAGGCAAGCTCTATAATTTGTATGGATGCAATAGGAAACAAAGAGACCTCCTGGGCGAGAGGCCAGTTCCCTGCTCACAGGCAATCCCAGCTTATAGCTTGTTAAGTTATAAAGCTACATCTGAACTCTGGTTAGGTCATTTGCTCCCATTACCCCATTGGGCTGATCTGTAGACTAGTTGGGGTGGAAAGCTTTGGGAAGACTGCTTTGAAGAAAGCCCTAGGAGTACAACTCCAGAAAGAACGGAGGTTTTAAATTGTTGACTAGTCTAGTGTATGAAATGTCTTCATTCCAATGTTTGGATTTCACATGCTGACATTTGCTAGTGCATAAGAATCTGAAAGGAAGATGAAATGGGGGAAAAGGAAGGAAACTGATGTATTTTTGTAAACCAAAGGAGTGATTTGAAGCACAGGCAGAGGACTTATTGGAAATACTCCTGTCTCCATTAAAAACAGTTATCCTGAGGCAACAAAGAAGGGAAGGGAGATTGCATTTCACATTGTTCTATTATCTAAGTTGTGACATGCCAGTCAGTTGTGAGTATACACAGTGGAAACTCTTCAGAAGGGACATGTAAAGCAGCTCATAGTAAGCTAACAGTACCACTAAGATGCATTGCCTCTGTGTAGTGTGGTCTAACCTCTTACAGCAAGAGGAGTGGGCTGGTGAGTATTGTATAGTCTAGGATCACAAGATGGAATAAGCGATCTAGGAACTCTTGTAGGTATACGTTTTAGCTAGAGTAGAACGTTTTCAGCTATACAAACCCTGAGCATCACGCATACATAGCCTGTGGAAGTCTAGAGTAAGACAACACCTGTGGAGGGAAGTGCTTGATTTGGTGTGGTTTGCATCCTCTTCTCCTTCTGGCTCTTACTAAGAGGAGTCTTCGGTGCAGGAAGCACAAACGGCTCTTCATTCTTGATAGTAAATGCCAAGTCAGAATTCTCTTTGTTTTCATTTTTCTTTGATGCTGCTCTTCTTGCCACTGGAGATGGAGGTGGTGTAAATTCTACACTATCCAATGGTGTCTGATGCTTTGAATGCTACAAGAAATTTGATTAAGTAAGGGAGAGTGATGGTGAATTAACTCTGGACAAAAAAAGTTAAATATTGCCAGTATACTGGCCATACACAGGATATATTACAAGGGTCAGGTCAACATAGCTTCACATGCAGCCCAGTGCTCCAGACTTCTTCCTCTGGGCCCACACATCTAAAGTCACTACTTATTCTCTCCCTGAACAAAAATTAAGCTCTTTCTACCCTGTGCGCTAATCCTCCTTAGTTCTTTCAGCTTCTTGCCCTAGTCTCCCAACCCCAGATCACTTCTCTTCAGCTCATCCACAAAGTAGTTAAGTTTTTAGTGTAAACATGCCCATAAGTCTATTTATGTTAAGTCTACTTACAACCACTGCAGTGGTTGATGTCCACACTATCCTTCTCCTGTCAGTGGTGTGCGTCCTCATTAGAGGCGCTTCCACTAACCTAAGCGTGTGGGGCGGGGAGGAGGGGCCGAGACCATGGCTGCTCCCCCCGTCCAGTCTTTGGGCACATCCTCACTGCCAATGTCAGCCTCACCATCCCCTTTGCAGCCTTCCCCACTTCTGTTTCTTCTTCTGCACTGCTCCTACACACAAGGTGAGCATCAAGTCCCCTGCATCTCCTCATCCAACTAAATGAGGACCCACAAGCTAGAAAAAAGGTTTACAGTTTATGGTAACAGCCATCTGACAACCAAAAGGCTCTTGGTTCTGTCTTAATTTGTAAGATCTTCTGACCAGGGACTATCTTATGCAGCACTAAGCATAGATACTTAAACATAAATGCAGTGTGCATTAAAAAAAAAAGTCAAAGAGGCAGATTTTCTTGAATTAAGAGCAACTGTTTTAGGAAATCATTGTAATTCTTCAAGCACCTGCTTTGTTTTGGGTGTATATAGAGCGAAGCCTGCAAATGGAGATTCCTCATAAAGCGCGTCATCTGAAAATTCCATAGATCCAAATGCACAGGGAATTTCCCTACAGTCTTCCACATCTTCGTAAGTCAGATTCTTTTTAGACTGTTTAAAAAGAAAAAGGAGATTCCAATGAGACATTAAGTGAAAACTTTCATCAGAAAAGATCTTCATTACTTTGAGTTAGTTTTAATAGTTATAGCATTGCTCTTTAGAGTTTCTAGTTATGGGCAGTATCTCACGGGAAGTTCTCATTCAGGACACTTGTCATCTAAAAATCATGTTTGGAGGGCTAAGTCTGCAGTGAAAATTTTAATAAACAATATCAGTAGATTGACATTATACTGAAAGCATTATTAAACACAAGGAGCCTATGCATCAAGTGCAGAAAAATGCAATACCTGTCATTGATTTCTACATGCAAGCTCCTTAGTTTGCTGCCACACTAGCTAACACTACAAAAGTGGTCCCATGAGGAGATGCAAAATATATACAAACCAAAAAGGAAAAAGAATATGGGAAACTGCTGGTTAAAGCCATATCACATATGATACCTTGGAACAAAGAGTTATGGGAAGTCAACCATTTAAAGCAAAGTGCATCAGCAAAGGAAAAAAAAAGAAAAAAAAAAAAAAAAAGACAATTACTCACCTTTGCAACTGTTGTTCTTCAAGATGTGTTGCTCATATCCATTCCAAAACCCACCCTCCTTCCCCACTATCTGAGTAGCTAGCAAGAAGGAACTGAGAGGTGGCTGGGTCGGCTGGAGTATATATCCGGTGCCATAGCGGCGCCACTCCAGGGGGCGCCCAGCCGACCCGCCGAGTGTTGCTAGGGTAAAAAAGTTTTCCAACGAATGTGCACGCGGCGTGCGCACACTTAACTGGAATGGATATGAGCAACACATCTCGAAGAACAACAATTACAAAGGTGAGTAACCATCTTTTCTTCTTCGAGTGATTGCTGATATCCATTCCAGTTAGATGATTCCCAAGCCTTACCTAGGCGGTGGGGTCGGAGTGAGATGTGGCAGAGTGCAGAACCGCTGAGCGAAAGGCTGCATCATCTCTAGATTGTTGGACCAGAGCATAATGTGAAGCAAAGGTGTGGACTGAGGACCAGGTAGCTGCGCGACTTATTTCCTGATTTGGTACATGGGCCAGGAAGGCGGCTGATGAAGCCTGAGCTCTGGTAGAATGTGTGGTGAGATGGCCTGAGGGAACATGAGCCAAGTCATAGCACATGCAGATGCATGCCGTCACCCAAGAGGAGATCCTCTGGAAGGAGACAGGTAGGCCCTTCATCTGGTCAGCCACTGCAACGAAGAGTTGGGGGGGGGGGGATTTACGGAAGGGCTTCGTCCGATCGATATAAAAAGCGAGCGCCCTATGGACATCTAAGGAGTGCAACTGCTGTTCCCGTCGCGATGAATGAGGCTTCGGGAAGAATACTGGAAGGAAGATGTCCTGATTGGTATGGAAGGCTGATACCACTTTAGGGAGGAACGATGGATGTGGTTGCAACTGTACCTTATCCTTGTGAAAGACAGTATACGGTGGCTCCACTGTAAGAGCCCTAAGCTTGGAGACTCGTCTGGCCGATGTAATGGCTACTAGGAAAACTGTCTTCCAAGACAGGTATAGCAGCGAGCAAGTTGCCAAAGGCTCGAATGGTGGGAGCATAAGTCTACTTAGGACTAGGTTGAGGTCCCAGGTAAGGGCAGGGTGGCGTACCTGGGGGTAGAGGTGCTCCAGGCCCTTGAGAAATCTAGTAACTATAGGGTGAGAAAACACAGAGTGGCCACTCTTTCCTGGGTGGAATGTGGAGATGGCCGCCAAGTGCACCCTCAAAGAAGATACCGCCAGGTCTTGCTGCTTAAGCGACCAGAGGTAGTCCAAGATGGTGGGGATCGAGACCTCAGAGGGAGTAGCATTCGGCGTTTCACACCAGCAGGAGAAACGTTTCCACTTGGCCAGATACGTTGACCGAGTGGAAGGCTTTCTGCTACTCAGGAGTACATGTTGTACAGAAGCGGAGCAGCGTAACTCCGACTTGTTTAGTCATGCAGTAGCCACGCCGTGAGGTGAATGGCCTGCAGGGCCAGGTGGCGGAGACTGCCATGGTCCTGCGTTATGAGGTCTGGGTGGAGTGGCAGGGTAATTGGGCTGGCTATGGACAGGTTGAGCAGTGTGGTGTACCAGTGTTGTCTGGGCCATGCTGGCACGATCATGATCAGGTGCGCTCTGTCCCCGCGGAGTTTTATCAGGACCTTGTGGACCAGCGGGAACGGTGGGAAGGCATAGAGCAGTCGGTGCTTCTACAACATTAGGAATGCACCTGAGATCGATCCTGGTGAAAGACCTTGGAAGGAGCAGAACGTTTGGCATTTCCTGTTTGCGCACGAGGCGAATAGGTCTATGTGGTGAAAACCCCACTTCTGGAAGACTGAATGAACAACATCTGGCCTTATCGACCATTTGTGACACAAGAAGGATCTGCTCAGTTGATCTGCCAGAGTGTTCCGAACCCCTGGGAGAAAGGACGCTACCAGGTCTACTGAGTGGGCTATGCCGAAGTCCCAGAGTTGGATGGCCTCCTGACGGGGGAGGGGAGGGGGGGGAAATCAAGTCCCTCCCTGTTTGTTTATATAATACATGGCCGTTGTGTTGTCTGTAAACATTGAGACGCAATGGGCGTGTAGATGCTGCTGGAATGTCTGGCATGCCAGGTGGACCGCTCTCAGCTCTCGGACATTTATGTGAAGCGCCAGTTCCTGCGATGACCAGAGGCCCTGAGTACGAAGGTGTCAGAGATGAGCCCCCCATCCAAGAGATGACACGTCTGTCGTCAGGGACAGTGAGGGTTGGGGCAGATGGAACGGTAGTCCTGCACATACCAGGGAGGGGGTTAGCCACCAGTCTAGGGAGCGTAGGGTGCTTGGGGGAATGGTGATTATTGTGTCTATTGGGTCCCTGCCCGGACGGTATACCAAATTGAGCCACGTTTGGAGAGGGCGAAGGCGGAGCCGGGCATATTTGGTCACATATGTGCAGGCAGCCATGTGACCTAGGAGACCGAGACAGGTGAGAGCCGAGGTCATTGGGAAGTTCTGTAGACCTCAGATGATTGTTGCCATTGCCTGAAACCGTGGCTGAGGTGAGTAGGCCTTGGCTAGATTGGAGTCCAGGGTCGCTCCTATGAAGTCTAGCCTTTGTGTGGGGACCAGTGTGGATTTCTCCATATTGATCATCAGGCCTAAGCGTGTAAATAGGTTCGTGACAATGCCTACATGTTGTGTGACTTGTGTCTCGGAGGTCTCGCTGATGAGCCAGTCGTCCAGATAGGGGAATGCGTGTATCTGACGTCGGCGGAGGTGTGCGGCGACTATGGCCATACACTTTGTAAACACCCTTGGGGCCGTGGAGAGGCCAAAGGGAAGGACCGTAAACTGAAAATGCTGACGGTTGGCTACAAAGCGAAGATACCTCCTGTGCGGAGGAAAAACAGCGATGTGAAAGTACACGTCCTTCATATCGAGGGCAGCATACCAGTCTCCAGAATCCAAGGACGGTATAATGGTCCCCAGGGAGACCATGCGGAACTTCAACTTTATCATGAACTTGTTGAGGCCTCGCAGGTCTAGGATGGGCCTGAGGCCTCCTTTCAACTTGGGGATCAGAAAGTAACGGGAGTAAAACCTTTTGCCCTTTTTGTCGTTTGGTACCTCCTCTATTGCTCCTATGGCAAGAGCGTCTGCACCTCTTGTAGGAGGAATTGCTTGTGAGAGAGGTCCCTGAAGAGGTACTGGGTTGGAGGGTGGGAAGGCGGGGTTGAAACAAACTGGAGGTGGTATCCTTGTTTCACTGTGCGTAGGACCCAGAGGTCTGAGGTCAATTGGGACCACGCTGGGAGGAAGTAGGAGAGGCAGTTGGAGAAGGGAGGAAAGGGATCCTGGCCTGAAACTGGTATGCTGTCCTCAGGCGTACCTTCAAAAGGTGGACTTTGGTCCCACTGGTGGTTTCGAGGGACCGTGGTTTTGGCCCCCTTGGGGTCCTGACTGGCGTCTACGCCCACCCCGCCCGCACCATCTGCCAAAGTCTTGCCTGTGTCTAGGCACAAAGTACGGGCGGTGAGTCTGGGGACAGAAAGGTCTGCGCTGGGTCACAGGTGTATGCATGCCCAGAGAGCGCATGATGACTATTGTCTTTCAAGCTTTGTAGCCTGGGGTCAGTCTTCTCTGAGAACAGACCCTTACCATCAAAGGGTAAGTCCTGGATGGTATATTTTAGCTCTGGCAGGAGGTTGGAGACCTGTAGCCATGAGATGCGTCTCATGGTGATACCGGAGGCCAGAGTTCTGGCTGCCGAGTCGGCCGCATCTAGCGAAGCCTGGAGGGAGGTTCTGGCCACCTTTCTCCCTTCCTTCAAGAAAGCAGCGAATTCCTGGCAGGAGTAGTTCTGTGAATCTACCCACCTCTGCCCAGGTGTTGTAGTTATATTGGCTCAGTAGAGCCTGCTGATTTACCACCTGGAGCTGTAGGGTGCTTGACGAATACACCTTGCGGCCGAGTAGGTCTATTCGCCTAGCCTCCTTTGACTTTGGGGCTGGCGCCTGTTGGCCATGGTGCTCCCTCTCGTTGACTGATTGGACAACTAGTGAGCAGGGAGGATGATGGACATACAGATACTCGTACCCCCGAGAGGGTACCATGTATTTACGCTCAACCCCCTTTGCCGTAGGGGGGATGGAGGCTGGGGACTGCCATAAGGTGTCGGCATTGGCCTGGATGGTCCTGATGAAGAGCAAAGCCTCCTAGTGGGGGTATCCGCTGACAGGATGCTCACTACAGGGTCCTCAACCTCCGGGACCTCCTCCACCTGGAGGTTCATGTTGAGCGCTATCCTCCTGAGGAGGTCCTGATGGGCTCTTAGGTCTATTGGAGGCAGCCTCGAGGAGGAAGTTCCTGCCACCGCCTCATCTGGAAAGGAAGAAGAGGAAATGCTGGGGACGAGCAGGTCCTGTATGGCCTCTTGCTCTTGCACTGGTTCCTGCTGCAGCGGTACCGGGGAGACCGGTGGGTGGACTAGCGCTTCTTCTGTCCCAGGTGGAGGAGGACGGCTAACTGTGGCCTCTGGTGCTCGGTGTTCTGATGAAGCAGAGTGGGCCAGAACTAACAGAGCACCTTGGGCCTGATGGTACACCCAAGGTGTCCAAAAGGACCACTGGTGAGCGCCTGGATCCTGAGACTGGGCTTCTTGGAAAACTCCGGTGGGCACATCTGAATCGCAGTCTTGGGCATAGTAGTTGTCCGCGTGGGACAACACTGAAGTGTGTCTGGATGGCCATGGAGGAGCGGAGAAGCCTTGGGCAGATGTTCCAGCAGACCTCACTCCACTAGGTATTGGAGACCGGTACCGGGAAGCATATCGGTACTGGGAGCGAGATCGGGACCTGCGACCAGATCAGTGCAGGGAGGTCGACCGAGATCTCGAAGCTCGGCATCGTGAATGGCTTCAGGAGGCACGGTGCCTGGAGCGGTGCCGTGAGTAGTGAGCCGGTGAACGGGATACCGACCGGTGTCGCAAGTCTGACCGGTACCGTGGAGCGGAACGGTGCCGGGACTGTGAGTGGCTTCGGGAGCGGGAGCGCCGTCTGGACCTGCAGCGTCTGCGGGACTGCAACTGTGAGCGGTGCCAGTTCGCTGTGCCGACAGAAGGTGGTCTAATCAAGGTCTGTTTGCCTATGGATTTTATTACTCGCACCGGCAGTGCCGGGGGTAGAGGCAGTGCCAAGTCTGTCAAGGCGATCAGGTCCCTCGCCGCTGAGAACGTCTCCAGCGTGGATGGTATTGTGAGCATTACCGTGGCACGCGCCAGGGAGCTAACAGGCGCTGGACTCGACAGCCCTTGTGGGACTGGAATTGACGGTGCCAACTTAGTCAGTGCCACGCGATCCAACTTAGGCGCACTCTCTGGCTGCG
Source organism: Gopherus flavomarginatus (assembly GCF_025201925.1). Lineage (NCBI taxonomy): Eukaryota > Metazoa > Chordata > Testudines > Testudinidae > Gopherus > Gopherus flavomarginatus. Next base: position 126,585,324 of record NC_066619.1, read on the forward strand.
GTGCAGGCGCCGCCGAAGCAACAGGAGTCCTGGCCTCTCTCAACCTCAGGGAGAGGGAGCGGTGTGGAGCCGACTTCGGTGCCGGCAACATCCGGTGCCGAGAGGCTTTGCCCGTACCGGTGCAGTCCGGTGCCGAGGAGGTGCTTCTGCTCCCTGACTGACCCGCACTCAGTGCCGAAGGTGGAGGGGTGAGAGCCGCCTCCATGAGGAGCTGTTTAAGTCTGATGTCCTGCTTCTTTTTTGTTTGTGGCTTGAAAGCTTTGCAAATGGGGCACTTAGCTGTCAAGTGTGATTCCCCGAGGCACTTCAAACAGGAGTCGTGCGGATCTCCTGTCGGCATCAGCTTGTGGCAGGCCGAGCACGGTTTGAAACCCGGTGAGCTGGGCATGGGCCCTGGCACCGGGTGCAGGGAAGGGGCTAATCCCCGAACCCCTCTTAACTATTACTAAACTAACTATGCTATAAAGTAGTAATGTAAGTATGACTATATATAACAAGAAACTATGAGTAGCTAGGGAAGTGGAGGTCAGCTAAGCTGTGCTCCACTGTTCCAACGACCGACATGGGCAGTAAGAAGGAACTGAGAGGTGGCTGGGTCGGCTGGGGTATATATCCAGTGCCATAGCGGCGCCACTCCAGGGGGCGCCCAGCCAACCTGCTGAGAGTTGCTAGGGTAAAAGTTTTCCGACGAACATGCACGCGGCATGCGCACACCTAACTGGAATGGATATGAGCAATCACTCGAAGAACCACCTTCACTTTATGATGGAAATGAGACAGTTTCAACTGATGTCAAATCATACAGGATTTTCTGCCAATTGTATGTGCTCCTTCAAACTGCCAGAGGTCACAAAGAGTTTGCTTCCATGTTTCTGTACGCTGCAGCCTTAGTTGTTGCCATTACTACACCAATGTCATGGCCTGCATCTTTTAAAGAGTGCCTGCATTTGTTTTCTCCAGGGGACTTTCCTGCTAGGCTACCTTCAGTTTACCTAGTGGCATATGCTATGCTACTCAAGGTAGGTCTACGCTGATAGTGCTGACTATGCCAATGGGAGAGAGCCCTCCTGTAGGCATAATTACTCCACCTTTCTGAGTGTGGCAGCGTGTCTCCTGGTGACATATTGCTGTCTACACCAGTGCTTAGATTGGTATAACATGTTCTTATATTGCTGGGGGCGGGGGGGGGGGGGGGGGAAAAGGCGTGCTTTTCCACACCTGAGCAACTTAAGTTATATTGAAGTGAGCACTGGTGCACATGTGCCTTAGTTTTACAGCATGTCAGATGCTTACACTGCTTTTTGTAGTAAAGGGGCAGAAATAGTCCTCATGGTCTGAGATCAAATATTTAGGATCCATGATCAATTCTCCCTTCATTTGTTAGAGAGAAGTCAAATTCCAGTTTTACAAAGTGTGAACAACTTTAGTGTCATGTGGTAGTGTCAGGTTTAGTATCTAAACCTAAAAATAAAGTCAGTCAACCCAGAACTGCATTTTCTCCAACCCCCTACTGAATCTGTTTAGCTCCAAGCTTTAGGGACCCTCCCCCGCATGGAAATACTGGTAAAAGTCTTGCAACAATCTACATATTTAAATTTCTAATCCAGAGTGACTGGACAGGAGATGGTTTTCAATATATCCCTTTGTGGATTGCAGAAACTCATTGGAAGGCCTTGTTCTGTTATGTACCACTCAATGAAATGGCAAGTCATCTATCAGTCCTCAGCTGGAAAGGATGCCATTATAAAAAGGAATCATGTTTTGTCTGGAGACAAATGGCTTTTGGCCAGTGGTCAAGGATATTGCCAAGATCAGATTTTTCATTACTGTTGAAAGCCAAAGTGTAGCTTTCTGGTATATGACCAGATGTGCCACAGATGATTACTATAAAGGCCTTATCAGACACTTGTTAACAGCAGCCAAGAATTTAGTAGCCAGATTCTGTAATTGAAATTATGTTCCATTACTCCAGGAATAGCTGAACAGGACCTGATGGACAAGGAGAAATTCACTCCATTACAGAAATACTTCTATATGTCACTAAAAAAACACCACAAGTATTTCCAGTTGGCAAATTTAAAAGCATTACTAGAAAAGAGGACTGTCATTCCAGGTATGATTTAGTTAAGTTTTCCAAAAGAATGACATGTTTACTTCAAGCTGCATGTCATAACAGTTGATTATGTTCAAGCCACTGACACCAGACCAAAAAAAACTCTAAATTAGGAAGTCCTGCCAGCTTATTTTCACAGACAGTAGGTCAGCTCCAGTCGGAGGCCTATCCTGAAATGGCTGATCAACAGATCTTCAGCTGGTATGTTGTAGAGCACTTATGGTGCAGAGGAACTGAGAAGTTAAGTGCATCGTACTGGAACTAACGGGCTGTTTTACAGAAGAGATATGTGAGGTATCTGGCTCATCTCTGATGGCTTGCTCTTATTGTTAATGGTGGTGTTTGGCCAAGTGTACTTCTAAATATCCCAAACAATGAGGCTTCCATAATTTATCCTGGCAAAAAGTCTCCAGGGTAATAGATGTAGTCAGGAAAGTTGCCTTCTGGAGTTCACCCACTCCCTTGCCTCATCCTAATGAATCTTACACTTGGAATTTATACCTTTCAGTGACAAACTATTATGCCCACTTATAGCCATGCAAAACACACTATATATATTTAACTCCATTATTCTTCATGACACCTGCTCTCAAGCCTGTTTGTAGCTGTCAATGCAGTTTTAATAAGGGATGCCCTGAACACAATATTTGAGGAACAGCTGCACCTCAATTGTATAGAAAGACTGCCTCTTGCTTTTTGTTCTTGACATGATGCCTTTTCATGTGCATCTCAACAATCTGGAGATGTGTTTTCCTAATATAAAATTGACTATTAGAATAGATGCATGTTTTACCCTGGAGTTTATATGTCTATTATAACCACCATTCCTGTCTCAAGCTGGGAATTTAGTGGTTTTTAATCTACAGTAAGTCAAAAAGCGACTGACCTGGTCACGGGTATGGTAGGTATATGCACATAGGGTTAACAATTTAGAGTTGGACACTACAGAACAGGCCCAGAAACTTTAAACAGAGCATAAGACTGGGATGGTCTTTTAGAGGAGTTTTTAAAATATATGAAATAAGTAACCGTAGGACTGACTGCTCAGGAAGAGTTCATGTGAATTGAATTTCAGAAGTGCAGGTTTAACCTTTAAGGAGTCAAGCACACAACTCTTTGGAATCTGCAGTTTCAAATGGCAGTAACAAGTTATCAGGAAGAAGTTAAATACACTTTGTTCGGTGGACACAGAAGTTAGACACAAGATCGACCAATAGGTCACAGGAGTTGTAAGTTTCATGATTTCAGCTATTTAAAACTGAAATTTCACAGGTGTTGTAATTGTAGGAGTCCTGACCCCTGCCCCCCAAGCTCCTTTTTTGGGAGAGAAATCGCAAGGTTATTGTAGGGAGGGTTGCAGCACTGCTATCCTCACTTCTGTAAAGCTGCTGGCAGCGATGCTGCCTTCAGAGCTGGAGCATAGTGCCTGTCGGCCAGGAACCCTTCTCCGAAGAGCCACCGCCAGCAGCAGCACAGAAGTAAGGATGGCGTGGTATGCTTTTGCCACCCTTACTTCTGCGCCGCTGTTTGCAGAGCTGGGCCATCAGTTAGCAGTTGCCACTCTCCAGCTGCCGAGCTCTAAAAGGCAGCAGTGCAGAAGAAAAGATGTCATGGTATGGTATTGCCACCCTTTGCTTCTGTGCTGCTTCTGGCAGGGTGCCACCTCCTGGGCTGGGTGGCCAGAGAGCAGTGGCTGTTGGCCAGGTGCCTAGCTCTGAAGGGTCAAGACCCTCAATTTGAGAAAGGCTGGTTTCCCCTGTGAAATCCATATAGTATAGGGTAAAAGCATGCAAGAGACCAGATTTCATGGCCAGTGATCCATTTTTCATGGTCATGAATTTGGTATGGCCCTAAATTATCAAAATACAAGCTGTCAGACTCCAAGTTAAATTGAATATAGCCTTCTATCATCCTTTATACAAGGTCCTGGACAGCTACCTGAAGATGAAGTATGTCAGATCAATAGAGAATCAAACTAAGTTAAAATAGTCATTCAAACTCCATGCCAACTTTAGACATTTAAATCTAAGGGCCATTTGTAACGGTTTATTTCAAGGACTGCAATAGAAAGTAGTGAGGTGGTTTCTTGGGACATGAAGGGCTTCACTAATTAGCACTGCATACTTTGAATTGCTCTCAGATACAGAAAGGCACCAGTCCAATCTGTGGGTGGGTGCAACTGCCCAATTGCTCATGGCATTCCCCATAGGACTGTATTATACCAGTACCCAAACACTGAACTGGTGCCCTCTGTTTTTAGGTCAGGAAGAAGTTACAGATTTATAAATGTAACAATGTACCAAGAGAATCTTAGGCAGAAACTGCCTGAAACTGCTGTTCTTTATAAAGCTGGGAAATGTCTAAATAAGAGTTTTCAGTGACAGCCTTAGCTTATTTCAACTGACAAAAATGCAGTTGAAAGTACGTCCTCTTTATATTTTTCATGTTATAAGACCAGAGCAATTTAGATTTTATACAGTCTCTTTTTAATGGCATCTTATTTTTGAAGGCAGTGCAAAAGCAAACACTGCATTAACATGGTACAATACTGAGGCCTACAACTTACCTTCAGTTCTCTGGATGGTGCGATGCTAGTGTGTTCTACTGCTAGAGAGGGAAGCCATAGCCGGACAGGCTTACTGTGAGCCTTCTTGGATTGAAGCAAGAGGTATGTTGCTGATATTTGGTCATATTTCCACTAAAACCAAGAGGAATGTGTCAGAATGCTGCTATTTAAGAGAGTCATGTTAAACACGGCTTTAAGTTACACTTTTAGCACCCATTCTCTTGGGAGAAGGACAATCTACTTCTTACGGACTCTTCAGGTCTGTATGATCCCACTAATTCCATAGGCTGCAATGGAGTTGCACTGGTGTAGAGATCAGAATCAGGTTGTGCTTGTTATTACTCTGCCTCCTTCCTGCAAGCAAGTTGGAAATGTGGTCTAGAGATTATAGCAGAGGCTAGAGACAGAGCGAAACTCCTGCCCAGTTGAAATCAATGGCAAGACTCCCAGTGAATTCAATGGGGCCAAGGTTTCAGCCAGAACACCTTGGTTCTTTTCCAGTTGTCACTGAATCAGTGTAGGACCTCAGACAAATTGAGTTTTGTCAGTTTTCCCATCTGGAAGATAGGTATGTCCTTGCCAACCTCCCAGGATGGAGTGAGAGATTAGGTTTACCTTAGGTTCATTAAGTATAGATATGCAAGTATAGATATGCTAGTCTGCAGTTCTCATTCCCCTAGATGCGTGTCATACTAGCCGCACACTATGCACAGTTTCCAATCAGGAAGTTACTTTCTACTGTAACTACTGCCTGGAGAACTGGAATTCCCTCTAAGAGCTATTTCAGCATACCACTTGATGCAGTAACATTAAGCATCAATTTGGGTTCTCAAGTTTGCTAAGTAGCTAAATTAGTTATTTTCACTATTCAATAGCTTAGCATGTAGTATTTACTGTCTAGTCTAACACTTCATTAGAACTTACATCAAAACTAGGAGCATCAGAACAATTATACATATGTGGAACTCGGCTAGAAAACTTCCAACAAAAATGCACATTAGCCATGAACACAATCTACACATTAGCCATGAACACAATCTACATTGTCCTGTTCCTTGTGCTACTGAATGGAATAGCTACATTACTTTTTCCATTTTATTTGCAAACACCAAGACATTGCTTCTCTGCCTATTCAGCATCGCATTTGAGAATTCTCCTGTTTAGATAGTATTCTGAATTTGTTCTCCATGAAATTATTGAATTGTTTTTAAAACAATCATCCCAGCACATGGAGTCACAGCTGGTGAAGAACCACCATAAGTTTCCCTTGGTCTTCAAGGGATTCCGAATAGGACACTAGGATCCTGGTTAAAACTTTGATGTCAGTGATTGATTGATACATGAGGGGAAGAGGGGGAAAATAAATGAAATCCACAAAATGTAGTGTCAGAACTACAGCTGAGCTTGCAATTAAAATAGTAATACTTTTAAAAGAACAGTCTTGTGTAGCCCAGAGCTAGCTTTAGCACAGGGTTCTCAATATGGTGGGGGGGGGGGGGCGGGGAAAAGAGGTCACGAGCTGTCAGCCTCCACCCTAAACCCTGCTTTTCCTCCAGCATTTAGAATGGTGTTATATATTAAGTGTTTTAAAATTTATAAGCGGGGATGGGGTCACACTCAGAGGCTTCCGATGTGAAAGGGGTCACCAGTACAAAAGTTTGAGAACTACTGCTTTGGCATTTATTTTATTTAGCAGTAACTCAAGGAACCTACAGGCCTGTATCCTGTAAGACACTGGCTTTGGCAGTTAGCATAAGACTTGAGGCCTATGAATTTTGGCATCAATAAACGTCTCAGTGCTCACTCCCAAGTTTTGGGGAACTGGGAAGAGAGCATTTAAGGGGGGAGTTTGTACATAGCAGCAGGTAACTACAGGAGTATGAGCTAGACACCAGCATTTGGATATTTTAGGCTAGAAACATCTCCACACCACAAGAGTGCCATTGCAACAAGTTGACATAAGATAATAAATTGGAATCATTAATATACTACTATAGGAAAGGGCACCCCAATATTAGTATGGTGAGGAAATACAAATAAAGAAGATGGGAGAAACCCCTAGTGAATATGCATTAAGCATTATTGGCATGAGCATAACATAAAAGTTGTACCCTAGCCTGTGTGCGGAGGAGGGAGAGAAGAGAGAGACACTGGCCCTGGGGAAGTGCCAGGAGCATGGCCACTGGTGAGGAGGAAGACAATGTCTAACATTTCAGGTTGTTCTGCAACGGGATGTTCAGATGTACATTCTATATTATCTCTATCTTGCTGGGTTAGAGTGTTTGTGACTTTGCTAAATGTATTAACAAAATACAGAAGAGTTCCTAAAGAGTGTTTCAACCATGCACACCAGGGTTCCCAACTCAACAGCAATTTTAATAAATCGGCCTGATCTTGGGACAAGATAATCGGGAATTCTTAAGTAATCGATACTCAATCCATAGATCAGACTGCAATGGACAGCTTTAAGTTTCATGCTCGAACCAATGAGTATGGAGTCAGTTAGTATGTCAAGGTTTACAAGTTATTCAGGTTGCAGGTTACTTACCTCTGAAATTAACTGAGTCATACTTTGCCTGCTGCATTTATGGAACACTGAGAGTTCTATTATGCAGTCATCATCAAGATGCCCAAGCTGCAAGAACAAGTCAGTAATGTGAAAGCTTCAGACTTTGTGAAATCTTTTAGATCAGCATTTGAATGGGATGTTCCCATGAAGGCAGATGGCTCTTGGCTTGATAGCCCAACATCTGCAGACAGGACTATTGCGATCATCTGGCCTGACATCCTGTCTAACAGGACTTCTCCAAAGTAATTCTTAGAGCAGATCTTTTAGAAAAGCCTCCAATCCTCGATTTTAAAAATTGCCAATGATAGAAAATTCATCATGACCCTTGGTAAATAACTGACACTGCTAGAGAGATGTGATTTTGTTGGAGATGAAGCAGTGCCCTTCAATTCCTCCCCAAATTAAAAAGGAACAAACAAAACTATTAAGATGCGTGCAGCTGTACAATGTTGCAGCTATGAGTTAGAACTGATACTGCATGTACAGTAAAGAAGCTCTTTGCATAGAGAAACAATGACACCCAATGGCCAAATGTGGATACTGGCTGTACATACCTGAATATTTTCCCCCGTTTATCACCTAAGCCTAATCTTTGCTAGATTTTCATTTTTGTGCTGGCTTAACCTCTGTGGCTAGTACAGTGTTTGATGAAGGGGATATAGAGAATTTTCAATAAAGTCTTAAGGGAGGTTTTATCCCAAACAAGAGACTACAGGAAACAAACAAAATTGCATAACATTACACAAGTCACTCCATACCGTAGGTCTGAACTGTTCTGCAGCACTCAAGTGCCTGATTTAAAAAAAAAAAATCTTCCCCTTACTACATACAACTATCCATTTGTATCACAAGTGCTCGGAGTCTAACTTGCCAGTTAGATGTGAAAATACCCACCAGGTCCTTTTTTTTTTTTTTTGGGGGGGGGGGGGGTATTTATTTTTTAAATTAACTAGATTGCAAATTCTGCAGCTAGCATATGAGGTCTTTCCCCTTCATAGGGATTAAGAAATTTACATGAGTCATTTTGGATATGCATTCTGACAGGAAGAGAACCTTGAAGAATTCAATGTCAGCTACTTGCTGAACTAAGTAACTAGTTATCTTTAAGTCTGCCCCTCAGAAGTCTTTGCGTTGTCACCATATGCCATCCATTAAGGAATAAATTTAGGAAGAAGTTATGCTCCAGTTACTACGTGGTATAGTAATCTTCTAGTTAGTGTACTCACTGGGTATTTGCTTTGCCACTCAACAGCATAGGAGTAATCCTGCATGAGCCATGGATGATTCAAGAGATGTTTAACTGTAATTCGCTTCTTTGGATCCACCTAATGGGCGGTGAGAATCTAATCAGTCAATGTTCAAGGAGAAATCGACAAGATACTTTAGATTCTATTTCTTTCCTCAAAAAGGTAAGTCAGGGCACAAAGGCCAGTTAAGGAAACCTACATTAACAGTAGCTGAAAGGATGATTGACAGTCATCATGGTTAACAGTAGCCCAGCTAATTTGTGTTTTATAAATTTAGCTTGCTATAATAGCACAGTTGGGCAGTAAGTTTATGCAGCAAGGTTACAGTCTCCTGTATAGAAGTTAAATGCTGGAAGACAACTTTGAGGTTAGCAACGTGACAGCTGCACTATCGTACAGTAAATGCTTTGAGCGATGTTCTATGAAAACAACCCATTCTGCAGAGGGACCAGTTATATTTTATTGAAAAATTTCTGAACTAAAAGGCTGTATTTTAGGCTTTTTTGGGGGGTGTCAATATTTCAGTGCTATTTTGAGTAGCGAAACAGTACTGTAAAGTGTGGTCTGATAGAGCCAATTGCTTTACCTGCAACATCTGGTGTAGAAGCAGTATACTGCTTGCAGAAAGCCATTTTGGAACCTCATATTTTCCTCTCTGTATTTAAAAAAATAAAAAGTTGATTGAGTGAACTTTGGCCAACTAGTGCAAATAACTTCATTAAATTGCTTGGATGCCTTACTGGACAAATGTGACTAGATTTTAGGTTAAAATAGATTCATGCTAGGTTAGTCCTGCGGAGAGAAGGCTGAACTTGAACTGCTATTGCAGGAACACAATTAAATGAGATTGTAGATAAACAAATCAGATAAAAGAGTAACTCAACCATCAGCTTTGACACATTCGCCTCCCCAGCCTTTATCCATTCTGTTTTGTTGTGCCATTCAGTCTTAGAGTGCAAGCACTCAGAACAGGAACTGTGGTTCTATAGCACCTAGTACAATGAGGCACCAAGCACAGAATCAGAAATGTAGGCCTGGAAAAGTCCTTGAGATATCAAGTCTAGTCCCCTGCACTGAGTCTGGGCCAAGTAAACCTAGACCATCCCTCACAAGGGTTTGTCCAACTGTTTTTGAATCCTCATCATTGGAGGTTTTTAAGAACTTCCCTTGCAAGCCTGTTCCAGAGCCTAACTACCCTGAGAGCCAGAAAGTCCCTCCCCAATATCTAACTTAAATCTCCTTTGCTGCAGATTAAGCCCATTACTACTTATCCTACCATCAGTAGGCACAGAAAACAATAGATCACAATCATTATAACAGACCCTAATGCAAATCTTCATATATCAGGTCCGCACTCCCAAGTCTCAAGACTAAATATGCCCAGTTTAGCCTTTCCTCATAGAAGGTTTAGAAAACCTGACTTTTTTGCTGCTCTCCTCTGAACTATCCAATATGCCGAACATCTTTCCTAAAAGAATGGTGCCCTGAATTGGACACCATACCTCGGCTGAGGCCTCACTAGTGTCTAATAGGGCAGGAAAATTCTCTATGCCTTGCATTCAACATTCCTGTTAATACACCCCAGAAGGAAATTGGCCTTTTTTTTTGCCATTGCCTCTATATGGTTGACTCAATCAATTATTGATCCACTAGAACTCCTAGATTCTTAGCAGTCTCACCATCTAGCCAGTTATTCCCATTTTATAGTTGGGCATTTCATTTTTCCTTCTTAAGTGTTGTACTTGCACTTTTCACTAGGCTCTGGGTGCTACTGTAATTTGTACTTAAATAGTATGAAGGTTTAAATCAACTGCTAGACAAAGTATTAAAATTCAACTGGCTCCAATATATTCTGTGCTTTTGCAGTAGGAGTGGTTGTTACACCAAAAGGTAAGAAGCCTTGCGTTTAGCTGTTTTCCATTTATTTATATTTCTAATGCTGGACAGTAGCCATAGAGGTTGGCACTATCTAGAAAAAACTACAAAGGGTTTAACTCTACCCCCGACACACACACACACCACACAAAACAAAACCCTAGAGTATGTGGGGTTTTAACCCAATGATTCATTGTTCATGTAGCATGTCTGACTAGTAGTTCAACATTAATAATTGCTTCCAAATTTTAGAAAAAAGGTAAACAGTAGCTATGAAAGTCAAACTGAAATTGCTACAAAGACATCACACACACTAAAATGAAAGCAACAAGGAATCAGTAAAGAATCATTGTGAAATATGATTTAACTACCAAGCTGGAATGAAATGCACTAAGTATTGTGAGAGTTTCATTTCTGCAGACAACTATTTTAATTACAGTCAAGTCTGGGTAATATACCTAGATACATTTCTTTAACCCCAGTGATTTCACATTAGAAAAGTCTAAACTCTAGTTGATTTTGGTTTTAGTCAGGACTAATGAGTTTAGAAATATTACTGTTTGATAGCTGTTATAAAGCAATTCAACACTAGAAGTAATCTAAGGTGAAACCCATATACAAGTTTTATATATTCCAAGGAGTGCAGTTATATATTGAGGTTTGGCGGTGAACTACAGCTCTGGCATATGAACATAGATGAAGTAAAAAAGATGAACACTCAATTAGTAGTCATGCTAGAAATGACAGTTGTGCATTTGTTGGCTATCTTTACAAAAATACTTAATATAATCAGAAGGAAATTTGCCTCTTAATGAGGAGCTGTCAATTTTTTATTTGATTTTCAATCAAAGCAGGAAGCATTTAGTCAAGTGTTATTCCCAAGTGAGGAACTATAGAACATTCTAGGCAAAGAAACATACTGTATGCAAGTGATATGACACCCTAATTAGATTCAACCAGCAAACTGTACTATACTGTGACGCGGAACAATAGTTCTGAGCTGAGATTATAGTAAGTTTCAAAATCTATAATGTGTGAAATTAAATTCCACAACAATGCATAGAAGTCCTAATTTAAATCCATTCTCCAACTTGCAAATCAAAAAATTGAAACAGAATTCAGAGTGATAGAAACAAGCCTACGTTGGTAAATCTTTTAATTAGGAAGGTTGTATCTTGTTTCTTGCCCTCAAACATAAGTTTTTAAAGCATGTTCACCTGAATGCATTTAGACAAGTCTGGGTGGGTCAATGTTCCGTGAATTCAGATCAACTCTAGCTCCAGAGCATATGGCACAAAGATTCATCTCCAAGACTTGTGTTAAGCCCTTTGTATGGGTTACAGCCTAGCCATTTATAAGTTTTCTAAACTGATTCAAACTATTTAAAGCATTTACACACACACTCTGGGCCATACCAGAACATGTACCTTCAACAGAAAGTGGGAAAGTGAGTACTGGTTTTTAAATATATTGGAGAGAGTACATTAAATTGTTTGCCAGAGCCTCTAGGTGCAAGAACATTTATCTACTAAACCCCCCATACCAAGTATTGCCTGCATTAGCACTAACTAAAATTCCTGTTTAATAATATTAGGGCTCTGTGTCAGTCATGGATTCTGTGACTTTCTGTGCCAAAAAAAAGGGACCTTCTGGGATGTTTCCATCCAAATTCCTGCATCCAGGCAGGATGTTTAACTGATAAATTATGCAGGAGCATGTAGGGAGAGACCACATACTAGTAGCACTTCCTGACTTACCCTATTTGCTCCGCTTTACCTGGTACAGAAATTTAGTCTAGCTGGTTCATGGTTTCCTTCTCACCCCTCTCCATAATGAGGAGCAAAGTGCAATAGCAATAGGTTGGTACCACATCCTCATGCTACAGCTCAGAAGTAATTGCTATATTGGCTTTTGGAGGAGCAGGAGGAAAGGATCCTATAGTGATATCTGCTCGTCAAGGTGATTTATACACATTTGTACATGAGTGGTTCAAATACAGGATGAGGAGCAATAGTGCAGCCCACCAGTCAGGTGGTGCTAAGTATGCTTCTTCCTAAATGCTGCTTGCAATCAGTATGAGAGCCAGTCAGTCTGTGGTATCACAGGGGTCAAGGTGGGTGGAAGTGAACAAATATACAAGAGTAGAGAGGAGACAAGGGGAAGTTGTTTGCTGCATCATCTTTTGGGTCAGTGCAATGAAACAGTGCCTCAGGCAGCACTGAATCACAGAGAGCAGGTTGGGGTACTGTTCTCATTTGACAATCCCTTCACTCTTGCTAATTCATCCCACTACACAAGTTAGTTCTTAAAAAAAAAAAGGAGAGAATCTTGGAGGGACAAGATCCAAAACCAAAAACGCTACATGCATCTGACAAAGTGGGTATTCACCCACGAAAGCTCATGCTCCAAAACGTCTGTTAGTCTATAAGGTGCCACAGGATTCTTTGCTGCTAAATAACCGGTGTGACAGCAGCACTGCTGGGAAGGATCTGGGAGTTGTGGAGGATCACAGACTCAACATGGAGTTAGCAATGTCATTCTTTTGCAAAAAAAGCAAATGCAATTTTATGTTGCATTAATAAAGGCATAGCATGCAAGTCACGGGAGGTGATAGTACTGCTCTGCACAGAGCTGGTTAGGCCTTAGCTGGAATACTGTGTCCAGTTTTGAGCCTCAGTGTATAGAAATGAGGTAGAGAAACAGGAAAGAATCCAGAGGTGAGCAACAAAGATGATCAAAGATATGGAAAGCCAACCATATGAACAAAGGCCAAAGGAACTGGGCATATTTAGTTTGAAAAAAGGAGATTAAGGGGGAACATGATAGTGATCTTCACATACTTGAAAGGCTGCCATAAAAAAAGGTGGCGAAAGTTGTTCTTTCACCATAGAGGGCAGGACAAGAGGCAATGTGTTTAAACTACAGCATAGCAGGTTTAGATTAAACCTCTAGAAAAAAAATCTTCCTAACTGTAAGAACAGGAGGACAATGGAACAGAGGCCTAGAGAGGTTACAGAAGCTTCTTCACTGGAGGTTTTGCAAAGGAGGCTGGATAGTTTAGATCCAGCAAATCCTGCATCTTGGCACGAGGTTAGATTAGACGTCCCTTGCAGTCCCTTCTAACCCCATGATTCAAAGTTTCAGTGGTAACTCCTTGGAAAGCCATTTCATGCCATATCTGTAGTATTTGCACACAGCTTTCTTGCCCCTCCTGATCCTCCAAATCTCCTAGTTTCCTCTTTCTGAGGCAGTGCTTCTCCTAGATTCTAAAACAAAAAAAAGTAGTCACTGGTGATTCACTACTTCTGTAGTGTAGATTTGATTTCTACAATCACTTGATCTAAAGGTCCTCCCCAACCCAAAGTTGATTTCTGCCCTGTCATTACAAGCTAAACCTAGTTTTGTTTCTGTGGGTATTTTAAAGAATTTATATTAAATCCTATTGTATCTACATTTGCTTCACACTGATCCCTTATCACAAACCTGATATACGAACCATTCGCTCTACTCTACAAGGGTCCTCTTCCCTAGGAGGTATAATAAAGGATTAAAAAGACCTCAGTTTATTTCAGATTAAGCAAGAAACAGAAGTGCAGCAGCCTAGATTATTTCACTACGTGCATTTTAGAGCTACTTTCATACTGATGTACCCATTCTGGATTTGAGAAAATTTACTTGTGTATCAGTTTCTCTAAGTTCGTGCACCTTCTGTAAACAGCACAAAAGTAAAGACCAAGAAACTATTAAAGCCGTGACAACAGCAATACATTCAATCACTAGATACCAATAGTCGAAGATGTACGACACCTTACCTATTTGCTATGCAAAGTGTCTTCACTTATGCTTGATAGTTTGGATTTCCTAAACCACTACGTACCGTTATCTTCCTGTAGAGTGCCATGACATTCTCATCATCAAACGGGAGAAAGCCACACAGCAGAGCATACAAGAGAACCCCCATGCTCCATATATCTGCCTAAAAGAAACAAACCAACGCTATGAAGGGTCAAGTAAAAGTGAGCAGAGGTTAAAAGATCTGGCAGCTCAGTACTTTTCCAGGATGTGTACAACTGCTTAATGAGAAAGCATATTCTATCCATTCTCAATAGAGGGGCCACACATCACTGAAGTAATTTTATGTTCATATGTCAAAGGTTATTGGAGCTAAAAGGATGTTCTCCAAAGAAGTGCACACTCAGAAGTGGCAAGTTTACCTTTCCCTGACTCAACTTTGGAGTAATTGCTATTCAGAGTACTGCTAAAGCCACATCCTCTCCCCAAATCTTCAAGTGCAGCCAGATTTGTTCTATTTCTACAGGGAAGAGAAATTGCTACATAGAGTCTTGACATGGAAAGTTTTAGTGCTGCACATGAGACCTGGCAACAAAAACCACCCTGTTCCTACCAGCTAATATTAACTCTGATCATGACAAGCAGCTCAGGGGGCTGCTTATTTGTCAAGGCAGTTGCTGCAAGTCCAGCCACTTCCATTTTCTAAGTGAATTTAGTGCTATAGTAGCTGCCAATTGCCATATATTTGCACAAGTAGAGTGTAAATAGGGTTGGCAGAATACAGTTGATTTTGTATGTAATTTCAATGAATAGATTTTCCAATTTTTATATTACAATCGCAGAAAATTCAGAGGGGATAGGTTTGGGGTTAGGGCAGCATTGACACCAGAGCTGCATGGGACTCCCTGCACAGGTGAGGGTCCCAAGACACCCAGGAGCAAGGTGTGGGGGGAGGCTGCAGTCCTGGCACAGTGGAGCCCAGACACCTGCCAGGGTTGCAAGGCGAAGAATGAGCCAGTAGTCATGGAGAGACCACCCTGCTGCTGAATAGCTCTTGCCCAGGGATGGTCTCAGCACTCCTAGCTGGTGAGTGAGTGGGGTCATGACAGCGGAGTTGCAGAAGGACTGTGCTACATGACACTGGAACTCTGCAGATGCAACTAGCAGGGAAAGCTGCAGTCCTGGCAGTGCAGAGACCCCGAGCCAGAAGAACAAAGGAGGAGAAGCAAGAGGATAAGCCCCTGACCATGGAGGCCACTTTGCTGCTGAATGGCTCTGTCCCAGGCAGGAGAGTCATTCAGCAGTGACGCAGCCTCCCCAGCAATTCGTCTTCCTCGTAACTTTAGCCTGGGTGTGTGTGTGTGGTGGGGGGTTGGGGTGCACATGCCCACTATTGTTAGTGATGATTTTTTTTGGTCGATTTCAGTGTCAGCTGAAGTTAGGAGGCCAGTAAACCTCTATCAATTTAGATTAAATCCTGCCAAGTCTAGGTATAGCGCACCAGAGTAAGTGCTCCCCACTCTGACCCGAAAGGAAATGTTAAAACAGAAACTGGGAAGTGTGAAAGGATTTTGAACTGGTGGAGAGCAAAGTCCCGCAGGCAGGAATGACTAGTGACTATCAAAATGCAAGCCAAGACATTGGTGCAAAGAGACATGAGAGCAAGGAGGAGTGACACTGATGTAGAGGGGGACCAAAAGTGAAGAAACTTTGGGATAGATTGGCTAGGTACAAGGTGGGTGTTAGGAAAGGAGCTTACAGCAATCTAGCCTAGCTTTGATCTTCTGTTTCTGCAGCAGGGGTGGGTAAAAATGGGAAGCTTTAATGTGAGGGAAAGAGGCAAAGACAACAGTAGGCCTTAGAAATGGAATGAACTGTGGTATTCTCTTCAGAGGAGTAGCTGTGATGTGTTCTGTTTAAGTTGGCAGCACAAATTCCAAGAAAAGAAGTCTGAGACAATAGCAAAGGAGACTGAATAGAGGGAAGAGGAAAGCTTGGGAGTTAGTGTAGAGGCAATTCCCGGAGAGGATGAACTCATGAAGAGGCTCAGTGTTGGAGGGAGCTTAGGATGATGTTCTGCAGGACACAACCAAGGAGATGAAGGAGCAGTCTGAGGAGAACTAGTCAAGAAGAACAGTGAGAAGTGTGCTAAAGACGGTGTGTTGTGTGCTCCTTTAGCACGAATCCAGCACTGTCCAGGCTAAGCAAGATTCCTGCAGTGAAGACTTGCAGGGGCAATAAGTGTTTAAAGCTAAGTCTAGTTATGCTAGTGTTTAAGTATGTGAAGTTCAAAGCATATTTAAGACACTATATCAGGAAAGGACATTGCATAAAATACCTCTGAGCCAATGTAAGCTTTGCCCTGAATTAACTCTGGTGCTGCATAAGCTGGGCTCCCACAACATGTGTTCAGCTGATAATCCAGGCCACCCTATAGCAGAACAATTGAACAGACACAGACTTAAACTGGAAATTTAAATGTTTAGTTTTAACTATACTGTAGCACAAGACTATGGGCCACACTCTCCACTGTGGTGTGTCTTGTGTAATCATATATACCAGTGCTAGCAGAAATGCTCTAGTTAAGCCATCAACTAGGTGCAGTTTCCAGCTCTGGTAGTTCCTGCATTACCACGGGCAGGTCACTTATTCTCTCTCTCTCAGCTGCTCATCTTCCCATCCAGAAAGTGAAATTAATGTTTCCTTATGGGGCCAGTTACACCTACATGGGATTTGTCAGATAGCTCTCACACCTTCTTTACAAGACACACAGCAGTGGGAAACCAGTCCACATCTATAGTGTTGACACATTAAACCAAGCAGTGTGTTTCTTTGACAGTGATGTGTTCTGGACAGCAGGACTGAAATGACATTCCAATACCCAATCAGTTATCTGCCTTTGTCTGTATTTTTAATCAGTTCATAAATTAGAATATTTTACTGGTCAGCTAAAACCAGTGTTCTGGGCAACAGCAAACCCCCTGCTTTGGTTTTACATTGAATTCTACCCATGGGATTGCTTCCTGTTACCACCCACCTCAGTCTAACCAGCTCTATGTTTAGATTACTAAGTGCAGAAGTCTACGTTAACACCACAGCTTTAAATCGGAGAAGTTTTGAGATAAGGTTTGGAAGTCAGACCTCTGCATGCCACCTGTACACACAATTGTCTCCTGGTCCACAACCCCCTAGATAAATACCTTTGGAACACTCATAGCCATATCTAATTCTAGAAGGCATATTCAGTCAATTATTTTTATTATAACAGCACTTTGAGGTCCTGATATCTGTTGGGACCTTGGTGCACTAAGTGCAATACTAACAGTTGGACTCTGCCTTGAAGAACTTACAACAGAAAAAGGGTGGAAGAGAAAATAGACGAACCACCATAAGATCACAGTAATGCAAGCTGGAAGTAGAATCCCACCCACTGCCTGTCCATGCTCTTTACAATGAGTAGCTGGAATTCAAGTAATTGAAGTGTTGGCTGGTGACTTGAGTGCTATTAAACACCCTTTTAATATCTGAAGTATTTGGATGCACTACTGCATAGTTAGTGTAGTTTACTTTTGCACACTCACTTTCGGCTTTGCACAGAGACCAAAGTCTATCAGCTTCAAGTTATGCTCTTCATCAATCAGCAAGTTCTCCTGAAGAAAAGAAGAGTGGTGGTAATGAGGGCACTTTACAGGATAACTCAGCCACAGGAGGATTTAGTTGTTCCCTCATATCTTCTAGCTGAGAATCAGTGCTGTTCACCACATCTCCCCCATCTCTTTAATGGCTACAAGCAATGCTCAGCCTCTTCCCCAGATGATATCTTTTGAGACCAATATTTCATACATTGCCCAGTAAGCGGTCATGCACTGAAGTTCCTCCCCTAAGGATTTCCTCCTCTTCTTCCTCCTGTTCTAATCAGTCCATAAATACAAAACAAGTTCCTACGAGTGCAAGTTGAAGTGGGTTTCCTAATAAGTCTCAGGGTCAGGACAGCAGGATATCTCCCACCACACCCTCTTAATGTCACCAATTGGAGATCTGAAGCAGAACATGGCACTTGTTCTGCAGAGTTGAAAACAGTGATATGGAGGGGCAGCAAAGGTATGATTTGCTATTAGAAGTGGAATATGGAGCAAAAGGAAGAACAGACTGACTGGAGCTAGCTTGAAGTCTCAGAGTTGAGTACTAAGTGTGCCCTTGTTCATTATAAGTAAACTTTCTCCCTCCTGATGTTGATCTTCGGTGATCCCCTTCTGAAACAGTATTTACAGGCTCTAGAGGGAGCCAAATATAACTCTCAGCCAAAATAGGTGCATCATTGAGTAGAACTGGGCTAGGAAAAAAATATATACCTTGAAAGAGGAAGCTAAAGACATGGAAGAAGAATTAAAAAACAAAACTTTCAGTCCTTATACAGTATCTTACTTTGGAGGAGAAGTTTAGCAGCTTTTAAAAAAAAATATTCCATCCCATTTGAAAGGATACTGGATAATACTAAAAGCAGCAGTCAGATGTTTAGAAGCAAGTCAAACTTACTGGTTTGAGATCCCTGTGGGCATACCCCTGACTGTGCACATAAGCAATTGCTGAAACAATCTGACGGAAAAATATACGAGCTTCCTCTTCTGAAAGGCGATCCTTGGAGATTATATAATCAAACAGCTCTCCTCCAGGACAATACTGCAATGAGACAGAAAAAATGGTATCTGAAACAAAAATTGTGATCTACCAAGTAACCTTACACTTGTGAAGAAGCAGCCTTGGCCAGCCTTGTATAGTACACGGTCATTTTAGTTCTAATGCAGTAGTGCCCAGAGGTCCCCCAATCAGGAACAGGATATTATTGTGCTAGGTGCGATACAAAGAAGACCTGATCCCTGTCTGAAAGGGTAAACAGATTTTTGGTAATGACAACAGCAACATAACATGCAGTAGGAAGGTGGCAGAATTTGGGTATGCAATAAACTATGTGTACTTCTTAGTCATATTTTTTAAAAAAGTGAAAGAAAATATGAGTGAATATTGAACCACTTATTGTGAGCATTGCTGGAGCGATTTTTTAAGAGCAACTTGAATGAAGGAAGGATTAGTGATTGAACAAACCACAGTGGAGAGCATTTTATCTACCTGGGAGCAGTATGAAAATAGAAACTCTTGTGAGAAGCTGATGATAGAACACTGCATTTGGCATCAATGGCAGAAGAGAGGTGCAATAACACGAGGTCTGATATACATGCAGAGGTCGCATTAAGTAGGGCCTTGAAAGTGAGGACAAAGTTTGAACTGAAGCAACAGAGAAAGGTGAGCCAGTTGAAAGATTAAATCAGAATGGATTAGGATTATGCAGCTGCATTTCTTGTGGGGTCAGGGGGAGGCGTATGGATGTTGGATAGACTGGAGGGATGCGGTCATCTTAAATTGCCAGCTAGGTTCTTATTTCACTATATGGCTCTCTTGCTCTAGAGCAGAGCCGCAATTTCAGGCTGCACACACAGCAGGTGACTATTTGAATCCTTCCAAACATGTTGATTTAAATTTTGAGAGGCTTTTGTAGAGAATCTACAAGACAAGTTTTGAAAGTAACCTATTTTAAACTGGCGTCCCTTTTACAATGTCTGCCCTATTTGGTCAGCTGTACCGAGGGATTGCTGGGGACTCAAAGGTGAGCTTTTTAGCCATCCCATACAAAGACTGAATTATTAACATTAGATATTCCAGAAGCATCAACACTGTGAATCTAACCTCCAAGACCATGAATATCTTCTTGGATGTCTCTATCACATGGTATAGTCTGCAAATATGCTGGTGACTCAAGTTCTTCATTGCATCAATTTCTGTTTTAACACGAGGTAAATCCTCCTAAGAAATGAAAGCCAGTTATACAGTTGCTAAATATGGCTATTTCTACATCCTGTGCAGTGCTCCTACTGCAACTAATGACAATATGTTCACATGTATATAATTAAGGTCAACCCAGTATAAGGTTTGGTATAACTATAAGAGTTCAGAATTTGGTACACATGTCAGAGACACAGAAGTTTAATGTAATTGTTACAATGAAAAGTTTGACTTTTTCCCTGCAAAAGTTGTCAGGAAATTATTAGGTCTTAAATTGGAGCAAGTTTACGTTATTTTAAACTGTGAAATGAGTGTCTCATCAATGTCAGTGTCACCAAAAATAAGTGTTTTTGGAGGTTAATGAAGTTCTTGCAAGTTCTGCTGGTTCTAGAAAGACACTTCAGAAGAGTGGCTAACAATTCTATACATTACAAACATTTCATGAGTAAAAGTGGAGGCTGGCTCCCATTACAAAATGGAATCTCAAGCAGTATGCTACTTAGACTTACCCCCAAAGCCAATTTGTCCATGATTTTGATTGCAACTTTTTCACCTGTAAGGAGATGGCGACCTAGCTTCACCTTTGCAAAGCCACCTGAATTTAGAAGAGAGGCAGTAAGAATCCAAGATGAAAATTAATTTTCTCCTTGATAATCCTTTACTAGAGTCACACTACATGAGCAAGTCTTACAGTTTATAGAAAACTTTTCACAGCTAAAAAGTACTAAAGAGGATTTTTTCTGGATTAAAAAAAAATCTCAGAATTTTATTCAGCAAGATTAGCATGTGAAATCTGATCTCTAGACTAGTTGCTACCATAGCACTCTGCTTTTGATTTGGATGTGAAGCTGAAACATTAAGCATAAGTTTTAACTATTTTACTCTAAAAGATAAGAAATGTACCTGTCCCAACTGTTTCATATAATTCATAGTACTTGAGAATTTCCTCATAGTCATCTACACCCATGTTGAGATAGGCAAAGTTTAGCAGTACTTCTGAAATCCTGGCAATGACATAGGAGAACATGATCAGTTATGTTTTAAGATCTCTACCTAAGAAACACTTATGTTAACAAAATATTAGTCAAAAATGTAAAACTTGAAACTTAATATTCACTGAAGACACAATCTACCTGAAAATCTGCTTCAACAGCCAGTTTCTGTATGCCTAGAACATGCTGAAGTTATAATCTAGTGAGTTTACAGTTAGAGTCTATTTCCACATCATCATATCAAATGTCAGTACCCAAGAGATGAATATTACTTCTGCCATCTAACCAAGTTACAAACTGAAGTGCTCATCTGCTCCGATATGTGGCTTTCCTTTCATCTCATTAACGGCACTGACACTTGACCTCCCCCATCAAGACTAATTGATATTACTGAACATTTTAATTTATTCAGAATAAGAAAATTTGGCTGGTGTTTACTGATTATTGTAAAATTAGAATTTCTGCACTTACTCTGTAGCCCAGTGAAAAGTTTCAGATTTCAATCACGTGCAGAGGTCAGCACTCCAGTTTCCTAACTACACTGCATCACTTACAACAAACAGCAGTATTTCTGTAATAGTGCCAGCTTCCCCTTCCTGATCAGGCTAGTCCAACTGGAGTGAAGGATATTGTAACAGTTGCTATGCCAGGCCACTCACCACAGTTATGCCCATCACAATAGGATCATAAGAGCACACATACCTGGGTCACAAAACCCTCAAATTTACCTTGGCCCTAGAGGCACAGACCTTGCCTTAGTCTAGGCTAGGAAATAGGTCAAGACCCAAGCTAAGGCTAAAATTTAGTCACAGAGGTGACAGAAGTCATGGAATCTGTGACTTCCAGTGACCACCATGACTTCAGTGGTGGGGAGCTGCAGGGTCCTCCCAGTCCACCATTCCAAGCCACCACAGGGGAACCCCTGCTGCCTCAGGGGTAGGGGTACCCTGCAGCCACCAGCTGCTGCAGGCAGCTCCTAGCCCCTGCGCAGATGCCACCCTTCAGGCAGTGTGAGGATCCTCAGAGCCCCATATTGTCCCAGATATTTTTAGTAAAAGTCAAACAGGTCACAGATTCTGTTAATTTTTCTTTTTTGCCCATGAACTGTCTGACACTTTTACTAAAAATATCCATGACAAAAATCTTAGCCTTACTCATAGCTGACATCAGGTTGGCAACTGCAATATCACCCTTGATGCAGACTGGTGTTAACACAGGAGCTAGTCAGGGTCAAAGCTGCTTCCATCGGCATAGCCACACTACATGTTTTACTCAGAGTTAATGGCTTGCCAGGTAATCAAGTCAGCCATCAGATTTACATAGGTTCATCTGGTCACTCCACTCACATTTGTTCCAGGACACAGGGTTGGTGCTTTACCATAGGCTAAACTCCAGAATAAACATTTAGGCAGCATCCAGAGTAGCCTTCATACATCTATTGCTACTGTGAATTCACTGGCAATCAATTAACACCAGGTAAAACCTCTCTGCAGCGTTGCCAACTCTTCGGCTTTTCTCCCAACCTGTATGCTAGTTGGTGGCTGTTCTCCAAGCGCCAGCTCCGGGAGTCCTGTGATGACAGGAGCCTCAGCTTGCATTTAAGCCTTTTTAAGCCCTTTTGGAGAGGAGCCCTATCGGCTCAGGCACCATTTATCACCCCAGAGCCCAAACCACCGTCACGCACCTGACCGGGGATTATTGAGCATTTGCGGATGGCAGTGGCAGAGCCCCGAGCCCCCCCGGGGCCTGGAGGGAGGGAGACTACAGCGAACCCCCAGCACGGGGCCAGCTGATGGGAGGAGCGATAGGAGGGGCCCGGGAGCGCGGGATGGGGGCAGCGGAGCGTGGGGGGCCGCACTGAACCCCCGATCCCAGCTTGTCCCTCGGGCGCCGCCCCCGCAGAACTCCAGCCCCGGGCCGCGCTCACCTGCCCGGCGCGAGGGGTCTCTAGGCAACGCGGCGCTTCCGAGGCCGAAAACACCGAGCGCGAGCCACAGCAGCGGCTGCTGCTTCCAACGTTTAAATTTCCCTGCAAACCCAGCCTCTTCCGGCCTCGGCGGCGGCCGACCAATCAGGTCGAAGAGGCGTCACGGAAGGGGCGGGATGTGTTGGGGAGCAACATGGGAGGAGGGTCGGGGTGCCGGTGTGGGCTGAGCTGGGCGCCATGTTTGGAGTGGCTTTTACCCCGCCTCCTGAGTCCTGGCTACAGTTGCCTTAGAGGCTCGGCCTTATCCCTGTGGTTGAGTCGGACGCACGTGTCCTGAACGGGTGGCAGGGCCCAGTGAGCGGGCCGGCTCTGCAGAGCAGTTATTTACTCCTCCCACCCCAGGGTCCCCCCCCGCCCGCAGGGAAGTCACAGGGAGAACCAGGGTTTCTAAATTTCTACTTGCATAAAACTGAACACCTTAGCCCCGCCCCTACCCTTCCCCTCCTCAGACGCCCCGCCCCTTCCCTGAGGCCACGCCCTACTCACTCCATCCCCCTCCCTCTGTTGCTCACTCTGCCCACCCTCCCTCACTCCCCCATGTTCACTGGGCTTGGGCTGGCTCAGGGGGTTGGGATGCTGGAGGGGATGCAGGCACCAACAGTGGGTATGGGCTCCAGGGTGGGGCCAGAAATGAGGGGTTCAGGGTGTAGGAGGGGACTCTGGGCTGGGGGTGTTGGCTCTGGGGATGAGGGGTTTGGGGCGCAGGAGGGGGCTCCAGGCTGGGAGGTGGAGCCAAGGGATTTGGAGTATGGGAGGGGGCTGGAGTTCAGGGTGTAGGAGGGGGCTCTGGGCAGGGGTTTGGGTGGGGGGGTGAGCAGGGCTGGCTTTATTAACTGTGGGGTCCTATTTGAATATCCAGCAGCGGTCTGGGGTTTTGGCGGCACTTCAGCCAATGGGAGCTGCTGAGCCGGTGCTTGGGGTGGGGGCAGCATGCAGAACCCCCAGCTGCCCCTATGTGTAGGGGGTGGGGGTGGGGGGAGGGAACATGCCGACTGCCTCCAGGAGCCATGTGGAGCCAGGGCAGGAAGGGAGCCTGTCAGCCCCACTACACCCTTTTTCGACTGGGTGCTCGGGTCCAAAACTGGACACCTTGCAACTCTAAGTCCAGACATGGGGCTAGGCTATGTGCTGGCTCAGCTATGTCACCCCTGGCACAGCCCCACACTGAGCCGGCCTAGCACAGTGCTGCCTTCCCTAGCACAACCCCGCAGCATTGGCTCCTGCCTAAGAGCCGCCCATAGCTGTCACTACACACTTCCATGGCTTCTCCACCATTACTTCTCTATGCAAAAA
Organism: Gopherus flavomarginatus; assembly: GCF_025201925.1. Lineage (NCBI taxonomy): Eukaryota > Metazoa > Chordata > Testudines > Testudinidae > Gopherus > Gopherus flavomarginatus. Next base: position 126,609,596 of record NC_066619.1, read on the forward strand.
GGAAGAAACGGTTTATACTCATTTTAATTTTTTTTCTCTGGAAAAAAAATGCGCCTTCCTGTCAGCAGTTTCCCAAAGAGAATGAGGAAGTTCCATCACATGGGATATTAAAAACAAACTGCTTTGATTCTGTGAGCAGATGCCTTGGCCCAGTATAGCAAGTCCTTTTCTTTAATGCTGTATCACATGTCAAGCTCGGGGCAAGATCCACAGCTGATGTAATGTGGATTCATACCAGATGTGAATTTGGCCCCTCACCTAATGTGCTATCCACTATCCTAGCTAGATCTTTCTGTGTGTTATTGCTTGTCAGCTGTCTCCTTCTCATTACATGGATTATTTACTCTGGATTATTTTTCCTGAAATTGATCAGCTTGTATTTTTGTAGGCTGAGTGTTCATGTGATAATTCTTTCTCATTCTTCCTATCTCTTTCTAGATTCATGTTTATGTTCCTGCTGTACTCCAGAGATTTAACAAGATTTCTAGTAACTCTTATCTATTCACAAATACTACAGGAACTTCTGCCATGAGAACATCACATGATACTGATTATTGCCATTTTGGCATTCAAAAGAGGAGACTTTTTATAGGATGCATGCAGATATTTAAATTGCACAGCCTATAGTAAATATTTCACCTAAAACATTGACATTGTTCCTAAATTGTTGTGCAGCAGTTAATTATAGTAGGTTTGAACATAGAAACAGAATCCAAATGTTGTTAATTAGGAAGACCATGGTTGCTATTAATGCAGTTTTAGTTATGAGCAGAATGTAATGATTCCATAATGAATAGGTAGCTTAGGTTTATGGAGACTGGGCCATGTTAAAAAGAAACCAATCAAATGTGTCTATCTTAGAACGTTTTAGGAACAATTACAAAATTAGTGCACGAGAATGCAGTAAATGTCATGTATTTGATGTTTAGTAAACCATTTGATATCGTGTCTCACAAAATCTCACTTGAAAAAATAATCCAAACTGGCATGCTACGAATACTTTCATATGGACTGAAAGGTAAAAGACTGCCAACAAAGGGGAATGGTAGACAAAGATGTATTGAATTGGTGGGAAGTGTCCGGCAGGTCCTGCAAGGAGTGATGTTAGGCTCTATCTTATTCAATAAATGTACTGATGACCTCAGAGAGGGAATAGCTAATAACATATGCAGATCCTGTTAAATTGGAAGGAATTGCCAACGCTCATTAGGATAGGAAAATAATACAAAAGTTGCTCTTCAGAAATAGGGTAAAAAATGACAACATGAAATTGCACTTGGGAAAAAACAAACTAACACAGCCAGGGAAAAAATAATCTAGAACACCTTGACTGCAGTGCAGGCACAGTGGAGAGACTTGTGAAGCAGTGATACTGAAAGAGACAGGCTAAACTTTTTAAAACCACATGGGAGATTTGGATGCCCAGTAATTTCAGTGGGTACTGGGCAGCCAGGTCCCTTAGGTGGCTTTGAAGACCTCAGCCCGAGTGAACAAGAAATTAGACATGAGTTCGCAAAGCAATATGGCTGCCAAAAAGGTCAATACAGTTTTGAGCTTCATAGGCAGAAGATGAGAATCCAGCCACAGTATAGGGAGGCAATTCCTTCTCTCCACAGGGCTCTGGTGAGATCATATAGAATATTGCGTTCAATTTGAGCATCATGAGTCTGGAAGGATACCAAGAAGTTGAAGGGAATTCAAAGAAGAGCATAAAAAGCTCAAGGGCTGGAGAGATGATTTAAGAGGAAAGATTAGGAGAGAGAAATCAGTGCAGCTTGGCTATGGGTATGGATATGCGTGAGAGGAACAAAACAGAAGTCTACACAGCAGTATGATGGATGTAAACATCCAGGACAGAGAGCAGGTATTTACTGTGGTATTCAGGGGTATAATTAGGAGCAAAGGGGTGTCTTAGGACTGGTTTCCACTACCACCTAAGGTGATGTAACTTACAGTGCTCAGGTTGTGAAAACAACCCCCCCCCAGTGACATAAGTTACATCCACTTAAAGTGGTGTCCACAGCGCACAATATCGGTGGGAGATGCTCTCCCACTGACGTAGCTTTCGCCTCTCGCAGACGTAGAGTAATTGTGCTGACAAGAGAGGGCTCTGCTGAAGACGCACTACCATGGCGCAACTACTTCGGTGCAGCTGCACCCAGAGCCGTCCATAGGACAGACCAAGGCAACCACCCCAGGCCCTGCGCTTTGGGGGACCCAATGCTTCATGGAGACATGGGATCCAGTGCAGCCTGGGGGGGCTAGCAGGGGGCCTGGCATCAGCAAGTGACCCAGACCCAGCCCGCCCCATTCCACTCCACCCCACCAGCTCCCAGCGTCGCTAAGGGGAGGGGGAGGAAGCCGGAAAGAGGTGGGGTGAGGGAAGGGACTTGGGGTGGAATGGGGGCAGGGAGGGGTCGGAGCAAGGGTGGAAAGAGGTGGGACGGGAGCTTAGGGGAAGGGGTAGAGTTGGGGCCATGGCCTGAGATGGAGGTGTGGGTTGTCCTGGGCCCCGCACTTGTCTAAGGATGGCCCTGGCTGTGCCAATGTAGCGTGGTAGTGTATCATAGGAGATTAAGGTTGGAAAAGACCTCAGGAGGTCATCTAGTCCAACCCCCTGCTCAAAGCAGGACCAACCCCAACTAAGTGTAAACTTGACCTACGTGGATAGAGCATCTGCCTGGGACTCAGAAGACCAAGATTCATTCCTCAGCTTAGCCATTGCCAGGCTGTATGACCTTTGCAAGTCATGCCCCCTCTCTGTGCCTCAGTTTCCTCATCTGAAAAATGGGCACAAAGATGCTGACCTCCTTTAGAGAGTGCTATGTAAGCACCAGATATTAGTAGACTGAATATCAAGGAAATCTTGATGGTGACATATATTAGGCTGTGGCATATTCTACCAAGGAAAGAAGTGGAAACTTTGTCCTTCGGGATTTCTAAAGCTAGACTGGAAAAAACACTCTAAAATGTCCTCCAGGTAACAGTCCTCTCCTGGCAGGGAGATGGACAGAATGATCACATAGATAAGGCACAAATATTAAAGGCCATTCTCTACATTAAAGAAAAATAACCTCATTTGATCCCACAGAGTAGGGCTTGAACAGTAGTTCTGTACATGGAGGTGATCTTCCCCCATATGGAATAATATCCTAAGATTCTAAGAGAAGTATTTCTTTCCCCTCAGTGTTGCCAGTCTGGATTGTTCAACAATTGTGAATCAGGCCTTGAAACACACAGGAGTTTAAAAAGTAAGAGAGGTTGGGGTTTCTTAATTTGCCGTCTGGTTTTGGAGGCTTGGGGGGTTGCATTTTCTAGCATTTCCCAACATTCGTAAGGGCTAGAAATGTCCTGTAAAGAAAGAAAGAAAGCTGAGAGACTCCTGCAATCACAGGGCTCCAGGAGCTGAGGCTTAAATTAAAACAAGACTTGTGATAAAATTATGAGTGTAGGCAACACTGTGAATCCCTAGTTTTGTTTTGGAGGTTCCATCTGTGTTTATAAAGTTAAAAAGAAACAAAATTGCCATGTGTGACTGTTGCGACAGTGTGTGTCCTTTTGGCTCTTGATTGTGCTGAGTGCTGCCTTTGTTTCTCATTAAAATCACCTCCTAAATATGTCTAGACTCCGTAGTTTACAAAATATTAGGGAAAAAAGGCTTCTTTGTGCTAAGAAAATCATGGCAAAGCTGGAGATCCCCTAATGCAGTCTGCTTGCTGTGTAGTTTGTTTACCATAAATAACAGATATCAGGCCTGGTTCTGCAATCCTTACTCACATGAGAAACCCTTACCCACACTATAAATCGTCCCTGTGAAATCAGTTGCAGCAATCACATACTTATGGGAATAAGGGTCGCAGATTCAGGCTAGTTATTTTAAAACTATATTGTGTACATGAATAGGTCAGTGCTGGGCAGCGCTTTCATTGGTAGGAAAGATACTAAAAGTGGTGAATTGGATCCAATGTTACTTGTCAGGTTTCACAATAATCCATCTGAATAAGAGGCTCTAGTTTTCTCTTTAAAATGTGATTTTTGAGAATAAGCCAGTTTCAAATTGGGGTTTTAAAGGAAACCAGAAATTTTTCAGCCTCTCAGAGCAGCTGCACAGTTGTTCAAACTGCTGGCTGCTAGTTGATGGCACCTGTCTAAAATATGTAATATGAGGAATTGACCTGATTTGATATTTGCAAAAAAAGATGCAAATGTGTTAAAGTGAGAAATGAAAACTATTTTTTCCTTTTTGCATGGATCCTTACCTGACAAAATAGCTTTCCTCATTCCTATCCTCACAATTCCTGCCTTGTAATAAGGCTTAACAAAAATTGATTTTTAATAATAATTTTGATGAATAATTATCAGTGTTTATATTTAAGCATAATATAAGATTATCTATTTAAATATTCACAGTTGCACAGAATTATGGGAGCATCAGACAATAATTGTTTAATGACAATAGATGTTCAGATTCAAAAAGTTAAAGTTTTATAACCATTAAAACACAAATTGTCAAAGTAAAGTAAATAGCCCTACATCAAACTCTAATACATCCACAAGAAGCATTTTTCTTACTTTGCCTACCGGTAAATTTTGATAAGTATTGATAGAAATATTTTTGTTGGTTTGTATGTAAGTTGAAATCAATGTTTACCAACATTTATTGATAAAAATCAAATCCCTTCAAGCCTACTTATACTTAAATAAAATAAATGTGGCAAAGTACCTGTTTCTCCTCTGCTGGCTCAGTCCCCTTTTTCCTTGGAGACACAGGCTTGGGCAAAGTAAAGTCCTTCCTAGTCGCGCAGGGTCTGGCTGATCCTTTTCTCAGGCAGTTCCTTACTCTGTTTTTCTCCCCTTTGGGGAAAAGTGCAAGTCTTCCTGGCTGGAAAAGTTCAGAGTCTTGCTGCATCTACTCACTGGCAGCTTCTCTACTCCCCCCCCCCCTGCTTCCCTGCCAGGGAGGGTTTAAAAAGGTCTTCAGCAATTTGGGCCAGCTGAACCTAATTAGTTCCCTGGCAACCCCTGTTCCAGCTGAACCTTATTTCTCCATGGCTATCTCCCCTCAATGAATAGGGAGAGGCCTTTTAGCCCCTCTGGGACTAATTACTATCCCTCCTTTGGCAGCTATTTGTCCTGGGTTTGCCACATATCTCTCCCCGCGCCCCCGCTCAACACTGTGGGGTTGGACTACTTGGGTCGGAAAGCAGTGCACCCTCAACAGGCCATCCGCATTGCCATGTTGGGTTCCAGACCTATGTCGTACTGTGAAATGGAAGGGTTGAAGCGACAGAAACCATCTTGTTACTCTTGCATTTTTGTCCTTGTTTTGGTGCATCCACTGCAAAGGGGCATGGTCCATGACCAGGGTAAACCTCCGTCCAAGTAGATAGTAGCGGAGGCTTTCTATGGTCCATTTTACTGCCAGGCATTCCTTCTCCACTATGGCGTATTTCCGTTCCCTAGGTAGGAGCTTCCTACTGAGGAAAAGGACGGGGTGTTCGTCATCTCCGACCATTTGTGAAAGCACCGCCCCCAGCCCTACTTCAGAGGTGTCCATTTGTAGGATAAACTCCTTCCCCCAGTCTGGGGCTACTAGTACGGGGTCTGTGCAGAGAGCCGTCCTCAGAACTGCAAAAGCGGCTTCGGCTGCCGCAGACCATTTTACTATGTCTGGGCCCCGAGCTTTGGTTAGGTCCGTTAATGGGCACGCCCTGGTGGCCAAGTGAGGAATGAACCATTTATAGTACCCCACTAATCCCAGAAATGCTCTGACCTGTTTTTTCCGGAGTGGTTGGGGCCACTTCTGTATAGCTTCTAACTTGTTGAGCTGGGGCTTCATCACGCCCCTCCCCACTATATACCCAAGGTACTTGGCCTCAGCTAACCCAGTCGAACATTTGGAGGGATTTGCAGTTAGGTCTGCCTTCCTCATGGTGTCTAGGACTGCTTCTACCTTCTCCATGTGCGTCTCCCAGTTGGGGCTATATATGATGACGTCATCAAGATAGGCAGCCGCGTACTTTCCATGGGGTCGTAACAGTTTGTCCATTAGCTATTGGAAAGTAGTGGGGGCCCCATGCAACCCAAAGGGGAGAACAGTATACTGATATAGTCCTTCTGGAGTTGCGAAGGCCGTCTTCTCCTTGTCAGCCTTAGCCAGGGGGATCTGCCAATAGCACTTAGTAAGGTCAAGGGTAGACATAAACCGTGCCTTTCCCAGTCTGTCAATCAGTTCATCTATTCTGGGTATAGGGTATGCGTCAAATTGGGACATCTCATTCAGCTTGCGGAAGTCATTGCAGAACCTCATACTGCCATCTGGCTTAGGCACTAAAACCACGGAACTGGACCATTGACTATGAGATTCTTCGATGACTCCTAAGGCCAGCATCTTCCTGACCTGTTTCCTAATCTCCTCTCTCTTGGCCTCCGGGATACGGTATGGCTTGACGTTCACCTTCACTCCAGGCTCTGTGAAGGTGTGATGGTGAATGTCAGTAGTCCTGCCTGGCTTTTTTGGAGAACACATCTTGGCTGCGTTTGATCAGGCTGATCACTTCTGATCATTGTTCTGGAGTCAACTCCGGAGATATTCCCACCAGGTTGGGCTGATTGACTTTCGGGGACGGTGCCCCCAGTGCAACCACTGGAGCTTCTCTATCCTGCCAAGGTTTCAGCAGATTTATATGGTAGATCTGCTCCAGCTTCCGGTGACCTGGCTGCCGGACCTTATAGTCGACTTCTCCTATAGCTTCTATTACCTCATATGGCCCCTGCCACCTGGCCAGGAGCTTGCTCTCCACTGTGGATATGAGCACCATCACCCGGTCCCCTACCTGGAACTTCTGGGTCATTGCTTGACGATTGTAATAAGTCCGTTGTGTCCCCTGGGCCTTCTCCATATGTTCGCGCACAAGGGGAGTGACTCGGGCTATTTGGTCTTTCATCTGCAGCACATGTTCCACAACGTTTCTCCCCGGGTTCGGCTGTTCTTCCCAGTCCCTTTTAGCCAGGTCCAGTATGCCCCTGGGGTGTCGACCATATAACAGCTCGAAGAGGGAGAATCCAGTGGAAGCTTGAGAGACTTCCCGTACAGCAAACAGTACATAAGGCAGCAGGGCATCCCAGTCTTTCCCGTCACGACTAATCACCTTCCGTAACATATTTTTCAATGTCCTATTGAAACGCTCGATGAGGCCATCGGTCTGGGGATGGTAGACCGATGTTCTAAGGGTCCATATGTGGAGCATGGTACATAAGTCCTTCATCAGTTTAAACACAAAGGGGGTCCCTTGGTCCGTCAGGATCTCCTTAGGTATTCCTACTCTGGAAAAAATCTGGACTAACTCTTTGGCTATGGTCTTGGACATGGTATTCCGTAGGGGAATGGCCTCAGGGTATCGGGTGGCATAATCTAGTACTACCAGGATGTACTGATGGCCGCTGGCTGACTTCTCCAGTGGCCCTACTGTGTCCATAGCTATGCGCTCAAATGGAACCTCAATAATTGGCTGAGGTACCAGAGGGGCCCTTAAGCATGGTCGGGGCCCATGTATTTGGCATTCCGGACAGGAGGTACAATATCGCCGGATGGCCGCATAAATGCCAGGCCAAAAAAAACCTCTGTAAAATCCGATCGAGGGTCTTATCTACCCCTAGATGGGCCCGGAACAGATGACTGTGGGCCAGATCAATTACCTCTCTCTGATGCTTCCGGGGGACCAAGAATTGTTCTATGACTTGCTCTTGGATGCGGACTACTCTATATAACAGATCCTTCTTAATCATATAATACGGCCCTGGGCCCTTAACTCTCCCCTCCACTGGGACCCCATTTACCTCGACTACTTCCTTATGAATATTGTGGTATATGGGATCATTGGCCTGATCCTGACCAAAATTCCCCTGTGCAGTCCCTATTTGTCCAAATTCGGGGGGAGTCTACCTCCGTCTCTCCCTTGGGGAGAGCCCCTGGGGAACCAGGTCCAATGATAGGGTTGTTGATGGCCGACCCAGTCCCACTGTCAGCTGAGCCCCTTCTTTCCCCTGCCAGTGTAGCCTTCAGGTACTGGGTCAGGATCCTCGTCCCCCTCCTTTTATCTGCCCTTTGTTCCCTCCGAGTCCTCCTGGTCTTCCCTGGTGGGGAGAACAAATTCTGGCTAAACTCATGGAAGGCGGGGGAATGGTCACCTCTCTGGGCCACACCTTGGGTCCCAGGGTCATTATTTTCTTCTACCTCGTCCCCAGGGAGTAGACCATCAAACCCCGGGAAGTCTCATCCGATAAGGACAGGGTAGGGGAGTTTCGGAACTACTCCCACCATCATCTTAGTGGGGTTTCCGAGAACTTCTATGCTTACGGGGATGGTCGGATAATAGTTGACATCCCCATGCACACAGGATATTCCTGAGCATTTGGCCTGGGATAGTTGGCCCGGCCTGACCAGCTTCCCTGAGACTAATGTGATTGCACTTCCAGAGTCTATCAATGCTGTGGTCTCTATACCGTTCATCTTAACGGGCCTAGTGTATCTATGAGGGACCATCGCAACCCCGACTAGACTTATTAGCTTGCATAGTCCCCCTATATCTCCCAGTTCACCTTGCATAGGCTCCCCTAGATTTTGGCATTGGGCAGCAATATGCCCTAGTTCGCCACAGGCATAACATCGGTACCCTGCTCAGGGCAGCCCCCTATTTTTCGGGCTGCTGGGATTTATCCCCCAAGTCCTTCTCCCCCAGTCCTCCAGTCTCTCCGGGACTGCCGGCTGCTCTTCCGCCTCCTTCCTCCCCTCCATCTTCCGGCCTGGCACTAAGGTAAACTGGGGCCTCGGTACAGAGGCTGGTCTCCAATTCTGGTGCCTTCCTCCCCCGGTGGTCTGAGAAAGTTCTTGGGCTGCTGAGTGTCTCTCTACGAGAGCAACTAGTTTGTCATAAGAGGAGGGATCATTTTGGCAGACCCATCCTTGTATATCCGGCGGCAACCCCCTCATGTACCTGTCCAATACCAGGATTTCCACCACCTTCTCCGGCCCGTGGGTCTCGGGGCGGAGCCACTTCCGAGCAAGGTGTATCAAGTCAAATAGCTGGGACCTTGGTGCTTTGTCATCCCAGTACTTCCACTTGTGGAAGCGCTGGGCCCTTATGGCTGGCGTCACGACTGCCCTTGCCAGGATTTCTGCCTTCAGCTGAGGGTAATCCATAGCTGCTTCTGGGGTCATGTCAAAGTAGGCTTTCTGGGCCTCCCCACCCAGGAATGGAGCCAGGAAGCCTGCCCACTGGTCTTAGGGCCAGGCCTCCCGCAGTGCCGTCCTCTCGAATGCAAGGAGATATGCCTCTATATCATCATCTGTTGTCATTTTCTGTAAATAGTTGCTCGCCCATAGCAGCTGGGTCCCCTGGGCCCCATGCGTCAGCGTGGTCAAGGCTTTCAACTGATTCACCACTTCATTCAGGGTGGCTCGATCTTGGGCCACCTGGCTCATCAGCAGCTGGTTTGTCTCCTGCTGGACACGTATGGACCCTTGTTGGGCCGCTGCCTGTACTCTGGTAGCCTCTTGTTGAGCTGCAGTGGCCTGTATTAACGCCTTCACTACATCCTCCATTTTTTATTTTATTTTTTTGTGATTTTACCTTACCCTGAGATGGCTTGCAACGAAGCCTCACTCACTATGACATCCCACTTCTGACACCATGTGTGGCAAAGTGCCTGTTTCTCCTTTGCTGGCTCAGTCCCCTTTTTCCTTGGAGACACAGGCTTGGGCAAAGTAAAGTCCTTCCCGGTCACGCAGGGTCTGGCTGATCCTTTTCTCAGGCAGTCCCTTGCTCTGTTTTTCTCCCCTTCGGGGAAGAGTGCAAATCTTCCTGGCTGGAAGAGTTCAGAGTCTTGCTGCTGTCATAAACAGATAGCTAAGGGTTAATGTCTCTTTCACCTGAAGCACCTGACCAGAGGACCAATCAGAAAACCGGATTTTTTCAACTCTGGGTGGAGGGAAGTTTGTGTCTGAGTCTTTTGTCTGTCTGCCTGCTTTCTCTGAGCTTTTGGAGAAGTAGTTTCTACTTTCTAGTCTTCTGTTTCTAAGTGTAAGGACAAAGAGATCAGATAGTAAGTTCTATGGTTTCTTTTCTTTGGTATTTGCATGAATATAAGTGCTGGAGTGCTTTGATTTGTATTCTTTTTGAATAAGGCTGTTTATTCAATATTGTTTTAAGCAATTGACCCTGTATTTTGTCATCTTAATACAGAGAGACCATTTGTATGTATTTTTCCTTTCTTTTTTATATAAAGCTTTCTTTTAAGACCTGTTGAAGTTTTCTTTACTGGGAAATTTCAGGGAAATTGAGTCTGTACTCACCAGGGAATTGGTGGGAGGAAGAAATCGGGGAGATCTGTGTGTTGGATTTGCTAGCCTGATTTTGCATTCCCTCTGGGGGAATAGGAAAGTGCTTTTGGTTTCCAGGACTGGGAACGGAGAGGGGGAGTCACTCTGTTTGGATTCACAGAGCTTGTGTCTGTGTATCTCTCCAGGAGCACCTGGAGGGGGGAAGGGAAAAAGGATTATTTCCCTTGGTTGTGAGACTCAAGGGATTTGGGTCTTGGGGTCCCCAGGGAAGGTTTTTCAGGGGGACCAGAGTGCCCCAAAACACTCTAAATTTTTGGGTGGTGGCAGCAGGTACCAGGTCCAAGCTGGTAACTAAGCTTGGAGGTTTTCATGCTAACCCCCATATTTTGGACGCTAAGGTCCAAATCTGGGACTAAGGTTATGACAGCTGCACCTACTCGCTGGCAGCTTCTCTGCTTCTCTCACTCCCCCCCTGCTTCCCTACCAGGGAGGCTTTAAAAAGGTCTCCAGCAATTTGGGCCAGCTGAACTTAATTAGTTCCCTGGCAACTCCTGTTCCAGCTGAACCTTATTTCTCCATGGCTATGTCCCCTCAATGAATAGGGAGAGGCCTTTTAGCCCCTCTGGGACAAATTACGATCCCTCCTTTGGTAGCTATTTGTCCTGGGTTTGCCACATAAAATAAAATAAAATAAAATAAAATAATCATCTTTCATTTGATGCTTTAAAATGTGAGCATCCTTCTGCAAACATCAAATGAAGATTGATTCCTTTTTTTTCTTTTTCTTTTTTGATGTGTAGGTAAAGGGTTGTAGCAGTAAGGATATGGAAAAGACCAGAAAGGATGAGACAACAGAGTCATAGAAGTTAAGACCAGAAGGGCCCACCCGATCATTCAGTCTGACCTCCTGTGTATCACAGACTGTCAACACCACCCAGCATCTGCACACTAATGTAGACCAAAGTATTACAACCCTGGGGAGGTTATGCTGTTGTATGCCCCAGGCAGAGAATAGGAGGGAGGAAGATGCACCCATGCCCCAGGCCCCTGTAATGGTAAGGAACTGATTAAAGTGAGGTACACCCAATTGATCTTGGCATGTGACCTGCACCCCATACTGCAGAGGAAGGCAAAAAAACAAATAAACCTCAGAGGTCACTGCCATTCTAACCTGGAGAAAATTCTTTCCCAAGCCCACATAAGGTGGTCAGTTAGACCCTGAGCATGTGAGCAAGAACGAGCCAACCAAGAGAGAGAATGCTCTGTACCACCTCGGAGTTCTGGCCCATCCAATGTCCCATCTCCAGCTGTGGACATCTCTGATGCGTCAGAGGAAGAAGCCAAAAAAAAAACCCACCACACAGAATACATCGGGAGTGGAGGGAATCCCTTCCTGACCCCTGCAGTTGACCGGCGGAAGCCCTAACAAGCAAAGAAAATGTGAGAGGAAGAGTGACCCTTCATGCGGTGGTTTTTACCACCACTATTTCAAAATGAATCTTGATTTTTCACCTTCCCTGGGGAAATGTGTGCATAATAATGTGGCCATATAGATAAGATGATATTGCCTTTTAGCTTCCTGAAATTTGTGTTTCATGGCCTCACAGATTAGACTTTGAAGCTGTATTCACAATCCTGCCTTGGTTTCCTTTTTTGTCCAGAGAGTGTATTTATACAGTCTGTATTTTTGCTATCAGGAGAGCCGGATGATAATAAAAGTGCAGGTACGTACGTGAGAGCCCCAGATCATTTCAGTGCATTGGAAAGTGCCAAGTGCAGCATTGGCTGTTGTGAAACTGCACTCGAGTGGTTAAATCCTCCCGTGTGCCAGGCTCAGGCCCTTAGGCATGGTAGCTGAGGGTCTGACATGGGCTAAGGGGAAGAAATCTTTCTGCCTTCACCATGGAGTGGTAGCAGAGCCACTGTCTGGCACCATCTGCCACTCCTTCCTTGCTCTGCATACATACAGGGCATTATAGGGCTTCTCATTTTCAGTTTTACCCCCAATAAACGCTTAAAATATCCTGACACAAACACTATGAAATCAATGTTTATCCAAAAAACACCAGAAATAGTTACTTGTATCTAAGGGCTTGTCTACAGAGAGCAGTAATGTAAACTATGGGGCATGAGTTCTAAAGCTTGCTGACATGTTGTGTATTAATTGATCCATGTAGTCCCTGATGTTGCCCCCTAAAGGTTCCCTAGTGCGCTGCCACACTGTGCTGTTTGAAAAAATACTACATTAAAGCATACAAGGGAACTTTACAAAGCAATTACTCATTACAGTATGTACTTACTCTAATAAGTAATGTCTATCATATACAGCACTCATAGAGTCATAGACTTTAAGGTCAGAAGAGACCATCATTATCATCTAGTCTGACCTGCTGCACATTGCAGGCCACAGAACCTCACCCACGTATGCCTGTAACAGACCCTGGCCTCTGGCTGAGTTACTGAAGTCCTCAAATCATGGTTTAAAGACTTCAAGTTACAGAGAGTCCACCATTTACACTAGTTTAAACCTGTACCTTCCATGTAAATTCAATAGCAAAAGTAAAATCCCTAGTAGATGTCCTGGAGTCTCTGGCACTTTGCCCTTTTTGGGGTCAAAACCGCTAACAGTAGGTTTGTGGGGGTTCCAGGAGGGTGGGGGCTTGAATTTTGAGCATCACTTATGGTAGAAAAAAGAGGAAGGCCTTGCAAAGTCTCTGAAAGGTGGTTAGACTCAGGATTCTCCTGTTCCATAGCCAGATCCTTGACAGAAAATGCTTTGTCCCCCAGTTCCCAGATGCTGCCTCCTCCTCCTTTGTGACCTGCATTGTCCCAGAGAAGTGCAGCTTTGTTGTTTCAGAGACTGAATTTTGGTCTTTGATGTAGCTAGGCCTTGATCCATTAATTGCTTTGAAAATTAGGACCAAGGCATTGAACTGACTGAGAGCAAGTAGAGGGACTTGAGCAGAAGCCTCATGTGCTCACAGGAGCCAAGGACGCTGTACTCTGTACCAGCTAGAGCCTGTGCATCATCTTCACAATGAACACAAAAACAAAACCCGATCACCCTCAGAACACCCAACTCCCCGCTCTCCAACATGTCTGGCCTCTCTCGCCCGGACGAGGCAGTCCATGTCTTGCAGCAAACCCTGATGGGCAATAGATTTGGGCTGTGTCCTGCAAGCCGGTCCCACAGCTGAGAGCCTGTCACAGAAAACGTTCTACCGCCAGGCCGCTTTCTTAATCGAGGGGCATCCAACTCGAGAGCCTCCGCTGACTGCAGCTGTGGCAGTATAGCAGGCAGAGCGAGGCGGCTTCTCAAGGCCCCATCCCTCGTAGGGCTTTATAGATCAAAACCAGCACCTTAAATTCAATACGGAAACGGAAAGGCAGCCACTGCAGAACATGGAGCAAAGACGTGTGCTGCATATGCTTGGTAGACAGGCTGCTGCCATCAGCTTCTGACGTAAGGTGTACCCTCACATATAAAGCATTGCAGTAGTCCAGTCTCGAGGTGACATATGTCTGAATCGTGGTTGTGAGGTCCCCACATGTGAAAGAAATGGTTGCAATCTCTTTGTTGTGTATTTGGTTGTCATGGTTTTTGTTCATATGGCAACTGAGTTAGATTATTAGGGGATAGCTCAGCCAGCTTCGGCCGGTTAGGTGAGCTCTGTGTCTGTAAATAAATAAATGGTAGTTTTGTTAGCTGTCTGCTCTCTGGCCTCAAGTGATTTCTTCCTAAACCGGCTGCCCCCAAGGATATAACACTCTTGGCCAGCCACAAATGATCAAAAGCGCTCCTGGACGCTGCTGCTATGTGCCAGCAGCAGTGGGAGATCTAATATGACCCCCAGATTGCAAACGCAGGTACCAAATGGTGGGCACATGCCCTCAAAGGGGAGAGATCAACATCACTATTCTAGCCTTGATGCATGTGCTTTATCTGTGAGCATATAATATACTAGAAAACCTAGTCCTGGGCAATGTGCATACCATTGGCAAAGGTTTATTTTACAGACCTGAGATAGAGATGCTTTCTATCATCATTCACTGCTCCGTCCACACCCCACCGCAAGCTGGATTGTCTCAGGCTCTCACGTGGTGCTTTCTTGTCCTTGCGCAGGGGAGCCTAGATATTATTCCCTCTGTTCCTGGCACCCCAAAGGAAGTGGGGCAAAGGTGGGGATATGGTCTCCCCCAATTCTGCACTAGCCTCTGCACCAAGGAAGCAGGCAGATCCCCTTCAGAGACTGCAACCTGGGCATTCCTCAGGCACACTGGGTCACTCCTTGATGCCCAATTCCTCCCCACATTCCCCACAAGGCAGTGCAGCTCTGCATTGCCCCCTCCTGGGGCACGCGGCCAAACACCATACTCTGGCCCGATATCTAGTCACAATGCAATAACCATGCCTTTCCCTGCTTGAGCAGAATGTGCGTATTCTATTGGCCCCACTGGGCCAGATCCTGTGCTGAGCCTCCTGCAGGACAGCCTAGGAGGCACACAAAGCCTGAATACTGGGCTGCTTATTGACAGAATCTGTAACCGTATAGCTCGCTGTTGCAACCACTGTAATATATTTGCAGCAAATATTGTATAAAGGTTGTTGTGTAAGGGGTCTATGGAGAGGTTATGGTTTGCTGGTAATGATTATGCTGTCTATATGTGTGTATCATTTTGTAGTTGAAGTTATGAATATTGGTTCCATACTGTCTGTATTTCAAACGTATGCTATGCTTCTGGGTGACACGCCAGACAAGTTGGTGTCAGCACTGCCTAGCCTGCTTGATGGCCCATTAAGGACCATCAGCTATTCAACTGACCCAATGAGAGAAGGCAGATATACCTTGTGACTCAACAAGGTATGCAGGGACATGCCTATGGACAGAACTCTGAGGTTGTTCCATGTCATATGATGTACAGCTTGTCTTTGGGACAAAGAAAGCAGAGAGCACATGACAAGAGACTATAAAAAGCTGCAGCAGCTCCTCCATCTTGTCTTCAATCTGCTTCATACCTCTGGAGGGACTTTGCTACAAACGGAAGCTCTGAACAAGGACTGAATTACCCATCCCAGCTGTGGATGCTCCAGAGACTTGATTTGAACCTTCAGTTTATTCCATCACTGCTACAAGCCTGAACCAAGAACTTTGCCATTACTGTATGTAATTGATTCCATTTAACCAATTCTTGCTCTCATCTCTATCCTTTTCCTTTTATGAATAAACCTTTAGATTTTATGTTCTAAAGGACTGGTGTAGCAGGGTGCTATTGCAAAGGCACCTAATTAGCCCCTGCTCCCCCAGCCCCAATCAGGGGAAATAGACTGAGGCTGGGGAGAAGTCTGGTGCCCAGCCTCTAGAACTGGCTGCACTTGTGGGCCTGAAGGTTCAAGGGCTATAAAGGCTGGCTGGCAGCCAGAAGAGGGGGGAATGGCCAGGGGAAAGTCAGTCTCCATGCTGAGGGTAGACTCCCTGTAGGAGAGAAGACTGTAAGCTCTGTAAATAGTATCACTGGTGGTGGGAACTTGTGTAAATAAAGCCACGAGTGCTGCATCAAGAGAAGCTTCTCTGTGCTTTATCGGGGCAGCAGAGGGCCTCAGGAAGAGGGGTGAGCAAAGGACCTGGTTACATGTGGGGGCTTGTCCAGGATCCTAGTGCCAAAGATGCAGTTTGGCAACCTGGTGATGGAGAGCACCCTGCAGTGGCTCACTGAGCAACAGACTGGAATGCAGAAAGCACTACAGTCCTTCCAGAAGTCCCATCAGGTGGAGAGGCAGGCTCTCCTTGCTTGACAGGCAGAGCAGCTCCTGCAAAAGCTGGTGAGTCCTGCTTTGGGGGATGGCACCCGAGCCCCAGGCCTCAACCTTTGTAAAATGGCCCCAGCCGATGACCCCAAAGCCTTTTTGGGTACCTTTGAGCGGGTGGCCCTGGGCGCAGAATGGGACCAGACAACCTGGGCCCTGTGGCTGGGCCTCTATCTTGCTGGGGAGGCGCAGGCCGTGTATATGGCCCTGATGGATGCGCAAGCCAGGGACTATGAGACGGTGAAAGCTGCGATTTTGGACCGCCTTGTTGGCCGAGAAATACCACCAGACATTTTGGGCAGCCCGGTGGGCAGGGCGCGTGCGGCCCCGGGCCTTTGCTCAAAAACTAAAGAACTGGGCAACACGCTGGTTGAGGCCCAATGCCCACACTGTGGGACAAGTAATGGATCAAGTGATCCTTGAACAGTTTATACAGGGCCTCCCTGACAGTGTGCGGGTTTGGGTGCGACGACATCAGCCGGCCACCCTAGAAGCTGCCATGCAACGGACGGAGGAGTATGCAGAGGCGGACTTCCCATCGAGGGAGCCTTGAGCCCTGCGGGACACAGAGGGGGGCAGGAAACCCCGTGAGCACGGCGGGACAAAGCCAGCAGACAGGCAACGGGAGGAGCCCAAGGGGGCCCCTAGTTGCCTGGGGCAGCTTGTGTGCTGGTGGTGTGGACAGCTGGGACATAAAAGTCGGGACTGCCCAGTGATGGAGTGTGGGGCAGCTGACTTTTGTGGATGGACTAGGAGTAGGGCACGGGAAAAGAGGCGTGGGTTGGCCACCATCCCGGTGCAGGTTGGGAAAAGGCCCCAGAGGGGTCTAGTGTACATGGCCTCCGCCCACTCCTTTGTACAGCGGCGCTTGGTGAAGCCACATTGGCTTATTCCTGGAGACTGGATGTGGGTGGAATGCATCCATGGGGATAGGGAACAGTGTCCCGTGGCCCAGGTACCTCTCAAAGTGCAAGGGCAGTTTACCTGGAAGTGGGTGGGGGTAATCAAAGGGTTAGCTTACCCTGTGGTCCTAGGGCGGGACTGGCGCCCTCCCCTGAACGTGAGGGAGACCATGGGGAAGCGACCATCAAAGAATAGGGGAAAGAGAACCCTGGAAAGGGAAGGCAACCCTGGTGGAGGTGGACCCGAAGCAAGGGAAGGCCCCACAACCTCCAGGGGGACAATTTGAGCAGCCTAGACAACCAAGCCAAAACAGCGAACATGAGGGAGTGACTGAGAAGCCAAGGGAGCTTCTGGGGCAGGACCACATGGGGGAAGGAACCCTGGGGAAGGTGGAAGAAGCCCAACAGGGGGAGGCCCCACAGTCAAGCGACAGAGGGCCTGGACCGGAGACAGGGGCCCGACTCAGGGCAGTGGGCTCTGAGCCATCACCCCCACTAAAACAGGAAGAGGAGCCTCTGGAACAGCCAGCCCAGCCGTGTGGCTGGTGTGAGGACCTCTGGGCAAGCGTGCACAGGTGGGGTCCCCCACCCTCTACCCAATGCACCTTTTGTGGGTGGGGTGTGCCAAAGCCCCAGGGGGTTGTTCCTGGGAATCTCTCCGCTGGGCCAGGGGCCCCACCTCAGAGTAAAATCCCTGGCCAAGGAAAGTGAAGCTGAGGAAGACCAGGCCTGGCACCAGTTTAAAGGGGGAGGTGTGTAGAAGGGTGCTGTTGCAAAGGCACCTAATTAGCTCCTGCTTGGCCAGCCCCAATCAGGGGAAATAGATTGAGGCTGGGGAGAAGTCTGGTGCCTGGCCTCTAGAACTGGCTGCACCTGTGGGCCTGAAGATTCAAGGGCTATAAAGGCTGGCTGGCAGCCAGAAGAGGGGGAATGGCCAGGGGAAGGTCAGTCTCCAGGCTGAGGGCAGACTCCATTTTTTTGACTTCTCAAGGGCTAACTTTAAAGAATTAAGGAAATTAGTTAGGGAAGTGGATTAGACTGAAGAACTTGTGGATCTAATGCTGAGGAGGCCTGGAATTACTTTAAGTCGCAGCTGCAGAAACTATCAGAAGCCTGCATCCCAAGAAAGGGGAAAAAAACCATAGGCAGGAATTGTAGACCAAGCTGAATGAGCAAGCATCTCAGAGAGGTGATTAAGAAAAAGCAGAAAGCCTACAAGGAGTGGAAGAAGGGTGGGATTAGCAACGAAAGCTACCTAAGTGAGGTCAGAACATGTAGGGATAAAGTGAGAAGGACCTTGCAAAGGGAATTAAAACCAATAGTAAAAGGTTCTATAGCCATATAAATAAGACGAAAACAAAGAAAGAAGTGGGACCGCCAAACACTGAGGATGGAAAGGAGGTTAAGGATAACCTAGGCATGGCCCAATATCTAAATAAGTACTTTGCCTCAGTCTTTAATAAGGCTAATGAGGAGCTTAGGGATAATGGAAGGATGACAAACAGGAATGAGGATATGGAGGTGGATATTACCACATCTGAGGTAGAAGCCAAACTTGAACAGCTTAATGGGACAAAATCGGAGGGCCCAGACAATCTTCATCCAAGAATATTAAAGGAACTGGCGCATGAAATTGCAAGCCCATTAGAGAGAATTTTTAATGGCTCAGTAAACTCAGGGGTTGTACCGTACGACTGGAGAATTGCTAACATAGTTCCTATCTTTAAGAAAGGGAAAAAAAGTGATCCAAGTAACTATAGGCCTGTTAGTTTGACATCTGTAGTATGTAAGGTCTTGGAAAAAATTTTGAAGGAGAAAGTAGTTAAGGACATTGAGGTCAATGGTAATTGGGACAAATTACAACATGGTTTTACTAAAGGTAGATTGTGCCAAACCAACCTGATCTCCTTCTTTGAGAAGGTAACAGATTATTTAGACAAAGGAAATGCAGTAGACCTAATTTACCTAGATTTCAGTAAGGCATTTGACATTGTTCCACATGGGGAATTATTAGTTAAATTGGAAAAGATGGGGATCAATATGAAAATTGAAAGGTAGATAAGGAACTGGTGAAAGGGGAGACTACAATGGGTCGTACTGAAGGGTGAACTGTCAGGCTGGAAGGAGGTTACTAGTGGAGTTCCTCAAGGATCGGTTCTGGGACCAATCTTATTTAATCTTTTTATTACCGACCTTGGCACAAAAAGCGGGAATGTGCTAATAAAGTTTGCGGATGACACAAAGCTGGGGGGTGTTGCTAACATGGAGAAGGACCGGGATATCATACAGGAAGATCTGGATGACCTTGTAAACTGGAGTAATAGTAATAGGATGAAATTTAATAGTGAAAAGTGCAAGGTGATGCATTTAGGGATTAATAATAAGAATTTTAGATATACATTGGGGACACATCAGTTGGAAGCAACAGAGGAGGAGAAGGACCTTGGAGTATTGGTTGATCATAGGATGACTATGAGCCGCCAATGTGATATGGCCATTAAAAAAGCTAATGTGGTTTAGGATGCATCAGGCGAGGTATTTCCAGCAAAGATAAGGAGGTGTTAGTATCGTTATATAAGGCACTGGTGAGACCTCACCTGGAATACTGTGTGCAGTTCTGGTGTCCCATGTTTAAGAAGGATGAATTCAAACTGGAACAGGTTCAGAGACGGGCTACTAGGATGATCCGAGGAATGGAAAACCTGTCATATGAAAGGAGATTCAAAGAGCTTGGCTTGTTTAGTCTAGCCAAAAGAAGGCTGAGGGGGGATATGCTTGCTCTTTATAAATATCAGAGGGATTAATATTAGGGAGGGAGAGGAATTATTTAAGCTTAGTACCAATGTAGACACAAGAACAAATGGGTATAAACTGGACACTAGGAAGTCTAGACTTGAAATTAGACAAAGGTTTCTAACCATTAGAGGAGTGAAGTTCTGGAACAGCCTTCCAAGGGGAGTAGTGGGGGCAAAAGACATATCTGGTTTTAAGACTAAGCTTGATAAGTTTATGGAAGGGATGGTATGATAGGATAGCTTAATTTTGGCAATTGATCTCTGATTATCAGCAGATAAGTATGCCCAGTGGTCGGTGATGGGATGTTGGATCGGATGGGATCTGAGTTACTGCAGAGAATTCTTTCCTGAGTGCTGGCTGGTGAGTCTTGCACACATGCTCAGGGTTTAGCTGATTGCCATATTTGGGGTCAGGAAGGAATTTTCCTCCGGGGCAGATTGGCAGAGGCCCTGGAGGTTTTTCGCCTTCCTCTGCAGTGTGGGGCATGGGTCACTTGCTGGTGGATTCTCTGCAGCTTGAGGTCTTCAAACCACAATTTGAAGACTTCAGTAACTCGGACATAGGTTAGGGGTTTGTTATAGAAGTGGATGGATAGCAGGCCACAAAACCCTTTGTGCAGGAGGTCAGACTAGATGATCACATTGGTCCCTTCTGACCCTAAAGTCTGTGAGTCTATGAAAAGAGGAGACTGCAAGGCCTGTAAACTCTGTAAATAGTATCACTGGTGGTGGGAACTTGTGTAAATAAAGCCATGGGTGCTGCATCAAAAGAAGCCTCTCTGCTTTATTGAGGCAGCAGAGGGCCTCAGAAAGAGGGGTGAGCAAAGGACCCAGTTACAATTGGCAAAAGCGTGATTTGTGGGTAAGATCTGATTTGTATATTTCCCTGGGTTTAGGGCTCAGTCTCAAAGGACCAAGAGAACTTTTTTTCTTTTATTGGGGTATTGGTTTTCGTAACCATTCGTCCCCATAACGAGTGGCACTGGTGGTGATACTGGGAAACTGGAGTGTCTAAGAGAATTACTTGTGGTTAGCCAGTGGGGTAAAACCAAAGTCCTCTCTGGCTGGCTGGTTTGGTTTGCTTTAGAGATGGAAAAACCCCAGCCTGGGGCTTTAACTGCCCTGCTTTAAGCGATTTGTCCTGAATTGGCACTCTCAGTTTGGTCCCACCATTACAGGAGGATGGCACAGTCCTCAAATTCTGGGCTGCTCTAGCTTATAGCAGGCTTCTCCATCTGCTGATGGGCTGCTCTGCAGCCCGGAATAAGTGGAGCACTTTGCATTTTGGCCTCTGTCCCCTCTGGCTTTGCAGAACAGGATAGTGATGTGGAGCTGCCCATATCATCTCTATGCCATCCCAGCACTGGGGGAGGTCTCTGGAGGCTGCTCTGGCCTGTTTATTCTGCCACAGTGGGTTAAAGAGGCCAGAATCTGTCCCAGTGGCTGCAAACTTGTACCATACTAGTTACAATTCAGTTGTAATTTCAGAAGATGAGTTGGTTCCATAGTGGTTGCCTAAGGAAAGCCCGAGTTCTGGAGTGTCTAAAATAGCTAATGGCTCTTTTGGTAGTATGCAGCTGGGCCTATACGTGAGTTACTTGACAAAATTCAAACAACTTGCTTCTAAGACTCCTGTTAGGGTGTGTAAAAGCAGCAAAGAATCCTGTGGCACCTTATAGACTAACAGACTAACACTCACACCCCTTCTCTACCTACGCTACATTGATGACATCTTCATCATCTGGACCCATGGGAAGGAGACTCTGGAAAAATTCCACCATGATTTCAACAGCTTCCACCCCACCATCAACCTCAGCCTGGACCAATCTACACGGGAGGTCCACTTTCTTGACACCACGGTGCAAATAAGTGATGGTCACATTAACACCACCCTATATCGAAAACCCACCGACCGCTATGCCTACCTTCATGCCTCCAGCTTCCATCCCGGGCACATCACACGATCCATTGTCTACAGCCAAGCACTGAGGTACAACCGCATCTGCTCTGACCCCTCAGACAGAGACCAACACCTACAAAATCTCCACCAAGCATTCTCAAAACTACAATACCCACACGAGGAAATAAGGAAACAGATCAACAGAGCCAGACGTGTACCCAGAAGCCTCCTACTGCAAGACAAACCCAAGAGAGAAACCAAGAGGACTCCACTGGCCATCACATACAGCCCCCAGCTAAAACCCCTCCAACGCATCATCAAGGATCTACAACCCATCCTGGACAATGATCCCACACTTTCACAGGCCTTGGGTGGCAGGCCAATCCTTGCCCACAGAGAACCTGCCAACCTGAAACATATTCTCACCAGTAACTGCACACCACACCATAATAACTCTAGCTCAGGAACCAATCCATGCAACAAACCTCGATGCCAACTCTGCCCACATATCTACACCAGCGACACCATCACAGGACCTAACAGATCAGCCACACCATCACTGGTTCATTCACCTGCACATCCACCAATGTAATATACGCCATCATATGCCAGCAATGCCCCTCTGCTATGTACATCGGCCAAACTGGACAGTCTCTACGGAAAAGGATAAATGGACACAAATCAGACATTAGGAATGGCAATATACAAAAACCTGTAGGAGAGCACTTCAACCTCCCTGGCCAAACTATAGCAGACCTTAAGGTGGCCATCTTGCAGCAAAAAAACTTCAGGACCAGACTTCAAAGAGAAACTGCTGAGCTTCAGTTCATCTGCAAATTTGACACCATCAGCTCAGGATTGAACAAAGACTGTGAATGGCTTGCCAATTACAGAACCAGTTTCTCCTCTCTTGGTTTTCACACCTTAACTGCTTGAACAGGGCCTCATCCTCCCTGATTGAACTGACCTCGTTATCTCTAGCTTGCTTGCTAGCACACATATATACACCTGTCCCTGGATATTTCCATTACATGCATCTGAGGAAGTGGGTATTTACCCACGAAAGCTCATGCTCCAAAACGTCTGTTAGTCTATAAGGTGCCACAGGATTCTTTGCTGCTTTTACAGATCCAGACTAACACGGCTACCCTCTGATACTTGATGTTAGGGTGTGAAAATTCCACTTGTGATGGAAGAAAAAAATTGGTGTACAAATTTAGAGACGTCTTGGAAAACGCCCTGTGAGCCTTGCCTCTTTTCTTGTACGTCTTCCAACAGTTCATGCACAAAACCCTCGTGTGTGTGGTTGGTTGGTGTCATAGGCAGGGAAAGAAATATGTCAAACAGTGCTAGACCATGCAATTGGTGCTTTGTGCATGATTCCACAAATATCTGTGATAGCATGACCTCATCTACAAACTGCTTCTCCTGGGAGCTCAGCTTCTTTAATAGCGGAATAAGTTATTTTTGAAAGCGCTGGATATTTTTATTATTGCTGTAGTGCCTAGAGGCCCTAGTTTTGTTGTGTTAATCACTATACACACACGTAACCAAAGATAACTCCTGCCCCAAACAATTTACAATCTAGTGGCTTACATTCAGCATACACCATTCCTGTTTTTCTTGCAGTGACACATGGTGTTTCCTTCATGAAAGCCAAACTTCTTTCCACTAGGCTAATGAATGAGGACTAATATTTAGCATGAATAAAGTCATTGTTTTTCCATCCCTAACACTTTGCAAATGTGTGTCCTTGATAAATCCAGGCATTTCAGGGAGAGCAGATCACCAGATGGAAAGTATGGAGTATTTAATGATAGTACTCTGGTAATTGCAAGAATACATGATCATCCGGCCCTCTGACTATTACCCCATGCTACTCATCCATGTAGGCACTAATGGTACTGCGAGGTATGACCCTCAGCAGATCAGAAGTGACTACAGGGCTCTGGGAGTACAGGTGAAGGAGTTGGGAGCACAGATGGTGTTCTTTTCGATCCTTCTAGTCAAGGAGAGGGGCCCAGGCAGAGCCAGATGCATCCTGGAGGTAAATGCCCGGCTGCAAGGATGGTGTCTCCAGGAGGGCTTTGGCTTCCTTGACCATGGGATGCAGGAAGAAAGACTGCTAAGCAGAGATGGGGTCTACCTATCGAGGAAGGGGAAGAACATATTTAGCTACAGACTGGCTAACCTCATGAGGAGGCCTTTAAACTAGGTTTGAAGGAGGCAGGTGATCAAAGCCCACAGGTGAGTAAAAAACACGGAGACCTGGGAGAAGGGTCAGAATTTGCAGGGAGCATGGGCTGTTATATCAGGGATAAAGGAGAGACAAGACAGAACTGTGGGAGGGGGGATCAAATCAGTATCTTAGATGAATGGTTCTCAAACTAGGGCCGCCACTTGTTTGGGGGAAGCCCCTGGCAGGCTGGGCTGGTTTGTTTACCTGCTGCATTCACAGGTTTGACTGATCTCGGCTCCCACTGGCCGCGGTTCGCCGTTCCAGGCCAATGGGGGCTGCAGGAAGCGGCACAGACCAAGGGATGTGCTGGCAGCCTTCCCGCAGCCTCCATTGGCCTGGAGCAGCACACCACAGCCAGTGGGAGCCGCGATCGGCCGAACCTGCGGATGTGGCAGGTAAACTGGCCAGGGGCTTTCCTTGAACAAGCAGCGGCCCTAGTTTGAGAACCACTGTCTTAGATGTCTGTATACTAATGCAAGAAGTATGGGGAATAAGCAGGATGAACTTGAAATGCTAACAAATAAACACAACTATGACATAGTTGGCATCAGAAAGACTTGGTGGGATAATACACATGACTAGAATATTGGTATAGAAGGGTATAGCTTGCTCAGGAAGGACAAGCAGGAGGAAGAGAGAAGGTGTTGCCTTATACATTAAAAATGTATCCACTTGGACTGAGGTTGAGATGGAAATAGGAGACAGATTTGTTGAAAGTCTCTGGGTAAGGATAAAAGGGATAAAAAACAAGGGTGATGTCATGGTAGGGGTCTACTACAGACCACCTTCCCAGGAAGAAGAGGTGGATGAGGCTTTTTTAAACAACTAACAAAATCATCCAAAGCACAGGATTTGGTGGTGATGGAGGACTTCAACTACTCAGACATCTGTTGGGAAAATAACACAGCAAGACACAGATTATCCAGTAGGTACTTGGAAAGTAGTAGAGACAATTTTTTATTTTAGGAGGTGGAGAAAGCGACTAGGGGAGAGGCTGTTCTTGATTTGATTTTGACAAATAGGAAGGAACTGGTTGAGAATTTGAAAGTGGAAGGCAGCTTGGGTGAAAGTGATCATGAAATGATAGGCTTCATGATTCTAAGGAATGGTTGGAGGGAGAACAGCAAAATAAAGACAATGGATTTCAAGAAGGCAAACTTCAGCAAACTCAGGGAGCTGGCAGGTAAGATTCCATGGGAAGCAAGTCCAAGGGGAAAAACAATAGAAGACAGTTGGCAGTTTTTCAAAGAGACATTATTAAGGGCACAAGAGGAAACTATCTCACTGTGTAGGAAAGATAGGAAGTATGGCAAAAGGCCATCCCGGCTTAACCAGGAGATCCTCAATGATCTAAAAATCAAAAAAGAGTCCTACAAAAAGTGGAAACTAGGTCAAATTACAAAGAATGAATATAAACAAATAACACAAGTATGCAGGGACAAAATTAGAAAGGGGAAGGCACAAAATGAGATAAAACTAGTTAGAAACATAAAGGGTAAAAATAAAACATTCTACTAATACATAAGAAGCAGGAGGAAGACCAAGGACAGGGTAGGCCCATTACTCAATGAGGGCGGGGGGAGGGGGAAAATGAAAGACGTGCATAAAGATGTCTTTGTTTCAGTTTTCACCAAGAAGGTTGGTGGTGATTGGAAATCTAACGTAGTGAATGCCAGTGAAAATGAGGTAGGATCAGAGGCTAAAATAGGAAAAGAACAAGTTAAAATTTACTTAGACAAGTTAGTTGTCTTCAAATCACCAGGACCTGATGAAATGCATCCTACAATACTCAAGGAGCTGACTGAGGAGATATCTGAGCCATTAGCAATTATTTTGAAAAGTCATGGAAGATAGGAGAGATTCCAGGGGACTGGAAAAAGGCAAATATAGTGCCAGTCTATAAAAAGGGAAATAAGGACAACCCGTGGAATTACAAACCAGTCAGCTTAATTTCTGTGCCTGAAAAGATAATGGAGCAAATAATTAAGCAATCAATTTGTAAACATCTGGAAGATAATAAGGTGATAAGTAACAGTCAGCATGAATTTGTAGAGAACAAATCATGCCAAACCAACCTGATAGCTTTCTTTGACAGGGTAACAAGCCTTGTGGATGGGGGGAAGTGGTAGCTGTGGTATATCTTGACTTTAGTGAAGCTTTTGATACTGTCTCACATGACCTTCTCATAAACAAACTAGAGAAATACAACCTAGATGGAGCTACTATAAGGTGGGTGAATAACTGGTTGGGAAACCATTCCCAGAGAGTAGTTATCAGTGGTTCTCAGTCATACTGGAAGGATATATCAAGTGGGGTCCTGCAGGGATCAGTTCTGGGTCTGATTCTGTTCAGTATCTTTACCAATGATTTAGATAATGGCAAAGAGAGTACATTTATAAAGTATGTGGATGATAACAAGCTGGAAGGGGTTGCAAGTGCTTTGGAGGATAGGATTAAAATTCAAAATAATCTGGACATACTAGAGAAATGGTCTGAAGTAAACAGGATGAAATTCAGTAAGGACAAATGCAAAGTACTCCACTTAGGAAGGAACAATCAGTTGCACACATACAAAATGGTAAATGACTGCCTAGGAAGGAGTACTGCAGAAAGAGGTCTGCGACTTATAGTGGACCATAAGCTAAATATGAGTCAATAGTGTAACACTGTTGCAAAAAAAGTGAACATCATTCTGGGATGTATTAGCAGGAGTGTTGTAAGCAAGACATGAGAAGTAATTTTTCAGCTCTACTTTGCGCTAATTAGGCCTCAACTGGAGTACTGTGTCCACATTTCAGGAAAGATTTGGAGAAAGTCCAGAGAATAGCAACAAAAATGATTAAAGATCTAGAAAACATGACCAATGAGGGAAGATTGAAAAAATTGTGTTTGTTTTGTCTGGAGAAGAGAAGACTGAGAGGAGACATAAGAGTTTTCAAGTACATGGAAGGTTGTTACAAAGAGGAGGAAGAAAAATTGTTGTTCTTAACCTCTGAGGACAGGATAAGAAGAAATGGGCTCAAATTGCAGCAAGGGAGGTTTAGGTTGGACATTAGGAAAAACTTCCTGTCAGGGTGGTTGAGCACTGGAATAAATTGTCTATGGAGGTTGTGGAATCTCCATCATTGGAGATTTTTAAGAGCAAGTTAGACAAACACCTGTCAGGGGTTGTCTAGATAATACTTAGTCCTGCCATGTGTGCAGGGGATTGGACTAGATGATCTTTAGAGGTCCCTTCCAGTCCTATGATTCTATGATCCTTTTAATATAGATCATTTTATCTCAGGAGTGAGCAACTGAGCACTGGTCTTTGTACAGTTCAGGTGAAGAAAACAGGAAGCAATTTGACACTAAAAGGCCTGTTGCTGAGTATTATTACAGAGTACCATGTGGCCTATGTCTATGATAACATTTTTTTCTCTGCAGTGTATGTTTTTAATACTCAGAATTTATATGACCAGAAGGTGGCAGCACTCCATTAACTAACCATTTGAGATGTAGTATACTGTAGATAAAAAACCTAACATACCAAAGAGAAAGGATGTAAGTATGTAAACAGTACCGAGGCATACAATATATTTCATATCATAAGAAGTTAGCGGTCCATTTATTTCAGGGACTTATTTATATCATAGAACATAAGAATGGCCATACCAGGTCAGACCAAAGGTCCATCTAGCCCAGTATCTGTTTACCGACAGTGGCCAGTGCCAGGTGCCCCAGAGGGAGTGAACCTAACAGGCAATGATCAAGTGATCTCTCTCCTGCCATCCATCTCCATCCTCTGACAAACAGAGGCTAGGGACACCATTCCTTACCAATCCTGGCCATTTATGGACTTAACCACCATGAATTTATCCAGTTGTCATTTAAACGCTGTTAGTCCTAGCCTTCACACCCTCCTCGGGCAAGGAGTTCCACAAGTTGACTGTGCACTGTGTGAAGAAGTTCCTTTTATTTGTTTTAAACCTGCTGCCTATTAATTTCATTTGGTGACCCCTAGTTCTTGTATTATGGGAATAAGTAAATAACTTTTCCCAGGGCCGGCGCTTCCATTTAGGTGACCACACCAGGATTTGGGAGGGTGGCATTTTGCCACTCTGAGCTGCAATTCAGCCGCTGGGGGTCCTTCTGCACTCCGGGTCTTCGGTGGCAATTCTGCGGCGGGTCCTTCACTCGCTCCGGGACCCGCTGCTGAAGTGCCTCAAAGACCGGGAGCACGGAAGGAACCCCCCCCACCACAGAATTGCCGCTGCTGACCAGGAGCGCAGAAGGACCCCCGCCTAGGGCAGCAAAAATCCTGGTGCCGGTCCTGACTTTTCCTTATCCACTTTCTCCACATCACTCATGATTTTATATACCTCTATCATAATCCCCCTTAGTCTCTTCTTTTCCAAGCTGAAGAGTCCTAGCCTCTTTAATCTTTCCTCATATGGGACCCTCTCCAACCGCCTAATCATATTAATTGCCCTTTTCTGAACCTTTTCTAGTGCCAGTATATCTTTTTTGAGGTGAGGAGACCACATCTGTACACAGTATTTGAGATGTGGGCATACCATGGATTTATATAAGGGCAATAATATATTCTCAGTCTTATTCCCTATCCCCTTTTTAATGATTCCTAACATTCTGTTTGCTTTTTTGACCGCCTCTGCGCGGACATCTTCAGAGAACTCTCCACGATGACTCCAAGATCTCTTTCCTGACTCATTGTAGCTAAATTAGCCCCCATCACATTGTATGTATAGTTGGGGTTATCTTTTCCAATGTGCATTACTTTACATTTATCCACATTAAATTTCATTTGCCATTTTGTTGCCCAATCACATAGTTTTGTGAGATCTTTTTGAAGTTCTTCACAATCTGCTTTGGTCTTAACTATCTTGAACAGTTTAGTATCATCTGCAAACTTTGCTACCTCACTGTTTACCCCTTTCTCCAGATAATTTATGAATAAATTGAACAGGATTGGTCCTAGGACTGACCCTTGGGGAACACCACTAGTTACCCCTCTCCATTCGGAGAATTTACCATTAATTCTTACCCTTTGTTCCCTGTCTTTTAACCAGTTCTCAATCCACGAAGCCGATTTAAAGGACAGGTTACAAACCTTAGTGAATAGTTCTGCAACTTCACATTTGAGTTCTTTCAGAACTCTTGGGTGAATGCCATCTGGTCTGGTCCCGGTGACTTGTTAATGTTGAGTTTATCAATTAATTCCAAAAACCTCCTCTAGTGACACTTCAATCTGTGACAGTTCCTCAGATTTGTCACCTACAAAATCCAGCTCAGGTTTGGGAATCTCCCTAATATCCTCAGCCATGAAGACTGAAGCAAAGAATCCATTTAGTTTTTCCGCAATGACTTTATCGTCTTTAAGCGCTCCTTTTGTATCTCGATCATCCGGGGGACCACTGGTTGTTTACACATGGTCTCTTAATCATATCCTGCATGCTTTGTTTACACAAGCCGACCCATTGATTTCAATACATGAGAAGAGGAATAGGATTTCACTCTGTGTCAGAATCCCTGGATCTGTGTTTTGAAAACTCTTTTCTGACGCAGATGTTTCTTTAAGGGAAATACAGCTGCATCACTGGGTTCCAGTATAGAAGTGAGAAGCTACATAAAAATCAAACACCAACTTCATGTACATTTATGGTGCTCTCTGTGCATTTGACTTTGTGCCTAAGAATGTCTGCAAAATGTAGCAATATCCCAGCACAAAAGAACGTGTTTTGTTTTAGACCCCAATTCAGCGAAGCACTTAAGCATGTGTTTAATGGGAGTTATTCCTATACAACAGGTCTAAAATCCACCCATTCCTTTCTGTGACGAAGTGAACTCACCCACAGTGGACAGGGAAGGGTTAACTCCTCACAGTGGGTGGAGGAAGCCACACCCCCACGACCTTACTGGGCATGCTCCAGGTGTAGCGCCAGTATAAGAGGGAGCAGCCCTGCTCAGTCTAGGCTGACTGTTGGAAAAGAAGGATATTCCTTGCTGGCTCTGCTCAGGAGTGGCTGGAGCCCCAGATCATGGAAGCTAGGGGCACCGAGACCCAAGCAGATGTCCAGCCACAGGAGCTGACTTTCCAAAATGCCTGAGGAACCCAGAGACCCCAAAGATGCACAGATTGCTACCACGAATATCATGGTAGGAAGCAGCCCTGGGGGGCCTAGCCATTGTCTTGATGATGGTCAGAGTGTGGCGGACGAATCCCCGCTGACTCAGTGGCGGACACACTCGCCACTTATAGGGTGCTGGGCTGGGACCCAGTGGACCAGGGAGGGCCTGGGTCCCCCTACCCTGCTTGGCACCCATCCCCCGGGTGGCAGCCCACACACTGCAACTGGCTGATAGGCCATACAGCCCCTCCCCAGAGGGCAACTCTATTGACTCTGGCCGCTAGGCCTCACTGCTCTGCGAACCCAGGGTAACTCAATGGACTCTGGCTGCCAGGCCACACTGCCTTGTGAACCTGGGGTAACACAATGGACTCTGGCTGCCTGGCCACACTGCCCTGCGAACCTGGGGTAACTCTATGCACTTTGACTGCTAAGCCTTGCTGCCTTGTGAACCAGGCTAACTCTATTGACACTCCCACTAGGTTTCACTGCCCTGTGAACCAGATAATTCTATGGACTCTGACCATTAGGACTCATTGCCATGGGAAGAAGGGCTACCCCACTGACTTAGGCCACAAGGCCCTACTGCCCTGCAGATCAGGATGATTATGTAGACTCCATCCACAAGGCCTTATAGCCCTGCAAATCAGGGCCATTCTACTGACTTTAGCCCTTTAGGTCTCACTGCCTAGAGACAGAGGGCAGCTCAAAGGATTGGGTGAACTCACCCCACAATGGATGGGTCCCTCCACCCTGTCACACTCTCCATTCCCACCATGAAAGGCCTTATTCAGTCCCAGATCATTTATAGTTTCAGCTACTGCAGCCTCCTCTAGCATCCTCTCTCTGCAGCTCTCAAAATGATCAGATGCATCTACCTTATCCATGTCCATGATTGCGTCCAGACCTTCTAATGCCATTGCTGGCTTCCCTTCAGTACTGAATTCCAGCTCCATGTCCTATCCTTCAGTGCCCTGCATTACCTTGCTCATACCTACCCTTCTGCTCCCCCAACCACACAAACTGCCCAAGGCACACGAGACCTCCTTTTTGTGTCCCCCTCCCTACGTCACACCATCTCCCTTGGGGATCTGGACACCTGGGATCCCATCTCTGCATTGAGCATATTCATCATTCTTCAGCCCTCTTCCAAGAAGCCTCTGCTTCCAAGAAGTCCTTGCTACAGAATTCATAACACCAAAAACATCTCTCCCCGCACTGCATGCAAATAGTGGAACTAACACGATGGGTTCTAAGCATCATTGGTCAGTAATTGCTATTTGTTACATGTCATCCCATCCATGAGCCTCCTAGTCCCCCAGATGTGTGGCTGCTGGATTATCCAATCTGTTCATCTGCCTGCATAGGTCTCTGTTTTGTGAGACAGTGCCGTATGATGAAACTCCTGTTGCCTTTCACAGGTGGTAGTCTGAGAAGCTGTGAAGGGGAACACACCACCAGCTCTGCCTAGTGGTCAGGCAGGGGAATAGTGCGGTTGTCTTCTTCCCAGGCATGCCCCTTTCTCACTACTACTTCGCCCTGTCGTGGTCTGGCCTTTGGGTGACTCAGCCCTCCAGCCACATTTTGAAGTCCACTCCTTTCAAGGTTCATATAAGGTGTCCAGTAACAAGGAGATTGGCAGGACTAAGTGAGCGACTGAGAGCTTCCCTCTTAGGTCAGAGTGTCATGGTCCAGAACCTTGTATCTTCTTTGTTGGCTTGGTCAGGTCACTATCCTTGGGGCTTAGGCAGCAAGCAGCGCTCCTTCCCAGGAGCCGAGGGTGTAGGTCAGCTCACCTCTCCACCTGCCTCCCCCTGAGCTCCCCCTTTTAAGTTCCTCCTCCAGAATGTGGAGGCTTTGCAGGTGGGGTGGGGACAGGCCACTTGGGTCCTGAGCAGCTCTTTAACCCCTTTCTTTCCAGTGTCGGGTTTGTACACCCATCACAGAAGCACATGGCAAAGTTGCTCTGTGAGCATTGTCAGATACTCTGTAAGGGTTTTTGGAAGTACTGTGACCGCATCTGAGGAAGTGGGTATTCACCCACGAAAGCTCATGCTCCAAAATGTCTGTTAGTCTATAAGGTGCCACAGGATTCTTTGCTGCTTTTTGTGACCGGGAGGTTTTCCAAACAAAAACACCATCAGTTAGAAATCAGGTTTTCTAGGTTTATGTGAGTTGTAAGCCTTTGGGGGCAAAGGCAATCTTTTTACTATGTTTGCTCAGCTTCTAGGACAGCTGGGGCCTTTGGGCACCACCACAATAGAAATAAACAATAATAAAAATATCAATAGTTAATACTCCATGGGCATCACTAGATTGCAGTCGGGAGGTGTGAATGCAGCACATGCAGACCTAAGCTAGCTTTGATCTCAAGTAACAACAGTAGCGAAGCCACAGCAGCACGGGTGGTGGCCCAGGCTAACCATTCCAATATGTACCCAGGGTCCTGGGTGGGCAGGGCTAGCCCATGTCTCCGCCTTCTGTCCTGCAGTTCACTGCTGATATTTGAGGCCCAAAGCTAGCTTGTCTGCACATGCTGCAGTCACACCTCCCTATTGCAGTGTAGACATACCCTATGTGTTTAATATCAATAGTACCTACCTATTCTCTAACCTTTGCTCATGTGGGTCAATAAGAATAGTGAAAAAAGAACTACCTACATGGGCAAAGGCTGCAAATTGGGTCTCAAATTCCACCGAGATGGACATGCTATATATCCCTGAATAGACGGGAGTAGGACGCTTTGTTGACATGATATGAAAATTCGATTGTGGTTTTTCTGTCACAATTCCAGAATGTAACAAATGCTGACATGTAATACTGTATGCTAACACTTCCTTGCATTCTAAGTATCAGACTATTCCACTGCCCTGCGGGAATTCCATTCCCGCCCTCTCTGCTTTATTTTCACGCCTGCCATCATGAGGCAATAGTGCACATTCCTGTAGTTGTGGTTGTGATTAATTTCCTGCTCTCATGCCATGTGGTCTCTTTGTTGGAAAAGGGCGTTACCGTCGTCTTCATTATTTATTGGATTTCTAAATATTTGTTCTGGCCAGATAGCAGCCTCTGGCAGTACACTGGACAGTTTGCATGTCATGTTCCCTTTGTTGAATACAGACTATCTGCTGTGCAAACGAAACACCCACTCACAAAACTAATAGCCAGTGATAAATTTAGCAATGGAATGCCAAATAGCCCCTTCTAACTGTTTCTCACTCGCCAGAAAGGTTCTATCAGAAATGTGTTTTCACCCATTCTTGTATCCACTTAAATGTACCTAGGTACATATCTAGAGAAAAGAGTGTGTCTGAATATTAAAATATATTCAAACTATTTACAGCTTGATCAGTCATCGTGCCCCTGAGTCAGGACAGCACATAAGAACTTGCTTAAAATAAGCACAAGTTTGAGTCACATTGAAGTCAAGTGGGAGTGAATGGGAATGTGCTTAAGCGCTTTCCTGAATCACTGCCTATATTTTTAGTTGTAGTAGTAGTATAATTCCGAAGCAAGCTCAGTGCTCATAAACCTAAGCAGATATGGGCATGCTCCAAATACTCACTTCTAACTGATTCCCTTCTCATTTTCCTTTCCCTCTCTTTCTGTTGGTTTTTCTTTGCATAGAACCTTGGGCTGTATCTCATAATCACCCAGATCGATAGCTTTGATCTTTGCCATTGACGTCCTGGATGATATATCAAGGGAAAACACTGATAACTCTCACCAGCGTATCTCTCACCAGCACTCAACAGTCAGTAATGAGATGCCACTGCCGTGCCTTGCCTGGGTAAAAGGAAATGCCTGATAGGAGACCACAGCAATACTTCTGTTGATTTCAAGGGTAGCAGGATCGGGCCTTAATATGCTTTAAATCTTGCCTAAAATACTCATCCCAATGTATCATAGTGGACAGTTGCACCTTCAGAGCCCTTATTTGCTAAGCAACACAATCCTCTCTCTGTATCCTATCTGACATGTTGGTAAAGCCATTAGGAGAGCTCATGAGAGAGTATGGATTTCAATGCCGGCAGCACACACCAACCACCCGCTGCTCTGTCAAGGTTTTAACTTAAATGTGAACAGCCCTGTCTCTGAGGTGAGCGAGTATCTTGAGGAGATCAGTGCCTGGATAAAGAACCTGTGACTTTGGAGTAAAATGGAGGACATGCTGGTGGGAAAAGGGGAAAACTTTGAGGACCTCGCCATCAATTTAGCATCAACTAGAAACGTAACTAATGAGGTCATTGCCAAAATACTCCCCTCTGCTGGGGATCTGAAATGTGGCTAAAGTGGTGGGTTGAGGGACAGCTGCTAAATAAAAATAAGGTGTTGACTTTTATCTTTACTGCTGTTGAAATGACTTGAGAAGTGGAAATTGACTTAGCAAGGGAGTGCTGGGAATATATATGCAAGTAATGGCATTCCTAATGCTTCAATACAGTCCCCAAATGCATGGCCTGGTTTCACTCGAGTCCCTCTAGCCACAAGCCCTGAATGTTGCTCACTCGTACGTCATTTTTCTCAGTGGACTAGGAATAAACGTCTCAGCCTCTGTGCCAAGCTAAAAATAGACATCTGCCTTTTTAAAGGACTGCAAATACATATACATAACAGGGCTGAATAATTTGGGTTTTAAAACTCACTAAATATGTCTGTTTTATCACTTCAGCTCAACCAGAGACCACAACTGTCTCCACAGCAACTAAGAAAGGCAAAAGGCTCTGGAATAATTACAGGCATTTATACCGGCTGAGCCTGGGACGCCTGGCCTTCTCCTGCGCTGGAGTCCACAAACAAATGGTGCTGTGAAGATAGGGTGAATCTGTCAAGCATCTGTTGTTAAGTGCTATGCTGGGTTTCTCAGTGGTCATGTGCTTGGTAAAAGCTCCACGTAGCTAATTGCTTTCATAGCAACTCTCTTTATTCAGCGGCTGGGCGAGGTGGACTTGCAGGACTGAGCAAAGTCTGCTTGTTCATCCCACTTAGTATGCATGGGGAAATGTGTGCTTCAAAGGAATTCTTTCCTCTGAAGTAGAAGTGCCAACATTACGAAACTGGCCCAGATCCCCATTTTAAGGCAGAGGGAGGGAGAAAGAGATGCTGCAGTAGAGAGTTATGAATTAACCTCACAAGGAAGAGCGGGAGTATGTTTGCAGGAATGACATACATCGGGAAGAGTAACCAATGTGAGATCTGGTTGTATAGAGGAGGATCCTCCTCTGTGTTTTGAAATCATGCAACTCAGGCGACTGCAATAAACCAAGACTGTTGTTTTTATATACGTTGTTGCTTCTTGTACGCTGTTGAAAAAAAGCCACTGATCTCGGAATAAGAGTGTCCACCTGGGAGGTAGTACCAGTGTCATTGTATCAGTTTAAATTCACAGCTGAGCTTACAGAGAAAAGTTTTTCCCCTGTAGACAAGGCCACTTATACACTAGAGCTA
This sequence comes from Gopherus flavomarginatus, assembly GCF_025201925.1. Classification (NCBI taxonomy): domain Eukaryota; kingdom Metazoa; phylum Chordata; order Testudines; family Testudinidae; genus Gopherus; species Gopherus flavomarginatus. Next base: position 126,645,156 of record NC_066619.1, read on the forward strand.
TACCTGCAAACCCTTCCAGTGGAGATACAGCTTATCCTGGCAACAGTGTTCTTTTGCTGGTATAACTCGTACAAATTCTCTTAACAAATTCAGTTATACCGGTAAAAGGACTCTCTTTTTTGCCGGTATAGCTGTGTTTACCCTAGGGCTTTTGTAACATAGCTATGTCAGTTTGAGGAGTGATTCTCTCCCCCACCTCCACCCCCCAACGCTCATATTCCTAACCAATATAACTATCCAGCTAAACTCTTAAGTATGGACAAGGCCTAATTAGTTTCTCTTGAGTAGAAGGGTGGCCCTGCTAACCCAGAGGGAATCCTTTACTATCATTCTCAGTATCTGATTATTTGTTTGTTTCAGGGTCCAGGTATGACTTCTCCTCTACTGTCTCAGACTGTTTTTTTCCCAGTTGACCAGGGCATTCAGCAGGGCCTATCAAAGAGGCTACCCCCATGTGGGCTGTTGCTGATGTGGGTGGCTAAACTAATGTGGTTTTAATGAGTTGCAACGGTGAGGATGGGTGAGGATGTTGACACTGTCTGGGTGGGTGGGGCTCCTTCACTCCCAGCTGAGGTCTTGCCTACACTGGCAGTGATGTGTGGGGTACATGTAGCTACAGCGGAAGGCAGGCTGCATCCACACTCATGGCGGTGTGTAGCAACATGCAGCAGTGAAAGGCTCTCGCCGACGAGAGGCAGTGGGGAAAGGCTCCAGCAGCGAGGAGGCAGCAGGACATTACAGTGCTAAAAATAGTAGTGTCCACTGGGCAGGCACTGCTTGGGCATGTAGGTGTATAGGGTGTATACCCTCGGGTTCTGGCATGTCTCTACTTGCTTAAGCAGTGCCTTACTGTCCGCATTGCTATTTATACCCGTGCTAGCTGAGCATGCAGGGTCTGTACTCTGCACATTGTTGCCAGAGTAGACCTACCCTCAGTCACACACAATCTTAAAAATCAAGCACAATCAATCACATTTGGAGACAGATCAAATGCAAGAAATACAGAGGCACTTATACCCTTTTAATCTGTTTGTCTCAACAGACTACAGACCTGTGGGAACAGGGATTGCTGTTTTTCTGCGTTCATACAGGCTCCGACTAAGGTCTTTGGGCCTACCATAATATCACCATTTACTAATAATTGTGCATTGGGGTTTATTAAACAAAATCAGAGGCCTTTTTACATCATTTAAAGCCAGCTTTTCTTCTTCTGACAATACCTTGTGTTGGTTTGGCATACACAATGCTAATTCAGATTGGTCAATGATAATTGTGATGCTGTATAAAAAGGAAGATGAGTGTCTATACTGATATTATCATCATTGTTACCCAATTGCGATAAGTCTTGCACAAAGTATGCCTTGTGAGGTACCTTTGGAACAGTGCTGTCCCAGTGAAATGCGTATATCATCACTGGGTATGAAGCTATGACATTTTACTGTATGCTTGTTGCTAAATATGTTGTGTTCTTGGGCAACACTACGAGACAGATTTACATCAAGACTAGCCAGCCATGGTTGATGGGCCATTAAGAATCAACTCTTCCAGTGGGCCCCTCCCGAGGATGCCCCAGTCCCCCTCAAAATAAAAAGCAAGTTGCTTGACTGTCAAAGCCCTTTTAGGTTGGGACGGTAGTACAGTGAGTGGAGAAAGAAGGTTAAGCTTCAGCATGTTTGCTGTTTCACCAGGGGGCTCATGAATGCAAGCAGAGGCCAAGCTGCTATCTTTCAAACTGTAGAGTCTACTTAGTGTAATTAATGAACCTCTTTCCTTTAACTCTGCCTTCCGACTGCTTATGTATTTTACTAATGAAACAGAGGTGAGATGCTCAGCTGGTGTAAGCCAGTGCAGTTCCATTAAAGTCATCACAGCTGTACAAATGTACAACACTTGAGGGTCTGGACCTAACATTATAAACAGAGACAGTTTTTGGTTTAATATATGGGGCAGAAGCCTCAGCTGTAGCTAAGCCCCACTGGAAGCAACTGAGGGGAGCACAATTGTAACCCTTCTGCCCCTCTAGTTGGCAGCAACAAGGGCCGGGTTCAGTATCCAGGGGTTCCTTTTCAGTAACACAATGCATAACCGGCTCGAGCCCCCACCCAGTGACCTGGGACACTCACATACCACACACCCCTGGGCGCCTCTAGGAGGCAATACTTCCCCTCTCGCAAGCACGGAGTCTGAGTGTAGCAAAATCTTTTTTAATAAAGGAAGGAATCAATGCGGCATCCCATTGGAGAAACACCACTAACAGGGTTATAACACAAACCATAAACAAAAACCCACCTCCAAGTACGTTTGGCACTGTCCTTTTTCCGCTTAGGGTTTTAAGTCCAATCACCCCAAAGTCCAACAACCCAAAAGTCTCTGGTCAATGCCACCCCAAAGTTCGAGAGTCTATCTGTAGAGGTCCCTCCCCCCAGCCTGGGTAGAAAGGGGCACCTTACGTGGTCCAGGGCCAACTGCCCTGCCTCTCCGTGGGTTCTGCTTCCGCCTTCTCCACGAACTGCTCCGCTTTACCAGCTGCTCCACTCTGCTCCTCCAGCCGTCCTCAGGAACTGCTCCGCTCCACCAGCTGCTCTGCTCCATGAGCTGCTCTGCAGAACTGCTCGGCTCCGCTCACTCTGTAGGCCGCTCCACCCGTCCCACAGCTACTCCACTCTGCCAGCCGCTCTGCTGCCACCAGCTGTCCCGTGATCCACTCCAGCCGTCCCCACAACTGCTCCACTCCGCCAGCTGCTCTGTTCCACAGCATATCTTCAGGCTCCCCCACTAGTTAGCACAATGCTCAGTGCTCTCAGCTCAGTCATTTCAGCTTTTTGTGATTTCAACTCTTAGTGATCTCAGCTCTTAGTGGGGGAGCCCCAGTGCTAGTGCACCATTAGCCCAAAGTGCGTTCAGCTCAGTAACCTGTATTTAGATTCTTGAGGGAATAATAAAAAAAATCAACTCTGACATTCCACAGTGGAGAGAGAGAAGGGGGTGCAACTGGTGCCTCTAGCTCCACAAGGAGACTGCACCACCAGGCACAGATATCTGTCCCCAGCCTCTCTACTTCACTGGGTTTTGGAACCCATGTCCCTTGTCTAGCAAGTACCACCCAACTGAGGGTGAGTCATTTGTCACCAAGCAGTCCCACCGCTCAGCAGTCTGGGATAGGGTAGGCGTGCCTATGCAAATACACTCTCTGACATTCTTTCCACCAGATGTCAGGGTAGAGCTTATCCTGACTCTGCTTACACAATGAACCCATACACACCGCTGGCTGACACCACTTCCAGATCAGTGAAAACTTCTCAGAAACATGTGACTACACATGAAGGCTTGTGAGCTCTTTCAGGGAGACAGATACCAGGGGAAGGAACTGAAGAATCATTTGAGGGCTCTGCAGCATATGTAGCATTGACAGTCGGGGTAAGATACAAGAGAGGAAGCCTGTGCATTCACAGGGCTATGTGAAACTTGGCAGCATTTTGGACTACCAGCACCATCAGTTTTGTTCACCTCAAAGTAGATCAAGGAGAAGTGATAATTATTCATTCATTGCTGTGGGATCACTAGATTCCAAATGTATTGAGACTAGGGTGACAAGAAGTCCCAATTTTATAGGGGCAGTCCTGATATTCAGGACTTTTTCTTATATGGGCACCTATTACCCCGCACACTCTGTCCCGATTTTACATACTTGCTGTCTGGTCACCCTAATCGAGACTACAAAGACACCTTACTGTAAGAGAGGAGGTTAATTATTCCCTCTACTTGGTCTGTCCCACAGCATTACTCAATAACAGACCTGCAATCAAAAAGCTCAAATCTTGAATATGCAGTGATTTATCCTTCAAGGGTTTTAAGTTCATTTGTGGGAGGGAAGAGGTGTCTCTTCACAGAGTCTGTAGGATCAGAGTCATTGCGCAATTCTTAGTAAGTGGAGGTGGCTGAATTTGGGGTGCAGACTGAAAAATTGCAGCTGACTGTTTCCATTCAGTTCTCTTTGGAATTTTTCTTTTATCTTGCTACAGCATTTGGGAATGTTACAGCCAGAAGTGCATGCAGAGCCAGACTACACAACCCTCACCTGTGCTCAGTGGAGTCATCTCATTGATGTACGTGTGAGTGAGGGTTGCAGAATCTGGCCCATGTAGGTTTTGCATTTTGGGGGGTGGTTTATACATACATATATATTTCCATACAGGGCCGGCTTTATTAACTGCGGGGCCTGATTCAAATACCCGGCAGTGGTTCGGGGCTTCGGCAGCACTTTGGTGGCGGGGTGTCTGCTCCGGGTCTTCCACGCACCGAAGGACCCTTCGCCACTGAAATGCCACCGAAGACCCCCAGAGCAGACCCACCCCCCACCGCCGAAATGCCGCCAAAGACCCCTGGAGTGGACTGCCACTGGGTGAGTAAAAAAAAAAAAAAAGGCACCTAAGGTGCGGGGCCCTGGCATGAAGCCCTGGCACAGGGCCTGATTCCAGGGAATTGGGCGAATCGGCCTAAAGCCAGCCCTGTTTCCACATAGAAGTGGGCAATCAAGGGTGAGACTTCTAAAGCTGCCTGGCAGACTTTGGCGTGTATACCCTTCACATGCAGAGAAAGACTTCACTGAAGACAGAGCAATTAGTGCACCTGCTTGCACCTGTAGAGTGAACTAGGCCCAATTTAGGATTAGGCCCAGCAGGGAAGGAGCTGGGTGACGAATAAAGGAAGAACTTCAAGAGAGTAGAAGGGAGGCCAGAGGGACCCTAGGTGTTGGGATCTCCTCCTGAGAAGGGAGCTCTAGCAAGGGCCAGGAGAAGTGCTGGGAAGCCACAGGCCTTCAGAGGGCTCCTGTGATGAATGCTCAGAAAAGGACATGAGACTGGGGAAGGGAGCCTGGGTGGCAGGTTTCGGAGGGAAGAGACACAGACACACCAAGAGCCTGAGGAGAGGCAGACAGAAGCTGGGCCTCCAGGCAAGACCCGGAAAGGACTCTGTAGAGCCTGGGAATGGGGTAAAGAGTCAGTTTGGAGAGGAGTGGTCCCAGCGAAGGGCTGGGGAAAAGGGCCAAGAGACAGGAGGAGGTAGGAAGTGGCCCAGGAAAAGAGGAGTTTGAGGAATCAGTCCTTTGCTGTCTGCTACAGTGTCCCTGGACAAGAACCCAGAATAGCGGAAGAGCCTGAGGAGGGTGGTGTGAAACTCCCTGATGTAAGGATGTAAGGACCACTGAGCCAGAGGAGAGCCAAAGATCTGGCATGAGGTCAGTGGACTATCATGCGATGGGACTGAATGTGACCTGGATGGCAGGCTGAGGCATGAGAAGAGGCAGGGCTGAAGCAGCTGTCAGCAGGAGATGTCAGAGGAGGAGACTCTGCTAGGCCAGGCCCAGCCATTTGCAACTGTGCCACCTGGTGAGTCACTTCTAGACCCTGTCCATACAGGAAAGCTTTCTTCACTGTTCTTCTGCTATGACTACAGTGACGGAGCATGTTCACATGGCTTTGTTTAACCTACTTCCCTTGTGAATCATTGTGTCCGCATCGTTCGTTCTTTGAAATAACACCCAGCTTTCTGGGCACATTGCCCGTGGTACAATGTTCTCCTGCATTTGATGCAGAGATGCCATTAATTTGAATGTGACTTGGCTGTCCAAATCCTTTCAGCCTTTCTGAAAAGTTCAGCCTAAATGTAGTTCTGTCTGTAAGTTCATTTGATGTCACGCTGGGTATGTCAACACTGCAGTTGGAGATGTCATTGCAAAGTGGGTGGGCATGCACGAGCTAGCTAGCTCAGGTACCAATAGCAATAAAGCTGTGGCAGCCTGGAATTCAGTGCGAGGCTGGCTGCCCGAGTCCACACCCATGGCTTTTTAGCTATTTTGGTACCTACGCTAGTTAGGTTAAAGCTAGCTTGGGTGTGTCGACATATGCTGCAATCACATCTCTGCAGTGTAGATATACCCAGTGTGATAGCTGTGGGATTTATCTAAACTAATTAATGCTCATATATTTTGTTCAGTCTCCATTCTCCTTCTACATTCTATAAATGGGTTCTTCTTTTTTTTTCTTTTATCCTGATAGCTTTTTCCTCCCCAGCAGGGGCTGCTATTGATGGTTGGATGAGCAGGTTTGAGGAAGTTGAAGGTTACAACCAATCCAATTATGTCCATGTTGGTTGGCAATTTTATATCCTAGTTTATAGTGTTATACTGGATCAACTGCTCCTTATGGAGCTAAGTCCGTATGTTTTGTCCAATGATTTATGTATTAAGCCTCTCAGCACATCGTTAGCCGAACATGCAATGTGGTGAAATATTTGTTTTGCTTGAAGTGCAGATCTTGGATTTAATATCTTTGAGGGCAGACTCTTCCCAGGGTCTTTGTGATTTTTTTTCTCTTGTTAGGAGGAATCACTCTCTTTCCGTCATAGGGTGCTGCTTTACTCCTATGTGAGGTCGGATATTTCATGTGGGCTGGATGTTTTTGTACTGCTGCACTTTGTGTTTAGTGACTATTTCTAGGTATGTGGATACACTTCTGAAATACAAAGTGCTATTGGCAATGCCCTGTTGCTTTTCAAAAGCTCTTAATTAAAATAAAGTTAAAAGCCTTGAGGAGTATGGGATATAGACGGTAGCTTGGAAGTCGTGGGGTATGGGCCTTTCGCAGAAGATAAGGATGGGATCTAGCATGCAGAGGTGTTAGGGCTTCCTTATCATACAGTCATAGAAGATTAGGGTTGGAAGAGACCTCAGGAGGTGATCTAGTCCAATCCTCTGCACAAAGCAGGACCAACACCAACTAAATCATCCCAGCCAGGGCTTTGTCAAGCCGAGTCTTAAAAATCTCTAAGGATGGAGATTCTGCCACCTCCCTAGGTATCATAGTACCCGTCTGTACTGGGAAGAGATGAGTAGCGTAAGTCTTGGTGGTAGAATTCAAGACATGAGGCTAGATCTGGCTCTGGGTTCACCTGTACAACTCCAGTGAAATCAGTGGGTTGCAATAGCACAGATGAGAGCAAATGAAATTATTCTTGTGCTTGGAGTGCAACACCAGAATTGGGATGGCTGAGAGATTAAAAGCTATAATTCTAAGTTTAAGATCTGTACAAGTTCCCTAGAAACTAGAATTGTGGGGCTTTAGGACAAAGAGTTCTTTAAATGCTTGTCTCATCTTTCCAGGGCTTTTTTTGTATAGTGAAATCTTGTCCTATGGAAGTTCTTGACCTTTCCATGAAGAAACCTACTCCTGAACTACATGCTTTGCTAGATCAGGGCCTAAACATCTGAACAGACCCATGACTGTAATGAGACTTCTCAGGTGCCTAAAGGTACTTGGCTGGATCAGGGCTTTCAGTACTCTTAATTTGTAAGAACTTTCCATTTGTTATCCTGTCATTAAGTGGTGTCACACTGAGAGAAAATGGCTTGCCTTCCAACTCTTTTGAAAATGAGGAAAAGATTTCCCTGGGGCAAAAAGACAGAAGATCAGACTCTGCTTTGTTATATTCCTGCATCCCTGCTGAAATCAGAGGACTTGCATGGATGCAACTAAGAGCAGAATTTTGGCCCTGTATGCGGGAACAATATGGAATGCATAGACAGCTGTTAAATATATTACAGTTCATGTAAAGTCAATCTCATTATTCTGGAGTATAATCTAATATTCTATCTGTGAATTATGAGAGTCACAAATCAATAATGTCTGAGTGATTGCTCCAGCAGCAGTGGAGAGATGCCAGAGAGGCAGGACAAAGCTACACTTGCAGTGAAGAAGAAGACAGTAGATTGCTTAGATTGTGAGGTTTTCAGGGATCTGGGTCATATTTTCATTGTGTGGGCAGCCCCTATCACAACAGGACCCTGATCCCTGGCTAGGCCTCTAGACACAACCATAATTAAAGAGATGAGAGCAGCAGAGGTATGAGTGAGACAGTGGCAGAGTTCAATGGAGAAGATTGCAGCATCAAGGGAGAAATGAGGAATATAGAGTAGGAAGAGAGAAAAAACAAGGGGCAGAGCGTGGGCAGAAGAGGAGTTGGCAAGAAAGAGCAGTGTCCTTTCCAGAGCATGGACCAGGAATTTTGAGCCATGTCACATGCAAGTGAAAACGGGAGAACAGAGAATCGTAGGACTGGAAGGGACCTCAAGGGGTCATTTAGTCCAGTCCCTTGCACTCATGGCAGGACCAAATATTGTCTAGATCATCCCTGACAAGTATTTCTCTAACCTGTTCTTAAAATCTCCAGTGACAGAGATTCCACAAGCTCCCTGGGCAATTTAGTCCAGTGCTTAATTACCCTAAGAGGAAGTTTATTCCTGATGTCCAACGTAAACTGCCCTTGCTGCAATTTAAGCCCATTGCTTCTTGTCCTATCCTCTGAGGTTAACAAGAACAATTTTTCCCGCCGCTCTTTGTAACAACCTTTTATGTACTTCATGTCCTCCCTCAGTCTTCCCTTCTCCAGACTAAATAAACCCTTTTTTTCCTCTCAATTTTCCCTCATAGGTCATGTTTTCTAGACCTTTAACCATTTTTGTTGTTCTCCTCTGGACTTTCTCCTATGTATCCACATCTTTGAATTAAGAGTTCTGGTGACTACAGAAGCTTTGCTCTTGGGGTTTATATCATCAGAACTTTGGAGAGAATTATAGCCTCATAAGTCACAGTTACCTGTTTATATTTAATCCACTGTCCTGGCTTTCAGAAGGTAGAGGACAATATTGTAAATTCTGGAACCCAAAGGAGGTGATATTTTCATCAAGGGAAGAGGGAATTAATTTCTGAGAGTTTTATGCTATCAGTTTATTGAAGGTTCAGATCTGCAGCTGGTGTGAATCTATATAGCTTCATTGGCTGCAGTGAAGCTTCATTGGTTTCTACCAGCTGAGGATCTGGTCCCAAGTTCAGAAGTTGCATGAGCAGCGGCTCAGACTGGATTCTCTTCTCTCTCTCCCCTAAAGTTTGCCAGGTCTCTTCCAGTTTGGGCTAAGTTGCAGAAGGGTAAGTAACATTTAGCTGGGCAGCACAGAATGCAGTTTTCTAGAAGTGTTTTTTTTTTTCCATTGTAGAGGTATATCTGTGTGCAGTGACTTGTAAACAAGTGGAGCAGCCATTATGCTTTCACTAGCCATTCACACACAGTGGCATCTGTTTGACTGAGTTCAGAGATGCTGTCACTTTCCAATACTCACCTTGAAAAGTCCTAGAGGAATTTTGTCTTCCTTCTGAACAGCACCCTGAGATGGGATACATGGAACTCTCACACGTGGTGTCAGCTGTGCGCCCGTGTGAGGATCAATTTCATTTTCATTAATGTAGCCCTACTACTGTACAAGCTAGGTGCTGTGCCAACGTGTAGTAAAGGACAGGAAATGTCAGATGAAGGGTGGTTGGGGAACCTGAAGCACAGAGAGCCCAGTGTCCCCCAGCAAATCAGTATTAAAGTTGGAATAGACTCTGTCTCCTGACTCTCAATCCTGTGTCTTATCCCCTAGAACAGGGGTGAGCAAAATTTTTGGCCCAAGGGCCGCATCTGGATATGGAAATTGTATGGTGGGCCATGAATGCTCACAAAATGGGGGTTAGGGTGCAGGGCGGGTGAGGACTCTGGCTGGGGGTGCGAGCTCTGGGGTGGGGCTGGGGATGAGGGGTTGGGGGTACAGGAGGGTGTGACAAGCTGGGACGGAGGGGTTCAGAGTGTGGGAGGGGGATCAGGGCTGGGGCAGGGGGAGGGGCATGGGAGGGGGTCAGGGATGCAGGCTCTGGGGGGAGCAGTGGCATGTACTCCCTCTGGCTCCTACACAGAGGCACAGCCAGGCGGCTCTGCGTTCTGCCCAGTCCGCAGGTGCCACCCCTTCAGCTCCCAATGGCTTTGGTGCCCATTATTCTCTCTCCTTTCCCTTAGTTAATCTTAACAGTTTGGACAGTGCTTTCACAAAGAGCACATTTTTGGGACCCCTCTGTCTGTTGAGTTTTGCTGTGTAAATTTTATTCATCAATTATTTTTTAAGGCCAGAAGGGATCCTTAGATCATCTGGTCTGACCTCCTCCTGTGTAACTCAGGCCATAGAATTTCATTTAGTTACTCCTGGGGTGAGCCCAATAATTCGTGTTTGACTAAAAAATTTCTTTCGAGAATGGCATCCAGTCCTCAAATTAAGAATCCAAGAGATGGAGAATCCACCCTTTCCCATGGTACTTTGTTCCAGTGGTTGGTAACCCTAAATGTTAAACATTTGTGCCTTATTTCCAATGAGAATTAGTCTGGCTTATGCCTCCAGCCATTGGTTCATATGATGCCATTCTCCACTATATTAAAGAGTCTTGAGTACCTGGTATTTTCTCTCCCTGAAGGTACTTTGACAACATAGTCAAGTCATGTATTGCTCTTCTTTTTTGCACTTTGAGTCTCTCATTGTAAGACATTTTCTCCAGCCCACTTTTGTGGTTCCTTTCTGCACCCTCTCCATTTTGCAAAGGTTGTTGAAAATTGTAGATACCACAAGTGGTTGTAGTATTCCAGTGTCAATCTCTCCAATGATGTATACATAGGCAAAATCACCTTCCTACTCACTATGCCATTGTTTATGCATCCAAGGATCACATTAGCCTTTTTCGCTATAGGGCAAAATAGTAGTGACATTTCCTATAATTAATCTAGAGATATGTTCCCTGCTCACCTCCCTTGGGTCCAACAGACAGGCAGAAGCCATAAAATACAATGAAATAAAAATGTTTAAATTCTCATTGGCTCCAAATTGCCTTTTGCTGCATATTTTATCTACATATCATGAGAGAGATTGTCCAAGAAAAAGGAGATATGATCCCAGATACTGGTCAGAAGCACTCCTAAGATCTCAACTATTTGCAATGGACTGTCTACTTTTCATTTCTTTGAAGCCACCACGGATGCTGTGTTGGGGGCAGGAAGGGTTTGAGACCCCTTGGAAGAGGAGCTGGGCTCGGAATCCTGTAGCCCTTTTCCAGAAACCACCTCCTTTCCCTTGGCTGACCCTCTGTGAGAACTGCCTTTCCATTTTGCTGGGACCCACCTCCTCTTTCCATACAAGAAGCAATGAGCAGGACCGCTCATGCTGAGGTCAGAGACATCCTGCCATGTAGTTCACAGTGGATGTGTGCTGAAGGCCAAAGCTATGCTGATGGCTGAGATCAGGTGGGCACTGTGAGGGAGGCTGGCTTCCTGCTGGAGGGCATAGTTACCTTCAAAATGGCTGTACTAGGGAAAGGCCCATTCTAGAGAGGGACAGGCCTCTGTGGAATGGGGTGTGGATCAAGTGTTTGAGAGAGATTGGAGGGGCGGAGCTTGGATGCCTGTTTTATACATGGAGAAACTCAGCCACAGACATGGAGTGCATGTTGCAGGCAGTCTGCGGCAGAGAACAGAATTGTGATGTGTTGATCCCCATTCCAATGCCTTTAATCAGCCTTTCTTGGAGCTGTAAGGTCCAAAGTGTCAAGATAAATATAGATCTGTATCACATGCCCTCATACATATTTGCAGTTCCTAATTATTCCCTGATAACCGCCACACACCATGTTAGGAACAGCTGCAATTTTGTAGTTGCTGGGGGTGGGGAGGAAAGCCCTCGAACATCAAATCTTGTCCTTGTTGTAGCAAGACATAATAGAAAAACCCAAGATTACTTAGAATATGTCTCATACGTGTACGCTTGCCAAGAACTGCAAATATTTCTGAGTGAGGAAATTAAAGCTCATTTGAAGACTTTTGTTTACAAGTTAAATGTGTGTGCTGAACGATAATCAAAGAGAACCGAATGGCTGAGTGTTTAGTTATGCTGTGAAAATCTGCCTCTGTTCCTTTCTCTCATCTAAATATTTATTGTTCTATTTCCTGAAACCAGCATATTAAAAAAAAATGCACCATGGGATTTATTGCATGGAAATGAGAAGAAAACAAGTGAAATGCTGCAGGGATGCCATAGGAGATTGTCTCTAATGTCACTAAGAGTTAACACGTTTTCATTTTGACTCTTTTGTTTTGGTTTTGGGGTTTTTTTCTCTTTTTTCCTCAAGGGTAAAATTAGCTGCCTCTGAAGGCACCAAAACTTGCTTGCTTACCAGAGGGTTGTTTCTCTGCTGGGGCAAACGTATTGATAGGCAGTTTCTCTTGTTCTGCTAGACTCCTCAGGCCAGATCCTCAGCTGGTGTAAATTGGAGTCACTTAGTGGAGTTATGCCAGTTTATACCAGCTGAGGAGCTGGTCCTGTGGGTCTAGTTCACCCAAAATGGATAAGTCAACGGGATCCCATGTGTGTTTTCCATGGACCGTGCCTTATTCCCTGGCTATCCAAAGAAAGCTCTATATGGAGATGTTGAGCTACTGGGATGTATCTGGCAGGGTTTACAAGAGACCAGTGTGCTGAGTAACATAGAAAACTTGTATGGACACATCTTCCTTCGCCATAAAGGGACTGTGTGAATACCCTCGTGTGAGAGACATACGACTTTACTAAGGTATAAATAAAAGCTAATCCATTATGCTGACAGGCAGAATTGCACACAAGCAGGGACAGGGGAAATTATAGTACTTTTCTGTAGAACCGCTATAATTGGAGGTCTATTCAATATTTTAATCTCCTCTACCATTTCTAGAGAATTGCAGATCTCTATGTATCAGTCTGGCTGTCTTGGGTATTGGTAATGCCCCCCAGTGTAACATTTAAAGGTAAAGTACCACATTTAGAAGAAACCATTGCTATCCAGGAACTGACTAGTTACTCCATTTTTCTCTTGGGGAGATATTTTTTAGGGGACATGCTGGGGATGATAACTAGGGAAAGGGACCATCGTGCCAGCATATTTATTTTTAAATAAAGATCTCAAAGGGCCTTTATAGAACAGGTGAACATAATTCTCAGTTTATAAATGGGGAAAGTGCCATGCAAGGAGGTGCAGGGACCTTGCCCAAAGGCACACAGTAGGCCAGAGTCATGAATAGAACCCAGATCTCCCAAAGGCTAAGCCAATGCTCAGACTAAAAAACCTCACTACTTTCTGCCCTGTGGGGGATGTGAGAGGACACGAGTGTTGGCTTTCTCAAAGAAATCTTGGCAGTGTCTGATCTCTGATGGTGTGGAGTCCCACAGCTAACCACCTCTATTGAAAACTCCCTTTTATTGTCTCTCTCAAGAAATCCACTGTGGACTCCATCAGTCTTAATGCCCCTGTTTGGGGTCCTGGTGAACTGTATAAAAAGATGCAGTTCCTGAGGTAGCCCTGACTCGTCCCACTGTTGGTTTACTATACGAGGAGGAAGCCCTTAAAGAGGCTCTAGTGGTCTATGGGAAGATAATGAAGACTTGGAGCACTAGTGGGATATGTGATCTTTCCAGTGCATGCCAGTGAGGAGATACAAGCTTCAAACACAGTTCCGTGTGTGGTGCCCTCAAGATCAGCGCTAGAGGCAGGTCGTTGCAGTAGTCCAGGATGCGTCTGCTAAATAAGAGGTATCTTAATTCAGTATAGAGGGAGGGGACATGTAATTCAGAAGCCCTAACTTCACTTAATCTTTCAGCCACTGACTTGCTGTGTGGCCTTGGCCTAGTCATTCACACTCTGTGCTTCATTTCCAGTCTGTAAATTATTCACCCCTTTGTCAGGTGCTTTGGGATCCTCAGTATAATAGGTGCAAGATGTGAATTAATTGTTTTTTATTATAAGGGCAGACAGCTGTGGCCGGGTCAGCATCTGGGAACCACAGGGGCAGCCCTCCTTGCTTGTCATGGATGGAAAAAGGTGTTCGTTTCTATTGCTGATCTCTGAGGGCTTGTCTACACATTACGTTAACTTAAGCCAGTTTTAAAGCTTATATTTAGTTGAGAGGGTGGAGAAGGCTGAGTGGAGACTTTTTTTGGAGTGGTGTATTTTGGTTTAGCATAAATCAAACCCTAATCAATTTAAAGTAAAGTGAAATAAGGTTAAACCAAAAGGAGAGTGGCCACACAGCCTTTCTGCACTGATCTAACCAGCTCAGTTTAAAATCACATCTGTCATTAACCTGTTGACAGGGAGGGATAGCTCAGTGGTTTGAGCATTGGCCTGCTAAATCCAGGGTTGTGAGTTCAATCCCTGAGGGGGCAATTTAGGGATCTGGGGATTTAGTTGGGGTTGGTCCTGCTTTGAGCATGACTAGATGACCTCCTGAGGTCCCTTCCAACCTCGATATTCTATGATGCAACCATCTTGTGTTGACAGTCCCTGACAGAGGAGTCTGGTGTTGAGACCAGAAGGTCTCTGATGCTGGACCCCTGTCATGGCCTCAGTCCCTCCATGTCTCCCCCTTGGGGAGCGATGGGGTCCTTTATACACCCAGCCCCTCATTGTCTGGATGCAGGAAGTGGTGCTGTACAGATACTGGGATGGGAGCTCAGCCTTCTGGTGGAGTTTACACATTCTGGAGTCCAGGAGAAAAGAAATCCAGGAAATGGAAAAACAAATGAACAGGCCCAAAGGGGCCCCAGGGCCAGTGCAAGGATGTTTTGCACCCTAGGCGAAACTTCCACCTTGCGCCCTCCCCTGTTCCCGAGCCCCTGCCCTGAGGCACGCCCACCCTCACCCCTGCTCCGCGGATGAGCACCCCGAGCACACCGTCGCTGCTTCACTTCTCTCGCGTCCCAGGCTTGCAGCGCCAATCAGCTTAGGTGCCACAAGTCTGGGAGGCAGGAGAAGTGAAGCAACCACGGCATGCTCGGGGAGGAGGCGGGGCAGGGGTGAGCTGGGGTGGGGAGTTCCCTTGCGTGCCACCCATCTCCCCACCTTACTTGCTGCAGGCGGCCCTCCCCACGCTCCCCTGCCCCAGCTCCCTCCACCTAAATGCCAGAGGCGACTGGGGCGGCCGAAGATCCGGCCACCATGGTCGCTGCCAAAGAAAATGGCGCCCCCCAAATCCTAGTGTCCTAGGCGACCGCCTAGGTCTCCTAAACGGTTGCACTGGCCCTGTGCAGGCCTCTCTTCCTTCAGAGAGCCCCTGGCAAGCCACAACCTGACGTACTGTCCTCAGGTGAGCTACCAGCAAATGTCTTGAGGCAATCATTAAGCGTCCAGCCCACTTTCCTCCCAGGAGCTCAGATGGTCTGCAGTTGTGTGAGCAGGACCTGGGGTTAGAGGCCTGTCCTCTCAGAGCTGCCTCCCTTTTATGTATGACTGGGCTTTGCACTCACCCAGCCTCCAGCCCATCATACCCAGGCACTGATAAGTGCATGTTTAAACTATGCCCTCTGGCTTTGGCTCAGAGGAGTCTACCTCTTTGGGGGCTGTCGTATTTCCCACCATGACAACAGAAAGAAAACAAATGAACTCAGGGTCCTTCCTTCAGCTCCGACATGCCTCACAGAGGTGGTGGAGCAGGGCTGCTCTTCTTGTCTCGTGTGGGTTTGGTATGTCACTGCTCCTTTGTCAATAAGAGTAAAATGCACTCAGGAGAGGGGTGAGTGATGGTTCTGGCTTCCCCCTTCCGAGTACCAACGTCTGAGCCTGGCCAAACTAACCTTGAGCTAGTTGCTTTTAATCCACACGCTTATTTCTTGCAGACAGCAGGTCATCTGGCTGATGGCACTGGCCGCTCCTCAAGAAGGAACATGTAGTCTAGTTTCACTGGTACGTGATCCCAGGCCACTCACGATCCCCTCTGTTGGGTATGACAGAGAGATTGACTAGGACAGGGGCTAGAACCGATGCTTGTGGGGCTCACTGCATGTCACAGCTTTAGGAGGGCCCAGCATGCCCTCGGGGGAGCGTGGTTTGTTTAGCCCAACGAAATGAAGGCAGAGAGGATCTAGGATTGTTCTCTATACACACATCAGAGGGACAAATACGAGGGAGGGAGCGGAGTTATTTAAGTTAAGCACCAGTGTGGACACAAGAACAAATGGATGTAAACTGGCCATCAACAAGTTTAGGCTTGAACTTAGACAAAGGTTTCTAGCCAGTAGAAGAGTGAAGTTCTGGAACATCCTTCCCAGGGGAGCAGTGGGGGGCAAAAAACCTAACTGGCTTCAAGACTGAGCTTGAGAAATTTATGGAGGGGATGGTATGATGTGACTACCTATAATGGCGTGTAGCCAACATGTGGCTGCTAGCAGCAAATATCTCCAGTGGCTGGTGATGGTCTGCTAGATGGGAAGAGCTGTGAATTCAGAGAATTCTTTCCCAGGGGTCTGGCTGTGGGTCTTGCTGAAAAGCTCAGGGTCCAACTGATCACCATATTTGGGGTCAGGAAGGAATTTTACCCCGAGTCAGATTGACAGAGACCCTGGGGTTTTTGCTTTCCTCTGCACCATGGGGCAGGGTTGCTTACTGGTTAAACTAGAGTAAATGGTGGATTCTGTGTAAACTGAAGTCTTTAAATGATTATTTGAAGACTTAAGTTACTCAGCCAGAGGTCAAGGGGCTGTTACAGGAGTGGGTGGGTGAGGTTCTGTGGCCTGCGATGTGCAGGAAGTCAGACTGGATGATCATGATTGTCCCTTCTGGCCTTAACTTCTGAGTCTATGATTCCCATGTCAGACGAGGAAGAAATGGCCCAGTGGTCAGGGCACTAGCCTGGGATTTGAGAGATCTGGATTTAATTCCCTGCTATATCACAGGTTTTCTGTGGGACCTGGGGCAAGTCGCTTAAGGTGTGTATACAGCAGCATGTAAAGTGGACACTAGCTAGCATGGGTGTTAGTAGTGTAGACAGTGAGGCAGATCTTAGGTGAGTCGAGTGTCCTACCTGCCTGAGTCCCTAGGGTATGTACCCACCCTAGCCTTCCTACACATCCAACCTGTGCTTCCCCTGCCTATGCTGCTGTTTTTAGCAGCGCACTGTCCTGCGGCTTCCCTGCTGCCAGAGCCTTTCCCCACTGCTGTGAATGGCTCTGGCGGAGGAAAGGCTCCAGCAGCTCTCTGCTACCTCCCTGCTGGTGGATCCTTTCATTGCAACATGCAGCTACGTGTGTACTGCCTGTACTCTACACACTGCCTATATATAGAAACAGCTGTAGTCACCCCATGCCTCAGTTTCCACCATCTGTACAGTGGGGATAAAATCCCTGTCCTGCGTCCCAGGGTGTGTGAGGATAAACACGTGAAAGATTGAGGTGCTCAGATACTACAGGGATGAGATCCATATAACTCTCCAAGGTTGATAAAAACATGCTCAGCTGACAGATTAAACTTTCTTTTTCTCTCTCTGCCAGTGCCACAGACAAAACCTCAGTTCCTGCTGGGTGTATTCTTTCTCATGAACCACAACACCAAATAAACCAAAAAGACCCTGCACACTTAGGTTGCTGGATTTTGTTTGCCAGCTTCCAGACCCAAGCAAACTTTTAAAGCCAAATTCTAACTTCCATTATTAAACCCTTATATAGGAATTGTTGTTAATTAGAGTGACATGAATGGAGCTGTTATAATAAAAGCTACAGGGGCCATGGCAGACAGACGTAGGCTGGGATGGAAAGGAATTAATATCTCAAATGAGCCTGGGTGAGTGCTATCCATGTACAGGCAGTGCAATGAGCGAAGGCAGACTCTCCACGTGCACAAGTGTTAATGATGCACCCAAGGATTTTTGTGCTTTCAGTAATTAGATCTGACAGGGTTTGTTAAGAAGGAAAAGTGAGCGAGGGCCAGGCAAGTCCTCGGGATGTGGCGGGAAAGTCTGGTGGCTCATGCTGTGATCTGTTGAATAGAAGAGCTGCAGATCATCAGGCCAGGGCTGGCTCCAGGCACCAGCACAGGAAGCAGGTGCTTGGGGTGGCCAATGGAAAAGGGTGGCACATCCGGGTCTTCGGCGGCAATTCAGCGGCGGGTACCTCAGTCTCTCTCAGAGCAAAGGACCTGCTGCCGAAAATTGCCGCTGAAGAATGAAGCGCTGCAGCAGAGCTGCCGCCAAACTGCCGCCAGTCACGGCGTTATCTTTTTTATTTATTTTTTCTTTCACTTTGCCACATCTGGCTGCAAAAAAGCTGGAGCCGGCCCTGCATCAGGCAGGCTGTTCAACATAAATCCCCAGGAAACAATGTATGCAACAGTTTGCGCTACATGGATGGACGTAACTAACGATTTCTTCTGCCAACGGCCGTGTTGCTGAGCCTGATGGCTCCACGGCTTTGCACAGTGTGTAATCACCAGAGTTGGATGAAATTGTTCAGCCAAAACTTTTTGATGAAAAATGCAGATTTGGAGATAGACTCATAGGTCAGAAGGGACCAATATGATCATCTAGTCTGACCTCCTGCACAAGGCAAGCCACAGAACCCTACCCATCCACTTTTATAACAACCCCTAACCCAGGACCGAGTTATTGAAATCCTCAAAATTGGTTTGAAGACCTCAAGCTGCAGAGAATCCACCAGCAAGCGACCCATGCCCCACGCTGCAGGGGAAGGCGAAAAACCTCCAGGGCCCCTGCCAATCCGGTAAAATGATTCACGAAATCGAGTCAGTTTTTCCAAATTGTTCATGACAAACTAAAAAAGTAGATTTTTTTTTTTCAATTCAAAATGACTTTTCAATAAAATCGAAGGAAATTTCTAAAAGACTCTTTAAAATGCTTCATTGAAACAAAACATTCCTTTTAACCCAAAACAACTTTTTTGGACTTTTCAGTTCAACAAAATTTTCAAATTTCATTTGACCCAACTTGAAATGATTTCTGCCCAAAATGACAGTTTTTTGGAATTGCCAGGAAACAGAAAACCCTCTGGTAGTCATTATACCCCCTCTGCACTGGGGTAACAATGCTAACAAATCAGGAGAGTCACATCTTTACACCCACCTTTGCACACGGGGTAAATGACTGCACGAGGCTCAGAGCACTGGGGATTCAGGCCGACTTCATGCATTTTGTGACTGAGCTGGTGTAAATCAGGAGTAACTCCACTGAAACCAAAACAGGGCTACACCAGCACAAGTGAGAATAGAATCTGGCGTTTGGTAGATGACAAAGTCTTCTTAGCGCACAGATGGATGTGATCTCAGATCATTCAGTTACATTAGCTATTCTAACATGCTGATGGGAACACTCACTGGACTGCGTTTGGTGATGCAATGCAATGCAATGCTCTTCCACAACAGTTTCTTACCTTTCCTCTTATTATCAGGAACAGCCTTCCTGCTGTTGAGTTTTTGGCTTATGTACAGGATTCTGCATGTGTCACAAACATTCGCCATCAGCCTTGTGCTTATATCTCCCATTATGGGGCCCTGAAATATTTTTGTCAGGCATATTTATTTCTCGTGACAAAGTAGGGTGGGAAATGTACTATTCTGGGACCTGAGCTCTGAATTACTGTAACAAAAATGCGATGTGTGACAAGTGCAACCTGGTGACTGCCTATAATTAGGATGTGGAGCTCTTGCTCGCGTAAGATGCTCCTAGTTTGTAATGTGTCAATGCAGCTAGCACATTTCCCCTTTATTTTGATGGTGTTGTTGCAGAGGATGTATGCTAATCGGGTTGGGTTTGAATAGCTTGTTGTTCTCTTGCATCTGTTTTGTCCTTCCAAACTACTGTTCTTGCCAACAAACGTACAGCAGAGCTGATCTCTAGCACCTTTGGGTTGATAACCGTATTGTATGCATTAGCAGCGTAACAAGGTTATAAATCATGGATCAGACAGAGCTTGGAATAATTCAGATAACTGATGGGTGTCGTCTGGACCTCTGGAGGAAAAGCTCAAAATACAGCAGGGAGAAACAGGGCTGAATGCTGCTGCGATGCACAAACAGATTGCAGCACATTTCTGGCAAAGGCAGCTCCAGAAAGAAAAGAGAAGGTGTTGTTTCTCCATTATGACCTGCTACTATTTAATGCCTAATAGTTACTTAAATTCAATAAGGAGAACCCAAATGTTACTCATTTAGGGCCGGATTTTGCCACCCCTGCTCACATGGAGGAGCACTTTACTTTGTGAGAAACATCCTGCCTTCAATTGGTTTAGTTTGGTGTATAACATTTCAATGGGCACGCTGCAAACGCTTCCCTGTCCACCTAGAGTCGGTGACGGCATTTGAGACCACAGTATGGGAGCACCTCACAAGCAGTAACGGATTTATTCTCATGGTGCTCCTGCCAGGTACTGGAGTACTATGCCCATTTTACAGATGCCCATAGTAGAGTAAGTGAGCTGGGAAGTGAATACAGCTCTCAAGCTAGCCCGCTTTCCACCATCCATTGCAAGAGGTGGGGACAGAATTGATTGAGTGAGGAAAGAGGAGGCAGCTGAGGGAAGATTTTAGAATGAAGAAGAGACACAGGAAATATTCATTCTTCTCCCACCCCATCAGACTCTTCCACTGTCACATTCCAGGGTGCAGTCCATGCCAATTAAGGGGTTGCGTCAAGATGCTTTGCTACTGTAGCTGCCATGCTGGGCAGCTCACAACCAGCCTACCAGCATGCAGGTCACACCCTGAGTGTCTGTATAGCCACAGCCTGGGCCAGCAGCTCTGACCCCAGCAGCCTGTCAGCAACACTTCATCCGCGCTCTGGCTCCCACCAGCCTTGGTTACTACCTGCAGGGTGACCTCAGCACACTCCATCCTGGATTGTCCCCAAAACGTGCACTCTGCGCTAGCCAGCCCTCTCCGGAACAGTTCAGATCTTTAGGTTTGATGCTCCTGTAAAGGGTCAATATTCACCAACCTGCTACTTTGATAAAAGTTACCAGACAGTTCAGTTTAAACACAGCACTGGATTGGCTTAGATTAAAAATAAAACCAGTTTATTAAAAAGAGAAGATAAGATTTTAAGTGAATTCAAGTATAAGAGAGAAAGTTAGAAATGGTTCCAAGCAAATAAAAAACACTCATCTCAAAGACTAATGCTTAGTCTAGCATGTTTTGATTAAAGGCTTTGTTTAAGATGGCCTGTCTCACCTACAGTCTTCCAACAAGATGGTGACTGGCCCTTTCTGTGGTCAGGATCTGGGCCACAGGCCCAAAGGTGCAAGTGCCTTTGTCTTCTGAAGTGTCGTATGTAAGACATAGGAGGTAATTGCTGAGCTCTGCTTAGCACTGGTGAGGCTTCAGCTAGAATAACATAAGAATGGCCATATTGAGTCAGACCAATAGTCCATCAAGCCTGTGTCCTGTCTCTGACAATGGCCGGATGCTTCAGAGGGAATGAACAGAACAGGCCAATTCTGAATGGTTCATCCAGTCCCAGCTTCTGGCAGTTGGAGGGATATCCAAAGAATGGGGTTGCATCCCTGATCATCTTGGTTAATAGCCATTGATGGACCTGTCCTCCATGAATTTATCTAATTCTTTTTTTAACTCAGTTATACTTTTGGCCTTCACAACATCTTTTGGCAATGAGTTCCACAGGTTGACTATGCATTGTGTGAAGAAATACTTCCTTCTGTTGTTTTTTTGAAATTGCTGCCTTTTAATTTCATCATGTGACCTCTAGTTCTTGTCTTATGTGCAGGGGTAAATAACACTTCCCTCCTCACTTTCTCCACATCATTCATGATCTATCATATCCCCCCTTAGTCATCTCTTTCTAAACTGAACAGACCCAGTCTTTTTAATCTCTCCTCAGATGGAAACTGTTCCATATGCCTGATATTTTTTGTTTCCCTTGTCTGCAACTTTTCCAATTCTAAAATATATTTTCTGAGATGAGGTGACCAGAACTGCATGTAATATTCATGGTGTGGCCATACCACAAACGTATATAGTGACATTATGATATTTTCTGTCTTATTATCTATCCCTTTCCTAACATTCTACTTTTGTGATTGCCACTGCTCACTGAGCTGAGGTTTTCAGGGAACTATTCATGGTGACTCCAAGACCTTTCTTCTGTGGTAACAGTAAATTTAGACCCCATCATTTTGCATGTACAGTTGGGATTATTTTTTCCAGTGTGCATTACTTTGCACTTATCAACACTGAATTTCATTTATCATTTTCTTGTCCAGTCACAGTTTAATGAGATCCCTTTGTAACTCTTCGTAGTCTGCTTTGTACTTGATATAATTTTTTTCAGTATAATTATCTATACTTTTTGTCACCTCATCGTTTACCTCTTTTTACAGATCATGTATGAATATGTTGAACATTACTGGTCCCAGTACAGATCTAGGGAGACCCTGCTATTTACCTCTGTGCTGTATCCAATTCTGGGCATCACACTTGAGGAAAGATGTGAACAAACTGGAGAAAGTCCAGGGGACAGCAACAAAAATGATAAAAGGTTTAGAAACCTGACCTGTGAGGAAAGGTTAATAAATTGGGCATGTTTGGTCTTGAGGAATGAAGACTGAGGAGGGACCTGATGATAATCTCCAAATACGTTAAGGGCTGTTATAAAGAAGACACTGATCAATTGTTCTCCATGTACACTGAAGACAGGACAAGACGTACTGAGCTTACTCTACAGCAAGGCAGATTTCACTTAGAGATTAGGAAAAACTTTCTAACTCTAAGGGCATGTAAGCTCTGGAACAGGCTTCCAAGGGAGGTTGTGGAATCCCCATCACTGGAGGTTTTTAAGTACAAGTGGGACAAACCCTTGTCAGGGGTGGTCTAGGTTTACTTGGTCCTGCCCCAGCACAGGGCTGGATTCAATGCCCTCTCTAGTCCCTTCCAGCTTGACCTGTCAATGAGGATTCTATGGTCAGCAGAGTGTTTGATGAGCCGCTGTCCCTGATACACAAGTTTCATGCTCCATTTTTCAGGAGCATTAACCTACTTTGCAGGTCACTTTACCAGGTAATTGATAACACTAGCCAGGTTCTGGAAAACACTCATTGGATTTAAGAATCGTTTCAGCAGTTTGTCACAGGTACATTCAGTACCAGAGGATGAACCTCCAGCTGTTCTTCGTTCCCCCGGAAACCAAGCAATGTGTCAAAATTTGAGCAGCGCATACTTAGTTACTCTGGTTGTTAGAATTGCCCTACATTGTTTCGTAAACGAATTTAGATCTAGCACTGTCTTCTTTATTCTTGCACATTTGTTTACACAGCAAATACTTAATGACTTATGGGAGGCTCTGTTCCAAGTATACCTGTCCTTGAAGAATTCATGACTGCAAAGAAATGCAGGCTCTTAATAAGAGACTTGAACGTAAATCAGGGAGAGAATTTACTGTTAGCCAAACACATGCCTTCCTGCTCCAGTGGGAGCTCTGCAAAAAGAAATAAAACATTGGTTCCTGTTGTAGCCCTGGAGCAATGGTTTGAAGAGTTTAAAAGGAGACATTACTTACTGAAAGCATTCCAAATACAAGGGACAGCTGCCACCTCGTCTACTCTGTTACAGACACACTACTTTTCACACGTTGCAGGCCCAAGAGACACCCTCCCACACCCAAATACATTCTGGTACATGGCTGAAACTTGTAACACTTAAATGTGGAAAAGCACAAATGCAACAAGCATGTAGCTCATTGATACACCCATTGGAAAACCAACACAGCTTCTTTGATATTTAAGCACCAAACAGTTTAAAATACATCATGGCACCTATGAATAGGATGTAGCTGCAGCAGGTCGGGGATAAGGGTGCGGTAGGGTGTGTGGCAACCTTCACCCAGGGTAAATGTCTATCAACACTTGCTCTCCTTGCTAAAATGCACCAGCCTACAATCTTGAGCATTAAGACCAAACAGATATACAGTGTTATGATTTCAGCAAGGAACTGTTTGCTGAAGCGTTTTGAGTCCGTACGTGATCTGATGCTAGGGTGATAAGTGTAAGATGAATGGCTAGATGGACAGTCGATAGGGCTCTTATGAAGCATATCTGCAGTTTCAGTATTATATGAAAGCTCAAGAGGAAGGATGGTCCAGTGGTTAGGGCACTAGACTCAGGACACCTGGGTTCAATGCCCTGCTACAGACTCCCTGTGTCACGGTAAATAAGTCTCTCTGTGCCTTAGTTCCCCATCAGTGAAATGAAGATAATAGCACTGCTCTACCACCCATGGCGGGGTGAGAATAAATGCATTACAGATTGTCAGTTCTTACACACTGGTGATGGGAGGCCAGAGAAGTGTATTAAATATTAAGGGATGCTGTCAGCCTGAATGTTTTAAATAGTTCTTTAAAAAAAAATCAGTTTCTGATCCAGCATTTCTTGAAACGGTGTGTCCTGACATTCAAAAAAATACCTTTAAGGTTTTAGAAGTTTTTCTCCCCACGCCCCGATGCTTATTTTGTTTTTTTCAGCAAAGCTGGGAACTGACTGAGACCTTCAGTCAAGCAAATGCTTACACGTGTGTGTAATTTGACACACATGGCTACTGAAGTCAATAGGGCTCCGCTCAGGTGTTGTCAACTCTTACTATTTTACTGTGAGTTTGGGGATATCTGGTGTTTTTCATAAGTCTCCAGCTCCTGGAGACATGGGATTTACATGAGAAGCTTCGCTTTCATTTTAAGAATCATGTAAGTTTCTAGCCCTTGTGGTTGTAAAGAAGAGCTTGAAAATGTGACTCAGGCATGACCCTAGAGGCTCAGAAAACAAAGAGCAACTAAAAAGTACCCCAAATGTATTAGTTTATTAAAAAAAAAACTAAAACCCTCTTGTCTTGTAAGCCATCTCATGATGTATAAGACAATTTCCTAATTTTTGGAGGCCTGGTTCATGATGATTTTTTTAACTCTTGCAGGTGGCTATAACGCAGGTCAAAGCCTAGCTAACTATACAGGAGAAACAATAAAGCTGATTAAATACAACATGCTCTCAAATGCCCAGAGTGAACACACTGAAACAGATTTGTTCTCTCTCTGCTTCTGTCAGTTACTGTAATTGTAAGGGTTATTGTAATTACAGTATGTGCTGTAAGTAGATACTGGAAGCTCTTTGGGGGAAGAGAGCATCTTTTTGTCCTGTGTTCGTACAGCGTCTAACGCAATGGGATCCTAGTCCATGATGGGGGCTTCTAGACACTACATAACACAACACAAATAACAAATTTTTCAGACAAAGCCCCAAGAGTCTTATCTATAGTCTCTGGATGATCATCTCATTCACGGTTAGCCTTCCCAGGGCTGGGAAGCAGCATGACAGCAATGATGGATGTGCAGTTATGACTCCCCTGCAGAAATTCAAAGTTTTCTCTGCAGATGCATCTTCTCCCATACTGCAGAACATAGAAACCTAGCTACTGATCTCTCTTGAATGCAGAATGTCCTGGAGCAACTACTGGATATCTTTATTAAAGGAAGGTTTTAAAACAAATCAGAAGACTCCTGAAAGAATTTAAAGTTAAAGGAACAGATCTTCAGCTGGTATAAATCACTGTCACTGAAGCAACCCCACGTTTACGCCAGATATGGATCTGGCCCATTGCCTAATCCTAGTTTACTAAAATGGCAGAAAAGTGAATCTTCAAAAGGTATTACGACGTGAATGAGTGATAGAGTAGTTGCCACTGGCGGAGTCCAGCGGGAGTTTGAGAATGGAAACAAACTCATTACTGGCTCCTGTTCAGAGAGCTGACAATGGCTTTCCCACTGAAAACTGGGCACTGAGACGCCGACCATCTGTTACAGTTTAGGAGCAATTCTGTATGCTCGGAGATGACAAAGAAATGGTAGCAGCAATTGTAAATGCTTAGGTCCATCGTACGTGGTGATGTGGCTAGTGTGTTTACAGAATCTGTACTGCTGCCCATGCACAGTTCAATAGAATAAATGTTGCATTTGACAGGCACAGGGAGGGTTCTGTTAAAGTTGTTGTCAGGGTCTCTTTCCCACTTTGAACTTTAGAGTTCAGAAAGTAGGGACCTGCATGTCCCTTCTAAGCTTAATTCCTAGCTTAGATCTTATAGTGCTGCCACCAACTGGAGATTTCAGTGTCTAGTGCACTTCTTGTCTACCCAAAACTTTCCCTGGGGAGACCAAGACCCAACCCCCCTGGGTCTTAAAACAAGGGGAAATGAACCATCCCCCCTACCTTTCTCCTCCCAGACTTTCCCCTCCCTGGGTTACCCTGAAAGATACCGTGATTCAAACTCCTTGAATCTTAAAACAGAGAGGAAATTCACCTTCCCCCCCTTCTCTCCCCCTCCCAGACTCTCCCTGAGAGAAAGACACTGATCCCAACTCCTTGGATCCTAACACAGAGAGAAATTAACCTTTCCCTCCCCTTTCCCCCTCTCAGACTTTTCCTGAGAAGTACACTGATCCAAACTCCTTGGATCCTAAAACAGAGAGGAATCAAGCTTTTTCTCCCCCTTCTCTCCTTTCCCCCACCAATTCCCTGGTGAGTTCAGACCCACTCCCCTTGGGTCTTACACAAGAATAAAAAAAATCAACCAGGTTCTTAGAAGAAAAGCTTTTAATTAAAGAAAGAAAAAGTAAAAATTATCTCTGTAAAATCAAGATGGAAAAATGTTTACAGGGTCTCAGCTTCACCTAGACCAGAGGGACTCCCCCTCCCAGCCCAAGTATAAGTTACAGCAAACAGAAGTGAAATATCCTTCCAGCAAAATACATATTTGCAGATAAAGAAAACAAACAAAGTTAATCCGCTTTCTATCTATTACTTACTATCTGGAACCTGAGAGACTGTTCAGTAAGATTGGAGAAATCTGGTTACATGTCTGGCTTCTCTTAATCCCAAGAAAGAACAAAGAACAGGACAAAAAGCACAAAACAAAGACTTCCCTCCACCAAGATTTGAAAGTATCTTGTCTCCCGATTGGTCCTTTGGTCAAGTGTCAGCCAGGTTCACTGAGCTTGTTAACCCTTTACAGGTAAAAGAAACATTAACCCTTAACTATCTGTTTATGACAGTTGTCATGGGTCAAAAGTGCTCAAGAGGCACTTGTTCAGTCAAACGGATACTGGAAAAGAGATTTCATGCTCTTGCCAAGCAACTGGATGAATGGCTCTGCCTTGTGTGAGAGAGAAGCAGAATGGGCAAAAAGAGTTTTTGCAAACAACTGAAGGCTAATTTCACTGCACCACACAACAGAATCATAGACTTTGAGGAGGGAAGGGAAGGCCAGTGCTACAATCAAAGAGCTGATATTGGCTAACAAGCATCCTATCCTGAGAGATCATGAGTTGTGATTGCATTGTGCTTGTCTCTCCCATGGGAAAACACACATTTAGCACTTCGATTTAGCACTTTGGTAAAAGGATATGAAGCAAGCAGCAAGTTCTGCAAGAAAGAGCATAGGAAGGCTAATCCTTAATTGAGAAACTGCCTCCTAATAGTGCTGATTTTGGTTCCAAGGTTTTGCTCAGTTTAAGTACATTTTACTAAACCCTGATTGCCCAGATTAAAAGGCCCTGGGGATTATTTGTGTGTATCACTCTCTTAAATGGAAATGTTCCAAATTAGAAGAGAACTGGTGCTTCTATTTCAGGCTGTGTTATAGCAAAAACACAACACCATCAGTGGGGCCTTCATAGCCACTTACTCAGTTTTTACTATTTCTAAAGAGGAGTTTGGAAAGCAGATCTGATCACTGGTGGTGGACTTCTCTGGCTGCCACTCTCTCCGCAAGCTGCACGATGCCTCTGGGCTGGCACAGGACTGGCTGCATGCCCTAGTCAGTTTGTGAAGGGATGGAGGTGAACTGATTGCAACTCAGCCTCTGGCGAGAGGGAAGTGATGCTTGTTGCTACGAGGCAGCACCGAAAGAAGTAGGTGGCGGCAGGGTCTGCTCCCCTTTCGCCAAGCTCCTACAGGGTGTGCCGCTGCTGCTGGATTCGCAAGTCACAGTGCTGACGTGGAGTTGTTTTTATTATCCACTGCTGGCTAGAAGGCTGCAGCCGTTGCCCTCTGATACACCTCTCATTAGAGCTGTGTGAATAACGGATGTTTCTGTTTGCTGGCAGTTCTGAATCAAAATTTTAAAAAATCACTTGGGGTCAACCGGAAAATGAAAACTTCCATAACTTTTGGCAAATCAAAAAGTTGGGGGGAGGAGGAGACGTTTTGCTTTGATTTTGAGCAATTTCTTAAATGGAAGGAAATTCAGAAATTAAAAGTTGTTTTGACCCAAAACATAATAATGTTTCTACTTTTTTTTTTTAAAAAAAAATGCTGCAGGGTTGGGTTTTTTTCAGCTCAAACCGTTCGGCAAAATAGAAACTTGCCAAATGTTTTAGTGTTGCCAACTCTGTGTTTTTCAACGAAAAAAGGTTTAGCCACAATTTTTTGCCCAGATCTACATCTCATGATAGCCGTGCATGCCTTTGGTACCTCAGTTGGCCATAGTACATCCCCTGCCCCGTGGGACTTCTCACAGATGAAGCAGCTGAACCCCTTAAAGGTGTTTCCACTTAGCCATGCCACAGCTCTCACTCGCATCACAAAATGTCATGGTAACAGTGTTAGAATCTGATGGCCGATCAAAAAGAGACACCTGGACTTTGTGTATCATCCGGGGAGGCAATTCTGTGGTAAAGCCAGCACAGTTTCTGTACCACGTGTTCTCTGGTAGAGATATTCTGCAACAACGGAAAGTAGCAATTTTGTCCCACACAAGCCTTGATGCCAATATTTTGGCTAATATTTCGCAGACATCAGAAATCAGTGGAATAGGCCTATAATTGTTGCAGATTCCCATATCTCCAGCTGGCTGTAGCATAGCACGCATAAGAGTTCCGTCCATAAGGCCTCTGTTAAAAACTCTACATCTCAAGTGCTTTTTAAGGGCCAGATCCTACAATCCCTTTCATGCATAATCCCTTTTGCTTGAATGGAATGATCCATGGTAGTAATCACTATGCTTGGTGGTGTTTATTTCCAGAGTGTAAAGCCAGCAAGGACCATTAGACCATCTAATCTGACCTGTATATCACAAGCCATTACATTACACCCAAATTGCCCTATGTGGAGCCTAATGAGGTTAGCTAAACCAAAGCATTTTAGACCTCTGAAGACTAAACTGTGTGCGCCACAGGCAGAGTACAGGAGAGGCCCGGGTGTCACCAGTGCTTCGCGCCCCTGCAAATGGCAGGGAATTGATTAGGTGAGACATGCTCAGATAATCCCAAGGAATTGATTAGCTGATCCATGCCCCATACTACTGAGGAAAGATCAAGCTCAAAAAATTGTATACAAATCTGCTGAGAATCTATATGCTCCTGGCAAATTGCCAGGATGGAGTGAGTCCGTTACTTCAAGGACTTACAAATAGCCTGGCACAAGAAACACAAACCTTTCCAATACGCCTGCTAATTCTGAGAGACCGTTTCACATCCCTAGTTTCTCAGTCAAGAGAGTAAGCATTTTTCTTTTACGTCAATGGAAAGTCTGTCTAGTTCTCAGAAGTAGTGACAGACCATGATGCTCAGATTAATAACTTGCTGTCAAAATTGTCATGATGATTATAAAAAATCAACAGGCATGCCTGCCATAGCTGCTTAGTGGAGCAGTGGAAAGTTTCATGCATTGTATGCAAATGATCAGAGGTTCAGATCCCTCTTTCCTAGATTCAAAGACAGAGGGGACCATCATGATCATCTGGTCTGATCTCCTGCATAACACAAGTCCTAGCGCTTCCCCCAAATAATTCCTAGCTTGATTGACTAGAGAGGAAGGACTGTCCAGTGGCTAGGGTGCTAGCTTGGGTCCTGGGAGATGTCTGTTCCTTTCCTTGCTCTGCCACAGACTTCCCATGTAACCCTAGAGAAGTCACAGAGGTGTGTCTAGACAGCAGCTGGGAACACCCTTCCCAGCATAGGTAGATAGACACGTGTTAGCTCTGCTGAAGCTAGCATGCTAAAAATAGAAATGTGGCCATGTCAGCTCTGGCTAGCTGCCATCTGACCCCCTGGATATGCACATCTCTCCGTGCCTAATCCCCACCTGCAAAATGGAAACAATAGCACTGCCTCAGAGGGCTGCTGTGACGATAAATACATTAGACAGAAGTGCTCAGATACAATGTTGATGGAGGCTGTGACAGTGTACCCCATAAGGCTTTATGGGGTGGGGGTGCTCATAAATGTATGTATGATATAACTGGAATAGGGTTTTGCTATATATGCCATGTAACATATCTATGTAAAGGTTATGATCTACTGGTTATGTTTATCCTAGTTGTATGCAGGCACCATTTGTGTGTTCAAAGTTATGAACATTGGCTATATAATTGCTTGATTTTTAAGTAGCCTTAGTTAAAACATTTGGTCACTTCTTGGGAAAGGAATGTGCAAATTAAGTGCTCAATCCAAAAGCACTTAACAGACAAAAGAGCTTGGAAGGCTCCAATCCACCTCAGAAGTCTTCCCTGAGACATACAAGATACCATGTGGAAATTGACTTCTACCTGTAAAGACTGAGTCATGCATGGACATGTGACTTGCCCAAGTGGCTCCAGAACTCCATCTTGGAGCTGGACTTCGCATAGGAGTGAGGAGGGGGTCTCCACCCAGAAGAAAGAGTCTATTTAAACCCCTGGGAGACCCCTCCATTTTGTCTTCAGCTGGCTAAAGAAGGAGCCTCTCCACCATCCCAGGATACTTAAAGGAAACTGAAACAAAGAACAGTAACTACAGGGGGTGTGAGTGATTGCTGGACCCAGGCTAAAAGGAGATTAGCCTGTAAAAGGGAACATTCTGGAACTGGTGAGGCTCTTATTTGTATTCAGTTTGATTAGACATAGATTTGCGCATTTTATTTTATTTTGCTTGGTAACTTACTTTGTTCTGTCTGTTACTACTTGGAACCACTTAAATCCTACTTTCTGTATTTAATAAAATCACTTTTTACTTATTAGTTAACCCAGAGTATGTATTAATACCTGGGGGAGCAAACAACTGTGCATATCTCTCTATCAATGTTGTAGAGGGTGAACAATTTATGAGTTTACCCTGCATAAGATTTATGCAGGGTATAACGGATTATTTGGGTTTAGACCCCATTGGGAGTTGGGCATCTGGGTGCAAAAGACAAGCACACTTCTGTGAGCTGTTTTCAGGTAAACCTGCAGCTTTGGGGCAGGTAATTCAGACTCTGGGTCTTTGCTGAAGTAGACAAGAATGTCTGGCTCAGCAAGACAGGGTGCTGAAGTCCTAAGCTGGCAGGGAAAGAGGTATAGAAGTAGCCTTGGCACATCGGCTGGCAGCTCCCAAGGGGGTTTCTGTGATCCAACCTGTCACAGAGGCGATATAAATACCTAAGCTAGATTTGATCTATGACAACTAGTTCTGTAAACCAAACCAAAATTGCTCTATCACGAGACTCGCCTGAAGGTTTCTGACACCTGTTCTGTGCGGTTCTGCAGCAGTTGAGGCATAAACCTCTTCTTAATACTGTTTACAATTTTTGCCACGCCCTTTGGTGAAGACAACAGACTTTGACCAGACTGGATTAAGCTTCAGCATCTTCCTTGCAGAAGTTAAAAGGGTCAACGTACCTCATGTGCTTTGACTCAAGAGAGTCCTGTCCGCTCTTTAAACTGCTTGTTATTTTTAAAAAATACACCATCTGGCATTAGAGGCACAATAACAAGAGAATCAAAAATCTAATAACTTTGGAGCTTTCGTTGGGAATTCAAAGGTACAACATTTTCATGAAACAATGGTGGCAGTCATATTTCCTAACCCAGCAGGAATTACAGTGACTAAGAAAGGCTTTTAACCAGCCAGAGCATGAGACTGCTCCCTCTACTTCTCTAAAGCATACGGCACAAGGGTAACTGTAGCAAGGCGATGACTCACTGGCGCGGCGCCTCCTGCTGGTCATCCAGGGAATTAGCTCTTTTCCAGCTCTGGAGCCCTTTGCCAGCTGATGTCTCACCTGCCTTAGCGCCCCCCCCCCCCAGTGTCCCTCTTGGACCCCTATGCCCCTTGCCTCAGAGTTCTGCCCTCTGCAGTACCCCCACAGTCTCTGGGTCTCCCCTCCCAGGGGAACCCCCAACCTCCTACCTGCCCTTGCCTCAGTGACTACTGCCAGTCATCATCTAGCCCCCGCTCGCTGGGGCAGACTGAAGTCTGTAATAGCCACTCATCACTGGCAAGGGGTTGGACCAGCTGCCTCTGCCCATCCCCAGGCTGTACCTCTGCAACCCCAGTGCCTGCTTTAGGCCTTTAGCAAGACCTGCAGCCTGTGGGTTTTCCAGGCCAGAGCTCCCCAGCTCCTCTGGCCTTCCCCCAGCCCTGCTCCACTCTAGGTACCCTGCTCAGCTCCCAAACAGCCAGTCCTGTCTTTCTCCACAGCTAGAGAGAGACTCTTTGTGAAGCTGCCTCATGGCCTTTTTATAGGGCCAGCCATGGCCTGACTGGGGCATGGTCCCAGCTGTGGCTGTTTCCCCAATCAGCCTTGTCTTTGTCTCAGCCCCAGCTCTCTTCCCGGGCTGGCTGTAACCCTTTCAGGGCCAGAGCGGGTGACTACCCCACTACAGTAACATTCAGGGCCGGTGCAAGGAAGTTTCACGCCCTAGGCGAAACTTCCACCTTGCACCCTCCCCCGTCTCCGAGCCCCCACCCTGAGGCACCCCCCCCGCAGCAGCTCCCCCCCCTCTGCCCTGAGGTGCCTCCCTCTGAGGTAGCTCCTCATCCCCCACCCTGAGGCACCCCCCGTGCCCCAGCTGACCCCTGTCCCGCCTCCTCCCGAGCACGCCATTGCTGTTTCACTTCTCTCGCCTCCCAGGCTTGCGGCACCTAAGCTTACTTGCTGCAGGCGGCCCTCCCTGCGCTCCTCTGCCCCAGATACATCCTCCTAAATGCCGGCGGCAACCGGGGCGGCTGAAGATCCGGCCGCCACGGTCACTGCTGAAGAAAATGGCGCCCTCCAAATCCTAGTGCCCTAGGCAACCGCCTAGGTCGCTTAAATGGTTGCACCAGCCCTGGTAACATTCTTAGCAAAAGAGACAAATCGCTTCCTTTTAACCATGTTAAACCTCTAATCAGAAAATCTTTAGCCTTACAAGTGTTTCTAGTGGGAAGCATTTTATCTGCACTTCATGTGTTCAAATTGTGAAAAATTGAAATCAAAATGTATTTTATGAGGGTCATGGGGACCTCCAAACCAAAAAAGCCTTGTTCCGTCTTGAACACTTTGAAATGGAAACATCTGACATTCTTTGCCTAATTGTTTTTCAACCTGTTCTGGTGCTCTGCATCTCTGAAATTTAGGCTCTGCATTTTGATAAATATACACCTAAGGTAGATGTGGAATGCATGAAGTTATCTGTTAGCTATGTATAACTGCATGCCTGGCTTATGAACTCACCTTTTTACACTGGCATGCCATGTATATGGTGTATGCAACACACCACCTATTTTTGGGAAAGTAGCACTATTGACCTATGTAGCGGGGTGGTGACCCACTCCAGCCCTGACAGGGTTGGAACCAGCCCTGGGAGAGGGCTGGCAGGCTGGGAGAACAGTCCAGGCTGAGTAGAGAAACAGCTGCAGCTGTGGCCATGCCCCAAACGGACTCAGCTGGCCTTATAAAGGGACTGCTGGGCTGATGCAGTCTCAGTCTCTCTCTAACTGTAGAGGGAGATAGACCTGGCTGCTAGGGAGCTAGAGATAGGGTACCTGAGTGGAGCAGGGCTGGGGAAAGGCAGAGGAGCAGGGGAGCTCCTGCCTGGAAAGCCCCAAGCTGTGGCCTAGCATAAGGCTAACAGGTACTGGGGGTTGCAGAGGGCAGTTCAGGGGTAGGCCAAGGCAGCAGGTCCAAACCCAACCTTGCCAGTGATGAGTAGGTTGATACTGCAGTCTGCCCCAGGGCATCGGGCTAGACAGTGACTGGCAATAGCCCTTTACTGAGGCGAGGTGGGGATAGTGGGTGGGGGTTCCCTGGAGAGGGGAGACCCTGAGAGAAAGGGGTTACTGCCAGGGGGCAGCACCCCAGATAAAGGGGCACCGGGTCCTGGGAGGGACATGGGGAGCCAGACGACAGGTGGATCACTGGCCTGCAGAGGGCACTCCAGAGCTGGAGTGAGCTAATTCCTGGAAGTCACCAGCAGGAGATGCCACAAGGGTGAGTCTGCTCCTTTACAACCTATTAGTGGAGCTATAACATCTTCATTACTTGCCTTTATAGATTTTTAAATTACTCTTTCCCCTCTTTCTTTTCGTTCTAATCCACTTTCCAATTCTCATTTTGGGGCCTACTCTGCCCCTCTTACTCACAGTGAGTAGTAATCCATGAGGCTCCTTGTGGAAGGAGGCGCTACTCAGGTTGAGTGGCAGAAGTAGGCCCTTACTTTTGCTTCTCAAAACCTTGATCTACAAACTCACCAACTCAAGAACAAAGTTTGTCTTGCACAATAGTTGTTGCATCCCCTAACTATGTTGTTCCATGTCCCGGCTTACATAACCAATGAATAAGCAAACCAAGGCCTATAAGGTTTGAACCCAAGGCCTTTGAAATATAAATAAGAAATAATGTATCCAATAGATCACAATACCTTTAGTGAAGGACCATATGATTTTTGCAGCCTTCATTGCTCCATTAATTCAAGAATAACTAGAAGATTGGAAAGTAGAAAATGACATAAGAAAACCCTGAACATACAGGCTACATAATGTGTTCCCTAGGTTACACCCAGACTTGTGTGCCTACAAAATGCCATGCAAATCGGACTTAATTCAGTTTTTCCTTTTTAACCAAGAAATGAAAAAGTGATTCCAAATGACTTCAACAGAGCTGCAACCATTTATGCTCTCTGACAATATGGTCCATCCATATTTCTACTGAATAGGACCCTAACTGAACTGCAAAGCACCATATTCAACACATAATAAAGTTCTTCTGAGGTCTTTATAAATGAGACCTTTGAAGCTTTCATACTATTTTTATTCACTCGGATCCTGCACTGGCAAACACACACAATCTTAACTTTACTACAATGAGTAGGGGATTACTCCTGGTTAAGCACAGGCTCAAGTATTTTCAGGATCAAGGCCTATTTAATATTATTCCAAAGAATAGTATATCACAATAATATGCTATTTGGGCGTCGACAATGAAAACTGCAAAGGTATGCCAAGAACAAGGGAAACTTTTCTAACTTCTCCAGAAAAGAAAACTCATGGAAATTAAATCAAACTTACAGGGACAGGAAATAAAAGAATTAAACAAGAGAAGTCAGCTGTATTCTATGTTTGAAAACCATTGCTTAGAGGCTAACATATGCATGTTTTCCTTAGTAAAAACCACATTTTTCCTCTTTTTTTTTCTTCCTATGTTGCCAGAAGATCTGAAATGTTAGCGAAATGACAAGACTTTGAAAAATGTTGTTTAAATAAATATTTAATCATTTAAAATGTTAAGAAAGGAAAACAAGGTTGGTGGGTTGTTCAGAGTGGTCTTGTGCTGTTCCTAAAACTTAGTATTGTATGTTCTTCGTGTATTTGCAGGTGCATTTTTGTCATTCACTACACAGCACCAAGTTGTGTGCTGTTTTGCAAACACCAGAACCTTCAGCCTCCGTTTGTTGCAGGATTGGCATCTATTGTTGTGAACAGGTGTCAATGACTACAACAGAGGCACTTGAGAATCCGGCTCCAGGTTCTCATCCTTTGAGTTGTCCTCCAGCAAAGTCAGGAAGACGTTATATTCCTGACACATCTAAGGAAAAACAAACAGTGTTTCTGGACTTAAACAACTTCCAAGACCCAGGTCTTCATACCTTAGACATCTCAAAGAAGTAAAACGTTGTGATGGATGAGGAGTTGCTATGTAATCTAAGAATACTGAAATGTATGTGTTTTATGAACGCTGTATGTGCTCTGGCCAATGAGATGACAATATTATGCATTGGGTTATATGAAAGACTTTCCTATATGAATGTATTGTTCTAACTTACACTGGGGGTGGGGAAATGTTTATTATACACCTAATAATGCTTGAATTCACTGGAAACCGTACAAGAATACCACAGTTCCCCAGATAATAACACCTAGGCACACACTTGGAGGACCATGTGGGTAGCTATCTATTTCGAGGATCTCATATCTTGTCTTCAGTGAAGAAGCAAACCTTTTGCCAGGCTGGGAGCCTGGAGATCAAAATGTGTCTGAATGAATAGTTAAAAACCTTCTGAGGAAATAAGTGGGGAAGGAGGATTAGAGAGAGAGGCTCTGTGGAGGAGTCTATAGAAAGTGAGACCTACCAGAGTCCCCAGATGGAAGATGGTTAGAAGTCTTGTAATTTAGACTTGCGTATAATCTGTTTATTGCTTGAAGATCTGTTGTCTCTGAATGCTTTGGTTCTAAATCACTAATACTTTCCTTTAAGGAGGCTGTTTGGTTACTGGATACTACTGTCATTTCTCCTGGAGAGAACAGAACAGCAGGGACCGAACATAAGTCAGACCTGCTGAAATAATCGTGGTTGATCACAAGGGACTGCAGCCAGGACTTGGTCGGGGAGAATCACATGATACAGATCCCAATTAAGATGACAGCATGAGGTCTGAGACCTGAGGAAGTGGGACTTGAAGAGACCAGGAGGTTCAGAAGTGCAATTAGCCCAGGAACTGAGACACAGCCTCTTGTTTTGGTTTTTGCAGGTCACCTGTAAGGCTTCTCATAGGGTTCATATGATGAAGTAGTTCTACTGGAGATGGACCAGTGGGCAGAGTGCAAGTAAGGTGTTCAGAGGGGTAGGACAAATTCAATTCATCACAGTCATTCTTATCAGCTGGGTATCACCAGTACAGAGTCTCAAGACCCATAAACATGGATGGGCACCCAGGAAACCTAATTTAAGAGCTCTACTCATTTAATCAAGGAACAGAAATACACACCATGTGACCACTGGCTGTGGTTCGCCACTCCAGGCCAATGGGGGCTGCAGGAAGCGGTGGCCAGAACGTCCCTCAGCCCGCTTCACTTCCTACA
Organism: Gopherus flavomarginatus; assembly: GCF_025201925.1. Lineage (NCBI taxonomy): Eukaryota > Metazoa > Chordata > Testudines > Testudinidae > Gopherus > Gopherus flavomarginatus. The sequence continues at coordinate 126,681,942 of NC_066619.1, forward strand.
ACCCCCATTGGCCTGGAGCAGCGAACCACTGAACCTGCAGGTAAACAAACCTGCTCAGCCCACCAGGGGCTTTCCCTGAACAAGCAGCGGCCCTAGTTTGAGATCCACTGGTCTAAGCTATATTTCCCTAGTTTAGTTATGAGACGTTCATGTGAGACTGTATCAAAAGCCTTTCTAAAGTTGAGGTACATCATGTCTACTACTTCTGCTCATCCACAAGGCTTGCTACTCTGTCAAGTAAGGATATTAGGTTGGTTTGACATGACTTATTGTTGATGAATCCATGTTGACTGTTACTTATCACTTATCTTCTAGGTGCTTACAAATTCATGGCTTGATTATTTGTTCCATCATCTTTCCAAGTACCAAAATTAAGCTGACTGGTCTAATTCCCTGGGTGGTCCTTATTCCCCATTTTATAGCCAAAAACATTACTATAATTGCCCTTTTCAGTCCTCTGGGATCTCTTCTGTCCACCACAAGTTCTCAAAGATAATTGCTAATGGCTCAAATCTCATCAGCCAGTTCCTTAAGTATTCTCAGATGTATTTCATCAGCCCCTGCTGACTTGAAGACATCTAACTTGTGTGACAAAGTTCCTCCTCTGCCTTGGTGGGTCCTGCACTTATTGTCAGATTTGCTTGCCTCAGAGATTCATGGCAGCCCTCAATTTGGCCACTTTTGCTAGTGGCTCAAACCTGCCGTCCACTCAGCAAACCTCATCACTGGCCAGCATGGGCGAAACTGAGTACAATCCCTGCAGTCTCTGTGTTCCATCTAGTGGGTCAGGAACAGGCCAGATCCCTTTCCAATTTAGACCTTCCCTTCTGATGTGTCTCACAGACCAGGTCAACTCCTCCTGTGTCTGATCAGAAGTTGGAGGCATGGGGGGAACCCAGGCCCACCCTCTACACTGGGTTCCAGCCCAATCCCTGTGGATAGCAGCTGTCTACAATGTTCTCTGTATCAGCTGCGTGAGAGCTACAACTCCCTGGGCTACTTCCCCATGGCCTTTCCCCAGCACCTCCTTTATCCTCACCACAGGATCTTCCTCCTGAAGCCTGATCATGCTTGAACTTTTCACTCTTCTAGCATCATGCCTTCTCACTCCCTGCTCCTTGCATGCCCCCCTTATTAACTGATGGGAGGGCCTCTTTAAACCAGGTGTCCTGATTAGCCTGCCTGCCATAATTGATTCTAGAAAGTTCTTAATTGGCTCCAGGTGTCTGGATTAGCTTGCCTGTCTTAATTGGTTCTAGCAGGTTCCTGATTGCTCTAGGGCAGCCCCTGCTCTGGTCACTCAGGGAACAGAAAACTGTTTATCCAGTGGCCAGTATATTTGCCTTCTACCAGACTCCTGTACCCCACTGGTCTGGATCTGTCACACTTGTCTAAGCAAATTCTTAACTTGTTCTTCCCCTCTTTTAGCCTCGATCCTACCCCATTTATAGTGATGTTCACTATGTTAGTCATCCAATCACTGCTAATCTTTCTGGGGAAAATTCAGATAAACAAGGCATTTGGCACTTTAGCTATTGCTGTGTTTTCAATTATTGTCTTTCATTCCTCATTGAGTAATGGGCCTACCCTGTCTTTGGTCTTCCTCTTGCTACTAATGTCTTTGTAAAATGCATTCTTGTCACTCTTAATGTCTCTAGCTACTTTAGTCACATTTTGTCCCTTGGTCTTTCTAATTTTGTCTCTACATGCTTGTGGTGTTGTGGTGGTGGTGTTTTGTATAGCCATGCTTTGTAACTTGGCCTCGTTTCCACTTTTTGTATGACTCTTTTTCACATTTCAGGTTGTTGAAGATCTCCTTGTGAAGCTAGCATGGTGTCTTGCCATACTTCCTATCTTTCCTACCCGTTGGGATAGTTTGCTCTCGTGCCCTTAATAATGTCTCTTTAAAACAAAACTGCCAGCTGCGTCAGTCCTATTTTATATATGCACGTATCTTAAGGCATACCGCCAGGCTACACTGACTATCTAAATGGTGTCCCTGAGGGTAGTCTACACAGCCTGCGGCAGCAAACCTCCCTGCCCAGCTCATGGACTTGGGCTCACGCTGTGATGCTGCAAATATCTGTGCAGATGTTGCTGCTTGGGCTCTGATGCATAATGGAAGGAGTGAGGGGTTGGGCTTCAGAGCCATTTTTAATGCAGTAGCACAAGCCTGAGTCTCTCAGCCCATGCTGGGAGACTCACTACTGCAGGCTGGGTAGATGTATCATAAATGTACCAGGATAAAGGTGATGCCCGTGGTTCCCATAGCTTCTGAAATACTGTTCTCTGCCTCATGTTCTGTATTGTACATTGTGTCTACTATCGCACACGTTCAGTAATACTGAAAAATTGGAACTGTTTCACTTTATTTATTTATTAGTATTGTGGTAGTGCCAAGGGGTAAACCTGCTCAGAAAAGGTCCCATTTTGACATTGTCTGACCATTTTCCTCTCCTTTTTTTGCACAGCATTTTGATTTTTGACAAATGCATTTCCAATGGAAAATTGTTCTGTCAAAGTTTCAAAACATCCTGTTTCAACCTTTTTTTAATGAAATGTTTTGATTTTTCCATTTGAAATGACTTTTCTTTTCACTATTTTTATTTTGTAATATATATTTAAATATAAAATAAAATATCAAAATAATGTTCTGATTTTTTTTGTTTTTTGTAACAAAACATTTTGATGGATCCAAAATGATTTTTCCCCAGAATTTTCTTTTGTGGAGAACTTCAAAAAATTCAGCTTTTATTCCAAATCAAAATGTAAACAAATTTTGAAGTCTCAAAAATCCCCTGAAACAGAAATTCTGTTCTTCACACAGCTCTTCCTAGGAGCCTCTGTCATGGAGCAGTACCTCCTGGTGTACAGGCACGATACAAACACAGAACAAAAAGATATCCCGTCCCAGAGCTTACAGACTGACATTAATCCTGCTGACCTTTATCCATGTGCATAATGTTATGCACATGAGTAGTTTTGCTGAGTTTCATGAGACTACTCGTGTGTAAGTTACCCCTGTGTATAAGTGTTTGTGGTATTTGGGCCATTATTTGTATCATTCTACTGTATGAAGTATGCTATGTTGCTGTGTGTTGGTTAAGCTCGAAATAGAGGTAGAATGGAGTTTGAGTGCATGTTACCAGGCTGATTTTAGGAATTGTGATCCGTTTCAAATGGGAGACCTGTACGTGCTAAGTACACAAAATGTATGTACTTGACAACATAATTTGAGTTCTAAGCTGGAAGAACTTACTTCGATGAACAGATATTTTAAAGGAGACTTTAGAAAGTTGTCTTACGAAGGGAGTTATGTGCCTACTGAAGTAATCCAGTTAAAGGTAAGATAATAAATATTTTATTCTTTATATTATAGTAGCACCTCAACGCCCAACTAAGATTTAGGCCCCATTGTGCTAGGCCACGCACAAACACATGATAAAAGGAAGTTGCTGCCACAAAAATCTTATGGCCTAAATAGCTCTGATTGTTGTGAGAAAGGACTGAAAATTATTGGAATGGAAATGTCAGTATTGTTAAATTCAAAGGAGGGGGGAGAGAGAGAGATCAGCCACTAAAGTGTACAGTTTATTATGCGATCATTGGTGGGATAATAGTCTTTATTTGTGAGTTTTCAGACAACCACCACATTTTCGTGAACGTGTTTCTCAATCTCAAAGGTCATGAAGGGTTAGGCATTTTTGGATAAATAATCTGTGTTATTTGCTATGTACTATTTTTTATTTGCCTATTTTAAAAAATTCAGCAGCCCAATTAAGCGCATGAAATAATACCTTGGGACACACATGACCAACCACATAGCATGAAGAAAGAATAATAAATAGATGAATAAAAAAGTTCACAAAAAACCCACAGTTTGAAAATTATTCATCCAACATGTTTGCTAGCTACAGTACTTTGAAACTATACACTGAAAGGAAATCAGGATCTGCTGACAAACCGTTAACTAACCAAAAAAGAGGCTATATTCATAAGGAATGTTGTTCATGCTGAATAGTTCAAACCAAAGTAATTATCATCAATCCTGAAAGTAGCATTTATATGTTGAAGTTATATTCAGTTTATAAGGGATTAAGAATAGAGTAGAATATAAGCAATGGTGGGCAGTAAAATACTATTTTTATCCTCACAGCTCAGCAAAGCTGGGGCCATAAGTCACACAAAGGAAAGCTACAAATGTGAAATGAAGATCCTTTTCTAGATCTATCTGATTATGGAATAGTCTCTCAAGGTGTGGAAAGTACATCATCTAGTCTGACCTCGTGTGTAAGACAACTACAGAATTCCACCCAGGTGCCATGCAGATCAAATTCTTTCCCCCCATCTTTTAATCCTGTTTTATGTTTTTCAAGCATCAGAACCAGAAGCTCTTGTGTTCCCTTCTTTAGCTGCTATTTGACATAAGAGGCAATTTGAAAAGCCAAAGCTTTTTTTTGCCTGCTGTTTTCTTTTCTCCACTTTCATTTTGACCAGAATAGAACACTCTATATTTCTCTGTCAGGAGAAGTCATTTTAGAAGTGCTTTTAAAGCTTAAAATTTTTTTCACCCAGAGATTATCCACGGTGAGATTTCTCAAAATGTACAGGTGAGTGGAGACTGGTGCAGTCAGATGCCAATCTTGATTCACAACCTTTTTGAATCAATGCAGGCTGTGCTTTGGTAAAACGCTCTTTGACATTGTTTGATTAGAAGTGCCTATATCTAATTTTTACTGTTGGTGCACCTTTCAATCTGAAGCCATAATAATTTCAGGGAGGTCTGAATTTAAACCATAAATTCAAATCTACTCCTAAGGTTTTGGTTCCCTGTCAGAACCCCAACCAGAAGTATCAGCAATCCCTCAGAGTTCAAGGATGATAGCCAGTTGCCACTGGTGGATCCGCAGGTGGCTAATGAGACCAATCCAGGATCCACAGTTCTTGTCACAGTTGGGGCAGACATTTCCCAATGGAAGGGCAGATCTGGATTGTTGAGTTGGGCTGCGGCTTTGAAGTACTCCTTCCAGTGTGCACTGATCTATTTGTTGTCCCTGTGGAAGTTGGATCCATCCCTGAATCTGAGGGGGCTTATCCCTTGGGTACAGAGTCCATAGAGGGCTTTGGTGGCATTGAAGAATCCGCATATGTTGTTGGATTTCCTTTGCTTTGTTTTCTTCATTATTCTTCTTCTTCTTCATTTTGTGGGTTTTCCTTTGAATTTCAGCTTTGAGCTGATGATGGGCATATTGCTTCTGTTTGGAATTGAGGTCATTCTGCCAAGCACAGAAGCCCTTGCACTTACGGTTGATCAGGTCCTGGATTTCCTGATCGTTCTTGTCAAACCAGTCTTGGTGCTTCCTTGTTGAGAAGCCCAACGTTTCCTCACATGCAGCATGAACAGACAATTTGAACTCTTCCCAGTGGTATTTGGGGCTCTTCATCTTGGTTTTGATATTTATCAGTTTCTCAGTGAGGCATTACTGGAAAGGTCCCATTTAGTGGGGTCCTTAAGACTCTTGATGATCTTCTGTCTGTCTCATTTCTTCCACATTTGTCATTTTGATGCCGGTTTGATGGAAGTGATGGAGCGGATAAGGCGATCGCTCATCCAACAACTGTCAGCACCAGTCATCGCTTTGGTGATTGTAAACTTCTTCATGATTACAAGCATGGACAATGACATTGTAAATCAGATGCCAATGCTTAGATCACAGGTGTTCCCATGATGCCTTGTATTTGTTCTTTTGACAGAACATGATTGTGATAATTAGGCCATGTTCCATGCATTTGGTCAGGAGAAGAATTCCATTGGAATTAGTCTTGCTCACTCCTTCCTTTCCAATCATGCCATTCCAAAACTCTGAATCACATCCAAATCTTGTGTTAAAATCATCAAGGAGTATGAGCTTGTCCTCTTTAGGGATGGTGGGAGAATTTGGTCAAAGGAAAATTCTACTCCAACCTTGGTTTCATGATCAGCTTCAAGGGTTGGAGCGTATGCACTGAGTGTTGCAGATTGGCCCAAACTAGAAGGGGCCTATTTGACAGTACTGGATCAGCTACTGCTAAAATTTTCCTGGGAATAGCTGATAGTGAGAGATTTCCACCAGGGGGGGACAAAGTCTTGCAAAATAGCTCTGAAAAATTCTGTCCCATTGAATATTAATCTGACCATACCGGATTATTCTCTACATTATATTTCCCAACCTCCTACCTGAATCCTAGACTAAGTGTAATCCTGATCTGAATCCAAATACCATTTCCTTGGCTTATCTTTCATCCATAACAATACAGAACCATTGTGTTTCTATAACATATATATGGGGCCATCTTTATACTCACTGCTAATACGCAAATAAAGTTGTTACTTCTGGGGGAGTGTTTGAATTTTTTTTCCCATTCTCTTCCCTGAAGCTTGTTTAATTAAGGACAAAAGAGTGAAGAGAAATGAAACAGAATGGAAGGAAAAAATCCAACTCACATTAAGTCCAAAATCCAACCTGTACGTTACAGAGCTGTATCTTTATGGCAGTATTCCAGCAATCCAAATAAATGACTTGAGATTTCCTTTTATGGTACAGAAATTCATCGGACTGTCCATAACATTATGGCCTTATGTTGTACATTAGCCATTAGGAACCTAGAGTACTCAATAAATTCCACTGAGGTGCTCAGGGCAAGTTGTCTTGTCCAAGCCACCTCTGCTCACTAAACAGCTTCCTAGACCCCATCCTCTAGTCATTATTATCATTATTCTTGGGAAGCAGTGACTCTGAGAAAGATCTGGGGATCATGGTGGATGATCTGGGGATCATGGTGGATAATCAGCTGAACATGATTTCCCAGTGTAACTCTGTCCTAAAGAGCTAATGTGATCCTGAGATGTATAAACAGGGGAATCTCAAGTAGGAGCAGAGAGGTTATTTTACCTCTGTATTTGGCTCTGGTGCAACTCCTGCTGGAATCCTGTGTCCAGTTCTGGTGCCCACAATTCAAGAAGGATGTAGATAAATTGGAAAGGATTAATAGAAAAGAGATATGAGAGTGATTAAAGGATTAAAAACCATGCCTCATAGACAGAGAGTCAAGGAGCTCAATGTATTTAGCTTAACAAAGAGAAGGCTACAAGGTGACTTGATCACAGTGTATACGTATCTAAATGGAGGGAACAAATATTTAATAATGGTCTCTTCAATCTAGCAGAGAAAAACACAATCCAATGGCTGGAACCTAAAGTTAGACAAACTCAGACTGGAAGTAAGAGGTCAAGTTTTGATGGGTGAGAGTAATCAGCCATCGGTCATGGTGGATTCTTCATCACTGATTTTTAAATCAAGATTGGAAGTTTTTTTAAAAGATCTGCCCTAGGGATTATTTTGGGGAAGTCCTATGGCCTGTTCTGTACAGGAGGTTAGGCCAAACTATCACAATGGTACCTTCTGGCCTTTGTAATATGTGAATCTATTATTATGTCAGCACCTAGATTTCTCAGTCAAGGTCAGAGCCTCATTGTGCACTTAGTGAGTGGAAGGCCCTACCCTGAAGGCCTTCCCACTTAGATGGACAAGAGAGAGACAGGGTAGGAGGGGAAACAGATACGGGGAGATGAAGTAACTGAGCCCAAGGTCACACAGCATGTCAGTGGCAAACCTGGGTCTAGAACCTAAACCTCCTGATTCCCCATCTAGTGCGCTAGCTACTAGACAATGCAGTGTCCATTCCAGCATTCCTCTCCCTTCCCTCTTCATAATCATCATCCTTTCCCTAACTTCCCTTACCTTTTCCAAGCCCCCATGAGCTCCATTTAATGGAGTGAAACTTGGGGTTGGCCCAAGTAAGGACAAGCCGAAACTTGGAACTTTTTGCAATTCTGAACTTTTTTGTTTTTATATAGTCAACATCTTTTGTTTTCATTGAAGCATAAAACGTAACCTTGGAATGGACCTCAAGAGGTCAGCTAGTCCATCGCCCCCTTGTTTTGATTTTGACTTGGAATGGGCCTCAAAGTCAACAAATCCAGCCCCTTGTGCTGTGGCAGGACCAAGTAAACCTAGACCATTCCTGACAGGGGTTTGTCCAACTTGCTTTTAAAACCTTCCACTGATGGGGACTCCATGGCCTCCCTTGGAAACCTATTCTAGAGATTAACTATCCTTGGAGTTAGAAAGTTTTTCCTAATATCTAATCTAAATCTCCCTTGCTGCAGATTAAGCCCATTACTTTTTGTCCTACCTTCAGTGGACATGGAGAAGAACCGATGACCATTCTCTTTGTAACAGCCCTTAACATATTGGAAGACTGTTATCAGGTCTCCCCTCAGACATCTTTTCCCAAGACTAAACCTGCCCAGTGTTTTCAACCTTTTCTCATAGGTCAGGTTTTCTAAATCTTTTATCATTTCTGTAGCTCTCCTCTGTACTCCCTCCAATTTGTCCACATCCTTCCTAAATTGTGGTGTCCAGAACTGGATACGGTGCTCCAGCTGGGGCCTCACCAGTGCCGAGTAGAGCAGGACAATTATGTCCTCTGTGTTACATACAACACTCCTGTTAATGTACCCCAGAATCATACTAGTCTTTTTTACTGCAGCATCACATTGATGACTCATTCAGTTTGTGGTCCACTGTGACCCCCAGATCCTTTTCAGCACTACCACCACCTAGACTGTTATTCTCCATTTTGTAGTTGTGCATTTGAGTTTTCCTTCCTAAGTGAAGTACTTTGCATTTGTCTTTATTGAATTTTATCTTGTTGAATTCAGACCAATTCTCCAATTTGTCACGGTCATTTTGAATTTTAAACTTGTCTACCAACGTGCTTGCAACCCCTCCCAACTTGGTGTCATCTGCAAATTTTACAAGCATACTCTTTCCTCCATTATCCAAGTCTTAAATGAAAATATTGAATAGTACTGGACCAAGGACTGACCCCCTGTTGGATCCCACTTGATATGCTCTCCCAGTTTGACAGCAAACTGTTGAAAGACTACTGAAAGATTAATTATCAATCAGTTGTACAACTACCTTATATCAATTTAATATAGACCACATTTCAGTAGGTTGCTTAAGAGAATGTCGTGCAGAACTGTGTCAAAAGCATTACTAAAATCAAGGTATCACGTCTACTGCTCTCACCCACCCACTAGGTCAGGAATCTTATCAAAGAAGGAAATTAAGTTGACTTAGCATGATTTGTTCTTGACAAATCCATGCTCACTATTTCTTATAACCCTATTATCCTCCAGGTGCTTACAAACTAATTGTTTAGTATTTTTTGCTCCAATATCTTTCAAGGTATTGAAGTTAGGATAAGTGGTCTATAATTCCCTTGGAATTATTACAAATGATCATATAACGTAAGATAAATTAAATGTCTAAACAAAACAAAGTATTTCACCCCTATCTAAATGAAATGTTTCAATAAAGTGCCTAATGACAATGTTGACAAACACTACATTCACCTGAAATACTTTGATTTTGTCAAATCAGCATTTGCTAATGCAAAACTGTTCTGTTTGGAAAGTTCTCAACAAAGTTCAGTGCCCACCCACTTCAGGCATTCAGTTAGTCTCATTCTCCCCACCTATTTATTCTTAGCAGTAGGCCCACTCTTCATTACTGAGCCACTCTGGGCTATAGGCCAGGAAAGCTCTTCCCTCACCACCATCTGCTGCAGACCCATGCACTTTTCTTTTAGAGCTTCCTGGACACAGGCAGGGTGGGACCTGATAGCATATGAAGCTGGCAGCAGGAAGGGCAGCTGGTGGAGAAGGGCTGGTTCCAAGCAGGGGTGGGGTGAAGTAGATCAGGACTCACTGACTTACAACCCACCTCATCTTCCAGAAACTACAGACATTTTGTCCTCCCTGGCTCACCATCCCCATTGCCCTTGCTAAAAGTCTGGAAAAGAGCCAGTCACCAGGGAACAGACAAGTTGTCTAGGGGTTAAGGGTCATTTTTCCCCCTGTGCATCTTGATCCTGCCCTCAGACATATAAGTAGTTATGGCCACATAGTGTGCTTTTTAAGATGTTACAAGATCCAGAACAATCCTTTCCTAGGTGTTTGAGAATCCCATACTGCATGTTGGACTTGGGTGAGTCTACTCAAGGCAATGCAGGTAGTTGGGGCTCTAGTCAAAGTTGACTTACAGCAGGGGTTCTCAAACTTTTTTTTTTTTTTTTTTTAGCAGAGCTTTCCTTTGAAAATATTTCAGGCTGTGATGACTCTTCCCCCTCCATCCCCTCACCCCCAGTACCTTTTGTGGTATCAGTGAAGATCCTTACAAAGCTAAGTAACCACCCTTGTGCACTGCTGCTGGTGGCAGCGCTGCCTTCAGAGCTGGGTGCCGAGCCAGCAGCTGTCACTCTCCTACTGCCCACCCCTGAAGGCAAGGAAAAAGGTGATCGCACAACCCCACTACAATAGTCTTGTGACCCTGTAACAAGGTCCTCTGCCCACCCCTCTTCCTGGGGGCCCACTGCCTGCCCCAATAAAGCATAGAGAGGTCTCTAGTTCTGCAGCACCCATGGCTTTATTTACAACAGGTTCTCCCACCACCAGAGATATACTATATACAGCTTGCAGGCCTGATAATCTCCTCTTCCACACAGAGTCTGCCCTCAGCCTGGAGACTGACCTTCCCCTGACCATCACCCTTCTTCTGGCTGCCAGCCAGCCTTTATAGCCCTCGAACCCTCAGGCCCGCAGGTGCAGCCAGTTCTAAAGGCCAGGCACCAGACTTCTCCCCAGCCCCAATCTTTTCCCCCTGATTGAGGCTGGCTGAGCAGGGGCTAATTAGGTGCCTTTGCACCAGCACCCTGCTACAGACCCCCTTTTGGGTCAGGACCCCCAGTTTGAGAAATGCTGACCTACACAGTCCATTATAAGACTCTGATTTCAGCTGCTTACAACTTTGACAAACTTTAAGCCTTTGGGCTGATAATTCGCCTGATGGGTCTTTGCCTCAGGCTATTTTTTTTTTTTTTTGGAGGGGAGTGGAATTTCAGCTGAACCACTTCAGCCACTTCTCAGAACAAGGTTAGGGGACTATACATTGTAAAATGCTTACAACAGTTTAGGTTAGATGTTCTAGCACCTTCAGACATTAGAGCAGGGACTTGCAATTTGTCAGGTCGGTTGCCCAGCCCCATGGGGGAGGGGAAACATTGAGATTGGAGTACAGATGGGGGAGGACCTAGGCCTCGGGAGGAGGTGGTGGCATTGGGGGAGAGTGGGACAAGGGCTGGGAGAGTGTAAAAGGGGAGACCAAGATGAAAGTACAGAGCAGGTGGCAATCTGGATGAGGAGCAAGGGGGTGTGTGAACTGGGTCAAGGGACTGAGGTGGGTGCAGAGGGCCTGTGACGTGGAGTCGAGATAGGATGGGGGTCAGGGACAGGAACAAGGAGCCAAGGAGAGGCAGGGGAGGAGAGTGGAACAATGACAGAGTAGGGGGCCAGAAGAAGGGGTTGGGCTTGAAGGGAAAGGGGGCAGAATGACCTATAACCACGCAACCCACTCCCCTAAGAACCTGGAATAGAACCCAGGGGTCTACCCACTGGCAAAATATGTGCCTCATCTCCTTCTAGCATTTGGCCCACGTATCGGATGACCGCCTGCTATTGATATCATCTACTCTGTTGTCTCAAACATCAGTGTTTCATGCTGTGATCTGGAGATTCCCACCCTGCTGCTGGCCCATGTGGGTGTCAATATGATGATTCCATGTGGTAGATTTATTGCTGTTTCAGTTTGATTTTTCTTAAAAAAAACAGTGCATTCAAAGTTAGGGAGCACTCCCCAGTTAGGAAATGCCAGAAGGAATATTGCCTGGACAATTTTAATTCAGCTCCATTGTGCCTGTGTATTACGAAACAGTCTTTGCTTGCGGGGTTACCTACTATTTTTTTCCACAGTGGCCCTGCCTCATTCAGTGCACAGGATGGACAGTGCCCTGGGAATTAATTTCCGTGATGTAGTTAATAAGGCTGTTGTCTGTGGGAACCTTGCTTCAGTCATTGCAGAAGCTGGAAGTTTTGCACAACTTGTAGTTCTGGAGCAGGCAGGTCTAGGCCTGCCCCTAACTAATGACCTGCCCTCCCAGTTAAGGAGTAGGAACCACTGGGCCCAGTCCACAACTGCTTTATTGGGACAACAAATGAAAAAACAGGAACGGAGTGAAGTCAGCAGTAAAGACTCAGGAATCCGGAAAGGTTCACTGAGCAGAGAATTCCGGACAGTGCCTACTGTGCCACAAAGGCATCCCCAGGGAGTCAGTGGACGCTGCCCAGATGAACCCTGGCTGGAGATGTCAGCGAATGAGGAACCAGAAATAGGCCCCAGTCATGGAGCACACCATCAACCCTCACATCCAGCTTCCTCCTCCTGGAGTGATGGATGGCTATCTCAGCCAGCACCAGGAGCAGGAGGAGATCCTGTCACTTTATGCAGCCACGGACGGGGGTGTGCATAGATCAGGAGGTGCAGGGAAAAGTGCAGCCAGACCCTCAGTAAGAGGTTCTGGAGGAGCCGGAAGAGGGGCTGCAGCATGATGCACCTACACCAATGTGTGCCAGAGTCTCCCTCTCGCTGCAAAAGGGCCGGGTGTCCGGGGAGTTCTTGAATTGCACTGCGTACATGCTCATGGTTCCGTTGGAAGGTTTGTAGTTAATGAAGCAGGGGACTGAAGGAAGAGAAAGGACAATCTGTTGGAGAGGTCAGTTGAATGCAGCCCTGGGGAATTGGATTCTAGCCCTGCCTTTGCCACAGAGTTCCTGGGTGATGCTGGACAAAGTCTCCAAACTTTTCACAGATGACTACTAATTGTGTGTTCCTCATTTTCTGGGTGCCTGACTTGAAACACCTGGGCTCTGATTTTCAAAAGTGCTTAGCACTGATATCTGCAACTGAAGTCAATGGGAGCTGAGTGCTGAGCTAATAACGTGCTATCAAACACTAAGTTCTCTGTTAAATCAGGTCCTAGGTGTCCCAGATTGCCCCCCCCCAAAATTGTGCCATTAACGTTGCTGTGCCTCAGTTCCCCATGTGAAAATGAGGATAATAATACCCCTGACCACTAGAGTGGTGTGGCCCTAATTAATGGCTGTGAAGCACTCAGGTGCTACAGTGGTGAGCATCCTAGAAAAGCCCATGAGGAAATTATTAAGTCACTATTCACAGCAGGGTTTGGATACTGTGCAGTATTTAATGACTGGGGCCACACACTGAATGATAGGGTAAAGTGAAAAACTGAATAGCTACTTACTCAGTGAGTACACTGAATGAGGCAGGGGTCCAGTGGAAAAATATGGAATGTCTCCCAGAAACATTTTGAGGCAGATGGTCTGCCTCACTCCATTCCCTTTGTGCCACTCATGGTTTTTCCCCAGTGGGTGTTGAACTGGCAGACCAGCTCCTATGCTTTCCTGCCAGCTGCCCCTGTGGCAAGGACATGTCAGATAGGAAGAGGCATGGAGGGGACCTGGCTGAGGCTTATTGTGCTCCAGCCACCTCTGTCTGGCTGATGGTCTCTTGGGGACCATCACATACTGGAGCAAGTTAGGGCAGCCCCATGGATGCTTCAGAAGAAGGTGTAAGAAACTTTGAAATGGGCAGATGTGGGATAATCTGACCCCCATGGAGGTCTCATCCTGATCTCTAATAGAGATGTGCTTGAGCCCTGAGGCAAGACCCCTGAAATGTTTGTCATCTGCTGATCAAAGGCATAATGTATGAGCTAGGTGGCATTATTATTTGTTATAACTCTGGATGTTCTTGTCCATATAAATGTCCAATCCATTTTTTGAATTTTGCTAGGCTCTTGGTCTCAAGGACTTCATGTGGCAGGGAGTTCCACAGTCTAATTTATTTTTATATAACAAAATGCCGCCTCTGGATTCTCCTGCTAAATGTATTTCATTTTTGGTATTGTTCCTGTACCTTTTAACTGGACAGCTTAGTCACATGGTGGGATTTTTTCAGAACAGAAGCACCTACCTGTCAACATTTTCTAATTTGGAAAGAGAAACACTCCTGTTTTTCAAAATAATACTGCAGAGAATGTGGACAATGAAAACTAACTGGTTACGAAACATATCAGGATGGAAAATGCTTTTGGATTTGACATTTTCACAGAATTTTGTATCACTTTCCTCTAATTCTAAGCTGAATCAGGATGAAAACAGTTCCAAAAACTCAATATAGCCCTGGAAATCTATTTTCTGGGCAGCTGTATTAGTAACCTCAAAGAGTCCTTCCTCTGCCCATCAGCCCAACAAGGTTGCTGAGCCAGTGACTTCTGAGAAGTCTGTGCTATCCCATTCATACTGAAATGTCAATGTGTTGAGCCATTGACCTCACAGAGGTCTGTCCCTTCACATTAGACCCGGAAGCAAGAGGTGCTGAGGCAGTGAGTGGTAAAACCTGACTGTTACAAAATAGAAAATGCTTTTGAATTTCCCAACATTTCAGTGGAATTTGCACCCACCTCATTTTTAGAACAGCTCTACTAGTTAGTTTTATCATTAAAACACCCATATTCTGTATTTGGTGTTTTGCTATATATGCTTTCAAACTGTTAGTGAAAGCTATTTAGCATTGTTCTAATGGGGGAAAAAAATCCATATTCATTCATTATTAATTAAAATGTTGTGTGCCATAATTTCTGTTTTCTTACTACAATTACACAGGGTTTCCAACTCCTGCAATTTGCACATGAAGTCTCATGTTATTGGGGGCGTTTCCCTACAGCCCCAGCTCTAAGTTCAAGCAATTATGTGAGAATCTAAAAGTTTTTTTCTTTGTTTGTTTGTTCTTAAGTTTCTAATTCTTAGGCTGATTTGAGCTCCCAGGGCTTGGGCTGTGGGGCTGTTTCACTGCCATGGAGATATCTGGGCTTGGGTTGGGGTCTAGGTTCTAGGATCCTGTGAGGTGGTAGGGTCCCAGAGCTTAGGCTCCAGCCCAGGTCCTTGAAGTTAAGGTGTCTACATAGCAATGAAACATCCTCCCCACCAGCCCGAGTCAGTTGGCACAGGCCAGCTGTGCGTTTTTCTTTGCTGTGTAGGCATACACGTAGTTTCTCTTGGCTACCTGCACTGTCAGGCTCCTGGGGTGCAGGGAGTCTGGAGGCGGGGGGACAGCACAGCCCGTTGTCTCACGGAGATAAAAATCATGCATTGTCCAGTTGGCATGCCATGTCCAGGATGCAAGCCCTGGGATGAACTCCAGCAGAACCCTGGGCACTGGTGTGTGCTGTTAGGGCTGGCTTTGCAATCAGAAGGGTTCAAATCTTCTTGTAGCAAGGCGGAGTGGCTTCCCTCCGAGGCTGGGAGCCACTCTGGGCCCTCTGGTGGGTGGGGTCAGCGCAGGCCTGCCCCTCATACTGGAATCAGAATAAGAAGCTGGGCCTCCAGCTTAGTTGAGCCAGAGGCAGGGAAGGAGCCAGATGCTTCTGTCTTGCTGTTGGCCCTAGGGTTTCCAACTTTCCAAATGCAGAAAACCAAACACCCCAGCCCCACCCCTTCCCCAAGGCCCTACCCCCACTTCACTCCATCCCCCATCCCTCCATTGCTCGCTCTCCCCCACCCTTGCTCCCTTGCTCATTTTCAACGGGCTGGGGCAGGAGGTTGGGGTGCTGGAGGGGGTGCAGGCTCTGAGGTGGGGCTGGGGATGAAGGGTTTGGGCTGCTGGGGGGTGGGGCTGAGGGGTTCAGCCCTGTTTAAAACCAGATGCCTGGCAACCCTTGCTGACTCCTGCATCAGGGACTGAGCTGTGTCAACCCCTACCTCTGGGGAGGACCCCGAGGGAGAGGAGCTGCTGGGACTGCTGCCGGCTGAGTACCCTGAGGAGCTGCTGGGACTGCTGGCCACCAAGTACCCCGATGAGACTAAGGACCTGTGAACAATGGAAACCTACAAACAGGCTGGGGTAAAAAGTAGCCCAGGGAAACAAGACATTAGTCCGATTGTGCTGCTGAAATCACAATCATTGTGTCCCTGAGCTGGAACCTGGTGGAGTTGGGGTGGCCCTGAGTCTCCCTGCTGCCAATCTCACCCTTGGGATAGCAGCCTCCCCACTTTAGGCCAAAAGGCCCCAGCCAGGTAGCTGGACCATAGACTGCTGTTCCTGTGTCCTGCCCAGAGGGTGTGAGCCTGACAGTTTCCTGTCTGCCCAGCCAGGGAGCTGTGTTATAGGCTGCTAACTGCCCCACCCCAAGAGGCCAGGGCCCTGGACTCTTTGCTGACACTTACCACATTCATCCCCTGTCAACTGGCCGTCAGCCGCTAGGCAGTGTAGCAAGGTGGAGTGGCCTCCCTTCGAGGCTGATGGGGCGGAACCACTCCAAGCCGCTCCACTTCTTAATTTCAATTCAAAGCCCCCCATCTAGAGAGCACATCAAACTGTGCCCGTGGTCCAGTCCAAAGCTCAGTTAAGTCCTTCCATTGACTCCAGCGGGCGGGCCAGCCCTAGGTTTTATGCCGCCCCAAGCAAAAAAAAAAAAAGAGAGAGCACAACTGCGAAAGCGAAAACAAAAACCAAACAACCTCCTGGAATGTTGCCCCTGGAATTGTGCTGCCCCAAGCATGTGCCTGGTTTGCTGGTGCCTGGAGCCGGTCCTACCAGTGAGCTTTGGACTTGGATTCACAATCCCATCCGTCATTCTGGGAGCATAAAAGACCAGGTGGCTGATTATTTTCCTTTTTCCTTTCAAGGAAAATATTTAAAGGGAGAATCAATTAAGATGATTTATTAATATTCATTAAGAAGCTTAGTCTGTAGTCTCTTAAAAAGCACTGTTAATAAAATCCTCTGACACCCCATCAAAACCAAAGAGGAAGGGTAGTCTACGCACCAAAGCTGTGCAGCGACTAGCCTCTAAAAGCTAGCTTGAATCCATCAGCTCAGGATTGAACAAAGACTGTGAATGGCTTGCCAATTACAGAACCAGTTTCTCCTCTCTTGGTTTTCACACCTCAACTGCTAGAACAGGGCCTCATCCTCCCTGATTGAACTGACCTCGTTATCTCTAGCTTGCTTGCTAGCACACATATATATACCTGCCCCTGGATATTTCCATTACATGCATCTGAGGAAGTGGGTATTCACCCACGAAAGCTCATGCTCCAAAACGTCTGTTAGTCTATAAGGTGCCACAGGATTCTTTGCTGCTTTTACAGATCCAGACTAACACGGCTACCCTCTGATACTTGAATCCACTGTTACTGTTACCCCTGCCAGCTGAAAACAGCATAGCATGGGCTGGCAAGCCAAGTATGGACCCATGTCTGTGCCTGGCTTGCACGATCTGTGCTGAGGTGCGCTCTCCACTGTACTCACTGTTACTGTTACTTGCACTAACTGGATTCAAGCAGGTTTCAGAGTAGCAGCTGTGTTAGTCTGTATCCGCAAAAAGAACAGGAGTACTTGTGGCACCTTAGAGACTAACATATTTATTTGAGCATAAGCTTTCATGGGTTACAACCCACTTCACTGGATGCATAGAATGGAACACACAGTGAGAAGATATATATACATACAGAGAACATGAAAAGGTGGGAGTTGCCCTACCAACTGTAAGAGGCTAATTAATTAAGATGAAATATTACCAGCAGAAGAAAAAAACTTTTGTAGTGATAATCAAGATGGCCCATTTTAGACAGTTGACAAGAAGGTGTGAGGATACTTAACGTGGGGCTCAGGTAGGCCAGGCCGGGTATAGCTTATGCTGTGTATACATACCACTCTCGAGCAGCCAATGTTGCAAATAAAATAGCCAGGAGGTTCGTGTGAAGTGTGGTGGTTTAACTGTAGTCCTGGATTTAAGAGGGGGGCAACATAACAGTTTGGAGTCTGCACACCCGTCAGTCCTTGCATTCAAACATCCTAGAGCAGGTGGCTAGTCGGAGAGATTTCTGAGCTTTGCATGGTACCAGGAGGGCTGGCTGAAAGCCACAAGAAATTAACTAAAGCAGCTGCAGAGGTTCATGACAGGAAGAGATAAGACTCTGCTGCCTCTCTGGATGCAATCAAGCTCCAGCTTCTCTGAAAATGGAAGAAAAGGAAATCTGAGTAGTAATTGGAAAACTTTTAAGCAGGAATTTCTGCTGCGTCGCACAGCAGTCAGTGTGCCTGAAAACCCTGACAAACAAAAGGGGAAATTGCTTCTTATGATTGCAGGGTCACAGGCAGCTGAGATTTAGATTACATTTAAATACACAGACTGGAGAAGAAAAAGATAAAAATCAGTGTGCTGAGAAACCAAAGGAGAGTGTGACTGTCAGAGCTCCCCCTGCTGGTCGCTCACCAGGCTGGACCTGGGTGCTCATAGACTCATAGACTCTAGGACTGGAAGGGACCTCGAGAGGTCATCGAGTCCAGTCCCCTGCCCTCATGGCAGGACCAAATACTGTCTAGACCATCCCTGATAGACATTTATCTAACCTACTCTTAAATATCTCCAGAGATGGAGATTCCACAACTTCCCTAGGCAATCTATTCCAGTGTTTAACTACCCTGACAGTTAGGAACTTTTTCCTAATGTCCAACCTAAATCTCCCTTGCTGCAGTTTAAGCCCATTGCTTCTTGTTCTATCATTGGAGGCTAAGGTGAACAAGTTTTCTCCCTCCTCCTGATGACACCCTTTTAGATACCTGAAAACTGCTATCATGTCCCCTCTCAGTCTTCTCTTTTCCAAACTAAACAAACCCAAAAATTCCTTCAGCCTTCCTTCATAGGTCATGTTCTCAAGACCTTTAATCATTCTTGTTGATCTTCTCTGGACCTTCTCCAATTTCTCCACATCTTTCTTGAAATGCGGTGCTCAGAACTGGACACAATACTCCAGTTGAGGCCTAACCAGTGCAGAGTAAAGCGGAAGAATGACTTCTCATGTCTTGTTTACAACACACCTGTTAATGCATCCCAGAATCACGTTTGCTTTTTTTGCGACAGTATCACACTGTTGACTCATATTAAGCTTGTGGTCCACTATGACCCCTAGATCTCTTTCTGCCATACTCCTTCCTAGACAGTCTCTTCCCATTCTGTATGTGTGAAACTGATTGTTCCTTCCTAAGTGGAGCACTTTGCATTTATCTTTATTGAATTTCATCCTGTTTACCTCAGACCATTTCTCCAATTTGTCCAGATCATTTTGAATTTTGACCCTGTCCTCCAAAGCAGTTGCAATCCCTCCCAGTTTGGTATCATCCACAAACTTAACAAGTGTACTTTCTATGCCAACAT
The DNA here is from genome assembly GCF_025201925.1 of Gopherus flavomarginatus. Lineage (NCBI taxonomy): Eukaryota > Metazoa > Chordata > Testudines > Testudinidae > Gopherus > Gopherus flavomarginatus. The sequence continues at coordinate 126,701,187 of NC_066619.1, forward strand.
CTAAATCGTTGATGAAGATATTGAACAGAGCCGGTCCCAAAACAGACCCCTGTGGAACCCCATTTGTTATATCTTTCCAGCAGGATTGGGAGCCATTAATAATATCCAGCCAGTTATGCACCCATCTTATAGTAACCCCATCTAAATTGTACTTTCCTAGTTTATCTATAAGAATATCATGCGAGACCGTATCAAATGCCTTACTAAAGTCTAGGTATATCACATCCACCGCTTCTCCCTTATCCACAAGGCTCATTATCCTATCAAAGAATGCTATCAGATTAGTTTGACACGATTTGTTCTTTACAAATCCATGCTGGCTATTCCCTATCATCTTACCACCTTCCAAGTGTTTGCAGATGATTTCTTTAATTACTTGCTCCATTATCTTCCCTGGCACAGAAGTTAAACTAACTGGTCTGTAGTTTCCTGGGTTGTTTTTATTTCCCTTTTTATAGATGGGCACTATATTTGCCCTTTTCCAGTCTTCTGGAATCTCCCCCGTCTCCCATGATTTCCCAAAGATAATAGCTAGAGGCTCAGATACCTCCTCTATTAACTCCTTGAGTATTCTAGGATGCATTTCATCAGGCCCTGGTGACTTGCAGGCATCTAACTTTTCTAAGTGATTTTTTACTTGCTCTTTTTTTATTTTATCTTCTAAACCTACCCTCTTCCCGTAAGCATTCACTATATTAGACATTCCTTCAGACTTCTCAGTGAAGACCGAAACAAAGAAGTCATTAAGCATCCCTGCCATTTCCAAGTCTCCCGTTACTGTTTCCCCCTCCTCACTGAGCAGTGGGCCTACCCTGTCCTTGGTCTTCCTCTTGCTTCTAAAGTATTGATAAAAAGTCTTCTTGTTTCCCTTTATTCCCATAGCTAGTTTGAGCTCATTTTGTGCCTTTGCCTTTCTAATCTTGTCTCTGCATTCCTGTGTTATTTGCCTATATTCGTCCTTTGTAATCTGACCTAGTTTCCATTTTTTATATGACGCCTTTTTATTTTGTAGGTCACGCAAGATCTCGTGGTTAAGCCATGGTGGTCTTTTGCCACATTTTCTATCTTTCCTAACCATCGGAATAGCTTGCTTTTGGGCCCTTAATAGTGTCCCTTTGAAAAACTGCCAACTCTCCTCAGTTGTTTTTCCCCTCAGTCTTGATTCCCATGGGACCTTACCTATCAGCTCCCTCAGCTTATCAAAATCCGCCTTCCTGAAATCCATTGTCTCTATTTTGCCGTACTCCCTTCTACCCTTCCTTAGAATTGCAAACTCTATGATTTCATGATCACTTTCACCCAAGCTTCCTTCTACTTTCAATTTCTCAACGAGTTCCTCCCTATTTGTTAAAATCAAGTCTAGAACAGCTTCCCCCCAGTAGCTTTTTCAACTTTCTGAAATAAAAAGTTGTCTGCAATGCAGTCCAGGAACTTATTGGATAGTCTGTGCCCCGCAGTGTTATTTTCCCAACATATATCTGGATAGTTGAAGTCCCCCGTCACCACCAAATCTTGGGCTTTGGATGATTTTGTTAGTTGTTTGAAAAAAGCCTCATCCACCTCTTCCACCTGATTAGGTGGCCTGTAGTAGACTCCCAGCATGACATCACCTGTGTTTTTTACCCCTTTTAGCCTAACACAGAGACTCTCAACACTTCCATCTCCTATGTCCATCTCCACCTCAGTCCAAGTGTGTACATTTTTAATATATAAGGCAACACCTCCTCCCTTTTTCCCGTCTATCCTTCCTGAGCAAACTATACCCATCCACACCAACATTCTAGTCGTGTGTATTATCCCACCAAGTTTCAGTAATGCCAACAATGTCATAGTTGTATTTATTTATTAGCACTTCCAGTTCTTCCTGCTTATTACCCATACTTCTTGCATTTGTATATAGGCATCTAAGATACTGGTTTGATCCTGCCTCCCAGCTTTGCCCTGACCCTCCTTTCTCTCCGCCATTATAGCCCACGATCCCTCCTGTTTCCGACTCATCTCCCAGGTCTTGTTCCCCACTTACCTGTGGGGTTTGCTCAGCTGTCCCCGTCGAACCTGCTCTTAAACTCCCCTTGGTCTGTCTGGGCAGGCTTCAGCCCAGTCTCTTTCTTTGGCCTCTGGTGCACTTCTTGGACAGACACTCTGTTATCCCTGCACAGAAGTGGGACCTCATGGTCCAGCTGCCGCTGTCCCCCCATGCTGAGCCCTCCTTTCCCCAAAGACACCCTAATTGCCTAAGCACACCCCTTCTCACAGTGCCAACCTTGTGGTGCTCTGATTTAGTTTACCTGCTCAGGGACACAGGGTAAGTGAAGCACATAACAACACAGTGTTTGCAAAAGGTTCCAAAATCAATCACTCATGTAGCAGGGTGGTCACCCACTCCTGGTCTGAAAGAGTTAAAAACAGCCCTAGGAGAGGGCTGTGGCTGGGGAAAAGCCGGGCTGATTGGGGGAAGCAGCCTCAGCTGGGGGCCATGCCCCAATCAGGGTCCAGCTGGCCCTATAAAGGCCAGTGAAGCCAGGCACTGACACACTTTCTCCCTAGCCTTTAGAGAGGGAGGGACCTGGTTGCAGGGAGCTGAGAGAAGGTATCTGGAGCGGAGCAGGACTAGGGGAAGGCCAAAGGAGCTGGGGAGCTCTGGCCTGGAAACCCCTCCAGGCTGTGGCCTAGTGGAAGGCCAGTTAGGTACTGGTGTTGCAGGGGGCAGCCCATGGGTAGGCAGAGGCAGCAGGTCTGAACCCCCTTTGCCTATGATGAGTGGCTTTTACACTGCAGTCTGCCCCAGGGAGTGGAGGCTTGGTGATGACTGGCAGTAGCTCAGACTGCTGAGGCAAGATGGGGATTAGAGGGTTGGGGGTTTCCCAGAGATGGGAGACCCATAGAGACTGGTGGGGGTATTGCCAGTGGGCAGCCCCTGGGTAAAGGGGCACCAGGGTCTGGGAGGGACACAGGGACCAGCAGCAAACAGGATACTGGCCAACATAGGGTGCCCCAATGACTGGAGAAAAGCTAATTACCGATGACCAGCAGGAGGAGCTGCAGAGGTGAGTCCTGCACAACTACACTCATTACATTATTATTTATTACATTACTGGATCCTCCCCCTTCTCCACAGCCTTGCTTTCTGCTTTTGGTCTCTTCCCCCTCTGTCTCAAATGGCTGGTGGAAGAGTCCTCCTTTTATACAGCCACAGTCCCCACTGTCATGTGATCCACTGATCAATTTCATCAGGTGTTCAAAGTCCCCCACCATCTGATCATTTGTCTGGTTACCAACCTGCCTGACAGTACCAGTTTTCTGGGTTTGGCCACCTTCTTCGTCCAAAGGTGCTTCCATTGGAATAGATGACTATCTAGGTTTAATGACTCCACCCTTGGAATTTCATCCCATAATGGAGGGGAAAAGATAGCTGAGAGGGCAGACTCTCTCTATAATGTGGAGTTAGTTGTCTGATAAAAGAATACTCTGACAGGTCATGATCTCAAACAGAATTAATCAACTGTACATAGATTTTTCCAAAATAGCTATAATGACACATGGAAGCCAGCACTGTTTCTTCTGTACAACAATGTAAAGTGGGAAGACATTTGATTCCTTCATCACAGATCTTAGTCAACAATGCTGTTGAGTAGCTTTGAGTGAGCTCCCAAAGCTGATGACTCAGGAAGATAAAATGGTAGGCGGCGCTCAAAATTTTGCAAAAGATTAGTGGAGAGGCTACTGAGGTTCCACACTGCCTCCTGAACAGTGCAGATCTGATTTTCAGACGTGCTAAGTGCCTGCATTGAGGTGAATGGAAGGAGAAAGTGCTCACTAACTGAATGATGGGAATATAGTAAAAAATGGCAGAGATGGCCCTATTTCTCCAGATTCAGTTCTCAACATTTTTATAAGCAAGTCACTTTAACCACTCTGTGCCTCCATTTCCCCATTTGTAGAATGGGGATAATCCTACTGACCTCCTTCGTAAAGTACTTTGAGATCTACCAATACAAAGCACTAGCTAAGAGCGAGCTGGCAGTATTATTCAATAGGTATTGCATTGTTAGAAGTGCCACTACTGACGCTACCATAGGCATTCAGAAGAGCTGCTGCTGTTAATTATTTGTATGATGGTTAGCAACTAGATCCCCCAAGGGATACAGGGGAAACCATCGTGCTAGGGTCTGTCCATACACATAGGCCTTGTCTACACTTACGATGGCTTGCGGAGAACAGGCACAACACATGTAGTGTCACGGCAGTGAAAGGCTCTCGCAGTGAGGAGGCAGCAAGATACTACACTGCTGTTTTTAACAGTGTAAATGGGGTAGACACTGCTTGGGCAAGTAAAGAGTCATTTAAGGAATGTACCGTGGGGGTTCAGGTGGGTCGGGCACTCAACTCTACACACCCAAGCAGTGCCTCACCATCTACACTGCTGGTTTTACCATGCTAGTTGGGCATGCAGTGTCTGTACTCCGCACATTGCCCTAAGTCTAGCCACACCCACAGTCTCTGCCCCAAAGAGTTTACAATCTAAATAGACAAGGCAATTTTCATTCCTATTTTACAGGTGGAGAACCAAGACACGGGGATTAAGTGACTGTCCCAAGGTTACCCACAGAATCTATGGCACAGACCCCAGCTCTCTTGAATCCCTGTCTAATGCCTCATCCTGAAGCTAATCCTTCCCCCTCCAGACAAGCATGCCTCTGGGGCTGAGTAAGATAACTGTGAGGCCACTAAACAGTGAATCATTTCCCTTGTGGTTTGAGGCATCAACATGGAGTGAGCAGCATTCAGGAATATTTGTGGACACGTCAGTAAAATATTTCACTCAAAAGGGCTTCACTGAGAACAAATGCGGAGTGATGGAGCTGTCTGTAGGCTGCATGTAGAACAGAGATCAGTGAGACGCAGCTCCTCAGAGCTGTGGATTTCAAAGGAACACCAGAAGTGGTCCGCAAAGAAAGAATCAAACACACTCGAGTATCTGTGTGAAGAGTGTATGTGTGTCCTTATGTTCCCTGTTTGAACTGGATGCTCTGAGCCTTGCAGAGGACTGGGGTTATAGTTTAAGCTGCAGCTTTCCATTGAAACCAGCTCTTTCTCTCCAGTGATTTCCCCAGTGTCTTCCTGCATCAACGGGGATGAGGTTTCTATGGGGTTCCGGTTTTGTGCAACAGAATCCCTTGTATTTTTGCTTTGCTGATGCTGGATTTTGTGCATCAGCCTGTTTCATTCTATTGCACTATTTCTCTGTTTAATTCATTCCCTCTATATCTTCTGAACCCCTAACTGTAGCATCTAGACATGCTTTTGTGTATATTTCTGCAAGAGGATACAGTCTTGATAGAAATAATGGCTAGATCTGACCATGTCAAAACTGAGAATGGACTCACGTATAGAATGAACAGGTGATATGCTACAGAAACTAATACAACATTTGGATTTTAGCCAAACTTGGGTAGAACATGAGGATTCTCCACTTAGCTAGGTAGGATCTGACAGGCACAGGATGTGAGACAAGAAAAAGGCCAGGAGAACTAAGCTGCTAGTATTCCTCTCATTCGTCAGGGCCTCTGCAGCTTTTCATTATGAATTTCCTGGATTCTAGTGTGACGGGTTCAGTCACAGATCCCCTTGGGACTGTCACCTGATGTGCTGAAATTACCTCTGAGCCTGTTTTCCCTGCCAGCCTGGGACTCCCAGAACCCTGTCTTGTTGAGCCAGACACACTAGCCTGCTGCAACACTGACCCGGGGTCTGGTCCACACCCCTAAAGCTGCAAACTTAGCAGAAAACAGCTCAGCAGGTTACTTGTCTCCAGCACCCAGACACCCAGTTACCAATGGGATCCAAACCCCCAAAAAATCCATTTTACTCTGTATAAATGTTATACAGGGTGAACTCATAAACTCTCTGCCCTCTGTAACTCAGAGAGAGAGATGCACAGCTGTTTGCTCCCCCAGGTATTAATCACTTACTCTGAGTTTATCAATAAACAAAAGTGATTTTATTAAGTATAAAAAGTAGGATTTAAGTGGCTTCAAGTAATAACAGACAGAACAAAGTAAGTCACAAAGCAAAATAAAACAAAACACGGAAGTCTAAGCCTAATACATTAAGAAACTGATTACAGGTAATATCTCACCCTCAAAAATGTTCCAATAAGCTTCTTTCACAAACTAGACTCCTTCCTAGTCTGGGCCCAATCCTTTCCCCGGTACAGTCCTTGTTAGATCCAGCAGACATCTCAGGCAGTAAGCAGGGGTTTTCTCATGCTGGCAGCCCCCTTTGTTCTGCTCCAACCCCTTTTATAGCTTTGGCACAAGATGGGAATCTTTTGTCTCTCTGGGTCCCCACCTCTCCTTCTAAATGTAAAAGTACCAGATTTAGATGGATTTCATTATCAGGTGACATGGTCACATGTCACTGTAAGACCCCTAGTCTCCATTCCCCATGGGCTGGCCCACACATACACAGGAAAGCTTTCAAGTAACTAAGACCATTTACAACTGATTGTTTCTGGAGCACCCTTAATGGCCTCTACTTACTATGTTTACATCAGTGATACAAGTTTATATCTTATTCTCCTAACTCCAGATATAGAAATACATGCAAACAAATAGGATGAACACACTTAGGAGATAACAAACTTGCTAATGGCACCATACAAGGGGTATTTAGCATAAAGCATTTTCCAGTTATGTCACATGCATAAGCATATTTCCGTAAAACATATGGAGTGCAACATCACATCCAATCTGAGCTGCTGTTGTAGGAATGAAGCCTAAAACATAAGCCTTGTATTAGAGACCTGGTATAAGGCAGAACCTGCTCACAGAATCTGGCAAAAACAGGGCTAATATTGCAAAAACACACATTTTTAAGAAGTGCTAGTCACAATGTTTTTTATGCAAACACATCCCAATATCAAGTGGTACCAAAGCATCTCGATATTAAAGGTGGTACAAAAACATTCCCCATGGATAACAGGAACACATTAACTCCTTCTAAAAGAGAAGGTTAGGATGATAGTATGTAGTAAAAATGTTTTAATTAAACCAACATGTACAAGGTGATGAGTGATAACTAGCTATGTTGGGGGCAGTAACTAACTATGTCAGAGGGGCAGCACTAACTTGTTTGTATCAGGGTATAAAAATGTATCTCAGAGGGAGTATCTTTGTCTCTTCTAGAGAGGAACTAAAAGTCCCGCCGTTCACTGAGCTGGTCCATTGTTATGGGCATACAAGTATTAGTGGTCCAATAAAGTCTGATAAAATACTAATACTGTGCTTTGTCAACAATAAACCTGGCTGGGTGCCTTCGTCCCTTAACAGATTCTGTGGTCAGTGGGTGGTTTGCTCGAGGTCTGCCATGCCAGCTGTCTGCACAGGGCTGGGGCAGCACACAGAGGGTACGCACACACACACATCCAAACCTCTTTCAACATCTAACCACAGCTAGTTAGAAAATGGATTTTCCATCCCAGCAAAAAAATTTGAGATTTCAAAAAACGTTTTCATCCTGAATCAGGACAAAAGGCCAAAACATATACGAATTTGTCACAGCACAGAATTCCAGAAAATAATCATTTAGGGTCAATCCAACCATTTTGTTTCAAGGGGCAGTCTGTCAGTTGGCTTCAGTTTGATTTGGAGAAGGTCCGTTTGCATTTACTTCCACAAAGAAGTTTTTAAAGGGGAAGTACAATGGAGTAACTCATGCTGCAAATGGAGGCATCAGAAAACAAATGTGCAAGCCTCAGTAAATTTCCCACATCACTTTCTGGAGTGCTTAATTTATGACAAGGTTCAATCGCCAAAGCAATGAGGTTTTGTTTTAGTAAAACAAAGGACAGTCCAGCCCGAGTTTCCCGAGCCAAAATACACAACACACTTAGGTCTGGGCTCAGCCGAGCCCCATCTTGAGCATGAACCTGAGCAGCCTGCCAAACTTGCAAAAGAACAATGTAAAATATGTTGCTGGGGAAAAAAACCCAGGGAAGTTTATAAGGTCAGTGAGAAGTGAGTTCGTGAGAACATGTGGCCTCACAGATAGGAGTGCGCCTCTGAAGAGGAGTACGTGTGCACTGAATAGCTAAAAAGGGGCTGAAGGAGAGCTTCAAAGACACTGAAAATAGATGGATGCTGAAAATTATGAGGAAACTTCTGCTTTGTCATGTGGGGTGGGCTGGAAGGAAATAGGGTGTAGCAAGCCTCTCTGATGTCAACCCCCACCATGCCCCAGGAACCTAACAATGCATCTAACTTCCCATCACTGTAATATCTGAGCCGGAGCAGGACATGATCCCTTGAGCCTATGCTCAAGGCCTGACTGGCATGCTGCTGGCACCCCACAGGGCGATTGGTCAGCTAGCTGGGAGCATGGCGGACACAGGCCTAGCCTGTGGGAACATGCTGTGCATATGCGTCTGCTCCAGTGCTGCGGACACCACTAGGGAGAGCCAGGAGCACCGGCAGCCTTTTTGGCGCCCTAGGCAGCGGAAGGTCCCACCCCCAAAATACCACCGAAGACCGTGGCGGCCGAACATCCGGCCGCCGTGGTCGCCACCCCCCAAATGTTAGCTCCCTAAGTGACCACCTAGGTCACCTAATGGGTTGCGCCGGCCCGGGAGGGAGCACAGGATGCTCCTTTCTGGAAGTTCCACCAGCCCGGGAGTGGCCCTTGGAGGTGCTGGGGCTCACAGATGCCCTTCAGGGTCACCATGCCTCCCCTGCTTCCCGCCTGCTCTGGGAAGGTGGGTCCTAGTCCAGCAACAAACACCCCTTTTCCAATTGGCTCCACTGTGCTAGCCAGGAAGGGACAGGGTGGAGCCATGGCTTGTCCCCACCCTGCCCTACCTGTTTCGGGGCTGCAGAAGGTAGGTGCACAGCCCGGCGTACTCCTGTGCCCAATGCAAGGGCCGGGTAGCATCAGGAATCAGGGCCTGCAGCTGAAGCTGGGACCAGCTAGTTGGCCTGCAGCTGAACACTGATTAGCCAGACCCCATGATTGTCTGAGAGGCATCACCAGGCCTCTCTTAAGCCCACCAGTAGCTGCTTAACACTTATGCCTGAAGCTGCATTAACTCCCGTGCCTCCTGCCTTGTTCCCAGCCTTCTCCCAGTCCTTTGCTCTCCTGCATGGTTCCTGACTCCGCCTCTGACCCTTGGTCTTACTCCTGGGTCCTGGCTGACTCTGACCCTCAGCACTGTTCCTGGCCTTGCACCACTGCTGCTGCGACCACTAGATATGACCACCCATGCCTTGGTCCATGACAGGTAGCCTATGCTAGAGTATAAGAGGGTTCTTATTCCTTGTTACTGGGGGAAGGGTGTCGCTGAAGTAACAATCGAGCACAGATTGACTGTGCAGATGTTTTCAGCTCTGCATTTTCAGATGCTAGCACACGTGCCAGCTTTGCACACGAGGAAGAGTTGGTTCATTTCTAAAGGTTATTGTAACTATACAAGGCATTTTGAAGATTACAATCTGGGCCCCGTGGATTCTGTGATTCCTCAGCCATGGCACATGCTGCTGAATTTACACACTGCAGTAGGACTGTGCTCCAGAATCCAAGCTTTCATTTAAAAAAAAAATTAGTGTTTCTGACCCTTCTGTTTGCAGCGATAATCCTGAAAATATGACCTGGGTGTAGTGCTTGCCAGAGTCTGCAGAGAGCCTGAAGCCATAGCTATGTGAGGTGTGGAATGCTCCATTTATCTCAGTCAGGGCCTGGTGGACTCTGCGATTCTACATCCACAGAACTTGAATTTTCTCACTATCCTCTGGGATTCAGCTATCCCCCTGGGATTCAGCATTTGTTCCTAAACATCACCATTTTCCTGCAGCCAGGCATCTGAACTTTGTTTTCTGTCTCCCTGCCTTGTGAGCATCTGCCTGCAGCTGCCCCTTGCTCTCCAGCTTTCCCCGGGAGTGGAGTTGACTGTCATGTAGCGCATACTCCCTGCACTGATCCATGGAGCCCTGCTACAGCGGGTCAGGGAGCCCAGTTGGCAGCCAGGAAGCCAGTAGTGTAGGCTAGGCTACAGGGGAGCACCACAGCCAAGACCAGGGACCAATTAGATAAGCTACTGTAGCCAGCTACAACCACCCCTCTTCTCTGGCACACAAGAGGTGAAGGAGGGTCTTCTGAGCCAGGCCGCCTGCACAACTTGGCAGGACCTAAGGCCTGGGAAGCAGAGCTAGGTTGCCTGCATCGCACACCCTCGAAAAGAATGACTGTTAAAAATAATCTTCAACTAATTCTACATTGGGGCTCTTCGGACAGGTTGTTAATGTATTAACACAGAAACGTTGCAAATTTGGTCCCAGATTGCTGTGGAGTCCTGATTGGGACAGACACTTCAGGTACATGCGCCCAAATCTGCATGTCGCCCTCGCACGCTTGTAGTGTAGTGGGATGTTCAAGAATGTTATTAGGAAGTGTATTGTGACATGCAAACTCCCAAGGAGTTCAGCCTCACTTTTTAAATTGGAACCCGTGTAAAAGTTGTGTGGTGGTTACTTTGGCACAAACATTCTCATAAACATAAACTTGTTTAAAACTGGGAAGGTTGGTTGACTGTGGAATCCACTCAACACAGATGCGTAGAAGCAAGGAAGGGATAGAAACTCTGCTGATCTGGGGCCTGCACCAGCCTCTGTCTAACGTGTGCTGGGAAGGAACTTACCTTGTAGTTCGGCTACCCCATTGCTGACTTTTTTCACCTTCCTCAGCAAAGACAGGAGTCGGGGCTAGATGGACCATGGTTCTGATCCATTCTGGCAATACCTGTATGCCTAAATGCCATGATAAGGGCAGATCTTAACTTACTAATGCAAACATATCTTTCTGTAGATGCCACACCGGCACCATCACTTTAATATCCCTCATCCCAATGCAACGCTCCAATGACGAGCTCAGCAAATCTTCCCGGTAGGCTGGTTAAGATTAAGTGCGTGGCGTGTGATGTGTTTGTGGGGGAAGCATGAGGTCATAGCTCTGCTTTTGTCAGTGAAGTGTGCATTTTCCCCTGGGAGGGGTGAATGAACCCAAAGCTATTTGTAAGGCCACGTATCCCTGGGTAGATAACTTTCCCTTTCAAGAACATTTTTAATGGGAAAGGCTCCATTCCAGAATATTGCGGTCAGATCTTTTTCTTACCAACCCCCTTTGATAATGGCAATTTTTTGGCTTCAGTTTCTCATCCTTTCATCAAAAATGACAGGACATTGGGCACTTATTGTTTTTCATTTTCTCCTAATTCTTCTTATTGGTTGATTGATGCGAGTGTAGATTTCAAATGGCTTTACTGGCTTCTGTTGAGAACATGTTTATTGCTTCCTCCCCCCATCCCTTTGGCACTCTCACTAATTTTATACAACATTCAAGGTTATGATGGATCGTGGTGTCTAATAAAGTGACATTGCGCAGCTCCATAGGACAGCCAGACCCCAATCCTGCCCCCGATTACACATGGCCAATAAAGGCTTGTAATTGGGGTTCTGTATGTGGAGGAGCTAGCCCCAGAGATTTGAGTTTGATGTCAGACTAGTGCCCAGGACCAGTTTTCAGCAAACACTAGAATCCTTACCACTGACAGCAGTGGAACTACTGCCTGAATCAGGACTTCAGGACTGGGCCTTGCTGAAATGGGCCACATAATTATCGAGAATGTTTGTTTGTTCTGGCCATTGTCCTTTTTCCCATTTGTGAACCTTGCCTGATTTCTACAAATGTAAGTGTTAGTCACTAGTGCTCACTGAACTGCTTATGTGACCACATTTCAGGTAATGGGTGGGTTGCAGACTGTTCACTCTAATTCTTTTATCATCTGTTATATGTAGTGTGGGATTTGTCACCTGATGCTTGGTGTTTATTGCCATTCCCTAATAAGTTGACTGAATCTTTTTATACAGGAGGATGGCAAATAGGACCGAAGGGATTGCTGGGGAAGAGTCAACATGGCTTTTGTTAAGGAAAATCATGCCTCACCAATCTATTAGAATTCTTTGAGGGTGTCAACAAATATGTGAACAAGGATGATCCAGTGGTTATAGTGTACTTGGAGTTTTCCTGAAAGCTTTTAACAAGATCCCTCACCAAAGGCTCTTAAACAAACTAAGCAGTCATGGGATAAAAGCAAAGGTCCTCTCATGGATCAGTAACTGGTTAAAAGATAGGAAACAAAGGGTAGGAATAAATGGTTGGTTTTCACAGTGGAGAGAGGTGAATAGCAGGGTCCTCTAGGGATCTGTACTGGGACCGGTGCTGTTCAAAATATTAATAAATGATCTGGAAAATGAGGAAACAGTGAGATGACAAAGTTTGCAGACAATACAAAATTATTCAAGATAGTTAATTCAAAAGCAAACTGCAAAGAGTTACAAAGGGATCTCACAAAACTGTGTGATTGTGCAACAAAATGACTGATGAAATTCAGTGTTGATAAGTGCAAAGTAATGTACATTGGAAAAAATAATCCCAACTATACATGCAAAATGATGGGATCTAAATTAGCTGTTACCACTCCCGAAAGAGATCTTGGAGTCAGCAGGGATAGTTCTCTGAAAACATCCACTCAATGTGCAGTGGCAGTCACAAAAGATAACCGAATGTTAAGAACCATTAGGAAAGGGATAGATGATAAAACCAAAAATATCATAATGCCACTATATAAATCCATGGTTTGCCCGCACCTTGAATACTGCGTGCAGTTCTGGTCACCCCATATCAAAAGTATATATATAAATAATTAGAATTGGAAAAAGTACAGAGAAGGGTAACAAAATATGACTGGAGGTTTGGACAGCTTCCATGTGAGGGGACTGTTCAGACTGGAAAAGAGATGACTAAGAGGAGATAAAATCAAAAATAGTGTGGAGAAAGTGAAAAAGGAAGTGTTATTTACCCCTTCACATAATGCAAGAACATTGGGGGGTCACCCAATGAAATTAACAGGCAGCAGGTTTAAAATAAACAAAAGGAAGTACTTCACACAATGCACAGTCAACTTGTGGAACTCATTGCCATGGGATGTTGTGAAGGCAAAAAGTATAACTGAGTTCCAAAAAGAGAGAGATGTTTATGGAGGATAGGTCCATCAATGGCTATTAGCCGAGATGATCAGTGACACAACCTCATGATCTGCCTGTCCTTAAACTTCTGACTGCCAGAAGCTGAGACTGGATGACAGGAGATGGATCACTTGAAATTCCCCCATTCTGTTCACACACTCTGAAGCATCTGGCACTGGCCACAGTCAGAAGACAGGATTCTGGGCTAGATGGATGATTAGTCTGACCCAGTGTGGCCATTCTTATGATCATTCATGCTAGTGGTGTTTTAGGGATTCTCAGACATTTTTGCGCATGCCTGACAGCTGTCTGCATACTCTCTGAGAATGGATAATAAGACTCCACAAATATCCAAATCCCAAACTCCTTGCTGGTATTTGCAAAATCAGGCATGCATAGAGCTGGGCGTAAGACAGCAACATTTTTCCCCCACAGAACAATTTTAATTTTTTTGTCAGAAAAGGGTTTGAAGTTTTGAGGAAATTGTGATCAGTGCTGACTTTTGTATATGCAGATGGTGGGCAGACCGTGAGCAGACCATGCCCCTGCACAGAGAGGAAAGGAATGGAAGGACTTGCAGCAGCACCAGCGGGGAGCAGCCTCTGCCAGGTTCCCACTCCTCCTCCCTAGCAGGTGGGTGGGGATTTATCAGTTCACAGAGATTTTAAGGCTGGAAGGGACCATTAGATCATCTAGACTGAACTCCTGCATATCAGAGGCCATGAACCTCGCCCAGTTCCCCTGGACTGAGCCCAATGTTTGGCTAAAGCAGCTCTTCCAGAAAGACATCCAGTCTTGATCTGAAGACTTCACGAGATGGCAAATCCAGCGCTTCCCTCGGGAGTTTGTTCCAGCGGTTAGTTGTTCTCACTGATAAAAAATTGTGCATCAGTTCTAGGCTTGGCAGAATTCAAATTTTTTTTTTTGCCATGTTGGTGATTAATAGCAATTTTAAGTATGTTCTCAATTTTTATTTTTATGGTTGCAGGAAATTAAGGCTGGGATAAGGAGTAGGGCTTTGGGAGTAGGGTTAGGGCAGTGCTGACAGTGGTGCAGCAGGAGTCTCCCTGCATCACTGTGGAGCTCAAGGTGTGGAGGAGGCTGCAGCCATCGCGGCTCAGCAGAGCAGAGACCCTGGCCAGGACTACAAGGAGGACGACAAGCACCCGGACATGGGGTGGTGCTGAGCAGTTCTGGTGCAGGGAAATCTCCTGCTTTTCTGGTTGCTGAGTGTGTGGAGCCGTGACAGCAGAGCTCCAGAGGCCCCTGGACTGCCAGGTGGCCAGCCACACCCAATTCCAATGGACATTATTTTCATCAATTTCAGAGTGTCAGCTGAAATCAATGTTTATGAGCATGCAGCAATTTAAACTGAATCCTGCCAAGTCCACTTATTTCTAATCTGAATTAGTCTGGCTTCCGCTTCCAGCAACTGATTCACGGTGCGCCAGTGCTCCTTGCTAACGTGCTGGCTAGTGCAGCTGAGGCAGCATGGAGGGGGAAGTAAAGTCTGACAGGTATAGCAGTGGGGCAGTTTACCGCTGGTGTCACAATTTCAGTTCCTGCTCTGCTCCTGGGGAAGTCCAGTTGTGCACTGTCCTTACTCGGGGCTTGCGGCAAAACCTCAACTGAGCCCCGAGGGGCTGTCTGATCTCACCAAGGCTAGCACGCAACTTGCCAGACAGGGCTTAGGAATGAAAAATGCACCATGAGAATGCTGAAGTTCTGTCGTTCTGATGTGCTGCGGCTCAAATGCTCCGTTTCTGTTTTGACCAGTTGTGGGGTAACGTATGTTTGTGTCGCACAAACTGCTGTATCCTGGGGAAGTAGGCTGTGCACCCTCATGGCTCCAAGCCTCCTTTTGTGAATCGGTACCTGGAATACCCAGCCACAGCATGGGTAAACAGAAGAGCCGTCTGTCTGTCTTGAAACAAAAGGGGGTACGATAGACTCAGATGGCAGCACGAAGCGGCAAAGGAGATTTTCTTGATCACCTTTGCATTGTCTTCAATTTCAGTGGCATGCTCTACAGATCCAGAGATGTAAGAGCCTTTTTAAAAAAACGAGTAACCTATGTTTCCATTCTACAGCGTTCCCATTATTAAAGCGAGCTGCTCAGACTTCAGGACTTGGGGACGGAAAGACAGCAGTTCCGTTATGGACTCACCTGACATGTTTTCCCTACACAACATTCAGCACCTACTAAACACTTGCAGACAGACTAACACATCCTAGCTAATACATACGGAAGAGACTAGACCTTCAGCTGTAGTATATATGGCAATAATAACAGGGCTGATTCATCTATGCATTTGTTTCTAAAATGGCTTTTGAAGCCCCTGCCCCCAGCTTCCGAAGGGGGGAAATACTCTAGAAAACACTTCTGAAATTTCCCCATAAACCAAATCACTGCCAATGAGCCAAATGCTCCATACTAAACTTTTGATGGCTAATAAACCAGAAGAAATACCAACAGGTGCTGACTATTTCCCTGCTCTGAAGGGTGTAGAACCAGGCAGCCTCTGGAGTAGAACGCTAGCTGAAGAACAGCTCTATTTCACAGACCTGACACTACCTTCCTTCCCCAAACCCAGGAAACCTTAACAGCAGCAACTGCAAAGACATAGTGGGTAAAATCCTGACCCCACAGAAGTCAAAGGCAAAATTCCCCTTGCTTTCCACAGAGCCAGGATGTCACTCAGCAATTCTGTCACGAGGCTGTTGTTCAGGAGTTAATTCAATTGTTGTTTCTGCTGTATTCTTCTGCACTGGGTATTTTATTCCTGGCCATAGGTGTACTAACTGCCTGATCCAAAGCTCATTGAAATCAATGGAAAGACACCTGCTGGCTTCAATGGGCTTTGGAGCAGGCCCAAAAGGACTTGCATTCAAGACCAAAAGTGGGGGTTCAGGATAATCAAAATGGAGATCATAAAAATTAGAGGTGGGGGAGAATTGCTAGGCCAGCTACCGGGTAAACTCTTCTCAGAGCCTGTAACCTCCTTGGGGCAGGCACTGTCTGTTACATGTTTGTACAGTTCCTAGCACGAGACAGCCCAGACTTTGAGGTGTTACCATAAAACACAGAGCCATCATCGCCATTATCCTTTAGTCTGGCACATCTCAGGGGGCAGTTGAGAGAGGAGGATGGGCCCAGAGGTAAGGGTGCCAGCTTGCAGCTCAGACCCAGGTTCATGTCTCTGCTCTGCTGCAGGCTCCCTGCATGATGGCTCTATCTGCACCGTGAGAAGGGGTGGGACTCCAAACTCAGATGCACATCTTTGAGCTAGCAGGAGTATAAATAGTAGCATAGCGCAGGTGGCAGCAGCCTGGCTTAGCTGGGGCAATGCAAAGCCGCCTTTAGAGGTGCCAGCCCTGCCTAATTTTCCATAATCCTCCCTATTTTTATATGTAATTACAACCTTACTAATCCAGGCTTAAAACTACTAATTTTCAAGCGCGCACACAGAGAGAGATATAATCTGTGTGTGTGTGAGAGAGAGAGACACTCATCACCAGTGAGGTTCAACGAGCACAGCAAATAGTGCCCTGGCCGCACAGGGTGTTTTTCTCCACCACCCCTCTGGCACATGCACAGACTGCACGGTGAGGTGAGCTGTGGTGATTTTGAATGGCTTGGGGCACACGGCTGGATTCTACAACCAAGCTGCAGACTGCACGTGGCCCTCTAACTTCTGGCTATGTGATTACGCTCTAGGTACCCAGAGTAAACCTGCAGGGTCCACACAGGGCAGTTAGAGTGCACCAGGCAGCCTGTGGCTTGGGCAGGGAATCCAGGGCCCCAAACCCCCCATGGACAATTGCTGTGGCTTGCCTCCTATTGGACATCATTGCACGGTCTGCATGGGAGGAGAAGCCAGTAGGGTAGGAGAAGGAGAGAGGGAATGCGACAGATGGGAGAGAAGTAGAGGATCATCCCCAGAAGGAGGTCCAGACTCAGGACCCTACATGGCATAGGAGGGCAGCTTTCCTAAGGCCAACCCTCCCTTTCTCCCTCTTTGGGGAAGGTGGTCAGGAGGCTCAACCTTCCCTCTTAGCCATAGACAGGGAAGGCGGGGGAAGAGAGAGGTCTGCCGACCTCCCTAATTATTTTCATGAACATCCCTACAAATCTGGGAGCCAGGTTGGCATGGCTGCCACCTGAACCCTGTGGGTAAGTACTTAGTATAGCTAAGCTGGGCTGCCGCTGTCACCATGGCGATGCTATGGGTTCTACTCACACTCATTGAGCCACTACATGTGTGTATACTAGAGTTGGGAATGACCCTGCTAGCTCATCGGGTAGATGTAGGCTGAGGGTCTCTATCTCATCTACGAGATCATAGACTATCAGGGTTGGAAGGGACCTCAGGAGGCCATTACCCAGGCACTAGGAAGGGCTATGGGATAATGTGACCAGCTGAGACGCAGATTGGTGGTGTAAAGAAAGGAGCTGAGAGAGAGGAGAAGAAGAGCAAGGTCTCAATGGCTTCTGAAAACCCATCCTTTCTGGTATGAGAGAAGAGCCCTGAAGTCCTTTCAAATGCACTCCACTAACAGCCCGCAGGTTCTCGAAAGAACTGCTAATAATAACCTGAAGAAGGGTGGAGTAAAATATTCTGAGTAGAATAGCACAGTGGATAAAATGCTGCATCTGAAGTCATCCAAAAGATCAATTCCAGAAACATATTATGAGTCTCCAAATAAATATACAACAGCTTTATAGGAAAATTAACGATCCATTTAGGCAGCTTTAGTGTTTTCTCTACACAGCTGTTAATAAAAAGAGTAATGAAGGGTATGAACACTTTTTATAATGTAAATTTAAAACAATTATCAGAGGAAGCTAGCCAGAGACTGGGAAAGAATTTCTCGGGTTGAAACTGAAAATACTCTCCTTTCGCCTAAGTAATGCTAAAGTACCAGGAATGGATCAAGGCATTTTAGCAAAGTGTATCAGAAACGCTGGCCGTGCTTGTATTGGAGACATTCAGGTAGTCATTGAAATGATCCGTTATTATGTGCTACAAGAGATTGCAACCCAAAGAGGCAGAATCAAATTCCTAGATTTAAAGGCCAGAAGAAACCACTGTGATCATCTAGTCTATCATCCTGTATAACACAGGCCAGAAAAATTCCCCCAAATAAATCCTAGAGCAGATCTTTTAGAAAGGCCTCCAATCTTGATTTAAAACCAGTCAGTGATGGAGAATCCACAACCTGTGGTAAGTTGTTCCAACAGTAAATTATCTCTCACTGTTAAATATTTACACAGTGTTTCCAGTTTAAAACCCTCTAGCTTCAACTTCCAGACATCGGATCGTGTTATCCCTTTCTCTGCTAAATTGGAGAGCCCATCATTAAATATTTGTTCTCTCTGTCGGCATTCGGTGGGGGCCTTCAACCCTGGAGAATCCCCTGGTGGCCTGACACAGCAGCTCAATTACACCTCTCTCTCAGCTCTCCCCGGGTTCGCTTTCAGTATGTCCAGTGAGGCTTTGGTATATTGAACAGTGCCCCTTCAGGGGTCTAGTTTTTTTTAACCCACAGATGGAACATTATGCCAGCGGAGCTCCACCCAAGCATCTCTAGCTGGAGGGAGAAGGGGGCTGAGTTAACCTTAGCCCGTCAACCACACGCATTGGAGTCAGGAACTCTTGTCATCAGCTATGGAAGGGTCTCTCCTCTTCGGTCAATGTCCCCACAGAGGACAAACCATGACAACCCTTCCTTGGAACTTCATATAATTCTCCTGATCTGGGGCTCCTGCTGTTCCCTGGTGAAGTCTTTCTGTCAGGACCAGGTTCTGCTGAGACATGGCATTCGTGTCTCCTCCCTTTCGGCGCCTTTCCCATCTAGGAGCGCTTTTCCTTAGCTTCCTTACTTGGAGAGCTCCCTCACCAACTCCCACGAGAAGCCCTCCCCTTGGGCGCTTTCTTTTGGCATCCTGGAGACTGTTCCTCTTGTCCAGAGTTTCGGTTCTCTGGCCTGAGACTAGCTTCCTTTTATCACGCCCAGGTGCTTCCCCACCTCAGGAACTGCCTCCCAGTCAGCTGATTAGTTCCAGGTGAAACAGAGTTGCCTCATTCCCACTTGTGGAGCCTCTCAGAAGCAGATTAAGCCCTGATCCTTTCAGAAAGCAGCCACCCTTTGACAAGGTACTCATAGACTGATCAAGCCTCCCCTTAACCTTTTTTTTGTTAAAGAGAATAATTTGAGCTCCTTCAGTCTATCAGGTTTTCTAATCCCATAATCATTCTGGTGTCTCCTCTCTCAACCTCTCCAATTTATCAACATCATTTTTGAACAGTGGGCATCAGATCTGAATAGTCTTCCAGCCCCAGTCTCACCAGTGTCAAATACAGAGGTAAAATAACCTCTCTAATCCTACTCACGATTCCCTTGTTCATGCATTCCAGGATGACATTAACCGTTTTGGCCACACAGTCCCTCTGGGAATTCATACTCAGCTGATTATCCACCATGGCCCCCAAATCTTTTTCAGAGTCACTGCTTCCAGGATAGAGTCCCTCATCCTGTAAGTATGGCCTGCGTTCCTTGTTCCTAGATGGGTACGTTTATATTTAGCCGTATTAAAATGCATATTGCTCAATGCTTGAGCCCAGGTTACCTAGCGATCCAGATAGCTCTGTATCAGTGACTTGTCCTCTTTATTATTTACCACTACCCAATTTTTGTGCCATCCTCAAACTTTTATCAGTGATTTTATGTTTTCTTCCAGGTAATTAATAAAAATGCTAAATAGTGTAGGGCCAAGATGAGGTTCCTGCAGAGTGACCAGATGTCCCGATATTTGGGCCTTTTTCTTATATAGGCACCTATTACCTTCAGCCCCCATCCTGATTTTTCACACTCTATCTGGTCATTCTATCCCTGCGAAACCCCACTGGAAATGCACCTGCTGCTCAATGATGATTCCCTGTTTATGTTACATTTTGAGACCTATCAATTAGCCAACTTTGAATCCATTTAAAGCATGCCATGTGAATTTTGTATCAGAGAAAGGTTGAAGGGGAAAACAAGAGGGAAGCGTGTTAGCCAAGGTCACACAGCAGGTGATTGGCAGAACTGGGAAACAGAATCCACCTAGCCTGTCAATCAACTTTGTCTTTTATAGATTGATAGACTTCAAGTTACAGAGAATCCACCTCCTTCTTAGGGGTTCTATCATTGTTCTTCCAAATCTCATAAGTACAGCTGATCAAAATTTGTCATTCAAAAAAATTTTTGATGACAAATTACCTTTTTTACAAACTGAAAGCTTTCATGAAATACTTTCATTTTTCTGGCAAAATTTTCCATTTTTGTATTGAAACTGAAATTTTGGTTTGTGTTTCTTTTTTTTTCTCCTGTTCTTATTTTAGACTTTTCTGCTGAATGTAATAGAATGAATGACAGCCAGTGGTTTTGGTTTTTCATTTTTCCTTTTTAGTTTTGCCGTTATGTAACTTTTCAAAAACATTCTCCATTTTGGAAAACTTCCTGTGTGCGTGGTGGGGAGTCACCCACCCAGTCCTGGGTAGGGTGAAGGTGGCCAGATATTAACTCTATAGGCTGCACCTGGAAGAAGATTCAGGGAGCAGGAAATTGATTGCTAGGAGGCTCAGCTGGGCAGGAACAGGCAGGGCATGTTAACCTGCTGGGAAGGGACAGTCACTCCCTGGGGAAAGGGAGGAGGGTTTGGAGCTGGTGTACCCAGGGAAAGGGGTGGGGGAACCCGGTGTGGGAGGAAGCAGCCGAGGGGAGGAGCAGTGAGGGCTGGGAGAGTAAAGCCCAGCACTGCTGGGTTGAGGGTCTCTGGGCTGGAACTCAGAGTAGAGGGCGGGCCTGGTTCCCCTACCAACCACTGAAGGAGTGGCACCTGAGGCAGCAAATGGGAAGACTGCGTAGGACTGTTGAGGGAAAGACTTTGATATACCCCAGAAGTGGGGAATGCTGAGTGACCTGGCTGGAGGGCTGAGCCATGAAGAGGAGGCTGCAGTTTCTGGAGTGAGGAGGGGGGCCTGCAGAGCAGAGAGACAGAGTGATGACATGCGTCTGGAAATGGATGTGACCCCATGAGCTAATCCCCAGAGTGGCCAGCAGGAGGCACCAGACTAGCGGTGAGTGGTGCACCCCATGACAGAGTGGTAAAAAGAAAAATGAAAAGCAAGTCTAATGAAAACGTGGCAGAGAGGGTTGGATAACATTCATTCTATTGCATTGAGGGGAGGAGAAGAAAACATTGAACTTTTGAAAATAAACATTTTTCAAAATATATTTTCTGAAAAAAATTAAAGCAAAAATCTGCTCCATTTCAAACCCTGGGAAACGGAAATGATTGCAACCTTTGGAAGTTTTTCATAGAGTATTTTTTTCCATATTCCAGCCATTTTCACTCACACAAGGACAATAAACTCTGAAGGTCTTTCATACAAGCAGTCATGTTAAATCCATACAAATGACATTTCACTCCCATTCCCAGCAAACTACTACCACTTTTCCTCTTTAACAGCACATATCTGTGCCATACGTCACTCCTCATTGATCCTATGTACAAAAGGGAGGAGCAGCTGGGTCACGGACAAGCCATGATATCAATGTCTATAGTGATAAATGAAGATGATGGTGCAGAAGGATTGTTTTCACATTAGCCACACCAAAGACAACATCCCTGCACAGAGTAGACCTCTGTCTCCAGTGAGTGGCCCTCTAATGAGACATGCTGAGTTCCCGCTATGCTCAGAGCTTCTGCTGATAATAGCAAGAAGGCCGTGCATGTAGAGAAAACAGAATATCAGCGAGAAAGCAGGTTGCGGCATGGGGCTGGAAAACAAACACCCAACCCACGATGGTATTATAGCTTTCACTAGCCAATGACAGCTCTCTCTTCTTGGGTGCCATTGATCACTCCTGGGTTCTGTAAGAGGCACCGGACTGGTGAGCGGCCTGTAGAAAACCACCCATAAAAGGTGATGGACCTCTGTAAGAGGGTGGTCTACCCCTTTAAGGGCGAAGAGGGCTTGGGCCATTCAGCCCAGTTCAATTAACCGTGCCCCACAGAGAGGAGCAGAAGATAGTGTTTAATTTCGTTTGTTGTTTGGAGCTCTCCTGTGGGGCCCCAGGGAGAGGCCCTGGGACCTGCTACTCTGTGAAAGAAGAGAACTTACCCAACTCTCACTTTCTGAGTTGGAAAGATTTTGCTGTTGGCCCAGGATTGCTGGGCAATGGGACTTTGTAGAGGCT
The DNA here is from genome assembly GCF_025201925.1 of Gopherus flavomarginatus. NCBI lineage: Eukaryota > Metazoa > Chordata > Testudines > Testudinidae > Gopherus > Gopherus flavomarginatus. The sequence continues at coordinate 126,723,506 of NC_066619.1, forward strand.
ATCTGGGAGAAGCCATCTTGGGGCCTGACCAGTTACAGCTGGCCTTGAATATGCCAGAAGGGGTGGAACTCACTAACTTGGGATGGCCAGAGAGCCAAGTTGCCTCTACAAAGGGAATTGACTGAAGAACATAAAAAAGGGAAATCGAGGCAGAGTTCTACAATGTTGGGACTTGCCACCAGGGGACACTATAGGATGGGGTGTAGTGTGACATCTTCTGTCAGTCTGAGCTCTTATATCTGAGCTCCTCTGTGCCACCAGAGTGGATCTGTGCAGCTGTCCATAAATTATGTAACATCTTTTGGTGATTTTTCCAGACCCACCAACCCCTTGTGACACTGAAACAAACACACTCACCTACCTCCAAGGCATTACATAATTTATGGACAGCCCTGGAGAGGTGATACCAGCCTGCTTCGACATGAGCCCAGCACATGCAGCACTGTCCAGGCAGTACGGCTCGATGGCACTCTAGAGGTGTCATATTGGAGAAGCAGTCAGCAAGTCTACTGCATAGACTTCCCTGCCTCGGAGAGCCCCTGCAGGTCCCTGATTTAGGAGTATGGGAAATGAGATCAGTAGCCTGGAGAGCCTCTTTTCTCTGACCGTGGCCAGGACCAGCTTCTTCGAGGAAGCACAATCTTATTCCATTTCACACTTCCCCCTGGCTCGGCACAGTCCTTATATGCATTTACACAGCAGTGGGTGAGAGTAAGCAGGTCTAAGGGAGTGTAATGGGCCACAGCATGGCCCCATTCCATGAGTTTTGTTCCTTTCCATCAGCACAAAACAGTCAGAAAGCCAGCTAACCATCTCATGTGGCAATTCTGCCACTGGGGTAGAGTTGCCAGAGCTATGCCCCACCAGTCCCAAACAAGGACATGTCAGGGATCTGGCCAGGAATGGGGTATGGCTGGAATGTCACTGCTTTCTGGCAATCACTAGCTGCCAGAATAGCCCACTGGAATTGTTGGCAGCTGGGTACACACTAGAGCAGCCCCAAAATAACTCTTAAGTTGTGCCAGAATCTAAACATCTACTTGGCTGGCCCCAGAAACAGATAAAAGTGGTGTAAAACCACCTTTATCCTCTCTGTGGGTCCTGTACCCTCCCCAAAGATTGGGCCCACTGAGTGTAACTTACATCACTTTACAGATGATCTCTGAAATTTGGCCCACAGTCTGAAGTATGAACAGGAAAAAAGAAACACCATGGTATAGAAAAGTCAGAGCTGGAAGGAGAGAAAATTAACGGGTTAAAGTGATGGAGGAAGATACAAACCATGAAAAGACAACTTTTAGGTTACCATCTTTTATCTAATTTATGCTCCTGTATTTCATTTCCCTGGCGCACAGCCTATAGCTAACAGATGTCCTGTATCAGCCTATATCCCTGGCAGCCTGTATAAGTTTGGAGATGAGGGATGGGATGGTTATTTTGAGCATGTGTGTTAATATTACTGACAGCTCTGGATTCTATAGTTAAATAACTGCCCTTATGGAAAAGAGGACTTCATAGGGATGGAATTGGTAGAATGCTTGTGAAATTTAACAGGGTTTCTATAGAATTTGCTCTAAAAAGCTCTACAATTTTAATAGCAAGTGGAAACCTTTTTCCAGGTCTTTTGACTCATGCCATGGGATTCTAAAACAGGGATATGGTTATTTAAAAAAAAAACCACCTGTTTTCTATATGATGGTTCAAAAACCTTAAGCAAGGTAGCTTTTAATGATAGAAAGTCAGAAAGGTTCAAACTGGAAATCAGGTACAAATTTTTACCAGCAAGGGCTGTTATGCAGTGGAACGGATTCCCAACGGATGTGGTGGGAAATCAAATGGAGTCTTTGTATCCTTCCAGACTTCATTTAATCTAGGTCAACGGAAAGATGTTGGACTAGCTGGCGGAATTATTGGGTGAGGGTCTCCGGCCAGTGTTGCACAGATCAAACTAGATCAGAGGTAGTTGATTATTTTTTGTCAAGGTCCAGATTTCTTGGTCAAGGTCCAGACTCCAGAGAAACATTTTTTGCATGACATGTGCACTTGGTCAATGGACACATAAAATGGTGTGTAATATACCTAGGGCCTACTGCAGGGGTAGTCAATAAGTGGCCTGCCAGCCAAATCCAGACTGTCAGAGGATTTTGACCAGACCACGAAACTCTGGGGGGCTATAGGCAGTTAGTGTGGGTGGAGCTAGTATGGGTAGAGGAATGACTGGTTGCATGCTGGCAGGCTTGGGGGAGCTGGTGCCTGGGCTGATATGTAACTTGGGGGGGGGAGAGGTACCTTCCCTAAATGGAGCCCCAACCCTGTGGGACTGACAGCAGGAGCCCTGGCAGATGCCCAAGGCTGAGTCCTGGCATGCCTCCCATGGGACTGAAACCCCAAGTCCCGGCATGCTTCTCACAGTCTGCTGAAAAGTCTCTCATGGTCTGGATTTGGACTGTGGGTCGCCTATTGACTACCCCTGGCTTAGATGATTGTACTAGTCTTAAAGTCTATGAATCTGTTACTGTTTTCTACCAAACTCTCTAAAACCTTCCATCAGGGTGGGAAATAAGACAGACTAATCTCCAATTCATCTGAAGGCACATGCAGCCTTTGGGTGGATGAGGGCCTGCTGTCTCTAAAGCCATGGGTTTGTTGGAAATTTCTCTTGCAAAAATACTCCATAGTTGGCAACTCTCCCTAAGTCCCCTCTGCCCCCAAACATCTGGGCCGCACTTTCCCTGTGACAGAGGAGCCTGCCCCAAATGAGTCAGCTGAATTTTTAGAGAGGCCAGGGACAACCTGGCTAACTTGCCACAAAACTGTGAAGGGCCCAGAACTGCAAACCCTGACTCCCACAAACATTGTGACTTCAGTGGCACTGAGGGCTGCCCACACCAGACAGAAGCTGAAAGATCAGGTCCAACCTTCATAGTTCATCCTGCAGCAGAAGCACTCTTGCTTTGACTATGTCTGCTTACAGCCGGTCAGCCCCTATGGAAAAACCCTATGCAAAGAAATAGGCAGGGCGGGTGCAAGGATGTTTCGCGCCCCAGGTGAACCTTGCACCTTGCGCCCCCTCGAGCCCTGTGGCAGCACTCTGCCCCCCCCCAGCACCCCTCTGCGGCAGCTCCCTCCTCTGCCCTGAGGCACCCCACCTCCCCCAGGGCAGCTCCCCGCCCAGCTCACCTCTGCTCCGCCTCCTCCCCGAGCACGCCATCGCCGTTCCACTTCTCCCACCTCCCAGCTGTTTGGCGCTGCAAGCCTGGGAGGGAGAGAAGCAGAGTGGGGCGGTGTGCTCAGGGGAGGAGGCGGAGCAGAGGTGAGCTGGGGCAGGGAATGGTTGCCCTGTGTGCCGCCCCCCCTCTTTACTTGCTGAAGGTGGCCCTCCCCACGCTCCCCTACCCCAGCTCCCTCGGCCTAAATGCCGATGACTGGGGCAGCCGAAGATGTGGTCGCCACCAAAGCATCCGAAATGCTGCCCCTCAAATGCTAGTGCCCTAGGCGACTGCCTAGGTCGCCTAATGGGTTGCACCGGCCCTGTGAATAGGGAATAACTGCTCTGTAGAATTCTTAACATAGCCAATGGAAATGAATAGAGAATGCTCTCTCTGCGATAAAATTCTAGAGGGTGGCTTAGCACCTCTATTAAAACGATAGCCATGGTCTGTCCTGTGGAACAGGTTTGCAGAGTCATTTCCAAAGAATCCTATAATTTCTATAGAGAGTCAGGGTTTCAACCCTGCTGGATTTGACAGGATTTTTCCTTAAGGATTTTTCTTTTTTTTTTTTTTGTAATGCACCTAAAAAACCCTCCCCACCACCTTTTTTTTCTTTTAGAGAAACGTAAAACTTCTTGTCATTTAATTATTCTGCAGTAAAATTATTGTGACGTGCCAAGAAATGTGACATTAAAGCTGTCCCCGGCTTTGGCATCATTTTAGGCCGAGCATTATTGATAGAAAAGGTGGCACTTCCTTTGCTCGTGTCTCCAGGCTCTAGTGCTTTGCTTTCATTGCTGAAGCGATGTCAGATAAACAGGTATAACAGGTTGCCAATGGTAAGCCAACCTTTTGCAGTGACTCTTGGGTGTCCAGGAAAATGTTTTCTTCCTTTGACTCATTGTAAATCAACCGATAGAGGAATGATGAATCCATCCTGGCTGGTTTAATGGTGCTTGAGAACTGGAAATACCTTAAAAGCAGCAAAGAATCCTGTGGCACCTTATAGACTAACAAACGTTTTGGAGCATGAGCTTTCGTGGGTGAATACCCGCTTCATGCATCCGACAAAGTGGGTATTCACCCACGAAAACTCATGCTCCAAAACGTCTGTTAGTTTATAAGGTACCAAAGGATTCTTTGCTGCTTTTACAGATCCAGATTAACACGGCTACCCCTCTGATACTGGAAATACCTTGGCATCTTCGTCAATGATGATATCAGTAGCCAAAGACGACAAGGCTTTCTGTGTGTTATTTACAGAGTTCTGAACTGCATTGGGAATGGTATCCCTAATACCACAGTCGGAGAACGTGGGTGTATTTCAGTGCTACTTTGGTATCTGGAAATAGAGCTCAAAACAGGTTTCAGAGTAGCAGTGTTAGTCTGTATCCGCAAAAAGAACAGGAGTACTTGTGGCAACTTAGAGACTAACAAATTTATTTGAGCATAAGCTCTCATGGGCTACAGCCCACTTCATCGGACGCATAGAATGGAACATATAGTGAGGAGATATATATACTGTGACAAAGTTCCTCCTCTACCTTGGTGGGTCCTGCGCTTATTGGCAGATTTGCTCACCTCAGTGATCTTCCCCAGTCTGGATCAACTCTTCCTGTGTCTGATCAGGAGTTGGGAGGTTTGGGGGGAACCCAGGCTGTCATGGTATAATTCCCCAATCTGAACCTTAGAGTCCAAAAGATGGGGTACCAGCATGAATTCCTCTAAGCTCAATTACCAGCTTAGATCTGATAGGCTGCCACCACCCAAAAATATAGTGTTTGGGGCACTCGGGGTCCCCAGGGAAGGTTTTTGGGGGACCAAACACCCAAATTCCTTGAGTCTCATAACAAAGGGAAATAAACCATTTCCCCTCCCCCTCCTTTCGTCCTCCCAGATCTTTCCCGCCCTGAGTACACTAGGAGATCACCGTGATTCAAACTCCTTGAATCACCGCACAGAGAAATCAGGTTTTTTCTCCCCTTTCTCTCCCCCCCCCCCACCCAGGTTTTCCCTCCCTGGGCTATCCGGGAGAGATAGACAGATTCAAGCTCCGTGAATCTAAAACACAGAGGAAATTCACCTTTCCTCCTCCACTCCTCCTTCCCTTCTCGCACCAATTCCCTGGTGAGTACAGACTCAGTTCCTCTGAGCCTTAACAAGGGGGGGAAAATTAATCAGGTCTTTTAAAAAGAAAAGCTTTTAATAAAAGAAAGAAAAAAGTAAGAAATCTCTGTAAAATCAAGATGGAATATTACAAGGTCTTTCAGCTTATAAATACTAGAAAGAAGTCTCCCCCCAGCACAAATACCAATCAAAATCCATCCAGCAAAACACACATTTGCAAATACAGAAAACAATCAAAAGACTATAACCGCCTTTTCTTCTTAATACTCACTGTTCTGAATACATAAGAGACTGTCGCAGGGAGATTGGCAAGAAACCTGGTTGCACGTCTGGTCCCTTTCAGGACCCAGAGAAAACAAAGCAAAACCCAAAAAACACAAACAAAGGCTTTCCTCCACTGAGATTTGAAAGCATCTTGTTTCCTGATTGGTCCTCTGGTCAGGTGTTTCAGGTTCACTGTTTGTTAACCCTTTACAGGTAAAAGAGACATTAACCCTTAACTATCTGTTTATGACACAGGCCCACCCTCTACTCCGGGTTCCAGCCCAGGGCCCTGTGGATTGCAGCTGTCTAGAGTGCCTCTTGTAACAGCTGCATGACAGCTACAACTCCCTGGGCTGCTTCCTCATGGCCTCCTCCCAACACCTTCTTTATCCTCACCACAGGACCTTCCTCCTGGTGTCTGATAACGCTTGTACTCCTTAGTCCTCCAGCAGCACAGCCTCTCACTCTCAGCTCCTCGTGCCTTTTGCTCCCAGCTCCTCACAAATGCTTCCTCTCCATCTGACTGGAGTGAGCTCCTTTTAAAGCCCTGATTAGCCTGCCTTGATTGGCTGCAGATGATCTAATCAGCCTGTCGCCTTAATTGGTTCTAGCAAGTTCCTGATTACTCCAGTGCAGCCCCTGCTATAGTCACTCAGGGAACAGAAAACTACTCAGCCAGTGACCAGTATATTTGCCCTCTACCAGATTCCTGTACCCCACTGGTCTGGGTCTGTCACAGTACATACTGAGAACATGAAAAGGTGGGAGTTGCCCAACCAACTCTAAGAGATTAATTAAGATGAACTGTTGTCAGCAGGAGAAAAAAACTTTTGTAGTGATAATCAAGAAAGCTCATTTAAGACAGTTTGACAAGATACTTAACATGGGGGAAACAGAGTTGAAGTGTTTTCCTATTGGTTTTTGAATGTTATCATTCCTGATGTCAGATTTGTGTCCATTTATTCTTTTGCGTAGAGACTGTCCAGTCTGGCCAATGTACATGGCAGAGGGGCAGTTTTCCAAGATGATGTGCCTTTGCCACAGAACTATTACACTTCTCCCTCACCAAAAATCACTTCATTTATTAATCCTCCTGGGGTGGGGGGGGAAATACATTTAATTACAGCTAGTCAAATTAAGGACAATTTATTACAGAGTGACCAGATGTCCCTATTTAATAGGGACAGTCCTCATATTTGGGGCATTTTCTTCTATAGGTGCCAATTAGCCCCCACCCCATCCTGATTTTTCACACTTGCTATCTGGTCACCTTAATGTATTAGGAAACTGTAGCCCTGGTTTTGGTTGCAATTCTGCAAATTGTCCAGAAGAGGAAAGACTTTTACCAACTTGTTTGTTACTTGAAATTGTTCAACAAATAGTTAATGAAAGTAAATGTTTGCTAATTGCCTGTACCAAATAGCCATTTAGTTAGTCAAAACTTGGCATGTGTTGTTGGAGCTGAGTGATTGGCTACGTATGTCCAGTGGTATGATTTCTCATCCCTAACCATTCTAACCAGCTTCCAGCCGCAATGAGTTTGCTTTTCATTTTACTACTTGATTGAACAAATCTTGGACAGACCTAGAAGCTGCTTTTGCTAACATTGGTGTGAATGAAACTTTGCTCATGTGAATCTTCATGAAAAATGTAGGGTGTGCACATGGCAGAATCAAAACCTGACTCAGGATTGATACATATGTGGATGAATTTTCTCTTTGCACAACTCTATAATCATATTACTTTATGTGAAAGGTGACCTACAGGTGTACCCATGGGGCAAGGCACTCACAATTGCTGAGTTCTAATCCTGCCTCTGCCTTCACTCACTGTGTGGCATTCAGAAAGTCACCTGTAGATGGGCAGACTCACCCCTGCAGCACCTCCTGCTGGTAGTCCTCAGGAATTAGCTCATCCCAGCATCTGGAGCACCCTCTGCAGGCCAGTGATCTGCCTGTCCTCTGGCCCCCCATGTCCTTCCCCAGATCCAGTGGCCTTTTACATGGGGTGCTGCCCCCTGGCAGTAACCCCTTTCTCTCAGGGTCTCCCCTCCCCAGGGAACTCCCACTTTGCCTCAGTATATGGCTACTGTCAGTCATTGTCTAGCCCCACGCCCTGGGGCAGACTGCAGTATCAGCCTACTGATCACTAGCAAGGAGGGTTTGGACCTGCTGCCTTGGCCTACCCTCTGCAACCCCCAGTACCTATTAGCCCAATGCTAGGCCACAGCCTGGGGCTTTCCCAGCTAGAGCTCCCCAGCTCCTCTACCTTTCCCCAGCCCTCCTTCACTCCATACCTTATGTCTGGCTCCCTACAGCCAGGCCCATCTCCCTCTATAGCTAGAGAGAGACTGTTTTGGGCTTCTGGCTCACAGCCTCTTATAGGGGCCAGCTGGGCCTGATTGGAGCATGGCCACAGCTCAGCCTACTTTCCCCAATCAGCCCAGGCTTCTTGCCCCAGCCACAGCCTTCTCCTGGGCTATTTTAAGCCCTTCAGGGCAGGAGCAGGGGTCCACCCTGCTATATCACCTAAAACCTCAGTCCTCCCATCTGTAAACTGGGTGTGTCACAGAGTGGACTGGGAGGGGCCAACACATCTGTGCCTCATTAACAGCCTGTGGATGGGGCCTGATAGAGGGGGGCTAGTCTCTATAAAGAGCCAGAGGGGAATGGGAAGCAGACAGTGGAGGATATGACACACTGAAGGTGTACAGAGTTGGGAGTTTCCTGTAGGACTGGGGGAAAAGACTCTGGCAAGGGAGGGCTGCCAAAAGCCAGGAAGCACTGCAGGCAGAAAGGCTTGGGAGTGGTCCAGATGAAAGGAGGTGTTGGAGCCTTTCCTGGAGGAAGAAGAGGAGTCCTGGGACTGTGTGTTTTTAATTATAATATAAATAAATTGGATCCAGAAGGGGAATGGTAAAGTTTAAGGAGTCCTGAAAAGGGGAAACTGAGGCAGGGCTATTGCAGAGTGACCCCAGGCCATGGGGGGAGAGGGATGTCAGGAGGCAGTGTACTTGGATATGTGATGTAACAATACTTATTTACCTGCTGCACAGGGTATGTTGTTAGTATTCAGAACTAGGCCCTAGCTTTGTCATTCATAACTGATTGATTAAAGGATTAGAAATCGTGCCTTACAGTGGTAGACTCAAGGAGCTCAGTCTGTCTAGCTTAGCAAAGAGAAGGTTAAGGGGTGACTTGACTATAGCCTGTAAATATCTACCTGGGGAACAAATACCTAATAACTGTTCTTAGCTCTAGCAGAGAAAGCTATAACATGATCCAGTGGCTGGAAGTTGAAGCCAGACCAGGTCAGACTGGAAATAAGGGGTACATCTTTAATCACTAGAACAATTTACCAAGGGAGAACAGACCTTTCTGGAAGCCAGCACTGGACTGAAGGCCTGTACTTACTCCCCACAGAACAGGTGCACCTGTGCATGCTTCTCCTTGGGGGGCCCTGCCCACATGTTTCATCCCTCACCTGGAGAGAGCAGCACGGAGCAAGAGGATAATTCCGTCTTCACATGCATTAGGAGCCTGATTTCAGACCCTGAGGAGCAAGTGTCCCAGTTACAGTGCTTGCTGCACCTGTGTCCCCTGCCTAGTCTCTCTTTGTACACCCAATGCGGGTCCTGGGCCTCTTGCTCTTACCTGTCTCAGGGTAACGGAATCATGCAATTCGTCTACTCTCAGACTAGGTTCTGGCTGCAATCCCCTGTATCTGCCAATGATTTAGCTCTCTTCTAGTCCAGCTGGATACCTGTTTCTTTGCAGTGGGAGCCCATGACCAGTGATATAGCAACCAAAAGGAGCGGTCTCTAATCAAACCTTGTGGCTATAGCACTGGACTGGACCCCAGGAGACTGGGGTTATGTTCCTGGCCAGTCACTTCCCCTCTCTGTGCCTCAGTTTCACCATCAGTAAAATGGGGATCACAATAGTGACCTCCACTGAAGCGCTTGGAGATCTAGGGATGGAAAGTGCTGTATTAGAGCTAGGTGGTATTATCTGCAAGTGGAACAAAGCATTCAAGAACAAATGACGTTAAAACAACAAACCTGCTACACATGTCTTATCATTGCACAATAGCAACTGAGGCCTAGCTTCTCCAGACCTCCCCAGTGAGGCCCTGTAACTGGTTCCAGTCTGCCTGTTCCTGCCCTCCACAAAAGCCTTTCCTTTTGAATCAGCAATCTTTGTTACTCAGCTGATAGGTGACCATCTTGAGCCATCTTTCTCCCTCCCTGATCAATCCCCAGAGACAAATACTAAACCAAAATATGGAAAACCTCATCCCAATAACCAGGCCCACATACAGTAGTAACATATTATTACAGGACTCTCCATATGTCACATAAATAGAGGAGTGTCAATGGGGATAGATCTCTCTGCTAAAATTTTCTGAAAAATTAGAGCCTCAGCTTAACCTCTGGTCTTGTGAAAACAAAAATTGTGACCACAAATAATTGTACCTGCCAAGAATTGTGAGTAACACACTGCCATCCACTGTAATGGAATACACTCTTGTTGTTCCATGTGGCACAAGGCTGCCAAATACCTATACAATTTGTTATGGGAAACATATGTTTATAGGTTGTGATGTGGTGTAAATCTCACACTGGAATGGAAAGGCTTAAGAGGAGCTGGCAAGCTGAATTGGTGCACCCAAATGCACCTGGAAGATGGGCCAGGACCAATTTAGGATGAGACCCAGCTGGGGCGGAGCTGGGTGGGTGTTATAAAGGACAGGTGTGATGGGGTGTACTAGGCTCACAGGCCCCTTGCTGGGGCTTCATGGTCCTACCACACCTCACGCCAGGAAAGTGCATGTGAGGTGAGTCCTGGCAATGCTCCCATTGAAATCAACAGCAAATTCCCTTGGACTTCAATGGGAGCAGTTAGGGCAAAACTGAGACATTCTAAATAGCCCACCCTAAGTTTCCTCTGGTCTTGGGTGGAGGTTCATCAGCTCATCAGACTTGTCAGTGGAGACTAAAATTAGAATCTAACTCCCCAGAACTAGGTGATGGTGGAGGCCTAGTGGATAGAGCACTAGACTGGGCCTCAGACCAAGGTTCTAATCCCAGCTCTGCTGCTTTGCTAGGTGACCTTGGGCAAGTACTTCCCTCTCTGTGCGTCATCTGTAAAATGGGCATAATGATGGCAATCTCCTTTCTGAAGCATTTTGAAGTCTATGGATGAAAATTGCTATATAACAGCTAGGTGTTATCATTACGGGATATGCTCCAACTGCTGGGAGTATTATAGAGCTGAGTATGTTATTCTTCACTTCCTGTCCTAAACTATTAAGTGCTTCCCTAATAACACTCATTTAATTGACCAGATTTTGAATGTAATATCACACTATATAACACGTGAAAAAACACTAGCTTATAAATATAACACATTAAGAGAATGTTAAGTTTGCACGTGCAATCTTAACTCTGCCGTTTGGCAAGTATATGGTACAATACAGGATTTAGTTACATGATTTTTAGAGCTCATTGAAAAATGGGGGAGGAGAATGTTCCCAGCTCAGAATGTTGACACTTCCTAAAAACAAAACCTAAAAGCCCTGAAACTGAAAAATGTTGGTAGAAAACTGCTGAAAATGGAAAAAATGTTCATTTTTCAGCTGAAAATTGTCAGTTTCTGGTTTTCTGAAGGAAAAAATGTCAAGAGAAACAGATGCTTTGTAAAAATATTCATTTTTGTCATAAAATCAATTTTCTGTCCAAAAATATCCCTTCCAATGTAAAACTTTTGACCAGTCCTAATGACCATACTCTGTCCCAGATAGCACAATATCAGACACATTTTTTCACATTAGATACATGCATGTAGCATCCAGTAATCTTTGTCATGTTTGTATACTTGCATACATTATCCACATTGCCACATTGACTCAGTACATCTTTGCTGATCTAGAGAGGCATTCTCTCTTGAATGAGTATTTTAATAATTAAGGGCCCAGTCCTACAAAGGGATACGCAGGGATAGACTCAATAATTTGAATGGCTCCTTTGCAGGATCAGGAAGCGTGGCCCTGATCCTGTAGTTAGCTCCATAGATCTGTCTTCACTTAGTTAACCCAGACTTTTACGCTGGTGTTGCCCCAACCTCACTTCTGTCCACATGCACAACCTTCTCACCCATGTGCGGTGGTGTTTTACACCTGGGCTAGCTGGACTGTCTGGGGCTGGAGGGTAAAGCAGAGTGAGGCCATCACTCTGCTGGTAACTCGCCCACTTTGTTTTGAGGATGCAGACAAAATCACTTCAGTGCTGCTAGTCTTCCAGTGCCTTCCCACAAGTCCCCCCAATTTGTCCAGAAAGACCGACAATTCACTGGGACAGAATCCTAGAGCAGCACAAAGAACCATGGGATGTTTTCCAGAAATCCTACTGACACACACAGGCAGTGAGGCCACGTTAACTGAGATAGGGCTTTCCAGTGCACCTAGCTTAGGTGTGAGCAGGCAAAGACCTGGGTTAATCAGCCACACCAGTTTACTCTGTGGTGAAGACATAACCCATGGGGCCAAATCCCTGCTCCTGCGGGTATCCCCACTGGGGTCAACGGGGTTCCACACAGTCAGGGATCTCCCTGGCATTGCAGGGTTGAGGCCTTAGTTAGCAGCCATGTACTGTGTAATTTAAGTGCAGTTAAGGGGATGGATGGTTAACTAAGCTGACTTGGCTACATACATCTCTACCCTGATATAACGTGACCCGATATAATGCGAATTCGAATATAACACGGTAAAGCAGTGCTCCGGGGGGGTGGGGCTGGGCATTCTGGTGGATCAAAGCAAGTTCGATATAAGATGGTTTCACCTATAACGCTGTAAGATTTTTTGGCTCCCGAGAACAGCGTTGCATCGGGGTAGAGGGGTATGTATGAGTCTTCCTTAGGTGCCATTCAGAGGCTGAAGTTGTTAACTACAAACAGTCCTGGATGCACACTCGGGTGGTATACATGCCAGCAAATTTCCATTATCACTCTGTTTCTTTACTTAATCTGTAACATGTTGTGCAAGAACAGTTTAATGTGCGTTGAAAATGTCATTAAGCATATTGTCTGGCATTCACATCCACTTTGGCAAGACGTATCTGTATATAGAGAAACAATCCCATTGTACTATTTGAAATATAGTTTGTGGTCATGAAATTACAGACCCTTTTGTAACATTTATGAACAAGAAGGCTCAGCTAAAGGGTGAATCCACCTTTCCAGAAAAATTCAACCTGAGGCATAAGCTGACAATGGCAAATTTCAGCCTAACAATGTTACAAGGATTATAATGGAAAGTGTTAATCAACCTCAATACTAGGCATTACTATGCACTTGGGATGGGATATCAAAAGTGCACAAGGGCCTTAGGCACCCAGTTCTCAATGAAAGTTTGGGTGGCTAACTCCGTTAGGCAACTTTAAAATCCCACCTTCTACCCATAATAAGAATTTTCATGGCTGTCTTTAGAAACACCTTTCCTATTATCTATGTCCAGGGCTGGCTCCAGGTTTTCTGCCACGCCAAGAGGCGCAGAAAAAAAAAAAGTTGCAGCAGCACGATCGCGCTGCTCTGCTCTTTGGCAGCAATTCACCGGCAAGTCCTTTGCTCCGAGAGGGACTGAGGGACCTGCCGCCGAAGGCCCAGATATGCCACCCCTATAGCGGCCGGAGAGCCACCCCTTGTTATTGGCCGCCCCAAGCGCCTGCTTCTTTAGCTGGTGCCTGGAGCCAGCCCTGCTATGTCCAACAGCTCTGAATGATGTCTGAGCTGCCATTTTACTGATACTTCCTAGCAGGAGGCCCAGTGATGCAGGGAAAGCAACCCCTATATTGGAATGCTAAGCCATCTTATACTGTTCCACCACTGGGTGGTGCTATGAGTATAAAACACCTTATTTAAGCTGACCTTAGCATATCTGGGAGATTTTATAGCGAACACATCTGGTGTGTATCTTGCTCGGAGGGAAGCTCTGTAGCTAGTCCACATCTGGTACAGGAACATGGTATGGTGTCAGAAGTAAACTAGTGCCAGGGGAAAACAAACAGAAGGAACAAACAACAAAGGTTGCAGGATCTCATCAACATACCATCCTTCAATGCCTCAGAAAACTTTGCATTGTCAGACCTTCACGATAGACAGACTGGAAGCAATATTTTGCAAGGTTTCACTTGGCAAACAAGCTCCACAAGGAAACTGGAGATATGCAGGTGTCCTCTTTAATTTATGCTATGGGGAAGCAGGCAGAGCATATCTTTAAAACCTTTGATTTTACTGAAGACTGGCACAAAGATGACTATGAAAGGGTTCTGGCTATGTTGGATGCCTACTTTAAACCGCATTTGTCTGATGTATGAGAGAGCATGTTTTCACCAGAGAATTCAAGAACCAGTGGAAAAAGTTGACTGTTTTATAAGAGCTCTGCATACATTGGCTGAAAGCTGATTTTTGGAGGCGGAGAGGGGCGTAATGCAGAATATGAAAACATTAGAGACAAGCTGGTTACTGGGTTAACAGGTGATAACCCTTCACAGCAGCTACAACTAAATACAGATTAAGCCTAGCCACAGCGATATAGCAAAGCGGTCTGAACTAGCCAAACAGCAGAACTAAAAGCAGGAGCAACTTGAAAAATGTGAAATTAGCTTAAAAGCTATAAACAGACACTTGGGTGTTAAAAGTCATTATTGTAAAACCTCTGAAGCAAGGAGAGTGAACTCCTAGGCTCAGAGGGACAAGTTCCAGCCTATATACACAAGATGTGGAAAATGAATCATCCCAAGATTGAAGTGCAAGGTGCCAGAGGTGCAAGGTGTAAAAATGCACAAAATACAAGAATTTTGCAGCTGTTTGCTGCACCAAAGCAGTCAGGGAGTTGATTCATATTACAGACAATCAAGAGTCACTGTTTTCTGGGATCTGTCACTTGTGACGAAACAGAACCTGCGTGGAGAGTGATGTTGAATATTTATAGCAAGGCTATTGACTTTAAAATTGACTCAGGAGCAGATGTTGCCGATATCTCAGAAGGAACTTACAATCACCTTCAAACCCTCCCAGAGCTGAAGTCCCTTGACACAGCTCTGTCTAGTCCTGGAGGGATTCTGAACTGTGTGGGCCAGTTCACCACAGAAACAACTTACACTCTGAAGCATAGCTTTTGTCTTTGTATGTAATCAAAGGACCACAGGCCAATAGCCTTTTCAGCTGCAGCATAGCTGCCATGATGGGCCTACTGAGAAAGGTAGAACTCAGTGGAATATTTGGTGAGAGTGGACTTTTGAAAGCAGATCCAGTACAAATAACATTAAGAGAGACTGCTGAACCAGACAGTGTGTGTACACCTTGCAAAATTCCTATCCTATTACTTCATAAAGTGAAAACTGAGTTAAAGGGAATGGAATAGATTGGCATGGAATCTCTGAGACAACAGCATTGTGTGCCTCAGGGGTGCCAGTTATAAAGAAAAATGGAAAAGTGTGAATCTATGTTTATCTTAAAACTTCTTGAAGTAGTTGAGAGGAAAATCTATCCTCCCAACGCTGGATGACTTCTGTCCCAAAGTGAAAGGAGCCATGAACAGCCCATCCAGATCTTGCTGCTGTCTGACCACCACCCTGACATAAAGAATAAAGTATCTGTATGTGAACAGTGCAGAACTAATAGACCAACACAAAGAACCTTTATCACCTCTACCAGATAGACCTTGGAAGAGACTAGCTGCAGATTTATGTGAATTCAGAGGGTGTCATTACCTGGTCATAGTGGGCTATTTTTTTCAGGTATATAGAAATAATGTACTTGAAAGACATAACATGTCACAATGTTATCAAGAAACTGAAGTGCACTTTTGCTCATTTTGTTATTCTGGAAGAATTTGTGACAGACAATGGACCACAATTCACTGCAGCAGAATTTGTCATTCTGAAGGAAATATGATTTTGATCATATTACTAGCAGCTGACATTACCCACGAACAAATGGAGAGGCTGAGAGCTGTACAGACAGCCAAGAAAATCCTACAGCAGAAAGCTCTTCTGAGCTACAGATCAACATGAATTGCAGCTACTGAATGTTGTCTAGTACAACTCCAAGTGGGAAGACAACTCAGATTCTTTTCCAAATTTGGAATAGTAGTTCCATCTCCAAAGTAGCCAGACATGAAGAGTAGTCAAGTCTGATTAAAAGGCAAAAGGAGCTTATGAACACTGGTTTTTTTTTTGTTTTTTTTTTTAACAACAGCTGACACTCCAAAAACTGCTGAGTCTAGAACCTGGTGAATGTTTGTGTCAAATTGGATAGAGAAGAATGGACCAGATCATATGTGATATGGACCAGATCATATGTGATTGAGACCAATAGTGGAGAGGCAAACAAACCATTGACCTCTACAGTTTGTTCCTCAAACAGAGAAAAATCAACAGTACAAGCTCTATAGATGACAGATTCAGAAAAACAAGAAGAAAACTTAAGGATTCCAGACCTACCACAGCAAGTCATTGCAACTAATTGACAGCCAGATGATCAAGTTGTTATGCGTTCGGGACATGTCATTAGAAAACCAGTATGATTTAGATGCACTCAACAAACTGATACGTACTGAATTTCAAAGATAGTGGGATAATGTAAATTTTGTAAATAGTAGGAATGTAGAAATTAAAGGGGCGATGTAATTGAACGTTAAACTGTATTATGCTGTTCAGCCACTAGGTGGTGCTGTGTATAAAATACCTTATTTAAGCTAACCCCAGCCATACTTGTGAGAGCATTAAAGGATTTAATCATGAATACATCTGGTGTGTATCTCACTTAAAAAGAAGCTCCGTAGCCAGTCCATATGTGGTACAGGAGCATGACAGCTCCCTTGAATTCATGACATTCATAAGACATTCAAAGCGGCTGTAAGGCAAGTTATTCTAGTAAGCTCTCTTCACTGAGGGTAACTTAGCCATGAGCCATACTCAGTACCAACAGGCTGTGGAGATGGCAGCTTCCAGGTCAATCTGGTCCTTTTTTTTTTTTAAATATTATGTTTAAGTCCTTTAATTAAAATCCTAAGGATGAATGTCCCTCTGGCTATTTAGATGTAGTATTTAGAATCCTGGTCACCCAGTGCTGCACTGTGCCTTCACGGCTGCCAGGGGTGGCCCCAGGGACCAGCGTACCAACCACGTGCCTGGGGCAGCAAGCCGCGGGGGGCAGCCTGCCAGTCGCCATGAGGGCGGCAGTCAGGCTGCCTTCGGCGGCTTGCCTGCAGGAGGTCTGCCGACCGCCAGTCCCGCGGTTTCGGCGGCAATTTGGTGATGGGCATGCCAAAGGCGCGGTACCGACGGACCTCCTGCAGGCACTCCGCCGAAAGCCACCTGCCTGCCGTGCTTGGGGCGGCAAAATACATAGAACTGCCCCTGACGGCTGCATTCTGCCCAGAGCCACAGTGCTGAGCAAGGGGTAGTGGCAACTGCCCCACCCCAGGAGTAGCCCATGGAAGCCATGTGACTGACACCCCTCTGAGTCACAATACACGTCCCCTGCTTCCCGCAGTGATTTACTGCTCTACAATAGCAAAAGGTGACTACACCCCCCGCCACTGTCCCCCCAGGGAGGCTCAGCTCTATTGCCAACAAGCAGTCAAGGTGAAGCCAAGGCACAGCCACTTGGCCACTCCCCTCTCTCAGGGAGGTTATGGGGGGTGCCAGGTGCAAGGAGGTTTTAGACTCGCTCTCACCCCCCCACCTTGCCAGGGGGGCATAGACCAAGTCACAGTTATCATAACCTAGTCCCAGATTTGGACCTTAGTGTCCAAAATATGGGGGTTAGCATGAAAACCTCCAAGCTTAGTTACCAGCTTGGACCTGGTAAAGCTGCCACCACCCAAAAAATTAGAGTGTTTTGGGGCACTCTGGTCCCCCAAAAAACCTTCCCTGGGGACCCCAAGACCCAAATCCCTTGAGTCTCACAACAAAGGGAAATAAACCTTTTCCCTTCCCCCCTTCCAGGTGTTCCTGAAGAGATACACAGAAGCAACCTCCGTGAATCTAAACAGAGGGAGTCCACTCTCTGTATTTTCAGTCCTGGAAAACAGAAGTACTTCCCTCTTCACCCAGAGGGAATGCAAAGTCAGGCTAGTAAATCTAACACACACAGATTTCCCCCTGACTTCTTCCTCCCACCAATTCCCTGGTGCTGCAGACTTAATTCCCGGGAGTTCCCCACTAAAGAAAAACTCCAACAGGTCTTAAAAGAAAGCTTTATATAAAAAGAAAGAAAAATACATAAAAATGGTCTCTCTGTATTAAGGTGACAAATACAGAGTCATTTGCTTAAAAGAATATTGAATAAACAGCCTTATTCAAAAAGAATACAATTCAAAGCACTCCAGCAACTATAGACATGTAAATACAAAACAACAAACCAACTTTGTACTCACAACTTGGAAACAGAAGATTAGAAAGCAGGAAATAGAAAAATCCTTCTCATAGCTGAGAGAGTGTCAGGCAGAAGACCAAGAACAAAGGACTCACACACAAACTTCCCTCCACCCAGAGTTGAAAAAAGTCCTGTTTCCTGATTGGTCCTCTGGTCAGGTGCTTCAGGTTACTTTTTTTTTCAGGTGAAAGAGACATTAACCTTTAGCCATCTGTTTATGATAACAGTCTAGCCCCTAATGTTTTCAGAATTGTTTGATTCTTCTTGTACCCACTGTGATTCCTTCCAAAGGGAGAAGAAAGTTTAGGAATGTATATTTTGGGCTAGCTACTGAAGAAAATGCTCTTCTCTCCCACCCCACCCCCCAGCTTTCTGCTTCATGATTCGTAATGTCAGCCCCTTGCCTTCTAAAGCAAGGTCAATCATTCCTTTTATGATGCAGAGATCCATGACCTAGTGAAAAAACAATTCTGGCTAAAGGGCTGGAAAGATGACAGACACCCAGATGTTGGCCTGTGGGCTTTTCAAGTGCAAATTTACTCTGTCCTAGGAGAATAACTTCAAACAAAAGTGAGGTACAAGTCAGGGTTGTCTACTGAGAATACATATGTTTCTTGCAAAAGAGCTGAGAAAGCAATGTTAGCTAGAACTGATTGTGTCTTGACTGGTTAATTGAAGTTCAAGTTGAACATAGTAGATCCCAGAAGCATCTGTTCTGGGGACAAGACACACAAATATTCTCAGTATTTGCCTAAAATGACAAATCTTCTGTAGGCCATTTCCAGGGTATGTTGTGGTCCTGAAGAATCGAGATTGTTTTTTTTCCATTTGGAGAGGGATTCTCTAAATGAACCAGGTTTCCAACACTGTCAGGAATTTCGGACTGCAGAGCGGTGATCTGACCGTGAACATAAATAGAGATTTGTTTTTTAATTTTTTTTATAGCTCCTTGGGATTGGAATTTCTGTAGTACTGCACTTTCAGCTAACAGCTGTAACATTAGTACTTAAAAGACTGGACATTGCTAAAGCTCTTTGTTTAAACAAACTGCATGGGTGGGTGAACTGCAGGCTTCAATGCACCACTGAACCTCAGCCCTGACCGCTGGGTAGGCTGGAGAAAGTCCATCTAAAGAGGGTGATTTGGAGCAGAAACGAGAAATCAGTGGGGTGACCCCAGCTGGGGCTATCTGAGGCTGAATGAATTAGGTTATCTCACATTTTCAATCAGAAAAATGTGAATAATTGTGACTCCTTTAAGAACAACATACTTAAATGCCCCAAAAGCCACAATCCTACAATTTGAGCAAGAAGGCAGCTGTAAAAAATAAGTGCATGTGTGTATTTAACAAATGGAAGAAAGAGGCAATTGATGGTAACGAATATAAATCAGAAGGTAGGAAAATTGATGAGAAGCCAAAAGCCACAAGGAGAACTCTATGGCCATCAAAGCTAATGACAATATGAAGGAGGTTAATAAAAATATATTAGGAACAAAAAGAAGCCTGACAATGGTATTGGATCACTGCTAGATGGAAATGGTAGAATTTTCAATAATGTAGAAAAGGCAGAAGTGTTCAATAAATATTTCTGTTCTGTACTCGCAGGAAAAACAGATGATATAGTCTCATCATATGGTGATAACACTTTCTATTCCACTAATATCTCTGGAGGAGGTTAAACAGAAGCTACTAAAGTTAGACACTTTTAAATCAGGATAGATAACTTACATCTAAGAGTTGTGAAAGAGCACGAGCTGCAGGAAATGGCGGCCAGTACATCCCTGCAGCCCATGCCACTTCCCGCAGCTCCCATTGGCCGGGAACAACTAACCGCAGCCACTGGGAGCTGCGAGTGGCCATGCCTGCACACAGTCAATGTAAACAAGCTGTCTCGTGGCCTGCCAGTGGATTATCCTGATGGGCTGCAGGTTGCCCACCACTGCTGTAAGGGGTTAATAGAGCCATAGGGAGGCTGTGGAGAAGGCACCCAATCTGAGAAGGGCTGAGAGGAGCAGCCAATCAGGGACGGGCAGGTCCATATAAGAAGGGCTGCAGGGCAGAGCAGCTTCAGTTGCTCCCTGGAGCTCAGGGAGGGAGAACTGGCAGGAGGAAGAACGCAAGTGCCTTGGGCAGAGCAGTGCTAGGCAGAATCCGGGGAGTGAGAGCAAGCTCCTGGCTGAATAAGATGAGCAGATTGAAGTCCTGAGATAGGGGCAGAGAGCTGCGGAGAAGCAGCCAGGGAAATAGACTAAGGAGTTGGAGAAGATGCAGCAAGTGTCGGAGGGGAAGCAGCAACTTCCCCTTCTGTGCCTCAGTTTCCCTATCTGTGAAGCAGGGGTAATGATACTGATCTCTGAATAAAATCTCTCATGGAGAGATGGGATGGCCATATATGTATTTTCATATCCATTTTGTGTGTGTGTGTGAGAAAGGAGAGAGAGAGGAGAGTCATTTTAAAGTATCACCTTAGGGGTGTAGAAAAACTAGGGAATCATAAGTCACCCTAATGAAGGACATAGAAATTCATATGTCTCTCTGAGGATGGTGATTTCTATTTAGGAAAACCTCAGAATTATTTTTAGTATTACTTAGTGGCATGCAAACATTTCCTAATACCATTCATTTGCACTGATGCTCTGTATATGGCTGTTTGTGTGGAATGCTATGCAGTGGCATATGCTAATGTGTCAGGTAGGTGTGACAAAGCAAGCATATGGCCAATATAAATTATACATGGCATCCTGAGAATCGGTCTGGCTTGCTGTGAAGGCCAACCCTTTGGGTGTCATCCCTCTGTTCATAAATCCGCGGGGAAAATAATGAGCATAGAATGTCTTTGGGCTGCACATGTACTTAATGTAAAGATGCAAACCGCATTAAAGAATCACAGGGCTGCAAAAGGCAGATTGTGTACAATAATGAAGGCACCTACAAAGGGAATATGAATGCAAAGAGGAATGACCTTTCACTTCAAAGGGGTTTGCTCTTGACACACTTGGTCACCAGTGTGAATTAAGAGAGGATCACTAAAGGGCATTCCATGCCAGCTTGCATTTAAGGGCCCCAATCCTGCAGTGAGCTCAGTGCACTTGGACCCCTGCCCCTAGGTGGAGCATGTTTTGGAATCAGACCCGAAAGGGTCTGCAGAGTTAACTTGCATGATTGGCACCCACATCTGAAAACCTGGGATGGCCAAGCCCTGGTGTGAGTGGAGTTGTTGTGTCTTCACTGGTGCTGCACTCCTCTGGGTCTGTCACTAGGGCTTTGAGGGGCATACCCCATGGCTCTTTGTGCCACAGTAACCTGAGCTGTTCTGTGATTCTTTCTCTGCCAGTGAATTGCATGAACATTTGTCTTTCTGGGCACACAGAGGATCGTGGGAAGATATTGGAGGACTATCAGCACTTGAGTGGTTTAGCCTGTGTCCTCACTGCAAAGCAGATGGGTTACCAGACCTAGGGAAAGTAGAAGCCAGGCCTTAGTCTACAGCTCCGGATGGGCCAGCTGGAGCCTGGGTTTAAAGCACCACTACACTTGAATGAGAAGGTTTTATGTGTGGATGGGAGGGGGTTAGGGATAAGAGTCCAGGTTATCTCTGCGGAAAAGACTGACCTAAAGTGGCAGGCCACATACAGGGTCCCATAGAAGATCTGTCCAATATTTTTCAAACCAGTATTTTTGTTGTCAAAATATTTTCTTTACACATTTTGCCAAACACTCTCAATTTTTTGGAAATCTTTCATTTTTGGTGACATTTTGGGGGGGGAAATTGCATCTAAATTTCTCAAGAGGGCTTTTGAAAAACAAATGTTAATAAGCATTTTGAGAACATGTTCCATTTAAAATAATTTTCTAGATTTTTTTTTGCGGGGAGAGGAAAACCCAAATGCATCCATTTCAAATCTTGCTAAATGAAAATGACTTAGAAATTTTAACATTTTTCCCCCTCAACGAGCTCTGTTCCCAAATGGTATCATCATTGCAAAGTTGGTCCTTAAAGAGCCAGGCCACATAGAATGCTCCATAGTGATATGATCAGAAATAGCCTCCATGGATCCAATGAGGGATCGGACCCTAAAGTCCATCCCACATAAGGTTTATCTACACAGCACACTAAGGTAGGGCTCTGACCCAGGATTGAGCCCAAGCCCCCTTTCCATTCACACACAGATCACTCTGACTCAGGTCCAGGGTCCTAGAACCCTGCTAAGCAGGTGGGTCAGAGCCAGAGTCCCACTGAAATTCTGGTCTGAGCCCTGTCATTTTGCAATAAGGACACCAATCAAGCCGCAGACCAGAGTCAGTATGGACACATTAGCACAGTTGTGAGACCTGGCTTGGAAATACCGAGTCCATGACCCCGAGCCCCACAGAGCCAGGCTTAGTGTGTGGAGGAGATGTACCCCAAGAATGCTCCACAGTGATGTGATCGCTGCAGGATTGCTGCTTTTGTCATTGCACGGGGAGCATTAGAACCACCACGGTATATGCTCTTTTCTCAAAAGCTATTGTTGGAGCATGGGGGAAGCCTGACTCCTGAATGCCCCCAGTGAAGATTGGCTGCATCTCCTTAGTCATTCAGTTACTCTCTGCTTCTGCATTTCCCTGACCCTTCCCACAGGAGTGTTACATTTCCGTCTTGCTATATGGATGTGGTGATCTGAGCAGCGGTTTTAACAAGGGGAGGAAATTAGCTGGCATATGTGACAAGAATGACTGACTGTTTCAGGACACAAAGCCTGAACCGGCCCAGTGAAATCCAATTTCCTCCCTCCCCCCACCATCTCTTCCCCTTCATTTGTTCTTGCACTGAACAGTGCTCTTCATCTCACTGTGGCAGAGTCAGCAGTTGGTATCTCCTAGCCAGCATGGTGCTGCCAAGTTTCTTTCATTTGCATGCAGATGTGGCTGACTAAGAGAATCAAGCCCTGGATCTTGTCTGTCTATGAGGCCTTGCCAGCATGGAGCTAGCAAGGCAGCCCTGATCAAAGAGCAATCTGAGCCTGATGAATTAGTCTCTGGTCTCATTCTAGGAATTTGAATACAGACGGTCACTTTTTTTCCCATCAAGGCAAGGAGGTTATTTGCATATTCTTTCCTCATCCGTCTTCTGCTGCTCAGGGAGCAGAGAGCTTCTCTTGATAGAATATAAAAATTCCATGCTGGTTTTTCATATGTAAAACAAATTGTATTTCCGCCATCTTCTCTAGGTACCCAATAGAATAAAAATATACTAGGCAGCATCTAAATCTCAGCTGCTTTTCCGTGGGCTATTGTAGCATGATTCCTAACACAGCCCATTGTTAAAGCAGAAATCCATCGTGTCTCCTTTATATTTTTCAACATGGGATAGAGTTTTCTTTGAGTGTGATGCTTTCCTGCCAGCCCTTACATCCCCCGGGACAAAGCACAGCATTCAGGTGACATCAAGGCTCTGATGCAAACCCACAAAAAAAATACACCTCCCATTTTGGGGCTATAACGCTCAGAGATAAGTTCCTGGCATTTCGTTTCCAGGCCAAAAAAAGGTCATTTTTTGCCACTCAATAGTGAGCCCTCCCCAAAGTAGGGAGTTAAGGTGACTGGATCTGAAGGGAGTCTGCTCTGTCCCTGACAAGAAAGATGGTGGCAGCAGTGTGTCTAAGGGAAGGGGACGTGCAAATTCACTAGGAACTGAGATTTCACTCTAGGCACAGTCACTCTGATTCATTAGGGCAAAACTCAATCTCTAATAGGGGTTAGGCAGAAATGTGTGTGGAGGGAAAGTTATTCCCTAGCTACCTCTGAAGTAGCTAATATCAATGCATGTCAGACTGGCTACTGGCCTAGATGGACCAGTGGTCTGGTCCAGTCTGACATCACCTCTGCCATGGGAATACATACACTCGAGGGCTTCTCCGTATGTGGATGGGAGAAGAGGTGGGGGGAAATGGAGGGATCTAAGGACTTCGTGAAGGGTATCTGGAGAGAAAAGACATTAAACAGTCTTAATGGTTGGAAGGTCATTCACAAAATACCTTATGGGAACTATTAAAAACAAATCCCATTTTCACACTTTGACTTTGGTGCAAATGTGTTTGTTGACATTCCCTCTGCCAACTATTTCCTCTGGTTTGTGTTTGTTTTCTTTGCTCAGTGATGGATTGCAACTCTCATCACTCCATGTGAATTAATCTAGTTCAGCCAGGAGATTCCCTGTAGGCCTGGCTAATATACACCAACAAAGAAGACCTTGGGGGGGAAATAATAAAGATCACTGCCAGTCCGAAGGTGCAGGTGAGTCTGTTTTTTTGCCTCTTTCAGCTCTTGGCCATTCCTACTACAACTATCGTAAACTGCAGTAACTTTAAACTAAAGTATGATGCACTTAGAACTGAATCAGGGGGCTTAAGCCAGAAGAACTTCCTGGTAGGAAATCGACATGTTTTCCACTGGGTAACTGCAAAGCAACCACTGAATACTCTTGATACTTTGCCCTACTCGGCAGCCACCCCTATTCTTTTCATTTAAGAGGCAAAATTTTGTGCAGTGATTAAGGCCCCAAACCAGCAAACAGGAGACTTACGGCTTCTCCACACAGTGTGGTAATGTGCCCCGTGGGGAGGGGATTTCTCAAGCACAGACTTGGGTGGTGCACATTAAAGGTTGCCTAACAAAAGCATCTATACAGGCCAGTTAAAGTGCAATGTGAGTGCACGTGAGATATCACACCCCTGGCACATTACCGCACCATAGAGCCAAGCCCTTGGCTTCTGTTCTAGACTCTGCCAGGAACTTGATGTGTGACTTGGGCAAACCACTTACCCTGTCTGCCTCAAATTCCCCATCTGTTAAATGGGGATAATATAATCAGAGTTTGTTTGGCGGGGGTAGGGAAGCAGCTACTATGGAATGCTTTGACTTTTCATCCAAAATTGGAACTTTTCAGCCAAAGAACAAAAATTCTTTGGTTTTCTAAATCAAAAAAATATTGAAAATTTTGAAAATATTTTCTTGCCCTTTTTGTCAACACTTTTCCTTTAGTCAAAACCCTCATTTTCAGTCAAAAAAAAGTTTTGATGGAAATTTTTTGACCACCCTAATACTTCCCTTCCAAGAATGTCTTTGGGCTTAACATAAAGCTCATGTCATGAAGTGCTTTGAGGACCTGGAATGAAAGCAAATTATGATTTATTATTAAAAGACTTCTGGCTGAGAACAGCTGAACAGAATCTTCCCCTTTTCCATATGTATTTACATGGAGTACAAACAAACACAATGCTTGGAATGCTGCATATTTTCCAAGAATAATTTTCAGAAATCACCTTTTCCCCCCTTACTACATTTCTAACATGTAGTGAAACTGCATCGGTTTAGTGTACACTTTCTAGTACACCGTCACCGTGTGATAATGACACTTCATTGTAGGTATGAGACCAGGAAGATTCAAGAAGCAAATGAGTTTCTATACCACACATGGAAATGTTGCCAGAGGGAAACGATTTAATGAGATTGGGTCATAACACTCTGGAAGAGAAGAACCAAGTATCTGACCTCTGCATCATCATCATCATGTTCCTATTACACCTCTGGCGTTTAGGGCAATGACGAAGCTCCTCCATTCCTGTCTGTTTCTGGCAAGTCTTTCAATGGTTCCCCAGCTGTGCCCCAGGTTTTTCAGCTCAGGTTCCGCAGCTCTTTGCCATGTTGTTTTCAGGCGGCCTTATTGCACAGACAATCCAGGAAGTTTTTGGAAAGTGTAGGGGACAATTTCCTGGTGCAAGTGCTGGAGGAACCAACTAGGGGCAGAGCTCTTCTTGACCTGCTGCTCACAAACCAGGAAGAATTATTAGAGGAAGCAAAAGTGGATGGGAACCTGGGAGGCAGTGACTGTGAGATGGTCGAGTTCAGGATCCTGACACAAAAAAGAAAGGAGAGCAGCAGACTACAGACCCTGGACTTCAGAAAAGCAGACTTTGACTCCCTCAGGGAGCTGATGGGCAGGATCCCCTGGGAAAATAACATGAGGGGGAAAGGAGTCCAGGAGAGCTGGCTGTATTTTAAAGAATCCTTATTGAGGTTGCAGGAAAAAAGCCATCCCAGTGTGTAGAAAGAATAGTAAATATGGCAGGTGACCAACTTGGCTTAACAGTGAAATCCTTGCTCATCTTAAACCAAAAAAGAAGCTTACAAGAAGTGGAAGATTGGACAAATGACCAGGGAGGAGTATAAAAATATGGCTCAGGCATGCAGGAGTGAAATCAGGAAGGCCAAATCACACTTGGAGTTGCAGCTAGCAAGAGAAGTTAAGAGTAACAAGAAGGGTTTCTACAGGTATGTTAGCAACAAGAAGAAAGTCAAGGAAACTGTGGGGCCCTTACTGAATGAGGGAGGCAACCTAGTGACAAAGGATGTGGAAAAAGCTAATGTACTCAATGATTTTTTTGCCTCTGTCTTCACAAACAAGGTCAGCTCTCAGACTGCTGCACTGGGCAGCACAGTACGGGGAGAAGGTGACCAGCCCTCTGTGGAGAAAGAAGTAGTTCGGGATATTTAGAAAAACTGGACTAGCACAAGTCCATGGGGCCGGATGCGCTGCATCCGAGGGTGCTAAAGAAGTTGGCGGATGTGATTGCAGAGCCATTGGCCATTATCTTTGAAAACTCATGGCGAATGGGGGAGGTCCCAGATGACTGGAAAAAGGCTAATGTAGAGCCCATCTTTAAAAAAGGGAGGAAGGAGGATCCGGGTAACTACAGACCAGTCAGCCTCACCTTAGTCCCTGAAAAAATCATGGGGCAGGTCGTCAAGGTATCAATTCTGAAGCACTTAGAGGAGAGGAAAGTGATCAGGAACAGTGATCATGGATTCACCAAGGGCACGTCATGCCTTACTAACCTAATTGCCTTCTATGAGGAGATAACTGGGTCTGTGGATGAGGGGAAAGCAGAGGACGTGTTATTCCTTGACTTTAGCAAAGCTTTTGATATGGTCTCCCACAGTATTCTTGCCAGCAGGTTAAAGAAGTATGGGCTGGATGATTGGACTATAAAGGTGGATAGAAAGCTGGCTAGATCGTCAGGCTCAACGGGTCGTGATCAATAGCTCAATGTCTAGTTGGCAGCCGGTTTCAAGTGGAGTGTCCCAAGGGTCTGTCCTGGGTCCAGTTTTGTTCAATATCTTCATTTAATGATCTGGAGGATGACATGGACTACACTCTCAGCAAGTTTGCAGATGACACTAAACTGGGAGGAGTGTTAGATACGCTGGAGGGTAGGGATAGGATACAGAGGGACCTAGACAAATTAGAGGACTGGGCCAAAAGAAACCTGATGAGGTTCAACAAGGACAAGTGCAGAGTCCTGCACTTAGGACGGAAGAATCCCATTCACTGTTACAGACTAGGGACTGAATGGCTAGGAAGCAGTTCTGCAGAAAAGGACCTAGGGGTTACAGTGGACGAGAAGCTGGATATGAGTTAACAGTGTGCCCTTGTTGCCAAGAAGGCTAATGGCATTTTGGTCTGTATAAATAGGAGCACTGCCAGCAGATCGAGGGATGTGATCATTCCTCTCTTTTCGACATTGGTGAGGCCTCATCTGGAGTACTGTGTCCAGTTTTGGGCCCCACACTACAAGAAGGATGTGGAAATATTGGAAAGAGTCCAGCGGAGGGCAGCAAAAATGATTAGGGGGCTGGAGCACATGACTTATGAGGAGAGGCTGAGGGAAGTGGGATTGTTTAGTCTGCAGAAGAGAAGAATGAGGCGGGATTTGATAGCTGCTTTCAACTACCTGAAAGGGGGTTCTAAAGAGGATGGATCTAGACTGTTCTCAGTGGTACCCGATGACAGAACAAGGAGTAATGGTCTCAAGTTGCAGTGGGGGAGATTTAGGAAAAACTTTTTCACTCAGAGAGTGGTGAAACACTGGACTGGGTTCCCTAGGGAGGTGGTGGAATCTCCTTCCTTAGAGGTTTTTAAGGTCAGGCTTGACAAAGCCCAGGCTGGGATGATTTAGTTGCGAATTGGTCCTGCTTTGAGCAGGGGGTTGGACTAGATGACCTCCTGAGGTCTCTTCCAACCCTGATATTCTATGATTCTATGATTTTCGGTGGCGTTCAGGTGACTTCTACAAGTCCTACTATTATCATTTAAGACCTATGTGCCAAATCTCCCTCTCTAATGCCATGGGCAGAAGAACATCAACCCTTTTGCTCCTTGTTAGGGATGTGGACTGGAGAAGCAACAGTGATTTCAAAATATCATTCCTTCATTCTGCTTACCCTCTGGGTCCCAGAGTGTGGGAGGGACTCAGGTGGGACTTTGCAGAGAGCTGCTGTCCACGGCCCTGATCCTCCACCATGGAGGTTCATGTGACTTTTGCCCTATGGCATTTTGCTTCTCCAACCCAAGGCTCAAATTAGGGGGAAAATAGTGATATTCTCCCAAGCTATGCCCACAAACCATGGTCCACCTACTTGAGACACCAACACCACTTGCAGTCGCTTGACCAGATGTTCAAAATGTCTTGTGCTCTGATATTTTGTTGGCTTGTGTCAGCTTCGGGATGGTGGGAGAATGGTGGTGGTATCTCCCAGCCACCAACCACACACAGCACCAAAATAAGATGCCAGTTGCAGTAGATGCTGAAGTCCTTCATTATTTGATTTCTTTGCTCAGCAGGGAAATAGCTCCCCATTCCCATGGGAAACTTCCATTTTTATTGAAAAACTGAACACCCCAAAACTGAAATAATTAAATTCTGAACTGCTGCCACAGAACCTCATGGGATTTGTAATCTGACTGGGGATCCCAGCCCATAGAAGAGAATGGGAGCGTGAACTACATCTCCCATGATATCCTGAGTCCATGCGATTGCCGTGATATACAATCTCCCCTCCCCAAGAAGGGAGAGTCGTATGCATCATGGGAGATGTTGTCCAACCAAAGGAGCTGGGTCTATAGGGTAGAACCATGGGTATGAGATATCTGAACTACAACTCCCATGAGGCACGGAATTAGAAAAAAATGAGTTTTTTATTTTTTGCTGAAACTTGAAACTTCCCATGGGGGCGGGATGTTTTCTGAACAGCTCTACTGGCTAGCTCCCTTAGGCCCTCTCAACACAGGCTAAATTGCTTGAGTGACCCCTTCATAATTTGGAGTTTGCTGCCCTCTGCTACAGAACAGCTGGTATAAAGAATCAGATGGCCACAGAACCATAAGCTGTAGTGTCTTAGTGGATTCATTCCATTGCTTAACTGTTTGGGGTTTTTTTTTACTGAATGACAACACATTTGTCTGGCTTGACTTCCTCTTCAAAACCCATGCTGTGCATAGCCCAGGTTCTCCTCTCCTCGAGGCGTTAAATGACAATACCTGTGCACCTTGCAGGGTGTTACAGAGGGTGTGTCTACACTTTGAGCTGCTGGGGATGTGGCCGACTGAGCTAGCATGCTAAAAATAGAGTGTAGTTACGGTGGTGGGAGGGGATAGCTGCTCCAAGTCTGAGACACTAGGTACATCCTCAGGCCAACTAGCTCATAGACTCATAGACTCATAGGTCAGAAGGGACCAATCTGATCATCTAGTCTGACCTCCTGCACAAGGCAGGCCACAGAACCCCACCCATCCAATTTTATAACAACCCCTATCCCAGGACCGAGTTATTGAAATCCTCAAAAATGGTTTGAAGACCTCAAGCTGCAGGGAAACCACCAGCAAGCGACCCGTGCCCCACGCTGCAGGGGAAGGTGAAAAACCTCCAGGGCACCTGCCAATCCGCCCTGGAGGAAAATTCCTTCCTGACCCCAAATATGGCGATCAGCTAAACCCTGAGCATGTGGGCAAGAGTCACCAGCCAGCACCCAAGAAGGAATTCTCCGCAGCAACTCAGTACCCATCGCATCCAACATCTCCCCGCAGACCATTGAGCAGACCTGTGTGGTGGTAATTCAAGATCAATTGCCCAAATTAACGATCCTATCATAACATCCCCTCCATATACTTATCAAGCTTTGTCTTAAAGCCAGGAAAGTCTTTTGCCCCCACTACTTCCCTTGGAAGGCTATTCCAGAACTTCACTCCCCTAATGGTCAGAAACCTTCGTCTAATTTCAAGTCTAAACTTCCTAATATCCAGTTTATACCCATTCGTCCTCGTGCCTACATTAGTACTAAACTTAAATAATTCCTCTCCCTCCCTAACGTTAACCCCCTTGATATATTTATATAGGGCGAGCATATCCCCCCTCAGCCTTCTTTTGGCCAGGCTAAACAAGCCAAGCTCTTTGAGTCTCCTTTCATAAGGCAGTTTTTCCATTCCTCGGATCATCCTCGTAGCCCGTCTCTGAACCTGTTCCAGTTTGAATTCATCCTTCTTGAACATGGGACACCAGAACTGCACACAGTATTCCAGATGGGGTCTCACCAACGCCGTATACAACGGTACTAACACATCCTTATCCTTGCAGGAAATACCCCGCCTGATGCATCCCAAAATCGCATTTGCTTTTTTAACAGCCGTATCACATTGGCGACTCATAGTCATCCTGCTATCAACCAGTACCCCAAGGTCCTTCTCTTCCTCCGTCGCTTCCAACTGATGCGCCCCCAACGTATATCCAAAATTCTTATTATTAATTCCTAAATGCATGACCTTGCACTTTTCACTATTGTATTTCATCCTATTTCTATTACTCCAGTTTACAAGGTGGTTCAGATCTTCCTGAATAGTATCCCTGTCCTTCTCCGTGTTAGCAATACCCCCCAGCTTCGTGTCATCCGCAAACTTTATTAGCACATTCCCGCTCTTTGTGCCAAGGTCAGTAATAAAAAGGTTAAATAAGATCGGTCCCAAAACCGATCCTTGAGGGACTCCACTGGTGACCTCCTTCCAGTCCGACAGTTCACCTTTCAATACGACCCTCTGGAGTCTCCCCTTTAACCAGTTCCTTATCCACCTTACAACTTTCATATTCACTCCCAGCTTTTCCAATTTAACTAACAGCTCCGTGTGCGGAACCGTGTCGAACGCCTTACTGAAATCTAGGTAAATTATATCTACCGCATTTCCTTTATCTAAGTAATCCGTCACCTTCTCAAAGAAGGAGATCAGATTGATTTGGCACGATCTACCTTTAGTAAATCCGTGTTGCAATTCGTCCCAATTACCATTGACCTCTATGTCCTTAACTACTTTCTCCCTTAAAATTTTTTCCAAGACCTTACATACTACAGACGTCAAGCTAACAGGCCTATAATTACCCGGATCACTCTTATTCCCTTTCTTAAAAATAGGAACTACATTAGCAATCCTCCAGTCATACGGCACAACCCCCGAGTTTATCGATCGCTTAAAAATTCTCGCTAACGGGCTCGCAATTTCACGCGCCAGTTCCTTTAATATCCTCGGGTGGAGATTGTCCGGGCCCTCCGACTTCGTCCCATCGAGCTGTTCAAGTACGGCCTCTACCTCAGTTGCAGTAATATCCACTTCCATATCCACATTCCCGTTTATCATCCCTCCATCATCGCAAGGTTCCTCACTAGTCTTATTAAAAACTGAGGCAAAGTACTTGTTTAGATGTTGGGCCATGCCTAGGTTATCCTTAACCTCCATTCCATCCACAGTGTATAGCGGCCCCACTTCTTCTTTCTTTGTTTTCTTCTTATTTATGTGGCTGTAGAACCTTTTACTATTGGTTTTGATTCCCTTTGCAAGTTCCAGTTCAATGTGGCTTTTAGCCTTCCTCACTTTATCCCTACATGTTCTGACCTCAGCAAGGTAGCTTTCTTTACTGATCCTGCCTTCCTTCCACTCCCTGTAAGCTTTCTGCTTTTGTCTAATCCCCTCTCTGAGTTGCTTGCTCATCCAGTTTGGCCTACAACTCCTGCCCATGGTTCTTTTCCCCTTTCTCGGGATGCAGGCTTCCGACAGTCTCCGCAGCTGTGACTTAAAGTAATTCCAGGCCTCCTCCACATTTAAATCCACTAATTCCTCCGTCCAGTCCAATTCCCTAACTAATTTCCTTAACTCTTTAAAATTAGCCCTCGAGAAGTCAAAAACCCTAATCGCAGATCTACATTTGTTTATCCTTCCATCTAGTTTGAACTGAATCAGCTCATGATCACTCGAACCAAGGTTGTCCCCTACCACCATTTCTTCTACGAGGTCCTCACTGCTCACCAACACCAAGTCTAAAATGGCATCCCCTCTTGTAGGTGCTTCAACTACTTGATGAAGAAATCCATCCGCTATCACATCCAGAAAAATCTGACCCCTATTATTCGTGCAAGTACTCGTCTTCCAGTCTATATCCGGGAAGTTGAAGTCCCCCATAATCACACATTTCCCCTTTGTGTTTACTTCATTAAAGACATTAAAGAGGTCTCTATCCATATCCCAATCCGATCCCGGCGGTCTGTAGCACACCCCAAGCACTATCTCAGGGGAAGCTCTAGTTGCTTTTTTACCCAGCGTGATTTTTGCCCAGACGGACTCTGTCTTATCCATTCCATCGCATCTTATTTCGCTACATTTAATTTCATCATTGATGTACAAGGCTACTCCCCCACCTTTGCCTTTCTTCCTGTCTTTTCTGAACAGCACATAGCCTTCAATACCCGTGCTCCAGTCATGAGTACTATTCCACCAGGTTTCGGTAATCCCTATAATATCCGGCTTCACTTCCTGCACGAGTAACTCCAGTTCCTCCATCTTGTTACCTAGGCTCCTCGCATTAGTGTACAAACCTTTTAATTTTCGGCGTTTGGCGTCAGTGACATTCTTTCCCCCGTCGTGCACAAACTTTCTACCACCAGCATCATCCGTTACTCTGGTTTCTACTCCACTATTCCTCCTTGGATCAAATCTTGGGGCCGCAAGGGTATCCCCGCTCACTTTGTTTACTTCCCTCTCCAGGTTATGTTCCGGCGTGGAGATCTCCCGAACATTTCCCAACCATCTCCCCCAACTTTCTAGTTTAAAGCCCTCTTGATGAGGTCGGCGAGCCTCCATCCTAGAATTCTATTTCCCTCCTTGCTGAGATGAAGTCCATCCTGAGCAAACAGTCGTCTATCCGTAAATGCGTCCGAGTGACCGTACATCCCAAAGCCCTCCTTATAACACCACTCCCTGAGCCATCTGTTGATCGCCATAATCTTGTCACTCCTTCGTCGCCCCGCTCTAGGAACCGGCAGAATCCCACTGAAGATCACCTGAGCCTCGATGTCTTTAAGCCTCTTCCCCAGTCTGACATAGTCCTCCTTGATACAGTCCAGTGAGTAACTAGCTGTGTCGTTCGTTCCCACATGAAGGATAATCAACGGATTTTTTCCCGCTCCTGCTAAGATCGTATTCAGGCTCAAGTCCACATCCTGTATCTTAGCCCCCGGCAGACAGCACACTCTTCTGTTCTCCCGATCAGGTCTAGTTACAGGCCTGTCTACTCTTCTCAGTAGAGAGTCTCCAATCACGTAGACTTGCCTTTTCCTGGTGACAATGCGATTCTCCGGTCTATCCCCCACAGCAGCTGGCCGTGATTCCTCCCGATTTGTATTTGCCCTCACAATCCTCCTAGGGCTCGTACTTGATGTCGCCTCCACTGACTGCTCCCCTCCATCTGCAGGACTAGCTGCTTGCCTCTTCTTCCTTGCCGTTACTCCTTCAGCAGCCTGCTGTGTTCCATCTTCATTTCCCAACTCAGCAAACCTATTCCTGAGTTCTATTTGTCCATTGCTGGCCCGTCTTATCCTCTGTCTGGTTCTCCTAGTGACATGCTTCCACCGTCCACTTTCCTCACCCAGCAGTCCCTCCTCAGAGTCCTTAGGTCCTGCTTTTGTCCGCTCGCCTGAGCTTGTCCCCTGTGCCTCATCATGTCTGTGTTCCATCATCTGCTCAAATCCCCTTCTAAACTCAGCCAGAGTTTCCACTTGCATCTCCAGTCCCCTTACCTTTTCCTCCAGCAGCTCTATCAGACGACACTTCATGCAGATGAAACTCCTTTCAGGTGCTCCCTCTAGGACCATGTACATGCCGCAGCTGCCGCACCCAGTCATCCTCAGTGTGTCTGCACCTGCTGCCTCTGCCTCCATCGTAGCGCTGCAACTCTGTGCCTGGCAATCCACAGCTCACACCGCACCGCAGGCCACCGACCAGCGCAGGGCTGCTGGCAGACCCCTGCCTCTTCCCTGGTCTGCCTTCCTGGTTCCTCTGCCTTGGTCTCCCCTGCAACCTCCCCCTGGAAACTCCCACTGAAACTCCCCTGTTAGCCGCTCTGTTCGCCGCCTCCTGTGCCGCTGCCTGAGTGCCTGGCTCCTTATATAGGACCCCTAATCAGGTAAGCCCCGCCCCCAACTCAGGGCTCAGCCTCGCTCTCAGCATACAGCCCCTAGCAGCCTGCACACACACTCACTCACACACAAACACCACAAACTACAAAAACCACAAAAACCTGCTCCTCCAACAGCACTCCCACTGAAACTCCCCTGTTAGCCGCTCTGTTCGCCGCCTCCTGTGCCGCTGCAGCTGACTGCTCCTCCTCCTCCTCCTCAGACCACCGCGGCTACACTGTAATTTTAGCACACTAGCTCAATCGGAGCTAGTGAGGGTATGTCTCCTGGAGCTGGGACTCGCACCTGCCAGCACAAAGTTTATACCACGCTTTGCACAGCACTGTGTAAGTGCTAACAAGCTGTTACTGGTGTGTATTACAGTTTCACTAGATTTACCTGTCACAACCTACCCAGGGCTGGAGGGAGAGGTTAGGATGAATATTTCTCTTCCAAATGTGGCTGACTCTCCCGCATTGACAGTGGCTGCTACCTCATCTGCTGTTCTAAGGTTTGTGGTGGAGCTGTGCAAAACTGTTGGACACAACACCAAAAACATTCAAGTTCTGCTAGTTACAAGTTGTCAGAAGCTTCAGTGATTTTTTTTTAAATTTTTATTTATTTAATGCAGGAGGTGGCCTGCTTGTTTGTTGATTGTGTGTAGGGGTCAGGGAGGGAAACTGAAGCTGGCTGTGACATTTTTGCACTGCATGGATCCCTGCAAAATTGGTGTGGGAGGCTTTCAGCAGTGCTGTGACAACTTTGAGTTTTCAGCTGGGATTAGGTGCTTGGATCCAGAATTTTAAAGGTATTTAGGCTTTGCTCTGCTCAGTGTTGTATGGCCTGAGGGATTTAGATTCAAAAGTGACTTAGGCACTTGAGCCCAGAGTCCCTTTGCAGTCAATGGGAGTTAGGCACTTAAATACCTTTTTGAGGATCTGGACCTTACATGCCTAAATCTGATTGAAAGTCAATGGCTCTTACTCATCTAAGTCATGTAAGCCTTGCAGTGCTGAGCAAAGCCATGCCTAAACAAGCTTGCGGTGTCTTTCTGATTTTCTTTCTTCAGCTTCCCCATCTTTGAGTCTCCCGTTTCTTTGGCAAGTCCTTCACCAGCCCCCTCCCACCACAGGACTTCACTCCCACCCCATGCCCCAGCTAGCCTGGCCAGCAGTGAAAGAGTCAATGACTCTGCTTCTCCTCACTGAACTTTAGAGTTGACCTTCCAATCAGATTAATAGGGAGAAGGTAGTTCATCTCTCGTGTCTCTGCAGACCCTGGCAGACATTGCTATATCTGTTACATTTGGTAGGGTATTCCTGCAGCCACGAGAGAGAGACATTTTATTTGTAAACAAAGCTGAGATTCTACACAAACCGCTTATGTCTTGTGGGCTGTACAATACAATTTGTACACTGGTCCTGGCCTGCCTGTTGCGCACATTTAACACCCCTGCACTAAGCAAAGGTACCTGGTTGCTGTGAGGTTACTGCATTAAGCCTCATTAATGAAGGCTATATTGCAGCCATCAGGCTGAACTGCTGAAAGTTTTACCTTTCAGGAGTGAGAATAGATAGGTCTGATGCAACCTGCTCTCACAATGCAATCATACATCTCCCCTTTCTTTCTCTCTAGCTCCCTCAATTTTTTCCCTTTCATTTCTAAATAAAGATCTGCATGAAGCTAGGAGGAAGTACTATGACTGATCTCATTTGCATCCTCAAAATAAAATCCATTCTTTGCTGATTGACTATGAACTGCCATTAAATCAGACCCTCCACAGAGGTGATTGCTGGTCATTACAGAATATTTTGAGCTCAATTCTAAATTGTCTGCAGCAACGAGTAATGCTGGATCCTGTTGTTTAGAAGCCGATGGCATTCTGTGCTGAAGGAAAATTTGCTGATGCTGGAAGAAGAATTCCTGCCTTGCTGGATAATAATTATGTCACTTATGTTAATCTTGTATTATTTATGCTTGAAGTGATTGCAGCTTTCTCTTTGGCGCTAATCTGCTCTTGTCTTGTAGGTGCTGCTTTTGAGCATCATAGCAATGCTTTTCCTTTCTGCAAGGATGGGCTATGGGGTGGGGAAAATTCTCACATTTTCTGGCATCTTTTATATCTCATACCCTGCCTAGGCTCCAGCAATGCACTGAAGCACATACTTAACTTTAAACCTGTGAGTAGTCCCATTGAATCCTATTTTAGCCTCAATGCTTAAGTGCTTTGCTGGTCCGTGGCCTAAAATAGCCACTAACAGCACCAAATGAGGTGCTGTACTCTATATCCGCTCAACCCCAAGTTCCAGGATGCTAACGTCCTGCTCAGTTTATGCATTTGTTTGTGTTTGTAACTCACCGTGCTGATCCAGTTTGGCAAATTCTGTGTTCCCAGAGCACCATGCCGGAGAAATGCACTTGTTAATATATAGTGTGTAATGCAAACTCTTCTCTTTTCATCTAGTCTTTTGAGATGAGCCAGGAAGTTAGCTCTGGGGATGCAGTGTGTTCTACTGCAGTAGGTATTGTGACCTTGCACAAATATACCTGACTTCATAAAACAAATGGCAGCCACTAAGGAGCTGAGTTTTATTCTTGCAGAAATGGATCAATTTCCTTTTTCATCAAGGAGTCAGGTCTAGGTCAAAAGCTCCTCTCCCTTCCCAGCAAGAGGCTTTCTCGTTCATTTCTTTAACACTGAAGATTTCCTCTTCCCTCTTGCTTCCTAACCTTTCGGCCAGACAGGCAGTAAAGACTTGTCTCTAAATATCAGACACACAACTCTGATTAAAGTGGCAGCTTAAGACAGATCTGCCTTCAGAAGCTGCTGAGGACAGATTCTTCTGAAAGCTCTGTGTTGAGGCTTGCCTCGTTGGAAGCAGCAAACTCCCTTTCAAATGAATGTTTCACATTCTTATCTGAATTCTTTGATGCTTGCCATGGCGCATGTTTCTTATGTAGATCTGTTCATAAATGTAAGGCCTTCTTCTAAGAGCTCTAAAGGAAGCTTCATATCATAGTGGCCTCCTCCTTCCCCTAAGTTTGTGCATAGTAAAGGCAGAGAAAGCCCTGTGTAATTAAGCAACCAGAGTGAGATTGATATAAATTATTGGTCCAACTGGTCCTTCACTGAGGATTTGACCCTGGAAGAGGGTGAATGAGGAGAAAGAGATGTGGAAATACCACCACCATCAAATTGAAGAGAGATGGGGAAACAGTGAAGAACCTTAGCCGCGGAAAGCTAATGCCATGGGAGGATCACTAACTGTCCTTGATGAGATGGTTGGGTCTGGAGGTGCTGGTGAAATGACTGGTTCTTAGTTGAATGGGAATGGGTAATTGCAGGGGCTTGGAGGAATAGTGAACAATGTTGCAGCCAGACAGTGGCAGGGAAGGGCTGGGGAATTCACTGGTCTCTTGATACCTTTCTGGGAGGTATGCTTTCATAGAATCATAGAAGATTAGGGTTGGAAGAGACCTCAGGAGGTCACCTACTCCAACCCCTGCTCAAAGCAGGACCAATCCCAACTAAATCGTCCCAGCCAGGGCTTTGTCAAGCCAGGCCTTAGAAAGCTCTAAGGGAGATTCCACCAGGGCTTTTCCTAATATCCAACCTAGACCTCCCCCACTGCAACTTGAGACCATTGCTCCTTGTTCTGTCATCTGCCACCACTGAGAACAGCTGAGCTCCATCCTCTTTGGAACCCCCTTTGAGGTAGCTGAAGGCTGCTATCAAATCCCCCTCACCCCTCTCTTCTGCAGACTAAATAAGCCCAGTTCCCTCAGCCTCTCCTCATAAGTCATGTGCCCCAGCCCCCTAATCATTTTAATTGCCCTCCATTGGACTTTCTCCAATTTGTCCACATCCTTTCTGTAGTGGGGGCCCAAAACGATGCAATACTCCAGATATGGCCTCACCAGTGCCAAATAGAGGGGAATAGTCACTTCTCTCCATCTTCTGGCAGTGCTCTTACTAATGCAGCCCAATATGCCATTAGCCTTCTTGGCAACAAGGGCACACTGCTGACTCATATCCAGCTTCTCATCCACTGTAACCCCTAGGTCCTTTTCTGCCATACTGCCACTTAGCCAGTCGGTCTCCAGCCTGTAGCAGTGCATGGGATTCTTCCGTCCTAAGTGCAGGACTCTGCACTTGTCCTTGTTGAACCTCATCAGATTTCTTTTGGACCAATCCTCCAATTTGTCTAGGTCACTCTGGACCTTATCCCTACTCTCCAGCGTATCTACTTCTCCCCTCAGCTTAGTGTCACCTGTGAACTTGCTGAGGGTGCAATCCATCCCATCATCCAGATCATGAATGAAGATGTTGAACAAAACCGGCCCCAGGACAGACCCCTGAGGCACTCCGCTTGATACTGGCTTTCAACTAGACATTGAGCCGTTGATCACTACCCGTTGAGCCCAAAGATCTAGCCAGCTTTCTATCCACCTTATAGTCCATTCATCCAATCCATACTTCTTTAACTTGCTGGCAAGAATACCGTGGGAGACCATATCAAAAGCTTTGCTAAAGTCAAGATAGATCACATCCACTGCTTTCCCCATATCCACAGAGACAGTTATCTCATCATAGAAGGCAAACAAGTTGGTCAGGCATGACGTGCCCTTGGTGAATCCATGTTAACTGTTCCTGATCACTTCCTCTCCTCCAAGTGCTTCAAAATTGATTCCTTGATCCATGATTTTTCCAGGGACTGAGGTGAGGCTGTCATAAACAGATGGTTAAGGGTTAATAGAACAGAAGTACTTCATGTCTCTTTTGCCTGTAAAGGGTTAACAAGTTCAGTGAGCCTGGCTGTCACCTGACCAGAGGACCAATCAGAGGACAGGATACTTTCAAATCTTGAGGGAGGGAAGTTTTGTGTGTGCTGTTAGTTTTTGGTTGTTGTTCTCTCTGGGTTCTGAGAGGGACCAGACATGCAACCAGGTTTCTCTCCAATCTCTTTGATACAGTCTCTTATACGTCCAGAATAGTGAGTACTAGGTAGATTAGGCGAGTTAGGCTTATGTTTGTTTTTCTTTATTTGCAAATGTGTATTTGGCTGGAAGGAGTTCAAATGTGTATTTTGCTGAAAGGATTTTAATTTGTACTTGTATACTTAGGCTGGGAGGGTATTCCCAGTGTCTATAGCTGAAAGACCCTGTAACATATTCCATCTTAAATTTACAAAGATAATTTTTACTGTTTTTTCTTTCTTTAATTAAAAGCTTTTCTTGTTTAAGAACCCGATTGTTTTTTTATATTCTGGTGAGAGCCCAGGGGACTGAGTCTGGATTCGCCAGGGAATTCATGGGGAGAAAGGAGGGAAGGGGGAGAGAAAGGTTAATTTTCTCTCTGTGTTAGGATTACTTTCTCTCTCAGGGAGAGTCTGGGAGGGGGAGAGAGAAGGAGGGGGGAAGGTGAATTTTCCTCTCTGTTTTAAGATTCAAGGAGTTTGAATCACAGTAATCTTCCAGAGTAACCCAGGGAGGGGAAGTCTGGGAGAGGCAACGGTGAGGGAAAGGGTTTACTTTCCTTGTGTTAAGATCCAGAGGGACTGGGTCTTGGGAGTCCCTGGGCAAGGTTTTGGGGGGACCAGAGTGTACCAGGCACTGGAATTCCTGGTTGGTGGCAGCGCTACAAGTACTAAGCTGGTAATTGAGCTTAGAGGAATTCATGCTGGTACCCCATCTTTTGGACGCTAAGGTTCAGAGTGGGGAATTATACCATGACAGAGGCTAACTGGACTGTAGTTCCTTGGATTCTCCTTCTTCCCTTTCTTTAAAGATGGGCACGATATTTGCCTTTTTCCAACAGTTCAGGACCTCCCCTGATCACCATGAGTTTTCAAAGATAATGGTCTACGGCTCTGCAATCACATCAGCCAACTCCCTCAGCACCCTCAGATGCATTGCATCCGGCCCCATGGACTTGTGCATGTCCAGCTTTTCTAAACAGTCCTTAACCTGGTCTTTCACTGGTGAGGGCTGCTCACCTCCTCCCTATGCTGTGCTGCCCAGTGCAGCGGTCTGGGAGCTGACCTTGGCTGCGAAGACCGAGGCAAAACGCAAAAGCATTGAGTACTTCTACTTTTTCCACATCATCTGTTACTAGGTTGCCTCCACCATTCAGTAAGGGTCCCACACTTTCCCTGACATTCTTCTTGTTGCTAACATAGCTGTAGAAACCCTTCTTGTTACCCTTCATGTCCCTTGCTAGCTGCAACTCCAGTTGTTCTTTGGCCTTCCTGATTGCAAAAATTTTCCAGATTTCAATTTTTGTCTCAATTTGGATGAGAGAATTTTTTTCAAACTCTCATGTGACAGGAAAACTTCTTCCTGCCCAGTCCTAGTGGAAAAACAACTTGAACTTTTTCATACAGCATCTTTCAAACTGCACAAACCAGCATTTCCAGTCTTGGGAGAAAGCACATTCTGTCACTGCCAACCCCTTGCCTCAAAGAATGGTGTGAAGGAGCTAGACAAAGGAATTCAGCTTGACCACTAATCACCTCCAAAGATCAGGTTCACCATTTCCCAGTTAGCTCACTCACCTGTGTCCCAAGTCTGAGCTTTTGAAGATCCTGTTGTCTATAGCTTTGGTAGCCTTGATCATGGGCTGTGCCTTGGCCTTCTGAGAGAGTACCAAGGCTGCCAGATCCCACCCAGCTGGATGTCTCTTCATAGATTCCAAAGCCAGAAGGGGCCACTGTCACCATCTAGTCTGACCCCCTCTATAGCACAGGCTAGAAAAGTTCTCCAAAATGATTCCTAGAGCAAATCTGTTAGAAAAACATCCAATCTTGATTTTAAAATTGTCAGTGATGGAGAATCCACCACGACTCTTGGTAATTTGTTCCAATGGTTAATGACCTTCAATGTTAAAAAAATATGCCTTATTTCCAATCTGAATTTTTCTAGCTTCAGTTTGCAGCCATTGGATCCTATTGTACCTTTCTCTGCTAGACTGAAGAGTCCACTAATAAATATGTGTTCCTCCATGTAAAAACTTAGACTGTAATCCCTTTAAGCTTCTCTTTGTGAAGCTAAATATATACACTCAAGTAGCTCAATCTCTATAAAGTATGTTTTCTAATCCTTTAATCATTTTTGTGGCTCTTCTCTGAACCTTCTCCAATTTATCAACATCCTTCTTGAATTGTGGGCACCAGAACTGAAGACAGTATTCTAGCAGCAGTCGCATCAGTGCCAAATACAGAGGTAAAATAACCTCTCTACTCCTACTTGGGATTCTCCTGTTTATTGGCAGAGGCCCTGGAGGTTTTTCACCTTCCTCTGCAGCATGGGGGACAGGTCATTTGCTGGAGGATTCTCTGCAGCTTGAGGTCTTCAAACCACAATTTGAAGACTTCAATAACTCAGACACAGGTTAGAGTTTTGTTCTAGAAGTGGATGGGTGAGATTCTGTGGCCTG
This sequence comes from Gopherus flavomarginatus, assembly GCF_025201925.1. Classification (NCBI taxonomy): domain Eukaryota; kingdom Metazoa; phylum Chordata; order Testudines; family Testudinidae; genus Gopherus; species Gopherus flavomarginatus. The sequence goes on from NC_066619.1 coordinate 126,765,296, forward strand.
CGTTGTGCAGGAGGTCAGACTAGATGATCATAATGGTCCATTCTGACCTTAAAGTCTATTTGTCTATTTGTTTATGCATCCCAGGATTGCATTAGCCCTTTTGGCCACAGTGTCACACTGGGAGCTCATATTCAGCTGATTATCCACCATGACACCCCTCCCCAAATCTTTTTCAGAATCACTGCTTCCCAGGATAGAGTCCCCCATCGTATAAGTATGGCCTATGTTCCTTGTTCCTAAGTGTATACATTTAGCTGTATTAAAATGCCATATTGTTTGCTTGCACCCAGATTAGGCTGTATGGGTGACCTGTCCTCTTCAATATTTACCATTCCCCCAGTTTTTGTCATCTGCAAACCTTATCAGTGATGATTTTATGATTTCTTCCAGATCACTGAAGAAAAGGTAAATAGTTTAGGGCCAACCATCAATCCCTAAGGGACCCCACTGGAAATATACCCGCTCGCTCATGTTTCCTGTTTACAGTTACATTTTGAGACCGATCAGTTAGCCAGTTTGTAATCCATGAAATGTGTGCCGTATCAATTTTTATATTAACATTTTGATTCAAAACTAAATCTAGTACTAAGTCAAACGCCATACAGAAGTCTAAGCATATTACATTACCACTATTACCTTCATCAACCAAATTTATAATCTCATAAAAAAATCAAGTTAGTTTGACAGGATCTATTTTCCATAAACCCATGTTGATTTGCATTAATTACATGACCCGCCTTTAGTTCTTTATTAATCAAGTTCTAGATCAGCCACTCTATTATCTTGCCTGGGATTGATATCAAGCTAACAGGGCTATAGTTTCTCAGGTCATCCCTGTTTACCCTGTGTAGAGGTCCCTCGCTTTCCAGTGGGGAGGGAGGCCACTGTGCCTTGGTGTAGGGGTGGTAGTCTTGGGCTCAGGCCGCGCTAGTGGGGTCCATCTCACAAGAGCAACCACACAACAGTAGTCCAGGCTTCCGTTTCCACCCTTGGTTGGGGGCACGCCAAAGTCATCTTTAGCCCTCAGCCCACTCAGCAGGGGCTGACACCAATTAACAGTCAGGCCCCTGCCCTCTGGCGGGGTCGGGCTAGTAGCAGGCTATTGCCTGCGCCTCCGAGTCAAGGCAGCCAGCAAATACACACAGTCCATAGCCCTAGCCCTTTGGGAAGGGCAAAGCAGGGAGCAGGCTTTAGCCTAAGCTTGGGGCAGCCAACAAACCCATACAGTCTCGGGGTTCAGGTAGGAGTGAGCATCCCCACAGTCTCGGGGGGCTCCAAAAGGGGTTGAGCACCCAGCAGGCAGTCTAGGGTGCTGACAGGAGTCCTCAGGGGGCACAAGCCTCCTGGCCTAAGGTGGGGAGTCTGCCACCCCAGAGTTTGGTGGGGCAGGGGGACCTGGGCCTGCCCTACTCCACCACATCCCAGCCCAGGGCCCTAGCAGAGGCAGAGGGGCCTGCCACTGGGTCGGCGGGGATCCAACCACAACACACCGACCTAGAAGCGGTCAGGCCTGTAGCTGGCCAGTCGTCGGCTGCACCTGGGCTACTTCCTACCTCCCCAGGACTTGGTACCTCTGGTATCCACCAGTCTTTGGGCTCCTTTGGGTAGACAGCCAACAGCAGTCCCGGTAACTCCTCATCTGGGTCCATCTCCTCCAGGAGCAGGGTGTGGCAGAGTGTAGATTCATCTGCTGGGTGCCACAGCAGGGCTGAGGCATCTGACTACTCTGCTGGCTCCTGCTCAACTGAGTTGCAGGGCCCTCACTTTATACTTCCTGTCCCACCCTGGTCCTTCCATTGAGGGGGACAGGGCAGGTTCCGCTCTGCCCACCAAGGAGAGTGTAGTGGCCCTTCCATCTCCAGTCCAGAGGGAAGCCACTCTGCCTCACTACATCCTGGAACATTATTAGCTTTCTTCTAGTCTTATGGAACTTTCCCAGTGCTCCAAGACTTATTAAAAATTCAACATTAACTGTCCAGTGAGTTCATCAGCCAATTATTTTAAAACTCTTACATGCAAGTTATTTGAACCTGCTGATTTAAAAGTTCTGACTTCGGTAGCTTCTGCTTAACGTCCTCCAGAGATACAAGTGGAACGGAAAGAGTGTTATCACCATATGATGAGACTATATCATCTGTTTTCCCCCAAATACAGAACAGAAATATTTCTTGAACACTTCTGCCTTTTCTACATTATTGAGAATTCTACCGTTTCCACTTAGTAATGAACAGTACCGTTGTCAGGATTCTTTTTGTTCCTAATATATTTTTAAAACCCTCCTTTATATTGTCTGTAACTGTGCTGGCCATAGATTGCTCCTTGTGTCCCCTCCACTTCTGTTATCAGTTTTCTGCAATTACTATCAACTTCCCCATTTTTTCCCTTTGTGTGGATATGTATATAATATATATATATAATCTTTTATTTTTTTATAGCTGTCTTCTCTTCCTTTCTAAACCAGGTTGTTTTTTGTTTTGTTTTTTTAACCAGTGCAGCCTTCTTCCTCTCTTGTGAGATTGTGGCTATTTGGGCATCTAGTGAGGTGTTCTTAAATGATTCCCAATTATCATTCACACTTTTCTGATTGTTTCTCCCAACTGATTTGGCTCATATTGTTTTCAGCTCTGTGAAACTGGTCCTATTAAAGCACCAAGTATACGTAATAATAGGACTAGAAAGGACCTCGAGAGGTCATCTAGTCCAGTCTTCTGCACTCAAGGCAGGACTAAGTATTATCTAGACCATCCCTGACAGGTGTTTGTCCATTATATATATTGCTGGTCTGAAGTTTATTCTGCTTGCACATTATAAATGTAATCAAGTCATGATCAGTTCCTCTTTATCTGTTAGGACGAGATGGAATAAAGAACACGTTTTGAGTTAGGAAATTGTCCTCTATAATGTTTAGAAATTCCAAGGATGTTTTAGCATTGCCAGTGTGAGACCTCCAGCAGATGTCCCTCAAATTGAAGTGCCCCATGATCACGTAGGTTTTTTTCCTATATATCGAAAATAGTTGTGTAAGGAGATGGTCTGTAGCTAACATCACTAATACCCCATCTTGTGCTTTATCTGTTTGGACATTGATCCATAAGCATTCAAGATAATTTTTGTCCGAATGATCAGTGACTTGGAAACAGGCAATGACATTTTTGACATTGATTTTAACATTCCAGGTGTGTGAACCTCCCACCAGGTTTCAGTAATACCATGACTGAATTTAAGCTCATGAATGAGCTATTCTAATTCCTCTTGTTTGTTACACAGGCGCCTCAAATTGGTGTCTAGGCAATTCAAAGGACACAAAGAGGAGAAAATCTTGGTTTCTTGATTGTTCTCAACATCTCAATTTTGTTTTTGAGCTGAATGCTCGTCTCTGCCCTCTTTTTACCCTCCCCTTTTGCTATGAGTGTAACACCTTCTGCACTACTCTAGACAACCTGTCCCCAAGGAGATGGTCCCCCTTCTACTGAGGGGGAGGCCATCCAAGCTGTATAGCTCTCTTTCCCCATGGAAGGAGGATCAGTGTTCCACAAAACCCAGACCCTCCACATCTTCCCTAGCCAGTGATTTACTTGCAAAATCTTCTGCCCTCTTGCTGTCCTCAGAGAGTGAAATAAAGCCATTAAGCCTTTCACTGGAAACACCATTGTGAGAGGGAGGGAGTTGGTCAGCCTTCCCATGCCCACAAAGAAGCTACCTCTTTAAAGGGGCATAGTGCTATCTGCCTCCATGAAGGCAGTGTTGCCTAGAGGTTAGTGCACTAGAGTAGGACCCCAGAGACCTACGTTCTATTCCTGGCTCTGCTGCTGGGTGACCGTAGGCAAGTTACTCCCCGCTCTGTGCCTCAGTTTCCCCATCTATCAAATGTGGATAATGCTACTGGTCTACTTTTGTATGGTGTTTTGAGATCTATGGATAAAAAGCAGAGAAGAGCCAGGTATTCTTATTATCTGCCTATAGTGATCCTGCCACAAGAAGAATATATGGGTGCAGGGGAAAAGGAGAAAGCAAGATAGGTCTGTTATCCTCAGTTCTTCCAGCATGCATACCTAATTCCTTATACAGGGGCACTAGGACAAGTGGCTGATGGCATCCACACAAAATCTGTCCTTAAACCACTTCAGTAGTTTTGGATTCACTGGAAACCATAGTACCATGGGAGCCAAACCCTGCAGACCAGTAAGGGTTCATCATGAAACGCCTTTCGACTCCTGAGCAGACCTGCTTTCAACAAGATGGACCTGTTCTCCACCCCACTACTAGCATGACTTAGCCCTTTTCACCTTGCCACTCGTGACTCTGCTTCTGTTCCTAAAAACAGACCAGAGTTGTTTTATTTCCCTGGAAGTGCAGTCAGCCCAGAACACACAGGAGCTGAACTCGGTTTGTCTGATCAGCGTACTTGGGCCTGGATTGATCTTTACAGCTATCCTAGGCTAGGAGCTGCTTGTCATCAACAGCATTTAAGCTAAACAAATAAGCAGGCAGACTCACATGCCTGCCGTATCTGAAAGCTGCTTCAATGAGTTCGGCTCAAAGGCAGGCATGAGATTTGCCTTCAGCGCTGTACGCACCTTTACCAGCTCAGGTCAGGTGTGGATATTCTTGCCTGGTTTTCTAGCTAACTAGCCAGAGAGGAGCACTTCCACGGTCTACCAAGCCAGGCTCATGATTTGGAAAGGAGATTGTTAAATGAAACATGCCAAAGTCAGACCAGATGGATACAAGAGAGAGGAAAAGAGAAATGAGGGGGAAATGAGAGAATAAAAAAAGGAGGACATAGGAGAAGTGAGAGGAGAAGAGAAGGAAGAAGAATTGACCTTCTGCTACCCTGTCCAGCTGTTCAGAAATCGCTTCCAAAGCATATCACTCTTTCCAATTAGTTTCCAAAGAGATTTCATCCTATAAAAATATTGACTGTGTAGGAGGAGCAGGGGTGGTTTCTTAGTTCTGATGATGGCCTCTGAGCTCCTGAGACAAACTGATGAATTCCCCGAATGTGAAAAATAAGCAGCAATCTCACTGATCTAATCGCACTGGAATGGGAGCCCGCTTAGCATCGTGGAGATGTTGTCACAGTAAGAACTGTCACGTTGCCATTTAAACAAGGGTAGCATCGTCATTGCTGATCTTTGCACGCAGCCGTTGCTATTTCGATCAGGTAGCATGTGTTATGATCTACGCTGCGTATTCAGTGATCGGAGGGCAGTGTTTAGCCGCTGACTGTTGGCAGGGCTTTCTGTGTAGCAGACACTTGTATGTACCCTGTTGCTATAGTGCCTGAGCAGCTCACAGTATCCCTGTGTGGTAGAGAGGTGCTGTTATCCTTCTTTGCAGCTGGGGAACTGAAGCACAGAGAGGTGGGGTACATCTGCCCTGCAACTAGAGGTGTGTTTGCAACATGGCTATGCATACACACACTAGTTTCACTCTAGCTAACGCGGCTAAAATAGCCATGAAGGTGCAGCAGCACAGACGCTGCACGGGCTAGGAACACATGTACCCGGGTTTCCAGGTGAGCTTATACAGCCCACGTTGCTACGTCTTCACGGCTATTCTAAGCCATGCTAACTCGATTAAAGCTAGCGCAGGTCTGTCCATCCGAGCTGCAATCGCATCCTCAATTGCAGTGTCCTGTCCGAGGTCACAGAAAAAGTCTGTGCAAGATCAGGGAACTGAATTGGGGTCTCCAGGGCCCCAGGTTAGCTCCCTAACCAGAAGACTATGCTTCCCATCCAGTCTTTGGAACCAGCACAATGTTGAGGGGTTTTGTTGGCCAGATCCTCCTCCCTTTACACGCACTGAGAAGTACCTCATTCCACTGTGAGGGTGCTGGTCAATGTAAAGGACTCAGAATCTGGCCCCAAGATAGCAAACCTTGTCACCTTAGAGAATGTAAAAAGACTGAGCATCAAGGAATCTGGAAACCCAAAATGCAGGGTGTAAATAGAGACCTTGCTCTGGATTTTTCCATGTCTGTACTGGAATTGCCTAGTGGCCATGGATGTTGTCGAATTCAATAGCCTGCCCCGGGAAGTGACCTCCCTCTTCTCCTTTGAGCTCAACCCTGTGGAGCAACAGCCATGATGGCCTTCTCAGTCGCTGTTACTATTGTAGGACACTGGGGGAGAGGTGCTGTCAGAGAGAACTGGGTCTTAGCCAGGTAATAATCAGCAGCTGGATCTGTACCAGGAAGTGAACAGGTGGGTGTAGTGTATTCTTATTGGTCCACCCTGTCTAAAAGGTAGGGGTCTACATGCAGCGCTGATTGTGTGGCTTCAAGGAGGTAAAGATCTGCGTAACAATGGGAAGGACAAAAAGATAGTGCTATCCCCAGGGAGGACATTTCTGTTGTGACACCCCTTGAACTGCTCTTGTATAGAGATGGTTGAAATTTTTCAGAGAGAGAAGGAAGGAGGTGGGAGTGGGATTTTCAAAAAAATTATCATTGTCCAAAATTTTTTTCTCCCCACCATCTCTGTCTCTGCTTCCCGTCTCTCTGTCTTTGTCTTTGCCCTTTAAACCTGGACTCAGTGGCTATAAAAAGGATGGACCCCATCAACACCTGATCCTGGGCACTCTCCCTGTAACTGGAATAAATCCTTTCCTCCGTGGGAATGTCTAGAGTAAGGTTTGTGCTCTTCGTGCCTGGAACCTGAATGCAGGGGAGAATCTGGGATGATCCATGGGCTGGAAGTTGAAGCTAGACAAATTCAGACAGGAAATAAAGCATTAATTTTTAACAGGGAGAGTAATTAACCATTGAAACAACTTACCAAGGGTCATGGTGAATTCTCCATGCCTGACCATTTTTAAATCAAGATTGGGTGTTTTTCTGTTAAATCTTCTCTAAGAATTATTTCAGGGAAGTTCTCTGGCCTGTGCCATACAGGAGATCAGACTAGATGCCCCAGTGCCCCTTCTAGCCATAGAACTGAGGAGTCTATTCTACATCTCTAATCTTCCACGGTAAAGAATTTCTTGTAAATTCTTCCATTCTGGCTGAAATTATGAGAAAGAAACAGGCTCGAGATGTCTCTAAATTATGGACATTGTGGGCCTGACCTTCTTTGCTGTGATTTTTGTTTCTCTTTATCTCTGTCGCTCTTCCTCTCTTCGCTACCATGTGCACTGACTTATTCCCTGGAGCATCCTGCAGCTTGGCTAACCCCAAAATACGTTCCACCAAAAAATAAATCACAGTAGTTTAATCACTCAAATAAATTACCCACAGAAAACTATTGTGTCACCGTAATAGCATCTCTTCTGAAGAAGCAGTGTATTAGAAGGCTGCTTGAAACTCCCCTCCTACAAGTTATGGTGTCATGATTTAACTATTATGGTTACCAAGGATATAGCAGTGGAATTGTAATATTTTCTTATTATGCTTGTTCCCTGCTAATACTCCCATTTTCCCAAAGGCTCCGTTTTTAAACCTATTACAAATGTTTTGGAAGATGATACATTATTTACCTTTCTCAGCCCATAGTTTACCACATACTTTTCTGCCAGTGCGCGCATCCCAGAGTGCTGTTGCACTACCAAACAAAACCATGATGTACTGTGGGGTAAAACCATTTACATATTTGGAGGTCCACATTTTTTTTTTCATTGAAGGAGAAGTCATGGCTGAGTGCAGCAGATGGCCCATTGGAATGGGAGGAGAGGGGAGGAGGCTGTGTGGGGTTAGAAGGAGAGCTGGGCTGGGGTCAGAGCTTCTGAACTGTGTCTGAAGAGAAAAGGGGACAAGTGGTTCACCCTCCCAGATGAGGATGGAGCAATCTCCTTCTTCAGGGAGCTCTGCTATAGCTTTCCTGTGTGACTTTGGGCAAGTCACTTCTCCTCTCTGTGACTCTGCTTCCCCTCCCACTCTTTATCGGTATGTCTATACTGCATTGTAAACCCAGGCTCAGAGTCAGGTTTGAGCCCAACCGTCCCTCCTGCCCAACCAAATCTTTCAAAATCGGGTCAGCAAGCACAGAGGACCTGGGTTCTAGGAGCCACCTGCGGGAGGGGTCAGAGCTTGAGTCCACTGTTACTCATGTCCAAGCCCTATCATTCTGCAGTGTGGACACAGCTCGAGCTGCAGAGCTGACTCAGAAGGCCTGCATGGTGCAGTAGGGACATGTTAGCACGGCTGTGAGACCCAGGTCCAGCAACTGTAAGCCCAGGTTTACAATGCGGTGTGAGTGTTCGAGTGTGGGCCTGGAAACACTGAATCCATGTCCCACAGATCTGGTTTACAACGCAGTGTAGAAGTACCCTGTCTATCTTGTGTATTAAGCCTTAGTCAGTATAATACTTAAGCATGTGATGAAGTGTTAAGAATGCTTTCCTGAATCAGGGCATTGGATTGTAAACTGTCTGGGGTAGAGACCATCTCTAATTCTGTGTTATGCAGTGACCAGCACAGTGGATTCCTGATCTCACTTGGGTCCTCTCTGTGCTACCGAAACATAAACAACCAGTGCTTGTCCAGTGTCTTTTCTGAGTGCCTTACCCTTCATTGGATTATAGAACTATAAGGCTGGAAGTGACCTCAGGAGGTCATCAGGTCCAGCCTCTTGTACTGAAGCAGGACCAAGTAACCCTAGACCATCCCTGAGAGGGGTTTGTCCAATGTGTTCTTAAAAACTGCCAGTGACAGGGATTCTACAACCTCCCTTGGTAACCCGGCCCAGTGCTTAATTATGGCTAACTATGGCCTGGTTCTGAGGGCCTCCTTCATGAACCTCCGTACCCTCAACTCTCCTTTGAGTTGTTGGGAGTTGAATGAGCTTATTCTTTCCGAGGATCTGGCTCTGCATTAGCACTTCTACATAGATCAGTTAAAAAAAAATCATCTGAAGGAGTAAATATCTGTGTTAAAAGATAACTCCCTTACACAGGGGGAGGGCGGAGAGTGAAGCCTCCTTAAAAGTTGATGTGGGATGCCCATGGTTAACATATCAGCCTGGATTTATTTATTTTTATCCTTGATTAAACATGTAATGTTGCTTAATTCTGCCTCAAGCAGTAAGCTGGCTTCCCAGAGAAAAGAGTTCTGTCATCTGAGCTTTTGATGCTAAAGTTCCTCAGACAGCCGTGTTCAAAATCTCACTTCAGAGGGCGGTTTTGTTTGGGTTTTCTTTCAATATAATCCACAGACATCTCAGTTCAAAACCTACATGGGAAATTCCCTGGAGGATCTTGCTGTAATTTGAGAAATTCAAATTCCTCCTAGTGATTTTTTTATTGCCTTTTAAAAACTTGTGATAAATAGTTTTTCACTTACAAAGGGCTACAGTGTCAAAGCCGTCAAGGTAATCTCACTGCCCTGCGCAGGCACTGGGCACTTCCTTTCACACAGTTAATTATCCAAATAGCATCTATAGGCGCAAGACGAGCCCAGCAGCCTTATTATCACCTTTATTGTTGTTGTTGTTTGTGCTGACCACTCAGTAGCCATGAGAGATCAGGACTCTGCATCCTATTCCTAGCTCTGCCACCAGTCTATTGGGTAACCTTGAGTAAGTCGCTGCCCCTCCTTGTGCCTCAGTTTCCCTTCTATAAAAGGGAGGTAATGATACTGACCTCCTTTGTAAAGTGCTTTGAGACCTACTGATAAAAAGTGCTATGGAAGAGCTAGGTGTTATTATTAACAGTATTTCCAACCCCAAGCACTCAGAAATCATGTGTCAGGTCCATCTAAAATCATGAGATTAACTTAGCAATCATGAGTTGCTTTTAAAAAAATACATTTTGAGGGTCTTTTTATTTACTTTCTGGTTCCGAGCCTTTAGTGGGCACTAAGGTCACATTTTCAGGCTTTCCACTGCAACCGTGAGGGCTGGAAACTTATTTCTCTATTTCATGAAAACTGGGATTCTCATGGAATCACCAAAAAGAACAGGAGTACTTGTGGCACCTTAGAGACTAACAAATTTATTTGAGCAGAAGCTTTCATGTGCTAAAACCCACTTAAGCTCATGAAAGCTTATGCTCAAATAAATTTGTTAGTCTCTAAGGTGCCACAAGTACTCCTGTTCTTTTTGCTAATACAGACTAACATGGCTACCACTCTGAAACCTGTCATGGAATCACGTGACTCCAGTTGCTGGAGACTTAAGAAAAACAGCAAATATCACAGTAAAATCCCACTTTACCTTGATCCTGCAATTGGGCCTGTGTGCGCAGATGCTTCTGCCTGCACGGCGAAATCAGTGGCGCTCCAAGGAGGAACAAGGGGCCACCCACTTTGAAACACATGCAACATCAGAGCCATAGAGCGTTAAGTAATTGATAGTGTGTGGCTGGACTGTAGTGCTAGTATTGAGCCACACTGATTTTAGCAGAGCTCCTGTGCATGCTGCGACCTGCCTATATGTTGTCTGCTGTGGCGTCTGGGGGCCGTAATGTGTAAATATGGGTGAGTTCTAATCATGTAACTGAAAAAGATCCCCTAACTGATCACATGAAGGACTGTTTGTGGTAGGACTGAAGAGGCTCTGGGTACATGCTAGCAGAGTTGTATTCTATGGAACTGGTATTGTTGTAGAATAACCAAACACAAGACATACATTCCCGTGTTGTTTGGCACATCTGTACTTGAAAACACGATCGCCGAAGGGCCTTTAAGTACCATACCAAAGAGAAGTTAAGAGCTTCTGTGTATCAGTCCATAAAGCCAGGTTTATCATAATAAATAGATGCTACTCATTGCCACTGCTATGCAGTGTTCATTTTTTCTGAGCAGATCCAAACGTCAAGTTCATTCTAACAGGATATGAAACTGCGGCTTCTCCACAATCAATGTTTCAACTATTGCTATCAAGGGGCAGGCCCGTGTCCTAGCACAACACAAAAGTTGGTGGTGTGGAGGTGGTGCCTGAAAAATAGAAATACAGCTCAGGTGCAGAGTTGATTAGAAAATCGTGTGTGGGAGGGCGGGGGGGTCCCACAAAATATGTGTACCTTTTGTCGAAAAACCCTTTTGGCTGAAAATTTTTGGGGTTTCAGCTTTTCGACAAAGCCAGGTATGATGGAAAAGTTTTGACCTATTCCCATTTTTGTGGGATGAATGTTTGTTCCACAAACCTGCTTCGTGAGTGTAGGTGGTGGAGCTGAAAAGAGCCAGGAGGGTCAAGTAGGGCCTGATCCAGAACCCAGTGAAGTGACTTTCCAGTGCCTTCTATGGACTTTGGGTCAGGCCCTTCATCCATCTCTCTGCGCTAGCACAAGGCCTTCCTATTTAGGAGTGTATCATGGCCAGGGTCCACAACTGCTGCCCCCCAGAGGTGTGCACTGTCTGAAGGCACTAGGGCTCTAAGTGTTTTGTCTAGTCTGCTTTTGAGTCCATCTTCCCATTTCTCTGCTGTGTCTTCTTCATAGCTAGTAGTGTCCAGCTCCGCCACTACCTGGTACTGTATGAGGACCAAACATGAGGTTGACAGGTGATACCCATCATACTCTCTCATGCCATCAGCATCTTTCGGAGTCAATATAGAGGTACTCTCCTCATCAGCTGCATCAGGAATTGCAGACTGGAGTAAACTCCTGGTCCACCTATTCCAGTATCCCGTCTCTGATAGCTGCCTGTACCAGATGCTTCAGGGGAAGGTGTAAAAACCCTGGAGTGGGAAATGTGGGATAATCTTCCCCTCATGGAGGACTCATCCTGATTCCCGAATTAGTTTGAGCCTTGAAGCATGAGGTTTAATATCCCTTCCAAATTTTTGTTGTAATTAGTTATGACAACATTGGGTACCCTTGATACCCATATGAATGTCCAAGCCCTTTCTGAATCTTGTTAAGCTCTTGGCTTCCACAACTTCTTGTGGCAATGAGTTCCTAGGTTAATCATGACATGAAAAAGTATTTCCTTTGATTGGCTTTGAACTCCAGTTGAATTTCAATGGGATTTGGTGCCTAAAGCCCAGATCCTCAAAGGTGTTTAAGCACTTAACTCTAGTGGGAGTTAGGCACTTAAATATCTTTGAGTATCTGGGATGAATTGCCTTGGCCTCCTTTGAACATCACAGCATAAAGATCTTCCTTCCAGGCTGTGAGATGGAGGGAGACAGAGGGTCCTACGTGAAAGCAGCTATTTGAGCATCAAAGCAATTACTTGACTATTTTAACTGTTGGCACCTAAGCAAACAATATTGAAACTCAAAGGAAAACAATGACTATCTAGCAATAGTATATTACACTTTGCATGGCAGGCATGACATTTTTACATAAAAATACCAACAGAAACAGGTGGCAGGACAGAGAGAGACTCTAGTCCCATCAGTAATAAGGCTTTTATAATGTTCTGTTTAATTCTGAGGCCACTGAAAGATGATGGCCTTTTAGTAGAATTGGTGGGCATTTTTTGATGACAAACCAGAAGCTGAAAATTTCTACCCCAAAACTGTCAAATATCAGATGGGTAGCCATGTTAGTCTGGATCTGTAAAAGCGGCAAAGAGTTCTGTGGCACTTTATAGCCTAACAAACGTATTGGAGCATGACCTTTCGTGGGTGAATATCCACTTCATTGAATGCATGTCTTTGCCATTTTACCCCAAAACTGTCATTCTTCAATTTTAGGTTCAGTTATTGGTAAAAAAAATGGTTTTATTTTTTGAAAATCCAAAACAATTTGTAATTTAAAAAAATATATATATAAATGTTTTGGTTTTCTGTTTTTTTTCATAATAATAATAATTAAAAGAACCACATTGTGGATAATTTGAGGGGGAGGGGAATAAATTCATTTCCCATGAAAAATAATTGGCCTTTTGGATCAGCTGTACAGTTTAGCTTTTGGTGATAGGCGATCACACTCAGAGCCTTTGGCATCCCAGTGACTTATTTTAGATGTTTTTTCTTGATTTTTTTTTTGAGAAACACACAAAATGTGTACACTGTTTGTAGCCAATCAGCAATGGCCTATCCCAGCGGTTGTGGGTCGGGACCCTAAAGTCAGTCGCAAGCCCAGTTTAATGGGGTTGCCAGGGCTGGCTTAGATTTCTGGGGCCCTGGGCAGTGGGACTAAGCTTACAGGGGCTGCCTGGAGTTGAAGCCCTTGGGTTTTGGTCCCCCCCAGCCTAGGGCAATGGGGCTTTGGCTCTGCCCCCCCACCCCCCACCACCTTGGGTGGCAGGGCTCGGGTGAGCTCAGGCTTCGGGTTCCCCCCTCCTGGGGTCCTGTCGTAATTTTTGTTGTCAGAAGGGAGTCGTGGTGCAATGAAGTTTGAGAACCCCAGGCCTATCCTGTGATGTGATGTAGACCGAAGCCACCTACAAGGAAAAGTTATCCAATTCTGTAACTCGGGTTAACTGCATCAGAGTTGCTAACAACATCATCCTCTTGGTGTTTACCATTTGCATGCACCAATAGCTAGGTTCAAAAAGGATGCCAGGCAACTGCCAACTGGATTGTATGATTTTCAGAGGGAAGAGTTATGGAACTTGTTGCATAAAATATTAGACTGAAAAAGGTGAGAATGATTCATAATAGTGAAAGAAACTCCGAAAATTTGGAATGCAGATTGAAACAGAAATGAAGTCTATTTCACATATTGAAATGATACCACCACTTATTCACAGTGACATCTATGGTAAAAATACAGTAATTGGGAGTTTTCAAGCTCACTTTGGCTCATTGGAATCCAGAGCACACATTAAAAATCCATCATCTATTTTGCAAGGAGTAGAGATTTAATAAGCCAGGCATTTCAGTACGAGAACATCACATCTTCCATTCTGCTGGAGTTTCTTTCCATTAATTAATTTGAGTCTGCTTTTGTATAAAAATGCAGATGAATTGGTATTTCTTTGAGTGGGGTGTGGGTAGGTGAGTGTTTAATGATGTGAAATTCCTTTAGGTCTGATCATTTAGTACAATGAAAGAATGTAGGGGAAATGGGGGGGGGGTTCAAAGACCCACTAAACTCCAGTTATATGAATTAGCAATGTTAATTCAAAAATAGCCTGTAATTTTATGTATCTGAACAATACTTGATGGGGAAAACAAATTACCAATACTAGAGGAGCCTAGACTCTGACCATGGACATCAGTGGCCCTACTCACATGCTTAAAGTTCAGGGGACTGAGTCAGGACCCTGGTTGTAATAGGAATTTAGGGTGACCACTGGAGGCATTCGTGACGGGGCAAATGCAGAGACATATATGTGTCTTTACAGGACTTAAATGATATCCCTGGCCTACTGTTCCATCCACTCCATCTCGCGTACACATTAAGACAAATTGCACCATGATAGAGATGACCATTTCTTAGCTAGAGTAACCCAAGGCATGTGCTGACATTCTCAACAGCTGCCAGTCAAAGACAGATTCAGTGAAGAAAGCTGGGGAAATATTGATAGTAATGGGTTCCAAGCTTCCAGCTTTTTGCCCTACTGGAGAAGATGAGGTGAAGAGATTTGTACATCCGAGCTGTCCAACCAGGGAATAATTGGAGACACCTATTGATCATTGCTGAGAAAGTTTCCACCTGGAAGTCGATTATACTGATAAAGAGATCATTATTTACAGATTTCAGTGTCAATTCAGGTAACAGATGAGTAAACCAACAATTTCTAAGCTTTTGGAAAATCAAGTCGATGCTATATGTCCCCTTCACGCAAACAAGAATATATCCCATTAAAATTCATTGTAGCTCATTAAAATTCATTTATCACAGCACAATTTTAATCTGCTGTAGGCGGGATTTCAGTTTAGAAGCATGTTCTCTTATGACTTGTCTGATTATCATTCATTCTCAGAAGCAATATTCTTCTTCAGCTGCATTTTTCTTAGTCTGTGGGTAAAAATACAATGCCGTCTTGCTAATTTATCACAGTCCAGTAATGAGTCTCCGAGTTTTGAATATTAAAGCAGGGCCATCTAGGAGCTGTTCTGGTTTCCCACTGGAACTTTGGAAGAGGAAGCTGCCCCGAGAGATGAGCGAAACGTTGGCCGTCTTGTTCCTTTAAAATAACAAAACAAAAATACCAAGAGGACACATGAATAAGAGAGCCCACAGAGAGGAACAAAAGGAAACATTAAATTTTGAGGGTCGGGGGTGGGGAATTAAAAACAGAAACGTACGGTAAAACCTAATCTTGCAGTCTTGTCATCTTTGAAAGAGATTCACCAAAGATTCCACTTGCTATTAAGAACTGGAGAAAATTATGCCTACTCAAAGCACTGTAGAAGCTTTGGAACTCTCATGAACTTCTGAGTCTCAGGAGAAGCCAAACTAAACATGAGCTCTGAGAACATCCTCTTCAACATGCAAGCTCAATTTCTTAATTATTGGATCCATTTGGGCATAGAACGGCACTGTGGAATACCTCTTATTTAGAGAATTTAGTCATAAAGAGCTTTTGCAGTGTCAATTGGGTAGAACAGTTTCTGTGGCTAAGAAAAGGAATTCACTAATATTTCTGTGTATAAAAGCACTGGGTTTGGTTAATAGTCATTCCTGAGGTCATGTTGTTGCGCTGAGGAATGTGTGTTCATGAAAAAGGTCATGAATCCTGAAATTTTTGGTGAATTTAGTGTGAATGCTCATTTTTTCACACCAGAAGTTGACTATTCATTGTTCTCCTGCTTCAAATGGTTCAGTCATCCAACCAGGTACCAGAAACATTACCATGTGACTCAGGTGAGCCACCACACAACACAAACAACACACAGTGTGAAAATGTTTTGTGTAAACTCTTCAATGAATAACCACATAAAGAATGGTTTTTAAGGGGGCTTAGGCCTTTTCTACACATACAAGTTGTAGTGTTTTGAATCCGCCAGTATAATTAAAGTGGTACAACCTCCTAGCGGAGATGTCATTATGCTGTTATAAATGTGCTTATAGCAGTACAACTTATTCCCACACAGGAAGCAGAATAAAATATGCTGGTATGAGGCACCTTTGGAAGTGTATAACAGCATCCATGCCAGGGGTTGTACTGATTTTTTCATAATCATACTGGTACAAAACCTGTGTGTATGCCAAGCATAGGTCCATAAAGAACGGTTCAATGTAGATTGTAAGCTCTTCAAGGCAGGGAACATCTACTACTCTGTACAGCACCTTGCACAATGGGGCCCCACTCTTGGGTGGTCCTTAGGCACTGCCGTAATAAATGTGGTTATTAATAAGACTAATTGGTTATGCAACTATGGGTGAATTTCTTTCTTGTGGCAATGAGTTCTAAACATTGGCTATAGCTGGGTGAATGTGATGCAAGCTTCCACCAAACAGATCTAGCCCAACCTACAAAACTTCCGTTCTGTGTCCCTTTTTATACAGTCCTGCCAACCATGCAGTAGTTTTTTTATATATGAAACACCTCCAGGTTCATTTTGAAGTGAGGCTTCCACTTCTAGAGATGAAAGGCTAGGGCATTACCCAGCGTGCTATCTACATTCATTGTACAATTTTACGATTTCTTTTTGGATCAGAGATCTAATGCAAACCTGGGACTTGATTCTGATTTCACCAATCTACATGCACGTGCATGGAGAGGAGGCTCTCTCTTGGGATTAGGAAATGCAGATCAGTTCCTGCCTTTATTCCAGATTTCCTTTGTGACCTTGGGCAAATCACTCAATTCCTCGGTGCCTCAGCTGGGCTTCCATGTAATATCCTTTTCTCTCACCCATTGTCTGTCTTGTCTACTTAGACTGTAAGCTCTTGTATTGTACTATGTGTACGTGCAGCACCTCGCACAGGGAGGCTGTGATATTGGCTAGGGCCTCTGTGCACTGCAGTAAATGATCTTGAATGATAAGTAACCGACTTCAGGGAATTCGCTCCTGGTTTACACTGGTGTAAATGTAATCAGAATCAGATTCTCTGCTGCTTCTTCGGAGGGGAAGCCTGGCCTTGTTGTAAAGCTTGTTGTCTGAGTCCCTTAAGACGTGGGTTCAGTTCTTGCTCTCCCACAAGCTTCCTGTGTAACCTTAGACAAGTCACTTCATTTCTCTGTGCCTCAGTTCTGCATCTGTATAACAACAATTCCCTCCCTCACAGAGTGGTGCTGAGATAATAGCAAGGAGCGCAGACAGTAGCGTAGCTGGTGGGGTGCAGGGGAAGCAGCTGCTTCCCCTCAGCACATTTTCAAAAAAGCCCCACCTTAGGTGGGATTGCCCACGCTCCACTCTGAAGCTTGGCCTGCCCCGCTTCCCCCAGCGTGCTGCATACCCCACCCCTGCCGATCACCTGTGTCTTCCAGCAGGAGGGAGACAGCTGGTCCTGCAACAGGGAGGGGAGGGGAAGAACTGAGCTCCAGCAAGCTGAGCTCCTGCAGGCAGGCTTTGCTGGCTTCCCCTAGTGTGCTGCATAAACTCTGCCCCTCTCTGCCTCGCCAATTAGCTGTCTGTCTCCCTCCTGCTGAGAGACAGCTAATCAGTGAGGGGAGGGGGAAAGAACTGAGCTCCAGCAAGCTGGGCTCCTAGGGAGGAGGAGAAGCTGGGGCCTTGGGAAAGAAGGAGGTCGGTTGGGACATGCCCCTATAAGGGGCAAGGGCACCCTCCCACCAGTCAACTGTTTATGGGGACCAACGAGCCATCAGCTATTCTGTGGGGGCGGGGGCAGTAGAGTAGCTAGATAGGGGAGTGCAAGCGCTTGCTGTTTAGCTGGTTTTTGGCCACTAGCCAATCAGTGAGGGGAACTGCTCCTGGAGCAAGGGGCTGAGCAGCTGAGAGACTCCGCCTCCTTCTCCTACCTGCTTCTTGTGGCACTGTGGCAGGTGTGATTTCTCTGGCCCTGCAGCAGCAGCTCCTAACCTCTCACCCAACTAAAGGCAGCCAGTAGCAGCAGCTGATAAGTGTATTTCAAAGGGGGTCTTTCTTGTGGTGAGGGTGGCTTGGGGGCGGGGGACTGGAAACCCTCCAGGTCGCTGAGAGAGCCAGCACCTGGCTGCTGGTGGGATGGCCGTCTGCATGGTGGGGAGCAGGGGGCTCAGCTAGCGGCATCTCCAAAAACCTCCCCTGCCCCCGGGCAGCTGGACCAGGACAGGCATTGGTGGGGGGGAGAGGCGCATCTCCTGGTCTCCTGTGGGGTGTGGTGTCCCTGCTTGCCCTCCCTGCCCAGGAAGAGATGCCTGTCTCTCTGAGACAGTGGCCATGTAGTGTGCTTGGTTCCCCCTCCTTGGCATCTGAGTGACTGCCTCTTAGGGGGTGAGGGGTGGAACGGAAGAGGCAGTGGGGAAGGGATAAGGGGTAGGGTAGGAGACGAAAACTGAGACTATCAGGGGAAATCTTCATAGCAGCACAATCTCTGCCTTGGGGGTTCGGATGGAATTGTCTCCCAAGGGAAGGCTGGATCAAACTCTCTGCTGTTGTAATATGTTTAGTTTAGTCCATGTGCTCTGGCAGACACAAGTCCAGGCACCATGTTGGGGTGGCCAGGGAGAGGTAGCCTGATTTTTCCTCTCCTATCAGGAGAAACCTGAATTGTCTCCTAAGGGAAGGGCTTGTGATCATGTTGGGAGGAAGGAGAGGCATTGCTGAGTCCCAGAGCTGAGTAATTCTCTGGTGATGGTGGTCATTAAGTTACTCATTGTCATTCACTTGCTGCATACAATGGCTGGTGATGGTTGTTTAACATCCACCCAGCCATTTGGTCAATGCCTTGTTTCTTGGGAGTCGCCTTCTGTAACCTCTCTAATTTCATCCCACTCTCCTGTGAGTACAAATTCTGGTTCTAAGGACCTGGTGCCTGGATCCCATATTGCCTTGCACTGGGATTGGGAATTAGTGCCCTGACATGCAACTCCTCCTATTGTGGCAGTGTAGATCCTGCTGTTCATACAACTATTTGCAGCTGCCCTTGTGTTTAGCTGAACCTTTGGGCTTAGTTTAGTGGGGATGGACTCCGAGACTGAGAGCTAAACTGACACTACTATCCTGCTGTGTGGATCCCAGTGTGCTTGTACTGTGAATTTTTGGCATGCCCATGTGGCCATATTTATCTCATTGTCCTGATAGTGCTACTTCCTTGGTGTGATGATGACGTTATGCTAAGATGAATAGTGAAAATAGTGTCCTGGTGTGATGGTGGTCACTCTGTGCTGTTCATGTGAATCTTGCATTTTTGTATGCTGGGTTGGTGTAGCCCTGTTGTTTCCAGGAAATTAGAGCCACAAGGTGGGTGAGGTAATGGCCTTTATTGGAGCAACTTTTGTTGGTGAGAGAGAGAGAGACAAGCTTTGGAGCTTTCATGGAGTTCTGTCTTCTTCCTGAAGAAGAGTTCTGTGAAAGCTCAAAAGCTTGTCTGTCTCACTAACAGAAGCTGGTCCAATAAAATATATTACCTCACCCACCTTGATATATATTACTCTTCCTGCCCCCCCATATTACCTCACCCAGCTTTCCAGGAGTGAGTTTTCATGATGACATGGGAAGTTCTCTGACTGGTCCTGACTTCTCTGTGTCAGCCCCTCTAGCTTGCATTGCAGCCCAGTATCTGGGGGCTGGGTACCTGCAGCGCTGGGACTCTGTGAAATCAGGGACTCACAGACCCAGCTGGGAGGGGAAGGGCACTCCTCCTCAGCCTCTCTCTCTTGCTGCCTCCTTTTCCCGAGTGCCTCATGATGCACAGAGCCAGCGTGGCTAGGTGCTGCATTGGGGAGTCTCCCAGTGCAGCCCTCCACCTCCTCTCCCCCATGCGAACCCCCAACAGATCCCGTCCACCTCTGTCCGATTGTCTCTCTTGTGCAGGGGACTGTGCCCACCCCCCGGTCCTGTGTGCTGCCTGCTTCCAGGGGCCACAGTTTGCAGAGCAGCCCCCTCAGGAGAGATGAGAGGGGCTGTCCCACCGGGTGCCTGCGCAGCCCCCCAGAGCACTGCTTTGTCCCGTTATATCTGAATTCATGTTATATCGGGTCACGTTATATCAAGGTTGAGGTGTAATTTGATATGTCAGGTGGCACCTTTTTTTAATGTGTTCGCTCCCCCTGATGTTAGAACCTGGCTATGCCGTTGAGCCCAGACACTATGCCCATGAAGGCAGCAAGGAGAGAACTTGGAGAAACATTTCTGGCAAATTTTTTATTTGCCAAAAAATGCAATTGGTGTGGGGGGAGGGTGGCAGGAGGTGTCTCTAAAACTGCTTGCGAATTTGGGTCAACTTTTGCCTAATAATTTCCTCCAAAAATACCCAGAAAACATTTTTTTCTCAAAAGAGCATTTTGTTTAGACTTTTTTTCATTTCACAATGGCATTTTGTTTTCACATTTGGCCAGTTTAAACAAAAAAGATGAAAACCACCTAAAAACAGTCCCATTGAAACGCCACAGTAAAAATAAGCATCACCATCATCATAGTTTCAAATCACCTCAAATGGTGTTTCAAAACTCTTTCTTTTTTAGAGTTTTTCATATGATGAAAATTTTGAGGGAAACTGATTTTGTTTCAAATTGAACTGGATTTTGGGGGAGGATTTTTTGGCTTGGCCCCTGAACCAAAACATCCATTATTCACTTAGCTCTGAACACGAATGCCTGCATTGGAGCTGGATTTCAGAACCTGTCCTGTTATGATCAGGGTCTGAGTTTGAAGCTAGCTGGAAATGGAGCTTAGGCCGTGCACAGGTCCATGCCTCTGAAAGGCATTCTCCTCTTTTTTCAATGCAAAACAGTCTGCACACACGTCATGGTACTTCATCGGATAGACATCAGG
Source organism: Gopherus flavomarginatus (assembly GCF_025201925.1). Classification (NCBI taxonomy): domain Eukaryota; kingdom Metazoa; phylum Chordata; order Testudines; family Testudinidae; genus Gopherus; species Gopherus flavomarginatus. Next base: position 126,785,953 of record NC_066619.1, read on the forward strand.
GCCAAAGTAACAGGAAAAGCTCCGATAATTTTTCATAGATAACTGTCACCTTGTGTAATTCTTCCTGGCATAGGAGCAAAGGCCTCACCCACCAGTGGGAATGGAAACCCATGTGCCTTATAAACTGTTCCTCTGGAGCTGGACAGAATCCTCACAGGAGCAGGCACGGGCATTTTGAGGTAGAATGAGTAGCTCATCTCTTCAGGCTCATCTCTCTCCCATCTTTCACCAGATGCTACACGAGAATGAAAGGCGCTTTGGACTCTATCCAAGGGGATGCAAATCAAGCCAGTTTGTGGTTTCTTGATGAGTTTTTGTTTGAGTGTCAGCTACGTCCCATTGTTTTGTGAATATCCACAACATCAGCCAGAGCAGATAGAAGTGAGGGCAAAACAGCAATAATAATAATAATAAGGATGCCTTTAGCATGTATTACATATAACACTTGCCTGATCCTCCTCTCGCTGTAGGTCAGGAGTATCTACACGGCAGCACAATGCAGTTATGACACTGTAAAAACTGATGCGAGATGCAAATCAAGTGCCATGTGTTAGAAATGCAGTACAATCATTAACTAATTGAGGATTGAGTCCTCCTGACAGTGGAATAGTGTTTTCTCAGGTGACAAAGATTTGCAGGACTGGGCCCTCTGTGAGTGAGGGTTTATTACCCCCATTATAGAGATGGGGAAACTGAGGCAGGGAGATGAAGTGATTTCCCCAAGGCCACCCAGATTTATTGTTATGTGTATTATGGTAGCGACTGGAGGCCAGCGCCCCGTTGTCCTAAGTGCCATACAAACATATAACAAAGAGAGAGTCTCTAGCTGAAGAGCAAAGATTAGAACTTAGAAATGCCTAAGATCCAACTTTCCACTTATTCCTTTAGGTCATGCTACTTCCAACAGCCCCCTCTGTCGCGTTCTTTTTTCATGCCATAGAAACTTTTGCTAAGAATATGCCTCTCAGAAGGGCAAAATGAAACTGGAAGATGTCAATGCAACATCAAGTATTATTAAGGATACAATTCTGTCATGGAGGTCATGGATTCTGTGACTTTCCAGAACCTCCATGATTTTTTCTGGGGCAGGGCTGGAGTAGCTGTCAGCCCTGAAGCTGCCAGAGCAGCAGCTGCCAGAACAGGTGACCGGTGACCAGCCCCAGGGCTGCCAAACAGCTGACTGGCAGCCAGCCCTGGGCCAGCGGAGCAGTGGCTGGGGTTGGGTTACCCTCCTGGGGCTGGTGCTGCAGCAGTCAGTCCCTTCCGCAGGAGCAGCATCAGGGCTGGAGCAACTGCAGGCCCCTGGCAGAGCTTGGTCTGTCTTCCCCCCTCAGGGTATTTTCAGTCAAAGTCAGGGACAGGTCGTGCGCTAGGGTGAATTGTTGTTTATTGCCCGTGACCAGTCCCTGATTTTTACTAAAAATACCTGTAAGAGAATCTTAACCTTAAATATTATTGACTGCATTTTCAAAGGGGCTTCAATCCAATATCTAAACTTGCCTACACAAAATATTTGCACTTCAGCTTGGGATTTCTGTGGACAAATTAGGTAGTTGACCATCTAATTCTTATTTGCTCCCACAAATGCTGTTTGTTTGGGCAAATTCATTCTTGTTCCATACATAAATGACTGTGCCTGGAAAACAGGGGGCACAGATTTAGAGGCTGCTTTTAAAAATCAGTCTGTTGAATTACAGGATTATAGTGAAGGGTGAACTAGTGAGTCGGCAAGGATGTTACCTCTTGGTCCAAAGTGCTGCAGGTAGCAGTGATTGCAGTAGGGTTTGTCATCATACTGTGAAAGAAGAACAGCAAGAGGTTTAGTGACAACTAAGGCTAGTTCTAGGGACTAGGTTTTTCCTACACACAGTAAACCCCTGAAGCACCACTTGTGATAATATCTTGTACACTGTTTCAGAGTCTTCCTTCCAGTTTGTCTCTGCATATTCACAGTGTAAGGGTGGGTTTATAAATCCCAGTGTGGTTTGGCACTTCCGCGCTAAGAAACCATCTTTCATTCCTTGTTTAACTTCATATCACAGATCTTGTCAGGCTCCCCCATTGGCCGCCCTCTTGCTTAAAACATACTGGGCCAGACCAAAAGATCATCTAGCCCAGTATCCTGTCTTCTGACAATGATCAATGCCAGGTGCCCCAGAGGGAATGAACAGAACAGTCAATCATCAAGTGATCCATCCCGTCACCCATTTCCAGTGGCTGCCAAACAGCTTGCTGTGAGGACTCCAGCTGCTGGAGCCCTGGATGTTTTAAGCTTCCCTGGGCCTCAGCAGGCTGCAGTATTGGTTCCTCTCTTGCTCTTTCTTGCAAATTTCTTGGGTGCTAACTCTCAGTCTCTTAAGTTGTCATGGAAATGGAGCCCCTCAGCCCAACTGCCTTAGGCCCCAAGGTCCAGCACTGACCCCTAAAGTACCCCAGTAGATTAAATCCCCCTCTCCCAGAACTCCACCCAAAGGTCTGAGCCTGCTGCGTTACAGTTCAACTCCCTCAGGAGGCATGTGGTAGGCGTTGCACACAGACACTATGCACAGAATTCCAACACATTATTGCTCTTTGTTTAATCACATAAACCCACAGACTCATATAAATATAATAAACTCTACACACATTTCCCTTCTCCGGCTTATCCTTCCTTTGGGAGTTCTGGGGGACTGCCTGTGTTCTGGTAGGTAGGCAGGCAGCATTCCCCATTCCCCCCGCCTATCTCATCTGGGGCCTGCTGCAGCTTCTCTCATCTTTAGTTCATGACAAATGACCAAAGAGAAAGCAAATAGAACAGATTATGCCTTTTATACTCTCCTTTGTCTCCTCTGTCAGGTGACTCCCTGGTCAGCCTCAACAGGTGACCCTAGAGTCCTGGGAGCCAGACGGTTGTTTAGAGCTATTCCATTTCAATGGTTGAGCACTCAAGTCAACAACCCTCTCTTGTTATCCCTTGGCCATCAGCCTTTGGAATTCAGTCCAACATGGAGGTAACAGGACCACTAAGAAGGTAAAGAGCCCCACATCCAAAATAGAGTCTGCAGCCTCATAAAGAGAGTTCATGCAGGGAGTTCATAATCCCACACAGAATTCATAAACCGTACAGACAGATTCCCCCACCCGTCACACATCCATATTTGAGATCTGCTGGGATATTCGAGCTTAGAACTCCCATGTTTAAATGTAGGGGAGAGAATGATGGCAGGAAGTTTCCATTTAAGGACTCTCAGCTCTGGAATTCACTTTGCTCTTTGGTGTTGTCAGATGTTGGATGCGTGTGCATGTGTGTTCTCTCTATACTACACCAGCTCTGTGCAGATCGCTGATACGGCAGACCTCGATCATACCACCTAAGAGAGCCACAGACCCGTTTCAGTAGCGAAGGCGCCCAGCCAGCACGGTCCTAGCTCCCCAGATCAATGTCTACATTACACTAGCACATGTGTGCCCATGACAATGGACCACCTCAGTAGGGTGACCGGACAGCAAATATGAAAAATCGGGATGGGGGTAGGAGCTAATAGGAGCCTATATAAGAAAAAGACCCAAAAATCAGGACTGTCCCTATAAAATCGGGACATCTGGTCACCCTACACCTCAGCCAATGGCAGGACTTTCCACTGCCCTGCTAGGCTGACCAGAGACACTCCTTCTGGGACCTTTCTTTATACACCAGTACAAACAAGTTACGTATTGCCCCTCTGAAGTGATTAGTTACTGCCCCCTGACATGATTTGTTACCACCCATTACCTTGTGCATATTGGTTTGAGCAAAACATCTCTATCCATCACACTGTCATCCTGATCTTATCACTAAGAGGAGGGTCAATATATCCTTGTATCATCTTTGGGGAGAGTGTTGGTAACATACTTGGTATTGGGGTGTGCTGGTAGCACCCTTCTGGAATGTGTTTACGTGAGTGTCCTGTGCCCAGCACTTCTCAGGAATGTGTGTTTTTGCAATACCAGCCTTGTTCTTGCCAGGTTCTGTGAGCCTGCTCACAGCCTGTCTCTTGCTAACTTTGCTTTATATTAGCAAGGCTTGACCACTACTTTAGTTCAGGCCTCATGCCGGGCCTCTGATACAAGGCCTCATGTCTCAGGTTCTCTTTCTGCTACACTTGGATCAGAGACCTTCCAATCATGCTTCAAGAATCAGATGTTTATCTGGGCCTTCAGAGAGGAGGCAGATTGAGCGGGAAAGGCATGATTATTTGTATTTGTGGAAGGGTTTTGATTTGGGCATCTATTGGAGTTCTTTATGACTGTATTGGAATGTAATAGTAAAGTATACTTAGAGACTGTGACAGATGCTTGTGGCATGGGGGCAAGGGGCACTACCTGATCACTAACAAACAAATTGCAGTTTATTTTTTTGTCCCTTTCCACAGGTGTTCAGGGAAGGATAAGGAGGCAGGGCTCAGGACTGCAGGCCACTCAGGTATTCCTGTGACATGGTGGGAGGATTCATGTAGTGGGAATGGTCTCACAGGAAACACCCTATTTAGGCAGGACAGAGTGGGCAGCAAATACCATTACCTGCTCTAGAGCTACCGTCAGTTCAAAGCACAGGACCTAGGGCGCTTACGGATTAGTGTTCTCACTGATGAGACGCAAGGTGGGAGACCAGTGGGAGTTTGTTACAGACATTGAGAGCAGGATAAGCCTCGCTTTAAACATCCATTTGCAATGCACAGAAAGAATAAACATGTTGTCATTGGGGAGTTCAGTAGAGGGGACATATGCAGGAAGTTTGAAGCTGCCGCTATTTAAACGTCCTTCTGAAAACTATAGATGATGATAATTTTCTAACACTAAGTGTATTATATCCAACTAGGAGTATTTCTATATTAGACCTTATTCTGACAGATAAAGAAGAATTGATCATTGAGCTAACAATTAGCAGTTGCCTAAGAGCAAGTACTCATGACCTAATTACATTTGTTATGTTCAAAGAGGATATAGTCCTGATCATTAATATATATATTTGGCATTTTAAAAGGGCCATTTTTCTGATGCTGGAAACAATTACAATCAAAATTGGTCAGAAGAAAAAAAAATTAATTGGATGATAACTGGAAAGCTTTACTAAATATCTAAATAAAACACAATCCTACAACCCTGAAAGAAGTCTTATTCTCATAAAATACCATCCTGGTTAAGAAAGGAAGTGAAATCAGCTATAAAAAATAAAGTACAATATATAACAAATTGAGAAAGAGGGAAGTTGATTGTAATGACTATACATTAGCAGTTATGAAATTCAAACAATTGATAACAGAAGCTAAAGGTATCAATGAAAAAGCTATGGGCATAAATCAAGAACAAAGGAATTCCTAGAAATAACAGAGGTTCTTTACTAGACAGATATAATAATAATTCTGCAGAAAAAGCAGAAGGGTTGAATAATTGTTGTTGTGCATTTGGAAAGAAGCTATATGATGTAGCCACATATTAGAGGGATAATGAAATACTTTTTATTCCAACAATAACTAGACAAATTGTTATAAAGTAACTCCTAACGTTAAACATTTTTAAATCTGCAGGATCAGATAACTGGCACCCATGAGATTTAAAAGAATTAGCTGGCAAACTTTCTGAAATATTGATGCTGCTTTTTAAAATATCTGGGAATACTAGGGGAAAATTAATGTTGTGCCAGTATTTTAAAAGGATCAACAGGATGACCTACGTCACTATAGGCCAGTTAGCTTGACATCAATCCTGGACAAAATCATGGAATATGGAGTCATGGACAAACTGAGACTGGAAATAAGCCATGATTTTTAACAGTGAGAGTACTTAGCCATTGTTACAATTTACCAACATTTTTATCTGTGATCTGGAAAACATAAAATCAGTGATAAAGTTTGCAGATTACATCAAAATTGGGGGAATGGTAAATAACGAAGAGGACAGGTCTCTGATACAGAGCAACTTGAATTGCCTGGTAAGCTGGGTGCAAGCAAACAATATGCCTTTTAATATGGCTAAATGTAAATGTATATACCTAGGAAAAAAGAGTGCAGACCATACTTACGTGACCATGGACTCTATCCTGGGAGCAAGTGACTCTGAAAAGATTTGGTGGACAAGCAGCTGAATATGAGTTCCCAGTGCAACCCTGTGACTGTAAGGGCTAATATGATTCTTGGATGTATAAACAAGGGATTCTCAAGTAGGAGATTTTACCTCTTGTATTTGGCACTAGTGCAATCTCTGCTGGAATATTGTGTCCAGTTCTGGACCTCTGACGACCAGAAACTCGGAGTGGAAGACAGGGGTGGATCACTCCATAATTGCCCTGTTCTTTACACTCCCCCTGAAGCTTAGATACAGGCCACCATGGGAGATATGATACTTGGCAAGACGGACCATGATCTGACCTAGTATGGCGGCTCTTATGCTCCAGCATGATCCAATGGTTGGAAGCTGAAGCTAGAGAAATTCGGACAGGAAATAAGGTGTACATTTTTAACAGTCAGGGAGGGTAATTAACCATTGGAACAATTTACCAAGGATTATGATGGCTTCTCCATCACTGGAAATTTTTAAACCAAGATGGGATGTTTTTCGAACAGGTCTGATCTAGGAATTATTTTGGGTGAGTTTTGTGGTATGTATTATACAGAGGATCACAGTGGTCCCTTCTGGCTTTGAAATCTGTGAATCTATGAAAAAAGATGTTGACAAATTGGAAAGGGTTTGGAGACGAATTACAAGAATGAGTCGTTGTCTGGAAAACCTGCCTTACAATGAGTAACTGAAGAAGTTCAGTCTATTCAATGTGTCCTAGACAAGTTTAAGAGATTGCTTGATGATGATCTACAAATACTTAAATGGGAAAGACATTTCTAACTGCAGATAACTCTTTAATCTAGAGGATAAAGATAGCGTAATGTCTGGAAACAAAGCTAGAAATAAGGTGCACATTTTTAACAGTGAGTAGATTAAGCATTGAAACAGCTCTCCTAAGGATGTAGTGGATTCTCTATCACTCAAAGTCAGTAAATCAAAATTGGATGTCTTTTTCTGAAACATATGATGATATGCAACCTGCAGTCTTGAGCTTCATGCAGGCATCCCAGGCCTGTGCCATGTAGGAGATCAGACTTGATTATCATTAACGGACCCTTTTGGCCTTAAAAGGTATGAATCTTAGAAAGATTGCTATTTCCCCTACTCTGTCTGCCTGCCGAATCTCTCCACCTGCTTACAGAGACAGTTAACGCAATGTAAATATGTAATTATCTGTATCTCATAGCTTTCATTCAATTTTTCCATGTCATCACATGAAGGTAAGTTTCACTCTATCCACCAAGGAATTGTAATCACCTTTGCAATGAGATGTGACAAATGTCTCATGAAAAACAGCAACACACACAAGTGGTACCAATCCTGGTTTTGAATCTCATCGGAAAGACAGCACCTCCATTGAGCAAGGGTTCAGCACTCATTCAGAGCCAAGCGTGCTACCTGCACTACCACAGATAGCATTTCCCACAACACCTAGCTGCCCCATCCAAGGTCTGAGCTGGCCCAGTGCTACTTAGCTGTCAGAGGTGATGGATTTACAGCATCAGGTTGTATAGCCTCAAATATTTCTTCACTGGTTGAGCAGTAAATAACAGGCCAGTGGAGGCAGTTTAGACATAATGGGGAAGAAGCCGTGATTTGCACTCTTGTGTTGGAAACCTGGATTGGGAGCAGGCACCACTCAGAGTAGGGGAGACAAAGACTCACACAAATTACATTTTAACAGGTAGGAGGGATCTATTATAATTCACTTAAAAATATACTGTCAGGTTTAAAATCATTGTTAAAGAAAACCCAAAGGCTGTACATGTGTTACCAGTGTTTCTTTATATTATTCAAATGGAAAGAATGTTTTCACCACTAGCGCCAGCTTCCTCCTAGTCCCGGGGTGCTCAACTCCTGTGCCACCCCAGGCCCTGCCCCTACTCCACCCCTTCCCCCAGTCCCCACCTCTGACCTGCCTCTTCCTGCCCAGTTCTGCCCTCTCTCCCAAGTGTGTCCCATCCCCGCTCCTCTCCCTTCCCTCCAGCACCTCCTGCACAGCAAGGAACAGCTGATCCCAGTGGCTGGGAGGTGCTGCAATGGAGGGGGAAGAGTTGATCAGCAGGGCCACCGACAGGCAGGAGGCATTGCGGGGGCGGAGAGAGGGAGGAGCTGGCTGCCAGTGGGTACTAAGCACCCACTAAATTTTTCAGTGGGTGCTCCAGGACTTATGGTTTTCACCATGAATCTCTTTATTTATATTTCTGTATAATCTGTGAAACTAGACTCTAGAGAGAGACAAGGTCGGTGAGGAAATATCTTTTATTCGACGGCAAGCTTTAGAGCTCCACAGAGAGCTCTTCTTCAGGTCTGGGAAAGGTATCCAGAGTATCACAGCTAAATACAAGGGGGAACAGATCGTTAAGCATAAGGAGTTAACACATATTGCAAGAAACAATTCTAAACGAAGTGGGTAATTGCTGCAGTCATAGGACAATATGCCAACCTCTTCATGCACCACCTAGAGGAAGAATTTCTAGAAAAATGCTGCATGAAATCAATGATATACCTGAGATACATCAACGATTATTTTCGCTGTCTCCACCGATGACCAAAACTCCCCTCCTAGAATGCCCCCAACAACTTCAACAACCACTAGCCAGACATCAGACTCTCTCTAGAACACTCCCACGCCTGTGTCCTGTTCCTGAAAAACACCATCAGCTTCAACAAGGTCCTAGAGCTCGATATAAGGAAACCATGAATCACCACACTTACCTCCACAGATTCAGCATCCACCCCAAACACACCAAGAAATTTGGTTATGTATAGCCAGGCCCTCAGATACCACAGGATATGCTCTGAGGAGAATATTCAGGATGCACACCTTAACACACTTAAAACCGCTTTCACCAAATAAGGACTCTTCACCAGAGAAGTAGATTGCATCATGGAATGAGCCACCCTAATTCCCTGAGAGAATCTGCTTCAATACAGAACAAAAAACAACACCGCACTGACCCCACGCCCCTAGTTGTCATCTGCTAACCCACACTCAGACCCATGCATGGTATCATCAAACCATTACAACCCATACTTGATGGGGACCACATCCTGAAAGAAATCTTTCCTGTCTTCCATCTTCTGGCCTTCCAACCCCCGGCCCCCAAACTTGCCAAGCTCCTTGTCAGAAGCAAACTCCGCAAAGACCAGGATACACCAACTGGAAGTGGCACCAGACCGTGCCAGAACAACAGATTCAAAACCTAAAGCCATATCTCTACTGCTATGATGATCAGTAACCCCTACAACACACCCTTCAAGAATCATGAGTCCTACACATGCCTATCACAAACATGGTGTCCCTCATCCAGTGCATGAAATGCCCCAACAACAATTATGTGGATGAAATCAGACGATCACTACGCTTTCGAATGAACTTGCATAATAAAATTGTAAAAGACAAAAACATCCAATCACCTATGGATGAACACTTTTCACAAAGTAATCACTTTATATCTGACTTCTCAGTCCGTGTCCTCAAAGGAAACCTGCACAACACCTTTAAATGATGAGCCTGGGACTTAGAATCATAGAAGATTAGGGTTGGAAGGGACCTCAGGAGGTCATCTAGTCCAACACCCTGCTCAAAGCAGAACCAACCCACAGACAGATTTTTGCTCTGATCCCTAAATGGCCCCCTCAAGGATTGAACTCACAACCCTGGATTTAGCAGGCCAATGCTGACTTACTACAGTATAACTAAGTCATTCAGCGGTGTGAAAAATCCCACACTCTAGAGTAGCATAGTTATGACCCTAACCCTGCTCCCCTATGTAGACAGGGCTGTGTCGGCAGGAGAACTTCTCCCACCGACATAGCTACCGCCTCTCACGGATGTGGTGTTATTAAGCTGACAGGAGAGCTCTCTCCCATCAGCTTAGAGAGTCTTCATCAGATGCACTACAGGGATTCAACTGCATTGGTGCAGCTGTGCCTATGTGCATTTCTAGTGTAGACCTGCCCTAACTCTCCTTTGTCCTATGACTGCAGATGTGTTAATTTCCTACTTGATTTTGAATGGTTTCTTGCAACATGTGTTAATTCCTTATGCGTAACAAATTGTTCCACCTTTTATTGAGCTGTGACACTCTGATTACTCTACCCACACCTGAAGAAAAGCTCTGTAGAGCTCAAAAGCTTGTCTCTTTCACTGACAGAAGTTGTTCCAGTAAAAGATATTACCTCACCCACCTTGTCTCTTTCATATCCTGGGACCAACATAACTATAACAACACTGCAAACTGGATCCTAGTCAGTTTCTCTTGGCTTATTGCACTTCTCTTATGTGCATGATGCTTCAATGTTTGGGTTCCAAACAGTACATGGGGAATTTTAAAATGCAAACAAAAACAGTGTTGCATTGAGTGGTTGTTTTTTTTTTTTTAAATATTTAATGAGAACAGTTAGACATTTTTTATAATTTTCCATCAGAATCTGTTAGGCCTAAACCTTCTGCTAATAGATTATTTCAGTATCTGAATTAGACGTATGGGGTTAGCCCATGCTAACTACTCCACTCCGTAGGAGAGACACTTCTCATTTCCTTTTAATTTTTTTTCAGTTTGCTTCCATCTCCCAAAAACTGCACTGAGTCCAAAGCATTTCAATGGGGGCTAAAAGCATGTCATTATTCCTCCCCCAAATGTTCCTGCTAATGGTATTTAAGTGCTGGCACCGATGTGGGTGTACTCAGACAGAGCAAAATATAGAGCTGCTACAGGCGAGTTTGGGATGAAAGCAGACAAACTGACTGAAGGGCTGGGAAGGGGAATGGTAGAGAGAGAGCTCGGCAAGAGGTTTGTTGTTATGGCCTGTCTTTAAAAAAAAAAACGCAAGCAAAGTTTTTCATTTCAAATAAAGTATCATGAGCATTGCTTTGTACTATAGATCTCTCTTTAGCTTCTCATTTCAGCTCAATATTAGCTGATAGCAGTGGACAGATCTGATCATAGTGCGGGTAGCTGCCATCCCAACTTCTGGCAAGCCAGCCTACTGCTAACTTTCCTTTTTCAATGTGGCTCTCTACTTCAGGAGAGGGGAAAAAACTCTCAAATCCCAGAGGAATTAAAATTGTTGGGACCTGATCTAAAGTGATAGAAGTAGATGGAAAGATTGTGTGTCTCAGCAGCCTGTGGAAATGGAACCCAGAGCAGAGAGGGCAAGTCCTGCTTAAAATGGGATCAGGAATAATGTGTGTGCTCAATTCAAACAAGCGGTGTCTAGAGCTTTGGGAGCAATGGCGTCTGGATGTGGTTCAAAAGCAGGCAGGCCATTCTGCATGCAGTTCAAAAGCAGGCTGGCCATCTGGAAGCAACTGCAGCTGGAGCTGGTTGGAGACTGCACCTGGGAATGAGTTAGAGTTGGATGGAGCTTGTAAATAATGGACCTTCTCATTGGGCTGACATGATCCATTTTCTCATTATGTGCTTCTTATCCAGTTAAAGTCCCTGGGCCAGATCCTCAGCTGGTACAAACTTTCATAGCTCTATTGAAGTCAGTGGTGCTAAGGATCTGATTCTAGTCCCTTGTGGTTCTCTGAACTGGCATAATCGGCTTGTTGGATTTGAGGAGACATTATTTTTGTTCTGTGTGTGTACAGCGCCTTGCACATTGGGGTCCCAATCCATGTCTGGGGCCTAGATGCTACCGCAGCAGAGATAATTAATAATAGTATAATGTTGTGGGTTGGATCATACCTCATTTAACCTGCTGGGTGTGGCTGCTACCCCTCATTTAAGATATTTGTAAGAGACACTAAAGCAGCTCCAGCCTAAAACAAAGGCATATGCTAGTCTACCCAGGAATTAGAACTATGTGGGCTGAGGGCTTTGCTGAGCATTGTTTGTGGGTGAGGATGTGTGCGGGAGGGGAGAAGTAGAAGAGAGAAAGACAGCACCGCAGAAGGAGCAAGAAGACAGCAAGAAAAGGCTGCTAATGTGGTTCTGAGAGAAAGCTTTTTAGGCAGAGTGCTGGCTGGAAAGAGAGGCTTGGAACAGCAAGCAAGGAAACTGTCTCCTGCTATTTAATTCCTGCTGTATTCAGGCAAACAGGTCTTTATGTATAATCTTTGTAAAGAAACATGATTGCATCAAAGGCAATACCTGGCTCTATCACCAGTTTGTCCCCCTAACTGGAACAACCCATGACACCCCGTATTTAGCTAATGGCTCAGGTCAAAGGGAATAACAGGAACAAAACCCAGATGGGGGGGGTTAGTTTTAAACATCACTACCTAGTATTTCCCTTCAGTTCCTGAAATTAAAATGAGTGGGTGGATTTTCTTCTGTTCACCACATACTGACACCTAGCAAATATGGAGAAAGGAAATGACCGGTGGGTCAGGAAACTTCCTTAGCAAACAAATCCCAAGAGTCTGGGGGGTCTTTATGACCAGCCAGTGCTGCTGAGATTTCCCACCATTAGGAGCATTAGGTCTTGTCATGAGCTCAAAGGATACTGTACAATATTACTGCCTGGCATTTTCCATTCTTCCTGCACTGTGCGTGGGGCTTTGGGGGCACTCAAGGAGTATGTCACCGACGGGACATTTTGAATCTCGCTCATTATCTATTGCTGAAAAACACTTCTAATGCTCCCCGCACACACACATACATATGTGAACTCCAAGAATTGCCTTTCCCCAGCGCTGCAATTAACTCGTGATATATAGCACCATTGCCACTAATGTTGCACTGCAGCCTGGTCTGAATAAACTCAACTTCTGCTTTTAAGCAAATTCCTACAGTGTTAGAGGGGGCATAAGGAGTGCTGGTTATGTGATGAAATCAACTGAGCCAGAGGCCAACGTTTGCCAGGAAATAGTGGCTGTCAGGACAAGCAGTCACTTTAAATCAATCTGCTAGTAAAAGGAACTTCCCACAGACACAGTGGGGATGGGATGCACATATTCAGGGAAGCAGCTTTGCTTCCAGAATAGGTGGGTGTCTGTTATTTCTGGTCTAATCCACCAGGCCTGATGGCTGTGGGGCTAGCGAGTTAAACAGTCAGTCTCTTCCGCTGGAGACCTGGATTCAAAGCCGATTGACAGCAGATCCATGAGTCAGAGCTTTCAGAAATGAAAAGGAACCTTCACAGATTGCCTAATTAAAACCCCTGCTTCCAGGTTCGAGATGTCTAGTGATTGTGCCATAGCAAGCTACCTTATTCGACACTTCGTGTCACTGGCTGACTGACCTTAACATCAGTTACTTCTGCTACCTCCCTTTATCCTTTTAACTTCAGCACCTTGCTCCTTAGTTTAGCTCCAGTGTCCCCTATGACAAAGTTCCTCCTCTACCTTGGTGGGTCCTGTGCTTATTGGCAGATTTGCTCACCTCAGTGATCTTCCCCTCTGATGTAACCCACAGTCTGGGTCAACCCCTCCTGTGTCTGATCAGGAGTTGGGAGGTTTGGGGGGAACCCGGGCCCGCCCTCTACTCCGGGTTCCAGCCCAGGGCCCTGTGGATTGCAGCTGTCTAGAGTGCCTCCTGTAACAGCTGCATGACAGCTACACCTCCCTGGGCTACTTCCCCATGGCCTCCTCCAAACACCTTCTTTATCCTCACCACAGGATCTTCCTCCTGGTGTCTGGTAACGCTTGTACTCCTTAGTCCTCTAGCAGCACACCCTCCCTCTCTCACTCTCAGCTCCTCGCGCCTCTTGCTCCCAGCTCCTCACACGCACACTGCAAACTGAACTGAGCTCCTCTTTAAACCCAGGTGTCCTGATTAGCCTGCCTTGATTGGCTGCAGGTGTTCTAATCAGCCTGTCTGCCTTAATTGGTTCTAGCAGGTTCCTGATTATTCTCGTGCAGCTCCTGCTCTGGTCACTCAGAGAACAGAAAACTACTCTTCCAGTGACCAGCATATTTGCCCTCTACCAGACTCCTGTACCCCACTGGTCTGGGTCTGTCACACCCCTAAGAATAGTTTCTTCTGTATTGATCCACTTTTAGGAGTGTGCCAGTACCTTGCTGCCTTTTCAGGTAGTTTTTAGGTTAAACAAACTAGTTCCTTCCATCTCTCCTAGTAGATACTCAAGACTCATTTTGCTTGCTCTTCTTTGAACCGCCTCTTTTTTGATTTTTTTTTAAACCATGGCAAATACCAACATTTTGACACTTCATTTCCTGTGAAACAAATTTTTTTTGGTGGGGGATGGGGAAACTTGTTTGGGGTCAATCAAAACATTTTGTTTCAAGAAAATCTAATCCCCAAGGGGTCCAGGACCATGGCCCGAGGCTCCTAGGCTGATTTCGACATTTTAAAACGTGTATAATATACAAGTGCCAGAGCAGCTGAGTGGGGAGTAGGTCTGGGCTCAGTCCACCTGGTGCAGACCCACAGCCAATTGTTACTGTCTTCGAGAAGGCGGAAATCAGGCTGGGGATCGTCCCTCATTAGGCTGTTTGGAGTGGGAGGGGTGATGCATATATCACCTTAGGCACAAGAAGTTCACATGAGACAGACACAAAACAGGCTCCCACCAGCTTCCCACTTCTGCCTAGTCAGCAAGCAGAATTTGGCTCTGATCGCGTGTTAAGGGGTATGCGCTGGCTTTGCTGCCCAGGTTACTGTGTGTTAGAGACAACATCGTCCTAGTGCCTTGCCCTTACCGCAGCCCTCTGGGGAAGAATCTGAAAGATCTCTTGGCCTTTCTGCTTCATGAACCTGCAGAAAGCAAGTAGGGGCTGTGCTGTTTGTAGCACAGAGCCAGGAAGGTCTGCGGCAGCATCCGCCACCATCTTCATTTGTCTCAGTGACTGGAAATTTGAAGAGTGTGGCAGTAGGACTGATTCTGATTTTAGAGAAGAGGAGCATATGGTTGGGTATGTTGCAGAATCAGAAACCGCATGCAGATACATGACAGCTGTTGGGTGTCTTGTATAAATCAGATCCTGTAGGCAGAATCTGTCACCGGGCAGTACTGCAGGCAAATAAAGAGCAGCTCTCTCTGGCTACCCTGAGAAATCAGCCACCACGGATGTGGGCAGGTCAGGTGCATGCATGGCCACAAAGACTCACTCCTGAACACCCCTGCCTGCACTGGGACTTGGAAGCAGGGACACATTAAGGCAGAGGCAGCCTGAGGCTCCAACTCCTGGAATCAAGTGATGACCTCTGAATTCCAGTATTAATTTAAAAAAATGTTTCTAGCCCTGATGGTTAGTAAGAAGAGCTTGAAACTTGGGCCTGAGTCTGCAGAGAGCCTGAGACAATTGCTCTGAGAGACAGAACTGCCCCGGTAATCTCAAAGGATTATTTGTTTTGAAATCCACTGCTCTTGGGACCCCTGCTGATCCCCCTCTAGTCGAGGAGTGGGGTTACTGTTGAAAATATGGCCCCAGCTGTCTATAACCCTTTTGAAAGAGGGACTTAGGCTCTGAAATCATTAGTGGCTAGCTCCACTTGGCCAGCCCACCAGTTCCTCAAAACTCCTTTTCATTTCTCCCCACCTCCCCCATTTGAGGAACACCTCAACCCTCTCCAAAATCCCATCCCATTGATTCTGAAGCATCCCTAAAGGGTCATCGACTTTGGGTTAGACTAGGAAAATCTTCCCAAGTGTTCTCTCCCTGATGCTCAGGGGCAGTCTTCAAAAGCAGGGCTTTCAGCAATATTGCTTGAGGTATGTCAAACCCCTTCCCCCACCCCGCAACCCCTGTGGTTTTCATAGTCTGACCCTTCAGATCTGAGTCTGTTTGAGTTCCCCAGTGTAGAGCTGGGCAGGAAGATTTTCACATCCTGAATTGTGATGAAAAGTCAGAATCTCACATTTTCCCACCTGTCAAACCTCCCATTTTTTTAATAATTCAGCTCATTCAAAACATTTAATTTAAATTTAGATTTAAAAAAATATCACCATAAATTTCTAACCAAAAAGTGTTTCTGAAGTAGAATTTTTCATTCTGAAAATGTCGACACAAGTCGTGTGGACAATTTCAAAACTTCTTTTCTCCAGACAATTTTTCAAGATGAGCAAGTCATCAAAACTGGCCCTTGCAGTGAATGGCTTCAGTTTGGACAAATTGGTATTTTCCGATTAAAAAAAACATTTTGCTGAAAAATTCCTGCCAGGCTCTACAAAAGTGTATGATACCATGTGCAACATGTTCTCTGGCTCTCAACGCACTCACCCCCGTCCACCTCCCCACACCGGAGTGTGACAGACACACGATGGTTTGTCTTTATCGCTGTGGCAAACTGGATATTTTTAGTAAATGGCGGTGCTACCCTAGTGCGGCAATAGTTCTAATCTGTCTACTGTTCCCTGTGTATGTCCACTTTCTATCAGGCTTTATCTCCCCAACTATCACACTGAAAAAACTTCTAAGCATATTGCATGCAGCCTTTAGTGCATCCCAGTGTGAACCAGCCCTTTGAAATGGGATCAGGAGATGGATTATTGTGGGCATGCAGATAAGAGACAGTTCATTTCCTACCTCTGCGTGCTGGCCAGGGCTGAGCTGCCGTTTGCACTGGTAACACTTCAGACAAAGGGGATGATAGTCTTTGCCTAGAGAACGCTTCCTCTCAGCTGTTAAGAGAAGAAAACGGTATGAGTAATTATACTCCAAGCACCTCATTAATAGTGGAACATATGTGAAATGGGTCTTTGATCCGTGGAATTACTTGCCAAGGAAGAGGGAAGAATGAGACTCTTTTTCTCAAATCAAAGCCGGGGTAGTATCTTTAATACAGGGACAATTTGGCTTTTTTCTGTGAGTTGGTTTCAACAGCACTGCTGTGGCTTTGCCTTTTTGAAGTTTACTCTTTCTAAACTTTACAGGTTGGAAATTTCACGCCTCACCAGGACGAAAATTGCCTTTCTTCTTCGCTTCAGTCAAGTGTAGGGTTTGGGCAGGGTTTTTTTGTTTTTTTTTATCTTTGGCAGGATTTCTGTCCCAGGTCACACATTGTTCAGTGTAGATGCTTTCTTGGTTTGTGTTTGAGCTAAGAATAAAAAGGCACACAGGGAGATACATCATGCAGTCAGCTTGGTACCTAGTTGTCTTCTTATTATTTAGAATTTTACTCTGAGGCAATTATGTATTCAATCTTGTGACATAATACTGCTAAAGGGAGAGGGCAGCACTTATTAGCTCCCCGGGCAGAATATGATCAAACTCAGAGATAACACCTGACAGCTCAGGATCAGGCTGAATGCATGGCTTGATGCAAACATTCTTGTGGGAGTGGATCAAGACAATCAGGACAACCCTATAGCCACATACTTCATTTCAGGAAACATACAAACGCATTTTATTTATCTTCCCTGCGGAGCTGTCAGACAATTATTGGGCATTTATTTCCCTGGTATATTTTCCCTGTAGAGGGGCTTTGATCCTGGTACATTATAGTCGTCTGTATAAGACCACAGGGATACTAGCCAATAATAATAATAATAATAATCTTACATTTGTAAGGCACCCTTTTATCCCTGTGTATCTCACTGGACTATGTAAACTGTGTTTCTCCCCATTTCTGAAGTTCTTCCCACTCCAGAAATTTAGCCAGCTCTGGGGTGGAATACAGCATCTGTTTAACAGCACACAGTAACCTTACACAACACAGGAAGAAGACTGAAACGGCAGCGGGAAGTTAGATGGGCAGAATATTTGAGCTGGATTTAAATCAGGACACCAGGGTAAACATCTCTACCCCTGTGAAAAGGGCGATAAGAGCTTTACTCATCACAAGCACTGAGGTTTTCCCTTTAAGAAATCGTTCAGTGAGTGGTTTCTCTAGCAACACAATGGGGAAGTAGTTCGGTACTGATCCAGTCTCCAGTTCTGCACTTGACAGCACTTTCTGCGCAGTCAGTTTCCCCTGGTGTGTACTGTATGTGTGTGTTTCGCACACCAAGCGGGGGAATGTGATTCTAAACCCACAAACGTTAGCAGGGAACTCAAGGGCAAGACTTAGAACAACGTTTACATCTTTTTTAAAAAACTGGCTGGATTTCAAGTTACCGATGTCCCTTTAATGTCACAGGATAGATTCTTCCCTCTCTTACAGAGCAGTACTAGTGACTCCAGTGAAGTCTAGGAGGAAAATTGCAGCTTCAGATCCAAATTCCCTCTAACTCTGGAAAAGGCTGGACTCTGATCCAAACCCCAGGGCTCAGGTATGTTGGGCCAAAGCTGGAATCTGGATGGGACCAGAATGACAGCTTGAATTTGGTGAAATGTGGGTTCTAGATCTGAACCTGGTGACATGGACCCATATCCAGCCAAAACCTGAAGTAACTCTGTTTCAGGGCAGCTGGGTGCTAGGTTGAGTGCTGGCTAGGGAGTTTTATGGGCCAACACAGGGGCAGAATTTCTACAGGGCAGTAAGAATGCCCCGGCACATCCCATTCCTCTGGCATGTCCTGCCCACTTTCCTCCAGCATGCCCCTGCCCAACCCTGGATCACCCCATGCAGCAGGGCTCCTGTGGAGGCCGCACTGTGCTGGTAATGATGAACTGGGCCCCTGGAGTTTAACTGAGCCAGGTAGGGCTTGGAATTATTCAGAGGCTCACAAGTATGGGGGCTAACCTGGAGGCCTAAGGCCCAGGTGAAGTTTGGCACCAGCCATTTAAGAGTAGAACCTGCAACAGAGCTGCAGCCAGATGACAACAGAGGCCACAAGCGGTGCCCAGTCATGATATTGATCCCATTGGCAGCCCCTGTAAGCTCTTTCTTGCGGTGGTGTGTCAACTCAACAGGATTGGTGCAGATTGGGGCTTAACAAGAGGACCCCCGCCTGTGTCTCTCTCCCTCCAATCCCCAAGTGAGTTCCACCAGCTGGGACTCTGGTTCTAGGTTCCCACAGCACAGCTGATTTCCGTCATTCTGGCTCTCATATTTCCTGAGCACTGGCATTGGAAGTGGCTGTGACAGGTGCAGAAACCCACCCCTACCAATATGGGAAGGGCAGTATTTCTAACCTTGCAGATTTGCCTGTGACAGCCACATGGTCAGTAGCGGGTATACCCGTTCTGGAGCACTTCTGATTTCCCTTGTAGTAATATCCCACAGTCACCTTTGTAATAGCCTGCAGTCACCCATACCTATAGTACCATAATCAAACGTGGCATGGGTTCCAATCCCCACTTTAACTGCTTCCCATTAAAACAGAAGCTACAGGATTCATCAGGCTCAAATTGCTTGGTTCAGAAAGGACTGTGCATTGTAAGTCATTGCAAGCCGACAACCCCGCTCTACCAGCAGTGGCTATCTTTGGAGACAGATGGACAGGGGCATACATATTTGAATTAGTGTACTACCAACAAAGAGAGGTGGTGTTGGCTAATGGGTACCATGCCAGACTGGGATTCAGCAAACCAGGCTTCTATTCCAGGTTACCTTTGACAAGTTGCATCACTCCTCTGTGCCTCAGTTTCCTCATCTGTATAATGGGGATAATGATACTACTTTTGTAAAGCGCTTTGAGATCTCCTGATGAAAAATGTAATAAATATCTCGGTAGTAATAGTATTAATTAGCACAGACCTCTCTGGAAATAGGCAGATTCTGAGCAACCATTTTGAGCAAAGTACAAATGCACACATGACCTAGGAAGAAGGGAAAGGATCCCCCTCCCCACTTTGTGTAGTGCTGGTTGAAGCAGCTTTCATGAATCAGATTGTACATCGCGGGCTGGTTGGCAGAAGAGATCCTAAAGCAGGATTTTTAGATGCAACCCACAGGGATGAGCAAGATGAGATGGCCCTTCAGGCTCCTCTTCATTTTAAACATTCATATTGTGACTAATGCATGTCATCCCTTCAGCCACTGAATCCCATTTACTGGCCTGAATTCTCCTTTTGCTGACTTTGCTGTCACATCAGACTTTTTCAGAATCCCATTTACTGGCCTGAATTCTCCATTTGCTGACTTTGCTGTCACATCAGACTTTTTCAGAGCAGTGGAACAGAATCCTGTCACTTTGCAGCACAAGGGCACGCTGCTGGAAAGCAACGCCTTGCCTGCCTGACGCAAACCCCAGGAGAAAAGAGGTGCATGCATTATTATGCCATAATAATATGGTCGACAAACCTCCAGCAAGTCAGATGCCCTCAACTGTTGTCTCTGCTGCTATCGCCGGCCAAAGAGGTGGAAGAGCATTTGGCCAAATGTGAAATAAACAGATGTTTCCTGACAAAATGTTTAAAAATTAATCAATATTTCAGTGGGATGGCCATTAAAGCCAAGCTGTCATGGAAGTTAAGGACTTCAAGAGTACAGACCAGACCTCCCCTGCTCCTTTCTTGGGACTATGCAGTGGAATTTCAGCAGGTCTTTTCATTCCCCGTCCCCTCACTTCCCCCACATAAAGTGCATACATTCTTGCCCCAAAGCAAGAGGAAAAATTCAAGCCTGCCTACCAAGATCCAATTAACTTCACAAGGGTGTCTCCTCCTGGGCAGCCACCGAACTCTCCTGTAATGACACCAGGCAAAAGTGGTCACTTGGTAAACCTCACCAAGTCACTTTGTTTAGGTTCCATTGTGCACAGCTGTGATTATGCAATTGTCTGTGAGTGATTGCAGTGAAACTACTGGTGCAAACTATAGAAGCATCAGTTTTTACTACAGTGGATCAGGTCCAGGGTGGATAAAAATCAATGATTTAAAAATATATGGATATTTATTTAAATCGGATTTTTTTATTTACATTGGATTTTTTTGATAAAATGCTTTTTGAGGAAAAAATCTATCTAAAGATAGTTTTAATTAACTTACTTTGTAGCTCAAAGATATCTCATCATTGAATAGGGATTATAAATTCTAATTCTATAGTATGAGACAATATAATCATGTAATGTTTAAGAAAAGTTTTGTAAATGAGTTCCAATAGTTTATAGATTAGGGACCCAATTTTATGGGGTTCCAGGGTCTTCTGTATAGATTATTTAGATTAATCTTTCTATGTACCCAATGGGACTCAGTGCTGAGTCTAGAAGATACCATCAGAAATGTTTAGTTTTGCAGATCTCACTGTGGATTTGTCTCCAGAGATAACATGCTTGTTAACAGCAAAAATGTTTTTAACTAAATAAATAATATATTGAGGTGAGAAATAACAGACCTCAACCCTATTGTCCTTCTGCAAATTTGTGTACCCAGAGTCAATCCCTTACCTCTCTCTAAATATGCAACGTTTCAAGAAGTTCAATGAATAGAAGATTGTTGGGGGCGGACTAGATCTGGACAAGGAGGAGAAGTCTGGAGATACATATGAGAAGGGAGGGACAGACAGTAGAAACAAAAGTGAAACTGTTTGAGCAGCATATTCCGGAAGTCTTGTGGTCTTCCTGAGTGTAGCCTTCATTGATTTGAGATCCACCATACCATTCTCTCACTAGAAGAGAGAAGCTATAATGGCAGCAGGACATAAAAGAGACCCAGCCTAGGGATATTTTAATGAAATTCCTCTACCTGTGGGTGAGACAGGCAAGCATGCAAAATGCAAACAGTGCAACAAAGAAATGCAAGGCCTGGTTGCCCAAATGAAACAACATCATGAGAAGTGTCCCTTCTTAGGAAGAAGCTGCATTGTAGATGATGAAGGAACATGTCTGAACATGCAGGATCTTTAGGTTAGTAAACTTTGTCATTTCATACTTCTTTCTTAAGGACTGCCTGTCTTCCTTCTGGACTATTCTTGAATTCTCATGTTTGAGCAAAAAATATAGTTGTTACTATGGTACTAGCATTTTAGATGCAGTTGTGATAAAAAATAAACAGCTGAAATAGGCAGATCTTCCTTTTACAATTTCACCTTTAAAGTAGTACTGAGTGTCAGCGAACGCAATGAGTAATACTAAATGAGCAGTATGGTAATAATAATAATTAAATAACTGTGTTGACTTATTTTGTTTAGGGGAATCCATCTTCAACATACAGGATTCTGAAGACTATCTACCTTCA
The DNA here is from genome assembly GCF_025201925.1 of Gopherus flavomarginatus. Lineage (NCBI taxonomy): Eukaryota > Metazoa > Chordata > Testudines > Testudinidae > Gopherus > Gopherus flavomarginatus. The sequence goes on from NC_066619.1 coordinate 126,807,950, forward strand.
AAATCACCATCATTTTCTATAGTTTCAGAGTTACCTGCTAGTGATAGTGTTTCAATCACATCATGGATATCACATGTGACAAAAAGAGGAAAAAACCCTCCATCGTCCAGAAACAGCCATAGATAAGTTTGTGATAAGAACCAGCAGATTACAAAAAGAGGTAATTGATGAAAAATTTGTCCAGTTTGTTTATGCAACAAACTCTCCTTTCTGTATGATTGAGAATCCCCACTTCATTAACATAGTTCAATCATGAAGACCAGGATACAGTCCACACAACAGAGCAGATGTCGCAGGCAAATTGCTGGATAAAGTGTATGAAAGAGAAACTGAGCAGTGTGCAAAAGGTCTTGAGGGTGAAATTGTTAACCTGAGTCTTGATGGGTGGAGTAATGTCCACAATGATCCTGTTGTATGTGTTTGTGTGACAACAGAAGAAGGGAATGTCTTCCTTACAGAAAGAGTTGATACATCAGGAAATGCACACACAGTAGAATACTTACAAGTAGCAGTAAAAGCTACAACAAACTGAAAAAGAAATTCAAATATCTAGTACGCAGCTTGGTCACAGACAATGCTGCAAATGTATCCAAGATGAGAAGAAATTATGTAGGGGGCAGTGAAGAGTCCCAAGCTAAAAACATACGGTTGCAGTGCTCATTTGATGCACCTCCTAGACAGACTTCAGTGTTCCAGAAATAAAGGCTAATGTTGTTCAAATTGCAAAATACACCCGTAACAGCCACCTTGCAGAAGCTGCTCTGAAAAAAGTGGGAGGAGCCAAGCTAACTCTCCCACAAAACGGGCGATGAAACTCAGTAGCGGACTGTTTTGAGCACTATATCAAGAACTTGCCTAATCTGATGACAGCTTGGCTGTGACAGTACCATCTTTTTGTTCACAATTTTGATCACAAAGTTCTGAACATTGGGCTTAAGAGAAATGTTGAACACATGCTAAGTCCCCTGAAGCCTGTTTCTGTAGCCTTGAACAAAATGCAGGGAAATAGCTGTTCTATTGCTGATGCTGTTTAGATTTGGGAGGAACTGAGTCAGATCTTAAAAAGAGAAATATGCTATGACAGAGTTAAATTACAACCATTAAAAAAACAAATGGGACAAGCACTATCTCCAGCTCATTTTCTTCCAAATATTCTCAATACTCGGTACCAGGGTCAAACCTTTACTGCTGAAGAGGAGGAGTTGGCTATGACATGGACATCCAGCAATCATCGCTCCATAGTGCCAACTATAATAAACTTCAGAGCTAAGGGTGAACCGTTCAAGAAATATATGTTTGCTGATGATGTTTTAAAGAGAGTCACACCAGTGAACTGGTGGAAGTCACTTAAGCACTTGGATTCAGAGACTGTTCAAGTGATCATCTCACTTTTAACAGCAGTAGCTTCTTCTGCCGGTGTAGAAAGAACATTTTCTGACTTTGGACTAATTCATTCCAAATTGAGAAATCGTTTGGAACCTGAAAAAGCAGGAAAGCTTGTTTTTCTTTTCCAGATTATGAACAAACAGGAAAATGAAAGTGAAGATGACTGAGTTATCTGCAGAAGCCAATATTTAAAGTTTCTCATGTTGACCTGGCTGACATAGTTGATTTAATTTGGGAGGTTTTTTTTAAATATTTCATTTAACTATTTTAGTAAAAAACAATTTTAACAAAAACAAACCTGATTTTAAAAAACTTGAATGTCTTAACTAAATTCAAAAATTCATATGCTTGTTTTGTAAAAATATGTTTGCTGTTGAAGGAAAAAAATCCAGAATACATAAGTGTTTTATTTAACTAAAACAATTTAAATATCTCTCTGATGATATTCTTCTCCTAATATAGCATGACAAGAAAATCCTCCAAATATTAATGATTTTCCTGATGAACTGGAGATAGTTCACCTCCCAGTGACTTCATAAATATCTGCTTCAATTACCTTTGGTAAATGAAATAACCAAACAATCATTGACTTTCTGATATAGCTATAAAACTAATCTGAAAAGTTTTCAGAATAAATCACTTTAATAATATATAGTGTGTACCTTCTAAAAATGAAACGTACATCTATCTCTGAGTTGTGAAGAATATGTATTAAGGTTATAACAACCAACAAGAAAGCACTTTTATGTAGAAATCCATGATTAAATCAAGTCTTTCTGACTAGTGATTTAAATCGTGTATCAATTTGGTTTAAATCAAATCCACCCTGATCAGGTCATTGGTGGAATCGTGCACTGAGAGGAGGAATGGTCCTCTAGGAGTTGATAGTCCTGGGTTCACTGCTCTGGCACAGGCTTCCTGGGTAACCTTGGGCAAGTTACTTGGCCTTTGTGTGTTTTGTTTCCCCACGTGTAAAACCAGGATAATAACATGTCTTGCCCTCACTGGGATGTTGGGAAGATAACTATATTAAAGATTGTGAAGCGCTTTGAAATCCACTGATGAAAAGCATCATATAAGAGCTAAGTGTTGTTAGTTTAATAGAATGAGTGGGCAATATGTGACGCTTTGGAGAAAGATGGAAAAATCCCCAATTGAAGTGCATCTAGTCACCGGTGCAATTGGGGGCCCCAGTTCAGCCAAGTGTTTAAGCGCATCTCTAACTTCAATCGCATGACTTCAGTGGGCCTGCTCACATGCTTAAATAGCTGTTTGAATTGGCGCCTGACAGCTGCCTGTAGCAAACACATTAAGCATATGATTCGATTAGCCAGATCATGACATAGCAAGCCGTTAGACCAGGATGAACAATGTTGAAATTTCAATTAAATATTTCACTGAAATTTTGATGAGGAAATAGGAAAAAATTCTCACTGTATTTCCGGCCCATCTTTCAACTGTCTCTAATAACTATAAATGTCGCTTATCCTGAAATTATCCATCCTTTTTAAAAGCCCACAACTTATTTGACAGAGTTGAGTGAATAAATGACACTAAATAATTTTGTCATCCTTATTTCTGGGAACAAATTTTCTGTGAACGGATCATGAAATGCTCCCAAATGTCTTCAGTAAATAATTCTCAGTCTGCAGATTGTTCGCAATAAACTACTCACCAGTGTTTTGGTTAGTTATGTAAATGACGTGGCATTGTTTCCATCCCCTGATTTGACAGCACATTTAGCTAATAACACAATGTGAAGGGGGAATTTTCATTGAATTCACTGTCTCAGTTTTGCTCTCAATGAGTGTTTGAGCAGCCAAGCTTCACATTCGATTTTCACCAGCGTTCTCACTCACTGAGCTCAAATGCACACGTGTTAATGGAAAGGGAACATAAAAGGGCCATGAACATATGAAAGCCACATGTGATTTGGAATTCCAATAAAGATGTGTGGCACCTCCCCCTCTATTCCCCACCACCACCCACCAATATTTGCTTAGCTCTAGTGTTTGACTCCATTTCACTGTATAGTATTTGAGAGAAACAATATCAGAATTTTACAGCTTAATGCACCTCCTGACAGCTGTGAAACAAACTGCTCTGAGTTCTTTATTCCTCTGCCGTTTGAGTCACTTGCCATCTCCTCAGCTTCGAGCAATTTATGGGAGGGCCTAACTGTGGAAAAACCAGTCAAAGCACAGAGCATGGGGAAGACTGACTATATAAGGCATTCAGAATCGAGTACTTTGCTTCCGACCTTCTATCTAGTTACGTTCACGGACCGTTTTCATCTATAGAGCAATGTGACTATAATAACCTTCTTGTTTCACACCCCTCTATTAGAACCTTCTGGTCTCCATTGATGTGCATAAAAAAGGAGAGGCCAAGTCTGATCTTAAGAAATGGGATCATCATGAGACAATGGTAAAAATGCCAGAAAGAGGGATTCTAGCATGAACAAGGATCTCGATGAGAATAAGGAAACCAGCAATATCCCTAAAGCTTCTGTGTGTCTCTGCAGCCCTGTAGAATTCCTTCCCCAAAGCCTGCAATAGCTTCCTGCAATAGACTAAAGAAACAGTACCTGTATCCTCACGGGAACCAAAATAATTACTAGGCAAATAGATTTCTCATACAGTTACTACCGTCCACACATCCAGTGGCTCATAATTGTACCTTGCATACCGCTTGTGAAGCTTAGCAGGACACCATGAAAATTAGGTCATTTCTCAGCCCTTTAAGAAGACAGATTATTATTTGCTGCTAATTGAGGCACATAATAAAAACCATCTTGAGAATCTATATTTGCCTTCACAGGTTTAAGCAGAGCTAGCTGGAAAGATTTTTTTGCTAAAAATCGCTTTTTGACCACATTTATTTATTCATTCATTTATTGTTTTGGTGAAAATTGTTTATTTTGATTAAACATTTCAGGTGTTTCAATGAAAAACTGGAATCCAAAACCTGAACATTTGTCAGCAAAATATTTCTGGTTTTGATTTGGATTTCAGTGAAGATTTTCCATTTTTGGTTTTGAAAAACTAAAAAGTGTTTCATGAAAACACTGAATGTTTGTTGCTTTTGGGTGCTGGTTTTTCATTTTAAAAAAAATGAAATACTTTCATGGGAAATTGGGTGGTAGGGGGAGAGAATGGACATTTTCTCTACATTTTGTGCAAAAACCAAATGGCATTTTCCATCCAGGTGAAGTTGTAACATTCTGCAGTGAGATTTGTTAACAGTGGCAGCTTCATGCTCTGAAACAGCCTAATTTAAATGAGTTGTCAATGAAAGTGCCCCTCACCCTCCATTTTCCAGAGACCAATTTCTTGCTAGGCAAGGCTGCTTTTTAAACACTCTGCCTCCATGGTTCCCCCTAACCTGTATGTAACCATATTCCAGACTGATCCACGGCAGCCTTTCTGCTTGCTGGCTGAAATGTTCACTTCAGGGTAGGGTTAAAGCTTGGGGCTGTTAACTTCAGTGAGGCTAGACTGTGGACTATCTGAACTTGTATACACAGGAGAAAGTGACTGTCTAGAATAACTATTCCACTCTAGCTAGTCCAGAATAAGTCCCATGTGAACGCCTTATCCTGTATAAAAGTGACCATGGAGACAAAGTAATTATTCTGGAATAGCATCACTTTGATTGTGGAACAGAGCGCCCACATGAGGGAGTTACTCCAGAATCGGTAAATTATATCAGAACAGCTATGGCAGAATGGTGAATCTGGAATAGCCATGCAGGTCAATTTCCCCCATATAGACAAGGCCCTGGAGCTTTATGCACCATGCAAGTTTTGGTACTTGTAGACTACACAAATAGTCCCCTTTGGGGTTTATTTGCAAGATCTGACATGAGATCAAGCCATGCAGCATTGCTTCATGCTTCAGCTTCTACTTCACTTGCTTTGTAATCACCAGTGCATTGCGGGCTGAATCTAGTGGGCAAAGTTATTTTGGTAGGACCAGGAATTGACAAGTGGAAGAAGATGGAAAGTGAAGGTATGAGTATATGCTGATATGTACGTTCTAGAAACCTGCAACACGAGCATCTCTCAGCTGGACAGCTGTGAGATGGGGAGATCCATTTTCTTCCTTTAGAAGACAATTCAGAATGATTATTCCCCCTCTAGGAGCTCTAATGAACCCTCCCTGCATGTGATGATTCACTATCAATATACCTTTGAACTCAGGGTTCCATTTTCCTACAGCAATTACAGAACTGGCCTTGCTTTGTCCCAAGGACTCCGCCATCACTCGCAACTCTATCTACAAGCTGTGTTGCTGGGCTCCATAATGTGACTGCAGCACCTAAGAAAGCACCCTGGTGCAAGCCGTGGCAGAGGGGACCAAACTGTAGCAGGAGAATGGAGGATCTTCCATAGAAAACGTCACTCTCCTCTTCCTCCCAAACCAGACTGCAAATATAGCCTTGTGTAGAAATCATGCATTGCAGCCTGTTTTTCCTCCCAGAAACTACACGTTTCCCTGAAACACTGGTGCTTGGGGTTTTATTCACAAGATGGCCAGGAAGAAACTAGTAATGAAAGACATAGCAGAAGATCCTCAGCTTGTGTAATATCAGCACAGGTCTATTAACTAGAATGAAGCTACGCAGATTTACCCACCAGCTGAGGATCTGGTCCATCCAGCCTCTAAACAAATGAGCAGAACTCATTTTAACTCATGGTGAAGTGGCTCTAAAGAGTAGAGAATGCATACAGTCTGGCTTCAAATGCTTCTGAGGCACCACTCCAACACCAAATGGATGATGCTACAGGGAAGTTCAGAATGCCAAGAGGTATCATCAGATCCTTTCTTCTGATGCCAGTAGGTAGCCCACATGCAACAATCATCTCATTTTTTGTTTGTTCTCATATCTTAAGATAAGAATAATTAAACAAACTCCGTCCTGTTAGCAAAATCATCATGGAGGGTACAGACATTGCTTCAGCACAGTGTAGGCATTGTGCAGCATGGTACGTTGCGAAAACACAATAACGTGGCAGTCATGAAGCATTATACTGGAATTCATTCCAATGACTTGGGTTGATTTTAATGGGATCCATGTAGCTAAAATTCCATACAATAAATTGCAAATGGTTACCTCCATCTTTTTCTGGCACTTGTCAATATACAGCAGTTTTACCCTGTAAATCCATTAAATCTCAGTTTCTGTTTGACTCTTGAGGACTAAGGTTCCAATAATTAATTTTTGTATCAAGCAGAAAGCTATAATAATTGCAAGAACCTCCATGTTTATTCCAAGGAGTTTGGTGGCACCTTAAAGACTAACAGATTTATTTAGGCATAAGCTTTTGTGGGTAAAAAACCACTTTGCCCACGAAAGCTTATACTTAAATAAATCTGTTAGTCTTTAAGGTGCCACCGGACTCCTCGTTGTTTTTGTGGATACAAACTAACACGGCTACCCCTCTGATACTTGTGTTTATTCCGTATTACTGTTAGCCAATTGTATACAAGCAGCCTGATTTCACTTACACTTACGTAAATCAGGACTAACTCCACTGATGGCGGTAGGGTTCCAGATCAGAACTGGCCCAGGGTATGTATACTGGTTTTGTTAATGGCTGATACTTTATTCTAATATACAGCCCACTTGGAGATATGCAGGCATCTCTTAGTAACCCTAACCCTTTGCCAGGAAAGCCCTGCTGTTGTAGAAGTACGTCCACTAAGACCGATGGACGGTTAAGCACATGTCCATTATTTTCTTAAATAGGTGCAATGAATGCAACATTTATTGTTGTTCTTTGTATTGCGATACTGCCTAGCAACCCAGCCATGGCCCCCATGGTGCTAGGAGCTGTACAAACACAGAGCAAAAAGACAGGGCCTGCTCCAAGCAGTTCACCCCTCTGTTGTCTCATTCTCATATTGTACAGCCAGGCTGATGGAAGGGCTCAAGGAAGTAATGAGACAGCATTAGTCATGTACCAATCCTCTACCATGATAGGTTGTTGCAGATTATGGTAACCCTCTTGGAGAAGAAGCCTCTGTATTATCTGCTGTGCTGTGTTCATCCATCTCAGCAACTTCTCATTTCATCATCCCCCTTGGTCCCTCAGACAGCCTGCTAGTCCAGAACTTGCTAGAGGAGAAATAGCATTGATGTGGGACTGGATTAGTCTTACAGTAGAGATAAGATATCTAGTTACAAAGGAAGAGACCTAGTGGCTAGAGCCCTGCATTGGGACCCAGGAGACCTGGGTTCTGTTCCTGGCTCCTCTCATAACTTTCCTACTCAGATCTGAACCTTAGAGTTCAGAACATGAGAAGCTAGCATGAAACCTCCAAACTTAATTACCAACTTGGATCTGATATCGCTGCCACCAGCCAGAAAAATTCCAGTGTCTGGCTCACTCTGGTCTCCCCAAAACCTTCCCTGGGGAACCCCCAAGACTCAGATGCCCTGAGTCTCACCACAAAGGGAAATAACCCACTTCCCTTCTCCCTCTTCCCCTCCAGGTGTTCCCTCCCTGGGTTCCTGGAGAGATATACAGATTCAAGCTCCATGAATCTAAACAAAGGGATTCCACCCTCTTTACCTCCTTCCAGATTTCCCCGCCCTGGGTACTCTGGGAGATTCCCTGCTTCAAGTCCTTGAAACACAAGTATCGAGAGATCTAATCTCTCTCCCCCCTCACCCAGAGGGTATGCAAAGTCAGGCTTAGTAAATCTAACACAAAGAGATTTTCCCCCTCCCTTCGTTTCTTAGCCTTAACCAGCGAAAAACACTTAAACAGGTCTTAAAAAGAAAGCTTTATATAAAAAAAAGAAAAAGACATAAAATTGGTCTCTGTATCAAGGTGACAATATACAGGGTTAATTGCTTAAAAGAAAAAATGAATAAACAGCCTTATCCAAACAGAATACAATTTAACACATTCCAGCAACTACACACATGTAAATACAAAAAAACAATATAAACCTATTGTCTTACTATCCTTGTACTTACAACTTGGAAACAGAAGATTAGAAAGCCTGGAGATAGAAAGATCACTCTCAGAGCCGAGAGGGTCACCGAACCAAGACAAAGAACAAAGAACTCACACCCAAAGTTCCCTCCACCCAGATTTGAAAAAGTCTTTTTCCTGATTGGTCCTCTGGTCAGGTGTTTGGTTCCCTTTGTTAACCCTTTACAGGTAAAAGAACATTAACCCTTAGCTATCTGTTTATGACAGCTCCGTCACTAGCCTCCTGTATGATCATAGGCAAGTTGTCTGCCCCCTATGCCTCAGTATACCCATCTGTGAAATGGATATAACACCACTGACCTCCTTTGTAAAGTTCTCTCCAAGAGCTAGGTTTTATTCTTACCAGCTAACCTGCTAGATGACCTTAGGCAAGTCACTTCTGTCTGTGTGCTTCTGTTTCCCCTTGTCTGTCTTCTCCATTTGGACTATAGGCTCTTCAAGGCAGAGACTGTCTCTTGCTGTGTGTCTGTACAGCTCCTAGCATGTTCAGGCCCATAGCCACTACAGTACAAATAATAATCCTGTGTGGTAAACAGGGGCATTGTTTTCCTGCTGTCACTTTTGAGACACTCTCCACACCTCCAGGGGGCTTTGTACGTAGGGAAGGTGACGGAAGACTCGGAGAACAGCAGGACAGAGCAGAATTCGACTAGGAGCTAGAGAATCTGGTTTCCTGGAGGGTGTCCTAGTCATCAAGCAAAGGTCCAGGGGTTTTCTAAGACACAGATCAAGGAGTGGGCCTAGGTGACTTATACAAATCAGAGTAATAAGGAAACTGATTCCTTCAAGGCCTATGTTATGAAGAAGATGAACCTCAGTTACACAGCTAACGTCGATAGTCGTGTGCCAAACTGCAGATGCAATTTGCTTCCATACACAGCAACTTACAGCATGGCGGGCTTGAGATGCCAAACTATTGAGTCCCTAAATTGTGAGGAGATATGGGAATATTTTCTTTAAATCCAGAGGTGGAAACCAGTCGGGAGCGGGTTAAGGAAACTCTGCAGTGAAATGCAGAATGACAGAGTGGCTGTAGCCCTCACAGTTTTCCTTAGTGCAAAGAGTTCCTTGTTCAGTGTTCGGAAAAAAGTGATTTTCGTTGCGTCTTTGCTCTTGTCACATGACCATGCAAAGATTGAAAATTGCATTTTCAGCTAAACCCTATTGGCCAATGAAAAATCTTTTCAACCAAAAATGTTCAATAGATGAGATTTGACCTTAGTCAGTGCTCTTTATAGCTATGGAGCATGAAGCGGTCTGCAATGGGCGCTTTGCCTTCCTGCAAGCCAAGTTACTGAGGGATTTAGTTGATTTTGACATCATTTGGAACTGAAAGACACAGCAAGCGGATGAGAAGGAATTTCGACACTGCTAATGGGACATCTACACAAAGGATGAGGTTTTTTTTTTTAACTACCATGGAGAAACAAGGATTTCAGCATCTACCTTTAGAATCCACTGAAAGCTGAGGAGTCTGCCGGATGCACGACAGAGCAGAATTTAAAGCAGGAGGGTGAGTGCTCGCTGAGACACCAAGAGCTATGCTCACCTCACTGCTCTGCTGCAGACTCACTGTGTCAGGGACCTACAGCTGAGCCCAGGTGCAGCTCCTTGTCCTCAGCTGATTCAGCTAATGAACCTCCCCCAATGAGCTGAAGATACCAGCAGGCACATTCTTAAACCCTGCAGCAGGGCTAGCTACTCAATAATGTTCTGTGCTCCTACTGATGCAGCTGCTCTGCTTTCCCTCTGAAAGTCCGGCTCTGATTCTTGGCTTCTGGCTCTGCTGTGCTCCCTAGACTTGGTACCTTGGCTCTTGAGCTGGGCTCCAGCCACTAGGCCAGCCTCCCACCCTGACTATTAGGTACATCGGCCCCGCATCCAGTCTCTTACAGCTTGGCCAAGTCACTTTGTCTCTCTGTGCCTTGGTTTTCCATTTGTAAAATGGGTATAATAGCTCTGCCCTGCTCCATCGGGTGTTGTAAAAATAAATATAGGCGAGATGCTCATGTTATGCAGTGATGGAAGCCCTATGAGAACCTAGATCAATATAGTGCCCCAGACTCTGCCCACTGAAATAAATGGTGCGATGTTGATTGACACCATCGGAGGGTCTGGTGCGGTGAGGTTGGATTACTGCTGACCTGAACATAATTAAAAGCAGTGGTGACCATGCAGTGAAAAGCTCCATGTAGTGACCATGCCGCCCCATTTTTTCCTGTTGCGGTTACTTGCTGATTGATAATGGAGCTATTTAATGCTGATAGCAAAAATCCATCAGTGACTCTGTCCACTCCCCTTGCTTGCAGTATGATGCAATGGGACTTATTAAATGCACAGTGCATCGCACAGTTAGAGGGGGAAAAAAATCTTCCCTTCATTTGCTAAAGTGCAAGGCATGCTGCAGCCGTGCTCAGCACAGAACATTCCCCTCGCCCTAGGGGAAAGGCTGTTCAGAACAACCTACGTGTGGGAGTGCCCTTGGTGAGGTGAAGCATTAGTATGTCAGTGCAGCTCTCAGCGCGAGCTTATTTGCATGAGGCGTCTGTACAGGGCTCCTCTCCCTATCGAATGAAAGCCAGCAGCAAGGGTAACACAACAACGATGAATAGACTCTGAACTTTAGAGCCTCCTTCTCTCACACAAGTGTTCTCCGCAGAAAGGCCTAGCGAGTGCTATGGGATCCCAAAGTTACTTGGTCACGCACGCTCTTTAGGGCTCGTGTTTTCCCCCTTCTGTGTTTTCTTGCTTCTGCTTAGCAACTTAGGCCGTCAGATCCCTTCGGTTTGAGAAAGCAGGGAAAGCTGCTTCATGCAAAGGTGAGGACTGGCCAGCAAACAGTTTCACTGAGCACACATGGGTACGACGCAGCCAGGCGCAGGTCACTTAGGCGCTCAAAGGGCATTGGGTCAGCAGGAGCAAGGGGCTAGCAGTGGTGGGAATAGGTGGCAGGGCCGGTTCAGTACACCACTGCCTTGTGACTAGTCTGTCAGGTGCTTTTTTGGGTCTTGGCTTTAGCCCAGATGGGGCAGATACTGGTCTCTATACCTGTGTTGAGTAGCACTTGGGCCATTCCTTTCAACAGCAGCACAAGGTACTTCTCCTCTGGAGTAAAGGGAAGGGCAGCTGGCTCTCTGAATGTGATCCCCCAGCTAATGACTGCAATGTGGGGTGAGTTAAGAATAAGGTAGACACAGTTTTCATTCCCAGCATTGCTGCGGCTGTGGCGTCTTAGCCAGTCTATTAGCCAGGATGCATGAGAACGGGTGTTTAGAATGTGCTTCTAGTAAAAAAGGGATCCCCAGCCAAGGGGGAAAAGCAATCCCCCCTCATGTTCCCTTCTATTGCTGTTCTCTCTCACCAGGTAAATCAGCGTGGATTCCGTTAAACAGCTTACCTGTCACGTCCTGACTGATCTACAGCAACTAGGAACGCCAGCAGCAAAGCCTGATTCCACATTGCTCTGCTCAGTCAGTTACACTCTGTGCAAAGCGGGTATCAAACTCTACAGGATTAGGATGGTGGTGTTTTCACACCTGTTCTGCACAGACCTAAATGATTGCCCAAGACAGGGGGTTGGGTGCTGTGCGGTGGGGTGGGAAGGGAAGGGAGGGGAGGGGAGTGGGAGAGTATTTTACATCCCAACTAGTAACCGGTGCATAAATGATCAAGAGTGACAGGAGAAGCTACACCAGAAAGCTCTGTGCTGCTCCAGAATAAACTTCCACAGTACCCAGCAATAACCATCACTCTTCGTGAATGCAACAACCATGAGTTCTATGTGTAGGCAGCAGAAAATGAATGGCCCTTCTCCATAACAGAGAGCAATTCAGCATCTATGTCCATTCCTTACACTGCACGGCCATTATCGGTACACTGCGCTCCCTGGTCTGCACTGGCAGTGGTCCCTTTGCACTGCACGGCCGTTATTGGTACACACCACTCCCTGGTCTGCACTGGCAGTGGCCCCTTTACACTGCATGGCTGTTATTGGTACACTCTGCTCCCTGGTCTGCACTGGCAGCAGCAGTGGGGGGCGGGGGGTTGCCAGAGGGAATGGAACTGGGAGCAGTGCAGAGACACAGGGCCTCTGTGCAGGCAGAACAGGCTGATGACTCATCCAGAGCTGGGCATTCTTTATTAGCCAGGGCAGAGTTTCTTGCCAAAATCATTAGCAGGCTTGGTCGCTGGCCCTGTCCATATAGTGCTGATCTGCCTCAGCTCTCTAGAGAAAACGGCCAAGCTAAAGTGTTGCAAAGCCTAGTTTTTAAGGCTGTGCTGACGTTTCTGCTTAAAGTTTTTTTTTTTGCCGTTTGTATCTCGCATACATAGCAGAGCTCATCACCACAGTACTAAGCTCCCAGACATCCCCAGCGAGGCAGAGCAGTGCTGTGCTGTCATCACCATTGTACAGACAGGAACTGAGGCACAGAGAGGCTAAGTAACTTACCCAAAGGCATATAGAAAATCTGTAGCAGAGCAAAGAACTGAGTCCCAGTTAGCACCCTAACCACTGGGCCAGCCATCCTCCTCCTCCTCTTCCTCATTTGCTCCCACTTTAAGCTGTATTTCTCAGCCTGTGTTAATCAGTTTCTTTTTGTGAATCAACTACATGGGCCAGATCCCCAGCCAGTGTCAGTCACTGGCACCAGCTGAGAATCTGACCCACAACTCCTATGTAGCTCTTCTGCATGTCTTTAGCTGTGCTGTTGTTTTCTTTGCCTGGGCTCAGAGATGAAAGGCATCCTGGCGTAAGTTAATTCATAGTGAGTGGGTGGGGGTTGGACCACGTCCTTGAAATCTTTGAAGGAAACACCCCTCTAAGTGCTGAAGCCTTTTCAAGGACTTTGACAAACAATCAAGTAAAAAATTGTATCCTACTTCTCTGTATTTCTTAACCACATTTATACTATTAGGAACATGTGGTGTTTGTTCCTTGAGAATTGATCACTCCTGTTGCTTATTCCTAAAGCTGAGTGTCTTTCATGGAAGTCACAGATTCATGGAAGTCATGGACCAGTTACTGGCCTTGACTTTTTGATTATTGCCCGTGACCTGTCCATGACTTTTACTAAAAATACATATGACTAAATCGTAGCCTTACTTATTCCCCACTGGAAGTCATAGCAATTCTTTGAGATGACATCACTGGCTGCTATGGAAATGGCTGTGATGTCACAAACAGAAGACTATGATACCAAGTAAGAAATAAGAAAGAGCCGTTGACATCTGAAGGATCAAATTCTGGGCTAAGTTCAGCCCTGGCATAAATGAGTGCCTTAACTTCCATGCGTAGTCCACCTGCTTACACCAAGGCTGAATATGGCCCATGAACTTAATGCAAATAATCTTAATTATTAAAAGGAGGAGAGAAGAGGGGCCTCTAGCAACAGATGACAAAGAGATGGGGAATAGACCATTTCTGTCTCCAACAAGTTCAACATCCTTCTTCTAAAAAGAAACCCCCAGCTGAAGACTCACGTTGAATTATAACAGCATAAAGTACCTGGCCACCGCCAGAGTGGGAAGTCAATTCTTACTAGTGCTCTTGGTCAGTTTAGGTCGCATGGTTCATTCCTGGTACATGAGCTGTTTTCAGGCCCTTCAGTTTGGTGAGCAGGGTTGTAAGCGTAGCTGGGTTTTAAGAATGTTTGCTCTTCCCTGTTAAATTCTGCACTCTTGCCACTCCTCTTTCTCAGGCATCGGTTTGAAGGCACAATGTGAGTAATATTCCCTCAAGTTAATATTCCAGCTACACGCTTATTCATTACCGGCTGGTGCTTATTTTACGCATAGACAGATTAGTAGCACCACTGGCTCTGCTGTGTTTTATAGTAGCCCCACTCTTTCACTTTCTGATGAGACCAGGACATCCAACCAAAGTAGGTGGTCCAAGTTTGTTTTCACCACCTCTGTCCTCCTCAGTGAGATGAATTATAGACATGGAGCCTCACTGATCAATGTGCTCTCTCTGCTATTTTGGAGAATCGGCTGTATCTGAATTTGTGGCGAGCTACTTGATGCCAGCTGGTTGATGAGACAAATTGACACTTAATTTAGTGTAATGTACAAGGTATTAGGGTTAGCAGTTTCTCTGCCTTACTGACGTGGTTGTATGCCATGTGATTGTAGCCATGTTAGTCCCAGGATGCTAGAGAGACAAGGTGAAGGAGCCAATATCTTTTATTGGACCAACTTCTGTCCCACAGAAGATCACCTCACCCACTTTGTCTTACTGGTGTGAGTTGTGACTCCCATTGCTGTCAATGGGGGATCATTGCCCAGGATTAGCTAAGCAGAGGGTTTCCTTGCTGTACGTTTGCACCACCCCACATCACAGGGGAAAAGGGAAACCAGCTGCCTATGCGTTGCCATTTACACATCTGCAAAATTTAGTTATTTGGGTTAGTCAAGTCCTGAGAAGGCTGTGAGGAACTTCAGAGGGACTCAGTCAGGCTAGGAGAATGGGCAGCACAATGGCAGGTGAAGTTCAGTGCTCATAAATGCAAAGTAGCGTGCACTGGAAGGAAACAATTAAACTACTCACACACCACACAAGGTTCTAAATTAACTATATCTACTCAGGAAAGGGACCTGGGCATCTTTATAGACAGCTCTGGTCAATGGTCAAAGAGACAAACAAGATGTTAGCATGTGTAAAGAACAGGACTGAGAATTATTTGGCAATGTACTAATGCCTTTATATTAATCAATGGTGCGGCCTCACCTGGATAGTGTGTGCAGAACTGGTGCTCTCGGACAAGTCATTTCATCTCTGGGCTATCCCATCTATAACATGAAATAATAGTCCTTCCTTTTCTCCCACTCTTTGTCTGACCGTGGTTACTCTGGGATTTGCCAGAGGTGGAGCTGCACCACTGCAAACCCCTGGACATGACTTACACTAGCGCAATATGATGGGTAGCAGTGCTGTTTATCTTAGTCAACATTGATCGAGGCATTGACCATGGCTTATTACATGGATGTGCAGAACCTAGCACTATGGAAATCCGCAAAACCCCGCTGGTGTGTCTAGCCATTGCTTTAACATGGCTATTAAATAATGTAGCTAAAGTGCTTGCAGCAGCCTGTCCATATATTGTAAGCTCTTCGGGGCAGGGACTGTGTCTTTTCTAGTTTCTGTAGGGGGGCTGGCACACTTAAACCTTCTTAGTTATAGCAGCTGGTACAGAGGCATGTTTGGGGTCTGTGCCACTGTTATACACACCTACCTAGTGCTTGTGCTATTGTCAGACTTTCTATGTCCGGATGTGGAATGGGCTGAGAATACAGACGAGAACCTCAACAGTCAGATGATGGTTTTTGCAAAGCCAGGGATGATTCCAATCCAGGATCCACTTTATCCAAACTACCATAGTTCCGAGCACAGGATCAGGTAAAAGCTGCTGGCTTTGGCTTCTCTTTAGTAAAAACATACATCAGGTGGTGTTTGTAAAAATGACTTATCGCCTCAAATACCCTGTGAACTCAGCTAAGAAACCTGAGCGTGGGAAGAAGGAATGTTTCAGCACATCTACAATGTCTGCACTCCTTCCATCATACTTTCCATGATTCTTCTTTAAGCTCCTCATTACACACATAATATCCCTGTGGATCAGTCAGAAGCAACAGGGCAGGGCTGCGTGTTCTTTACAACGGCGTCTCTGCCTCTCCCTGTCACGGCTGTGACTCAGTTTCCACTTCAGCTCTACCATCCGTGGGTGTTTTGCAAACTAAAGTGAAATGCCGCCTCCTTTACTGCTGTAAATTGGC
Source organism: Gopherus flavomarginatus (assembly GCF_025201925.1). Classification (NCBI taxonomy): domain Eukaryota; kingdom Metazoa; phylum Chordata; order Testudines; family Testudinidae; genus Gopherus; species Gopherus flavomarginatus. The sequence goes on from NC_066619.1 coordinate 126,824,115, forward strand.
AGAGCTCCATGGACTTCAAAGTCAGCTTAAGTTTGAACTGCAAATGTATCGTCCCCCTGAGTTTGATTAGATAACGTCAGGGAATCCAGAAGCTTCTTAAATGCCACATAATGGAAAAATGAAACCTAAGCATGCGGCACCGTATAATGTTGGTTCTCAGTCAATTCACCACCAGCGACGACAGTTACTTAGAGAGACATGGTGGGGGTGGGGTGATATCTTTTATTGGGCCAACTTCTGCAGGTAAACGAGACAAGCTTTCGAGCCACACAGAGCTTTTCTTCTTCTACGCTGCCTAGTTCTTCAGACACTAAGGTACCAGCGAGATGATGTTCCTTATTTATAAGGTCGATAAGGTAACAGTCAGTACTAGCATGAGACAAGGCTTGGCTATTGGTCACGTTATCTGGCTCTTAATAATAATAATCAGTTATATAACACCTCCTTCTCAAGCATTGGTTCAGTAGTGACTCTGACAGAAAACTGCCACCCACTGAGCTACCAACACCACTTACAGGAGGATTTGTACCATTGCACTTTAGCTGAGGTTTCTGCAGAAGGGAATTGCCTGAGTGCAGCATGGGATCCCCTTGGTCCAAAGGAAACAGGAGTTGTGTACATTTCAACAAATTATACTAAGTAAATGCACTGAATGCATCACTGATTTCTGCCCTTAAACTGAGTGGGGCTGGCTGGAAAACAAGAATTCCATTTTGCAAACCATTATGAGGTTCTGAAATTTGTTTGCATTCTTTATCAGAACGAACCCAAGACCTCTTGAAAATTTTCATGAAAAACAACATGAGAAAGACAGACCCCAGTTTTGTTTGACATATTTTGGCATTTGAATTTACACACACACACAAAGTTTCCATGGACAACTTAGATAAACTTTAGGGGTGGGGGAGTTTCATTCTTTTTAAACCTCTTCTAGGTCCAAGCTCTTGGTGTGCAGTTAGGAACCAGTGGTCCAGCTGAGTTGGCCAGGACTCAACTAAAAGCTAGCAGAAGAGAAAAGGAAGAGATCCTACCCCCACACACCTGGTCTGGCAGAGGATGTGAGGAGATCAGTGTAGCTGGCATATCCAGATGCCGGTGAGGACTCACATGCTATATTAGAAACGGGCCAATTTACTGAAGCGCAGCTGGACAGGGACTTGCAAATTGAAGTCAGAGAATTGATATGCAGGACAGGTTGTGAGGCAGTAGAATTCGCTAAAAAATTGGAGTTCATCCATTCAACAGCTCGGCAGGAGAAATAACAGCTGCTAGTGAGGAAAGTGTAAGCTGATCACCCTCCCCCCTGTAAGTACAAAACTGTGTCTATGTGAAAGGGGATTCCGATGATTCCCACAAGAACCCCACTTGCCCATGCCCCCAAGCTCCAGCTCTAGGAAGATAAGGGGAGATCGATGTAGGAGTATCTGGCAGTGCTTTGTCATCTAAGGATCCCTGTAGGTGGGAGATCTTGCTGTGACAGAGCAGTCCAGACCTGCCACTACACTAGGAGGATCTGACCCCTAATGTCCTAGCCACGTGCCCAAACTCTTCATGAGTCAGCCAGTCCTTCAAGCTGATTGGCCTGTGGGACACTAAATTCACCACATCTGGAATCATATGCTCAGCTCTTCCTTAGTCCTTTATTAAAGCCAGTTAGCCAAAGCCCCGGTGTTGTGGGGGGGGTGGGGGAAAGAGGGTCTGTGAGGAGGAGAAATCAGCGAAACTAGTCAGATGTATTCTTGATGTCATCTTGTTTGTTTGCAAAACATGTGCACACAGTCCATCTTTCCCCTAAGCACAACAGAAACAAACAGCAGCAGGCAGTTTCCTTGCTCAAAAATCCCCATAACTGCTCTTCCAGTGAGTTCTATGCCCAAGAAGTCCTGCACTTCTGCGTCCTCTCAGGGTCATGCTCACCACTCCTTCACTTGGCTGTCTGCCTCCTGCGCACACAACATGCCGCCTGCCTTAGCTGCTCGGTCCACATGCACAGCACCAGCCCTCAGGCCCAGCTCTGATGCAGCCTTTGCCTATGGCAGACCCCCCATTATTGGCAGCTGTTTTGACTACAGAAGGAGGTTGGATTGCTTATTCTGTCGGACCTAAAAGAGTGCTTGGCACCCACTGGTTTTCACAAGGGCTGAGTTTCTTTCGATCAGTCCCCGGCTGGTACCTATTAGCACCTTTCAGTGGGAGCCAACAGCAGCGGTGGCTCCAGAGATGCTGGCAAAAACTGCAGGGCATGGCCTATGGAAAGCAATTATAGCCAGTTTTCCATTGCAGAAATCTAAATGTTATCTCAAGCCATGCCCCATACTTGCAGGTGTGGGTTGCTCTGTGGATCTTCTGTGTGCTGGTTTTTGAGTGAACTGCTCTGTCTTGTCAAGCACTTTGACCAAGCTAGGACTGGTATTTCCTGCCTGTGGCAGAAAGGCTTCTCTTTGCTAGCACTTCGCTTCTTTTTTTTCCCCCACCCAGCATCTCAGATTTCATCAGCCTTTGTGGTGGTGGCTTGCTAAAGAGTGTAATAACCCTGATGCAAATGCAGAGTGAACTTAGTACAAATCCGTTTCACCTTGCTCACGTACGGCTACAATCCCATCCTGCCACCTCCTGATGCTCAGACCTGGCAGTGGAGATATCCTCTGTGAAGGGATGTTACATAAATAATTGCTCAGGAAGAAGACAAAAGAACAGTCAGGGAGGATGCCACTTAAAAAGGTCATGTAATGAAAGAATCTATTCAGAGTTGCACATTAGCAAAGCTCCTGGTGACCCTGAGTTACTTCCTCCCTTATCAGGGTAACGTGACCTAGATACGGTTCTGGTGATGCAAACATTCCCCCTACTTGGATCATATAGGGCCCAAATCTTGCCACCACGGATATCAATAGTAAAATACCTGTTAAAATCAGTGCAAGTGACAGGAGCAGGTCAGCTATATTTTCATAGTGGCTACAAACATTATCTGTCCTGTGATCCCTTGGCATGTGCCTGTCCTTCACCGAGTTGCTGTGCCTGGCAGGGCTGTTTACGTCAGTGATGTTAGTCGTGTGTGTCCTCTCACCGTGCATTGGTAATGCCGATAACGTCTGTCCTCTAACCATGCTGGGAGCATCTGAAATCCAAATGAAGGTCACGTAGAACAGGTCCCCTCGTGTCATGGAGAAGACATCAAATTGGAGCTTAATGAACAGTCTCCTCGGCCCAGGCCAGGACTAGGGAGCACAGGGACTGTTCATGTAGGCCCCTATTCAGGAAAGTACTTAAGCACGTGCCTGACTCTAAGCATGTGAGCAGTCCCAGTAACTATCAATGGGTCTAGTCATGGACTTGCAGTTAAGCACGTGCTGAAGTGTTTTGCTCAATCTGCGAGCTAGAGAGCCAGTGGGAACCGCAGGGTGTCTCCGTAGGCCGGCAGCCTGAAGAAAGAAACCCTCCTATAGTCACTGTAGGCAAGTCCTGTTTCTTCTTTACAGGAGGAGCTTTGCACAGACCACAGAAGCCTTTTGAGTCATGACGCCTGACAAACTAACCTGGTTTGCATTGGAAATGTAGATCAGAGGCCCAGTAAATACAGAAGCCAAATGAGCAGTTGGCCAGAGGGCAATGGCAAACCTCTCTTGAGCAGCGTTCTAAAGCACGTGGAGGCTAACACATTCTGCTGTTTAATTCAGGAGTCCTGTAACATGGGAAGCCCCCACACTGCTGACGCACAGCTCTGCAGCAGGGGAGGTGTTCAGATGAGCCCCCACACCCCAAAGGGTTGACAGTCAAGTTGAATCAGCATCCAAGGGTCAAGGGTCCAAATGATTTCACTGGAACCAGGATTTCATCCCCAGTGTTCACCCCAGCATTGGTCCCATTCCTGCAGGCCTAATTTATGGTTTGTCTTCAGGCTCCTAAACAGGCATTGCCCCTAATCCCTGTTGTCATCACACAAACTGAATCTGGCAGCACTTTCAGCTTGAACTAGTTGGCTCAGCTGGAGCTAATGCTAATAGCTAATGCTCGGCTGAGGCTTTCACTCGGGTTGGTAACCCACCCACTTTGCAGTGAGATGTGGGCTAAATTAATCAAGCACTGCTAATTTTCCAGTGCCTTCCCACAACTCCTTGACGGGCCCGGAAGGACAGACACGTTCTCCCACAATTCTCTGGGAAAGAATTGTGGGGCAGTTCAGGCTACCGCAGCACACAGAACCATGGGAAGTGGCCCCAGAAGTCCTGGTGACCCACACGACTGTGTGGAGCACCAGTGAGAACACAGCGACTTTGCAATGTGGCTGCTCATGTCCACGTTAGGCTTACCCAGGTATTTAGACCTGTGTGGCAATCAGCAGAGTTAACTCTCCAGGGAAGACAAACCCTTCAGCTGAACTGTCTTTGCCCTTCCAACGCTGGAAATCAGGAGTAACTCCACTCAAGACAATGCATTTGCCATAGTAAAACTTGGTAGATAGCTACAGATGGTCAAAAAGTGATTTCCCCTCCCCCCGAACAATTTTGATTTAAATGATTTTTTTTCATTTTGCTTGAAAGTTTTCTTCAAAATATTTCAAGTTTTCATCAAAAACACCAAAACCAAAAATGATTTGTTTTGGGGTTTTCACTGAAAATTTCAACAATTTTAAAAAAAATCATGAAAATTCCTCTTTTATTGAGCAAATACTTTCCATAAAAAAAACAAAACAAAATATGTTTCAACAAGAAAAGCTTTGACCAGCTCTAGTGAGATTGGACTCATCCCTGAGAACAAAAATAGAGACCACTTCTGCGCCAATATTGAAAATAAGGACAAAATTAACCTTGATTTCATAGATTCCAAGGCCAGAAGGGACTATTGTGATCATCTAGTCTGGCCTCCTGTGTAACACAGGCGAAAATCATTCTTAGCGCAAGTCTTTTAGAGCGAGAGCCAATCTCGCATTAAAAATGTTCAGGGATGGAGAGTCCACCACGATCCTTGGTAAGTTGTTCCGATGGTTAATTGCTCTCACTGTTAAAATGTACATCTTATTTCCAGTCTGAACTTGTTTAGTTTCAGTGGAGCAGGATGGGCTCTGGAAATGGAAATTACTGGAAAAAAGCAGTTTTCATGCTTTCTGGCATATCGGCATCTGTTGTCTGTGGTCTCTGTCCCCAGTGTAAAGAGGGACAGTAAACAAGAGCTTCGATCACTAAGGGCACGTCCACACTACCCACTGGATCGGTAGGTAGCGATTGATCTATCAGGGATCAATATATCGTGTCTCGTCTAGACAGAGGTGTAGCGAGTGCCCTCTGTACCCTCCAACCGGAGGGGGCCCCTCAAGGAAGGGGGCCCCTAAAAGTGGCAAAAAAAGTAAGGTATAACTAGGTAAGTGACATTTATTGACGCTATTGCACAATCCATGTCGGTTTTACTGACAAAACCAACAAACTCATAATGGAATTGAATCATTTTATTTATGTCATCGAGAAAGAGAGAGGACTTGTCACGGGCAAACAATTTTTTAACGTACATATACAAGAACAGCCTTCAGGAGATATATCTGAATCTTTGCATTTGCATCAGAATTCTTCTGACCACACCAGTTACTGTCGCTGGTGCTGAAAGGAGCTTCAGCAGAATGAAACTGATCAAGAATATCCTGCGCTCAACCATGACAGATGACAGGCTTTCTGCGCTTGCAGTTATCTCAATCGAAAACAAGATTGTCAGATCTCTGGACTATGATGCGTTGATTAACCAATTTGCGGAGAACAAGGCTCGAAAGAAGCACTTTGTGTAAATACGGAATACATGTACACTGTAGGCCTATGTATACATAACATGAACCCTGTATATTGTATAAAATAAATACCACATTCCAGTTTCTGCATTGTAAGGGGCCCCGGACATATGTTCGGAGTGGGCCACGTTCTTTGTTGCTACGGCCCTGCGTCTAGACGCGATAAATTGATCCCCGAATGCACTCCCCGTCAACTCCAGAACTCCACCAGGGCAAGAGGTGGAAGCGGAGTTGATGGGGGAGCCATGGCCATCGATCCTGTGCCGTGAGGACAGGAGGTAAGTCAAAATAAGATGCTTCGACTTCAGCTACACTATTCTCATAGCTGAAGTTGCGTATCTTAGATCGACCCCCCACCCCCAGTGAAGACCGGGCTTTATAATCTGCTCCAACAGATCACTGCACATGGAAAATGCCAGTCTCTGTGGATCTGAACATTGTATTCATGCTAAAATAGACCCGTTTATCTCTGCAGCAGTATATGATACTAAGCCTTAGGGCCGGTCTGCAAAGAAAGTTGTACCTGGTTAACTAAAGATGTGGGGTGAAATCCTGGCCCCACTGAAATCACTGGGTGTTTGACTTCATGGGGCCAGGATTTCACCCACGATGTTTAAACTGATTTAGATAACTGATGAAAAAGGCTGTGTGGACGCACCTAAATCAATTTTAAACCAGGAAACATTGGTTGTGCTTGTGTTGGTAAATGTACAGGTGCAAGCTAAACTGCTATAACTAGCTTTAAATTGATCTGTGTCCATACATGGGTTTTCATCCACTTAAATCAGCAGTCCCCAAACTGGGGAGGGCACGGCTGGGGCCCAGGCAAGCTCCCACGGGAGACAGGGCGGGAGTGCAACCCAGCTCCGTTCCTAGCCCCAGCTGCCAGCCCTACGCCCAGGGGCCCAACTGCTGGCCTTGTCCCCCAGCTGAGGCTCCACTCCTGGTTCCAACCCTGCCGCCAGCTGTGACCCCAGTCCCCCTGACCCGTGTCCACATCTCCCCTTCTTGGAGCTGCAGCCCCACTCCTGGCCTCAGCTCTGGGGGAGGTAAAAAAATTGGGGAATACTGATTTAAATAAATCATTTATTAACTGCTTTTAAGTTAAACTGATGCAATTTGTGTGTGCAGACACACAATTATTATTACTAATTATTACTAAAAATAAAAATGCATAATAGAAATGCAGTATGATCTCTGGTGTTTTAAAAATAAATATTTCAAACAGCCATTTCAAAATATCAAATGATATCAATTCACAAACAGAACGGTACCAAATTTTTATTCTTAAATTAACCCTTTTTTTTTGGCTGAAAGTTATGTGCCTCGCAAAAATCTAATGCAAATCATTTCTTTAAAACTTCATAATTTGTCCAATTTGCATCATATTTCTACCCAAAAAAGCATCTAGACAAACAATCTCTTAATAAAGTTTATTAACCTGGATGTGATTTTAAATGATTGAATTATAAACCCATGAAACGCAGGGATTACAGTCAATACAGAGGCTGAACCATGCTGGTAGGTAAGGTTATAATGAAGCACGCACTATTGTAACCACTTAAGCAGATACATTAGCTGCTAACAAAGAAGAGCATCTATAAAATCATGCAGTTCCTGTGCACCAAACCGTGATGTTTTAAATAATCCATCAAAACATTTTTTAAAAAAGGAAAATAATGAAGCTGTTGAAATAAAACCTGCTCTATGTAGCAAGCCACAATATTTCCAATAATGCAGTGAATGACACATTCTTAAGCAAGTAACAGAGGAATTAATTTGCTACAATGAAAGTGTTCCATTGCCTAAGAGGGCTTGTATAAATTTTGCATAATGTTTCGAAGATATATATCCCCCATAATAAACTTCCTTCAATTAGAATCAATTAGCTCAAGGTCATTTCCTATTAATAGGAGTACTAAAAATCAAGGAAATCACTAGTTATGGCATTCACCTCTCCTGCAACCTCTCACCACGCGTCTTGCCGCCCAAACTTAATACCCAAATGCACTCACCTCCACAGTAAACTCCCTCTTATTTCCACTACACAACTGCCCACAGTTACACATTCAATTCCTCAAAATCACACTCAAATTTACTTCTGGCAGGGACAGAGTTAAGGTTGTTTGGTGCCTGAATTGTGCATACCCATGTTTTAAAATGTTTGTTTTCTCTTTAATTTAACCTTAACCCTGAATTTCCCTGGTTTCGAATAGTGTCTTTTAATATGTTTTACAATATTCTTGTAAGATTTTTTTCCCCCTGAAATATGTGCACACATGCACTCTTCATGGTTAATAGAAACCTCAGGAAAGTGCATTTTCCAGGCAAACTTTTCATTATATGTCTCTATGAAGACACGATGCAATGAGAGCAATGGGCCAGATTGTCCCATTCCTGGATTTCCCCACTATAAAGCACAGGAAATTTTGAGTGTCCGTTCATGGAGTCTCTGCTTTTATTATTTAATAATGGGGAAAATGGGATTTGTCGCTCAGCCAGTCGCTGCAGAACTGACAGGAGACTTGACACAGGGAAGCCACAGAGTACCCGAGGTCAGTGCTATCTGAATGGAGACCATTTGCATCTGTTCTGCCTCCTAAATCTCAGGCCCTGTCATAAACAGATAGTTAAGGGTTAATGTCTCTTTTATCTGTAAAGGGTTAAGAAGCTCAGTAAACCTGGCTGACACCTGACCAGAGGACCAATAGGGGGACAAGATACTTTCAAATCTTGGTAGAGGGAAGTTTTTGTTTGTGCTTTTTGTTTGTTGTTGTTCGCTCTTGGGACTAAGAGGGACCAGACGTACATCCAGGCTCTCCAAATCTTTCTAAATCAGTCTCTCGTGTTTCAGACTTGAAAGTAATCAGCCAGGCAAGGCGTGTTAGTCTTATGTTTGTTTTCTCAACTTGTAAATGTTTCTTTTTGCTGGAAGAATTTTACCTCTGTTTGCTGTAACTTTGAACCTAAGGCTAGAGGGGGTTTCCTCCGGGCTATATGAATCTGATTACCCTGTAAAATATTCTCCATCCTGATTTTACAGAGATAATTTTTTACTTTTCTTTCTTTAATTAAAAGCTTTCTTTTTAAGAACCTGATTGATTTTTCCTTGTTTTAATATCCAAGGAGATTGGGTCTGGACTCCCCAGGAATTGGTGGTGGGGAAAGGAGGGGGAATGATTAATTTCTCCTTGTTTTAAGATCCAAGGGGTTTGGATCTGTGTTCCTCAGGGAATTGGTGAAGTCCCTCAAGGCAACCCAGGGAGGGGACAGTTTTGAGGGGACAGGTAGTGCCCCAGACACTGAAATTTCTGGGTGGTGGCAGTGTTACCAGATCTAAGCTAGTAATTAAGCTTAGAAGTGTTCATGCAGGTCCCCACATTTGTACTCCAAAGTTCAAAGTGGGGGAAAAAACCTTGACAGCCCCATAGCCACCCAATTGGTTCTCCAATGGGCACATCGTTCCCCAGGCAACTGCTTCATTCAGCCCCTCTCAGGGGCCATTTCAGAGAGTGGGAGGGGACGGCACGTGAGTTAATACTGGTAAGGTCACCATGAACAGCTTATGGTGCTCCCACGGGGTAGACCAGAGCAGATGTTCCTATAGGAAGCGCTGATTTCCCCCTCCCCTGCCCCCTAGTTCTGCCTCCTCTATTCGTTGCTCAGTCCCATCCCAACCAGGGGAACAGATACCCCTGGAGCATCCAGGGGCTTCCACAAGGTAATGGGAGGAAGGCAGTGTTGCGCAGGTAGCAGCCTCCTTTCTGGGCCGCATCACCACCTGGATCCACTCATTTTCTGTGCCTCTGCCCGCACACGGGAAATGTGGCTCATGGTGCAGAATTACCCTTTGATCACAAATGGGACCTGTTGGCTATCCATTGGAATGTTAATGAGACCCACCCTGCTATACAGAGCTTTGCTCGGCATCTTGGGTAATTTTAACCACAGGAAACAGAAGTGGAAACGGGGAAGACAAAGGGCAAATGGAAGAAGCTGCTGCTGGCTTTTACTAGCCTAAAATGGAACAAGATGGATTCTTCCACATTCCAAACTCTTCCTGAAAAGCTGAATGAATCTTCCTCAAACCTCCTCCTCTTTCGAGTGCTACCTCATGTCTTATAAGCATGGATTTGTGAGCACCCCATCAATATATGCTCCCCTACCCTTTGTAGCCTTCAAGTACTGAGCTTCTGATTAACCCATCCCATAGCCCAATACAGGGGTTGGCAACCTCTGGCACACGGCTTGCCAGGGTGCCAGTTTGTTTACCTGCCACGTCGGCAGGTTCAGACAATCGTGGCTCCCACTGGCTGTGGTTCGCCGTTCCAGGCCAGGAGGGGTGGCGGGAAGCCGTAGCCAGCACATCCCTCGCCCGCATTGCTCCCCTCCGCTCCCATTGGCACATCCCTCGCCAGCGACTGGCCAAACCTGCCAATGCGGCAGGTAAAACCATCCCATCCCATCAGGGTGCTTACCCTGGCGAGCCTCATGCCAGAGGTTAGGGCAGCCCAGAGGGGGGGCAAGTGGGACAATTTGCCCCAGGCCCCGGGCTCCTCAGGGGCCCCCACGAGCATGGCTGAGGCTCCCTCCCCGGCTCCGTTTCCTCCCCTCCCCTTTCCCGGAGCCTCAGCCCATCCAGCAGCGCCCCAGACAGGTGCAACGTGGCTCCGGCAGGGCCCCTGAGCCCCACCCCGCTCAGAACCCCGTAGTCAGGGGGCGGGGCTGCGAGCTCCAGGCTGAGCGGAAGGAGCTGAGCTCCTGGAGTTCCCAGACCTGCCCCCTTTCCATGCGGCTCTGAGCAGAGTGGAGCTGAGAGGCCCCGCCGGAGCCACGCTGCAGCTGTCGAGGGAAGCTCCTGGATGGGCTGAGGCTCCGGGTGAGGGGGAAGTTGGAGGTAAGAGGCTGGGGCTGGGGGTGTTGGCTAAGGGGCAGGGAGTCCTGGGGACAGAGAGGGGGCAGAGGTTGAGGGGGTGATCAGGGGACAGGGAAAAGAGGGATTGGAGTTTGGGCGTTCCAGGGGTCTGTCAGGACTCAGCGAGGGGGTGATAGGGTTTCGGACAGCCAGGGGACAGGGAGCAGGGGTGGGGTCCTGGGGTGGTAATGAAGGGTCTCTGGGGGACAGTGAGGGGGCAAGGAGCAGGATGGGTCGGGGATTCTGAGGGGGGCGGGCAGTCGGGGGGCAGGAAGTTGGTGGGGGGCAGGGCCAGGCTGTTTGGAAGGCTCATTCAGCAGTTTGAGGCTTGCAGAAGAGCCAGCTGTTAGCTTTTCCATTAGGGCTACCATCCCTTTCACTTCTCAAATGCCAAATTATAGTCTATATTTAAATTCAGTGCCATAGGGAGATTCATGTCAGGGGAGGCCAGCTTCCTTTAAAATTAGTCACTGGGGGTGGGATCACATGAGAAGAGCAATATCCTTCCCAACTCTACCAAGGGAGACCCTCCGCCTCCCCTACATTTCCTGAGGCTCCAGAGGGATTAGTTCAGTGGTTCTCAAATTTTTGTACTGGTGACCCCTTTCACATAGCAAACCTGTGAGTGTGACACACTCCCCCCCCTTATAAATTAAAAACACTTTTTTATATATTTAACACTATTATAAATGCTGGTGGCAAAGCAGGGTTTGAGATGGAGGCTGACAGCTCGCGGCCCCCAGTAATAACCTCATGACCTCCTGAGGGGTCCCCACCCCCAGTTTGAGAACCCCTGGGGTAATTTAATTTTAACACCCTATGTCCATTCACATGCATGTGCTATTTTGAGCATTTCAGTTTTCACAACATAGGCTAATCCCAGATTTGGAACAAGCTCAAATGCTCAGTTCGTGGAGTATGTACATAAGATATCCTAAAGACAAACCCACAGTAACCGTCTCCAGTTTGTGGGGGACCCCATGGAGCCAGTCTCTAGGAAACAGATAAATGCATGGAGGTTAAGTCCATTAATGGCTATTAACCAGAATGGTGTCCCTAGCCTCTGTTTGTCAGAGGGTGGAGATGGATGGCAGGAGAGAGATCACTTGATCATTACCTGTTAGGTTTACTCCCTCTGGGGCACTTGGCATTGGCCACTGTCAGTAGACAGGATACTGGGCTGGATGGACCTTTGGTTTGACCCAGTATGGCTGTTCATATATTCTAACCTAAATGAACCCAAAGTTATGGAGACAGATATGAGTCAAGAAAGCCATCAGAGTATCAGAAACCTGGAAAAATCTCTGACTGGATGGGCTCAGGCGTTTGGTCACAAGCTGAGGTGGTTCAAAAATTTTTGGATTTTTTTTTAAGCAGAATTTTTTTATTGTTTCTTTAAACAATCAAACACAGCTAGCAGCAGATATTTGGCCACACACTTCTGAAACCCCAAACCATATTCAAGTTTTGGCAGACTAATTTCAGCTTTTCAATTAAAAAACCCACAACAAATTTTGAAGGAAAGCAGACGTTGTCAGTGATTTTTTTCTGCTTTTTAAAAACCCCTAGTTTTCGATCCAGAAACAGTTTTGACGACACATATTTGTCCAACCCTTTTAATGAGCTTTAGTGACTTTTAGCACTAGCTGATGCTGAGAACCAGTGATACCTTGTAAAGAAGTTTTCTCAAAACTGGATTTGTGCCGAGATACAGAAGGTTTATTTTTCCCAGGGCCGCCTATGAGGGGGGGAGCAAGTGGGGCAATTTGCGCCAGGCCCCACAGGGGCCCCCACGAGAATATAGTATTGTAATTTTTTTTATAGAAGGGGCCCCCGAAATTGCTTTGTCCCAGGCCCCTGAATCCTCTAGGTGGCTCTGCCAGAGGTTGCCGACCCCGGCCCAATACATCCCATGCATGGTCCTCAGGATAGCTGGTGATTTTAAAATAAACCATAATTCATCCTATAAATCCTTTGAAACAACTGCTAACTTAAAAAGGGAGCAAACCTTTTCCGTGTACCTTTTTGCACTATTGACTCACCCTTGTTTCTCTGTCACATGTATAACTCGTACACTGCAGCAGTCCTAATTCATACGGGCCTACTGCACCACTGCAAATATGATCTGAGAAACAGTAAATCACTTCTAGGTTCCAAAAGCTATTTTGTGGCTTTATCTTGTCTTACGGTTTCATTAATAAAAGCAGTTAACACATTTCATAGTACATTTTGAAAGATGTTGAGTAAACTTTTCCTGTCCATTGCCAAAATATTTCATAGCAAATTTGGAAGGAAATTCATATTAATCCTGTTTAATTTTGGAGATCTGATCTTGAGGTTTTCTATCCAGACAGCCACATAATTCAGAACTGATTATATTTATACATAGAGAGACAATGTATTAAAGAGGTTGCTTGGTGAGGTAATACGTTTTATTACCCCAACTTCTGTTGGTCAAAGAAACAAGCTTTTGAGCTTTACAGAACACCATCAAGTTAAAAATCATATTTCTGTCTGAAAATGCTTTTCCTTCAGTTATTAAAAGTATCATCTAAGCCCGAAAGGGATTAGAGAAAAAGTGTTTCTCTCTATTTTTGTTCAGTGTATTCACGTTGTGCAATTGCCAGCACTTCTCATAGGTCTGCTGCCCCGATACAGTCAGAGTGAGTCAGCTTCTCCAGTTTGTGGGGGTCTTTCACACAACAACAGGTGAATAAAAATATTTTAAGAAACAGAAAAATGTGATTTTTTTTAATAAAAAGCACAAAAACTGGAAGAGGGAATGAGAAGCACTGAAACCGCTTTTAACTGGCTGTCTGAAACTGATTAGATACCCAGCGGATGAAGTGCCATTATGAATGGAGGGTCACTAACTGCAAATGTAAAAGAAGTAGAACAGAAATTGCCTGGCTTCAGTTACCATTTAAAAAAAACATATGAAAAAGGGCTCTTGCTTCCAATGGAAGAAACTTACCAAAGTAAACAGGCTTTCCACATATGGGACAATATGAAATCATCTTCACGGCTCCTCGGCACTGCACACAGCGTTGAGCAGAGCTAGTATAAAAAGCCTTCTTTCACTAAAGCAACAGGAAAACCATGGCCAACAGCAAGCTGATGACGTGTTCTGCTTTTGAAGCAGGATATTGTGGTTGTAGGTAAATGAGAGCCCTGTAGTGTAAGAAGCTGAGTTCAGGGGCTTTATTACGGGAAGAATTAATTTATCTTTTGGGACCAAAAACACAGACTTTAAGAAATGCTTCTTCTCCATCACCAGAGGAGAAACACTGGAACCAGTTTAACTTCACCCCATGGGCAGCACTCGCGATATCTGGGGCAGATGCTGCTTATACAAGTCTCTTTGATCTCAAAAGTGCCTTCTTTGCGTCTTTTGCAGATCTTTTCCCCCACGTTTCAGAGCCTGAGCTCTGACCCGAGCAGGAATGTTTTTAGTGCCATACCACAAACCTGTGTCAGTTGACCTGGGTTTTGAGACTCGCTGCTGCATGGGTTTTTAGCCATGTAGACAAATCCTCGTTGGCAGAGCTGAAAGTCCAGCCCTCCAGTCCAGTGTTCGTCTCTCTGGAGTGGGAGGCATCTCTTCCTTTTGCAGCTTCAAAACACAAGCACAGATTTCCCCCCCAAACCAGTTTAGTGTCTAACTTAGGCTATGTCGACTCTCGAAGAGGTTTCGCGCTGTCAGTTTCAGCGGTGATAGGGAGCCGGTGAAAGAAAAGCGCTGACGTCAGATCATGTTTACATTTGCAGCACTTCCATCGCCGATGGATGAGAGCAGCGCATGGAGGGCAGCTATCCCACAGTGCAGCTCTCTCCATTTTGATGACAGATCTTGTGGGAAGGGGCGGTGTTGATCGCGGGGCATCCTGGGTCCCTGCTCAGCTTCTTCTCCCCAAATACTGATGAGCTCCAGTAACTCAGCATTGCTCAAAGCAGGGGATTGTTTGCTCCATAGAGCAGGCATTGTTACCAGGCTAGATGATAAGTAAGCACTTGCCAAGAAAACAGGAAGGGGAGTTTCAAAGTTCCCAGGGCTTTACAGGGGGTGGGGCAGACGTCTGTTTACCTGGCTTCAGAGCAGCCGAGCTGCTGGCCAGAGTGGTCACCTGGGTACTGTGGGATAGCCTGCGGAGGCTGAAAGCTCTGTAAACAGAAAGACAGTGTCTTCACTTGCATATCACTGCAAAAACGTCACCAGTAAGAGCTGTACGGCTCTCCTGGAGGTGGTCTGCTTTTTGTGCTGAAATGTCTGAGTTCTACCGCAAAAAGTCATTGGCAGATGTAGATGGTCCCATGATTTTTGCTCAAAAAAAGGGACTTTTTCTGCTTTAAATGATAAGTGTAGAGATGCTCGAAATGTAGATGATTATACCTGGTGCCTGTATGAACCCCTGATGCACCCTGAACAAACACTACCCATCCAAATTGAAACAGCAGCCCTGCAACATACAGCGAGACAGTGTACCCAGGCAGCACGCACGAGATGCTGAATTCCCCAGTGGCCCTCAACAACCTCTCCACCAACAGCCCTCTGAAAGGAGATGTGTTTGTGTGATGCGGCAGGGGGATTGACAGATCTGGGCTGAGCCAGGCCACAGTGTTCCAGCTTCACGGGGCTCCAACAGAGAATGCCCTGGCAGTAAAATTGTATAGTCTCCAGAGGATTGTGCTGCATTGGTCTGATCCCGGTTACTGGGCTCAATACAGGGAGAACTGGGTGGGGTTTAGTGGTCTATGATGTATCAGGAGTCAGACTAGATGATCAGATGGTCTCTTCCAGCCTTAAACTCTGTGACTATAAGAAACATGATCCAGCAGTTAGGGCACTAGCCCAGGATTTGGGTTCAATTCCCTGTTCTGCCACAGATTGACCATGGGCAAGTCACAGAGTGGCTCTGTGCCTCAGTTTCCCCTCTATCCAATGGGATAATAGCACTGCCCTGCTTCACAGGGTATGTTAAAGATTGTGAGACCCTCAGAAACTATGATATGGGGTGTCAGAGAAGTATCTGAAAAAGACAAAATCCACAGGAAGTGAAATTCACAGGAATTTAAGCCAAAGAATTGTTCTCAGGTTTATCCAGCTATAATTTAACGCCCAAGCAAGCAGCTGTCAGCATCTCAACCTCAGATGCTGTGAAGTGTCTTAAAACAGTGTGGCAAACTGCATTCACAGTGTTTGCGAGACAGGAAAACGTGAAAAGAAGTGGGCACTCACCCTACTTCTGACCACTGTTAGCTCACAACTTAACTCTTACAGAGCCTCTGTCTACGGCATTTGCATGGCCGATGTCGCTCGCTCTGAGCGGTACCTCACCCAGGCAGCACATACCAGCCAGTTGGCAGGGCCGTCCCGGAAAGGACAGATCTTCCCGGCAAGTCTCAGTCCCGGAAAGAAAAGAGAAACAGGAGCATCCAGCATTACTGGGGGAAGAGATAGCTCAGTGGTTTGAGCATTGGCCTGCTAAACCCAAGGTTATGAGTTCAGCCCTTGAGGGAGCCACTTAGGGATCTGGGGCAAAAATCAGTACTTGGTCCTGCTAATGAAGGCAGGGGGCTAGACTCAATGACCTTTCAAAGTCCTTTCCAGTTCTAGAAGATTGGTATATCTCAAAGCAGGGGATTGTCTAACAAAGTTCAGTGTCATAACAACAGTTACAAGTTTACCCAGCTCTTGATACTGCTAACTAGAGACAGAAGGCTGGAGTCTCCATTTCGCAGCACCTCACACACTCATTTTACACAAACATTGCCCTGGTGTAAATGCCACATTAGAATTCTAACATACTGCACCCTCTTTGCATTGGCACAAATAACATTACCCACCCAAGCAGCGAAACAATCCCAAAGCCTCGTATAACAGGTTAGAAAAGAAATGAAGACAGTGGTAAAAAGTTCAGACATTAGCTGCAGCAATGCTTTTACCCTACGGCCACCAGTGAATCCCATCCTGTCTGACGGCCCTACAGAAGAGTGATTTTTAAGAGATTGCCAACTTTTTTAAAAAAAAATTACATTTCAGTCTGATGCACAATGTAACACCTATGATTGTTATACTGGTAAAAGAATAGCCTGAGCCAAAACAATCTCTATTTTGGATCACTCACTGCACGTGTGACAGCATTTTGTGTACAGATAGTTTCACCATCTCTCCTTTGCAATCAGTTTGTTCCTCTTTTCTGCATGTGGGAGTGTTTCAGACAGCAGCAGAGGAGAGAAAAGCATTACATATTAACATATGACGGGGAAACCACAAAATGTGGCAAGGCAGAGAGGGGCAGGTGCAATAGCTGAAACTACTTTAAACTCATTTCTCTAAACTGACTAGATTTCAAGCTTCCTTTGTCCCTTTAAGCTGTCCCTCAAGGCCAAGTCTACATTAAAAACTTTTGCCAGTGTAGTAATGTCCGTTAAGATTGTGGGTTTGCCTGCAACATTTTTATATTTCCGAAAGTACCACTCAGGGAGCTGGTATAAATCATACGGCAAAAGCCAGCATAGGCTGCACCTACATTAGAAGGGTTTGCCAGTACGGCTATATGCTATACCCCTTTTCTAGTGTAAACAAGGCCTTGCTCACTAGTCAGTCCTTAGCAGTGCAAATTTCTGGAGCTGAGTGTATAGCAGAAAAAAAAATCTGCAAATAGTCATTAAAATTCTAAAGGGAATTTTGATCCAACCAGATATTCAACCCTTTTGTATTTCCTTTCCATAAATATTCAGGAGCTCAAACTCGACTACATGACTACTTGCTAAACCAAAATGTTTACCTTAAGTTCTTGAATATATGCTGAAAGTACATTTTGAATTCTATATTCAGTTGTAATAAGCACATTTTGCTCTGTATTGGTTACTTACATAAGTCATATGGTGCTGTTTCTTTATTTTGATTGGATATCTTGGGTAACTCAACAACACGGTACATTCTACCAATGACATCATCGAACATATAGTTCTAGCTTCCTGCAGTGTCCATTTAATTACATAAGTTACTGCTAAATAAGGTCCAGAAGTTAATTGCATATGTGATTGTGTAAATTGCATATTTGGTAGTAATTTTTGCAGTTTGAACAAAATGTAGGCTAAGAACTTTACCCCAAATGAGTTTATATATAATTTCAACTCACAACAGATGTGAGAATTTCAGTCTGTTCATGGAAAATTCATAAGCAGAAAAAAATTAACTTCCAGGAAAAATACTGTACTAAATGGCTGCTTCTGTACTGAAGGTTTTGTCTTAAAAGGAACCATTTGTAATGAAATCTCTTAACAGAATGAGGAAGAACAAGGGCCTTGTCTATATTCAAAGTTGCACCAGTTTAAATAAAAATCTAATTTTAAAATGATTTAGTTAAACTGATGCAAAATCCTGTGTGAGCACTCTAAATTCAAATGTAAACATTGTTTATATATGGAGTTCGGTTAAATCAATATATCAATTTAGTTTAATTCGATTCCTTATTGCATTCAGTTGTGTAGATATAATCCAACTTTAAATTGAATTAAGAGTGTCTACACAAGGATAGTCAACAAACTAATTTAGTTAAATGAGTGAAACTTTGAATTTGCATTGGTTTAAATCCAAAGTAACTACACTGACTGGTTGAAAATTTAGATAGCAATTTGAGAAAATTTTTGTAAATCTTTAATTCATTTTCATTTGAAATGGTACAAAATGTTGAGAGCCTGAAATTTTCTGTGAAACAATTTTGTCAGAGTTTGAGCTGGTTGGAAAAGGGATTTTCCTTCTTGTGACAAATTTTGAGAGTTTGAAAATTTTCTCTCCCAAATGTGGACGAAAATCAGTGCATATATTCATTCTCATCCCAAAGGAACTCTTCTATAGTACATTGTATCCAGGCGTGCTATGACTTGGCAAAGATATCTGCCCCAGCACTGATGGCACACTCCACAAGGGCTCAGGCATCCTCCACGGCATTCCTGGCACAAGTTCCTATCTAAGACAACCGCAAGGCAGCAATGTGGTCATCCATCCACATCTTTTCATCGTACTAAGCCATTACAGCAGGGCAGAGACGATGCAGCTTTCGGCAGAGCGGTGCTACAATCAGTGATTCCATGAACTCCGAACCCACCTCCTAGGTAAGGCTTGGGAGTCACCTACTTGAAATCGACATGAGCAAACACTTGAAGAAGAAAAACACTTACCTCCCTCTCGTAACTGTTGTTCTTTGAGATGTGTTTCTCATGTCCATTCCAAGACCCACCCGCCTCCCCTCTGGCAGAGTACTCCAGTAAGAAGGAACTGAAGAGGCAGCGGGTCAGCAGGGACCTATACACACCTCCATGAAGGTGTGACTCCAGGGGGCTCCACAGCTGACTTGACAGGTACCACTAGGGGAAAAACCTTCCAATGACTGTGCATGCGACATATGCACTCCTACTTGGAATCAACATGAGCAACACATCTCGAAGAACAACAGTCACGAGAGGTAGGTAACCGTTTTATTCTGGGTAAATTTGAAACTGTTTGGTTTGATAAATTCAAAATGTTTCATTTGGTTTCTGACCCTTTTACATTTTAAAAAAATTTTTATATAAAAAGTAAATTTCAAAATAAAAAATTGAAACTTTTTGTTCTGAAAATGTCAAAACAGGATGTTTCAACATTTCCAAAACTTTTCCAATTTTTTAAAAGGAATTTCATTGAAATTGACAGATTTTGCAAAAAGAAAATGGTTTAGTTGAAGTATCATTTTCCAGTGGAAAATTGTTTTGACAAAAATTTTCCAAGAAGCTCTACTGAGAACGTTTAGAGTCAGAAACCTGTCAGAATAGAAAATGTGTTCTTTTCAATTTGAAATAAAGAGAATTTTGAAATTTTTAATGGTTAAAAATATTTAATTTTGGTGGGAGAACCTCACTTTCTCATTTCCAGTGGAAGAAATTGTAAAAGTTAGAGAACATTTTAGTTTGAAGAAATCCGAATGTTCTCACGAAACATTTCTCATTCTTCAAAGCCCAGAGTTTTGCTAAAATATGGTTGGAGCTTGTGTTCGGAGGATGAGGTAACAATATTAGGAGCAGTGTCCATTTTCTGTAGTTTCCAGAGATTTCAACGAGAGGCACAGGGATGAAAATGGTAGCTGGTGGCAAAACTAAAGAGCATTCCAAGAAAAAATACATTAGTCTCCTGGTCCATATTTTACTTTCTAAAATTCTCTAGTGAAACAGTTTAGTTAAATTCACCCTGGATATGGTTTTCTCCAAGTGAGTGTTTTTTGTGGAGTGTTTTGAAGACAGGGAACATCCTTTCATCCTGTCACAGACACTTGAGCTGTGTGTAGGTAAGAGCCAGCAGAGCCCCGTTTGAGAGTAGCTGGTCTGTGGCTGGCCAGAGAGAACAGAAATCCTCCTGCCTCCAGACCATTTCTAGTTTTGCCTACAGAGAAGCAAAACCTCAGGGCCTCGGATCAAAGAGGAAGGTGACATTTTAACAGGTAAATATTTTGTTAGAAAAAGTGCTGAATGTATTTTGGCAGCCCACAGCTCCTCCACTCCTGGGATGCTGGCTTGATTGATGTGCACAGCCTATTGCTTTAGAGTTTCCAGGCTGTTGCCTGGAAACATAACCTTTGTTGTTTCTTCTTTCTGGCAGCCCTTAGCTCTAGGAATCCAGAGCTATTTACCTGACACCTAGCTCAGAGGAGACCCTGTGGGCTTGTTAAGTGGTCCCCCTTATTCTTAGCAGTCCACAGCTCCAGCGCTCCCTGGTTCCTGAGCAGATACATGGCTAAGCTGAGACACTAATGTTCCGCAGAGCAGATTCTCCTTCCCATAAACCAATGGCTCTAATATTTACCGAGCTGCTATTACCTAATAACGTAATGGGCTTCTAAGAACCAGAGGCAATATGGAGGCAGATGCTGGTCGGCCGCAGCAGTCAGTCAGCTAGCCACAGTGCATGGGGGTCTTTAGCTATTGTGTGCCAAGACTTCTCTCACTCTTCCTTTTCTTATGCTGACATATGAGAAGAAGAAGACTAGCAATCCTAAATAATTACATTGTGTCAGACCTCTTGTTCAAAGATCCCCCTTGCTCTCTGGACAGTAAGGGCCAGATCCGTGGCAGGTGTAAATCAGTGTAGCTCTGCTGACTTGAGAGGAGTTTCCCTGATTTGCACCAGCCAAGAATCTGGCCCTTTCTATGCCTCACAACACCCAGCTGAGGTTGCTCTGAAATACAGAGCAAAACCAACAGGCTCGTGCCCTAGCACTTGGCATGTCCAGGCGATTCAGCTGCAGCAGCAGCACCATCTTCAAAAGGAAGCAAACAGAATGACCTGATTGTCACATACAGGAGTAGGGTAGTATCTCTTGAAGTAGTTTGTGAGCCCTACTGGGGTGCTCACTGTGTTCTAGGTTTTGGAAGCTGGCAGAAGCCAATCAGAGCCCTGTGTGTGACCAGCTAGGCCTTTCGTGTTAGCATATGTTTACTAAACACTGTTATTCGGGACCCAGCTGGGCTTGTGTGTTTTTTGCCACCTTGTTTTAGTTGTGTAAAGAGGAAAAAACACAACACTGATGCACAACAGATAAATTCCAGAGCCTGGGACAGCACTAAGTCTGAGCAAATGGGTTTTGCCTTATGCGACTGTAGAATGGAGACCTCAGCTTCTATTGACTAGGCTGCAACTTCCAGTACAAGCCCTTCCAACCTGCTTCTCTACATCAGCACCATCATGGCCCACGTGGGATTTTAGCTCCATAGGGGAGCAAAGTCCTAGGGACACAGAACTGAGATTCTTCGTGGTGCAAAGAGATTACACAGGTCCTTCCGATGTGGATTTCGGAGGTTGGTCAAGGTTAGATAGTATGGCTCAGGATTTGGCTCTTGTTATAGCGTGTGGGGCAGTGGCAGGAGTCTAGCAGTAGAGTTTTAAGTGTCTATGGTCGTGCCAGTCCTTGAGTCCTTGGTTCCCCTCCCCAGCTGCAGTGTGGCGGTAAAAGGAGCAGAGGAATTCATTGAAGCCGTGATGTTCAAAAGTGGCCTAACTCTAGGTGCCTGAATTTAGACATCTACAGTTGAATTCCGGCCTTAGTGAAGTCAATGGGAGTTTTGCAGTAGACTTTAAAGAGGCCAGGATTTCACCCCAGGGCATGATTCTCAGAGCTACTAAGCACTGCATAACTACATTTGAAGTCAATGCAGGGTAGGGGATGGGGGTGGGGGAAGCAGGTATGCAGATTAGTGGTGAGATTAGCTGCCTTTTTGTGCAAGAGGGTGAATTCCAGGTCTCATGCTTTAGCCTCAGACATGACATAATATGAAAGATTCTTGCTACGCAGTCTACTGCACTCTCTATCAGTCTGCTCTTCCAGATGTCGAGTTGAGCAAACATGCTGGTGATAATCAGTTTCCCTTTTAAAATGGAAAAGCCTGCTGGCAAAATATAACATTTCCCTTTTTAAAACAAAAGGGGAGGGGAGGCAACAACAGAAAAAGAAACCAAAGAAGCCAAATAAAAGAAGCCAACTAGACCCAACAAAATTTTCAAACCCCATGCTGGCACACAAATAATTTATGCCTCTTTTAAAATAATATTAATTTTAAAAAATGGACTCTGGCCAATTACTAACAATCCCTTTTGAAATTCAAAGCCACGCTGGCACGCTATAAAAATTCCACACTAGACCCAAAATTGTGCAGGCACCAAAGCAACATTTCTTGTTTTAAGGGGAAGGAAAAGGCATTTCTAAGGGCAAGTTTCGGGGCCAAAGGAATGAGAGATAAAAACACTTTGCCAAGTCCAGCTGCAATTTGCAAACCTTTGTAGAGACAGTTAGAGTGTTTTACAACGGTTCCAACAATTTGATTTTTAAAACGTTTAAACCTGTTTTAATTTAAACAAAGGAAGGTAAATACCCAAATGACCCCTGAGGCATTTTGATTGCAAACGCTACAGCAGGTCCCATCTTTTTGTTCTGTGTTTGTACTACGCCAGCCATTGCAGGGTCCTGGTCCCTGACTAGGGCTAAAGCTGTAACGGTTTCACTGAAATCATTATTTTCAGTGGGGATTTAGTTAAAGTGGAGCAAAACACTTTTTAATCTGGTTTCTGTACTTGTTCTGGCCCGCATCACCATTGGATCCGAGCACCTTCCTGTCTTTAATGCATTTAGCTTCCCATCTCCCCTGTGAAGTAGGGCTGGGCTATTGTACCCGTTTTACAGATGGGGAACTGAGGCACAGGAAGATTAAGTGAGTTGTCTCTGGTTACCAGGTAGTCTGTGGCAGAGCCTGGAGCTGAGCCCAGGTCCCTTGATCCCAGGCAAGTGCCCTACCCGTTGCATCATCCTTCCTCTCCTGTTAAGGCAAGTTAGCTTAATTCAGCAAGAAATTGACTTAAGATGAATCAGTATCAGCTAGGGTGAATGGATTTAGGACAGTGCTTTCCAACCAATTTAACTACATCAATTTAAAAGCACCCCTTTAGTCAGACTTGCCATACAGACAAGGCTCCTTGTTTTCCTTCTCACTGGTTCATTCCCATCTGAGAATTGTTGCCTGACTCCTCAGAGCTATTGTCTCTGGGTACTCTACCGGTTTTTGGATGCTGCTGTTCAGACAGCAGGGAAGTTCAAATGGCTCATGGCATCTTTGAAGGGCTCTTAAGCAGATTCTGTGGGTGATAGGCAGGTTTCCTGTTCTTAGGCTTGGTCTACACGGGGGGGCGGGGGGGGGGAGTGTCGATGTAAGATATGCAACTTCAGCTACGGGAATACCGTAGCTGACGTCGAAGTATCTTGCTCTGACTTACCTCCAGTCCTCACTGCATGGGATCGATGTCGGCTCCCGTGTTGACTCCACTACCACCGCTCGCTCCGGTGGAGTTCCGAAGTCGACGGGAGTGCATTTGGGGATCGATATATCATGTCTAGATGAGACATGATATATCGATCCCCGAAAAATCGATTGCTACCTGCCGATACAGCAGGTAGTCTGGACGTACCCTTTCAGTGACTCAGATTTAAAGAGGCAAGCTCGTATTCCCCTGCCCCAGCTTGCACTATATAAAACTGGCAACATTTATATTAAATATTGTCCTCCCAAGGCCGAGCAGAGTTGACCTTCACCTTCTGGTGGGTCAAGTCTGACAATTGCTGGAAAATTCCCACCATCACTATAGCCCCAGACAGCTTCCCCAGTGCTAGTAATGAGTGGGCGCTTTAGTGCAGACCAGCTGACAGCATTTGTATCATAGAATCCTGCTTCCAGCACAACGTAATAACAAAAACATTGGCAACTGGGCTACATTAGCATCCAGTTGTCAGCACTAAGGAAGCCTTTTCCAATGCTGCAGCAATGGCAGGGACACTTCCTAAAATGGTCGGTGCAGATAAGTTATTGTGTCAGACTCTCTGCAGACTCAGGCAGCAGAGCAGCTCTTGTGCAGGGCTCACAATCTGAAAGATATTTGGGCAGTTAAGGGTTAGAATCGGAGACTGAGATTAGGGGAGTTAGGCCACAGACTCCAAGTAATTTCAGTGGAAATTGTGCCTCTAAATCTCCTAAGTAGCTTTGAAAACCTCAGTCTTCATGTTTCATAAAAATCATAGCTTGGATTCTGCAGATTCCTACTGCACTGCGAAGAGGTAGCCACTTCCCCAGCTTCAGCATAAAAGCGGTGACATTTCTATAGCTGATATTTTCTCTGCTGAAACACATCCTTCATGTTACGCAGAATCTCTATGCTGTTGTACAACTAGATAATCCATTTTAATCAAATGCACATCAATACTGTCAAGTATTCGGGACAGGATGGAAATCCAGCAGTCGGAACAGCACGCTGAGTGCTTGACCTAGCTGATAATTTCATTTCCAACTCGAATTCTGTCTTCATCACTTCCTTAGGATCTGGATTCCGAGACAGCTGGACTGCAGTGCCATAAATATTCACGCCCTTTTATACATAACAGCTCTTGGTTTCTGTCTGCACCTGCTTCATTATTCCATTGCATTATCGCCAGTTTTAATACGAACCCGCTGTTGTCTTTCTAAAGACCAGTACAGGCTTGCTTATGACTTGGATGCTCAAACTTGACTGTGGTAGCCTGTTAGATCCTAATCCAAATGAAATCAATGGAAGTTTTCCCATTGACTTCAGTGGGCTTTCGATCAGGCCGTTTGTCCTTTTGGGTCATGTAGAGCTGGGTGAGTACCTGATTTTTCGATTTGCTGACAATTCCCCGCCCCCACCGCCCAAAAAAGAAAAAGAAAATGATTGTTGAACATTTTTTTTAATTTTCTGCAAATTGAAAAAATGTGTGTCAGAATAAAACATTTTGAGCCTTTTTAAATATTTTTAAACAATTTAAATAAAAATATAGCAAATTCTGAAACAAAGTTGTTTTGAATTGAAAAATCAATATGTTTTGTTTTGAATGTGTAGAAACAAAATGTTTTGATTTGGGGGTGGGGGGTACTTTAAGGGTGTTTTTAACCAAAGCAATTTCCTGAAATCAACCTGAATTCACTAAATGTTTTGGTGCCACTGAATCTCTTTTTTTGTTGAAAAAAAGTTGTGTTTGAAAAGTTTTACCCAGCTCTGCCTTTATTCATAGTCCAGAAGCACCACAGTCATCGTCTAATCTGATCTAGCAAAGTCCACACAACTTTCCCCACAATAATTCCATTTAGAAAAACATCCAGTCCTGATTTTAAATGGTCAGTGGTGGAGAATCCACCATGGCTGTTGGTAAATTGTTTCAATGATTAGTTTCTCCCACCATTAAACATGTGTGCCCCGTTTCTAGTCTCAATTTGTTTAGCTTTAACTTCCAGGCACTGGATCATGTTATACTCTTCTCTACGAGTCTGATGAGCTCATTATTAAATATTTGTTCCCCATCTAGGTGCTCTGTGATCAAGTCACCCCTTAACTTTCTCTTTGTTAAGCTAAATAGATTGAGCTCCTGGAGTCTCTTGCTATAAGGCAGGTTTTCTAACCCTTCAGTCATTCTCATGGCTCTTCTCTGAACCATCTCCAATTTATGAACATCCTTCTTGACTTGTGGACACCAGAACTGGACACAGCATTCCATTAGTGATCACACCAGCACCATGTACAGAGGCGTAAAATAACCTCTCCAGCCCTGCTTGAGATTCCCCTGTTTATGCATCCCACGATTGTATTAGCTCTTATGGCCCCAGCATCACACTGGGAGATCGTGTACATTTCCATGACTGGAGTTCCCTTACTGAGGGATATAGCTAGTTCTGGAATGATCAGTATGGGGAAAAGGAGGAGGCATCACACTGTATGTCAAAAATATTTACACTTGCTCTAGGGTCCTAGAGGAAGTGAGCGGCAAACGTACTGAGAGCTCTGGATGAGTGCTGCAGGGTGTGCACGCCCCACCCCCCTTTCGGGGCAGGGCGGGGTTGTGATACCACCGCCATTACACTCTCCCTGACAGCCTCTAGGCAGAAAGCAGCCAGAGTCACTTTTAGCAGCCTTTACGTTCAGGATCTCCTAGTGACCTGAATCAATTCTAGCAATCCTTGCATTCAGGGCAGCATGGTCTAGTGGCTAGCATCAGTATTGCAGTCTCTGGCTGCAGAGCAGTGCGGCCCAGTGGCCAGCATCCAGGGAGGAGGAAGGCCCCTGGTGGCGGAGTGGTCTGCTACTGAGTCAGTGGACTCCCACTGAAACACACAGACCTCACTCAGGTGGGAGGTACCGCTCATGCACCCTCCCTAGGTCACTTTCTACCATATTTCCAGGCGTCATAGTCCATTGAACGTTGGGGTTCCTGGGCTCCTCAGCATGGATGATTCCCTGTGGCTCTGTCAGTCACAGCCCTCCGGTGTGGCTCTCAGGGTCTCCAATTCCTGCAGGCAAAGGCTGTGCTGGCTCTTTGGCTGGATCCTCTGCCCAAGGTCCTTCCTGGCCAGCAGTCAGCCTAGAATGAGCTGGGCTGCTCCCTTTTATACTGAGGAAATAGTTGGAGCATGTCCAGCATCATCTGAGGGGCGGGACTTCCGGCGCCTATACTGTGGGGTTAACCCCCTCTTGGCCAGTGCAGGGTATGCACACCCTGTCTCAGACACACCCACTTAAGAGGGATCCCGACGAGTGGTCCATCTCCCCCTCCTCCCCTCCCAGCCTGGAGAAGAAGTCCACATTGGTGTGAGCCTTACCTGCCCAATGACAGACGCGAAAATCATATGGTTGGAGGGAGCGGTACCAATGCATAATCCTGGGATTAACGTCCTTCATCCTGTGTAGTTATCGGAGAGGTGCCTGATCGGTAACCAGTGTTAAGGAGCTGCCGAGCAGATAATAGCGTAGGGCGTCGATAGCCCACCCACTTTATTGCCAAGGCCTCCTTTTCAATTGTTGAATAGTGCATTTCCCTAGGGAACAACTTAGATATAAAATGGGGTGTTCTTCCCCATTGATTTCCTGGATAGGATGGCCCCTACTCCCACTGCCGAGGCATCCGTTTGCAATATGAAGTCCTTTGAGAAGTCTGGATGTGCGAAGACTGGTTCCTGTGCTAGCCGTTTCTTCAAGGTCTGAAATGCCTCCTGACACTTAATGGACCACCGCACCTGCCGGAGTTGGGAACTTTTGGTTAGGTCAGAAAAGGGGGCTGCTATTGTTGCGAAGTTCGGTACAAAATGCCGATAATATCTGGCCAATCCCAGGAATTGGTGCACTTGCTTGTTCATTGTCAGTGTTGGGGTATTGGCTAGACAGAGCTTGCACCTTTAAATCAGAGGACATAACTTACCATATACCCCAGGTATGTCACCTCTTCCTGCCCAAGACAGCATTTTGCAGGGCTGGCCATGAGGTCCGCCTCACTGGTTAGGTGTCGAAGATTGTCCTCCCAATTGCCACTATAAATCACAACTGTCATCTATATACGCTGCCATGCAGCGGTCATAGGGGCTGCAGTGCTTTGTTCATCAACCACTGGAAACTGGCGACTGCCTCATGTAGTCCAAAAGGCATAATTGTGAACTGGAAGAGGCGGCATGGTGTGGGAAAGGCAGTCTTTGCCCTGGAGTTTGGTGTCATACCCCTTTTTTAGATCCAGTGTCAACAAATATTTGGCTCCTCCTATTCACCCCAGGAGTTCTTCAATGCGAGGCATTGGATATGCATCGAACTGGGAGATAGCGTTGACTTTTCAGAAATCAGTGCAAAAGCAGATGATGCCATTGGGTTTTGGAACTAGAATGACTGGGCTTCGCCATTCACCCTGAGATTCCTCCACGACTCCCATCTCAAGCATCATTTCCGAATCCTAGCAGACGACATCCCACATCTTCCTGAGGAGGGGCCAAAGGTTGTCCCTCACCCTCTGTCCTGTGTTTGTCATGATATGGTGGCTTATAACAACAGTCTGTCCTGGACACGTTGACCAGACATCCAGAAAGTCCTTTATGAGACATTGTTGCGGGGCTTGTTGTGTGGAGCTGAGGTTCTCACCCATTATCACTCGCCCTGGGCCTAGGGGTTATCCTACTAATGGTCCCAGTTCTAGTTCAGGGGGTGAGGGTACTATGAATAAGGTCTCTGTCCTTCCAGGCTTTCAACAAGTTGATGTAGTACATACATACTTCTTCCCATCGCCCTGGTAGCCTGATTTTGTAATCTACTGATCCTACCCGGAGAGACACTTCAAAGGGGCCTTGCCACTTGGCTAATAGCTTTGATAAGGTGGAGGCAGGGCCGGCTCCAGGCCCCAGAGTGCCAAGCGCATGCTTGGGGTGGCATGCCGCAGGGGGCGCTCTGCCGGTTGCCAGGAGGGCGGCAGGCGGCTCCGGTGGACCTCCCTCAGGTGTCCCTGCAGAGGGTCCACCGGTCCCATGGTTTCGGTGGAGCATCCGCAGGCACGCCTGCAGGAGGTCCACTGGAGCTGCGGGACCGGCGGACCCTCCGCAAGGATGCCAGCGGGAGGTCCACCGGAGCAGCGGGACCGACAAGCGGCAGAGCGCCCCCAGTGGCGTGCCGCCATGCTTGGGGCGGCGAAATGGCTAGAGCCGGCCCTGGGTGGAGGGCAATAATAATAGAACTTGGTCTCTGGGCTCAAAATGTCGTACCTTCATCCCTTTATAATATTGTTGCTCCTGGGTTGCTGAGCTCACAACAAGTTCTCTCGAGTGAAGGCACCTAAGGCCTGCAGGTGCTCCTGGAGCCGTAACGCTACTGTGGGTGGTTCCCAGGACCCGCATTTCTTGTGCCTCCCAGTTCTCTTTCTGTAGGTCCAAGATGCTCCGAGATTGTCCCTTGTTTGGGGTTCCTGCAGCACTTGGTAAAGGCAGTCCTCTTGAATCTCAAACTGTGGTCCTTGTGGGGGATGTAGTGTATCGTCTCCCTCTTGGTCTGGGGTCACTGCTTGCTCCCAGGCTTGACTTAAAGATGTTCGTCCTTCTTCCCTGTACAACGTCCCCATCCCGCTCCAATTCCCTTGGGCATCTTCAACAGGGTGTTCTGTACGTGGTGGGGGACTCAGCGGACTGCTCAGGGGATTGAGATAGTCCTTCTCTGGGGTTGGTTTCCCTGGAGTGACCGAGGAGTTCCCCCTTGTTGATCCTGCATCTTCTTGTCCCGGAGGGTTGTTGGCTGTGGCCTCGCAAGATTTCCCAGAACTCCGGCCAGTCTCATCCCAACACCACAGGGTAGGCTAACCTGGGAGCCACGGCAACTTGGAGGGCTTCTTTCTGGCCATAGATCTCAAGTCTTACCCATGTGGTGGGGTAAGGCTGTATATCCCCTTGGATACACTAAAGGTTTATACTTGTCCTGGAGAGTTCAAGGTCGGGAACAAGTCCCTCATGAATAATTGTCTGACTACAGCCCAAGTCTGCTAAGACTGTTGTGGAGATTCCTTCCACTCGAACTAGTACTATGAGTTTTTCCGGATCTTTTCTCCTGGCCTACGCAGACCTGCCCATAACAGTCTTGCCGAAAGTGCCCCACTTGGCCCCACTCCCAGAAACGGTCCCGGGATCTGCCTTCAGTGGACTCTGTCCCACCTGGGGATCTCCTTCCCTGTTGGTCTGAGTCCAGCTGATTGGGTGCCGCTGTTCAAGAGTTGGGGGCTGAGCTGGTGGTCGGGGGAGGAGTTGTGATTCCCCTGGGTTTGTTTTGCAAAATATCCCCCAAGCCTGTCCGTCTCTCCTTCTTGGACTCCGGGGCTTCCGCGGCCACATCAGCCATCAAGTAGTGCTCCATTAGTTCTACGGCCTCTGGCAGCATGGTCGGCCAGTGCTGCTGTACCCACTCCTTCTTTCCACCTGGGAGGATCTGGATAAATTGTTCAAGGACAACAATCACAGCTGCTTGAGCCCCTGACCATTTCTCTGGCTCCAGCCTGTGCCAGGCGTTGTCCCTCAGACTTTGGGCTACCGCCCGGGGCCTAACCCCCTGCAGGTACCCAGCAGTGTCGGTATGTCTCGGTTGACTCCTGTCTGGTCCAGGATGGTGGCCTTCACTCTCTCATATACTAGGGCGTCTTGCGGGTCTAGCCCCCAGTATGCTGCCCAGGCTGGCCTTGTCAGGTAGGGCGTTAACAGGTTAGCCCACATGGTGGCCACCGGGCGGCAGGGGCTGCCCGTTTGAAAGTCACCAAAAATGCCTCAGGTCATCACTAGGCCCCATTTTTGACGGTTGTATCAGCAGACTGGGGGGAAGAGCCCCCGGGTCCTGTCCAACTGGGCTGGGGTTCGGCGTGCCAGTCAGGTGCATCAGCACAGTCATTTGCTGGATCAGGAATTCTTGTTGGGGCTGGGGCTGGATAGACAACTCTCGAAGCAGCTGCTGCTGCTCCTGACGCTGGGTGATCTGGAGCTGGTGTTGACTAGCAATCTGCTGCATCAGCTGGGCCTGCTGCTGCTGACTTTCCAGCATCCATTCTCTATCTTGGGCAAAGCGACAAATAGGCAGGTGATGGAGGATTACTCTAATAATAATCTCCTCCCCCTGGGGCCTTTCAGCAGGGTCCAATCGCTGCCTCCATTCTCCACAACGTATCATGGGGGTATGCACACCCTGTGCCCCTTTCGGGGTGGAGCAGGGTTGTGCTACAACCACCATTACATTCTCCCCAACCACCTTTAGGCCAAAAGCGGCCAGAGTCACTTCTAGCAACCCTTGCGTTCAGGGCAGCCTAATGACCCAAGTCAATTCGAGCAGCCCCTGTGTTCAGGGCAGCATGGCCCAGTGACCTGAATCAATATCGTAGCCCTTAGGCCTGGGGCAGTGAGTCCCAATGGCCAGGATCTGGGGAGTAGGAAGGCCCCTGGTGGCGGGCCCGGTAGGGAGGCCCAGGTCCACCCGACTCCACCGGGCCTCAACTAAGGCCCCTGAGAGTGGCGGAGTGGTCTGCCACTGGGTCAGCAGGGACTTCCATCGAAACATACGGACCTCACTCGGGTGGAAGGTACCATTCGCACACCCTCCCTGGGTCACTTCCTACCATGTTTCCAGACTCATAGACTCATAGACTGTAGGGCTGGAAGGGACCTCGAGAGGTCATCGAGTCCAGTCCCCTGCCCTCATGGCAGGACCAAATACTGTCTAGACCATCCCTAATAGACATTTATCTAACCTACTCTTAAATATCTCCAGAGATGGAGATTACACAACTTCCCTAGGCAATCTATTCCAGTGTTTAACTACCCTGACAGTTAGGAACTTTTTCCTAATGTCCAATCTAAATCTCCCTTGCTGCAGTTTAAGCCCATTGCTTCTTGTTCTATCATTGGAGGCTAAGGTGAACAAGTTTTCTCCCTCCTCCTGATGACACCCTTTTAGATACCTGAAAACTGCTATCATGTCCCCTCTCAGTCTTCTCTTTTTCAAACTAAACAAACCCAATTCCTTCAGCCTTCCTTCATAGGTCATGTTCTCAAGATCTTTAATCATTCTTGTTGCTCTTCTCTGGACCCTCTCCAATTTCTCCACATCTTTCTTGAAATGTGGTGCCCAGAACTGGACACAATACTCCAGTTGAGGCCTAACCAGCACAGAGTAAAGCGGAAGAATGACTTCTCGTGTCTTGTTTACAACACACCTGTTAATGCATCCCAGAATCATGTTTGCTTTTTTTGCAACAGTATCACACTGTTGACTCATATTAAGCTTGTGGTCCACTATGACCCCTAGATCTCTTTCTGCCATACTCCTTCCTAGACAGTCTCTTCCCATTCTGTATGTGTGAAACTGATTGTTCCTTCCTAAGTGGAGCACTTTGCATTTATCTTTATTGAATTTCATCCTGTTTACCTCAGACCATTTCTCCAATTTGTCCAGATCATTTTGAATTTTGACCCTGTCCTCCAAAGCAGTTGCAATCCCTCCCAGTTTGGTATCGTCCGCAAACTTAATAAGCGTACTTTCTATGCCAACATCTAAATCGTTGATGAAGATATTGAACAGAACCAGTCCCAAAACAGACCCCTGCGGAACCCCACTTGTTACACCTTTCCAGCAGGATTGGGAGCCATTAACAACTACTCTCTGAGTACGGTTATCCAGCCAGTTATGCACCCACCTTATAGTAACCCCATCTAAATTGTACTTTCCTAGCTTATCTATAAGAATATCATGCGCGACTGTATCAAATGCCTTACTAAAGTCTAGGTATATCACATCCACCGCTTCTCCCTTATCCACAAGGCTCATTATCCTATCAAAGAACGCTATCAGATTAGTTTGACACGATTTGTTCTTTACAAATCCATGCTGGCTATTCCCTATCACCTTACCACCTTCCAAGTGTTTGCATATGATTTCTTTGATTACCTGCTCCATTATCTTCCCTGGTACAGAAGTTAAACTAACTGGTCTGTAGTTTCCTGGGTTGTTTTTATTTCCCTTTTTATAGATGTCGTAGTCCATTGAGCACTGGGGTTCCCGGGCTCCTCAGCGTGGGTGATTCCCTGCAGCTCCATCAGCTGCAGCCCTCTGGTCTGGCTCTTAGGGTCTCTGGTTCCCGCAGGCAAAGGCTGTGTTGGCTCTCTGGCTGGAACCTCCACCCAAGGTCCTTCCCCTCCAGCGGTCAGCCCAGAATGAGCTGGGCTGCTCCCTTTTATACTAAGGCAATAGTTGGAACATGGCCAGCATGGTCTGAGGGGCAGGACTTCCGCCACCCATACTGTGGGGTTAAACCCCTCTTGTCCAGTGCAGGATATGGTGCTGAGGATGGTGGGGGTTCACTGCTCAAAGGAGAAGATGAACTGGTAATGGGCAATGATAGGAAGTGTGATATAGTGAGGGCAGAGGGCAGCAGGAGAGTGATAGATGGGAGATATGTAAACCCCAGGATGATGAGAGCCTTATTCCCTGTAGAGGGAAGAGAGGCTCCTACAGATTAATTAGAGCACCTGAAACCAATTAAGCCAATTAGAGCACCTGAAGCCAGACACCTGATAACCCTCCCTGCTTCAATCAGACAGTTGGAAGAAGTTGAAGCAGAGTGGTTTGGTATTGGAGCAGACAGCAGTTTGGAGAAGTGCTGTGGCAGGCCAGAAGACCAAGACCCTAGGTAAAGGGAAACCCAGCTTGTGCAGAGCAGCGGGACTCTACAGACACAAGGGGTTGGGAGAAACTTGGTCCAAGCAGAGGGAGGGCAGGAAGCCCCACAAGCTGAAGGGCCAGAGAGGGAAGTTAGCCCAGGGGAAGGAATCGCTAGTTTAAGTGGTTCACCGCTATCCCTAGGGCCCCTGGGCTGGGACCCGGAGAAGAGGGCGGGCCCAGGTCCCTCCCTCTCCACTCTCCTTTTCTGGGACACTAGTAGGACACTTGATACCCCAGTTCAGGGGTGAGAAATGGTGCCCTGAACCCCCACAAGAGGAGAAAGCATGGGACTCATCATAATAGTGCTGGCAATTTGCCACAGAAGACAATGCTGCTCAATTCCTACTTTGCTTCAGTCTTCTCACAAAAAAACATGTGACCGGATGTCTAGTGAAAGTACCATCGACAATAAAGGGGAAGGGATGCAGATTGGGATAAGTAAAGAACACGTCGGAGATCTTCCGACTAATTTGAGTGAATTCAAGTCAGCAGGGTGGGATGCTATTCACCCCAGGGTGCTGAAAGACTTAATGGAAGAAATCTCAGAGCCACTGGCAATAATACTTAATAAATAATAAAATTCATGAATGACATAAGAACTTCCAGAAGACTGGAGAAGGACTAATGTGGTGCCCATCTTTAAAACGGGGGGAATAGAGGAGCCAGGGAACTACAGGATAAATGGATAAAATATTCAGTTTGCAAATATCTGGAGGATGAAGGGTGATCACTAGCAGCCAGCATGGATTTACTAAGAATAAATACTAAGCTGCCAAACCAGCTTGATTTCCTCCTTTGATGGAGTAACTGGTTTGATGGATAGGGAGAATGAAGTGGACATAATATACCTGGACCTTAGCAAGGCTTTTGACACAGTCTCATGTGACATTCTGATAAATAAGATGGAGAAATACGAGCTCGGCGGAACTGCCATTGAGTGGATAAATAATTGATTAAACAACTACAAACAAAGAGTAACTATTAATGGAATGATGGAAGGAGGTCTGAAATGGGGCTCTTCAGGGCTGTGTTCTGGGTCTGGTATTATTATAAATATCTTTATTAATGACCAGGGTATAGGAATAGAGAGCATAGTAATCAAATATGCAGAGGAGACAAAGCCGTGGGGGAGTTGTCAATACATTGGAGGATAGAGTTAAATTCAAAGGTATCTTGGTAAATTGGAGAACTGGGCTATAGACAACAAAATGAAATTCAGCAAAGACAAATGTAAGGTGCTACACTGAGGAAAGAAAAACCATATGCACAAATACAGAATGGGGGATACCTGGCTTGGCAGCCTCACTGCTGAGAAGGATCTGGGAGTTGTGGTAGATCAACATGAGTCAGCAATGTCATGCTGTTGCAAAAAAAGCAAATGCTATTTCAGGTTGCATTAGCAGAGGCATAACATGCAAGTCACGGGAGGTGATAGTACCACTCTACTCGGAGCTGTTTAGTCTTGAGTAGTGTGTCCAATTTTGTTCACCGTTGTTTAGAAAGAATGTAGACAAACTGGAAAGGATCCAGAGGTGAGCGACGAAGATGATCAAAGGGATGGAATGTAAGCCATACGAGCAAACGCTGAAGGAACTGGGTACGTTTAGTTTGGAAAAGAGGAGATTCATGGTAGGGGGCATGACAGTGGTCTTTGAATAGTTGAAAGGCTGCCATAAAGAAGATCGGGAAAAGTTGTTTCCTCTTGCCACAGAGGTCAGGTCAAAAGGCATTGGGTTCAAACTATAACATATGTGATAGACCCAGGCCAGTTGGGTACAGCAGAATAGCAGAAAGCAGATATACTGGCCACTGGATTAACAGTTTTCTGTTCCCTGACTGACCAGAGCAGGGGCTGCTCCAGGCTAATGAGAACACCTGACTCTGATTAACCTGCAAAGAGTCAGGTGAGGCCATTCAGTCAATGTGGCCACCTGACTCTAATTAAGGCCCTGCTGATACTATGAAAAGGGCTCACTCCAGTCAGACAGGGGAGAGCCAGGGAGCCAGAGGAGAGGAAGGGTGTCTGAAGGGCTGGTTAATGAAAACATCCTCAAACCCTCATTAAGGGAGCCCTAAGGTAAGGGTGAAGAAAGGAGAAGCAGGAGAGCTGTGGGGAAGTGGCCCAGGGAAATGTAGCAACTCTGGCAGTGAAAGGTTGGCTGCCAACAACTGCTACCATTAGCGTCCCTGGGCCAGAACCCTGAGTAGAGGGCAGGCCCAGGTTCCCCCCAACCCACCACTACAGGAACATCTCCTGGGAGGGGAAGTCAGGCCTCTGTCAGGACAGGAGGCTGAACAGAGACTGTGGGAGTTCTGTCACCAACCTCCTTGTAGGTCTATGATGAAAAGGTCTCAGTAAACTATAACCCTGGCCCTAGAGAGAGAAGGGCTACGTGGAGGGTCACAGTGAGCCACTGAGGCTAGCATACACCGCCTAGAAGCACAGGACCCATGGGAGCAAGGTCAGAGCTCTGCCACACATAGCAGATTTAGATTAAATCTCTGGAAAACTTTCTAACTGTATGCACAGTAGGACAATGGAACAGACTGCCTAGGGAGGCCATGGAGGCGTCTTCATTGGAGGTTTTCAAAAGGAGGCTGGGTAGCCATCTGTTTTGAAAGGTTTAGAGACAACAAACCCTGCATCTTGGCAAGGGTTTAGACTAGATGGCGCTTGCAGTCCCGTCTATTCCTGTGGTCTATGATTCTCCACCTCACACAACCAAAATCCTTTTCAGAGTCACTGCTTCCCAGGATAGAGTCCCCCATCCTATAAGTCTGGCCTACATTCTTTGTTCTCAGATGGATACAATTAGCCATATTATGTGCTTGCACCCAGTTTTCCATGTGATGTAGATCACTTGATCAATGATGATTTTGTTTTCTTCCAGGTCATTGATGAAAATTTTAAATTGCATACGGCCAAGAACCAACCTCTATGGAACCCCTCTAGAAACATACCTGCTCGCTGATGATTTCCAGCTTACAATAACATTTCAAGACCTATCAGTTAGCCAGTTTTTAATGCAGTTAATGTGTGCCGTGTTAATTCTATATATTTCTAGTTTTTTAATCAAAAGTTCATGCTGTACCAAGTCGAATGCCTTACCGAAGTCTATTATGTGAAAACTATTTGCTTTATCAACCAAATCTCATAAAAACTCATAAAAAACATAGCAGGTTAGTTTTACAGTATCTATTTTCCATATATCCAGGTTGATTTGCATTAATTATATTACCTTCCTTTAGTTCTTTATTAATCAAGTCCCATATCAGTTGATTCATTATTTTGCCCAGGATCTATGTCAGGTTGATAGGTGTATAATTGTTAAGATCATCCCCATTTATTCTTTTAAAAATTGGCACAGCTGGAGCTTTCTTCCAGTCTTCTGGAACCTCTGCAGTGCTCCAAGATTTATTGACAATCACCATTAATGGTCCAGCGAACTCCTCTGCCATCTCCTTTAAAACTCTTCAATGCAATTAACTGAAACTGCTAATTTAAAAATGTCTAACTTTAGTAGCTTATTTTTAACATCCTCCAGAGACACTAGTGGAATGGAAGGAGTGTTATCACCATATGATGAGAATGCATCATGTGTTTTTTTTCCCCAAATAGTGAACAGAAATAATTATTGAAACTTCTGCCTTTTCCACACTACTTTGAATAATTCTACCATTTCCATCTAGTAATGGACTAATACTATTGACAGGATTCTTTTTTTTCTTGATATATTTAAAAAAATTCCTTCTCATTGTCCTTAACTGTGCTGGCCATAGAGGTCTCCTTATGTCCCTTGGTTTCCCTTATCAATTTCTTACAATTCCTAACTTCTAATTTATATTCATTACTATCAACTTCCCCTTTCTTCCATTTTATATATTTTTTTTTATTTTATTTTTTTTGCTGTTGCTATCACTTCCCCTCTAAATCAGGTTTTTTTTTTAACCAGCACAACCATCTGCCTCATTTGTGGGATTGTGGCTTTTGGGGCATCTAGTAAGGTGTTCTTAAATCATTCCCAATTGTCATTGACATTTTTCTGATTAAATTCTTCCTCTCAACTGATTTGACTCAATATTTCTACTTTCTTCTATATGGGGCAATGACAAATAGTGGACTGATGGGACACCAGCATAGCCTGTGCCTACGCCTTTCATAAGGACGTTCTATTGCTTGAACTGAAACAGAAAACCTGGTCTAAGATGTCAAAAAAAAAAAAGTCTGTCTCTTCTTCTGCCTTATTAGGGGAAAATTGAACTAGCTGTTTCTTGGGCAGCTCCACTGTTATGAGACAATGGTATAGCTGGTTGAAATGTTTTGAATTAAAAGCATTCTAGTTGGGAAATGGTCTTTTTACAAAATCAAAAATTTTCCTTCAAAATGTTGTCTAAATTTTTCACGTTTTAAAAAAAATTATATCTTTTAAAATATTTGTCATTGATCACTTTTATTTTGTCCTCTTCCTTATATCTCAATCCTTTCCCCTCCTCTCCAGTCATTTTAAAAAACGAAGGTTTCTTTTTTTCTGGAAACAAAGAAAGGTGGAACAGGAAGAGAGGAGGGTAGAAAAGAAAGAAACAGTGAAAAAAATATGTTGGAAAAAGTTGTGTTTTTTTTAAATCCCAAAACACTGATTAAACAAACAGGCCTAGGGTTATTTCAAATCCTGCCAACTGACAGTTTTTTACTAGACTGTTTTATTTTTCCATGTGCTCTAGATGAGACTGAAGCTTTTCACTGTGGAGACAAAGATGTTCCCAGCCATCTAGAGCTACCCATTGTCTTTGGGAGGGAATTCCCAATAAGGCTCAATCATCACAATTTTGGGGATCATTGAAAAATGGCCACTATGATCTCTCTAAGGCGCCAGTGCAGCATATGGTAGCACGCAGACAGAATCCTGAGCCCATACGGAGAATTACTGAAATCAACAGCTTCAGGATCATGACCCAAGCGTTTTGCCTTTTGCTGCAGGGCTTTGCCTTCTTTTGGCTTTGTACAGCACCTAACACAATGTGGGTGCTACCAGAAAAAAATCTATTCTGTTATTATTCCAAAAAAATCTATAATCCTAAACTTCTGGGGGCAGGAAGGCTGTCTTTTTGCCTTTACAGTGCTGGGCATATCTACAGTATGTAGCTATGTGTATAATAAATAAGAGTAATTAAATCAGTCTTCCCCCCTCCCCCATACACACCAAACACTGACCATAGAGTACAAGAACAGGCTATTGGTAGTGTTTGCTAGGAATTACAGTGCACTTTAGGAGTTGACGGCAGTTTAGACTAATCCTAAGAACTAATGCTTCCATAAGATACACATTTATCTCACTGTATTATTGACCCTACAGTGATATCTTGCTATGTTTTGCCTTTCCTAGAATGTACTGTCCTGGCAAGCTGATATCGATGCACTGAGATACGTTCTTCCTTTTTCATGTAAACCATTCACAGATCATTTTTCACAGCACAAATCTCTGGAGAGCAACATCCCCTTAAAATTAAAGCCTCTTAAATTCTTTCTTTTAAGAAAGTGTTTAGACTAGGGACTCCCACTTACTGCGAGTATCTTATTTCAAAATCGGATATGAGTGACATCTTTTTAAGTGACTCTTTAAACGGGTACTACCATCTCTTTATTCAGATTCCCTACTAACTACAGGGGTCTGATTCCCCTGCCAGTTAATCTTCTAGCTGCTATGCCCTTGTAATGGAGTTGGCTGTCTCTTTAAGGGCCAGGCAGCCTGGGCCAGCCAGTGCTGTTCAGAAGCAAAGCCCCTTTAAGAACAGGTGTTTAGGCTGGAGAGAGGCAGCAATCAGACCCCGCTGAGAAAGGGACAGGGGATTCCTAGAAGGACTGAGCTCAGCTGGGGCTGGAGAGCTAGAGGAAGCAGGCTGGCTCCTAGGCAGATGTCTGGGAAGGAGGACTGGGGAATTAGCATTACTTTGTGAGGTGTTTGTTTAAATAATAAATGAATTGCTGAGGAAAAGGGCCTGATCCAGCCTCTGGGTAGGGCATCAAGCCTTCCTGGGCCGGCACAACAGGCCGGCAGCCTACAGGCGATCTCTGTGCTCCTTTCAGGGAGATTGCTTGGGGGCTGCAGGGGGTGAATCGTGACATATAAGCACCCTGCTTTGGTGAAAAGGTTATTCTCTTTTGATCTAAAGTGCATCCAGATGCCACAATTAGTGGGGTCTTTCGGATGCCAGTAAATACCATAACCAATGTTGCAACGATGACAGTGGTGATGATACCTGCCTGATGGCCTTATTAGTGGGGGGGATGGGGGTGGGAAACAGGGGATTGCCATTGCAAACGTGGTTCTTCAGGAGTCTTTCCTCTGCTCAGTCACACTTGGGGGACGTGCTGCAGGAATCTTCTGGAAAGCAGAGCCCATTACGGCTGCTCAAGCACCTTCTCCTGGCACTGTTTCCAGAGCTGAGGTTATAAAATGGTCCCTGTGTCCCCAGCTGCCTCAGTTCCTCCCACTCACCCACAGAGTGCTATTACAGCAGAGCTGCGAGGAAGAGAGGAAGGCAGGCAGGGAGCGGCTGCATGCGCGCTCAGTGAACCACTGTTACAAGCAATGCAAATAGACTCTTCATAGTGATTTCTGTATATTCCTACTCGTGGGACGCCAGGATGCAAAAGGTGGGCTGAGGAGTTCCAGTGAAATACTGGCTGCAGAAGTGCAATCATTGGCTCTAGATGTCAAATTGAGAGTAGCTCTCCTTAAATGTGTGAACAGAACACCAGGTAGCTGCCTGCAGATTCCAAGGATGAGACTGTTATGTAGGCAGGCCGTCTGAGACACCTTAGGCCCTAGTGGAGTGCATCCTATATTCACCCTCACTAGGCACAGTAGTAGTAATCTAATCCACTTGCCCACGTGGTAACAGACAACAGGACAGCTGTGGATTGCCTGAGAGGTGCTCACTCCCAACAGCCCTGGCTCTGTAAGACTGAGGTCTAGCATATCAAGTGTACCCATATTATTTCAGAGCTGGTGAACAGTCCTGCACTGGAAGGGGGCTGGACTTCATGATCTAACAGGTCTCTTCTAACTCTTACTTCTGTGATTCTGGGGAGCTGGAGGCTGGGAGTCGCCAGTGCACACAGCACTAGTGTAAAGAACAGCAGTTGTCTAGCAAATGAAATTGAAGGGTTAAAAGAATCAAATCTCCTGAAGGAATCTTGGGACCAACCCAGCTCATCTTTTCCTAGAAGGCTTTATTCACAGGGCAACTGGTTTCAGTTGGGCTAATGACACAGCAGCAGCAGTCAGGTGACCCAGAACCAGTGGCCAAAGGCTTTTTTTCACTAACAAACAGCCAGTGACAGTCTCCTTGTAGTTGACCACAGAATCCTCTAAGTATATGAACGTGTAACTTTCTAACAGCACCAAGAAGACAAAGTAGGTACTAATTATTCAGTGTGAGGGATAAATCCACTGAGAATTTTGGTCTCTCTGTGTACGCTGCTATTATCAGGCCTTGGTCCTACCCCTCCTTATTTTATGGTAAGAATATTTTTATATGCCTGAACATCTGTCTGATCTCGCGGGGAAGGGGGAGAGTATATATGTGTGTGTATATATCTTTTTTTAGGAATATCAATATTAAGAGTTGGTAGCATTTAGATCCAGGAGTGACAGAACACTGAAGTTAGCAATAGAGAATACACAGTTGGTACATCTAGAACAATAGCTCTTAGACTTTGTCATTATTTAGACTAGGTCTTAGTTGAGATCTTGGCCTGATTTCACCTCCCCACCAGTTCATGACCATATGCTTTCTCTATTGTTTTCATTCCTTGTATCCTAACCCCCAGATTACACCACCTCACTGGTCATTCTCAGATGACAGTGTAGATGCTTTTGGCATATAAATTAGTCGTATTTGTACTGTGGTGGGGCCTAGAAGCTCCAGTTGTAGACCAGGTCCCCGTTGTGCTAGGCACACAGTAAAAAGACAGGACCTGCTCCAAAATCTTACTGCCTAAGCAAATATAAAGCCACCCTTTTGCCTCTTCCTCCCTTTATCTCTCTCCTGTACATGTTGGGTCAGCTGTGGGAATTACCAGGTGTCAGTTATACTCAATAGATTATAATTGCCAACATCTGTAGCAGTTTTGATTTGCTTTGTTTCCAGTACCTGTTGCATTTCTTAACATATCAATATTCTTCTAAGTCTTCTTTTATTTGGGAACAAACTCCTCCTTCTGCCTTATTTTCTTCTGCTCTGTTATTTGTGTCAGGCAACACCTTACTGGAGGCTCTTCTAAATAACCCTACTAGCTTTGAATCCAGAAAGTAGGGACCTCTCCTGGTTAAGTGAAACGCTCCAACTGCAAACAGACTTTCCTCGCAGAAGCTATCACAATGTTGTGTATGACCAAAACTCTCCTTTCAGCACCAACAATTAGCCTCAAGCATCCAGCATCACCTTCCTTCTTTAGTACCAGAGGAACTCCAAGAAGACCACCTGCATTTCCCCAGTCTCCACTTCTCTTCATCAAGTGCCGACGTGGTTCTGAATCAGATCAGTTTTTCCTCCTCCTCTTCTCAGGTGGACCCAGGCTTAATGCAGGCTTGGTCATCTGAGGTCACAGACCCATCCCATAGGGAGGGCTTTGTGAGGGGTCAGTATGGGTGAGTGTGGCAGTGATTGAGGCATGTCTATAGGAGCATGCTCTCTCCCCACTGCACTTAGGGCTTGGCTCCATGGGGATCCTCCGGAAAGTTAAGCCAAACTACACTAGCAGGGGGATAAGGCCACTTTCCTTCTGAACAAGAGTGCCCACACAAGGGTCTAATGCGCTTTAACTAATGCACTTTAAATTCACACCTTTAGTTAATTTGGCTTATTTTTCTTGAGTGTCACCATGGAGATAGATCTGTATTGTTTGCCGGCTGCTTTCATCTTGGCATTTCCCTTTCTCCCTCAGCCCTTCCCCCAACACACATGTCCCCTGACAGGGTCATTCTGAATCAGGGCCTTGTTTTACTATTTTTCATTTAGTTTTTGCCTTCTCTTCCTGTTAATATTGCTCTGTTGGGATGATGATTATCGCCCTGTTCAGCACTGGGCTCACTCACATTCTGTGCTGTTGTATTGTATGAAGCATCTTCTGGACATTATTTGGTTTCAGTAAGACAGGTTTGGGTCTCTCTCCCACTCCAGTACACACTTGAATTAAACACAGGTTATTGGGCTCAATACAGGGATAACTGGATGCACTTCTGTGGCTTGTGTTATACAGGAGTTCAGACTATATAATCTAATGGTCCCTTCTGGGATTAACAGCTGTGAATTTATTAATTTAATTGTGCTCTTCAGTATGCATAACTTTGTGTAGTATTTCAATATGTTTTTATTTGTACTTAACATTTTACTGCCTTCGATAATTTGTCCCCTGCAATGACAGTTCAGAAAATAACCAGACTTTCTAATGCACTTTAACAATACAAAATGTTTGCACCTGGGAAAAAAATGAAATGTGTCTTTATTTTTCTTTAACCAAGTTCAGTTCCACTGTAGCCAACAGAGCTATAAATAAAAGTAGCTTTCAGGAGACTATTTACTCGAGCTGTATGAAAAGTTTTACGCACAGTGTGAAGCCAATGAACATTCTTGTTGACAAAAAGGTTAAATATGTCAGACCTGCTTATCTGACTCGGTTTCCTTTGTTTTCTTTTCCAGGGCATCAAAAGCAGCAGTACTCAGCCTAACTAAAGGGGGCAGTTTAAAGAAAGGTCTTTCCAGTGATGTCTTAGGAGGAAGAAAGGAAAGAAATACCAAAGCGGCAGCTTGGTGAAGCAGCGAAATAACTTTACTCCCCTACAATGCTGATTTCATCAGGGTTTTCTTTTTAAACCTAGGGTCAGGTCCCCAGCAAGTGTAAATGAGCACCACGGTGGGCAAGTTTCTGATCTCATTTATCCTGGTACTGTGATTCTGGCTACTTCAGCGGAGTTATTCCCCCCCGACCCTAGTTTAAATGAGGGCAGATGGAGCCAAAGAGGACTGCATAACGGGAAGACTTTAAAAAGAACCTGGGAGAACCTCCTGATCCTGCTGAAGGTGAACATCAGGAGAAAAGAGAGGCTGCAACCATGCACTTGAACGACACATTTCTGCTCAGTCTCCTCCGTTATGCACAGATAGAGGCTAATGTGATGTGTTTGTGGGCAACTGACAAGCAGGAAATACCTGGATCTGATAGATATGAATTATTTATAAATAGGCAAAGAGTTCTGTAGCACCTTATAGACTAACAAACGTATTGGAGCAGGAGCTTTCGGATGAGCATGCATCCGACGAAGTGGGTATTCACCCACGAAAGCTCATGCTCCAATACATTTGTTAGTAGGTGCCGCAGAACTCTTTGCCGCTTTTACAGATCCAGACTAACACAGCTACGCCTCTGATATTTATAAATAGTCCACCAACCTCCTACAGTTAGTGTTGGCCTTTACAGACTGAAGCAATGGAATGCGCTGTCTTAAGAGGGTTCCTTCTTTCTGACGACTCACCTGTCAACCGTGAGAACAGGACAGGAGAATAGCTTGGATAAAAGAGGCTGTAAGAGCCCACTGCAAGCTTAAACACATAAAAGAAGCCTGCAAAAGTCATTCAAATAACACAAACCCACTTGATAACTGAGCCCACCTCCGTGTGCTAATCTAAATACTAGCTGGGTCTCTAGCCCTGCATCTTCCTGGGTAAGTGTGTAGGGAAAGACTGTCTCTTAGACCCAGCAAACCCACAAACAATGCAGCAGGATTTCTCTCCTAAATGCTCATTGCTGTAGGAGCCCTAGGTGGTAATAAAGCAAATGAGACTGGATCTATGTGTGTCTCTGTTTGCGGCTGATGGGGAAGGCAGTCCCTGCAACAAACCAAAGTGCAAACTGAAAAACAAAAACCTAAGCTGGAGAAAGCAAATCAATTAGAATGCAAACCTCATGCATTAGAGAAGGCATGTCACCCACTAGGGGAGATCTCTTGTATCTTAAAATGGTTAGTTTCTAGCAGGAAGGTCTGCTGCTGTTAGGGTGATGCCACTGGATTGGTGCAAAAGATACTCAAAAGGGCTTTTTCTCCTTAAATTCTCTGTGTGTTTTTCGCATGTCACTGCCTCTGTTTCCCCCTGCCCTGTGTCTGTGTTGTCCCAGCGCCTAACACAGCGGGGTCCCGCTCTTGGAGGGGTTCGCTAGGCACGACTGCGATCTAATAAAGGTGACTTGGTAAGAGTCCACCACAAGCACACTGGGAAGAGATGCCTTCCGGAGCTCATACGACGAGCTCTGTGTAGCTTGGTGCTGTGGAGACTCTGTAGCTGGCCGGGTGTGTTGAGCTGCATGGATCGCCCCAGGCTGTCAGAGGCCTCACTCAGTGGACTTACGTCTCTGGATAAAATAGCATGAGCTAGTCAGTAACGTGAGCCTGTCAAGCCCAGGCCCAGGTCCCATTGGACTCTGGGGGGCTTTGAGGGCCTGAATGGCCCTTGGAATAAATTAGAACAGTCCCTGCAGAGGTAACCTCCCATAGAGCCACACAGAATCCCCCTGTAGCAGGGTGGTCACACGCTCCTGTCATAAAGGGCTTAGAACAGCTCAGGAGAGGGCTGCGACTGGAGGCAAGCAGCCCAGGCTGATTGGGGAAGCAGCCCCAGC
This sequence comes from Gopherus flavomarginatus, assembly GCF_025201925.1. Taxonomy (NCBI): domain Eukaryota; kingdom Metazoa; phylum Chordata; order Testudines; family Testudinidae; genus Gopherus; species Gopherus flavomarginatus. The sequence goes on from NC_066619.1 coordinate 126,869,059, forward strand.
TGTGGCCATGCCCCAATCAGGGCCCAGCTGGCCCTTATAAGAGGGTAGTGGCTAGGAGCAGACAGACACTCTCTCTCTGGCCTTTGAGAGGGAGAGGCCTGGCTGCTGGGGAGCGTACCTGAGCAGGAGCAGGAGCAGGAGCAGGAGCAGGAGCAGGAGCAGGAGCAGGAGCAGGAGCAGGAGCAGGAGCAGGAGCAGGAGCAGGAGCAGGACTGGAGGAATGCCAGAGGAGTTGGGGAGCTCTGGCCTGGAAACCCCCCAGGTTGCAGGCCTAGTATAAGGCAGAATAGGTACTGGGGTTGCAGGGGCAGCCCAAGAGTAAACAGAGGCAGGAGGTGCAAACCCCCCTAGCCTGAGATAAGTGGCTTATATACTGCAGTCTGCCCCAGTTAACGGGGGCTAGATGGGGACTGGGCAGTAGCTGTATACTGAGGCAAGGTGGGGATAGGGGGGTGGGGGTTCTCCTGGAAGGGGGAGACCCAGAGACTGTGGGGTTACTGCCAGGGGGCAGCACCCTAGTAGAAAGGGGCACATAGGGGCCCAGCAGTAGCAAGACACCGGCCAACAGAGGGCGATCCAGAGGCTGGAAGCTAATTCCCTGCGAGGCCAGCAGGAGGTGCCGCAGCGGTAAGTCTGGCATTGTTACACCCCCGTAGTGCTCAGTGCTCTAGGTATGCCCCCTCCACACCCTGCCTCCAGTATGACCCTTACCACTGGGCTGCTGGGGGCAGTGGGTTTTGTGTATGGCCACATACATCAGCCCTGCCCGGCTCCTGCATTGAGTTCTCCCACAGCCACTTGCTGCCTCTTTACAACCAACCCCTGTATGCTGTTGTTTCTAGTCTTTGTGGTTGCTGTGAAAATTTTGAAATGTGACCCGAGTGCACCCTCCGAGCTCAGAAACCAGAGGCCAAAACAAAAGCACCCAATGTTTATTATTCTTTTAAAACCTTATAATCTCGTTGCTTTTTGTGGGGAGGAGGGACTTGACTCCTGAATTTTGGATACATGATGTTGGCAATAGTGCAGCTGTGACCTTGTAACCTGGGGCGCCAGTTCGTAGCGTCATGATGTGCAAGACCTGTGAATGGTCCCTGTTAGCCTTCACTCAACCTAATTAAATAATCGACCATCGCTACTTTTCTTAGGAAACACAGAGAAAGCACTTGGCCAGGCAAAGCGGAATCTCTTGACAGTTCAGAGTGCTTCATCCTGTGAAAAGCCTTCTCTAAGAATCCCTGCTGCCAGAGACTTTGATTTTGGGGGCAAGGAGCTGCCTCGTCTCCATTATTATTTTCTATCCATCCCGAAACACCTGCTGTCAGGATTCACACTGGACAATAACATGAGAGGTTTCTCAGCCTGGACCAGAACAAAGCTCAAACTGAGCCCAGTCCTGCTTATCAATGAAAGCTTTGCCACTAGCTTCAATGAAAACGGGATCAGGCCATGTAGGGAGACAGTGGGCTAAATTCTGCATTACATGCAACTCTCCCAGTGAGCCACCTGCCTCATTCCCAGTTCAGGGCCCAATCCTGCAACCCTTGACTCACCTGACAATTCCTGATTCCTGGAAGCAGTCTCGTTGTCGGTGTGGGCTAATAATCAGCAGGGAGATACCTATTAGATGGCAGCATGGTCTAGGCTAGGGGACTCTAGGTTGTATCCCTGGCTCTTAAATTGTTCTTAATGACTATTGTTATTATGTGACTACCGGTGTGTGGAATCCAGCTGACAGAATGGACGGGGGCACGAGATACTAGTTTTCAAGCATCCTAAATGAAGCGATATCTTACTCTATTAAAAGTGAACCATGAACAGGAGGAAAATGGGCTTGTTTTTTTTTTAAATGATGTATAAAGAACCAGATTATTATTTTTCTGCTTAGAATTCTCAGAACTGGCAAGCCCATTGCTCTCGGAACTTCCTCAGGTTCTCCAAAGCTGTGTGCTACTAATGCTCACACCTGAATTGGGGTGAGAATGTTAAACATTGAAGTTCAGGCATCCAATGTAAATTAAAAAATAAAGAGTTACAGAATCCCTTTCTCACCCATTTGCACTCTCTTGACTCGGGTGATGTCCCTAGCTGTCTGGGCATCATAGAATCTTCCAGGGAAGACAAGAGGTGAATTTCTAATGTAAAAAACAAGCAGGAAAAGATATTGGGGGGGCGGGATCTCTTTCAGGCCTTTTTTACATCATATATCAAAAAGGGGCACAAGTCTGATTTTTTAAAAAGTACCTTTAGCACATCCTGAGGTGTCATTATTGCTATTAAGATTAAATCAATTAAACAAAGGGAAAAAATTATTGCAGATGTTTTGCATCTCAATGGGATTCTAAAGGCTATGACTTACGATCACTATGACTTGGACTTTTGTAAACACCATTTTATATTAAAAAATAAACTTGGCATTAGTTATTTGAGAAATTAGGTGGGGGGCAGGGGTTCTAGCTGCATTAACAATAGACTTTACAAAGTAAAAGTATTTAAATGTGTTTCTATTGATGACAAAACACATCAACCAGCTCCAAATTTGACGCATGGATTCCTTGAGGAAACTGATCATGTGATTACTATCTAAAGGCACTGAGCCAACTCCAAAAGCAGACGCTGTTTTGCTAAGGCTTCTAAAACGACTGCAAATAACGCTTCTGTTCTTCTTTGAGGAGCATTGCAGTGTACAACACAGGAACTGCCTCTCTTACTTGCTTTACAACTGTCTCAACCTCAAAGAGTAAAAATATTTAAGGTCAGTTGAAACATTCATTAAAATAAAAGGCCTCACTCTCGTTTTGTGCAAATAAAAATCAGGGTATCTGGGGAGGAACATAAATCCTCAGAGCCCTCTAGTTGCACACCAAACATTAAAAAGGGCTCCTTCTGTGACTGAAGGCAAGGAGAGCGCTGCCCTGATGCATCAATTTTTGTGGAGCTGGAGACAGGCGGGCTTAGCCATCTCATTTACACATACACCCATGAGGCTGCCATGGCATCACCTAGTAAGTTTGCAAGCTGATAAGAGAAAAGGCACTAGCCATGTGGCAATGGAATGACAGGGACAGTAATCAGAGGTGGCCACTTTATGTTAACCCACATCTTTTCTGGCACGCCTCATTTCCCCAATACGAAACTGCTAGTCTCTTTATTGTTGTTGCTGTCAGTTAGCCCTTGCATCCCAACTCTACAAGCTGCAATCTGCTTTGTTCTCCCCCTTATCTGATGCTGATTTCTCTCTCACCTTTGCACAGTTGTAAACAGTGGGGAAATTTGCTCCATTGTGTGGGTTTAAGGCTGAAGCCAAGAGTAAGAAAAAGATCTGTATTTGTTTACTTAGATGCTCTAAGGTGCTCCTGTCCCCATGCTCCAGGCATGCCTGGCATAATGTCAACTTCCATCCAGAGTGCTGTAGTACAATACAACGTAACACAACCCGCCACCAGCGAGCCAGGCAAAGAGGCCTTGTCTTCACTGCCAAATAAAGCTGCGCTTTTTACCTTGGGGTAACTAATGTGCACAAATTACCCCCAGGTAGAAACACTGAAGACCAGGAACCTGAGTTTTTACCTCTCAGCAAAACTCACTCTAGCCAAAGCCAGGAAGGGATGTTGGGCTGCCCTTGGCAAATTTACTGTATGGTTAGACTCAAGAGCTTGGTCTTTGCTGTGTTTTCACCTCAGGATAGCGCATGTGTCTGAGGTAAAACACAACACCCTTCTTGGCAGTAAAGCCATGGCCTTAGACACCCAAATCCTCCTCCCCTCCCTTACAACCTTCCTCCACCCCTCAAAAAAATGTCTGTGGGGGGGAAAGCTGAGCTTTGCAGCATACCCTCAGAGGCATTCATCTGGGGCTATTTCTGAGCAAGGGAAGGGGTGAATTCCAACATGGGGCCAAGCAGGCCCTTCTCATGTATGCCAACTGCACTCCAGCTCAAGCACCCAGCTGATCTAATGTGTGGTGGAACAGCACAGAGAGAGAGGCCTATCTCAGGTAGGCAGGTTCAAAGCCACCTAGGGCTTTCATGGTCCAACCCAGCACTTTAGACTCTGCCTAGAAGCCAGGGGGAGCCAGTGCAGATCCCAGAGGTCTGGTCTCTTACACTCAGGGTGACACACTCCACTTACCATGCATCCAGTCTACACTGGCTTCAGTTTTCACTCTCCACACTAATGGCCCATTGACTTCAATTGAAAGCTTCCCACTGAGTTCAGTGGGGTTTGGATAAGGCCCTAAATAATTGTCCTCAGATAGCATTTCCTCCTGCTGCAACAGAAGAGACCATGGAGGGTCCAACATTGGTCTCTCTCTGGCAGGACCATGAGCAACCTGGGAATTCAGCAACAAATCAACAAAATGCTTTTGACTCTCTGCTAGGAGTTGAGCAAACTGCTACGTCACTTTATTTCACAGAGTACATATAACCATGCAACTATTATTGAATTGAATTGCAAATACCGTGCATAGTAATTGCTTGTCCCTGCAATTTACTTTACAATTACAATTTACATTACTAAGGAAACCAAAGCTTATTTACCATGTATCTTGCATTTTTCAGATCTCATAATCCTCTACTTTACAAGACAGCAATAACTGCACAATGAATTATCCTAAGAATGCATGGTAATCACCATGTACTTACATGGTTAGTACCAAATAATATAATTCCAAACAGATCCATTTATCAGTGCTGTAAAATGCATGGCTCTTACTAGGAGTATAATATGTAGCATTAAAGAAGTTTAAGGAGCCTAGATAACTACGAACACACATCTAACTTAGATTCAGTAATTGTTCTACACGAGTTTATTGAAAAATTATCTACTCTCTGTCTTCTTAATGTGCACAATTGGTACACACAAATACACCCCTTATCCTAAGATCTTATAACAACAACGATCATGGCACTTGGTGAAATGTGGCTGAATTTATATTACTGAACTTTAAAAGGAAAATTGTTCAATTTAAAAAAAAAAAAGAATCTTTCTAAAATTGGAGGTTTTTTCCTGGAAAAAACACTTTTAACCCATTATAAAGTTCTTGATTTTTTCATTATTGTTAGAAACACGCAGCCTGTTCAGATTTGTATTCCTATAACAGAGGGGGGCAATGATTACAAAGGGGACATGAGATGCTGACTGCAGGGAGAAGATAGGAAGCCTTGAGATGCTGGGGGTAATAAATTATTAGAATCAGAAGCCAAGGCAGGGGCAACAGCAGTCTCCAGAGAGCTATCATTTGGTTTCTGTGAAGCGAGGTGAAATGACAGTTCCTAATACATTAGTGAATAGGAGTCCCGCATATTTTCCAGCTGGGCCTGATTTCCAGCTGATCGGCAGCGAGAATGGCAGCAAAGGTAGTTGTGCTTTAACCCAGTATATTGCACACGTCCATGCTTGTATTTCCTTTCTAAATTCACTTCTATTCCATGGTGGTGGATTTTCATTACTCCTCAGAACGAGTGTCCCAGTGAACAATATATGTTTTTGACTTATCACTAGCATAGCCTTCTTTATTCTAATGGGATGGAGCTTGAGATCACTGAGCGTCCTTGTGTTTGAGGCCTTGTCAGAAGACCTGACAAATAGCTATTACACCTGAGACTGGGTTTTTGCCTGATTGCTGACTGACAGTGACTTCTGCCAACTTGCAATAGATATGTTGATGCATCACATACCGCTGTTGATGCAGCTGTTTTAGACGTTGATGTATCAGGTTCAGTAGTTAATGTAGCAAGCTTGTCTTCCTGGATATTTGTTTCTGTAAACTTTACACCACCTTTGGCACTTGCCGTTATGCTTCACCTGGTCCCACATAAAGATAGTGAGGACATATATACCTATACCCCAGAGTGACTGAAGAATGTCCAGCTGCATTGATACAGCAGGTACACTTCTGGGCTTTGCTATAGGTAACAGACTCTACTCCGGGATTGGCCGACATGCTTCTTTGTATGCTGACAGAGGAAAAAATTAAAGAAGTGGCCACAGATAGCTGGCATTGTGATGCTATGTCCTCCTTATAGGCTCTAGCCCAACAAGTTATGGGACTGATGCAGGAATCACTATGGCTTGTGTTAAGCAGTCAAGTATCAGAGGGGTAGCCGTGTTAGTCTGGATCTGTAAAAGCAGCAAAGAATCCTGTGGCACCTTATAGACTAACAGACGTTTTGGAGCATGAGCTTTCGTGGGTGAATACCCACTTCTTCAGATGCATGTGGTGGAAATTTCCAGGGGCAGTATATATATGCTAGCAAGCAAGCTAGAGATAACGAGGTCAGTTCAATCAGGGAGGATGAGGCCCTGTTCTAGCAGTTGAGGTGTGAAAACCAAGAGAGGAGAAACTGGTTCTGTAGTTGGCAAGCCATTCACAGTCTTTGTTCAATCCTGAGCTGATGGTGTCAAATTTGCAGATGAACTGAAGCTTAGCAGTTTCTCTTTGAAGTCTGGTCCTGAAGTTTTTTTGCTGCAGGATGGCCACCTTAAGGTCTGCAATAGTGTGGCCAGGGAGGTTGAAGTGCTCCCCTACAGGTTTTTGTATATTGCCATTCCTAATGTCTGATTTGTGTCCATTTATCCTTTTCCGTAGAGACTGTCCAGTTTGGCCAATGTACATAGCAGAGGGGCATTGCTGGCATATGATGGCGTATATTACATTGGTGGATGTGCAGGTGAATGAACCAGTGATGGTGTGGCTGATCTGGTTAGGTCCTGTGATGGTGTCGCTGGTGTAGATATGTGGGCAGAGTTGGCATCAAGGTTTGTTGCATGGATTGGTTCCTGAGCTAGAGTTATTATGGTGCGGTGTGCAGTTACTGGTGAGAATATGTTTCAGGTTGGCAGGTTGTCTGTGGGCAAGGACTGGCCTGCCACCCAAGGCCTGTGAAAGTGTGGGATCGTTGTCCAGGATGGGTTGTAGATCCTTGATGATGCGTTGGAGGGGTTTTAGCTGGGGGCTATATGTGATGGCCAGTGGAGTCCTGTTGGTTTCTTTCTTGGGTTTGTCTTGCAGTATGTAATATGTAATATACGCAATAATAATATAGCAATGTAATATACGCCATCATATGCCAGCAATGCCCCTCTGCTACGTACATTGGCCAAACTGGACAGTCTCTACGGAAAAGGATAAATGGACGCAAATCAGACATTAGGAATGGCAATATACAAAAACCTGTAGGGGAGCACTTCAACCTCCCTGGCCACACTATTGCAGACCTTAAGGTGGCCATCCTGCAGCAAAAAAACTTCAGGACCAGACTTCAAAGAGAAACTGCTAAGCTTCAGTTCATCTGCAAATTTGACACCATCAGCTCAGGATTGAACAAAGACTGTGAATGGCTTGCCAACTACAGAACCAGTTTCTCCTCTCTTGGTTTTCACACCTCAACTGCTAGAACAGGGCCTCATCCTCTCTGATTGAACTGACCTCGTTATCTCTAGCTTGCTTGCTAGCATATATATACTGCCCCTGGAAATTTCCACCACATGCATCTGAAGAAGTGGGTATTCACCCACGAAAGCTCATGCTCCAAAACGTCTGTTAGTCTATAAGGTGCCACAGGATTCTTTGCTGTGTTAAGCAGGTGATCAAAATATTCCCTGCTGGCCTTAGAATTCATGGGTGAAATTTTGACCCTTGAAGTCATTGGCAAAACTCCCATTGTCTTGAATGGAGACAGGATTTCACCCTACACAAGCATGGAAATGAAAAAAAAGAGCTGAAGATGGCAGAGTTTGCAGATAGGAGATACAGGATGGTACCAATTTTTGTGTTCCAAAAGATGGACTGTCTAGGCTACTAATGGTAGTGTCCTGAAATTCTTTTCAAGTCTGATAAAAAGCCACGTATCTCACATTGATTCTTTTCATCAAACCCGTCAGTGGGAAGGTCAGACAAAATACTGAAGAGTTCTTTGCACTGTCTAGAGCTGATGTGACATGGAGGGGTAGATATCCATTGTATCACTGGTCTGCAATAACTGGTCTGGTGGAAAATGTATTTCTTTCAGGGGCAATGTAGCAACTGTGATCCAATATTAGAAATAATTGGTTGCACAGATGCTATATTTCTTAGCGTGAGGGAAGAATTTATTTCGAGAGGTAGTTAACTGTTGCAGCATTTTATCCATAGGAAACCCAGTACGCAGAGATTCGATGTGTTTTATGAACGGTATGAAGCATGGAGTGGATCAGTCATGTATAAAAAATAATATATTCACTTCAGTGAATAACGAAACTTCCAAATCATTCTGCATTATCCTTCACATTCTGAAGGGGTGGGTAAGGTTCTTACTGTACATGTCCTCTGATTATGGTGCCATTGCTTGTTCTAAAGCACAACAAGGTACAGGTCATGGTACAAACTGAGAGGTGGGGCTATCATTTAGAGTGCTTTGTTAGCGTTGCAAGTCAATAAGAATATGCCAGAAGAAAATTCACAGAGACACACACAGAGACAATTTAAAATAAAATAGTTTGCCATAATTTACATTTTTAATTAAAAGCTTTTAAGGTTTAATTAAAAACTTTAATGTGTTTGCTTTATTGAAAATGCATTTGTGCTTGCATGATAAACCCAGTAAGATCTGTATTTAACTAGCTCCTCTCCCTTTCCCATACAACTCCCTTGACCCCCCAGTTAAAACTGGAGAAGAGGCTCAAATGAACATTGTAAAATGGCATCTTGACTACACTACTACACCCACAGTGCCCCCAAATTGAGATGCAACTTATCCCAGCATAAGGCGATCTTTTGTTGGCAGAGTTAACACATCACCACAAACACAGAGTCCTGTCTGTAACGGTCTTGGGGTTCATTAAATAACAAACCAGTGAATGATAAAAGAATAAAACTTTAATAGAACAAACTAGAGAGCAGTTGCTCCCAACCCCCACCTCCAGGGCACATCTCCAATTTCCAATGTTCATAATACTATCCCTTATGAGGGAGCATCTCTAAATTATAATCTCTACAAACTCTCTACCTCTTCCCTCTTAAAGAAAAACAAATGAACTCTTACATACATACATATATATAAACAGCTAAGAACTATTTAATAACACATGCATTAAATTCTCAACCCATGTTGTACATTTCCATAAACCCAATGTCTCAACTACGTAGTAAGGAGAGGTTACCAGCATGGTCTCCCATGTTTAAGAAGGATGAATTTAAACTGGAACAGGTTCAGAGACAGGCTACTAGGATGATCCGAGGAATGGAAAACTTCTCATATGAAAGGAGACTCAAAGAGCTTGGCTTGTTTAGTCTAGCCAAAAGAAGGCTGAGGAGAGATATGCTTGTTCTTTATAAATATATTAGAGGGATTAATATTAGGGAGGGAGAGGAATTATTTAAGCTTAGTACCAATGTAGACACAAGAATGAATGGGTATAAACTGGACACTAGGAAGTTTAGACTTGAAATTAGATGAAGGTTTCTAACTATTAGAGGAGTGAAGTTCTGGAACAGCCTTCCAAGGGGAGTAGTGGGAGCAAAAGACATATCTGGCTTTAAGACTAAGCTTGATAAGTTTATGGAAGGGATGGTATGATGGGATAGCTTAATTTTAGCAACTGATCTTTGATTACCAGCAGATAAGTATTCCCAGTGGTCGGTGATGGGATGGGATCTGAGTTACTGCAGAGAATTCTTTTCTGAGTGCTGGCTGGTGAGTCTTGCCCACATGCTCAGGGTTTAGCTGATTGCCATATTTGGGGTCAGGAAGGAATTTTCCTCCAGGGCAGACTGGCAGAGGCCCTGGAGGTTTTTCGTCTTCCTCTGCAGCGTGGGGCATGGGTCACTTGCTGGTGGATTCTCTGCAGCTTGAGGTCTTCAAACCACAATTTGAAGACTTCAATAACTTGGACATAGGTTAGGGGTTTGTTATAGAAGTGGATGGGTAGAGTTCTGTGGCCTGCTTTGTGCAGGAGGTCAGACTAGATGATCACATTGGTCCCTTCTGACCCTAAAGTCTATGAGTCTATACCACTCTCGAGTGAGTCTTTACCACTCACTTTCCTCAAATATCCATTCTCCAGGCAGGTTAGCAAGTCTCTGAGTCTTTCAGGGTGTTTAATCTCCCACTCTGATCTTTCATTAGAGTTGTTCTCTTGTTCCTTGACAGTTTCTTCTTTGTGCACTGATGAAAAAGGATCAGTCAGATGGGATATGCCAGAGTCCACTCTGCTGTCAATGTGTTACTCATAAATACCTTTGATTACATCAAAATGTGTCCTTCTGGACTACATAATACCTTAGATGCACCTGTTCTTTAATGGTACCCCTTCAGCCCCAAGTATTAGAGGTATGATTCCTCCAGCACACTCTATTACCTAGGCTAAGAGATGGGAGATCATGGGCCCATTTGTCAAAATAATATTTCTACTTCCGCTTCCGATTTTCCTTCATCTTCTGTATGGTTTTATTGTTACGAGATTTCAGCAAGTTATCACTAACTGGTAAATTACATCTGATTCTTCTTCCCATTACCAGCTGAGCTAGAGAAAAGCCATTCTCCAGAGGTGTACTTTGGAAAACCACTTCATACAAATCAACCCATACTGTCAAAAGTCTTTCATAAGGTTCTTTACTGTCCATAGTGACCATTCCACAAGTCCATTTGATTTGGGGTAATATGGACTTGGGGTTTTGTGATGAAAATCCCAATCTATGACAAATTGCCTTTATCTGCAGCTAATTATCACTAAAGACTTCATCTGGAATTCCATGTCCGGAGAAGATTCCCTTCATGCCGGCTATCGCTGATTTACTATTAGCATTGTGCGGTGTACAAATTTCTGGATACAGAGAATAATCTGTGACTATTAAATAATCCTTTGCTTGCCAGGTAAATAAGTCAGTGTTGACCTTCTCATAAGGCCTTTGTGGAACTGGGTGAGGTCTCAGTGGCTCTGCCTGCTGGCATGGCTTGTATCTCAAGCATGAAAAGCAATTTCCTACCACATTAGTAATGTCATGATTGATCCGTGGCCAATATAGAAATTCTCGTGCTCGTTGTTTGCACTTCTCAATTCCTAAATGACCCCTGTGGATCTTCTGTAGCATTTCTTTTCAGAGGCTCATTGGAATTACAACCTTACTGCCCTTGAAAACCACCCCATCTATCACAGTAAGTTCATGTCTGCAGTTCCAATAGTCTCTTATACTCGGAGAGCAACTGCTTATTTCTTCAGGCCACTCTTTAATTATCACTTCTTTAAGGATTCCCAACGATTCATCTTTTTCACTTCCTTTTTTCATATGTTGCCGTTTCCTGTTAGCTGTGGGTATTGACCTTACAATCAAATCTACATAGGCTTGCATCTGTGTCTCTAAAGTCTTCTCCGGTTTTGTAGTGGGAGTCACTGCTCTGGAAAGAGCATCTACAGTGAACATGAATGTACAGGGCAGGAAGGTCACAACCAAATCATACTTTTGCAGCTTTCTCATTCTTTGAAGTTAAAACACCTTCATGGAGCAGTCTCTCTTAACACATTGTCTTTAATGACACAAATGATTCTACCTCTGGCTAGAGGCTCTGTCAGCTCACCAAAGTCAGAGGTTTTACTGAGTTTCCTTAATTCTGTGACATACTGTCCTATGCTGTCATCAGTTTTTTGCATACATGTAAAAAATTTGTCTCTCTCAAACGTTTCATTCCTTGTTGGCATGCAATATTCCTCAAATTTAGTCAGTATTTTACTTAACTTCAAGTTTTCTCCTCCTTCAAACTTACAGGTGTCATAAATATCCAGTGCTTTCTTCCCAATAACATGCAAAAAGATCGATGATTTCACATTATCATTTTTCTCCTCTGCCCCTGTGGTTGCTAAATACAATTCAAATCTCTGTCTGAATTCTTTCCAGTTCTCTGCAATCTTGCCTGACAATTGCAGACTGGATGGAGGTTGCAACACACCCATTTTTGGCCCCACCCCCTTCTTAAGCTAGTCAAGCTGCTCTTGTGCTCACCAAATACTTGCAAAAGCCTCTGTGCCTGGTGCTTCATGTGCTTCTCTACTGTCTCCCTTTGTCTCTGCTTTCAATAGCAAACACAGGAATTACCACCAAAATGACTACAGTTTCCTTCTCATTTAGCACTTCTGACACCATGTAATGATCATGGGGTTCATTAAATAACAAACCAGTGAATGAGAAAGGAATTAAACTTTAATCAAACTGGCAAGCATCTCTGGTGAACTGCTGCCCACAACCAGGGGGTGTTTCCAACCCCTGCCTTCAGGGCACATCTCCAAATTCCTATGTTCATTATACTGTTCCTTATGAGGGAGCCTCTCTAAATTATAATCTTCTACAAACATATATCAACACTTTCACCAATATAGCTGCATCTCCACAGGTGCTTGTGCCAGCGACTTGGCTTTAGTTGGGCTCAATTCTCCTTTCCTTACTCAGGTGAAGCTCCAATTCAGTGGAAATTTTGTCTGAGGGCTTGTCTACATGCAGAATTGCACTGGTTTCACCAAAGGTGTTATTTTAAATCAATTTAGTTTAACCGGTGCAAGAGACTGCATGGATATTATCGATATAAACCTGACATATCGATTTAGCTTAAGTCAATTAAGGACAGGTTTAAGCTTTATGGCGGAAGCATCAGCACTCTTCAGTAACACCTCTGTAACAGCCCTGACTGCTGATCTGCCAAACAGGTTAGCTACTAAGTGATCACAATCAGGAGTAGTGAACTTCTGGATCACTTCTGGATCTGGTGGAGGGGAGCTTTCATGTAGGGCAGCTCCAGGGTGAGCACCACACAGATTTCTAGGAAAGTGGTCTTTGTCCTCCTACAGTTCTGTCACTACTGCTGGTTATCCCAGGTCTGCAGCACTTCCCTGTCCCACCAGTCATTGCTAGCTGGCCAAGCCCAGAAGCAGCATCCACCAAGTGAAGCCACTCCAGGAAAAGTCAGCTGTTACGGGCAGCAGTGGGTGTTTTATTTCAGTGTGAACACATGCTCTAGTCCTTGGCTCCAGCTGTCTGGCTTAGAGCAGCAGGTAATCCCTCTGCTGCTCCTTCTGCCTCCAACCATCCCCCACATCCCAAACATACAGTCTCTGGCAGCCCCCCATGACTCAGGCAGCTCTGATTCTCCAGCTCACTGGATCTCTTCTAACTCACTGGGTCTCTCCCTGGATCTGATTCTCTCTCGTGCTTTAGAGCCTCAGGTGCTGACCCCACCCTCTTAATTGGCCAAATGGGAGCACCTGTCCTGGCACAAGTGTGCTGGACCTACTTTGGACCCTGTGCCAGACCGCCTTTGCACGCCACAATGCCTCCAGTTGCAATTGCCTCCCTGTGCAATTTAGAGCAACCTTCGGACAGCTCCAACTTGTGACAGCTTTCAACTGCACAAGGGGAACCTTCAACAGCCTGTTCAGAGCACCGTTAAGGAGGGAGAGGCCTCCGCATGAGCCAGAATCTGGCGAGATGAGTTTTTATTTCATCCTGCCTTTCGATTAGTGAATGACTTTCTGGTGGCCAGGATAACTGGCTTTCTGGCTCAGTGTAAAGCCACTTCCCCAGTACAAGAGCACGACAAGGCAGCGTTTCGTTAGCATAGCAGATCTTTGTAGAGGGCTGCATGGATCTGCGATCTAGCTGACACCCACCTCCTCTTCCCCTTCCCCTCACCCAGGAATAGCTTTCAGAACATTTTTACCCATGGCCAGGCTAATTTTAACTTCCACTCACATTTGAGCAAAACTCCCAGATGAGTCCTTATGAATGCAAAATGGACTATAGAATGAATCCTTGCCTAGCCATGTGGAGAAGCCATTTAAAGCCTTCAGCACCATTTTTCTAACCAGCTTTCTTTGTCTTATCCTATCAGCAACGCTGGCTACACCCGCTCAGAAAATGGGGTTCATTAACAAGCCCAAGATTTAAAGATGAATATGCTGAGGGAGGAATTTCCTTGACTGAATGGTAAATATTTCGAGCCCAGCTTTCACTCCCTGTTGCACAGGTCCAACTCGAGTGAAGCCAATAAGCCTTCAGCAGTGTCAAGGAGAGCTGTACTTGTCTCTTGGGGACACTTTTGGGGGGGCAATATTCATGGTGAGCACACAGCTACTGCCTACCAGGAGTGGAATGGTCCCTTGGGCTGATGGAGACACAAGCTTAGTAGTGGGACAAAACTAGCTTTAATTTTCTTTTGTTGGCTTGAGGATGAATGTGGGATAAACACAGCTGGATGACCAAAACTCAAAGGGAAGATATTGGCAAGCTTGTGCCTCTGAGGACCGGTGCACACTGTAAGCTGCTTACCCTGGAAGGTGAATTTTGACACCCAAAACTTGCACATGCTGCATGCTCCTGGCACTGTTATCAGAGAGGAAACAGAAACCTCAGCTTCTGCAATGCACAGGACTGTACATTGTCTGCATCTATCGATAGGTTTTGTTTAGCTGACGTCTTCTGACGCCTTTGCCAGAGATTTGTTTAGGCTGCCACATAGTTTGAGAGGATGCAGTAAGCAGGAGATAATGCAGTGCTCAGCATCATGTCAGTGACTGAGGAAATTGCATCAGCACCTGTATCTTATGCAGCTTGATCTAGTGGATCGGGCACTGGAATGGGAGTCTGGAGACCTGGGTTCTATCCTGGGTTTTTTGCCATTGACCTGTTGTTGACTTTGCGTGAGTCGCTTCATCTCCCTGGGACACTTTCCTCTCCCAAGCATTGTCGGTATTCCAATGCCAGGCACTTCAGAGGGAATAAATAGAACAGGGTAATTCCAGGAGCGGCGCCAGGGTTTCTGGCACCCTAGGCAGAATTCAGGGGACAGCATTTTGTGCACTCCCCACAGGGCGCACGGGAGCTTCCGGTTCCACTCCCATCGCTCCGCCGAAGAAGGTCCCTTCGCCGAAATGCCGCAGGCGACAGTGGCAGTCATTGAGCTGCTCAATTGCCTGCCACTGTTTTCTGCAGCACGTCGGCAGAAGGTCCTTCTTCGGCAGCACGACGGGAGCAGAACTGGAAGCTCTCGTGCACCCCTTGGGGAGCACACAAAATGCTGCCCCTGAATCCTGGCACCCTAGGCGAACACCTAGGGTCACCTAATGGAACTGCCAGCCCTGGGTAATTCCATCCAGTCCCAGTTTCTGGCAGTCAGAGACTTAGAGGAACCCAGAACATGGGGTAGCATCCTTGAACATCTTGGCTAATACCCATTGCCCTAGCCTCTATGAATTTATCTAATTCTTTTTTGAACCTAGTTATGATTTTGGCCTTCACAACATCCCGTGAGGATGAGTTCCACAGGTTGACTGTGTTTTGTATGAAGAAGTACTTCCTTTTGTTTGTTTTAAACCTGCTGACTATTAATTTAATCAGGTGACCCCTGGGTCTTGTGTTATGTGACGGGGTAAATAACACTTCCCTATTTACTGTCTCCACATCATTCATGATTTTATAGATTTCTATCATATCTCCATCCCCCCTCCCCAAGTCATCAGTTTTCTAAGCTAAACAGTCCAAATCTTTTAAATCTCTCTTTGTACGTGTGACGGGTTGGATCACAGAAACTCCCTTGGGAGCTGCCACCTGATATGCCAAAACTACTTCTACCTCTGCCTTCCCTGCCAGCTCGGGACCCGAGCACCCTGTCCTGCTGAGCCAGACATTCCTGTCTGCTCCAACAAAGACCCAGGGTCTGAATTACCTGCCCCAAAGCTGCAGGTTTACTGAAAGCAGCTGACAGAAGTGTTCCTGCCTTTAACACTCAGATGCCTAACTCCCAATGGGGTCTAAACTCAAATAAATCCGTTTTACCCTGTATAAAGCTTATGCAGGGTAAACTCATAAATTGTTCGCCCTCTCCAACACTGATAGAGAGATATGCACGGCTGTTTGCTCCCCCGGGTATTAATACATACTCTGAGTTAATTAAGAAGTAAGAAGTGATTTTATTAAATACAGAAAGTAGGATTTAAGTGGTTCCAAGTAGTAACAGACAGAACAAAGTAAATCACCAAGAAAAATAAAATAAAATGCACAAATCTATGGCTAATCGAACTGAATACAGATAATCTCACCCTCAGAGATGCTTCAGTAAATTTTGTCCTCAGACTGGACCTCTTCCAGGCCTGGGCACAATCCTTTCCCCTGGTACAGCTCTTGTTCCAGCTCAGGTGGTAGCTACGGGTTTCTTCATGATGGCTCCTCCCCCTGTGTTCTGTTCCACCTCTTTGTATATCTTTTGCATAATGAAGGAATCCTTTGTCCCCCTCTGGGTTTCCACCCCATCCTTCTCAATGGAAAGACACCAGGTTAAAGATGGATTCCAGTTTGGGTGACATGATCACATGTCACTGCAAGACTTCATTGCCCACTTGCCAGCACACACATATACAGGAAGACTTACAGGTAAAACATACCCATCTGCAGTCAATTGTCTTGGTTAATGGTGTTAATGGGTTTAATGATTCCAAACCACCATTAATGGCCCACACTTTGCATATGTACAATAGGCCCTCAGAGTTATATTTCATATTTCTAGTTTCAGATACAAGAATGGTAAATTTATACAAATAGGATGACCATACTCAGTAGATTATAAGCTTTGTAATGATACCTTACAAGAGACCTTTTGCATGAAGCATATTCCAGTTACATTATATTCACTCACTAGCATATTTTTATAAAACCATATAGACTGTAACGTCACAGTATGGAAGCTGTTCCATACCTCTGATCATTGTGTTGTCGTCCTTCTCTCTGTCTCTTCCAATTCTAATATATCTTTTTTGAGATGGGGTGACTAGAACTGTACACAGTATTCAAGGCATGGGCATTGTGACAGGTGCCACCTGGAACTGGGGTACCACTGAGCCCCCTTGACCCACCAGCCTGTGCTCTGTTTTACACTGTACTGCTTTGACAAACTGCCTCCAGCCTACACTTTCATCAGCATACATACAGGTAGGGACACATCCAGTTGCAGTTACATGCACACTCCCTGACTAGCCCCTGCATAGGAAGGCTACAGCCAAGGCAACTCCCAGCTCCCCAGGCACGCACCCCTTCTGGAGTGTAAACCTAAAATTATACCGTCTTGTGCAGCACAGGGAACTGTACAGCGTAAGCTCATAAAATTCACCCCCTCCATCAATGTGGAGAGGAATATGCAACAGCCTTTTGCCCCGAGTTATGATTCCCACGCACTGGTTCAGATTAAGCAAAAACAAATTTATTAACTACAAAAGATAGACTTAAGTGATTATAAGTGATAGCAAACAGATCAAAGCAGACTACCTAGTAAATAAACAAAAACACAAACTAAGCTTAATATACCAAAGAGATTGGATATGAATTGCAGATTCTCTCCCTAAGTGATGATACAATCAGGCTGCAGATTCTTAAGGGCACAGAATGATCAGACACATAGATGAACATAATTTGGGGAACAGTCAACATGGGAGTATGACAGAGGTCTATAAAATATGACTGGTGTGGAGAAAGTAAATAAGGAAGTGTTATTCACTCCTTCTCATAACACAAGAACTAGAGGCCACCAAATGAAATTAATAGGCAGCAGGTTTTAAACAAACAAAAGGAAGTATTTTTTCACATAACGCACAGTCAACCTGTGGAACTCTTTGCCAGAGGATCTTGTGAAGGCCAAGACTGTAAGAGGGTTCAAAAAAGAACTAGATAAGTTCATGGAGGATAGGTCCATCAATGGTTATTAGCCAGAATGGGCCGGAATGATGTCCCTACCCTTTGTTTGCAAGAAGCTGGGAATGGGCAACATGGGATGGATCACTTGATGATTACCTGTTCTGTTCATTCCCTCTGGGGCACCTAGCATTGGCCACTGTTGGAAGACAGGGTACTGGGCTAGATGGACCTTTGGTCTGACCCAGTATGGCCATTCTTATGTTCTTATTGTCTAAATTTTTGGACTTAAAAATTTTCCTATCAAAATGTGCCCCATGAACTGTTTGCTACTGACTTTCTGGAGATGGTCAGTAGCCAATATAAATAGTGAGTTTGATTCCCCAGCCCTCACTTGCTCTTCAGTTACCTATGATGTAGAACTGAGCATATGGCTACATATATTTATTGACTAATAACTAGAAATAAAGGGTCAAACCTAGTACATTACTATTAGGCAAGGGGGGGTTGGGGATTTCCTCCAATGCTCTCCGCTCCCATTCTCCATCCATTTTATTGTAGTTTAAATAAATTACCAAAATAATTGAAATCAGAGTAATTATATTGCATTATTTTGACAAATAAAATATTTAGAATTTTGCAGAATTTTAAAATATTGTGTGCAGAATTTTTAATTTTTTGGCACAGAAGTTCCCCAGTAGTAAAGTGTGGGGTAGATTTACATCCCAGCTTGCCGCAAACTAAGTGTTCATGTAGACAAGCCCTAAACTACTGAGGAGTTCTGCTAGTGCCCAGGCTCTAGCAAATTCACAAACTTTTTAATGTGGTTAAGCCACTAATGGAGGAAACACAGACCCAGACTATGTTGCAGTGGCTGATGTTATTTGGAGAACTGGTCGAAAAATGAGGAAACAATTTGGCCAAAATTTCAAAGCTGCTTTCATTTTCCTGGGGTCAAGGTGCGCTCCTTTTCCATTTGTTCGCAAAGGTTTCTGCAATGTGTTTTAACCCACATTTTACTATTTTTTTCTTTAATGTGTTTTCAGTCAGAAAACATGGTTTTCAGTAAATTAAAATGTCCATAACAATTATGGTAAACATTTCAGTAAAAACCACTGTGAAAATGTCTTATGCTGACTTTTTGTGTGAAAATTTTAGGTTGGTTTCTTTTTAAAGGCTATTTTTCTGTGAAAACATTTTTCATGTGAAAAATGTCAATCTCATTTGTGCCAATTTATATCACAATATTTTTTGACCTTCAGATGGATTTGAGTGGTGCATGATCTGCAATGAAACTACATTCTTTTCTTTCTTTACTCAGACCCTATGCCACCAGCACTCCCAGCTAATTCTGTGACACCACTGATTTCCTGAGAAAACTACAATGCATTGGTGACCTTCCAGACAATACCATCCTAACCACCATGGATGTGGAGGCTCTCTACACAAACATCCCACACACAGATGGAATATAAGCTGTCAGGAACAGTATCCCTGATGATGCCACAGCACAACTGGTTGCTAAGCTCTGTGCCTTTATCCTCATACACAACTATTTCAAATTTGATGACAATATATACCTCCAGATCAGTGGCACTGCTATGGGCACCTGCATGGCCTCACAATATGCCAACATTTTTATGGCTGACCTGGAACAATGCTTCCTCAGCTCTCATCCACTCACGCCCCTTCTCTACCTATGCTACATTGATGACATCTTCATCATCTGGACCAATGGGAAGGAGACTCTGGAAAAATTCCACCATGATTTCAACAGCTTCCTCCCCACCATCAACCTCAACCTTGACCAATCTACAAAGGAGGTGACATAACCTTAGTCCCAGATTTGGACCTTAGCGTCCAAAATATGGGGGTTAGCATGAAAACCTCCAAGCTTAGCTACCAGCTTGGACCTGGTACCTGCTGCCACCACCCAAAAAATTAGAGTGTTTTGGGGCACTCTGGTCCCTCTGAAAAACCTTCCCTGGGGACCCCAAGACCCAAATCCCTTGAGTCTCACAACCAAGGGAAATAATCCTTTTTCCCTTCCCCCCTCCAGGTGCTCCTGGAGAGATACACAGACACAAGCTCTGTGAAACTACACAGAGGGACTCCCCCTCTTCGTTCCCAATCCTGGAAACAAAAGTACTTTCCTATTTCCCCAGAGGGAATGCAAAATCAGGCTAGCGATTCAACACACAAATCTCCCCTTGATTTCTTCCTCCCACCAATTCCCTGGTGAGTACAGACTCAATTTCCCTGAAGTAAAGAAAAACTCCAACAGGTCTTAAAAGAAAGCTTTATATAAAAAGAAAGAAAAATAAGTACAAATGTTCTCTTTGTATTAAGATGATACAACACAGGGTCAATTGCAAGTACTTTCCTATTTCCCCAGAGGGAATGCAAAATCAGGCTAGCGATTCAACACACAAATCTCCCCTTGATTTCTTCCTCCCACCAATTCCCTGGTGAGTACAGACTCAATTTCCCTGAAGTAAAGAAAAACTCCAACAGGTCTTAAAAGAAAGCTTTATATAAAAAGAAAGAAAAATAAGTACAAATGTTCTCTTTGTATTAAGATGATACAACACAGGGTCAATTGCTTAAAAGAATATTGAATAAACAGCCTTATTCAAAAAGAATACAAATCAAAGCACTCCAGCACTTATATTTATGCAAATACCAAAGAAAAGAAACCATATAACTTACTATCTGATCTCTTTGTCCTTACACTTAGAAACAGAAGACTAAAAAGTAGAACTACTTCTCCAAAGCTCAGAGAAAGCAGGCAGACGGAAAACAAAGACTCAGAGACTCAATTCCCTCCACCCAAAGTTGAAAAAATCCGGTTTCCTGATTGGTCCTCTGGTCAGGTGCTTCAGGTGAAAGAGACATTAACCCTTAGCTATCTGTTTATGACAGGAGGTCACTTCCTAGACACCACAGTGCAAATAAGTGATGGTCACGTTAATACCACCCTATACCGAAAACCCACTGACTTCTATGCCTAACTTCATGCCTCCACCTTCCATCCGGGACACACCATAGGATCCATTGTCTGCAGCCAAGCACTGAGATACAACCGCATCTGCTCTAACCCCTCAGACAGAGACCAACACCTACAAAATCTTCACCAAGCATTCTCAAAACTATGATACTCACATGAGGAAATAAGGAAACAGATCAACAGAGCCAGATGTGTACCCAGAAGCCTCCTACTGCAAGACAAACCCAGGAAAGAAACCAACGGAACTCCACTGGCCATCACATACAGTCTCCAGCTAAAATCCCTTCAACACATCATCAGGGATCTACAATTCATTCTGGACAATGATCTCTCACTTTCACAGACCTTAGGTGGCAGGCCAGTCTTCATCCACAGACAACCTGCCAACCTGAAGCATATTCTCACCAGTAACTACACACCGCACCATAGTAACTCTAACTCAGAAACCAATCCATGCAACAAACCTCGATGCCAACTCTGCCCACATATCTATACCAACACCACCATCACAGGACCTAACACAATCAGCCACACCATCACCGGTTCATTCACCTGCACGTTCACCAATGTAATATACGCCATCCTATGCTAAGAATGCCCCTCTGCTGTGTACATCGGCCAAACTGGACAGTCCCTATGGAAAAGGATAAATGGACACAAATCAGATATTAGGAATGGCAATATACAAAAACCTGTAGGAGAACACTTCAATCTCCCTGGACACACAATAGCAGATTTAAAGATAGCCATCCTGCAGCAAAAAAACTTCAGGACCAGACTTCAAAGAGAAACTGCTGAGCTTCAGTTCATCTGCAAATTTGACACCAATAGCTCAGGATTAAACAAAGACTGTGAATGGCTTGCCAACTACAAAAGCAGTTTCTCCTTCCTTGGTGTTCACATCTCAACTGCTAGAAGAGGGCCTCATCCTCCCTGATTGAACTAACCTCGTTATCTCCAGCCTGATTCTTGCTTACATATATATACCTGCCTCTAGAAATTTCCACTACATGCATACGACGAAGTGGGTATTCACCCACAAAAGCTCATGCTCCAATACATCTGTTAGTCTATAAGGTGCCACAGGACTCTTTGCTGCTTTTACATTCTTTTGAATTTGCATTGATGATGATGACGGTGTGACTTCCTCCCTATTGGGAAATTCACCAGTAAACCATGACATGAACATCCTGCCTTCCCCCAATGCTCCTGGTATCGCCCTTCCCTCCACCATTTAAACTCCAGTCTAAAGAAGTCTGATCCCCCACTCCCCAAGCCTTTGGCAGCATCTTCCACCAAGGTAAGCAGAGATTCTGTTTCTCATTAATGTAAATGTGCTGCCCGTTTACTTCCTAGGTGGAGGAGAAATGGGGAGTCTTTTTGCCTTCCATTTAGATCCCCAAAGTTCATTGTCTGTCTGTCCTGAAGGACAGTAAAATCCCACATCACTTGTTTTTGTATGTGTCCTACTGATTTCATCTCCCCCTGTTGACTTTGTATGTAGATGTGTAACCATCATGTTGGCTTACAATGCTTAATCTCCATGTCAAACCTCTTTTGTCTGGCAGTAAACCTGCTTCTCCACCCCTGCTATACCATAGAATTAAGAACATATTTTCAGTAGACATACATCACTCCTCATACAGTGTCCGTACATAGACTCACACTGTTGGTTAATATCATTGTGAGAGTTTCATTTAAGACCTCACATGACAATCTTTGGTGAATGGGATTGTCCATACTAGGATCAGGATATTCTTGTCACCCCCTTGCTAGCTGGCATGGAGATGTTTTTAGGTCACATCCAGCCAGGGACATGATACAAGGACGACATCCTGACCCTGCAGGGGCTCTGGCTATTACCACAGCAGGGTTCTCCATCAACACGACGTGGCTTGTTTTCTGCATCGTGCCGCAGCAGGACATGAGTGGAAAACAGAACAGTAACATTTCTGCATGGTGCTTGTGATGTGGGGCCTGAGAAACCATGGCCCCCTTTAGCAGCAGGATCTGGACCAATCTTGGTGAGAGCAACAGCCGCTGTATAGTCTGCCTGGAACATGGCAATGCATAACCGCTCTCCCCTGAGAGCAGCCCTGAGGACATATGATGACTCGGAGTCACAATTCCTCCCCTGCTAGTGCCTTTGCTCTGGGAGGGCAGAATCTTTCATCCTTCCCCGTGGGGCAATTTCCTCCTCCCAGTATGTGCCTAGCAGCTGCTGTGCATGTGGAGCAGCTGTGGTGGACAGATGTAGGTGTGAGGCCAGAGTGGGGATTGGAAGGCAGGGCCTGGGGCTGCCAGCAGAGGGACAGTGAGCGGCTGGCTGCAGCGAAGAGCTGGCTCTGGTTTCTGTGAGGTTACGTAACTTTTCAATGCAGTTGTTCAATACCAGCTCTGTCAGGAAGCAGGGCCTGCAGCAGAGCCAGGCTCCGGAGAAACTAACAAGCATAGAGGGCCTGTTGTGGGCTGCCTGGTTGGTTACCCCACCAGATTGGCTAGAAGAGTCAGCAGATCGGCTCTTAAGCCCAGCAGCAGCAGTTTGGCAGCTGCTCAAAGAAAGGCTGCAATAGCTCCTGCAACTGCTTGTCCCCAGCCCTGCTGCTGTCTTGCCTCACTCCAGGTAAACCAGTCCTGAGCCTTGGTTCCAGTTGCTGACCCTTGGCTCTAACCACGGGGTCCTGGCCCCAGCTCTAACCACTGGGCATGACCACCCACATCCTGGTCACTACACCTTCGTAGCAATGAACAGCACACTCTGCCCAGTGTATAGGAGGGGGTGGGGCAGAGCCCAGCTCCACCCATTCCTACCCCCACCCATCTACCTTCCTATCATGGGGAGAATCAGGGAAGCCACCCCTGCTCTCACCCAGGGCCAGAGTCTTACTCTGAGCAGGGCTCAACAGAGGCTGTGCTCCCTTAACGGCCCAGCACAGCTAAGAAGGGGCCATGACCATCCGGCCCAAAGGGAGAAACTCAAGTAACAAGAGGAGGTGGAAGAGAGGTGTAGGTTGTCTCTCCAATGTCACATTTCTCCCATGGCAGATGGTGTCCAACATAAGATGAAGGCAGAGGAGCCCCTGGGATTCCCAGGCTGCTGGGGCTTTTCCTTAATACTCTAGGTTATTAATAAACCGCCTTTTCCCATCCACGTCAGTCCAGTAACTTTTCCCCTAGTGAAACATAATCAGCATGATTTCCAAGGCCTCTGATCCCCACAGGCTGCAGCATTCCCAGCCCTCTCTCGGCAGCCACACACTGCCCGCAGTGTTTGCTAACAGAGTGACTACACAGCCCGGACACACAATGAAAACCGTTTGCAGGAAGGGTCAGTCACAAAAGGCTTTGCTCAGGTTTCACGGGCTCCTCTGAAGCCCTCAATTCGAGGATTTGTCTTTTGTTCCCATTTTATTTTGTGTGGAGCAGAAGGAAATAAACACCCTGGTTGGGAAACAAAACACTGAAGGCGCCAGCGGGAACAATGACCCGTATTAAAGCTGCCATTCCCCCCAGAGAGGGGTGAAGTGCGTCGTGTAGAAAGGCGAAGGGCTACCTTCATCCCTGGTACAACTCCACCACAGTCAGTGAGGTTACACCACTGATGGGCTTGCCTCAGGCTCTCCGTTCAGTCCCCAGCACAATGCCAAATTGTGTGATCTCAGAGCTAGGTATCGAGCTTCTGACCCCATAGGGGAGCTGTGCTGCCCAGCACCAGCAGACCGAAAAGTGCCGTTTCACAGGCTGCCTTCTGTGACCTTCCATGGCACTCCATAACAAATAACCTAGCTCTTATATAGCGCTGTTCACCAGAGCTCTCCAAGTGCTTTTCAAAGGACGTCAGTCCCATCCGCCCTATTTTACAGATGGAGAAACTTAGGCACAGAGCAGGGCAGTGACTTACCCAAAGTCACTCAACAGGCCGTGGTCCATGCCAGAAATAGAGCCCAGGTCTCCTGAATCCCAGTCCAATGCTCTGCCCACTAGGACACAGAGCTGCAGTTTTTTAGTAAAGGTGACACATACAGCAGTGCTCTACCAAATGCAGAATTCAGCGTGGGAAGGGGAGCCATTAAAGGGCCTTTGCAAACATGGTAACAGCGCACATCACTGCAACTGTGGGGCTGAGCAGGGGTTGATGCTGGCAATGGCAGATCCCCCTTCTACACACACAACGAATGATAGTTAGAGATTCAAGACGAGATTGCAGCAATGGGAGAAGAGCCAGAGACTCCACAAAGTCCTCTAGGGACTTTGGGAATAGCAATTTTATTAAAGTAGAAGGCGCCCAGATGCTATGATGAGGGGCAGAAGTACAAAACCATATGACTAAGCACGAGGACCCTATAATTCCTGAGTGCGAATACTGCTCTGATGGTCCCATGAGTGTAAGGCTGTAGCTAACAATGGTGCTAAGCTGGCAAGTCACTCCAGCTGCCCTCCACACTGGCCATGGGGACTGGCCCCAAAGGGATCAGAACACTCACTGTGATAAGGAGCAGCAGAACCCACCCTCTGCAGTGTTTGCCTCAAGCCCCTACTTGCGTTCCTTAACTTATGCAGAACTTTCTGCCCAGGTGTTTAAACTGAGCTGTGATGTAATTAAGCTCCACGAGGTTTTGCTGAATCAGGCATGTGAAGGGAGCTGGGAAATTGAAGGAAAGCAGCGTGAAGAGCTTTACTGAAAGGCTAGTTCTGACAGGGGGAGAAGTAAGGAAACAGGCAGGGGAAGGCACTTGTCTGAAGGGGAAATAAATGGCACATGCAGTAGCTGTGGTTTGAACTGAGGTGGAAGAGATGATAATCATAATGAGGAGCAGTCATGGACCTGCAGGGCAAGGTGATTAAAGCAAGTCAGTTAATGGTTATGCAAATAATGGAGAAGCCTTTCAAAGGTTACAACACAGCTCTGTAGGGCTTCAGAAGCTCTAATGAGGACATAAATGAATAGCTAAGAAAGGGAGATCATTCCTGGAGGCAATACAGGGCTGTTTGCAAAAAAATGTAGTACAGCAGCTAAGAAAATTTAGAAAATATTATATCTTAGCTGGTAAGCTAACAATTACCTAACCGAGGGCTTCCCAACTGCTGCGCCATCAGGTGTGCCGTGGAATTTTGGAAAAGTCACTTGTGAGGGGGGAAAAAAATCTCATTTATTTTAGTGTCAGAACCAAATGGCATTTTGTGTTGTTGCTCTTCAGGTGTAGGTGTGAGAGACAGACGTTACACCAGGCTACGCTCAAATGTCCTTGCCCGTCGAATGGTCTTACATGTTTTCTTGTCAGCCGTTAAGTTAGAGTGGTGAATTTTGAACTGAAGACTCAAAAATGGACAAATATTTAAAGAAAGAGATTCTGGAACCTCCACATCTACATTCATTGATGAAGCAGAATGTGAACTCAGAACAGTCAAAGTGGTGAGCTGATGTTCCTGTGAGAGTTATTTGCAGCTTGGATTGTCATTAATAGGTGATGCCATCTTGTCATCTTCCCCTGTCTTGTGTGCGAGGAGAAATTCTCAAACCATGCAGTGGTGCCAAGTAAGTTCAAATGACACCTTACAAGCAAGCATCCATATCCCTTGCCAATAAGGAGAAATATTTTTTTCATGCGTTTGAAGGATCAGAATGAAAAATAAGTGCAAATGATGAAAGACTGTGTAACTGTTTCTGATAAAGTGCTGGAAGCAAGCTACTTGGTCGCTAAGCTTGTAATGAAGACAAAAATGCTGCATATAATTGCAGAGACATTAATTTTACCACCGTGCAAAGAAATGGTGAGGGTAAGGTTACATCAATGAAATCGCAAAAGTTCCCCTTTCAGATCATAGTGTTACCTGGCAACCTTCCAGAAAGAGAAAAAACTATAGACACTCTAACTTCAGTCCGTATGCTGTGAGCATACCAGCATCAAAACTAGAAATGAAGGCAAAGCTCTAACAAATATATTAGCTCACAAGATAAGGGTTTAAAGTTCAACTATATTTATTTTCACTTTTAATTTGCCTTTCTAGTGAGTATAGTGACATTCATAGCTGCATGTGTCTCCATCACGAGAACTTCTTTCTAACCTGGAAATGCTCTAACCTCACCAAATCATATGCAACCAAGGCACATGGCCAGACAGCTAGTGTGCGGAGATCGCTTCTTATTATACCAGACATGATTTGTGGAGAATTCTCCCCATTTAAGTGGACTGCAGTACTTCTCCACAGTGGGCCTCACGGCCTTTTGGAAAAGAAAGGGATACAACAACACAAAAACTTGAGGACACTTGGGCTGTAGACACAAACCAATATGCTGGATGTATATTATCTAGCAGCAATGTTAGAGTTAAAAAAACAAACCCACCTAAAATACTAGAAATCCTGGAAATCTGGGAGTAAGGTCACACCCTCACAACACATTACCAAGCAGCAAAGAATCCTGTGGCACCTTATAGACTAACAGACGTTTTGGAGCATGAGCTTTCGTGGGTGAATACCCACTTCCTCAGATGCATGTAATGGAAATATCCAGGGGCAGGTATATATATGTGTGCTAGCAAGCAAGCTAGAGGTAACGAGGTCAGTTCAATCAGGGAGGATGAGGCCCTGTTCTAGCAGCTGAGGTGTGAAAACCAAGAGAGGAGAAACTGGTTCTGTCAATCCTGAGCTGATGGTGTCAAATTTGCAGATGAACTGAAGCTCAGCAGTTTCTCTTTGAAGTCTGGTCCTGAAGTTTTTTTGCTGCAGGATGGCCACCTTAAGGTCTGCTATAGTGCGGCCAGGGAGGTTGAAGTGCTCTCCTATATACAAAAACCTGTAGGAGAGCACTTCAACCTCCCTGGCCACACTATAGCAGACCTTAAGGTGGCCATCCTGCAGCAAAAAAACTTCAGGACCAGACTTCAAAGAGAAACTGCTGAGCTTCAGTTCATCTGCAAATTTGACACCATCAGCTCAGGATTGACAGAACCAGTTTCTCCTCTCTTGGTTTTCACACCTCAGCTGCTAGAACAGGGCCTCATCCTCCCTGATTGAACTGACCTCGTTACCTCTAGCTTGCTTGCTAGCACACATATATATACCTGCCCCTGGATATTTCCATTACATGCATCTGAGGAAGTGGGTATTCACCCACGAAAGCTCATGCTCCAAAACGTCTGTTAGTCTATAAGGTGCCACAGGATTCTTTGTTGCTTTTACAGATCCAGACTAACACGGCTACCCTCTGATACATTACCAAGAACACTCAAATAATCACCTTCGCTTTAACTCTACCCTAGCACAAACTGCAAAACCCAAAATAAACCTAGCATTCCAGTAAAAGGGGATCAGGAAAAGCAAGAGAAGTGGCTGGGCATTTCTGCACATCTTGCTCACCTGGCTCCATTAAGGAGATCCAAGCCATTGACTCCAACGGATATTGATTCATGGTCCTGGTGAGCAAAGTTCCCCTCCCCACAGTCACTTCCTGTTTGCAAAATGGAGAACTTTAAGGCTCTAAATATGTGATTAATACATAGTGAGAAAAAGGCATAGGAATTTGTAAGGTGGAGACATGCCTATGCTCCTTATAACAATAAGGATGAGGAGAATCTTGCTTACTGGAAATGCAATACCTGAATAGTTAATCACAATCTCTCTAGGCTGTTGGAAACCCAGGTCATTCTGAGCTATTGTCAAAAATAGATTGCAGAACAATTGTTTTTTTTTCCATCTACATTTACAAATTAAGCAGAGAATTCTCCCTGAGGTACATAAGAACTTAAGTTTCATTAATGCTAACAGGCACGCAGGTATACACATGGAGGGAGCGAGAGTTTAACTGTAGACTTGCAGAAGCATAAAATGAGACCTGAGAAGGTGTGGGCATCTTTTAGAAGGAAGAAGTGAGAGTAGAGACTTCTTTAGAGAGTGATGGGCACTTGTGAGCAGGCTTGCCAACTCTTGCAATTTTATTGTGAGTCTTATGACACTCAATGTTTTTCTCAAAGCCCCAGCTCCTGTAGTCTTGTGATTACAAGAAACCCTCAGCTTCCATTTCTTTACAAAAGTAAGTGATTATGGAGAAGATGCTTGAAAATATGAACCCTGAAGGCTCAAAATCCAGAAAGCAAATAAATGCTTTCAACATTTCTTATTTTTTTTTAAATCCTGTGATTTTTACAATGCTTGAGGTTGGCAATACCGTGTAACTTCCGTTTGGATCAGCATCTCAGAGTGCAAATATTTATCTCAAGTTTCTCCAAATGTATCTGAACGTCTTTGGTTTGCAGGTGAAGCTAGAAATCCTGTGAGATCAGGTTATCTCAGGAGACTTCCTGATTTGAACCAGTTCTGAAATTGCCAAGAAAAGTTTTTATAGCGGATTTCTGTACCCTTTTCTTCATTGCTGCTGAAAGCAGGAAGTGATTGAAGGAGAAGACCTATTAATGAGCTAGTCCTTCCCCCCTTCCAAAGGGCTGTTCTTTTAAATGTTGTCATAAAATGTGAAAAAGGAACATACTTTTTCAAACTTCAAAAATAGTTCAGTTCTGGGTTGGCTGTCATTTGATCTGAATCAGTTTTTGCCTAGCCCTAATCATAAGCTCATTAATGTTTAAAATTGAAAAGGTGCTATGAATAGAAAATGCACTTCCAAGTGTGCTAAAAGAAGTGGGAGTAGAAAGTGGAGCAGCTTAAAGAGTAATTGTTGCAAGCTCACTCAGCTTGGGAGAGATCTTTGCAAACTTAAAAGCAGGCAGCATTACATTATTCTTTTTAAATGACCTCGAGGACCCACCTGGAAAGCTACAGTCCAGTTAGTCAGTCAGAAAGAACATTAAAAGTGCAAATAGGCAAACATTTGAAAAAAGCCGCATTTAATTAAAAAGCACGTGGTTTAAGGGAAAGTAGGTTGAGCCCTAAATTGCGTTTTGGAATCCTCAAGGCTGTCACGGCTACTGTAGAAGACAGAGATTCAGTGGGAATCACGAAACCCTTAGGTTTTCTGAGAGCTTTCAACATTTTGTACTAGGAGGGTAATGTCAAAGGTGGAACATGACAGAGCTAAGTGCCAAAATTTGCAAATGGTTGTTAAAATCAGACTAAAGGGAAAGTAACACAGGATAGCCAAATGGGAGTCTTTGCAAACCAGACTGATATTTTCAAGACCATAGCAGTCCACTCCAATCTACGTAGAAATCCTTACAATCAATTCCACTCTGATCATGGCAACCTCAGGAACATGTGGTGAGCCCCACCTGAGGGGACGCAAAGCAGCTTTGAATGGTAACCAAGGGAAAAGTATAAAAGCATGAGGCCGTGAAGAGGAAAAATCTCTGCTCCTGGAAATGTTTCTGTAGCTCAGGCAAGGCTAATGTCACCCACTGTGCAATGTTCAGTTGACAGTAAAGAAAGCAAAGCGGACGTTGGTTTGGATAGCTCAGAGCCTAGGGATGGTACAGATCAAATCAACAGAGGTATTGCAGCACACTGAAAAGCTCCAATTACCTTTCCCTTTGAGCTCTGGAAGCTCACTCCTGCCCCATTTCATGGACATACAAGCCTATAAAATCAGCCTCTGTGCACATGCGGCTGTGGCCCTGGAAATTCACTCTGGTGCGGCAGCCACAAAACCCAGTGCACCATTAAAACTTCCCAGTGGGAGAGATGCAGGTGGAAGAGAGCTTCACCATGATTAAGTGACTCCGGTAGGCAAGTGGAGGGGAAGGGATGTTGCCGCGATACCACACTGTACCTGCCTCCTGCCCCTAGGTGGGGCACGTGGATTTACCAGTTCTGCTAGGGCCCTTCTGTGGGTGGCATGAATAGCGGCCTGACTGCTTTGACAGCTGACTGACTGATTGTCTGTGACTCCCCACCTCAGCGAGGAGGAGCTCCCTCAGTCTGGGTGGCAGGGCATATGCAATGGCTTTGTTTTCTCATCGTAAAAAAAAGCCAGGATCCCCCCTCCCCTTAGCATGATATCAGGGGACCCCACAGTCTCACAATAGGGCAGTGCCATGATCCTCACTGGTCAGCTGGGGAACTGAACACAGAGAGGGTAAGGGTCAGATTTTTAATGCTATTTAGGAACCTAAGGGAATTAAGCACCTAAATGCCTTCAAAATCTGTCCCTAAAGGACTTGCCCAAGGTCAGGCAAGGAATAGAAGCCAAGGGCCCACTCTACCCACTGGGCCCCCTATACTCTCTGCTAAAATGAGGGGGAAAGCAGGAGTGACTTGGGCTTGTTCTCAGGACAAATCAAACGCCTCTTTTGGAGGAAATCTCTGTTCTGAAGGCTTGCAATGAATCCCAAGGGCAGTTAAATCAAATGCAGGCACCATCGGATATCACACAGGCTGGAATGTTGCATGCATGCAGCACCCAACAACCACATCCCTGCAGCGGGTCAGGCTGGTGGCTGACTGGCCTAAAGGTCAGGCAGTGGCTGCACAGTTCTTTTCAGTCTGTTCATTCTAGAGGGGTCCTGCCAGGGCATATACAGCTGGCCTGTCCCTGCTTCTCCCCTTGGGGTTTTGTCGGGAGGGGGAACAGGGGAGAGGGACCTGGGCTCTCCCACTCCACTGGCTCCCCACCGAGGACCCTAACTCATTGTGCTACCCCAAGTTACACTCCCCCCATGTGGCTTCCTACCAGGATCTGCCTCCTGCATTTGCAGCATAGTCACCATCTTTGCAGTGTCCATGTATCCTCCCTCAGGGCTTCTCCTGGGTTCCCAACTCAAAATAGGGGGTGGGGAATTTGGATCATCACTTCTAGAGTGGCCTTACCAGTGCTGAAGTCACTCTCCCCACATCCCCAGGCATCGGCCTCACTCCCTGGTGCAGCTGGCACCTCTTCCTCTGCCCCTGGGCTACCAGTTACTCTTTAAAGCCACTCTCCTCCTGGTGCATGCGGCTGAGAGGTGGGTGTGACGGATTGTCACCCCTGGGGTGCAATTTGGGAGCTGTGGGAGCCACTGCACCCCTTTAACCTGCCAGCGGGGCTGGCCTTTCCTACACTGCTCT
This sequence comes from Gopherus flavomarginatus, assembly GCF_025201925.1. NCBI lineage: Eukaryota > Metazoa > Chordata > Testudines > Testudinidae > Gopherus > Gopherus flavomarginatus. The sequence goes on from NC_066619.1 coordinate 126,900,704, forward strand.
GTTGGTGACTCACAGCCTCTTGAGGCCCTGTCATCGCCCAACACAACAGCAGGTGGTGCCACACATCCAGACTGAGCTACCTGAGTGCCTTACGCAAAGACAGGCAGGAGACAACAGCCAACTTCCCAGCTCCTCCCCCCTGCACCCTTGCTGGAGTATAAACCCAAAATTGTACCGTCTTGCACTGCACAGGGATCTGTACAATGTAAGCTCCTAAAGTTCACCTTCCCCTCAATGGGGGAAGGATATGCACAATACGCTTGTGTTAACCAAGCTGAGATTTTTCCCCAGACACTTCACTCAGAGGTACTCTGGTTTAGATAAAGCAAAAACAAGTTTATTGACTACAAAAGGATAGATTTTAAGTGATTATAAGTGATAGCACACAGATCAAAGCAGATTTCCTAGTAAATAAACAAAACCTAAAATTAAGCCTAAAATAATAGAAAGATTGGATATGAATCAGCAATTTCTCGCCCTGACTGATGATACAAGCAGGTTTGCAGATTTTCACGGCACAAGCTGCACTTGCTTTGCAGCTTGGGATCCCCACCCCCATTCCTAGTCCTTTTCTTTTGGAGCTTCTCTCAGGTGTTGAGTTGTGAGGGAGTGAAAAACAACCGATGACCTCACTCCCGGCCTTACATAGCTTTTCCATAGGGCGGGAACCCTTTGTTTCAAACTTGGTTCCCAGAACAGTTTGTGGAACAATACAGGTACCCAAAATGGACTTCAGAGTCATGTGGTTTGGTCACATGCCCTTGCGGAGTCAGAGCAGCCATTACTTACAGGCTGTCTGAAACATTTACAAGAAGGCTAAGTAATTCCGCAGCTCATTGTCCTTGTTGACGAGCCATTCAAACTAAAGATAGTTGACAGTTTATCAAAGAGACATTATTAAGGGCACAAGAGTAAACTATTCCACTGCGCAGGAAAGATAGAAAGTATGGCAAGAAACCACTGTGGCTTGACTGGGAGATCTTCAATGATCTAAAAATAAAAAAAGAGTCCTACAAAAAGTGGAAATGTGTTCAAATTACAAAGGATGAATATAAACAAATAACACAAGTAAGTAGGGACAAAATTAGAAAGGCCAAGGCACAAATTGAAATCAAACTAGCTAGAGACATAAAGGGTAACAAGAAAACATTCTACAAATACATGAGAAGCAAGAGGAAGGCCAAGGAGAGGGTAGGCCCCTTACTCAGTGAGTGGGGGGAAAAATAACAGAAAATGTGGAAATGGCAGAGGTCCACTGACTTCAATGAAGTGACTCTGATGACACTAGCTGAGGACCTGGCCCTCTGTGTTGACAAGTGGGGTCAGGTACTAAGGCAGTTAAAGCATCCTTCACAAGTGAAGGCGATATCATCTAATGGCACAGAGTCACTTTTCATTTGGCAAAGAGTTCACAGGACTCTTTGCCGCTTTTACAGATCCAGACTAACACAGCTACCCCTCTGATACTTTTCATTTGGTTTGCCAGAGAACCTTGTTGCACGTTATTCTGTCCTTTCCGTATTAGGAGATTCTCCACCCACTCCCATTGTCACTGTTCTTTACCTCAATTTGAAATTCCTCTTTCACGGGTGAATCTAGCTTCATAGAATCATAGAATATCAGGGTTGGAAGAGACCTCAAGAGGTCACCTAGTCCAACCCCCTGCTCAAAGCAGGACCAATTCCCAACTAAATCATCCCAGCCAGGGCTTTGTCAAGCCTGACCTTAAAAACCTCTAAGGAAGGAGATTCCACCACCTCCCTAGGTAACCCATTCCAGTGCTTCACCACTCTCCGAGTGAAAAAGTTTTTCCTAATACCCAACCTACGCCTCCCCCACTGCACCTTGAGACCATTGCTCCTTGTTCTGTCATCAGGTACCAGTGAGAACAATCTAGATCCATCCTCTTTGGAACCCCCTTTCAGGTAGTTGAAAGCAGCTATCAAATCTCCCCTCATTCTTCTCTTCTGCACACTAAAAAAGCCCTTCTCCCTCAGCCTCTCCTCATAAGTCATGTGTTCCAGCTCCCTAATCATTTTTGTTGCCCTTCACTGGACTCTTTCAAAGTTTTCCACATCCTTCTTGTAGTATGGGGCCCAAAATTGGACACAATACTCCAGATGAGGCCTCATCAATGTCGAATAGAGGGTATGATCACATCCCTCGATCTGCTGGCAGTGCTCCTATTTATACAGACCAAAATGCCATTAGCCTTCTTGGCAACAAGGGCACACTGTTAACTCATATCCAGCTTCTCGTCCACTGTAACCCCTAGGTCCTTTTCTGCAGAACTGCTTCCTAGCCATTCAGTCCCTAGTCTGTAACAGTGAATGGGATTCTTCCGTCCTAAGTGCAGGACTCTGCACTTGTCCTTGCTGAACCTCATCAGGTTACTTTTGGCCCAGTCCTCTAATTTGTCTAGGTCCCTCTGTATCCTATCCCTACCCTCCAGCGATCTACCACTCCTCCAAGTTTACTATCATCTGCAGACTTGCTGAGGATGCAGTCCATGCCATCCTCCAGATCATTAATGAAGATATTGAACAAAACTGGCCCCAGGACCGACCCTTGGGGCACTCCACTTGAAACCAGCTGCCAACTAGACATCGAGCCGTTGATCACTACCCGTTGAGCCCAACAATCTAGCCAGCTTTCTATCCACCTTGTAGTCCATTCATCCAGCCCATACTTCTTTAACTTGCTGGCAAGACTACCATGGGAGATCGTATCAAAAGCTTTGCTAAAGTCAAGTAATAATACATCCACTGCTTTCCTCTCATCCACAGACCCAGTTATCTCCTCATAGAAGGCAATTAGGTTAGTCAGGCATGACTTGCCCTTAGTGAATCCATGCTGACTGTTCCTGATCACCTTCCACTCCTCTAAGTGCTTCAGAATTGATACCTTGAGGACCTGCTCCTTGATTTTTCCAGGGACTGAGGTGAGGCTGACTGGTCTGTAGTTCCCCAGATCCTCCTTCTTCCCTTTTTTAAAGATGGGCACTACATTAGCCTTTTTCCAGTCATCCAGGACCTCCCTCATTCGCCATGAGTTTTCAAAGATAATAGCCAATGGCTTTGCAATCACTTCCACCAACTCCTTTAGCACCCTCGGATGCAGCGCATCCGGCCCCATGGACTTGTGCTAGTCCAGTTTTTCTAAATAGTCCTGAACCACTTCTTTTTCCACAGAGGGCTGGTCACCTTCTCCCCATACTGTGCTGCCCAGTGCAGCAGTCTGGGAGATGACCTTGCCTGTGAAAACAGAGGCAAAAAAAATCATTGAGTACATTAGCTTTTTCCACATCCTCCGTCACGAGGTTGCCTCCCTCATTCAGTAAGGGGCCCACACTTTCCTTGACTTTCTTCTTGTTGCTAACATACCTGAAGAAACCCTTCTTGTTACTCTTAACATCTCTTGCTAGCTGCAACTCCAAGTGTGTTTTGGCCTTCCTGATTTCACTCCTGCATGCCTGAGCAATATTTTTATACTCCTCCCTGGTCACAGGGTCTCAGGTTGTGACTACGAGGGGGAATCCAATCTTTATTCTGGAAGCTCTCCCATTCCCTTCAGTGAGAATCCAGGTGTGAGAGACTTGAAAGAAGGGTCAGATCCAAAGTCCATTGAGGTCAGTGAGAAGATTTCTATTGACTTCAATAGGCTTTGGATCAGGCTTTACGTTTTTGCAGGATCAGGACCGTATTTTTTTTTAATGGAAGCTGAGAGTTTCCTCCACAAGGCCCAAAGGTCAGCTCTGCTAACAAGGGGCTCACACAAGCCCCCACAATTCATTAGCAATCAGTCTCTGGGTTTACCAAGATTTCCACTGAGATCAAACTGCCTGTAAAGGCAGAACAGAAAAAGACTCAAACCTTTTGATGAAGACAAACAGGAAGGCATCTTCGCTCTCCATTTCAGCTGGAATTTGTGTCTGGTGGTTTTGGGGGGGAAGGTGATGGGTTTAAAAGGAGGGCCAGCAAAAGATGTAGCCTCTAAGGATGAGTTGCTGTTAATAGCAGTGAATTTTAAAGCCACGACTAAAAAAAAAATTCTCTGACTTCACCTTGCACTCGCAGCTCCGCAAGGAGTGATAAATTCATTAACCTTCTACAGTACCCAAACATCTCTGCAATTAGAAACATACTCAGCACCTTGAGAAAGCACCTTGATGTAGAAATGATCTAACATTCACAACCACATTCAGCCATAATCCAGAGACAAGGGGCTGGCAATTTATACATTTCTATCTCCCCAGAACACTGTTTCTCAGAGTTGCCAGTAGTTTTCTCAGCTGAGGAGATGTGTACAGCAGTCATTTTAGTTTGCATTAACGAGCAACTGGCAGACATGCATTAGTTTTCACTGATGACATGATGGACCAAATTCACTCCTCGTGACCCCACTGGAGTTGTGCATTCTTACACTGCAGCTGAATTTGGCCCAAGGTACCTAATTAATTAAAATTAAAGCTAATTTCAGGCAGAAACATTCTCCATTTCAAACAATCTTTTATTTGCCTTTCACGTCTAATATAATGCAGCCACTCTGAAGAGCTGGCAAACACATGCACAAGTACAGCGAATTTCTGCAGTAGCATCTTTACTAAGGAAACCAAAGAAAGGGCATATCTTCCTCTGGACAAAATTCTGACCAGCACTGTGACAGTGAGAATGTTTCCCAGCCCAGTGTAGGCTGAGTGCTAATGCTGCATCAAATATCTGAAAATCAGGTAAGGAATGAACATACAAGTCAAATTAGTTACAGTGTTATGGTTGATTCAACATTATCATCAGGTCTCATGATTTCCTTGTCCTTCTTCCTCTGTTTCCAGACATGTCTGCTCTAAGATAAAAAGGCTTCAGGAAATACAAGGTTGATTATTTGAGGTAATAGCATGTTTTTATGTCCTCTGGCAATAGCATCTGAATGTCCTAGTCATACAATTTTTTCTATCAGTTCTGATATCAGCAAAATTCTCTGAGCCTCATGCTCTATAAACTGCATGTAATAGCTTTAGGACAACATAAAGGTAGTTACAAAATAGATACTGATTCAGCAGTCCGTCCCTATTCAGTAAAGCAGGTACTTTATTTTAGGCACATGCTTTCCAATGGGACTTAAGAGCATGCTTAAAATTAAGTGCTTTGAGGAATAGGAATGGATTTAAGCATGTGCTTAAATGCTTTCTTCAATGGGGGCCTAGATGAATCATTTGCAGGGGATAATCTAGTCAAGGAGTTTCATCACTTTTTCTGTTCGCAGATTGTCTGCAAACACCTTCCAGTTTTCTCCTATTTGCTGATTATTCACTGACTAATTTTGTGACTAGTTCTTTGGTTTGTAAGTCATCTGAGAGAGGTTCACTGTGGGCATTTGGAATTCAAACTCTGTTGGTTAGTTTTGATTGGCTATTTAGGTCCCATGCAAGGTTTTTTCCCTGAGTGGATGAGCGTAACTCTAACGCTCAGGACTCCAGTGCAAATATTCCCATTTATAAATTCAATCTTCTCTTTCCCCAAGCAGTCACCAACATTTCCTTAAAATTTACTTTTTCCTTGAATGATCCCGAGAGTAAAATTGTCAGCTAGATTATTTGTGGAAAGTGAATTCAAAAGGGCTATAAATAGAATCAAAGTGACTATGTTTAAATCTGCCATAGAATATTTATTTAAAAACTTGTTTTGCAATATCCACCCAGCCTGACTTATATCATCCTTTGGATTTGATTTGCAGACTACTATGAATGGCATTTGGCGCTCAACACCTATTATTAACAGAGAAAGCTGTTCTCCTAATTCCCCAATCACTGTGTTAATTGGTACATTAAAGTTAGAGGTATATAATTGAGGCCTAGATCAGGATCAGGACCATATTCTGCTGGAAATCACTAGTGTTTCAGTAATAAAAGAGAATCTCACTGGGCCAGATCCTCAGCTGGTGAATAGCTCCATTGACTTCAGTGGTATTGTCACAGTAATGATGCTATGGTGCTGCAGGATAGTTCAGGTTGAGAGGTCTTTTTTATTTCTAAACTCAGGTTCTTTCCAACACATTTTTTTAAAAGGAGGAGAAGGGGCTGAAATTTATTGCGGTTTCTTAGCAGCTAAATAGATTTTTTTAATATAATACAAATCTGTTCAGCTCTTATCTAAATGTAATGAAAGGTATTCGTCACCTGATATTTTTCAAATGCGGTTTGTTTGTTTTTTTGAGCTCAGGTAACTCAAAAACAGTTTTCTGTGAAGACTTTCAGAGTGGCATGTAGTACATCCCCTCCTGAATGGAGTAGATATCTTTCTTCCTTTGTTTCAAGAAATTTGGCCCATTGCAGGATCTTTGCTGTGACGCGCTCTGTTTGCCTGACATGAACAATCAATGATTGACTTCAGGCAGACACAAAATGGCAGTTTTCTATGACCAAAGCCTGCTTTGCAAATGTGCTCACTGAGGCTTGTGATATGCTCTCTGTGGTTGATGTGTGACACACAGGGTGCCTAAGACAGTCCAAACAGCCCACCAGCCTTCCATGGGATACTCAGCTTGTGTGCTAGAGTGAGTGATGTCAAACAAGGGAATTCATTATGGAGTTAGATGCTTCAGAGGGAGTGAACAGAACAGGGGAATTTACACTGATCCATCCCCTATTGTCCAGCATCAGCTTCTGGCAACCAGAGGTTTAGGGACGCCACTGACCATCTTGGCTAATAGCCTTGATGGACCTGTCTTCCATGAATTTAGCTAATTCTTTCTGAACCCAGTTATACTTTTGGCCATCATAGTATTCCCTGGTAACAAGTTCTCTGGTTGACTGTGTGTTGTGTGAAGAAGTACTTCCTTCTGTTTATTGTCAACCTGCTGCCTGTTCATTTTATTGGGTGACCCCTGGTTCTTGTGTAATGTGAAGGGGTAAATAACACTCCCCTATTAGCTTTTTCCACACCATTTGTGATATTATAGACCTCTATCATAACCCATCTTGGTCATCTCTTTTCCAAGCTGAAAAGTCTCAGTCTTATTAATCTATCCTCAGATGGAAACTGTTCCATGCTGCTAATCATTTTTGTTGCCTTTCTCTGTACCTTTTCCAATTCTAATATATCTTTTTTTGAGACAGGACAACCAGAACTGCATGCAGTAGTCAAGGTGTGGGCATACCATGGATTTATATAGTGGCCTGATGCTATTTTGTTTTAATATCTATCCCTTTCCTAAGGGTTCCTAGCATTCTCTTCACTTTTTGACTGCCACTGCACACTGAGCGGATGTTTTCAGAGAACGATTCACAATGACTCTAAGATCTTTTTTGAGTAGTAACAGCTAAGTTAGATCCTATCATTTTGTATGTATAGTTGGGAATATGTTTTCTAATATGCATTACTTTGCACCTATCAACATTTAATTTCATCTGCCATTTTGTTGCCCAGACACCCAGTTTAGTGGGATCTCTTTGTAACTCTTTGTGGTCTGTTTTGTACTTAACTATCTTGAGTAATTTTGTATCATCTGCAGATTTTGCCACCTCACTGTTCAGCCCCTTTTCCAATCAGGTTCAAGTACAGATCCTTGGGAAACCCCACTATTTACCTCTCTTCATTATGAAAACGAACCATTTATTCTTACCTTTTATCCTGTCTTTTAACCAGTTATTGATCTATGAAAGGACCTTTGCTTCTACCCCATGACTGCTTACTTTGCTTAAAAGCCTTTGGTGTGGGTCCTTGTCAAAGGCTTTCTGATTACTCTTGTTCACATGCTTCTTGACTTCCTCAAGGAATTCTAAAAGATTGGCGAGGCGTGATTTCCTTTTACAAAAGCCATGTCGACTTTTCCCTTGCAATTTGTGTTTATCTAGGTGTCTGATAATTTTGTCCTTTAGTATAATTTAAACCGTTTTGCCTGAAGTTAATCTTACCAGCCTATAATTGCCAGGATCACCTCTGGAGCCTTTGAAAAAAAAATTGCATTACATTAGCTACCCTCCAGTCATCTGGTACAGAGGCTGATTTAAGCGATAGGTTACATGCCACATTCATAATTATTAAAGTGAGCCCCATCTATGTACAGAGCACAGATGAAAACATGATTCCTGCCTGAGAGCAAGCAGTACAATTCACACTTGTGACACAGAGGGCCTGAGCCAATGCCTAAGGAAGTCAATGGAAAGGCTCCCGGGAACTTCAATGGGTTTTGGATGACACAATCATGCCCCAGAAGCTTCATTAATTTGTACTGGAAATGTATTATTCATCATTCACCATTCACTAACTTGCATTTTAATCAGGGAACAGAAAATATCCCACGTGATCAATCACATGCCAGGAATAGCCAATAATGAAAGCAAACAGTCTGCACACTGAAAGTTCAGCAGCCTGAAAATTATGTGCTGAGCTCTTTAGTCAATACTTAGGAGTACCGAATACATTCACAAATCAGAAGAGCTTAGAGAATGATTCATAAGCCCAAAATAAGGCGAAATTCATCACATTTTGGATTCACTGACTATTATTTACCCTACTTGATTCTCAAGAACACATAAAAGCAGCAAAGAGTCCTGTGACACCTTATAGACTAACAGACGTATTGAAGCATGAGCTTTCATGGGTGAATGCCCACTTTGTCGGATGCATGTAGTGGAAATTTCCAGAGGCAGGTATAAATATGCAAGTAAGAATCAGCATGAAGTTGATGGATTTCCACTCCATACGGCTAAATGCAGTGCCTTGCATGGTGTCAAGTATCGGAGGTGTAGCCGTGTTAGTCTGGATCTGTAAAAGCAGCAAGGCACTGCATTTAGCCGTATGGAGTGGAAATCCATCAACCTCATGCTGATTCTTGCTTGCATATTTATACCTGCCTCTGGAAATTTCCACTACATGCATCCGACAAAGTGGGTATTCACCCACGAAAGCTCATGCTCCAATACATCTGTTAGTCTATAAGGTGCCACAGGATTCTTTGCTGCTTTTACAGATCCAGACTAACACAGCTACCCCTCTGATCAAGAACACATGTTCTCTATAATGTATTGTAATGGTATAATTTGCCTTGCAAATCCATTTTAGAGTAACATATTTTGTTCTTAACGACAGTCCTGTTCCTACAAAGCGTGTCTCACATTTTCTCTCTAATCTTGGATGACAGCATTGTTATCCCACAGTTAATTGACGAGGTGGGAGGAGGGATTTCAAGGTCACTTCTTGTATGGAGAAGGAAAAGCTTAATGAGTCTAGTATAGTGTGTTACTGCAGTCATAAGTGGAATGAAGCTTTAAGTAAGTTGGCATCACTGCTCCCAGAAGATGTCCCAGTGCAGACTGTAGCATGAGGACATAAGCACAGAGTCATGCTTTAAGCAGCAACTAGACAGCTCCCTGACCAGGAACTTCCTACACGTATTAAGCTCCCCACTGCAACACATCCTGGTCCTCTCTGGTAACTGTGGAGGACCAGGAACTCTATAACCATTCCACATCTCCCTTTCTTTATAGTAAAAGATTAAAATTTAAATTATAAACCAAAGTGTCTACACACAACAGTACAAAACAAACTTCAGATTCCTTAAAATACTTCACACTGTTTTGTCCCCTTATCAACTGCATTTCAGTAGTCCTGAGAAGCATTCTAAAGATCAAGTCTTTGAGGAGGTCTGACCAGTCTTCCAGACCATGTGCTCAGTTCTGTTGAGTTTGTACATGGAGTTCCCTGTGGAGTGGGACTCTCTTTCTGGGAAATATTGAAAATAAACTTTATCCTCTGGAGGCCTTTTGGAGTCTCCACTAGGTAGGATTTGGGAGTTTCTGTCAAGTTCGAAACACTTCCGAAAGTCTGGGAGCTTTTGAGCCAGACTTTGTTCCCTGGTCTCAGTTCAGGGAGTGTTTTTGTTCTGTGCAAACACTGAAGTTTTATTGTTGTAGAACTTTTTATTTCAGCATCCAATTTTCAAAATTCCTTCAACTTGGGCCATGTAGATTTAAGTTGCATTGATGCCACAGGTAAAGGCTTCCTTAGTTATCTTCCCATCCAACATTCTGCTGGAGGTAGCCCAGATGCAAGTCATATTGACCAACATGTCAGGAGTACTTTATACAGGTCCACTGATTTTTGCAGAAGTCTTTTTAAAGTCTGCACTGATCTCTCCACCTTTATGTCTTTTCTCTTTCCTGTGTCAGTATTGCCTGATGCAGTCTCCCCTGTGCTGCTAGTACATAAGTCACTCTATTTCTTTATGGTTTCTTACATTCTTATTTTTGCCATATCTTTTCCTAGTGTGAAATCCGGGTCTAACTGAAATTGTGCTAATAAATTGGTGTCTCTTATACCAACAACTATCCTGTCTTTTCTCAATTCTTCATCTAACATTTCATCTTTGCAATGTTCAGCAAGACTATGAACTGCACTGGTAAGAGTCTCAGCTGTTTCCCCTTGTTCCTGGCACCTCTTATTAAATTTGGCCCTTTCATACATAATATTCTATCTTCCTATGAAACAGGTATCAAAAATCTCTCTTATTTTGAAGTATTCTTTCTGTACCCCTCATCTGTGAGGATTAGGACACACAGGATGTCATCAACAGCATCACACATGGCTAATATCAGGGTAACCTGGTATTTACCTGGTGTCCTGGTGCTTTCTCTGTTAAACTAGAAGCCACCTAGAATTGTGCAAACCTACAGATAAAACAAGGCCAGCTGCCTAAGTTGCCAAAATCAAACGTGTCTAATAGATGCATTGGTGCTGTGGGCTCCATTGCTGTGCTGAGGCAGGACTCTCCCTCCTTCTCACTGCAGCTTTCACAGGTCTCCTTCCTGATTTCCCACTTTCCCCACTCACTCAGCACAGTAGCAACCTGGAGGTCTCTTGTCATAGATTCTTATTCATAGATTCTAGGACTGGAAGGGACCTCATCAGGTCATTGAGTCCAGTCCCCTGCCCTCATGGCAGGACCAAATACTGTCTAGACCATCCCTGATAGACATTGATCTAACCTACTCTTAAATATCTCCAGAGATGGAAATTCCACAACCTCCCTAGGCAATTTATTCCAGTGCTTAGCCACCCTAACAGTTAGGAACTTTTTCCTAATGTCCAGTCTAAACCTCCCTTGCTGCAGTTTAAGCCCATTGCTTCTTGTTCTATCCTTAGAGGCTAAGGTGAACAAGTTTTCTCCCTCCTCCCGATGACACCCTTTTAGATACCTGAAAACTGCTATCATGTCCCCTCTCAGTCTTCTCTTTTCCAAACTAAACAAACGCAATTCTTTCAGCCTTCCTTCATAGGTCATGTTCTCAAGACCTTTAATCATTCTTGTTGCTCTTCTCTGGACCCTCTCCAGTTTGTCCACATCTTTCTTGAAATGCGGTGCCCAGAACTGGACACAATACTCCAGTTGAGGCCTAACCAGCACAGAGTATAGCGAAAGAATGACTTCTCGTGTCTTGCTCACAACACACCTGTTAATGCATCCCAGAATCACGTTTCCTTTTTTTTCAACAGCACCACACTGTTGACTCATATTTAGCTTGGGGTCCACTATGACCCCTCGATCTCTTTCTGCCATACTCCTTCCTAGACAGTCTCTTCCCATTCTGTATGTGTGAAACTGATTGTTCCTTCCTAAGTGGAGCACTTTGCATTTGTCTTTGTTAAACTTCATCCTGTTTACCTCAGACCATTTCTTCAATTTGTCCAGATCATTTTGAATTATGACCCTGTCCTCCAAAGCAGTTGCAATCCCTCCCAGTTTGGTATCATCTGCAAACTTAATAAGAGTACTTTCTATGTTAATATCCTAAAACAGACCCCTGCAGAACCCCACTTGTTATACTTTTCCAGCAGGATTGGGAACCATTAATAACTACTCTCTGAGTACAGTTATCCAGCCAGCTATGCACCCACCTTATGGTAGCCCCATCTAAATTGTGTTTGCCTAGTCTATCGATAAGAATATCATACGAGACCATATCAAATGCCTTACTAAAGTCTAGGTATACCACATCCACTGCTTCTCCCTTATCCACAAGACTTGTTATCCTATCAAAGAAAGCTATCAGATTCTTTTGACACGATTTGTTCTTTACAAATCCATGCTGGCTATTCCCTATCAGCTTACCACCTTCCAAGTGTTTGCAGATGAGTTCCTTAATTACTTACTCCATTATCTTCCTTGGCACAGAAGTTAAACTAACTGGTCTGTAGTTTCCTGGGTTGTTTTTATTTCCCTGCTTATAGATGGGCCCTATATTTGCCCTTTTCCAGTCTTCTGGAATCTCTCCCGTCTCCCATGATTTTCCAAAGATAATAGCTAGAGGCTTAGATACCTGTCTTTCCTTTACTCTTCTTTTGAGAGAGGGATCCACTCACTACTGACTCCTTTGGGTCCTCGTGCTACGAGCCATGCTTAAAGCAGCAACTAGAGAACCCCTTAACTGGGAAGCACCAATGTTTAGTAAGCTCCCCACTGCAACTCTCAACAACCACTCCCCACAGACAGTGATAGTTGTCCAGTGAACAGGTTACTTTCATTTGGTGCATTGTTAACCTCAACCAGTACTTCAAAACCTCTCACATAGTGTGGCCCAGGACTGCATTGCCAATAGACCCCGGTTGTCGGCAGGCATGATCGAACCAGGGACCTCTGGAGCTTAGTGCATGAGTCTCTACCACCTGAGCTAAAAGCCATCTGGCCAGTAGCTGAGGCTGTAAAGCTGACTCATTTTATCTCTCTCTCTAAGTGGTCTCCGTGCCACTAGATGGGACAGAACACCAGTATGGGTTATACAACTATATTACAAGAAATTCACTTAATCTTTTGGAATCTCCATATTTATATAGATTAGTTGTGAGCATGACTGGTGAACCAAGGATGACATACATTTCTAGACCGGCTTACACAGACTTTCTAACTCTTTTGAGATGCCCTTATCAGGACCAGGGTTCAGCAGTATATTTTCTCCACTTACTTTTCTTATGATCATACTGCTATTGAAATTATCTCCAGCACACTCTGCCATTTGAACAGATGTTTCATCAGTTTAAACTCTCAACATTTTTAACAGGTGACATGTATTTTATGGTGCCATTTAGAGATGCTGTATTCTTAACATAATCAGAGTGATTAACTGTTGTTTCTTATGTGAGCCTTTATTTTTTTAAGTTTGACATTTGAATAAATATTCTCTTTCACACCATAAAGTAATAATGAATGCAGAACAGAGCATCTCTAATTGGATTATGTGGCATATAAACCAATATTGGATCACCTATGTAGTCTAAATAAAACCAATAAAATATGCCTCCGGACATAAAAAGAGCAAACGTACACTTGTGTGCTAATCACTGACTCTGCATAGTCCCTGTAGGTTCTGATCCAGCAACGTGAGTAGCTTCTCCTGCTCCTCCAAAAATTCTCAGCATCCTTGAGGAGACTTACCTGGCTGTGAGCCTTCGAAAGAATCTCAAAATATATGTTGTGCTCCTTCTTCAACACCTTGTCTTTCTGAAGGGGTGTCTGAACATTCCTGGGGTTCAGATGTGCTGGGAAATACTGAATCCACTCTGCTTTACTTTGTTCATTGTCCCCAAGCGGTGATTTATAACATCCATGCTCCCTCCCTTGTGCCTGGGACATCAGGGACAGAGGCGGCTTGGCCGATTTCCTAAATCCACAAGCACCATCAGCCAGCAAACAAGCTCGACTAGGGCAAAATCCGAACGCTTTCACATGGTCACCCAAAAAGCAGTGAGTGCTGGATCCTACCCACAGTTGCTCAGACCCCACTCAGCTGCTCAGCACCCATGACTGGAGTCAGATTTTTAGAAGAGCTCAGCACCTAACATACTAAAACTTTTGAAAATCTGGCCTAGGGCCTTGTCTCCAACAGGGGGAAAGTGGTGTTCCTAACATGAGTTAGCTAACTTGAGGGAAAATTCCAGCAAAGATGAAGCACTAGGTGGCCTTAAAGACAAAGGATATGGCTTCACTGCACTGTTAACTCAGACTTTTATCAAGGCGTTGCCGGTCCCTGCCCGCTTTCCAACCACACACAAAACCCCCTCACATCGGTGTGTGGTGCTTTCAGCCTGGGCTAGCTGGTCCATCTGGGGCTTATTCTTATGCTTATGCTCAGGCTGGTAACCTGCGACCCCTGCTGCGTGAATGCAAGCTAAACGACAGGAGTGCTGATAGTCCTCCAATGCCTTCCCACAATTCCCCCGTTTGCTGAGAAGGACAGACAAATTCTCCCACTATTCACTGGGAAAGAATCATAGAGCAGCTCAGCTTAGTGCAGTGCTGAGAAACATGGTATATGTCCCCAGAAGTCCTAGCAACACACACAGGGGAGAGCAGCACCATCGGGTCTGTCTACTCAGCAATTAGACACCCACAGCTGGCCTGTGCCAGCCGACTCAGGCTCACATTGCAGGGCTGTTTCATTGCTGTGCAGCTGTCTGGGCTCAAACTGTGGTCTAGGCTCTAGGACCCTGCAAGATGGGAGAGTCCCAGAGTTTGGACTGCAGCCCAGACCCAGATGTCTGCACAGCAATGGAACAGGCCCACAGCCCATGCCCCTGAGCTCAAGTCGGCTAGCACAGGCCAGCTCCAGGTGTTCCTTTGCTGTGTAGACATACCCAGTGAGGACACCCTAACTCAGCACTGGCTCTGTGGTGTGGCTGTTCACACCTTTGCTCGGCCTATCCAAGTGCTCAGACCCAGGGGCAGATCACCCAAGTTAATTCTGCAGTGAAAACAGACTCTAAGGGGGAGCCTGGCGCTTACCTACACTTGCAAACATATGAAAACTAAAATCTGCCTTGTCTTCACTAGGATTTTATCTTGAGTTAGCAAATATGAGTTAAGAAGACATCTTTTTCATTAGTGAAGACAAGAGCTTAGGACATGTCTAAACTAGAGTTTGTGGCACTTTTGGGGCTCAAGTGAACTGACTGACAATTAACTAACGTCTTTGTAAATGCCAGTCTAGACATTGCTGAAATATTTGTCCCTAGATACAAACGTTTCTGGTTTACCTCAGGCTTCTGATCTCACTTGATTCTAAAGATGGCCACAGTTTTAGGGCAGAGCGATCTCATTTCAGCTGAACCAGTCTTCCTATCCATAATAACCGTAATACACTGGCGACAGTACTAGGGTGACCAGACGTTAAGGGGAAAATATCGGGACCGCCGCAGGAGGGGGCATTTTATTGTTGTTTTTTTTTTACACTCACCCGCCTGGGAGTTCAGCGGCAATTCAGCAGAGAGCCCTTCAGTCGCGGACGGTCTTCAGTGGTATTTCGGCAGCCGGTACTAAACCTTGGTGCCAAAGACAGAAGCACCCGCTGCCGAAATACCGCCAAAGACTGTCCACGACTGAAGGACTCTACGCCAAATTGCTGCCGAAGACCAGAAAACAAAATATCGCCACAAATGGCTTCCTGACCGTACTTTAGTCGGGATGTGGGACAAACTCCTCAAAATCAGGACAGTCCCGATTTTATCGGGACGTCTGGTCACCCTAGATAGTACTTAGCACACAGTCATGACATTTCATTTGAAAGGAATGGCTGCTGTAGTGTGATATTAGAGCTGGAAACGAAACCAGTTTATGATTGTTTATTTGTATCACTTTAGTGCCTAGAAGCTCGCGTCATGGACCAAGACCCCACTGTGCTAGGTGCTGTACTAGCAGAGAACAAAATCACATCCATGTCCCACAGGGTTTATAACTGAAGCATATGAAAAAAGGCAACCAGTGGCTAGAGACAGACAGGTGGGAGAGAGTCTAGAGTTTAGATAAAAGAGGAGGTTGCGCTGTTTATGGTAGATACTGAATTTCAGCACCCCTAAACCTAATGCCCACAACCTTGGGGTGGGGAAATGTGAATACAAAGTTTGGGGGCACCAAGTGCATTTATGAGGGCCAAATGGGTCACTCTGCACCCAGTGGCTCAGTCTGCACACACAGTTACTGTCCACAGACATACCCTATGCTTTGTGCATGAGAAAAAAATGTACCCGTGAAAGAAGCATAGGTGGAGTGAGGCAGAACTATAGCTCCTCCTTCTCCCCATCCCGAGGGGAGGAGCTGTTATTCTGACTAACTCTTACACAGGAGAGAAGGGGTCTGTGGGTTCCTTACCGCAAAAGGATGCTAACCTGTGACTGGTAAATTATACTGAATAAACCTGCAAGGAAAAAGTAAAAGCACATACACAGAGTGGAAATACATGTCTTGTGGGCCTTTTATGGCTAGTTAAGATGAAGGTCAAAAAATATAATGAAGGACAACACTATACCTCACCTTGCATGTCCATGCGGATGAGTGAGAGGGGTGCAAGGTACCCCTGCCTCCCCTGTGCAGACTACCCACCCAGGAAGGCCCCCAGTCTCTGTGGAACTGCCAGGTCCCCTATTGCACTGGTTGATTAGGAGTGAGCAGGGCCTCTCAAAGCTCCAGGCAGCACAGGTGAGCTGGCAATCTGCTGCTAGCAGAGACCAGAGGCAGCTTATTTCCCCCAGATCAAAGAGGGAGCCGAGGAGAAAATTCTGACTGTTAGAGGAGAGTCACCAATCTCTCTCTGTTCTGCTCCTTGGGCAGCATAGTTCAATGCTGCCCCATGCTCAGAGCAGGTTACAAAGTAACAATTGAACCCAAAGTTAGGATAAAGAATGATCATTTATTCCACTGAGTTAGGATACCATGGAAACAGAATTTTTATAATTGAAGGTATCTCATCGCTCACCCTGGCTTCCCGACGCCACAGGTTTAAAAGCAGGTGTTTTTGTAAAACAGACGGCATGCGTTAAATATATATAAAAATCCAGTTGCAAAGTAAAATGGCGAGTTCCTCTCAATGTTGTTGGCTGGTCTCTGATGATGAAAAGCAAGACACTGCTGTCTAACCTTCCACAGTCAGGTGATCTAACTGAAAACATCGGTCCAAGGAAGCATGTGAAAAAACAAATGTTTTTTGCCACTTTGGCAAAAAATACAAACTTTTTTTTTAATGCAAATAACAGAGGAGGAAATAACCTTTTGGCATGTGATCTTTAGAAGAGGTCACTCCGCATCAAACTCCCCTGGGCTTTGTCATACAGTAAGACACTGAAAAGTCCAGTTATTTAATTTCTGGGTTTTGCCCTCAAGGTTCTCAATCAGATCTGAACTGAATGCAATCCACTCTGCGAAAACCAGCGCATAAGTTCAACAAGATGAGAGAATACTGCTTCAGAGACAGAACTCTGCTATTAGAACTGCGACCTGTCTGTAATCTGAGTTGTATTGTACGTGTAAATTCAGTGAGCGCAGATCTGACATCAGGCCTCACTTGACAATCTGCCAGAACTCTGATGCCTTCCAAACCGTGCATCTCTGTGGGTCCACTCGTTATCTGTGTTTGTAGCAGATCTCCAAAAAAAAGGAGCATAGCTTGAGCCAAAACAGGTCAAATTACCAAAATGTTGAGAAGCTGATATTGATAGTTCAGTGTAAACTCAGGAGCCACGACATTGGAATCAATGCAGTTGCATCAATTTAAAACTAGTGTGAGTGTCAGGGAACAATGAAACCCACAGCTTACCAGATGTTGCCAGTTCCCAATGGGGCAATTAGGTGCTATTGTAGATCAATAAATGGCAACTAACTTTTGATGAAACAGTGTCTGTTTCTGAGCCTCCTTAAAACTATTGTCAATTGTTGTCTAAGTACAGGTACATGTGTTTTTAAAGTCCACGGGGTCTGATTTGCATCTGATATCTGCTTGATACTGGAGGCCATTAACTTCAGTTGAGTTCTCCCTGATTTACACTGGTGTAAGTGAGATCAGAATCAGGCCCTTTGGGCTATATGTATAGCTTAAGAGCTACTTTATTGACTACACCATCTTTCTAAGGGCTGTAGCATTGGGAGTCCGTCCAAGAAGGAACCCATCCAAATGGCTGGCATCCACTGTTATGCATGTGGGATTGGGCAGAAGACAGAATTATTGAGGAAGGATGCCACCAGAGCAGGTATCAGAGGGGTAGCCGTGTTAGTCTAGATCTGTAAAAGTGGCAAAGAGTCCTGTGGCACCTTATAGACTAACAAACATATTGGAGCATGAGCTTTGGTGGGTCAATACCCACTTCGTCGGATGCACCAGAGCAGGGACTTCCGAATGGAACTGGTGACGAGAAGGCCAGCTGCAGAGGGAGATACCCATTCCACATCTCCAGTTGAAGGGATTGAAAAGATGTCATTGAAAACAAACAAAAGCCTTTTTTTTATGAGAATTTTCCATGAAAATTTTTGTTTCTTTCAAAACTTCATTTTTTTCAATTAACACCCGTCTCCCCCAGTATTGGTTTCTGATTTAAATATTCAAAATGTTTTGCTTTCTGGTTTTTCCCCTTTCTCTCTCCTTTTTTCCTGTTTCCGTATGGCCACCAGAAAAAAATGGGAAGGGAGGAAGAGGGAGGGCACAGAGAGAGACGGGGAAAAAAACAGAAACATTTGAGGGTTGGGGGGGGATTCTTTTGTTTTTTCCTTGAAAAACTGAAAAATTTCCACAGAAATTTGTGAAAGTAAAACTGAATTTTAAAAAATCCCACGAAGGGAAAAAAATCTGGTTGAGCAGCTCTGCTTTTTCAGAGATGGTGCAATGGCCGCGCTCCATGGATCTCTCTGAAGCCACTCTTGATACCTTCTGCCACCACGTTCATCTCTTCACACCCTCCACTCAGGTCAGCACCTGATACGCACAATCTAGCTCCAAGAGGGAGAAGCCAGGAAGACACAGGAAAGGGGCCCAAATTTAGAGCTGGGTTGCTTCTGAAATGCCGGCTTGCCTCTCTCCCAACAAAATTTCACTGGTGCTCATTTCTGGGATTTTGGGGCAAGTCCATTTTTAGAAGACACCACAGGGCAACTCAGCACTGTGAGGAGCAAGACTGAAATGTAATGCACCCAAGAAATACATATGAAAGAGTAAGCAAGGTGCCACAGTACAAACAAATGGATGGAGAACATAAAGTAGGATATTGTAAGGCTAATTTGGGAGAAGAGAAATAAGAAAAACATGGAGAAGAAAGATAAGCATAAATTATTCATTAACTGTGTTTCTTAATACTCCCCTGTACAGTAGGACTTCAGTTCTGATCATATATTTGAATGCTGAGGAGTACAGATATGTAATCTTCAGTCGCTTTTATGGCAGTATTTATAGTGATCTCGTCACACCACTCGCTTTACTTTGCATTTTCATAAGAGCCATTTTATACCTCTGTCATCAAAAAGTGCCCCCAAATTAAAATGTAGCTGATGAGGTCTTAGCCAAGCCGGAGTACATTTCTAGTTAGGAAATTTGAAAACAATCAGTTTGGATGTTGTTGAGTTAAAATTCTGAGCTATTTATTTGGGATTTGTATATTATTTTTAATATGGGCTTAAATCCTTTAAAAAAGAAGTCTATATGCAGAAACTGCAGGTAGAAGCTGTCCCTGGCTGAGCAGGGGCTGGCGTGGGTTAATGCCTCGGTGCGCCCCCCCACCCCACAGTAATCAGGTTTTGGGGGAGCAGGGATGCCACAGAACAGGGTGACACACATTTACTAGGCCCTCTTGCACCATTCTAGCAGTGTACAAAAGCCTGAAAATAGATTTAGGTGTAATTTCAGGAGACCTTGTTCTGCCACAGATTTCTTGTCTGACCCGTTAGCCTCTCTGGGCCTCAGTTCCCCATCTGTACAATGGGGATAATAGCACTGCCAGACCTTGTGAGGATAAATACATTAAAGATTGAGGATCTCAGAGACCATGGTAATGGCATCTAGATAAATACCACCGAGAGAACCTGGCTCAGGGGGATGTGATTCTCCATTGCGCTGCCATTCATCCCAGAGCAATGCTGCCATTTTGAGCTGGTAGCCTTTCCCCACCCATTTTCCTCAGGTGTGACAACAACACGAGTTGCCTCAGACCCAAATTATTCATTTCTCCTTGCGTAGCCATTTACACTGGCTCTTTTCTATAATCTGCTGCTAGACAGAAGCGTGTGTCATTTATTAGAAAAATTCATTTTTAGAGTCTCATCGGGTTATATTCTGACTACTGAGCTCACTTGTTAGTATTGGTTCATTGCCCACGTTCTATCTGGTGTTGCTGGAAAAGACATGTATGGCTGTGTAGTTAGCACCGCGTGTGTCACGACACTGATTCTAAAGCTACTACCAACAGCTTTTGAATTGGGTGCAGGTGCAAAGCAACACATTGCAGGGAGACAAGTTTTTAAAAGGAAAATAGGTGGGTGGTAGGGGACCTTGGTCTTGAATCCAGCCCCAGGGGGGTTTTAAGGAAGCAGCTTTAACCACCATGACACATGAATGCATTAGGTTACCTGGGAATGCACAGACTTGGGTGGGCCAATTTCTAGGCTCCCATGACCTGCTTCCTGATTGGACACATGGTCTTGACCTTGATTGGCTGGTGACTATATATAAACTTCCTGCTTCTTTTCTGGTACCACACCTGATCCTTCCAGCCTCCTCGCTGTACCTTCCCCTGGGATTGGCTCTCCAGGCGATTAGACCCTTTGTGTGAACTCTGACCACCTGAGTCCATGGGTAAGCATGGTGACAGATTTAATCAAGATCCTTCACCCATATCGCTCAGGCAGCTACAGAGCTAGCAAAATAATAGATGTTTGAGTCATTGGAAATTCTGAAAAGTCAGGAAAAAATTGTGATTTTATTTTAATTTTCAGAGGATCAAAATGTCAGAAAATTTCTTGTTTCAAGTCAAACTAAATGTTTTGTTCCACTGAAACAAAACACTGAAATTTGAGTTCAAGTGGATTTTTTTTTCAATTTCTTTAATGAATTTTAATGAAATTTTGAAACAGTCATTTCAAACTGAAAAAAAAACAAAAAAATTTTTGAAAATATCAAAATGAAGATTTACTGGCATTTTTGTTTGTTTGACAAGAAGAATTTGTTGAAAGTGACACACATTCATGGAGTGGTTGAGTGTTGGTGAATCTGCAACTTTTGCCTAAAAAACTTTCATCAGAAAAATTTCACCCAATTGTAGGCAGCAGGATCTTTTCCCCTGAGCTCTGGGAGAGATTGGGATTCCCTGTCTGCCTCCTCATAAGTTACACGAGTGCAAATCCAAAGTACCAATTCACCAACACAGCAGTCAAGGCTAGACAAGATTAGGGAGGATTCCCCTAAACCAAAGAGCCGAATCTAAGTTATACCAGGATATCCCTGCAGTAAGTCCACCAACTCTGAATCTGACCCTTTGGTTATACAGGAGTCCTCCACCGGTCCCCTTTGTCTGGTCTAAACTGCAGAGGCAGCTCTGTAGATCCAGGGCCCACCCACCACTTTCATGTAGGACCCATAATACCAGATAGACTCACCTCTTGACTTTCATTTTACCAAAGAAGAAGCAGATATACATGGCATGCTGGCCAATATTAATTTTCTTAACTATTTTTGCAGAGGGAAGTGCCATCAGAGAAATTCACTCTTCCAACCTTCTTTGGCACTTGATTTTCTTTCCTATTTTATTGGGTTTTACATGGTTTTGTTAGTTTTTTGATTGCTTGTTTTAACCCTGAGTCGTATGTAAAATACCTTGAATTAGAGATGGGGCTGGACTGAAAAGTTTGGATGTAGATCCAGGACTTTGGTTTGAGCCTATTTCTTCCTAGAACACCAATAATGGACAGGCACCAGGGGCCAATTTCAGGACTTGAATGCATGCTGACAGTAGCTACAACAGTTTCTGCACACGTGCATTCAAAGCAGAATTGGGATCCATTCAGAGAAAGGGCCAGGTGCTCAGCTGGCATAAACTGGTGTAACTCCACAGATGTCAATAACACTACTGTGATTTACACAAGCTAAGGATCAAAATGGGCTAAATGATTTCACATCTAATTCTTCAGACAGTGCTAGCAGTGGTACTCTGGAGATTTACCTTGTTATTTCTGGACAGACACATTCTTGCTGTTACCAGTTTTCAAGGTGAGAAATGTAGCTTGCTTTAAGAGCAGCATTTCAAAAGAAAAGTGAAGAGAAAACAAATGGCAAATATTCCTCCCCAAGGTTCACTGTATTTACTAAAAAGCAGGGCAGCGCAACCTTCACGCCATGACAATATCATCAGAACTTGGGTTTCAATCACTTGTATTTTTATTGATTTGAAAACCAGATGCTGAATGTTAATCTCTACAAGCCTCCCAGCCATATGGGGATTTAAGAAATTTTTTAAAATAAGCTGGAGCTTTCGTATTTGAGAACATGGTTTCCGAACGTGCGTGGCTGGATGATTTTTCATTTATTCAATGAAATTCTTCTTTTAATAAAATTGAATTCCAATTATTTTAAAAGCAAGCCCCATCCAGACGCAAGCTGACTTCCCTTTCCTATGCTCATCATGCCTCGAAATCAGGAGAAGAAAAGGCAAAACTTCTGTTTTTGTAAAATTTGCAGCTCAAAATCACAAACCTCATTCCCTTGGACAGTGTCAGCTGAATCCAATGATGGCTCTGGCCTGGAATCTTGATATTGATGATACATGTTGCTCTCCCCAACACTTGGAAAAGCAGATCTCTTACTCATTCTCGAGATGTCAAATCCCATCTCCTATCAGCTGAAGATGCAAGCCTCCAATGCTCAAACAAGCCCCTTTGTGCTTTCTCCCATGATGCCCCGCACACTTGGGAGGAGCTCCATGTAAACATTGGGAAAGTCAACTTATTGTCCTCCTTCAAAGTCTCCTTTGCTGTAATGCCTACACAACCTTGAGAATGGTTTGGCTGCTGGTGTGTTGACACCCTTGACTGTCATGCTGACCAACAGAGTCTCATTGTGTCTTTGTACCCCCCCATCTGTCTGCATCCATGTGTTGTTTCTTGTAGACAGTCAGCTTTTTGAGTCAGGGACTGACTTTCTGTTCCGTATTTGTACAGCACCTAGCACAACAGGGTCATGGTCCATGGATGGGGCTCATAAGCACGGCCACACTATAAATAAATAAACAACAACAATAACAACTTCAACTTGCATGATCTCTGCAGTCCATTACAGCGTTTCAGGACTTACACGCAATCGGGTGACTTCTGCTCTTTTATAAATGTCCCATCTTGGTGATCTCAGCTGAGAACAGACTCTGGCTGTGTGCTCAAAAAATTTAACAAGCATTTCAGCTCCATTCTACCCAACCCTAAAATTAGGGAGGATACAGGTCGATAACAAAGGGAAGAGAAAACTGAGTATTTTGAGATGTCTTATTTGTTCTGCATTGACTGCTTTAAATGTCATGCCAGTACTGGCTTCCTGGATGACCTCGGAAATGTCACTTCACCTTTGTAATCCTTCTTTTCCCCATCTGTAACCTGGGGACAAAGACACTGACCTCCTTGGTGACGCACTTTGAGATCTGTCAATGAAGCGTGCTATATAAGAGCTAGGGATTTATTATTTGTTATTATTAGCATTTCCTGTAACTCTGTGACAATGCTTTGTGGTCCTGCTACCCAATGACTCTTCATCCTGGTGCTGTGAGTCTTTTTATTACTCGTACCACAATACAAATGTTTTAAAAAATAGAATTTTGGCATTCTCCTTATGACCCCCCTCTTCCTACCACCTGCCCCCCAAAAACAGGCAAAAGAAAGTTGCTCACTAATCATTGCATCCATTGTAGCCTCTTCTTCCATGGTCCTACAACAGACCAGTCGAGGCAGTTGAGTTTATTGCTCCACTTACCAGACAAGAGTTGTGAGTGTGACTCTCTCTCCAAGTGCTTCAGTGCACTTCCCCTCTATCCAGCTAACAAAATTTAGAACACGAGCGGACTAGAGGAACAGAAATGTTGCAAGAAGCAGCTTTTCTAGAGCAGGTGAAGGTGGTACATCGCATGGGAGGAGAGATGGTCACCTGTGAGCAAACTTTCCTTGCTGTTCTATTTCTCTTCTCCCTTCCAATGACAGGGACAGCTGGCAGGGCTGGCAAGCGGTACCCCAAGGAAGTGAGCTGACCTTACTGTGGTGCTTGCAAAACCATAGGGCCAGAGAAGGCACCTTGCACAGCAGGGACTCCAGCTCATAGTGCTTTATGAATGCGAGGGCACACCTCTGAGATGCCTACAGACACCTCACTACTCACTCCTTAGGAAGCAGAAACACTTCCAGTGTGCAGGCTGCATTGCACAAGGACCCAGGGACGTGGGTGGTGTCTGTAAGAGCACTCAGAGCCACACAGTCGGGTTTGGAGAGAGGGGATACCAAGGAGGACAATCTAGGGCTGTTTGGGGCTCAAAAGTCCAATGTCTAGTGATTCTTTGTGTGATTTGTCATAGGCCCTGAGAAAGGTCAGCCCTGGATTCCTGTCAGTGATGCCGGGTGGGCAGAACACCAAGTCGGAAGGGACAGCGTCCTTCGATACTGAGCTACAAAACATTGACCTGAGAGACAGGAAATGTTCTGTCTGGGTCTTCAGGAAATCTGT
Organism: Gopherus flavomarginatus; assembly: GCF_025201925.1. Classification (NCBI taxonomy): domain Eukaryota; kingdom Metazoa; phylum Chordata; order Testudines; family Testudinidae; genus Gopherus; species Gopherus flavomarginatus. The sequence continues at coordinate 126,925,197 of NC_066619.1, forward strand.
GAGATATAGGAGGCCTTGGCCCATGGGCCTCTACCCCTCACACACTGTTCCAAGGATGGCTGAGTGTAAATGGGAGACAGTCTGAGGTTTAGCCAAAGAGAGGGTGAGAGTATGTTGGAGACAGAGTTCCTTGGTTGGGCCTTTGGGGCCCAGATTGATGAGAGACAGGAGGGCAAAGGATTCTTGTCAGGAGATGGCTCTAAGACCTGATCTGCGTCTTGGCCAACTCCAAGAGGGAGATAAGTCTAGATCATGATCATGACAGCCCAAATCTGGGATCTCAGAAGAAGGGGTTAATTCTGAGGGAGAGCCAAGAGGACTCAAAGGAAGACAGCACTTTCAGGGAGTAGGGGGTCCCAGAGGAGGCTGAGCTCAAGCAGGCCATATGCCAGGCAGAGCCACCAAATCAGCAGCAGGCCTGCGTTTCAGGGGCTGCAAAAGCAGGAAGGAGATGTTTATTCTAGAGCTGCCTGAAAGATTTTCATTGAACACAACATTGGTGAAAAATGGTGTTTTAAAGCAATCATAATGGTTTGTGAAACATTACTTCAGCGTGCTGATCATCTGTTTTGACCTCCTGCATAGCACAAACCAGAGAACCTAGTGCTATAATCTCCGAAGCATCCAGCCCATAACTTCTGGTAGAATGACATTCAGTCTTGGCTTAATGTCTGAAGTGATGGAGAATCCACCATGTCCTTAGGGAAGGTATTCCAATGGCTAACTATCCTCACTGTTAAAAAATTACCCCTTATTTATGTTCTGGATTTGTCTATCTTCACCTTCCAAACATTGCTTGTCATTGTGTCTTTTTGTGTTAGATTAAAGGCCTGTCTACTATCAGAAATCTCTCTTCCATGTGGATACTTATAAGCCATGATCAAGTCATTTCTTAACTTTTTCTTTGATAAACGAAATAGCTTGAGCTGTTTTAGTCTCTCCCTATAAGGCAGGTTTCCCAAACCTCTGATCATTCTTGTATCTCTTTTTCTGAACCCTTCCAAATTTGTCATAGAATCACAGGATTAGAAGGGACTACAAGGGTCATCGGGTCTAACCCCCTGCCAAGATTCAGGATTTGTTGTATCTAAACCATCCAAGATAGGTGGCTCCAGCCTCCTTTCAAAAGCCTTTAGGGAAGGAGCTTCCACAACCTCCCTAGGTCTGTTCCAGTGTCCTACTTTTCTTACAGTTTTTCCTGAGATTTAATCTAAATCTGTTGTGCTGTAGTTTGAACCCACTGCCTCTTGTCCTGTCCTCTGTGGCAAGAGAAAACAACTTTTCTCCATCTTTTTATGGCAGCCTTTCAAGTAACTGAAGACTGCTATCATGTCCACCCTTAATCTCTTCTTTTCCAAACTAAACCTACCCAGTTCCTTCAGCCTTTGCTCATCTGGCTTGCATTCCATCCTTTGATCAACTTTGTTGCTCACCTCTGGGTCCTTTCTAGTTTCTCTACATCCTTTCTATACATCGGTGACCAAAATTGGACACACTACTCCAGTGGAGGCGTAACCAGCTCTGAGTAGACCAGTATAATCATCTCCTGTGACTTTCATGCTATGCCTCTGTTAATGCAACGTACAATTGCATTGGCTTTTTTTGCAACAGCATCGCATTGCTGACTCATGTTGAGGTAATCATGTGATCCACCATAACTCCCACATCCCTCTCATCAGTGCTGCTCCCAAGCCAGCTATCCCCCATTTTGTAATTGTGCATGTGGTTATTCTTCCCTAAGAGTAGCACCTTATGTTTGTCTTTGCTGAATTTCATTTAGTTGTTTGTAGTTTAGTTCTCTAATTTATCAAGATCCCTCTGAATTTTAGCTCTGTCCTATTACTGTTTTAAAGCAACTGCATTTAGGACTAACTTCCAAATTGGTGAAAACTGCTGCAACTGTTAGTGAAGTCTATGGGAGTTAGCCCAATCTACACGAGAGCTGAATGGGGACCTTTGTCTTTGTGTGTAGACAAGGCCCTGTTGAAGATCAATCAGTTCCTGCTGCTAGCCTAAGCAGGGCCCTGGAGCTCAGTAAGGGGCTTATCAGCAAAGGCTGCACCATCTTGGCACCTTTTCTCCTCTCCCCCAACCCCTCCCAGAGAAAGGAGGGCAGAATGCCTCGAAGAGGTGCCCTGTATCCAGCTATGAATGTGTTGTGGAATAGTGCCTATGGCAAACAGGAAGTGAGCAGACACATGAAGACACATGAAGACATACAAGTTTTGGAGAATGAAAGTATGACACTGTATCCTGTTTAATTCATTATGCTGATGATATAATCGTTGAAGAAAAGCCCACTAATTCCAAATAGAGACTGAACACCTTTATTATTGCCCATTTAGTAGAGGTGCTGCAGTCAGCTTACAGTGCTCTCACTAATCATGCTTGCCAGTTTTCCTTCATCAAGGACACCAGGAAGTTGATGGCCAAGTGAATTTTTTAGGTTAGTTTATCCTCATGCTTGACTGTCACATCTAGACAAAGCACCTTTTTCATTTGAAACTTGATGTTCTTAGGTTAACCCCTCCCCTAGCTTTACGTCATCTGCAAATTTGCTCAGCACGCTCTCTATTCCTGTATCCAGGTGATTAATAAACATATTAAACAACACCGGACCCAGAACAGATCCCACTTGAGACCTCTGTCCAATCCAACATCAATCCATTAATGGTTACTTGCTGTTTGCAGTTGTTTAACCAATTATGTATGCATTTAAGGATAGTTCTGCCGAGCCTGCATTCTAGCTTACCTATTGGAATGTTGTGGTATTGTCAACAATCTCCTTGAAGTGTGAACTCCGGAACGGTACAGACTATTCCAGGAATGGTCTCAGCAATGATGAACATAGAGGTAGTACAACTTTCCTACTTTACTTGATTTACCCCTGCGTGTTCCTCCCAGGATTGCATTCACACAAGGATCACACTGGGATCCAATGTTCAATCAGCTCTCTGCCATGACCCCTAAGTCCTTTTCAGCCTCACTGCTTTCCAAGATACAGTCCTCCACCTTATAAATGTGGCCTATGTTCTTTGTTCCTTTTTTGTATACAGCTGCAGAAGTGAATTACAGCCCCAGCCAGCAGCCAAACGTGATTAACATTTCCCTACAAATAACATACCGCTAATAGAATCAGTTCTGAGAAGGGACATCATAATTCTGCTGAACATATTGACAGTACCGAAGGGATGACCAGATTACAAAGGAAAGAGTTCCAGACTCTAGGATGTACCATCCTCAGTTAGTGTAAATCAACATAGCTCCATTTACTTCAGTGTTAATAAGCCAATTTATAACAGCTGACGATCAGGCCCAATGCATTTTCAATGCAGAATGCAAGGGTTTATCTATAGCATTCCCATTATAACATCAGTGTGAGTAACTGCTAAATTCCTGTGTGCTGCTTTGGGAATACATCCCTAGGTTATAAGTTATAACACCAGCAACATATTACAGGAGATAGCAACGCAAAGAAAACACAAACAGATTTGGCATTTAAATCCTCAGAAGAAGAAGCAGTGAATAAGGCTGACATCTGTTAACAAGAAAAGAAACATAAGGAACTTTTCTAAGGATTTATATATTTATATCTGGCTGGCATCATTCTTATTCCAGTCATGTTCATCTTCAGTCTGCTCCGGTGAGAGTCTCACATATGCCCCCATGATGGTGAATCTGTTTCCTCTGAGTACTGGGGTGCATCAGTTGCTATTACTCACTGCTTGTCTGTTGGAAGGTCCCAGCTGAGATCAACGACCCATTTTACCAGGCACTATATGCAAATGCACAGTTCACTTTCTGTATAGAGACGCTTGCATTTTTGTCCCAGGTGACATGTTTCTGTCTCTACACCAATACCACTGGCTTTTGAGATGTTGGGGTATTCTTGTGTGTGCATAGGTGGATGTGACCATGATAGCTGGAAAACTCAGGCAGGCTGCATACTGCAAAAAAAGCATTCACAAGCATTCTTTGGAACGCTAAACAGCTGTTTGGTTTAACCATTGTCCTACCTCTTCTTCACCCACTGAAGGGGTCAGCAAGCTTTCAGAAGTAGTGAGCCGAATCTTCATTTATTCACTCTAATTTAAGGTTTTGCGTGCCGGTAATACATTTTAACATTTTTAGAAGGTCTCTTTCTATAAGTCTATAATATATAACTAAACCATTGTTGTATGTAAAGTAAATAAGGTTTTTTAAATGTTTAAGAAGCTTCATTTAAAATTAAATTAAAATGCAGAGCCCCCCGGACCGGTGGCCAGGACCCAGGCAGTGTGAGTGTCACTGAAAATCGGCTCGTGTGCTGCCTTCAGCACGCGTGCTATAGGTTGCCTACCCCTGACTCACTGTTTGCATAAGGCTGTTTGTTCATGCAAATATTTGGGGGTGCCTGTGTACTGTGATTATTTATATTACAGTAGCACCTAGAGGTCTCATGCAAGACCAGTGCCCCACAGGCCTGAATGCTCTACACAGTCCCTGCCTCTAAGAGTTTGCAATCTAAATCGGCAAAGGGAAAACAGAGAGGTGAAGTGACTTATCCGCACAGCAGGGCAATGGTAAAGAACACAGGTCTCCTGAGTCCCACTGGACCACGCTGCTCCCACAGCAGCAGTGAGTAAAATTCACCCATGTGAACAGCGACCACTCATAGTTATGGTTTCAACCCTGCTGAGCAGGCACGGGGTAGAGGTTCTAAATGGCTTTACCGCGTTATTGAATGGCTCCAGGGGCTTCTCAAAGGCTGGGTGAGAAATCGACCCCAGTATCAGTGGAGCTATAACTAATAGGTTCCTGTTCCTAGCAATGAAAATATGGGTCTCTAGGAAGGTGATTCACATGTTGTCTTCTCCCTATTCCCTTCACTGTGGGGCAATCCCTGCCTGCCGCACTGGTGGCTTCCTTCTGATCTGACTAAGGGCGCAGGGAAGGTTTCCGTGGCTGGCACCCTGCACCAAACCCATCTCACCTGGCAAAGTGGGAGCTCTAGGGAAGGAAACAAAGACATCCCCCTTCCGCCTCACATCCAGCAAGAGAGCACAGGCAAGTGCATGAGCGTCAGGGATCCCTCTCCTCATTCGGTGGGAGCCTGGAGGGAGGAGCCAGGGGAAAGAGAGATGGGGAAAGATCACAGACACAAGGCAACTCCACCCATCTTCTGTGGCTTCTCCTGTGGCCATGTGGGAAATGAGGGTGACTAAAGTCAGGCGGGGAACACACACACATGCACACACAAAAAAGTGTCAGCGTTTTCTTCCCCTGGCACTCTAGAGGGTCTGTTCCAGAGCCAAGGTATCTTTCAGCGTGTGGAGTGGATTCCAGGAGGAATGGGCTGTTACTAGCATGGGGTGAACAGAGCATCACATTGTTCTCTCAGTGCTAAGCCACCTCTTTTTCTCTCCTCCCTGACCCAATATTTCTGTGCTGCCCTGGAAGGATGCAGAAAGAAAGTCTGCCCGCTGGAAGCAGAGGAGAAAAGGGAGCTTGGAGTATCTGCAGAGGACTTTGCCCAGGGTTCCATGTACTCCCAGCCCTGGTTACACACAGCAAAGAACAGCATGTCAGAGATGTTTTCCTTTGGGTGATAAAAATGAATCAAACATTCCTTCAAATGATCACAACGTGCAATGGAATCTGCACCCTGAAAAGAAAGCCAAAACCCAGGGTTGTCCCAAACCTGAGATGGTATGTTTTGGGGAAGAGGGGAAATAAGTGTACTGCCTCATTGGTGTGAAGATGACCTGAAAGCTGAGAAAGAGGGAAGTAAATATTTCCTCTCCAGCTCCCCGTGATGGGATGTACCAGGCCTTCATGGCCCCCTGCTGGAGGCCTCGTAGTCTTACCACACCCTGCCCCAGGAAAGGAGCAGTGAAGGTAGGTCCTCCAGGCTTGCCTAGAGAGGCAGCATAAAAGCAGCCAATCAGAGACCAGCAGGCTCAGATAAAAGGAGCTGCCAGGCCTGAACAGGTCAGTTCCTGACTGGGACCAGAGGACAAGGGAGGATGTTCCTTGTTTGTCACAGGAGTGTGAGAGAGAACCAGATGACATGTTCTGGTGGCATTTGCCTCCAGTGAGGAGGAAGAGAATCTGACAACTTCAGCCCTGAGGTCAAGGTGAAGAGAAAGGGGCTATGTGGGGAAAGTCCCAGAGAATAGCAGCAGCAAACTGGAGGCAGTGGTATGTGCTGCTGTTTATAGTGGAGTAGTGGGTGAGCCCGGGTTTCCTTAGGTCACTGGCAAAATGGCCAAAGCCCCCAGAATATGAAAAGGCTCTATTAGGAAGCTCAAGTGAAGGGCTGGATATAAAGGGCCCAGAGGTGGGCCTGAAGACCCTGATGAGGGTTGAATGTGTTGAACTCTTTGCAACCGCAGAGAAGATTCATCCATTTGACTGTGTGGCTTGACTGGAGGGCTGAGCCAGTGAAGACCTACCAAGCAAGGCTGACAACCTACAGCTGATGCCAGGGGCAGGAAAGATTGAAGTACCATGCCCAGCCAATAGGAGACACTCAGGAGGTGAATGCGGCTCCATCACATTCCCACATAATGGAAATCTTGGGGTGGGGCTACCCGGGCTAATGCGTGCACTTGAATTTATCTTCACAAGTGAGCTGTACTAAAATGAGAGCATAAGAAGCTGGGCTAAGAACTTTGCTGTATTTGAAAACAGGACAAGCCAACTTTGACAAAATTGTTGCAGTAACTGGTGTCTGACAGTGAAACTGATTTTGTTCATAATTTCCTCCAAATTAACTCTACTAGTAAACTATTATTATTTGTATTACTCTAGCACAGTGGTTCCCAAACTTGTTCTGCCACTTGTGCAGGGAAAGCCCCTGGCGGGCCGGGCTGGTGTGTTTACCTGCTACGTCTGCAGGTTTGGCCGATTGCAGCTCCCAGTGGCCACGGTTCGCTGCTCCAGGCCAATGGGAGCTGCTGGAAGCGGCAACCAGTATGTCCCTCAACCCACACCACTTCCAGCAGCTCCCATTGGCCTGGAGCAGCGAACTGCGGCCACTGGGAGCCACAATCAGCCAAACGTGCAAACACGGCAGGTAAACAAACCATCCCGGCCCGCCAGGGGCTTTCCCTGCACGAGCAGTGGAACAAGTTTGGGAACCGCTGCTCTAGTACATACGTGCCCTAGTCATGGACAAGGATCCACAAGGTCATAGGATGCAAGAAAATTGATAGACATCAGACCAGTTCCTGGATTTATGCTATGGACAGACTCAGTAATGGGCTTGTCAATATAGACTGTGATGCAAATTATGCAGCTGAGACAAAAATCCATCTAACCCTCAAATCAAAATATAGACCTTGAGAAAGCATGTGTGGAGATTAAGGAAACATGAGCAAGTAGGCTATCTGCATCTGCCTCCCATAGTTCAACACAAGGGGTTCATAGTGCAATACGAATAACCAAGGGCTAGAAATTGTTGATACACAAGTGTTTCAGAGAGTGTAGTAACCATTTGAAGGCAATTAATTGTGATCTGGGGAAATCCAGTGAGGGCACCATTCAGGATGAATGTTTTTTAGCAGAGAGAATGAAAGCTGTCCAGGAAATCCAAAGGAGAGAGGACCAAGGCCTTTGCTATTTTAGGACTGTTACAATATCTGTGGTGTAGACTAGAGGAATAGTATCTATAGAATCATGGGTACTGATTTCATATAAAAAACAAGTGGAAGTTAAGCTAAAGGACTGGGTAAATGGAGGCAACCACATGGGCTTTTATATCAAGGAAAGAGTTGGAATATTTTTTATTTGCCTGAACTCAGGAAAAGAGAGGAGTGTACAAGTTTTCCACCTACTTAATGATGCCAAGTTTCATTTGATGAAGGATGACAAACATATGTTTCCACTTCATCCCATCAAACACCTTCTGTTCTTGGCATCCAGAGATGAAGCCAGTAATGGATGAGAGCAGGTATTAGCCCAGTTTATAACTTCAAAGTAAATCTCTGGGTGTTGTCGGGAAGATAACAATTATGTATGAAGACCATTTGATCAGGCTGAATAAGCTTAGTTACAGCTTTGTCAAGTCTTTCAGACACAATCTTCATGAGAATATTAAAATCAACATTGAGCAATGAAGTAAAGTGAAGAGAAGCATATTCTTCAGCTGCTTTTTCCTCTTCTCAGGGAATAAATTAGGGAGAGGATAGAGAAATGAAATGAATTATGAAAAGATCAAGAGAGTTACTTCAGCTGCTCTGTTGAAGCAGGCACTCATCGTGGATTGCTCTGGGATGAGGCTTAGCAGCATACAGGGACACTTTCAGAAAGGTTTGAAGTTAGTCAGTCATGGTCGACCAGAACCAAAGCCGCCTAAGTCAGAGGAGCCTTTCCATTGGCTTCAATGGACTTTGGATCAGGCCCACTGCCAGTTCTTTCACTGGGATACGGTTCTGCAAGAAAAATGCTTTGTGAGCCCTCAGAAAATGCTATTTCTTTAGCACTGTGGTGTATTCCCTGGAGGAAAGGAAATGGAAATGATGGCCCTAGCACGTTCCTTCTTTTTGCTTGGGCAAAAAAACCTTCCATCTAACTTGACTCAGCTGGTCCTTGGACATCTGGTGAACCTTTAATGTGGAATCCATCTGCCTCGAGAGTTTTCTTACATCACAAATCTACAATACCCTCATTTATCTCCTTGGTAGTGAAACTCCTGGATCCTGTAAAGTGTATCCATTTGGAATTGCTTTATGACTTCCAGGAAAGCTGGGTTTTTTTAATTAAAAAGTTGATCTGTTTGTTTCTATTGCCATTTTAGTAGTTAGTTCTTGGGCATCAAAAGAAGACATCCATCTGGGGCACGATCCTACATCTGCTGAAATCAGTGGCAAAACTCTGACTTCAGTGGGTCAGAATCAGGTCATTAGACCTTTCTATCTTCTCCTTTTACCAGTGAGATTACACTAAAACATGGTAGACCTGATTCTAACTCCCTCTTCAGCAGTGTAAATGGTCTTTAAAGTGCATGCAAATGTAGTTCACACCTATTTTAAGTGCCCTTTTCACTGCCAGAATGATGTAAGTGGGAATTAGGTACTCTTTGTTTCTCGGCCTGACTACACAACATCAAAAACGGTTGGGAGCCATTCCTGAAATATATGCGTCTTGCTTAATGGACCAGATAACCCAAATATGCTCCAGTGTTCAATACAGCAATTTTAATAGTTAAAAATCCTTCATTTTGATCTTGTTGATAAATGCAAAGGGTAATGCACATTGCAAAATATGATCCTAAAATACATGCAAAAAATCAGGTCTGAGCAAATAGTTGCTAGATCTGCTGCGTACCAGACTTCTGAGACCAAGTTCCTGTCTCCTCACCTTATTCCTGCTCCTGTTACCACACCTTGTTCTTGCTTCCTTGCCATAATTCCAGCAACTGACTCCAGCTTGACCTTTGGCGTGACTTGTGACTCTGATTCTGGCTTAATCCGTGGCATGCTTCCAACTCCAAACCTGGCACTGACCCTTGGTGTGTTTCCGACTCTGGCTTTGACTTTTGGCATGACTTCTGACTGCTATCCTAACTTTGCCCTGGCTCTGACCACTAGGTCAGACTGCCCCGATAACCAGACCTGACAGCTTGCTCTGACCATCTCTGTCTCCCCTGGAACTGGTTGCTGAACCCTCAGCTAAGTATGGAAACCACCAGGGCTCTTGCTCTGCTGTCACCTCAGGGCCCTGTGAGACCACTGGAGCAGATTGCTGCTTTCCAGGAAGAAAGCCACAAGCTGAGTATCAAGCACTGCAGCAACAGGTGACAAATCACTGCTTGCAGGAGCAATCTAAAGCACAGGAGACCAGTCCCCAAGTCGCTCTGCCAGAGGAATATAATGGCACCCGCAGTAAGTTTCATGGGTTACTTATCCAATGTAGGCTCCTGTTTATGCTCTGCCCTCAGGAGTATGTCACAGATTGAGTTAAAGTGAGACTATTACTGAGCCTGCTTATCAGGGAGGCCTTGGTGTGAGCCTGTCCCTTTCTAGAGCAGGATCACACAGTGTTCACCAACTGGGACTCATTCTTACAAGCCTTTGCCACTGTTGACCATGACCCTCCCGAAGCCCACACAGCAGAGACTGCCTTACGATAGCTTCAGCAAGCCCTGGGGTCAACCCCTTCTTATGTCACCCAGTTCAGCCATATGGCCATAGACACTGCCTGGAACAATGCTGCACTCCTCCAGCAGTTTCCGTCTTGTCTTTGTGAAGAATTAAAAGATGAGCTGGCATGGATGGATCCCCCCACACACCAGTTTAGAAGCTCTACCAGCCTCCTGCACTTATCGAAAGCTCAGCTCTCAGGCCCAAGTGAGCTTGACTTCAATCAAGCCCGGGGCGGCTCCAGGCCCCAGCACGCCAAGCGCGTGCTTGGGGCGGCATGCCACAGGGGGCGCTCTGCCAGTTTCCGGGAGGGCGGCAGGCAGGTAGCCTTCGGCAGCATGCCTGCGAAGGGTCCGCTGGTCCCGAGGCTTTGGTGGAGCTGCAGGACCAGCGGACCCGCCGCAGGCACGCCTGCAGGAGGTCCACCGTAGCCACGAGACTGGCGACCAGCAGAGCGCCCCCCGCAGCATGACACAGTGCTTGGGGCGGCGAAATGTCTAGAGCCGCCCCTGATCAAGCCCATGCAGACTGACGCGGTATGGCCCCAACTATCTCCAGCTGAGCAAGAGTGCTAAAGCCAAGAGAACCACTGCTTCTATTGTGGAGAAGCAAGCTATGCAGTGTCCAGTTGTCCTGTCAAAACCTCTGCTAACCAATGACAGGGAGATTACCCCCACACTCAGTCAGGGTCCTGAGCCTGGGCACCACCTTGGAGAAATCCCAAGATTATGTTAAACCAGGAGTTTCTCTTCCACCTCCCCTTTGCAGATTCCTCTGCAACTGTGGGTCCCAAAGATCAAGCAGGCCTTTCCCATACAATGGACCTCGACTGATTCAGGAGTAGGGGACATTTTATGGATTTTTCCATGACCCAGGTCCTCAGTCTTCCAGTATGACCCGAAGTTACCCCAGATCTGGTAGAAACAGTAGATGGTTTCCAGTGGCTTCGGGTCTGGTTATACAGGAGACTACACTGCTGGAAGTGGTGACTGGGGAACACTGGGAAGTCCTACAGATTACCCTTATTTCCTCTTCACGTGTCACACTGATTTTAGGAGCACCCTGGCTAATCTGTCATGACCTCCATATTTTATGGTCCCAATGCCCCATTTCCTTCCTGTCAAGCTTCTATAGGAAGAACTGCCTTCCCATTCCAGAATTCGGACCTCTAGAAACAAAGGCAGAGGATCCCACTCCAAGAACCCAATGTTTCCCCAAATGACAGCAACCCTATCAGAGCAGAAATGTCAATCCTGCACGATAAACCATGTATTCCAGTGAAATAGAAAGACTACTGGGATATCTTTGAAAAAGGCAACACAGGTTCACAACCCGCCATATCATGTGCACAATTTCCCTATTGACCAACAGCCTGGAGCCACAGTTCCATTTGCGCACATATATCCTATGTCCGAACCACAGCGAACAGTATTACGAGAATATCTTCAGGAAAAAGCTAGATAAAGGTTTCATCTGCTGCTCTACCTCCCCCTCAGGTGCCTTAGTACTCTTTGTAAAACAGGATGGCTCTCTGAGACTTTGCATGGACTACAGGACACATAATCACGTAATCGGATGCAACCAGTACCCCTTACTGTTAACCTCAGGGCTCTTGGACTGAATACAGTCCGCTCTGATGTTCACCAAAATGCAACTTAGAAGAACATATAATTTCGTTTGAGTCAGGGTGGGGGACGAGTGGAAGACAGCCTTTAGAACTAAGTGTGAACACTGAATATTTGGTAATGCCCTTTGGAATCACCAGTGTGCCTGCCACTTTCCAGCATCTGATCAACCACATATTTCAAGATATCTTAAGCCAGTTTGTGGTGGCATAATTAGACAATATATTAATCTGTTCCAGTAATCAAGCGATCCGTAACCACCATGTCCATGAAGTTCTCACACAATTGTGCCAGCACAGCAAAACTGGAAAAATGCATATTTGAGCAAATCTCTGTTGAATATTTGGGGTTCATCCTGTCACCAGATGGAGTACACTAGATGGAGTACAGATTGACCCTCAGAAGGTATCCACAATTCAGGAGTGGGCAGAACCCTATAGGATCCAAGACATACAAAGGTTCATGGATTTGCCCATTTTTACAGGAAGTCTGTTTCAGACTTTTCGAAGGTCACAGCCCCTATAAATGCCACCCTTCATAAACCTGCAAGGTTTCACTGGTCATCCAGGCCTACCAAGCCTTCAAACAGCTTCATCTCTGCACCAGCGCTGGTCCAACCAGAACATGACCAATCCTTTATCCTTAAGGCTGACAACTCTGATGTAGCCACTAGAGTAGTAATATCCCAAAGAATGGGCCCAAGCAAGAGATGCATGTGTGTAATTTTCACGAAAATGTACCAAACATAATTACAAAATAGCAGAGAAGAAATTACTCACCATCAAGACTGGATTTGAAACATGGCAACTTTACCTTGAGGGGGCAAAACACCCGGTCTCAATCTTAACAGACCATAAGAATCAAGAATATTTATGATATGCCAATGAGCTGAATCAGTAGCAGTTATGTTGGGCCCTGTTCTTATCAAGATTTGATTTCACAATCATGTACCGTCCAGGCAACCAGTACACCAAGGCCGATGCCCTTTCACGGAAATGGGAATATTTTACAGAACCTGCTAGCCCTGAAGAACTACCCATTGACACATTAAAATTATGTCATTTTGTTTGTCCATATCCTTGGACTTTCTCACCATGCTTCGAGCAGCCCTCCCTAATGACCCTTTTTTAAACTCGTAACATTGTCCAAGGAGGGTCTCTCCAGTACCACCATATGCCACTATTCCTGGGTCCATGACCACCTTCATATAAACAGCAGCCTATACTTCCCAACAGTTCCCCAAGAGTTGAGGTACTGCACATATACCATGATGCATCCTGGGAAGGTCACTTTGGACAATTCAAAACTTCCCATCCTGTACCCTTTTCATTTCAATGGTCTGATCCTATGTCAGTCCTCCGGCAGCACAAACCCCCTCAGCTGGATGGACAGTTGGAATACATAAGAACATAAGAACGACCATACTGGATCAGAGTAAAGGTCCGTCTAGCCCAGTATCCTGTCTTCTGACAATGGCCAGTGCCAGGTGCCCCAGAGGGAATGAACAGAACAGGTAATCATCAAGTGACCCATCCCCTGTCGCCCATTCCCAGCTTATGGCAAACAGAAGCTAGGGACACCATCCCTGACAATCATGGCTAATAGCCATTGATGGATCTATACTCCATGAACTTATCTATTTCTTTTTTGAACCCTGTTATGGTCTTGGCTTTCACAACATCCTCTGGCAACCAGGTGCTCAAACAATACCTGTGCTTCTTCCTGAACCACTGTCAAGATAACTAGGCTGCATTACACCCGCTAGCTGAATTTGTTTACAACACAGAGCACACCTCTACCCAATCCAGCACCTTCTACTTCACCTCTGGTTTTCATCCTTGTTTCCACCTCTCTACACCCTCATCCATAACGGTTCCCACTGCCTCTGATTTGGTACAGAGCACTCATGAAACCCAGCCCACCTATCAGAGCACTTGGAAGTGGCTGCATCAGCCTACAAACACCATGCTGACAAGCACCACCAAAAAGCCCTGCCTCTAAAAGTAGGCTAAAAGGTGTGGCAGTCCACAAAACACCTACGGACCAGTCAACCTGCACACCAATTAGATTATCAGTATGCAGATCCCTTCACCATTACTCAGCAGATCAACCCAGTGGCACATGCATTATAGCTCCACCAATTCTGGAAGATCCATCCCTGTATGCTACATCTCCCTCCTAAAACCTTTCCTTGACAATCTGTTCCCTGGCCAGCGTGCATTACCTCCACCCCCGGTTCAAGGAAAAGGCCATGAGGAGTACATCATCCACAACATTCTGAACTCACACATGCATAGAGGGACCCTCTATTATCTGATTGATTGGGCAGGTTATGGGCCCAAAGAACACTCGTGGGAGCTGGCTTGATATGTACACACCCCTGTCAAAGTTCAGGCCTTCTGCAGGAATTATCCAGAGAAGCAAGGCTGCCCAGAGTGGGGGGCAAGTGGGGTAATTTGCCCCAGGCCCTGGGCTCTGCAGGGGCCCCCACGAGAATGGCTGATGCTCCCTCCCCAGCCCCACCCGACCCCGCCTCGGCCCCTCTCCTGGAGCCTCAGCGCATCCAGCAGCGTCCCTGGATACTGCTGCAGAGTGGCTCCGGCGGGGACCCTGAGCCCCGCCCCGCTCAGAGCCGCGTGGTCGGGGGGGAGCTGCGAGCTCCAGGACGAGCTCAGCTGCCTCTGCTCGGCCTGGAGCTCACAGCCCCGCCCCCTGACCACGCGGCTCTGAGCAGGACGGAGGTGGGGGGTCCTGCCAGAGCCACACTGCCGCTGTCGAGGGAAGTTCCTGGATGGGCTAAGGCTCCGGGTGAGGGGGGAGCCAGGAGTAAGGGGCCGGGGCCGGGAAGGTTGGCTAAGGGGACGGAAGTCCCGGGGACAGTCAGGGCACAGAGAGAGGGAAGAGGTTGGGGGGGCAGTCGGGGGACAGGAAACGGGGGGATTGGATTGTAGGCATTCCAGGGGTCTATCAGGATTCAGTGGGCGGATGGATAGGGATTGGGGCAGTCAGGGGACAGGGAGGGGGCAGAGGTTGGGGGGGTGGTCAGGGGACAGGGAACGGGGGGATTGGAGTTTGGGCGTTCTGGGGGTCTGTCAGGACTCAGCGGGGGGTGGATAGCTGGTCGGGGCAGACAGGGAGCAGGGGTGGGGTCTCGGGGTGGTGGTTGGGGGTGGGGTCTCTGGGGGACGGTGAAGGGACAAGGAGCAGGATAGGTCGGGGATTCTGAGAGGGGGTGGGCAGCTGGGGGGCAGGAAGTGGGTGGGAGTCAGATAGGGGGCAGGGCCAGGCTGTTTGGGAGGCACAGCCTTCCCTACCCTAAAGCTCATTCAGCAGTTTGAGGCTTGCAGAAGAGCCAAGCTGTTAGCTTTTGCATTAGGGCTACCGTTCCTTTCACGTCTCAAATGCCAAATTATAGTCTATATTTAATTTCAGTGCCATAGGGAGATTCATGTCAGGGGAGGGGAGCTTCATTTAAAATTAGCCCGGAGAAGGGATCACATGAGAAGAGTAATATCCTTCCCAACCCTACCAAGGGAGACCCCCCTCCCCTGCATTCACTGAGGCTTCAGAGGGGTTAATTCAGTGGTTCTCAGACTTTTATACTGGTGACTCCTTTCACATAGCAAACCTCTGAGCCTGACCCCCCCCCCTTATAAATTAAAAACACTTCTTTATATATTTGACACTATTATAAATGCTGGAGGCAAAGCGGGGTTTGAGGTGGAGGCTGACAGCTCGCGACCCCAGTAATAAACTCGTGACCCCCTGAGGGGTCCCAACCCCCAGTTTGAGAACCCCTGGGGTAATTTAATTTTAGCACCCTATGTCCGTTCACATGCATGTGCTATTTTGAGCATTTCAGTTTTCACAACATAGGCTCATCCCAGATTCTGGAACAAGCTCAAATGCTCAGTTCATGGAGTATGTACATAAGCTATACTAAAGACAAACCCACAGTAACTGTCTCCAGTTTGTGAGGGACCTGGAGCCAGTCTCCAGGAAACAGATAAATGCATGGAAGTTAAGTCCATTAATGGCTATTAGCCAGGATGGGTAAGGAATGGTTTCCCTAGCCTCTGTTTGTCAGAGGGTGGAGATGGATGGCAGGAGAGAGATCTTTTGATCATTACCTGTTAAGTTTACTCCCTCTGGGGCACTTGGCATTTCCCATTGTCGGTAGACAGGATACTGGGCTGGATGGACCTTTGGTTTGACCCAGTATGGCCATTCTTATGTTCTAAGCTAAATGAACCCAAAGTTATGGAGACAGATATGAGTCAAGGAAGCCAGCAGAGTATCAGAAACCTGGAAAAATCTCTGACTGGATGGGCTCAGGCGTTTGGTCACAAGCTGAGGTGGTTCAAAAGTTTTGAATTTTTTTTAAGCAGAATTTTTTTATTGTTTCTTTAAACAAACACACACAGCTAGCAGCAGATATTTGGCCACACGTTTCTGGAACCCCAAACTATATTCAGGTTTTGGCAGACTAATTTCAGCTTTTCAATTAAAAAACCCACAACAAATTTTGAAGGAAAGCAGACATTGTCTGTGATTTTTTTCTGCTTTTTAAAAACCCCTAGTTTTCGATCCTGAAACAGTTTTGATGGAAAATATTTGTCCAACCCTTCTAATGAGCTTTAGTGCCTTTCAGCACTAGCAGATGCTGAGAACCAGTGATAGCTTGTAAAGAATTTTTCTCAAAACTGGGTTTGTGCTGAGATGCAGAAGGTTTATTTTTCCCAAAGCCGCACGTGGGTGCGGAGTCAGTGGGGCAAGTCGCACCGAGCCCCACAGGGGCCCCCATGAGAGTATGGCATTGTATAGTACTGAATTTTTTTTATGGAAGGGGCCCCCGAAATTGCTTTGCCCCAGCCCCCTGAATCCTCTGGGCAGCCCTGCTGAGAAGCCTGGGCCCATGGCATCTAGGGATCACCCTGGGGGTGAGTAGGTGTCAGGTGTCACAGCTCTCAAACCCAGGCTTGTGGGGCTGTCACAGCACCACCAGGTCAGATGAGGGAACTGCACCTAATTGCACCGCCAGAGGCTGGACCCACTGACTCCGAAGGGTCAGGTGACTAGCTGCAGAGTGCTGATTGAACACCACCAGGCATGAGACTTTCTGTGCATATCCCACTCCTTGTCTGAGAAACTCTTTGCTAGGCCTCCTGCTGACCAGACCCCTTAGACCACGTTCCTGCCTCCTCGCTTGGTTCCTGCTCCTTGCTCCTGTTACCGCACCTTATTCCTGCTTCCTCGCCCTAATGCCAGCATCTGCCACCAGCTCGACCCTTGGCGTGACTTGTGACTCTAACCCTGGCACTGGCCTTGGCTTGACTTCTGACTCTGGCTTAAACTGTGGCATATTTCCAACTCCAGCCCTAGCACTGAGTGTTGACAGGGCTCCTGATTGACTCTGGATTGACTCTTGGTGTGGCTCCTGACTCTGACGCTGGTTTTGCCCTTTGGTGTGACGTCTAACTGTGACCACCCCTGGCTCTGACCACTAGGTCAGACTGCCCTGTTATGGGCCCTGCCAGATGCACAGAGGAGAATGGTAGCTATGTAGAATGTTCCCACATGTGCGCACACACTCACACATGTACATCGCACAGCTGGCTCTCTTCCCTCCCCTCTCCCTGAGTGCTGCAGGGTAATCCTTCATGCAGGGACAGGGGAAGGAGTCAGAGAACAGCTGCTGTATGTGTCACACTCCCCTGTAAGACCTCCAGTACCTACAATGGTTAAAGCATTGCTAGAAGCAGCAGTAACCCCCCCTCTGTGCCTTTTTAGCACAACACACAGAGGTTCTGTGGCACGAGAAGCTGAGAGAAACACGTAGCAATACTATCAAGGCATGGAGGTGGGTTTCTATAGTGCCACAGGCCAGGGATATCTGGGGTTATCCTACTAAATCCACTCCCCAATTGCCCTAGAGAGAACAATGCAATGGGGCACCAGCAGCCCAGGAGCCATGGGGCAGTCCTTCCTTTCCATGCCTCTTCATGTGTAAAAAGCAGGATTTGGTCATAAGTGCTGTTGCAAATGAAATATGCCATCTAATTTGCAGGTCTCTCTTTTCCATGTTCAGAATCTTTGAAGGTGTGTTACCAGCAATGGCCTCCCTAATTAAAATCTTGGCACGGTGCATAAACCTGGTTGTTCTCCATTAAGGTTAGAAAAGCGTGGTTAAGAAATAATCCAGCTGGTATTGAAAACATGTAAAGATGCCTTTGAAAATGAGTGTGTTTGCCAGTATACAGGTTAAATCTACTAGCTGTATTTGATCTACTCATAATGGAACTGCCCTTGCAAAGTAAGATGTCAATCCAATTAAAAGGGAAATGTCTGGCTGATCCATCTCCTAAACAATTTAGCATGTTTCTTTGAAGCTAAACAGGCCTCCTGGAGAACAGCCATGTGTCCTTAACTCAGGGTTGTATTGTACCTCACTGGTAGCAGGATTAACCCCTCTGATGTTCCAGGCCAAGAAACCAATTGATGGGGCATTTGTCTAAATATCTCTGGTACAATGACAATTATCCTGCTTCATCACCAACACTAGCTGATAGTTCAGTGTTTCTCATCCCTCTGTGGGATGTTTTCACTAACCTCTAATTATCTAGCAAACTTAATAAATGACATAAGTCTCCATGAAAGAACAGGAGTCACAAAATCTGGGCTATTCTGTTCAGCAACGTAAGATGCTTTTTCTTCTCTGAGTATAAGTACTTGAGCGAAACACCTGCCTGTGAATGCCACCATGACTTTAGATTCTTTGCTCCAATAGTTACATGCCGACGTTTTGTGTGTATAAAACTTAAGACTTGGTTAAAAAAGCCTTAAGGTTGCTGTTATATTGTTACAGTTCAGAGTGTTTCAATGGTGTCCAATCCAAAGCAAAAATATTATTAAACTCTCTTTACTGAACATCTACAACTTAAAGGAAAAAAAACAAAAAATCTGGAAACTTAGCAGTTCCTGGATCCAGCCAGTGTTTCATTGCCATGTAATTCTTCATTACCCATTATCATCCCACCCCATCTCATCCCCAACCTTAC
Source organism: Gopherus flavomarginatus (assembly GCF_025201925.1). NCBI lineage: Eukaryota > Metazoa > Chordata > Testudines > Testudinidae > Gopherus > Gopherus flavomarginatus. The sequence goes on from NC_066619.1 coordinate 126,944,004, forward strand.
CCTGACCCCCTGGTTTTGTTCTGTAATGGGAAATATGCTGCTGGCTTTATACATTGGGGGGGGGCAGGTTAAATGTGGGGTAAAGATTTCCAAAAGACTCTGGTCCCAAGTCCATTAAGAAGTGTAAAGTTGCTTGCATTTTCTCAAAGTGTAATGCATGGCTGAAGGAGAAGGATATTTTTACCAAAGGAAATGGAATGACTTGTGTTACAAGGCATGTTGATTATATGGTGTTGGAAGGGTGGGTATGGGAAAGGCTGCGCGGCTTTCAAGATTTTATTTTTATCTCTGTGAACTATAATGTGTGGGAACAAATGTTGTGTTTTGTACTGAGCAATGGTGTGTGTGTAAGTGTTCTAGCATGGTGGAAATAAATCCCTTGATTAGGAACAGGGCTAGTACTATATTGTTTTAAACTTTGCATATATTTTTGCACATTTTAGGGGGCGAAGTTAGATTTGGTAGGAGCCACTGAAGAAAGCTGTCTGTAGCTGTCAAATCCCACAAGGGGATTGACATTAGCTCATGAGCAGCTGGACCGTCCATGGAAAGGCCCCCTGTCACGTCAATGTGCATTGGATTGGGCCCAAAATCAGCAAGGTGTCCTGATTATTTATTGATTTAGGGTTGTCTGCACCACAGTGGGAGGAGTGATTGCAGCTCATGTAGACACAGTCGTGCTAACTTTAATCTAGCTAGCACAGCTAAAACTAGCAGTAAAGACATGCACTTCATCCTGAGTTTCAGCACAGGCATTCAAGCACACCTAGCACCCTGGGTATGTTCTTGCATCCCCAGCCCACACCAGGGTCCATGCCACTGCATCTTCACTGCTATTTGTAACCGTGCTAGCTAAATTGAAGCTAGCAAAAGCAGGCCTACCCCAGCTGCAGTCATGCCTCTGACTGTAGTGCAGAGAGATCCTTCGTCTCATTGAAATAATGGGTTGTTTTTATTACTTTTATCATTTTAAAAGCAGTTACCTATAAATAAATGTCTGAATCTCGGAAAAAAATCAGACCAAATCTCACTATAAAAATTAAAAGGGACCATTCACTTAATAACCTTATGGAAAAGTCTGATAGAATCTACTAGTGATTATACCAATATATTCTATAGAAATTACTCAACCTCTAGGATTTAATATATTTGCTATGAAATTTTTAAATCACCATCTAGAATTTAATGGAGAATCATATATCTCTGCTATAGAACTGTATTGCTTAGATTGAAAACCGCACAGAGAAGTTACCATTCCCTATGAACTGAAGTAGGAGTTTCCCATAAGAGGAAGATAGCATCAAAACTGGGAAATGGCAAGTAACCTCAAGAAACACAGCAGCAATAATACATCAAAAAAGTCTTTGGACTGCATTCTTCTCTTGGATTGTGACTGCAACTCCTGTTGACTTGAATGGCAGCCCCATGCACTCATCCAAGGACAGAATTTGGCCCTTTATAAGGTCAGACTGAATCTAGTGTGCCACGGTGCATTTAAGATGGGATACAAAAAACCCTCCCAGACAGTTACATGATTTTTTAAATGCCAATCATGGTTCAAATTCTTCCTTCACTCGTGCTGGTGCAGCCCAACTGAAGCTGATGGACCTACACAGGTAGAATTGATCACTGTAGCTGCATTTCCTTTCCTAAGCAGATGCAGATTCACTTCCCATTCCCTCAAACTCTTCAGAGGTTTGGATCCAAATTTAGATCTGGATTCAAGCTGAATCGTTCAGACCCTGTCTCCATAAATTGGCTCAAACAGGAACTTCTTGGGGCAGATTCTCAGCTGGTGCAAATTGGCATAGCTTCACTAAGATGCTAGGAAAATTGACACTCATTATATATAGTCACCTCAAATCTTTGGAAAGCTGTGATTCAGATCTGACTCCAGATCCAAACTCTTATGACTTGTGCCTATTGCTAGTCCTAAATATCATCTTCAATCTACCTAAGAACATATATACAGAATGGGTCTTTATGATCAGAGACATGCACCCAATCTGCGACCAACAACTACTACGAGAGAAAGACGTTTGCAATGAGGTGATTTCTTTCTTTTGTTCTTACAAATTGCCTCATAGCTGGATTTATTGTTATGACTATTTGTATTGCAGGAGTGCCTAGGAATCCAGTCATGGACCAGGACCCAGTTGTGCTAGGTGCTGTACAAACGCAGAAGAAAAAGATGTTCCCTGTCTCCAAGAGATAGCAATGTAAATATGGGTCAGCATTTGGTGTAAAGTGCTGCCAGCCACAGTCAGTAGGCTGATACCAGGTCTGGGTAACACAATGGGAAACCTAGCTCTGAAATGAGATGAAGAGGAAGATGTGAGTTTGGACATCAAGAACGCTCCTGGGACTATCCAAGGAGCAGCCTAAGAAGCTGCTCACCTTCCCTAAGTAATCCCAAACCAGGAAATGAACCGTATTATTTCGTCTAATAATGTTACATTAAATTATTTTAGGGTTTACTCTCTTTATTACTCGCAAAGACGCACCAGTCTGACTTTAAAATAAAGTAGCTGAACTCTACACACAGAAAGCAGAATGAGTTTCCCTAGCAACAAAAACCATGGGAAAATTCTGAACCCGGCTCCTGCATGCTCAGGTTTCCATTCATTGGAGTGTGTTTTGTATGCTGGCTTGCCTGAGAAAAACTGGAAACCTGGCATCCAGCACAACCTCAGCAGAAAATCTAGAGCAGAGCAAACAGCTGTGCGAGCCACTCTCTTTGTGCCATGAGGCACAGGCGATGCTGTTGTATTGACTATGGTGCTGTGTGTTATGTTTCTGTCACAGTTGGTCCGCTTTTCACCTGGAAGACAACTGTTAGCTAAGTGAAAAGATCTGAAGCTGAAGTGGACCCTGTGTTGTAAGAAGCAGAGCTAGGAGTCTCTTCAAAAACAATGCAAAAAAAAAGAAACCCCTTAGCACTTCTTGTTTGTGGTGTAGCTCTGCCCTTTCGTACACAGGAAAAGCATAGGGACTGCTAATCCAGTCTGGCAGTGCTTCGTGCTGTAGACGGCATGCTGTGGCCCTTTCTGGGACCTATGAGCTTTAGGGATGGGGGATTGTTTATAGAATGTTTCAGGGCTAGATTTTCAAAGCAGCTGAACACCCAAGAGTTCCCAGTTAGGCACATTCTTCTTTCTTCTAGCTCTTATAACATGAGTTCTATTTCAGCTTCAGATCTTCTCAGTTAAAGAAGTGTCCAGATTCCAGTGTAGGCACCTAACTCTGAAGCAAGCAGCACCCATGGAGAACAATGGAGGATCGCCTCCCCTGTCCCTCCCACAACCCAGCTGAGAACAATGAGAGCTGTTTGGTTGCTGGGCTTTTTTGAAAATGTGGCCAGCACTGTCTCTTCTGTTTTGGTTTTGGCTTTTATTACCATTAACACACAAGTAAAAGAGAAGATATAGTTTCACAGAACAAGATCCAATGATGAAAGGAAGAAATCTAATATAAATATATTTGTATTGAACACCTTATAGTACAATGATTAATCCTTTATGCCTGTTTTGTATTGCTTAATTCTATTTCTTGCACCTTCTGTATAAGGAAGAAGTAGGGCCCCTTCTTATGTGACATGACGTTAATTAGTTATCTTCAAGATTTAATAGTTTCCAAAAGGGACTTGGATTATCTTCAGATGTCTGAACCATTTGGTAGCCGCTGCTTCTGGTAAAGCTGTAATCCATTTCTCTGCTGTAGAATTCTTCCCTTATTGTCTCAACATCTGAGCAAATTGGTTTCGTGATCACAACGCACATCGCTTCTAAAGTGCAGTATAAAAGGGAGCAAGTATGTTCTCCCTTTCATAGTTCTAGACATCTGAGAGAGGACCAGTATGAGATTCAAGTAGCTTGCAGCCCTCTCCATTTATACTCAGCTCCTAGATTTTGCAGTACATAAGCTTTACAACTCTTTGCAACGCCCAGATTCTGTTGGTGCCAGAGGGGCCAGTTCAGTCCCAACATAAATCAAGGCATCCTGGGGACTGATCTGATTTATGGTGCCCCCAAAAAGCTGCCTGCAGTGTTCTACAACCCAGAATGGCCATAATGCTGAACGCTATGACCCCGCCCCCTCTGCCTCCCTGCCTTAGTTTGGCGCACTGCTTCTGCTGAGGGCAGTGATGTGGGGTGCTTATACTGGATCTATGCAGCATCTGCATTGGGGGAATTCACACCCAGTCCTTTGTAGCCCTGTTACGGCCCCTATACACTGCTGCAGATTAATATAGGGCCCAGCCTCCTGCTCTGTACTGAATACCAGTGTGCAGGTGCACAGAAAATTTCACACATATATTTGTATTGAAGTGTTACATACCCAGAGCCAGTGTCTCCCTCTCTCACCCCTTCTCTTGTCACCCTCCATGGAGCTGTTGCCTTTGAAGGCACAGCAGCATTACCAAGGCTAAGCAGCAGTGCAATAGCTAAGAGCCAAACCGTGAGTAAGAAGGGCAGAGTTTGGCCCCAGGAAGCCTGCGGCCTGGGAAGTAGGCTGCAGTGCAGCTGAGCTGCTGGAATACAATGCTTCTCCTTCAGCTTTTCAAGTTATCATGAGCTTCTGGGGCTGGAGGGCCCAGGTCAGTGTAATTATTACCAGTCAAAGGGCCTGGCTTCTGCCTTGGACAGGAAAGGACAATGTTCACAAAAAGGCAAGATCAGCCCCACTGGTGAGGGTTAGTGTAACCCCACTGCTGGATGTGCGTCACATGTCCCCTTCTGTGCCCGATTCGCTACGGAGGTGTGTTACACCTACTACAACAAGAGCTTGGCTCTTTAGCTCATGCTGTAGTAATTCAGGCTCCCAGTTCAAACCCGTGTCATCCGAGATGGTGGTCGCCGCCACTGCCCACAGCCTAACATTGGAAATTTGTCCATGGGGCAATTCATGCTCACATTCCTTACTCGCTGTGCCAGTGCCTTTCTCTCTTCCTGGCCCTCCATCCTACCCAACATGTCATCAGGAAACAGGGGGTTCTCTTTTCTCCCTCCCCCTGAGAAATGCATGGTGGGAAAAAAGAGGGGGCACAGTGGTGGTCCATTTCTCTCTGATGTCCCCACAAAGTCAAAAAACGGAAGAGGGAAGGCAGAGCAGGAGCCTGTTCCCTGTATGACAAAGCCAGCCAAAGTAGCTCAAAAAGTACTAGCCTGTCTGGAGAGACCAGGCTGTTTCCAAATCCAGGCAGCTCAGCTCCAGAAGGAAGCAAGAATCAAATCACTATAAAGTAACATGAACCAATAAAAACAAAAAGAGAGAGGGAGAGAATCAAAGAGTAAGTATCCCAGGAGATGAAATCATCAAAGGAGCAGATTTACAGGTGAGTCATTTTCCCTTCTACAATCATGTATCCTGTTCGTAAGCAAAAGCAGGGCCCCGTGCCATTATTACAATGAAATCATCTCAGATGATGTAGTTTGCAATAGGAAATATCCTCTTAGCTTCTCTCTGATTGTAGGTTGTGTAAAAGCACAGAGAAATACGGCGTTAATTGTTTAATGTCTTTTTGTCCTGTAGTGTTAATGATGCGAATTTCCCCTTCGTGTTTTTAGAAGAGTTATTGTCCAATCACAGGTAATCAGATCCACATCTATGGGTCTATGCCTCAGCAAGCAGAATGTAGAATTATTTGGCATGCCCACCCTGGAGAATGGCTTGCCTGCAGGCATCTATCTTGCATTATAATAAAGGGTGCATTCACAAGTGCTTAAGAGTAAATTAAGATTCTGTAATTTAGAAAAAAAGAAATGTTACCTGTCAATTCTGAACCTCAGCAGACAAAAAAAGAGTCAGAATAGATAGGACTTCAGGCAATTCAGGGACCCCTTTAATTTGCTGCTGAGAAAATCCCCCCTGCCCACCCCTGAAGCATCTAATAAGCAGTCAGAGTGACCTGCAAAGAAATACTCTGTACTTCTCTCTCTGTGTCTATTGTATTTCTGGGGTGCTTGTCATCACAGGACCCCTGCACTATCCAGATCAGCTTATTTAGCATTCAGCATATCCTCATCTTTCCATGGTTCCAAATTTGGAGGATTTTTTTTGGTGGGGTGGAGGACTCTCTCTCTAATCCTCCATCTTCTTTTCTCTGCTGCTCTCTTCCTCCACTGCTCATTATTCTTTTAAGTCCTGCTGCCCTTGTAGGGTTTTTCATCTTGGTGACATTATCAAGGAGGACTTTAGCAAAGAGGTGAGTCTTGCAACTAGATGTGAGTCAGGCAGTGGGTGGGTGAGAGGGAGGGGCTGGGGTCAATGGGGCAGGTGGAGGAGTTAGAGAAGGATAGGTGAGAAACCACTCTCATTGCGGGAAAAGGAGGGGGGTGGGAGGGAGATCCCAACAGATCATGTCTGCCTTTGAAGAATCTAGGGAGGGGGAGAAGGCTGCAGGGCTGGGAGCCTGCAAAGAAGTAAAGCTGTTCTCATTTTAGCTTTGTTTTGAACTGAAATGTCCATTCTGCTTTGGTTTTCAAAACCCCAAAATATTTTGCTATCCCGATTCTGGGTTTTTTCTCTTTCTCTTTCTTTTCTCCTGCTTTGCCCCTTTTCCATGGGGAAAAATAAACCAAAATGTCAAGTGAAGGAGCTGAGGAGGAGAAAGCAGGTGGGCAATGCAGGCAGTGGCAGTGGGCTGAGGTCAGGAACTCAAAGACTGGCAGATTGGAGGAGGAGCAGTGTTTTCTGAAGGCAATGGGTGAAATCTTGGCCTCATTGAAGTCAATGGCAAAATTCCCATTGGCTCGAATGGGATCAGGATTTTACCCAGTGTTGGGTCAATGGCCATTGTGATGAGTAGGAGAGTAATCCAGGACTGGAGGTCAAGGAGGGAAATGAGGGCAAGAAGCTGATGGGACATCAATGAGGAAGTTGAAACCACCCAGGATGAGGGTTAGGGATCACGTCGAGCAGAAGTGGAAAAGTCAGCTGCCTACATCAGAGCGGGATGTGGTGGGGGAGAAGCTGAGAGAATAGAAGGTGACAGCTACACAAAATTGTATTTCAAAATCAGAGATGCTTCTCGACCATGTTACAACACATGAACGCTGCTATTGTGATGCACAGACATTTCACAGACTTTAACCTAGCAAATGTCTATTTGAAAAATGATACCTTGATCCCAGCTTCAGACTTGTCTAGTAGCTTCGAGCACAAAACAAGTTGTAAACTCCTGAAAACTAGATCTTGTCCTGTAAATGATGATCTTAACTATGTGCAACCTCTGCAACCTCAAGGCATGTGGAGCAGACCCATTTATTTCATTGGAACTATTTGCATGAGTAGGAATCACTCGTGTGAGTAAGCGTGGTAGAATTAGGCCCTCAGATCTAGATCTTCAAAAGGTATTTAGGTGCCTGACTCCTAAATAACTTTGAGGATATGGGCCGAAGTCTACAGCGCAATTGCAAGAATATTTTATTAAACAAGCAACATATACAATGTAAAGGTTTTTCCTAAGCCTCTGGTTTCTTGTCCAGGTTATAATATCAAAATCAAAATGACCTTCTTAGTGTCATCACTAATTTCCTTAGAATAGATCCTCCCAGCACAGGGTCTGAGCAATGGCCCTTGGTTTGAATGGGAGAAGAGCTGGTCAAAAAAAAAATATATATATATATTTTGTTCAAAATTTTCTCTGGATTATTTTTGTGCGAAATTTTCTTAACAGATTTGCTTTTTGTTTTGGGGCAGGGGGAGGAACACTTCTAAACTTTTTTCCACTGGAAAAATTGAGGACCGGAGTAAAGTGCTAGAAGGAAATGAGGGTTGGGTTGGGTTTTTTTCCCACCAAAACAATTTTTTTCAAGAATCTTTAGCCAAAAATGTTTGACTTGCCTGCAGTATGTTCTTGGTCTGAAAAAAAATGTTAATGGCAATTTTTTTTTTTTTAGCAACTCTGCGGCTACCTCTACACTGGTGCTTGAGGTGCAATTTCCAGCTCAGCTTCACATACACACACCCTAGCTCTGATCAACCAAGCACACTAAAACTAGCAACGTAGCTACCGCAGTGCAGGCAGTGGGACAGTGTAGCCCCCCTCAGTCCAATCCTGCCTGGGACCCTCGGTACGTACTAGGGGGACTAGCGCAAGCTGCTGTTTTTAGCATGCTAGCTCAACCAAAGCTAGCACATACGTCTACCTTCTCTGGAAATTATACCTCCAGCTTCCGTGTAGATACCCCCTTAGCAGAAGTTTCTTGTCCCCCTTTGCAAGGGGCAGGGCTCTTATAAATAAAACTGGTATCTCCTGCATAGCGACCTGACAGTCCCAGTGTGCTGATTGGGATCGTTGGGGTGAGACATGTTCCCATGCCAGCCAGGAAAGGGTTAACAAGCTCCTGTGGGCATCGTCAGCTCAAACCAGCACCGGTGGGGCTTGCTCTGCCTGCAGAAGTGTGGGTCCTTATAAGGAAGGATCCAAACCCCGGGAGGAGCAGCAGCCAGAGGGAAGTAAAGGTAGAGCGCAGAGCGGCTAGAACCCACAGCGTGGAGACGTCTGACAAATAAAGCTGCTGAGGAACCTCTGCCACCTGGACTCTCGATAAGGAGAGGGACCATCTTTACTTTATTTCTTTTCTCTTTGAGTCAGGGATGCTCCCCCGGACTTACCCCCTGCTCAGAGATTTGTTCTCCATATGCCGTACAAGAGTAGCGGGGTGAACACAGACTGATTAAGGGCAACAATACTGTTCTCCTTTCCATGTAGATTACCAAAAAGACCTCAGAAGACATGGAGGGAATTGATCAGAGACTTGTAGCCTGAGAAACACGCTCCCACAGCGAACCAACTCTGTAGTAACTCGGAAAGTGTTGGGGATGGAGTCAGTGCATAGCTGCACCCCCAGGGGGCGCTCTAGAGGCACGGCCTATGACAGGCCATATAAAAGGACAGCAAAGATACTAAGACACATGACTACTAGAAAATACAGTCCATAGCTTAACACCTGCTAAAAGAAGAATAATGCAGCGCTACACAATTGTCACATTTAGTTGGGGCAAAAGAGGCTGTTGTTTTTCACTGAAAAATCATAGACTCATAGACTTAAGGTCAGAAGGGACCATTAAGGTTGACCTGAGATCGGCAAAGGACAGTGGACTTGTCACTCTAGTGTGACAAATACAATTTTTGAACACTTCAATCTACCTCGTATATCATGTGCCCATCCTGGTAGCACCTGATAAAACCTTCCTACGTGCCAGACCTTTTATACAATGGAAATTGTCCTTGAGGTTCTTTCCCCCAAGATCTTACAGTGAGAGGCACCTCTCATCTCACAGACGTGTGCTGCGCTACTCTAGTTTATGGTAATTGCAGGTTTCCATATTCAGAAGTACATTGTGGGGAGTAGGGGAAGGGGGCGATTTCCTTGTAATTGAAACTTGTAAAATGACACTTCCATTTCCAAGGGCTACTTATTGGCAACAGCAAACAAAAGACATCATCCTGCACATTTTGTCCTGTGTCATCTGTCTGACTGCAGCCTGACATGCAATCCTCCCCTCCCCCATTGCTCTCCTTCACTGCCAGCCCCCAGCACTGCAACCAGCTGCTATGGCCAGTCACGAGGTGAGTGTGGCAGTAGCCTTAGCCAGATGTCGAGCCATGGAATGTATTTTTCTAGTACAGACATCTGTATCTTGGTATCTTCCCTGCCCTTTTGTGATGCTTCTTCTCTGGATGGGTCCTAGCAGCTAGTTAGCTCACGTGAACTGCTTGGAAGGGAAACGGAGAAGAGGAATGAGGCAAGGTCACTTTGTCTCACCTAATCCTCCTGGAGTCAATTTGCTTCCAGTCACCTGGCGCTCAAGGGCAGTTTTTCATGTCAGAGTTGTGAGCATAGGGCTGTAAAGCTCGCATGGACCATGTTTAGATGTTCCGGGCTACTGGTGCTCATCTGTTTTTGGTATAAATCTGCATCTGATAGCCTTGGAGCTGTGACTGCATCTGGGCCAGGTCATGCTTCTGTTTCATGGGGAACCAGGTGCTTCGGTGGCATGAGCTAAGAGGAAGTCCCTTTTTTCTTTCCTTTAGAAAGGCTTGGATGAGGCTTATCCAAGTCTTTCCCTCTTGGATGATGCATGAGAACTACAGGCAGGGGTGGGGAGGGGAGGGAGTCCATACCGTTAGATGATTTACTAAGGAAAAAGGAAGCTGGTATTTAGGGAACAAGACCCACTGAGTTAGCAGACAATGGCCAACTTCACAAAAGCTTGGCATTTACTGTACATCATAGGGACAAAATCCTAGGGACCAGAACCTCAACTAGTGAAAATCAGCACAGCTCCACTGGCATCATTAGAGGACATTTATACCACCTGAGGATCTGGCCCTAGGAGTTCACAGGCAAGCTTCAAAGAGAAATTCTGGCTTTCACTGTTTGACCCCAAGCTTCTCCATATGTACCAGCCCCTCTCCTGGAGCCAGTGTTGTGTGAAGATCCTTGACTCCCTTTCTTTCACTCCTGTGGACAGGAGCAGGGGTGCCACTGTTCCCCCCACAAGCAAAATCTCTCCTGACCCTCTTCTCTCACTGTACTTGCAATATCTTCTGGGCAGAAGGGGGCCAGTGGCATAGAGGCCCCACTGCACAAACGCATAGGAATGGACAGCGTCTGCCGCATGTGGACACAGCAGACAGGAAAGATTGTTATGCTCATTTTACAGCTAGGGAACAAAGAGATCAAGGGGCCTTCCCACAATTGCACAGAAAGGCTGCTGTAGCACCAGGAGGAGTAGAGCCCAGGTTGCCAGCATCCTGGTCCACCACCTTAACCACAAAACCAGAGCTCCTCGGAGCCATTGTTTTTTGGGGTGGAAAACTGCTCCTTCCTTATCTGCTGTCACTGAGGAGCCAGCATGGAGGCTGTTCCCCCACCACATCCAAAGAGAGAGACTTGTGGGACCAGGAGGGGAGTCTTGGTGGTGGCTTTGTCCTGTTTTAATAAACTTCATAGTTTTAAAAGTAAAACTCCCATCTCTCCCAACTCACCGGTATCACAACACCCTAGGCAGGACACCCACCCAGAGGGGGACACCACTGCCATTCACATGTCAGTGGCTCTGGCACTGCTGTGGGGCAGAGGCATGCTGTGGTTTCACTGAGTGAAGGGGAAGTTCTGTTCCCAGTGGAATCCTTCTCAGCTCTGTCTAGAAGCAGGACTTCAGGACCGTGCCCTCTCACTGGCACAGAGTGCCCCCTTCAGGTCGTGGTGCGCTGGCCATTGTGGAAGCAGGGGCCCCTCTCAGTGCTAGATGGAGGTTCTGCCTGGGTGCAGAGCAGGTTGTGGCACATAGCATGGAGCTAGCCCCCTGGGGACCTTTTTATGAGGTGGTTGTGGTTCACCTACACTTTGATGAACATTTCGCAGTGACTCAAACAAACCTGAAATCCATACCATATTTGACACATCAATGCTCTCATATGAGGAAGCGAGTATTGATGTTTCATTTAGTGACCATCTCGAATTACTGGGTCAATACCATAACCCAATGATTGCTGCCCAACATGCAGGACACTGAGTGACCAAATGAAGCTATGGTGTAAACAGGAGCAATTCCACTGATTTCAAATCAGTAACATTTACAATAGCTTACAGGATTTCAGGGGCATCACACTCCCTTGCACCAGAGCTACCTCTCAGCTGAAAGAAAGGTGTTTGATTGTCCATTCTCTCCCCCCAAAAGGAGATTCCAGAGGAGTAATGCAGAGGTAGAGGGGATGACTAAGGTCCTGTCTGCATCGGAAAGTTTATCTGGGGTAACCTAAGATGTGAATTTAAACCACTCTAATGATACCTGTATGACCCCTCCCCGCCACACCTATGTGGACACTGCTATTCCAGGTTAGCTGATATCCCTTGGGAAGGGGTTTAAGCCACCCCAAAAAAAGACACTCCAATACTGAGGAAGTGGGTATTCACCCACGAAAGCTCATGCTCCAAAACGTCTGTTAGTCTATAAGGTGCCACAGGATTCTTTGCTGCTTTTACAGATCCAGACTAACACGGCTACCCTCTGATACTTCACACAGGGGAGTTATACTGATATATCTGTATAACTATATTTGGTTTACTGGTTAAACTTCACTATGCAAGTAAGCCTTGTGGCTTGTCGCCCTACAGCTGTGGTTTTCAGCCTGTGGTCTGCAGACCCCGGGGGTCCAGAAACTATGTTTAGGATTTCCAAAGGGATCTGCATCTCCATTTGAAATTTTTTAGGCATCTGCAAATAAAAAAAGATTGAAAACCACTGCCCTAAAGAATCATGTAATGAGGCAGCTGCCCAATGCCTGGAGAACAGGGGTTAAAAGCAGCCAAGCTAGGCTGATTGGGGAAACAGCTACAGCTGTGGCCAAGCCAGTCAGGGCCCAGCTGGCCCTGATGAAAGGGCTGTGGGGCCAGGAAAAAGGAGTCTTTCTCCAGCCCTGGAGGGAGAAGGGCTAGCTGCCTCAGAGGAAGGTACCTGAAGTAGAGCAGTATTGAGGAAGGACAAGAGGCACTGGGGAGCTCCAGCCAGGTAAAACCCCAGCCCACCTTGTTGAAGGCCTACAGAGGTACTGAGGCTACAGCGATACGGCCCGGGAATAGGCAAAGGCAGCAGGTCCTAACCCCTTGCCAATCATGAGTGGCAATTACAGACTGCAGTCTGCCCCAGTGAGAGGGGGCTAGAGGGTGACTGGCAGTAGCCAATGAGGCAAGGTGGGCTTATTGGGTTGGGGGTTCCCCTGGGAGGGGAGACCCAGTGTCTGGGGGTACTGCAGTGGGGTAGAACCCCAAGATAAAGGGGCACCAGGGTCCAGGAGGGACACTGGGCCTGAGGCAGGTGAGACACTGGCCAGCAGAGGGTGCTCTGAAGCTGGTGAAGCTCTAATTCCCAAGATGACCAGCAGGAGGCGCCGCACTGGTGAGTCTTTGCTTCCCTACAAGTAGAATGCTCACTACTGACCTCTATTGGTGGACAGGTAGAAGAGCAGGGCTCCCTGGGGTGGGAACTCTCTGCTGTCCCCTGTTGGTGAGCAACAGCAAATGCCTGCATGGGCTAGGACAATGCCTGAAGTCAGGGGTCACCTATGGTGAACAGAAAAGGTGTTTCCTCCCTTCTGTGGGGAATGGCCGTTTAGTGGGGATCATTAACATGTTCTATATGTGTCTGGTCTTTCTCAAAACTCAGAATAGACTCAGCTTTGAGACAGTTGACAGCTTTGAGGTGGTCAGGGGAGCTGAGACAGGTGGAGGCCCTGAGGGGGATTTGGCTGAAGCCTCGGGGTTTGTTCCCACTGCAATTACACACTTGTGGCTGGCCAGTGTGAGCTGGCTTGGGCTCACCAGGCTTGGGCTGAGAGGCTAATTGTGACATAGGTGTTCAGACTCTGGCTGAAGCTCAAGCTCTGGGACCCTCCCAGGGTTGGAGCCCAAGGTCCAGCCTGAGCCCAAATGTCTACACTGCAATTAAACAGCCCTGCAACCCAAGCCCTGCGAGCCTGAGTGTTTAAGTGCAGTGTAGCTATACCCACGGAGAACAGCAGCCTACCTGAGAGACTCTGACTACCCAGTAATCAAAGCTGAGATCAGCTGGGTCACGTGGTGGAGCCCCACAAACTGCCAGGGCAGTAGTTCCCACAGGGGAATGGGAGACTGACCTGCCAGACAATAAACTGTAAAGGAAGTGGCTAGACTGCATCAGCCACTCACAGCTGCTAAAGGAGGATGGAGGTTGGAGCTATTATCAAGACAGCTGGGGGGAGCTTTTTGGCTAATTACTTGCTGGCTTTCCCAAGCCTCTCCTACTGTCCCCTTTCATTAACTTCTCTTCGTTTAAACCCCTGGACTCTCTGCTCCCCCATGGAGAGGTATTGACTACCAAGGTTTCTGGATGGGGGCTCGAGCTGGTGTTTCACTTTTCAGAAGGAACACCTAGAAAATGGAACCCAGCCCCTTTCTGCTGCCAGCAAGACCTGGCAGAAGGTTTACAACTGTGTAGATAAGGCCTAAAGCACCTTGGAAAAGATCTGTGTGCCCAGACCTCGTGTTCCCAGACTGCTTCCAAAGCAGTGCTGTCCTATCCTGCAGTGTGTGACTAGGGCTGGCAGAGCTTTCCTCAAGAATGCGCCTTTCAAAGGATTCAGGCTGGGATTGCCAAAGAAGCCAAAAGCGATTAGGCAGCCAGCTCTCTTTGAAAAATCTGAGCTGGCAGCTTTTAATATGAACAATAGGTATGGTGTATGAAAACAATGTTAAAATTAAAAGGAGTCGCTTTTAAAATGAAAAGGCCTGCGAATGGGTTGGGTTGGGTTGTGGCACACTTTTCTGGGAGCAGCTTGCTTTCTGTCTGTCCACCTGCCTTTGGGTTCTTGTATTAGGGTTCTGGATTCTAAGAACTAATGTAGTGTTACACTACAAGCTTCCATCAAGAGTGCTTTAGTGTGTGCGCCTGTATCTGTTCTCTCCCCCCCCACCTCGGGAAAGATACACTCTACCCATGTCTGAGCTTTGCACAGTGGCTCTTTTCTTTGCCTGCTTTAGAAAAAAGAACCCAAATTGAGAGGGGTCTTAAATACCAGACAGTGGGTCCTGGCCTGAAAATTCTGATATGGAGTTTGAACACCCTGAGGCTTCTTTAGGTCTGGGATTCGGAATTTCAAGCCAATTTCTAAGAAATATAGGGAGAAGGAGAAAAGACAGGGAATTCCCCATGACGAACTTTCACCATTTGAGAATTCATTTTAAGAAATGTTCTTCTCATGCATGAGATTGTCATTATCTGTATGGATAAAGGGCACATCAGACCAAATCCCTGCAGTCCTTACCCAACCCAAACTCCCACTGATGAAGTGAGAGATCTGCTTGAGTGTTAGAGAGTACTGCCTAAGGGTTAGAGCCGGCAGGACTTGTCCTGTGATTTCATCCTTAGGGATCTGTTCTGTCTAAGGTGACCAGAAGCAAGTGTGAAAAATCAGGGCGGGGCTGGGGGGTAATAGGTGCCTATATAAGTCAAAGCCCCTAATCTAGGGACTGTTGCTATAAAATCAGGACCTCTGGTCACCCTTGCTCTGTCCTAGTTTATCCTGTGTTTCTCTGTAATGTTGTATTAAACACAAGGAGACAGTCTCCACCCTCATGCATAAGTTGTGCAAGGCCAGTGACACTGACCATCCCAGGGGTACACCCTAAATCAGATTTATGCACAGAATCAAAACCTGTAACCTGCCTGGATAAATGTGAGAGACAGGGTGATTCTGCTGGGGAAAGAAATGAGCAAAGAGGAGCTCTGTGTAAGTTGTCTCACTTGCCAACAGAAGTGGGTCCAATAAAAGAGATTACCTCTCTCACCTTGTAGCCGTGTCGGTCCCAGGATATTAGAGAGATACAACAACACTGCAAAGGACAAAGTGAGTTCTGTCGAGCATTTCAGTCCCATGGCAGGTCACACAGAGGCTGTCACTTTCTTTGCCTGTGTAGAGTGAGGCTCAGCTGGATATGGCATCCTTTGCAAACATCACAGACAATGAAATATTTTCTATTGTTATTCTCGGTGATCATTACCGACCTGGTCTTGCTCCCGCTGAAAGAAGCAGTGAAAATCCCATTGACGGTGCAGGATCAGACCTTTAGAAACAAATGGCAAACACATCAGCCCCAATAGGAAACGGCTTCAGGAAGCTTAGATTTGAGTTGTGGAGCTGAATAATCTGCCTACATGGGAACAGCTACAGTTGAACTCTACTGTACATACAGGATAATAATGCTAAACTACTCATTTCCCTTCCCTAGGGTAATTCCCCTATAAAATAGAAATCTTTTGTTATTCCATATTAGCAACTGGGACTTCAGAGTATTACGTTAATGAGGCTTTTTGGAACGTGCAAACAGGAGCTCCAGTATATTGTTGGATTAAAACAAACAATGGCACCTTGATCCAGCACACAAAATATCAGGAGGTTGAGGCTGGCTTTCTGGCTGCTCCTGTCCAGTGCCCTGGTGCAGTACAGTCGACTTGTCACAACGATTGCTGTCAAAGGTCTTTGCCAAATGATTGGGAAATAATGTACTATGATCTTTAACTAAGAAAAAGATCTCCCCTGTATTGTGTTTGGGGGGGGTTCTGTACCCAACGCTGGAGAAAGAAAGAAAGGAAAACAGTGTTTAGTATTTCTTGATAGCGTCTCTTTTTTTATATAATTCTCCCACCTCCCCCCAGGAGGATGGATTAAAAGGACAGCTATATTAAGTAACAATTACTTGAAGGAAGCCTGAGTTACAATTGTGTGATCCAAGGTGTTGTCACTTTTAGATGTCAAGGAGTGTGTCTGTGTCTGCGTCTGTGTGTGTTACACTTCAGATCAGCCTGTCAAAACAGAGCAATATTGCAGAACTGACTTGGCTTATAAATTTGTCCTGGTATCGCGCTAATACAGGCTCAGACGTGGTGGGAGCTGAGCTGGATGCTTTGCACCAGTCTAACAACATGACTAATAAAGGTTTATAAATATCTCCTGTTACTGGGCTGTGCATGGAGACCCTGAGAGTTCCTCATTAGATTTCCTGTTTGCCCTAGCAGACTGAACAGGTTTCAGGCCCGTCCTCAATAACAATATGAACTATCCCTTCCCATCCCATTCATTTTGGGGGTTTTTTGTCTTGAGACGTAGGAGAAATTTAAAGGACTTCTCTGATCTGTGCCCAGGAATATCCGAGTACAGTAAGAAAGCCATGGGGACAATCAGGCCAACAATTATATTTTACCGAACTTCATTCAAATGCCATGTCCTTTCCCTGCTTCCTTTCCTGTCAGTGTTCATTACTGAGAGGCTGTATTTGTATGGAAACAGATGCTCTCTTTTTTTCTAATCAGCCTAGTACAGTCAGCATTGCCACCCACCATACAGCGTCTGTTGCAAGTTCCACTCTGCTATAACAATGTGAAGGAAGATTGATAAATACAAAAAGGAAAGGGGAGGATAGCATGGTGGCTTGAGCATTGGCCTGCTAAACCCAGGGTTGTGAGTTCAGTCCTTGAAGGGACTACTTAGGGATCTGGGGCAAAATCAGTATTTAGTCCTGCTAGTGAAGGTAGGGAGCTGGACTCAACAATCTTTCAGGGTCCCTTCTGGTTCTATGAGATAGGTATATTTCCTTATATTATTTTGGGCCAGATTCTGCTACCCGTAGTCACATTTTATAGCAATGTACTCCACAAGTGCTAATCAAATCAATTGGACTCTTCTGGAATAAGGTGCTACTCAGTGTGAGTAAGAATACTAGGATCAAGCCCTTCACACGTATGTAAGTTTGGAATCAGTGCTGCAGTTTTCAATAACGCTGTGACCAGAGCTGGTAAGAAAACCGGCAAACTTTATTTAAAAAAAAAATATTTTGCCAAAAATTTTCCATAGAAATGTTTAGAATTTTCAGCCCAAACAAAAAATTTTTAAAGCCAGTTGTTGGCTGAAAACTGAGCACTTCTATTTGGAAATGCTACTGCATTGCCTCATAGGCATTGGACTTCAGGTGCCTATGCTCCTCTATGGGCTAAACTGTCTGCCCCCACCCTTCTAATTTTGGCATCAAAACCATTGAAAATGAAACTTTCTGCATGATTTTGATGGATATTTGCTCCAAAATATGCCAGATTCAACCATGGGCGTAGTTTGGGGAGTGCAGAGGTGGCATTCCCCCTCCCCCCCCCCAAAACTGAGAGCCTCAGGCAGATGTGAAATTTCCCACCCCACACGTGGCCCCATTGGCCTGAATGGAGCTGCCCGCCCTTCAACCCCAAGTCATTGGGTCTGACAGTGTCACTCACACCCCTGTGAACAATAATTCCCCCTTTTTCTGCAGGAATCACTGAGTGACCACCATGAGCTGTGTTATGTGAGATTATCAGAGTGGCCCTCTGGCCTTCAAATCCATGAATCAATTTTGCTGGGGGGAGGTGTCATAAACAGATAGCTAAGGGTTAATGTTCTTTTACCTGTAAAGGGGTAACACCAGTAACCTGAAACACCTGACCAGAGGACCAATCAGGAAACAAGACTTTTTCAAATCTGGGTGGAGGGAAGTTTGTGTGTGAGTTCTTTGTTCTTTGTCTTGTGTCTGTCCCTCTCGGCTATGGGAAGGATTTTTCTGTCTCCTGCTTTCTAATCTTCTGTTTCCAAGTTGTAAGTACAAAGATAGGTAAGACAATAAGGTTTATATTGTTTTCTTTTGTATTTACATGTGTGTAGTTGCTGGAATGTGTTAAATTGTATTCTTTTTGGACAAGGCTGTTTATTCATTTTTTTTCTTTTAAGCAAATGACCCTGTATTTGTCACCTTAATACAGAGAGACCATTTTTATGTATTTTTCTTTTTTTATATAAAGCTTTCTTTTTAAGACCTGTTGGAGTTTTCTTTAGTGGGAATTCCAGGGAATTGAGCCTGTAGCTCACCAGGGAATTGGTGGGGGGAAGAAGTCAGGGGGAAAATCTCTGTGTGTTAGATTTACGAGCCTGACTTTGCATTCCCTCTGGGTGAGGGAGGAAGAGGAGAGATTAGCTCTCTCTCAGTACTTGTGTTTTCCAGGACTGGAAATAGAGAGGGTGGAGTCCCTCTGTTTAGATTCACGGAGTTTGCTTCTGTGTATCTCTCCAGGAACCCAGGGAGGGAACACTTGGAAGGGAGAAGGGAAGGGAAATGGTTTATTCCCCTTTGTTGTGAGACTCAAGGAATTTGGGTCTTGGGGTCCCCAGGGAAGGTTGTTGGGGGGACCAGAGTGCCCCAAAACACTCTAATTTTTTGGGTGGTGGCAGCTTTACCAGGTCCAAGCTGGTAACTAAGCTTGGAGGTTTTCGTGCTAACCCCCATATTTTGGACGCTAAGGTCCAAATCTGGAAATATGTTATGACAGGGGGAATGTTCATATCTTAGCAAAAAATGTTATGCTAAATGGGCTCATTTATGAATCTGTAATTAAACTTGAAAAATCCAGTTTTCAAGTAGTTTTGAATTTGATTGCAAATACTTCACGCGTAACTGCTCTGCGTCCGTCTTCCTCTTTCACAGCCAAACATTTGTATTTCTCTTTTACTTTGTGTTAAAGATAGGGCTGTCCAGTGATTTAAAGAAAATAATTGCAATTAATTGTAAGATTTTTTTAAAAAATGGTGGCAATTAATCACCCTTCTAGTTGCACTGCTTTACATTTTTTATTACAGATATTTGCACCAAAAAAAAGACAAACAAAAGAAATAGCATTTTTCAATTCACCTCAAGTACTCTAGTGCAATCTTTGTATTGTGAAAGTGCAACTTACAAATGTTGAATTTTTTTATATACATAACGGTTTTGGTTTTGAGTGCAATGTAAAACTTTAGAGCCTACAAATCGAAGCATCAAGGGGCATAGAAATGTTTAGCATACCTGGCATGTAAATATCTTACAAGACTGGCTACAACAGTGCCATGCGAATGCCTGTTCTCACTTTTGTAAATAAGAACTTATCTCCTGTAAATGTAAACAAACTTGTTTGTCTGAGCAATTGGCAGAACAAGAAGTAGGACTGAGTGGACCTGTAGGCACTCAAATTTTGCATTGTTTTGGTTTTGAGTGAAATTAGATAAAACATAGAATTTTTTTTTCTGTTGCACTTTCATGATAGTGTACCACAGTACTTGTATTTGTCAATTCACCTCATACTATTGTTTTACAGTGCAAATATTTGTAATTAAAATATAAAGTGAGCATTGTACACTTTGCATTCTATGTAATTGAAATCAATATATTTGAAAATGTAGAAAAACATCCACAAATATTTAATTGCTAGTCTATTGAACAGTGTGATTAAAACTGCAATTAATTGTGACTATTTTAATCTAGTTAATGCAAGTGATTAATGCAACACAAATTAACTGCATTAATTGACAGCCCTAATTAAAGAGAGATGGTCTGAGACTCAGCCCAGTTTGATAGTACAGTAAACAAAAAACAAAGAATCTGTGCCTGCTTTTTAATGGTATGGTCTCAGGTATCAGTGATGTGAAATACCTGAGGAGCCATCTAGAATGAGATGCAAAAAAAGACTGCATTCTTGTCTGTGTTAAAATCAACACAACTGTGTCAACAACATGGCTCAAACCCTGGCCATTCAGTGCTGAAAGCATAAGCCTCTTCCACTTATATTAGTGTTACCCAAAATTGGACCAGCTAGTAAGCTTGGGGAGGACTAATGACCCACCAGAGTTTAGCAGAAAGCAGCACATTTATTATACTGATAGCTAACCTCAAAAGAAGGGGTGTATGGGGGGTGTCACACTCACACTCACATAGTCACACTCCCAGGACAGGCACGGCACTGGAGATGTCAGGATCCTTCATGGTAAGTGTCCCACAGAGCAACGATGGACGATGTAATGAAGGTAAGTCTTCCTGAGGCACGATGGAATGCAACGCAGCGAATCATTGGCCAGGCAGTCTGGGCAAAGGGCCTTCACGGGAGGTACAAGCTTGTGAGTGCACTGCCAAGCACACGGCCCCTTCCCCTTTTAAGGACCTGCTCCTCATGGCCTGCAGCTAGAGATGACTTGGCTACTTCTGGTTGGTCACACTCCATCTCGGGCAGTGTCCATGCATTGGGCGTGTGATCGCTGCCTAATCAGAGCACCAGACACCTTGTCTACCTGGGAGCTCTTCTGATCTTCCAGCTGTTCAAGCAGCCCATTCATCCCACAAGCATTCCAGGAAGGATAGGGAGGGAAAAAGCCACTTCATAGGTATTTAAAGAAGGAGAGGAGACAATATGGGGGAGGGGAAGGTGTAACAGACCTTTTGAGCATACAAGTTATACAGATCACTGCTGCTCCTACAACATAGAGGAGTGAGTTTTTTAGCTGGCAGCTGTAACAGGCTCATCAACCTTTTCTGTGCACCAGCCATTAGGGGAGGACAAAGACCCACAATCTCTTAGTGTGCAGTATACACCCAAGTTTCATGAAGTGACTTTCTCCTGCTAAATGCGCACGCCTCCTTGACTTCACACTAGGGAACAGAGATGCATGAAGCTGGAGCTTGTGATGCAGAAATGAAATCTCTACCCAGTGGCACATGACAGCAGACAGAACTATAAAAGGAAAAATATTTCTTCCTCACTTCATATGTCTTTCATGGTGAATGTGCTGTCAGTGCAGCTGAAGTGCTGGTGGTGACTATTTTCCTAGGAACCTGTACACCACTGTATCTCATTAAGAGTTACATTGAAATAGCCTTTACTCAGCCAGGCAGGGGAGTCTGGGGAAAGAAAGTCCCTCTTGCAATATGGTGAGTGGAACTGGAAAAAGAGGGTCAAGTTTCAGGAGGGACTTCCTTGGGTGAGCCGCTAAGAACTCAGGTATATAAAGGGGGAGGAGGAGGGCCTCTGCATGCTCAGTACAGATTTCTCTCCTGTAAGTCTGCTTGCCTGCTACATTGGTTATTGCTAAGGAGGCAGCTCCCCTACTCCACTGCTCAGGTTGTGACTAGCTGCAGAGGGGAAGGAGAGCCAGGGCTAGTCATCTGAAACTGCCCACACACACACACAATGAGCAAGTGGGTGAGGTGAGGGCAGAGAGGAGCAATGAATGGGAGGACCTCTGGCTGCACCTGACACCTGCAGGAATACGTCCAACCAAAATTGGCATCCTGAGCCACACCCCTTTACTAGCCTGTCGGAGTAGAGCTAGCCTGGCACAAGGAAGCTCCCTGGGGAGTGGCAAAGTAATTTACATGTGCATCCCCAACGCTGGGGTTAGCAGCAGAGGAATTGCAACTCTTGAGTCACTCTGTGTCCTCCAGGTTGCTCCAGCAGCAGTTTGGCTGTGCACCACCCCTCAGGGCAGATAGATGGTCAAGTTACTGCGTAGCCCCAAGACAAGCCTGGTTCTTCCCCAGCAGAGTGTAAAAATTTCCACAGCTTGGACAGAAACAAATTGCAGGGTCACAGTTAGAATGAGCCACAGTGGCACACTGGTTTAAAAGGGTTAATGTTGTTAGTCTGTCAGGTGAGAGACAAATTCAACTGACTTGGTATTGGTAGGCTGATATGGCAAAGAAAGTAACTTTTTCCAGGAATGGGGGAAGCTTTAGCTAAACTTTTCCAGGATGTAACTATTGTTTCGGATTTGTAGTCCCATTCAATGAGTGGCTTGGATAATCTATAATGTCACACATCACTAAGGCCTCGCTGCTCAGATTAGCCAACAGATAAAACATCAGAATGAGCCTTGGACTTTCTCTCCGTTTTTCAAATCTAAGGGTTCTGAGAACGCACCTCTGTGTGTGGTGTCCAATGTGTCGAAAGCAGATTTGCAAGGCCACATTGCGCTACTGCTTTTGTGACAGGTGGCCTTCCAGATGAATTTTATAGAATTTCTTCAGCCCAGTTGGTCTCTTGCCAAAGGTGCATAGGAACATCTTGTCCCTACATGAATTACTAGAGGCTTTTAGTAGAGTGGCATCTCTTTGATCATTTTTTTCTTAAAGAAACTAGGATTATTCCACAAATTAATAGATGTCTTTTTTAAAATCTGGATTTGCATATATTCCAACCTAGAAAGAAATTCTACCAAAGATGGTTTACACCATTGTGTGTAATGTTTAGTCAACATCTCAAGGGCAAGTTGCCTGAGGGAAACCACAATATGTTGTTAGTTGCATGAACACTCAGCTCAGGCTTGTGGAAACATCAAATTCACATTGGGCTTGCTCACAGGGTTAACTGAAATTAGCCCAGGGATTCCCATACTATAGTTAACGTCATCTCATTTGCATAGTTACTGTGGTAACTTGATACCCATTCTTAGACTGGCCAGGTAGGCACTCAGATGAACTCTGCATATAGTATATTCTAGTATTTGTGTTACTGTAACACCTGGGAGCTTAACCATGGGCCAGGACCCCTGGTTGTGTTCTGTTTGCACAGCACCTACAAAGATCATTCCTGCCCCAAGAGGTTTACAGTCTAAATATGTCAGGAGATGGATATAGATAGGTGTTAGGGAGGGGGAGTACAAGGAGAACAACGAGACAACACCGCTCAGCATGATGGGTGGTGATCTCTGCACACCAGCTGCCTAAACTGTTGGCATTCCAGCAAAGCAGGGTTTTGAGGGGATTATAATATTGATAAATTCTTGAGTAAGAAAAGTTGCAAAGTTTTGCAGTGGGAAGAATTAGCTGCTAACTTTGGGAGCTCCAAGTGTTTTCTGATAGAACTAAATGACTTCTCGTCTGCTCTTTTGTGTAAAATAGACCTTACTGGTCCTTTTATCCTGTTGCACAGACTGTTTGCAGTCATGTCTGGCTAAGCACTCAGGAGCGTTCTGCATACACTGTATGATACTCAACTCTCCAGAGGTACTTCTCTAAGTTGTGCCCTTTGCACTTAGGGTGACCAGATGTCCCAATTTTATAGGGACATTCCTGATATTTGGGGGCTTTTTTATATGGGCTCCTATTACCCCCCACCACCACCACCTGTCCCAGTTTTTCACACTTGCTATCTGGTTACCCTATTTCCACTTCACTCTTCTATCTGATTATAAAGCCCCCTAGGCATTATGGTCTGTACACCCCAACAATGAAGGGTTTCAAGCGGGAGGAGTAGGTCATCACAGTTCACCATATGCTGCTGCAGATCTGACCTTCATGTCATCCCCACAAGCCACTTGAAGACTGATACTTCCTGGGCACTGTTTCCTGGAAAAAAATCAAGCTTCATTTTAGAAACCTTCAGGCTTCACCAATAGGCAGAGCCTATAGAAAGAGAGTCAAAGGAGGAGCATTAGCTATTGGGAGTTTGAGTCTCTAAATGGACTGCTTTGTCTCAGCTCAGTCATAAGCCCACTCTTTCAGAGGCTTCGGCTGGAGCCTGTCACACTACCTGCTCTTTCTTTCTTTGAGTTTCAGATCATTGTGCAAGAGATCTGAGCTGGAAACTGTGCACAAGAGAGTATTTTAATTGCAGGGTGTCTCCATGCAGGGCCATGCAATGGTACTTAAGTCACAATGTAAGGCTTCTGCTAAGCTACAGATAGCATTAGGAAAGAGCCTGCTCCACTCTTCAGTCATCACATGGGAAGCAAAACCTTTCTGGGGAAGGGTTTCCAGGGCATTCTCTACTCTGCTGGTGCTTGCTGTTGAATGAGATCCCAACACTCGCTCTGCCTCTGGCACCTGCCGAGAGCTGCACACCTGCAGAAAATAAACCACTGTCTTGACTCCCGGCTTGTGCCAAGAAACTTATCTTAACGTAAAGCACTGGAGGGATAGCAGCTGCCCTGTGATTTCTGAATGGCATCAGGAAATCAGCAGCTTTGTGTTGACAGAAAGGATAATTTATAATGACATGAGAAGCCCAGACGTTTTCTAGCCTGTGCGGCAAATTTCCATTAACATAATGGGATGTCATAGCCCTCCAGGTTATGGATCCTTTGAAGTTTACATATTTGCAGGGAAGGGGATGTCAGTTTGTTATTGACTGTTTCTGTTGGGGTGAAATTGATCCCAGGGGTAGAGTGTTAGCATAAGTCCTAAGCCCCACGTAGTCCTTGCGTGGAGGCTCTGCACAGAAGAGGGAATTTCAACACTGGTCCCCGTCGCACTTTTAAAAAATTTGCACCAACCTCCTTCCTGTAAATTCCTCTCTAACTGGTAACATGACCCCCTCTCCCCGTGTCTCCATTCCCTTGTCAAATCAGGATCCTGCTGCATCTTCATTGTCAACGATTTGACTGTTTGAATAAGGAGCGCAATGATACAATAGCAGCACTATAACTGTGCCAGAAGGTGATAAGTGATTGGGCAGTTAATGACAGCTTGCTCAAGGGACAGATGGGGATAGCTGATACTTTATAAATTGTACCTATTTATTCCTTTGTCCCTAACTTTTTATGTTTGTTGCTTGTCTGCATTGTCCCTTTGGGTCAATATTTGGGGCCTTGTAGGTTTGTTTCCATTAAGAGGAGAAATGGTGTATTGTGGGGTGAAATAACTGTTTATTTCTGAAGGATGTGTTTGCCTGAACACAGGAATAACAAACAGCAAATAGTTTCCTTGCTCACAATTTCCAACCCTGCTCCTCCAGTCAGTCCTGGGTCCCAAGAAGCTGTCTCTAGTCCCTTTCAGGGCCACACTCACCACTGCCTCCTTCCCTGTCAGCTGGCTTTTTCCTGGTTTTCTTTTGCCTTTCTTCTCTCTCACACGCACACGCAGCTAGCCAAACAATCCCTAGCCTCTGTGTTTGCAAGTAGGGAACTTCTCAGCCTTAGCATCTAATCACGTCTTGCCATGAACTCCATTGCTTTGGATGGTAGCTTCTGTTTCCAGCTATCTCACTACATAAAAGGGCTTAATTGCTCCTTCTGTTTAGCCTGAAAGAAGGATGGTTAGCACATACCATGTTTTTTAACCAGATCTGTGATTGTCTATAGACCAAGACTCTCTTGACAGAAGCCGTTAACATTTTCCAGCATAACATTGCTCAGATTGCAGGCTCTGTATTTGTATAGTGCTTAGCCCCGTGGGGGTCTGATCCCAGTTGGTCCCTATATAGACATTACTGCAATATAAATACTAAATTGAACAACAGCAATCAATAATGAGTAATAAATGCACTCAGAATCTTCTAAAGACAGTCATTGCCCCAAAAAGGCACTACCTCATCATGGCAAATCCCAAAGGGTGAGGCCTCCTTACAGTGGTCTGACTGTATATTCAATTTATGTCCACCACTGGCAATCTTGTCATGCCACCGGAGCTTTTGGTGCCCATGTAATCACTGGCCAGGCAGCCGCATTCCTTGGAACACATGCTTCAGGATTCGTTGGTCTTTCATTCTAATAATATGTCTGCACCAAGAAAACTGCTGAAACTGAACCAGTGCTGATGCGGGGGAAGCTTCTGGGTTTGGCTTCGACTATCCTCATTTCTGATCTTGCCCTGCCATTTGTTATGGTGCAGCTGATGGAGATCACAAGAATCCAAACAATCAGTCTGGTGTTCTTCAGTCTTCCTCAGTGCCCACATCTCTCTTCCATATAACAGAGTTGGTATAACTCATAGACTCTAGGACCTCGAGAGGTCCTAGAGTCCAGTCCCCTGTGGTTCTATAGATGAGTGGCTTTGTAGCAAGCTTGATGCACTGCATAAAGGGGCTTAATTGCTACTTTCTTTTAGCCTGGAAGAAGGGTTTCACTTGTGCAGCCACCCATGGAGGCTAGAAACTTACTTTTTTGGTCTTTAAAGAAAGCTGAGATTCAGCCATGTCTTGATTCCAGGAGTTGGGGCTTTAAGAAAAACACCCAATTATTGCAAGATTTGGAAACCCTGGAAGGACCAACTGGGCCTGGAAATCTGCAGCTCTGTCCTCTCTCCCCCCACACACAGGAGGGGATGTGGCAGAGGACTCTGTGGATTTAAGGAAGTCAGGAATGAGACAGCCGTTTGTAGTGGTTTGGATGTATGCATAGCTTGAAGCCAGGCTTCAGCCCGTACTTGGAGGCCATGCAAAAGGCTACCCCAGCAGCTAGAGTGGTGGCCTGTGACTCAGAAAACCCAGGATCAATTTCCTGCTTTGCCATTGACTTCCAGTGTGATGCTGGCGAGGGCACTTAGTGTCTCTGTGGCTCAGTCCTCCAGCTGTAAAATGGAGATGATAACCCTGACCTGCCTTCCTAGGGTGCTGTGAGGTTGAACACAATACACATGCACAAACACAGTGATCATGAGATGTTCAGATACAGTGCTAATGGAGGCCATATAGGTAGCTGAGCTAGGTGGGGGGACCAGGTTTTCCAAAATTCTCTGCATCCAACAACTCCCACTGAGGAACTTGAAACAAGCAGACAGATTTTATAAGAGCTCCACTCCCAGGAATGACTGGTCTGTGGAATTTTATGGTGCACATAAATCTGTCTTTTAACCTAAATTGCTGAACCACATTTTTTTCTATTTCTGTGCTACGCAGGGGTGCTGGAACAGTTTTTATACAGGGGATGCTGAAGGCAGAAACCATGTTTTTGGGTTGTTGTTACTACTTCAAGCCGGGGGTGCAGCAGCCCCTCAGTTCCAGCATCTGTGGTGGTATGGTGAAAAGTCCAATAGCATGATTCTGTACAGAAGAGATGCAGACTATTTCCTGATGGAAAATTTGTTGGCCATGTGTGCCTCTCCACCGTGGGGGAGGGAGGGTAGGGTGACCAGACAGCAAGTGTGAAAAATCAGGACTGGGGTGGGGGGGGTAATAGGAGCCTATACAAGAACGATCCAAAAATCGGGACTGTCCCTATAAAATCGGGACATCTGGTCACCCTAGTATATGGGAGCTGGAAGTGGGGTTTAGCCCACGAAAGCTTATGCCCAAATAAATTTGTTAGTCTCTAAGGTGCCACAAGGACTCCTCATTATTTTTATATTGATTATAATGGCTTTGACCTTGGGCTCCTTTCTAGAGGCCAGTATCTGAGCATTCATACTTTGTGGTTTATCACTGAAGTGTCACTTACACCTGGGGAAAGCCAAGGCCTTGTGGGTGTGGTGTTCTACTATGGTGGTCTGGAAGCATGTCGCATATGGGTGTAATTGACGACACAAAGTGCAGGGCAGTGGAGAATCAGATCACCTGTTCCTACTCCAGTGGGACCTTTGCTGTAGGACCAAGGAAACACAGGGTCAGGAGTTCAGGATCTGTCCTGCAGTTAGTGTGAAAGTGTGTGATGTCACAGTTGTGTTAATATGTCTCTTCAAGCTGCTCAAGTTTAAAGCCAAACTCAATGGAAGATTTTTAGAAAGGTATAAATAGAAAACCTCAGGCAGAGTATGTTCTAAGGAGCCGCTATGTGAGTGTGAATACTGCTCTGTTCTGCTAACAACTTCAATTTGTTGACGGAAACAGAAAGTGCACACACACAGAGAATCACAACCATCTGCCTTTGACCAGCCTGCATGCTAGAGGATTTGCTAGGCCCTGCAGTAAGGATGGGGCTCACTTCCGGGTTTCCTGTCTCCTGAACCTGGGATCCTCCTCCAAACCTCAGACCTTTTTTCTTACTTAAAAACAAACAGGAAGGTCTGTTGATTTTATAGCAAGTGTGGAAACTACTTGGACACCAGGCCCCTCTTTCTTATTCTTCGCTTGTAAAATTCAGCCTGAGTTTGCTCATCTTTTCAGGTTCTTTGCCAATGGAGTAGAGCACTGGAGACTGGCTTTTACCCATTTGCATGGCCTCTTTAGACACATGCATTGCAGCTTGACTTCAGCAAGAGCACAAGTGGGCTAACACTGCGTGCTCTTAAAAATCCCCCCCCTAAAGTATTAGTGCATCTTTTATCATCCAGGGGTGAGCCCATTCTGAGCACAAAGATGCCCTAATTACTGCTGCAAATTGGTGTATCTGCCTGTTAGATCTATGTATGCCCATGAGCTTGATTTGCACATGCACTCCTGACTTGCCTGCCACCATATTTGAAAATCAGACCCATCTGTTTGAGCTGTCACATCTGAGTTAAAGGAACAGGAACACTTATTTGTGCCCAGAAGCTACATCAGGACACAGCCCAGCTTCTTAATAGGGTCCTTGGTTCCCTTGACAAAGCTGGAACTCTCTGGGCTGAATATCTCCACTGTCTCTATCTGCCTGTGTCCAGATTCCTCCAGGTCTCCTGCAGGCCAAACCATGGTGGAATGCACCCAGTGATGATGATTCTCCTCGATTCCTGCCTGATACTGAATTAAGCAAAGTTGTGATTGAATTTTCTGGGCTGTGTAAGACATAACCCTCAGCCCGCTTTCACCCACAAGTTAGGCAGTAGAGGAAGTCTTGGAGGGGAGATGGCTTGTCTTGGGTGGGGAGACGACCATCACACACTCACCTCCTTTCTCTGAGCATCTCCTACTCTTTGCCTCAAAATATATAGGCCTGCTTCTGGCTGACCCAATGCACCCCACCCCTCGGTGCTGTCTTTAAGTTAACTGGTTTACATGAAGATAAAACCAAAGGCTGAATACTTTCCAAGACAGTTGAATGGTGGCAGCATACAGTGCTCTTTCTCCTTCTGAAAAAGTCATTGGCTGTTCAATAAACTTAGAGAAATAAGTGGTTACCTTTAAGAATGTTGCTGGTAGGATTGTTGGTTCGTTAATATTTACCATGGTCCTTAATCTCCTATTTCCTCCCAGGCCTGTGTGTCTGCTTAGCTTATCGCAACCTTGGGAACAGTGCCAGAATTTGCACTTACCCTGACGCTGTGAAATCTCTCTACATACTTGCCTTGCTTATTGCAAATTCCCTCTTTCATGTTCTTCCCGCATCCCAACTTTCCAAACAGCACAAGGCCAGAATATTCTAGGCAGAGCTGACAGTGACACCCATTGTAACTTGGCCACATTTAACCATTTGGGTGGAAATTTTTCCATCCTGGGTGTCTGCCTCAGACTGATTTCCCCCACCCTTCCCCCACAAGAAGGCCAGGGGAAAATGCATTTTTTTACCCATGTTAAATCCTTACAACCATTTCATTGAAGCATTAGCCCCTCCATCTTTGAAGCAGATACTTGAAATTTGGTAGTGGGTGTTGCACAAAGCTCAGAGAGGTGCCTCTTGCTGTCCCTGTGAAAATTCTCTTTGGCTGAATGATAAGCGTCTGAATTTTTCCCTTTGCACTTGCTCTGTGCAGTTGGTTAGATGCTTGCTGCTAAAATGTTTGGCCATGCTGTCCACTCTGAGCATGCTCCAGCCCCAAAGCGCCACCAGACTGCCAGCTGCACTGAGTATGTTCCTCACCTTTGCTGAGCTCCTGACAGGAAACGCACAGGAGCAGAACTCCAGATGTGGAGGCACAGTCACACCTTTGGCCTGGGGAATGTGCTCGGGGTTCAGAGCCAGAAGGAGACCATGAATTCTCATCTCACGTCCTCTAGTGGTTGGTGTTAATTCTGTACACTTCACAGGTTTTATTACTGAATAAGGCCCCACAGCTGTTCTTTAGGAGACAATCAACTATCATTGGCTTATTTTACAAACAAGGTGATGGAGAGTCTCATTCACTCAGCCACCTTCCCTTTCAGCATGAGTGTGGCAAATGTATGTGCTTAGCTGTGCCACCACTTTCTATAACCCACTCCCCTTTGCAGCCAATAGTAGAACCCAGGACTCCTGATTCCCAATTGTCTTCTGCTGTCAAAGTATATTACATTGCCCTCTAGTGGCTGGTTCACAAAGAGGATAATAACCTTTTACTACTACCATTTACTCTTAGCTCAAATGACAGGTCTGTGCTGTGAATCAAAAGGTCCTTGGTCCCAGCCCTGTTGATGCCTTATAGAGGGGGATCACTGTGGTTCTATATGATGCAATTTCTGTTTTTCTAGTTCTCTGCTTTTAAAAAAAAGTATTAAAAGAACATTAAGGCTGCCAAGTGAAGCATTCCAAAGTTACCCGTGCACCCTGAACTTTGTCCATTTGTGCACTTGCACTATGCTACAGTCTTTAATTATATGATCACATACTGTTTAGTCAACAGGACCCTCTGCCTCACTCAGTACCCAGGATGGACAGTGAATGAGGCAGCTGGTTTCAAGAAGAGAAAAGATGTGGTCTTGCAACTGAAGCAGTGGCCTTGAACCCACCCATCGTTCTCCCAATATTGTTGAGGGTCCTTTCTTCACATGTGTAGGCTCATCTTGCAGATTCCTTTCCCTATGCATTAGTAAGTCATTTCCTCTCTTTAAATCCCACTTTACAGCCTTCCACTTGTCTTTTATTTTATTACTGTCTTTCACAGTCCTTTGTGGGTGCTCCCCCTGCAGGGTGTGTATATACATTTATTTTTTTATATGCTGCACCAAGTTTGTTGGAGCTAAATGAGTCATGGGTAAAGTAAGTTACTGTAAGTCCCATGCAATCGGGCGTTTATTGAACAATTTGGAATGTCTTTGTTTCAAAGTGAACAATAAACAAAACTCAAATTTCAGGCAAAGCTCTTATTCAATCCAAACACCAGACTTGCTGCTCTGAAAATGACCATGGGAATTTTATCAAAGAAAGTCTACGCGTTAACTTTCTTTAGCTGCATCTCTTTGCATTTGGCTGGGCAGAGATGTAAAACAAGGATATTTCAGACTCTTCATAATATTGTGCAGATTTGCAAAACTGGACACCTAAACTGCAGCTCTAAACTCTATCTGTGTGTGCAAACAGGTATTTGCATGTGCAAAATGGGTAATTGAGCATCTAACTGCCTATTTCTATATACAAGTACCTGTTTGCATGTACAAATGGGTGTTTGGTGGGTGAAATTTTGCTGTCCAGTTCGGAAAACCTTAGTCTGTGAATTTGTACAGGGGAAGGAATCAGATGAAAAGTGTTGCCACGCCAACATATATCAAATATTATGTGTTGACCCATCCTGCCTGGACAAACATCCTCATAAAGAGAGACACCGTGCTGTTGACTGTCTCATCCATTGCATCATTATACTATTGGAGCTGGGTTCTTATTGCAGTTGCATGAGTGTAAACCTGTGTAACTCCATTATACTTTACAGACTTACTCCAGATTTATACCGGTGCAACTGAGATTAGCATTTGGCTCCTGCTATACTCAACACAAAGCAAACCCTTTGAATCTCTGTTAGGGGCAATCCCCTTTAAGTGAGATCACCCATCCCCTGCTCATTAAATAAATATGAATCTGTTGATGGCGGTAGGAGGATTATACCTATTTTATTCCTGTGAGGCAGGGTTCTGCAGCAAATAGAAGGTGAGATGTGACAGAAAAGGCCGGGGCTCGTGGCTGGCTCCCTTGAACTATTGACAATAGCAAAAGAGCTGATTTTCTTAACACTGGCTCTCCCATCCCCTCACTGAGCAACCATATGAAAATTAGCTAAGTGACAACCCAAGGAGGGACACAATGTGAGGAACGAGCCCTAACAAAGTGTGGGAAAATGTCTTTTCTGAAAATCAGTTTTGTTCCTTTGTTTAATACTCAAACATTTCCCCTGTCAATGATTTATAGGGCAAGGAAGGGGAAACAATGGGAGGTCTGTCTCTGGACATGGAAAGGAAGCAGCTCACTGATCATGAAGGACTCTAGAAAGCACAGTTATTCCGTTGATCATGGCCGAGTCCACAGAACGGGATGAGGTAATTAAAAACACCAACAAAATGGATGTTTTTCATCTCTAAAAATATATTTTAATAGCTGACAACATGACCTCAGAGCCATGTATAAAACCTGGACCCATGAACACAAGCCAGCCTGAAATTTCCATTTTAAACGAGGGAAAATTACTATGACATAATACCAATACGCCACCCAAGCAATGCTTTTTTCCTTAGTCTCAAATTACATATTTCCATGAAGTTTAGTCAAACTGACCCCAAAATTACCTCCTTAGGATCTTGATTTATTTCACATACTTACTATATAATTGAATCCTCCATGTTTTGTTCACAGAAAACAAAGATATCTTTGTCTGGAGGTTTTTGCAATGAGACTTAGATGGGCCTTACTTATGATGGAAAAACAGTGGTGCTTTAACACTATTTCTTAAAAATAAAACTGACGAGGAAATTGCATTTTAAATATAAATACTTGGGGTTAAAGATTTATTCAAACCCCAGTCAGTAGCGAGGGTATTAGGAACTGAGAGCTGTTTTAGTCCCAGTACTCCCAAAACACAGACATATCAGCATTTCAAATGGGAGAGAGGTGGGAGAAATGGACATACAAGCATGTCTCTCTTCCTCAGTCACACAATTCAAGACTCTTATATTCTGCAACAGCTTTCCAGTTGCAGGTCAGACTAAGGCAGAGTCTGTCAGGACACTACCCCAACATTAACCCAGAGAGTACGAGCCTTCTGCTTTTGTAGATTTAGAGATTCGGGTTTTTTAATGAAGTTTCTAGCCTTACTGAACCGTATGCATAAATTAATAAAATAGGTCTGATGGAGTGTTTACTCTGAAACATAATGATGATTTAAACATCATTATCACCAAACCCTAGCATTTAAAAATCATGACTAAGGCCACCCAAAATCATTTGATTTGCGTAAGAATCATGCAACTTTAAACAATAACAAAGCTTGGGTTCTTTTTATGGGTTTTGAGCCTTCAGAGAGGCTTTTACATTTCAAGCTTTTCTCTGTAACCACGAGGGTGAGAAACTTACTTTTTTCCCCACCCAAAGAAATCTGAGATTCTCATGCAATCCCAAGTTTCCAGGAGCTGGTGCTTTGAGGGAAAAACCAACAACTATCGCAAGGCTCAAAATAAAATAGTGAATGTTGGCAACACCAAAAAATGAATGCTGTTAGCTATTGCTGTGCTGATCATTTCAGCAAAATCATCCAGTTATTCTGGAGTCATGGGAAGAGCTTCAATAAACTGAAACACTTTCTTTTTCCCCTCAATCTGACCAATGTGCACAGTTTATGATCAAAGAAGAGGTCCCTCTCAAGATACTTTTGGGTGAGATCCTCCATTCCTCCTTTGCCAGAAGGTGAGGACAGGGTCAGAGGGAGAAGATGTGCATTTTCCTCAGTACCCTTCTATAATGAGTATGGGGGTTTTTTGCAAAATCAACCAAATTCCTCTGCAATGTCTGAGGGCTTGTCTAGGTGAGGAAGCTATACCAGTATAAGGTAAAGTGTGAATTTAACCGGCTATAATTCTACTGGTATATCTCACTGGGTGGACACTCTCCTTTTGGTGTAAGAGTGACCTTTTTTGGTTTTGCTTATGTCACTTTGAAAGGGGTTTAAACTAAACCAAAATTAGCCACTTTTCTTCCAGAATAAGTGTGTTCACATTGGGAGTTATAACCAGCATAACTGTATCAGTTTCACTATACCAATATTACTGGTAGACCAGCGCTGATTCCTGAGATTTGAGATCGGTAACACACCACTGGGCTTGGTTTTGATCACATTTTCCCACCCTGCCTTTGCTTCTGCAACACTTTAATTAAGGCCTTTCTAAAAAGATAGATGTTTATACTAATGTGGAAACTCCAATGGGAGTCTGAAAAGGAGAGTGGTGAATAGAGGTGGGTGAAATTTTGGGAACAAAACTTTTTTGTGACTGAAAAATGCAGATTTGGATTGACTGAAACATTTCACAAATTCATGTCAAATTTGCCAAATTGTCTTGGTCCAAAAACAAAAAAAAAACCCTAAAAAATATTGAAATCTGTCATTCTGACATTTTCTAAATGAAACATTTTGACTTTTTTTCATTTTAAAATATTTTTAAATTTCATTTAAAAAATGAACATCTTTAAAGTCACTTAGGGTTGAATAAAACATTTTTGTCTGACCCAAAAACAATTTTTGTTTTAGTTTCTTGGCCACATGGAATTTAAAAAAAAAGTCGGTTATTTGTACGGCTCCGCTGGTGCATAACAGGCCGGTCCATGATTACTCATGTCAGGTTCACCCTTGCAACAAAAGCCAGCATGAACTTTAAATGGTCCTATAGGCACTGAATAAAATCCACTAGAGCTTATTTTAAGGACAACTCTAGGCCTCGAGACAGCTCACTCCCAATGGACTGTAGTTCATAGGAAATAAATGGGAATCCGTCTACATAATAACTCTATTGAGTGCTTTGCCTCAGGACTGACCAAGCCTGGAAACTGAAGCATGTGTCATTGCTAAAAGGGGTATTTTCCGGGTCAGGGTAGAGGTCAGTGATGCAGAAGCTCGAAGAGCAGCTCCCACTGTCCTCCCCGGCTTGTCTATAAACCAGATATCCGCTTCTAGAGCTGCTTTCAAGCAAAGCAAAGGAGTGATGCAGTCGCAGCCTCCTTCAACCTATGGGGCTATGACAGGTTTTATGGTACAAGGAAAGGGCGTAATAGGCTTTAATGTGATCTGATTTGTGTCAGAACAGATTTAGGGGAAATTGTGTATGGGAGCAGAAAGCCAGGCATCGGGTTAACATTGGTTAAAGATTCCTATCCTGGGCGTTCAGCCAGGAAAGCTCTAGCCTGCAAGTTACTAGGAACGATAATGGCTGATCTGGA
Source organism: Gopherus flavomarginatus (assembly GCF_025201925.1). Lineage (NCBI taxonomy): Eukaryota > Metazoa > Chordata > Testudines > Testudinidae > Gopherus > Gopherus flavomarginatus. The sequence goes on from NC_066619.1 coordinate 126,979,048, forward strand.
TCTGCAAAGTCAGTCTAGACTGTGACTGTAAGATCCTCTGGGCAGGCACTGGGAGCAGATTTTTAAAGGCATTTAGGTGCCTAATTCCCACGAATAACTTGCCTTTTAAAAATCTGGCCCTGGGTCGTCTCTGTATTGCACAGCACTGTGTATGCTGCTGCCACATAACAAAATGGTGCTAATCGTTCACTAATACATTACTGGTACACTAATAAAAATAATTGGAATTTTTCAAACCCCAATTTTATTTTCATTTTGATTCCAGATTCCCAGGAGGAACCAGGCCAGTACCTATTGGCCCTGAGTTTTAAACAAGCAGGGTACATTATTGCATGCCTCATTTGTGTGTTCAATTACTATGATTGAGCAAACACACTGGGAAATTGTCTGCAAATTATCATAGTCAGCCATTTGCATGTACTGGAGAAATGCCTGATCTGCCTACCTAGGCTCATTGATTGTTTAAAAATCAGGCCCATAACATGCCAAGTGTTTAGCATGTGAGGTAAATGTGGAATAAACCATGTCTGGATTACCCATATATAATTGAACCTAAGGAGCATATGATGTATCCTACAACAGCAGGCTCAAAGCAAACCCCTTCCTGACCACCATCTCCCTTTCTATCACTCATAGTTCATCGTGCTGTGTTCCGTGTCACTGCATTTACCTACAGGTCCATTACACAGATCATTTTTGGCCACATAACCCTACGAGGAAAGCTGCTCTATACCAATGGTAAACCACAACTATCCGTGGCTTGAGGCAAATCTTCATCTTACTGAGAATACTGTACACAGAAGCCTGTGGTTTATCCCAGTTTTGTCTTTGCTGATAAGAGAGATTTACCATAAACCACAAGCAGTTGTGAGCCTTGAATATTGCAGCTGTCACATACAGACATTAATCAACTAAGCTTCATAACACTCATGTGAGGTAGAAACTGTGAGCATGATTATCCCCATTTTACAGATGAAGGGATTGTGCCAGCAAGAGGTTACTAATATACCTAGCTCTTATGGAGCTCTTTGCTTCAGCAGATCTCAAAGCAATTTACAAAGCCAATCAATAGAATTACCCAGTTTTTACTCATGGGAAAACTGAGGCAACTTGTCTTGCTGTGTGACTACTGGCTAAGCTGGGACTAGAACCCAGCACTTCAGAATTCACTCCAGTGTCCTCCTATCCCCTAAGCAGCTCTTCTGGGGACTTGCACAGCCCCTGACAGCAAGTCCACAAGAAAGTGCAAAATAGAAACTGGGTCTCCCAAATTCCAATATGTTTGTGTAGCTAATCTGGTTCCTCTGGATGAATAGTACTTTTGCTTCAGTTTCTCATACAATAACATTTAATTACCAAGGGTCCTGTGCTACCATGCGAGCAGCTCCCACTAAAGTCAATAGGCCATTGAAGCCCAGTGTACAGTAGTTACTAGTATCCTGCAGTGGAAGAGTGAAGCCCCTGCAATTTCCTTATGAAATTGGCACTGAGTACTTCTAACTTGTGGCAAGCCATGAATAGAAATAAATACAGAAAAGGACAAACTCACTGCTGGCATCGCTCCATTGGCTTCCTTCGAGTTAGGCTCCTAGCAGAAGATCTGTTCACTAGTAATTGTGAGCAAATGTAGAATGCTACACACGCTAATCCGTGTGATGACCATATAGTAACCACACTGGAGCTGTCCTGTGCTATGCTCCAACAGCAACAACCTGGCTTCGTTGACATAAATAGAAAAACTTCTAGTGATTCCAACAGAGCCAAGATTTCACCCCAAATATTTAAAGGATATCACAAGGGTTTTTTAACCAGAGAGAGATGATTTTATAAAGGGCCACATAAAATGTTATACATGCCTTCATATTTATCATTCAGATTTTGTAGAGAAAGAGGAAACCCTGGTTTACCTCCAAACCAGGTCCATCTCTGAACTGAATGAAAAAGGTCCTGTGGAAAACAGAGCATGTGATCGTGTAATTAAAGACTGCATCATAGTGCATACACACGGTGTAGGGTGCAACTTAAGGTCACACAGGCAATCTTAATTCTGGCTTTTCCTAACTTTTGAGTGTTTGACTTTGTATCTTTAATAATGTTTTTAATATAGTTTTTGTGTGCGTGATTGTACATATATAGTGCTTTATATTTTCCACAGCAGCTTACAAACATTAACCATGTTAATTAATGTTATTAATGTCTTTTGTTAGAGCTAGTTAAAGCATAGTTTATAGGGCATGTAAGCAGCTAACTATATTCATGTTTCACTAAATTGGCCCACAGAGAGAGAAGAAAAATATTTAAAACTCATAAACAGTTCAAACAAAAACAAAACCCCTCCAGTAATCGCTTCCTTTACAATCTCCAAATTCTGTAAATTGGCCAAGGCTGTCTGGAGGAGGCGGGAGGGGGGAGTGTAAAATCTTCCAGCAGTAGAGCAGAGCACATCTGGTGCTTCTTGGGACAGCCAGGGCTGAGAGTCACCTTATTGCCAACTGCATCTAGAGTGAGGGCGTCTTGTCGGTGTTAGCTCTTAACACAACCAGCCTGCAAGGCTCTCAAGCGACCTCCTGGTCTGTATCAGCCTGGCCTTTGTCCTGCAGATTGAGAATAAATTCACCTCAACAGGGCAGGCTCTACTGTTTTTGCCGCTGCAAGCAGTGCACCAAATTGCTGCCACAGACGGCAGGAGCAGTCCGTATGCCCTTAGGGCGGCTCACACGTTTGTGCGGTGGCAGCAATTTGGCGGCAGCTTCTGTCTTCAGCGGAAGACAGAAGCCACCAAATTGCCGCCGCGGGCAGCTGAACATAGAAGCTGCTGTGCCACTGGGGAAATGCACCTGCCACCCTAACGCCACAGGGACTGCCCCTGCTGTCCGCGGCAGCAATTCGGTGCACTGCTTGGAGCCGCAAAAACACACGGGCTGCCACCCCTTGCAGATTGCTGCCCCAAGCACCTGCTTGGAATGCTGGTGCCTGGAGCCGGCCCTGCACCTCAACTCCCAAGTCCCTTCCAAGTGTTCCCCAGTGGTTCCCAGCCCCTAATTCTCTGGTGACTCACTTTCACTCCCAAACCATATGGGCATCATTTTCAATATAGCTACTTTATTCCTTCAGTATTACCCGTATGCCCATGTCACCATCTTTATGCACCTACGTCCCATGGAAAGTCAACAGGATTTAGGCTCTGAAGTGCCTATGGGTTTATCTACATGGTGCATTGGTGTGCACCAGTCGGGGTGTAAACTCTAGTCCTCCCCAGCGTGTTGCACATCAGTTGTCTGTATGAACCCTGCCGGCACAAGCTGAAGTTCCCTAGTGCACGTTGACGTTGTACTGCGCTATGTCAATGCGTACTGGGAATCTTCCCGTGCATGCCAGCAATCTCCCCATGGCTAGTTAGTGCATGACATGCTGGTGTGCACTAGAATTTGCACCACAGCTGCTGCACACTGCCCCCGTCGTGTAGACAAGCCCTAAATCACTTTTGAAAAGGGGACTTAGGATCCTTGGTCATACAGGTGCTTTTGAAAAATTTACCCCAGATTATAACTTCTTTCTGTAGAACATTATGTAGTGACAGACTGTGCCGCTCCTACTCTGCACACTGGACTACTTGTGGAGTTATAATTATTCATTATTAGCTATTAATTTAACATTTATATTGAGGTAGGCCAACCTCGTTAGAGCCCCAGTGTACTAGGTACTGTACAGACACATAGAGTAAATGCCAGTCCCTGAGCTGAAAACCTATACTCTAAAACAGGCATAACAGGGAAAAACCAACAAGTGGGTGGGGGAATATAGGATAACAAAAACAATGTGATGTGCACAATTCTTAGCCAATCAGTGTCCATTGTCCTGTAAGATACTATTTAACATGAGTAAGGATCTCAGTCTACCCTTCGTTTTTACTCAGCCAAACACCCATTGAAACCAATAGGAATTTGCCTTTCAAAGGACTGAGTAAAAGTGAGTGTGACCCTCCAGAAGTTGTATAAGTTAAAATATTATCACACGTGTTGTGCCACAGCTGGCTGCAGATCTGAGTCACCATATCGCCCAGCCCCAAGTGTTTAATAGTAGTGAGTCAGCCCCCCGAAATCATGAGTGGCTTTAAAATCATGAGATTTAAAAAGGAAGAAAAAAAACCTGTTGGTTTCTTTTTCTTTGCCTGTTGGATTTGAGCCGTCGGGGTTCACTCGGATCACGGTCGGAAGCTTTTCTCCACAGCCCTGAGGACTAGAACTTACCTTCTGAAGTATTTCTCCCGGTGGGAGAGGAGCAATTTCAAACACTGAGATGAGCCAAAAGGGGGTGACTGAAAATAGCCCTTTTGTTCTGCCCATGGTTAGCTGTCACTCACTCTAATGAGGAAAGACGGAAGACCACCGAGGATGCAGCAGCACTGCCATGACTAGCTCCATGAAAACTAGTGGGCCTCCCCATCCAGAGAACAGTGAAGTCAGTGCCAAAGAACTTCACTTTGTAGACATTAATAAGCTTATCCTTGTAAATTAAGGGATTGATCCGGCAACATGCTGGGCACCTCATCTCCAATGGGAGCTGCAGGAGACTCGCAGCATCAGGCCCTTAAAAAACTGGGCTTCTCCAGTTCATACCAGCTGAGGATTTCGGTCACGGTTATTAGGAGTGGACCCCAAGATGCAGTGTTTGGATTTAGTTTTCAAATCTCCGAGTGTGGGAATGTTCAGACCTGGAAGTTTGGTTCATCCCATTACAGAGCTAAGGATCAGCTGTAAAACTGGAATCCAGACCCAGGTTCAGATTCCAACACCCTCCAATGTCTGGAGATGATGAGTTTTGGTTCAATCCCATCTTTAATTAATAGGAATCTTAAAATTATCCACTCATTATCCATCTACAGTATTTAACTCTATGACCTAATGAATTCACAAGCTGACTACTCACAGTGCAAAGGAGTATTTTCTGTTATTTAATTGAAATTTACATACCATTAACTTCATTGAATGAACCAACATTCTTGTAATATGGGCCAGTGTGAAAAGGAGGGACGGATTCATTTTTACTGTCCCCTTCATAGGCTCATACTCCCACACAACAATCTTCTATAGATACAGGTTAAAACAATGTTAACAGGCTATTATAGTTTGAGGTGGGGTGGGGGGACCTCAGGACATTTGTGCTGTCCCTTTCAAAATTGTAAAGTCCCAGGTAACTTTGAGATGGATTTAAGATAGAGAATATATAAAGTTTTTTATAGTAAATATAAAGGATAGAAATGAAGGACATTCACAATTAATGTTGAAGGTCTCATCTTCACTCTACCTGCCCCCCACCTACAGTTAGAAAACCTCACCAGTTACAAAGCGCAAGACCCCAAAAGAGATTGCACTAATTGTTGTACACACACATGAGCCGAGCTAGTCCCTGCCCCCAAAGACTTTGAGATCAAAATAGACAAGACAGAAACAGAGCAGGGAAATAACTTATCCAGCAGCAGAGCTTGGAATGAGATGCCTGATACATTGGACCACACTGAATTTCCTCCATGGCCCCGAAGGGTTTGATACAAAGCCCATCAAACTCAATGGGGAATGTTCCACTGAGTTCATTTGGCTTTGGCTCCAGTCCTAGATGAATCCCAATAGTATGCTTACTAGTTATATGGTGAGGAAAACTGCACCCAGCCATCACAGCAGGAAAATACTTGAGTTTCATCCAGTTGCCTGCACTTCCATCCATGACTTAGGGCATATGGTGGATTTGCCATTTTAAAAATCTCCACTATGCTGCTTTAAGCCTCTGAAATAGTTCTGTGTGTAAGACTAGAGACAAGCCAGGAATAGGATGCTAGCAGCTAGTGAATTTCCTCAATGTTCAGGGTGGTACTTCCATTTCAACAATAACTTGCCTGGGAGAAGGAAATAACTATGTGCATATATTTTTGCCAGACCTTCTTGTATCTTTTTTTAGTGTTATTTTCCTTTCTACAGTAGAATTTATAACGGGATGCAAAACCTACATGCAAAAACAGTATTTGAAAAGTGTAACAACGCAATTGAAACATCCTTGTAAAGTTGGTCTTACTAAATAGCGCTGAAACTTGGAGACTTAAGGCCATACTATCTAACCCCCAGGTTTTCATCAACAGCTGCCTTAGAGAAATCCTCAGTATCAGATGGCCAGAAAAAAAAAATCACAAATGAAAAACACTGGAGAAGGACGAAACAAAAACCAGTAGGACTGGAAATTACAGAATGAAAACGGTGATGGCTAAGGCATACATGGAAGAAATATCTGAACAACATAATAAGACAGACATTAGACTGGACCCCCCAGGGCAACCAGCAACAAAGTCAGCCAAGAATATCATGGAAACACACAACAGAAGCAGAACTGAAAGCTAAAACTGCTGCAGGAGACTGGCAAAGATGGAAAGCAGTGGTGAAGGCCCTATCCTCCACATGGAAGAGAGGCATGAGAGAGAAGAGAGTAGCCACAGCTGGAGTTTGCCACTGGAATGGCTTTTTTAGCCCAGATCCATATTACTGAATATAATAATCTGCCCCAGAACTGCAATAGAAGATAGAAGGGATGTCAAGTGACAGTATTGGTGTTTAAATTGCCTGGTTTCAGAGCAGAGTGTCTCATAGGGTGTATATTCAGATTTTGGGTGTTTCATTGCTTCCTGAGCTCAGAGTGCAATCCCACTGGTTAGTAAAGACTTATGCAAAATAAATAAATATACAAAGTACTAAATGATATTTTTAGTTTCACATCCAATTCTTAAAATGTTAGGGCCAGATCCCCTGCTTGTATAAATCGGCAGAGCTCCATTGAAGTCCCTAGAGTTGCGTTGCTGCTCTACCTGAGGACGTGACCCTTAATATTTATATTACCATAGCACCAGTACCCACCGGAGACCCATTTAGATGCAGATACCTGAAGAGGCTCCACTGAAGTGCTCACCATTTAGGAAGGTAGCTTACTGCATGCTACTAATATAGGAGTATAGATTAACTACAAAGTCTAAGGGAGTAACATGAGATCACAAATTTAGGAGGAGGAAGGTGTTGTTACCTGTAACAGGTGTTCTCTGAAGGGATAAGTTGTAATAAATCTGTCCTCTGTAGTCTGTTCTCTCAGTGCCTGCTTGGCAGGAACTCCCATGACATCAGAGTTTGGAGGCCAACTACTGTCCCTTCTGTCCACAACAGCAGCATGTGCTTCACTGCTCCCCAGGAGTCTAGCAGCCATTAGCGTCCCCAGCTGTCAGTTCGTTAGCGAGAGTGTTAATGAATGTAAACATGTATCTCCAAATCTATAGGGAAGGTGCAATACTTGGACAACTTGTATCTTTGGAGAACAACAATTACAGATAAGCAACTACTTCTTCTCCAAAGGTGCCGATTGTAATAGAACCCTGCTCCAGACCAGAGATGTCTCCCTAGAAGAAGAGGGACATGCAGAAGGTTGGACCAAAGAGAAATCTCCAGACATGGCTCTTAAGCTGCATACTGATAACGCAGACCCCTGTGTGCCAAGTATCACAACCCCATGAGCTAATGAGAGAGATGTTCCTCAGCCTTGAGGCATGTGAAGGCAGGAGAGCTGGGCACACAGCCTGAGCATTTGCTGAGGAAACCAAAAGGGCAGCCTGGACTGGATCCAGAGGGACATGTCTGGATAGAAGAGAAAGGTCTGTCTGACATCATTTTATAGCACAGCATTCTATCCAGGAATAACAGCACATGCTGACTCGGGAACTGACGGGATGTGGTTTGCACCTGCTGGGGCCTGGATTGGCCCCTGGAACAGGCTAGGATAGCCCTGAGAACATCCCTTCTTCTGGAGTTTGCAGCAGCTTGCCGATACCAGAGCACAGAATACCTTTTCCTACCCCAGCATTGCCCCCCGTCCACCACAGAACTCCCCTGACATGAGGGCTGCAGTGGGGGTGTCCCCCGCACTGGTGGTGTTCTCCAGGCAGGACTCTCACCCACAGGACTCCAGGGCTGTCAGAAAAACACCCATCATATGACTCATGAGAACTGGTAACTCTCCATCCCATCCCAAGCCCTGCTCCTGGAAAGCAAACCCCAACAACCTTCTCCCACCTTCAGCTGTCTTGGTCTCCTTTTACTTGGTCCCCCTTTATTTTCTCTCTGGACCATCTTGTATCCATTTCTCACACTCCTGCCCCTGCCCTGCTCCCCTTGTTCCCATCCTCTCACTGGGAATTGGTTTATTTCCCCTAGAGCTGGGCTTGAACCAAAACCTCCAAACTATTTAGAGGAAGATTGGGCAAGCCAGAATCCAAACTTAAATCTGGATCCAGTTTGCACCAGGCCCCTATTATTATAGAAACCTCCTGATCTGAACATGCACAAGCTTGAAAGCTAGCTCCAGATTTTGTGATTTGGGCACAACCCTCCCTTTTCCAAAGCTGATCTTTGTTTTCCCTTGTGATCTTCCTTTTATCTTTTTCCAGCCTTGGCCCTTTAACCTTCCTATGCTGTTGCCTTGCAGTCTTGTAATATTGTATCTTTGCTCATTAGTAATATTTCAAATACTCTTTTCTTTGCCTCTTGTATTACTTATGGTCTTATCCTGTCCGTTTAGGACTAGAGGAACAGCAAAGCATCCAGAATTCTCCTTTCCCCTCTTGTTGGCTGAGTGAGCTGGGAAAATAAGTAAAGTGGTCCAGAGTTTTTTCCTTCACTTGCAGCCTTACTGATTCCAAAGGACGGTGATTTCAGGAAGTGCATCTTAAGGGACTAACCAAATTGTAGCAGCGATGCCAAAGTTGCACTGGCTGTCAGGAGATCTATACATATTATAGAGGCCACGCATTGCAAGCCACTGAGCATAGGATCTGGCACTAACAGCTAGGCACCTGACAGAAATTAGAGCAGCGAAAGATAATGTCACACATCATTAATCCAACCTCATTAGAACTTTGAGATCGGAATCGTATGAGCCTCCCAAGGTAAATCCTTAAAAATGAAACTAAGGTTCAAGGTTCTTATCCCTCTTCCTTGCCTTCTTTCCATTACAGTTGGATCTGCAAGGACGGACTCATGCAGTTGCACCTCTTCAATGGGGCTCCAGGCTGATGAGGATGCCGTGTACGTGACCCCATATCAGGACCAGGACAGAGCAGGAGATAGTTTTCCCATCCCCTGAATGTTTTCAAGAGTTTGAAATCTTTTTCCACCTCAAATTGAGGGAAAAGGTTGAAATCTTGAAAACTTTGCAAACTAAAAAAAGATTTGTCTGTTTGTTTCACGTCAATTGAAACATTCGTTTTGATTTTGACCTCTTTTCTTTTTTAATCTCATTTTACTCTAAGTGGCTTAAATTTTGAAACAAAAAGTCATTTTGAACAAGAAAAGCAGAATTTTAGTTTTGAAAATGTCAAAAACATTTCAAAAGAAATATTTTGACAATTTTGAAACTTTTTCTCTCTGTTTTTTCCAGTTTGGAAATTCATTGAAACCAAATCTGTTTTGCAAACAGTTTTAGTTTCAACAAATCAGCACATTTAAACAAAAAAATGATTTGCTGAAAAATTCCAAACCAGTTGTCATCAGGATCAGAGTCTTAAATGATATTTTCCAGTTATAGGTGATTGGTGATTGATTAGTTTTGACTAAGATGGCTGGGTCATGCGAGATGACAAGAACAAGTAGTCACAGGACAAAGACCACAAGGGCGACCTAGAAAAAGGTGGTTCGAGGTACTGAAGGAGGACATGAGAAAGGCTAGTGTCAGCTTGGAAGACACACTTGGCAAGAACTCTTGGAGGCAAAGAACAAGAGCCACTGACCCCGGTTGCCATGACAAGCTGAAGAAGTGTGGTGATAAGTTTCACAAGGAGTCCTAGTCGATGCTGTTGGTGGCTCATCACTTGGGATTTTCAAATGCCTATAAGCAATTAGGAGCACATGTCCCACCAAAAGTCAGAAACTTGTGCTCCTAAATCCCATAGGATATTTTGAAAATCCCACCTACAGTCACATAAGTAATCATTAGAATAATGTCAGGTTCTGATCCTCTGACTCATCTTGAATAGCACATTCCTCAAAGTCAATGGGACTGATGCAGAGTGAGAGACTTCTGACCTAGTGTGCCTGGGGCAGCCCCCCATGGAAATACCAAGGTCAGGGCAGTTTGCAAAAGGGAGAGCAGATATTCCCAAGACTGGTGGGTAACACTGTAGTTAAACTCCCCAACCAGTCACAAACTGTGCTTCTGATCCCCACCTTGGTTATCAAGAAGCAAAAATAAAGGAATCACACAGCCCCCTTCTTGCATTCCAGTTCTCTGGCTCTCAGTCAGCACGAAGCTCCAGTACAGTGAGAAGTTATTTTAAAACTCTGCTCACTATACAAAATGTTCTTCTGACTCCAAAGGGCCAGCCACATTGCCAGGTCAGTATGAGATTGGAAATACCACCCAAAGTACCACGCTGCCAGCCAATCCTTTAGTGTCTAAAACTAAAGGTTTATTATAAAGAAAAAAGAAAGAACAAGAAGAGTTGTTGAATGGTAAAGTGGTCACATGCATACAAAGACCTCAAAGTGCATATGTATCAGGTTCTTAGCAGTATTAGGGAGTTTGCTGGCTTGGAAGTCCCTCTGGAACACATCCACAGCTTGGATGGGTCAGTCAGTCCCATCTGAGCTTGTCCAGAGCTTTGGTTTGTAGAAAAGTTATTCCAGAGGTAAGAAGCAGGACTGAGGACAAAATGGCGATGATGCAGCTGCCTTTTATAGTCTTTTTCCATGTGGCTTGTACTTCCTGTGTCCCAAACACAAGCTTCATAGCCCACGGCATGGAAAAACCTTAGGCCCTGTCTGCACTGCCACTTTACAGCGCTGCAACTTTCTTGCTAAGGGGTGTAAAAAAACACCCCCCTGAGCACTGCATATTTCAGCGCTGTAAAATGGCTGCATTAGTAGCTACTCCCCTTGTGGGGGGGTGTAGTTGTGCCATGACTACACAGCCATGTTAAGCAGTGCCAAGATATGCCCTTAGAGTTCTGTCCACCGGCATGCCCCTACAAGGCCTGCTGACTCATAACGTGTAGCCCCTGGCATCTTTCAATGGGTTCTTTGTACAGCTGAGCGCCCTTGATGGGCCATCGACCAGGTTAGGCAGTGCTGATGCCAATCTGTCTGGGGGTGTCACCCAGAAACAGCACAAGTTTGGAAATACAGATATACCCTACATAACTATAACTCACAATACAAAGGTGATACAAACATATTAACAAGATCATCATACTTGGCAAATTGTAACATTTTCACAGATATCTCACACGGCATATCTGGCACGATTCATTGCAATTTTATAATATTGGTATCAACAATATCGCCTCACATATTCCATACAGCATCACAGGGTTATCCAGTCTGAGTAGGGGGAATCCGAATCTGGCCCCTAGTTTTTAATGGAAAATGCCAAGATCCATTCAGAAGGCTAAATCTCACACTTGATCCCTGATGTAATTTGACCTCCTCTTCTGCCCATCTCTTTTCAATGTGATTTATTTTCCTGTATACTAAGTTTGATGATCCTAAGAGTAAGTGCCTGCACTCAGCAAATCCCATTACTTGGATTTCACTTTTTAATGTCCACCTTTAATTTTCTATGGATGACTTTTCTATTTGCACATGCTTGTAAATCTTGCTAGTTTCTGAGTAGCCTTCTGTCACATTTGAAGTTAAATTGTGTTTAGATCATCTCTGCTGCTGGATGAACTGCGGCCAGTTCAGTGACTCTAACAAATTAGCAAGAGCTTATTAGTACGCTCAGTTGCACTTTGTTTTAATCATGTTTATGCTCTAATATGTGTAAAATTTGCTGGCCCCTGTCCCTGAATATCAGTGATATCTGCAAGTACTTTAGCTTAACATTAGTTCTGTTTGCACATATTAAATTCTAATGTATTTTCCTAGTGTGTTTTCACATTTCGATTACTGCCTACACTGTGCTATATTGCTTTGGCTGTAGCTAAGATGTCTTTATAAATGACACAAGTGATTGCTGAGCAGAGCTCTGATTTCTGAGAATTTTTACTGCAGAAACATGTCAAAACAGAATAAACCAGTCATTTTATATTGTAAAAAAACCCTCAACATTCTGTTATTTACTTGTTTCTCCTATATTATTAACTTCAGAAGAGAAACAAACAGAGTTAGAATTGTTAAATAGTCTATTAAGGACTCCTTGGCAATGTTTCCTCCAGAGTAAGGGCTTGAAACCTGAGGTTTGAACCAAATTCCAGTTGGAATGGATTACATTCTGCCTGTGTGAATTCCCCCCACAGTGTCAATTGGATGAGATAGCCCTGCACTTCTGCACTTCTGCCGGAGGTTGTTTGGCTAGGCTGATGTGCATAATTAAACAGCTGCCAAATTCCACTGCAGGCCACATTTCAGTTGACCAGATCCTTCCATTCTGTAGCGGGCAATGGAAAGTTCATCATTACAAAGTCAACATTTGTCACCAGTCACCATGCAGTGATACCTCAAATCACTCAAGTTGATTTTCCAGCTACATCTATGCTACAAGCGTAGGGTGTGATTCCCAGGCTCATGCACACATGCTCATGGTAACTGTCCTTGAAATAGGGTGAGTATAAATAGCCATGTAGTCACAGTAGCAGGGGCAGCCGCAGAGGAGGCATGGCTTAGAGGGGTTACATACCCATCAGTTTCAGGTGGGTTTTTCAGCATGTGGAGCATTGTGGGATGGCTTCTGAAAGCCAGCAATAGTCAATGTAAGCAACGCGGTGTCTGCACTGATACTGCATTGACCTAACTACATCATGATGGTGGAGTTATGAAGTCAGCATAACAGGCAAGTTACATTGGCAAGAGTGAAATTTTAGTGTAGACGCTTACACAGTTAGGTTGTCATAAGCTGCCTTACGTTAATCTAACTCTGTAGTCAGGGCCGGTCCTAGACCAAATGGTGCCCCAGGCAAAGAATATCTTAAGTACACTTCCATTTGTTAAATTTTGGGATACCTTATAGCACCCTGAGCCCAGCGCCCCCCAAGCCTGGCACCTTAGACGGTCACCTGGATCGCCTGACCCTAAATATAGCCCTGTCTGTCATGTAGACCAGAGCTTCTACTCAAGCTAGCTATACTCATTGATCGCTAGCATGAGTTATGAGTACATGAGCAGGGGAATCCCACCCCTAGTTCATAGTACAGACATAGCCTTTCATAGAAGCTATGCATTCTACCTGCTGATAACCTCAGATAGCTGATGGCTTTTTATTAAAACTGGACAAATAAATGATTTTTCCATTCAGGAGCTGAACTGAAAAACCAAAACAAACACATTTCAGTTCAGTTCAAACAAAAATGGGACTTTTTCAAATTTTTTCACAGAAATGAACCCTCCCCCCCTCCAAAAAAAAAAATCATGTGAGGTTGAATTAAATTTTTCAGTTGACCCAAAATAAATCTTTAAATATTGCTGAATTTCTAAACAAAACATTGTTTCAAAATGAAAAGTCAAACATTTTATTTCAAAGTGATCAAAACAAACCATTTTGACTTTTTTGTTTTTTGCAGGGAAACAAAAATGTTTTGTTATCAGCCAAAACTCTGCCAAATTTGACCCAAATTCACTGCTCCCCAAAATGCATTTTGAGGGTAGCTTACCATTTGCCAAAAAAAACAATTCACTCAGCTCTACTTTTTACTGGCTTTTGGGGTAACATGTAAGCATGTTGGGATTGCTGTGGGTGAAAAGTGCTAAATAATTGCAAAATCATCACATCCATATGTTTCCCTATCTATGTTAATTAGTGTGACAAATAAGATATTTTAGGCATCCATAGATATTTTATTTCTACAGCAAGGCAAGAAGTCCATTTAGAACCATGTGCTCTTTTGAACTGGCACTTGTTCCTCCGGGTACAGTATACGTAAGTCTTCTTAAAATCTGCTTAGGTGGCTTGGCCTTTTTATTCCATATAATACCTGCTCTGCACTTAAGGAAATTTCACCTAAATTCCTCTGCAGACTGACCCTGACATACTGTAGCTTAAGTGCTTGTAACTGACAGACGCTTAAATAGGCTTGTAGCATGTACAGCTCATTCACTCTTCCTTTATTATTACGTTTTTCAATAATCTCCACCTTGGTGAAGAATGCAGACGTGGTTTCAGTAACCTTTACAAATAGCTCAGATCCTTGACTACCTGCTCTTTGCTGTATCTTCCCTGACTTTTTAGGTAATGGTTTTCTCTTTTGTGAGCAGAATATATACACAATATTCCAAATATAGGCTCATATGTCCTGTGTACAGGACTGGGATATTTCTGAGGGTTTTCTAGGGTCATTCTGGTTTCCCCCAATCAATGCTTAGTGTCACACTAAAAGCTGTATGTCCCGGTGTGGCCTGGTACCTACCTTCCTTGGACACTTTTCAAAATCCCAGCCCTCCAGATCCTATCCTGAAGGGGGTTATTTTTAGGGCAAGCTGTGTCTCCTTCACCCTTACATTGGTATGTTGACTTGTAATGTGAGCCCATTGTAGTCAATGAAGGTTCTTCCGTTAATTTAACTGGGTGTTGGTTACCACTATTGCCTAGCTCTGACATAGCCCTTTTCATCAGCAGGATGTAAAGGCTTTACAAAGATCAATATCATTATCGCTATTTTATACATGGGGAAACTGAGTCACGGGGTGGGGAAGTGACTTGCCCAAGGTCACCCAGCAGCCCAGTGGCAGAGCTGGGAACAGAACCAGCATCTTCTGGTTCCAGTTTAGTGATCTCTTCACTAGACAAAACTGCTTCTAATCCCAGACTCTAGCCCAACCAAGAGAGATAAAATTACTCTGACCCATAGCAAGCTAAGCTCTCCTCCCCGCCCACCCCACTAGTAACAGAGGCAGGTTCAGGTTGGTTTAGGGATGAAGACTGGATTTAGCTCTCACTTTATCCAAACCATCTCTGCCTAATTCCCTCATAAATATATGTATTAAATGTACAGCCTTTGCTTTGTTTTGCAATCTTTTGTAACTGACTTAATTAACAATAGCATACATAAAAGGCACTGAGGAAATAGAGAAATCAGATAAACATCAATAAACAATAGAATTTAATGTAGCTTATGTGGAGGAATCATCAAGGTGAGAACATTTAATACTATCTCAAACCGAGCTAACTGAGTGTGAAAGATAATTATGATGAAAGGGGTGATGGCACTGAGCAAAGATCATTATCCATATAGCTTCAAAAACATGTTTTTAAAAGGATAAATACCAAATGAAACCCAGTTGGAGAGTCTAAGGGCCCATCAGGAACTAATCCCAAAATTAAATCTCTTTCTCAAGATAAAGTATCTGGGAATTTGATTATTAAGGGTAGACTGGACCCTGGTCTTCTACAACTGAGTAAAGGCAACCCCTAGCTTGTTTGGTCTATCTGGATTTTGGCTCCAAGACTGGTGTAGAACACAGCCCTGTCTTTCGGGACAACCTGCCCTCTGTGTGGAAAGTGGGCGGGGAGAGGACAGGTAGTGGGTGAGGCTGGGCTCCGCCCCCTTACTGGCTAGAACTGGTGGCTAGGTGTCAAGTTACATTTCTTTGTTGTTGTTCTGCAGATCTGAAGGGAATCTTGGGCGTGTTCGCTTCTGAACCACTATGGTTCTGAGGCCAGCTCTGTGGGCTTTCCTTTAGATGCCCACATTCACCCAAGAGGGATAGAGATCCACCCTCTACATAAGACAGCCATAGCACAGAATCCAGAGGAGTTTGGCTTTAGTCCTCTTAAGCTTATAAAATCTCCCTGGATTTTACAGAGTGCAAAAGATAAGATTTTTTCTTACATATTACAGGCACCAAGAAGAAGAAATAAATGAAGGAAATGCCTGATATAAATTTAGATTAGATAATGTAGGTAGATGGGGGTGAGTAGATAGACATTCGGTATGGATAGAAGGTAAGTTGCTGCTCCTGCATTTCGCTGTGTTCAGTGGACTTCAGTGCTCCATCTCTGGGTTGCTCATTGCATAGAGTAAGGCTGGCAAGATCAGACTCCAAGTTCCATACCTATAAAATTACAGGGCACGTTGCAATTTGGAAATACAAATTGTTCTCGTCCACCTCGGTCTTCCCAGGACACTGCGTAGTCACAAATGTTTCCAGTTGATTATTCCTCTAGCATATAAGATTTCACATTTGAATGTCAAGTAGGAAATTTGTCCAGTGATCAATATTTAATGGGGAGAGGTGCCCCTAGTGCTGTAGAATGCTTTTTATAGCCGTTTGTGAGCTATGAAATATTTTGTGCTTTTATTTACTTCTTCTGCAACACTTGATGAATTGAAGCCAGATTCTGCCACCTTTACTTGTGTTGAGTAGCATCTTACTCCACAAGGTGCTACTCAGTGTGAGTAAAGTTCGCATAATCTGAGCCTTAAATATTAATGAAGGCAGACACAATGTCAATGTTGCTGTGGTAATTATTCGGCATGCAATCTACTTCCATCCCCTTGTAGATAGGCAATCGTATTAGTAATAATATGGTGATGCAGACTCCCAATCAAGACCCATTGTCCTAGGCACTGTCTAAACACCTCATAAGAGACAAGCCCTTCCACGAGGAGCTTACATTCTAAATAGGGCAGAGAAAAGATAGGTTAGACATTACAGAAAGGAAATTAATGTACCAGGAGGGGAAGAATAAATGTGAAACACAAATATTGATTGTGAATGCCATCCACTTGAAAACCATTAATGTTAAGAAAGATATAGGTGTGTTGAGGCAAAAAGGCATATGACAATGTGGGGTTCATTTACAAAAGACACACGACAGGCTAGAAGGTGACAGCTGAAACTATCTTCAAATAATAAAAAACATGCACCCCTAATACCACGCGTGAGCAAGAGCATCTACCAGGAGGCTGTACAAACACAGCCCAGTTGTGTAGGCTCCAAGGTCATTCACTTTCAGGGGGCTGGCTTTATCAACAAGGAAAACACCAAGAAGATATAAAGATCAGCTCAAACTTTCTCCTATGACTTGACTGCTCAGAAGGCTCCTACCAGAACACTTGTCAGCCCACTTCCTAGATCCTCTGTCCCCACAGAGCCACTCCCACCTCCCTTATATCCAGGAGGATTAATGAGCAACCTGCATCAGTACAATCCACTTAATCCATTCCCAGTAAGATCGACAGGATGTGGGGAGGGGGAGGGTATGAGCCTGTAACAAGGAGTTATATAAAATAACAAATGGTCATGAGAAGGCAAATCAGACATTCCTGTTTCCCCCCACTCCTCTGCTGTGTCTGGTGTCATTTAGATTAAAAAATCTTTGGGGCATACACGCTGAGCTGTATCTTTGTACTGCGATGCGCCTAGCATGCTACCGGCACTGTGAAATAGTCAGCAAGCAAAAGCATCCTTTGCAAGATGAAGTGAATGTGGCATTAGCACAGCACCTGATTGGGCAGCAGGTGATAGTGCACAATGTCTGTGTTAGGAGGAAGTGACTCCAGCAGAGAATTTGGCACAGGTTCATAATCATCCCAAGGCTCAAACTACATACTCTTCTGGCAGTTGTTTTACAGGCCTTTCTGCTGCTAGCTGCAGTTTCGTAGTGTGAGCTGGGGTTTGGCCTCAGTAGGCAGATCTCCCTCAACCCTAGGATTCAGTGGCTTGGGTCTCCCAGGTCCTTGCTGATACATTCTCACACCTATCCCTAACCTCTTGTCTCTGGTGTGTGTGTAACCTCAGGGGAATGTTAGTGGGAGCTGAAGGAGGAGAAGCATATTGCAGCTGGGCCGGGGAGTTCTCGGGATGTTATTCCACTATATATTTGTGCATGCATATTTTAAAATGAACTCTGCACCTGGAGTTCTGGGTACCTGAGAGAGAGAGAGAAAGTTAATAGATGTTGTGTCGTGGCGCTCTCTGCTCCCATTGTCTTCACGCTCACACAGACTGCTCAGTGACCTTCCTTTTAAAGGTACCAGTGTGTCGCATGCAGCCGTCCCATTCACACGGTCATTCAGCTTAACTACCCCTTCTCCCAAGGGGCATGGGGGGAAGTCTCTTTACACAAAGAGCTGCCTTTATCAGGCCTACCTACCCTCTCGCTCTCTCCTGCTTCCTCCCTTGCCCCTCCTTCCTGTGCTCTTTTATCCAGTCCCCTTGTTAATGGACTAACTAGTTCATTAGCTACTCATTTACCCCAACCTGATCCGGTGACAAGAACTCCTCTCCTTATTCAGACCTTCCTCAGGGGCCTACCTGGTTAAACAGTGGCCAGAGTGCTGGGTCAGTTGCTGATTCCCAGCATCTCTGCCACAGACACGTTCTTCCAGTTCCATCCCCAGCACCTTCAATCCACATTATCTCATGAAGGAAAACAAGTGGCCTTGATAACGCAGCCGCTTAACTCAAAGTCACCAGAACACACACAAGACCTCATTCAGTAACTCCATCATTCGACACAAAGGGCCATGTGCCATGACCTACATACTGTGCAGCTCTTAGCATGCATTTGACACTAGGAACATGGACACTGCCAGACAGGATCAAACCTGAGGTCCACCTAGTCCAATACGCTTTATTTAACAGTGGCAACACCAGATGCTTCATAGGAAGGTGTGAGAAATCCTGCTGAAGCCAGTGATGGGTTAATCTGCCTACCGGAGAAGCTTCTTCCAAACCCTCAATAGTATAGGTTGTCTTAGGCCCTAAAACACAGGAGTTTGTGGTTGGGATTTTGAAAGGGGTCTAATAGAGGTCAAATCAATGAGAATTGAGTGCCTAACTCTTTAGGCTGGATTGCAAAGCCCAGCCAAGATCCCTCCCAAACATTATATTTTAAACCCCTATTATCATAATTCTGGATGGTCTCCATGTCCAAGCAAATCTTGGATCCTTTCTGGAACCTGCCAAGCTCTTCATCTCAATGACCTCCTGTGGCAGGGAGGTCCCCTGTATAACTGAAACAACATGTTAGGGAAGACAGCAGATGCAGATCTTCATGCACTGTACATTGGCCATACCGGCCTCCTGATAGAGACACTGCTGTTACAACATACCTTTATAAGACACCTACAAAGAGCACTAAGGGACAGCTTTTTAAAAGTATTTAATTCCCATGGGAGTTAGGAGCCTGAATGCCTTTAAAATTCTGGCCTTCTGTGTTAGCATTTGCTGCATCTGTTCATACATACCTTGCCCCCAGAAAACCAATAGTTCCACACCAGAGTGAGCGGAAACCCCTTTTGCACATCTCTGCCAACTCCCCAATGCACTGGAAATTTCATTGTTGCTAGTTCGGTGCATTGCTGCCTCTTCTAGAAATGGCTCCCCTTAGAAAATTTAAACGAATAATGCCTCGTTTTCTTTCTTCAGCTACAGGTAATCCTTCCACAATATTAAAACCCATATAAGGCTGCAAATGTCCCAGGATTACACCACATTATGCATGTTGAAGCCAGAGTCAATAACTGGTAAAGGCAAAGTGTCATACATGAAATCTGGAGACACACTGAGGCTAGTTTAATAAAGTTTGTGCAACAGCTTCGCTTGAGGAATTTCAAGACGCAACACATAAGCTGCTGCCTGCGGAGAGGGCCCGATATAAACAAGCCACTCCTCCCTCTGCAACTGAGCTTGTTAGCTTGGAGAGCTGTAGTCTAAGGAGCAAGAGAATATTTTTTGAATGCTCTCAATTAAGTGACAATCTAATAGCCTCAGACTCGCAGCAGACAGCAGGGAACGCTTCAAATGAAAAGCCCTCCTGATCATAAATGTATCATCAGGCAGTTCTATGGGCAGGTGGGCTTCATGGCTGACTCGATCACTGCTCTTTGAGTGGGCTCTACTAGACAATATGGTAACGATGTCTATGTTAACACTTGTCAGAGTATAATATTAGGGTCTGTGCTACCAGTAACAAGCAATTTCCAAACATGAATTGACATAGAAGATCCCAGACTGTGGGGCCTGTTCTTCCACTCTGCTGGTCTGGAAGAACAACCTGGCAGCCTGGCTCTAAGATGGGAAAGCTGAATCTGCCCACGCGCACTCCAAAGCTCTGATTTTATGTGGGTGGAGTGGAATTCACCTATAGCAGGGAAAGCATTTCAATCCCAAAGTGCATGTCGCTAAGGGACATTTGATTCTTTATTGCAATTACATTGGCCTTTGTGGCACATGATATGAAATCGCAGAAGAAACCGTAGGATCATTAGGATAAGAAATTGTCTTGGAATGGTCACAGAGTCTTAATTTTCTTGTGTTTTGGGCCAATGTTGGGCAAAATGTTTTGTGCCTGCTTTGGGGGAAGAGGGATGCATATGAACAAAATGTGATGCAACATACTTAATACGCACACCTCTGGTGTTGGGCATGACCAAGTGTCTACTTCTCAATGACGTCTTCACAGTGATCAGTAGCCACTAAATGATTCTATATTTGACTGATGTTCCAGGTGATTTTCAGCTGCTAGGATTCAGGGCGTGTCGAGTTTCCTCGAAGTCTGTTTCTAAAGAAATGGACATCACTTAAACTAACACTATCATCACCTTTTTCTTTCCAGTAATTCTAGGAAAGTTATATGTGATTAGAGCTGGTCGGAATGTTTCATTCAAAATTCTTTAATGACAAAAATGGCTTTTTGGGGATAATGAATGTTTCTGTGGGAAATGTCTGATTTTTGACTAAATTTGAGGTGTTTTGTTGAAAAATGAAAATAAAATTTTTTATGAAGTAATTGAGCTTCAGCAACTGAAAATCAAAAAAAAATCTGTCAAATTAAAAAAATTTCATTTGCCAAAAACTAAAATATTTTTTTCCAATAAAAACCTGAAAACTTTTGATAAAACCAAACCAAAACATTTTTCTTTTCCATATTTGTTCCCAGGAACAAGAAACTTTTCTTGACCAGATGTTTCCTTGATCTGTTTTCAGTTTCTGCTTTAATCAGAGTCAGAACTGGAGCACTAGCAGCAACAATAGAGGGTTTTGATGCATTTCCAACTGTTACTCACAACTTTCAGACATTTTTGGGCTGAAATTTTCAAGGCCTGGTCTCTGCTTGGGGGTGAATTTTGTCAGAAATTTGAGTAAAAATGCTTCATCCATCTTCGTGATCATGTAGAGTTACGAAAGAACAACAAAACCTTTCCATGCTAATAAAATCATTGTGATATTTTTGGACCAGCTCCGATGCTGGAATGGGTGAGGCTAAAGAGTGAAATTTGGCAAGGGAATAGCTCCTGGATCGGACAGGTGCCTTGTGAGCTGGTGGAAATGAGTTTGGATTTAGCTAAGTTAAGAGCATTTGACAACCAAATTTGTGTAAAAGTGCAGTAGGTTTGCTTTGAGGGCTGCACTGAGCATGCACTGCAGCATGTTGCCAATTCAGCCACAGATCAGGGATTCAGAAGTCCTGTAAACCGTACAAAGCTCTGCCTCATTCCTTGGCCACCTGCACTGTGCATTTAAATCTATTCAATCAATCAACTGGCTCCTGTGCAAATCGTAGCCTCCAAACTTGTCACTAAAGGCAGCCTAATGCACGGGCGTGGGGGGACAGCGTTGAGGTGACATGCAGCCTTGGCATTTCTTCATTTTGGTGTGCTTGGCTTTGCAGTCTTCCCCGTCCCTGTAGCTAGCCTTGTCTCTGAAATTAGATCAGCCTGAGACACGTTTCCTGTCCAGAGATAGTGGCCTTCTCCCCTTCTTCTCCTGCACAAAGCTTTGGAATGCTGGGGGGGTTCTTCTCTTTGGGGCTGAGAATGGTGAATAGAAACCCTGGGCCGCATTTTCCGTTGTACTTAGGCCTTCTTGCACCATTCCAGCACCATAAAGGGGCCTTAGAGAGTATGGAAGTAGCCCCTGAGAACTTCCCCAGTGCAGAGGGTCCCCCTACCCAGTGTAGGGCTAGTATTAAGGGTGCCCTGCTCCCACCTTGGCATATGGAGTTCTCTGTGGCATGTCAGAGATGGCTGGAGTGCACTGCTATAGCTCTTCTCTGCTTCCAGGGGAACCCAGGGCAGCAGAGGGCAGGGGTGAAAGTAACTTACAGGTTTCAACATCCATTTTAAAATAAGAAACATCCAGAACTGGATGCAGTTTTCCAAGATCTGGATGACCTTGTAAACTGGAGTAATAGTAATAGGATGAAATTTAATAGTGAAAAGTGCAAGGTCATGCATTTAGGGATTAATAACAAGAACTACTATTACAAGCTGGGGACGCATCAGTTGGAATTAACAGAGGACAAGAAGGACCTTGGGGTGTATTCATAGACTCATAGACTCTAGGACTGGAAGGGACCTCGAGAGGTCATCGAGTCCAGTCCCCTGCCCTCATGGCAGGACCAAATACTGTCTAAACCATCCCTGATAGACATTTATCTAACCTACTCTTAAATATCTCCAGAGATGGAGATTCCACAACCTCCCTAGGCAATCTATTCCAGTGTTTAACTACCCTGACAGTTAGGAACTTTTTCCTAATGTCCAACCTAAATCTCCCTTACTGCAGTTTAAGCCCATTGCTTCTTGTTCTATCATTGGAGGCTAAGGTGAACAAGTTTTCTCCCTCCTCCTGATGACACCCTTTTAGATACCTGAAAACTGCTATCATGTCCCCTCTCAGTCTTCTCTTTTCCAAACTAAACAAACCCAATTCCTTCAGCCTTCCTTCATAGGTCATGTTCTCAAGACCTTTAATCATTCTTGTTGCTCTTCTCTGGACCCTCTCCAATTTCTCCACATCTTTCTTGAAATGCGGTGCCCAGAACTGGACACAATACTCCAGTTGAGGCCTAACCAGCGCAGAGTAAAGCGGAAGAATGACTTCTCGTGTCTTGTTTACAACACACCTGTTAATGCATCCCAGAATCACGTTTGCTTTTTTTGCAACAGTATCACACTGTTGACTCATATTAAGCTTCTGGTCCACTATGACCCCTAGATCTCTTTCTGCCATACTCCTTCCTAGACAGTCTCTTCCCATTCTGTATGTGTGAAACTGATTGTTCCTTCCTAAGTGGAGCACTTTGCATTTATCTTTATTGAACTTCATCCTGTTTACCTCAGACCATTTCTCCAACTTGTCCAGATCATTTTGAATTTTGACCCTGTCCTCCAAAGCAGTTGCAATCCCTCCCAGTTTGGTATCGTCCGCAAACTTAATAAGCGTACTTTCTATGCCAACATCTAAATCGTTGATGAAGATATTGAACAGAACCGGTCCCAAAACAGACCCCTGCGGAACCCCACTTGTTATACCTTTCCAGCAGGATTGGGAGCCATTAACAACTACTCTCTGAGTACGGTTATCCAGCCAGTTATGCACCCACCTTATAGTAGCCCCATCTAAATTGTACTTTCCTAGCTTATCTATAAGAATATCATGTGAGACTGTATCAAATGCCTTACTGAAGTCTAGATATATCACATCCACCGCTTCTCCCTTATCCACAAGGCTCGTTATCCTATCAAAGAATGTTATCAGATTAGTTTGACACGATTTGTTCTTTACAAATCCATGCTGGCTATTCCCTATCACCTTACCACCTTCCAAGTGTTTACAGATGTTTTCTTTAATTACCTGCTCCATTATCTTCCCTGGCACAGAAGTTAAACTAACTGGTCTGTAGTTTCCTGGGTTGTTTTTATTTCCCTTTTTATAGATGGGCACTATATTTGCCCCCTTCCAGTCTTCTGGAATCTCCCCCGTCTCCCATGATTTCCCAAAGATAATAGCTAGAGGCTCAGATACCTCTTCTATTAACTCCTTGAGTATTCTAGGATGCATTTCATCAGGCCCTGGTGACTTGCAGGCATCTAACTTTTCTAAGTGATTTTTTACTTGCTCTTTCCTTATTTTCTCTTCTAAACCTACCCTCTTCCCGTAAGCATTCACTATACTAGACATTCCTTCAGACTTCTCAGTGAAGACTGAAACAAAGAAGTCATTAAGCATCTCTGCCATTTCCAAGTCTCCCGTTACTGTTACCCCCTCCTCATTGAGCAATGGGCCTACTCTGTCCTTAGTCTTCCTCTTGCTTCTAATGTATTGATAAAAAGTCTTCTTGTTTTCCTTTATTCCCATAGCTAGTTTGAGTTCATTTTGTGCCTTTGCTTTTCTAATCTTGCCTCTGCATTCCTGTGTTATTTGCCTATATTCATCCTTCGTGATCTGACCTAGTTTCCATTTTTTATATGACGCCTTTTTATTTTGTAGGTCTCGCAAGATCTCAAGGGTAAGCCAAGGTGGTCTTTTGCCACATTTTCTATCTTTCCTAACCATCGGAATAACTTGCTTTTGGGCCCTTAATAGCGTCCCTTTGAAAAACTGCCAACTTTCCTCAGTTGTTTTTCCCCTCAGTCTTAATTCCCATGGGACCTTGCCTATCAGCTCTCTGAGCTTACCAAAATCCGCCTTCCTGAAATCCATTGTCTCTATTCTGCTGTACTCCCTTCTACCCTTCCTTAGAATTGCAAATTCTATGATTTCATGATCACTTTGACCCAAGCCTCCTTCTACTTTCAAATTCTCAACAAGTTCCTCCCTATTTGTTAAAATCAAGTCTAGAACAGCTTCCCCCATAGTAGCTTTTTCAACTTTCTGAAATAAAAAGTTGTCTGCAATGCAGTCCAGGAACTTATTGGATAGTCTGTGCCCCGCGGTGTTATTTTCCCAACATATATCTGGATAGTTGAAGTCCCCCATCACCACCAAATCTTGGGCTTTGGATGATTTTGTTAGTTGTTTGAAAAAAGCCTCATCCACCTCTTCCGCCTGATTAGGTGGCCTGTAGTAGACTCCCAGCACGACATCACCTGTGTTTTTTACCCCTTTTAGCCTAACCCAGAGACTCTCCACCCTTCCGTCTCCTATGTCCATCTCCACCTCAGTCCAAGTGTGTACATTTTTAATATATAAGGCAACACCTCCTCCCTTTTTCCCCTGTCTATCCTTCCTGAGCAAACTATACCCATGCACACCAACATTCCAGTCGTGTGTATTATCCCACCAAGTTTCAGTAATGCCAATAATGTCATAGTTGTATTTATTTATTAGCACTTCCAGTTCTTCCTGCTTATTACCCATACTTCTCGCATTTGTATAAAGGCATCTAAGATACTGGTTTGATTTTGCCTCCCAGCTTTGCCCTGACCCTCCTTCCTCTCTGCCATTATAGCCCGTGCTCCCTTCTGTTTCCAACCCATCTCCCAGGTCTTGTTCCCCACTTACCTGTGGGCTTTGCTCACCTGTCCCCGTCGAACCTAGTTTAAAGCTCTCCTTACCAGGTTAGCCAGTCTGTGCGCAAATAAGGCCTTTCCCCTCTTCGAAAGGTGAACGCCATCTGTTCCTAGCAGTCCTTCCTCAAGTAGCATCCCGTGGTCGAGGAAACCAAAGCCCTCCTGGCGACACCATCTTCGCAGCCAGGCATTCACCTCCATGATGCATCTGTCTCTGCCCGGACCCCTACCTTCAACAGGAAGAATCGAAGAGAATACCACCTGCGCTCCAAACTCCTTAACCCGTACTCCCAGAGCCCTGTAGTCACTCTTGATCTGCTCAGCGTCACACCTCGCAGTATCATTTGTGCCCACATGGATGAGTAGCATGGGATAGTAGTCAGAAGGCCGGATAATCCTCGACAAAGCCTCTGTAACATCTCGGATACGGGCCCCTGGCAGGCAGCATACCTCCCGGGATGAACGGTCAGGGCGACAGATGGGTGTCTCCGTCCCCCTCAGCAGAGAGTCTCCAACCACCACTACCCTACGTTTCTTATCAGTGGTGGCAGCAGACCTCCCAGCCTTAGGGGTACGAGGCTTCACCCCCTTAACTGTTGGGGGTGATTTCTTCTCTCCTGTATTTTTTACCACAACTGGAGGGTTCGCAGCAGCGGTGGAGCACTGCCCGCTGCTAGAAGAAACCAGCTGGCTGTGTCCACCCTGAGCCTCCTCCTCCACTGGTGTGTCAGGTACACCCTGAGGCATCTCCTCTTCCACTGGAGTGTCAGTAGTCCTGTCAACTGGGACAGCACCATCAGCTGTCTCCACATGGATACTGTCCAGGAATTGCTCATGGACATGGATGTTCCTCAGCCTGGCCACCTCCTCCTGTAGCTCTCCCACCTGCTGCCTGAGAGATTCCACCAGTAGGCACCTTTCACATTGGATGCCACCCCCAGCCTGGATATCAGTAAGTGGAAATTGCAAATTACAGTCTTTGCAAGCCCACACCAGAATCTGGGTAAAAGCATCCATGCTTTGGTGCTCTGTCTGGCTACAGGCGCAGGTGGAGGAGACAGAAGCAGTGCTGGCACAGGTGTTGCGGGTCCTCCTCACCATTGTAAGCCTCCCTCTGTCAAACTCTCAAATTCCCGTCTACAGCTCTCTGTCCGCTCCTCTTTGCCCACAGATGCTGTATGTGCTCCTCCTTCACCTGGAGAACTCCCTTGCAAAACTCCCTGTTAGCAGCTCCTGTTCGTATTGGTTGATCAGAGGATGACTATGAGCCGCCAATGTGATATGGCGGTTAAAAAATGCTAATGTGGTTTTAGGATGCATCAGGTGAGGTATTACCAATAGAAATAAGGAGGTGTTAGTACCATTATACAAGGCATTGGTGAGACCTCATCTGGAATAGTGTGTGCAGTTCTGGTCTCCCATGTTTAAGAAGGATGAATTCAAACTGGAACAGGTGCAGAGAGGGGTTACAGAGATGATCCAAGGAATGGAAAACCTGTCTTATGAAAAGAGACTCAAAGAGCTTGGCTTGTTTAGCCTAACCAAAAGAAGGCCAAGGGGAGATATGATAGCCCTCTATAAAAATATCAGAGGAATAAATACCAGGGAGGGAGAGGACTTATTTAAGCTCAGTACCAATGTGGACACAAGAACAAATGGATATAAACTGGCCATCAGGAAGTTTAGACTTGAAATTAGATGAAAGTTTCTAATCATCAAAGGAGTGAAGATCTGGAACAGCCTTCCAAGGGGAGTAGTGGGGGCAAAAGACATACCTGTCTTCAAGACTAAGCTTGATAAGTTTATGGAAGGGATGGTATAATGGGATAGCCTAATTTTGGCAATTATTTCGTCTTTGACTACTAGCAGTAAATGGGATGTTAGATGGGGTGGGATCTGAGTTACTACAGGGAATTCTTTCCTGGGTGTCTGGCTGGTGAGTCTTTCCCACATGCTCAGGGTTTAACTGATCGCCATATTTGGGGTCGGGAAGGAATTTTCCTCCAGGGCAGATTGGCAGAAGTCCTGGAGGGGTTTCACCTTCCTCTGCAGCATGGTGCACGGGTCACTTGCTGGAAGATTCTCTGCACCTTGAGGTCTTTAAACCATGATTTGAGGACTTCAATGGCTCAGACACAGGTTTGATACAGGAGTGGGTGAGTGAGATTCTGTGGCCTGCGTTGTGCAGGAGGTCAGACTAGATGATCATAATGGTCCCTTCTGACCTTAAAGTCTATGAGTCTATGATTCTATGACTTACTGGTACTGCCAGAGTCCTGCGGGGGGCGTGGCCTCAAGCAGAAGAGGCGTGGACGCTCAAGATTTAAAGGCCCTGGGGCACCGGCTGTGGCTGGGAGCCCCAGGGCCTTTAAATCAACCCGGGGCTCCCAGCTGCAAAGGTGGCTGGGAGCCCCCGGGGCTCAGGGGCAAATTAAAGGGCCAGGGCTCTGGCTGCCACGGAGCCCTGAGCCCTTTAAATCCCCCCAGCAGCTCTGGCAGCCGGGCTTGGGCATGGATTTAAAGGGCCCGGAGCTCCCGCCACTGCAGGGAGCCCAGAGCCCTTTAAATCCCAGTCGCGGAAGCCGGTGAGGTCCAGCATGGCGTACTGGCTCTTGCCTGTATGCTGGACCGGACCAGCTTACTTTCACCTCTGGCAGAGGGTAAAGCAGAGCAGTCCTGAGGCTGCTCTAACTTACACCAGGAGCAAGGTAGGCCTCAACCCAGCCCCAAAATACAAGATTGTAACAGTGTCTTTATGCCCCCCAGTGCGGGAGCAGAGGTCCTTAAAATCAGCCCCACTAGACTTTACCACCTCATGGTAGGCCACAACCAACCCAGGGCCTGGTAAGAAAGCAGCTTGGGAGAGTATTATGGAATAGTATTCGCAGGCGCCAGAGCTAAGCTTGAGTCAAATCAAATCAAGGTCCAGTGCCTCCTGGCACGGGACTGGAGCATGCCACAGGAGTTGCTGTGCAGAGGAGAGCTCCGCACACAAACCAGTGGGGACTGCCCCTTTCACACTCACAGGGGACTAGCAAAGGTGCCGTGTGGGGCCAGAGATCTGCAGGGAAGCAGAGCCACTGGAGACTCCCTGCATCCCTTGCCAGCTCTGTGAGTTCCCCTGCTCCCAGCCCTGCCACTCTTCCTCGGGAGTGGAAAATCTCAGGGCTGGGGCCTGTCAGACGAGCCTTTTGGAGTCAGGTGACAGAACTAGGGCAGGGCTGGGGGTCTCTGACAAGAGCCCTAGTCCCTGCACATCAGCTGGTGCAAAGGGAGGAGAAGCCTCCATCCCTGCATGCAATGATCTGGGGCAAGCCCTGGGAGAAGAAGCCAGTTGCCTTCTCCTCCCTCTGACTCCCCTACCCCCACGGTCAGGGCAGCAGTGCTCCACTGCGCTCGTTAGCAACCCGTGAAATAACTCCGTTACCATCCCAGCAGTTACCACGCGCCTGCCACTTCCAAACCAGGCCGTCCGGGCTCAGCCAAGGAGCACAGTGGTCTCTCTATCCCAAGGGAGTTCTCCCGCTGCCTTTGGATCAAGTCCCGAGTGAGTGGGCGCCTTTGCTTCAGAATCTGCTCCGTGCTGGAGCTGATCCCTTGGTCACATCTCTGAGGGTGCAATGGGCAACTTCCCATCCTCCGTCAGTCGCCGCCTTTGGCAACTTTGATTTCCTGTTAGCTTGAGACTTTGCAGCATGAGACTGGGCTCACTGCAGACTGGGCTGCACACGAGACGCTGTTGGCTTATGGTTCATATGGGATTATAGCACATAGCACAGTGCAGCACTCTACTCCCTAGGCGTGGGCCATTGGTTTTTCAGTGGCAGGGTTAGGGGAGGCTCACTCTCCTGCTAGCAAACCTCAGAGAGCTGTGCCAGTGATAGGGTTTTGAGGGGAGGAGGTTAAACATGGGAGTGATGCGTCGTTGGCCCGGTAGAGTTAACATAGGGACAAAGCTCATGCGGACCCTTAGGGCTGCCTTTCTTGTCTGGCTCGAGCGAGCGGTTTGCTCTGAAACCTCATTAGCAAAGAATAAATAACAATGAGAGATGACGTGGCAAAGGGATTTCATCTGCAGGCCACATCTCAGCACCAGTCAGCCCTCTTCACTGCTCCTCTGCCCTGTGCCCTCAGGAATCAGATCAAGCCTTAGATGTAATGAGAGAGAGGGAGCCTCCCGAGGAGAAAGCCAATAGTTGCCCCTGTGACTTCACAGGACTTATCCCCAGAGGCCCCGAAGCAGCAGCCAGCACTGCCTTAGAAGCGTGATGTGTTTCCTACTTACTCTGCTGGTGTTAAGTCCAGTGTCTGGAGGGGGATTGCAAATCTAACAACAACCAGTGAAGGACAAAAGGGTGTTGGTGCTCACTGCCAAGCCAAGTGAAGCAGCAATAAAGCATAACAGTGGAGTGTCACATAGACAGTTGCTGTTTTGCTTCTGACAGCCACAATCTTGGCCAATACCAGGCATTGAACTGGGAACCTCCAAGATCTCTGCTAGGAGCTGGGCAGATAATGAACTGTCCAGTTCATTGGCAATTCCCCAAAATCCCACGCCCTGCACCCCACAAAAGCAAGTTTTGGGTTGACCCAAAAATGAAAGTTTTCAAATTTTTCAGCAAATTGAAAAGTTGAAATTTCACCTTGGGGTGAACAAAACATTTCCCTTGGATTTTGAGCATTTTTAAGGGTTTGTTTTGGGGACTGGGGTTAAAAAGTTTAAAGAAAATTGAAAGAAATTTCCAAATGACAAGTTGTTTCAAATGGAAATATCCTCCTTTTCCTCTTCCCCTGCCCTACACCTACAGCCCCCCACTTCTCCTGTGCTCAATCAGGGTATTCTGGTTTGTCTGCTTCGGCTGGGTCAGCCTGTGAGATCTCTGCTCCCGTTGGTGGGAGTGAGGGTTCAGTCTGGCCTGTTGGAAACACTCCTAATACTAAAGGTTACCCATGAAGTTAGACCATTGCTAGGGTTTTTGTGGCAGGGGACAAGCCGGTCACCATGTGGGATAAGAAAGGCATTTCCCTTCTGGGTGTGCACACATGATTCAGAGCCACCAAGCTATGCACAGAGCTAGCCTGTGTACACATGCCAACGTCTTCCCTTTCACCATCATTCTCCCCTCCCCCCCACTGCATGGTACACCTGGTTGTTGGGCAACTTACATTCGATTTTACCTTCTGATGTGTTTATCCAGCACCAGTACAATGGCGCGCTGAGCCTGATTTGGGCTTCAGGGTGCTCCCAGAATATAGATAATAAATCATAGGATAATATCTACAATTATTATTAATGATTTATTGTTAGTAATAGTATCATTAGTATGTGCATTACTGGAGGGGGTGGGTTTGCCTTCCTCCGGACAATCAGTTACTGGCCGCAGCTGCATGAAGGATGCCAGACTCAATGGGTAAATTGCTCTGTGTTCCTCTGGCAAAAACTGGTGCTCTGGGGCTGGAAAGCGTCAGGTTCCAGCATTTGTTCCAGTGACCCCTCCTTTACTGCATTGAACTATTTCTAGCCCCCATTCCCTGCCTTTCTCCTCTGTTTTGGCTAAACACCTCCCCTTTCAGGTTCCCCCCTCTGGGGCGAATCTGCTGATTTCAGACCT
Organism: Gopherus flavomarginatus; assembly: GCF_025201925.1. NCBI lineage: Eukaryota > Metazoa > Chordata > Testudines > Testudinidae > Gopherus > Gopherus flavomarginatus. The sequence continues at coordinate 127,009,915 of NC_066619.1, forward strand.
GATGTGGGGTTGGTTGGAGGTACTCCCCACACAGTGCATTCAATAACTGGTGATGGATTCCTCAGGAGAGGCCAAAGGCCACGACAGCAGTAATCCATTCCCTCCATGGCCCCAGCCCTAGTTACGGCAAATGACTTGGCAACGGATCGAAAGGCAGCTGATGATGACTAAAGAGACACAGTTACCACAGACTAGATGGTGTCCAGTTACAGAGCTGAATAGAGGTGATGAGTGCAACCGACATGAGGCTCTATAAAAAGAGGGGTTTAGGAGGGCCAGTCCTGGGGACCCTGACTCGATCAAAGTGAAAGAACCAGGGAAAAAAGGAGCATGAAAAGCAACAATAAAAACCCTCAAGAGGATAACTAGGGCTGCTTCCCAAGGGAAAGTGACTTATTCTGCATGAATCCCTGACTCATCCTCCCCAACCGCTCCTTTCCTGATGATCTGAGGACTCTGGGGTCTTCAGCAATGCTCAGCTAAATACGCCAGTATATAGAAGATTTTAATTAAAGAATTAAAAGGTCTTTCTTTCTTTCTGTAGAAAAAGAATAAACTGGCCAAGGGAAGATGTGGAAGAAACCAGCTTTCTGAATGCAGAGAAACAGAGCAATTAGAACCTGTTCTTAGACTAATATAAGGAGAAAGCATTGTGAAGGGGTTGTAAAAATCATTGCTCTCCTAACATTTTGGGTGGGGTTTTCCAAAGCACCTAAGGGATTTAGGAGCACAAGACCCAGTGACTTTGAATGGGAAATGTGCTTCTAAGTCAGTTAGGCCCTTTTGAAAATCCCTCCTGGCTTTGTCCTTCAGTCTCCACATTCGAGAGTGTGACGCCCCTGCACTATAACAACAGCTACAAGAGTCATCTCATGGTGCAACACTGTCTTCCTCCCGACCAGCTTGTCTCGGCTTTAGGCTAGTGCAAGCTCCCTGAGAGTTTCTTCTGCCCCTGGGAAAAAGGGATGTGAGGAGCAATGCAGGTCTTAAAACCCCATCTCAACACAACCTTGCCTGTCAATCTTTTGGCAACTGCACCAGGAACTTATTTGGGTGTGGGGGCACAAGCTGATGCCCATCTTCATCCTGCATGGCCCCCAAGTCCCTGCTGATTCCAATAGGGCTAAATTACGCCTCTGCATGAGCAAAGATGGCAGAATCTGACCCTTAATGTGCATATAATTTATCTCTTGCACGCCTGCCTTCTTCCGTAGTCCCCTCTTCCTCCCCGCCAACCCACAGTACCTATTGATTTTCCTGATTTGCTTGCCTGTGATTACATTATACTCTTTTCTTCTTCTTTCTCAGTCTGAAGGAGATAAATTAGACTCTATAAGCCAAATGAAACACAAGAGAATAGATTAAATAAAACCAAACAGAGAGTGGAAGGAAAATTGTAGGCTTGTTTCTTTTCCTCTTGGTATACGTATGTTTTATTTCATTGTCCTTATTTACACAAGGCAGATATAGTCTCACTGCAGTGCACACAACAGTACAAATGGAGTGAACAATACTCACAAAATCCTTCCTGCAAAGCACGTGAAAGTCCTTGTCGGTTCTTTAGGGCATCTCAATGGGCTGTTAGTATCCACCCTAGACTCAGGTCACAGAGGATGCTGTAATTTTAGAGCTGGGGGAGGACTAAGCCCAGGTGACGTGACCTGCTGCACTAAAAGTGAGGGTTTGTTAAAGTATTGGGAGGTTCTGATAAAATCACAGCCAGTAATGGAACAAACAATGTCTGTCTCCCATATTCGAAACCAATGCAGCTGGAATGTGAAAGAGAATTCACAGAAGACCTCCTGGGGTTGAGGGAGATGATCTTCTATCACTGAAATGCTATTCTTCCCAATATTAACTTTAGACCTGCCAAAACATGGTGTATCACGTTTCTCTGGATCAAGGTGGGCCGAGGTGTTACAACAAGGTGCTGTCTAACAAATGTGAGAATGAAATGATGGTAAATTTACTATCCTGGCTTCTGAGAGTTTACGGTTTTCATGTTTCCGTGTTGTTTCCTGATCACATCAGGAATCATAACATGGCCTCAGCAGGTTTCTCAGGCTAGTTCTTTAGCTGAACCCCTAGGGAACACATGGTCCAGTAACAAAGCTGCACACTAGATAATGCACAACGAGTTGCTCCTCTGGTTGCAGAGTGAATTGCACTCAAGTTGCCAGCAGCAATTTTCAGAGCAGTGTCAGTGGAGGGACTGAGAAAGAGAGATCTTAAAAAGACTCACAGGAAGAAATTCCAGAGTGCACACATTTGAAAAACGGAGCGTTCTAATCAGTGATATCTGCAGCAGGCCTGATTCTGCTCATATGTGCACCACTGTAAATCGGGACTCCATGAAGTGACACCTGAACACAGGGGAGGGGGACTCCCGGGGACAGCACTTTTAACAGCCCCAAGTTCCCTGATATTGTGAGAAATTCTGGCCAGGGACTAGTTTTGGGTCTGGAATGGGTAAGCGAGAGGGCTATAGAGAAGGGAGCTAGGTATATGTCGCATATGTCCCTCACTTCATGTGTTTTCATCCCAAAGTTCCAGTCAATTTTGGTTCCTCCTTCCTTTTAATGTTGGCAATGACTTACTTACCCTTGCAATGCAGAATCATGGAGCGGAGGTTTGAGAGAGAGTTATTTACATCAAAGGAAGGATTCCCGCATCACATGACATTCCCTGCAGGAATCGTTTTGTGTCCCCCTCATCTGGGGATTTTGTCACACCTTGGGTCTCACTCTGGGGCCTTGGCAGGGCAAGGTTACATATGGGTCATGAGCAGGCTGCAGGGACACCCTCACCGTTGCAATGTGAGGAGGCTGGGAGCAAGTGACTGACTTTTCATCACCCCGATATTCTCTTATGCAAGGGGAATCCTTGGCTGGCTCCTGAAATGAGATTTTTGCCCACTTTTTGCCATAGAGTTAAGGACAGAAGGGACCAATATGATCAATAAGTCTGACTCCCTGCATAATTCAGCCCAGAGAATGTCATCTAGTGATTGAGCTGGAGCCTCCATTTCTGCATGCACCAATCATTTGGGTGTGCAGTTTGGTGCACTATCACTTGTGCACCTAAATGATGGATTTTGCATGTGGAAAACACATTCATGTGCCTGCAAGTAAATTCTCATGCATATAAATCCTATTATTTGTATGCACAAATAATAGTGCTCCGTAGCTACATATGTAAATGAGAGAGATTTGGCCCTAAACACGGTGATGATTTTCCAGATTAATACGTGCGTATGCAAGGTCGGTGTGCTGACATGTTGGTCGCTGCAAATCTATAATGTGGGGTTAAGCACATAGGGTCTGATGCTCCAGTGCCCCGCACCTTCTGTGGTCATTTATAGCTGTGCAAGTTGGAGTAAAATGATACCAGAGCAGACCAGGAGCTCGCACCTACTGTGAGCAGGTATAAACAATTGTCCAAGGAGCAGAGGGGTGGAGAAGCAAAGTCCCTAAATTGGATTCATTAGAAACTAGACAACACCATTTGAAAACATCCCATAATGAAAATGCAGAGCCCCAGCTATATCAAAGTACAGGTCTGTCACATCTTACACACATTTAACATGCTCGATTTCAGCTTTACACAGTTGGCAAAAACAAAAAAGAGAAAAATAACAATTTAAATACTGTTTCTGTAGTGCAGACAGTTCCGCCCGCCATTCAACTCAATGTAATTTTGACTATACGCGGTTTTCGCTTTACGCGCTAACCGCGGAACGGAACCCTGCATAAGATGAGACTCGCCTGTAAACCACGGTGACTCTGCTTGTGTCTCTGGCCAGTTTGTGGTGTGTGGTCAGTGGCACTGTTTTAAAGACGTAAAGTTTCTATGTGATAGACTGAACAAGGAGCCTATGTAATCTAATATCTGTTAGACTGGAACTGACAGAAAGGCTTTAGGAAGTAAAGTAAAGGCAGTTTAAAGGATTAGAAATTTGTTTCCTCTAAATCAGGGCTGGGCAAACTATAGCCTGGGGGCCACATCTGGCCCATCTGACTTTTTAATCCAGCCTTCCAGCTCCCACTGGGGAGCGGGTTCCTGGGCTTGCCCCGCTGTGGTACTCCAGCTGGGGAGCAGGGTCGGGGGCTTGGCCCACTCCGCGTGGCTCCTGGAAGCAGCAGTGTGTCCCCCCTCCAGCTCCTACATTTAGGGGCAGCCAGGGGGCTCCGCACACTGGCCTTTCCCGAAGTGTCGCCCCCGCAGCTCCCATTGGCCAGGAACCGCGGCCAATGGGAGCTACGGGGAAGCACCTGAGGACTGGGCAGCATGCAGAGCCCCCTGGCTGCCCCTACATGTAGGAGCCAGAGAGGGGATACACCGCTGCTTCTGGGAGTTGCTTGAGGTAAGCACTGCCTGACTCCTACACCCCTGACCACCTCCCATACCCCAAACCTCTGCCCCAGCCGCACCCCATCCCCAACCCCACCTCAGAGCCCAAACCCCAAGCCAGAGCCCTCATCCCTTCCCACACCCTAATCCCCATTTCATGAGCATACAATTTCCATACCCAGATGTGGCCGTCGGGCCCTCGGGCCAAAAAGTTTGCCCACCCCTGCTCTAAATCATTTTCTGCATACATTCATTTGAAAATGTTCTTTTCTTGTAATTTTTTGTGACAATTTTCAATTCTAATTTCAAAATATGCTGGTACTTTCCTCGGGTCACACACATTTTCCCCCTCTCATCTCAGTAAGGCCATAGGAGACAGGGAGATTAATCTTTTAATCATGGTATTGGCATGTTTTACTGAAAGAGGGCTCACGCATGGGAGATTTATTGTAAACTTTTTGCTGGGCTTTAAGCGGCAATGCTTTGCTACTGAAGAAAATATAACCAAATGCAAACACAGAGTGTTAAAGAGAAATAACATCTTTGAAACCCTTGTCGCCTTTCATCTAAAATCATCAGGAATGTGTCAAATTATAAAATAAAGCTTTTTATTTTATGTTCCCTGGACTCCTTTGCTCCTACAATATTCCAGCAGCTAAAATGCAGTCCTGCTGCTGACACTTGGAAGACTCATTAATAAGTCATATGAGGAATGTTGTTCAATGACTTCCAGTTTCTCATTAGTAAATCGGAATCTGGTGTTATTCTGCCTGGACAGAGGCTGGGGGGAGGGGAGGGTATGTTGGAATAAGCAGCCTTTGGCACATAAATCAGGTCATATCTTCAAAATGAAACCTAGAACAGCAGTCACGCACATGATTAACATTCTTCTGTGCACTGGAGGCGTGAAAAAACATTAGGGCTCTAAGCATTAAGGTAGCCACAGTGCGGATTTGCATTTTGCAAGGAAAAGCACCGTGCAGCCAAGTCCATATTTAATGAGGAGTGGGGGTGAGAAAGGTTGGGAGCTGCCGTGGGCAGAACGGACTTCTGTCCCGATTAACGGCAAATGTGGCTGCTCTTAGGCAAAAGCTGCTTTAAAAAAAAAACAAGAAAGAAGAACACAATGTTATTCATGGTGGAAATTTAAGATCTTGTGAACTTTTTTCTCTGTTCACTAGGAAAGCCATGCAACTTATGGTGCTGCATATAACTCGCCCTCTTTCCAGCCTATTCAACGGAGGCTTGAGCAGGGCTAAGAAGACTGTTTTGGTGAGTTCCTCTGTTGGTTTGCTCTGAGAACCCAAAAGGAGGTGCAGACAATGGGCCAGGTCCCCAGACGGCATATCTCAACACGGCTCCACGTGCTTCAACCCTACCCCCACTTAGCTGTCCTCTACTATGCCTCACACGACTAGGCTGAAGCCTCTCCTTTTGCACTGTGCAGGACAGTTGGAAGAGAAGATCTCATCAGTTTCTTTGTCGTTAACAGCTTTACATTCCTACCTGGGCACACAGTGAGCATTTTGTTCTCAGATTTACTGCCATCTTCCCAAAGAGACGCTCAACAACTGCATTTTGTAATAGACATTACTTTTCTTCTTTCTTCCTCTCCTTTAAAATAATTTAGGGGCCTGCCTTGAGGAAGCGTAAAGGGACCAGGATTTCAAAGGGTGGGTGCTCAGCACTCTCCCTGCAGATGGATTTGGTGCTCAGAAGTGCTTTTCTGGCTGCACAAATTCTTGCATTTATTTCCACTGTAGCGTTAGGCCATTTTCATAGCTTCCAAGAGTCTAAGGCCAGAGGGAATGACAAGATCACCTACTCTGATCTCCTGTACAACACGGGCCATGGAATTTTTCCCTGTTCCTCCAGCAGGGTAGAACGACAGCAGTCTTCTGCTGTGGGGGAATGGTAGGGGCAGCTCCAGAACAGCAGATTTCAGAGCCATCAAACCATGAAGATGAATGGGATAGGCCACCTCTCAGAGCAATTGTCTCAGGCTCTCTACAGACTCAGGCAGTTGTTGCATTGCTGCATCAGTTACACTTGGGTCATGTTTCCAAGCTTTTCATACCACTCACAAGGGCTAGAAACAATCTTTAAATGTAAGCTGAGATTTTGTTGTTATCATGTAACTGCAGGAGTTAGGTCCCTAAGCATGGGCTGATAGAGCCTCTCCCTTAATCTGGCCAGAATGGAAAAGTCACCTGAGCATATACAGCAAGAAGACAAAAGGCCATCACTCTTGATAACTTTGCAAGCCTTTCTCTAGTTGATTGAAAAGCAAATTATTTTTTGCTATCCACTCCCCAGAGACACTTTCTGGTTTGGTTCCTTTATGGTATCACCCTTGCACCTTAAAATGCAGACTTGAATGTGTGAATTGTGCACTGAGCTGTGTGTGTGAGAGACAGAGAAACAGAGAGAGAGAGAGAGACACAGAGAGAGAGAGATCTCACTGATCTGATCCAATGGGCTAGTTTTTGAAAAGGACCTTTGTCTGGCCTCTCATTTGCAAGAATGAAGCATCCAAGAGATGCAGCTGCAATTACTGTAATGTAGATCTCTAATTACCAAACTATGCCCATAATTCAGGCAGTCGTCCTTCTGTTCTATGTACAGCCCCTAGCACAAGAGGGTCCTAGTCTATGCTGGCACTACTGCAATACAAATACATAAATGATACTAATAATGAATAAAGGACATCAGTGGTGCCAGTATTTGTATGTGCCCATAAAACTGCAGGCACAATGTGAGATGACGCCTCTTCAAAACAAAAGCAGACCCTAGAGCTCTTTAGATATGCTGAAATTGCCACCAACCCAGGGGTTACTTGTAACACAGGAAGATTTTTGAATTACTGTGAGAATTTTGGGGAAATTGAGGATCATGGATGGCTGTCACCGCTGCTGCTTTGGTTACAACCTGGTGAAGGGTCTGAGAAGCGTCTCAAGAGCATGATCAAGGAGTGTTTTAGTTTTACTAAAGCCTTTGGGCTTAATGTAGTGAGTGGTGTGGGGGTAAAAATTAGAGGCCTGTGCTATGCACTAGGTCAGACTAGCTGATATAATGGTCCCTTCTGGCCTTAAAAAAATCTGTGAAACTGAGTGGAACATGGACTATGGGGTCTGTGATCCATTGGCAGCAGATTTCGCCATGAAACCATAGACCCACCCCAAATCTGATTATTTTGTTTAGTTTTGAAAGTTGTCACAATCCCAAACGTATGGCATTTAAGTCTTCATTATGGGTGACAGAATGTGAAAACATTATTTATGGGATGTATATAGTACATCAGATGGGATTTCGTTTGTTCAGTGAGGAGGGATAGTTTTATGGTTCAGATGCTAGCTGGGATTCTGGGTCAAGTCCCATCTCTTCCACAGAGTCACTGGGTAACCTTGAACGTGTCACTTAGGTCTAGATGTTTAGAGGTGTATTTAGGCGCCTAGCTTCCATTGAAACCAATGGCAGTTAGAAACCTAATTACTTTTGAGGATCTGGGCCTTAATCTGTGTGTCTTCATTTTCCATCAGTTCTCCCGTCCTTAGTGTGTCTTATCTGGTTAGATTGGATGGGCTTGAGGGCAGGGAGGGATTCGCTCTTACAATGCATCCGTCAGTGCCTAGCACGCTGGAGTCACTGCAATGCAAACAGGAACGGGAGAGCTCCCAGTGATCTTGTTGGTTTTGTAGTGGGCTTTACCTTTCCCCCGCCTTTTCTCCATTGTCCCCACCAATCTGGGTCTAGCATGGATGGCAGACACCGGAAAGGAGACGGGGGTCATTACCATGTTCCGATGTGGTTGTGTTTGCCTTGTGCATTTCCCAGCGGCTGGGATCAGATTTTGCAGCCTACGTTGTCTTCAGAGATGTTCTCAGTATTTTAACTGAACAACCAAGACCTCCTGAAGGTAAATGTAAGGGGTGACACAGGCTTGTGAACTGGAGCAGCATTCCTATGCCCTGTCTGCTCTGTTTCAGGGAATGTTCGATCTCGCTGTCCTGTGTCTTCTTCCAAAGCTCTCCGTGATTCAGCCTAGTGTGGGTTGCTGCTGTCAGGCCTGTTCTGAGGGGCACAACATTGTGGAGTGATTGTTGCTTATGCTGGGACTTATTCGCTATTTGTCATCCCAGCTGCTCCATGCGATGACAGGCTTCTCTCCAGGGACACCTCCTTTTCCAGCACCCATCCCTGCTACTGAGCATTAGAGAGACGCCTTTCCTTTATCTATCTCGCCCAGCGTGCCCCACTGCTGGGGAGGGGGCACTTCTGCCTCGGGCCAGTGAGAAAGGGCAGTATCTTCATGACATTCAGTGTGGCAGGAGCTCAACTTTGAGTTCAAGGCAGGTCAGGAGCCTTCTATGAGCTTTGCCTCTCAATAGTGCAGCCCCCTGTTTCACCAGCTTCCTACCCTCTCCTAGTAGTGCCTGGCTTCAGGGCCGGCTTTAGGAAGTGCGGGGCCCAATTCGAACAGTTTTGACGGGGCCCCGACAGGGATGACTAAAAAAAAAAAAAAAAAAAAAAACAACAACAAAAAACACCTGTAAAAAAACACGTGGGACTTGTATTCACCGGGCGGTGCTCTGAGTCTTCGGCGGCACTTCGGCAGTGGGTCCTTCACTCGCTCCAGGTCTTTGGTGGCACTGAAGGACCGGCCGAAGTGCCGCTGGAGACCCAAAGCACCGCCAGGTGAGTAAAAATTAAAAAGGCACCTCTAGCCAGGGAAGGGATTCTCACTGGGTGCGGGGCCCTCTTAGGTGCGTGGCCCAATTCAGGGGAATTGGTGGAATTGGCCTAAAGCCGGCCCTGCCTGGCTTGGCCAGCAGTTGAGCAGGTAGCAGTCAGCTCCCCGCCACATGTGGTTTGCGCTCACAGGTGTATTTGCTAACATAACAGAATTCTTATTTTCAAAGAGATTTTTAATCCATCAGTGTATTTTTAAAAGCAAAACAACAACCAACAGCACAAAATTACACACGCTGCTCTTGGCCTCTCTGGGCATGCGTCTGGCCATGCAACTGATCAGTTGCTCAGGACAGACACTGGGGAGACAACTGAGAGCTCAGGCCCCCACCGGGGTCTCTGATGCCTTTTCCTACAGGGCCAGGACAAAAACCAAACCCACACATTATGTTTTGGCATTAAACCTCCCTGCAAATTGCATTAAACACATTGTGCAGTGTGGTGTATCCCTTCCCCAGCCACCCCCGTGTCTGTCTTGTCTCTTCAGACAATAGATAACGTCTTGTCTCCTTGCACTCCTCCTTCTGTCTGTATCTATCTGTTGTCTTTTGACTTCTACTGAGATTGGCAACTCTTTGGGGCAGGGACTGTCTCTTTGTTCTGTGTCTGTTCAGCACCTTGACAGCAAATTGTGGATGCAAAGGTCTAGACTTTGTTTCCTAAGCCAAGCAATTAACCTCATGCCCTGTAGTGCTACTCTGCGGGCTGTTTTGCCTGTATGGAAAGATAGGGTGTCCATCCTAATCCATTCTGGTTTCACCTTTGACCTTGCATGCATCCCCAGAGCAAGCAATCTGTGTGCATGAGCCCTAGAGATGTGCCTGTTCATTTGTCTGCCTGATGGTCCAGAGAGTCAGGAGCATCTGTGCTTCACTGTCTGTATTTGTAAGGAGGGAGGGATAGCTCAGTGGTTTGAGCATTGGCCTGCTAATCCCAGAGTTGTGAATTCAATCCTTGAGGGGGTCACTTACAGATCTGGGGCAAAATCAGTACTTGGTCCTGCTAGTGAAGGCAGGGGCTCACTCAATGACCCTCCCTTCCAGTTCTAGAAGATAGGATATCTCTATTATTTATGTCTCTAATAACTGAATTTCTTCTCCAGTCTAGTGACTGGGGTTCTGGCAGGACGGGGTGGCTTTTGGTTAGCAATGAGGACCTGAGTAAAGCAATTCCTGTTCCATTGCGGCTTCAAAATTAACATTCCTGTTTTATGAGCAGCACTCTCAGCCACTCTGAAACAGGGGCTCTCCTTGAGAGGGCAGATGCCAAAGATTGAGGGCAGGGGAGAGCTCTCCATGCTCTAAAGAGCTGCATGGAATCTGGGTCACAATCTAAGCAATGGACGCTCATTTCCCATTTTAAATATGTCCCTTTTCCCAGCTTCATCACAGGACAAAGCCTTGTGAAATCAGGGAGTTTGATAACCCCGAGACTGCAGTGCCACTCTGCCTCAGCCAGACACGAGAGTGACGCATGAGGTATGCGCTCCATTTCCCACCCACACCATCATGATCTCCAGGATTCTCCCAGCTGCTGCTGACACAAAATTAAACAGGAAGCCAGATCTCCCTTGTAGCTGTTTGATACATCGGCCGACATTAACTACAGGCCGACGTGTTTAGTGATAAAACACACACACACACACATCCACTTTTTCCAACACTCTTGTGAACTTGTACACAGTGCCTAAGGTGGAAGAGTGGAATGAAGCTCTGCAATGACTAACAATATGCTTTTCTAGCCCATCAGTCAGTTGCCTGTCAAGCCATTCTGCCTTTATGGGTGCAAATTAGGGGGTTCACAAAAGCCCATGGAAAAGCTTTTAAACTCTTTTTTCTGCCAGCGATTTTCAAATTAAAGCATAAAAAGTGCTGATAAAGTCAGAAATGACATTTTGCTTTGTTATCTACTGAGGAATCTATGTCCTTGGCTAGGCACCGTTCATCTGGGCCCAGCCAAGTGTCATGGAGAGGCCTCAGTGGAGAAAGACCAACAATTTAGTCAACTTACTTTTGACAGTTACTCTTATTGCTGCCCTAAGGCATATGGAGCAAGCAACAGAGGATAGAGAAAATGTGGCATTGTTGTGACCTCATCCATCCAGAAAACCAAGCCCTTGGAGAGAGATCTGGCAGGGCCGTATTGGCTAGAAGAGAGAGACACCCCAGGCAAGGTGAAATTATAATATAAATTAAAGTCAGTGTGGTACTGCAAGAGAAGGCATCTCTTCTCCGAGTCCAATTCTGCCACCTTTACTCAGGCTGAATAGCACCTGGCTCCATACGCAGTTTCACTGAAATCAATGGAGCTATTCACAGAGTCAGCTGTTACTTACTTTGATCCAGGGTGGTAGAATGTAGCCTGCCACCTGGCATACCATAGTTTCGTAACCGAGAGACATCTTTTACCCTCAAATATGAGCATGTGCACATTCGATAGATTTCATATCTATGCTATAGATAGACAGAGCCTTGTACACGCATTTCCAGTATGCCCATCACCATAGTATGCAGAGGGCATGAGCCAGATCCTCAGCTGGTGTGAATCAGCCCAACTCCGCTGCAATTAATACCCATTTACCCCAGCTGAGGATGTGGTCCTCTCTACATCATTAAGGAATACAGCAGTTCCACCTGAAAATGGATCGCTCCGCCTCTCTGCCTCTGTGATAGATTGCTCTTTGTGCAATGGAGGCAAGTAAATTAGACTCCAGGACACACACACATGCTTGTAATCCATGTATGGGGCTATCAAGTAACTAATGACGAGGGGCCGGATCGAAAGCCTTGATAACAATGAGAGTGTCACATGCTCTGCCTTGCCTGTGAGGATCAGCCACTCTCCGAGCTGAGCCTGACTGGCTGGGGAGCAGGTGGCCTTGGGGAATGACTGGACCCAGCTGAGAGAGCTCAGCTGCAGGAGCTGTAGGGGGGTGTCTACACCTGGGACTGGCCTGAGTGGGTGAGGGCAGCAGGGACCAGGGAAGGAGGCCAATGAGAGAAGGCCACCCGTGGGTTGATGGGAGCTGAGGATCCAGAGTAGCAGGGGAGACTTGTGAAGGACTAAAGTTCAAGCCCAGGAGGGATGGGAGTGGTTCCAGTTTGTACTGCCTTTGAGGATTTGTTGGAAAACTCCTGGGGTGGGGAAGGAGAGGGGATCCTGTGAGCCGTAGCCCTGAAGGAAGGGTGAAGCCTGATACCTTGGGGAGGCTGAGAGGAACATAGGTACATGGTGAGCCCAGGAAGGGACTTTGGAAAAGGCCTGTGGACAGGTGAAGGTAGGGAGAAGCCCAGGGAGGAAGCAGGGAGCCTGAGTAGACAAACCTCAGCAGCTTACTACAGGGTCCCTGGGCTGGAACCCAGAGGAGAGGGTGGGCCTGGGTTCCCCTATTGGCCATTGGAAACGGTGGTGCAAAGACCCCAGAGAGCAGGGGTGAAAGGACCATTGACTTGGGACTCAGGCCAAAGTCTTGGCATGAGGCTGTGGGACTATTGTGTGCTGGACTTTTTGGTTACCCTGGGGGGGGGTGGAGGCTGAACATGGCCTGGCTGGAGGCTGGGTCACGAGACTAGGGAGGGAATGGTAGATGATGCCACAGCGAGCCACAAGGGGGTGCATGAGCAATCAGTGCACACTTCTACAGGGAATCTTTCTATTGGTGGTAATGGACTTTGAGTCAGGCTGTGTGTGTGCTGGAAGTGAGCATGTTAGATATCCACAACACTCTTATGGTAGAAATGGACCTAACTTAGGTGCTTTTGGACACCCTCCATCCCCTATCATTATTGCAAGAGATGCACGCATAGACTGTATCTGGCACCAGAATTTATACCAGTCATTGCAATAGGTACTCTTGGTTTGCATTTAAAGAAAATGACACAGATTTCCTTTCAACGCAAACACCTTTGCCAGATCACCATCGGCACTCCTGATGCTTCTCTTCCTGGAGAGATTAAAAAGGAAAGTTTAGGGAGGTTTTCTGCATCCCCAAAGTGTGCGATCTCTGCCTGTCTATATGGCTCAATGACCTTTTTCACCAAAGTGACTCAATGTGCCATGGAAAAATACACGTAGTTCCATGAGATTTACTGATCCGTCAAGCAAGGACATCGATGTCACTCTTTAGACGATGCCTCAGTGGGTGGCTTTTGATTTTAGTGGCTGAGTGGGTGGTTCCACTACTACTCGTTAAATATTCCCACCCAAAAGCAAAGCACAGCCTCCACCTAAGCTGGGAGTTGGTGCTTGTCAATCCTTGTTCTTACTTTACAGCCACCTGGTAAATTCTCTCCAGGCCTCGGACCAATGCAACAAGTGATGATGGGGTCTGTAAGTGAAACCAATTGGAAAAGATTTTATTTCTCCTGAGAAAGCAGTGATTACTTCACCATGCACTGACAGAGAACCACCCCCCACACCTGGGAAGGATAAAGTTAGGCAATCAATTACGTTACTTGGGCACAGTGTAGAAATAATGTCCATTGACTCTGTAACTCATGATGTATTAGTAGAGTCTGAACTCTTCTCCTTTGTGACTATTTTTCAGTCACTGTGATTGACGGTCCCCGTGTTCCTAATCAAATGGCCATTTTTTGCTGGCCTCCATGCGCTCACTGTTAGCTCTCTGCCCTTTCATGAATGTACACCACTATTTAAAGGTGGCCTTGCAATGGAGCATTGAAAACTTACCCAAGTGCATACTGAATGCTCCTATTAACCAGGCTCAGGGCCCTAAAAATGCATATAAACTCATCTTTCTAAAAATTCTTTATAGGCCCTTGCTTGGTTCCATATCTGCTGCTGATGCCCTAGAATGCAACTTTCTGGGGTGTCGCTAATATCAGAAAACTTCACAAATTAGAGATGGGCCCAAGGCAACTAGTTTGGATACAGATGTGGAGCCCAATTTGCCCACAGTTCCACGAGGTTTGGATCCAGTGTTCTGGTTTGGGCCCATCTCTTGTAACAGGGAACATTTCTTCTGCACATGGCATGGTATAAATGAGAGCATTTGTGTAAACATACTGCCTATCTGGGGCTCACGCAGGGAATGAATGCTGACCTTGCCCACTAGACTCTCTTCCATGGCTTTATCTGCATCATCTCCAATCCAGGGACATACAGAAGATTCCAAATTAGTTCTGCTGGCTTGCAGAGGTATGCAGAAAATCAGGTCTCCTGAAAGCAGGTCTCCCTGAGCACAGGAATTTGCCATAAGGTTCTTTCTGACACTTGTAATCCACTCAACCCCATACAGTATGGCTGTGCTAGGTTCTTGTGGTAACCCAACTTGTTAGCTGTTGTTGGAAACCTGCATAAAGCTGCTGGCTTTCCCTTTGGCTGGCTCTTTGTAGCACATTCATTCCACCTTTCGTACAAACAAAGTAAGAACTGGGAGGTGGAATTAGGGAGTTGGGACAGACGAGGTCCTGCAGAGAAATCCTAGGAGAAGATAAGCTCCAGGAGGAACCTTAGACTGAGGTTTATGTTGCAGTTTTGTTTGTGGATTGCCAGGAAAGCTGAACTACAGGCAGGGAGTAAATTTGGGCACAGATTCAGCGTCTGAGTACTCTGTTGACTCAGCCCATTCACACCATCCAAGATAGTGTGATTTGAAATTGTTCACTATAGGTCCTTCCTTTTATTAGTTAGCAGAGACGTTCACAAGCTCTCTCTGTGTTCTGCTCAAGGGATTCAGTAATATAAGCCGCATACATGGGTGAGCTCAGCATCATTGCTATGGTTTCTTAAAACTTCTTAAGACACACACTTTTTTGCCAATGGGATCAGAAAGGACCTCTGAGCTGTCCGTAGGGAATGTGATGTACTTTGCTATGATGGTCAGATAATGAGACACAGCCATTTTCCCCAAATATCAGTGGGCACTACAGCTGGTAGAATAGCATAAAATTCTGCTGGCAAACAGTTCACCATGTTAGAAACTGGATACAGTGCAGAGTGGAGGGTTTTTCTCTACGGGTATGTTTTCACTAGGAACAAGTTGTGTTCTTACCTTGTGTTAGCTAACGCCAGAGAAAATCCTCATTAAGACAAAAGCAGCAAAGAATCCTGATGCATCTGAGGAAGTGGGTATTCACCCACGAAAGCTCATGCTCCAAAACGTCTGTTAGTCTATAAGGTGCCACAGGATTCTTTGCTGCTTTTACAGATCCAGACTAACACGGCTAACCTCTGATACTCATTAAGACAAGGTTGTTTGTAGTTTTAATACATCACTTTGTCAAGGTAAAGAGTATGATGGTGTCTTGGGTTTAACAGGACTTGCCCATCGCACCGAATGTTCATTCTGCTGCTCTGTTTGTTCCAGATAAACAGAGCTAATTCTACTCAATGCTGCAACACGTCTTGAACAAGCATCTTGCAGCTATCAAAAAACCTTTTGACTGATTGAAATGAAACAATGGGGCAATTCAGATGACCTGAAAGACTTTCTGGGACACCATATAAAAACCAGGACTGCCCCAGTAAAACTAGGCATATGGTCACTTTATTTGGATGACATACTCCTGTCAAAAACAAATCTCCCTGCTCCACATATCACAAGCACAAGAGATTCCATGTACTTGGAATAAGCAATGAGCAGGGACCTCCCAGATGACTGTCAATAAGGGGAGTATTTAATTGCTCTACTGAAATCCTTACTCAGCAGATTCAATCAGGGAACACATTCAGTGAATCTCATTGAAGACATTAAGGCAGATGAAAGCGCTTTTTAATCATCTTGTTCGGATACTTTGTGCAGCCGCACTTTAGCTTTCTTGCCAGCTGGCTGAAACCAGGTGTAGATCCTTTAGGGTATGGGATAGCTTCTATTGTAGGATACCAAAGAAACAGCCTCTTATATTCCCATTGCTCATCCACGCAGTTCCCGTCTGCACTGTCTCCCTACAGACAACATGATAGTGCCTGGACAAAATACAGTCTGGCCTAACACCCCAAAGCTAGGGCCAGATCCTCAGCTCCTCCATGTCGTTACCCTGGCTTCAGTGGCACTAGGCATAAGCAGGCTAAGCAATCGATTAGGCCCTGAGACACTCAAAGGGCCCCCCTATTAATTATTATCATGTATTGTGGGGACAGGGGGGAATATGCCTGCTTAGGGAATGGGAAATGTTCACAGCCTCGCTTTGCAGATGGTCGGACAGAGAATTGGAACGATTTATTCATCATATAGTAACTAAGCGAAACAGCCAGGAGATGAGCCCAGTTCTTTTGATTTATTGGTATTAGAACCAGTCAAAATATGTTTACTGAAAAATTTCTAATTGAACAACTGAACTTTAAAAAAAAATCAAAATGAAAAATGTTGCTGGAGGGTTTTTTTTTCCCAGTATGTTGTTATTCCCCCACCCCCCTTTTTACCCCCCCCATCCCTTTTTCCATTTTTACACCCAACACAACAGAATGAACAATGTCCAGGCAGGGAAAAAACAGGAGCCCATGTGACATCATAGAGACTAACAAATTTATTTGGGCATAAGCTTTCATGGGCTAAAACCCACTTCATCTCCTGCTAATTTTTCCCCTACTGTTACTCACACCTTCTTGTCAACAGTTGGAAATGGGCCATCCTGATTATCATTACAAAAGATTTTTTTCTCCTACCGATAATAGCCCACCTTAATTAATTAGTCTAGTTATAGTTGGTATGGCAACACCCATTTTTTCATGTTCTCTGTGTATATTTATCTTCCTACTGTATTTTCCACTGCATGCATCTGATGAAGTAGGTTTTAGCCCATGAAAACTTATACCCAAATAAATTTGTTCTTGTCTAAGGTGTGTGATAGACCCAGGCCAGTTGGGAACAGCAGAGTAGGAGAAGGGAGATATCCTGGCCACTGGATAAGCAGTTTTCTGTTCCCTGAGTGACCAGAGCAGGGGCTGCTCCAGGCTAATGAGAACACCTGACTCCAATTAACCTGCTAAGGGTCAGGTGAGGCTGTTAAGCACCTGACTCTAATTAAGGCCCCTCTGATGCTATAAAAGGGATCACTCCAGGCAGGCCACAGGGAGCCAGAGAAGAGGAAGTGTGTGTGAGGAACTGGGAGCAAGAGGTCTGTAAGAAGCTGAGCGTGAGTAGATATACTGCTGGAGGACTGAGAAGTACAAGCATTATCAGACATCAGGAGGCAGGTCTGGCAGTGAGGACAAAGAAGATGTTGGGAGAAGGCCATGGGGAAGTAGCCCAGGGAGTTTGCATAACTGTACTAGGAGGCACTCTAGACAACTGCAGTCCACAGGGCCCTGGGCTGGAACCCAGAGTAGAGGGTGGGCCTGGCTTCCCCCCAAACCTCCTAACTCCTGATCAAACACAAGAGGAATTGACCTGGACTGTGGCTTCTTCCAAAGGGGAAGGTCTCTGGGCTGTTTCCCAACCCACAGCATAAATCTGTGAGGTGAGCAAATCTGCCAATAAGCGCAGGATCCACCAAGGTAGAGGAGGAACTTTGTCACAGGTGCCACAAAGACTCCTCATTCTTTTTGCTGATACAGACTAACATGGCTATCCCTCTGAAACCAGGCAGGGAAAGGAGTTCTTGGGGGTTTCTCTCTTTTGCCATTCTGTAACTTTTTGAGAATGGCCTCAGCTTTGGAAATGTTCCCTAATGGCCCAGGAAAAATGAAAAGATTAAAGAAAAAGTTGAAGCAGCAAAAAAAATTGTCTTGTTCTGTTGTGTTCAATAGGAAAAGGGAGGAAATATATTGGGTGAATGGGTAAAGAAAAAGCGCAAGAAAAACTTACTAGAGCTCTTCCCAAAGGGGCACAACTATTTCAAAATAAAGACTGTTGGGTTTTCCTTCCCCATTCTCCCACTCCCAAATGCCTCCTTTGGGCAGAGTGTAGAGACCAACTTTGGAAAAGGTCAGTTTGAAGGGAGAGTGACCAGATGTCCTGATTTTATAGGGACAGTCCCTATATTAGGAGCTTTGTCTTATATAGGCACCTATTACCCCCCACCCTGGGCCCAATTTTTCACATTTGCTGTCTGGTCACCCTATCTGAAGGTAGATACTATGAGTGGCTGAAAACAGGGTCACAGTGGAAATGCTTGTGCAACTTTACCCTTTGGCATCACGTTAGCTCTCACTGGAGTATTGGGCTCTCCTGTATCTGTAGACCTCAAAGCACTTTCCCAAAGCTATAATATTATTATCCCCATACTACGTTTGGGGTAATGAATCTACATGGAAGTGAAGGGATTTGCTGAAGGTGACAAAGAGCAGCAGTGGCGGAGACTCTTGACTCCCAGCACTCTGTTCCATCCTCTTGAAAGCACAGTGTCCCTCTTAGTTATGCAGTTGACATTAAAAATGCCTTCCATTTCCCTCTATCTTATCCTAGATCCTGCCATAACTTAGACTGTAAGGTCTTTGGGCAGTGACTGTCTTTGTCCTGTATTCGTACAGCACCTAGCGTGGTGCATCCAGGTCCATGACTGGCTATTCCAGGTGCTACTGCAATACACATTAGTGATAATAATAATATGAAATATTTATCACATTTTTAAATAAGAATAAACTCATTGTTTAAATAATTTTATCTGGCAGTGTTCAAAATAAGGTAACATGCTTAAACAACCAGTCCCCTCATTTGCCCTGCATCTCTCTGTTGCAGAGACTGTCTTGAAGCTGTGACGTGCAGGAGAGAACAAAAAGAGAGACGCACATGTCATGGGCAGGCCCTGTTCCCCTTGCCAGCTGTGCTGTACCTGACTGTTTGCCTGGTGACTGGCACACGGTCAGCTAACTAGGGTCTCTTTGATCACAATATCTTTTTTTTTTTTTTTCCCCCACAAGCATAGCTAAAAGCTTTCTAAGATTTGACTCTGAGCAAATGGGCAGGAGTAAAATGAAAGACTGCAAACAGTAAAAAAATACCTGGCACTTTGGCTTGCAAGTTGGAAAGCGGTAGGGGCTTCCCAGTTTGTGTGGTGCGGCTGATCCAATTAGCAAAGATGCAACAAACTATCAAACTGTCCCATTTGCTCCACACTGGTTTCCCCATATTAACCGTAAGCTGTCCTGTTTGCTGGCTATGCAAGGGAGTGCATGCAGAGAGATGATTAATAAATACTATTATTAATATTAATTATAATTTGTGCTAAGGTGACACAAAGAGGCCTCAGCCGAGCTGAGGGCCCCTCTGCCTTGGTCCTCACATCCCCAGAGTGAGCGAGTCCCTGTCCCAGTGAGCTAGCCAGCTACATAGACAAGACAGACAAAGGAAAGTTTATCACCCCTGTTCTACACATGGAGAATTGGGATCCCTGGAAATTGAGTGAGCGCTTGATGCCTAACTCTGTTCGGCTCCTTTGACCATCCCGGCTGTCATGTTCATTTGGTATTAACCTGTTGTCCCCGTCTTTTCACGCAGCTCTTCCAGGGGATGACTGTCATGCAGAGATGGTCAAAATATGCCAGGGGTTTTTTTTATGTGAAAAAAAAATTGGGGGGGGGCAGAAATTCAGTTTTTTTAATGAAGAAAACTGAACCTGAAAACCAAAAAATGTTTGTTTCTGAAAAGGTCTTTAACCACACACAAAAAATCAGTTTTCAGTAAAAAATATTTAGTTTCCAAAAACCAAACTTTCATTGTACTGAAAAGTTTTACCAAAAAACAATGCTTTTCAGCTTTTCAGTGGAAAAAAATGAAAATTGTTGATCCAAAATGAAAATGTTAATTTTGGTTTAAAAAAAAAAATTTTCTCAGTGAAAAAAATGTTCACCAGCTGTGAGGTGATCACTCCTCCTCCTGAGGTAGCTGGGTAGGCCACAGGAATGCTAGCAGGCCAGATGGGTGGATAGTGAGGGAAATTCTAGACCCTTTGTTTTCAATCTAGAAGAAAGAGCACAATGTACTTGGGGGGGAGGGGAAGAGGGGAGGAAGGACTTTGTCAGGCAGAGCCGTGCACTTAGTGTTCGTAATGCTTAGGACATCTCAGTTTTAAACAAACACACAGATGAGCTGTAATTAAATAACAGTAACTCTCCGCACTCACCACAGGGCCTGGGCAGACCATTTCAAGACATCAAAAGAAGAGCGGGAATTAACCTTTCTGTGGCTGGACAGTTCTATGTCCAAATGATTTGGCTCAATACTAAACCCAGTTTTTCTTCTATTCCCTGCAAATCTGGGATTTTTCCCGGATAATTTCCAAAAGGTCATTTTCCCATTCTGGGAAGCTAGTGTGCTTTTCAGGGCTGATCCAACACCAATTAAAGTCAATAGAATGGCGTCTTTTGACTACAGTGGGTATAGCAATGGGACCACATTGGTCCTTCCTTCCCCTTCTCGTCCCTTTAAAAACACAGATCCAGCTTTCATCTCTCATTTGAGGCCAGCTAGGGTGAGGTGTGCACTACAAGCCACCATGACACACAGGCAGATGCAGGAGAACCTGAACCACTCTCTGAGGCCACTGGATGGTGTTTGCTGGGAGAGGATCCCCTTAGAAAACAGGTAAAGTAGGGAACAAAAGGCTTGTTCTGGATTACTTAAATAAAAAATACATTTCCTGGCTGATACCAGGCAAAGCTATACCACAGAATGGCAACAAATACCTCAGAGCTCTGACCTGTGGAAATGTACATGAAAGTGACATAAAGTATATTGTCCTGGATTCATGTGGACAGCAACTACTGGCACCGATGGCAGGTCTCACACTGTTTATCTCTAATTTACACATTATCACTGAGATCCAGATTTTTACCTGAAAGGCTGAACTGGGATGGCCAAAGGTCTGTTTCTCTGAGTCATATAATGCCCTTGATCTACACTTACAATGCCCACCAGTGTCACTTTGCGTGGTGCACATGAATTTAGCTAGAACCTCAATATCTCCGAGGGTTCCCCCAGACACAGTCTAGCTTCAAACCTCCCTCTGATGGGGTGTCCACCCCACACAAGGCCTGAAGTCATAAATTAGGCCCATTAACCTTAGGCTGCCCTTGGAGGAAACCTAGGGCATGCTAGCGCTGAGTGAAGATGAAGTCATGGGGAGAAGCTGGGCAGGGTCTATAAAGAGAGGTAGTTGGCCGGCTGGGGGAGGAAACGTGCAGTTGCACTCCCTGATACAAGGGGGAAGAGCAGGAAGCTGCAAAGACAGAGTAGGGAGAAGCAGTGAGGACTGGGAGAGTAAAAGCCCAGAGCTGCTGGGTGGAGGGTCCCTGGACTGGAACCCAGAGTTAGAGGGTGGGTCTGGGTTCCCCTACTAGTCCTGGCAGTGGGGCTTAGATTGTCTGGGACAGTTTGCCTCAGAGGACTTGCGATACCCCGGAAGGGGGGAGAACTTTCAGATCCAGAGGGCTAAGCTATGAAGAGGACAGTGCTGCCACTCCCAGCACATGAGAGGCCACAGCATCACTGAGGGGAACAATGGACTGAGTAACCACAGGAAGGGGCATCAGGCCAGGTGGCACAGCTAATTCCCCAGATGAGCCACAATGAGGTGCCGCCAATCGGTGAGTGGACCAGTCCCCGTCACACTCCCCAATGCATGGGCTTTGTGCAAGCTGAGTCTAACAGTGCACACTTAAATATACAATGAATGTCTGTATACGTTCGTGGAAATAATAAAGCAAGCACAGGCAACAACTGCGGGGGTTATTATTGAAACCTCACTCATGGTTGCTCATAACTTTCTAAAGCAGGTCCATTGGAGGCTGAAATATCCCTTTTTGGTCTTAGCCTAGATTGTGTGAGCGACAGACTCAGCTGGGCCATTTGTGAGTTATTGGAGCTGAACAAAGGAAAGAAAAAAGAATCCCCATTTTCCCCTCTTTGAATGCAGAACATAAATGTACTCGATGCACTAAGAGCAGAAAGAGGGCCCTGTCATGCAAGTTTCACTCACATTGAGAGCGTATGTGACCCACTGGTGGGTGAGCATGTGTGACAGGTCCTCCGCTGTGCAGATCCACAGAGGCTACGAGTTACAGCCCCCACCTATAGCGCCTGGGCTATTTAGCTTTTTGTAGCAGCTGATGCTTTTAGCTCTGGAGGTCTCCATTTCAATCCCTGGCATAGTGGCCAACATAGTGGTCATTGTATTTAGTCACGTGAGGAGGCCAACTGAAGCCAGGGGGCCAGGGTCTGACAGCCTTCCTCTCATTGAGTAGTACCTCACAATGACTTCTTGGAAACTGGAGATGAGTATGGGCATTAGTATCTTGCCAAGAGTGCTCACGGGGTGGAGTTGCTGTGATTATTGTGTTAAGGATGTAGGCTGTGGCTGCTGAGACCCATGGTTGGCCTCCAGCTAAGAAGGCATAGCTCCGGACTGCAGGTGTGGCTGGTGCCTTTAGATCCAGGAGACTGGGGATTCGGTTCTCTGCTGCCATTGATTCATGCTTGGGTGTTGTCCCCACGCTGTAACACAATCTGGAAGAAAGCATGAAGACAAGAGTGGAAGAAGGATAAAAAGAGAGCAGGTCAGCAAGAGGCTAATGCTGCGTAAAGTGAGCTCTAACTAGCCCTGTCAGTGGTCCGCAGCCTGGAGAACTCTCTGCCATTTGTAGTCCTGTTCCTGCAGAGCAGGGGGGGGATTTAGTGTTGGCTTAGGAAATACTGGCCGTGATCACCGGTATTAGTAAGTGTGATGATTTGGGGAAACTATCTATGTACAACTTACATTGTTGTATGCAGTGTAGTTGTAGCTGTGTTGGTCCCAGGACATAAAAGAGATTAGGTGGGGGAGGTGATATCTGTTATTGGACCAACTTCTGTTGGTGAGAGAAACAAGCTTTAGAGCCACTGGGAGCTCTAGCTATTACGTCACCCATCTTGTCTCTCTTGGTACATTTTATGAATTCTGAGGGATTTTTATGAAATTGCTGTATCACTGAATGCCTCAGTGGTATGGAGTCAGCCATATGCTATCAGGGCTGGTGCCACCTCTCTCCCAGACTAGGAACAATGGAGAGTCGTTAACATGAGTGGCTCCCATTCAAATAGGAGCACCTTAAAACAACAGGATGGCTGAAGCCTAGGGAAACCAATTCAATCTAGATTGTCTGCAAGGAGGGAGTGGAATTTCCCCAGAAAGGGGAAACAAAGAAACCAGGTGTTGCCTATGACTTATAAACTCCAAGGGATTCAGAGAGCCAGAAAGGAATCTTGGAACAAAAGAACATGCTTTTGTAGCAGAGGAGACCTTTTCTGACTGTGGGACCAGACAAGGAAGGAATGTGCAGGAGAGAGAGATTCATGATTTGGAGGAGAAGCTTTGTTGCAAAAGGAGGAGGAGGATCCTGGGTTACCTAAAGGATTTTACCCAAACCCCAAAGAATGCCCCAGAGTGGTGAGGAAACTGAGGAAAGGAAATGTGTGTAGGTGATTATTATTCTGTCTGGATCTGTGTAGCTTTTGTGCTGTCTAAGTAAAGAGTTACTGTTGTTTGGAACCTTTGCAAAGCCCGTATGTTAGACACTTCCACTATCTCATGGCCCTGGAGCCATCAACTGTCAATCAAAGCGCCCACAAAGTTGGAGTTCCGGGCAAGGGTGTGCTTACACAACTGGGGGTGTGTGTCCTGCACTGGTCTGGGGCGGGGGGTGGAGGGGGAATGGAGAGTGAGAGCAGCTGGGCTTCAGGGTCCTACTTCTGTCAAGGGGTAATAAACAGTCCATGCCTGGAAGTGTGCCAGAGAGCCCAAATAAGGTGACCAGACAGCAAATGTGAAAAATCAGGACAGGGAGTGGGGGGTAATAGGAGCCTATGTAAGAAAAAGACCCAAAAATCATGACTGTCCCTATAAAATCGGGACATCTGGTCACCCTAAGCCCAAGAAAGAAACACAGCTGGAGCCTACCAGATCCAGGGAATCTTAAGAGCAGACAAGTCCAACTGTGTGGGATCCAAACTCTGCAGCCTGGACAGTAACCAGCCGGGGAGCTTGACCAGAACTGGACAGCAGGACACATCAGATCCCCTAGCTCAAAAGACTGAATGATTTAAATGGCCCCTATTTCTAGGTTAAAGGATGTGAAGCAACAGTGACTACACCAGCTGTTAGTTTCAGTTTGGTTCAAAATATTCAGCTCGAGGTCAGTGGATCCCTGGCTGCTTTTCCAGCTTCGCCTTTCGTGTCCTTTCAAGGTTGTCACTGTGGTACGTGTGTTTCATTGCAGCACGCTCCTTGGGCTGAGGACCCCTTCCCACTCCAAGAGGCAACAGGGACACCAAGTTTTGAAAGCTGCCCTGTTTGGTCACAGGGAGGAAAATTCACCCTGTGCAGCACTTACCACCTAATTGGAGGACTAAGGGGTGTAAGTGGGACCTGAATGGTGTGAAAGGTTTGGCCACCTTCTGCACAGGGATGAATTTAAACCAGAACTGAATCCAATCCAGCACACCCCACATGGCTGTGGCCCCAGCCATGGCTCTGACCCTCCTTGTGGGGACAGCCTGAGGCATGTAGCAGTTTACATCTCTCCAGGCTATTGTTTCAGGCTCTCTGCAGACTCAGCCAGGCATGTTTCAATTATTTCTTGGCATCCCAAAGGGCTAGAAACATTTTGTTCACTGAAAGCTGAGAATCTGATATCATCACTTGACTCCAGCAGCTGGGGTTCCAGGTATGGACCACTGAGGCCTATAAACCTATCCAGCCCTGATGTCACCCATGGAATAAAAAGAGTGGCACAGAAAACAGCCTGAGGGAATGGACTTTGCTAGTATATTTTTCAATGGGCAAATGGCAGGCATTTGTGGCTTGTCAGAACCAGAGGTGTGGAGCATCAGGACAAGTAATAAAAGACCTTTCCAGGCAGTACAGACAGAGAGTCTGATTCAAGTCAGAAGTGTAAACCTGGGAATGAAGTGTAAAAAAGCCCAGTAAGAACAATTTAACATAAACCCTGGCAATAAGGACATCTCATCAGACTATGAGACATTAGTGTATGAGGCAGGAGAAAAGGACAGAGAGAAAAACAGATGTAGTGGCACTGCCATGTAATACGTAGCTGGAGGAGAAAGTGGGAGTATTATAGGAACATATGGCCCATTAGCTGGATTAGCTCTTAGCCAGATTTGAAAAATTAAGTAAGCAAAATGTAGAGGACATACAGCAGACAACATTGCTAGATAAATGCATGGAAACTGAAACAGATGAGATCACGCACACTAAGTCTGGATAATTTGTGCACTGCACTATCTAAAAATTATTATACTTGAAAGACCAAATTAACTGGGCCTTTATTTTACTGCAGTTAATGAGTATAAACAAACAGAATGGAGAGATCACATGGCCTGGGGAATCCAAGCTGCAGTCCATGTTAAAATACACTCCTAACCTGCCAGCAGGATTGGAACAGTGCGGGCAGCGCAGTCAGCCCTGGACAGTCACAAATCCATGAATCAGGCCTCCAGAAGTCATGAGAATGATTTATAAATCATGAGAGTGCTAAAAGTGAGATGGAAAAAAAATAACGAGTGCTTAGTACCCACTGGCAGCCAGCTCCCCCACTCCCCGCCAACACCTCCTGCCCGCTGGCGGCCCTGCCAATCAACTCCTCCCCCTCCCTCCCAGCGCCTGCTGCAATCAGCTGTTTCACGGCGTGCAGGAGGCTCTGGGAGGAAGGAGAAGGAGCAAGGATGGGACATGCTCCGGGGAGGCGTCAGAACTGGGCAGAAAGAGAGGTGGGGGTGGGGTCTGGGGCAGGAAGAGGTGGGATGGGGGTCAGGTCTTGGGGGTAGGTGGGGGCGGGACCTGGAGCAGAGTAGGGGTTTGAGCACCTCCCGGGCCTTGAGGAAGCTAGCACCTATGTGCACAGACACACATTGTCTGTCTCTCTCTCTCACACACACACACACACACACACACACACACACACACACACACGCATATCTATCTCTGTCTCACACACACATCTATCTCTGTCTCTCTCTTTTGTCTCACACACTGTCTCCATCTCTCTCTCTAACACACACACACATTGTCTCTGTCATACACACACATTGTCTCTGTCTCATACACACACACACATACAGTCTCTGTCTCTCACACACACACAGTCTCTCTCTGTCTCTCTCTCACACACACACACACACACACAGTCTCTCTCTGTCTCTCTCTCACACACACACACACACACAGTCTCTCTCTGTCTCTCTCTCTCTCTCTCACACACACACACACACACACACACACACACACACACACACACACACACACACAGTCTCTATCTCAGGGGTCAGCAACCTTGCAGAAGTGGTGTGCCGAGTCTTCATTTATTCACTTTGATTTAAAGTTTCACGGGCCAGCAATACATTTTAATGTTTTTAGAAGATCTCTTGCTATAAGTCTATAATATATATCTAAACTATTGTTGTATGTAAGGTTTTTAAAATGTTTAAGAAGCTTCATTTAAAATTAAATTAAAATGCAGAGCCCCCTGGACCAGTGGCCAGGACCCGGACAGTGTGAGTGACACTGAAAACCTGCTCACTTGCCACCTTCGGCATGCGTGCCATAGGTTGCCTTCCCCTGCTCTATCTCATACATGCATACATACACAGTCTCTGTGCCTCTCTCACACACATACACACCTTGTCTGTCTCCCACACATACACACACTGTCTGTGTCTATCTCTCACTTACATATATTATCTCTCACACACACACTGCATCTCTCTCTCTCTCTCTCTCTCTCTCACACACACACACTGTGACACATTCACTTCCCAGCACATACTTGTGATGGTGTTGTTGTTACTTCTTGCTACTTCCTGCAATGCACATATATTAGTCTCTGTAATTTTATTTTTCAAAGTGCTGTTACTTCAGTTTGGTCTTTGCCTTTCATAATTTTATTTCTCTCTTATGCTTAAATTTAATTCTTTGAGTAGTGAGTTCTAAAATGCCTAACTTGTCTTGGCTGGAGTAATTATCCCTATGGTAACTTTTTAAAAATATACATTATATCTTGGTTTTTTGTTTCTACTGGTGGCGCGCAGCCGCACATACCTCGATATTGGTGCTCATAACAAAATTCGTTCCACACATGGATGGAAAAAATTAGAGGGAACATTGGTGCAGCGGCTACACAGCGCTTCTGAGGGTGCTCCTGTTTTACCCTTATTTAAAAACTTGACCTTGGGAGTCCAGTGGGAGAAAGCTCCCCCTCTCTTTCCCTCCATTTATAAAGCTGGCAACCATATAGTCTTGATTCTTGCTGCCTGGAACCGCTCCATGAACCTTATCCAGGAGTGGCATATATTCTTGTGAAGAGGAACCTTGTGTCTGTTATGATAAATATTCTAAAAGCACACACACTTAAATGTAGTGTTATATATATATATATATTGATAATAATTCCGAGATTACCGAGGTAAATTCAGCTGTATTGTGTGTCGTAGTGTCCCAGAACACTGAGAAATCATGTGACCTACCAGCAGGCAAACACTATATTAAATATATTAGTATGTGAATGGGGATGCACTGTTTCAATATTTGGACCATCAATTGTAGTAATGTTTGTAATGGGAAAGGACAAGCTCTAATCAAATGTGATGTATAGCATAAATACTGATTCATTTTTAATTGGCAGTCGTAACTGTGACATTACAAAGTTAAATCTGGCACCACCACAAGCCTGCTGGAGTCAGATAGTATCGTATTACTCTCTAAGGGTTTAACTGATAGAAGGATAGATGATAAAGACAAGAGAGAGTCAAATATCTTTGAAAAGGCTGAAACCAGAGTCTTACAGAGGGAGACTATTTCCCCTGAGTAATTTTCCTCCTAAGAAGATCATCTGAATGTGTCATCTTTGTATGTTGCATTTTTAGACTAAAGATGGGGTGGATTGCACAGAGAACCCATTGTAACCACCATCCCTGCCCCATTTTAAAAGAGTATTCATTTAACTGAGTGTAAAATTAAGCGGACTTATTTTTAAAGGGTGAAAGCCATCCCCTGCAGAGGCCTAGCATCTAAGCTGGTTTTAAGTGGGACTGAAAGGGTGCATAAGCCTCATGCTGACCCTCTGCACATGGGTGAATTCTCCCTGTGTGACATTAGTGCTGCTAAAAACGCCTGACGGACAATGCTGGAAATGGAAGTCTTGTGTTTAGCATGGAGACAGTGCAGACAGCATTTTAGGGTTTTGCAAACAGTCCTCCAACATGTCTTAACCTTCCTGTCCTGGGGTAACTGTGCAGCTCAGCCCAACCTAGTACAAACAAAAGTGTGTGTGTGTAGGGGGGGGGGATATATTTTGTAACACTGTGATTGAGATTTTAGACCTCCTCTGCACCCCCAAAAAGGACATTCAAACTTATGACTCTAACATAGCCCTACTCCCGCCCCTTGTACAAGCGTGATGCTTTGTAGCATGGTGCTAACTTTGAATGGAGGTAGGGAGGTTGCTTTTCCACCTGCTAACCCCCCTCCTTACCTATCCAACAATAGGTCATACCCATGCATGCCTGCTGCAGCTCTCCTCTCCCCCAGGCAGCTGATAGAACTGCTCCAGTCCAATCCATGGTTGTCAGACAGAGTAAGGCAATGGTTTGTTCATCACTGTGGTTGGCTCTGATGAGCTGGCTGGGCCCCCGGTGCTTGCTCTCCTCTTTGTTTCAAGTTAGAATGCAACCAAGGACACACTAAATACTTTCCAGTTGTAACTCTTCCATGGAAGCAATTGCTGGAGCTGCTGCAAGGTTGGTATGCGATGGGGAATGGTCCATCTGATGTGATGCACATGTAGTCCATGTTGCAGAAATTACTATTTATTCATTATGTGTACTGCATTAGCACTTCAGGGATTAGGACCCGCTGTGGCAGGTGCTGTATGCACAACTTTGAGAACTGCACTAAGGACCATCAAAGAGCTGCAGGCAGGCAGATATATTAGTGGTTAGAGCAGTGGACTGAGGCTCAGCAGACTTGAGTTCTGTTCCTGGTTTTGTCACAGGCCTGCTGGGTGACCTTGAGAAAATTATTTCACTGCTCTGTGCCTCAGTTTCCCCATCTGTAACAATGGGGATAACAATACTGACCTCCTTTGTCCAGCACTTTGCGATCTGCTAATAAGACCTAGGGTTTCGTATTATCACAGGATATGTTGCTGCTGGTTCAATGGGCACATTCTTCCCTGTAAGTCAATATTGAAGCGATGAGACTTAAAACTCTGGTCCTGATTATATGTGGTTACTTGAAATATCCCAGAATTCTTTACCTTTTCCTTTTATTCTGCCATGACCTCTTCCCTTGTTTCCATTGCTCATCTTAAATCAGAGGGAGGCCGAGGTTTTCAGAAGTCACTAGTGATTTTGGGTGCCCAACCCAAGACACCGTAAAGCTGCCTGTTTTTCAGGTCTCTAGCACCCACCCCCTGAACATGGTCTCAGGTTGAGCGCTGCCATCCTCACTAGCTGCATGTTGGTCTATGTTTTTCCTTCTCTGCCCCTCCTTCCCCTCCATACCACACGGCCCTTTAAATCCAGCCCAGCCATCTTCATGGAACAGACCCTGGCTGGCAAAGAATCCAGCATGACGACTCCCTTTATGGCTTTGTATCTGCCTTCTCCCCAGTACACACTGTGTTCTTTGCAGCAAAGAAGTGTTTGCATCAAGTCCATTTTATCTCATTCATAATTAGAGTTGGGCATTTGCCCTGTACAAAAATAATTTGTCAGTTGGTAAAATGTTGGTCAGACATTGGTCCAATATTATGAAATAATGTCAAAAAGGGTCAAATGTTTTTAAGTACTAATATATTAGAACAGGAACAAACGAGGAAGAGTTTATGGTATCTGTAGCAAAGTGAAGACTCACTGGTGCTATGCCTCCTGCTGGTCTTCTTGGGAATTAGCTCTTCAGCCTCAGAGTGCCCTCTGCTGGCCAGTGTCTCACCTACCTCAGGCCCCTCTGTCCCTCCCAGACCCCGGTGCCCCGTACCTTGGGGTTCTGGTGGCTTGCACTACCCCCACACACTGGGTCTCCCCTCTCAGAGGAACCCCCAACTCCCTCCACCCACCTTGCCTCAGTGACTACTGCCAGTTGTCATCTAGCCTCCTCTCAGAACAGGCACAGCAAAGGCAGTAGCAGTCAGTGAATGCTTCCCACATGTCTCTCCGTGTGTCTTGCCCTGACATGGGAAGGCTGCTTCTTGAGAATGAGGATGGGGAAAAGGAATGAAGTAGATCTTTCTGAAAACTCCCTGGAGGCAGAGAAGCAGTTGTCCATCCCTACTTTCTGGGAACAGCTTGTCAAAAAGGAAGGCAGCCATTTCTGCCTACTGTGTCTCTGAGGCAGGATAGTAGCATACTGACTATCAAATCTGGTGGGTGGGCCCATAACCCGCATGTGGACGTTCTGCACCTATTCACCCGCAGCAGGAAGTCCTCTGTCAGTGTAGCCAGCAACTTTCCCATTTGGTCAGAAGCCCAACTAGGAGGAACCAGATGAGTGCATTGGGCAGATGTAGCTCTAAGAAGCGTAGAGATAGCTTTTCAATTGCCTTATGGATGGTTGGTAGTTGGTGATGACCTAAAGGACCATTAGAGAGATGCCTTCACTACATTCCTATGTTCCCTCTGCACCACAGTGCTCTCTGAGTCTCCTTCATGCACATGCATATTATGGAGGCAGCTTTGGAAACAGCTCCTAGCAATTTTTCAATGTATATGTGGAAAGGAGAAAGCTATTAGCTAAGGTGTAGAAAACAGTTATTCACTGTCTGTCAGTGGAGACTCTTCCCGTGAGTTACGGTGTACTTTGTGGTTCACTTGAAAGGAAATGCATTCATGGAGCATTTTGTATTATTATTGCATTGTAAGCAAACTATTATCCTTGGAATTATGGGCCAAAAGTCCATTTGCAGTCAGCGATAGTGTGGCAAGAGTTCCAAGAGAAACTGGTGTAGCAACAAATCAAATTTGGATGCTAGTCTGTGAGTCCATAGAGCATCCAGTTGTCTGTCAGGCTTGGGTATTTGTTGCTAGTTATTAATGGGTATTACACAAAGAAAACATCATTTACAAATATTGTTGCCAGGTTGCATCCCAGTGAATCTGTTCAACTCTATTTCAATGTTTCATCTCCTTGCTCCTATGTTCAGTGCAAAAACTGTCCTCTCAATACTTCCATGCTCCAAACAGGGATTTGTGCCATATACGCATAGCAGACAATGGGTTTTTTTGTTTGTTTTTGTTTGTTGGTTTTAAAAGACAAGGTGGCTTGATCTAAAAAGAACAATTTTGCTTCAGTGTATACCAACTCCATATTTTCCCATCCTAGATGTGGCCAAATAGCAGGGTGGGTCATGGTGTCAGGTACACAAGGTGTTCTGAGGACAAATAGCTGCTATGTAACAGCTACAGCAGAAGCCGAGCCAGCAGGGAAAAGGTGGACAGTGTGTCCTGTACCCGCATGTACACATACGGCAAATGAGCTAATGGAAGGTCAGAGAGCACTGTGTGGAAGATACGTATCCATATTTATGGGAATAAGTAATAGGTTGTTAAAGTTAATTGTGAGTAAAAACAGAGCTCTCAAAATTACAGGGAGCAGTTGGCACGTTGGGAGAGAAGTATAATAAGGAAGAGAAGGACAGCAAGAAGGGCTTTGGCAGAACAAAAAGAAGAAAATGTCCATTTTGGGTTGCTATATGATATCACTCACATTGCAGAGAGCACAACTCAGAGAAACTAGGATAATACATGGAATCAAGGAGCTTAGATCTGACAGAAAACGATAAAATTGGGCTTATTTCTTCTTGAGAGAAGCCAATTAAGAATTCTCCTGAATGAAGTATTTAAATTAGTGGGCAGTTACTCTAGAAGTGTGCTCGATGCTTGAGGTCCTTGGAGAGATCAGAATGAAATGGACAAAGGTGTAAGTAAAGAGGTAAGACAGGTAAGAATCACTGCAGGAGATGACACTGCACAGAGGGTGGTGCCTAGGTAGAATGGAATCCTGTTGAAACAGGGGAACCACGTACTGTTCCTGTATTAAAACAGAAGCTGGATGGAGTGTATTCCAGTGTTGCACTCTCTGTGGGAACATTTTGCTGCTAATGCCTTTTCCCTCTCTCCAGCCTAGGCTGATGGTGCCGTTCTTGTTGCATTTTGTTTGTCTGGTTTGCATGTTTGTTTTTTGTCAGCCCCTGGCACAGAGCATTACACGTTGCAGATGAAATGATCTGGCACAGAGATGGCTGAGTCAGCATCAAGTGGTTGCAGACGTGGCCTGCTTCTAGCCCTATGCTGCCATGTCGCTGTGGGTCTGACAGCTGTGGGTGGGACTGTCTCGCCACCTGATGACGATCCTGCCCAGGATCCTAGCTACTCTGGCAGCTAGCCTGGGCCACCGTGGCTAAACCACTCTAGCAAGCTTGCTCCAGTACCTCTACACGTGCTGTCCTGATTGCAATGTAGACAGATCCTAGGGTGGGAGAAGAGAGTTCAATATGAGATCTACTGGCCAGCAGATATGCAGAGACCAGAAAGACCTGAGAAAAGCACTTAGCTCCTACTGATTTGAATCAAATAATAACTTCATAAACTATAAAAAACTCTTGTTTTTCCTACTCATGAAAGCAAATACTGAAGCTTTTTTGTCTTCCAAAATATTAGGTAATAATCCCAAATTTTGGCTTAATTTATTCTTCCAAAATCAGGCTTCTGTGGTTGCAAAGTGTCGCAGTTGTACTGGCTTCAGAGACTTGGACAGCCACCCGCATGCCGTGCCATATAATCAGCGAGGGCCTAAATTGAGCTGGGCTCCCTGAAGTGCTCTGCCAGTGCTTTTTGCCAGCTGTGCATACCAGCGATACTGCCAACATAAGTGAACAGCCAGAGCGTAGCTTGCTCTATGCTAACCGCAGAGTAGTGCTCCAACTACTCTTGCTTACCCCCACCAGAAGAAACATTGCTTCTTCCAGCGCCCACCGAAGAGCACCAGCCCTTCCATGCAGTGGGGTCTAGTTATAGGGAGTCGAATGAAAGGGGCGGATCAATCCCCGGCTCCAGAATCAGCAGACAGATAAGTCCCATGGTCCC
This sequence comes from Gopherus flavomarginatus, assembly GCF_025201925.1. NCBI lineage: Eukaryota > Metazoa > Chordata > Testudines > Testudinidae > Gopherus > Gopherus flavomarginatus. The sequence goes on from NC_066619.1 coordinate 127,043,045, forward strand.
CAGTGTTAGGTGAGAGAGAGCAGGGAAGCGATAAAGAGAGAGGATGGTTTGGATGTGAAGGGAGAAGAGAGTGGGAAGGACAGAGAAAAGGAAGCACGGAAAGGAGAACCTATGCCCCAGGTTATTGTCAGTATATTTGATCTAAGTCAATTCTTACTGCCCCATCTTGTCCTGGAGGCTGCACAGCCTATGGGAGAGGGCCCTGAGTGACTGCCAATCTGCCTGGGAGGAGCAGCTCTATGTATAAAAGCAAGTGTTACAGCTTAAGGCTCTGCCCTGCCTCCGTGGGCAGTGTGTGCGTGGGACTGCCCCCTGTTTGCCAGGCTGCTTGGAAGGAGAACTCTGATCCCTGGCCCATTGCAGTAGGCTCCCCCTCCCCGCCAGGACTGAAATCCTGCTGTAGGGGCTTTTTGCTCCAACTGCAGATTTTGGGGATGGTTATAGTCCTCTTCAGCTCAGTAGTTCCAGACGCTCCACAGCCCCGGCTGAGCCCAAAATGGAGCTGTTCGGAGCTCCAGCCCCTTTAAAATTCTTCTTCAGCTGATGGGCATCAGTCAGCAACGAACTCACCCTGGTGTTAGGACCCGGAGCACTCTGACATGCTCAGTGGAGTCCTTTGGCTCCCATGTACTGAAAATGGGGTAGGCAATCTCTGTGACTCCCCCACTGGGAAAGAGTAGCTACAAGCAGCCATATTAGGTCACCTCTGTGACTCTGTTCTGCATGGAGTGCATAGTCCATGTGAGACAGTAAGGCCCCTCCTTATCCTCCTGCATGAGCTACCCGGAGCTTGGGCCCGGGCGGGCAGGGATTGGGAGAGATGCCTTGGCTCCACTCCCCGCCTGCAAATACAGCCTGTGAGCCAGTCTGGGCAGGAGCACAGTAATTTGCTTCTCCTCACCCCTGAGCAGAGGGACTGTAACTCAGAGAGGTGTCTGTGAGTCACACCTCCTCCCAGAGCTGCTCCACTTTATGCATCACTCCCTGCAAAGGGCAGTGCCTAAAGGAACAATCTAGCCCCTCATTATTCATACTGTGGTAGCACCGGAGGCCTTCGTCAGAGAGCAGGATCCCATGGTTCCAGGTGCTGTGCAGGCAGGTAACAAGGAGAGTCTTTGCCCCAGAGAGCTCACAGTCAAAGAGGCATTATTGCAGTCGCTGACAAGGGCATCAGGATTCTGTGGAACGTATCTGGCTTGTTCTGTTCTGTGTAGGTTCTTACACCGCACCCATCACGGTAGTCTCTGAGCACCTTCTAGCAGTGTGTTAAGCGATACGACTAATATCTGTCACACGTGTTCTCCCATCCCAATCCAGGGTGAGATGGGTGTGCAGTGGAGTGTCATGTGTTTTGGTGGGGCTGTTTTTCACTAGGATGGTTATTATTATTTTTAATAGACATGTGTTGCTGTGTATTTATGTTGGAGATGACAAGGTGAAAGAAATGAGCCTCGCACTTGGAGTGAGGATGATGAGGTTTGTGATGATACTTGGTTCCTGGAGGAGTTTGTTCCACAGGCCCAGACTGTCCCCTAAGAAAGCTCTGTTTCCCACACAGACAACCTTTGCCCTTAGGGTTCAGGTGTGCCAGGAGATCGAGATTAGCAGCTGCAGAGGCTGCTTTTCATGGGAAGCAGGCCCCAGTTGTTGAAGGACATTGGTACACAGGAATATAGGAATTGCCAGAGTGGCTCAGCCCCAAGCTCCATCTAACCTAGTAGCCTGTTTCTGACAGTAGCCAGCACTGGCTGCTTCAGAGGAAGGTGTAAGAACCCTGCAGTGGGCAGATGTGGGATAATCTGCCCCCTTCCACACTAGATCTCATCCTGGTCTCTAACAGAGATCATCTTAGACACTGAAGCTAGTATCTATAACAGACGTGGGCAAACTATGGCCTGCGGGCCATATCTGGCCTACAGGACCGTCCTGCCCGGCCCCTGAGCTCCCAGCCAAGGAGTCTAGTCCCTGGTCCCTCCCCCGCTGTACCCCCTTCCCCATAGCCACACCGCCTCGCAGGCCGTTCTCTGGCCCACCGCTCCCGCTGGGCAGCGTGGGGAGCGCAGCTGGTTCTGGCCGGGTGTCGCGGCTGCGAGCTCCTGCTGCTGGTAAGGGGGGGTGGAGGTGGGAAAGGGAGCAGGGGGTTCTGGGGGGCAGTCAGGGAGGAGGGAGTGGTTGGATGGGGTGGAGGTTCTGGGGTGGTGGTCAGGGGATGGAGAACAGGGAGGGTTGGGATGGGAATCCCGAGGGGCCTGTCGGGGTGAGGGTGTGGATAGGGGTCGGGAGGGCAGTCAGGGGATAGGGAGCGGGGGGGTTGGATAAGGGGGTGGGATCCTGGGGGGCAGTTATGGGTGGGGGGTCCCGGGAGGGGGTGGTCAGGGGACGAGGAGCAGAGGGTGGTTACATAAGGAGTTGGTGTCCCCGGCGGGGCTGTCAGGCGGCAGGGGTGTGGATAGGGGTCAGGGCAGTAAGAGGACTGGGACCAGGGGGGTTGGATGGGTCAGGGGTTTTGAGGGGGGCAATCGGGGTGTGAAGTGGGAGGGGGCGGATGGGGGGGCAGGTCGTCTGGGGAGGCACAGCCTTCCCTACCTGGCCCACTATACAGTTGCAGAACCCCGATGTGGCCCTCAGGCCAAAAAGTTTGCCCATCCCTGATCTATAACATCTAATATCCCTTCTGAAACTTTATCGCTATTATTAGTTAGTACTTTAATTCCTGTTGTAGTCAGCTATAGTGCATAGCCATTTACAGTGAAAGGAAATGTGGAGGATTATAAAGAAAGACGTCATGAAATTTATTTAAAAATGGTGATAGTTTATTATTAATTTAAAATTATCCAAACCTCATAATGAGAGAGCTTTATATGAGTGTGAAATTACCGCAAGTTAACCTTTTCACCAGGAAAGAATATCTTTAAAACATCAGGATCTGTCTACAGATTAACATAAATTCTAGGTAGCAATTAAAAATATTTAATTTTAGAGTGGGAGAGTATTGTTATAATTTATAGAGAAGATAAAAATAATGCAAATCTGTGACAATGCCTACCAGTGGCATGTAATGACATTTCACTGCAGAGATGTACAGTACAGCGCTGTAGGAGTATTCAGAGCATATGTTTAATTTGAACCATTTGGCTGTTAATTCTGTTAAACAGTCTGAATGGGATAGAAAGCATTTCTTAAATTACGTGGGATTATTTTATGACAAGTTTGTCATTGTACCTATTGGGTGTCTGGGAAGTGGGCGGGCGAAGCCCGCCCACTGCTAAAGGATCCTCCCCCAGCCTAAGGGGAGGAACCACAGGGCCACAGAACCCACTGAGTGCGGGGGACAACTAATAAAAGAACAGGGACAGGAGTGAGGTCAAAGGGTCAGAAGGAGGGAACCTAACGGGGACACCGAGCAGAGAACCCCGGACAGCGCCCACTGCTCCTCGAAGGCGTCAAGGGAGCCAGTGGACGCCGCCCAGAGGAACTCCGCCCGGATGCGTGATCGGACCATGGAGCGGAAGCAAGCCCCACAGTCACCGGAGTCTCCATCGGCCAACCTCCCCTCCCTGGTCGCGTGGATGGCCTTTTTCGCCAGGGTGAGGAGGAGGTTGACCAGGAGGTCCCGGGACTTCGTGGGGCCACGGATAGGGAGTGCGTACAAAAGGAAGTGAGGGGAAAAGTGTAACCAGAAACGTAAGAGGATGGCTGTGAGGAGCCGGTGTAGGGGCTGCAACCTGGCGCACTCTAAGTAAACATGCGCCAGGGTCTCCCTCACGCCGCAGAAGGGGCAGGTGTCCGGGACAGGGGTAAGTTTGTCATTGTAGCAGGGTAGTTACCCTGCTCCTGCCCTGAAGGGGTGAAAACAGTCCTGGGGGAAGGTTGTGGCTGGGAGCTGCTAAACTGGGTTGATTGGGAAGCGGCCGTGTCAAGGTATTTTTCCCCCAGTTTGAACTTTAGCATCCAAAAAGTGGGGACCTGCATGTACCTTTCTAAGCTTAATTCCTAGCTTAGATCTGATAGCACCGCCACCAGCCAAAATATAGTGTTTGGCACACTTTCTGTTCCCCCCAAAACCTTCTCTGGGGAACCCAAGACCCAAACCCCTTGGGTCTTAAAACAAGGAGAAATAAACCATCCCCCCTCCTTTCCCCCTCCCAGACTTTCCCCTCCCTGGGCTACCCTGAGAGACTACCCTGATGCAAACTCCTTGGGTCTTAAAACAGAGAGGAATTAACCTCCCCCCCCCCCGCTTTCCCCCCACCTGGTGAGTTCAGACCCAATCCCCTCGGGTCTTAAACAAGGGGAAAAAATCAATCAGGTTCTTAAAAAAGAAAGCTTTTAATTAAAGAAAGAAAAAGTAAAAATTATCTCTGTAAAATTAGGATGGAAAATGTTTACAGGGTATTCAGCTCATATAGACTAGAGGGACTTCCCCACCCCCCAGCCTTAGATTCAAGTTACTGCAAACAGAGGTAAAAAAAATCCTTCCAGCAAAATACATGTTCACAAGTTAAAAAAACAAAAAACTAATCTGCCTTTTCTAGCTAGTTCTTACTATTTTGAACATGAGAGACTGTTTCAGAAAAATTGGAGAAACCTGGGTTGCACGTCTGGTCCCTCTTAGCCCCAAGAGCGAACAACGAATAAAACAAACAGCACAAACAAAGACTTCCCTCCACCAAGATCTGAAAGCATCTTGTCCCCCCATTGGTCTGGTCAGGTGTCAGCCAGGTTCACTGAGCTTCTTAACCCTTTACAGGTAAAAGAGACATTAGCCCTTAACCATCTGTTTATGACAGGCCGCAGCTGGGCCACGCCCCAATCAGGCCACAGCTGGCCTATATAAAAAGGCTGTGAGCCAGGAGTTTAGGAGTCACTCTCTGCCTGCAGAGGGATATGGGCCTGACTGCAGGTAGCTAGAGACAGGGTACCTGAGTGGAGCATGGCTGGGGAAAGGCAGAGGAGCTGGGGAGCTCCTGCTGGGAAAGCCCCAGGCTGTGGCCTAGCATAAGGCTAACAGGTACTGGGGGTTGCAGAGGGCAGTTCAGGGGTAGGCCGAGGCAGCCGATCCAAACCCAACCTTGCCAGTGATGAGTAGGCTGATACTGCAGTCTGCCCCAGGGCATGGGGCTAGACAATGACTGGCAGTAGCCATATACTGAGGTGAGGTGGGAGTCCCCAGGGAGGGGAGATCCTAAGACTGAGGGGTTTCTGCCAAGGGGCAGCACCCCAGATAACAGGGCACTGGATCCAGGAGGGACATGGGGGGCCAGAGGACAGGTGGCTCACCAGCCTGCAGAGGGCACTCTGGAGCTGGAATGAGCTAATTCCTTGAAGTCACCAGCAGGAGGTGCCGCAGGGGTGAGTCCGTCCCTCTATAGTCATTTATTGATATAGTTCAATATAAAAAAGTTCTATAGGCCTTTTTTGGGTATGGATTCCAACCCCTTAAAAGATCCACAAAAAGAACCTTTGCCTGCCTAGATGGCTTTCTAATGCCACTTTCAGCTAGTGTACAGATGATGCTGGAGTCTGGGATGTGGATCCACTAAGAACTGAACCTAAGGTCTCCTCCTGTGCCCTTGGAAGCCAGAAGCGAAGCTACCATTCCTTCAGTGACACAGGCTCAGAGTCTGAGGCCACATATTAATGTCACACAGGTCACTGCCAGATGGTGACTTTGCCAATCTGGACTGGATTCAGTGCCCTAGAGGTGACAGGTTCCCTGTCTCCCCTCCATTCCAGTTAGAATGTGAACAGACTGGAGGACTCCAAGCCAACTAGTTGGGAAAGAGACATAGCTCTGTCACCTGACCTGGGAACTTCATAACCCTCTCATAGTCCAAGGCTACATCTATACATGCCACTGAAAGAAGCATGTGGTGTCCATATGTGTGTAAACCTCCTCCCAACTCAGGTGTAAATAGCCATGTGGACTGTGAGGCATGGCTTAGGTGAGTAGAGTTAAAGACATGCCTGAAGGGTGTGGCTATGTGTGCAAGTACATACCATGCATGCTCTCTACTCACCTAAGTCCTGCCTCCTCATCTACACTGCTATTTTTAGCCATGTCGTGTCCCTCTGCCTTCTGCCCGCTGCAGTGAAAGACTCTAGGAGCGGGGAAAGGTTCTGGCAGGGGGAAGCAGTAGAGAAAGGCTCTGGTAGCTCCCCATTGCTGGAGCCTGTCCCTACACCAGGGAAAGACTCCAGCAGCGGGGAGCTCCCAAAGCCTTTTCCCACTGCTTCCCCTCTGCCAGAGCCTTTCACTGACACGTAGTTACACGCGGCGATGTGGACGCAGCCTGCTTTTCACTGTGGTGTGTAGCTACAAGTATCTCAGTAGTGCATGGTGGAAACGTAGCCAAAGAGACACTGGTGCTTGAAGGTATTAACTAGAGAGAGTTGTGCCAGTCAGTCTACGTGTGCAATCCTGAGACATGTTTGGTGCTGTCCCGCTGACATTGTAACAGTGGGTGATATTCCTTAATGGGCATTGCAAGGGACATGGCTTGGGACTAGCTGACAGTTAGTAATGGAAAAGTGGGAGGTGAAATCCAGAACCTAAGCTCTGTGGGCCAGTTGCAATGCTCAAATTGTGAGTGAGAAACCTATTTCCCCAGTCATCTTTTCCACGCCCCTTCCCCCTACCCACAGGCTGTTGTTGGCTAGTTGATTGTCCACCCCTACTCTTCATGCTCTTAGGACCAAGATCCTCCCCCTTATTGCTGCTTCTGTACAATAAGCAATGTAGAAAACAGGGCTTATCCAGTGCTCAGGGAAGTTGGTGGAAAGACTCATTGGCCTCTGAGCATTGGAGGATAGCAGCATGTAGGAGATCTCTCCTCCTAAACAGTCTTTTAGTTGCCCAATACATAGCTTTACTGTGTTTGTATAAATTTGGTTCGCTGTTCTGAGCAAATACATTGTGCTAAACAAGGCCCAGAAACAAAGATTTTCTAACCTAATTGCCTAAAATTAAGCTCCTAAACCCACACTTTGGCATCTAAATAAAAAGTCTGATTTTCAAAAGTGCTGGTCTCAAAGTGAACGGGGACTGTGGATACTCAGCATCTTTGAAAATTAAGATGCTTATCTAGGTGTTGAAATATGGGCTTCGGAGTCTAACTTTAGGCAGCCTGGTTTGAAAATGTTGCCCTATGTTTTTGCTCCTACCATTTATATGTTGCAGGATGTGTGTGTGGCATCATACAATGAAACATGTGAAGCACAGAATAGCTTCCCTGTTCCAAACAGCTTTGGAGTCTGAGCCCCCTATTCCAAAAGCATTCAAACCATGTTTAACATAAGTGCTTTCCCAAATATGGATATTTACCTGAACTGGGTCATATATCCAAAGAATACAGTGTGGAGGAAATGGTCACTGGCGGTTGTTATAGCTGGGGCCTTCACACGGATTCTAGATGATTATAATACAATAAAATTGGTGTAGCACTTGCACAGGGTGGCTGGCCCCTGTAAATAAGTAGGTCCAGTGCCCTGGGCCACAGCAGGTTCTCCCATTGTGGCCAATTAAGAGGTCAGCGTGGTTCCCGGGGCTATAAAAGATCAGGGCAGCAGGTGTGGGAAGAGGAAGAGAGAGACTTAGTAAGTCAGGGCTGCCAGAGTCAGTCAGGAAAAGGCAGAGGAGAGCTGCCTGGTCAGTCAGAAGGGGCAGATGAGAGCTGGCAAAGCCAGAAGGTGTTTTCTGTGGGAAGGCTGAAGGCAAGGACAGAAGCCAGAGGGGTCTCCTGGCTGGCTTTCCTGAGCCAGGGCTGAAGGCAGGAGAACGGAGTTATCTGCTGGCTCTAAGCTGGATGAGGGATGGGAAAGGACTGAAGGCAGGGAGCTGCAGATGGCTGACCTGACAGGGCACAGTGAGAGGACGGGGTGGAGCGAGGGATGCTCGCCTAGTGAGGATGACTTCCCAGCGGAGAGACTGTGGGGTTACGGCTGGGAAGAGTGGGGTTGCACTGGAAGAGCTGGGGGTGGCTGTCGTGGCAGAAGGACAGAAGAGGACTGACAGAGTCTGCATGTGGCAGAAGGTGCTGGCATGTAGTATGACGGGCATTGAGAGATGAGATGTCTTGAGATTCTAATGACTACTTGCACTGGGGTGGTAAAGGTTTGAGGACTCTTGTTTTGGACTGTCTTGGTAATAAACCAGCCCCAAGGAGGGGTATCATTGAGTCAAGAGGGTCCTTGAGTTCCCTGGGAAGGGAAACTGAGGAAAGTGCATGTGTTGTGCCACACCTTGCACATGTAAGCAGAGTCAGGATAAGCTCTACCCTGACATCTGGTGGAAAGAATTTCAGAGAGTGTATTTGCATAGGCACGCCTACCCTATCCCAAACTGCTGAGCTGTGGGACTGCTTTGTGACAAATGACTCAACCTCAGTTGGGTGGTACTTGCTAGACAAGGGACATGGGTTCCAAAACCCAGTGAATGGAGAGAGGCTGGGGACAGGTATCTGTGCCTGGTGGTGCAGTCTCCTTGTGGAGCCAGAAGCACCAGTTCCACCCCCTCCTCTCTCCACTGTGGAATGTCAGAGTTGATTTTTTTTATTCCCTCAAGAATCTAAATACAGGTTACTGAGCTGAACTCACTTTGGGCTAATGGTGCACTAGCACTGGGGCTCCCCTACTAAGAGCTGAGATCACTAAGAGTTGAAATCACTAAAGAGCTGAAATTACTGAGCTGAGAGCACTGAGTACTGTGCTAACTAGTAGGGGAGCCTGAAGCTATACTGTGGAACAGAGCAGCTGGCGGACTGGAGCAGTTGTGGGGACAGCTGGAGCGGATCACGGGACAGCTGGTGGCAGCGGAGCAGCTGGCAGAGCGGAGTAGCTGTGGGACGGGTGGAGCGGCCCACAGAGCAAGCGGAGCCGAGCAGTTTGCAGAGCAGCTCATGGAGCAGAGCAGCTGGTGGAGCGGAGCAGTTTCTGAGGACGGCTGGAGGAGCAGAGTGGAGCGGCAGGTAAAGCGGAGCAGTTCGTGGAGAAGGCGCAAGCAGAACCCACGGAGAGGCAGGGCAGTTGGCCCCGGACCACGTAAGATGCCCCTTTCTACCGAGGCTGGGGGGAGGGACCTCTACAGATAAACTCTCGAACTCTGGGGTGGCATTGACCAGAGACTTTTGGGTTGTTGGACTTTGGGGTGATTGGACTTAAAACCCTAAGCGGAAAAAGGACAGTGCCAAACGTACTTGGAGGTGGGTTTTTGTTTATGGTTTGTGTTATAACCCTGTTTGTGGTGTTTCTCCAATGGGATGCTGCATTGATTCCTTCCTTTATTAAAAAGATTTTGCTACACTCAGACTCCGTGCTTGCGAGAGGGGAAGTATTGCCTCCTAGAGGCGCCCAGGGGGGTGTGGTATGTGAGTGTCCCAGGTCACTGGGTGGGGGCTCAAGCCGGTTATGCATTGTGTTACTGAAAAGGAACCCCTGGATACTGAACCCGGCCCTTGTTGCTGCCAACTCAGAGGGGCAGAAGGGTTATACACAGAAGGGCCATAAAGGGCCACCCTCTGACAACTGTACAATCACATCTGTCTACAGAGCATACTTATTCCATGCTGCATCTGACGAAGTGGGTATTCACCCATGAAAGCTCATGCTTCAAAATGTCTGTTAATCTATAAGGTGCCACAGGATTTTTTGCTGCGTATTCCATAATGGTAACTTACTGTAAAGTACAGAAAGTATTTTCCCAGCGATGAAGCATACAATGTAGTTCATTGTCCTGCTTAACTTTGTATCTATCTATCAAGGTTCCAGCTATCTGTCCTGAACTGTGTATCGTGCAACAAGAAGGCAGAGTTAAGGAGACTGTCATAGCCTTAATTCACTTTTTTTAAAAAAAAGTTTGTTTGTGTCTTGCTTTTGAGAGATTTCCCAGCTATAGTATGACACTGTCAAGGAATTTTTCATTATTTTCAAAACACCTTTTTCTTCGAGAAGTGTCCCTGTGGGTGCTCCCCTTGAGGTGTCGGTGTGTGTTCCTGCGCTCGAGATTGGAGATTTTAGGTCACAGTGCTCAGTCAGGGCACGCATGCACAGCAGCTGTCTTGTGGTGCCGTTGGCGCCTCATGTAGCATGCACACAACCTGACACCCTCAGTTCCTTCTTAACTGTCCTTGGCTGCAGACGGAGCCCAATGGCAGTGCTGCCTCTTCTAAAATCTTTCGAAAAGAAAGTAGTTTACATACTAGTTTTAGTGTTAGAGCTCTTAGATGGTTTTAATTAGACTTTACTTAGCCAGTTATTTAAAAAAAAAAAAACATTTTTCCTTTTGTTTTTGGTTCCTTAGCTTAGCGGTAGAAATAGTTTCCTTTAACCAATTTCTATTTTTTTTTCATCTCCTTTCTCAGTTGGGAAAAATTAATGGACGTAATGCTGGGCTCGCCCGGTTTTTGAGATGTGACTCTTGCCACGAGGCGATGCCAGTCTCTGGCAGCCATGCATCTTTTGTCCGTTGCCTGGGGGAAACTCATATCTGCCAAAAATGTGCTCACTGTAGCAATTTAAAGGCAAGGTCATGGCGAGACAGATCTCCTTAAAAAGATTTTGATGAAAAGGTCCCTCCAGCCTCCTCAGGAGAAAACATCAGCTGAGTCACAGAGCAGCAAAACTTCTAACAATGGCAATGCTTAGCCTTCCAAGGGTTCGAGGAGGTGAGCTGTGACTTCCCTGAAACGGGAAACACAGAGAAATAGGAGTTCCCCGGGGAGGCCTTTGCCCTTGGTGCCGAGCTCATCCAGAGACAGCACCTACGAGGCCCTGGGAACCTCTGGCACCATCCCCTCGTGGACCTCTTCCAAGCTCCAATGCACCAACTCAGAATCAAGACACCATGTCTCCTCCACGGCACTGACGATCACAGTACAGAACCCAGCACCAACAGCAGTTCTGACACCCATGCTGCTGCCACCAGCACCGATTCATTCATCGGCACTAACAGACCTAAAACAGCACCAACCACCTCTGTGAAAGCTGACCGCAGTACAAACGTGGCACCGGCCACAGCGGCACTGGCACAATTTTTGCACCAGAGGGACATAGCGGTCTCCTCGGTACTGCAGTCGCCACTACTCAGCACTGGCCCATCTCCAGGCCAAAGAACGGAGCAGCCCCCCGCATTTCCTGCCCTTCAGTGCATATACAGCAATGAGGAAGGGATGCACAGGGCAGCCATTTCTCCTCTCAGCACTCCTCACTGAGAGAGGAGACCTCCATGGGAGGCTGCCTCACCACTCTGGATAGATGCAGCAGTGGTATGGGCAACCCTGGCTCTGTCCACCACCACCCTTCCCAATGCAGTGGCCTCCATGGGATCCATGGGCTGCATATAGATCCCATTACACCAGATCTCCCACCCCAGCCAGATGGAAAATTAGATCACCTCCACTTTCACCAAGCAGGGAAACATCTGAGGTCCCCAAGAGGAGGAAGAGGCGATTTCAGAGATTGAGCAGGAAGACACTTCACCTGCCCTTAACTCATTCCCCTGACCGGATGAGGCCATTATGCCACCAACTCCAACAACATCTGATGATCTGAAGCAGTTTCAAGAACTCTTCAAAATAGTGGCAGCCAGCCGGGAGATCACACTAGAGGAGGTGCAAGAGAAACAGCACAAGCTACTTCAAATCCTCCAACCATCTACCTCAGCCAAGATTGCTCTTCCCATCAACAAAGCCATAATGGAGCCTGCGCAGACCATATGGCAGACACCTGCATCAGCACTACCTACCAGTAAAAGGGCTGACAGAAAATACTTCGTCCCAGCTAAAGGGATGGACTTTCTTTTTCCCCCTCCCACAGCCCAACTCCCTAGTGGTGGAAGCTGCCAATCACCACAGCAAGCAACCCCAGTTCCGCTCAACCACACAAGACAAGGAACATAGAAGATTAGACCTCTTTGGTCATAAAATATTCTCAGCCACACTCCAAATTCAAGGTTGCCAACTATTCTGCCCTCTTGGCAAATTATAACTTCTATAACTATGGCAAACTGCAGGAACTCATAGAGTAACTTCCAGAAGAGAAACGTCCCCAGCTCAAGCCCATCATGGACGAGAGACAGATAATAGCCCACACTGCTTTACAGGCCTCAATGGACGTGGCAGACACAGCCGCATGAACAATGGCCATAGCATGGTGATGCAGAGAGCATCCTGGCTGCAGACGTTGGGAATCCCAAACAAACTGCAGCTAAAGGTGGAGGACCTTCCCCTTAACTGTGAAAAACTTTTCCAAACAACCATATAACTATTCCACAAGTTGGGATTGCAGATAAACACACAAAAAAATCTACTCTAAACCCAGCGCAACACCTGGAGTTCATTGGAGCCTACCTCAGCTCCGTACAGGCCAAGGTAATACTACCAAGCCACAGATTTGTGACAATGAACACTCATTTCAATGGTCACCACCAGTCCACAAACCTCAGTGAGGACTTGCCTTCAGCTTCTGGGACATATGGTGGCCATGACGTTTGTCGTAAGGCACACAGAACTCCATATGCTCTGTCTTCAGGGTTGGCTGAATATACGCCGAGCAAATATACGCTGTATATACGACGAGCAAACACAGCCTAAGCAAAAGAGTGTGACGTTGCCCTCCAAAGGCCATCACATCACTATACGGGTGGACAAAACCAGAAAAGATCTACCCAGGGATCCCCTTTCAACAGGACCCTCCATCATTCATTATCACAACAAACGCATCCCTGATAGGTTAGGGCACTCATTTGGATCACCACACCATAAACGGCGAGTGGTCAGTGATGGTAACTCAACTTCACATCAACCTCCGAGTGCTCCGAACAGTACACAGCACAGGCTGTCACTTCCTACCAATCATACAGAACAAACCAGTTCGCATACTAACCAACAACATAGCATGCATGTTCTAGATCAATCGACAAGGAGGAGCTTGCTCTCACTTCTGTGCACAGAAGCCCTGAAATTATGGAATTGGTGCATACACAACAACATAAACATCATGGCATCTTTCCTACCGGGGTGCTGAACACAACAGCAGACACACTAAGCAGACGCTTCTTAGAGGAACACAAATGGGAAATACACAAGTGTCCTCAAAATGATATTCCAGAAATGGGGCTACCCATCAGTTGATCTATTTGCATCAGCAACAAACCACAAGGGGCAACTCTTCTGCTCCAGATTGGGCCTAACACCCAAATCACTAGGGGATGCCTTCCTCATATCATGGAACACATCATTCCTGTAGGCATTCCCACCGGTACCCCTAATCTCGCAAGTCATTCACAAGATACCGACCGACAGAGCACACATTCTGATTGTCCCTATCAGGCCCAGACAGACTTGGTTCCCTTACCTGTTGTGCCTAGCAGTGTGTGCTCCACAAACGCTTCCCTTGCGGACGCATCTGCTGTCACAGGACAGGGGCTGAACACTCCATTCAAATCCGGAGAAGCTCCACCTCAAAGCATGACTCCTATGTGGTTCCAACATGGAAAACTAGACTGTTCAGAAAGAATGAAACAGGTATTATTAAACAGCATATGATCTACCACTAAAAATACTTACCTCAGAGGCTTCAGAAGTCGAAGAGATTCTCACTATGGTGCCAACAAAACCAAACAGATGTGGGCACAGCACCTCTGCCGATTATATTAGGCTACCTACTAGAACTGAAAATTGTGCTCAACTCTAAGCTTGGTCAAGGTACATCTAGCAGCCATCACGGCCTTTCACAATGAGGTAGAGGGGACATCAGTCTTTGCTCACCCAATCACAAGATGTTTTCTAGTGGGTATACAGGACATGTATCTGGAAGTTCAACAACCTACACCACCATGGGACTTGAATCATATACTCAAATGCCTGACCAGACCACCCTTCGAGCCACTAGCGACCCCCTCTTTCCTACATATGTCAATGAAGGTTGCATTTTTGGTGGCGAGCACGTCAGCCAGAAAGGTCTGTGAAATAGGGGCACTGATGGCCAGACCTCCCTACACTGTGTTCACTAAAGGCAAAATCATGTTACGACCACAACCGAAATTTTTGCTGAAAGTAGCTACATCCTTCCATGTAAACCAAACGATACACTTACTCATGTTTTACCCTAAACCACACAGGGATTCTCAGGAGGCCGCCCTCCACACACTAGATGTCAGGCAAGTCATAACATTCCATTTAGACAGAGCCAAACCCTTCCATAAATCACCAGGACTCTGTATCTCCACAACAGACCAATCCAAGGGTTGTGCAATATCAACCCAGAGATTATCTAGATGGGTCTCCACTTGCATCCAAACCTGCTGCCAACCACACAATAAGAACCTCCGTTGGGCATCAGATCCCATTCTACACTATGCCTACATCAACAGCCTTCCTAAACAATTTCCCTTTAATAGATATATGTATAGCTTCCACCTGGGCATCGATCACACCTTTGCTAAACATTATGCCATCGCCCAAGGCACTATGTCAGACGCTATAGTTAGCCTTCCCGTGCTTCCAACCATTTCACGTATAACTCCAAAGCCCCTGCCATCCACAGTGGGGCACTGCTCTACAGACACCTCAAGTGGCGCACCCACGGGGACACTACTTGAAATTACTAACCTTGTGGAGTAGCGATAGTTCTTCAAGATGTGTCCCTGTGAGGGCTCCACTACCCACCTCCTCCCCTCTGCTTCGGAGTTCATACTACCAGGCTCCGTGGTAGAGAAGGAACCGAGGGGGTCGGGTTTTGCGTGCTCTACATGAGGTGCCAACAGCACCACAAGACAGCTGCTGCGCATGCGCACCCCGAATGAGCACCGCTACCTAAAATCTCCGATCTCTGGTGCAGGGACGCACCGACACCTAAAGTGGAGCACCCATAGGGACACACATCTCGAAGAACCATCGTTACTGCACAAGGTGAGTAACTTCTTCTTACTCGCTATTGCTCATAGTGACTTTATGGAAACGTAACATTGAAAAGTGTTTTCTGTTAGTAATTTCTTTCCCATGACTAGGACCAAATGCTGCTTTGTGGCTGTTGGGTGGTGGTGGTGTTTTATCGAGTACAAAGAGCATAGATGCCAACTTCTAATGGCGCTAGTCAGTGCTGAATCCCTCTCTGCCCCCAGCCCCGTCCCAACTCCACCCTTGCCCCAACCCCTCCCTGTCCCTATTCATCGCCTTCCCCTAATCCCCACACTGGCCCCACCTATTCCCCACCTTCTCCCCTGAGTGTGCCATGTTCCTGCTCCTCCCCACCTCCCTGCTGGAGCTTGCTACAGCTGTTTGGCAGTGGCAAGCGCTGGGAGGTTGGTGGAGGAGCGGGGACGCGATGCGTTCAGGGGAGGAGGCAAAGGTGAGGTGGGGTGGGGAGCTTGGCTGCCAGTGGGTTCAGAGCACCCACTAACTTTTCCCCATGGGTGCTCAAGCCCCAGAGCACCCCCAGAGTCAGCACCTATGACACAGACTACATATATTGGAGCTAAATCCTCAACTGGTATAAATTGACGTAGCTGCATTGACATAACAAATAGCTGCATGCACTTGCTGAACAGATATAGAGTAGGAAAAGGGGCCAAGCTGAAGTTAGACCAACTAAGCTTCTTTACTCTTGTTTTGATGTAGCTGCCTGAGCTGTGCTCTGTTCCATTAACACCGTTACAACTACTGTTGGAATCCTACAGCGAGTTCTACTGGAAATAGAAAGGAAAAATATTATATTTAATATTTTAAGTATCCTATTAAAAGGCTCTGAGTAATCTGAATCATTGAACAAAAATGATTAGGGAGCTGGAGCACATGACTTATGAGGAGAGGCTGAGGGAACTGGGATTGTTTAGTCTGCAGAAGAGAAGAAAGAGGGGGGATTTGATAGCTGCTTTCAACTACCTGAAAGGGGGTTCCAAAGAGGATGGATCTAGACTGTTCTCAGTGGTACCAGATGACAGAACAAGGAGTAATGGTCTCAAGTTGCAGTGGGGGAGGATTAGGTTGGATATTAGGAAAACCTTTTTCACTAGGAGGGCGGTGAAGTACTGGAATGGGTTACCTAGGAAGGTGGTGGAATCTCCTTCCTTAGAGGTTTTTAAGGTCAGGCTTGACAAAGCCCTGGCTGGGATGATTTAGTTGGGGTTGGTCTTGCTGTGAGCAGGGGGTTGGACTAGATGACCTCCTGAGGTCCCTTCCAACCCTGATATTCTATGAATCTATGAAGATGATGAGATGTGTAGGGATAAGGCCCTATCTACACAATTCAGAGCTCATTAATCAAGGTGTTAAAATAGCAATTTAATAAGAGACTCCAGGATAATCAGTTATACTCCCGTACATATATGTACTTCTCAGTGCCCAATGACCCAATTCAAGTGCGTAGTTGTGACACCATGACAACATCCGCCCTGGAGTTTTGTTGCTCATGTGGGGCTAGATTGTGCCCCTGCACAAGGGCATAAATGAGCGTACAAATCCCCCTGCTGCCCCAGCGTTGGCTATCCAGACCTTAGCTCTGGGTGGGGAGGGGCACATGGGCCTCTCCTTTGTGGTGTGACAGGGAAGTGGGTGGAGCTTTGGCCCTGGCCCACAAGGCACCAGCCAGCGCGGCTGAGCAGGGTTGCACAGGCCATTAGCAAATTACTGTCTTCCCTTGACCGTTTGCAAGAGCATGAGGAGAATGATTCCATCCCTAACCCATTCCTGGGGCACAGCAGCAACACACTGCTCCATACAGAGGCTATGTAGCAAAGCCATAGTCTAGCCCTTAATATTAGGAACTCAGAATTGCCAGACTGCATCCGACCAAAGGTCCATCTAGACCTGTGTCCTGGCTCTGACCAGGGGCAGAGCCAGGTCTTTAGAGGAAGGTGTAAGAACCCGACAGTTGCAGAGGTGGGATAATCTGCCCCCCACGTTAGGTCACATCTGGAACTTGAGACTGATTTAAACCCAGAAGCCCAAGATCTAATATCCTTCCAGAGTTTTTCTGAAAGGTTTTTTAGCATTCCCTTATGCTGTCACTCTGGGCCTGTTAATAGCACTGGGGATCAAGTACACACAGCAGAGGCAGTGCAGTCCTTGATGTGTCAGTTCACACATCTCTGGGTGCATTCCCTCTTCCACTTTATCGCAAATTGCTTTTTCACGCTCCCTTTAAAAAATAGGTAGAAAACAAATGGAATTTTTTACAATTGCATGAGGAGGAAGAACAGCAGTGGGCTGGCATCACGCCTCTGGTTTCCAGTGCCTCTTGTGCTGTTACAGGCAGTATTGCCTTGGGGTGGGATGCAGCTGCATTATAAAATTACTCTCTCGTTAATACAGCCAGCCTGGCCAAGCCGTCGGGACAAATGATGGACAATCACATACAATGGCCGCCATCAAAATCATCAAAACACTGTAAAGCATGGCCTAGAAAAACAAATGTAAGGAGACTGTTGGCCCCTAACTAAAACCTAAGGGGCGGGAGGATGGAAGGTTGGCTTGCTGGCCAGCTCCCAGTACTAAGAGGGGAAGGGTTGATGGGAAATCAGGACCCTGAAATTCCCAGTTCTTAGGAGCAATGGGGAGAGGCCAATGCTCCAGAACAGCCTGATTGACAGGGTGGGCAGGCTAACAAGGGAGTCAGGAGGCCAGGGGGGTCCTGTCCTCTGTAGGGTCACCAGGTGTCAGGTTATTGACTGGAACACCCAGTTGAAAAGGGACCCTAGTGGCTCTAGCAGCACCACTGACCGAGCTGTTAAAATTTTGGTCAGCAATGCTGCAGAGCCTAGGCAGGCTAGCCCCTCCCTGTCCTGGGGCACCGTGCTGCGCCTCGGAACTGGCCAGCAGGTCTGGCTCCTAGATGGGGGGGCCATGGGGCTCTGCACACTACCCCCTCCCTGAGCACCGGCTCCGCACTCCCATTGGCCAGTTACCAGCCAATGGGAGTTGGGGGGCAGTGCCAGCAGGCAAGAGCAGCACGCACCATGGAGCTTCCTGGTCCCTTCACCGCCTAGGAGCCGGACCTGCTGGCCACTTCCAGGGTGCAGCACAGTGCCCCAGGACACACAGGCAGCCTGCCTTAGCTCCTCTGCTGCGCCACTGACTGGGGAGCTGCCTGAGATAAGCCTGCATCTCAACCTCGAGCCCAATGCCCTGTCCAAGCTCTGAGCCCCTCCCAAACCCGGAGCCTCCTCTTGTACACCAAAGCCCTCATCCCTGGCCCCAGCCCAGAGCCCATACCCCCTTCTGTATCCCAACCCCCTGCCTCAACCCACAGCCCCCTCCACACTCTGAATCCCTCAGCCCCAGCCCCCTACCTCAGCCTGGAACCCCTCATGCACCTCAAACCCTTCATCCCCACAGTTTGAAGGCTGCACCCTACATGCTGTCTGTCCTTGCAAAGCTCTTTCTTATCCTGGAGGCATGCCACCAGCTTTAACTTGCGGGGTTTCCAGAGCATTCCTCCCTACCCCCACTGTGAGGCTTCTTCACAGGAAGGGAGCATTTCACCCTAATAAATCAAACCTTACTATTAATTAGACAAGTCCATGCCCATGTCTGGCCACCAGCTGGCAGATATAACAATACACACGCACATACGCAGGTATGGCAGCAAAAAAAAAAAAAAGGAATTGCTGTTCATTTTGGTTCTTTGATACAAATTTTGGAGATCGCTGCTACATATTAGTGTTCAGATATTCCTCTCCTGGTAAAAATACAGATGGGAGAGCTCCTGGGAAGCAGGCCAGAGTTATAGTGGGATAAATGGAGACACAGAATGATGTTAAATCTGGGAGATATGCGCTTAAAGCCCTTAGATTCCATTCAAAATACTAGCCTAAATCACAGCTCATCAGTGACAGAACTGAGAGTAGCATCTTACTCTCCTGGCAGTGCTTTGCCCCATTAGACTATGCTGCTTTAAGGCATAAATGAAGGTCTGGATAGTTATTGTTAGAAATAAAATGGCTGCTCCCCCAAACTTGGGCACAATCTGTGATTTTTAATTAATTGATTTCCACATTCATGATATGTTTTGTAATAACTGTCTTTAACTCATCAGCAAAGAGGGGATAAAATTGTATCCTCCTAATGTTTCTTTCCTTCCTGTTCTCACACCATGGCAGGGTGTCTACTCCTGTGCAGAGATAACTTTGGTTTAGCTTTGTAGGGCAGCCAATAGGGGAGGAAACAGCAGGACATTGGGAATTCCCAGTTTCCTTCTGCTGCTCCCGGAATCAGCCTTTCTGTGCCTGAAAAGGAAAGAGACTGGAATGTTTTGGAAATAGCAAATTTTATATCACCTGCTCGCTAACAAATGTCTGGATACCCCAGTCCCCATAGTGAGCTGCAGCTTGGGAGCACAGCATGCTTCGGTTGGGGGAAAAGGTAGTTCTCAGTCACCTTTGCATCCTTTGTATTATGGATCCTGTTTTGCTCACAGCACACACACAGAGAAGTTAGATTAAAACCATCAAATATTCTTGCTGGAAGGATGCAATGTAGCACAAATAGTTTGCTTACTCAGGGCTACAGTCTGTGGAATGAATTTCCCCCAGGAACTCAGGACCATCACAATCCTCCCCAACCTCCCAGTCCTGGTGCAAGGTGCATTTCTTTGACCGGCCTTCTCTAACAAACATGGAGGAACATGTACATTTAAATAAAACCCTACCAAAACAACCCAGTGTTAGTCGCCTTGATTAATGCACTGCAAGAAGGTGCTCAGATACTCTAGTGATGGGGTGGGGCGGGTAAGAACCTACAGAGCACAGATTTGGCCCCCCGAGACCAACTTCACTCTACACGTTACATTTTTACATAAGCCAAAATACCGACTCATTTCAAGATGTCATTTTACTCAACTAGGAAAATGTTCATTGTAAACTGTAATCAAAAGGCTGAATTATTTTTCCTATGAAAAAATATAATTCCTTAATTGCTGAATTTCTCAGTGTTCTGAATATGCCAAGGATTTGTTTTTAATCAACCTCTTTTAAATAGGATGGTCGTTCTATGTGGCAAAAGAATTGGCAGTGTAGCATCGCTCGCTGAACCATACGAGGGGAAGGGTATAGACATTGCAGGTTAAACAAAGGCATTCTTTCTCATTCTGTTGTTCCACCCAAGCCCCTTTCAAAGAGAGTCTGTGTTGTCTCGGTCTCACTGAATATTGGCTTGGGACTGTAGCTGAGACCACTGTGCTCCATTTCAGATCTTGTTTACTGTCCAAGGTCAGAATGGGAGGTCAGGTGCCATTCTTCTCCGAGACAAAGTAAAAGGCTCTCTTTGAAGGGAGTTAAAAAACAGTGATTTTTTTTTTTCCCCACAGCTTGCAGACGATCAGCTGATAAAGGACGGGCACAAACCTCCAAGAAATCTCTGGATGCTCCGGATCCTTTCCTCAGAACAGAGCTTGAGGTGAGCATAACATTGGGGATGTGGATTGGGGGGAAAACAGTTTACATCCAGGTTTGTCTATCTTCATGAGGAAAAACACTAGGGGTCTGACCCAACTCCTATTAAGGGTAGTGGACAGACTCCTATTGACTGCTGGAGGCATTGGATCAGGACGTAGAGAGAAGTGCTACAGAAATATGCTCCCTCTTTGTCTCCCAGCTCCTTTTTCCACCCACAGCAACTATTGTGAAAACACAGTTTGGAAGGGATGCAAAACAAGTAGAAAAGACTGAATTTGCCTTATTCAAAAGCAGTGAAGACTGGACATTTCCCTCTCACATATGTGGTTACTCCGTGAATGTATTTAGAAAATGTGTTTGCATGCATAGACACCAACTCTACAGGTGCTCCAGGGCTGGGGGTTGACAGCCCCACACATTAATGACTTTAATATAGTTGCAGCAAAATGTCTGGTTATCAAAAAAATTAGCAGGCATAACCTAGTAGTTGAGTGTTTATATTGTTCCAGCAATTTTTTCTTAAACAAGCAGGTCTTCTCTGGCTTTTCCAAGTTACCGCAATTAATAAAGGTCCATTATTACTTTTCTGCCATTTTCATGTCTTGTCCACAACGCAGCCACAATTATTTGATAATCATCCTGAGATTCAAGTAGAGCTTTATTCATGATATTCTTCACTTAACAAATGAGAGGAAGGCCAACTGGTAATACACCTACCCAGTTGTGTAATGCTATGATGTCACGAGGGAGGTATACTATGGTCTCTGAAATGATCTCTGATCAAATAACTTAGATTCTTACGTTCACGTGATCTTTGACATTTCCAGTACTTAAATGTCCTGTGACCCTGTTCTGTGTTTGATAACCAAAATTAAGCACCTTGAAAGAACCAAAATCCTTGGATTTGAACTCAGGCAGATAGCTGGCTACTGGTTAAAAACTAACCATGGGTCTGTGGTGGGGTGTCTACATGCATCTGACGAAGTGGGTATTCACCCACGAAAGCTCATGCTCCAATATGTCTGTTAGTCTATAAGGTGCCACAGGACTCTTTGCTGCTTTTACAGATCCAGGCCCACACTGCTTCCCACAGCTCCCGTTGGCCAGGAACGGCAAACCGCAGCCACTGGGAGCTGCAACTGGCTCAGGTAAACAAAGCGTCTCGTGACCCACCAAGGGCTTACCCTGAACAAGCCACGAACCAAGTTTGGGATCCCCTGAGCTAGAGTGAGACATGCACTTTGACTTAACCCAGCAAGGGGCTCGTTAACAAGGAAGGCCTCAGTTGGAGCCTTAATTGCCCTGAGTTTCACAGCATTTTCATGACTATCTGTCAAAGGGGCACAGAGCACGACTGTCTGGGCATAGATCCCAGTTCTGCTTCTGTTGAAGTCAATGGCAAAGAACCCCTAGACTCCAGTGGGAGCAGGATCAGACCCCTAGGGACCGCTGCATGTCACCCCAAATACACACACTGCTAGCTGCAGATGAGCAGGCTTCAACACAATTCCGGTGAATGGTAGTAGGTTGTTGTGAAGGATGTTTCAGTGAATAAGATCTTGGGAGACCCAGGTTTAATTCCCTGCTTTGTAACAGGTTTCCTATATGAGGATCTGGGTTTTAGGGCTTGTCTAAGCTTGAAATTCTGTGGCATTGTAGTGCTTCAATGTAGACCCTACCTATGCTGACAGGAGGAGTTCTCCAGCCAGTGTAGGGAATCCAATTCCCCGAGAGGTGGTAGCTAGGTCAGTGGAAGTCGTCTTCTATCGAACTAGCACTGTCTACCCTAGGGGTTAGGTTGGCTTCACTATGCTGCTATGGGGCATAGGTTTTTCACACCTCTATGCAACATACATAAGCCAACTTAATTTTCTAGTGTAGACCAGGTCTCTCAGTCAGAGGTGGATTAAGATATACCGGGGCCATGGGCACAAAGAACATTTAGGCTGCCCACATCCCCTCCCTGCCATGGGTCCCTGGTCTACCTCTTCCCCCCAAGGCCCCACTCCCCAGGCCTGGACAGAAGCCAGGCCATAAGAGCTTCCCAGGGAGCCTGGGCCACTGTGGGGAGCTCTGGACCCTCCATCTGCCTTGGGGGGGCAGGGATACGGACTGGGGGCTGCTCTCAGGTCCCCTGCCCAAGACAGATGCAGGGCTCCCCACAGCTGCCCAGGCTCCCTGTGTAGCTCTTACCACAGGCTAGGGCAGTAGTCCCCAAACTGTGGATGCCCCCCTAGGGGGCACAGACAAACATTTGGGGGGCACAGCAGAGCACAGCCTTCCCTCCAGCTCCGCTCTGGTCCTACCCCAGCCCTGCCCCTAGCCTCAGTTGGGGCTCTGTTCCTGGGCACACCCCCTCTCACAGCCCCCCGACTGTGGGCCCCAACCCCGCTCCTGCCCTGGCTCTTGGGGGGTGTGTGTGCAGACTAGGCAAAGCAGGGTGTGACTGAAAAAGTTTGGGGATCCCTGGCCTAGGGTGACCATGTGTCCCTGTTTGGCCCCAGACGTCCCCACTCTTTTGGCAAAACTGGGCCTTTGTCCCATTTTCTCTTGCTAACTGATCAGCAGTTGACAAGAGCAAATGGGACAAAGGCCTAGTTTTCCCAAAAAGGAGTTTAGGGTGAGGTGAGCAGTGGGGCTTGGGCCAGCCCTGCATGGGGGAGGGGAGAGGGCTTGGGGGAACCTCAGCACCACACAGGGGAGGAGGAAAGGGAGTGGGGCTCAGTGAGCTCTGTGCTGCATGGGTGGGGGACGGAGAGGGGCTCACTCCAGCACCAGGTGGCCTGAGGGGGGGGCCCTTGGTCAAAGGCTGCACTGTGCCGGGTGAGGGAGGGGCCATTATCCGGCATGGGAGGGGAGGGGGGCATCAGGCCAGCTGAGCATGAGGCTTGGGGCGAGCAGCGCTCAGCGTAGCCAGCTCTGTGAGGTGCTTGGATTCTATAGGCAAGGGGCCAGATAGAGAAGTTGTTTCCTATGCAGGGGCACGTTTTTGCTCATTGAACGCACTTTTGCATCATCGGGGATATTTTTGTGCCAGTTACTAGAGTCCTGAGTTACAAATACAGCTTTAGAATAGCCTTTTACTTCAGTTTGTAACCACGATACAAGCCATGACGACCCAAGAATACGCGCTGCTACGCGTACTAGCAACACGGCTTCTTATACAGCAGCTTCTCGTCTGCCCCAACCCAGAATATACCCAACTTAGAGCCATGATCTGCCCAGCAGGTACATGTGTGAGTAGCTCTTTTGGGGCATCTAATGACATGTAGAGTCAACTGAGTGTAAGTCTTTGCAGGAGCAGGCAAGCCCCAAAAGTACCCCATCCCACCCTCCTGTACCTATCCCCATTCGCCCCAAAAGGCTAGGAAAAGGGCGTTTCAGGAACTGATTTGAGCTGTTTCAGACCAAGAGTGTGGGGGAGGCAGTGAATTTCATAGAGGGGGAGCCCTTTGCAGAGAATTCCCTGTTTTCCCTCTTTTTTTTTTTTTCTTCAATCCAAGGGGCTGCAGCTCCAGCATCTTTCCTGATCTCAGATAGGCACCTCTCAGACCACTGAGTGCTTTACAGGTCAAAACCAACACCTTATAAGCCCCCAGAAGCCCCTGCAGATCCTGGAGCACTGGTTGCATATAGTCCGAATGAGCAACTGCACTTTGCTGTATTTTCCATGCACTTCTGTTTGAGTGGATTCAAGGGGTAGTGCAATGCAGAGTGCCCGGCACTAATCTGGGCTGTCTCACCATGATAAAGGCATGGATCACAGTAGCTATGTTTACATCCAAGAGAAAAGGTCACAGCCTTCTGGCTAGAGGCACATGGTAACCATTGTATAGGATCACTTCACAGGAACTGAGGATTCAATGGTGACCCCTGCCTGCTAACACAAGTCTTTGGGATGTGGGGTACTATCTATGCCTGAGGGAATTCTGTGACAAAAAATTAAAAATTCTGTGCACAATATTTTAAAAATCTGCAAATGTTATTTGTCAGATAAATGTGGAAGCTCCAGCATGGCAGTGGGGAGCACAGGCCACTGGCTGCACAGAGGTGGGAGATCAATGTGCAGGTTCCCCTGGGACATGGACTCAGCGATGAGGCTGCACCGAACCCTGACAGAGCGCAAGGACCAGGCCTAACTCAGAAACACCCCAGGGCCCTGCCCCTCCGTGCCAGGTGCACCAGGCATGGGCAGGCAGGTTCAGCAAGGCAGGATCCAAGTGTGGGGGAATCCAGGTGTGGGTTGAGAGGGTTCTGTGTGGGGCAATCTAGGGCAGGCAGCTCAGTGGGGGATCCAGGTGTCGGGGGATCTGGATGCACAGAGACTTGTTGGGGGAGGTGGTTTCTGAGTGCAATGGTAATGGGACTCTGCAGGTGAAGGTGGTTGGGGCTCAACAGGTGGGGTCTGGGTATGGGGGGGATAGAATTAGGCTGGGGATTCTGGGTGTGGGGGACTCCTGGGGGGTCCAGATGCTGTGGATGTGGGGCTTAGTAGAGTGGGGATCCAGTTGCAGCTGGTTGGGACTTGGTGGGGTGAAGTGGGGATCTGGGTACTGGTGGCTTGTCAGGGTGGTCCAGGTGCAGGGGGTGTGGGGTTTATCAGGAGAGGGGGTTCTGAGTGCAGGGGCCTGAGGCTTGGTGGGAGGGTCTGGGTATGAGGGGGTCTAGATGCATGGGAGTTGGGCAGATGGAGGAGCAACTCCCTATACAGGGATCCCTTCCCCTGCAGCTGAGGAGAAATGGGTGCAGGAAGGGGGGGAGGGGAGAATTTGCAGTGCTTCCTGCAGTTGGGGGAGAAATCTGGGGGTGGATATGACCTGGCCCTGGATGCCGTGCAGGGGAAGAGTAAGTCCTGTCCTGCCTTGCCCAGTGAAGCTGAGCCTGGCGCAGGGTAGGAGCCACCAGCTGGGTCTTCCCCAGTCCTGCTCCCTACCCAACAGTGATTTACTTCTCTGCTGGCTGCCCTGTGCACCTAAAACATACTGCTGAGAAGGGTCACATGACTGCTCTTGTGGCATCCCTTTGCTTACCCTTTAGAAATTCATTTTTCTGCAGGGAAACACAGAAATCTGCAGGGGACGTAAATTCTGAGCATGCGCAATGGCACAGAATTCCCTCAGAAGTAACTATCTCCAAAAGTCACATGCCAACAAAGAGCAGAGACACCGACGCTCAATGCTGCAAATGCTTTTACTTTATGTGAGTTGTTCCCCTGACATCACTGGGACTATTTGTGTGTATAGATGTACTCATGCATAAATGTTCGCAGGTTGAGGCTCAAATGTTAAAGGTTTCTTCCATTAGTGAGTAGTCATCACTTCCTCTCCTCCTCAATGTATTTCTGTTTGTTTGACCGTCTCTGTCCTTCAGACAGCATAGCAAATCTGTGTACATTCAAGGGCATTTTGCTGATGTAGAGCAAATAAAAAAATCCCTTTAAAAAAAGAGATTGGCACAAAATGTGGTATCACGCCTTGTTGAGCAATATGTTGTGTTACAGGATGTAATGTTTGCACCTTAAAAGGGACCTGCAAAGGAGAGAATTTAGTCTTGTGCCTTTTTTGATATATAAAGACCTGCAAGGCTTCTTTTTTCCTTCAGAAAGATCTTTCTGCTCATTTTATACGCTAGAGATTCAGGACTGTAGTAACCTGCAAGACTCTATGGTCTTATCCACACTTGTAAATTCTGTAATTGTATTTAGCCATATGTAGCCCAGGTGCAGCTGTCACAGTATTACTGATATTTTAAGCTGTAATGTAGGCTGGCTGCTAGGGATTTTAATACTGTGTCAGCTAGCCTAGGTCCTGATTAGAACTGACTAACACAGTATTAGTGACTTGCATATCCCACCTACACTGCAGCTTACAATGGTACTGGTGCCCCTGTACTTAATACACTAGTAAAATGTATTCCTGTCGGTGGAGCCCATGACAGTGAGTGAGATCGTGGAATCATGAGAGCCAAAAGAGTTAAAGTGAAGCAAGGGAGGGTCTGTCTCCACTGCAGAGTTAACTCAGGTATTGCCCAAGCCCCCTTCCGTCCAGACACACACCCCTCTCACCTGAGTGTGGTGGTGCTTTACACCCAGGCTAGCTGGCGCAGCAGGGGCGACAGACTAAAACCCGGGAGCTGCTTCCACTTGAGCTGGTAACCCACACTGCAGTGAGGACGCAGGCTAACCCACTCCAGTGCCAATAGTTCTCCAATGCTTTCCCACAATTCCCCTGTGCCCAGGACAGACAAGTTCTCCTGTACCACAATTCATTAGGAAAGCGACATAGCGTGGCTGGGGTTACTGTGGCACAAAGAACCATGGGCTGCGACCCCAGAAGTGCTAGCGAGGCACACAGGTTTGTGCAGCACCAGTGAGGACACAGTAACTTGGGTAGGGCTTTGTAGGGTGGCTACCCACACCAGGGCCAGGCCAATCATCTGAGTTAAATCTGCAGTACAGATGACCCCTCAGAGGGGAAGGAGGTTTTAGTTCAAATTTTTTCAATTCTTCATTTTGTTTTTCCTTTCTTTTTGTTAACAATTGGAGGAAGGAAGTCTTTTTTGGAAGGCTTAGCACCTGCACACCTATTACTGAGGTCTGAGCGCTAACAATATACATCCCCTGAGACTCCCAACAAGCATTCCCGTAAAATCTGGGAGGAGGAGTTGGCGCCAGTTTAACTTAACTTTCTCCCTCTGCATGTTGCATAGGTCACGTATGATAGACACGTTTTCCCTTTCACTGTCCCATTTTGCTACCTCTCTGCAAGCACTGTGGCCCTGCTCCAAAGCCTATTAAATTTTGACTCCAATGGAGTCTTTCCATTCACTTCAGTGGGCTTTGGCATAGACTCAGTCCTTTCTTCCCTCTACACCCTGGGGATGAAACTTAAACCAGGGGCCTATCCTCACTTCAGTCCTGAATGTGGTGTTTCAGAGCTCCATACGCTCTTCTCATTGCAATTTTTAAAATGTTTACAGTGTCCCACAGTGTGCTGGCTTCTCTATGGGACAAGACAAAGAGCTTCCGATCTAACTAAACATGACACAACAAGTTGTGATACCAAACAGCAGGTAGTGTATGGAGGAAGAAGGATGGGGCTTGCAGCAATAATTTCATGTGGTTCAGAGCTTGAATTGGGCTGGACTGTGCTGAGTTGGCAACCTGACGCTGGTGGCTAGTTCTGCAGAGGCTACATTTTCATTGAAAGGGGGGAGAGAAAGGAGTCTGTCTAGCCTGCCTGCATCTGCAGAAAGCCTGAAACAATAGCCCTGAGAGCTGTGAACTGCCCTGTTAATCAAAATGGGGTTAACTCAGATGCCCACTGATGAGGAATTTAATGACCTTAACTATTTCACTGCTGATCAGTGTGTAAGAGAGGAGAGGAAGTGTCAAAAATGTGCATAATCTACTGTGTGGGGCATCTGTTTGGTGCCCCAAGATTGGGCTGGGACTTCCCCCCTTTTCTTTCCAATCTGCATGTGACCCTAGGAGGGAGGAACAGAGCCTGGGGGTGACTGTGAGCACTACTAACGGAAGGCTAATCCCACA
The DNA here is from genome assembly GCF_025201925.1 of Gopherus flavomarginatus. NCBI lineage: Eukaryota > Metazoa > Chordata > Testudines > Testudinidae > Gopherus > Gopherus flavomarginatus. The sequence goes on from NC_066619.1 coordinate 127,070,980, forward strand.
GTGCATAGGAGGACTCCCAACCAAGCCTGCCGGGAGCAGCAGGAGTCAGGTCTGCTCTGAACATGGGGATGGGATCAAATATCTCTTGTCCTGGTTCTAGTGACTGCTGTTCCTCCCTCTGCTGGCAGACATTGCTGCTTTGGTTATACTCAGTTCATGTTTTCAAGCTTTTCTTCTCAACCATGAGGACCAGAAACAGGTGGGCTTGGAGAGGGGGAGTTGAAATGATAGCTGTCATTCTGATGTGCTCACGTGACTCTGGGATCCAGGACCCTAGCCATGTGCATAGTGTGCCAGTGCCTTAGTCAGCCCTGCCCCCCTTCCCCCCCAGGGGTGTAGCCAAACCTCAGAGAGGACACATGATCAGATTTTGAATGTCTGCACGCCCTGGGTTTGAGTGACATTTTATTTTGGTGTCTCTGCTGGTGGAGATTGGGAGAGCAGCAGCATTGTTATCCCTGCCTCTCAATTTAAGCCATAATATAGTCATGCTGTTTAGGCAGGTGCACTTCTAGAGTGTTTGATTTTAAAAAAATAGTAAATACTGATATTAACAATCTGTTGTGGACTGTCTTTTCATAGGCATTGTGGAAGAAGAGCAGGGCCTCATGCTCATTCTCTGAATGGAGGTGAATTTCATCCTTGGGGAGGCAGCGTGGTGCAGCTGGATCTGGGCTCCACGCCTGGGTCTGCCACATGACCTGAGGCTAGTCACTTTACCTTCCTATGCCTCTGTTTCCCCTTCCACCGTACCTCTCGTCTATTTAGATCAGTGGTTCCTAACATGGTGCCCGCGGGTGCCATGGTGCCCGCGGGTGCCATGGCGCCCGCCGGGGCATTTATGTGTGCCTGCTTAGTGCCCAGCAGGGGAGAGAAGCCACAGCCCCACATGTGCTGGGGACAGAGAACTCCAGGGCTGCGGACTGTGGGCGCCGATGTTCTCTGTCCCTGGCAGGTGCAGGGCCGCAGCTTAAGTCGGAGAAAAGTTGCAGCCCCACGCTTGCCGGGGTCAGAGAACTCCTGGGCTTCAGACTGTGGGCGCCGATGTTCTCGGTCCCTGGTAGGCACGAGGATGCGGCTTCTCTCTGGTTTCTCCGGGGCTGCAGACTGCGGGCACTGGTGTTCTCAGTCCTCTTGGCTTCTCTCCAGCTTCTCTCTGCACTGCCCAGAACTGGCACCAAAAAAACAAAAACAAAAACAAAAGCTCCGACTCTGCAGAATGGACGAAATGCCGCCCCGTAGCATGTGCTGCTCCAGGCACATGCTTGCTCCACTGGTGCCTGGAGCCGGCCCTGTATGTGAGTAATTGTTGGCGCCTGCCACACTCTTCTGAAAACATGAATGTGCTACTGGCCACAAAAAGGTTGGGGACCACTGATTTAGATTGTAGGTACTTTCTTTGTACAGTACCTAGCACAATGGGGCCCTGATGTCAGTTGGGTCCTCTAGACCACTGGTTCTAGACCATGAGGGTACACAGAGGTCTTCCAGGGGTATGTCAACTCATCTAGATATTTGCCTAGTTTTACAACAGGCCACATAAAAAGCACTAGTGAAGTCAGAATAAACTAAAATTTCATACAGACAATGACTTGTTTATACTGCTCTGTATACACTGAAATGTAAGTACAATATTTATATTCAAATTGATTTATAATTACGGTAAACATGAAACAGTAAGCAGTTTTTCAGTAACAGTGTGCTGTGACACTTGTATTTTTGTCTGATTTTGTAAGCAAGCAGTTTTTACATGAGGTGAAACTTGGGATATGCAAGACAAATCGGACTCCCGACAGGGGTACAGTACATAAGCATCACGTCACACTATCACTAGAAAACTGCTTCATTTCTACCATAAAATTCTAAAATAAATCAATTGGAATATACTGTCATTACATTTCAGTGTATACAGAGCAGTATAAACAAGTTGTATGAAATTTTTGTTTGTACTGACTTAGCTAGTGCTTTTTATGTGGCCTGTTGTAAAACTAGGCAAATATCTAAATTAGTTGATGTACCCCTGGAAGACCTCTGTGTATTCTGATGGGTACACGTACTCCTGGCTGAGAACCACTGATCTCTGCTTCCTTGTAACTGAATAAAATTGCATCAAAGAAATAACTGACTCTCACCAATTGCTCCTCCTAACTGGAGCAGCTTATAAGGCTCTGAATTTTTGGCTAACCACTTGGATCAGAAGGGATAACCATATTAATTCTACACCCAAATGAATGATATTCTTCAATTGCATAATGAGAGGAGGTTCTTAGGACCCTGCAGGTGACAACAGATGGACTCTAAAGAGTAAATTATGTCACGTGCTGCCACCCATAAACTAGTTTTTTCCACATCCACAGGCAAAACATTTCTCATCACCTATGTTCCTTGCTTCTGTTTGTTTACTAATAAGCAAGTAATTGTACATGCTCTTCCACTGCGATGTTTGCTCAGCTTCGCTTTTCTTTTTCGTCTCCTTACTGAGCTTTGCATAGCATGAGATGTTGCCACTCAGTGAAAACTATTTCAGAGCTTTACATTTTTGTTGTTAAAGATGAGTGTAGCTATGTTAGATTGAAAATAATTAAGCTCAGCACCAGTACGTAAGCCTAGAGAAGGGAACTGTAGGGTAGGCTACATGTGACTGTTCTAAGACTTCGGTGATGCTGTTCAAAGTTAATTTGTATTAGGAAAATGTCGTCTCATTGGAGAGATAAGGACTCAAAAACTGTTACATGCAGTACAGCTGCCAATATTTGTTTCCTGGGAAATCTGTGTTTCCTTGAGTGACTCCTGAGGATCCCCCATTTTCTGGTCTCCACATTTCTAATTCTGCCCTGTGAGTAGCATTCTTCCAGCTAAGGCCTATATGGGATTTCCCCATTTGGAACTTGTGGGCCCAATCCTGATGTCTGCTGAGTGCTTCCATTTCCTTTCAACCTGGAGTTGAGAATCTTACACACTTGGCAAGACTGGGCCCTCATTAAATAATGACTAATCGCCGTCCCTCTACAGAAAGCATAAGGGGTCTCTGGGAATGGAATTGATATAACATAACCCTTTGTAGTAAGTTACATTAGACTAGTGCATTTAGCTCCACTGCCCATACTGGAAAGGACAATTCTATGTCTTGCACATGATGACAAATCAGAGGGCACCATTGCCAGACTTGTCAGTTGTTTAATTTCTCAGGTCTTCAACTATTTTAATGGTAAATTGGTGGTGGAGGGATTACAACACTGGTTGTGCATTTCCCCTGGGGAAATGGCCAGCCTTCTTTATTTGCCTATGGAGTTGAAAAATCTCTGTAGCGATGGGGTAGCTAATGAACACATTCACCATATCTTCTGGTTGCTTTCCCCAGCCTACCAGTGTCAGGGCAGGGTTGGAGTGAAACATTAACCAGGTAGCCTTCATCCATGCCCCCCTCTAGCTAAGCCCTTGGGAAGGCATTGAACAGCACTAGCTGGGTCAGAAGATACAGATAATTAAGGCATTCAGGATTAAAATCACTCAGTGCAGAGGTATCACTTAAGCAGCACTTGAGCCTTTATTATGGGGCTTAAGTGATACCTAGGATAGGTTCTTCTATGGGGTGAGTTTAATTCTCGGTGAAACAATATCTAATCTAATCATTTCCAATAGTGGATTATATTGAGAGCAGTGAAAAGCACATTACAGGTAAGGTTCTGATAGAAGACTGGGGATTTTTATTGATTTATAGGACATACTTCACTTTTCTTTTAAAAACAAAAACATAATTGAGCAATTTGTTAAAAATAGTTGCTGTGAAAAAAAATAACACACCAAATAATTACTCCAAATCTGTAGCAAAATTTTTTAAGATCACATTTTCATTCTTTATCAAACTAGTGAGCTTTGACTGGCTTGAAACTAAAGGAAATGTTTAATATTTAGCTTGCCATGGATTTCTGATTACTGCAGTATTGAAAATGAAAAGGCTGATTACATAGAAAAAGACAGACATGCTATCACATTCTGGGGTGCAATCCAGAACAATGAGGGATCGTCACTACCTGCCATAGGGTACCTCACAATGCTTTGTTGTTATAGATCCTCACCTGGGGTGCTCACAAATAGCCTAACAGCATGCATGTTGCGTCCTGAGTCTTTGTATAGCTACAGACCTGGTCCAGCAACTCTGACACTTGCAGCCTGTCAGCAACACACCAGCCATGCTCTGGCTTCCAGCAGCCTTGGTTACTACTGCAGTGTGACCCCAACATACTCCAAGTCCCAGATTTTCCCCACAAACACATTTTGCACTGTCCAGCTCCCTCCTGGATAGTTCAGATATAAAAGGTCCATTGTGCCCTGTAAGGGATCAATATCCAACAGTTTGCTATTTCAATTGGAGTTACCAAACAATTAAAGTTAAACACTATGTTGGATTAGTTTTGATTAAAAAAAAATAAAACAAACATTCAACCACAAACATAGATTTTAAGTGAGTACAAGTAATAGGCATTAAAGTCAGAAATGGTTACAAGAGGAAAAAGAGAATGCTTTCCAGTAACTAAAATTTAACAAACTAGACTTGGTTCTAGGTAAAATCCTTACCATGTGTTTGTGATGTTACACCCCAGTCTTTATGGAAATATGCTTATGATATGGCATAACTGATATTTTATGCAAGGTGGGTCTTGTAAGCTATCATTGGAAAGGTTACGATTTACTGAATGTGATTATCCATTTGTGTGCATGTATCATTTCTGTATCTGAAGCTGGGAATATTGACTTTGTTACAGTTACAACTGGGTGTATATTTGGAGGAACACCCTCCAGACAGTAAGCAATCAGCCTGGATGAACCATTTAAGAAGGATAGTAGAACTTTGGAGAGACTAATCTCCCACCATCCTGAGGAGTTTCCTGGGATGTTGCTTTGACACTGCAGGGTCATCTGATGATGTCACTTGGTACAGAGTCCCACCTTGGTCACTGCTGGTACTTTTCCACTGGAAACAAAGGCTTCCTGCCTTATGTAAATTATATTTAAGGCTGGGAAGGAAGGCTTGCCTGACTGCTCAAGAAGAGGGACTGCTAAAAACACCTGAAGGGAAGGCAAAGGGGGAGTCCAGACTCAGATAGGGGTCCAGTCTGTAAAGTGAAATAACTGGAACTCTTAGCTACAGAAACTCTGCAACCTGCCTAAAATAACCTTTAGTGTAAGAAATTACACTCAAGAAACAGGTTATAAAATGTATTAAGCTTAGCGCATGTATTTTGTTTTATTTGCTCAGTAATCTGCTTTGTTCTGTTTGCTATCCCTTATAATCACTTCAAATCTGCTTGTTATAGTTAATAAACATGTTTTTGTTTATTATTAAACCCCATTTATGCAATTTCTAACTGGGGGCGAGCAAGAAGCTGTGCAGATCTCTCTTCACATTGAGGGAGAGGGTGAATTCTTATGAGCTTGCACTGTATAAATCCCTGTACAACACAAGTCAATATACCTTTGGGTCTGCACTACAAGGGAGGTGGGCACCTGAGTGCTGGGGCAAGTCCCTTAAGTTGAGTCTTCCCAGAGCTGATCTCAGTGTCTGTGTCTTTCTGCAGCTGGGTGTGGCCCTGCCTGGGTGCGTGCTAGAGGAGGCTTAAGAGCCTGGCTCAGCAAGACAGGGTAAAAGGGGGCCCAGTCTGGCGGAACAGGCGGGCTCAGTGGTATCCCAGTACATCAGGTGGCACCTTTAAAGGGGAGCAACTCATCATAGTGTTCCCAACAACACTGCTAACCAAATTTTCATGTCAGGATCCTTCCTAAAGTCAAAGGACGGGATCCTTTGTCATCTTAAATGAAAGGGAGAGAAATAAAGAGAGAATATGTGGGGTGTTTTTTGTTCCTCAATTTTATAGTCCAGTCACCCTTTGAAATGCATTTCCTAAGGGTTACTCTTGCATAAAGTTCCTTCCCACTGTGAGGACGGATGCAGACTCTTGTAGTGAAAGAGGTTCCATGTTGTTAAAATACAGATCAATTTGTTCCTGCCACCCTCCTTCCCCTTTGCCAAAGAATGGTGACTTCACTGGTGAGTGCTCATCAACTTTGATGACAGCTGCCTTGAAGCATCAGCTCGTCCTTTGTCTCTGAGAAACAGGTTTACCCCTCCCTAGACTTGTCTGGTCAAATATTTCAGTCATGATTTCAGCTCATATTCATAACTTTGCACACAATGTCATTACACACATCTCACTATGTTACTGACCAGAGAGTCATTAATTTGCAAAGGATACCTCAAGGCACATTTTGTACAAAGATTATTACAATAGTGTATAGGGTGTGACTGTAGGGTGCATTTGGTCACATATTGCTTAGGTCAGGTTGCTGGAAACTATTGATAAATGACCCTGTTAGTAGCATTTTGTTAAATGGTGCATAGTACCAGTTGTCTTCATCTCAGAAGTGGGAAAACGATGTCTTTATGCAGCCATGCACTGAAAAAAGCCAGATCTAACCCAACAGTTACATTACCTTAAAAAGTCTTGGTTTAAATTTAAAACTAACTTTGTAAGGAAATACAACATAACTCCAGTAGTAAATAAACGCCAGAAACGTTGTGGTTTTACAGTTCCATAACCTAGACATGCATATTAAAAGTAGAGCTTGCCCTGAACTTCCAGATAGTCTGCAGCCTTCTCATTTCTACTGGAAAGACAAATCTTTGAGTGCACATTAGATAAATGGCCAAAGCAGCTTGATAAGGCAGGACTATCCTTTTATTACCTATTTGAGGAGGCAAATTAACGGAGTGAGCCCCTTTGGAAACTGTTCTGTAGGAAAGCAAATCCCCTAAGCTTTGACCCTACCAATTTTTGGAGGGCTTGTGAAAGGGTGAATCTGTGCTATGACTCAGTAATATGTGATATTGAAAGTGCAGGAACAATTTAAAGCAACTTCCCCAGAGGAATGGACTGGAGATGTGATCAACAGCTGCCCTCCAAAGCCGCCTCCTTCCTTCTATTGCCCTTCCTCCATAGTTTTCATGTGGTGGTGTGGACTGTGAAAGGGCCTGCTGTACACTGGTTCTCAGCATTAGGCTGCAGAAAGCAGTCATCCTGTCTGGCAGGTGTTGGCAAGGTGATGTCTCTTCAGATAGAGTAACAAAAAATAAATAAATAAAAGAAATTGGTGTGGGTGGCACAGGGCGTATATGTTGCCAGGTGGCCTCCATATTCAGGGAAATATAGTGGAAAGATGGCTCTTGGTGGGGCCTGGTGATGGGTTTTAACTGTTGCCATACTTTAAAAAGAAAAAATAGCAGAAGCCTCTTCCTACTCAATATTTTGTACCATGTGTCATGTAAAGATGGCATTGTTACAATGCAGTATGCAATGAATAAGATTTTAGTAAGTTTAGATAAAGAGCCAAAGTAAATGTCCTCATTAAAATACAACACAATGCATGTCTCCTTCCAGGTAGTAAATCTTATTGTTGGCTACCAAGACTTCCTTTTTTTTCAGTAAAATGTCACTTTTTCACATTATTTTCTTTACTATCCCTGAAAACTTTATCAATATGTTTTTGAACTGCATAACATTGCAGATGTGTGCATTTGCTTTAACATACACAACTACTGTAAGGATTTTCATTGTAAGGAAAAAAGTCATCTCTAACCGCTTGGTATCTTTTCATGTATAAGGATTAAGGTAAAGATGTTTGTCATTGATATGTTACCAACATCATATGCTGTATATTGCAGAATACAGTCACATATTATAACTAATTAAAGTTTACTGATTTATCAAACTCTCTATATAAAATGGGAATGTCAACTTAATCCCTAGCACCAAGAGATAGTAAAGTGCAGGTTTGGAGAATTTTACTCCTTCTACAACTAGAACAGTGTTTTTGGAAGCAAATCAATGTAATTTAAAAGTCTTGTTTTAGCCTGGCCAAACATTTCAGTTTTGTTCTTAAACAAAATTAACTGTTTGTCTTTCCAGACACTTTTCCTGATTGATTTTGACAGCAGAATTGGGCATCACTATGCTAATTAAACATCTGGGATTATTAAGTGAAAATTAATCTTCATGGCAGGAGCCTGCAATGGTTGAATGTAACCCCCATGAGAATTTGAAGTCCCTACTGCACTCTCTGCAGATGAGAGCCCTTTCTCTGAAGGTAACTAATTGACCTGACAGTTAGGCAAGAGGGGCTGAAACTACTAACCGATTAAGCACCCACTTCTTCACCCTTAGAGGGAAGGAAAATTAGAAGGGTGAGTTTTCAAGATTACTCTAGTACTGAAAACACATGCAGCCCTGCCTTGCACTATGAAATCACAGCAAGGTGCACATTTTTCTATAGGCACCACCACCCACACCCTCATTAAATCAACCTTATAGTTAATTTTCTGTAACAACCATGTGGGGGTAAATACACTTTTTCCTAAGGTTTACTCCCTGCGCCAGGTGCACTAGCAGCACTAGGGCCCCTGGGGGCAGGATCTCAGAGCAATGCACACCCCCCCGATGTAGGACTCTCGGTTTCTAGGCGCACCCACCAATGGAGCAGGTGCTGTTAATAAGTTGGTGGCAGCGCAGCAGAAGCCAAGCCAGCCCCTGCCCTGACCACAGGCAGCTCTCTCCCCTGCAACAGCTGCTGGGTATTTGTAAATCACTGCTTCCGTCCCCTCCCCCACCGCCTCCGGCCCCTGCTCGCTCAGCCCTGCCCGGCTGGCTGCCCCCCACTAGCGCTCGCGCGTGATGGATGGAGAGCCAGCCCCGGAGCGGAGCAACCAGCCCTGTGCAATCGCCCAGCCGCCCAATCGATCGCAGCAGCAGCCGCCCGCCTCTCCTGCAAAGCATGCCAGCTGCATGGGGGTGAAGCAAACCCGCGGAAAGCATGCAGCTTTCATGCACTCCACGCATCTCAGTGCAGGGATTGCAAACGCGATTCCCTTCAGCTGTGCTTCTAAGCCAGCCTGCTAACTCACTCCCCCAGAGCCGCTGGCGGGGGGGAGGGACTCCTTTATTTGCTGCGTGTGAGAAAGGGGAGAAGCGAGAGCGGGCTGAGCACACAAAGCTGCAGGCGGAATCACCAGTAGCTAGGGCACCCTGGGTGGCGTTTCCCTCCCCTGCACGGCTGGGAACAAAGAGGGGAAGGGAAGGAGGGGTGAGGATGATTCCGGGCTCTGTGTGTTTGGTCTGCTCAGGGCTTTCCAATGCTATTGATCTCTGCACATTTCTCCTCTCTCCCCGGGCAGTGTGGGCGCGCGAGTGCAACTTCTCCCAGGGGCCCGCGTGCCAGCGCGCACCTGGGCGTGCAAAAGGCACATGCATGGAAAGTCTATGAATACAGGTAGCCCTCTGCTGTCCCCACCCCCTTCACACCACTAGAGCAGATCGGATCATTGCGTGGCGGGGCTGGGTTTATTGCATGCACACACGTGCATGCCTGTACGACAGTAGCCGATATGTGTACACGCATTTAGAGCCACGCGTGTATAAACACGCAGCGGCCAGCACACTTCATTTCGTTTTGCCCTGGAGCTTTTTAAAAGGGCGAGGGGGAAGAAACATGACAAGCAGCTTCCCCCCGCCATCCTCCCCCGGCCGGGGCAGCGCTGTGTTAGTACTAGTGCCCCCCCCGGCCCGGGCAGCGCTGTTAGTACCAGTGGCCCCCCCCGGCCCAGGCAGCGCTGTGTTAGTACCAGTGCCCGCCCCACCCCGGCCCGGGCAGCGCTGTTAGTACCAGTGGCCCCCCGTCCGAGGCAGCGCTGTGTTAGTACCAGTGCCCCCCCGGCCCGTTTTGGGTTAGTACCAGTGCCCCGCGCTACCTCCCCCCGGCCCGGGCAGCGCTGTGTTAGTACTAGTGCCCCCCCCCCCGGCCCGGGCAGCGCTGTTAGTACCAGTGCCCCTCACCCAGCCAGTTCTGTGTTAGTACCAGTGCCCCCCCTCCCCCGCCCGGGCAGCGCTGTGTTAGTACCAGTGCCCCCCCCCGCCAGTTCTGTGTTAGTACCAGTGTCCCCCCACCCCCGGTCCAGGCAGCGCTGTTAGTACCAGTGGCCCCCACACCCAGCAGTGCTGGGTTAGTACCAGTGTCCCCTCCCGGCCCGTTCTGGGTTAGTACCAGTGCCCGCCCCCCCGGGTCCGGCCAGTGCTGTGTTAGTACGAGTGCCCCCTGCCCGTTCTGTATTAGTACCAGTGCCCCCCCCCGGCCCGTTCTGTATTAGTACCAGTGCCCCCTGCCCGTTCTGGGTTAGTACCAGTGCCCCCCACCGCCTCCCCCCGGCCTGGGGAGCTCTCTGCGAAGCAGGCGCTGGGAAGCCCCAGCCAGGCGATTGAAAAGGCGGCCGCCGCTCCCCACAGCAGCAATGGGGAGGGCCGGACGGGGCTGGATCCCGAGCTGCTAGCGCGGGGCGGGGGGGAGAAAAGTTTGTGGGTTTGCCGGGGCCGGCCGGAGGGGAGCCCCGGGGTGTTCCGGGGAAGCTCTGCCCCCTCGCTGGCTGGCTCCGAGCGGACGGGCTGGGCACGGAAGTGGGAAGGCGCAGGGCTGGCGGCGAGCGAGCGAGCTCCGCGCTGTAATTGATGCGGGGCGGCGAGGCCGCACAGCGCAGCGCCGGGGGACGGAGCCAGCCGAGAGTTCCTTGCCCAGGGCGGCTGAGGCGGCCGCCAGTTCTCCCCGCGCCCGGGCGCGGCGGCCCCCAGCAGGCCGAGGGGCGCGCACACAAAGGCGGCGGGGAGCCGGGTGAGGCGCTGCGGCCCCCGCTCCTCGGCTGCCCTTCGCTTTCCTTTCCCCGGCGCGGCGCGGCGGCTCGCAGGGAGGGGGCCCCGCGGGCTGGCAGCCGCCTTTGTTTTCTCTCTTCCGCGGCTGAGCCCCCGGCTCCAGGCGGCCCCCCTGCCCCGGGCCCCTCCCCGCCGCGCGGCTCCGCTCCAGCCCTTTCCCCGCCCCCCAGCAAAGTAAGTTTCCCCGGCGGGCTCCCCCTCGCGCCCCGGCCTCGCCGCCCGCCCTCCCGCTGGGGAGACCCCGGCCCCGCCGGCCGGGCGAGCCGATGCCGATCGCCGCCAGCTCGCAGCCCCGCGGCGCGCAGCCCGACGCCCGCCTCTTCCCCCCGGCCCGGCTGCGGGAGCGGGACCCCGCCAAGCAGGGGGCCGGCGCCGAGGAGCCGCGGGCCGCCGGGCGCCTGGATCCCCCCGGCCAGGCCGGCGAGGCGGCCCCGGCAGCCGGGCTGAGCGGCAGAGCGGTGGCTCCTCCCGCCGCCGCCTTCCTCCCCTCCCCGCCGCCGCCGCCGCCCGTCTTCCTCTCGCCGCCGCCGGCCCCCGCCGCCGCCTCCCCGCCGGCCCCCTTCCTGCTGCTGGAGCCGCCCCGCACCCGCTCCCGGTCCCGCTCCGGCTTCCTCAGCCTCGCCATGAGCGGGGCCGCCGCGCACTTCCAGCCGCCGCCGCCCCTCCACGGGCCGAGCCTCCCGGAGCAGGGAGCCCGCAGCCAGGGCAGAGGCAGCCCCGCCGGCCACGGGCACCCCCGGGCCGCCCCCGCGCCAGGTACCGGGGACGGGTAGTGTTAGGGGGCGCTGAGGGGAGTGGGGATGTGGGGTGGGGTGGAGAGGGGGGTGATTGGGATGCAGGAGGAGCGGGGTATGGGGGGGGAACGGGGGGCAGTGGAGTATGTGAGGGGATTGATGAGTGGGTGCTGGGTGGGGTGCAGGGGAACTAAAGAAAGGTCGGGGAGACATTGCTTGGGACATGCGGTGCTGGGGGCCTGGCTATGGGGGTACTAGGAGTGCTCCAGGGACAGGCTGCTGGGACTTGAGGTGACGGGGAGGGTTGTTAGGGGGACTGAAGAGTTGGGTGGTGCGGGGGCTGCCATAAGAGATCATAGGAGTAGCAGCCCACTTTGTTTTCCCGAAGTTGACACAATCTGTAACAGTTCTGCAGAGTTGTTCAGCCTTAGCTTTTCCAAGCAATCTCTCTGTATCAGTCCCCACACGGAAGATGACATGTGTCTGTCTGTACAGCCTGGTGGTGGGTGGGTATATATAATATCAGACATTAAACATGCTCTCTGCTTACTTGTGGGAAGTTTGGTGCAGAGAAATGGAGAGACTTCTGTGTGTGGAGGCATTTTTCTACCCCGCACTCATCATAAATTGGGTTTTTTTTTCTGTTTTTATCTGTCCCATTTCTGCTGGGGAAACTTTGATCTGATGAGGACTTCAGCTCTGAGCTCACAGTCATTTTCATGGACACTCACAGTGTTGTCACACAGACTGAAGCTGTGAGGTGATAATTCCCCGGGATGACATGGGAGGAGCACATACAGGGAGAAGAGAAGCTCAGGTCCCTAGGAAAATGACTTTAAAGGAAGTATCTTGAGAAAATACAACAAAGTAAATAAACTGGTTGTGATTTTATTCAAGTTTTGCCTCATGGTAACTTTCAGTACAACTGAAACTTTTATGCTAATCAAAGTGAGAAATAGATTGGCCTAGATCATTGTGGATCTATCGAATCTACAAGACCACATGGAGGAGATATTTCCTTTCCTTCTTTACATATTTACTCCCAATTTTTGGGCAGACAATTCAATCATTCGAGCATCACAAAGGATGGTGTTTAATTCTCTTGCTGCATATTGTCCATTGGGGTAATCTCTGCCACGTAGATTATATTCTAAAAGTTAGTATATAAGCATTTAAAATTATTCCATCATTTGAGATGTTTCAGGTTTTTTTTTCTTAATGTCAGATGCAGAATTATAAATTATAGTATTGTGGTAGAGAGACTGTAGTTGAAATTGAAATAGCACATCTGTTGTTAATATAATAATATATTATCTTCTTCATTTTTCCTAGCCTATAGCTATAGTAGGTCTGAATTTACTTGACATTACTTTCCCTTTACATTGGCTTCAGCTGTGGCTATGCCCTCATACAATATTTTGTTAAATATAGACTTTGAATCCTTGAACAGAACAACAGAACTTTGATAATACTCATAGGGTATCCACTGCATATGGTAGCCATGTGAGATGTGTGATTGTTCGTGGCTAGCACGGACTACTGTGGGCAAGAAACAACTAGTTAATAAAAGTTACTCTTAGTATTAATAACATATAGTTTTTAGCAACCATACATGTGAACTACTCCTATTTCATCTTAATGAGCATGTGTGATTGTTGGACAGCAAAAATTAAAGCAGCTTTTTGTCTTGGCATGAGAAATCAGTTTTCATAGGAATAGCATTCTAATTTTTATTCAATATTTAATTTGGGAAGAAAATGACAATCAGTTAGCAGTGATGCTTAGTTTTGAAAATATATGGGAGAGGAACTACTGTGTCTATGTGTAAATCCAAAACGGAGGCTAACTCTTTAAGCTATCTTTCCTTCTTTCCTTAATTTCTAATAAATATGCCAATTAAAAATAGGTGAGTTCTTAAATTCTTGTATATCTTGGTAATGTGGGGATTATTGGAAAACATCCTTATTCTTTTGGAAACACCATCTGCCTTCTTAATTACCACTTTGTATTGGGCATTTGACACCTGACCTTTTTTTTTTTTTAAACTATTATTGTTTAAAGAGTCGTGTCTGTTTCCTCTTTAAAGTGGCTACACAGTATTACCCCAGTGAGGAACATTTTTTGGCTGCTCACTGCAACTTTATTTTGGTGCTAAAATATTAAGGCCTTAAATCTGCAAACACTTAAATGCTTGTACTTAACATTAAAGCATGTGAGTGGTCTCATTGACTTCAGTGGGACCCCTCCATGTTTAAAGTTAAGCATGTGTAAGTGTTTACAGGATTGGGGCCTATGATGATGTCTCTTCTCAGAGTTGTGTATGGCAATAGGAATTTTACTGTATGTTTGTGAAGTTACTAGCTGTAAAGTAGTGCAGGAAAACAGCAAAGAATGACAGCATTTTGGGAGATTGGTGGGTGGGGTAAATGCTGTTTGTCCTCTCTTGGAACATATAATTTTTATTTATGCTGATATTTTGGGATTGGGTGTTTTTTTTTTTTTTGTTTTTTTTTTTTTTTTTTTGGAGGGGGGAATGAGTTACAGAACTGGTAGAAGTTTTACTTTAAAATGAGAGCTATATAAGTATTTTATAAATAGCTGGATTTATTTATGTTTACTGGAATTTGTACTAAAGAGACATCAACTTAAAATCATACTTCTGTTTGATTGTTTTACCTATTATTTCTAAAGGTAACTCTGAAGATTACGTAAAAATACTTGTTTGTGTTTTACTTTGTATATAGTCAGTTTTCCCCGTTGCTCTATGAAAGGCCCATACAAGCAGAGAGATGATATTTAATAGGAAAAACATATTTGTAAAAGTGCAAAAATTGGCAAGTCTTGGGAGCAGCTGTTTTACTTGAAACTATTTGTTTATTTTTTTAATTGATTATACTTTAAGTGGATTTGTTGACTTAAACCTGAAATTTTCTTTTCTTAGAGCTGCTCCTAACTTCCTGATACTTTCAACAACTTGTACAGTAATGCCGGCCATGAAAAACTTGAAATTGTAGATGTATATTTCCTGTGATTTGAAACCTGTTACAATTACAGAGAAGAAACTCGGTCCTTATAGTTGAAGTGTTTAATTCATCGTAGTCCTTGTAACATGTAACTACATAGCACTGTGCCAGCACTGAATTAGACTGAATGTATTTTCTTTACCTTTCTCTGAGAAGGGGAGGAGCTGGCTTTATTTATTAGCCCAAACCTTTTGCTTAGAAACTCACTTAAACTACAGTTGCAGAGTTGTTACAGTGAGGAACGCTTGTAGGGCCTGTGTATAAAAATAGTACTTAGAACTGTGTTAAGGCCAGATTCTTCAAAAGAGATTAGTTCCTATTTAGGGAGCTGCCTAATTGAAACTGGTTTTTTTGGGTTTTTTTGGTTTTTTGTTTTTTTTTTAAATCGGGCTATTTATGTTTACTGATCTAGACTTTGGTGGAAAACAGATTAGTCTTACAAAAAATACACTTTAAGCCCCCAATTCTGCAGACATTTATGCACCTGCTTAACTTAGCTACCATATGCTGAAGCATTTGCAGAATCAGTGCCAAAATATTTTGTTTTACAGTTGCTAAAGATTTTCTGTTAGTCACACTACTGAAAGTAAAGAGCAGACTAATTGAAAACTATTAATTGAGTCTCTGTTGTCAAAACATTGAAATAACAATATTATGAACTTTATTTATCTTTCAGTATTAAGGAAACTTAAGTACGTTTTACAGACAGTCAGAATCTGTCGCATCCCCATCCCCCGCCAGTGCTTAGTGAAGTATGGTTTTTTGTTTCTCATTTGTTTTCCCATTAAATATACATGTCAACAGATGCAAAGGGCTTTATTCAAGATTGTCAAATTAATAAACAGGTAGTGGAATGGAAAATATAGAGCTGAACTGCTGACTCTTCTTTTCATCCAGGAAATTGATCCTGATCTTAAGAGGCACTTTCAGGCAGAACTAGAGGAAAGTGCGTTACCTCTGTCACTGTAGGCATATCTTGTAAGTGAAAAAGATGAGAACAGTTAGAGACATGCTTGTCGGTTGGTAAGAGAGGTGTGGTTTTAATGGAAAATTTCAGTCCTTTTCACCTTCAGTTTTTTGTAAGCTCTGGATCTGTACAATTATTTTTGTTGTTGTGGTATTTGGGGAGGAAGGAACCTTAAAAATAATAACATATTAGAATAACGTACTTTCAGTGAGTGGTAGACTAGGCATTTTAAAGGTGGCTTTTCTCTAAACTGTTTCTACTTAAGAAAGCTACCTTTTGGCTGACTCCTGGTAGCTGCACTAAAATCAGTTAACGCTGCTTGCAATTTTCAGCCTTGTTATATTTCAATTTTAGATGGAATAGTTCTAACAACTACAAATTAATGATGTCAAAGCCTCACATCAGTCAAAGCCTTACCATAGAATGTTATTATGAGGGGTGGTGGGAGATACTTATTTAGGCAGATAAGTAAGCAGCTGCTAAGAGTTTTAATCTGGAGGAATTGAAACTGCTGATCAAAAGGATCAGTGCCTGTTTTCAAACATATGCAAAACTGCAGGGTGTGAGGGTGATGGACTTACTTGTAAGGGTGCTGCCGCTATTTGTATTGAAAGTGAGGTGGAAATCTCTTGCAATTCATAGCGATTTTACCTGATGCAGTATATGCTAAACGGTAGTTAAATTACTACTGAAAACTCCCAATAAATTTCAGATTGTCACATGTGATTTTTTTTATGCCCTTAGCAGTTATTGGTGTGTGGTACGTATGGTTCTATTTTTGAATTGAATAGCAGTTACAGTGGTTTTATGGGAAGTGTCATGCTTAAATCTTGCATGCTCAGAAATGTGGGCCTTCTTACTTAGGTTACACTGGTCCCTTCACAGCTTTATGACCCTCTTAAGCAGAGCAAGATGCAAGGGTATCTCCATAGTAATAATAAATGAAGCACATTCAATACTTGGATTTGGTGGATAAAAATCTGTTCTTGCACCTTTTTATATTCAAGGCTAGTGTATTTTAGGTGAAATGATTGTAGTTTGATAGCAATCCTTAGTGAGAACTTGCTCAGAATTGTGAACCCAGAGCATGTAATGCAGCCTAGTCTTTTGGTGGAAATTAACTAGCTTGGATAATAAATTACTATTTACCTTTTGGTTCTCTGAATTATTTAGTGAAAACCTTGGAAAGTAGGTTTTAAAAAACAAAACAAACTTTAATTTCTGGTTCTTATAAACGGCTTTTAAATAGAAATAAATTAACCACAGTATATGGAATGACCCATTTCAAGGGTTTAAGCATTTAGTATGTTTTTAAGAAAGTAAATGCCCTTAGCCAAAGGGAGAGAGATTTCGGGGTTGTTTTGGGAAAAGTACACATTCATTTGTATGCTTGTTTTTTATGATGATGATCGTTTTCAGATAATATGCATCTTCCTGTAGGATTCTCCTTTGGATCATCTTGATAAGTTTTTTACTTAGCTCCTAGTTTCTTGAGCAAATTAAATATTTATTAATATATGGTGAATATAAATATGTTCACTCAATCAGGAAAAGATTCTGTGAAGACATGGTATACTAGGCCAGAGATATGCTATGTTGCTTTGTTGGAACATGGTAAATTGATTAAAAGGTACAGTATGGAGGGGAGGGGATGGCAGTTGCTTGGGCTTGTTACTGCTGCTTTCCTATAGCAAACAGCAACTGCTGACAAATGTATGTTGTTCAGATTTATTGCTCATTATGTATTAGTCTGATAACATGATGGCTCTATTTTAGGGCACATTCTTTTCAAAACTGCAAGACAAATAACTGTAGAGAACCCTTCAGGTTTCAGACAAACATAATGACATAAACCACACTATTGCTACAGTTGCTGGAATATGATGAATACTCTGAAAATAATGCTTGCTGGGGTAGAGTAGGGAAATCTTTCATAATTAAGAAAAATCTGTCTTTTCTATCCCATAGGACATACTCCTATTTAATATTGGGAAGGGGAAGAGAGAAAGTATTTAATTTTAAAATTTATCTTTTGCTGTGCAGCATCAATTTAGATTGTGTAACTAGGGCCTTGCTGAATTAGGCCTTCACTGAGTGACCTCAGTTCTCATTGATTTAAGTAGGAGTTGAATGACATTGCAGAATCAGCCACTAAAACAGTAGAGGGGCAGGCTCCTTGGGTGCAATGCCACACTTGCCAAGGTACAGGACAGGGCAGTGGTGTGCTGATAGCCCATTTTGGATGGTACAAAAAAGCCTCTTCTGAATATTACTAGCTATTTTAGCTAAAACATGAAAACTGGTTAGCTGTAGAATACGCAAATACGTTTGGATTGCTGTACTTACCTCTGGTGTACAGCCCCATCCCCAGATCTTGGGTACACTTGCTAAAAGACTGGGTCAGGTGCTTCTGTCAGCAAGGGAACTATTGCAAAGCTACATGTGAAGGTAGTGGGCATGACTCTTCCCTTACTCTTGTTTTACACTAGTGTAACTAGATAGATGTCAATGGAGTTGTCTGCTTTGCCGCTGTGTAAGTGAAAGGAGAATCAGGCCTAGTGTCTTATAGTTAGCGTTTATTAAACGACTCTATCCTTTTTGATTTAAAAACTAGTACTTCCAATTAAGTTGAAAAATACAAAATTATCAGTTACAAGTCATTTAATGAAATACAGCACAGCCTCAATGAAACAAAAGTATCTGAAAGAGGCTCGGGCCCACCCAGTGTCTAATAGCAACACTGAAAAACTCCTTGATTATTGAATGACTAAATTCAGCTGTCCACACTTATTCAGTACCCCCTTGACGATTGGATAGTCATGGTTACAGTCTTTAGTTTAGTTTATATTATGAAACTTCCTTTTTTCCCTGTATGCAATTTAATACGTTTGAAATTCTGGTGCTCCCGTGTGTGTGTGTGGTTGCTGAGACATCATTTTATCTGAAGAGTGCAGGTGCTGCTTGAACTTCTAGCTAATTCTTTCCAGTTTAATGTTATTTTTAGAAAATAAACAAGCAGAAGGTTTTGTACTCCTTCTGTTTTATCTGTATGTTGTGCTTTGGGGCAGGCGTAGAGGCAGAAATATTTTGGATGATGCTCTGCTTGCACATAAGGTGAAAAATAGTCTTGTCACCAAGAGGAGCAGGAAGAAACACTTTAACAAGAGTACTAATAAGCCTATCTAAACATTATATAAATCCGGTGGGCGGAGGGGGAGACAGATGCAATTTTTAGAAAGATTTTTCTTACCTTTTTTTATTTTTAGCCTTGTTACTTCTCACCCACAAGATTATCTTGGCAGAATGAGGCCCTCATGCATACGAAATCTTTTTAATTCATGATTTGATATGAAAGATGGTGTTTTAAATCTTGTTCTACTAATACCATTCCAACCTCAGCTTCTTTCGTAAAATATCTGAAGCGTGAGAATTACAGGCGGTTTCTTGTTTGGTTTCTAATATGAATCAGAAGTTTAGGTGGAGAGAATTTTGACTAAAATGTCAGTTAAATATGAATGTGCCCAACCTGAAAGGTGTAGTACAGAAGGAGGAGGGGACTATATGGAACAGGTGAGAATACAAGATATTAAAGAGCTAGTCTTAAAAAGTTTGTGGTCTTTAACTTGTACAACTGATTAATTTGTAACTAAATTATACTTTCCTCCCTTCATGCTTGTGGCTTAATGTTGTGATATGTTGTTGATGCAGTTAGAGGTGATATGGAACGTCCATTCGGTGCATATTTTTCAGTTGCTTTTTATTTTCTCTATAGATGCCTTTTGGTTGAAATCTCTCATGCTTTTTCTGAAGTACTGTTTCTGTCTTGTGTGCACAAAGCATAATACATATCCATTTGGTTGTTTGAGCTATCTGAACATGGAAAAACATTTTTTTTTCATCTGGTGAGAAGTATTGGTTGGTCTTTTTGTGCTCTGATAGCTTAACAATACAGCTTTCTTTTAGCACTTATTTGACATGTAATGTGGAGTGAAAAATGCATGCTCTCTGTTCTGTTTGGAGGAAGGAGAGGGAAGTGGTTTTGAAATAGCAAAGTTATGGGTATTTTAAGAAGTATTTTGAGCATGCTGAATGTTTTGTTTTCTGAACTTCTGACACACACACATGCTCTGGTTGTTCACTTTCTTAAAATATACTCTGTCCCCACCTCCCCCATTGAAGGAATTGAGCTGCTACCAATATGCCACCTTCTTATTTGGGTTGATCTTGAGCCTGCTCACGCTCATCCTACATTCACTCATGGCTTCAGTTTTGGCCCAATGAAAAGGGATATGGTGTCATCAGCATACTTGTGGCATAACACTTCAAAACATCTTGCTAACTTCTCCTTCTGCATCCAAGCAAAGATAACCCATGTTCACCAAATTGTCGAGCACCTGCAACAATCTTGTTGGGAAATCTTTCTTTCATAGATGGACCAATAATGGAGGCTTTTATGTTTCAGATCTTGCTTAATAATAATGTTTGATTTGATTCTTGCTTAATAATCAACTTGCCGTTATTCTACTGAGGGTTGTAATCTTTCAGCTGTCGTAAATTAAGCCATTGGGCTGGCTCAGTACTGCATAATAATAATAAATAAAAATGCATAGGAGACTTCCAAGGGAAAAACAAACTAAAAGGAGCTTTTAATGCAACATTGCTTGATTCTAATTGCACATAAGTCAGGTACACTTATTTTAAGGTTTACGCTTAATCTTCATTCCTCCTCCTTGTATCTATGCATTACAATAGGGCAGGGGGAATGAATGGGTGGACTTTTTATTTTAAATCTTTTTATTTACTTACTATTATTGTTGGGATTTTTATTACTTCCTCTGGAGTTTGGACCTTGACTAAGAAATTTGGATCTTGACAAAAAATAGACTACCCCTGCATTAGGCTCTTCCCTTGCATGATTGCACAATAAGGAACAGAACAGTGTTACTTGTGTGTCAGCAAATAATAAATACCTTACAACCGTTCAAAGAAATTGCACTATAATAGTACATACACATGCACATACATAGTATTTTGTACTATGAGATATATCATATGATCATGTCTTAAAGTACACTATCTTTATGCAGATGTACAAGGGACAGAATTTAACTCTGAATTTCATGACTCTTATTAAATTTCAATTCTATCCCATGGTCTACGTTTTTCCCTGTGTAGGATTCTTTTTACATTTTTTTTTAAAGCAGTAGTTCTCAAACTCTTGTACTGGTGACCCCTTTCACATGGCAAGCCTCTGAGTGCGAACCTCCAGCCCCCCCATATAAATTAAAAACACTTCTAAATATATGTAACTCCATTATAAATGCTGGAGGCAAAGTCATGTTTGAGGTAGAGGCTGACAGCTCGCAACTCCCCATATAATAACCTCGTGACCCCCTGAGGGGTCCTGACCCCCAGTTTGAGAACTCCTGTTTTAAAGGAATCACCTAAGATTGTGTATGTCATGTACCATGCCATCCAGGTGTGGAGGGAGAATGGCTATGTAACCAGTAGGGGTTGTGTCTAGTAACACTCATTGAAAAGACAGAATTGCAGATTCTGGGCTGGGAAAGATATGGAGCACTTCATTACTACGTGTGGCAAAATTTGTAGTAAGTGACCGCGACAGGAAGCAAGGTGCAGCAAACTATTCCAGTGCTCTGGCAGTTCTTGGTGAGGTACCGCTCCCTCACCTCCCTTACAGCTTGCCCTATGTATATGAATGTCAACTGAGGTGTGTCTGTATTTTGCCAGTAGCAGGTTACTGCTGTTCAGAGCATCCATTTACTCAGTTTTCTGTAGCAGCTTAGGCCCTGATCCCATAAAGACATTTATTAATGTACTTTATGCATGGGAGTGGTCCCATTGATTTGGCTAAGAATCTGTGCAAATGTTTGCAAGATTAGAGCTATACTTTCTTTTCCCCTGAGATAGCATGTGTTGTACTTTTAGCTTCTTCCTTACATAATCAGACTATGTCGCCTCTTTGGAGTTTGCAGATATTCTGGTGGATCTCTTACGTGGGACCACTTTTTTTCTCTTATAAGTTGGTATGGCAGAAAGCCAAGCAGAAAGAAATGGCTTGTGCATGGAATTTGGAGGCAGGTTTTGTAGTAAAATGCTGAACTTTTTGGCTCACAAGCCATGGGAGCATACGGATTCTTCATGGTGCAGAAACTGCGTCTGTGTATTTTTAATACATGTATATTTATATTTCAAGCAAGGTTTTGATTTTATATTTAAAGAAGTGTTTACAAAATTGATAGGAAAACAAGTATGGCAGATACTATAATTCTCTTTAAACCGTGCCTATAGATTAGGGTATTTCAGGACTTTCGAAATTCTTAATGCTTTCTTTTTTTAGGGAGAGAAAAAGCTCTTAACCAATTAAGAGAATAGTGTGTCAAAACTATCAAGACTGTGTGACAGTAACGTTTATATTTGTGAAGAAGTTTGCTGAACAGTATGCTGTAAGATGAAGTATCAATTTACAAATAAACAGGAAAATATATATTGGATGTTCTTCATTGATGTCTATTACAGCTAGTAACAAAAATGGGGAAAATTCTTTCCTCTTTTATTGAAACTTCTAAATGTTTGTTGAAATTTCCAACCTGTTCTTGTCCGTTATGTCTTGCACGCTTTCACTACTCACTATGTAGTACAAATATAAGCTTCTAAATTGTATTACTGTACTTGGATATATATTCAGGAGGGTGTCCATTAGTTTGTTCATTTCTAATGGAAGAAAAGTGTTTTTACAAGTTGTTTTTAAGACATTTCATGTTCTGATGTATTTTTTAATATTCTTTATTAATTTGTAATAAAACAAACTGTTCTGGGTTTCCATCATAATACTCTTGTGATCCTTAATTCAAAGTATTGTGAACATATTGGTGTGTAAGCTGATGAAGCAATAAAGCACAAAAGTGCAGGGTCAGCCGGATAGATCCACTTTCCTAGGGAGAATTTTATATCTTGGTCTCAGAAATACAGATGACAAACATAAAAATGAAACACAGAGATGTTTCTTGGCTCACAGTTTTTTTTACTTGGTCCTGGGTTCAAAGAACGGCCTTCTATCAGGCAATCCCTTTGTTCCTGGAGCAGCTGCTTCTATGCAGCACCTGCATGAACCCAAGCTGCTATTAACTCTTCCTTTTCCAGGCACAGGATAGGGTCTCTGAACCTGGTAATACTATGCTTTGAATAGCAACCATATTTAGGAATCTGCTGCCAGCAAAGGAGTATGTTCTTTTTGTCCGTTGAGTAGCAAATCTGAGCTCATGATGTCCTAATCCACTGATGTCCCATCATTTGCAAAAATAAATCCTATGTGAATAAAGTCTGCTTCAGTGAGTGTAGATAATGTCAGTGGAGTAGAACAGTTTGTAAACCGGAAGCTCCTTTTTGTTGAATTTCAGGTGATAGGTTCCCCTCCCCCACTCCTCTGTTTTTCCAGTTGCAGAAATAACGAACTTTGGAAATCTAATCTGATGATACTTGTGGTGGTTTTTCCTATCATATTTTTAGTTTGTATTTGCATAAATGACCATCTGAAATTGTTTTAATACCTTTTGTGTCCCCTTTCCTTAAAGAACTTGTTTTCTGTGGCAGGCTGGGATTGAGGTAGTCCCACTCCTAGAAAGTGTCTGGGAGATGATGATTCTACCTCCAGTTCTTCCTGAGGCTATGGCACTTCTGTAACAGGGTGGTTGGAATAAGACTGAAGCTGGTAATAGTGAGTAGTTCTCTTGTAGCATGAGAGGATAGTGATCTTCATTTAGTAACATAGATTATATATACCATTTTGGCATACCATAGGCCAAACAACAAATAAATACACATCAGTCCCTAAAATAGACAGAAAAAAGTCAGATTGTCATTCTCTTATTCTTAAGGGTGTGGCATAGAGTCTCCAGTAGGGAGTGCTAAGACTCCTTTTTCCTGTGATAACTGTAGTTTAAGATTACTGACCTGCCAACTAAATAAATAAATCCACAGGAATTGCTTAATGATTTGTCTGGGTATTTTTGTAATTGGTTGGCTGGGCCAGGGGGAGGTTTTTAAAAAAAAAAAAAAAAAAGTGGTTAGCCTTTAAATCATAAAAGGGTACAATAATCTTGACTATTTGCTTTCTGTAGGTGGGTTCAACCTTTGAGAGCGAGAGAGATTTGCTAAACTGAGTTGTGTGCAAGTATGTGGAGTCTCTTCTCACATTTATTTTTTTAAAATTCTTGTAAAATGCAGTTTAGCTATTCAGAATAGATATTCCTATATTTGAAAATCATATCACCCATTTCAACTGAAATTCTGCTGATGGTGATTTATTTATTTTTTGCATGTGAGAGTCCATTTATTTTTTTTCTCTCTCTCTCGAGGTGGTCACTGATCTACATAAACTGATTTTGAATCCTCCTAGATGCTATTCCTGGTATTTCAGAAGTACTTGTAACAAGGATATGGTATCTTGGGGAGCATTCAGATAAGTAAGTCAATCTCTTGTCTGTGACTTCCTATCTGAATTCCTGATATTTTGTTTTAAACTGATGGCTATGGCTAGAAATTCAATTACAGTGGAGTGTTTTGAGCAGGAATGTGAGAAAGCACAAAGCATAGAACACAGACTGCTTACAAAAGCAGGTATTAGACAATACTACTTGTGCTGCAATTTTGCAAAAGTACTTCCTGGCTCCAAATGGAATGGTTGCGATATTCCAGCAGGGTCACATAACTGTTCAAAATGACTGATTACAGTCTAAAGAAGTGTGGTGAAAGGCAATCTGTTTGTTTTTTCTAAACTTAGAATGTTTCAGAGGAGAAAAAATTGCCAGTCCACTGAATTTTATTACTTTAATTGGAGATCTTTGTGTACTATTATTGAATTTTTGTAACTTTATCCTATGTTGGCTGTTTATGATTTGACAAAAGTACGACCAGTACTCCTGTTTTCGAAATGCTGTCAATGATTACTGCCACTGCCACTTGTGTTTTGTGATCCAGAACAATAATAGTGAGGGGTTTGTACATGAAGCAAAAGTGACCAAATGGATTGTCCTGTGTTTTGGCTGCTCCTATTGAATGAGGAGATTCAGAACAAATTAATCTACATAAGAGAGCAGCAGTTGCAGATGCTTATATTTCTAACCAGTGATTGGCATAGTGAACTCAAGGGATTAGAGAAGAAATTTAGGTAAATGCTAAAATAGCGGAAGAATAGGGCCTATTACTTTCAGCATCAGGGATCCTCCATCAGCCACACATAAGTGGAGATGAGCCAGTACTATGTAGCTGAAATACTCCAGCAATTGAAAGTAGTGGTGGAAGTTCTGACTTCTTCAGAAACCTGCCAAGTGTGATTCTATTTTAAAGTGGGGTTTCAGTTGGTATCAAAATTAATTATTTTGAAGAGAGGCCAAGAAAGACACATTTGTCTTTTAAACACAGTTTGTATTTAGAGGTGTGCTGAAGGTTGGGTGGGGGAGATAGGATAGACCTTTGTGGAGTTTCCATTAGATTTCCATGGTATTTCTGTGGGAGTAGGCAATTTGTCCCAGCAGGTTTGGGGTGAATCTAAATGATTTTGGATAAACCATCCTCCCCTTTCCTTTTCACTTCTGTTTTATGATGTATAAAGAGATCCTGAAAGGTTCCCTTCTCCCAAGGATGTCTGGATGGGGTAGGGGTGGGGGTGAGTTTTCTGGTTTTTTGTTAAATCTTAGCTGTGTCCGGAATGTCAAGTCTCATCTTCCTGGTTTTGCTGGGGGACTCCCTTGGAGGACTCGGAGGCAAATGCAGGGCACTTTTACCCCTTAACCAAAGTGGCAGGGATGTTGAGCCTAGCTGCCGCATTCCAAATTGCGGTCAGTTGTTCGAGTTAAATCTGTGCAAACAAAAAAAGAAAACTTCGAGAGAGGAAGCAATTTAATCAGTTAATCCTCACTCGAGCGATACCTGTGATACGATAAATCTACTAGTTATCAAGTCATCCATAGAGTATTCTAAGTAAAACAGGGTAGACAAGTCCTGAATTTGTGAAGTAAGAAATGACCAGCACAAAAAAATTAGGCATTCTGTTTGTCATAAACAAAAAATATACCCTTTTTTCCCCTTGCAAAAAAACCTCTCTGTGGTTTGATGACTTTTAAAAGAAAAGGGGTGTGCGTGGTGTGAATTATGCAATATGCCATATATAGCTTGATGTGTGGAAGGTGGCCTTTTTTGTTTCTGTGTGTGGAGGGGTAAGAAGAAGTGAAAACAAAGAAAGTAGCTGAATTTTCTGGAGAGTTTGAATCCCAGATTAATGTGGAGCAAATGTAATCTTAAAACATTTTGATACCAAGACACTTCCCATTGCTTCACTTTATCTTATTCCTCTACATTAAGAGAGATAATTTGAGGCTTTCCTGTCAGTTATGTCTTGGGGTTTTTTTTTTTGATGTAGCACTTCCTGTTTGGCACTAACAAGAGAAGTGTTTATAGGAGCATTTTCCTTCTCTTCATGACTCTACCTCTCCTGCTGTTTTCCTTCTCTTCTGGCTTTATTCAGTCTTCCTGACAATATAAGGAACTTGGGGATTCAAGTTTAATTGTAACATAAAGAGGAGACTACATTGTCCAGTTGCAGCAAAGAAATCTAATAGGATCCTGGGCTGCATCAAAAGGAGTATTATAAACAAGACCTGGGAAATCATTATACCATTGTACAAGGCTGTGGTGTAGCTGCATCTTCAGAGCACTGCATCCAGTTTTGGGGCATTTTACTTCCATAGGGATATACAAATTAAGGAGAATTGTCTGGAAAAGAGATACTAATGGGCAATTCAGAATGTTTTAACTACAATTCTCTGAAGAGCTTAAACCTATTCAGTTGGAGAAGAGGTGGCTAGGTGTGGTTTATTGCTTCTATAAAGAGGGATCAAAATAATTAAGGATTTAGCTATCGATTCAGGAAGCAATAGGAAAAAACACAACTTCTTAAACAATTAAAGTTTAGCAGGTACTGGCAGAACTGGTGTTGTGGAGGTTTTTAAGGCAGTTTGGTATTGTCAGCGTCTTGGGTTATAACTTGTGATTTGGGGTTTGACAGCACTAGAAAGGTTTGCTGTTTTAATTATACTGGGAAATTCTTTAAGTGGAATAAGCTATAGTGGTATAAGACACTTTCTATACCAATATGACTGCATCTATAGTAAGGTTTGTACTGTCATAACTGTCAGCTGGGGGATGATTATTTTTACTGATACCGTTATATCAGTCGAACTTTTCTAGTGCAGACTGTCCCGTCGATGCTTAATGTAGTTGATTCTTGCTCACGTTTGCTTTGTTTTGGATCAAGAAGGAACTTTCCTTCCAAGTATATTAGGGCACTTGAAGCTTTTCTCCCTTTCCCTGGAACATTGAGCATCCTCTCTTAGAATCAGGTGGGTGAATCCCAAAGATATTCTCCCCCACCCATTTTTACTCTTCTCCTGTGCCTCTTCTTCTTTTGTTGTTGACTGGCTTCTGATCTCCTATGCATATATGTTCCTCTCAACTTTTTCCCCTCTCCGCTGCTAGTGCACTCTGCTGGAGTGGTCCAGCTTGATGTGCATCATATGTGTTGAAGGACAAAGTGATATCTTGATTCAGCACAGCACTTTCTCGCTGATTGACAGGGAACCCTGCTGTCAGCCAAGATGTCAGTGCAGAAGTGGGATAGGGAGATGGCTTGGGGTTTCCTAGGCTATTGCCAATAACAAGGTTCTAAAAGGTATTCAAATTTTGCTTTAGTGAGTTGCAGCACAATTTTAACACAGATAATCTCATGCCCAAACGTTTTAGTTGGGATAGTTTAGTGGCTCTGTAGCTCAAACTGTAGCAGCTTTTATTTTTTGATGTTGTGAAGGCCAAGACTATAACAGGGTTGAGGATAGGTCCATCAATGGCTGTTAGCCAGGATGGACAGGGATGGTGTCCCTAACCTCTGTTTGTCAGAAGCTGGGAATGGGCGAGGGGATGGATCACTTGATGATTCCCTGTTCTGTTCATTCCCTCTGGAGCACCTGACATTGGTCACTGTTGGAAGACAGGATACTGGACTAGATGAACCTTTGGTCTGACCTGGTCTGGCCGTTATTATAGCAATATCCCTTGATGTTGTTGGTGCTCTAGATAAATGCTAGCTAGCTAGCTAACTGCAGCAGCACTAGCATGTTTCTTTGTGAAACTCACAAAAATAGTGGCTGTTTTAGTCTAACTTTCAGTGGTGGTAAATCTTTTTTTTGGACGAGGGGGGAAAGAGACAGAGATGACATTTGAGATGGCTTCCCCATCAGCTAATCATTTAAAGTTGCGTCAAGTTTTGAACACTTACATAAGAACATATGTGTGGTCTGTCTAGCCCAGTATCCTGTCTTCTGACAGTAGCCAGTGCCAGATGCTTCAGAGAGATGGATTAGAACAGGACAATTTTGAGTGATCCATCCCTTGTTGTACAGTCCCAGCTTCTGGCAGTTAGAAGTGTAGGGACACCCAGAGCACGGGTTGCGTCCCTGCCCATTTTGGCTAATAGGTCCGTCAATGGTTATCTCCCCTGAATTTATCTAGTTCTTTTTTGAACCCAGTTATACTTTTGGCATTTATAACATCCTCTTGCAGTGAGTTCCACAGGTTGACTGTGTGTTGTGTGAAGTAGTACTTTTTTTGTTTTAAAACTGCTGCCTATTAATTTCATTGAGTGACCCTTGGTTCTTGTGTTATGTGAAGGGGTAAATAACACTTCCTTATTTACTGTTGCCACGCCATTCATGATTTTGTAGACCTCGATCCTACCCTACCATAACCATCTCTTTTCTAAGTTTAGCAGTTCCAGCATTTCTGTCTCCTCATTTGGAAGCTATGCCAAACCCCTTATTATTTTTGTTGCCCTTCTTTGTACCTTTTCCATTTCTAATATGTCTATTTTGAGATGAGGTGGCCAGAACTGCATGCAATATTTAAGCTGTGGGCATACCATGGATTGATACTCTGGCATTTGTGATATTTTCTGTCTATTATCTATCCTTTTCCTAATGGTTCCTAACATTCTGTTATCTTATTTGACCGCCGATGCACATTGAGCAAATTTTTTCAGAGAACTTTTCACAATGACTCGAAGATCTTTAACTCATAACAGCTAACTTAGACCCCATCATTTTGTTTGTATGCAGTAATCCCAAGTATATACTCATTCATAAGCCAAATTTTTTTTAGTAAAAAAGAGAAACACCAGAGAAGGGGGTCGGCTTATGAATGGGTATAGAGAGGGAGAGGTGGAACACAGCCCCTCTCCCCAACAGAGGGAGCAGGCAGAGGCAGCAGGGCCAGACGGGAAGAGGCAGGGCCAGAGTCTCTCCACTTTTGGCCATGCTGCTCTCCCCCTAGCCTCTGAAGCAGCTGCAGCTCGGGGGCTGGCAGGCTGCAGATGTGCTGCCTGGCTCCGCCTCCCAGAGCAGGCTGTGGCCATGCCGCCCAGGCGCCAGAGCACTCTGCAGCTGTGCCGTCCGGCCCAACCTACTGGAACATGCTGTGGCCATGCTGTCCAGCCCAGCCCAGCCTGCCAGAGCAGGCTGTGGCCACAGTGCCCAGCCTGCTGGAGCAGCTCCAGCCAGACCAGAGACATCCTCCCCTGGCCCTCCCCAGATAAGTTGGGAAGGGATGGGATGGGGAGAGTGGGGGGGGGGTGCCAGGCTAAGGGCGGAGTCATGTGGGGGGTGGTCACAGGGGTTACTCCCCTGACCTCCAGTTTCTCCCCTGCAAAAAATTTCCCCACCAGTTGCTGTCACGGCCTGTCAGGGTAAGCAGCTGGCGCACTGGGACACTTTGTTTACTTAGGTTTACCTCCGTGCCTGCAGATGCTCGAGGTAAACAAACTGTCTCGGCCCGCCAGCAGCTTATCCTGATGGCCCGGGAGCCAAAGTTTGCTGACCCCTGAATTATAGGGTGGGCTTATGAATGGGTCATAAAAAATTTTCCATTTTTACTTATCCGTCTTCCAGGGGTCTGCTTATAAACTAACTGGCTTATGATCAAGTATATACGGTAGTATGTTTTTCAATGTGCATTATTTTGCACTTGTCAAGGTTCAGTTTCTTCTGCCTTTTTGTTGCCCAGTCACCCAGTTTAGTAATTAGAGGGGTAGCTGTGTTAGTCTGTATCCACAAAAACAACGAGGGGTCCGATGGCACCTTAAAGACTAAGAGATTTATTTGGGCATAAGCTTTCGTGGGTAAAAAACCCACTTCTTCAGATTGTCCGGTGGAAGATTATCTGAAGTGGGTTTTTTACCCACGAAAGCTTATGCCCAAATAAATCTCTTAGTCTTTAAGGTGCCACCAGACTCCTTGTTGTTTTTCCAGTTTAGTGAGATACCTTTGTAGCTCTTTGCAGTTGGCTTTGGACTTGACTATCTTGAATAATTTTGTATAGTCTGCCAACTTTGGCACCTCACTGTTTGCTCCCTTTTCCAGTTCATTTATGAATGTGTTGACCAGCACTGGTCCCAGTATCGAACCTTGGGGATCCCACTATTTACCTCTCTCCACTGTGGAAACTGACCATTTATTTCTACCCTTTGTTTCCTATCTTTTTAACCAGCTGTTGTTCTACAGAGGACTTTCCCTCTTATCCCATAATTGCTTGCTTTGCTTAAGAGCTTTTGGCATGGGACCTTGTCAAATGCTTTCTGAAAGTTCAGGTACGCTGTATCCCCTGGATCACCCATGTCTACATGCTTGTTGACACGCTCAAAGAACTCTTAATAGATAGATGAGGCTTTATTTCCCTTTACTAAAGCCGTTTTGACTCTTCCCCAACATATTGTGTTCATCTTCGTGTCTGATCATTCTGTCCTTTACTGTAGTTTCGGTCAATTTGCCTGATACTGAAGTTAGGCTTACTGGCCTGTAATTGCCAGGATCATCTCTAGAGCCTTTTTGAAAAATTGGCATGACATTAGCTATCTGCCAGTCATCTGGTACGAGTTTGTTTTAAGCGATAGGTTACATACCTCAGTTAGTAGTTGTGCAATTTAACATTTGAGTTTCTTCGGAACTCTTGAGGTGAATACCATCTGGTCTTGGTGATTTATTACTGTTCGATTTATCAGTTTGTTCCAAAACCACCTCAACCTGGTATAGTTCTTTAGGTTTGTCACATAAAACGAACGACTTAGTTGTGGGAATCTCTCTCTCATACTCTGCAGTGAAGACTGATGC
Source organism: Gopherus flavomarginatus (assembly GCF_025201925.1). NCBI lineage: Eukaryota > Metazoa > Chordata > Testudines > Testudinidae > Gopherus > Gopherus flavomarginatus. The sequence continues at coordinate 127,101,685 of NC_066619.1, forward strand.
AAAGAATTCATTTAGCTTTTCCACATTGGCCTTGTGCTCTTTTAGCACCTTGATCAGTGGCCCCACTGATTGTTTGGCAGGCTTTCAGATTGTGATGTACTGTTAAGTTTTGTGTCTTTTCCTATTCACTTTTCAAATTCCTTTTTGGCCTGCCTCATCATACTTTTTTCACTTGATTTGCCAGAGTTTATATGGCTTTCTATTTTCCTCAGTAAGATTTGATGTAGTTTTTAAAGGATTCCTTTTTGTCTCTAACTAACTACCTCTTTTATTCTGCCATTTAGCCATGGTAGCATTTTTGGGGTCATCTTACTATGTTTTTTTTTTTTTTGGGGTATACATTTGATTTGAGTCTCTATTACTGTATTTCTAAATCATTTCCATGTAGCTTGCAGGCATTTCACTCTTGTGATTTGTTCCTTTTAATTTCCATTTAACTAGCTTCCTCATTTTTCTGTCTTTCCTCTTTTTTGCAGTTAAATGTTACTGTAGTGGTTTCTTTATTTTCTCCCCTGCAAGTATGTTAACTGTAATTCCATTATGGTCACTATTCCCTAGAGGTTCATGTATGTTTACTACTTGCACTAGAGCCTACACGTCACTTAGGAATAAAGCAGGAATTGCCTCTCCCCTTGTGGGTTCCAAGACAAGCTGCTCCAAGAAGCAGCCATTTATGGTGTCTAGAAATTTTATCTCCACATCCCGTCCTGAGATGCTGTATTCCCAGTCAATATGGGGACAGTTGAAATCCCTCTCTATTGTTGTTTTTGTAGCCTCTCTAATCTCCCTGGGCATTTCACAATCACCACCATCCTGGTCAGGTGGTCACTAGGAGATTCCTACCACTACACTCTGTTCAAGCATGGAATTTCTATCCATAGAGATTCTGTAAATGAATCAAACTGTATTAAGATATTTTACTATATTTGGCTCTGTGCTTTCTTCCACATAGTGTGCCACTCCCCCGAGCATGATGTACTCTGTCAATCCTGTGTGTTTTTTGTAATATCATGTCCCATTGATTCTTATGCTTCCACCAAGTTTCTGTGATGCCTGTTTTATCATTATCTCTGTTAAATGCCAGGCACTCTGATCACCCATCTTAGTATTTAGAGTTCTTGCGTTTCCATACAAGTACTATAAAATTTGTTGATATTCAGTTGTCTGCCTTCCTGTGATGTAATTAAATAGAACTCTTTCTCTTCAGTTCCTTCCTGTACATTACCAGCTTCTGTCCTCTTCTCTTTACTAGGATATAGAGTATTGCCTTTAATAAATCCTCCCCTAAGAGATGTCTGCCTGAACTATGTACTCCTCTGTGCCTGTCGGCTTTCCCCATGCCCTTAATTTAACACTCCTCTCTGGCCTCTCTAATTTTACATTCCAGCTGTCTGGTTCTGTTTTGGTTTAGATGGAGCCCATCCTTCATGTATAGGCTCCTCTTTTCCCAAAAGCTTCCCCAGTTCCTAACCTAAATCCTTCCTCCTGACACCATCTCTCATCCCTGGGTTGAGACCCTGCGGTTCTGCCTTTCTTCCTGGCCCTGTGCGTGGAACTGGAAGAATTTTAGAGAATGCTACCATGGAGGTCCTGGACTTCAGTCTCTTACCTAGCAGCCTAAATTTGGTCTCCAGGACCTCTCTCCTATCTTTCCCTATGTCGTTGGTACCTCCATGTACTAAGATTGTCTGTTCTTCCCAAGCACTGCACATAAGTTGGTCTAGATGTCTTGAAGGCCACGACCTTTGCACCCAGCAGGCAATGCACCATGTGGTTTTCCTGGTCATCACAAGACCAACTATACATGCTTCTAATATTTGAATCCCCCATTACTATTACTCAGGGGTATCCTCGGTGTGAGAGGAAACTATGACCTCATCTGGAAGGAGGGTTCCAACTACAGGATCGTTTTTCTTCCTGTCCTGTGTCCCTGAAAGTCTCCTGGGTGTATCTCTGTCTTCTTTTGCTCCTCTGGTTCAGCCACTCTTGTCTCAAGAGCCCATACTCTGTCTCTGAGGCCATGCATTCCTTGCACTGAATGCACACACAAGTCCACCACCTGCCCACGGGGCAGGTAATCGTACATGCTGCATTCAGTGCAATAAACTGGTTAGCGCCCACTCTGCTACAGCACTTCTGCCAGCAGTATTTTTACTCTTGCACCTTTTTTGTTTCGTTTTGTTCTGTTCTTTGGGTTTTTTTAGGGGGCTGTTGGCCAAAGTTTAGAGTATTTGCCTCACATACTCCCTCGCAAAACTCCCATTTGCTAGCACCTCTGGTGCTAACTTCTAAACCTCTGTTCTCCCGGAGAACACGGTCCCCTCCGTGTTGAAGTGTTCCTACTTTGAAGCATTAGTTCACAGTCTGCCTTAGTTCTTTTAAATTAAAGGGGAAGGGTTTTGGTGGAGTCTGGGTTACCTTTCATGTATAGAGGATTGTTTAGTACAGTAAAATTATCTGCCCCAGACTGCACACAGCATTTTACTTTTTCCAGTACAGAATCTCAGACATTTAATGGATACCAAAGACATTTCTGGGTGTGTTTTTGTTTTTATTTTTATTTGACAAACTGCAATTCAATACAGCACCTGAGAGCATTTATTGAGACCTTTTGAGAAGGGTAACTCAAGTCCATAGATCTTTAAATGGTCATGTGTAACATTGTCATAACATATTCCCAGATTTGGACCTTAGCGTCCAAAATATGGGGGTTAGCATGAAAACCTCCAAGCTTAGTTACCAGCTTGGACCTGGTACGGCTGCCACCACCCAAAAAATTAGAGTGTTTTGGGGCACTCTGGTCCTCACAAAAACCTTCCCTGGGGACCCCAAGACCCAAATCCCTTGAGTCTCACAACAAAGGGAAATAATCCTTTTTCCCTTCCCCCCTCCAGGTGCTCCTGGAGAGATACACAGAAGCAACCTCCGTGAATCCAAGCAGAGGGAGTCCACTCTCTGTAATTCCAGTCCTGGAAACAAAAGCACTTTCCTCTTCACCCAGAGGGAATGCAAAATCAGGCTAGCAAATCCAACACACACAGATCTCCCCCTGATTTCTTCCTCCCACCAATTCCCTGGTGAGTACAGACTCAATTTCCCTGAAGTTCCCCACTAAAGAAAAACTCCAACAGGTCTTAAAAGAAAGCTTTATATAAAAAAGAAAGAAAAATACATAAAAAATGGTCTCTCTGTATTAAAGTGACAAATACAGGGTCAATTGCTTAAAAGAATATTGAATAAACAGCCTTATTCAAAAAGAATACAAATCAAAGCACTCCAGCCACTATAGACATGCAAATACAAAAACAACAAAACCATGTTTGGTACTCACAACTTGGAAACAGAAGATTAGAAAACAGAAATCACTTCTCAAAGCTGAGAGAAAAGCAGGCAGACAGACAAAGACTCAGACACAACCTTCCTTCCACCCAGAGTTGAAAAAAAATCCAGTTTCCTGATTGGTCCTCTGGTCAGGTGCTTCAGGTGAAAGAGACATTAACCCTTAGCTATCTGTTTATGACAAACATTGCCCCAGCTCGGTATAAAAAGTACAGTAGTTGGGTGGGGCTCAGGCACATGTGACTGGGCCCCCTCTTGCTGGCATTTGGAAACATTTTAGTAAAGTTCCGAAAACCAGAACCGGCCCAGGTGCAGGCAAGCATTTCAGACTGGGAACCAGTAGAACTGCATAAACCTATGTTTCCTCTGGGGTTGACAAGTTATGTCTAAGTACATCTGATTCTTGACAAAAGGAAGAAAAATGGGTTGCTTTATTTTTCATGTTTGAAAGAATGTGCAAAAGCAGTAAATTCATCTGTTTTAGTTTTAACACGTCTGAATTCCAGCAGTTTTCTGCCAGATGCTGCATGTATTATGTTGCAAGAGTTTGAGTTTTGAGAAATTAAATCCTTAATTTATTAACTTAAATTTGTGTAGCAGCTAGCCTGCAAATGCTTTTACAGGAAGTATTGTGGAAAAGGAGCAGATGAGGTCAGATTTTGGGGCTGGGAGGAAGAACAAGGCTGGTACCAAAACTTGCAGATGTATTTTTCTGCAAAAACTGTCCCTTCTTCACAATTGTCAGAGATGTTTGCCTTAGTGGTATCCATAGGGTCGGCTGTAGCGCCCTCTTGAGTGCTGCGCCCATGCACTGGTATATTAAGTGCTGCTGACCCTATACCCTCGCAGTTCCTTCTTACTGCCTGTGACGGTTGGTTGGAGGTCCTTGTCTCGCATCGCAAGAATGTTAGTGGTTCTTGCAGTCCATTGTTCTGTGTCCTTTGTTGTTAGTTGATAGGTACTTAGACCTTTAGGTTAATTGTTAGAGTAGTTGTTTAGAGAGTCCTGGCTGGGACTTTGCCATGGAGCGGGGCATGCCCCGTTCCCCAGGCTTTAAGTCGTGTTCATCATGCAGCCAGCCAATGCCCATTAGTGACACCGTATTTAAAGTGCTTGGGGGAGTCCCACGGAAAGGATAAGTGCAGGATCTTCAAAAACTTCCGCCCTCGAACTCAGAAGGAACGGGATATCCGCTTGAGGGCTCTCCTCATGGAGGCGGTGCTTCGTCTTACCTTGGAGCCCTCTTGATCAGATTCCATGCTCGGTGCATCGGCACGCAATGCACCACTGACACCAGAACCCTTCCAGCCCCGTTCCCCCTCCCTGGTGCCTGAGAAGTGGTTGAAGTTGATGGGTCTGCCAGCATCATAGAAAAGGGAGGATTTGGGGAAAGGAGCAATGTCAGGCCATGTGCCTGCCCTGGAGCTGCTTGGGGGTACTGTTGCAGGTTAGGCCCCCATGTCCAGCCAGGGACCTGTTTCCGACTTCTGGGAGAGGCAGGGGGTCCTGGCCCCTAGTAGGGTCATTATTGCTAGAAGCAGGCCCAGCATCCAAAGGGCAAGCAGGCTGACTGACACCGCAGATGCCAAGTCAGGCGATGGACCCGGCCAAGGCCCCGGCATCTACAGGCAAGGCGGTTATGGGACCATCCTGTAAAGCAGTGGAGTGTCCCTGATTCCGCAGACTGTAGGTGTCAGTCCCCATCACCGTGGCCTCATACCCTGGCATCGCAGCCTTGGTCCCCAGTTAGGGGGTCCCTGTTGCCAAGGTCTCCCCCTGCAAGGCACGGGACACCTGAGTCGCGATGCTGATCCCTGTACCCATGGTACCATCGGACCTCCCGCCAGAGTTCACCACGGTGCAGATCACCATCGCCTAGGCGATCTCCCAGGCAATGATTTTTCCCTCCCACTCCACCCGGTGCCATAGACTCAGGCATATATGGCTCCACTCTGGTCCATCTGTCGCGACTGGGACTGTTGATAAATGAGAAGAAGTTGACCTTAATGCTTGTACAATGCTTAGAGCGCATTGGAGCGGGCTTCGACTCTGCTCAAGCGAGAACTTTCCTCCCTGAAGCTCATTTCCAAGCCTTGGCAGACATGATCTTGTGCATGGAAGCCCATCCTCTCACCACCACTCTCACATGCCTGCAATTGTTGAGTCACATGGTAGCCTACACTTATATGGTTTGCACGCACAACTCGACCTCAGGCCCCTACAGGCCTGGCTCGCGCCGCTCTACGTCCCCAACAGACACAGCATGGACCATGTGGTCAGGATCCCAGGCCACGTACTGTCGTCACTCACGTGGTGGTGGAATCCTGCATTGGTGTTGGAGGGCTCCGTCCCTGTCAGTGATCCTTGTCTCTGATGTGTCAGACCTGTGGTGGAGAGCCCACCTGGGCAATCTCAGCATGCAAGGCTGTCGGTCGAGTCACGATCGCTCCCTGCACGTCAACGTCAGGGAGTTCAGAGCAGTTCACTTGGGCTGTCAAGCCTTCCTACCTCACATAGACAGCAGGATGGTCCGGGTCCTGACGGACAATACAGCGACTATGTTCTGTATCAACAAGCAAGGCAGGGCCAGGTCATCTGCCCTTTGCCAGGAAGCCTTCAGGCTCTGGAACTTCTGCGTACACCATGGCATCCATCTCGTAACTGCACACCTCCCTCGGGACAGGAACGCTTTGGCAGATCACCTCAGCAGCACCACCTCATCTTGCCACGCATGGTCCCTCTATCTGGAAGTGGCCAGCTTCATCTTCCAGAGGTGGGGAACTCCCCAAGTGGAACAGGTAATGCCACCTTTTCTCCTCGATTTGGGGGATCGACAGAGGCTCCCTGTCAGATGTTTTCTGTTCTCATGGTCGGGGGCTCTGTTGTACGCCTTCCCTCTGATGCTGCTGATTGACAGTCCTCATGAAAATCAAGCAGGACAGGGCGCAGATGATCCTCATTGTACTGTCTTGGCTGCACCAGCATCCGTTCAGCATTCTGCTGGACCTCGCTGAGGCTGCTCCATTACAACTGCTCCTCAGGCTGGACCTGCTATCCCAGAACCACTGCAGTCTTCTGTATCCGAACCTGGTAGCACTGCACCTGATAGCTTGGCTACCGCATGGTTAAATGCAGAGGAGCAGGCGTCCTCAGCCGCTCTCCAGCAGGTCTCATTGGGCAGCAGAAAACCCTCCCCCAGAGAGACGTACCTGGCCAAATGGAAGTGGTTCGCTGGTTGGACTAAGGATAAAGGTATCGGGCCCAAGCAGGCCGGTTGCAGTTGATCGTGCACTACCTTCTGCATCTAAAGCTCCAAGGCGTGTTCCTTTCATCTGTTATGGTCCACTTGGCTGCTATTTTGGCCTTCTGTCCGACACTCGAGGGTAGCTCTGTTTTCACCCAGCATGTGACTGCCAGGTTCCTCAAGGGCCTCGATCACCTCTACCTGCACGTCAGGGACCTTGTTCCACCATGGAACCTGAATCTTGCGCTTTCACGGCTCATGGGACCCCCCTTCAATCCTCTGGCTTCCTGCTCCCTGCTTCTCTTGTTCTGGAAGGTCACTTTCCTAGTTGCAGTAATATCCGCCCACCGGGTCTCAGAGATTAGAGTGCTTATCTCAGAACTACCCTATATGGTCTTGTACAGAGCCACACCCAGCTTTCCTGCCCAAGGTGGTCTCTCAGTTTCATACAGGCCAGGACATTGACTTCCCTGTCTTTTTTTCCAGAGCCGCATAAGTCAGAGAAGGAGCATACATTGCATTCCCTAGACATCAGGAGGGTGTTAGCCTTCTACATTGAAAGGACCAAGCCATTCTGCAAGTCGACGCAATGGTTTGTCGTGGTGGCCAGCAGGATGAAAAGTCGTCCAGTACTTGCCCAAAGATTTCATGTGCCTGCATTTTCTACTGCTGTGATCATAATTGCCCATTCAACTAGGGCACAAGCTTCCTCGGCAGCTTTTCTAGCCCAGGTGCCTATCCAGGACATCTGTCCACACGTTCACGTCCCATTACTCACTTACCCAGAAGGCCTGGGATGATACTGGCTTTGGCAGAGCAGTGTGACAAGCTGCTAGACTGAACTCCGAGCCCACTTCTGAAGATACTGCTTGTGAGTCACCTAGAATGAAATTGACATGAGCAAGCAATCGAAGGAAAACGTAAAACGTTTCGTAAGTGTTGTTCTTTGAGATGTATTGCTCATGTCCATTCCGTTATCCGCCCTCCTGCCCCTCTGGAGTTGCTGGCAAGAAGGAACTGAGAGGGTGTAGGGCTGGCAATGCCTGATATACATATATGCATATATATGAGCGTGGCACTCAAAGGGGTGCTGCAGCTGACCCTACGGATACCACTAAGGCAAAAATCTCAGATGACTGCGCACGTGGGTGCGCTCACACCTAAAATGGAATGAACTTGAGCAACACATCTCAAAGAACAACAGTTATGAAAAGGTAGGTAACTGTTTTTTCACAATTCTACATTGTGAATCAAATATGAGAACAGAGAGCTGGGGAGCTATTGATCTCAGTTTGCTGATTTCATGTGTTATGCATATGGGTAAAGCAGGCATATCTGTTTGTGACATGTGCGATCTGTATTTGGGGAGAAGGGAAGGAGTCACGGCTCATGTAGACCTCCAAGAGCCCAATTGCAGATCTCACTTACCACGGTTTTCCTTTGGCCTAGGGCTCACTAAGCAGAAGGTACCACAGGGAAAAAAGCGAAGGGTAGTGCGCTGAATGAAAGATTGATATCCACAGGTCACAAAGCCATTGTTCATTCAAAGCCTGCTTTCAATATGCATTTACATTTCTGTTGAATATTCAATGAGTATTTTTCCCTTGCCATTATTTAGTGTGCTGCTAGCATACTGATGCTCTCAAAGAAGGGTTAAGAGTTCAGAACATGCACAATGATGATAAAATACAGCTTCTTAGTGGTCTACATCTCTTTTCTTTGCATCTGTTTTTAGTTGTTCATTTGATGCTAGAAACAAACACCCCATGCATACGGAAACATTTGCAGGCATGCGCACACAGAGTATATATACAGATGCAGCCATCTCTGAATATTTTGGTTGGATCTTATAGTTTGGCAGTGGCAATGTTCCTTGATTTCTAATCACCTCAGTGCATTATTTAAGAGAAGAGCGATGAAAAGAGGTACCAGTGAGGAGGGAATTGGCTCTACAGCATCCTGGATTTATGTATCTGTTAAGTGCATTGTAGGATTCTTTGTGGAAATGTGTAGGTTATATAATGCTGTTTGCTGATGACTATTGCTGTTAGGGCTGACTGCTGAAGCTAGTTGCATTTCAGTTCTAAAGACTCCTTTTGCAAGGTCCTTGAGCTCTTTGCTGCAATTAAAAATTAAATAAAAAGTGCCGTGCAGCCATTTTTAAAGTGTGCGCGCGTAAGGGTTAGAATTACAGAGCTACGTGCCTGTTGTGTATTTTATCTAATCCAGAATACTTCTCGTGTACAACAAAAGCAAGATAACAACCCACTGTAGTCACACAGACACATCTGTGAAAGCAACCACTGATATGGCATGGTAGACCAGATATATTTTGAGATACCTTGTCCTCCTGGTCAGAGCTCCTGTGTGTCCCTAAAGGGTTCAATCTAATATGAATGTTTTTATCACTATTGCATTTTCTATAGTTAAACTACTATTGCATCTAAGTTGGCTTTTCTGGTACCTTCTGTGGAGGGGATATGACACTTACTCTTATGATGATGATGATCCAACTTCTAACTAATGGGGGTTAGAAGGAAACATTCCCTAGGGGCAGGTTATCGCACAGTTGCCTGCTGCCGTGTGTATGGCACCTTCCTCTGGGATGGTTATTGCTGTTGGAGGCAGGGTACTGGAATAGGTGGACCGTTGGTCTGGTCCAATGTGGTGTTTCCTCTGTTTGTGTGATACAATTATTTTAATATTTTAGATAGTAGTAAGACTCCACTCATCTTGTCAGGTCTTTGGGGGAGGGACAGTTTTGTTCTGTTTGTACTGCTCCTAGCACAGCGGGGCCCTGGCCCATGACTGCAGCTGGTAGATGCTACCGAAATGCACTGGGAGTGGTGGTGGGGTAGAGTGTGAGGGACACAGTGAAGCGTGTGGCAAGTGAGGGGGAAAATTTACATATATGTTAATGAAAATAATACAGAAATTTAGGAAAAACTTTCAGTGGGCTAATATTAGCCACTGAATGATGCATTCAGTTTCAACAATGCAGTGGGCACATTTTAACTGACACGAAATTGAAATCTGCTACTGAATTCCAACTGTTAATTTAAATCTTGTGATTTGGATGCACAAGCCCTTGTTAATAAACTTCTAGATAGAGACTACTCTTATGCAAAACTTATTAAAAATACTTAGCCCAGTGGATTTTTAATGGGACACTGTGGAGTGATGTATCTTCCCCACTGCATGCACACTGCGTTCTGAATAGCATTAATGTTTATAAGGCTTGGTCTACACTGGGCGGGGGGTCGATCTAAGATACACAACTTCAGCTACGAGAATAGCATAGCTGAAGTCGAAGTATCTTAGATCGACTTAGAATTACTTTGTCCTCGTGGTGCAGGATTGACGGCTGTGGCTCCCCTGTCGACTTTGCTTCCACCTCTTGCCGAGCTGGAGTTCAGCAGTTGATGGGAGAGCGATCGGGGATTGATTTATTGCGTCTGCATGTGATAAATCGATCCCTGGTAGATCAATCACTACCCGCCGATCTGGCGGGTAATGTAAACGTACCCTAAGGGACGGAGTGGAGCATTGGAAGGTTGGGAATTAGATGTTTAGGGGGAGAGCGTAGTGCGAGCCTGTGGAGGAGGCTAGAACAGGGGAATAGTCAATAAGGAAAGGTTAATATTAAGCAGGGTACAGTGTCAGTGAAGTGGTAGCCGAAGTTAAAAGGAGAAGAGTGAAAGAAGAAAGTAATAGAAGAAGGGAGACAACAAGCACAGAGAAAGAAAAGACTGAGAAATGAATAAGTTTCCTGGCATTACTCTGTAGCTCTTACTTAGTTGGGAGGGTTTATTAAAGGCTTGAACTGTCAGCTGGCATTTCCGTTTCTCCTCCCACAGTGGAACATACCATAGTCTGGGCTTGATCCTGCTCTGGCATAAGCAGGCCTGCACTCGGCGTATGTCCTGGAGCAGGCCATTTGTGCAATGCTGCTAGTGTACAAACTACTAATGTAGATGAGCAGAGTTTGTTCAACCTCCTAGATTGTACTGCATGTGCCTCCTGTGATGTATAGCTGGGCTATAGAGAATAAAACATGGATGTGGTCGGGCTCTGGAGCAGGCTGTCTGGGCGCTAGGTCTTATATCCCACATCCCAAATTGAAAATGAGCTGTGCAGCAGCCATATTGCCGATGAAAAGTAGCTACCAGCTGGAGCTGGAATTACTGTGTACGTGCAGAATTTGCTAACGCCAGGTTTTGGATCCTACAAAAGTTCTTTCAATTCTAGAAACTGTCAGAAGCCTAAGGTAGCCTAAGCCCTGCAGGTTTGGCCTGGAGTCTCCCGGAGTCGGTATTGCTCCCCCAATAACTATCGAAAGCAATCCAGGAGATTTGAATAGGCTATTTTAAGAAAATGACATTGTCGTGTTGGGGGAAAAAAATCTCTCGGAGTAGCTTCAGTCAGAGGTGGCAACCCTAGTCTAAGGGTCAATACTCCATATGACTGAAATATTTTATCATACAAAAAATCCTGTCGAATGAAAAATAGTGATCCATTTCAGAAGGAGTGGAAATATGAAAAACAAAAATGTGAAAAGCTTCATTTTAAAGATCCTCCGAAGACATCGTTTTTGGTTTATATCTATGGGAATTCAGGGTTATAATTTGCCCCCCCTGGGGGGCTCCCATATTCTTTCAGAACAAAAAAACTTTTCTCAACAGACTTACTCTGTTTATAGGCTTTTTAAGCACAGTGATCAGAGCGAGATTGTTCTGGTTTGTCCACTTGCATGCAGATTTTCATGAAAATCACAGCCCATCTACTGCTCTGCTTCTTGAGGGAAATGCTATATTTTACCTATTAAAGTTTTTGTAAGTATAGAATCTCATAAAATTGATGTTTTTTCGTATTTACAGGAGAATCCTCTAATAGGAATTGATTTGGGCAGTTCCTGCATTGATTTTAAATATCAATGATTGTTACATCCAAATCCATAAGAGTGACTTTCCCAAAGCTGTCGCATGCATGTAAGCAAGAGTTCCATCATGCAAGGACAGAAGGAGCTCTGCTGGGTGTGTTAATGCCAGGCCAGGTCAGTCAGGTTATAATTGGCTCTGTCAGTTGAGTAAAAGATAATATCCATCACCTATAGCTTGGTGACACTCAGAAATGTGTGGAATCCTTTTCTACCTCTGGAGTTGTGAAAGAAAATTACTTCCAGTCTCATCCCTCTGCTATAAACAGAGCAAATACATTTGCCCCAGTAGTAATTGATCCATAGAGCTGAATGAACTATGATTCGAAGTGAGGGACTACTGAGGTTTCATCTTCATTGTAAAAATAAAAACAACCATGTGCCATTTTGGGGGCACTGTGTTACAACGTAGTTGTCCCAAAGCATGGTTAAAACACTGTTCTCTCTTGTATTGTAGACGGACCATAACTGTGTTCCTGTGCCATGTTAACTTGAACACAGTTGGACAGATGTTTGAAATATGATTAAAGCCCATCGACATTACTGTGTTTCAATCATATTGTAGATAATTTGTGTTGTGACCAGGTCCGTAGATTTGGTACATGGTTGATTTCATAGCAAAGCTGGGCCCTAAAGACACATTCTGCTGTGATGCTTGAGAGAGGAGGTCTGCTCATGGGAGAAAAAAGGAAAAGACAACATGATTGATTAGTGATCTCTGAGGATATGCCTGATTCTCCCTTCCAGTTCAGTATTAGTTATGGATTTGGAACTTGTTCCAGCACACCAAGGGAAGAAGCTAGAATTTGGGCCTTCAGGATATGATGCAGGACCCCCTGTTTTCCTAAATTTTCCTTGGGGAGATTTTGACTGACATCAGTTTTGGCAATGGCATTGCTTTCGTCAAAGAATATGACAAGCTTTCCCCCTGCTCCTTTCCCCTTAGTTCTGACCATTTCAGAGTCCCCAGATCATTCGGGCTCCCTCGCCTATGTATTTCTGCACCATTTCAGATCCAGTCACTCTGACGCAGGCATCGGTCCTGTTAGTAACAGCACAGGTTTTGCCTATACCAAGTGGTCCAAAGAGAAATACGCATTTGGGGCTCGATCCCAAGGCTAGCACACCTCTCAGGATGAAACAGAAGGGGTTTCAAGCACCTCTGTTTTTCAGTCTGTTCTTTGCAGTCACCAGCATCATTGTAAGTGATATCAGTTTTGTTTTGTTTTTTTTCCCTCTGCTTGGGTAACAGTTGAGTCAGTCCTTCGAGGCATGGGAAATGGTGCTGGAAATTGAGAGATTAAGTATGAATATCTTTTATTGGTAAACTGGAAGTAATTTTACTGTGAGGAAGGAGTCTGTCAGCTTTGGGGAACTGTTGGGAAATGCATGTTTTGGACAGGCCTGAAGCATCAGATTACTGTGACTCTGTTGGGAGCAAATATATTGGTAAGACTGGAGGAGAAAGAGTCTGATTTCCTGTTGGTCTGCACCTCGTTTACACTAGTGCGAAGTAAGCCTAAGACTCTATATAGGTGTGAATTGGGCTGAAGGTATGAGTAGCATTTCCTCAGCCTGTCAGTTAAGAACAACATAAAACTATGGTGGTGTGGTTGGATTGCTGTTGACTTCTGCACATATTTAAGTTCTGCTTTGTGCTGGATGGTTTTATGGAACGCTTGCTCTTCAGGAGCTTGAAGCTATGGAGAACAGTGCCTCTGAGGTAACATTTTGTTACTAGATCACATTTTTTCATCATTGCTACCAAAACCACAGACTTGAGGCTGGTGTCTGCCAGCCCACAATTACTAGCTGTGATTGTTGTAGCGATCTGCTCTGACTTGTCAACACTTTCAATAGGCCCTCATGGGTATACTAGTATTTTTGTTGCTTCTATTCTCATGGGCGGTTATCAAGTAATGGAAATTGCATTTAAAGAAAATGTTATATGAATTTTAGATGGCATTTCCATCTTACCGAATAAAACACAAAAAATTTAATATTGTTGTTTTTGAGCCCCCCAAAGTGTGGTAGGCACTTGACAAATAAACTATCAATACAGGCCCTGTCCTAAGCTAAATATCTGTCTGGGAAATTTTTTTGGCTGAACTGTTAGTTAACATCATTCCACCATCACAGTTGTTTTCAGCTTAACACACGCTCTGACAAGCTCTGGCACAGTTGCCAAAATTGGGAGAACACAGTTTCCTGTTATAATTGGGAGAATTTCCCGTCATGAGAGAGTTGCTTCTGTTATGAAAATAAAATAGGATAAAACATTGGCAAATAGACAAGTCAGGATCTGTGTGTAGAAATCTAGAGTACAACTTAGTCATTTGACTTGAGAGGGACTAGCAGTGAAATGCTGTTTGAGTCAAGCTGCTTGTAGTGCTTGAGTCGTAAAGGCCAAGTCCTGCTTCTCATCCTCAAGAGATGGATTTCAAGAGAGGGAAAAGTGAGACCCAGGACAACTCAGGAAAATTAAGTAGGGCCACCCTTGTTTCTGGTGGCTTCTGAGAGAGTTCCTGCATTGAGTGTACTTATTTCCTTTTCATCTCTGCTCTGAGATAGCAGGACTGGTCCTATTGGAGTGCTCGTGTGTGCTGCTACTGCTAGCTCATTTCATGGTGGTGGCCGGAGGGGGGTGGGAGGGCTTTTAAATTCCTGTGCCTTTTTAAGGCTGAGGCACTTGCTCCAGTTCCTTCCTTCCCACATGCAGTCTTGCCACTGCTCCACAGGTAACTGTTTGTTTATTATCCCACATTACGTTTCCTTGTATTCCACCCCTCCACCCCCAGTCCTTTACCTGCAAGTGTTTCAGCCAGTGGGAACAGCAAAAGAATAAAAGGAAATTTGCAAATGACTTCTGCCCTTTTTTCTTTCCCTCCTCCCTAAAATATGACTGCAATAACCAGAGAGCGAGCCCTGAGCCCAGCAGGCTCTCATTAAGGACCCCCCCATCCTAAAATGGAAAACAAACTGAATCTCTCACCATGTACACCCGGTTTTGTCGTCCTGCCCCCCAGAAAAACCTCCAGCACTACACTACTCAGGCCCCATCTGTGTGTCAGTTGTGCCATTTTACTGGCTTTGGCTTTCCAAGTGTGTGAACTATGAAGCCAGGAAGATGGCACATAGCTGCCATACTCCAGGCATGAGCAATCCAAAGAAATGAAATGTCAAGCTTTCCCACCCCCCACTAGAGATCAAGACCAGCAACTTGGCCCTGTCCCAGGAAAATCATGGACTGTGTGGGCTTCTAAAATGGAAAAATATCTTTCCCCCTGTGACATTGCACTCCGTATGCTTTATGAAAATATACTTATGAATATGATATAACTGGAATACGCTGTATGCTAAATACCCCTTGTATGGTGCCATTGGAACGTTTGTAATCTACTACATTTGTTCATCCTATTTGTTTGCATGTATTTCTAAATCTGGAGTTAGGAGAGTAAGATATAAACTTGTATCACTGATGTAAACATATTAAGTGGAGGCCATTAAGGGTGCTCCAGAAACAATTAGTTGTAAATGGCCTTAGTTACTAGAAAGCCTTCCTGTGTATGTGTGGGCCTGCCCGTGGGGAATGGAGACTATGAGGTCTTACAGTGACATGTGACCATGTCACCTGACAATGAAATTCATCTAAATCTGGTACTTTTCCATTTAGAAGGAGGGGTGGGGACCCAGAGAGACAAAAGATTCCTGCCTTGTGCCATTGTTATAAAAGGGGGTGGAGCAGGACAAAGAGGGGAAGTCATGAGAAAACCCCTGCTTACCACCTGAAGTGTCTGCGGGATCTAACAAGGACTGTACCATGGGAAAGGATTGGGCTCAGACTAGGAAGGAGTCTAGTCTGTGAAAGAAGCTTATTGAAACATCTTTGAGGGCCAGATATTACCCGTAATCAGTTTCTTAATGCATTAGGCTTAGACTTGTGTGTTTTGTTTTATTTTGCTTTGTGACTTACTTTGTTCTGTCTGTTATTACTTGAAACCACTTCAATCCTACTTTTTATACTTATTAATAAACAAAAGTGATTTTATTAAACCCAGAGTGAGTAATTAATACCTGGGGGAGCAAACAGCTGTGCATCTCTCTCTATCAGTGTTATAGAGGGCAGACAATTTATGAGTTTACTCTTTATAAGCTTTATGCAGAGTAAAGCGGATTTATTTGGGGTTTGGATCCCATTGGGAACTGGGTGTCTGGGTGCTGGAGGTAACCTGCTGAGCAGTTTTCAGTTAAGTCTGCATGGACCAGACCCTGGTCTGTGTTGCAGCAAGCTAGCATGTCTGGAAGTCCCAAGCTGGCAGGGAAAACAGGCTCAGAGTTAACTTCAGCACATCAGGGGACAATCCCAAGGGGATTTTTGTGACCAAACCTGTGTCTCTCATGCTCTCTCTCTCACACTCTCGCCTCCCTCCCCCAGATTAGGAGGTGGCTGATGATGATTTGTATGTATCACATAGAGTGCTCTGTTGCACTAGGCACTGTGTGTGTGCACGCATGCACGCACCCCCCCTCCTCTCCAGTGAAGAACTTGCAATCTAAATAGATAAAAGAAAGGGAGCATTACTATTCCCATTTTACAGATGGGGAACTGAAGCACAGAGAGCAAGTGACTTACCCAAACTCTTGCAAGGAGCTGCTAGCAAGGCAGGAATTGAACCTAGGTCACCGGAGTCCCAGTCCGGGGCTTTAACCACAAGACCATCCTTCCTGTCCAGTAAATAGATGAGACTCTGGTCATTTCCTGCAGGAATTGGCATGATTGCCTCCACCAGTCACCTTTGATCCAAAGTGGGCCAGAGAGAGGAATTGGACACTCTGAAAGAAGTGCATACTAACACCAGTGACCAGGACCCACGCTCTTTCTGGAAAGTCAGAGGTGGCAGGGTAAGCCTTGTCCCCAGCTGATAGAAATAGCTGGGCCTCCCTGAAACATTCGATCTGACCCATACTCAGAGTAAAATGGTGTGCTGAGTCATCCTGGGTCAAAGCTTTCTCTCTCATGGCACAGGGCACATTGAACGGATTCCTTCATGAATATCTTAGTCTTCCCACTAGCTTCCGGTCACAGCACGGAAGTCGCGCAGGCTGCATGGTTGGGCAGACCCCTCACAGCAGTGGACAGAGGTGAAACAACATAGATTGAGTAGCAACAGCAATCAGCCACTGCTGGTACCATTAGTCTTGAGAGATGGCTGACCCGCCTATCAACCTCTGACAGACTCGCAATTGCATGAAGCTGTTTGAGTTTGTTCCTTTCCAGCAGGCCCCATGAAATAATGATGGGCAGCTGCTTCTCAAGAGCAATGGCTTGCATGTCCTGCGGGGTGCTTTTCTGTCACCACTTTTAATATCCAGGTGCAACTGCTAAGAGATTTCCTAAAACATCACACACTACAAAGCCAGCAAGATATTGAGGACATGCAGCTCCATGTTCTCCAGTTCCAGCACAGACACCCAGTATTTCAGTGCTTGATAGCTGTTAGAGCATGGCTTATACCGGACTTAGAAGAGACTAGAGCATGGGTGGGCAAACTTTTTGGCCCAAGGGCCACGTCTGGGAATAGAATCATAGAATCATAGACTATTAGGGTTGGAAGGGACCTCAGGAGGTCATCTAGTCCAACCCCCTGCTCCAAGCAGGACCAATCCCCAGATTTTTACCCCAGTTCCCTTAATGGCCCCCTCAGGGATTGAACTCACAACCCTGGGTTTAGTAGGCCAATGCTCAAACCCCTGAGCTATCCCTCCCCCCAATAGAATAGAATAGAAATTGTATGGTGGGCCATGAATGCTCAAAAAATTGGGGTTGGGGTGTGGGTTGAGGGGGAGGGCACAGGGGTGGGGCTGAGGAATTTGGGGTGCAGGAGGATTCTCTGAGCTGGGATCGAGGGGTTTGGAGGGTGGGAGAGCGATCAGGGCAGGGGCGCAGGGAGAGGCTCAGCAGTGCAGGCTCCAGGTGGCAATTACCTCAAGCGGCTTCCGGAAGCAGTAGTACGTCCCCTCTCCGGCTCCTGTGCGGAGGCATGACCAGGCAACTCTGTGCACTGCCCTGTCCGCAAGTACTGGCCCCACAGCTCCCACTGGCCGCGGTTCCCGGCCAATAGGATCTGTGGGGGCAGTGTGCAGAGCGGTGCCCCCTGGCTGCCCCTACACGTAGGAGCTGCTGCTTCTTGGAGGCTCCAAGTGGGGCAAGCCCCAGACCCTGCTCCCCAGTACGAGCTCGAGGGTCGGATTAAAATGGCTGATGGGCCGGGATCCATTTCTGGGCCATTGTTTGCCCACCACTGGACTACAGTAAGGCTGGTTGGAAGTGGGCTACTCTTCTAAGAACCAGTGAGCCATTGTTGTGAGTCGTGACCTTCCCTCTATCCTGTTTCTTGTAAGCTTGCCAGCTTCAGATCTCACTGGAAGAATTGCCTGTTTCCCAAAGCATTTTCTGACGGCCCGCAGCAGACAAGAGCCTGGCACTAATGTAGGAAGCATGGTTTAACTGAAGAGTAGGATGGAGAATTGAGGATCTTGTAACCCGTGGAATGATTCTAGATACTGCTGTGAAAGATGCTTTAGAAATACTTCTGATGAGATTCATTTGCTATGTTCCCATTTCAGCGTTTGTTGTAGTGCCTTGCTCTAGAATTGTTTTTTAAATGTTTTTTTTCTCTTTGCCCAAACCAGAATAACCCACCAGTTCCTCGAAAGAAGCAAACCCAAGAAATAGGACTTGAATCTCAATTCTGTTTTCCTTTAAATATAGACCAAAAGAATCGTCTCTGTACAGTAATGATCATTGGAGCAGTGTTACTGGTTTTTGTGTGTGTGTTTTGTTTTTTTTTTAAACTGGGTGGCTGTGAGATAAGGTTCACAGTGTACTACTGTGAAAACCTGCCGCCTCAGTATATAGGATCTGGCAGTAATCCATTATGGGCAGTTCTCTATGATCTGAAAGCTGTAGCTTTTGGAGGCAGAGTGACCTTTGTGCTGGTGATAGGTTAGCACAGGGGTCGGCAACCTTTCAGGAGTGCTGTGCCGAGTCTTCATTTATTCACTCTGATTTAAGATTTCACCTGCCAGTAACACATTTTAATGTTTTTAGAAGTTCTCATTTCTACAAGTCTATAATATAACTAAACTATTGATGTATGTAAAGCAAATAAGGTTTTTAAAATGCTTAAGAAGCTTCATTTAAAATTAAATTAAAATGCAGAGCACCCTGGACCGGTGGCCAGGGTCCGAGCAGTGTGAGTGCCGTGGAAAATCAGCTCGCGTGCCACAAGTTGCCTACCCCTGGGTTAGTATGTTCACAAACTTTCGAATGTGTTAACAGAAGAACTGACCAGTGATGGGAGCTCTTTTACCTCTGTCCTGCTGTGAAAGGCATAAGGCAGCTTTCGAATCTTAATTTGGAAGAAAAGGGGTAAGAAGGGAAGGCAGAAAGAGTTGCAACCAGTGAATTGCTGGACTTTCATAAACGTCCCTGCCACGGCAGTCTCAGCTGCCAAAGGAGCCTTCTCTGGAGATCAGAGCCTGCTGGCACATGTCAGCTAGAGTGAGCATTGGAAGAAAGGCCCTAAAGAGTATTGCAATTAGAGCAGCTGGCAGTGGGGCCTAATTCCGGATGACCTGAAGAAGAGTTCTGTGTACGCTCAAAAGCGTGTCTCTCTCATCAACAAAAGCTAGTCCAGTAAGAGATACCTCACCCACCTTGTCTTTCTAATATGCTGGGACCAACACGGCTACAACAACAATGCATACTTAGATGGGTTAGTAGCAGATTTGGTTATCAAGGCTGTGAATGCTCAGAGGATTTTGGCTGCCAAAAAAAATCATACAGCTAAAGCAAGATGCTGAGTAATAGACTAGTGCATGCTTCACTTTGGAAAATGCACAAGTTACCATTTAATGCTTTGGGAGTTAGTGCAGACTTTGCTGTAGCAGGTTCAGTATGTTTCAGTTTTATTTCTCTTTGGTTCTTGTTAAACCTGTCTCTGAAGAGTGTCCCTTATTGACTTATCATGAAGTGTCAGGCTGATTGAGTAACGGGAATGCTAGTTAGTGAAAGCTGGCTTACCTGGTGCCAAACTGCCAGTCATTTGGGAAAAGAAGCTATTTATGAAGTACTGCCAGTTTAACTCTTCAGTAGACGGGCTGCTTCCGTAATGGTATGAATTGCTGAAGCATGAAACAACATACTAGTGGAAAGACTAACTTTGATTTCGCTGGCTACTAAAAAGATTTTACAAGTATAAGAATTGTGATGCATAATACAAATCTATTCTTTTTCCCTTCATATGTTCTTGCTGGGTATAATCTTTTCAAAATTTCCCTCCTAAATCATAAAAATCATCCATTGACCTCCCCATCTTTGTACTCTCGTCTTTCTATTTGTCACTCCATTCCCAACACTTTTACAATAAGCTTCCTCTCCCTCCCACAACTATTATTTTCAGCTATTTTCAAATCCCATTTACCTTTTCAGGTATGTGACACTTAGATTTCTTGCTAATTCCCCCAGCAAAAAAAAAAATAAAAAATAGTTTAATGCAAAGGTGAAGTGTGTATGAAACTTTCTTAGTGTCTGAATGATGCCCCTGTACCTCTGCATAATTAAATTCAACACCTTGATCCCCTAAGTTTGCTTAGTTCTCTCTGAAATTTGGCCTTTATTCCTCTTCCCTCCACTCAATCCATGTTTTTACCATATGTCAAGATGCCACTTATGAGATAGTAAACTCAGTTTTTTTGGTATTTAACTGTACAGTAGAACCTCAGAGTTACAAACACCAGAGTTACGAACTGACCAGTCAACCACACACCTTATTTGGAACCGAAAGTGCGCAATTAGGCAGCAGCAGGGACAACAGAGAAAAGCAAATACAGTAGTCCTGTCTTTAAATGTAAACTTTTAAAATGCTGCTTTCTCTTTATTTTTTTTCTCTTCTGCATGGTAAAGTTTCAAAGCTGTATTAAGTCAATGTTCAGTTGTAAACTTTTGGAAAACAACCATAATGTTGTGTTCACCATTATGAACATTTGAGAGTTATGAACAGCCTCCATTCCCGAGGTGTTTGTAACTCTGAGGTTCTACTGTAGATTATAAATCTTTATGTGCTACTGAATTATTTGCACCATTTTTTATACTTTTAACATAAAAACTATTAAAATACTATGGAGCATGGTATAAAAAGTTTTAATTGCAGCTCGTTTTCAGTTTTGATGCAGGCACTTCAGAAAATGGCAACCTTTCCTTGGAAACTATGTGCTCAAAATCCTGATGCAATGTAGTTTAGACTGCCACAAGTTGCTGTGTTCTATTTCAGGGGTAGGCAGCACGCGAGTTGATTTTTCAGTGGCACTCTCACTGCCCAGGTCCTGGCCACCGGTCCAGGGGACTTTGCATTTTAATTTAATTTTCAATTAAGCTTCTTAAACATTTAAAAAACTGTATTTGCTTTACATACATCAATAATTTAGTTATATATTATAAACTTGTAGAAATGAGAACTTCTAAAAATGTTAAAATGTATTACTGGCAGGTGAAACCTTAAATTAGAGTGAATAAATGAAGACTCGGCACACCACTTCTGAAAGGTTGCTGACCCCTGTTAGTGATTTGCTCACAAGGTTACCTTGCACAGAATGCGAACGGCAATGACAACATACAGAGGTCAAGGGGAGAGTAGAGATGCAGTTTCATTAAATTAGCATCATTTTTTTTTAAGAAATAGAGTTAAACTATGATTCATAAAAGAAAAAGAAATCAATACTTTACTGCCTGATATGGGTATGTACATATAAATGTATCCAAACTTGTGACTGCACTGACTGTACCATGTTTTCAGCTTTTCTGAGAGCCTGAATCATGTTGACTGTCAATGCTAGCTTAGTGAAGACCAAAGTTCTGTGCTCTCCGCAGTAAGTAACCTGATACTGCCAACAGAGATGACAATTTGTATTGCAAGAGTGGAAATAGCTCGAGGTATATAAAATATGTCCTGACCATTTGTTTAGATTTAATTAATTTTTTTTTCCCCCAGGTACACTGTCGATCATCTGTAAATGTTAGGACACTTTTTATGTTCTTTTTCTGTATTTTATGGACTTAAAACTTGAATCAGGATGTTCATGAGAATTTGCTTCCTGGGTCAGGGTACAGGGATATGTACAAATGCTTAGAGGGCTTGTGTACTGAGCTCTGTTCTCAAAGTCTGTTTTAATTTCTATTACAGCTACTGCAGGGGTAGGCAACGTATGGCATGCGTGCCAAAGGCAGCATGCGAGCTGATTTTGCAGTGGCACTCTCACTGCCTGGGTCCTGGCCACTGGTCCGGGGGAGGAGGGGGCGCGCCCCTCTGCATTTTAATCTGATTTTAAATGAAGCTTCTTAAACCTTTTAGAAACCTAATTTACTTTACTTACAACAATAGTTTAGTTATCTTATATACTCATTCATAAGCCGAATATTTTTGGTAAAAAAGTGACTTATCAAAGAGCGGAGGTCGGCTTACAAATGGGTCTACACCAAAATTTGATGATTTTAAACTCTATGGAATCATTGAATTGAATTTCTAATACACTGTTGTTTTGTTGGAGCATCTGCAGACACAGAGCCCCTCAGCTCCCTGTGGCCGTGGTTTGCCGTTCCCAGCCAATGGGAGCTGCGGGAAGTGGTGCCACTTCCTGCAGCCCCTATTGACTGGGAGCGGCAAACTGCCACCATTGGTAGCTGAGGGGCTCCGTGCCTGTGAACGTTCCAGGTAAACAAAACGTCCCAACCTGCCAGCAGCTCACCCTGACGGGCCAGGAGCCAAAGTTTTCCAACCTCTGAAATATAGGGTTGGCTTATGAATGGGTCATGCAGTTTTTGCTATTTTTACTCATCCATTTTGGGGGGTTGGCTTCTAAACGAATGGACTAATGAACGAGTATATACAGTATATATTACAGACTTACAGAAAGAGAGTTCTAAAAACATTAAAATGTATTACTTGCACGCAGAACATTAGAGTGAATAAATGAAGACTTGGCACACCACTTCTGAAAGGTTGCCGGCCCCTGAGCTGATGGGTCAGAAGTTGCTGTTGGATGGGACACCAGTTTGCAAAGCATCCTGCAATGATAACGCTATTGTTCTTCAGGGTGACTACCAAGAAAATTCTTGGGAGAGGATTTTAGCCACTTCATGGTTGCTGAGTATAACCACTATTTTCCTGGGTTTTATGGAACCATCGTGTGGACAGAGGTGCCAGAAAAAGACTGTAAAAGCAAAAGTGAGAGTGATTTCAAAAGGGATTGTTAAGGAGAATGCTGTCATCTTGAAATCTAATCAATAAAAAGAATGAATGCATAAAGGAATGTCAACTACTTTCCCTGCCAAAAGATGTAATTTTTGCAGTCCTTCTTTACTACCTTTTAAAAAATAAATGTTTTGGTTCCCCTGTTCCGGTGTGAAAGACTCCAACAATGGAGGAAGCTGACTATCATTTTTTCCCTTTGTAATTGAAGCCCTGTCACAGGCTCACAATAAAATGGAGAAATACTTTCTCTAATTTCTTTCAATTATAGGCCTCTTAAGTGTTACAGGTAACAATTGGAGATTTAAAAAAAAAACAGGCAGAGATGTGATACTTCTTTTTAAGTGGATGATGCCCTTCCCTTCATAACATGTATCATATATACCCTATTATGAGTTCTGCTGGCTGGGAACTCTGCTTGCCTCCACCTTCCCTGCCTCTCCCCATGCGTTCCACTTTGTGTTGTTTTATCTGCCAGGTTGAGATCGCCATTGAAAGAGACTGAAATGAACAACAGCAGAACAGATAGCTACGTTCCCTGGAACAGAATTATGAGTTCTGAAAACCCACATGCAACCTATTGGGAAAAGCAGTTCGTCAGACCAATTTTCTTTTTTCCTGAAACTTGAAAAGTATGTCAATGAAAGCACAGAGTACAGCAGGTGAAAGCTACTTAATTTCATTTTAAATGCTTCAAGACATCCGAACACATATAACATCTGTTATCAAAATGTTCTTGAAATCTGTAACTATTATAGAGACGGGCCTTATAACAGGGCTAAATGCTGCTTCTGTTTTTTTATAATTGATTTAAGACAAACTAAAACTTTTGATGATTGTTTGTTTTTAAAATATTTCACAGTTTTGTTCTTTTTTTGTTCCTCCCAAGATTTATACGAGATGTAGCAGTAACGCCATAATTGAATTTGACATGCTTTAATACTGTAAATCTAACTTTAAAAAAAAACATATTTACAGTATACAGTTTACAGTACGTCATAAATGTGTTTTACCTCGTTCCATCCAGCTTTATCACTGAAGCTGTTCTGTGGCTGAAATGTTGCATGTTTAACCTTAGTTCAGAAGAGTTTATTGTTTAATTTTACGTTTACAATAGAATTCTCCTGTTCAGAGCTCTCTGAATATTTTTGAGGTGTGGCGGGGGAGGGGGAACCCAAAATGAAAATGTTTCAAATATTTTGGCAAAATGAAATGTCAAAATGATTTTTTTTTCATGTCAGCTCCCAAAACACAGTGTGTTTTGAGGTTTTTTTTAAATGTTTTTTCATAAATTTAAGTAGGGCTGTTGATTAATTGCAGTTAACTCATACGGTTAACTCAAAATATTAATTAAAAAAGTTAATCATGATTAATCACAGTCTTAATCGCACTGTTAAGCAATAGAATAATTGAAATTTATTAAATATTTTGGGTATTTTTCTACATTTTCAAATATATTGATTTCAATTACAACACAGAATACGAAGTGTACAGTGCTCGCTTTATATTATTTTTATTACAAATATTTGCAGTCTAAAAATGGTAAGAGATTTTTCAATCCACCTCATACAATGCTGTAGTGCAATCTTATGTGAAAGTGCAACTTACAAATGTAGATTTTTTTTTTCATAACTGCATTCAACAATAAAACAATGTAAAATTTCAGAGCCTACAAGTCCACTCAGTTCTACTTCTTGTTCAGCCAATCACTGACAGACAAGTTTGTTCACATTAACAGGACATAATGCTGCCTGCTTTTTTATTTACAGTGTCACCTGAAATTGAGAACAGCTGTTCACATGGCACTTTTGTAGCTGGCATTGCAAAGTATTTACATGCCAGATATGCTAAACATTCGTATGCCCTTTCATGCTTCGGCCACCATTTCAGAGGACATGCTTCCATGCTGATGACACTTGTTAAAAAAATGTGTTAATTAAATTTATGACTGAACTCTTTTGGGGAGAATTGTATGAGTCCTGCTCTGTTTTACCCACATTCTGCCATATTTTTCATGTTATAGAAATCTAGGATGATCAACCTTCTGCTGTAAAAGCAGCAAAGAATCCTGTGGCACCTTATAGACTAACAGACGTTTGGAGCATGAGCTTTCATGGGTATTTCGTACATCCGACGAAGTGGGTATTCACCCACGAAAGCTCATGTTCCAAAACATCTGTTAGTCTATACGGTGCCACAGGATTCTTTGCTGCTTTTACAGATCCAGACTAACACGGCTACCCCTCTGATACTTGACAACCTTCTGCTGCTGGCATCTGACTCAAATGATGAAAATGAACATGTCTCGATCAGCTCTGCTTTGGATCATTATCAAGCAGAACCCATCATCAGCATGGACGCATGTCCTCTGGAATGGTGGTTGAAACATGAAGGGACGTATGAATCTTTAGGGCATTTGGCACATAAATATCTTGTGACGCTGGCTACAAAAGTGCCATGTGAACGCCTGTTCTCACTTTCAGGTGACATAGTAAATAAAGTGGGCAGCATTATCTCCTGCAAATGTAAACAAACATGTTTGACTGAGCGATTGGCTGAACAAGAAGTAGGACTGTGTGGACTTGTAGGCTCTAAAATTTTTACGTTGTTTTATTTTTGAATACGGGTTTTTTAACAATTCTGCATTTGTAAATTCAACTTTCATGATAGAGATTGCTCTACAGTACTTGTAATGGGGGAATTGCAAAATACAATTTCTTTTGTTTTTTACAGTACAAATATTTGTAATTAAAAAATATATATAAAGTGAGCACTGTACACTTTGTATTCTGTGTAATTGAAATCAATATATTTGAAAATGTAGAAAACATCAAAAAATATTTAAATAAATGGTTTTCTATTATTGTTTAACAGCACGATTAATCTCGATTAACTCTTTTAATTGCTTGGCAGCCCTAAATTTAAGAGGAAATTCCTAAACCAAAAGTCAAAATGTTTCATTTTGGAAGTTCTGAGCAAACCATTTCAACACAAGCATCTTTTAATTCAAACCTTTCCTAATTCTTGAGTGCTTCACTTGGCAATGTTAGCATTGTTTTATAGTTTTTTTTATATAATGGGAAAATACTGCGGAGAAACTGGTGAAGCCATGTAAAGTATAAGGAAACTTATTAGAACTGGTTGAAACTACCAAAAAAACTCCAAAAACCTTTCACGGAAAACTCACTGGTTTTTTTCCAAACACTTCTACTTACTGCCTGTTTTGACACCCCTTGCACATAAACAAGCTGAAATAGGGTGCATGGGGTATGGTTGAAAATATTTAGCTCATATTTAAATATTATCCTTTTTTTCCCTTCTTTTAAGGGATAATGCTGAGGTTGATTAGACTTAAAAATGTCTTTTTTTTTTTTTTAAACACATGCATACATATGCCACCTCTCTGCAGTGTCTGTTTTTGATTTTCTGAAACAAGATTTCTTTTCTTGAAGGCTCTGTGTACTTGAGGCATATGATGTTCAGTGTGTGTCAACTCTGACAGTGTCTTTTTAGATGTAAACTTTTTCTCTCATTTTACTAGATCTATTGTTGTTTAGATTGTATCAGAACATAGGAGCTCAGGTTATGCACCAGGAGCTCCTTGTGCTATACGTTTGCACAAATGAGTAGCAAAGAGACGATCCCTGCCCACAGAGCTTACAATTGAAGTGTAAGGCTTAGTACTAACAGCTTCTTCTCCAGAAGTCGCTTCCTGTTTGTTATTCAAGGAAGTCATACTCTTGACTTTACATTCCCTTGGGAACAGATTTCCATTCTATAAACTGAGAAAATCAGCTTTTGATTCTTGCTAGAAAATCTGCTGGCTGTTGTGGTTTTCTTTTTAAATTCATATATATTATTATTATATATAATATTTTCTCACACATGCCTTTTTTACTGTAGTATGGAAGAGAAGATTGGACTCCAGTCTGTCAATAAGCCTTAACTCGCTTGGAAGGTGATCTGCTGTTAGGTTAGCAGTTGTGAAAACGTTTAGAAAACTGTTAAACAATTTCCCTGTGTCTTAAAGGCTACCCATGGAAATGCGTGACCTGCAGTGGTATGTAGGCTGTGCACCTGCAATCATTTCCTGATAGGTACAGAACAGAATTGTTAGGAAAATACTGCACCTTGCGCTAAGTTCTATTCTGTTAAAAATGTGTGTACATTAATATGGACAGGATCAGCTCAAAATGGAATTCGTTTTTCTCTCTTTACAAAGTTCTATATGTTCATGCTTCCAAAATAAATTAGTTCAATTTTTTTTTAAATTGGCATCAGTGGCTGAACATACATTAGTATCTGTGGTATAATTAACATAAGTGTGATTAAGGAAACGATCCATTAACTGATCTCATTTTCAGGCTTCTTGGTGGCAGAAGTAAATAAAGGAGAAAATCTTTGTTTGAATTATGGGATAGCTTGGAGATCCCTACTAAGATAGGGCTGTTTTTATGCATTTGCACACTGCCTAGCATACTAAGAGACAGCATTTACCTTCAACCAGACAAAAAGTAGGAGAAAAGATG
Organism: Gopherus flavomarginatus; assembly: GCF_025201925.1. Lineage (NCBI taxonomy): Eukaryota > Metazoa > Chordata > Testudines > Testudinidae > Gopherus > Gopherus flavomarginatus. The sequence continues at coordinate 127,129,042 of NC_066619.1, forward strand.
AATTTTTATCCTTATTATAGAATGGGAGTTGAGGCATGCAGAGTGTTGTGACTTGCCCAGTCACTCAGGAAGACTGTCAGGGCCAGGAATGGATCTCAAGGTCTCAGTCCAGTCTTAACTATGACACCTTCTTTCTTTTCACCTCCATGTCTTTTTCTCTCTTTTCTAGAATGAAATATCAGGTTTTTTTTTTATTATTGGTATAAAGAGTTATTTGCAAGTTCCAGCTTCAGACACATTTTCAGCAATTAAAAAAAGAGATGTTCGGATGGCAAGAGACTTTCCTACAGGGTTTTATTTGCTAAAATGCCCTGGATATAGTTTCACTCTCTATCTTTGCTCCAAATTTATAATTGTTCCACCTGCCATGAAACAAGAACTGCAAGTTCTGTTCTTTGATAAATGGGGTGGAAGGCAGTCCAGTTTCTCTGTAGCATGGATATGTACTTCAGGAACCTCTGCTGAAATACTCAGATGTAACTTTTGTGATTCACAGAGTATTGGGCTGAAAACGCCGCCTTCCAGGGAAGGATTGTCCAGTGGCTAGGGCATTAGTCTGGATGGACTGCTAGCAACACTCTTTATGAGGTGGTAGATAATTGTCCTCTCCAGACTCTGCATCTTGATTCATAGGAACAAAATTTAATGCTTTGCAAAGGAGAGTAAATATCCCTATTTTTGGACTGGTAAACTGAGGCACAGGCAGGTTAGGTGATTTGCCCAAGGGGACACAACAGCTTGGTGGCAAAGGTGGGAATAGAACCTAAGACTTACAGGCAATTCCCTCTCTCTTCGGAGTGTGAGCTTAGTCTCCACGTTCCTTTCCTACAAAAGCCATCATGCACAGATTAGATGTGAAGAAGGTGCTGAAAAGTTTTTCCTGAACAGAACTTATAGTTAGTTTTGGTTTCTTCTTAACTTTTAGGACAGATCAAAGGAATGCTCATCTTCAGGCCACATCCTACTAAGTAGTTACATACGTTGTATAATGCAGGGACGATACATTGCCCTTTCTCGGACAGCGTTGGGCTCACTTCACCAGCTGTGTGGCAGCTGGCGAAATATGTTTGCACTGCCTTTCTCTAGCTGATATTTGTAAAGTAGCCAGCTGGGAGGGGTTTTGGTCACCACTACTATTCAGACTCAGAGTCTGGTCACATGCGTAGGTTGGTCAATTTCCCTAACAGGCTGCAGAGCCTTGGATGGCTTTTAGCTAGGTAGGCTCTGTGACTGAGATTCCATGAAGGCATTTGATAGAGAAAACAAGCTTACTCATCTGTAATTGGAGTCTTGCAAATATATGACTTCCACAGCATGACACCCCACCCTTGCTTTATCTTTGGAGTTCTGCTCGTGACTCCTGTTTATAGATGCAGTCTTAATACCTCCTAGTGAATGCAGTAAGGTGTGCAGTCCCTGAGAGGCTTTGTGTTTGTGCAGGTTGATATGCTATTCCAGGAGGCATACACTGTAAACACAATATAGTCAGTGATTTCCTGCTGTTTAGCCTCTACATGCACTGGCAGTACAGATGCTGTATACAAACGAATGTTTGCATGCCTTGATAATTTTGTCTCATTAATTGTACAAAGTTTTTCTGATGTGGGGAGGAATTTTGAAAACATACTGTGAAGAGTGATTCTGGAGAAGTGGCACAATTGGGTTCTGTGTTTGTGTTTCAGTGATTTCCTTATCAAATATACTCAGTTCAGGGATAAAGAGAGATTTTCCTGACTGCCAACCCTGCAAAGTCACCCTGAACTCTGACATCCAAGCTGGGTTCTTTCTGCATTTTAATAACCAATTATAAAGGTCCTGCAGGCCAAATATGACCTTGGTTACACATATGCAGCCTTGTTGCCTTCCCATGGGTTTGCACAGGTGTAACAAACTGGAATTTAGTAAACAATTCTGTTGAGGATGCACAAGAAGTGAGTCAGATCCCTCCCACTTCTCCCTCTCTCTGGGCTGTGTTGGCTGCATATTGCTTACATGAGTAAAAACTTATTTTTGTCACTGAAGTTAACAGTATTGACTCAGCACACAGGAAGCAGCTCTGTTGAGGTGAGAGTGTACCATTTTTATATAGGTACTCTTCAGGTAGAACGGTACTTCAAGAAAATGGTAGACCAATCCTTCAACATTCATTTCCGGTATGTTAGTCTTGAATTCAGAGCACCACATCTAATTACATGGATTCTGTACTTCAAAGTTTTTGGTTTTTGAAGGCAGAATGCCAGATAATTATTGGGCAGTGATCAAATGAATTCCTTAAAACAAGGCATAATTTGTTGATATGACTCTGCAGTAGAAAATGTGTGTGTGTGCTGTTCACATTGACTTGATCTGTGGTTGTATACCTTAATTTGTCTTGCGATCTCTTATAAGCTATTAAACAAGAAGGGCCAAATTAAAATGTGGTGATTTTGTTTCAAAATAAATGTTCCCCCCGCAGAACAAACACAAAAGAGAGCTTTTTGTTGGTGGGTGGGTGGTTGGTTGTTTTTAAAGGCTTTATAAGGTTTCCAAGTTCTTGTGAGTGAAGGCTGCCTTCAGCTCACAGTCCTTTCTAACTTTGTCTGCAGCTCAGCCAAAAATAATCGATTCTGCATACTTAAAATTGTGGGTCTAGAAGTCTTACCACAGCCCAGCAAGGTCAGCAAGTTTCTCACAAATGGTGCTCCCTTGAAGTCAAGACTTGAGAGTTCTGTATGAACTACAGCTATGGCTATCTGCTTGCGTTAGTCTCCACAGGAATATATAAATCCCTCTCTGTTGGTTTATGATGGCGGAATATCTGTAATTGACCTTCCTTCCATATATTCCTGCCCATTTTCTTCCTCCTTTTGAATTATGTTTTTCTGTATGCTCTTCAGTGTATATGGTTATATATTGATAATGTAATACCTTTTTTAACTTTTCTTTTCATGTGCTGTAATATATACACACACTGCTTACTGTAATTTTCACTTCATGCATCTGATGAAGTGGGTTTTAGCCCACGAAAGCTTGTGCCCAAATAAATTTGTTAGTCTCTCAGGTGCCACAAAGACTCCTCATTGTTTTTACCTTTCTCTCTAAAGCTGTGAATTCAAAGTGCGTTAATTGAAGTGTGTTTAAACCCTTGTATGGATGCCCTGATTCAGATATAAAGTTGCCTTGCTTTAGCGAATGTGCTTTATATTCACATCTTTCCCCAGTGACCCTGTATAGCCATGCCTCCAGTGATGTTCTCTCAGCTTTGACCACTTCCAAATCATGTTCATTCTCATCAGTGCCACTGTGTCTTGAAAAGGGATTAGGGTAAGGATTTGGGACTTTGAGTTCTTGGTATTTTCTAAAACTCTGTGCTGTGAGTTAAAGGCGCTATTGGAGGCCTTATAGGTTTTCTGTAGGTTATCATGCAGCTTTTTCCTGTTTCTTGATATCTGTAGCCAGGAATAGATATCATAATTAAGGTTATCACTTCTTGGAATTTTAACGTAGTTTTGAGAAGATTTATTTCTCTTCTCTCCCCTCCACCCCATGGCCCAGTTCCATACTTTTGTTCTTTTTACTCTCAAAGATGCATGGATTTGTGGTAATGGTAGAAGTATACAGATGGATAGCTATCACCATTCACCACCTGACTAGAGCTGTGTGGAGATAAGGTAACTTTATTTTGCAAAGGATTTGATATTTTGAAATTTGGTTTAGTTCCAATTTGGAACAAAACCCCCAAACTTCAGAATTCTACACAAGGAAGTGGTGCCCCAACTCTGGACCCCTCTGCCATATGGGCTTCCCCAGCGCCGTGGTCTCTGACTTTGGGGCAGTTTGGCAGGCAGACTGCTGAGGAATCGGTGGATGAGCTGGGAGGAGACAGAGTGGTTTCTGTCAGAAGCGTCCTTGAGTTCCCTCCAAACTTCATAGAAATCCAGCTGTCTCTGTGAAACACTTTGATTTTTGACAAATCGTCAAATTCCAAAGAGGTTGGGGGAAGGTTTCATGGGATTTCTGACCAGCTCTACTTGTAACTTTAAAAATTAGCCCTTTTGGTCTGTTCCTCAGTGCATCTCCTCCACCTGCCACTATATAGCCCATAATAGAACCTGGGAGCTTCTCCATTAATTTACCTGTGCTTTCCTGAGCCACAGTGTTGTGACTCCAGAAGGAACTTCTTAGTTGGAAGGCTAGTCTCATTGTGACTGTTTTTGAGAAGCTTCAGCTCTTAAAGTGCTTCTACATTTCTATGAATGTTCTCTTTTACATCAAAATTTATATTTCCATTCTTTTAAACTCTGGTTTAAATGATTAATAAGACTGGGACTTTTCAGTTTGGAGAAGAGATGACCAAGAGGGGATATGATAGAGGTCTATAAAATCATGACTGGTGTGGAGAAAGTAAATAAGGAAGTGTTATTTACTCCTTCTCACAACACACAAATTAGGGGTCACCAAATGAAATTATAGGCAGCATGTTTAAAGCAAACAAAAGGAAGTATTTCTTCACACAATGCACAGTCAACCTATGGAACTCTTTGCCGTGGGATGTTGTGAAGGCCAAGACTATAACGTAATTAAAAAAGAACTAGATAAGTTCATGGAGGATAGAGGTCCATCAATGCCTGTTAGCCAGGATGGGCAGAGATGGTGTCCCTAGCTTTTGTTTGCCAGAAGCTGGGAATGGGCGACTGGATGGATCACTTGCTGATTCCCTGTTCTGTTCATTCCCTCTGGGGCACCTGGCATTGACCACTGTTGGAAGACAGGATACTGGGCTAGATGGACCATTCGTCTGGCTCCATATGGCCGTTCTTATTTTCTTATGGTTAATTTCACTGTTTAAATAAAGTTGCTGATATCTTTAGTCACAATTTGAGTCTTCAATTTGTAATTTCTTTTTTTAATCTTCTTATGCTCTCTCCTGGTGTTTGTAACCTTCTTGTGAGTCGATGAGTTATTTTAAGCCCTGAGGTGATCAAGGGTTGTGTATTGCTCTTGCTAATTAGAGAAACACTCTTAAATTTCTATTAACTGAAGTTGTTCTGCAGATGGTAAAAGCTTTTAAAAAACATTTATCTATAGAGACTGAATAAGATGGGTCATGTCAAAATCTTTTTCAGAATTTCCTAAGTTAAATACCCATGAAAGTAATGATTCTTCACTATTGTGTAAAAACGTTGTTTTTCTTTTGAAATTGTGCCACAGAAAGCCATTGGAGATGAAATACAGGCTCATTAAAGCAATTTTTGCTGCACAGGGACCTCTCTCCAGTCAGAGGTGTCATGTTATTGTCCTGCCCACAGGGTTACTGAGTAAGCTGTAAACTGTGATGGTGGTAAGCTCTAATATTTCTGAATGGAAAGTGATAGATCCTCCCAAAGTGCTGGTAAACCAGCTTCTGCTGCTTTATGCATATTCTCCAGGTGCAAACAATGGAAGTGAAGATTGACTGACTCAGATTCTCCTGGGACTAATACACTTGTAAGCAGAGAACTAACCAAATGCAGACAGCAGAGTTTAAAAGGGCGCATTTCAAACTTTCTAAGCAGAGCTAGATCTGGTGCATTGATTAAAAAATAATAAATATTCTGTGGCACCATCAAATATAGGTTCTGAAAAATTGATAAATGTACTAACTTACCGTGTGTGAAGCAGCTGCCAGGGAGAAGTCTCCCCGGAGGAACTGATATTCTTAAGCATGGCTTTGCAAACTAATTTTCTGTATTTTGATTTGTATTTTGCTACCCTCTAAGCCTCTTAGAAATAGAAAGGGTTCAACTTCAGCTGTGATGGAAAAACATATTTTATCGTGAGGGGGAGGGTTCGCTCAGTGGTTTGGCCTGCTAAACCCAGGGTTATGAGTTCAGTCCTTGAGGGGGTCATTTAGGGTCCCAGGGCAAAAATCTGTCAGGGGACTGGTTCTGCTCTGAGGTCCTTCCAACCCTGATGTTCTATGATTCCATGCTCTTCTAAAAACAAACAGACAGACAGACAAAAATCTCTGAAAGGGAAAAGGACAGGACTATGTCACCTGTTCTGAGAAAAGTAGACTATGGTGTGTCAGACTCGATTCCAGATTTAACTAGAATCACACTAGATCTGTCCTGGATGTATGGACTTGGTGTTTGATGATCTATTTAAGTTATTCGATAGTGGCTCTCATGTAATATTTAAGCCCTTTCCATGTGCTGTTTTTCTTCCCAGCCATACTAAGGTTCCCATGAGAGCTGAGGGCTTTCAGCCCCTTGCATGGCTTTGATGTAAGAATGCTGTTTAATAATAAGAAATGTTAGTTTTTGTAGGATCCCCTGCAACTCTTAGCTGCTTCCCCGTACCTTGAAAACAAATGAATGTTGAGTTATGAGGGAGAATGACAGAGAAGTGGATAATTCTGAGCCATGTAGGGAAAAGTTGGAACCTCCTGAACATCCCAGAGTTTGGGTTCATCCCTGTTGTAATGTTAATTCTTCTCTTGCCTCCACACTTGATATCTGTCAGGTTGATTGTGTATGTTGCAATCTGAAGCCTTTTTTTTTTTTTTTTAACTTAAGCTATTAATGACCTACCTTGTTCGAAACAGTACTTCACTTACTGATCACTTAATTCAGTTTATTTTATAGATACGGTGAATTCTGTGTAAGAGAAACCTAAGGAAAAGTTTTCAGAAGCTAGATGGAACTGATATTTGTTCGCTAGATGTCTTGTCCTTTAGCGGTCATTGTCATTTTTTCCTCTCCTTTCTGTAATTCACAGATATTGTATGGATTTATAGAAGTCTGCAAAAGATAATATGGTACATTAGGTGCCGTGCTTAGATTCCCTCAACTTTACGTGAACAGAACTCAGGAAGAAGCATCATATGTATTCAGAATTCAGGTTCTATGTTGCAGCCTCTTAAATTCCACGTGCTAATTTTAAGATAATTGTAGCTAGTTCTTGTTTTGGAGAGAGAGAGAGAGCTGCATGCCCCATGCTGGGAACATATACCTTAGGATACGTCTTCACTACCCGCCATATCGGCGGGTAGCAATCGATTGCTCGGGGATCGATATATCGCATCTCATCTAGACGCGATATATCGATTCCCAAACGCACTTGTATTGATTCCGTAACTCCACCAACCCGAACGGAGTTGGGGAATCGACAGGGGGAGCCGCGGACATCGATCCCACGCTGTGAGGACGGTGAGTAATTCGATCTTAGATACTTCGACTTCAGCTACGTCATTCACGTAGCTGAAGTTGCGTATCTAAGATCGATTTTCCCCCGTAGCATAGACCAGCCCTTAGAAGTAAAGCTGTCTGTCAGTTTTGATATTTTGGGAATGGGGGCTGAGGGACATAACTTGGGGCCTGTTACCCTTGAAGGTGCTCTTCAGAGGATATTTAAAAAAAAAAAAAAAAAAGTCTTGTGTGCTTCTTTTACCAAAACATCCCGTAAACAGGCGTGGGCATCAGGTTTTGGATGGGTGGTGGTTGTTTAAGTATTTTTTTTCATGTTTTGTTTTTTATCTTTGTAAATATCAGGAATGTCAAGTCTGGTCTTCACTGGTTTTCTTGCATGTCTCAGAGCATATATGTTTTGTGCTATCCTACTTTAAGTGAGAGGATGGGGGGTTTGCATCTTTCTCCAACAGTCCAACTCTAAAATTCCCTCCTCTGTCAAATGCTTAGCTTTCATTCTCTTGACTCTTGTGATGTTACCATTTCACTTGTTCTTATATCACCATTTTGTTGATTTTTGTTTAATAGGTCATAAATCTCTAACATTTCAGGCCCTTTTGTATGTCATAAAGAAGCAAAAAAGGGGCACAAGCTAACTTCTTCTCTCTGTTGCTTATGATCTTTAACATGATATTTTAACAGTGCATGTGTAGAGGGAGACCTGTAAGTCTTTCAGTAGCTCTTGGGGTGAAGGCAATTTTTTTCTGTTCCTTGTCCAACTCAGAGTAAGCCAAATTAGTCCAATAATGTGAATTAGATAACTGGTGGTCTCTCAGGGAATACGGCGTTTAACTTGTCAGGCTTTCAGATTTAGGGAATGAAGTCAAAGCTTCCTGCTGTTGTGGCTTTCCAAATAAGAAAATGATCATTCACGCAATGTTTAATTGTTTGATCTCTGGGATTTAATAATAATAATTGCAGATATACCAATCTCCTAGAACTGGAAGGGACCTTGAAAGATCATTGAGTCCAGCCCCCTGCCTTCACTTGCAGGACCAGTTTCTGCCCCAGATCCCTAAGTGGCCCCCTCAAGGATTGAACTCACAACCCTGGGTTTAGCAGGCCAACGCTCAAACCACTGACCTATCTCTCCCTCCTTGCAACTAAATTAATTTTTAGGAGTGTGTCCACTAAATGTCGTAAATTAGCATTTTTATTAGAAAAGTTTAGCGTTAGAAGGATGTTTGTTAGCTTTAAAGAAAAAAATCATACTTCTGTCTGAATTTGTTAACTTACCGGTACAAGTAACACACACAATTTCTAGACCTGGAAAGAAGCTACGAGTGCTGGAAGAAGTCTTTGTCTTTTTCCATTTTGTTTACTTTGTGCATTTGAGGACACTTTGTGTACAGTCTTGTTTGGTTTTCCCCTCTATGGTCTGTCTGTTTCCTGTGATTTTTGTGGGGGTCTTTCACACAGCAACAATAGAGGGTGAGAAACATTTTCCTATTTAAGAAAAAAAAATAAAGATCGCAAAACCGTATTTGGCAGGGATGGGCTCAGGTGCATATGTTGGGAGTGAAAAATAGTTTCAGGTACGCATCTGAACCTGACTAGATTTAAAAATACATTTCCCATGTGACGGAGAGTCCTGTGGCACCGTATAGACTAACAGAAGTATTGGAGCATAAGCTTTCGTGGCCGAACAACCGCTTCCAGCAGCTCCCATTGGCCTGGAGCAGCGAACTGCGGCCACTGGGAGCCGTGATTGGCCGAACCTGCGGAGGTGGCAAATCGGCCCGGCCTGCCAGCGGCTTTCCCTGCACAAGCGGCGGAACAAGTCTGCAAATCACTGGTGTAGAGTATGAAGTAGTTTCCACATGGCTTGATAATGATTTTCCTAATATCATGGACAAGTTCAACCCTTGGCCCACACAGATCTTCCTATTGTCACTATATGCAGCACCTGCTGTGCAACTAAGGGCTAAGAGCCTTCGCCTTTCCTTGTCATACTTGAGAAGATTTGTTCAAGCAGGTACCACGCTGATGTATGGTATGAATGTCTAGATAGATGGCTCTGTGTAGGCTGTGAAACTCTTCTTGAACGTTGATGCAGAGCAAGATCAGTCCTGAAGAAAGAGCCTTGCTTAGAACAGCTTCAGGATAGTTTTAGAGGGAGATTTCCCTTTTCCAGAGGAAGTTTGTATTGAGTGCAGGTTGCAGACAAGTGGTGCCATTGGAGGCATTACTAGGAGATGCACAGTGGGCACATACGCATTATCATCTCGTCATGGGCCATATTGTTTTAATAAATATGCATTTCCAGTAGTACCCATAATACATAGTGGCTTTCCAAAATGAAAGGAGAGGACAGTCTCTGTCCCAAACAGCTCATACAGCTTTTCTCCAAAGCACAATTGTCACAGTTTCCCTGTGACAACTACTCTACATGGTTTAGTTACGTGGCAGGAGTAGTAATAGGGTAGTGTGAAGGAGTCAAGATAACTAAAAGCTAAGGCTGTCAAGTGTTTAATAAAATTTATTGTGATTAATCACATTGTTAATAATAGAATACCATTTATTTAAACACTTTTGGATGTTTTCTACATTTTCAAATACATTGATTTCAATTACAACACAGAACATGAAGTGTACAGTTCTCACTTTATAGTTTTGATTACAAATATTTGTACTGTGAAAAAGAAAAGAAATAGTATTTTTCAGTTCACCTAATACAAGTACTGTAGTGCAGTCTCTTTATCCTGAAAGTTGATTTTACAAATGTAGAATTATGTACCAAAAAAACCTGCATTCAAAAATAAAACAATGTAAAACTTCACAGCCTACAAGTCCACTCAATCCTACTTTAGCCAATCGCTAAGACAAACAAGTTTGGTTACAGTTTGCAGGAGATGCTGCTGCCTGCTTCTTATTTACAATGTCACCTGAAAGTGAGAATAGGTGTTCGCATGGCACTGTTGTAACTGACGTCACAAGGTATTTATGTGGCAGATGAGCTAAAGATTCATATGTCCCTTCATGCTTCAACCACCATTCCAAAGGACATGCATCCATGCTGATGATGGGTTCTGCTTGATAAAGATCCAAAACAGTGCAGACCAACGCATGTTCATTTTCATCATTTGAGTCAGATGCCGCCAGCAGAAGGTTGATTTTCTTTTTTGGTGGTTCAGGTTCTGTAGTTTCTGCATCTGACTATTGCTCTTTTAAGAATTCTGAAAGCATGCTCCACACCACATCCCTCTCAGATTTTGGACGGCTCTTCAGATTCTTAAACCTTGGGTTGAGTGCTCTAGCTATTTTTAGAAATCTCACATTGATACTTTCTTTGCATTTTGTCAAATCTGCTGTGAAAGCATTCTTAAAATTAACACTCTGAGATGATGTAAATAAGAAATAGGCAGCAATGTCTCCTATAAATGTAAACAAACTTGTTTGTCTTAGCGATTGGCTGAACAAGAAGTAGGACTGAATGGACTTGTAGGCTCTAATGCAGTGGTTCTCAAACTTTTTCCCCCCCCACGGACCACCTGAAAATTGCTGAGGGTCTCAGTGGATCACTTAATGATCTTTCCAAATGTCGTTTGTACCATTAGCTGACTATTGTAAAGTGCTTTGGCTAAAAGTACTATTAAAAAAAAAAACCTTAATAAACTTGTTTTGTTCTACAGATAAAAGCACACAACTCATATTTTAATATCAGGAGTCTTACCTTTCTAATAAGATGGATGTGCCGTCTCTCCTCTGCCACGGCAGCCCCCAAGCTGGGGCTGGGAAGGAGGGTCATCACCCCTCGGCAGCCACAGCCCTGGAGCTGTGGAAAGTCGCCTCTCTCTCTGACCACCACAGCCCTGCATGTCCCAAATTCCACCCACCCCCTCTTCTCACCCCACTGCCCCATATTCCCCCCCAAGGCCACCATCTCGCCTTACATGTGCGTCTTCTCCAGGGTCCAGGTACCTAATTAGTGGAGCCACACCTGCACAGCTTCACTAATTAGATAGGTGGCCCTTCATTCTCTTGTGTATGGCCACAAAGGCGTGCATCTTAGAGGGAACTATCTGTGGACCACATGAATGGGCAGACCACAGTTTAAGAACCTCTGCTCTAAAGTTTTACATTGTTTTGTTTTTGAGTGCAGTTATGTAACAAAAAATCTATATTTGTAAATTGCAATTTCATGATAGAGATTGCACTACAGCACTTGTATGAGCTGAATTGAAAAATACTTTATCATTTTTACAGTGCAAATATTTGTAATAAATAATCTAAAGTGAGCATTGTGCACTTTGTATTCTGTGTTGTAATAGAAATCAATATATTTGAAAATGCAGAAAAACATCCAAAAATATTTAATAAATTTCAATTGGTATTCTCTTGTTTAACAGTGCGATTAATTGTGATTAATTTTTTTTAGTTAATTGCGTGAGTTAACTGTGATTAATTAAACGCCATAGTAAAAACCTGTTTTGCTATGGATGTTAATTGCAGGGTGGGCTTCTCTGCTCTGTCCCTGCACTTTGCGCATCAACTGTTGGCTTCCTTTCCTGATGGGTATTGTCTGGCAGCTACCGCTTCTCTAACCCCTCTAGGTCAGTTAGGTTATGTCCTCCTGCATGTGTGCTGGCCTTCCAGGTTTGGTGTCCCTTACACACTGGATCAGGATTTCTTTACCAACAAAGAAACATCCAGCAAAGATGCGAAGCAGCTGTACTGGGCATAAAGAGGTGCCTGGAACTTGGAGTTGGGTGTTTAGATCGTTCCTTTCGCTGCTGTTAGCCGGAAATATTACGGTTTGAAAGCTGACAAAGTGTCTCTGGACTAAGGAGCACTGTAGACTGAAACCTCTGAAACCAAATGATCAAAGCAGTGACGATTCTCTGTTGTCATCCCCTCAAACAATTAGTTATCTCCTTATACTTCCTGACAGAAAATGGTGGTGGGCTTTTTCAGTGGTCACCATATTACCTCATTCTGTGGTAGAGCTAGTTTCTGCTTCTAGGAGACGTTTAATTTCCTCCCCAAATAGTAAAATTGTCTTGAAAACTCTCCTGGGTGCAAACTACACTCAGCTATTCATATTAGCCAGATATTTTTTGTCCTTCCTTCCTTTGTTAAACAGAGAAAAGCTCTGGCATTTTTCAGTTGTGGTCAGGGCACTTACTGTAGCGGAGAGGATTTCAGATTATGCTGCTTTAATGAGAGGAAGGAGTGCGCTAGTAGTTAAATTCAGCCTTTTATTAGGGGGGATTTAATATTGTTTACAACATATACTCTGTTAAAATCCAAAATATATCTTCAGTGACTGTTGCATCGACCTGGTTTAGAGAGGGAATAAGCATTGGTGGGACGACTTCATTACACTTACCAGTGCAAAATCCCTTTATTCTTTTCCCAAAAATTACAAAAGATGCTGTTTTTTTTGTTTTGTTTTTTCAAAGCATCTGAGCGTGTGGGTAGTAGCCTCATTCAGGGTCTGGCTGCCAGCTGATTGTTCCTTTCATGTACAGACTAGGAATTGAGTGTTCGAACGGTTCCCACTATCTAGACTAGTTCAACTGAAGTACCAGCAGGATTAATTTCTTGCCTGGAGATCCGGATTTATTGCTTTTGATCAGCAAACTGAAACATGGGTCTGGTAATGAACATCACAGGGTGGCTACTCCCTGTAAATGAAGCTGATCCAACTCCCCTGTGTCAGAACAGATGCTCGTAAATGGCTAGTTAAGAGGGCAGGACAGCATGTGGGATGGTAAAGAACCGGGGAAAGACCTGATGAGTTAGAGCACGGACTGAGTCAGTCAGGTAGAAGGACAGGTGAGAGTTGCCAGAGACCAGGGGCCTGCAGAAGGACCTGGGAGGAAATCATAGGATGTTCCTTGGGGAAGGCTGGAGAACAGCAAGAGGGGTTTGCTGGCTGACCCCCCTGAGCCAGAAGACTGAAGGGAGGGAGGAGCAGCAGAGGGAGTTGCCTGCTGGTGTCAGAGCTAGAGAGATGGCGCCAAGGGCTGGAGAGGGCAGGGGAGCACCAGAGGGGCTTACCTGCTGACATATCCATGCCAGAGAGCTGGACCTAGGGGCACAGTGAGAGGACGGGGTGGGGCGAGGGATGCTTGCCTGGTGAGAATGACCTCCCAGCGGAGAGGCTGTGGCTGTACTGGCTGAGAAGAGTGGGGTTGCACTGGAAGAGCTGTGTTGACTGGCATGGCAGAAGGACAGAAGAGGACTGACAGAGTCTGGATGTGGCAGAAGGTACTGGCATGTGGGGCATTGAGGGATGAGATGTCTTCAGATTCTAATGACTACTTGTGCTGGGGTGATGAGTGGGCTGTGTGTTGGATGGTGTGGTACAAGTATTAGCCAATCAGTTGATACCAAAGTGGTGTGGGTTCTGTATTTGGAATGGAATGAATGACAGAATTCTGTCTTTGTCTCTGTCTGGAACTCTGATTACAGTAGCAACAAATTGAGGTTATGTTTATTAGAAAAGCAATTCTTAATGTGCCCCCAAAAATCCCACGTAGAGCAATGCAGTGCATGAGACAGATTGCTGCATTTAATTTATATTTCTCCTCCATGTCCCTTCGTGGCCATTTCTTCAAGTACGTATGCTGCATTTTGAACATGTTGGCATGTGGCTGTTGCTGCAGAGTGGGCCTAATTTCTGGGGGAGGGGGCACCTAACATTATCTCTTTCTCTGCCTTGCGTTACTTTCCCACCCAAGAAGTCCAAAGCCAAGGAGGAGGCAATTCAAATTCTCCTGAATTGTTTTACATGAAGTCTTCCGCTTTTATGTTGTACTCTTGAATAGCTAGCTATAAATATTTTGTGCCCCTTTTTTATAGTTAATTGGCAAAGGGTAGCATCAGCCTCACCTCCAATCTTCCACACGACCAGCCCATGTGCCATCCTTTCTCAGATGAGCTCTCTGGCTGCCTTGCCCAAGGCCTCCCCCACTGATAAAAACAGAAATGGTGCTGTAGCAGAAACTGTTGCCTCTGCCAGTTAGTTCAGACACATTGGTACCACTTTGTGATGACACTGCCCTGCACAATCAATATTTATTTCTTGTAACTAGAGATTTGTACCCTTCAAATATGATTTAAATAGCCACTTTGAATGTACTGCCGAAGCTGTTTGCCCCCCTTTGGGTGTTACAGGGTGCAACCATGCCCTCTCAGATGCTTGGTAGTGTGTTGCATGCCCTGAGCTGCAGACGCTCCCAACAGTAGTGCTGAGTGGGGTCTGAAGAGTCTCATGGGTGCATTTAGTACTAAAAGGAGCCTTTGCCGTTACACAGCGAGAAGATAGGATAGCTTCTATCCAAGTCCTTAGCTGTGTATTCAGGTATTGAGCTGCCCCCCTACCATTGTGTCTGAGCACTTTCAGGTGTACTTTCTGGGAAGGAGATGGTGTTGGGCTCTTGGTCTTCCAGGCCTATGCTTGTCTCACCCTTTTGTATGCTAGACATCAGCTGTCGGTAATTTTGGGGTCCTCTGTGCAATCTCCCTGCTCTCCAGCTGCATGAGTGTCATGGAAGTCTGTTTGGTGGCTGCTGCTGTGGGTGACCACCCCTTCTCCTGATACACCATCAGATATCTTACAGCCTGCATGCCTGGGTGACACTCCTCCCAGAACCTTTTCCACCATAACTCTCTCACTGCTCACACTACTCTTCCCTCAGCTGCTGCCTGCATCCTGTGTCACAGTTCAGGGTGTTCACATTGTCCTCTTTTAGCTGTTATAACGAATTCCCCAGTGTGAACTCTGCTCGTTACAGCATTCATTTCACTGGCCCTTTCCATCATCCTCAGGTGGCTATAATTACTCACGTAAGTGAGTGCAGTCTGACAGCAGCATGGAAGAAAGACCCTGTAAAGAATTATACTGATCTGCCTCCTGATTTGTAGTTTTATTTGCTCTCTGTTGCCATTGTTTTGTGGGGTCTTTCCACTTGCTCCCTGCTCCATGTATACCACATGGCCCCCTCTGCCCAACCCGCTGAATGAGAGTCTGCTGCAGCATGAGGTTACACAGCCTGGCACAAGCTGTTGACTCATGGGTGTGGTTCTGAAGGTTCTTGGTTCATTCCCTGGTGAGTTGGCCAAAATGGCATCTGTCATGTGCACAGCACAGACTCGTGCCTGGTTTGGGATTGTGTATGTGTAATTAGAGACTGAGAGGCATGCTTTCATAAATCAGCAAAAGAATGCGATAAAAACAATGTAGTGGGAATCCCAATCTTTGAAGTGTCAGAGTACATCAGAAGTCATGGCTCTAGCAAATTCTGCCTTGCTGCCCTCTAATCAGCTGTCCAGATGTCAAAGACATAAGGAAGAGCAAAACAACCTGTCAATGCACCAAAGAGATGTTGCTACAGTAAATGCCTGTCTAGACCCATGCCCAGGCCATTGGTATGTGCTCTGGTCACACAAGACAGAGCAGAAATTCCTTACTTCTGAGTGTTTTAGACTCATGGTGATATTTTAACATTTAGTCTAAGCATAGTGTTTAGAGAAGAAAATGTTTCAGTCAATTTGTTCATTTTCCTACCAGTTCTGTACTACAGCTTTATCAGGTTAGTCTTATATATGAATATAGTTACAGCTATACTGTAGCTTTAATCTCAGTGGTTTTTTGTAATTTAGAATCATAGAATATCAGGGTTGGAAGGGACCTCAGGAGGTCATCTACTCCAACCCCCTGCTCAAAGCAGGACCAATTCCCAACTAAATGGTCCCAGCCAGGGCTTTGTCAAGCCTGACCTTAAAAACCTCTAAGGAAGGAGATTCCACCACCTCCCTAGGGAACCCATTCCAGTGCTTCACCACTCTCCTAGTGAAAAAGTTTTTTCTAAACCTCCCCCACTGAACTTGAGACCATTATTCCTTGTTCTGTCTTCTGGTACCACCGAGAACAGTCTAGATCCATCCTCTTTGGAACTCCCTTTCTGGTAGTTGAAAGCAGCTATCAAATCCCACCTCATTCTTCTCTTCTGCAGACTAAACAATCCCACTTCCCTCAGCCTCTCTTCATAAGTCATGTGCTCCAGCCCCCTAATCATTTTTGTTGCCCTCCGCTGAACTCTTTTTCCAATTTTCCCACATCCTTCTTGTAGTGTGGGGCCCAAGACTGGACACAGTACTCCAGATGAGGCCTCACTAATCTTGAATAGAGGGAATGATCATGTTCCTTGATCTGCTGGCAATGCCCCTACTTATACAGCCCAAAATGCCGTTAGCCTCCTTGGCAACAGGGCAGACTGTTAACTCATATCCAGCTTCTCGTCCACTGTAACCCCTAGGTCCTTTTTTGCAGAGCTGCTGCCTAGCCACTTGGTCTCTACATGGAGACACTGCCGTTTACATAATTTTGAATTTTGATACTTATATTAGTGTCAACTGAGCCATCTTAATTTCATTGCAGTATAGTATGTAATGGGAATCCTTCAGATTCAGAGTGGTCCAACCTTTTTTAGTGCTGTGGGCCAGATGCTAGTTTGGGTGCACTTCCACAGGTCACATACAGAAATATAACCTCAGATTTCAGAATCAGATCACTTTTTTAGGGTTTACCCTTTAAGGCATTAATGGGATTAAGAAGTAATACAATTAAATTAAGACGATAGCTTGGCTATTAATGAGAACTCTGAGGAAAAAGGCTTTTTTCTACACAAGTGTCCTAGTATTGACATCAATATTCATAGTGGCAAGTCAGCAGCTAAGAAACTCTTTAGTAGGGCCATAGGCTGACCAGCGTTGAGACTCCCTCTGTTCCTTCTGACAGAAACAGAAAATCAGAACGTCCATGACATATCAAGGGAGAGGCGCCCCCACCAATTTTTCATATGCCCCTCCCCCTCCTGGCTCAGGGAGGAGACTGGCAATGGACTCACTGTGATTAGGGTGTGTGCTGAGACCCTTTGGCCTGTGCAGCAGGAAGGAGTGCCATCTGCACTGACCATAGTGGAGTGAGGAACACGGGCCCAGCCACCCCAAACACTCCCTTTGGCCAGCTCGGGGGAAACTCAGCAGCCACTGCCTCCCCTCCTGGTTGTGTCCAAGACAGCAGCGCGGGCAGCCCTGCAGCCATGGATCCACTGCCCCCAAAGGAGGTAACGGCCTGCTGGTTCTGTGGGGAACTGAAGACCCCAGCACTTCCCCTGCCCCCGGTGGAATAGCTGTGGGGAGCTGCAGCCTGGATGCTGGGACACCAAGTTTATTTAAGCTGCGCTCACTGTATCTGCCTTTGGCCTTCTCTGCTTTATTTCTGTGAACTGGGAGGAGATTGAAATTGACAAGAATCCTGCTTCCTTGAGCTGTGTGATAAATATCTCTCCTTTTCCGGAGCTTGGGATTGTTAACCCCTTCTGTGCTATGCCCAGTATAGGTAAAACGTGTGTGTTCATTGGCATAGAAGTTAAGTGGGCTTGCTCTGTGTGTAATGCTGCCATAAATAAACGAGATGTGTTTGAATATCTGATACCAAAAAAATTCCAGCAGTGAAATTATATATTCTAATTTAATTATTCTTACATCACTTTCATGTGAGGATTAGTATTTGGATTTTGTACAGTTTGTGCCAGGTGGTACCTAAATACCTTGCTTCAACTGCAAAGTGCAGGTTACTCCTTTGTTTTTTATTTTAAATAGAATTCTGGTTGGAATGAAAATTCCTCTCTTCTGTAATCCTTGTAGTGCTTCATTATAGGCAGAACTCCAGTGTATACACCTCTGCCTCAATATAACACAACCCAATATAAGACGAATTTGGATATAACGCGGTAAAGCAGTGCCCCGGTGGTGGTGGTGGTGGGGGTGCTGTGCACTCCGGTGGATCAAAGCAAGTTCAATATAACACGGTTTCACCTATAACGCGGTAAGGTTTTTTGGCCCTTGAGGATAGAGGTAGAGGTGTATATAGCAATTGCAATCCTGGAGGCTATGGTGCATCAAAGGTTGCTTGCTAGCAAGTCTGTCACCCACTCTGAGAATCTCAAAATTAAACTGATGGCCCTGACTAGCAGTATGTTCACAGGCTTGCAGAGAAAATTTCTGGCTAGCAATGCTATAATGTGGGGAGCCACTGATAACTTTTCCCCTTCTGTCGGAGAGTTAGTTTATTAGTTCAGTACCCTGGTAACATTGGTTAAGTAACTGTTCTTTTTGACAGGGGCACTGGAGCAGTGTGTAGAGTGGGAGGGCTGAGAGCCTTTGGCCCAAACTGTGAACCCTACATATAATGGAAACCACTTTAAGCCAGAGGTGCGGCAGCCTCCTTTCCCCCTGAACCCCAATCCCAGCACCTATATTTGTTGAGGTCTAGAGGAATGGAAAACATTTGAATGTTTGTAAGGAGACTACTATATGGGTGCCTAAACTTGGCTACACAAAGACATATTAGCCACTTTAAAGAGCATCTGGACTGTACTTGTATGAATCAGAAATGCCAAAGTATTGCTGGCTCTTGTGTCATTCTTGGTTGTGGATATAAATTGCTCGTGTCTGTTTACCAGCAACAGAAAGCAGCAGTTGATCAGCTTTGTCTTCACCCTGCAATTATAGGGAGAGGGCAGCCAAGAACCAGCCATACATCAGGAATCTGTGGGTTGAATTTGGCCCTCAGGCTGCATGTTGTTCATTCTTGGTTTTATTGCTAACAGTCTTTCAGTGAGGTTCCATTTTATTGGGCGTTTTGAAACAGGCAGAATAGAGAGTTTGAGAATTGCTCTGTCTGTACTTCCTTCTGTAGGTTTTAAAATGTGAGAAAGTTGGGGAGGAGGTGAAATCTTAGGATTTAAACAGTATGTGGCAAGTAAAACAAACCTACTTAAGGCATTAGCATAAATGTGCTGATCCAGTTGTAACATGTAAGAGAGGCACACCTGGGGAGTTCTGAAAGGAGACCTTGCAGTGACTTGAAATATGCAGATGCAGGTTGTGTGCGTGTTTGTATAATGGGAGAAATTGTTTCTCCAGAGCATTACAAAATTAATAAACAGATACTTTTAGGTTACCTCTGCTTGCAAGGTGAAAATATACTTGTGGTATGTTGCATGTGTTTGCTTTTTTTTTTTTTTTTTTTTAAATTGGGCGACTGGAAGCTGAGTAAAGATAGGACTACAGGTAAAAGTGATTTTTAGTCTCCTGGGAATTTTCTTTCAAATGGGAGGATCCTCTGCCCTTTTTCACTAGATGCCCGATGTCATGCTCAGCTTCCTTCCAATAGAGGACCACCGGGAGTTCCTTCAGTTGGCTAGAGAAGAGGTGCCTCTGGACAATGTAAGGCCTTGAATTGTCTGCACATGGCAGCCCAGAGCAGGAGAGGCTAATTCTTACCTTTGTAAAGTCATGGTTTCTTTACAACAGTTGAGTAAAGACTTAGATTTAGAGAGATCCTCCTGCCACATTCAGCTTTTTAGTCTGTCACCAGTGGAGCTGATGGCAGGATGAAACTTTGTTAGAACTTTTGTCAAGAATGCATTTTTTTGGCACTTAAGAGCATTTTCTTAATATTTCAGATTGGTCTAAGCTGCCCTTGGAGATTTTTCTAGCCTTCTCGCTTCACAGCTCACAGTGGAACTTGCTGTTTAAAATGGTTTTTCTTCACTTTTGTCTTATTTTAGTGCAATTCAGTTTTGTTGCAAAAATGATGATTCCAATACTTGGCTGCAAGCGTGCTAAGTCTGGCTGTGTTCCTCCTTAGCTGTGACTCGGAAGGTACACAGTGAGAAGATGAGATTGTTTGCACCTATCCCTCCTGAACTCTCACCTATCTGCCATATGACAGTTGCCTAGTGCTTGTGTAGCAGAAAACAACTGGGGATGTCTGGCTAAGGTTGGCCTTCTGGCCTATCATTCTTGCTGCTTTTTGCCCCTCGTCTGGCAATATGCAGAGGACCATTACTGGAAGAAAATGGAGCAAATGCCATGATTGTAACTTGCCCCTGCAGGCCTCTGTTTTAATCGATTTTTCTCTCTTAATCGGTTTTAATGAGACCATTTGAGTCTTGGATTGTATTTGAGGGCGAGTTGAGGGAAAAGCTGGTTTATCATGGAGCACTCAGCTGATGCAAGTCGCTAAGGAAAGTGCCTGTTAGACCCTGGGTGTGGTCAGTAGGAGCTCAGAGGAAGCCAGCTGACCATGGTGAGTGGCAGGATTAGAGGACCTCAGGTTGCCTGCCATCTGAAATCAGATTCCTGGCTCTTCCCTTCAGTGGCGCCATACCCTTTTTAGAATAGTAATAAATTCTGCCCCAATGGAGAATGAACCTTGGAGGCTTGTTTGCAGCCATGTCCCAGAATAAACAAATGTCATCTGGTGAGTTGTTTTCTGGCACATAACTACAGCGCAGAGCAGAACCTACTCAGAATCCTCATCCGGCGTCAGTTGCTGGCACAGTGACTAGGAATAGGTGGGTTAGAATGGGCTAACTTTTGAGCTTTCAAATTTTGGAAGCTCTCAGCTGAGGAGCCAACATGGAGGGAAGAGGAAGTGGGTGTATAAATCTCATCAGATCACTTGCCTTCTGAATGGCAGCTAAGGAAGAACATTCTGAAAACTTAGTTTGTAAAGAGTAAAGTAGCTTGAATGCTTTAAAGGCAATGAGTATTGGGAATGGATCATTCAGAGAGATTATTGCCGTGGAAGCCAAAGAGACTTTTAACTATTTGGCAATATTGAGAGTACTTGATGTTTCAGGTAAATAGATTCCAACACGCTGATATGGAACAGTGACAGCCTGTTGTCCCATTTATTCTCTCATCAGTTTATGGAATGTTGTTGTATGACAAACGTAACTGTTACTGTGGTGTTTCAGTCAGTGGCTATTCATCCACATCTCTCTTCTCTAATATTATTTCCATTAAGAGGTTGTTTATGGGGCCAAATATTCCCTATGTGTCCAATAGTCTGTTTTGAGGGAGAGCATAGATACGGCTGAGTATGCCCAGGTCACAAGAAATCCTTTCAGCTCAGCACACTTGGGACCATGCTTTACTGCTGCTTTCAGAGTATGCCACTCACTGGCTGGTTGTGGTGTTCGCTGCTGATGGTAGCGTACGTGATTCTTGGCTTGGCAGAGAAGCGTGTCTCTGTTCCCCTTACATTCTGGTGTGTGTCCTGATGTATTTCTCAACACCCTTTTGTGTACTATAGGTGCATTCTGTCTAGCTGTATAAAAATGTACACAATCCACTAGTGTGGATTTGTGGGGGTGTGCTTCATTTCCTCCCTTGCACACTACACAACTAAGAGGAAGGATTTAGTCCATAGTTTGAGAAATGAAAAAGTATTTCAAAGTAACAATCAGACTTAAAGGGTCCTTTTGAAAAACGACCTGTATTTTGACATAGACTCAGTACAAGGTGAGTACTATAGTTTCAAATGATGCCATTCAGTGAAACATGGTAGATGGAAATAAATTCTCCTGGGTATCTTCTGTATTTCCTTTCTTGGTTCCTGTGTGAAAACGCAATGTGGAATCTTTAGTCGTCAAAATATTTTTCTAACTCCTCTTGCTGCTTCATTGCTACCTGTGTCATCTTTTTTTTAATTGTACAATGACAATGCATTGATGCTGTGACTTTGCAGGAGTGACATCTGGAAAGAGGCAGTGACTTGTGTGGGAGAAATTCTTCCTTCAAATTTGTATTACACTGGGGGGGGGAACATACTTGGTCATTAATCTCAGATCTCAAGATAGGGTTGTGCTTTATGATCCTTGTTTAAAAGCTGCACCCATGAGGAACACTACAGTTAGAAATTGTCTAGGTGTGTCCATTACAACCTCCTCTATGGCAGAATTAATAACTTTGTGATAAAAATATACTCCAGGCAGTAAGAACTTGGCATTCAAGGTCTGAATCCAAGGAAATGTTATTTTTTTAAATTTGGAAACGTGATCCTAGTTTGATTTATAGGTGTGTTAGGTAATAGCAGTATAATGGTTTTGGCCATTGTTTGTGGTTCCTATAGCAGTGTTTTGTTTGTGTAATAATTGCTGGGTCATTTATTTCCATAATGTGATCTAATTCGTTTTCATTATGTGGACACAGTGTCAAATTTAACTTGAATGTTTGCTATTAGTTATTTTATATCAAGTACAAGTAAAACATTTGGGGGACTCTGTTTTGATATCATATTATATAATTTTAACATTCTCTTGGGCTGGCTGATCTGCAGAGGTTGGAGGATCCTTTGCCTGCATAACTAAAATAGAGTGAGATGTGAAAATTTAGGGCCAAACCTGAAATCAGCAGCACTGTTTGTATGAGTAATGTTTCCAGGCTCAGGCTGCTATTCTGTGAACAGATACCTTGGTCAGGTGGTTTGCTGCTGAGTTCGTTTATGTTAGCCTGCATTATATTTTGCACGTTTTTTTGTTGTTGTTTTTGTTTGTTTTGTTTTGCAAGTTATTTTGCAATTGAAAGTTTTGATATGCTTCTGACTTGGCAGACGTTTAACCTAGATCATGTGAGTAGCCATATTGTTTGTGTCCTATACACTCTAGTACACTCTAGCTTGGTGTTCTGTTGTAAAAATGTCTGGGAATATGTGGCTAAAGGGTGTGGTGTCAGGGAGAGAGTCAAGAAAGAGGTAGTGGATGGAGACTAAGGGTATATCTACATAGCAAAGAAAAACCCACTGCTGGCCCGGGCTCCCGCTCAAGCCTGGAAGTCTACACAGTAATGAAACAGCCCCGCAGCCCAAACCCTGCAATCTCGAGTCAGCTGGCTCGGACCAGCTGCGGGGTTTTCTTTGCTGTATAGACATACCGTTACAATATGACTGTTACTGTAAAAACAAAATTATGCTTTCCCTGGACATAGAGGTTCTAGGAATAATTCTAACTAGCATTTTTTGAAGTGGTGAGAAATCAGCTTTTTTCTTTGCATTCAAATACTGTACTCTTCCTGTATGTGTCGTGCTTAGAAGCTCCCTATCCCACTAGAATCTGAATCATAGCTAGGGTCCTACCAAATTCAAGGCCCATTTTGGTCAATTTCACAACTCAAAAGTGAGTTGTAGGGGCAGGCGTGGCAATGTTATTTTAGTGGAGGGTTGTGGTACTGCTACCCATACTTCTGCGCTGCTGCTGGTGGCGGCCCTGAAGAGCAGTAGCTGTGGGCTGGGAGCCCAGCTCTGAAGGCAGAGCCGCCACAAGCAGCAGCGCAGCAGTAAGGATGGCCTGGTATGGTGTTGCCACCCTTACTTCTGCGCTGCTGCCTGCAGAGCTGGGCCCTCAGTCAGCAGCCACCACTCTCTGGCCCCCCAGGTCTGAAGGCCACAGCGCAGCAGTAAGAGTGGCATGGTATGGGTATGGTGTTGCCACCCTTACTTCTGCTCTGCTGCTGGCGAGGCACTGCCTTCAGAGCAGGGTGCCCGGCTAAGAGCTGCCACTCTCTGGCTGCCCAGCGCTGACGGCAGCACAGAAGTAAGGGTGGCAATACTGTGAGACTCCCTTCTCCCCCAAAATAACCTTGCAACCCCTTCCTCCCCCCCCCGCAACTCCCTTTTGGATCAGGACCCTCAATTTGAGAAATGCTGTTCTCCCCTGTGAAATCTGTATTGTGTAAGGTAAAAGCACACACAAGACCAGATTTCAGGGCGGGAGAAGGGAGGAGACCAGATTTCACGGTTCGTGACACGTTTTTCATGGCCATAAATTTGGTATGGCCCTAATCATACCACAAAGCCTGCTAAGCAGCTTAACAGATATTAAATCAATATGGCTGTATGTCAAGTACATTGGGACAGATTGTGGCCTAGAACCTGCAGTGTTCGTTCATTAGGATACCGGTTCAACTACCCAAGAAGTGAAGGTGTTATGCCTTTGACCTAATGCCTCACAACTTATCTAGTGCGTACCCCAGCTGCTCGCTAATGCAAATCGCTGTAGTGGCACAGCTGCACGCATGTAGCAGCACCACGGCTGCAAGTGCCAACGGGAGAGAATTCGCCTGTCAGCATAATTACTCCAGCTCCCCAATTAGTGCAGAGTTTCTTCCGCCGGCACAGGGCTGTCCACACCAGCGTGTAGGTCGGTGTAACTTGTGCGACTCAGAAGGGGGGCTTTTTCACACCCCTGAGCAACTTAAGTTATACCAAAGTAAGTGCTAGTATGTACAGGCCCTTAGTTCTTAGATGTGGTGCTGAGAAACATATCCTGGCAGAACCCGTGTTGTATGTGTTTTGTGGATAAATAGGATTTTGACCCTGAGCTGCCAAACTGGCACCTTTCTCAAGGGCTAAATCACTGACCATTTTTTAAAGGGATGATTTATCAAGTAATTGTAGGAGATGCTGAAGTAATGGAATTAGGAAAGCTGTATGGGAGATGAATAATGGAGTTGGGAGATAAGTTTATTAACAGGGTGGATTTATCTAAATTATAAATTCATCTAGATGTGTAAACTCTTCAGGCCAAGGTTCATGTTTTTTCCTGTGCCAACTACCCTGTTGGTGCTTAACAAACAATCATGTTGAGATTATTTGTTAAATTACTTTTTATGGTGCCAACAGGCATTTGACAGAGAGGCATGATGAAAAGGTCCCTACCTCACTCCACCCTACCGTAGGGAGTTTAGAGTCTTAACACCTGCTTGATTGAGAGGTTTTGCAAGGGAGCTTCCATTTACTATTGAACTGGATAATCTTAGGTAGGACATGCCCTCCAACCCTCTTCTTTGGAATAAAAGAAGGGTGAGTTTTTTAAGAATCTGGCGTGTTTTGCACAGCGACCCTCTGCCAGCTCTTTGGTGATCCCCTCTGACTCACAAGAGGTGGAGTGGAAGGGAGAAATGTTGAACTACGGGGGTTTATAACTGCTGAGGGGAGAGTTGGTCTGAGGGAGAAGGTGCTTGTGCCGCAGCTGCAGAGGGCAGCAGGGAAGGGAGATGCACCCAGAAGGAGAATACAAGCTGAGGAGTACGAAAATAGGGATGAGGCTCCAGGAGCTTGTGAGCAGGTGACAGCGCAAGACAACCAGGCTCCAGCCTAGGACAGCAGGGCATATGAGTGGAGCGACCCTGGAGTCTGCCAGACAGAGATACAGCCACTTAAATTGGAGTGGATGGGGGACTGGGATGTTGCAGGGCCGGACTACTGGAATTCAGAGCACAGAGTGTGATAACATCCAGTCAGAGGCTACTGATGGAGGAGAGTGTGACTGGGGGGTGGGGGAGTGGGTAGACGGCTACAGATAAACAAGAAGAGCAACAGAGTTCCTTTCTTTCATTAAATCTGGGTAACTTTGAATTAACTCCCCACCAGGAGCAGCACCATTCCTTGTTTCACAGTGGGGGCATGGGGATAGAGACACTGAGCCTGAGGGGTTAGCTGCTGAATCCAAGGGGAGCTGAGTACTTGGCATCTCTTGGGTTCAGACCCATGTAGCAAAAGGGTGCGATCGGTCTGGACTGGGGATAAGGCCATTGTAGCATGGTGCCATCGTGTGGTCTCTGCAGATACTGGACAGGAAGTGAGCTAGAGAGAAATACGCTTCCTTGAGAATTTTAGAGCTACGATTGCCTAGAAACACGTTTTAAGTGCCAAGATGAAAGAAGCTGGAACACCTTTTGTTAAATAAACCAGATACGAAGTAATAACATGAGTTTGGTCTGGTCAGCCTCTCTTCCCTCTTTGCTTGACCCTTCAGTACCTCTGCACTTACCCTCAACAGCGGGTCAAAGCTGATCAGATAGGAACCCTCCAGCAACTTGTGGAGCATCTTCATCTCTTATTGGCTTATATGGTAGTTCAGCCTGCTTACTTCTTCACGGGACTGGTTTTATATCATGGCAGTCCAAGTTGCTGCCAAAACTAAGCAGTTTGTACATGGTGAAATAATAATAATGACTGATACTTAGCATTGTATAGCGTTTTCATACGCACTTAGCACAGGCGGGTAAGCATGATCATCTCTATGCTATAGATGGGTAAATGAAGCACAGGGAAGTGAAGTGTCTTTCTCAAGATCACAACGGATGGAACAAGGAGCAATGGTCTCAAGTTGCAGTGGGGGAGGTCTAGGTTGGATATTAGGAAAAACTATTTCACTAGAAGGGTGGTGTAGCACTGGAATGAGTTACCTAGGGAGGTGGTGGAATCTCCATCCTTTGAGGTTTTTAAGGCCCAGCTTGACAAAGCCCTAGCTGGGATGATTTAGTTGGGAATTGGTCCTGCTTTGAGCAGAGGGTTAGATGACCTCCTGAGGTCCCTTCCAACCCTAATCTTCTATGATTCTATGAACAGACTAGTATCAGAGCTGGAAATAGACCCCAGCTTGCCTTCACCTAGGCCTTGTCTTAAACACTGACATATTTCCTACAGTATCCCCTGGTGGGAGTACTTATATACGGGCTCTTGGTGCCATAAGCATTTTTGCTGCTGTGTTGTCTAAACCCCCTGGGCCCAGTCCATGCTGATTTTCATTGCTAGCACAGGTTTTCACCCACAACACAACAGTGGGCAATTTTATGAAAATGTGTATGTTGGCAGGGCCTGGTCTGTTATCCTCTCAAGACCTTTACTGCCTCCCGTAGCCAATGAGAGAGGACTTTCATTGTGGAAGTGCTGCATAGGCTGTGCTCTTGTTGGTTTGTGGGGCTATCTTGGCTGAACAGCACCAATTTAGTATTTCCTGAGTGGGCTGGAGTGCCCTACTGCCTGCACCCATCTCTATAGTCAGAAAAGCAGCTCGCTGGCCCTGGCAGCTGGGGAAGGTGACATGCATCTGCCTGAGGATGTAGGATGCCATCATGCCTTTTTGGCACATACATAGATTCAGGCTCTGCCTTCTATCTGCCACTTGGCAGTTGCTATTAAGTATTTCTTGTATGAGTTTGAAAGGGGCAGGGAGGTGATTTGAAGGCTTTTGTGGCATAATTAAATGTTTGGATTGTTAAACTATTTAATATTTAAACTATGAGCTGCTAAAGGTAGTGAGTCTCTTAGGGTACGTCCACACTGTAGCGATCGATCTATCAGGGATCAATTTATCGCGTCTCGTCTAGACATGATAAATCAATCCCCGAATGCTCTGCCATTGACTCCGGAACTCCACCAGGGCAAGCGGCAGAAGCAGAGTCGACGGGGGAGCCGTGGCTGTCGATCCCGTGCCGTGAGGACGGGAGATACGTTGATCTAAGATACATCGACTTCAGCTATGCTATTCTCAAAGCTGAAGTTGTATATCTTAGATCGATTCCCCCCCCCCCAGCGTAGACCAGGCCTTAGGTAGGACTAGATTTTATAAATCCATCTATATTACCACTTAAACATAAGTGATTTGTATTTTTGTTTTTAGTTATAATTGCGCTGTTGCACTCTGTTGGGGGGTTGATGTCGTATGTTCTGTGCTATCAGCAATTTTCTTTTCCTCCTAGAGAGAGAATCTAAATTTAGCAATTCACACTTTTAGAATAAATGACATTTGATGTAATGTTGGTTGGTATATTTTCTATTTACTTATATTTGTGTGTCTTATCTCGCATCTTTACTTTTGGCTTTAGTAATATTACTGTAGGTAGGATTATGATGGACTAAACTGCATTGCCAGGTCAAAGGTTCTGAGATCGGGGCTGCTAAAAAGCTAACTGAGAATAAAACTGAACCATATATTGCATGATAGGTTGTAAAAGTTTGCACATAAATTAAATGTTTCTTGATTTTTTTGTTAAGTACTTCTGTGGAACTTCAGTGTGTTTGGTGAATGTGTTTTTGTATGGAATTTCCTGGGTGTGTGTGTCCTTTTGTTTCTTTTTTATAAGAAAAAAGATGGAGGGGAAGAAAAAGCTTAGAAAGGAACTTTCATCCAGGACTGAAAAACTCTTTTAAAGCTTGTAAATATTGCATGTCAGTTACAGAATGTGGAACTCTGTGGCCAGGTACCACTGTACATACCTTTGGATGCCCCGAGGAAGGAATCCCCATCCTGCAGACCTTGAATTAACAGGGGTCCTGCCTCCAGCTCTTCACCCCTTACAAAAGCAACAGTGACCCTTCACTTGGCCTCAGTTCTCCTGATCAAATTTGTAATATATAGTTGACTGTGAACATAACTTAGCTGCGCAGCTCAGCCTGCCTTAGTTATGCACTTCACAAACTTGATACTAAAAAAACCATCAATAAAACAAAAACCTGTCTGCTGTAGATGCTCAATATAGGGGTTTCAAACACTCAGAACTCCGACAACTCCAAAGGACTATCTAACAGATCATGGCTAGGGGGGGGGGGGGAAGGAATTTCATGTTCATCCACTTCTGGGAATGAGACTAGGGAAAAATTCTCTGCACTGAATGAGGTGATGTCCTGTGCAGGGAGATAGTCTCGTAATGCATATGCACTATGGGGATGAACGAAGATGTCACAGGCAACCTTTTTTACCTTCTCTCCCCAATATGTTGGGCGTAATTGTCTCAATTTGATTTTGCTTGTTCAGTGAATTAAAATATTTCTACAGGTTTGATGTTTAGTAGAACTATAGTGTCTAGTTGCTGATGGCCTTCGTTTGTGGGTATAATAAAAGGGAAGGGCAGAAGTAAAATGCTGAGTGTGAACATGCCCTTCTTGGAAACAAGACTGGGACAGATGCTCACTAATTGGAGCGAGACCAAGAAAGATAGGGAGAGAGAAAGTTAATTTATGTTTGACGGGCCATGAAATAACTTTCTCATTTTGTCCTAGCAAGTCAGTCCAACTGATTATTAATGTGAGTTGCAGTAGTAAGTACTTCATCTGCTGTAGGGAGATTGGGGAGGGGGAGAGCTCTCTACATGGTAACAAAATGCTACTTAATTTTGGTCCCTCTGGAGTAGGACCAATTTTGGGACACCAATTTTAATTGTATTTAGGAATGTGGCATTCATTTCCATTTTAGGAGGCTAGCCATATTGAGATAGAGGTTGAGAATTTCCTAAAGATCTGATCATGCAACGTGCATATTAGTAGTCCTGTTGTAACTCTTTGCAGGGCTGGTTCCAAACTAATCACTAGTTTCAAACTAATCACAAAGCAACAAAGATGCATTTAGTCTCAATTTTTGTCTCAAGAGTCTGCTGACATTTTTACTGTACAAATAGAAAACTGGGGTGGAGGAAATGGTCACAAATGCACATACAAACAAAATAGTTGTGTTTTTAACTGGTTTAAAAGCTGGGAGCGTCAGCTGGAGTATGATCTTAGACATTCTCTTTGTGTGGTAGCTTTTTATCGCTTTCATTTTCTAAATAGGTGCGTGCGCAAGTTCTAATAGACAACATGCAAAACACCCTGGACATTGGTGCAATGATAAAGGTAGCACTAAAAAGTTAGGAAGATGGTGAGTTAAGGTTGAAAACTCAAGTGTAACTCTGTCTCCTTGTGCTCTATCAATTAATATATGATCTCTTCGTTATAAATAACTTGTCAATGAATCCATCCTACAGTTTCTTGTACAGCTTTGTGTAAAATAAGTTGCAGTGCCGTACAGTACATCCAAGTCTTTCTTTGATGTTCAGATGTCAGTGAGATCTACAGAACAAGGTGAGGTTGAAGAAAAATTAGTCCAGTAGTTTATGAACATTTTAAAATTAAATGACCTGGCGTTCAAGGCAGCTTTTACATAATTACTCACTTCAGTCAACCCAGCGACTGTGACAGCCCAATATTCAAAGCCATTATATTTAATTTAGGCTAAAAAAAGTTTTAAATCCTATTTATTTAGACCTTTGTAACTTTAAAACTGTTGAACACTGTTTTTGTTTTCAAACTAAGTTTACAGAGACTGAAGTTAAGAGTAAAGAGTCCCGAGTTAAAATCCTCCTGTTGAGAATGACTGACTGTGTGACCATGAACAAGACATGCAAGCCTTTGTGTCTCCATTTTACAAACAGAATGATATTTACCCTCTTCCAGCAGAGATGTTCTGAGGTCTAGCTACTGTTCACAGAGTGCTGTGAACATATCAAAGCATCAGGGCCACTTGTGAGACTAAAGTTCTGTAGTTTCCTTGTTCTCAGTCCTGTAGCAATTCCTCTAGTTTAGATGAGTCATAGAAGTTGTCATTGCTACTGCTCTTCCAAGTTAGTAGTTTCCCTGCCGAATTCTGTAAGTATAAATTTTGGAAGACTTTAAAGTACTTATACACTGAGAGCAAAAGCACTTTGAGTTCAATCTGAAGAATTTCTCAGTGCCTTTGATTTTCTAAAGTTCTTAAGAACATAGCAAAAGATGCACCTGCAAGTATATGAAAAACTTGTAAACACTACTAAATCAATTTACTTCAAAGCTAGTTTGTGCCTTCCAAATTAGCTTTTCTTGATGAGAACTGTAAAATAAGCCAGGTTCGAACTGGATTGGTTTGATATATTAAGTTATGCATATGCAAATCTGTTTGCATCTTCTGAGAAGTCCCTCTTTTTAACTCTACACAGAAATGGTTTAAAAGATTATGCTCATAATTTATACACCATGACACACGCACAATTCACCTTTGGAATTTCTTTCAGAATGTTATGCGTAGTTGAAAAAGTAGGTTTTAATAGAAGCTGGAAATCAACTTTGCTTATATATTTTGATGCTTCAGAAGCTGTAATTAACTATATAGGCATCCAGGTAACAGGAAGATGTGCAAAGTGATAGAGGACAGGAGAATCACAGTGAAAGTTTTCTCATTTGGTTGCACCCAGGTTTTGTGGTGTGTATTCTAACAGTCATCACCCTCATGTTCTCTAAGTTAGCTTGATGATAATAAGAGAGTTCCATGATGAGACCAAAAGTAAAATGTTAGCCTGCCTGGCAATTTTTGTTTTAGTTCCTAGACTAGGATGATTTGGTTTAATTAAAACATAGCACAACCTCTGCTGAATTATCTGGTTTACAGTGTTTATGCATGAATATGAGGGGTTTTTATTTTTTTTTAAATATGTATGTCTGTCATCTAACTCTTTGGTCACAAAGACTTAATGGGTGTTTAGTGAGCTGCTATTTACCTCCTCAGCAGCTATTAAACGTTCCAGCAGAGGGCACTGTACATGCCTGATTTGAAAGCCCACTGCTGTATTTTGGTTGTTTGGTAACCTGTCCCCCCCCAGTGCTGCTTTCTGTTGTGGTCTGCCTGAACCAACTACTGCAAATTATTTATATGAAAATAATTATTGACCTTCACTCTGCTGCTGCACTGCATGTATGCTTGTGTGTGCTGCTTTGTGCTGGATGCATGTTTCACATGCTGCAGAGTGAAACTGCCAGTAAGTTTCACTGTGGTAGTTGGTGCAGAGAACACACAAAGGGCTGTGGTACCTGGGACACATCATGAAATGGGCTGCAGAGAAGGGCAGACAAGGAGGGGACTGACCTTGAGAGACAATAAGCAGCAGCAGAAGAAATCTTAGAGGAGAGGCCAGAAGTAAGCCCTTAGAAAATACGGCATCGAGACAGACGACTCCTCTGGCCCGCCCATCCCGGAGGAGAGTATTGCAGAATGTAGTACTTCTCTAACACAGACTGGTTCTGCAGCAAGTTATTACATTTACTTACTAATCTTCGTTTTCTATCCCTCCCTAGCTGCACGTGGCTGATGAAATCCCAATGTAGGAGCAGTGAACCTTGTGCAGTGGGGAAATGCGGGGGCGCAGAGAGAGAGAAAGGAAAATGTCCTTTAAGTATTAAGGCCCTCAGATCCAGCTCCCGGTGGGTTTGAAGAGGGGTTCATAGTTTGGTAGCTCAGAGGAAACACATGCTCATGCTTTATACTTCAAATGACAGTTGAAGTGGATGTAGGTGTCATAACCTTCATAACCTTGGTCCCAGATTTGGACCTTAGCGTCCAAAATATGGGGGTTAGCATGAAAACCTCCAAGCTTAGTTACCAGCTTGGACCTGGTACTTGCTGCCACCACCCAAAAAATTAGAGTGTTTTGGGGCACTCTGGTCCCCCTGAAAAACCTTCCCTGGGGACCCCAAGACCCAAATCCCTTGAGTCTCACAACAAAGGGAAATAATCCTTTTTCCCTTCCCCCCTCCAGGTGCTCCTGGAGAGATACACAGACACCAAGCTCTGTGAAACTACACAGAGTGACTCCTCCTCTCTGTT
This sequence comes from Gopherus flavomarginatus, assembly GCF_025201925.1. NCBI lineage: Eukaryota > Metazoa > Chordata > Testudines > Testudinidae > Gopherus > Gopherus flavomarginatus. The sequence goes on from NC_066619.1 coordinate 127,161,287, forward strand.
TCCAGTCCTGGAAACAAAAAGTACTTTCCTATTCCCCCAGAGGGAATGCAAAATCAGGCTAGCAAATCCAACACACGCAGATCTCCCCCCCTGATTTCTTCCTCCCACCAATTCCCTGGTGAGTACAGACTCAATTTCCCTGAAGTAAAGAAAAACTCCAACAGGTCTTAAAAGAAAGCTTTATATAAAAAGAAAGAAAAATACATACAAATGGTCTCTCTGTATTAAGATGATACAATACAGGGTCAATTGCTTAAAAGAATATTGAATAAACAGCCTTATTCAAAAGAATACAAATCAAAGCACTCCAGCACTTATATTCATGCAAATACCAAAGAAAAGAAACCATAGAACTTACTATCTGATCTCTTTGTCCTTACACTTAGAAACAGAAGACTAGAAAGTAGAAACTGCTTCTCCAAAGCTCAGAGAAAGCAGGCAGACAGACAAAAGCCTCAGACACACAATTCCCTCCACCCAAAGTTGAAAAAATCCGGTTTCCTGATTGGTCCTCTGGTCAGGTGCTTCAGGTGAAAGAGACATTAACCCTTAGCTATCTGTTTATGACAGTAGGTCAGTTGAATACAGTCACAGTGGGCTCCTAGCCATGGAGATGCTCTCAGTAGGTTAGCTCCTCAGGAGGACAGGCTCATTGCTGTGCCAGTGTGAGACAGATTTGGTTTTGGTCCCCAGAGCGCCAGTCAGATTGCAAGACCCTGTGTAGAACCCTCTTACGTGGAGAAAGGAAATCTTTGGTTAAGCACCGAAACATTTTCCTAAAATGTGCAATGTGGCAAGTTCATTATGCTGTAGGAGTCTTAACTCTTCCATTTTGTAAGTATTATATATTTTAATGTGATTAAATGATTCAGCAATGTTCCTTGACTGGGCCAACTTTTAGGTTGTTTTTGTTTTAAATGACAAGGTATATGTTAAGTCATTCAGCATGTGCAATAACTTGGTTTTCATGGGGTTTTTTACTGTGTACGCAGTTAGGTTTTCAAAAATTCAGTATGAACTCTGACTTTAACAGTTCTTTAAATGTAGGGTTTTGTATGTTCATTTTATTTGGAACCTTACGGTAGCTGACACTTTGCTCCAGGCAGGCTGGCTAGTACAGTTTGTACATATAAATCTTAAGTGGAAATAGTTGATAAAAATTTTTGTTGTTGAGTTATTACATGCTCATTGAAAGTCTTTGCTTATCCGGGAATGCTGAAGTCTCAGTTGAGGGGGGGAAAAATTCTTTTAATGTAATACTAGACATTTAACTTTAATAGCATACTAAAGATTTAATTTTGTATAAATCCCCAAACTCTATCTTTTAAAAAAGGGATGGGAGGAGGGTTGGAAGAACTAGAGTCATTTTGGTCTCAAGGCCAGAACCCTGCTAGATGGGTTTAATAAAGGGAAATGAAGTAGAAGTCTGAAGCCCCGCACCGCTAAGGTCTTCGTAAGCATTTCAGAATAATGTATTACATTAGTACATTGGAAAGCAGTCTAACAAAATAAGGCCCAATCATGCACACGCTTATGCATGTGAGAAACATTGACTTCAGTGGGATTGCTCGTATGCTTAAAGTTAAACACAGAGTAAGTGTTTGCAGGCTTGGGGCCAATGTAGTTACGTTCTTAGAGGGTAAAGGCATAAAACAGTAGCTTCTCCACAGAAAATAAAGAGAACTATACAAAGAATGAACCAATGCATCTGAAGTCATGGGTTAAAAATTGAGTTGATAGAACTCGATTTGTACCAACTAGCATACTAAGGAAGATAGAGCTGGTTTCCACTGCAGTTAGCTGGGAGCAGCAGTTGAGACAAAATGCCTCCTGTACATGGAAAACAAGTATGTGCTTGTCTACATGTAAATATAAACTGAAATAACTAAACTGGTTTAAATTCATACCTTTAGCTATTTCAGCGCAAGTCTGCGTGTGGATGCTCTTATTTTGGATTAAGGGTGTCTTGTTTTGAGTGAATTGAAATTGGTAAATAACTAAGTTCAGTTGAGATAAGATGCTCTTAATCGTCAATAAATGTCGGATTTGCACTGAATGACTAAAAGTGTGAAATAAAACCAATTTAGTTATTTGGGTTCTGGTTTGTGGGTGGACAAGCTCTGTGAAGGCTCAGCATTCAGCCTTCTTTCTCAGATAACTGCTCCCTTTTTAAAACTCTATTTTGTATATATTATTTTTATTACATGGTTAGTTTTAAAACCCTAAATATTTCTTTTGGTTTATTTTCTTGAGCTGCTGTGCTGAAGCCACTCAATGAGAAGGGGGTGGAGTTACTCCCCTCCCCCAATGTCTCGGGTTTACCTTACCATTAAATGCGGGGGCTGCTTTCCAACTCCCCAGGTCACTGGTCATCTCATTCCCCCTGCCCATGTCATTCCTCCTCACCCCCCTCACTTGTACTTTTTGGGCAAGCAGCCCAATTACCAAATTAATGGTGAGTCCCCAGTTTGGATGCTGGCATTCACACATCCCTGGTCCTGCTAGGTAAGGCCCAGTACTACTGTTGTGGCTTTGGAATGGCAGCAATAAATATTTGTTACTTTTGAAATACTCTTGTTGTTTAGAATGGTGCTGCCATAAATCGCTAAAAGACACTCGCAGTAAATAACAAATGGTACTTTATGGTGTGAGCAAAGTCGGTGGAGCTGTATCCGAATCCAAGAGTCTGGGACCAGCGATGGCATCACTTGAGAGAGGGCTGGAAAAACCCAGGAGGAGGAGCAGCATGCCCACATGTGCGTGATGAAGGGCAGTGCAGGGAGAAGAAAGGAGGCCTGGACTTCACAAGTGCCCCCCGAACTTAAACTACTTAGCACGGTCCAGCAAAGAACCTCTAGCTGCAGCGGAGAGTCAGCATCAGTTACTTGGTATCTGGGATGGGGAGGAATGCAGGGGGTTAAATGTACAGGTGGTGTTCTCCAGTAACCCCAGGTTGTCCCTGGCAAGGACATGGTGTTTTGATTGTTTGAGCTGAGTTCTGGACTGACGTGCTGGTGCCTGCTCTCTGGCTGTGCGCTGAGAGTGCCTGAAGGGGTGCTGCCGTCAGACCGTTTTTGGAAACGCTAGCTGTGTAACAAGCACATACCACTCTGTTGCCAGGGCTCCATCGGGGACTTCTTTTTTTTCTTTTTGGGCAAAAATTTGAAAACTGCTTTGTATCAGCCTCTGCGTCATCCCCTCGTGGCAATCTCCTCCAGGACGGGGGTGTTGAGGGCATCCTGGAGTGGGCTGCACTCTGTTCCTTGGCTGCGTAATGGCCCCTTGGGGTGCTGTCAGCCTGTGTAACTTAGAACAGCCCAGAGGCTGCTTGCTCAGTTGTGCTAGGGCCTGAGCTGACCCTCAGCTGCATCAGGATTTGCACCACAAAGGTGAGTTTAAATCCGATTTCCCCCTTTCTGGTCAGTCCAGACCTGAGGATCGAGCCCCCAGTTCTCAGTAAGCTTCTATCACCATCCAAAACTATTTAGTGATGTGGGAAGTGCGAAGCTGCTGAGGTCCTTCTTTGGGTTCCTTCCCTGCTGACCTCACTCCTGAGTGAGAGAAACCCCCACCGAGCTAGTTTCAGACTTGCCTCCCCCCCTCCTTTTGAGACATATTCTTGCAAATCAGCAATTGCAGAAAAGTAATAGTCAGAATATGCGTGTGTGTGTGTGTGTGTGTGTGTGTGTGTGTGTGGCTGGAAAAACATCTCTTCAGCCAAAACTAGGTTGGATTGCTTGGAGTCTCAGAGCCCAAGCTTTAGCCAGTGCACCTGTGCATCATGATCCATTATTTCCATCTCCTCTGCTCACCTCATCTAAGAGGTACATTTTCAGTGCATTGTGTTTGCAAACCTGTCCAGTGTCTGCAGTGGTGTGCTGGATGATACAGGCGAGCTTGCAGGGTAGCCAGTCCATCAGTTGGCACAGTGTAGATGGGGTACATGTGGACATCTTTGACCTTGCACTTCAGGATCATATTTTGTTACCTTTTTATTTTTTCTTTCCTTTTGCTATAGAATGTTAACAGGCACAATGGGAAGACAGTACAAGTATCTGGAAAAGGTCTGAGGTTTGCCATAGGCTTTGCTCTTGGTAGTTCCATTAAAGTGTGATCATGTATGTATTTTTATATGGACCAACATTTCTTGGTCTCACTCCAACCCTGGAGATTTCCAAAGAGCTGTACTTTTTTGGCAAACATTTGAAATTGGCTTTGCATCTGATATCTGATTTTCCTCTCTGATTTGTTCTCCTGCTATGGCTACTAGATAGTATTCTTGAAAAAAACACTTGTAGAGGGAGTGGTCTGTGCGCTCTTCCATTACTTTAAGATGGGCAGCACACTTATGAATTAATCATGGGATAGACTGTCAGGAGTGTTGCACAAGGGTTTTAGATGGGCAATGCATGCCCCACATACAAAAAACATGTCCTCCATGACCAGACATCTAAAAACTCAAAGCACCAGTATAAATTTAAAAAATGATTTAACCAATCTTTGTCTCATCATTTTTTGCTCTCTGTAGTTTTTATATAAAGGCCTCTCGGATTAATTCTGTCCCTAGTGTGAAGGCCAAAAAGCCTTAAGCCGTGGGGCAAGGAGTTAAAAAGCTTGGTTACATCTGATGAAATGGGCTGTAGCCCACGAAAGCTTATGCTCAAATAAATTTGTTAGTCTCTAAGATACCACAAGTACTCCTATTCCTTTTCTTGATAACTCTGTTCTTCATGTCAGCACCTTCTCTATAAACCGCACTTTCCCATGATTTTTAGCGTGACTATTAAAAGTGCCATGAAGATTAATTCAAAGTCCAAAGCTAAAAGAAAATTGTGTATCATATATAGTTATCTATATTAGAATTAAAGGTTTTGGAGTCTAAATGAACGAGAACAAGGGATTCAAGATATTTTGGACTTCTTTTAAAGTGAAAATGTTTTCATTCTGAAACTTTGACTATGCAACTTTTCTCTTAAAAAAAAAATAGTTGCAACAATACTAGTGCTTGGACCAACGTGTGCGCACAACAGCTGGATTGATCTGACTCAGGGAATGATGTCCTGACGAGCCAATGAGGATGGCACTTGATTCTTGCAGTGAAATGCTTCCTTTTCAACGGGATGAGTCAGAAAAAAATTCATTTCACACAATACAGTTGGGTTGGGGGAAATACACAACTTTCAGATATAAATATTCTTGTCAAAATAAGCATTTTGTTGACAAATCATAAATCCTTCCTCTACTGAAGTAAGTAAAATAGTTAACTGAGTAGAAAATTATGCTTTTAAGTCTCAATACGTGTTTACATGAGCCTAAACATAAGTTTACCCTGGGGACTGGAAAACCGATAGTTATGTAATTTAAGGAAAAAATTGTTTTTCAGTTGTTACTTGACTATAGCAAACAGGAAATTAGAGATTAGAATTGATGCTTCAATCTAAAGCGAACAATGAAATTATCTCTCCTCTCTCCTCCCCTACTTTCAGCAATAAGTTGAATTAGGAAGTGTGTGTTCCTGTTCACCTTGAGACACTGAATGTCTCGGATCTGGTGGTTTCTATCACAATCATAAAAAACCCTGCAGATAGCCTTTGGTGTGTTCCCCCCAAGGGTATTTTAGCCTTTCATCATCTCCCTCTACACTTCATCCCTGAGAAACTTGATTGGAATATGTAGATTTAAAGATGACTTGCTCAGGCAAAAATTTGTTGCTCCTTTTTGCTGCTTGAAGGCATGGGAGGAAAAAACAAAAGAGAAGCACTTGGTTCTACTAGTTTTTTTCTTTATAGTTATCATTAAGGATACGATTCTGTCACTGCGGTCCTGGATTCTGGGACTTTCCGGGACTACTTCTGGGGCAGGGCTGAGGCAGCAGCTGAGGTTGGGTCAGCACCCTTGGGGCTGGAGCAGCTGCTGGCAGTCAGCCCTGGTGTTGCTGGAGCAGCAGCAGCACCCCCTGGGGCCGCCTGAACAGCTGACCAGTAGCCAGCCCAGGGTCACTGGGGCTGCAGGGCTAGAGCAGCTGCAGGCCCCTGACAGTGCTCTGCTTGTCCCCTCTCCTGGTATTTTTAGTAAAAGTCAGGGACAGGTTGCGGGCTTCCGTGAATTTTTGTTTATTGCCTGCAACCTGTCCCTGATTTTTACTAAAAATACCTGTGACAGAATCTTAAACTTAGTTATGGATGTCAAGTGTGGGTTTTTTTGTTTTACGGGAGGACTTGGTAGAGATCTCCAAGATGTGGAACATGAGCTTTCTCCTCCCTTCATTGAAGGGATGTTTGAATATTTAACAGGCATCTTTTCTCCTAGGTGTTTCTCAAATACCCACTTCCATGTAGCTTATTAACAGTACCTGATATAACTGGAGGATACTCAAGTTGCATATATTTAGTCTTGCAAACAACTACAATGTTTTATTGCCCTTGCCCTATCCCCCTGCCTGCGAGGGGGGGTTGGCTTTGCCTACTCTCCATTTTACTGAAACTGTGAACTCATCTGGGCAGGGACTTGATCTATACTGTCAAGCAACATGCATATTTGTGCAGCTCTGTAAGTTAAAAAAACAGAAGTAAAAAAACCAGAGCTTTGGAAAGAATTCTGCTGGCAAGTCCAATTTTCTGTAGTCCCTTTTTTGTTACTAAGGACACTTGTATGAAAATATCTTGTTTTTCAGTCATTAATCTGCTCCTGCTGGCTGTTCCTTAACTGAATTCATGTTACTTTCCAGCAACTCGTTGTGATGTCATATTTAGAGAGTGGATTATGACTTCAGATGGGGGATAAACTGCAGGAGCAGATGAACTCTCAAGAAGCTAAGATTCTGCTTTCATGTAAATGTCTCCAGAACCATAAAACCATGAGATAATTATCTGTAAATAGATATTGTTTTTCACTTTTGATTTCATTTACAGGTTACATGCTGCAAATATTTCATCTGTGAGAAAATGTTTATTTGTAAATTGAAAGTAACAGCAAAGATTTCTTCACATAGCAAGCAGGAAGAAATGGATACAACTTTCTTCATACTGAATTTTAATCCCTTTCCAATAAGCAGGATTGTCAGTATTAAATGTCACGTTTCCCACTGAGAACATCCAGCAACAGACTCTCACAGCCAGCCTGTCACAAGTATTGATTTTTTTTTCCTTTTCCTCCAGTAACCAGCTTTGAGAGTATCTTTTTGCTGTCACTACATAATGATGTTGGGGAGCCCAGAGGAATGTACTACTGTTGAGGGGTTTCTTTTCCATCGTAGCTAAGAATTAAAGGAGCAGTACCAGCCACCTTTCCCCAGTAATGAAAAATCCAAAGCAGCTTTGCTAAGATTTAAATGTACAGATGTGGCCAAAAAAGCATCTCCTATTGTAACTTGAATTCGCAGCTTTGAACCTACTTGTATATCTGTTAGGCCAAATGTAGCCCTGGTATAAGCAGACACAACTTTGTTGACTTGAACAAATTTGTGTCTGTGAACACTAAGGGTATGTCCACACTACCCGCCAAATCGGCGTTTAGCGATCTATCGGGGATCGATTTATTGCGTCTCATCTAGACACAATAAATCAATCCCCGCCGCGCTCCCGTCAACTCCGGAACTCCTCCAGGGCGAGAGGCGGAAGCGGAGTCGACAGGGGAGCCACGCCCATTGATCCCGCGCCATGAGGACGGGAGGTAAGTCGAAATAAGATATGTCAACTTCAGCTACGTGAATAGCATAGCTGAAGTTACGTATCTTACATCGGCCCCTCCCCTCCCCTAGTGTAGACCAGCCTTAAGGCTAAGCTTTATCCGTATTTATAAGGTAATATTGGGAGCCATGTTATTTTTGCATTGCCCTAAGGGGATGTTAGTGTTTTTGCCATTAATTTAATATTATTTGTACCCAAGTTGAAATAGCCGCAAAACTGAGCCTGATGACAGAAGAGGTAAATAAAGGAATTCATTATACTATGGTAGTTTTAATTGCATGAATTTGTGATGGCCCTATAAGGCACTTGTGGTTTTGCTGAAAGTGAGTAATGCAGGTTATCTCAAATGGGTGCCAAGAAAATCTTTTATACCCACACTATACCCATGTGTTCTTTGTTTGCCACATACTTTACCAAACACATTTTAGAAATGTTAAAAGTGTAGAAACATTTTTGTTGCTATTTTTCATTTTCCATTTCCTATAAAGATTAGGGAGCCTTCACTATTATGAGTCTGATTATATTGGAGAACAGTTATAACTAATAAAATGTAGAAACCCCCTAAAATGACCTAAAGTAACTTTTTATATAATTACATTGTGATTTTCAGTACTGCCAGCCTAGAGTGCTGAAAAATGGAGTCAGCCCCCGCCCCCCAATCATGAAAATGGCTTAAAATAGTGAGATGTTTAAACAGTAATAAATGTTGGTTCCTTTCCTTTGCCTTCTTGTTTTGGAACCTTTTAGTATACGCTCACATCAGGTTTTCAAGCTTTTCTTTGCAAGCATAAGGGCCAGAAACTTATTTTATTTTTTTAATGACAGCTGTGATTCTGAGGTAATAAAATCACTTGCTAGGTCTTTAAGAAAAACACCAGATTTTGCAGGGTGAGACAGTAAAATTGTTAAAGTTGGCATCTCTGGACTCCTTGGGTGTGTTGACATAGCAGGTGAGCCTCCCAGCTTGGGTAGATGAACTCCCACTAGCTCCACTGAAGCTAGCGTGCTAAAAATAGCAGCGTGGGCGTTGTGGCTTGTGTGGCAACTTAGGTTCTCAGGCCCCCTCAACCTCCTGAGTCTGAGCTCGGATGGCTGTCCTGAGTCTGCCAGAGCCGCCATGTCCACACTGGTAATTGTTGTGTGCTATCTCGAGCCCTGCTAGCATGAGTCTTTCTGTCCAGGTTGGGAGGGTTGCTCCCAGCTGCAGTGTAGACATACCGCTGTGGGTATTTACTTGGGTAATCTAGCCTGTGCTGCTGCTCACTGCTGTCCGTATCACATTGTTGTTTTTTGACATGTTAGCTCAACAAGAGCTAGTGTGAATATGTCTATTCGAGGTGGGTATGTCTACTCCCAGAGCCGATGTAGCCAGAGGTTTGGAATGTGAGGAGTCGTCGCCCTGGGAAGATGAGTTGGTCAGAAGTAAATGGTAAATTGATGATGCAGTTTACCACATAACTTTGCAAATTATTACATGGATATGACTTTCACCTAAGTGAAACACCAACATACTGTAGCTTTTTATTCTTAATTCTGTGTGCAGACAATAAATATCAGACTGTGCTCTCCATCCTGTCAAGAATTACTGTTTTGTTAGTAAATTACATATGCATGAAACTGCAATTATTAAACTTTTACAACTGAAAGAAATTATCAGGTTGTTGATTTACTAGTGTACCAGTGCTTTCCAGCTGTTTCTCAACTGGTAGCATGTTCTTCTAGTGAAAGATGACATTTTTTCATGGGAGAAACTTTGACTACTTTGACTACTGCATGTGTTAGAAAATTTGCTGCTTGTCCTCTTAGTTTTCTTATTTCCTAGGACTCTGCATTTAATGTGCAATGTTTTCTCACTTGTCTGGGGTGGATATGCTCTGCCATCTAGGAGGGAAGATTAAGATAATTAAGGGCTACTGTGAATTATCACTTAAACTCTCTTCTGCATCCTCCCATGTTTTTATCACCAGTCGTAAAATAAATGGCATAGTAAGTTTAATGTATGATTAGCAGTAACATTCCTATTGTGCGTGTGTGTGTTTCTCATCTCTGCCAGACGAACTGCAACCACTGGACTGGTTTGCAGGAAGCAGAAGTTGCAAATACAATGTTGCTTAGGGGGGACGGAGGGGACCAAAGCAAACTTTCATGTAGCTTGGGAATGGCGTTTGTGGTTTGCCTCTTGGTTAGAAACAGATTTACCAATTTATGATGACTAGCTTGTTCTCTTCCTACTTTTCTCCTTCTCTACTTTTCCCCTACCTCCCCACCCCTTGGTGCTCTGAGCTATAAAAGCTGCTGTTAAATAGTCTTTCTCGCTGATATTAGGGATACTAGAATGTTGTTTTCAGTGCACCAGAGTTGTGTGGTTTATAGGAATTTTCCAATTGCATTTAATCTCATCTGTAACTAATATGAAGTGCTATATATGTTCTGAGAGTTACCAGGGCCAGTTTCTGAGGCACTAGGAAATGGAAAATAGGAAAACCTGTGGGTCTTTTGCAGCAGTGATAATTGCTTGTCTTCAGTAGAATTCTAGGGAGCTTGCTTTGGCTTTCATACATCCATGACTATAGTATTGCTCCCTGGCTTCAGAATTTATTTAACCCTTCAAGTGCATTTGGACGAATCCCTCAATCTCTGGATTCCTGTGATGCATGTGCAGCGAGCAGACAAGGATTTACGATGCCCCTTCTGCCCAGCCCTGGCTAGTGCATTTTTTATGTTGATCTTGCATATGAGATTTCTGAAGTGTTCCAGTAGTGTCACAGTCCTGTGTCTGGGAACTGTACCTGTGACTAACTGCTCTTCAATGAAATACACAGGTAGGCCTGGGTCTTAACTGAATCAGTTCACACTTGGAATTATATCAGCACAACACTGCAGACACTGGACAGGTTTGCAAACACAATGCACTGAAAATGTACCTCTTAGGCCTGGTCCACACTACAGCGTTAAATCGATTTAAACAGCGTTAAATCGATTTAACGCTGTACCCGTCCACACTACAAGGCACTGAAAATTGATTTTAAGGGGTCTTAAAATCGATTTCTGTACTGCAGCTGAACGAAAGGAGTAACCCTAAAATCGATATTACTAAATCGATTTAGGGTTAGTGTGGACGGAAATTGAAGTTAATGGCCTCTGGGAGGTATCCCACAGTGCACCAGTGGCCGCTCTGGACAGGTAAATGAACTCTACTGCACTGGCCAGGTATACAGGAAAAGCCCCGGGAACTTTTGAATTGCATTTCCTGTTTGGCCAGCGTGGAGCTCTCAGCAGCACAGGTAACAATGCAGTCTCCTGAGAATAGGAAAAGAGCTCCAGCGTGGAACGCACAGGAGTTATTGGATCTGATCGCTGTATGGGGAGAAGATTCTGTGCTATCAGAACTGCGTTCCAGTAGACGAAAAAACTTTTGAAAAGATTTCTAATGCCATGAGGCAGAGAGGCCATAGCAGGGACTCGGTGCAGTGCAGAGTTAAAGTGAAGGAGCTCAGACAAGCGTACCAGAAAACCAAAGCAGCAAATGGCAGATCTGGATCTGGGCCAAAAACATGCCGATTCTACGCGGAGCTGCATGCAATTTTAGGTGGCTGCGCCACGACAAGCCCCCCCTTGTCTGTGGATTCAGAGGTGGGGGTAATAATCTCACCCATGGCTGAGGATTCAGCGGAGGGGGACGATTACGAGGAGGAAGAGGAAGACGACCTTGCTGAAAGCACTCAGCATTCCATTCTCCCCAACAGCCAGGAGCTTTTCGTGACCCAGACAGAATTAAACTCCCAGCCCTCCCAAGCCACTAGCCCAGACAATGAAGCCATGGAAGCGACCTCTGGTGAGTGTACCTTCGTAAATATAAAACATAGTTTAAAAGCAAGCGTTTTTTAATGATTGATTTGCCATGAGGACTTGCATGCATTAGCTGGCATTAAAGTTACTGGAAAAGTCTGTTAACATGTCTGGGGATGGAGCGGAAATCCTCCAGGGACATCTCTATGAATCACTCCTGGAGGTACCCCAAAAGCCTTTTCAGAAGGTTTCTGGGCAGGGCAGCCTTATTCCGTCCACCATGGTACGAAACTTTACCACGCCATGCCTGGAGCACGTAATCGGGTATCATTGCATGACAAAGCCTAGCTGCGTATGGTCCCAGGGATTGCTGGCATTCAAGAAGCATAATTTCTTTTTCTCTGTCTGTAATCCTCAGGAGAGTGATATCGTTCATGGTCACCTGGTAAAAAGTAATGTATTTATTAAGGGGACGGAGATGACCATTCCTACGGTGATGCTTTCCTGCGGCTTAAAAGAAATCCTTCCCTTGCAGTTAGCCATGCTGGGGGAAGGGAAAAAGCTGCCCATTCCTATGGGGAGGTGTCTCTAATGGCGCTGAGCTTTTTAGCATTTGGGCAGCAGGAATTTTCGCTGCTAATTGCCAAGGGGGGGGGAAGGGGGAGGGGGTAAGGTTTCAGTGACCTGCCATTACAGCAGACATGCAGAGTGGGGGGGGAAACAATTCACAATTTCCTCTAGTGCTTAACCTTTCTGATGGCATAAGAAAAAAGCAAAAGATGTGCTTTTTAGCAGTTTGGCTGCCCAGCATGAATTTTACCTGCTAATAGCCAGGGGTGGGGGGAAAGAGGGAGGTTGTAGGGTGATCTGCCATTAGATGTATGCCTTACCATGTCCGCCTGCAAGCTGATTTGTAATCCCCGGACCTGCATCTGTGTTGATCTGTTACACCACAGCCGCAGGCACTAAATACTAAAAGAATCCAAAGGCGACCTTGTAGTGAAGTGACATGTGCTACGTACGGTGAATAGTGTAGTTCACTGTGAAAGAGTATAACCATTGTTCTGTGAAATGTATCTCTTATGATCCTTCTATCACTCTTTTCCCCCACTTATGCAGCTGCACATTTTTCAAGCTTCCCTACTCCAGTCCGAAGGATAGCTCAGATAAGGAGGAGGAAGAAGAGGACACGGGATGAGATGTTCACAGAAATCATGGCAGTAACCTCCAATGAAAGAGCTCATCTGGGGGAGTGGAAAGACATGGTAGCAAAGTACAGGAAAGATGCCAGTGAACGTGAGGACAGGAGGGACCAACGTGAGGACAGGAGGGACGCTCGAGATGAGATGTGGCGGCAGGAAGATCAGAGGTGTAGGCAGGAAGATCAGCGGTGGCAGGATGCAACGCTGGAGCTGCTGCGCGATCAAACTGACATCCTCCGAAGTCTGGTGGAAGAGCTGCGGGGTCACAGAGTGCCACTCCAGCCCATGTTTAACCTCCCTCAGTACTCACCATGTTCCATATCTTCCACACCCAGACGTGTAAGAATGCGTGGGGGAAGGCTTTCTGCACCTGCCCACTCCACGCCCGTGGACAGTCCAACCAAAAGGCTGTCATTACATTGAAATGTCCTTAATGGCCTTTTTCTTCCCTCCTATACTTCTCCCAAACCACTCCCAGGGTACCTTTTTATTTCTCTTATTCTTCTTATAATTATATGCTATTCAAAGCAAGTGGGAGGGTGGGTTGGTTACAGGGAATGACTTTTAATAAAGAATACAAGGTTTTTAAAAGATAGTAACTTTTTATTTCCATAAGCAAGCTGTTATGGAAGGGTGGAGGGTAGGTTGCTTGCAGCAGGAGTCAATACAGGGGAGGAGGTTCATGAAGGGGAAAGAAACACAGCAGTCACACCGTACCCTGGCCCATGATGAAACTCGTTTTCAAGGCTTCTCTGATGCGCACCGCTTCCTGGTGTGATCTTCTAATCGCCCTGGTGTCTGGCTGCGCGTAATCAGTGGCCAGGTGATTTGCCTCAGCCTCCCACCCCGCCATAAAGGTCTCCCCCTTACTCTCACAGAGATTGTCGAGCACACAGCAAGCAGCAATAACAAAGGGGACATTGGTTTGGCTGAGGTCTGAGCGAGTGAGTAAACTTCTCCAGCGACCTTTTAGACGGCCAAATGCACATTCTACCACCATTCTGCACTTGCTCAGCCTGTAGTTAAACAACTCCTGACCACTGTCCAGGCTGCCTGTGTATGGCTTCATGAGCCATGGCATCAAGGGGTAGGCTGGGTCCCCCAGGATAACTACAGGCATTTCAACATCCCCAACTGTTGTTTTCTGGTCTGGGAAGTAAGTCCCTTGCTGCAGCCGTTTAAACAGAGTAGTGCTTCTGAAGACACGAGCGTCATGAACCCTTCCTGACCATCCCACGTGGATGTTGGTGAAACGTCCCTTGTGATCCACCAGTGCTTGCAGCACCATTGAAAAGTACCCCTTGCGGTTTATGTACTGGGTGCCCTGGTGCTCCGGTGCCAAGATAGGGATATGGGTTCCATCTATGGCCCCCCCACAGTTAGGGAATCCCATTGCAGCAAAGCCATCCACTATGACCTGCACGTTTCCCAGAGTCACAACCTTTCGTAGCAGCAGCTTAATGATTGCTTTGGCTACTTGGAACACAGCAGCCCCCACAGTAGATTTTCCCACTCCAAATTGATTCCCGACTGACCGGTAGCTGTCTGGCGTTGCAAGCTTCCAGAGGGCTATTGCCACTCGCTTCTCCACTGTGAGGGCTGCTCTCATCCTGGTATTATGGTGTTTCAGGACAGGGGAAAGCAAGTCACAAAGTTCAAAGAAAGTGCTCTTACGCATGCGAAAGTTCCGCAGCCACTGCGAATCGTCCCACACCTGCAAAACTATGCGGTCCCACCAGTCTGTGCTTGTTTCCCGGGCCCAAAATCAGCGAGCAATGGGTAGAACCTCCCCCATTACCATCAGGAGCTCCAAAGCGCGGGGGCCCGCGGTTTCAGAGAACCCAGTCTCCAGGTCCTCATCACTCTCGTCGCCGCGCTGCCGTTGCTGCAGCCTCCTCTCCTGCATTTGCTGTTCATGGTTCAGCATAGACAGCACGAGAATGCGTGAACTGTTTACAACGTCCACGATCGCGGTACTGATCAGAGCAGGGTCCATGCTTGCTGTGCTGTGGCGTTTGCTCACTTCACCCAGTAAAAAACATGCGAAATGGCTGTCTGCTGCTTTCAGGAAGGGAAGGGGTGAGGCTGTACCCAGAACCACCCACGACAGTGATTTTTGCCCCATCAGGCACTGGGGTAGTAACCCATAATTCCAAGGGTCAGGGAACACTGGAGGAACTATGGGATAGGTACCCACAGTGCAACGCTCCAGAAATTGATGGATGCCTGGGACCATGGACGCACACCACCGACGTAATGTGCCCTAGTGTGGACGCGTAAAATCGATTTTATTAATTTCTATTTTACTCTGTAGTGTGGACGTGGCCATAGAATGAGGTGAGCAGAGGAGATAGAAATAATGGATCATGATGCACAGGTGCACTGGCTAAAGCTTGTGCTCTGAGATTCCAAGCATGAAATTGTTGATTTGCAAGAATATGCCTCAAAAGGAGGAGGAAAGGCAAGTCTCCAGACCACAAATTAAATCAATACATAATACATGGTAGTACAAAAGTGTATGTGTAAATGGAATATCAAGAAAGCCAGGCTACGTAGTGCCAAGTTTTCCACAGCACTCTTAGCTCTGTCCA
Source organism: Gopherus flavomarginatus (assembly GCF_025201925.1). Classification (NCBI taxonomy): domain Eukaryota; kingdom Metazoa; phylum Chordata; order Testudines; family Testudinidae; genus Gopherus; species Gopherus flavomarginatus. The sequence continues at coordinate 127,176,557 of NC_066619.1, forward strand.
TTTGCACATATCCATTTATCAAAGAAAAAGGAGTAAACAGTGAAGTGGCAAAATTTGCAGGCAACTAGTAAAGTCCAAAGCTGACTGCGAAGAGTTACAAAGCGATCTCACAAAACTGGGTGACAGGGCAACAAAATGGCAGATGAAATTCAGTGTTGCTAAATACAAAGTAATGCACGTTGGAAAACATAATCCCAACTATACATATAAAATGATGAGTGGTAACAGCTAATTTAGATCCCAAGAAAGAGACCTTGCAGTCATTGTGGATAGTTCTCTGAAAGCATCCACTCAATGTGCAGCGGCAGTTAAAGCGAACAATGTTGGGAATCATTTAAGAAAGGGATAGATAATAAGACAGAAAATATTATATTGCCTCTATATAAATCCGTGGTACACCCACATCTTGAATACTGCTTGCAGTTTTGATCGCCCCATCTCACAAAAGATATATTGGAATTGGAAAAGATTCAGAAAGGGGCAAAAAAAATGATTAGGGGTATGGAATGAGGAGAGATTAATAAAACTGGGACTTTTCAGCTCGGAAAAGAGACAACAAAGGGGGGATATGATAGAGGTCTATAAAATCATGACTGGTGTGGAGAAAGTAAATAAGGAAGTGTTGTTATTTACTACTCATAACGTAAGAACTAGGAATCACCAAATGAAATTAATAGACAGCGGGTTTAAAACAAACAAAAGGAAGGACTTCACACAATGCACAGTCAGCCTGTGGAACTCTGCCAGAGGATGTTGTGAAAGCCAAGACTATAACAGAGTTTCAAAAAAGAACTAGATAAGTTCATGGAGGATAGGTCCATAAATGGCTACTAGCCAGGAGATGGGCAGGGATGGTGTCCCTAGTCTCTGTTTGCCAGAAGCTAGCAATGAGCAACGGGATGGATCACTTGATGATTCCCTGTTCTGTTCATTCCCTCTGGCCACTGTCGGAAAATAGGATACTGGGCTAGATGGACCTTTGGTCTGACCCAGTATGGCCATTCTTATGAGGGTCTTTTGTTACATGATGATTCCATACTGGGCAGCATGGCACGTATATATTTGGGCTGACTCTGTGATAGTACTTATATGTCAACTTAGGAAAATATTTGAGAGATTGGCTAGGAAGTTCTCGGGGGAAGGGTGTGGGGGAGAGTAGAGTTCAGCATGCCAAGTGATATTGTGTGTGGTAGTATATATGCATGCATATGAAATAGAAAATTTCTAAATAATTAAACATGTAAGCCTAGAGTAATCATACATACAATAAAAATTTCATTTTAATATTGAAAAATCTAATGGAAAAAGATATTCCATGTCTTAGACCTGGCCAGGTAGGAACTTCTGTCACGCAGCCTCTGAAAATAGTGGTTTGTGTAGTTATTTAAAAGAGTAAACATAAATATGCTCATTAAGCTAGATTCTCAGCTCTGGAAATTGAAGTCTCCTAGCTATGGAATTGGAATAGTACGAACAGCAGGAGTGCCAGCTTCACTGCCATTGCCACGTGATGTGTATTCACCCTGACCTGCTTAGTCCACATCTAACCGACCTCGCCAACAAAGAGGCCAGGTTTTCTCGGTGGGCTTTGCAGTGTGAACACACATCCTCTAAGAACTAGACTGAAACCACTAATTCACTTTACACCAGCTGCCAAATCACCCCCAGAGTGGTTGCCAGCATAGGCTCAACAAGAACTTTGAGTAGGGCCCTACCAAATTCACGGCCATGAAAAACATGTTACAGACCGTGAAATCTGGTCTCCACACCCTAAAATCTGATCTTTTGTGTGCTTTTATCCTATACATATTTCACAAGGGAAACCAGCTTTTCTCAAATTGGGGGTTTTGACCGCAGTAGGAGTTGCAGGGGTGTTGCAAGGTTATTTTTGAGAGGTCACAGTATTGAAACGCTTACTTCTGCGCTGTCTTCAGAGCAGGGCGACTGCAAAGCGGCAGCTGTTGGCGGGGTGCCCAGCTCTGAATGCACAGCAGTGCTGTCGTAAGGGTGGCAATACCATACCAGGCCATCCTTACTTCTGCATTGCTGCTGGCGACAGCTTTGCCTTCAGAGATGGGATCCCAGCCAGCTTCCATCTCTCTCCAGCAGCAGCATAGAAGTAAGTATAGCAGTACTGCAACCCCCTCTACAATAACCTTGTAACTCCCTCCCAACTTCTTTTTGGGGTCAGGACCCCTTTGATTACAACATACTGAAATTTTAGATTTAAATATCTGAAATCATTAAATTTATTATTTTTAAATCCTGCGACTGTGAAATGGACTGTGAATTTGGTAGGGCCCTAACTATGAGCCTAAAGCTGGAAGGCTCTTTATGCCATTGTCCGTTCCCTGAGCGACCGGTTCCCCTGTAAATAAGCACTAAAAACAATAAATATTACTTGATTTTGTGTGTCACGTTCAGCATATGTATGACACTTGAATATATGGAGGTGAATTTCTTGCCTTCTTAAATAAGGCTGTGCTCTTATTTCATCCATGTCATCTAGACAGGCCACAGTATTATCAACAAGGAGTGTGAATTTAGGGTCACGTCAGACCCTGCTTGTGAGCACAGATGCTAATAGTCTTAAATAGATTCTTGCAGCTGAGTCATGCTTTTAATTTGGATTCTGAGAACCAACTGCCCCTCCCCTCCCATCTCCAGAAGGTAACTGGTGCCAACTTTGTAAGCTCAAGCCAAAAAACAGTCCTGCTTTGACCCTTTTATCTGGGTTTAATGGGTATTCATTAAATTTATGTGCTGTTCAGTCTGTATCAAATAAATAATTTAGATATGATAGAACTACAATTTTTTGCAAAATAACAAGGATTCAGCAGATTTTTTTGCCCCTCTTTTTTTTTTCCAGTAAATTTTGGGAGAGAGAATTACAGGATTATTTAAAAACGTGACTACCATTCTACCTGTGAACAGTTCTCCCATCCTGGAACTAGTTTGTGTACACGTGTGTTTCAGTCTTGCAGGAAAATATTCCCTGGACCATGTGCACATTCCAACTTGTTGGAAGAGTGTGAGTGTGTGTGTAAAATGCTCAACAGGCATTGATACATTTTCTTTTAATTTGAAAATTAAGAGATGATGATATTTTCAGGTGAGATCTTTGTAACTCATTCGGATGCTCAAGAAACCTGAATAAAGTAACATTCATTAGCAAAGCAAAATTTCATACCAACAAACTCTCAGCCCTTGATCCTGCAACTGGATTTGCTGAGATATAAGAGGCTATCAGCTTGGATCAAGTAGGCAAATCAGGGTCTTAATTTTCACTTGAGTATAGGGCTGTCAAGCGATTAAAAAATAATAGCAACAAAGTCCTGTGGCACCTTATAGACTAACAGATGTATTGGAGCATAAGCTTTCGTGGGTGAATACCCACTTCGTCAGATGCATCTGACAAAGTGGATATTCACCCACGAAAACTTATGCTCCAATACATCTGTTAGTCTATAAGGTGCCACAGGACTCTTTGTTGCTTTTTACAGATCCAGACTCACATGGCTACCCTTCTGATACTTAAAAAATAATAGAATACCATTAATTTTAAATATTTTTGGATGTTTACTACATTTCGAAATATATTAATTTCAATTACAACACAGAATACAAAGTTTACTTTATATTTTATATATGCTCACTTTATTTTTATTACAAATATATATCCTATAAAAATGATAAACAAAAGGAATTCAATTTCAATTCACCTCAAACAAGTACTCTAGTGCAATGTCTTTGCAATGAAAGTTGATTTTACAAATGTAGAATTATGTACCAAAAAAACCCCAAAAACCTGCATTCAAAAATAAAACCATGTAAAACTTTAGAGCCTACGAGTCCATGCTGTCCTACTCTTTGTTCAGCCAATCACTCAAACAAACAAGGTTGGTTACAATTTTCAGGAGATAATGCTTCCTGCTGCTTGTTTATAATGTCACCTGAAAGTGAGAACAGGCGTTTGCGTGGCACTGTTGTAGCTGGTGTTGCAAGATAGTTAAGTGCCAGATGCGCTAAAGATTTGCATGTCCTTTCATGCTTCAGCCATTATTCCAGAGGACATGCTTCCATGCTGATGATGAGTTCTGCTTGATAACGATTCAAAGCAGTATGGATTGATGCATGTTCATTTTCATCATCTGAGTCAGATTCCACGAGCAGAAGGTTGATTTTCTTTTTTGGTGGTTTGGGTTCTGTAGTTTCCGCATCTGAGTGTTGCTCCTTTAAAACGTCTTAAAACATGCCCCACACCTCATCCCTCTCAAATTTTGGACGGCACTTCAGATTCTTAAACCTTGTGTCCAGTGCTGAGACTATTTTTAGTAATCTCACCTTCTTTGTGTTTTGTCAAATCTGCTGTGAAAGTGTTCTTAAAACGAACATGTGCTGGGTCATCATCCGAGACGGCTATAACATGAAATATATGCATAATGTGGGTAAAACAGTGCAGGAGGCATACAGTTCTCCCCCAAAGAATACAGTCAGAACCTTAATTGACGCATTATTTTTTTTAATGAGCATCATCAGCATGGAAGCATGTCCTCTGGAATGGTGGCCGAAGCATGAAGAGGCATATGAATGTTTAGCATATCTAGCATGTAAATACCTTGCAACGCTGGCTACAATGGTGCCGTGCGAATGCCTGTTCTCACTTTCAGGTGCCACTGTAAATAAGAAGCAGGCAGCAGTATCTCCCATCAATGTAAACAAACTTGTCTTAGCGATTGGCAGAATAAGAAGTAAGACTTAGTGGACTTGTAGGTTCTAAAGTTTTACACTGTTTTGTTTTTGAGTGCAGTTATGTCACCAAAAAAAAAATCTGCATTTGTAAATTACACTTTCATGTTAGTGATTGCGCTTCAGTATTTGTATGAGGTAAATTGAAAAATACTATTTCTTTTGTTTATCATTTTTACGGTACATATATTTTTAATCAAAAAAATATTAAGTGAGAACTGTGCACTTTGTATTCTGTGTTGTAATTGAAATAAATATTGAAAATGTAGAAAAACTTCCAAAAATATTTAATAAATTTCAATTTATTGTTACAAGTGTGATTCATTGCAAATAATTTTTTAATCATGATTATTTTTTTTGAGTTAGTCGTGTGACTTAACTGTGATTAATTGACAGGCCTACTTGAGTGTAAAAATGAAGCTAAGTAAATTGCCTTCTAGACTTAACTGAGTAAAAACCTGGAGCTTGCCTGCTTTACAGCACATTTTAAAAATATATTTGTGTACATAATGCATTAAAAGTAGTTCTGCTGTTCTACTGAGTGTATTTAAAGTGTTAACTTAAGAAATATGTCAATTTTAAAAGAGAACAAACACAAATGTGGAAAAGAGAAATTATAAGCATATGACGTTTTTGGACAAATGTTGAACAGTGCTTTTCAGAACACAGTCAGGCTACTTTATTTCTATAAATAAGGTGAGATTGGCATGTTAGCAGAATTTTCTTGTGGATGTAGTTTGGTTTGTTGCAAGAATGTTAGGTTTTGTTTTGTGTGGTGGTGGTGGTATAAGAACACTTGTTAGAAGAGAAGCGTGTTTTAGGTGGTGAGAAAGCATACTTTGAAGTTTGTCTAGATTAACTGAATTCAGCCAGCATGTGAAACTTTAATCTTCTGGACAGCAAAACTGAAAATTTTATGAAACTTGGAAATCCCCGGGCCAGTATTTATATGCAGCCATGACATGAACTGTTTCCCAGTAGCTGTGGTAAAGTTGGATAGTCTGAAAGTGGTGTGATTCAAGCCTAAAACGATGCGAATTGGCCGTGTTCCATCAATGAATGACATCCAGAGGCCAAGTATTGGGTAGGGCTCAACTGTTTTCACCCACAGTTAGGGTAGTGACTATATAATACCACACTGCTTTTTCCATACTCTTTGCTAGATCATAAGAAAAGGAGAATATGTAAAAACAGTATTTAAAAAAAAAAAAGGGAACCTTCCCCCCCCCCAAGTCATTAAAATTCCTGTGGCATAATAGCAGTAGCAATTGCTGTGGAAATACAGACCATTATATATTCTGGGTGCACAGCAGCATAAGTTACAAGAACATATTCTGCTTTGTTTAAGAGTGTGGGTGAAGGAGTGGGAGAGGGGACTAACTCTTCTTCTGTCTTCTTTTTTGTCTTCATGGAAATTTCTTGTTTTTCTTAATGTAATGTGAAGACTCTTGTGAACGCAATTAAATACTATATATGTTTAAGCAAAAGTAAATAAAATAGTTATGGTAATGAAGAGTGATGCACACAGAAATAAGATGGTTATTCTGAAAAAGTGATAAAAGGAGAGGTGTTTAGAGAGATCTTGCAGTAGCAGTTGCTTCTGGCTACCTTCCTGTATTTGTTAAGCTGGCTTACAAGCTTTCAGAGGGGTCGTCTTATGGCTGGAGCAGAGTGTAGACTTCAAACCTCTATTAAACATGATGGTTATGAAATGGCTTATACTTGGAGTAGTCTTTCAAAGTGGGAATCAGTGCACTGTCCTTCAAAACTACAGTGGAAGAAAAGAGGGGCTGAACGAAGTTCTGGGCAGAGGTTCTGCCCAGGAAGCAAAGACAGCGTAGCTTACAGATGAGATTTTTCTGTAATTTAATAACGTTTCTTGCTTCATGTTGGGGAAAAGCAGTTTTTGTCCATTGTTACATGACGTGCAGGCTCCGTACATGTATTCATTTGCATGATTGTTGATAACTGTTTCAGGCCTCTAATAATTCTGGTTACCAGTTTGGGTTTTTGCCTAATTTGTTTCTAACTTGACTCTGCAGTTCTTCAGACGGCAACTGCTAAAAAGTAAAAACCAATCATCTGTGCCATCCCAGTGTAGCTGAGAGTCCCAGTTTTCCAGTGGTATAAAGCATGTGTCTCTTAACACCAGCAGTGAAAACTGCTGCTAAAATCATTTTGGAATTGAAGATGACAGGAGGAAAAGTCAAGGCAGTAATCCGAATGGGCTGATGTGTCATGACCTATATGAGAAATAAAACACCTGCATCAGAACAAATCATTTTGGAGCTAGTAAACTTTACAAACGTTTCCCTAGGTCAGTGATCAGACAGAGGATATTTTGGCACTGTAATATGGTATGTTCTGATAGCATTAAATCCTTTTACCTTAAATAAATGTCTGGGTGAGGCACACTAGAATGATGTCACTCTAGGGATGGTAGAGAAGAGAATGGAAGGGACAAGATTACCCTTGGTTTGCTAAGAGGGTAATTGACAATCTTCATTTGTATTTGCAAAATGAATATGTGCTTGTGGGCTTGTAAGTTAGAGCAATGTTTAAAGTAAAACTGGGTTTGCGTGTTGTCAGCCACTGTGTTGCATATTTTAATTTGGCTTTGTTAAATTCCAAAAAATAAAAAGGGGAACATTGGCAGAGTCTCTTCTTTCAATGTGCTAGGCCAGACTGCTTTAGTGGGGATGTTAATGCCTCCCTTTCAGGGAGGAGACAAATGTACGATGTAAATAAGACTTTACAAAACGTAGCTTGTACTGTAAAAAGATTTAAGGTTGGTTTTCTAATGCACATAAAGGCGTATTAGGGTGAATCAGTAGCTGCCATCCTTCTCATAAACAAATCTTGTGGTCTTGCACTGTTAAGCCCTTGCCAGGGTTGATCTGCACCATAGCCTGCCACATACAAGAACATGGGTAGGAAAGACTTGCACAAAGCTTTTGGGGAGGAAAATTCCAACCTGAACAAGAATATTATCAACAAAATGAGGATTCTCTCTGTCTCTTGGTCATAGCTGTTCTAGGTTTTGTCTTAACAAAAGGAAGGAGTGTATCTCTTCTCCAAAGGGTTAACTACCCATTGTGTTAATAACTGGATTACCTAGTAGTGGAGGACACTACCTTAACACTATGTGTGTAGCTCTTCTTGACTTATGTTTGGTGTGTGTATTTTGCTGCTTTATGGCATATGTTTGTTTTGGATTAGTGAACAAGTACTAATTTTGTTCTGTTTAAATGTTTAAAAAAGTGTTGGAGAAGATATCTCTGGCACATAGTGAAAAATGTCTCTGCAGCTTATCCCATCATCAAAATTAAATACAAGAGCTGTCTGACATAGATGTTTGGCAGCTAAATCTCTCTGCTGTGTGAAAAAATTTCTGGCTCCTACGCTTGTCTGTATTTATTTTTAGTATTCCTAGGGATTGGGTTTCCAATTCTAATTATTTTTTTTCCTTTGTCCCCCCTCCCCTTTTCTCTTGTAGGTAGTACTGGAGCTTCCTTCCAATGCCAGTCAATCCATCAAGACCACATTTGTAATGATGACAGTGACAAGGTGAGATCTGTGTAAATTTCCCCTTTAGGGAAGGTGCATGTCATTCTTTTGCAGATTGCATTGCTTTTATAGACTAATGGTTGTTTTCCAGAGCCAAAAGCTAACTTTATATGAAATACATGTTACAATATGAAATATCTCTGGTCTTTTAAGAAAAATACATTTTTCACTCAAGATGATCTTTTAGTTGATTAAGGAGACACTAGTCTTGTAATCTTTTTTTTTTTTTTCTGCTTCCATTCCCTCATTGTTCTCAATTTTTCTGGCTTACCACACTGACACCCTCAGGTAATAATGGGTGGTGATTCCCCTATTGGCTTTGTTATATACAGCAGTAATGTCTTATTACTGTCATTTTGTGACTTGTGAAGGTTGAGCTGGCTTAGCATGCTGAGAAGAATATTCCATCTGTGCTGTAGGTTTTCTCAACCTATCTCGTGTGTATTGGAGACAGGAACTTATTTTTTCACATTGCAGCTTCAAAATATCAATCTATACCTGGTAGTGTGGAAGTGTTTTCCTAACCTTTTGGCAAGAGATCGTGTTCATGCACTGGCTTTAAGTTAATAAAGATGTTCACTGGTATTTTTGTTAGAAATGTTTTGTGGGGTGTTAGAAATGATACATGCTCAGAATACAAAAAGAAAAAACTTCAAACTGGATCATTCTCAAGTCAGATTGTTTGGAGGTGTTTTTCCTTAAAAATGTAATGTCCCTTTCAAAGTAAATTAGCTATGAGCCATTACATAGTGGTGCTTTGTCATACTTGTAAATACTGGATATAAGCTCCTGTTTGGATAGGAGTGGGATGGGAGACTATACTAAATTCAGAATTTAATTAGATACAGAACTTGGTAGGAACATCTCAAATCTAGATTGAGGCCTGGTTGCTCAGCTACATAGTTTAAAGGATATCAGCTAAAGTGGTGTTATGATGTACAAGTGTAGACTCATAGCCTTGCTAGCTAGGGCACTTGCATACAAAGTCCTGTCTGTCCTGCTAGTTAAATGGCCCTCAGTATAATCTGAGGGCCTGAGTATTAGGGATGTGATACAGGTGAGCCTCTTCAGATTTATGCAAATATGGGACAAAAATGCTCAGCAGAATATGCCAGATTATCTAAAGATTCCATTTGGTTCTGCAGTCATGCATTGAAGTCAAGTTAGCATGGTTATTTTCCCTGACTTCATTTTCAAAGTTTGTGAGCTCCCCTTAAAATAGTGGCTCTTGAATGTTTTTTACTGGTGACTCCTTTCACATAGCAAGCCTCTATATATTTAACACCATTATAAGTGCTGGAGACAAGCAGGGTTTGTGGTGGAGGTTGACAGCTTGCAACCCCCTGAGGGGTCCCGACCCCAGTTTGAGAACCCCTGCTTTAAAACTGAAAAGAGACATTTTAGTCTAATAGCTTTAAATTCTGTGGATATCTTGTCTCCTTCTCTTTGTTATAGATGGTTCTATCCTTCATGCTGCTGCTGGTCTATCTGTTCTCAATGGGAGTAGGAGAAGGAAGCATAGAGTGTCCCAGCTTAGCCTTCTACTGCTGGTACATTTATTTGTTCTGTATGGAATCTTTAATATCCTCTTTAGACCAAGTTCACCATTTGCACAACCGGAGAGGAAATGACAGGTCTGAAGGGCATTTATAATGATGGAATGACAAAAGAGTGGTACATAGAGGATTCATGTGAGGAGGGGGCAAAGGGAGGCTACTGGAGTTGGAGATGTCTTTCAGTGTCCGATATGCAGCCAGTAGTCACCAATGGGCCTACTGGTGCTGTTTCTGTGGGCAGACAACGTAACAGTGGTTGTTTTAAATCTAATGGATTTATATCTACTTCAGGTGCTCTTGGCACCAAGAGGGTCCGTGGATGGGGAACAGACAGTGGTAATGAAGTTCCCTTCCTGTGCACCAGTGTCTAGTGGCTAAGATACAGAACACTTCCTTTAGATTGCCTCATCCCTTCTGCTGCTGAAAGTAGCCCCCAGGAGTGACCACCTCATGGGAGATAACCTAATCTGTAACAAGGAAATGGAGACCAAACTGAAGGATGAAAACATCCAGAGGTAGTTAAAAATGTTAGACAGTTGTTTTAAGTGCAGTTAGGTGTTTTGCTTTGAAGGTGATTTGCCGCTGTTTAAATTGCAGCCAGGGAGGGTAGCTTGTTACACTCAGAAAGGTTCATAACCATTTCCAAGTCACAGGATGTGAGGCACCTCCACAGCATTCAGGGAAAACACAAAAATTTCCTGGCTCTGTTTGTCTGGGGTGTGGGGGAGAAAGTGGGAGACCATCCCTCCTCTATGTATTGTTCCTATGCAAGATTAGACCTCATACTTGTAAAAGTTGAGTGGAGTAGATCTGTTCCAGCAAGCGTGATGAAGAGTGCCATTTTGGAAGTGCCGTGGAGAAATGTTTTCCTTCAAATGACAGTCTTATGCAGTGCTGTCTTTGACTGTTCCTCCCATTTCTAAGCACTCACATGGAACCGTCTGCCTTGCACTTTGTGTTAGAAAATGGTAATCATGTAGAGAGATGGCTGCTTGTTCAGGAAAATTGTGAACATGCCTGAGAATGCACATCTGTGCTCTCTTTTCTGATGTGCCAATGTGTACTGCATCCTTCTTTTTATTTTTACAGGGAGGATGAAGAGAAAGCACTGGTTCTCAGTTAATGGCATTGAGGAGTATGTGTTAAATTTAGATCTTTCCTTTGTCTTATAATCCGTCATAGAATTTTTGTATGGATATAACCCCTATTTATGGTGCTTTTTTTTTTTTTGAAGTTGGTTACATTATTACTGTATCCTTTTTTCATACATCCTCTAGCACAGATGTATGTAAGTGACAACTCAGGGATTTTTGGTTTGGGGGGATTTTTTTTAATCTGTTAGATTCTGATCCAGATCCGACATGAATCAGTTTGAAAATGAGAGGCCTGATTGCACCATCATTACATGGGGGTAACTCCAGTTAATAGTGATGGGAATAACTCCTGAATAAGGAATGCAGGCCCTAGCCTTAATTTACAAGTAGAAATACTACTCATAGTAGACTGGATACAGAATGGTGATGTTTTTAAATAATATATAAAAAAGAATCCCCCAGGCTAGCCGGCCATGTCTTCAGCTTCTGCTAACTAATGCACAGAAATCTCAGTAAAATCCTACACTGCCCACTCTGTGTGTGATCACATCACCATTCAGTGCACTATATGAGAAACTTACAGTATAGCAACTGATTGCCAGTTTTGTATGTGAATTTTGCAGTAACTTCTCCACAAACCCTGGTATACATTTCCTGGAAAGCAGGTGATATAGGAAATGTTCTGTGCAACACACATTCAATGAATGTTACAAATTTAATGAAAACTATTCCCAGCCTTCCAACCCAATTATCTGATTTTTGTTGACTTGGCTACATAGGAATCTTGAATACATGTTCAGTCAGATCAGCAGGAAACCAAAGACTAGAATTTTTCAAGTGTGGCCTCACTGCATTAAAAATGAATAATTGGCTAGAGCATTATTGGTAATATTAAGAATCTGTTTAACTTTATAGGTTCAAAAAGAAGCATTTTTGCCACTTCTCTTCAAATCTTTACTTGAATCTGTGATATACTATAATTTCCTCTTTATATGCAGTTTTAAAATGACTGTTATGGAGACAAGTCTTAAAATAATTGCTGTTTTGGGGGTGAAGTGTAATGTATAAATCAAAGGCCCATTTTTTCATGTTAGTAATGTCTTTGATTCTTAGAATGACTAGTCATTCATATTTAAACTGTTAATGTGCTATTCATTTAAGAATGATTGGTGTGATTTTGGACTGAGACTGGAAATGTTGTTACTAAAGAAACAGAATTCTGTAGTCTAACCTGTTCTTCAATCAGCGCGTGTGGGGGAAAATATTGCAAAAAGGAACCTCTATTATGAGAAATGTTGCTGTTTTTGTGTTTAAAACCAAACAGTGATGTCCCCTTGAACATATAACAGAAGAACAATGTTCTTCACAGTGCATTTCAACCATATTCAACTTGCTTATGGCTGTGAAAGCTATTTGTTTTTTTCTTCTTGCCCTTTATTCAAAAGGATGCACCTCAAGGTAAGATGAAGTGTGTGGTCTCCCTACTTGGAGACAGCTTATATTAGTGAAAGAACAGGACCAACCTGACTTGAGGTTACCTTTTTTTGTTGTTGTTGTTGTTGTTGTTGTTGTTGTCTTTGCACGGGTTTGTACTTTACAGCATGAAGCATATCATAAAATGCAGCTTGTCATGATCATCCTCTGTTTACTTAAACAATGTAGCATCCAGTCTTCAGAAATACACTGGGGCGTGGCAAGTTGAGAGAGGTTTAATTTGTGTAATGATGTGAGCAATGATTGTTTGTTTGTTGGTTACATATGTGTTTAATTCCTTATTATTCTTATTTGTAAACAAACTGTCCTCAAACCTACAACTTGTAATGTACAAACTCTACTTCTGGGAAATCTCTTAAGAGACTTGACTCCTCTATCAATCCCCTACTCCACACCCAAATAAAAGCAAATACACTAACCAGGAACTGTGGGGGGAAAAAAGTAAAACTGTGAGAGTAATCTGATGCAGGGGTTCTCACAACAATTTTTTTGGTGGCCTGAGAGGGCGGCCACCAACTCTTGTTTTTATTTTTTACTGGACCTAAACAGAATAGAAACACATTTTGCATGTTCTTGTCTTTGTTTCTTATTGTTTCTTTTGCTTTTTTGGTTGCCTTTTTATTTACTTTTTTTTTTTTTTAAAGACTTGCTAGCTACTAAGTCTGCTGTGAAAAGTGATATTAACAAACACACAAATGTCACTTTTCACAGCAGACTTACTCAGCCCTGGCAATTATGGGGACAAATTGAGCCCTGGATGGGGAGGCGGGTACAGAGGCAGCGGGAACCAGGGGCAATGGGGCAGTAGGGAATGAAGTGGGGCCAGAAGATGATGAGAGGGGTGGTGAGCTTGGGGAATGGAGCCCAAAGTCCCATGGCTGGAGCCTGCCACCCCAGGCTGAAGCCTGACCCCACCGCTTCTGGGAAGGTGGGGAACTCATTGGCTGCCTGCTCTTCTAGCTTTTGCATCTCCAGAGAGGGGCCACTGAAGGCTGGAGAAATCTGGAAAGCAGCCTTCAGCGTTTTCCCTATATTATTTGTTGGTGGGAGGAAAAGAGGTGTTAGGATAAGTTTGCTTTCTGATAGAGACACACCCTCTTTCCGCACCTGCCACCCCCTGTAGAATCCAGAAAAGGCAGGGCATGCACACTCCTGGAGAATCCAGAAAAGGTGTAGGGCAGTCTGGGTACTAAGCCTGGCAGCTGCCTTCATACCTATTCTGGGACTTCTGTTATCCCTGAAGCATTAGCAGAAACGTGTTGCCTATGAGGTTTTTTCTCTGTCTAGAGCTGCTCTAGGACCTTCTCCCATCCCTCAACCCTTCCTTTAGGGTGCATCCACAGTACAGAGGAAAAACTGCACAAAAATTACTGCAACCTTGCACTATATTGCCATTTTTGTGGCATGACCCCTCTCATGTCAGTTTGGCAGCAAAGGACCAAGCAGGAGCAAGAGACATGGCACCAAGCCTTTCAGGCTCTGTGTGTCCATGCTCCCCAGAATCTTCCTACCTCTTGGTGAAGAGGACAGTAAGTGTTCCTTGTGGAGGAGTCGAAGGCCATCTCCATTCTCCTCAGTGGCATGCTAACTCTGAAGTCCAGGGAGGGCAATTTAAATGTTAGAAACATCCAACCACTTTGGGATTGTCAATAGTGTAGCTCTGCTCCCTCCTCAAATCTGACCCCTAATTGAGAGGATTTAAATGCTAACATCAGGTAAGAGCTATTCATATTTTTCTTTTTTAAGAAACGAAGATCTGAATAACAATGCTACTGAAAAACATTACTACAATATTGAAGTCCCAGAAAAGTGTGTAGCTGGACAGTATGCAATTTAAGATGTCATAAGTAGTAATTCATCTGTTTTGAGCATATGCAGTAGTTTCAATTCTTTTTTTCCAGTTAAATATTTACGTTAATATATTACTGTCTTGTTGTAAAATACATACCATGAAAAATGAAGAAAGTGCTACACAGTCGAGTTAGCTGTGGAACCTTAACTTTTGCCTTTCCTTACCATATGTGGCTTTGACTGTCCAATTTTAATGCTGTATTAGTGTAGTTTTGTGCATGTTACTATTTCCTAGTGCTTTATCTTATGTAGTTTTTAAGTGTCCTCAGGAGTAGTGCTTCTGACACTTTTTGGAAACCTTTCCTATAGTTATATACATCTTACTATTGGAATTGATTATCCTTCCGTCTGGTTAGTTACACTAATTTTTCCCTTCCTTGAGAACAGAATGAAATCCTGTTTTATACCCTTTCATACCACCCAATGAATTTCTCTCCCTCCTTGGTGCCTACATCCTTCAAATATCTAAGATCTTATGTCTCTCAAATTATACCTAATCTTTCAATCCCTCTTCGAGTGAGTTCTCCAGACCTTAAATACCTATTTTTGCTCTTCCCTGCACTTGCTTCAATTTGTCTGTCTTTTGGTACTGAGATGCCCAGAACAGATAGTTTTCTGGGAGCCATATCTTTGTCATTGTGCATTTTTAAAAAGTGTGGAAATGGAGATTTCACCAGAAAGTTCTAAAGCATCTAATCAAGAATATCCTCCATATTTTACCAGGGTGGAGCAGGCCGGGGTTAAGCTAATAGAGCTGTGCATAGCTCAGGCATTGAAGAGCAGTTCAGGAATCCATTTCAGAATCCTAATTTATTAGTGAACCTACTTATTTATCTGTAAAATAGGAATAATGACACTCACTTCCTGTGAGGTGCACAGTGATCTACTGATGAAAATCAATATATAAATTCTAAGTATTATTTTTATTTTCTGTCTAGTATTACCCTTCCCCCAATTATCATTGTAAAAGCTCTTCCTGTTCGTCTTAACTCAACTCATCCTCCAATTTTTTGCCCTCTTATCTTTTTCCTGCAAGTCTTAATTGACTCTCTGTTCTTGTTGGGTTTCCTCTTCCTTTTTCCATTTCCTGTGCAGGTCTGGCTGATAGTACTCTGCTCTTCATTTATTGATTTGACCCTCTTGCAGGCTGTAGTGAACTATTTACTACTGTTGTCATTTTAATTTTGGATATCCTCCTCAGTTTTTTGTTTTTACTGGTTGGATTTTGGAAATGTTACTAGAATGGAGTTTACACACAGATGTGAAGGCTCAGGAGTTTTAATGTTCACCTCTTATTTGTGACCTGGGTTGGTTGTTGTATCAGTTGCTGGATGCTAGCTTTGAACCCTCAACAGATGGGAACATAATGGCTTCAGTAGGTGCTTGCTGGCTGGCAGTGTATGCCTGAGAATCCTTCTCTGTTACCAGGTGATGATCCTGCTAGAAAACGTTGCATGTTTCATTGACTCTGTTACAAGTGCCCTTCACCCTGTTCGAATATAAGGGAGATGGGAGTCGCACAAGAGAAAGAGAAGACCTAGGTTGTGAGATGAGCAGGGCCGGCGTTCCATTAGGTGACCCTAGGCGGTGGCCTAGGGCGCCAGGATTCGGGGGCGGCATTTTGTGCGCTCCCCACGGGGCACACGGGAGCTTCTGGTTCCGCTTCCATTGCGCTGCCGAAGAAGGACCTTCTGCTGACGTGCCGCGGAAAACAGCGGCAGGCAATTGAGCAGCTCAATGACTGCCGCTGTTGCCTGCGGCATTTTGGCGGAGGGTCCTTCTTCGGTGGCCCGATGGGAGTGGAACCGGAAGCTCCTGCACGCCCCGTGGGGAGTGCACAAAATGCCGCCCCCCGAATTCTGCCTAGGGTGCCAGAAACCCTGGCGCCGCTCCTGGAGCTGAGAGTAGCCAAGAATAGAGAAAAGGTTTGGGTTGTATTTTGAGTTGTTTCATTTTGAGTTCCTTTTTCAATAAAACCAACCCCTAGGATGTTGCTATACACTGTGGGGAAGCATTAAGGTTGGGTGAAACGTTAACAGAATTTTCTGACTTCTGGGTGATTGAAATAGGGGTGCGTGTGTGTGTGTGTGTGTGTGTGTGTGTGTGTGTGTATGGAGATCCGCAGTATTGTATAGCTATAGCTGTTTGAGGGTTATTTTTAGTTTACTAATTAGTTTAGTTCCTAGTAACTACCAGGATATTTTCCCCTCCATCGCATCAATACTGATTTTTCGTGGAACTGCATGGGTAAGAACGTGGCAATCGAAGAGTAACATTTACCGATGTGAAAAGAGACCTTAAGGGAAGAAAAAACATTTGAGTGTCTTGAAAGAAATGATGGAAGACTTGGAAAATAAGATTGTCTATAACAGTAGCTTCTGGCACCTTATGTCTTCACTTGACTTATTAAGTGTTCTGACATTTCAGTACAGTGTAGAGCTGAACTATTTCTGTGCCATAAAATGACTTGGGTCTGTAAATGAAAAGGCTGTTTTGTACATTTTTCTAAATTAAATGACTTACCTGTGTCAAAGAGGCAGGTTTCATTGCCTTGTGCTGTGAAAGGTGAAGACATTTTTTTAAATATTGTTTAGTAATGTTTGCTGGGAGTAGGAGGATTAGGAAATATTGTATATAGCTAGTGAAAATTACTGGGCATTTTTTACATTAGACTGAAGCACATTCAGTGTTTGGAATGTATTCTGTGTGAGAGAGAGGACGTACATGTCTTGGTTTATTGATCAATATAAACATCTTTGTATTGTTGTACAGTGCTTTTCTGAATGGGAACGTAGGAAAAGTGATCTGTTAAATCAATGTTTCCCAAACTTTTGAAAGCTAAGCCACTTTTCAAGAAAACGAAACCATTCTCATCCCTCACATCTTAATTTATACATCATCTGTATCCTCTCAGCTAGTCCTTCAGGCTCCACAGTTTAGGGAGCACTGACTTAAATGCTCCCATCCATCTGAAGAAGGGCGTTTTCTACCCATGAAAGCTTATGCCCAAATAAATCTGTTTGTCAGTCTTTAAGGTGCTGCCGGACTCCTCGTTTTTTTGTGGACACAGACTAATACAGCTTACCCCTCTGATACGTAGATGCTCCCAGTTCTCATAGCTCATTGCTGTGTTCTTCATGCTGTGCATCAATGATGTGATGCCAATGGATTGGAGGGGATGTCCCAACAAACCATCATGTGGAATACTGCATTGTGAGAAAGGGGAACAAGTAAAGAATGTGCTGCTGTGGAAATTTGGAAGTCTAGACTATGGCCTGGACTACACTACGCGTTTATACTGATTTTAGCAGAGTTAAACCGATTTAACGCTGCACCCGTCCACACAACAAGGCCCTTTATATTGATATAAAGAGCTCCTTAAACCGGTTTCTGTACTCCTCCCCGATGAGAGGAGTACAGCTGAAATCGGTATTACCATATCGGATTAGGGTTAGTGTGGCCGCAAATAGATGGTATTGGCCTCCAGGCGGTATCCCACAGTACACCACTGTGACCGCTCTGGAAAGCAATCTGAACTCGGATGCACTGGCCAGGTAGACAGGAAAAGCCCCGCGAACTTTTGAATTGCATTTCCTGTTTGCCCAGCATGGAGCTCTGATCAGCACGAGTGGTGATGCAGTCCCAAATCCAAAAAGAGCTCCAGCATGGACTATACGGGAGATACTGGATGTGATCGCTGTGTGGGGAGTCAAATCTGTTCTATCAGAGCTCTGTTCCAGAAGACGAAATGCCAAAGCATTTGAAAAAAATCTCCAGGCTATGATACAGAGTCCACAGCGCAGTGCTGTGTGACAAGCATAATGGAAAGCCAAAGAATCAAATGGATGCTCATGGAGGAAGGGAGGGGGGACTGAGGACTCCAGCTATCCCACAATCCCCGCAGTCTCCGAAAAGTATTTGCATTCTTGGCTGAGCTCCCAATGTCTGTAGGGTCAAACACATGGTCTGGGGTGGTTCAGGGTATATCTCGTCAATTTACACCCCTCCCCCCCCATGAAAGAAAAGGGAAAAAATAGTTTCTTGACTTTTTTTCTCTGTCACCATATGTCTACTGCATGCTGCTGGTAGACGCGGAGCTGTGGCACTGAACAGCAGCATCCTATCCTCTCCCCTCCCTTCCCCGGCGGCAGACGGTACAGTGCAGTAGGACTGGTAGCCGTCCTTGTCGTCATCCCGTGAGTGCTCCTGGCTGGCCTCAGGTGAGGTTGGCTGGGGGCGCCTGGGTAAAAATAGGAATGACTCCTGGTTATTCCTGGCGGATGGTACAGAACGGCTGGTAACCGTCCTCACATAGCAACTGGGGGCTGAACTCCATCAGCCCCCTTCCCCCCCCCCTTCATGTCTAAAGAAAAGATTCTGTACTGCCTGGACTATCATAGCAGCGGGAGGCTGGGCTTCTCTCCCCCCCCCCCCACCGTTTAATGTCCTGCCTGGACTATCATAGCAGCTGGAGGCTGCCTCCCCCTCATTTTATCTCACTAAAAAGTCAATGTTTCTTATTCCTGCATTCTTTATTACTTCATCACACAAATGGGGGGACCCTGCAACAGCAGCCCAGAAGGGTTGGGGGAGGAGGATAGCAACGGGTGGGATTGTTGCAGGGGCAAGCACCCCCTAGAATGCATGCAGCTCATCATTTCTGTGGGATCTGACACAGAGCGGCTGTGCTCTCTGCTTCTCTGGTACACTGGTTCTCTAGTACACTTGCCCCATATTCTAGGCAGGACTGACTCTATTTTTAGATACAATATAAAGGAGGGAATGACCCAGTGGGGTCATTCCCATTTTTGTCTTTGCGCCCCCGGCCGACCTCAGCGAAGGTCAGCCAGGAGCACCCATGACAGCTGCAGACGGTACAGAACGACTGATAACCATCATCTCATCGCCAATTTACAATGGCACAGCAGACGGTACAGAACGACTGGTAACCATCTCTGCTACCTTGCAAAGGCAAATGAATGCTGCTGTGTAGCACTGCAGTACCGCCTCTGTCAGCGGCATCCAGTACATATACGGTGACAGTGACAAAAGGCAAAATGGGCTCCATGGTTGCCATGCTATGGCGTCTGCCAGGACAATCCAGGGAAAAAGGGCGCGAAATGATTGTCTACCGTTGCTTTCACGGAGGAAGGAATGAGTGATGACATTTACCCAGGATCACCCGCGACACTGTTTTTGCACCACCATGCACTGGGATCTCAACCCAGAATTCCAATGGGCGGGGGAGACTGCGGGAACTATGGGATAGCTACGGGATAGCTACCCACAGTGCAACGCTCCAGAAATCGATGCTAGCCTCAGTACATGGATGCACACCACCGAACTATTGTGCTTTGTGTGGCCGCTTGCACTCGACTTTATACAATCCGTTTTACAAAACCAGAATATTGTAAAATTGGAGTAATCATGTAGTGTAGAAGTACCCTGACTTAGTGAAATGAAACTATCCATACAATCAGAGCACAGTGAGATGTGCTTTTGATACGATCAGGTGCCTATTGATTCAGTTCAAAACCCCACTACTTTAGTCAGTAGAAGTTACCTCTTTTTAAGACAATATCCATTATCTTATGTAGCTCTCCTTCTTTCCTCAGGCAGCATTTTGAGATCTAATTATATCGGGGCTTTAATTTTGTTTTAGGAATGGTCTCTGGTACTTTATTCTCCCCTCCCCAAAAAGTCCCACAGATACAAGGGGAGGCGAAACAAGAATTTTAATGTTTACACGTTAGCTCCCTCTTTCCCTCACTTGTCCCTTTTGTCAGGGACGGTAGGGTAGGAGGTCAATATGCAAGATTGCTGTGGTTTGTAAATGTCAGAGAGCTATAGAAGTTCAAAAAATGAAAAACCCCAATAAACCCAGTAGGTTGGGACGGGTGGGGAGGACCATTAAATTGTCACAACCCTGCTTGGAGATGAATAAGCAGTTTCTCGCAGTTTCTCTGCAATGTCAGGTCAGCTCCTTGCCTTCCTGGTGTTCACTGCATAGTACAGCCCCCTTTCTCCTTGTCTAGCATAGGTACCACTGGTTCCCATTGAGACTGGCAGCAGTACCACATGGTGGCAGATGAGAGCATCTCCTCAAGGAGAAAGGGGGCTGTACTATGCAGTGGACACCAGGAAGGCAAGTGGGACTTTTTGAGGAGGGGAGAATAAAGTACGAGAGACCATTCCTAAAATAAAATTAAAGCCCCGATATTAGCAGTTGCCAGGAGAGTCAGGTCTTGCAGAGAGCTCCCTGCAAGGTTCTCCATCTCCAGTCACCAAAAAGGAGTTGAGGGAGAAGGCTGCCTGGCCAGCTGCCAGGCTGCCTTAGAGTGCTGGAAATGCAGGAGGAGTGAAGCATGAAGTTGAGCAGCATTCAGCTGGGGAGAATGATTGCAAGAACAGGCTTAAAAAGCACAATCACTGTGGCAGTAAGCTGGCTTTAAAGCCCTAGTGTTGATCGTCAGTGGCTGCTATCAGCACTCGTTACTTTTCATTACACCAATACTCAAGAGAGGAGTCCCTAACCAGAGGTCACCATCCGGCATCTTGGCAGTGACTTGGGAAAATGCCACAGAGCAAGCTGTGATGCTCTCTTGATGCACAGTGGTCAGCCTTTATGTGGCTGACCTGAAGAATAGGCTTTAGGAAGGCTTCAAAGAAGCAATGATCTCAAACATTTTGTTGATTTCTTTCCAAAAATAACCCTTCCTTTCTTAGGTCAAGTGAGGGGACGTGTGTCAGCCATTTTTTCACAGCTACCTCTTCTGTCAGTGTAAGAGTAGAGGTAAATAATAGCTCCGCCTAATATGTAAATCAGACAGGAGCAAGAAAATAGCTTTTTGCTGTGAGATTATTTTTGACTGCCCCCAGAAAATGGTCACAGAACAGGAATCCATCCAATGCATTCTCTCTCTCTCCAGAGTTTCTTTCTGTGCTTGTTAATTTTTACAAATGATATAGGTACCAGTTAGAGAAATCTGGAGTCAGACCTTCACTGAGAGTACTTGAAAAGAACCCTTTCCACTGTACCACAGATGTTGGGTATTATAAGGGCTATGACTATCAATGCCTTAACCAAATATTGTACTGCTATAATCCTTCAAATTTAGACAGTAGATTGTCATTACTTCAGAGATTTTTTCCCCATAATAGAATGGAAGTGAATGAACAAGTATTTTGAATATACATATGGACTTCTGCTCTAACTGAAGTTTCTTTTCCACCAAATCATCCCTAGTTCCTAGATTCTCCATCACTGACCATTATTAAATCAAGATTGGATGTCCTTCTAAAAGATCTGCTCTAGAAATTATTTTGGGGAAGTTCTCTGGCCTGTGCTATACAAGCATCAAACCTAATGGTCACAATGGTCCTGTGATGGATTGGATCACAGAAACCCTCTTGGGAGCTGCCACCTGATGTGCCAAGACTACTTGTACCCCTGCTTTCCCTGCCAGCTCAGGACTCCAGCACCCTGTCTTGCTGAGCCAGACACTCCCGTCTGCTCAGTCACAGACCCAGGGTCTGAATTACCTGCCCCAAAGCTGCAGGTTTACCTGAAAGCAGCTGACAGAAGTGTTCCTGTCTTTAACACTCAGATGCCCAACTCCTAATGGGGTCCAAACCCAAATAAATCCGTTTTACTGTGTATAAAGCTTATACAGAGTAAACTCATAAATTGTTCGCCCCGTACAACACTGATAGAGAGATATGCACAGTTGTTTGCTCCCCCAAGTATTAATACATACTCTGAGTTAATTAATAAGTAAAAAGTGATTTTATTAAATACAGAAAGTAAGATTTAAGTGGTTCCAAGTAGTAACAGACAGAACAAAGTAAGTCACCAAGCAAAATGAAATAAAATGTGCAAATCTATGGCTAATCAAACTGAATACAGATAAGATCCTTACCAGTTCCAGAATGTTCCCTTTTACAGACTAATCTCCTTTTAGCCTGGGTCCAGCAATCACTCTCACACCTTGCAGTCACTGCCCTTTGTTCCAGTTTCTTCCAAGTATCCTGAGGGGTGGAGATGCTCTCTCTTTAACCAGCTGAAGACAAAATGGAGGGGTTTCCCAGGGGTTTAAATCGACTTTCTCTTGTGGGTGGAGACCCCCTTCTCACTCCTATGCAAAGTCCAGCTCCAAGATGGAGTGTGAGAGTCGCCTGGGCAAGTCACATGTCCATGAATGACTTACAGTTTTACAAGTAGCATCCATTGTTTACATGCTACCTTGAACATCCTCAAGTAGACTTCCTGTGTGGATTGGAGCATTCCAAGATCCATTGTCCTTTAAGTGTTCCTTGATTAGGTACTTAATTTCAACATTCCTTTCTTCAAGAACTGGCCAAATGCTCTACTAAGGCCATGGCTACACTGGCGCTTTACAGCGCTGCAACTTTCGTGCTCAGGGGTGTGAAAAAACACCTCCCTGAGTGCTGCAAGATACAGCACTGTAAAGCCTCAGTGTAATCAGTGGCGCAGCGCTGGGAGCGCGGCTCCCAGCGCTGCAAGCTACACCCGTAAGGGATGTGGTTTACGTGCAGCGCTGGGAGAGCTCTCTCCCAGCGCTGGCGCTCCGACCACACTCACACTTCAAAGCGCTGCCGCGGCAGCGCTTTGAAATGTCAAGTGTAGCCATACCCTAAGGTTATTTAGAAATCAAGCCAGTACACAGCCAAAATTCATAATGTTGAATACAAAAATGATCCATTTATGCAAATAGGAGTAATACATTTAGTAGATCATAACCATGTTACATGGCATATGTAGCATGAAACACATTTCTAAGCATATTTCCATAGAGTCTTATGGGAAGTACCGTCACAGGTCCCTTTTGGCTTTAGAATCTGTGAATAACTAGACTGGTCCGTTGCTCAAGTCTAGTGAAGTAACTTACTGTACAGACACAAATGAGTTCAGGATTCTTTACTGTGGTGGGTTTGCTGCGGGATGCCAACTTCGTAATAGCAATCCTTCTGTTGACTTCAGTGGATATTAGATCAGGACCTCAATTTTCCAAACGGAGCAGGTCTACTTTTCTGAGGTATAAAACAAATGAGGAGTCCGGTGGCACCTTAAAGACTAACAGATTAATTTGGGCATAAGCTTTCGTGAGTGAAAAACCACTTCAGTCAGTCTCATGCAGAGCAAGAGATCTGGGTAACTAATGGTCTTGTATTATTAATCATTGCTGGAATTAGGTTGCTAGAATAAGGGAGGTCATGCTCATTGGTCCTGATTCAACATAAAAAATATCCATTTTCCACAGCATCCAAGCTAGTTTTTTCATTTTTGGAGGAATAGGGAGGAACTGACCTTCTGTAGCATAGCGTGGATGTTGACATATAGCAGGAATATGTTACTTGCCATAAAACAGAAGATAAAGATATGATACCAAGGAAAAAGCTTTAATTTGCTGAATCTTTTGGCTCCCAAATACCGGTCAAGGATGTGGGATCCACTTCTAGAAAATGTTTGGAAAAAACTAATCTGGATTGATTTAAATGTCAAGTATGCATGAAGGGTATCATGATTTTCTTCCTCTGTTACATTTACACACTTTCTACCTTATGGAAAGCCAGAGTAATCTAGTCTGATATTTCTTGAGCTCAAACAGCTTTTTTGGATATATTATTTCCTTTCTGTGATTGACAATAGGTTTTGGTCAAAGCACCAAAATGTTAAGTGGCTGTCCCACTTTCAAAAAAGACACACCAACCTTCCTCCCCATTCTTTACTTTATTCACCATGAAAGGGGGGAGAGGATGTTAAGTGTTTTGTTGTATTGCTTATGTTGTTGTATTCTGGCTAACCCTGGGTTGTGCTAGGAAGAATGGTTGGTTACCCATGAGTACATTCTGTGCCTCTACTCTGTCCCTATTGTTGTCATCTTCTGTGAATCATGACTGCCCATTCCACAGTTATCTTCTGCACCTGCATATGCTCTTGCACCAGTACAGTGCACTGAAGCAGATTGTAAAAGAGAAAATGCTTGCTGTGTTTGCTCTTCTTGGTGGGTAGGAATTGCATCTGGTACTTTCCTTCATCGTCATGAAGATTTAAGACTTTTTTTTTTCTTTTTTGAAAAAGGTACCAGAAATCAGCTCAAAGCCAAGGTCTCATTCTTTTGTCTCTTGAAAGAGAGTTGCTACTATTATGCCTTGCATGAGTGATTCCTAATAAACTCTGGATATTAATTTTTTGAATCAAGTTGAATATATGAAGTTGACATTCCTTTCTGTAAAAGTACATTTACTGAAGTGTGACATTTTTCAGTGCAGGTTAAAATACTTTTTTTTATTGTTTTTGAGGAAGCCTGGATAAACTTGGAGTTTTTTTATGTATGTACTATTCCTTCCAAAGTGTTACAGAAAAAAACAGCAGAAAAAGCTCTAAAACCTTCTTGTATACACCGTTTTGTACCAGTTATCTACCTGCATTGAATGCCTTAATTTGACAAAACCATAGTCCCTTTGGTAACTTTTTTTTTAAACATTTAAAAGGGTATGTTAAGTTCCATGTTCGTTTTTCAATGATTTCCATGTTGAATGTGTTTTCATTTAAAAGACATTACTAATAGGCAGTGTGGGCCACAGGCAGGGATCTGAGAGTCAAGCAGTGTAATTTCAGGGTGGTGTGTTGTCAGTGTCAGTTAGCAGAAATGTCTTTTTGCTTTTTAGGCAAGTCCTTACAGTCTCAGCGCTGGGGAAGCTGTTGCTGCTGTTGACACAGCACTGGTGTGCAGCTCCCAGGGGCTCAGGCAGTGATACCCAGAGCCAGGGGCAGCGACCCCAGTGTGGGTAGGTGGGTAGGGCTGGGTGAACAGTCCTTACCTATGGGGCCTGTGCTGTTGTTTCAGACAATGGCACAGCTGCTGGGGGACAGGGGTGATGTCTGTGTGCAGAAATGATCTGGGACGGTCCCTGGGAGAGGGGGATGGGGAGAGACCTGGGACTGTGCCCCCTAGGGTGGGCCTGGTCCCTGTAGGGGGATGGGAGGAGCCTAGGAGTGGGGCCTGGGTCAGGACCCCTGGCGCTGGGGGGCCGGACCATGGAGTATGCCCCGCCCCCCCATACTCCAGCTGGCCTAAGGCCCCCGTGGGAGGGCGGGGTCAGGGCGTGTCACTCAGGCTCCGCCCCCGTCTCCCAAGGCGGCAGGGCAGCTGCCTGAGGGACAAGAGCGCGGCCGCGGCCCGCCTTCGTGTGAGCGCGTGCCCGCTGCGCCCCTCAGCGGGCTGCTGCGGAACGCCTTGGCGCCAGCGGTGTTCGCGCGTCGCTGCGGCCCCCACCGCGCACGCCTCGAGCGAAAACAAAGGGCGCTCCGCGGCGCCTTGAGGACGGGGGCGGGGCCCGGACGGCCCCTCCCCGCGCGCTGATTGGCGGGCGGGGCAGCCAGGTGGGTGACGCGCCGCCGTTGCGGGCGGGGCGGGGGGGGAGCGCCCCGCGATGGCAGGAAGGAGACGGGCTGACACTCCCGGAAGCGATCGCGCGGCGGGGGCAGGCGGCGCAGGCCCGGCCCAGGCGGCGGGGGGGATCCGGCCGATACGCGAGGAGGCGGTGGCGCGTTGGCGGTAGCCGTGGGGCGGGCGGCGGCGGAGCGGCCGCAGGTACCGGGCTCCTGGCTGGCGGGGGGAGGGGGCGGCTCTACTGCGAGCCCGCCCGGAGCTCGGCGTGGCCCCTGCGGTGCGTGCTGCTGGCCGGGCCCGGGCCGCGGTCCCGGAGCGCGGGGTGGCTGTGAGGGAGTCAGCGGGGAGATGGAGGCGGCGCTCAGAGGGTCGCGGTCCGGTCCGGTCCGGTCGGTGCTGCTGGGTCTCCCGGGCCCTAGCTTGTAAACAGTATTACAGAGCTGGGGAGCCTAACGCCCTAGTCCCGTGCCCGGCGTGGGGTCCCCGTGCGCTGGGAAGCGGGCGAGGGACGGAGCCGGTCCGGGAAACGCCGCCCCCCGTCCCCGTGAGCTGTCAGCCCTGGGGTGGGGTTGGAGAAGCCTTGTTTTGACTGAACACTCCCCGCCTCTCACAGTGCACCCGCTTTTCGTGCCCTCCCGCCTCATCTCTACAATCCTCACTGAGCCTCCCAGCCTCCGCGCAACTCCGGGGGGTGGGATTTCACAAAGCAATGCGTGTTTAGTGGGGAGAGAGAAACAATGGAAAGGAGAAAGTATCCCGTGAGGAAATAGAGGAGAGGTCAGGGATACAAGTTGTTTGATAGTTTCTGTAAGGAATATGGATCGGCTAAACAATTTTTCTTGATTGCATACTGCTCGGTTTCCCTGAAAATGCTCTGTACTTGTAAAAATAATAATAATAATGTTAAATCTCTAACTTAGGGGATCTTGTTAATTTAGGAGATGGTCCAGGTGATCCCTAAGTGTCATCGAGCTGTAATAGGGTAAACACACACGTGCGGTTTACCTAACATCTCATTCTAACATGACTCAGAGTGGATTTTTAGAGAAGGAAGATCCTCATCTGAGAAATGTAGAGATTTTTTTGAATATTTTAAAAAATTTTCCATACTTGAGACGGGGATGCACGTGTTTTAGCTAATGGGTCTTGATAGCAAGAAAAGATTATCAAAAAAGTTTGCTTGTTAATTTCCTGCCTATGTATATGTTTGAACGTGCAGTTCCAGTATGAAAATTGACTATAAAAATGGCATTATCGGCTTACAGATTGGTTTCAGTGATGGCTAGATCAACTATGTGTAGGCGTGGCAGAAATCAATTTTTTAAAATAATTTTGACAGATATATTTGTGTTTAAGCTTTTTTCAATTTTTATTAATTCAGCTTTTATCACAGTTGCATAAAATTATGGTTGGTCAGATAATAACAGTAGATATTGAAATTGAAAAAGTTAAAGCTTTGTTTCCATTGAAGTAAAAATTGTCAACATATGTTAAAATATACAAAGAAAATGGCCTTAAAAATCAAACTCTTGAGTTCTTAAGTATTTTTTCTTTGTCTGTAAGTTTCAGTTATCATTGGTGGAAATATTTTTGTCAGTTGGTGTATGGTAAAATGAACAGTTATCGACATTTACTGATAAATCTAATCCTTCCAACCCTAAATATGTACTGTTTTACATACACAAATACTTTTGCTGCCTTCCAACCCAGCAAACTCACTCTGAGATCCAAGTCATGCTGTGGATTTTTTTCTGGCTCCTATATCTTCTGTAATAAGGATTCAGTGGGGCAGATTCTCTTCCCAGTTACACCTGTGCAACCTTATTCTCTTCATTAGTTTGCACAGGTGAAACTGAGGCAAGAATATGACCATTTGGTTAGAATTTAATTAACATTTCTGTTCATGTGGAAGACGGAATATAGTCAGTCTTTCTTTTCTCTTCTAATTGCTCTGCAGGGCTAATGAGTACAAATTAGTAAAGCTTTTTCATCATTAAAGGAAGCATTACTGCCACCATTAAGGACCACTGCTCCATAGGAGAGGAAACCACTGCTTTTAGGGCTACACCATGAGAGCTCAGGTTCTCCAGTGGAAGGGAAATATCGAAGAGGATGGGAATCAGGCCACAGGTGCAAGGGACAGAGGAAGAAGGGGAACAGTCTGCTGAACATGTGCAATTGGGGGAGAGAAACCAAATAGATGGAAAGGAAGGTGAGATGAAGAGCGAAAGCAGTGTGATAAATATCTTTTGCTTAGGAGAAAACATCTGTACTGCATTTAATAGTTAAAATGGAATACATAAATATTCCAAGCAGTATCTGGAAAATAGTATGATCAGTAGTAGTTACCACATAGGTGTAGCCTGATCATGAATGGGGATTGTGATTGGGCAAGGAGGTGGCCTGTGATAGATTATCTATCACTTGATGTCAAATCAAAACTGTATCTTTAAAAAAGATAATTTCTGCTTGAGCCAGAGTATATGGGGCAAGGTTATCTGGCCTATGTTATGCAGGAGATCAAACTAGGGGATCTAGATGGTCTGGCCTTAAAAATCTACAAGAACTCTTTAATAAGACTGGAGTCACAGGTTTGTTACAAAGTGTATTTTCTTCTTCGAGTGCTGTCCCTGTGGGTGCTCCACTGTGGGTGCTCCACTCTAGGTGACTGCGTCCCGGCGCTGTTGATCGGAGATTTTCGGTAGCAGTGCCTGGTTGGGGCGCACGCACCCAGATGGTATCTCCCGTCTAGTTGGAATCTTCCTGAGTGCGTGCGCCCCACACCCCCCTCAGTTCCGTCTCAACCGTCCTCCGCTGAAGACGGGACTCGGGGCAGTGCTACTTTCTCTTCCCTGATCTCTATAGGAAACAGTAACAAAGAACATAGAAATAATTATTAATTACTTCCCAGTTGTTTCCCTTCCTTTAGTATAGTTACATAGTTACTTTGTTTAAAAAAAAAAAAAAAAACACCTCAGGCTTGTCTCCCATTGAGACTCTCTTCTCTAACTCATAATGCCAGGACCTTCAGGTTTCAAAAGATGCATCTCCTGTCAGGACTCCATGCCACGCCCAGATGGCCACTCTCATTGTGTGAAGTGCCTCGGGGACACCCGCATCCCTGCGAAGTGCCTCCATTGTGCAAGCCTCAAGTCAAGAGCTCGTCGTGACAGGGATCTGCGCCTCAAGATCATCATGATGGAAAAATCCCTGCAGCTGCTGTCGTAGATGGGAAAGGTAGAACCCGCTCCCACACACGCTCCCCAGCCAGATTGGAACTGGTGGGGAGCGTTGCTTCACCCTCCCTGGAGCGGAGACAAGAAGCTCAGCAGTCTCTCAAACGAGATGCTAACAAGGGTAGGGGGTCTCCGGCGAGATCCCTACCCCCTGTGGTGACAGCCCGAAAGACAGCTGTTTCAGCCTTTCCTAATGCCTCAGGAACCGCTCTGACAGAGCTTAGAGGCCAGGACCAGACCTCCCGCACGGGGAAGACACCTACTGACTCGGTCCCCTCAGCGCCACAAACAACTGCAGCGCCGACACCTCACTCCTCTTCAGCACCGAGGAAGGCTACAGCACCAGCACCACGTTTCTCCTCGGCACCGGCCGCGGTGCCGGCAGTGCGTTTGGCTCCAACACCCAGAACGGCCGCGGCACTTACAGCCTGGTCAGTTTCAGCGCTAAAAGCAGCAAGCAGTGCCGCCAGCGCGCTCTGCCTCAGCGACGAAAATAGCTGCGGTGCTGACAGCGCGATCAGCCTCGGCACCGCGAAGAGGGTCGGCACCCAGCCACTCTTCTGCCCGTGCACCAGCAGCAGACTCCCTGCAGGGCACCTCTAGGTTCAACACAGCAGGACACTCTCTGCCACTCTCTCCTACTAAAGAACCAGAGCAGAGAGCAGGCTTAGATCAACCTAGAGAGCAGGAGCAACAGCTTCTCACTCAAAGTGACCTTCTAGTGCCACCTGAGCCTCACTCTCCGCCTCTAGACACAGAGGACTCCTTTCTTGACCTGCCACTTTCTTCAGCTGAACTGGCTTTCGCCGATGGTGACCTTGAGCTACAGCAGCAAGCGGAGTTCTCCCCTCCTGCTTCTCCTCCACAGGCACCTTTATCACCTCAGGTCACGTCTCAAGCTCAGCAGCCTCAGTTTTCCTACGTTTCCCCCCCCCCCGGGCGATGCCTGGGTTCTCCTACCCCATGCCTTGGCCTCAGTGGTACCCATGGCAGAATCCTCCTACCAATCATCTTCCTTCGGTGCCTCAGTCTCCTGCTCCGTCCACTTCCAGGGTGCCTGAGCCCCCTCCAGAGTCTGGGAGCTATGCACCATATCCTGACTCGCCTAACCCTAATTCTCCATTAGCCTCAGATGAAGCCATCCTCCCTCCACCTCCACAGTCCGTGGATGACTGCAAACAATTTCAAGAACTTTTCAGGAGAGTTGCAATCAGTCAGGATATCCCCTTAGAAGAGGTTCAGGAGAATCAGCACAAACTCCTCAAAATTCTTCAACCGTCTGCGCCCTCGAAAATCGCGCTCCCTATAAATGAAGCACTCATGGAGCCAGCTGACACCCTCTGGCAAATCCCAGCTTCTCTAGTACCAACTTGTAAGAAGATCGAACGTAAATACTACGTTCCTGCAAAGGACGCAGACTTCCTATTTTCTCATCCACCACCGAACTCTCTTGTCATTGATGCAGTTACACAGCGAACTAAACAGTCACAGTATCGACCAACCCCACAAGATAAGGACCTTAGACGCCTTGATGTCCCGGGCCGCAAGGTTTATACATCCTCTACACTACAGTTCAGGATTGCAAACTATTCTGCTCTCCTCGCCAGCTATGATTTTGATAATTATAATAAGCTTCTCGAATTTGCCTCATACATCCCAGAGGACAGAAGAGCAGACTTCAAATCAATCCTGTCTGAGGGACAACTGATCTCCAGAACGGCCCTACAAGCGTCCTTAGACACAGCAGACACAGCAGCCTGTACCACTGAAACTGTTGTGGTTATGCGCAGATTCTCATGGCTCTCTGCATCAGACATTCCTAAAGAGCTCCAGACCAAAGTGGAGGACCTCCCCTTTGATAAGGACAAACTCTTTTCGAAAAAAACTGATGAACTCCTCTACACCATGAAAGATTCGAGAGCGACGCTGCGTACCCTGGGCATTCACCCATCACTTCCCAGGAGACAACCATACCAAAGACCACGCACACATCAGTACTATCGCCCTCAATCCAGACTATATGACGCAACTAGGAATCGTACTAGACCTCCCAAATGCAGACAAAATCAAAATCAAGCCACCACCTTCCGTCCACCAGGCAATAAACAACAGTTTTGAAGCTTTGGTCGAGGGTCTGCACGACCACCCCTTGATTCCACCACTTACCTGTCCATTTGGCCACCGCCTCCAGTATTTCCAACATGCTTGGCAGCGGATTACACAGGACCGTTGGGTCCTCGAAATAGTTCGGACCGGTTACTCCATCCCGTTCATATCCTACCCTCCTACCCTTTCCACTTCCCCGTCACTCTTCAGGGACCCCTCTCACGAAGAGTTACTTCGCACAGAAGTGGCACACCTTCTGCAGCTAGGCGCAGTGGAACCTGTGCCGCTGCAACATCAAGGGACAGGGTTCTACTCCCATTACTTTCTAACGCAGAAGAAAACCGGGGGATGGAGGCCTATACTACACCTATGCCGACTGAACAAATTTGTGAGGACACAAAGATTCAAGATGGTCACATTGGGCACAATAATACCTGCGTTGGATCAAGGGGACTGGTTCACAGCCCTTGACCTACAAGATGCTTACTTCCATATATCAATACATCCAGCTCACAGACGCTTCCTATGATTCACAATCGGTCAGGATCACTTCCAGTACAGAGTTCTCCCTTTCGGACTCTCCACAGCTCCAAGAGTTTTTTCCAAGACCCTAGCTGTGGTTGTGGCTCACCTCCGCAAACACGGGATCACACTTTTCCCCTACCTGGACGATTGCCTCATCAGGGGCGACTCCTGTGGTGAGACGCTTCAAGCCACGTGCTTCACCGTCTCCATTTTTCACAACCTAGGCCTCCAAATAAACATTCAAAAATCTACCCTGATACCTACGCAACAGATCGAATTCATTGGAGCTCATCTTGACTCAACCCAGAGCAGGGCCTCGCTCCCATACAACAGATTCCTCAATATCACACGGCTCATACGTACGCTCTCTATTCGTCCCAGGACGCAAACAAGAATCTGCCTACAGCTCCTTGGTCACATGACAGCTACCACCTTTGTGGTTCAACACACCAGGCTACATATGCGATGCCTCCAGGGCTGGCTCAACTCCAGTTTCAAACCCAGCAGACATCCCTTAGGGATGCTGCTAACTCCTCCACCTCATGTTATAGCTTCCCTACAATGGTGGACAAGTCCAGAAAACCTCTGCACAGGGGTTTCCTTCCAGCAACGATCCCCAACGCTCATGCTCACCACGGACGCGTCCCTGATTGGTTGGGGAGCGCACCTAGGGGAACACAGGGCACAAGGCCGGTGGTCTGCCTCAGAGACACATTTACACATAAATCTCTTAGAGCTCAGAGCAGTGAGGAGAGCATGCCTTCACTTTCTTCCCCTTATAAAGAACAAATACCTGCGAGTCTTAACAGACAACATTGCGTTTATGTATTACATAAACAGACAAGGGGGAGCACGATCACATTCCCTCTGCATGGAAGCCATTCAACTATGGAATTGGTGCATACGACATCGAATACAGATCATCGCTTCCTATCTACCAGGCTGTCACAACACGACTGCCGACGCACTCAGCAGACACTTCTCGATGGAACACGAATGGGAACTGCACCCCGCATTACTCCAACAGCTCTTCTCCCACTGGGGCATGCTGTCCATAGATCTCTTTGCCACGACTCGAAACCAGAAATGCCCTCTGTTTTGCTCCAGGGCGGGACTTGGGGTTGCATCCTTAGGGGATGCATTCCTCATCCCATGGAACAACTGCCTCCTGTACGCCTTCCCACCTATCCCTCTACTACACAGGGTTCTTCGGAAGATCGCGGACGACAAGGCCCAGGTCATCCTTATTGTCCCGGCTTGGCCAAGATAGACGTGGTACCCCTACCTTCTCCACATGTCCTCCCGTCACCCATGGGCTCTCCCCAACAGAACAGACCTCTTCTACCAGGACAACGGACAAGTCCTTCACCCCAGCTCCAAAAGCTCCACCTCACAGCCTGGTTCCTTCATGGTTCCAAACCCATGAACTAGCCTGTTCCGAGCAGGTCCAACATGTCCTCTTGCACAGTAGGAGAGACTCAACTCGTAAAACCTACCTTCAGAAGCGGAGACGTTTCGCTCTTTGGTGCTCGCATAACCATTTAGCACCCAATAATGTGACCTTCCCTAACATTCTAGACTACCTCCTGAAACTAAAACAGGACTGACTCTCGATCAACTCCATCAAAGTGCACCTGGCGGCGCTTACCACCTTCCGTGACCTATTGGATGGGTACTCACTCTTTACACACCCCACCATTAAACGCTTTCTCGCTAGCCTGCAAAATCTTTACCCTGAGTTTCATCCAACAGTGGCTACATGGAATCTTCACCTCATACTTCATACCCGCATGAAACCTCCATTTGAGCAGTTGGCTACCTCCTCTCACCTCCATATGTCCATGAAGGTGGCTTTCCTAGTCGCCATAACATCAGCGAGGAGAGTTGGTGAAATGAGTGCCCTCATGGCCCACCCTCCCTACACAATCTTCTCCAAAGATAAAGTCACTTTGAGACCACATCCTAAATTTCTTCCTAAGGTGATGTCAACCTTCCACCTCAACCAACCTATATACTTACCTATTTTCTATCCCAAACCTCACAAAACTCCGCAGGACGCAGCCCTGCATACTCTCGACGTGAGGAGAGCAATTGCCTTTTATTTAGAACGGACTAAACCATTTCGCAAGTCTCCACGACTCTTGGTTTCCATTGCCGAAAGATCAAGGGGCGCAGCTATCTCTAAACAACGTCTATCCAAGTGGATTTCTGACTGCATCAGATCCTGTTACCGTGCGAAGAATCTTCAGCCGCCCGATAACATTAGAACTCATTCCACTAGAGCCATGTCGACATCCATTGCCTTCTTACACAATGTTCCCATTCCTGATATCTGCAAGGCGGCTACATGGTCATCTGAACACACATTTGCAAAACACTATGCTCTCACGCAAGACACCACAGCAGACGCAATAGTACGCCATACAGTACTATTTTCAGTACTCCCTGCCGCATCTCCAAAGTCCCACCAACCTTAGTGGGTACTGCTACACATTCACCTAGAGTGGAGCACTCTCAGGGACAGCACTTGAAGAAGAAGAGAAAGTTACTCACCTTGCAGTAACTGAAGTTCTTCGAAATGTGTGTCACTGTGGGTGCTCCACTCCCCGCCCTCCTCCCCTCTACTTTGGAGTACTAGTATGATGCTCCACGGTAGAGAAGGAACTGAGGAGGGTGGGGGGCGCACGCACTCAGGAAGATTCCAAGTAGACGGGAGATACCATCTGGGTGCGTGCGCCCCAACCAGGCACTGCTACCGAAAATCTCCGATCAACAGCGCCGGGACGCACTGTCACCTAGAGTGGAGCACCCAGAGTGGAGCACCCACAGGGACACACATCTTTAAGAACTTCAGTTACTGCAAGATGAGTAACTTTCTCTTCTCCTTCTCTAATTGTGGATGGGATTCCTATGATTTTTTGAGGCTCTATTTAAAACTGTAATAAATCAAAATCACCATCACTGCAGACCCCCACTGTTTACAATACAGTATATGGGTTTTCATTAAAAAATGCAGGCTGAACAGCTTTTCCTCTGCACCTGTGTTGATGCAGTGATAGTAGGAGCTGTTGCCTCTCTAAGGGTATGTCTACAGTACAGGATTATTCTGATTTTACATAAACCGGTTTTGTAAAACAGATTGTATAAAGTCGAGTGCACGTGGCCACACAGAGCACAATAATTCAGTGGTGTACATCCATATACCGAGTCTAACATTGATTTCTGGAGCGTAGCACTGTGGGTAGCTATCCCGTAGCTATCCCATAGTTCCCGCAGTCTCCCCCGCCCATTGGAATTCTGGGTTGAGATCCCAATGCATGATGGTGCAAAAATAGTGTCGGGGGTGATTCTGGGTAAATGTTGTCACTCATTCCTTCCTCTGTGAAAGCAGCAGCAGACAATCATTTCGTGCCCTTTTTCCCTGGATTTCTCTGGCAGACGCCATAGCATGGCAACCATGGAGCCTGTTTTGCCTTTTGTCATTGTCACCATCTGTGTACTGGATGCCGCTAACAGAGGCAGTACTGCAGTGCTACACAGCAGCATTCATTTGCCTTTGCAAGGTAGCAGAGATGGTTACCAGTCATTCTGTACTGTCTGCTGCTGTCATGGGTGCTCCTGGCTGGCCTCGCTGAGATCGGCCGGTGGCGCAAAGACAAAAATGAGATTGACTCCCCAGGTCATTCCCTTCTTTATGTTTTATCTAAAAATAGAGTCAGTCCTGCCTAGAATATGGGGCAAGTATACTAGAGAGCCAGTGCATCAGAGAACCAGAGAGCACAGCCGCTCCGTGTCAGATCCCACAGAAATGATGAGCTACATGCCATTCTAGGAGGTGCCCCTGCAACAACCCCACCTGTTGCTTCCCTTCTCCCCCAACCCTCCTGGGCTACCATGGCAGTGTCCCCCCATTTGTGTGATGAAGTAATAAAGAATGCAGGAATAAGAAACATTGACTTTTTAGTGAGATAAAATGAGGGGGAGGCAGCCTCCAGTTGCTATGATAGTCCAGGCAGTACAGAATCTTTTCTTTAGACATGAAACGGGGGGGAGGGGGCTGATGGAGCTCAGCCCCCAGTTGCTATGATGAGGACAGTTACCAGCCGTTCTGTACCATCTGCTGGGAATAACCGGGAGTCATTCCTATTTTTACCCAGGCGCCCCCGGCCGACCTCACCTGAGGCCAGCCAGGACTACTCACGGAATGATGGCGAGGACGGCTATCAGTCCTTTTATACGGTATCGTCTGCCACCGGGGAGGGGAAAGGAGAGGATGCTGCTGTTCAGTGCCGCAGCACCCCATCTACCAGCAGCATGCAGTAGACATAGAGTGACACTGAAAAAAGTCAAGAAACGATTTTTTTCCCTTTTCTTTCACGGGGGGGGGGAGCGGG
Source organism: Gopherus flavomarginatus (assembly GCF_025201925.1). NCBI lineage: Eukaryota > Metazoa > Chordata > Testudines > Testudinidae > Gopherus > Gopherus flavomarginatus. The sequence continues at coordinate 127,212,546 of NC_066619.1, forward strand.
GCGGTAAATTGACAAGCTATACCCTGAACCACCCCAGACAATGTGTTTGACCCTACAGGCATTGGGAGCTCAGCCAGCGATGCAAATACTTTTCGGAGACTGTGGGATAGCTGGAGCCCTGAGTCCCCCCTCCCTTCCTCCGTGAGCGTCCATTTGATTCTTTGGCTTTCCGTTACGCTTGTCACACAGCACTGTGCTGTGGACTCTGTATCATATCCTGGAGATTTTTTTCAAATGCTTTGGCATTTCGTCTTCTGTAACAGAGCTCTGATAGAACAGATTTGTCTCCCCACACAGTGATCAGATCCAGTATCTCCCATACAGTCCATGCTGGAGCTCTTTTTGGATTTGGGACTGCATCACCACCCGTGCTGATCAGAGCCCCACACTGGGCAAACAGGAAATGCAATTCAAAAGTTCGTGGGGCTTTTCCTGTCTACCTGGCCAGTGCATCCGAGTTCAGATTGCTTTCCAGAGCAGTCACAATGGTGCACTGTGGGATACCGCCCGGAGGCTAATACCGTCGATTTGCAGCCACACTAACCCTAATCCAACGTGGCAATACCGATTTCAGCGCTACTTCTCTCGTCAGGGAGGAGTACAGAAACCGGTTTAAAGAGCCCTTTATATCGATATTAAGGGCCTCGTTGTGTGGACGGGTGCAGCGTTAAATCGGTTAAACGCTGCTAAATTTGGTTTAAATGCATAGTGTAGACCAGGCCTAAGCCACACATTTTTGTTTCTCTCAGTGATATTGACCCAAGTGGGATAAGTGTCATTGGTATGTCAGTGGCCTTCGTGCTCGTTTTTAAAGTCATGGATGGTCTTATTAAAATTGTTTTCATATATTATGTTTTGCATATGCCCTCAAGACGACGTATCCAGTGACATCACTTTGAATTATAGACACTAAGTTACTATTAATTCTGCTGTAAGAAAACACTTCATGAATGATACGGATTCTACGCCAAAAAAACAGTATTAGTATTGTGTCAAAGTTGTAGTTAGGTGCACAGGTTGGGAAGTAACACCTGACTCTTACATCTTGCTTTTCATCCATAGATCTCAAATGAGGATTACAGTTGAATCTTACACAGTATGGTCTCGAATCACATGACAATATTACTTTTGCCCACATACAGCTAGTAGTATTAAAACTTAGTTTTTCTATAGTGCTTTTCATCAATAGATCTCAAAGTGCCTTATGAAAGAGGTTAGTATCGTTATCCTGTGTTGGTTAAGGGGCTAATGGATCTAGGATCTTTGTGTGTAACTATATGTGGGATTGATGGAGGCTTTGTCATTTAATCTGTCTCCTTCAAACATTTTTATGTTTCCAGATGCAGGAGGGTGAACCACAATTTTAAAGTAATCTATTCTCTCTGAAGGACCAATGTAGTGAATTAAGATTAAGGAAATAGTTGAGTTTTCTCATAATCACCAGTTTCTCACACAAGTGCAAACACACAGTTCCACTTTCCATTCAGTCAGTAGTTAACTCTGCAAAGTACATTCTGCTTTAATAGATTTTCCAGTTCCTAAATTTTCCTTCTGGAATTTGTTTTTCATCTCTCTTGGATGCTCTTCTGGGGGTTTACAAGTTATATAATTTGCATATATAATTACAGTTTTCTTGTGTCTGCAGACAAGGCCAGTATCCTACCACTAACTGTATCTGTGATGGCTTTATAGGTTTGGTTCTAAGAGTCTTTAAAGCATGATATTTTGCTTGCAGACAAAGGAGACAAATGTAACGCAAAAACAAAATTATTTTCAGAGCATCCCTAGTGGATGGTGGTAAGCTATGGCCCAGACTTCCTTTGGCTGGCTTCCCGATAGAGAGTACCTTCAGGGTCAGGGTCCTATTCTCTAGACCGCAGTTTGCAATGGCATAGTAATGGTCCTATTCTGGTTACTCCCTTCTTCCTTTTGTAATGGGACATACTTAGGACTCCAGTAGATACAAATATGTATGCTGTGGCTGTGATAATGCTTAGCTTTCTAAGACATAGCTTTCTTTTGGTAGCTTATTCAAGTTTTGCCAGAAGCTGGGAATTGGTGACAGAAGATGGATCGCCTAATGATTCCCTGTTCTGTTCTCTCCCTTTGGGGCACCTGGCATTGACCACTGTTGAAAGACAGGATACTGGGCTACATGGACTTTTGGTCTGACCCAGTAGGGCAGTTCTTATGTTAAGTGACATGGCTGTACTCCTCATTTGTTTTCTTGGGTTTTCTGGGATTTTTTGGAAATTACTTTTGATGGGCAGATGTCCCCTAATTTTAGATCTTTTTGATCTCATCTACTGTTTGCAAGACTGCTGTTGAAATAATATGTTTACACCTCTACCTCATTATAATGCGACCCGATATAACACGAATTCGGATATAATGCGGTAAAGCCGTGCTCTGGTGTGGGCGGGGCTGCGCACTCTGGTGAATCAAAGCAAGTTTGATATAACGTGGTTTCACCTACAACACGGTAAGATTTTTTGGCTCCCGAGGACAGTGTTATATCAAGGTAGAGGTATATATGCAAAACTAACATTGGTTAATTGCTGAAGTAAAGTTTATGGTGGTGTTTGTGTCAGGCGAATTTCAAGTTTTACTGCAGGAAAAGGTTCCAAAGAGAGAGATTTGCTCAATACAGTTTATTTAGTTATCTTCATCTTTTTTTTTTATGAAAAGGAAAACATTGACACTTCTTCTGTGAGGAATTGCTCGCAGTCTCTCAGAAATGTCTTTTGAGAGTGCATGTAAGACAATTCTGGTGTTTGGTAACTTTTACTGAAATATTATTGCTATACATAGGGTCAAAATATGCAAACAACTTCAAGCAGAGTCTCAGATTAATACCCTTGTAATTTTCTGATGTTTCATTGCTTCTAAAATACCATTACAACCTAATCTACTTTTTCCATAGTTTATAGCTTAACTTTTATTCACCTTGTCAAGAGGGAGTTTGATACAGAAGGGAGTAGATGAGTTAGGATTGTGGAAATTCCTGTGCTTGGGACATTTCTGCTACAAAGGACTCCTAAAACTGATCATGTGGTTGTGTTTTTCACAGCAAGTGTACCGACATGCATTAATCTCATGCTGTGGTCTACTAAAAAATAAACATTTTGAAGCATAAATACAAATGGTTTTTGGAACTAACCTCTACAGGAGGGCCATCTTAAAAGTTTATACTGGTGTACAAACATAACAGTTTCCAGCAGGTAAGACAACATGATTTTGACCACTAATTTAGGGGGGAAATGGTTGCTCACTTATCTATATTTATTTATTTGGATTTATACAAGATGTTAAAACAAGGGCAAGATGTTCTCATTATTTAAAAGTACAAGAAAAACTGATACCCAAATATAACAATGCCATTATAATTCCATCTCCAGCAGTTCAAATGCCTAGGGAAGTTTAGTTTTGCAGTTTGCTGTCAAGGTCCCCGAGTTTTGAAGTATTATGGACAAGATTGTAGGGATTAAATGCGAAAGTCCAGAGGCTCTCACGGAGAACACCTAGTCAACAACTCCTTCCTAATGGGGCTTCAGCTTGAACATCTCTTCTGACCTTCATTGGGGTGGGGAAGTGCAGAGAGAGATAGGTGGTCTCAGGTAGGTAGATTCAAAACTGTTTGAGTTTTGTGTCAAACCAACACCTTGAACTTATCAGCACTAATGCTTATGGGATTCCCAGTTGGGCAGAAGTTTGTAGATTCTAAGGCCAAAGGGGACCATTGTGATCAAGTCTAACCTCCTGTGTAACACAGGCCAGGGAACTGCCCCAAAATAATTCCTAGAGCAGATCTTTTAGAAAAATATCTAGCCTTCATTTAAAAATTGTCAGTGATGGAGCGTCCACCATGACCCTTGGTAAATTGTTCTAATGATTAATTACCCTCACAGTTAAAATTTATACATCATTTATGGTCTGAATTTGTCTAGCTTCAGCTTCCAGCCACTTCATCATTATACCTTTCTCTGCTAGGTTGAAGAGCCCATTATTAAATATTTGTTCCCTATGTAGATACTTATGACTATAATCAAGTCACTCCTTACCCTATTTGTTAAACTAAATAGGTTGAAGTCTTTGAGTGTCTCTCTGTAAAGTATGTTTTAGAATCCTTTAATTATTCTTGTGGCTCTTCTCTGAACTATTTCCAATTTATCAACATCCTTCCTGAATTGTGGGCACCCAAAGTATTGCCGTAGTGACTGCACCAGTACCAACCAAGGGTAAAATAACCTCTTACATCAGGTTCCACCATTTATGCAAAAAGTTTGAATATACTTGTAGCTAGGTACTGTGCTTACCAATTTGACTGTTGCATTCTGCACCAGTTTCAGTTTCCTGATAGTTTTAAGATCTATCCTTACATAGAGTGCATCATAATGTCTTAACTTGAGGCAACAAAGATATGGATCAGTAAACAATGGTCATAATCTCCTGGCAGTACACGAGTGATAACCTAACCTGATTGCATAGCAATTGGGTGTCCAACCAGACCTCTGAATTGTGAATGTGACCAATAAATGGCAGACTTGACTCCCTTTCAAAGAGACAGGTCATATTCTTGCCTTATTTGTTGACTGATTTCCCCAGATAATAGCTTCATTGTAGTTTACTCTAGATCAGTGGTTCCCAAACTGGGGTTCGCGAAATGTTGCAGGGGATTCTTGAGGAAAAAATTCCCTAATGGCGGACAGAGCTGTCCCTAGGGACTCCAGGCAAGCGTATCTGTCACACTGAGGAGATTTAAACTTCAAGACGCCTTATAAGAAATGGAAAGGGAGGTGAATATTTTTTGCTGTTTTTAAAATTAAATAGGCGGCTAATGTTGTTAAAATTATTGTGAAGAACAAGTTTAAGCTTTGTTCTAACGTGTGGTGTTTGCCTGGACTGCTCAAGACCTGAATGCTTGTGTAGGAGGAACTCTTTGAGTTGACTTCTTAAACACCTTCATGCTGTTTCACATCTGATACTCCTTGATGAAACATAGGAGCCTTGTCTTATTACAGGCTTATTCAAAGTGATACAAGCTATGAAAGTGAGATCTTGGAAGAGTGTTGCCATTTCAATAATGTAATAAAAATACTGTAATGATAAATAAAAATTAATAGTGTGTAATAAGCATGTCATAAAAACAAATTTTATATTTCTAGGATCACTGTTTTTATCATTTATACTCAGGTAAAGGAGAAAAACCCTGGAAATAATCATTTTTAAGAGGAGGTACGCAAGACTTGATGTGTTAGTAAAAGGGGTTCACAGGCTGTTAAAGTTTGGGAACCACTGCTCTAGATTAAGCTAGCTACTTCCCATCCATTCCTCAGTCTTACCCAAAGACTGAATAAAGCCATTCAGTGATTTGCCCAGGTCAGATGAAATGGAGACATAAAGCAGTGTGTCATAAGCATTCTGAAGACACCGCAGCCTCTGCCCTCTTTAATTCTCCCAGTGCCCTGGCCTTGCCAATACATAAAAAAAAAAAAAAAAAGTGACCAAATCAGATCCTGCAAAACTCCACATGAGCTTTCCACATATATGGCATTATACTTTGGGCAGGTTATGCCACACCAAGCAAAGCTGTGCCCAAAGGAGCTTTGTCTGAAACCAGTGTTTAATGCATATCTGCGTGAACGCATTATAGTACTTCCATTAATTTTTTTTAACTGTTACAATTTGGGAATTTGATAGTGCCAGTAATATACAAGGGAAAAGGCTCAATTTTATTTTAATCACAGTTTTTGTGAAGTGTAAGCTTTTTGGTTTATTTTATACGTTGTTTATAGTTATTAATCGAGTTGTGCAATCCATTATTATCTCGCTGGGATTAATTTCAGGATTGTTTCCTCCCTTCCTCAGACTTTCAAGTGTGTGTCAGTTTGATTTTGTTACCTCCTATATCCAGTTAAAAAATTAAAGTTAAAACCGGAAAATTGTTGTAAATCATCTTCTTCCCCTCCACCCCGCCCAAAAAAAGGTACCCATATTCTGCCTCTATTTCTCTTAGGCTTCCATTTTCCATTGCAGGTTGGGTCTTTTTCTTTCTTATAGTCCCATATTTGTGGTTTAGTTCCTTTGCATTCTCTTGCTTTTTTTTTATTTTTTTTATTTTTTTGAGCGTACTTGTTGTTTCAGGAGTATTGTGGTTCTGCCTGATGCATGAGTTTTCCCAGCTAAATGTTGTGAGATTAGTCTCAGTAATTAGTGTTGTGTCCTTTTATGCTGCTTTATGATGTATAGAGAGAGGCCTGAAAGCGTGTGTTGAGTGGTTGAATGTCGAATATGGTCTTACCTTGATTTTGGAAGATTTATTATGAATCTGAGGTGTGCACAGTGGGCTTTCTTGCTCCTTAATTGAAGATTGTTGAGTATAAGCCTAGGGAAGAAAGTAAGCTTTAACTTGACTAATTTAGCACATGCTTAAGTGGCTTGCCTTGTTTTGACTGGCATTTTAGAAGCTGTTATGTCAAGCTAATGTGACCTTACGTTATGCATTTAAATCCTATTCTGGACAAAGCCTGAGTGAACAAAGGACTGAGTAGGGTCCACATGCTACCATGAAAGCCTTGCGTGCACTCGCTCTCTCCCCATTCCACTCTTCTCTCCACAGAAGGATAATGCCTATGCTTCCTGCATAAATGCTTCTGTACCTTTGAACTCCAGTTGGAATGGATGGGTTTCTGCTTTCCTCAGATGCCAGTAGATCATTCTAAGCAGGTCGCTTTGCCTCATTTCTTGGTGCCCTCTGCTCAGTCCTATCAAGAAGTGCTAGAACCAGTTGTTTTTCTTCTTCTCAGCAGTGAAGCTCCAGTTGCAGCAGCTCTTTAAAGACAGTCACTGAAAACAAAGGGTGGGAAAGGGAATGGAGCTGAAAACTCTCAGTACCTCCATCCTGTTGGTAACTGCTTCAGGATCAGTAGACTGGGGCTGCTGGGACTGCCTTTTACTTTGAATGGAAGAAGCAGAGTTGTGGGGCAACTTCTAGCCACCTCACTTAGGCCTCACATCTAGAGGCTTGGCTTTACAGCAGCGAAATGGCCAAGAAGGCAGCTTTTCTCTCAGCTTGACTTGCAGGACTACAGAATTCAGCATCATCAGCCAGAGCCTTTGTGTCTGCTGTTCTTCCTAAAGTGATTCTTGCTTTGCCTAGAGCTTTGGCGGGGGCCAGGTGTTAGTTCAAAAGGCCTACCTCAATCTGCTGCTTTCCGAACTCCCTCTACTGCTAGCAGTACTTCCTAGCTCTCACCGCCTCCAGTGTCCTCGCTTCGGATAGCTACCTTGTTTTTTCCCTATTGGCTTCTCTCATCCACTCAGTGATTATGGCCACACATGTCTGTCTCAGCTGCAGCACCATATCCAGCCCTCACTCCTGAAATCACTGTATTCTCCTTTGTCCTAACTTTCTCATGGACATACTCAGCAGACCCCAGAACTGCAGCCCCTTCCCTTTCCCAGAGCCTTTCACTTCAGTCTTGTGTCTGGCCCCTTCAGCTCCTTCAATTTCTGGTAGTCCCCTCCATGATCTGGAAGGTGGAAGAAGTGAGAGCAGGTTATTCAGAAGGGGACAGTAAGCATGGAGAGCGCAAATCCTGGTGTTAGTTCTTTGTCGAGGAGGTGGAAGATCTGGGAATCTTCAGCAAGGTTCTGAGGAAAATGCACTCTTTGAAGTGAATGCAGAAAATAAGAGAGAACATCCTCCTCTCCCCTCTTCCCAGTTATTTTCTTAGATGTCATGGATCTGAATAGTTTGCTCTTGGTTAGATCTGATATGTGCTAAGCACTTAACAATTTGGCCCCCAGTGTTTGAAATCTGGCCCATAAAGTCTAACAGAGCTGCAAGTGCAGATCGAAATTTTGATTTGGGTATTGAGATGTTTCTTGATTCAGTGCGGTGTGCATGAATTTATGGTAAGGTTAGTATTAGAGTTGTTTAAGTAGCCTTAGTTTATGATTTTCTTCATTTTTATTGTTTCGTCATGTGCTTAATGGTATGTCTTATCTTCACCTGCCCTTGGTGTCCTTAACTCTTCAGTTACTATAGATTTTTGTGGGGTAGACATCTTTTTTTTTTCTCAAAAAGGAACTTTGAAATTTAAAAATGAAGCAGGCATAAAAATGTGTGCATGGTTGTCATAACTTTAATCCCAGATTTGGACCTTAGCGTCCAAAATATGGGGGTTAGCATGAAAACCTCCAAGCTTAGTTACCAGCTTGGACCTGGTACTTTCTGCCACCACCCAAAAAATTAGAGTGTTTTGGGGCACTCTGGTCCCCCTGAAAAACCTTCCTTGGGGACCCCCAAGACCCAAATCCCTTGAGTCTCACAACAAAGGGAAATAATCCTTTTTCCCTTCCCCCCTCCAGGTGCTCCTGGAGAGATACACAGACACAAGCTCTGTGAATCCAAACAGAGTGACTCCCCCTCTCCGTTCCCAGTCCTGGAAACAAAAGCACTTTCCTCTTCACCCAGAGGGAATGCAAAATCAGGCTAGCAAATCCAACACACACAGATCTCCCCCTGATTTCTTCCTCCCACCAATTCCCTGGTGAGTACAGACTCAATTTCCCTGAAATTTCCCAGTAAAGAAAACTTTAACAGGTTTTAAAAAGAAAGCTTTATATAAAAAAGAGAGAAAAATACATACAAATGGTCTCTCTGTATTAAGGTGACAAAATACAGGGTTAATTGCTTAAAAGAAATATGAATAAACAGCCTTATTCAAAAAGAATACAAATCAAAGCACTCCAGCACTTATATTCATGCAAATACCAAAGAAAAGAAACCATATAACTTACTATCTGATCTCTTTGTCCTTACACTTAGAAACAGAAGATTAGAAAGCAGAAACTACTTCTCCAAAGCTCAGAGAAAGCAGGCAGACAGACAAAGACCTCAGACACACAATTCCCTCCACCCAAAGTTGAAAAAATCCGGTTTCCTGATTGGTCCTCTGGTCAGGTGCTTCAGGTGAAAGAGACATTAACCCTTAGCTATCTGTTTATGACAATGGTGCATAAAGTTTTTTATGTAGTGCTAAGCGCCAAGAATTTTTTTTATAGAAAAATTTGTTAGATCTGGGATTTTCTATGATGGCAGGCTTTTCTTGAGTTTTGCAGCACAAGAGTAGACTTTTTACTGTTTCTGCCTTGGAGTTTGAGATAAACGTCTAGTGGGATGTACCTTTGCTGTACAGAAGAGGGGAAGCTGCAGTGGTGAAAGGGCAGTTAGGACCATAAAATGTAAATGACCCTCCGGGGCATGCTCTTCAAGACAAGCAGTAAAGTTCTATAGGGATGAAATTCTGTAGGGATGAGCATTGGCGTAAGAAATGTGTGAGAGGATGGGAGCCCAGACAAGATTATGTTTTGCACCAGAATGTCTGTCTAGCAGAGCATTTTAGGTCGTCTGGAAAGGCATGTTTTAGTGCAAGGTTTCTCCATATTTGGCCATGGAACCCTTTTCAATCTGATGTGTTTTCTCCTTCTCTCTCCCCCTTCTCTTGCACCCCCACCTCCCCCTCCAGGACGACACAGGACTGGGGGCATTGAGGTCTAGAGTCTAGTTATGGGAGGCTTGCGCCAAAGGGTTCTTGTCTACTGGAGATTAAACTCCTCTTGATCACTTCCCCCCTCCCCCTTCTCTGGTTTCCAGCATATTGCTTCCATTCCAGCTACGGCAACACAGGGCCCTAAACCCTTACAGGAAACAAAATCTCAACTAGTATCTCTTGTGCACTTTGCACTTTTACATGTTTTTCAGTTATGAAAAGTACAAGTCAGTGTGTGAGAATGTGAGTGAAGAGGATTCAGGGGGCCATGAGGGCTTGAGTGAGGCTGGGATTCTAAAACTACCTAGTTTAGAGCTCTCTTCTCCCCTCTTTCCCCCCCTCCCCACTAATGCTACAGAGGGAGAGGCTTTCTCTTTCTGTCCATGTCACGCCATACATCTGTTAGGTTTGTAATATAAACTTTGTTAGAGGTTGAAAAATTTACTTGACTTCCCATAGCCTGAGAATGGATCATAAGCACCAGAGTGTGTGGTGTTTTAAAAAAAAAAAAAAAAAAAAAAAAAAAAAATCTGTTCAGTCACACCCCTGCACAATGCACACCCCTTCTTGATAGTTAGAGGACCTGCAGGTGATCCATTTTTCTGGGTATGACCCTTGTATTCAGTGCTGATGCACCTCTGCTTTATTTAGTCTTGTCAAACGCCAGGTTTTTTACTTTAGTTTTAAAACATGACTCGGATACTTTTCTCCAGCTTCCTATCACACTTTTTACTTAAGCATTGCTGTAGTGTCTTGGTTAAAGTTATCACATTGCTTAGGTTAAAGCTGTTATATTGTTTCCTCCCAGCACAGGTTATGTGGAAACAGTAAAACCAGTTCAAGCTGCAGCCAATGATTAGCATGTTCATAGTGATTATTTTCCTTATTCACAGAAAAAGTCGCAGGAGCTACTGAGGGCAAAGGGTGTGTCCAAAAAGCAAACTGGAAGGAAGAATAGGACAGGTTTAAAAAAAAAAAAGAGAGAGAGATTCAGGCTAATATACTAAGTCTTTAACATTTAGGCTGTTAACTACATCTGATGAACTCCAAAAAGAGTGAAACCATTTAATATAGGTCCTGTAGTACTGGCCTGATGGCCTGCTTTCCAGATAGGCTTTGTGTACATGAGGAACATTACCATGTTTAAATGTTGTTTTTTTAACAATACAGTTGGGTAACAGGATGCCGACTGTGACTGTGCAGTCAGTGCAGGCAGGAACGGGGCTTGTTCAACATAGTGTAAAGTCTAACCCTGCTTACTGGGCTTTCTGAGCATTACTTGTGCTCATCTGCACTGACTGCAAAGTTGTCAGTATCACATTAGCCTACTTGATTATGAAAAATTGTTTAAAAATTTGTCTTTGTGTAGACAAAGCCGTGGTGTGATATGGATTGGGAGAGAAACAAAAGAAAAGAATGAGAGAGGGTAGGATGAAAGGAAAGAGGAGTATGAAAACAGGATTGAGAGACAGACAGCTACCTAACTACTGATCTTGACCCCTTATGCCAGTCAGCTCCCCAGTCTGCTTTGTCAGTCTAAATGTGAATGCAGTCTGTCAAAATAGATGTGTTGGTAGCAGTATACCGGTAGAAGTCTTGCTGGTAAAACTTTCTAGCGTAGACAAGCTCTTATTCCACATGGGAAGGGGAGTAAGCTGTACTGGTTGTAAGCACCTTTATGCGGCTGTAACTTGCCCATCCTAGGGGTTGTATTGGTATACTTGCATAGATTATTTCAATTAGGCTTTGCAATAATATAACTAAAAAAACAGACCTATGTGTAGACCAGGCCTTAGAATGCAAGTAACTGTCAGGCCACTAATGAGTGTATATGCCCATCCTGCCATTCCACAGTTTGGAAATTTGTGGAGTCTAAAAAGAATTAGAACAGTTCTCAAAATTGAATGTTCCCTTATTCTTTTGAAACCCACTATCTATAAAACACTTTGTTCTCTTTGCACCAGATTTCCCTCCTTCCCTTCTCCGTTAGTTTTTAATATTGGCAAAGGAAACGGCATCAGTAATGCTTAATTTCAGCTTTAACAGAGAAATGACCACACTCTCCATAATAAATTACAGATTTTATTTTAAATTGTTTAAATTTAACTTCGTCCTGACATACCAGAATTGGAGTTCAGGATTCTGTATATATTCAAGAACTACTGTTAGCATCATCTCCTCTGTATTGATTTAAGGTGGTGATATCAAAAACATGGACACTTGAATTCCGATCTTGGTAGGTAACTTGAAGATGAGCTGTTATGAAACTGTAAATATTCTTATAATTACACAAAAACACATTTTGGTAGCTTTTTCTGTATAGCTTTTAAAACTGCAGTTCCTTCAGAGGGATAAATAGTTTAAGTATTTAGTGATGAGATGTCAAGTACTGCTTTCTAGCATAGTGTGTTTAATTTTAATTTTTCAGGAAATTCTTGCAAAAGGTGCAGTTTTTATTTTCAGACTATTTAGTTTACATCATACCATCCATATCTTACTGAAATTGATTTAAATGTTTCAAGAATGAGACTATAAATAGAGATTTAAAGTACCAAATTTAGCCAGTCTTCATAAAAACAGATTGCATGCCTTTCTTTACTTTTAATCTTGGGGTTTTTATTATTATTATTATGAAGCAGTGTTTTTAACAAATGTTTTTAAGGAGGTATGGTTGATTATCCAAATCAAAGTAATAAAAAGTATAATTTATGGAAAATACTAGGTAACCGTCTCTAATTGGAAAAATCCACCTTGATATAACATTAAAATAAACACACTTTACCTTTTGTTTCTATTTAGCAGTATTGACATTGGTTTAATTCATTTCTTTGAAAAAATAAGGAATGCAAAATGTTTTTATATTTCAAAAGATTTGAATTGCTGTTTGCATGCAGCAATTTGTATTTAAAAGGAATCCATTCAATGTTCTGCTTTTGACATGCAAATACCGTTGAAATTCAATTTGAAGAACTTTGATGAGATTGCCATGCTTTTCTTTAAATCGTATAAGTTGCTTTAGCATTACAAAAATAGTTGCTTCAGATGTAATGCATGTGTTCCATCTTTATATGTAGTGCCCTTTTTGTTTGAGTATATACATAGAAAATTATTAAATACATAACCTTGGTGATTACAATTTGCTGATTCTTTTTTGTTTAAGGATATTTATGCATTATAGTGCGCTGAATGGGAAACACTTTTTTTTAATCTAAAAATTGTAACAGTTCCTATGTTGTCTCATCTTTTTTCACATGCAGCAATTAAATATTTTAGTTTTTAAATGTAAAATAACTGACAACCAGAAAACAGTTTTTTAAAATGTTAATGTAATGGACCAGTGCCCTAAATGGTGATTATTTTTTAATTTTATTGTTAACTTTTTAAAAAGTTTATTTGGTTTTGAATTATAGTTAAGTCTTGAACATGCAGTTCAGTATAACTTGCAACGTATGAGAAGAATTGGCATTGCTAAAGCAGCAGCAGTGCCAACAGAAATCCAGATAATATTCAAGGTTTAATAAGTGACACAATTTGTATGCAAGGTACCAGTGTGTTCTGATGGTGGGTGAGATGAGGGGACACATCTCATTTTACCTTTTTGGAATGCTTATTTGCTGTAGGAGAATGAGTTTTGGTGCTGAATGTCTTATTTTGTTAAACATTTTTGAAAGAATAACTGTATGTTCCAGAATATTAAAATGCTATGTTGCCATTTTTATGGGCATTTGAAAATGCAGTTTTAGGACCAGCCAGCAGAGGACATAAGTCCTTATGCTCATGACCTGAAGTGTCAGTAAATCTCAGTTAAATATATAAACTAAAAATGATCTATTGATGAGACACAAAAAAGTAGATACTGTTGAGCTTTCTTGATATAACTATTCAAAATGTGAACAATGAATAGTTCAAATTTGAAATGTAAGTGATGCTACAGTATGCATCAAACAGAAAATATTCTATTTTTAAACCACGTTTTCTTTTATTATATGTACATTTTCACCTATTCTAATATCAAAAGAAGATTTTAATTCATAGCGATTAATAAGCAAATTGGCATATGTAAAGTGCTAATCTGGCACAATGAATTTTATATTTAGACTGTAGTTAATGCTGTATCTTGATTTCCATTCTAAGTCTGATTTTTAACTTCATCATAACATTCTTTAAGCAAGACTTCTTTCTAATTACTGTCTGTTGCATGTATTCCAGCTGGGGCAGATCTCTCGACCTGCACATATTTTTATGCTTTTTCTGTGCAAGTCCTGCATTGCTGCATGGGAGTTGCCATTCTCCTGCTGCCTAAGAATAAGCCCCAGCATGGATGGAGAAGCCATTGATTGGGACTTGATTGCTTCTGCACTGTTATTAATCGACCTGATTTGTGCAGCTTTTCCTTTGGTAGCACTGCAGAGTGCTATTCCCAGTGATGGGTAGTCTCATTGTGTGGTAATGGCCAACAGAAGTGCTGAATAAGTGGCCTGGGAAAGGAAAACAGTTCAGAGTTGACAGAAGCCACAAGCATGCTTTGCAGGGGAAGATCCAACATTGCTAAATCATATGAAACCTATGTCTACCCTACAAGTCATGCAGCTGCGCTGCTGTGTAGACCAGGGATCGGCAACCTTTAGCATGCAGCCTGCCAGGGTAAGCCCCTTGGTGGGCCATGCCAGTCTGTTTACCTGCCGTGTCCGCAGATTTGGCTGATTGCGGCTCCCACTGGCTGTGGTTTGCTGTTCCAGGCGAATGGGGGCTGCAGGAAGGCTGTCAGCACATCCCTTGGCTTTAAGTTCACTTAACTTGTTAAATTAGGTGTTAGTTTGCATTTTACCTTTTATTTCTTTGTAACCAATTCTGACTTTTATACCTCATTGCATGAATCACTTAAAATCTATCTGTAGTTGATATATTCGTTTTATTATTTTTATCTAATCCAATGTGTGTTTGGATGGGAGTGTTTGAGAAGCTTCATTTGAAGTAACAGGATTTATGCATATCATTTTCTGTTAATGACATGGTGGACTTTTTATGAGCTTGTATTGTCCAGAAGGAAGGAGCTGGGCAGTTCAAGATGCACATTTTTGGGAACAAGTCTGGGACTGGGAATATGCTGATGTAACTCTGCAAAATAATTCAAGACTGGCTAGCTAAGAGCATTCAGATGACTGTGCTGGGAATAGTTTACATGCTAGAGGCTATGTGAGTGCAGACCAGGAGTGGTTGGTTGCACAATGAAGCAGTGTAAAATGCTCCCCAGGTTGGAGAACTGAGGCAACACAGTCCAGATTGTACCCTGGGGAATGTGTCACAATGTTTTAGGTATAGACCAGGCCTGAGTTGTGGAGGAGGAAGGGTTCGTTGGGGGATGGGAACCTGAGGGGGGGAGTTGTGTGAGGGGTGACTGGGGAGTAAGATGTAAGATAAAAGAAAATAAGCAACCACGTAAAGAAGTAGAGCTAAAGTATGTTCCTTTATCAGACAATCCTATACCAGAAACAAGCCCAACCAGACAAAATTCCAGCAATGCTCCTGTTATAAATAAGAATCTAATATTACTGCTGCTACTCCCCAACAGCCAAAGTCCTGTTAGGATCCAGGGGTGAAGTTCCTGTCCCTTTTAGCTGAAACAGGATTACCTTTTGTATTTAGGTTCTCTTAGTGGTTTTGGAGGAGTACATTAGAATTTCTTTTTTTCTTCAGTGTGCCCCCTGTTCCCCTGGATCCCTCAACTTTACCTGTCTCCATCTTCAGCTCAGGAAACTCAACAATTTGACACTCGCTGTCAGTCAGCACTCAGAAAATGGGAGCCATCTCCCACTTCCCTCTAGTATGAACTGAGTGTTTGTTCCAGATGTCTTATTCCTGGGACCCAGTAGGCTGTGGTGGAGTGAGTATGTATGTTGCCAGTTTGACCCGAGGTGGCTGAATCTCTTCGTAAAATACCAGAAGTTGAGCATGCAGTCTGTTTCACTTAGCAGCCATAAATCCAGTTGGACTATCTTGTATCTGTCGTCCTGAAGGAAGCATACTGTGTAATATTACTAGCCTAGGAACAGTCACTTTATTCACAAACTCCTAAACTTGCAATTTTGTTCACTACCACAAGAACCTTGCTTTTAAATTTAAGTTTATTGCCTATATTTGCCTTTCTTAGTAGCTCTGTTTAAGGCTTATTTAGGGCTAGAATTTTGAGAGCATATTAAAAGGAAATGTCTTGTTTTATTTATAGATCAAGAGCTTTTCACCTGTCACGCTGAGATTTAATGATTGCACTTTTTTTCCTTTCACACCCACAATAAAGAAAAAATAAATAGTAATGTTAATAAGTACATTGTTCTACCACAAAAAAAAACCTTTATCTAATTTGGTTTGTAGAAAAGGTGTATATATTTAAGGACACTGGCAGTGCACTCTGGCATTATGTTAGATATGTGATGGATAGAAAACGGATGGACTTCCTTCTTTATGGTGGGTCCGAGGGGACTGACAGCTTATATACAGTAAAGGGGGAACATTAAAGACATGTAAAAATAAGAACATTGAGTTACATTATGCAGAATAAAAATAAATAAATTTAGGAATATAGACCTTTATGCTTCATGATATAAACTCCTAGCTTCTTGCTAACCTTATTAGCAGTTGGTTTATATCATAATTGTCCATGACATGATTTCATATTCCAGCTGTGTCTATACTGGCAATAGAACGATACATTTTTTTTCTTTCAGAGGTGTTCCCTTGCATCCCCCTCGAAGCAAAACTTTTAATGTGACAAATGCCAGTGTGAACAGCACGTTGTTGGCAGGAGTGCTCTTCTGTTGACAAGGCAAACTCCGCTCATTGAGGGTAGAAGTTTTTTGTTGGCAGGAGACCTGACAAACAGTGGGTTCACTGTGTGACTTTAAGCATCATGGCTGTGGTGGCACAGTCATGTCTCTAAAAGCTGTGTAGTGTAAACATAGCCACCGCTGCCTTCTAGGACACCTGGCACTGTCAGGGACAGAATAGACCTCTGGACTGGTGTGACCCAGTATGACACTATTTATTGCTGATTAATGGATACTGATCCATAGTAAATGGCCTTATTCTGCAGATTTTTTTCTTGAGCTAATCTTCACAAATATTTTGCTGTTTGCAATGATGTTGTATCCATGTTGGTCCCAGGATATTAGAGACACAAGGTGGGTAAGGTAATATCTTTTATTGGACGAAATTCTGTGGGTGTGAGACAAGCTTTCAAGCAGTAGGCTGTAGAGGTGTTAACCTCCCACTTCACCTTGTATTTAGGTGTGACATTCTGAATACCTTTCCCAGACCTGAAAAGCGCTGTGCAAATTTGAAATATTTTGCTAGCAGACCATTGTTTTCCTACAATATTGTTTTCAAAGACTAGTTTGAACAATGTTTTCCATGTATCAAAACTGTCTCACTTCTCAGTGAATATTTTACCTCCTGGAGAGAGAAGTACCTGTCTCCATCTTTCTTCTCCTGTTGCCTCTATGTTCTAATAGTGAGATCACAAGATCAAAAAGCTTTGCAGGGACATGTTACTGGCATTAATATCAATAGTTTGTTTTTTTGTAGACTAGTTTTTTCCTGAGCCTTGTGAGCGTGGCTCATCTTGTTGCGGAATTATGCACATTGACCAATACCAGTCAGCTGCCAAAACAGGACTCTTTTGCCAAGAGGTAAAAATGCACTCAGGCGTGAATCCTAGAAAGTAGGTGAAAAAGACCTGCTTGGAGGGGGTCTGAATACTCTTCTGAGCATGTGATCGTGGAGGCCAGTGTGCCAGAGATTAAGGGATTTAAGCAGTTGGATTTCTTGTTGAACCCGTGTTGTACTCCATCTTTCCCCACTTCCTCCATCCTCAAACTCAGGAGTACATTGGCAGAAAAGGGGTACTCAACTAGTGGTAATACAGGCCTCACTGGGCCATCATGGCAGGTTCATAGGAAGTGGCCAAGAAAAGCCAGGATGTCATAATTTTAAAAAATATCTGGATTTATCAAAACGGAACTTTGTTCCCCACTGTGGTTTTGGGTGACCCCCACAGAACCACTTTTGCTATGGCTAATGAAGCCAAATACACAGATGTTGTCTTTTCAGTTGTACACCTTGCAGATGAGGGTGATGATGCTGTTTGCTTCTTGAGACATAGGCACCTGCTCCATGAGGCCTGTTAGGTGGATAGTTTTCCTTGTTTCTATGTCACAGAGACCCCTTTTGAGTGTTTAAGATTTGTCCCACTCTCACCACTGGCACATTTAAGTTGGTGAACAGACATACAGATTCTCATTTTCTGCTTCTGTATAGAGGAGAAGCTAGGGTCTCCACTTGTGATTCTCCCTCACTCACCTAAAGGAGGACTTTTAGCATGAGTACCAGTAGGGGAAAAGGTTTGTAAAGGGTTTCGGAGAGAAAGCTGATGTTCCATGAAGCACTCAGTGCTGAAGTGGAACCTAGTGCTAAAACCAAAAGGGGTGGAGGGGACTCCTGATTTGGCATGGTACACAGTGACACACCCCTTTTTTAATCTCTAACATCTATGAAATCAGTAGCAACAAAACAAAGATGACTTTCAGGTTCCAGGAGTGATCTTTTTGTGGCAGAACCTTGCTTTCTCGGTGGAAATGTCTTGACGTGTGATGATGGGTCAGAGAGGAATGTGTAATGATTGAAATATTTGCCAGTTGCAGTTTTGCATAACATATGTAGAAGCAAAAATGTTGTTCTGCAGTGGAGTTAGGGGCAGCAGGACTTGACACCACTGAAGTGCAGTAGACCAGACAAACTGTTTTCACAAGAGCTGTTGCTTCTGTTAGCACATCTTTGTTGTTAGTGTGCGGTATACCTTAAAAATGCTGGGCACATAATTTCAAACTGATAGGGGCAAATTGAGGATGGATCGTGTAGATCTGCAAACTAAATATTACAGTTGTGTTTTTGTGAAGGCATTTCTTGTTACCTTGTTGCTGCTTTCTCTGTCTTGTATGTTAAGTTTTATCAGTTATCCCACTGACTTGATTTGTATGGTGTGGTAATTACATATATTGATGGGGAAATAATTAGTAATTGCAGCTTTATGAAGGATCTGTGCTTTGGTGGTGGACTTCAGCTGTCTGTGCTAGTTTCTCATGATTTATTAACTTGTATTAATTAGGTTGAAGGAGTTTAAGGTCAATATAGCAAATCATATCCTTATAAAGAGAACATAAATCATGCCGTATTTTAGTCTTTCAGAATTCACTTGTATAATAAGCATGGAAGCCAGCTACAATGTCCAGTTAGGATAACAGATTTGGCCACAGTAGCAATAGGGGTTGTATAATAAGAGGACTTAATGCATGGCTTGGAGATTCCAGTTTTCTTTGCCTCATTCATGTGATGGGTTGGAATGTCTTTGGAATGGGCATAAGGGAGCTGGAAGTTTGGGGCAGTCCAATATGTGGTGGGGGTCTGAGTCAGTGGTATAGATTAGACAAGTGGTGGAAGAACAGGTGCAGGGCTTAGGTATATGATAGCACAACTATCTCTTTAGCCTTTACATTAAATATTCCTCTCTGGAATTCAGGCCTCAAGTCTGATTTCCCTCTTGTTTGTGAAATAGTCCAGCATATGTTATCTTCCTATCTGAACCTAGCCTGTTTACATAAAATAAGTAGTTCTGGTCTAGTCCTCCCTGACCTGTAGTATTCTGTCGGACTTTTTTCATCTCCCCTTGGATGTCCAGGAAAAGTTCTTGTTTGCTTTTTAGTTTCTCTTGCTCTCTGGTCAGTGTTCCACCACTTGGCATCTTGTGCCCAAGGCCCCCACCCTCTTCCCTTCTCCAGGAATTCCTTGGTGTGATACTGGTCACTACAGTGAAAAATAGAGAGGACGAGGTGTTAATTTATAGCACTTACTTGTCGATGCTTTGAAATACCAAGGAATGCAATAAAAGTAACCATTTTAGTTCATTCTCAGTTCACATACCATCCTACAAGATGTTAAATGAGAGATTGATAAAATTAGATTTCTCACATACAGGTAATAAGTGTGGGCTATAAAGGCAGATGAGGGGGAAGGATCGCTGTGAGTGTAGCCTATGGAAGGGGACATTTTTCAGACCCAGGAAGGGACGCCGACTTTCTTTGAAAGTGCAGAGGGGAAGGCTGTTAAGTTTACATTCATGGGCTTATATCAGAGGCCCAGGTCTGGGAATGACTTGGTTATGAGAGCTTCTGTGGGAGTGTACTGAAATATGCATTGCCCCAGATTTGATGGGCAGGCTACAACTGGCTTTTGTAAATGATTTGCAGACACAGCTTCAAGGCCTGGGGGGAAATATGGGCTAAGATTAATTGATCTCTGAAGAAATCTAGCATGTCTTTGGTGTCTGGCAGCAGGTAGGAAGGGGAGAGCAATTATACCTTCAACCCTCATGAGCTGTGTTGTACTGTAGTTTGCTATCAAATTATACCTGACTGTTTTTCATGCATTAAATAGAAAGGTAAGGATGAAATATGATTGTAGGTAGATAAGAACAGCATGCTAACTAGCTGCCCCAGTCAGACATGGGGGATGATGGATAAAATATAATGCAAATGCTTTGTTCATAGTGGTTTTGTGAAATAAAATGATCTTGTTTTCAGTTTGCATATTATGTATACAGCTTTTTATTGTGGGGTGATTCTGCTGGGATGGACACTGGGGAAAATGTTTGGGGTTCTAGTGAAAACTTTTGCCTACATGCAAAATGACATCCACCCATTTAACACTGATAATGTCAAGCATCAGTCTTCAGCATTGTTGTTTCCCAGATTTCTCCCTGACTCTGCATGTATATATTTAGGATTATGGTCACACCAATCTTTCCTCTCACATTTTTCCAAACTAAATCTCACTTTATTTTATACCCACATTTTGTGTTGGTCCTCTTGTATTTCCATTGTGATCGATGTTAACAACTTTCTAATTTAGTAACATATGCAAATCTTGTCATATGTTTACTTTTCTCTCCAGATTAATAGAGATTTTATCAAAGCAGTGCTAACATCAGTCCCACTGGTACTCCACTGTACACTCCCTAGCACTATAGGATTTTTTACACTGCCAATCAAATGTAAGCTTAGTAGAAAGTTTGAGGGGCTCAGTTACTATAGTGGTGGTGGGCATACTACAAGTATCTACACAGATACTAGATATTGTCATTTATCATTTTTTGTCTTTAAGTCAGTTTTCATTGTACGCAAGTGATCCTACCCAAACCATTGTGAATTTATATTTTAATTAGGATTGAGACCATATCAAATGCTTTATTAAAAACCAAATGTAGGACATCTGTTTGTCACTTCCTCCACTAATTTCATAATTCTGTTTTTAAAAATCAGTCTCATCCTCTCACTTATTAATTTTATTTGTTTACTTATTTGGCTAGCACTTGGCTTGTATGTTTTTTGCTGTCTGTATCTGCTTCGTACAGGTCTGAGTGCGGTTTGACTCATTTTTATCCTTAACGACACTTTAAAAATGTAGAATGTTCCTTACCAGTGAATTCCCCCTTACTCACCCTTCCCTTCCCCAAAAAGAAAGTTTCCTGACTTTTTTCCAGGTTCTGGATCCTCCAGGCTGACAGATGGTTTCACCTGGTCAGCTGCTCAGTATAGTAGGATGTGACAGAATTGAATGCCTACGTTACTGTTTGCTTGGCCCTGTGTCCAATGAGAAAATGCAAGCAGGTATTGCAGAGAAAATGGTTGTTCTTACTCTAGCGTGCCTTTCAATGGCATGCTTTTTAAAATCTTATCCTTCGACTAAGCTCTAAGTTATCCTCCCGAGGGACACTATATTCAGAGGGTGGAAATGGTGCAGTGTTGAGTTCTTTATGTAATGCAGCTTATTTGTTTAAATTAGTTTATATGTCTGCGAGGGATATTATAGCATTTGAGACTAAACTAAAGGTGGATGGAGATTTTCAGGGAAGGGAACATTTTAACACCACTGGAAAGAGCAGAAGCATTCCCAGGGATACATCGATCCCAGAACTCGCTCCCGTCGACTCCGGAACTCCACCAGGGCAAGAGGCAGAAGTGGAGTTGACAGGGGAGTGGCAGCCGTCGATCCCTCACCACGAGGATGTGAAGTAAGTCAATGTAAGTTGATCTAAGATACATCAACTTCAGCTACGCTATTCTCATAGCTGAAATTGCGTATCTTAGATCGATTTCCCCCACCCCCGTGTAGACGAGCCTAAGGGAGTTGGAGAGGAGCAGACACCCTGTAAAGTTGTCACCTGTTGAAAGTCTTGCTGGATCACCTTGATTTGTCTGGGGTGGATCTCAAGCTGAAAATACTTTCAGGTTGACAGAACATCTTTGTGTCAGGACTTGTCCTTGCAGGAAAAACTTCTAAAGATTGCAGTTTGAGGAAGCAGAGTGACTAGAGTGAAGGAGGAGTAATGCAGTAACAGATGCAAATAGAAGAGGAATCTGATCTTGTTCTTTGATTTGAACCACTTTTTGAATTCAAGACCAAACTTGGGTGGTCTTGTGACAACAGGAATTAGGAATCCTGCTGAAACAGCACCCTTAACCTGTGTGGAAAAGGATGTACATTCCATTGTTCTGTAGTGACCACCTCAGACCAACTAAATATCAGGATTAATAGGCTCTGAAGCAGCCTCATATAGCCTTTTCTAGACGGCATAAAGGTTTACACACTGCATGATCTTTATGTAGAATGGGCTATCCAAGAGGAACTCCCTGATTGCAGCCTTCAACTACCTGAAGGGGGGTTCCAAAGAGGGTGGTGGAGCTCAGCTGTTCTCACTGATGGCAGATTACAGAACAAAGAGCAATGGTCTCAAGTTGCAGTGGGGGAGGTCTAGGTTGGATATTAGGAAAAAACTTTTTCACTAGGAGGGTGGTGAAGCACTGGAATGGGTTCCCTAGGGGAGGTGGTGGAATCTCCATCTTTAGAGGTTTTTAAGGCCCTTCTTGACAAAGCCCTGGCTGGGAGGATTTAGTTGGGGTGGGCCTGCTTTGAGCAGAGGGTTGGACTAAAGCCCTCCTGAGGTCCCCTCCAACCCTAATCTTCTGATTTTTCTGTGATTAAAATCTACCTTTTATGTTAAACTTGTTACTCGTTTATAATATAACCCAGTTTGTGCAATTCATATGGGGGGTTGAGGGGAGGGTAAGAGGCTGTACATACCATCCTCCACATTGAGGGAGGAGGAAGATTTCATAATATACCTTTGGGTCTGCACTCCAAGGGAGGTGGGCACCTGAGTGCTGGGGCAAGTCCCTTAAGTGGAGTGTTCCCAGAGTTGATCTCAGTGTTTGTGGTGTTCTATAGTTGACAGTGGCCCTGAGTGTTAGAGGAGGTTTTAATAGCCTGGCTCAGCAAGACAGGTTAAAGGGGGCCCAGGCTGGCAGAACAGGCGGGCTCAGTGGTATCTCAGCACATCAGGTGGCATCCTGAAGGGGGGCAACCCGTCACACCTTCCTTAAAAAAAAAAAAAAAACGATAAAAAGAAAACTTGGGTAAAATGGAAGGAAAAAGGGACAGAAGGAGGACAGGAAAGAGGGTAGCTTTAATATTCTGCTGTCTAGTAAGTCAGCTACCTGGTCATTGGTTAATTCAGTAGTTTGATAAAATCAGCTTTTCCTCACTGCTGTACCACAAACACCCAGATAATGTTAAAACTTCTTAAAGGAGCTCTTTTTACAGTGCTGCCACGTGATGTTGAATATCTGCAAACACAAGACTCTTGCCGTGTTATCAGTACTCCAGGAAGATAACTTTATCGCTTTTAAATTCAGATTTAGTGCTTCTAATTTGGTTCAGAAAAATCTGAATTTGGAATATTTGGCTGTTAATTTCTTACAAAGCATATGGCTGCCTATAAATCTTCATAAACTTTATTTTTTAGTCTCTGATGCAGATTGCAATTTAATTACCAAGCCCTGCTAGGTTATGTATTCTGATAATGTAGTGCAGACTATGGCTGAGCTGTAAAACTGCTAAGTGCAGGTATCTTCATCTGTGCAAAAACTGACATGAATCAGATTTATTTTGTAAAACTCCATCTTTCCACTGAATAATTAATTCATAGTGGAGAATAAAATAAATATATTACACTATATTTTTTTGTGATTATGTTGAGGTCTAATGTAGAAGTAGTAGTTTTATATAGCTTGATAGCCCTGAATTTGCAGGACGGGGAAGATTCAGGATCTGTTTTAATCTAAGATCTGGGATGCATTTCTTTTAAAATTAAAAACCTGAAAATTTTGTGAAATACAAAACCTTATATTAAAGAGACACTTGCTAAAACCAGTGAAAAGCCGGCTCATAATTGACAAAGAGGTCAGCATCCGTGTTGGTGTCCTGTCAGTAGCATTTTTGGCTCCTGTTGGTCTGTGAGATGAGCAATACTCCATGAGCAGCGACGATAGATATCTGCTCAAGTAGAAAATTTAGGGTTTCCCTGCAGGTTTCTCACAGTTTCTGCTATGTTCTGTATGAGCTAAGCCAGGGGTGGCCAAACTTACTGACCCTCTGAACCACATACGACAATCTTCAGAAGTTTGAGAGCCAGGGTGTGCCTGCTGGGGTTCAGGGCTTCTGCCCCACAGGAGGCATCTGTGGGTCTCGGGGCTTCAGTCCCACTCCTGCTGAAGCCCCAAGATCTGTCAGGCGCAACCCACAGGGCTGAAGCCCTGAGATCCACCACTCTGCTGAGTAGAAACCCATACCCCACCACCCTGCTGCAAGGCAGAAGTCTCGAGCTCTATCTCTTCCCCTCCTCTCCCTTTCCCCCGGTCTAGTAGGTGGAGAATGCGGGGGGAGTAGAGGGGATTCCGGTAGCTGCACTTTAACTGTAAAAGAGTCACATGTGGCTCACGAGCCGCAGTTTGGCCGCCCCTGAGCTAAGCATTCATTTTAAAAATTACTAATTTCTGATTGTAACGCCAGAATACAAATCAATGCAATATTGTCTTGAGTCTTGCAAGTTGAAAATGAGGTACAAATGTCTCGGTGTAATTCAGTTTAACTGGTTGTCAGGAGATCATAATCGGATTCAAAGTTCAACATAGTTAACTTCTTCATGTACTTTTTCATGTCATGTTTTCCTGTAGGAGAAACACCTACCTCTAATGGTCTTTATCCATTAAGCCTGGACATACCTGTAACATCTTTGATTCCTTTTATTTGAAAGATCTTTCTTTAGGAAGAGGCTTCACATTTTTAATGTATAAATATTTATTTATTTATTTGGAGGCGTTACAGTGCTTAAAGTAAAGTGATATTCTGATGTATGTCATCAGTTTCTTTAAAAAACTCTCATGGGACTATGCAAATTTGTGTACAGAATTGTATAAACTATATTCAGAAACATTTTTTCCGTCTCTAGTCTGTCTGCATGCCAGTGCAAGCCAAAAACAAGTACGCTCAGTGGACTCAAGTGGGCTTTGACCCCTGACATCTTGCAGCCTAATCAAGGATTGTGGCCCTAAACCTACAAACTGGATAAGTGTAGTCCAAAAGCAGCAATCAGGCCTTGCTTACACTGGCGCTTTACAGCGCTGCAACTTTCTTGCTCAGGGATGTGAAAAAACACCCCCCTGAGCGCAGCAAGTTACAGTGCTGTAAAGCACCAGTGTAAACGGTGCCCCAGTGCTGTAAGCTAATCCCCACGGGGAAGTGGAGTACCTGCAGCGCTGGGAGAGCTCTCTCCCAGTGCTGGTGCCGTGACCACACTCGCACTTCAAAGCGCTGCCGCGGGAGCGCTCCCACAGCAGCGCTGTACAGCTGCAAGTGTAGCCATACCTTTAGTCTCTTCTGTCGGGTATTGCTGCCCTGCTTTACTGCTGTCAGGAATTCACTCTCAGCTCTTCAGCCTCCTTTAGCCACATGGCCTGGGGAAGAGCCTATGTTGATCTCCTTCCCTCCAAGTGGAGTCCCTTAGCTGTCTTACTCTGTGGGTATTTGGAGGTGGCTCCCTTCTGCCTCCTAGCAGCATCTACCATCATTTACCCTAAATCTGCAGGACCCAGCTGTGCGAGTATGTGCAGGGGATCAGGGAGGCAGAGGCATCTTAGGCCTTGTCTTAAGTTTTGTAACATTTTCAAGCTGTCAGCTGGCGCACACAGCTACTGAGATACAGAAAGCTCCATGTAACCTTTACAATTTAAGGGGGAAAGGAGACCACATCAAATGTTATGACAATATTATTGTCTTGGTAAAAACATCTGCTTTTGTAAAAAGTCTAAACTAGCAACTTACCCTTTCTCATAAGAGCACAAAGATGAGCGGCATTAACATAAATCATATAGAATGGCTGTAAAAAGTATTCAAAAGCATAACGAATGGTCGCGTCAACAACGTATCGGGATTCCACTCCAATTCATACTAAATAGTATAAGAGAAGGATGCATTTTACAAATGGGTTTAATTCTTTGCTAGATAATGTCATGGCTCACTACTGGTGTGTCTACATGATAAGGTATCATAGTGCACATTTACAAGGGAAGGGATATAGATTTGCTCGGGGAACGTTAATTGTGATTTTCCTGACTCTTGTGGATTTAATTTCAATCCTAATTCTGCCTTGGCATAAACTTCATCTTTCAGTGGTAACATGGGATTCCTGTCATGAAGTCTTTCTGACATTGGTGCTTTGATGTATGAAATGTGCTGTGTTTTGTGCAGATGTTGTTTGCACTCCTAGAAATTCATGTTTGAATCAGTGCAATCTTTTAGTTTCTGGCTTTTGTCGTATCAATTTTTAATTTATGTAACTAATAAAAATAAACTGCATCTTCCACAGCTATCGGGCCAGTGTCATTCTGTTCTTGCTGCTTGTTTGGCCGCAGCAAAATCAGACAACGCAGAATGGCCTGTCAGCAAAGGAGGTAGTCCAGGGACTCTGAGCTGGCCTGTTAAATATTGGCATGAAATTTGAGGAGATGTAAATGTTGCAACAAATGACATACTGTACAAATATAGCACTGCATTTGCCAACTTAAGGTATTATAGACTGCAATATTATACTGTTTGTAGCTAGCTCTGCCATGAGTTCAGTGTAGTTGAAATGTAAATAGATCTTAATTTGTATGGGATGTTTCTGCCACTAATTCCATGTTACTCTTTGCAATATGTTCTTGTAACCCTGTTACAATCATCTCATGAGAATTGGTTTCTTAATTAAAGCCAAGAAAAAGCACCAATGTTTTTTTCTTAATGACACTAATTTATGAAGAAGTTAGGACTTAGCTTTAGGTTATTTTTTTTCCAGCTCAGAAAAACATAATTAGGTTTTAAAAGCATGCTTTTATATGTAGTTCAGAAAACGATTTTATCATTATTTTCTTTCTAATGGACAAGTTGGGATGGAAATACTGTTGATTAACATAGAAGGCAATTAGCACATATTATGGAGTTTGGAGTAGATATACTAAATAATAATTTGGAATGATGAAGGGTAACCGCCTAGCAGCTTGATAGTTTGGTACATCTCTGTCATCTCCTATAAACTCATGAGCTGTCTTTTGTGTTTGGAGTGCATCTCTTCAGAGACAAAATAATCAAAAGAACCAGTATTCCAGGATAAATATGCTTTTTTGGACATTTGGAGAGGTAGGGGGTGGGGGAAGGGGTATTTAAGCATAAATTTAGTGCTAAGGAAAGGTGCCAGATACATGGCATTACCAATCAAAGTTTATTAGCCAAACAGTAGTTTGAAAACTCCCCACTGTCACCAACAGAGGTGAATACAATGAATACCTGTTACCATTCACTAAGCTTTGCCCCCTCTGCCAGCTTACTGAATCCTTTCATCTCATCCTCCCATCTGCACCTGTTTGTTTTCGTATGGTTCTCTATAGCCTCCAAGCGTGCCTGGCCTTTTTGCCCTATTGACCTATCGGTACATATACCTCTCTGGATCTGACCCACTCACCTTAAGCATACAAGTTCCTGTTTCCAAAACTGTCTTTGAAAACTCTCATTTTGGCCACGAACCATAGAACCCTGCCTTCATGACTTGCCTCATTCTTCACAACACTAACTTTAAACATAAATTTAAAAACAAAGTAGGAACTTGAAGCATGTCAAAGGTACTGCTCAGGTACTGCTTACTGTGCTTTTATGCTGCACCCTTTTCTCCTTCCTTATCTCTAGTAAAGTCAGGCAGTTGGTGGTCTGATCTGGAAGAGGTTTTGAATGTATAGTGTTGAGGGAGGCCAAAGAAGCAACTAAATCAGTGAAATGATGATAATGGGAAATGTCAATTACCAGCATCCAAACATCACAACAGGGCAAGGTTTAGGGAAATGGTTGCTTGATTTACTAGAGGACTTCTTGGAATACCTAGTCCTAAAGCACACAAGAGGAAAGGTGGTTTTTTTTACTTACTCTTAACTTTTGACCAACTCCTGTATCTCAAAGTAACTGTAGCCTTACAGCTATTAGTGATTATAAATGAAGTACTGCATCCTCAGGGAGGAATTTCATATAAAAAATAAACCTGTCACTATGCACTTAGCTTTAGAAAGGGAGATTGAGGAGGGAAGGGAGCTGATCAAAAAGGCCCTGAGGTCAAAACTTAGGAAAGTAAAATCTTTAGCCTATAATAGATATGAAGACTGTGCATATCCCTAAACTGAAAAGGAAATGGGAAGGTAAAAGAGATGTGGTTAGTTGTCAGAGATGAAGAGAGTATTCAAGCTAAACCAAGTATTCTTCTGAAAATGTAAATGCAAAATTAGTGAAACTAATAAAAATAACATAAACCATGGCAGATGAAATATATACATATGTTTATTTTATGAAGGCAGGGATTTTTGAAGAGTTAAATAGCCACAGAGAGATGCAGTTTTAAAATATATGTGAAGCAGAAAGCTTGCAAAGAATGAGTAGGTCAACTGGACTATCAGAGAGTAAAAAATGAAATTGAGACAGACAAGGCTGTAGCAGAGAAGCTGAATTTTCTCGGCATCAGTTGCCTTTCCACAGAAGATGTTGGGAGATAGTTACCCAATACCTATTCTGTCAGGTAATAAAATTTGAGGTGTTGTCAACACAGGAGGTGTTGGAGCAATTTGGCCTCCTGTAGTCAATTAGAATTCTTTGTGTCAGCAAAATAGGTGGTCAGATAGGAAAAAGGTATCCAATCAGATAACTTTTTAAAGTAAAAATTACATTGACATAGCTGACACTTTTGTCAAATTCTTTTTACACTTGTTAATTGCCAGTCTTGTGCTAACAAGTTAAAGGACAAGCTGAGCTGAGTTAGCAGAACTAAAATTGCCTGCAGTACAAATCACATATCTAATAAGCTGTATCGTGATCATCCTCCTGGTGGATATGAGGTGCGCATGCTGAGCTAGAACTCCATATGGCAGACTATTTAATGATTGACAAATGTGGATCCCATTGGCATGAAATTGGTGATTAGCCAGCAACATTTTTGGAAGAGCCCATATATCCAAAAAAAGCCCTCACTCTCTTGAAACAGACATTTTTTAGCTTTGTGTCTCTGGTAACTTTGTTTCTACCTCAACATTAGAATTTTTTTAAATACTGCACTGAATTCTGTAATAAAAATGTATTTGGGGTGGGAAAGCTGTAAAATAATTGTAGAATCCATTGCCTTCATGATGTGACAACTAGATATTTAACTTCAAGTGGTATTTTGTTTTGAATGTATAGAGTCTGCTTCTGTTTTATTTCCCCACAGATGTAAACTGAAGTAGTAATACAGAACAGTGTGTCTGTGGTATGAATCACTCAGGTGCGTTTATTTTTTACATTTGCATAGAGTGAAGATAGTCCGAGTCCTAAGAGACAACGCCTTTCTCATTCAGTCTTTGACTATACAGCAGCATCACCAGCCCCATCACCGCCAATGCGACCATGGGAGATGACATCAAATAGGCAGCCTCCTTCAGCTCGACCCAACCAACATCACTTCTCAGGGGAACGATGCAACACACCTGCACGCAACAGGAGGAGGTAAATGGATTAGTCAGATTGTGGAGTGCTTTCTTGCTAGCTTGTCTGCTGATTCAGGCGAGACCTTTTTCAAGGTAGCAGTGATTCATTAGCATTAGAAGTGAAGTATTCGTAGCAGAAGACTCCTAGTTATACAAGACTATGTGATAAATACTAATTTTGAAAGCTGTGTTAATAGATATTTGCTGTTATCACTGCTGAAAACTGGTATTGGAAGTAATTCATGAGGTCAGTGTACTGTCTTCCTATAATTTCGTGTGGACATGTACAGTTGTAGAGGGGGAATTTCAGTAAGGACTTGGCTACACTGGAGAGTTGCAGCGCTGGTGGTGGTTTTACAGCGCTGCAACTTAGTTACTGTCCAGACCTGGAAGGCACATCCAGCGCTGCAACTCCCTGGCTGCAGCGCTGGCTGTACACCTGGTCTGTAACAATTGCAGCGCTGGTGATGCAGCTATGCTTATCAAGCGTGGCCACCAAAAGCGCTGTTATTGGCCTCCAGGGTATTAGGAGGTATCCCAAAATGCCTGCTCACAACAAACCAGAAGAATGGCTGAACTCCGAGCTCCCCCGAGCTGCTTATCTAAAAAACAAACACAGCTCCTGTTTGCTGGAGCGAGTGGAGGCAGGCAGGGGAATTGCTTTGGAAGGTTCACAGCTGTTTGCTTGAAGAGAGAAGTCACAGGTGGGGGGGGGAGTCCGTGTTGAGTAGCTGCTTATGTGGTCTGAAGGCTATTTAGGAGTGCATAATTTGCATTTAGTGAATAAGAGAGGGGTGGGGGAAGATCTCAAAACTTTTAAATTGATTTCAGGTTGGTGATGTGTATGTTCCAGTCCTTAGAACTTGCAAGGCAGGGAGCTGACGGATCCAAAAATCCACTCTCTCTCTCTCCCCCACGTTCCCCCTCACTCCCCTCTTTTGAAAAGCACGTTGCAGCCACTTGAATGCTGGGATAGCTGCCCACAATGCACCACTCCCAACAGCTCTGCAAATGTGGCCACACTGCAGCGCTGGTAGCTGTCAGTGTGGCCACACTGCAGTGCTTTCCCTACACAGCTGTACGAAGACAGCTGTAACTCCCAGCACTGTACAACTGTAAGTGTAGCCATATCCTAAGAATCTGTTTATTGCTCTAATACTGTACATTACATTAGTGTGTTGTACACACACACACTGTGTCAGAAAGTCAACCAAAAACTAAAGATTCCTATTTCTGGACAGGCTAGTACCCAGGGCCAGCTTTAGGCCGATTCTCTTGAATTGGGCCCCGTGCCCTAAAGAAAAGCGCTTAACTTAGGCGCCTTTTTAATTTTTACTCACCCAGCGGCACTCTGGGACTTCGGTGACGTGTCCTTCAGTCGCTCCGGGTCTTCAGCAGCATTTTGGCGGCGGGTCCTTCATTGCTGCGGAAGACCCGGAGCGAAAACCCGGAGTGCTGCCAGGTGAGTCATCCCTGCCGGGGCCCAATTGAAACTATTCGAATCGGGCCCTGCACTTCCTAAAACCGGCTCTGCTACTACCAGTAGTATAGACTCAGGCCTGGTCTACACTACGCGTTTAAACCGATTTTAGCAGCGTTAAACCGATATAACGCTGTACCTGTGCACACTACGAGTCCCTTTATATCGATATAAAGGGCTCTTTAAATCGGTTTTTGTACTCCTCCCCGGCGAGAGGAGTAGCGCTAAAATTGGTATTACCATATCGGATTAGGGTTAGTGTGACCGCAAATTGACGGTATTGGCCTCCGGGTGGTATCCCACAGTGCACCGCTCTGGACAGCAATCTCAGCTCGGATGCAATGGCCAGGTAAACAGGAAAAGCCCTGCGAAATTTTGATTTTCATTTCCTGTTTGCCCAGCGTGGCGCTCTGATCAGCACGAGTGGCAATACAGTCCCAAATCCAAGAAGAGCTCCAGCAAGGACCGTATGGGAGATACTGGATCTGACCGCTGTATGGGGAGACAAATCTGTTCTATCAGAGCTCCGTTACAGAAAACGAAATGCCAAAGCGTTTGAAAAAAAAAAAGTTACAGGCTACACAGTGCTGCGTGACAAGCGTAACGGGAAGCCAGAGACTCAAACGGACGCTCATGGAGGGAGGGATGGGGGACTGAGGGACTCCAGCTATCCCACAGTCCACAGCAGTCTCCGAAAACTATTTGCATTCTTGGCTGAGCTCCCAATGCCTGTATGTTCAAACACGTTGTCCAGCGTGGTTCAGGGAATAGCTCATCAATATCGTAGCAGTGGGATGCTGGGCTCCTCTTCCCCACACTGCTTAATGTCCTGCCTGGACTATCATAGCACCGGGAGGCTGCCTCCCCCTCATTTTATGTCACTAAAAACTCGGTGTTTCTTATTCCTGCATTCTTTATTACTTCATGACACAAATGGGGGGGACACTGCCACGGTAGCCCGGGAAGGTTGGGGGAGGAGGGAAGCAACGGGTGGGGTTGTTGCAGGGGCACCCCCTGTGAATGTCATGTAGCTCATCATTTCTGCGGGATCTGACACAGAGCAGCTGTGCTCTCTGATACACTGGTTCTCTAGTACACTTGCCCCATATTCTAGGCAGGACTGACTCTATTTTTAGAAACCATAAAGGAGGGATTGACTCGGAGAGTCATTCCCAGTTTTGCTTTTGCGCCCCCGGCCGATCTCAGCCAGGGGCACCCATGTTAGCAGCAGACAGCACAGAAGGACAGATAACCGTCATCTCATTGCCAAATTACACTGGCAGCAGACGGTACAGAACGACTGGTAACCATCTCTGCTATCATGCAAAAGCAAATGAATGCTGCTGTGTAGCGCTGGAGTATCGCCTCTGTCCGTGGCATCCAGTACACATACGGTGACTGTAAAAAAAAAAAAAAAAAAAAAAAAAAAAAAAAAAAAAAGGCTGAACTGGCTCCATGGTTGCCGTGCTATCGCGTCTGCCAGGGCAATCCAGGGAAAAAGGGCGCAAAATGATTGTCTGCCGTTGCTTTCCCGGAGAAAGGAATGACTGATGACATTTACCCAGAACCACCTGCAACAATGATTTTTGCCCCATCAGCCACTGGGCTCTCAACCCAGAATTCCAATGGGCAGAGGAGACTGCGGGAACTATGGGATAGCTATGGAATAGCTACCCACAGTGCAACGCTCCGGAAATCGACGCTAGCCTCGGACCATGGGTGCACACCGCCGAATTAATGTGCTTAGTGTGGCCGCGTGCACTCGACTTTATACAATCTGTTTTATAAAACCCGGTTTATGTAAAGTCGGAATAATCCTATAGTGTAGACATACCCTAATTATTTTTATAGTGCAATAAATGTACATGACACTTACAACTTTGTCCGTCTCTAATAAACGTATAATCTAATTTCAAATGAGAATGAATAAAACAGGCAAGGTTGATGCAAGTTGTATCATGTGATTGCTTAGATGTGTGGTGCATGTATTGCAAGAGTTTACATTTTTATCTTAGTTTAGTTTTGGGCTATGGTTCATAAGCCTCTTTGAAGCAGAGTTTTTGGAATAAGCTCAAGTAGTCATGGAAGAATAGAGTTTTGAGTGGCCATGTTGAACTGGTGCCTGCACCAGTGCGTTGTAAAGCTTAAAAATAAAGACCTTTTCACTATTCTAGTTAATTATCGCAAACACAAGCGTTTGTTCTCTCACAATAGGATTTGGAACTGTTTTTGTCACCTAACATGAGCTTAAAACATATTTCCCTATGTTCATTTCAGAAAAAGTGATTCTTTACGTTCTCCAACTTTAGGAGAAGCCATACATTTTTATGAATGCAAAAGCAGGCTTTAGAGACCAGAAACAGACTCTTCTATCCCCAAAGTTAAAAATTGTCAATTGGCATTCTGTTAGTTTATTGAAGCTGTAGCACATTGTTACGTATTGTTAAATAAGTCTTTAGGGTCACAAGTCCTGGAAGATTTGGGTCACAACTTGCAAAATTATATTTGTTTTCATACAGCCAGCAGTCAGAACTAATAATGCGAGTCAATGAGTTGATTTCTTGGATTATTGCATAGAGAGAGGCAACGTGGTCCAGTGGATAGGCAGTTGTCTTGTGACTCAGGAGACCTGTATTTTATTCTCAGTTCTTCAACTGCCCTTGAACTGTGAATCTCTGTTTTGCCCCCTTGTCCTCTATCTTGTCTGTTTAGACTAACCTCCTCAGAACAGGAACTCTCTGTACAGTGCCTAGCACAGTGGGCCTCAAACTTGCATGGGGTTTCCAGGCACCATCGTAATACAAATAAAAAGTAGATTACTAATAAAATAAGCTCAATAGGCTTTTACATAATTCTATTGTATCTTGATTTGTCGTGTGTTAGTAATGTTGCTTTATTTTATTTACTTAATTGTATTTTATTTAATTTTAATTAATAATATTAGTTATGGATATTAGTATGGGTTTTGGCTTGCCAATTAGTTTGATCAGAAGACAGTTTGTTCTGAATTAGGCTTTACAAAGTTTATAAAAGGACCTTTGGGGGTATGGCAGGAAGCTTACACTGAGACAGATATAGTTATAAAGATCTTTTATTAAAATTAATGAAATAGTAAGCAAATGGTAAAATGGTTCGAATTAGAGTTACAATTGTATTACTGTTATTTTAGAGATACATATGATGATGCAATACTATGTGCTGCAAACTTTAATACTTACACTTTTGTTGTTAATAATCTGGAGTTGGAAAATACAGGGCCATGCCTGTGGCAGTTCCGTTTTTACACCTCTAGCGGAGGAAGCTAAATGCGGAGTTATTAAAGCTGTTTAATCTTTAACTTAATAAATTTTAAACTGAAATAGGGTATAGGGAAACCAAGCTTAGTCTAGTCCCTTAAACTTACAGTCTGAAAAGAAATAAAGTACGGCCTGTTAATAGCTGTAGTAGATGGGTAGCATTGATACGCTGTTGAAGGTGGAAGCAAATTAAGAGTAGACAGGAGTAGATAAGTGGGTAGATTGCTTCTCTAATGATGAGATGCATTGCCTTTTTATAGAGCATTGGTTGGAAATCCTTCCTCTTATGCCCAAATTTTATTCTTTCCCCACAAAAATGTTAGGGTACACTTACCCCATAGGCTAATATGTATGTGCATATAAATAACAGGTATGTATGCATTTGTGGTGTACTTGTTAGGTCAGTAAAAAAATTCCCTTTGCCATTTTTCATTGTTTATTGGTTTATGCAAAAAGATTCTAAACATTTGTGTAGGTGTTTTGTTTATTTTTACTTTTTTGGGTAAGGGCCCCAAAATGTGCTAACTTTGCCTTAGCTTAACATACAGGGTTTTGGCCTGTGGGTCTCTTGCATTACAGCCAAACTATATGCATTTATAAGCCTATTACATCAAATACTTAAATTTGTGTATAAAAAAAATGGAAACAAGCGAATTAATTCTTAGGGCTACACTGTTTAAAAGTGAAGTTAATTTGCCCTTCTTCTGATGAACTTCCTTCAAGTTTTATCAGGTTTAGACTCAGTCACTGTGTATTTCCATCAGTCTGTTGCCCATGTAACAAAACCTGTGCATGCTCTGACTGGAGACTGTTTTGAAGCTGTCGGTCACCAAGTGGCTAGCAAATAAATCAGTTCTGCCAACACCAAGCATTTTAAAAAAAAGCAGGACCCCAGAAAATCTTGATTCAAAATTAGTTTTTGTTTATTAGTCTGCCTTCTTCCCTCTGCAACTCAAAAATCAGCTGTCATCCCAATTTGTGATTTATTTAGGTTTGACATTCACCCTTGTGGATCCAAGGGTGGAATTCTCTCAGCTGCAGGGAAAGGGTCTCCATGGTTTGCCCTCTACTATTTGGGAAGATGGAGCTACCATTTTTTCCCCTTTCGTCCTTTCCCTGCCACACTTCAGCTTCCATCCCCATTCTTCCTGCCTCCCCTGATGTATAACACACCACTTTCCCTCTGCCTTCTCCTCAGTCTTGTACCCTCATGTTCCTCCATATCAGCTCCATGGCAGTAGCTTTGATACTCTGCTCCCTGACTAAGAACAATAAAAAAGTTACGGGGGGATGGGGGGAGAGAAGAGTACTTATACTGAACAGCTCAATACAGTGAATTGGAATCTCCAGTTACAGACCTCTGTGATTGTTGTTACTAGCTAAGAATTGCATGCATCTGGTTATAGTTATTTGTTGCTCCGTTTCCTCAATCTTGTTTCATTTGTTTGGTCCACAAGTTATGCCTTGTCTTGTAAGGTTTTAGAGACAAAGACTGTCATTTACTATTTTTATGTGTTACCCAGCACAATGGGGCCCAAACTGGTTGAGGCCTATGAGCCCTACTGCAATATGAATGTTAAGTGCAGGTTGTGAGTACTTTGCATGAAGCATTCCCAATAATTCCAAGTTAGTCATCTGCTAGAGCTACACATCTGGACGTTATGTCAGAGTTTCACCTAAGGAAAGGGACATTTCTTTGCAATTCTGACCTGTATCTGATCACCTAGGAGAAGTCTGTTTGCACCAAGTTCTGTTTTTTTCAGAGTACTATGTTCTGTACTGCCCATAAATCAGTATGTAGAAAAGTGCCCAAAAAGTGTTGAAAGTTTTTGTTATGCCTTGTTTCCTTCTGGATAATTAACAGAAGTAAAGCTTGACCATTGGGACTACTTATGGAAAGGTAAAGGCAGAAATGAAGCTAAAAAAGCTACTGTGTCTAAAAATAAATAGCAGGGGAAACTAGGGCATCTCTATTTGTTTAGTTTTTTCAAAATGTTGAAACTGCCATCAGTGTTATAAGTAATTATAAGCAGAGTTGGTAACAACACGTTGTTAAGGTTGCTTGACAGTTCCTATTATAAGACACTGGCAAAGTTATAAGCAACTGAAAACAAACTTAAATAATTTGAGCTGAAATTTTCTATTCTGGGTGTGTGTGTCTCAGGATGATTTTTTTGTGTGGGGGGGGAGGGAGAGGGGAGAGATTTCAACCAAAACAATTTTTTTTCTTTTTTTGGAGAATGAGGTGAGAGGAAAATAATGTTGTTTTTGTCCATGTTAAAACAGTCTGGTGTCTTTTTATTTGAGGAAAAAGTGCCCCCATGCTTTGCAGCGGAGACTTGAAATTTGGCCAGGGGATGGCCTATGTCAAATTTGCCTTTTCCTGTTCTTGTGAAAATCTGCCCAAATTTGGCCAAATTATAAGACTTGGAAAAGTGCAGTTTGCATATGCTCTTGCTAGAACAAAACCGCTTCCCAAAGATTTTGTTTGCAATGGGCATGCTCCAGAGACCAGGCAAGTCACTTAAACTAAACTTCTTACAGGTAGTCATTAATTGCTCATTTTCTGAGCGCTGACTTCAGACCCTGGCATCTGATTAGCAGAAGGCCTGAGCACTCTCAGTTGCAAATAAAGTCAATAGGATCTGTGCTTTGATCACCAAAAGAGCTATGTTATGCTCCATAATCCAGTTTTAGGTGTCTCAAATTGGGCATCCAAAATGAGTGGATAATTTTTATATTAATCTGTCTGAGTTCCCCCTCTGTAAAATGGAGATACCACCACCTTAGCTCACAAGGGTGGTGTGAAAATAATCAAAAGTTTGTGAAGCATTCAGCTACTACATTAAGTGCCATAGAAAAAGCCCATGAAGAAATTAATAATTCTGTCTTCAGAGCAGAGTTTGAATAGTGTGCACTAAATAAGGCCTGAGGCCACACACTGAATAATGAAGAGAAAATATTGAATAGTTGTGTGCTGAATGAGTCAGGGATCCTTTGGGGGAAAAAGGGTGTGATCATATCCTTGTAGACTGTATCATGCATACAAGATTGCACAAGCAACCTTAATCCTGGCATTTTCTAACTTTTGAGTGCTTGACTTGGCAACCTGCATGTTCTTTTAATGTATCTTGTGTATACAATATCTGTATAAAAGTGCTTAATTTAGCTTGTGGTGGTTCTCCTGACTGGCATATTTTGGTATAATCACTTGTGTTGTGAAATAATTGCATCTATACTAAGGCTTTTATCAGTATACCACTGTCTTTTTAAAAAATAAAATCACACCCCTAGCTGACATAACAATGTTGACGGAACTGTCTAGTATAGACTTGTCCTCAGTATTGGATTATGTATGATATTGTTTAAGAAAGAGGCCTGTGGCAATTTGTGTGACGTCTTCCCTTTTAATGTGTTCCCAGTCCTCCTGTTAGACGTCAGAGAGCAAGAAGGGATCGCCTGTCTCGACATAACTCCATTAGTCAAGACGAAAACTATCACCATCTCCCCTACGGACAGCAACAAGCAATAGAAGAGCCCCGAGCCTTCCACCCACCGAATGTATCCCCCCGTATGTTGCACCCAGCCGCTCATCCGCCACAGCAGAACGCAGTGATGGTCGACATTCATGAACAGGTATGAGAATGTTGGGCTGAATGTGCTAAGGACACTGCATTTCTCTAAGACTTTCAAAAACTCCAAGTAGTTGGCACTGAAAATAGAACACTGTGGTAACTACTGCTGGCAGTCTGTTGTGGCAGTTTCTTTCAAGAGTCATAATGGTGCACTAGTAACATACAGCAGTGAAAATACCATAAAATATTGGTGATTTAAAAAAAAAAAATCAAATAAAGCCTAACAGAGTGAAAGTTACTGATTTGGCCAAGGCAGCCATCAGCACAGTTCCAAAGGCCTTCAGATCACACTTTTGAAACACAATTTTTCTGCTTCTAAAGTGAATTTAGTTTGAGAGTGGGTGTGGTAGTTGTGATGTAGGCATTCATAAACCCTGAAATAAAATAAATATCTTTTAGCTCTAGGTGCTTTTACAGGATTAAAGTAGACAATATAAACATATAATTCACAATGCCTTCATGTGGATAGAATGTAATAAACTCCTGTTTTCAGCCCCAAATCTGTTGTTCTAACCCTCAGGCAACTCCCTCCCCAAATGCCCCAGAAAGAAATTAATCTTTGCAGCATATCCTAAAAGTTAAGTTTTGGATTGAGACACCAAGAGGTGGAGCCGTTTCCAGAATCAGGGACAGTTTGGAGATGATGTCCCACTAGCATAGCCCCACCCTGTCCATATCAGAGGGCTTATAGGCCAAGTGCATTTGTTGACTGCAACTACCTAGCATCACATGGGGAGGGAGTTAGCCTGTCAGATAGCCAGGTCACAAACTGTTCAGAGCTTTACGTTAAAATTAAGCTTTAAAACCCTGCCTGTAAACTCATGTGGTCAGTGCGGATAAGGGATCACTGTGCAAAGTTCTCAATAAGCAGACATCTACATTGTGCACCTGTGAACTTCAAGTGTACAGGTTTAAGCTAACAGTCCTTCTGGCCTTCTCTGAATTTTCCCTTATGTCTGATAATTGATCAACTTGCTGGAGCACCTCAAAATGAACACCAAATTTGTCCTCCCACTCTGGATGATGAGATTACATCAGGGCATGTCTGGGGGAAAACAGGTCCCGCAGCACTGCTTCTATGCCCTCTTGTCATCTTCTATGACCGGTATGTCAGTGTTGCCAAGGTCTTGTCGCCATGGTTACTTGAGGGTCCTTCATGCTGGTCCTTGACACTGACTCTACATCAGGGAAGGGATCACTTCCTCCTGGATGCCATGGTTGGTCTGAGAGAAGTAGTCCTCTTCTGACTCCCATCTGGCACTGCCGTCAGTGCCTAGCAGTCATTGCCTAGAAACCTCTGCCATCCCTGCTACAAAAAGTCTGCAGTGTTGCCTGAGCCAAGTCACAGACCACTTGGACTATCTTCCCACAATGTTTTTTGTCATGGAGGTATGCAAGACTGTCATCTGTATAGTGATACTTGTTTGGTTCTGTAGCAGATCAGGAGAGCTGTTGTCTTTAATTTTTTTAAATTGAGTTAATTTGTTTTGAGTTAATCACTTGAATTAACTGCAATTAATTGACAGCCCTCACATAAATTAATTGCAATTAATCTCATCTTTAATTGCATTGTTAAACAATAATAGAATACCCATTTAAATTTATTGTACATATTTTTGGTTCGTTTTTCTACATTTTCAGATATATTAATTTTCAATTATGCTAACAAAGCATGAAAAGGCATACAAAGGTTTAGCATATCTGGCATGTAAATACCTTAAAACACTGGCTATAACAGTGCCATGCAAACGCCTGTTCTCACTTTTAGGTGATGTAAATAAGAAGTAGGCAGCAGTATCTCCCGTAAATATAAACAGACTTGTTTGTCTTAGCGATTAGCTGAACAAGAAGTAGGACTGAGTGCACTTGTAGGCTCTGAAGTTTTACATTGATTTATTTTTGAGTTCAATTATATATATAAAAATCTACATTTGTGAATTGCACTTTCACAATAGAGATTGCACTACTCATAGAATCATAGGGTTGGAAGGGACCTCAGGAGGTCATCTAGTCCAACCCCCTGCTAAAAGCAGGACCAATCCCCAGACAGATTTTTACCCCGGTTTCCTAAATGACCCCCTTAAGGATGAACTCACAACCCTTGGTTTAGCAGGCCAATGCTCAAACCACTGAGCTGTTCCCTGCCCCTCCCCCTCCCCTTTTGGAAGGGACCTCAGGAGGTCATCTAGTTCAGGGGGACTCAACCTATGGCACTATCATAAACTAGTCCCAGATTTGGACCTTAGCGTCCAAAATATGGGGGTTAGTATGAAAACCTCCAAGCTTAGTTACCAGCTTGGACCTGGTAAAGCTGCCACCTCCCAAAAAATTAGAGTGTTTTGGGGCACTCTGGTCCCCCCAAAAACCTTCCCCGGGGACCCAAGACCCAAATCCCTTGAGTCTCACAACAAAGGGAAATAAACCTTTTCCCTTCCCCCCTCCAGGTGTTCCTGGAGAGAGACACAGAAGCAAACTCCGTGAATCTAAACAGAGGGATTCCACCCTCTTCGTTTCCAGTCCTGGAAACACAAGCACTTCCCTCTTCACCCAGAGGGAATGCAAAGTCAGGATAGTAAATCTAACACACACAGATTTCCCCCTGACTTCTTCCTCCCACCAACTCCCTGGTGAGCTGCAGACTCAATTCCCTGGAGTTCCCCACTAAAGAAAAACTCCAACAGGTCTTAAAAGAAAGAAAAATACATAAAAATGGTCTCTCTGTATTAAGGTGACAAATATAGGGTCAATTGCTTAAAAGAAATATGAATAAACTGCCTTATTCAAAAAGAATACAATTCAAAGCACTCCAGCAACTATAGACATGTAAATACAAAAAGAAAAACAATAGAAACCTTACTGCCTTACTATATTGTACTTACAACTTAGAAACAGAAGATTAGAAAGCAGGAAACAGAAATCACTTCTCATAGCCGAGAGTGCAGGCAGAAGACCCCAGAACAAAGGACTCTCACACAAAAAACCCTCCACCCAGATTTGAAAAAGTCTTGTTTCCTGATTGGTCCTCTGGTCAGGTGTTTCAGATTACTTCTTTCCAGGTGTAAGAGACATTAACCCTTAGCTATCTGTTTATGACAGGCACCTGTACCTAAGGCAGCACACAAGCTGATTTTCAGTGGCACTCACACTGCCTGGGTTCTGGCCACTGGTCTGGGGGGTTCTGCATTTTAATTTAATTTTTAAATGAAGCTTCTTAAACACTTTAAAAAACTTATTTACTTTACATACAACAATAGTTTAGTTATATATTATAGACTTATAGAAAGAGACCTCCTAAAAATGTTAATATGTATTACTGCATGTGAAACCTTAAATTAGAGTGAATAAATGAAGACTTGGCACACCACTTCTGAAATTTTGCCGACCCCTGATCTAGTCCAACCTGTTGCTCGAAGCAGGACCAATCCCCAACTAAATCTCCAAATGGCCCCCTCAAGGATTGAACTCACAATCCTGGGTTTAGCAGGCCAGTGCTCAAACCACTGAGCTATCCCTCCCCCCGTACTGTACTTGTGTGAGATGAACTGAAAAATACTATTTCTTGGTTCTTTTTACAGTGCAAATATTTGTAATAAAATAAAGTGAGCACTGCACACTTTGTATTTTATGTTGTGATTGAAATCAATAGATTTGGAAAATGTAGAAAACATCCAAAAATATTTAAATGGTATTCTATTCTTGTTTAACATTGTGATTAAAACTGGGATTAATTGCGATTATTTTTTTAATTTTGCAATTAATCGAGATCCATTTTTTAAATAATTTGACAGCCCTAATTTGTATTTATTTCCATCTGTGTACTAGTTTGTTCCTGCTTGTTAATTCCCCAAGAGCGGGATCTAGGCAAGCAATTCATGAAGGAAGAAGAGGGGTTTTTCCAGATAATTGCCTTTTATGGATCCACACTCCTTGTCTCTAATTCTTTCGAGTCTTTACTGGAGATTTCTGATATAGTGTAAGAAAGCAAGCAGTGGTTGGGGTCCTCTGTCTTTTAGAGCCTCGGGTTTGAATGTTGAGTTGTAGTAGATGTTGCTAATTCCCAGCCCTGGGCATTTTCAGACCAGGAGTTGTGGGTCCTTAGTGTCAGTTACCTGTAATTGTGGTGCTTTGAGGAATGTAACCTTTCCCTTTCTAGTTTTTAAATTAGCCTTTGGTTTTATCCACTATTCTATTATGTTTATTTTAGAGACATCCCTTGAGCTTTCTCCTTAGAGTGAGAATGTGCAAAGATGGTTATCTTGGGAGAAAAAAATGATCTGAATTTTTTTCTTCGATATCTCTGTGGAAAATCGTTTAGCCACTCTTCCCATCAGAGTTTGGAAGACTGTTTAGCTACTTGTACATTCTTCCTTCTGATTTTAATTGCCTTTTATGTGGGAGTTACTGCCTCCTTTTTGAAAGAAACTCATCTGGACACACGAGGGCGACCCTACAGAATCTGAGACGTACTGTTTGTGTCTTGAGGGGTTTCAGTGTTTTGAGTTGAGTTCCCTTCCTGGCATTGTTCAGGAAGCGCTGATGTAAGAGCAGTAATCTATTGAGGAGGATATTTTTTAAGAACAGGAATTACAGGTTTGTAATTTTTTTATACTGTCAGTGTAAAATGTGATTTTTCTGGTATTTAGATGAAAGTTTGCTATTTTTAAATATCAAACCATAACTATTCAGAACCCTCTGAATTGTGTAAATTAACAAAATTACTGAAAACTGTTTCAATGCAGATCCACCAGGGCACAGTCCCTGTCTCGTACACAGTAACAACAGTGGCACCACATGGGATTCCGCTCTGCACAGGCCAGCACATACCAGCTTGTAACACACAGCAGGTCCCAGGATGTTCGGTGGTTTTCAGTGGACAGCACCTTCCCGTCTGCAGTGTGCCTCCTCCAGTAAGTAGGTTTATCTAATGACACAGGCTTTCATCTCCAGTGTGTGGGGTGGGCAGCCTGGAGCTTCACAGCTAATGTGGTTTTGCCGTTTACATCAGAGAAATCCACTCTTCACTGGGCCAAAGTGCGGGTGTATAAGCAGACCTTTTAGCTTGATGTAGGGTTGTGTGTTTTATGTATTTTTTTCCATAGTGATGCAGTATTTTCTTAACATGTTTTAACTAAAGTCAGAACTAGCTTAGGCTCCAGTCTCTGGACACACATCCATAGCTTCACAAAACAAGTTCAGAAATTTGGAGGAAAGGGTTTTTAAAGTTAATCAAATAGTAGGAAGCCCACTAAAATAATTCACTAGGTGTAAGAGACCCCTTCCCCTCAGAGGGTGTGTGCACATATATAAAACCAGCCCTTCCAGCTGCATCTCTAAAATCAATAATTTGTGTAAATACTAGTAAGATTTTAAAAAAAAAAAAAAAAAAGACTAACACAGGCCAAAAGAGAGCTCAACTATTTGGAAACACATTAACAAAGAAACTGTCAATCCAGAAAACTGCCTTTTCATGTGTGTTTTAAATAAGGCCATAATGGAAAGTAACATATGTTGAGTCTACACCCTCGTAATGATTTGGAACATAAAGACTGGAAAAAATCTTTGTGCAGGGCTGCGTTTATAGGGCTGCATTTCTCTCAGTACCAGTTCTTCTGTACCAGTCACACTACTGAGCGGTTCTCTAGCCCCTGCTTCTGTACTGATTCCTTTTTTTTCTATGTCGTTAACTTGGCTTAGTTTTGCAGTTCTAGAAGTTATGAAAACGGGGTGACTTAACATTGTGGTTTAGGTGTGAACTAATATTGTGTTAAGAACCTTAATTTCCTGAGTAAAGCACTTTTCTGACTTCAGAGTTAATTTCTCAACTTTAACAATGCATAAATAAACCTTTTTATATGTAATATTTATATGACGTGTATATGCAGAAGCATATCAGTCCATTTTGCAACATTTAGTTAGCATGTGAACATTGACTGCCCCAATTCACACCAGCATAACTTTTTTTTTCTTCTTTTTCAAGCAGAATATTCATTCCCTTTCCAGCTCCTGTTTACTTCAGGGGCTTTTTGAGCAATGAAAATTGCTCATATATTTTGTGGGGGGGGGGGAAGGCTTGTAGCTCATTTACACTAAAGATACTCTGCATTGTAATTACAGTAATAACTATTTCAAGACCCTTTACACTGCTAGAGCAGTCTATTTCAGAAGCTGCTGTTGCATCTAAGTTGATGGACCAGGGACAGCAGTTTTAATTCACTCTGTCCAGACCCCATTCACTCCCTATTGGATATCTTCTTCAGCTTTCTGGCATTCTGCAGTCTAAGATGCCTGTTGGTAGCACTTCCTCTTCATAGTTGTTTCTTTGCTGCAGCACCTCAATCCTGTGCTGGGAGTGGGAGCTGTCAAAATTGAGGTGATCTGTTACATGGTCAGAGTTCCAGGGAAGCAGAGAGGAGAACTCCCCTGTCTATATAGATTAAGTCACAGTTTTAAGAGCTGTAGATCTTTACTGCTCAGTATCCTTCAGTGGAGTCACATCTAGCTCACAGAAGTGAGTGACTGTGACAATGAAACAGTGGTTTGAACAGTGAACTCCTGCGAAAGGGACAGTCTCACATGGCTCCGAAAGTGCTAAGGAGCAACAGATGAAATCAGAAAAG
Organism: Gopherus flavomarginatus; assembly: GCF_025201925.1. NCBI lineage: Eukaryota > Metazoa > Chordata > Testudines > Testudinidae > Gopherus > Gopherus flavomarginatus. Next base: position 127,257,110 of record NC_066619.1, read on the forward strand.
GAGTATCTGTGCAGAGCAACCCCAAGAACTGATTGGGTGGGTAGATAGGTAGGTGCACCTCCAATGAAGCATTTCTGGGCTTTATGCAGTCTCGTAAAATCTGTGAAACAGCAGAGGACAAAGGGGGAAAAGTCCAGCTTGAAAGCAACTACTACAGTTAAAACTGCAGAGGAATTAATGTTAAAGGAACCCTCCAGAATGTTTCAAAATCTGACCTGGGAGAGCACAGAGAATATCTTTCATTGAATAATGCTCAGAGTGGAGTAATCTGATTGGAGAAGCAGCTCTATAGTTTCAGTGCACACATGGGTAGAAGATAATTATATGGGTTTGGAACCCTCTTCACTTAAACTGATTTCTGCCTTATCCATGACATTTAGTTATGATACTATTTTATATTCAAAACATAACAAGTTTGCCCATAAAACAGTCATAAAATACAGTTTAATCTACTCATGCAAGGAGATAACACATCAATTTAATCGTGTATATTCAGTTCAGTGAAATCACTATATTCAAAGAATGTTAAATTCACAGGGAAAAATGAATGTGAGGAAATAGTCTGCCCATCTTCACCCTGCCCTCTTGTGCTCATACATTACAGTAATTTTTAATCACATGACAGCATGATATTTCCACAAGACCTCTCTTACTCAGTGCATACATGTGACCAATCAAAACTGATTTTTCACCTGATCATCAGAATGTGTTGTCTGTCTCAAATTTCAGCTTTTTAGGTCCACCTATAGATATTAGAACTGTTCCCAAAAAAGGTTGTTGGGTTTTTTTTGTTTTTTAATGTTAAGTTGGCTTTTCATTGCCTTAAATGACAGAACCATGTTTGCATACATTTTTTTAAAAAATCACCTTTGGGCAAAGATAAGATCTGGAAAATTTTCAGCCTGTAAAATGAAACCTTGACAGCTTACGCAAGGCATTTGACTTGGTATCACATGACATTTTGCTTCAAAAAAGAAAAGAAAATGATGCAAAATTAACATAGCACACATTAAATGGATTAAAAACTGGCTAACTGAAAGATCTCAAAATACAGTGCAAACAGAGAATCCTCATAGAGAGCGTGTGGTGTTTCTAGTGAGGACCTGCAGGGATCTGTTCATCGGCCTATGTTATTTAATACTTTTATCAATGACCTAGAAGAAAACATAAAATCATTATTGAAAGTGTGTGGATGTCAGGAAACTTGAGTGGTAAATAATGAAGAGGACAGGTCACTGATACAAAGCGATGTGGATCACTTGGTAAGCTGGGCGCAAGCAAACAATGTGCCTTTTCATATGGCCAAATTAAATGTATACATCAAGGAACAAAGAATTCAGGCCTGTACTTACAGAGCTGAAGATTTTATCCTGGGAAGCAGGTGGCTCTGACAAAGACATGGGGGATCACGGTGGATAATCTGCTGAACATGAGTTAAAGTGCAATGCAATGGCCAAAGGGGCTTGTGTGATCCTGTTTTATACATGCAGGGGGATCTCAGGTAAGAGTAGGGAGGTTATATATTACTTCTGAGTTTGGTACTGGTGTGACCACTACTGCAATACTGTGTTCTGTTCTGCTGTCCACAGTTCAAAGAGGATGTTGATAAACTGGAGAGTGTTCAGAGAAGAGCCATGAGAATGATTAGAGGATTAGAAAACATGCCTTACAGTGATAGACTGAAGAAGATCAATTTATTTAGGTTAACAAAAAAGGTTAAGGGGTGTCATGGTCATTCTGTAAGTACCTACATAGGGAACAGAACTTTGATAGTGGTCTCCTCAGTCTAGCAGGCAAAAGTTATAGTACAATCCAATGGCTGGAATTTGAAGCTAGACAAATTCAGACTGGAAATAAGGTGCATTTCTTCTTCAAATTGTGTCCCTGTGGTCCTCCACTTTAAGTATTGTTGCATCCTTGCACTCATAGTCGGAGATTTATGGTAGCAGTGTCCAATTGGGCATGCACAGTCCCCCTCTCGTGCTGCTTCAGGCAGTTAACTGATGCTGTGCAACCAACCCCCACCCCAGTTCCTTCTCTTCTGCTGTTAGCTCAAATTGGAGCACCCAGCAGTGCCTCACAGCTAGAAATAATCCTTTTCCTTTAGCTGTAGTTCTTAATTAGTATACAATAGACTCATTTTCCTTCATATCTTATCCCTGTCCTTTTAAAAAAAAGAAAAAAAAAATTCCTCGTAGGACTGTAAATTTCCATCTCCCCGATTGCAGCAGCATCGCAGAAGTTTTCTCTCTCCACATTACTGAGAGAATACGCTCCTTCGGGGCATTCCTGGCTCCCCAAGCTTCAAACTTTGCACTATCTGCCAGCTTTCAATATTCCTCTCAGTGCATCCGTGTCTTGGTGAGTGACATATAGCAAAAGTGCTCGCACTGTCACAACTTGAAAGGCCAGAGATCTACAGTTAAAGCTTCTCCTCATGGAGAAATCTCTTCACCCGGCGTCTGAGCCTGAGGTACGAACCCCTCCCAGCCAGAAATCACCGCCTGCCGCCTGGGACAAAGGCCCCTCTTCTCGGGGAAAAGATCCTGGATAACCTGCCAAGAAGGCAGCAAAGGAATGGAGCACCATGTCCCCAACTCCAGTGTCGGCTAAGAAAAGACACCCCAGTATCAACCGCACTGGCCATATCAACGGCCAACAGACCAGGTACTGATGGTACTAAGAAACCCAGACTCCTACGCAGTTGAGCTCCACCAGAGGCATTAAGGGGAAAATGAAACCCCATGCTACAGCACCAGCAAGCAAACCATTGGTACTGAGCATTCCAGCGCTAATGCTGCCACCTGCTGCTGGTACTACGCACCCCAGCTCCACAGCTGCGCCAGTAAGCACACTCCAGCACACAGTACTGAGCGTCACCATCCCACCAATACTGAGACTGGGCACATGACAGCAGTTCCTGTGTCACATAGAGTTATCTGTCTCGGTACCGCAGTCTCCTCTCCTTGGCACTAACAGTACATGCGGTACTTAGCCAACCCAGCTCTTCACAGCTTTCACCGCAGTTCTCTAGTGGGGAGGACAATGGAGAGAAGGATATAGGACACTTGCCACAGCATTCCTCTCCTGTGGTGGCTACTCCCACACAGGCCCCACCAAGCATAGGATTCCCTGTAGATTTTACAAACCAACCCTGGTACAGCCAGCCCCGGATGCCCACAGTGTCCGTCCAACCGCAATGGCCATTCTGGCAGCCATGGGCTCCATATCCACAATAACAACAACAAGGAGTACCCACCACTCTGCTCACAACTGATGCACCTCAATCCTCATATTGCTATCAAAGGCACCTCCTGCTGTTTCCCAACAAGGGACCGAAGAATGGGAGGAATTCTCTGACCCACACGACCAGGCTGACATTCAGGTTTCATCTTTCTCACCGGATGACACAGTTATGCCTCCGCCTCCCACCACAGCAGACAATTTCAGGCAATTTCAGAATTCCTACAAGACAGTGGCCACTTCGCTAGTCATCTCTCTGGAAGAGGTCCAGGAGTCTCACCATAAGCTAGTGGGCATACTACACACATCCACTTCATCCAATATTGCCCTTCCCATGAACGATGCGATTATGGACCCTGTGAAGTTGCTTTGGCAAACACCAGCAATGATTGCACTTACCTGTAAAAGGTCTGATAAGAAGTATTACGTGCCGGCCAAGGGCACTGAATTCCTTTCCTCACATTCAAAACCGAATTCACTGATTATCAATGCGGTGAACGAATGGGGTAAGCTATCATACGGGATGTTTCTATAGTTTTTTTAAGACTGGAAACAGCTCGATCTTTTGGGCTGCAAACCATACTTGGCTGCGACCTTACAATTGAGAATTGCCAACTGTGAGGCCCTACTGGCAAAGTGTGATCACAATAATTACGCAAGTCTCTCGGAATTTATAAACTTTATTCCAGAAGACTAAAAGGATCTGTACAAAACAGGCATCACAGAGGCCCACCTTATCACCAGAACAGGGCTACAAGCTGCCCTTGACTCCGCTGATTCCACAGTGAGATCCATAGCAACAGGAGAGCCTCCTAATTTCATCTATCTGGTTTCCCAAAGCCAGTGTAGACCACTATAGAATACTTACTGTTCAAAGGCGGCTAATTCTTCACAGACAAAATGGACAAGTTATTGCATACCCTGAAGTTTTCCGAAACTACATACAGACAGTAGACAATCCAGACTACGCTCCTTGGGCATCTGCAGGGTTCTTTCCTTTTATATCGATAGAACAAAATATTTTTGTAAGTCTCCGAAATTATTCATTTTCCATCACCAAGCAATCCAAGGGGCATGCCATTTCCAAACAATGCCTATCCAAATGGATATCAGCCTGTATCAAACTCTGTTATCTCTAATATGAACAACAACCCCCCATGGGGCTCCGTACGCACTCTACTAGGAGTCTCAGCCTCCATAGCATTTCTCAATAACATCCCTATTGCAGAAATCTGTAGGATTGCAACCTGGACCTCACCGCACACTTTTATACAACACTGTTGCAACAACACGCATCTTCTGATACCCTGTTTGGTCACACTGTGCTTTCATGTACTATGATTTCAACTCCAGAGGCACTGCTCTGAAGTCATTTAAAGTAGAGCACCCACAGGGACACCACTTGAAGAAGAGAAAGTTACTCACCTTGTGCACTAACAGAGGTTCTTTGAGATGCGTGTCCGTGTGGGTGCTTCATTACCCACCCTCCTCCCCTCTGCTTTGGAATTCTGTCAAATACAGACTCTGCAGTAGAGAAGGACGGGGGGGTGGGGGTTGATCGCACAGCACCAGTTAACTGCCTGAAATGGCGCTAGACGAGGACTGTGTGTGTGCGGCCCAGTGGGGGCACTGCTACCTTAAATCTCCAGCTACGAGCAGAGGGGCGCAAGAACACCTAAAGTGGAGCACACACAGGGACACGCATCTCGAAGAACCTCCATTACTGCATCCGCATGGCAGAGTCGATGCATGGGTGGGGCATGCAGGGTCAGCCCTCTTCTCGCTCCTTCCCCGATTTCTGCCCAGCAGGATTGGTGGAGCCAGGCCCCAGCTCCTTACCCTGGGGAGGGGGGAGAGCCCTTCAGGGAGGCACTGACTGACAGGCTGGCTCTGCATCCTGGGCCTGCACCAGTCGCCCTGCCACTGTGGCAAGGAGCAGAGGGGCGCAAGAACACCTAAAGTGGAGCACACACAGGGACACGCATCTTGAAGAACCTCCATTACTGCATCCACATGGCAGAGTCGATGCATGGGTGGGGCATGCAGGGTCAGCCCTCTTCTCGCTCCCCACCTAGAGTGTGAGCCCACAGGTACCCCCTCCAGACCAGCCAACATACCCCTCCTAATACATACATGCACACCCCTCCAGCACTCTTCCCACTTTGTTTCAATAAATAGATTGGGATGCTTTGGGGCTAGTTTTTAAATACTTTGGGCTATTAATGCAGTATAAATCTGGCAACCCTGGTGCTAGCCCCTGAGACACCTGACTCCACAAAGTGCAGGACAGAGGCTGAGGGTTGGCTACTGCGGAGATTCGCTGCCCACTTCTCCCCTCCTCACACGGGCATGGGCTCAGCAAAACTGCCACAGAGCTTTCCGTGGGTGGGCAGGGCACAGAAGCAGAATGTAGGGCTCCCTGGTCATGCTGCAGAGCAGACAGCACTTGCACCTGCTCTCCGCAGTATCCACAGTGCCTCTCCCCTGCTCCTCTCTTGCACACAGCTGGCTCCTGCCCCCTTCCTCCCAGTACACAGCTGACACTAGCCCTCAGTTCCCCATATCTGTCCCCCACCTCCACTGTGGAGCTGGCTCTAGCCCTCGGTATTACAGTACAATACAATATTTTTGTATTAATGCATATCTGAAATTTCTGAAATAAACAGCTTTGAAAATCCAAAATTACCATTTTCTCATTGCTGGAAAACATTGGCCCTAGATATAAGCAACTGGAAAAGGTCTATTAGAATGGAAATGGCCAAACATCTTTACCTGTAGTGATCACTACACACTCCAGCTTTAATACATAGATATAATAAACACACAGAATGAAATAAAATAGGCTGAATTGACATGTTTTCTCAGTGTATTGTGAGGTAAGCAATAAAGATATTTTTCTCAATATTGAATAATAGTGATTGTGTGAATAAGATCAATATTCATAGGTTTTAAGGCCGGAAGGGACCATTATGATGATTTGTTACACAGGAGGTTAGACTAGGCTATAGAACTTTACCCAGTAATTCCTGCATCAAGGCTGTAACTTCTGCTTGAGCTATTGCAAGCTTTTAGAAAAGCTATCTAATATTTATTTAAAGACGTCGTCATTGAAGTCTGTTTTAATATGCTTCAGGAATCTCCACCAAACTGCTGTACCATAGTACTTAATGTTCTAGTATATAAATTAATCTTCAGTTAATTCAGAGAACCAATCCTCAGTTTATGGTACACAATAAAAATTCATTTGCACTACAATAACCTCTTACCACAAGATAAGGCTGTGGGCTGCCACTTAAAGTGCGTTGCAGTCGATGATGGTGAATGGTCAAGGACAGTTAATAGTGCATTTCAAGGGAAATCAAAATTCAGATCAAATTAATCTTATGTAAACATTGATTTTTGGAGGGTCGTGACCTCAGTGATGCCAACACGAAACTTAACAATGGTTAGGCTCCTAGAGTACAAAGACTACTGCCCATCATGCTGACCACTATTATCTCAAGTTCACTTGTACTTCCCGTCCCTATCCATCTGTTTCTTGTTTTATACATAGATTGTAAGCGACTTGGGGCAGGGACTTCAGTGTTTGTACAGCATCTAACACAGAGGGGTCCTGGTCATTGATGAGGCCTTCTGAGCACTATAGCAATACAAATAACGAGTGGTAGTACTAGAGTGAGGTTGATTACATCTCAGGTACTGGCATTTGCTCATAAGGGACATCTCTTCACCATCTGCAGAGTCAGTATTATCAGTATATACAGTGTGTTGGGTGTTGACATCACTCCTGGGCCTACAGAGGTGGAAGTGTGCTGGAGGCAACATACTGAGCCACTGGGAACTGATTCATGGCACCTTCTAGCAGCCCTCCTCCAATCAGTAAAGGCAGTGCTGATTGTTTTGCGCACATTTGTGTTGAGGCAGAACTGTCAGTCACACAGCACTTATTCACTGCTGTACTGAAAACCTGTTTTTCCCCATTCTTAGGTTCTCCTTCATGATCTTGCCTGCACAGAGCCATACTGCAGGAGTTGTGTGCCTCACCATGGCACCTTTTTAGAAAGTAGTTGGCAGTTCAGAGTGTATATGTGATCCTTTAGCCTTGTATTCTATTGTGCAGGGGTATGAATACTGCATCCCTTGCAAGCAGTCCCTCGGTTCCTCTCATTGCCATCTAGAGCATTCATAAAATGTAGTAAAAATTGTATGTAAAAGTAGAAGGGGGGGTTTTGGTAGTTTTAAAAACTTTATAGTTTTGATTTTATTGCAATTTTCTTTTTCTGACTATGGCCCCTATTAACATAACAGCAGAGCACCTCAAATCTTGAATGTATTTATCCTCACAATACCTCTGTGAAGTAGGGTAGTACGATCATCCCCATTGTACAGATGGGGAACTGAGGCACAGAGAAGCTAAATGCCATGCCCAAGGTCATGCAGGAAGTCTGCTTCCTGTACATTTCCGAAGTCCCAGACTAGTGCCCCGGTCCCTAACTACCAATCATCTTTCTCTGGGACAACACTTCTTCCAGCAGAAAGATTGGATTTTGTACCCAGCGCCCAGACTGCTTCACCTGACAACATGATGGGTTTCTAGGGCAAGGTTACTTTCTTCTGTTGGAGTGTGAAGAGTCCAGACCCTTTTCACTAGGAAGTGTTACACTCTTAAGTGTAATTGGTGTTGAAGAGACTTCCTCTTATTTGATGTCTTCGCAACAGTTATGGCTATTTCTGCATACGGTGTTTCTAAGAAAGGGATGGCTTTTTCCATTCCCTGGCGTAACAAGTTAAAGGATCTTACAATTATGATGCTTCCCATCTGGAAGCCTGCTGATCCCTGTGATGTGAATTTGGTTTCCACTAAAATTACCAAGAGTCTTTCTGAGTCCATAGGATCTTGCTCTTTGTACCCCTTTTCCCCTTGTCTTAGGACTGTCTGCTCAGCCAGGAGAGTCTTGGAGCTGGATTTTGATGGTAGTCCTACCCTGTATAATCTTCAGATCTGTCTCAAGGCCCGCATTTTTCCAGAGCCCCATAACCATGCTGAGGGAAGTGAAGTCACTTCCTGTGGATATCAAAATTTCTGTCCCTCCTTAGGAAGCCTAGCAGTCCGTGGCCTCTGGAAGGCTAAAGATCAGGCCATCTCAACTGAAGGACTGTCTTAGGTGCATAAAACTGTGCATGTGCTCCTGTTAGAAGCTGGCCTACATTTTGTATCTGACTTCCCAGGGCTCATTCACTAGGGAGTATGGATGCTTCAGTGGCAAGTATCCACAGTATGCCCTTAACAGAAACTTTATGGGATTCCTCTCCGAAATTCTTTCCACGCCTTCACAAATGAAGATTCTCTCAATCCTGTGTTCAGAGCAGATGCTTGTTTTGGGAGGGGGGACAGTGCTTTGATTGTCATTCAGTTTGCAGTGCTCCTTGGCCCACCTCCTTAGAACTATCTGAAAAATTCAGGGAAAAGGGAACACTTTGGACTATTTTTTTTTCCATTTTAAGATAAACTGTAGAGCTGGTTAAACTTTTTCAAGTTTTGAAATTTCCATTTTAAAAAAATTAAAATTTCCATGAAATGTTTTCCTTTCCTCAACCTGCTGCCCTTCTCCGGAGGACATACTACCTAGTGTCCTGTAGCGTGTCCTAGGCAGGCAATTTCAAAGGAGAGAAGAGGGACTACCTTCTGCAGAGCTTAGGGTGTGTTTCCTCCACAGAGCCATAATGACCTCTCCTGTGCTTCAGAAGTTAAGGGTTCTGGAGGTAGAGAAGAACTGAGCGATGCTTGGGGTTGGAATATTTATACCTAAACTTGTTACAGCTGTGTTGATCGCAGGATATTTGAGTGTAGTAATACTTTCTATGGGACCAACTTCTGTTGGTGAGAAAAACAAGCTTTCGAGCCTCCACAGAGCACTTCCTTGGGTGACCTGATAAGCTCTCTGTAAGTTTGAAAGTTTGTCTCTTTCACCAACAGAAGTTGGTCTAATAAAAAAAATTACCTCACCCATCTTGTCTGTCCAAGTAACTGCTTAAAATGGTTGTGTAACCATGTAGTTAGGCATGTGGTTCTGAGGTGGCAATACGTTATGGAAAATAGAAAGTACTGGGGTAAGTAACCCCTACCCCTTCTTGTATTTCAGTCAGAAGTCCTGCCTGATCCTGCCAGATGCGGAGCACCTTCAACTCCCCTTATCTTCATCTGAAGTGAAGGGTACTCAGCACCTTTCAGGTTTTGCCTGTGATATCCAAGCTCTGAAATAAATCTCAGTTCTTGACTGGAAGCACCTCTTTTACCACATTAGGGTTATATAAAAAATCAATGCATTCTGAGGCAAGTGGTACATTTCCTTTGAATGCCACTTCTAGTGAACAACAAAACTATTCTAAATTAAAGGAATATTGAGGTTAGAAGCAGAATTGTAAAATTGTAAATGTGGTCTCTTCTTTTCTTTTACAGATGCTTCAGGCATGCTCAGTCCAACACTTACCAGTACCATACGCAGCATTCCCACCCCTTATTTCTAGTGATCCATTTCTTTTGCATCCTCCTCACCTCTCTCCGCACCATCCTCCTCACCTGCCACCGCCAGGCCAGTTCGTTCCCTTCCAAACACAACAGTCACGGTCGGTATGTATCATATTTTACTAACTAACTTTCCTAGAATATTTGTGGTGGTCATTCAGCTGGCTTTATGGTAGGGGAAAGTGGGTGCACCTGACACTCAGTAACTCTTACAGGTTTTTGATGCAGAAGTCCATGGCCCATAAGAATCTGATACAAGAAATTACAATCACCTTAGTCTTATTAGTATTTTTCAGTCCACATACTCTTGTTCCTCTTGCTCCTGTCAGTAGAGCCTAAAGTAATGATCACCTTTTTCATATATTTCCTGCTTCTTCTGCAGTTGTGTTTTCTCTCCTGGGAGCAGAAGAGAAAGTCTAGTGGTTTTGGTGGAACAAAATCACAGATTGCTTCCTAGAAAGAAATAGAATGTGAGGAGTAAATTGCCCTTTCTCCTCGCCTCCATCCAGTTACATCAGACAGATATTTTTTAAATTGCAAATTTTGACTGACAAAGGAAAAAAGCATAGTGCCTTGTGTCCTGGAAAATGCATTCCAGAGAACCTAGATATTTTTTGGAGAAGGTTATGGGGCCCTTCCACTCAGGGAAAGCTTAGTGGAGGGGGTAACAGCTCCATGATAGGAATCCATACAGAAGTGGAGCTTAGGTGACCTTACTTTACATATTTCATCTAACAAAAAGTGAGACTTCATAATCCCCATTTACTATCTCTTCGGAGATGGCGGACAGTCATCTGTATCCTCCTAAATGTTTGTTTGGCTGGCACTTGAGAAGATGCCAGTAGCTGATTAATACATACATACAAAAGAGCAGTTTCAATATGATTAAGTGCTCAGGCCTATGCATGCACCTTACGGCTGAACCCCTGAGTCAGGTGTGGTTTTACACTAAGATCAGGTGACTCCAGCATGGTGGGGGTTGACACCTCCTGTGCCAGGCCCTTAGGGTTACAATGATGAGTGCTGTAGAAATATCTACAGTTTAAAATTTTGTTCAGTAGAACAGGGGACAGAAATTCCCATTCCCTTTGTTTCTACCCAGTGGTTTCCTCTGCTGTGTTTTGTGAAGTGGGTGGCGCTATTTACCTGCAACCAGGAAGTAAAGGGGCAGTTATTGAGACAGTAGGGGGTTAAGGATTTTAAAAATTTTGACACCAAGATTAATCTGATCCTTGGGCTGACCTTTCTTAATAATAGACGTAATATATAATATAGCAGTGCTTAAGATTAGCATATCTAGTCTCACCTGCTGTTATATGCTATTTATGAATTCCTCTTAAAATTGTTTTGAGCTGGAACTTATGCTGCTGCATCTCTGCCCAGAAATAATTTAAAACAGAACTGAAAATCTGTTGAATTTAGTACCAGAGTGTTTGTGGGGGGATGGATAAAGTGAGGGGTGCTTCCTACTCTCTACTGTTTCACTTACGGTCCTTTACTTTGCTGTTGGTGCCAGAGAGAGATCCACCTAAGCAGATTTATTGCCCTTTTATAGACAAATGATTGAGTGGCTTCTGAAGTTAAATGCAGCGAAGTATCATTGCAGAGCTGATATTAGTGTTTTTCTAATGAAATAGTGTCACAAACAAAGCTCACTATTGTGAGGATTATTGACTCTTGTGATAGAACTTATACAGTCATTGGGTGTAATGACCTGGGCACCCCAAGGGAGGATTGTGGTGCCCAAGTGCAAGAGGGGAACGGAAGCTTCTTATTTAACAGGTGATCTCTCTGCCACTAGGTAAAGAGAGTGTTTGTTTTTAAAACGCCTGTGTAAAAGCGATACACGATTGACATGGCTATGAAAGCAACCAAGACAAGGCAGAAGCTCAGTACAGTGTATCCATACCCTGCGTTTTAGTGGCATGGGGAGCAGGCTTCGGTGGAGGAGGGTGGAGGGAGAATAACAGTTCTAACTTCACGTGCAAACAATGAGCATTCCCATAGGAAACATTTTTAACGTGCTCAGGCTTGTAGCGGAAGCTGAAGGCACCTGGAAATATGTAGATAATGGATTCTATAAGGAAATAGTAGAGAACTGGAACCATTTTTGAGATAATCTGTGGATTAGGCACTTCTTTGTATTAAAGGAGTAGGCAGTTAAGATACCGCCCACCAATATGTAGTCTACTGATTCAGAGGATCAGTATTAAAGTACTCCTGGATTCCAGTAGTGATTTTACTTAAGATCTGTTTATTTTAGATACTTATCTGGCCCCCATAGCGCCTCCCATTCTTCAGTATATTCATTGTCACAGGCTCCCCATGAGGTAGGGGGAAGTGCAGTTATTCCCATTTTATAGCTAGGGAGCCAAAGCACATGGACACAAAGTGACTTTCTCCCAGGTCACATAAGGTCTCTGTTGGAGTAAAGAGTTGACCATGGTTCTCGTGAGTCCCAAACTCGCATCCTGACCATCTACCCACTCTTAAGTCCTCTTACTGTCCTGGAATATTTTATTGAAGAACTTGCACTGACTGAAATGTTTGTGTATTTCTGTGTACCCTTGTGATTTTCTGTGTACCCTCGTGATCATCTATGGTTGCTGATTTCAAGGGGTTATTTTTACTATAGACTAGGGGTTCCCACCTATTTATCATTGTGGGCTACATATGCAGCTCTCCGTGTTGTATGCCGCATCCACCCAATATATATACTACTTGTATGGCCCTGAGGATGTCACATGGGCCGCAGCTGTGTGCTGATTGTGCCGCAGTTGAGAACCATTGATATAGACTGTAGCCAGAAGGACAAAAGAACTTTGAGCCTCTTGCTAAAAGTCTTTCATTTGACGTTTCACAGCTAGTTTCATGAGGAGAGCAGGCTGCTGCTTACGTTCTTAGGGAATTACAGTAACTTCCATGTTTAATTTCCAGTTTGCAAATGTCCTGGCCTCTGAGTGTGCCTAGCTGGAAAATGTTGCTATATACTAGATAAGGGGTTCCCAAACTGTGGGCACGAGAGACATATCAGAGAAGGCGGTACATGGGAGAAATTGCGTAATGGCGGGTTTTATTAATTTTATTTTTTTGCATTTTCATAATAGGCTACTCAGATAAAGCTTAAAACTCTTGGAATTTGTTATATAAAATATGGTAGTTAATTGACTTCAAGATGTATGTACGAGAACACAGATACAGAGATGGTAACAGACTCCTCACCTCCAGTCACCGTACATTTGCCCAGCAACTGTCCATCTAACTGAGCTCAGAACTTAGTTTTTTTTCAGTTGTATACATTGTACTATATCTGTACGTAACAGTGAGATAAGGACAGATGATTAAAGACAGGGAGCGTTAAGAAGAATGCACAAAGTATCAGTGATGAGAAGGGTAGAGGCACATGGGCGTTTGGTAGATCTGAAAGGTGGTACATCATAAGAAAAGTTTGGGAACCTCGGTACTAGATCCTTATTTAACCCCTTGGGGGATAGAGAAATGGTTGTTCTTCCACTAGCATTGATGACAGAAGCCATGGATCCAATCAGTTATATTTCTTCTGTAAAAAGATGACAGCAACAAGGGAACACAAAGCTGTAAGTTTGTCTCATCTGTGGGGAAAAATTAACTATCCTAAATACAGCAAACGCTATTTCTTCCTAGCCACTTCAAAGGATAGAGAACGAAGTAGAACTTCTTGGAGAACACCTTCCGGTAGGAGGTTTTACCTACCCTCCCTCAGCTCATCCACCAACATTGACTCCCTCAGCCCCTCTCCAGTTCTTAACGCACGACCCTTTACACCAGGAGGTGTCCTTTGGAGTAGTAAGTATTGCTTTCAGCATTTCCCTCTTCCTCGTGCTGTGCTTTTCAATTCATCAGTACCCTCGCATGGGTTACTATTGTACATCACAACTGTTTTATTAAAAAAATAAAACCAAAAAACAGATTACTGAATAAAATTTTTTTTGAGACTGTCACTGCATAATGAAATTTGTTTAATCTCTATGTCTGAACAAGTCAAAGGTAATTTATTAGTGACATCATTAAATGGTTTCTGATAAACATTACCTGTAGAGAGCCTGTCATTCCAGTTGCTTAGAAAACGTTTTCTGTTCCAGCACAATCTGCTGCTTCTACAACAGAAACTATACAACCATAGTGTTGAAATGCTGCACTTGTTTTGTAATGAATTTCTATGACACTTAGAGTATGTCTGCACTGCAGCTGGGAGTGTGCTTCACAGCTCAGAGAGACAGACACATGCTAACATGCTTAAAACAGCAGTGCAGTTGGAGTAGTCTGGGCAACAGCTCAAGCTTGCTTCCCAAATACGTACCCAGGTGCTCCAGATGGATATGTACCTGAGCTGTTGCGTATGCTGCCGTGGTTACACTGCTATTTTTAGCATGTTAGCTCAAGTAGAACTATCATGTGTCTATCTGCCTGAGCTGGGAAGCGCACTCTGAGTTGCAGTGAAGACATGCCCTGATTAGTTCAGTTGGGTATGGACATGTTCTACAGTAGGGTGCACAAAAAAACATTTTTCAAAGTAAATCATGTTGCTAGTTCATTACTTCCCATTTTATCCTCTTGAATTGCTGCTGTCAGTCACCTTATGCTTGTTTCTTTAGTTTTCTGGTTGTGAGGTAAAATTTGAAATTTGTTAAAGATTTTTTTTTTCCTGCTAAGAAGTTTCACACTTACAATGCTTACCTGTACTGAAAAAGGCAAGTCCATGGCCTCGCTAATATCTTTATTCTGAGACCAAGTCAAACATAAATTGATAAGCAAATAGTCCATGCTACATTCACAACCACTCCCATCTTTTAATATGTCAAACATCCAGTAGTTAAGAATGCTGAAATGCTTTGGCCAAGTTATACTCCTCTGTCAGGGTTTAAAGTCTGAAGTCAATTGGAGTTGTGTTCTTAAGTCACATAAATGCTTTTGAAAACCCTGCTCTTGGATGCCTAAAATGGGCTTAGTAGCCTAATTTTGAAAGTGTGAACTTTTTATACACAAGGGCCAAAATCACTTTGTTAATGTATTGAAAGTGTAAATAATTTTTCACTGTTAGCACTGAGCAGTTTTGTTTTGAAATAACATTTTAATAAAAACACAATTTTAACGTCCTGATCCTGCAACCACATCTGCACATATTTCACATAAGTCGTTTCATTGAAGTCAAAGGACTATTTGTTAAAGTTACATATTTTTGTAAGTTTGCGGCATCAGGGCCTTCGTTTTCAGTGTCTATTTACCTGTAGTGCCTTGATTTAATTTGCTCCACCCTGTTGCCCATCCTACTTCATTTGTGTGTGTTGGGGGGAAATAGGGTTTTCTCAAGTACAAAGTTCAGCTTTTAAAAGTTGAGTAGGAGGGATGGGAACAGGGTGAGTGTTTCCGGTTTAGCAAATTATAGAAGTATCAGTTCTCCATGAGACTTTAGATTTGTTGATTTGTACTATTTTGGGACAGGGAAGAGTAATCTTTGAAGCTTTGTGAAAAATGATAAATGACTCCTAAACGTTAAAATATATCCAGGATTTTTCATCCTGATTTATTGAAAAGTTAGTTTGATGCTGCTTATGTGAAATAGAAAAGAGAATGAAGTATTAAAAAGTAATTAGTCAGTGGTGAGTGGCTCCATTTCTGTTTTTCTTGTATGCATAACTTAGAAATAAGAATAAATAAAGACACACACAACCCATTTTGATAGTGTTGGTACCTGTACTTGGTACTAGGGAGTAAAATTAAAGCTTATTGTCTTGGAGTAGAAGTTTTTTTGAGGTGAAGTGTTTGTGGGAAAGAATGAGAGAGTGCTATTATGTGTCAGTGTGTCAATTTATTGTCATAAATTCTGGGTTTTATATATGCATATATATTTATATAATTTGTTTGAAATAATTTCTCAGTTAAAAAAAGGAGGATCAGGTATTTTAGGGGCCTTCTACTAATTGTAGTTCATTTGCATGGATGGCACAAACATGAAGGATGACTGACAAGGTGCCACCAAAATCCTTTAGTGATCTTTCCTTTCAATGAATGAATTATTTGATACTCTTTTAAATGTCACTTCAAAATAGGTGGCAAATTTTTAACGTTTGCTCCATTTTCATAGCAGAGTAAGAAATGTTAGCACAAGGATATCGAGGACTAGCTTACTCCCATTCGGGAATAAACTGTATTGTAAGTAGTGGTCTACTAAATTCACGGCCGTGAAAAACACGTCACCACTGACTGTGAAATCTGATCTCCCTGTGAAATCTGGCTATTGTAGGGGAAGGGCAGGGCTCCAGCTGCTAATCCTGGCCTGGCTGGGGAGGGACAGGACTTCCTCTTCCCCTGCAGAGGCTGGTTTAAGAGTTGGGTCAGACTCTCCTTTGGGAAACTGCTTTCAGGAAACTGCAGCTACTGGCTGGAACAGCCCCTGACCCAGGCAGGAGGCCACAGATCCAGCTGTCAGCCCCTGACCTGGGCAGGAGGCCACAGATCCAGCTGTCATTCCCCTTGTGGAGAGGCTGCAGCTCCAGCTGTCAGTCCCCAACTGGTAACCTGTCCCTCACTTCTGCGCTGCTGCTGGCAGTGGCACTGGCTTTAGAGCTTGGCACCCAGCAGGCTGCCCGCTATGAAGGCAGTGCCACCCCCCAGCAGCAGCGCAGAAGTAGAGTTGAGAATCCCACGACCCCCCTGCAGTAGCACTGCAACTGCCCACCCCACCTTCTTTTGGGTAGGGACGCCCATGGTTATGACACTGAAGTTGACTATTTTTAAAATGCTATGACTGAAATTTATCGAAATGGACTGAATTTGATTGCGCCCTAACTGTACAGACCCTCTACACTAGTATAGCTGTGTACATACTAAGGCTTTTGCCAGGGTAACCATATCAGTAGGTCATAAGATCACAACTCTAACCAAGTTTCAGAGGGCTAGCCATGTTAGTCTGTATCAGCAAAAACAGCGAGGAGTCCTTGTGGCATCTTAGAGACTAATCAAAATAGTTATACTAGTAGTAACCCGGTTTTTAGACCAGGCCTTAGAAGGATTTTAAGGACTACCGTATTTTGCATGGGTTTCCTGTGTATGTTGTATATCTCAGCCATTTCACACAGAATGCTGGAAGCTGCATAATTTGGAATCCTTGATTTAACAAAATTGTGTTTGAATAAACATTTTAATTTTATTTGTTAATGCATTTTAAAAATCAGTTCTAATAGTCCAAATATCAGTTAATTTAAATATACTAGTAAACTGTACAAGAAAATACTGAAGCTTTTCTTCCTCCTCACAGCCTTATCCACCATTTATGCCTCGAAGACTCACAGGGCGCAGTAGATACCGATCCCAGCAGCCAATACCACCACCCCCTTATCATCCCAGCCTGTTACCATATGTGCTGTAAGTTTTGTGCAGCTTTTTGTAGCTTGTTAAATAATGTTTTTAATGAACTTTCATTTTTAAATGATCCATTTAACATAGGCCTCATCCTGTCCTCAGCCCAACACTGTTAATCCTGTTCCCTTTCAGGCATAGCACGTAGCAACATCTGTCATTAGTTTGCCTCAGCATTCGCATGGGAAGGGGCTTTTTTCAGCTGCCTTTCTTACATGTTTACCTTTCATATCCAAATTGCCCACATTTGGGCTTTACCCATAAGCAAAAACAGTTGAGCCACTTTCAAGGATGAACAGAGTCAAACACTTGCTATTATTATTATTATTATTCTTTTAAGTGTTTGCTTCCTGTTGTGAACAGCGCTAGCGCTTCAACAAGCAAATGGTAGAAATGTGAAATTGGGCAGGGACATAGTGGGCCTCTTCCTGATCCTGTGGAAGGCTGTTTAGTCCACGTGTAGCAGTATATAAAATATACTTGCATGCTAGGCTTTGTACTTATTTTTTGTTATGTGGGTACAGGTTACGTTCTGATATGTCCTTACAATGGGAGAAAAACTGAAGTGTTTATACTCGGTTCAAATCCAACAGTCTTTATTCAGGGATAAGTTGCTTTACTTAGTTTGAAACAGTTTTATTGAAAAATAAAGGAATACTATGTGCTGTTACTTTTCTTATTGACTGAACTGTGAATCTGTTGTAGATGCTGAATTTCTGTCCTGCTTCCAATCAGCCATTTCTTTGAGAGTGAGGAAGAAACAAAATTCAGGGATTATAATGGGCTTAGAAAACTGAGTAGGGCCCCTTTCTGCTGAATGAAAAGATTCCACATGCTTTGTTTGTTCTGTGGATGCTGCATCTATCTTTGAGCTGAACATAAAATGCTTGGAAAGAGAAGATGAATATTTGTATTCCTCCCTGTATCTGAAAGACAGCACTGAAAAAGAGCTCATGGAGTTTCAAGTCTTTTGTTGGATTCCCAAACCTCCAGTTTCTTTCACTGTGTGCACTCTGCAGTTTCAGACTCTGCTAAATTACATTTAAATAAACGATCCAGTGAACTTGCCAAGCTTTAGATCACACGTTCTTGTCAGAACTTCCCCATATGCCCTGCCCTTACTTAGCAAAGTTGAGAGAGTTTTGTAGTATGAGTCCAGTGAGACCAAATTTACAGTGCTCTAGAAATCTTAACTTGTGAATTTTCCTACTCTGCTGTAAATTTTTAACTATGATGATGAATTTTCTTAATTTTTGGCATATATATTGCTTGTTTTTAATGAAAGAAAAAATTAAGAACAGAAAAATTAGCACCCCATGCTTGATCTCATTTCCCAGATGTAGAAACACCTCTGTTTTCTCCCTGGGCTAAGTTCCTGTAATATACACACGTATATGAGAAAGTGCAGTGGGATCTACTCAAAATGTTCAATTGGACCAACTTGCGCACTTAATTACATGTATTTGTGTGTTGGAGAACTTAGCCTTTTTGCATTGCAGAGCCACATCAAGTTGGGGTTACTTGCCTTTGGTAATTTTTTTGTTCAATCTGTTCGGCTTTTAAAATAGAAGCCAGAAGTTCTGTTCTGAATTTTAGTTATCATTGCAATGATGCTAGTTTCTATGGGAACATTGACTTGTAGGTATCTGAGACATAATCTCATAAATAGCAATTGAAAATATTCTACTGTATGTCTCATGTGCCATGTCTTGGAGTTAACTTTCCTGTGAGTACCTTAACTGTTGAATTGCCTGGATTCTGAATTTTAATCTTTTACTTTAATGCATTAATTTAGCATTTCCATTTAATTTCTAAAGCATATTCATTTTAATAAGTGAACAAAATTGCAGGTGGAGAACATTGGGCATAACTTTGCTGAAAGTAAGCAAAAGCGTATTGTTTTGGCTAACTGTTTAATTTTATGAATAGTAAATCCTATCCCTGATTGTTCTTCCTGCAGATCAATGCTTCCGGTGCCACCTGCAGTTGGACCAGCTTTCAGCTTTGAGTTGGATGTGGAAGATGGAGAGGTGGAAAACTATGAGGTTGGTTTATGAAGTGCAGATATGTTTGGGAGACAGTAGTTAACTTAAATGATGAATTTATACTGACTACCATCTTCCCCTAAATCCTTTTTTGGCCTTCTAAATAAATGTAATGTCTGTATGTCTGAAAATAGAATCTAGAAACAATATGTTATGCCTGTTGTATTGGATGTTAAAAACTAATAAAAACTCTTTTATTTTGTTCCTATTTCTTTTCAGAACCCTCCCAGACTACTAATCAATTGCTCCATTTTTCATTCTAGATTTCACTTTTTTCTTGCATTTTAATTGATTTTCAAATATTTTACAGAAGTAAGTTTTGTGCAAATAATGTCATGCAGTGCATTTTACATGACTTGCTAATTGATGTTAGCTTTACGCACTAATGCTACTATTATAAGATGAATTCAGCTGAATGTGAAACATAATGCTTGCAAAATTCCATCATGCACTTCGTTGCCTTAATGTTAAGGGTACTGTCATTAGTAACAAGAATTGGAAAAAACACATACCAAGAAAGTTACAGGTTAAAAATCCTAACCTTTGAAATATGGAAATAAGGTATAAAAGTTGTGAACTGGAAGAGTATATAAATATGCAAATACCATTTCAGTTGATGCATTCTCCAATACAAATATTGGTGTGAAAATAAAGCAGTAAACCATCATAGGGTGTGCACTTAGATGGCTTATTGGTTCAGGATGTGCATTGGTAACAACCTAATGTACAACTTGAAGTAGCTTATTGCTATTAGAGTACAGCTTTGTTCTTTTTAAAACCATTCTTCTATCTCAGTCCTGGCACTTGGGTTATATAGTTCCTCCCAGCTAGCAGATGGACAGTGATATGTATTAAGCTTTTCTTTTCTCTTTCCTCTCCTTCCTCCCACTTCTCCCTTTTTCTGTTCCCCAGGAACCTCGCTGCCTTATTAGTAACAGATAGTGGCAAGACAGTTGCTTTAAGTTTTCAGTTACTGACTGAAACAATCAAACTGCAACTCTAGTGAGGGTTTTTGTTTGCTGCTGTTTGTTTTTTTTCCAACAGAAAAAGGGCAGCTGTACTGAGAGGGAGAAATGAAAGGGCAGTTAAAAGTTGTTTTCATAGATTCACAGACTTAAGTTCAGAAGAAACCATTATGGTCTAGTCTGACCTCCTGCACAGTGCAGGCCACAGAATCTCACCCACCCACTCCTGGAACAAACCCCTGACCTATGTCTGAGTTATTAAAGTTCTCAAATCATAGTTTAAAGACCTCAAGGTGCAGAGAATCCTCCAGCAAGTGACCCGTGCCCCATGCTGCAGAGGAAGGCGAAAAAACTCTAGGGCCTCTGCCAGTCTGCCCTGAAGGAAAATTCCTTTCCCGACCCCAAATACGGCGATCAGTTATACCCTGAGCATGTGGGCAAGACTCACCAGCCAGCACCCAGGATAGAATTCTCTGTAGTAACTCAGATCCCACCCCATCTAACATCCCATCACAGACCACTGGGCATATTTACCTGCTAATTGTCACAGATGGGATAGCCTAATTTTGGCAATTAATTCATCATACCATCCCCTCCATAAACTTATCAAACTTAGTCTTGAAGTCAGCTATGTCTTTTACTCCCACTACACCCCTTGGAAGGCTGTTCCAGAACTTTATTCCTCTAATGATTAGAAACCTTCATCTAATTTCAAGTCTAAACTTCCTAGTGTCCAGTTTATACCCATTTGTTCTTGTGTCCACATTGGTACTAAGCTTAAAAAATTCCTCTCCCTCCCTGATATTTATCCCTCTGATATATTTATAAAGAGCAAGCATATCCCCCCTCAACCTTCTTTTGGTTAGGCTAAACAAGCCAAGCTCTTTCAGTCTCCTTTCGTAAGATAGGTTTTCTATTCCTCGGATCATCCTAGTAGCCCGTCTCTGTACCTGTTCCAGTTTGAATTCATCCTTCTTAAACATGGGAGACCAGAACTGCACAATTATTCCAGATGAGGTCTCACCAGTGCCTTGTATAACGGTACTAACACCTCCTTTTCCCTTCCTCTCCTTTCCCTTGATTTATCGCCTCGGTTCTGCGTCCTTGCAGTGGTGCAGTATTTCTAGTGTGATGTGTGCAAGCTCCTCTGAAGCCGTTGCCCTGCCAGTTAAGACAGTAGGCTGGGTTCAGGAGATCCAGATTCAGCTTTGACTTCTGCCACATATTCCCTTTGTGCATTTGAGCAACTCACCTAATTTCTCTGTGCCTCAGTTACCCTGTTTCTGAAGCTGTTTGCTGCTTCCTCAGCTCACAAGGGTATTGAGGATAAATTATTTACATGGGAGAAGTGAAGTGTTTTGATATCGTGCTTCATATCGAAGCCTGTACACGAATAAAAATATTCTACTGAAAGAGTCTGCCCAGTCCAGTGTGACTTCGTCATTCCTTGGGAGCTCTCAGCACATAATCTCCATAGCTGAACTCAGCTAGGCAAGAAGTAGGAGCCAGAGTTGGTGTCCCTTTAAACTATAGCTCAACCAGGCAGCAATATGCAGTCAGGTTAGGCAGTTGTTTCCTCTGATTATTCATACTATTATTTCAGCTTTTTTCTATCTAAAAGAAAATATGTATCATGCTGTGAATGCAGCTGCAGGACAGATTAAGAACTGGGTCATGAAGATTTAGATAACCTGAACAAAGCTCTCTTATGCAGTTCAAAAAGTACTTACCTGGGATCAAACTCTGAAAGGAATGTTTTCCAAGAGCCTGTAATTGTGAGGGAAGGGGCGATCAAGATTCTCAGTCCCTCTTGCTAGCACTATATTGTGGAATAGTGATAACATTTTATGTCAAAAAAATAAATACATTGCAGTTGTAGGGGAGCCAGAGCTCCTGTGAACAATGAGATTTTAAAAAGCACAAACTCCGCTTTCTGCAGGCGCTGCTGAATTTGGCAGAACGATTGGGAGAAGCCAAACCACGAGGACTGACAAAAGCAGACATTGAACAGCTTCCATCTTACAGGTTCAATCCAAACAACCACCAGTCAGAACAGACTTTGTAAGTGTATTGCTTTTGGCTCTCAGTTTAAGTTGCTTTCTAGGTCATTTTGATCGTTCTAGGTTGGAGGAGTCCATAGCAGCCAGTATTGTAACACAAGTGTTCAAAATGCACATCAAATGGTATGTGCCTTTTTAAATTTTCCAGCCCAGATAATAATTACCTTGACTTTGAAAGCTCATACATTCCTACTTGAAATATGGAGTGTTTTAAGGTTTAACATGATGAGTAGGTACACTTGGAACATGTTTTAAAAGTTGCCCAGTTATTTATTCAGTTTGCTACATTAAAGGGACATTGTCAACTTGAAATTTACCCTATATCAAAAGTGGTTTCAGGCACTGTTCCTACCTCTGAAAGCCCTTGCCAGTTTTTCTGGTTTACACATTTTCCTATTTAATCTGTTTATCTGTTCTATTTGGAAAACCACATAAACAAAAGGAGAAAATGGTTATACATGGGAGGCAGTGAAAGTGACCATACACAAAGTGCTGTCAAATATATAAAGTAAACAAACTGGAAGGAAAAAAAAAAGGCCTTTTTTCAGTCTTCTAGTTACAACAGTCTTAGGTATTACTTGTAACAAGAAGTAGGGAATAGATTTTCAGGTGGAAATGTGATTGTTTTTTGCTTAAAGTTGATGTTTCAACCATGATGAATCTGTTTTAAGAAAACACATGACTGAACAGAAATATAAATTAAAGGGGGAATTTCTAAAAAGAAGTAATCTGATCCAAAGTTCACACTTTTTTGAGGCGGGGAAGTGGCAACTCATGATTAGCCTTTTTATATATATTCATATTAAAAAAAACCAAAAACCTAATATTAAAACTGAATGAAAAGTACTTGAGGGGTTTACACTGACTAATCTTTAGCAGCTCATTGCAAACTTTAATATTCGCATGAATTACTGTAACAAAATCTTGCGTGTGCTCTTGATTGGGGTGGTGAAGATCCTGTGTGTTGGGAGCGTTAGACCTTCCCTATGCTAAGGTTTGAAGCCAAGGTAAGCGGCATTGGAGCAGCTCTGTTTACACTGGCACAGCTGGTCTACACGAGAGGTTTGTACTCATGCCGCTCCACCAGGGTAGCTACTCCTACTAAAAACCCCATTGCAAGCACAACCTATAAGTTGTCTATAGAATGCCAATTTGTTGTTGCTGAATAACTTCAAACTCTGCAATCTTTTTTTAGGTGCGTAGTATGCATGTGTGATTTTGAATCAAGGCAGCTACTTAGAGTCTTACCTTGTAACCACGAGTTCCATGCCAAGTGTGTCGATAAATGGCTTAAGGTAAAAAAAAAAAAAAAAAAAAAAAAATTTGTGAGAATTTATAATGGCCTCATTTGTAGTTGTATTTATTTTCACTTGCGTTTCATCTCTTGTTTCATCTCATTTTTCGTTTCTGATATTTAGGCTACAAAAGCCAACAGACTAAAAGTGCTGCCTCCTTTTGCAATAACATTATTTTCTAGTTGTTGATGAAGGGAGATTATGTGAAATCTATATCAAAACTCGTATTATTAAAAAACTGACATGAAGAGAATTATCTTGACCAACAAATTTAGTTCATTTTCAGTTGGACACAACCATGCCTGTATTAATATAATTATATGATAAAGTAGGAAAGTTCAAAGTAGAGTGAGATTTGTGAATGGTCTGAATACTGCTTATGTTTCTTGATTAAGCAGGAATTGATATTAACTGAAAGTGAAACTACCAGAGATCTTTCTAGCTCTTCATATAAATGTAAAGTCTGGAGGCAGGGAGAAAAATATATAACTGGTCAAATTTCTCACAAAATTAAGGCTTTACACATGAAATAAGATGTATATCTTTCAAAACAAGTTATTTTAAAAAATATGAAGAATCTAAAATCAGGACACCAACATAAGATCAGAAATTAGGACAACGCCATACAGAAGGTGAAAAGTGCAGGGTACAATTAGGTAGAAGATGATATGCAGAGCCAGATCTCTGCAAACTGCATTATCCAGACCTACTGCCAGCAAGTATTGTTTCCCGTCTTGTCTCACATTTTTAGTACTTTGTTCTATTCTGATTCATTTATTCTCTATTTTAATCTTTGCCATAATAGACCTTTGGTTACAGCAACCGAATGAGAGAGAGAGATGAAATAATCATTAGAGAATAATACAGCCACTGTTTTACATTGTATCTGTTTTAAGATGCATTTTCTTAAAAAACATGGCACAAGTGTCTAAGCTGTCTTGTTGCATTGCTGACAGGTGTATTTTTATAGATCATACACAGTCTAACATAGAGTGCCGAGCGTCAAGAAAATAGCTGCTTTATCATGCTTACTGCAGAATATCTTTAATCTGGTAGTCAGTAATAGTCTGATGAATATACCTTCTCTTGCGTAATGAGTTCAATACTAAACAAATGTGCATGAATAAAAGAGATGGGGATTTAGAGGCTACTAGATCAGATACTCACTCATGCTCTGAGATTGTGGAATGGATACCCTAAATTAAATTTAGGGCCAAACGTAACGTCAGGTAGTCTAAAGCTTGTACAAAACCAAAGACCAGTAAAAATGTTTCCATACATTTATTTAAATTTCCAATGGAAACTATTTGTATGCAAAAGATATTCTGCAATATTCTGAACCCAAACATTGCAGCATTATGATAGTGTCAGAGAACTAGAAACTGAAGTATAAATGACTAATGTTTTTAGTAGCAAACTGAGAAAAATGTAAAGAATAAGGGTTATGCCTACACTAGATGTTAGGTCTACACTTGCAGATGTAGAGCGCCGGGAGTTAAACCAGCCATCATAGACAGCAGCAGGGAAAGCCGTGCTGTGTGTTCACACTGTCAACTGCGTGGCCACATTAGCAGCTCTTGCAGCGCCACAGAGAGCAGTGAGTTGTGGTAGCTATCCCAGTGGGCAAGTGGCTGCAACGTGCTTTGGAATGGGGTTGCAATGCCTAATGGGGAAGGCACAGTATCACATGATGCAGGTTTCCCAATCCCAGTGTTCCAGGGCATCCTACTAGATTGCCAGCTGCTTTTCAAATGAGGGGTGGAGTGTGACAGGGAGTGTGTTGCGTGTATGTGGGAGGAGAGACTGTGTGTTTTGGGGGCAGAGTCTGTCAACATGCTGTCTTGTAAGTTCAAACAGCGGCAGGGGGAAGGGGAAAACCTTCACATCAGCCCCCACCCTCCGCCCCTCTCTCTCTCTTTCTCTCTCGCGCACACACTTGTCCCTGCAGCAGGAGCATTCTACAGTAATGGTTTGCTTTGTGTCCCGAAGCAGATAAGCATGTGGGCTGTCAGAAATGGAGCTTTGAAAGGGGATATCCGCATGCCTGCAGCTGAGTTCAAAATAATGATGTGAGTGGCCACTTGACTTCAAGGGATTATGGGACATTTCCAGAGGCCAGTCACAGCGCAATAATTCAACACGTCATCCACACTGACACCCCAGTGCTTCAGCTAGGACGCAGCAAGCTCTAAGCTTCTCGTGGAGGTAGATTACCAGGGGCGCTCTAAATGCCTTGCCAGTGTGGAAACCTCAGGAGTTAGGGCGCCCGGGGCTGATTCAACGCACTCTGACTTGTAAGTGTAGACAAGGCCTCAGTGATTGACGATTAACTGGAGATACTTAAAATGTTTGTAAGGACACTCGCCCTACAATCCATCCCACTCTTACCAGTCTCCATGCATTTGTAGCCTGGGCCAAATGTGTGGGAGGTGTCCACGCTAGCCTTTGCAAATCTGTTAAGTACTTCAAGTTAGTTGGCAATTCAAAAGTCTAGTGAAGACAAAGCCCTAAGAAAACAGTATAGTGAAAAATCAGATTTTGAAAATGTTTCCAGTAGCACTGATCTGAGGTGATTTATTTACTATAGATAGGGCCCTACCAAATTCACAGCCATGAAAAACATGTCTCAGACCGTGAAATCTGGTCTCCCCCTGTGAAATCTGATCTTTTTTTGGGCTCAAACCCTATACTATACAGATTTCACGTGGGAGACCAGCTTTTCTCGAATTGGGGGTCCTGATGCAAAAGGGAGTCACAGGGTGGATTACAAGGTTATTGGAGGGAGGGGTGTGGTACTGCTACTCTTACTTCTGCGCTACTGCTGCTGGTGGAGCTGTTTTCAGTGCTGAGTGACTGGAGAGTCCAATATAGTTAAAGCAGCAAATCGTTCTAGGGTAGAGAAGCCCCAGGTGGTTATAACTGGAAGAAATCAAAAATTAAATATTTTCCTTTTGTCCATTTTATATTCTGTGTGCATTTGACAGCTTTCTTTGTATGTTGTCAGTTTCACTGTATTCTTTAGTGATGGTCCCTATTGTATTCCACTGAGGGTTGTACGCATGCTCTTGGAGCCAGAGATTTTGAAACTAGTAGTGTCCGTTGATCCGCACATGCACCCTTGCTCTGCCTCATGGTTTCATCCAGGGTGATAAAGGGCGGAGCGGACTGACCATGCCCTGCGTTTCTTCTCATCACCACATGGTTTGAGCCGGAGCCTCTACTGGTCTCTTGTCTTTTGTGACACACTTTGTGCAAAAAAAAAAAACCCCAAAAATGGTTTATTCCTGTGTATAGTTAGTATTTTGTTGTTTTTTTTGTAGTAATTTTAGTGTCAGTAGTAGTAGTTTTTAGGATTTTAAGGACTTTGGGACACTGTTTTACCAGTTGCCCCCCTGCCTCCATGCCTGGGTACTGGATTGTGCCGAAGACACTGAGGTTCAAGAGCTGCACCTCCTGCCCTTACTCACTTTCAACCAGTGACGAGCACCAGTGCTGCCTTTTCTGCTTGGAAGAAGCTCCCATTGCATACAGGTGCAGTATCTGCTTCTCCTTCCCAAGCCATACCCAGGAAGGCTGGGCTCTCTGCCTCAAGAAGCACCTCATGGAGGTTGTCATCAGGCTGCAGTCTGATACAGGCCAGGGAACACGACCTCCCCCTCCATACACTGAGCAATCTAGAAGTGCACCTTCTACCGCGGAGCACAATTCCATGCTGAGGCCTAGCCGTGAGGCAAGGAAGCTTGCGCATAAAAATGGCAGCCTTTCTCCAGGCCCAAGAAGGGTATTGCTCTGTCCAGCACCTCCAGCCATGTAGAACTGGCATGTTCCAAGGCTCAGAAGCACAATAAGAAGCCGTACAAAACGTCTGATCTGCCCACCAAGCTGCAAACTCCTTAGTCAGCACTACCAAAGTCAAGGGAGCCTTCGGTTCCTAGGCAGTTCTCCTTTTCAGTGCCCGTTCTTGCTCTGGGTCCGACTGCAGAGAGCGTGTCACTGACGCAGGGAAGATTCAAGTCTGCCCCCGCGTCTTATGAACTCTTGCCTTGGCAGAGGTGAGATCTCCATTCCCTTCTAGCAGAGAATGCTTCCCCACATTAGACTTGCCTCTTTCGGGCCATGTTCCCACCTGCTCCCCAACGACTCCCATGGTTCCAACAGCGCCATCGTTTGAACCGGGCTCTGACTTCTCTGCATCAGAGAACTCAGACAGAAAGCAGAGTCTGCTCCTCCTCTATCATCAGTATGCCTACCCTAAGGTCCCGTTGACTCAATGGCAATACCTTCCCTTTGCTGAGCCTTGGCATCGCTGGTATCCCACTCCTAGGGACTGTGCACAGCAACCACCGGGTCCGCCTGTTGGCCGTACTGGGGGTTGTGACCTCAGAATCTGCCATTGGAATCTTCCCGCTCTGCTTGTGAGAAGTCTCCAATCTCACTCCTTTGACCATCATTGAGCAGGTGTTTAGAACCACTGTTGGAGGATGCAGCACTTAGTCCGACTCCAGTGGTACTGCCAGAACTGGAGAAATTCCCCTCGTCATCCCTGGATACCATGATGTCTTCAACTCCCTCTTTGCACCCAATTGACTAGCGCCAATTTCAAGAACTGCTGCGTAGGGTGGTGATTGCCCTCCACATCCCACTGGAGGAAGTACAAGACAAGCATCACCAACTTCTTGACATCGTACACACCTCAGTACTGGCCATGGTAGCTCTACTGATCAATGATGCCGTTTTTCAACCAGAACAGACCATATGGCACACTCCAGCTAGCTGCAAACCCACTCCCAAGGGGCGGAAAAGGGGTACTATGTGCCTCTGAAGGGGTCTCAGTTTTTCTTCTCTCGACCCTTAGTCAAATTCCCTTGTTATTCAGGCAGCAATGAACAGGCTCAGCAGCAACACCCGTGCTCCACCCTAGCAGACAAGAAGGGCATGTAACTGGACTTTCTAGGTTGTAAGGTCTTCTCTTCTGTCAGCATACAATTTCACATTTCCAATTCCTTGGCTCTGTTCACCAAGTACTACTACCTTACCTGCAGCAAGCTGGCAGATTTCACAGACAAACTGCCCCAGCAGGATCTAACTCGCTTCCAGTCTATCCTACAGGAGGGGAAATTGGTTGCAAGAACAACACTCCAGACTGCAGTGGATGTGGTGGATACATCTTCGTGCACAATGGCTACAGGGATGTCACACATAGGGAGTCATGGCTACGTTTGTCCAGTTTCCCGAGGGAAGTCTAGACCACCATGGAGAGCTCCCTTTCGTTGAATTTCATCTCTTCATCAGAAGACTGACTCCTTCAAAGACTCCAGTGCCACTCTGCGATCGCTGGGTATCTAGACACCAGCACCCAAACACAAATTTTACCGCCCACCTCTGACGCAGCAATTTAGAGCTCCCCAGTTCTTCCACCAGCAGCCTTATGAGTCTCCTTGCAAATGTTAGAAGACCCAGTGAGCTGTCGGCCAGGTTCATCTTCACAACCTTCAGCGTCTCATACTCAGTCTTTGCAGAAGCATTATTTCGGAGTGCAACCAGAGAGCCATCAACTACCCTGTCTCAGATTGTGCAACTGACCCACCCCCTTCCGGGGGACACCCAGCACTCTTTTTACGAGCTTGGAGTGTGATAACAGACAAGTGGGTCCTGGATGTCATTCAACATGGCTATACAATTGAGTTCACAAGACTACCTCACCCAGGTCCTCTGCCCGGCCCTGCCTCAGGAGCCATTTTCACAACAGTATCCTTGCCCAGGAAGTGAACTCCCTACTGCAAAGAGGAGCAACAGAACCTACAATGTATCAGGGCGGTGGTTCCCAAGACTTCGACCATCTCAACCATTTCATATGCAAGCCAAAGATTTTCGTATGGTCACCCTAGCAGCCAGCATGCCTTCCTAAGGAGGAGGCATGTGGTATATGGCTCTCAGTATGCGAAATGCTTTCATATGGATATCCATCCTGCCCACAATTGTTTCCTGAGATTCACAGACGGCCTTCGTCACTTCCAATACATCTACCGT
The DNA here is from genome assembly GCF_025201925.1 of Gopherus flavomarginatus. NCBI lineage: Eukaryota > Metazoa > Chordata > Testudines > Testudinidae > Gopherus > Gopherus flavomarginatus. Next base: position 127,286,672 of record NC_066619.1, read on the forward strand.
TTGGACTCGCCACTGCTGCACAGATTTTCGCCAAGATTTTCTTGGTAGTGGCGGCCAATGTCTGGTGCTAAGAGGTCCTTACGTTCCCTTATCTTGACGATTGGCTTCTGGCAGCGAGATCAAAAAAGAGAAGCTTGAGCCTTGACCTCCATGCTGCTCACACACCTCCTCCTCCCTGGGGATGAGTGTACATGTCAATAAATCAACTTTGGATTCCACACATTTCCTAGACTTCATTGGGCCCACATCAGTGTGTTCTCAGCACGTGCCTACCTGCCGTAGGACAGGTTCCAGACCCTACAAGAGCTGATTTCCATGGTGCTCTCCAGTCTTTCTGTTCTGGCCAGGACTTGCCTTTTTGTTCTGAGCCACATGGTGTCTTGCACATATGTGACTGTGTTGGCCCGTCTTGTAATAACCTTAGTCCCAGATTTGGACCTTAGCGTCCAAAATATGGGGGTTAGCATGAAAACCTCCAAGCTTAGTTACCAGCTTGGACCTGGTACCTGCTGCCACCACCCAAAAAATTAGAGTGTTTTGGGGCACTCTGGTCCCCCTGAAAAACCTTCCCTGGGGACCCCAAGACCCAAATCCCTTGAGTCTCACAACAAAGGGAAATAATCCTTTTTCCCTTCCCCCCTCCAGGTGCTCCTGGAGAGATACACAGACACAAGCTCTGTGAATCCAAACAGAGTGAATCTCCCTCTCTGTTCCCAATCCTGGAAACAAAAAGTACTTTCCTCTTCACCCAGAGGGAATGCAAAATCAGGCTAGCCACTTCAACACACAAATCTCCCCTTGATTTCTTCCTCCCACCAATTCCCTGGTGAGTACAGACTCAATTTCCCTGAAGTAAAGAAAAACTCCAACAGGTCTTAAAAGAAAGCTTTATATAAAAAGAAAGAAAAATACATCCAAATGTTCTCTCTGTATTAGATAATACAACACAGGGTCAATTGCTTAAAAGAATATTGAATAAACAGCCTTATTTAAAAAGAATACAAATCAAAGCACTCCAGCACTTATATTCATGCAAATACCAAAGAAAAGAAACCATAGAACTTACTATCTGATCTCTTTGTCCTTACACTTAGAAACAGAAGACTAGAAAGTAGAGCTACTTCTCCAAAGCTCAGAGAAAGCAGGCAGGCAGACAAAGACAAAGACACTCAATTCCCTCCACCCAAAGTTGAAAAAATCCGGTTTCCTGATTGGTCCTCTGGTCAGGTGCTTCAGCTGAAAGAGACATTAACCCTTAGCTATCTGTTTATGACACGCCCCCCAAATTGCAGACAGTGGGGAAGCTCACTGGCGGCGATTTCCTTCTAGAACTTGAAAATAAACAGATTAATACAACACATACACCTTTACATATACTCCTAAGTATATAACTAACAGACTTCTACATTTTAAGAACACTTTTTAACGACTGAATCCTGGGAAACTCTCACGGGAGAGTGCATCAGCTACTTTGTTAGAAGCTCCTGTGATGTGTTGAATTTCAAAATCAAAATCTTGGAGAGCTAAACTCCAACGAAGAAGTTTCTTGTTGTTCCCCTTGGCAGTATGAAGCCACTTTAGTGCAGCATGGTCAGTTTGTAGTTGGAACCGCCGTCCCCAAACATATGGGCGTAGCTTTTCCAGGGCGTACACAATGGCATAGCATTCCTTTTCACTGACTGACCAGTGACTTTCCCTCTCAGACAGTTTCTTGCTGAGAAACACGACAGGATGGAAGTTGTGATCTGTTGCTTCCTGCATGAGCACTGCTCCTATACCACGCTCAGATGCATCTGTGGTTACTAGGAATGGCTTGTCAAAGTCCGGGGCCCTGAGCACAGGGTCAGACATGAGCGTTGCCTTAAGTTGGGTAAAGGCCTTTTGACACTCATCAGTCCACTTAACGGCATTTGGCTGGGTCTTTTTGGTCAGGTCGGTCAATGGGGCAGCGATTTGGCTGTAGTGTGGTACAAATCGCCTGTAGTATCCGGCCAAGCCTAAGAAGGATTGGACCTGCTTCTTTGACTTTGGGACAGGCCACTTTTGGATAGCATCCACCTTGGCCTGTAGGGGGTTTATGGTTCCTCGACCCACCTGGTGCCCCAGGTAAGTCACTCTGTTTTGGCCTATTTGACACTTTTTGGCCTTAACAGTTAGTCCGGCCTGCCTGATGCGCTCAAAGACCTTTTCCAGGTGTAGTAGGTGTTCGGGCCAGGAGTCTGAAAAAATGGCCACATCATCGAGGTAGGCAACTGCAAATTCTCCCAGTCCCGCTAGTAGACCATCTACCAGCCTCTGGAAGGTGGCGGGTGCATTTCGAAGGCCGAAAGGAAGGACATTGAATTCATACACCCCCGCATGGGTGACAAATGCTGACCTCTCCTTGGCAGGTTCATCTAGTGGTACTTGCCAGTACCCCTTGGTTAAGTCTATTGTAGAGATGAACTGGGCACGTCCCAACTTTTCCAATAGCTCATCGGTACGTGGCATTGGATAGTTGTCCGGACGAGTTACAGCATTTAGCTTACGGTAATCCACGCAAAAGCGTATTTCCCCATCTGGTTTGGGTACCAGAACCACTGGAGATGCCCATGCACTGGTAGATGGGCGGATTATACCCATCTGTAGCATGTTCTGGATCTCCCGTTCTATAGCAGCTTGGGCATGAGGAGACACCCGGTAGGGTGGGGTTCTGATTGGGTGAGCATTACCTGTATCAATGGAGTGGTATGCCCGTTCAGTCCGTCCTGGGGTGGCTGAGAACAATGGGGCGAAGCTAGTGCACAGCTCCTTGATTTGTTGCCGCTGCAGACGTTCCAGGGTGGTTGAGAGGTTCACCTCTTCCACGCCACCGTCTTTTTTCCCGTCGTAGTAGACACCGTCAGGCCACTCAGCATCCTCTCCCTGGACTGTAAACTGACAAACCTGTAAGTCTCTGGAATAGAAAGGCTTGAGAGAATTAACATGGTACACTTTAGGCTTTAGTGAGGAATTGGGAAATGCTATGAGGTAGTTTACAGCTCCCAGGCGCTCTTGGACCGTGAATGGCCCTTCCCATGATGCTTCCATCTTATGGGCCTGTTGCGCCTTCAAGACCATAACCTGGTCTCCTACCTTGAAGGACCGATCTCTGGCATGTCTGTCATACCAGGCCTTTTGCGCTTCTTGAGCATCCTTTAGGTTCTCTCTAGCAAGGGCTAAAGAGTGTCGGAGGGTGCTTTGTAGGTTGCTTACAAAGTCCAGAATGTTAGTTCCTGGAGAAGGCGTAAACCCCTCCCATTGCTGCTTCACCAACTGTAATGGCCCCTTAACCTCGTGACCATACACAAGTTCAAATGGTGAAAACCCTAAACTGGGATGTGGTACAGCCCTGTAGGCAAACAGCAACTGCTGCAACACTAGGTCCCAATTATTGGAGAATTCGTTGATGAATTTTCGTATCATGGCCCCCAAAGTTCCATTGAACCTTTCCACCAGGCCATTGGTTTGATGGTGGTATGGGGTGGCAACCAAGTGATTCACCCCATGAGTTTCCCACAGTTTTTCCATGGTCCCTGCCAGGAAATTAGACCCTGAATCTGTAAGGATGTCAGAGGGCCAACCTACCCTGGCAAAGATGTCTGTTAGGGCCAGGCACACAGTGTTAGCCCTGGTGTTGCCTAGAGCGACTGCTTCTGGCCATCGGGTAGCAAAGTCCACTAAAGTCAGTACGTACTGCTTTCCTCTGGGCGTCTTTTTTGGGAAAGGGCCCAGAATATCCACAGCTACTCGCTGAAATGGGACCTCAATTATGGGGAGTGGCTGGAGAGGGGCCTTGACCTGGTCTTGAGGCTTTCCCACTCTTTGGCATACCTCACAAGACCGGACATACTTGGCAATGTCCTTGCCCATCCCCTCCCAGTGGAAGGACTTCCCCAACCGGTCCTTGGTTCTGTTCACCCCAGCATGGCCACTGGGATGATCATGGGCTAAGCTTAAGAGCTTCCCCCGGTACTTAGTTGGAACCACCAACTGTTTTTGCGGCTGCCATTCTTCCCGGTGTCCACCAGAAAGAATTTCCTTGTATAAAAGTCCTTGGTCTATAACAAACCGGGATCGATTAGAAGAGCTGAGAGGCGGTGGGGTGCTCCGTGCCGCCGCCCAAGCTTTCTGAAGGCTGTCATCTGCTTCCTGCTCAGTCTGGAACTGTTCCCTTGAGGCTGGGGTCACCAGTTCTTCCTCAGACTGTGGACTTGGGCTTGGTCCCTCTGGAAGCGATGTAGGTGATGGGGTTGTTTCCGTTGCTGGTGAACCGCTCTCCGCTGGTGCACCTGAGGGTATTTCAGGCTCTGGCTGAGCCTTTTGGGTATGGCTGTCTTTTGCTTCTGCCAGTTCTGGCTCGCTGGCGCCCTCTGGCGTTGAGTTTGAAGATGGGGTTGCACTTGCTGGTGCTGGTTGCTGTTCCAGTTCCGGGCCTGGGACTGGAGATGCTGTGGCTGTTTCAGTGGTAGGCATGGAATCCGGGTCCACTACCTCTGTCTGGGTCTCTGGTAACACAGACGGGGCCTCTGTGGACGGTTCAGGAACAGGAATGGGTCTGGAAGCTTGCCTGGTTTGGCTACGTGTAACCATTCCCACTCTCTTGGCCCGCCTCACCTGGTTGGCCAAGTCTTCCCCCAGTAGCATGGGGATAGGATAATTGTCATAGACTGCAAAAGTCCACATTCCTGACCAGCCTTTGTACTGGACAGGCAGTTGAGCTGTAGGCAAGTCTACAGCTTGTGACATGAAGGGGTAAATTGTAACTTTGGCCTTTGGGTTGATGAATTTGGGGTCAACGAAGGATTGGTGGATAGCTGACACTTGTGCCCCCGTGTCTCTCCACGCAGTAACCTTCTTTCCGCCCACTCTCAAATTTTCCCTTCGCTCCAAGGGTATTTGAGAGGCATCCGGGCCTGGGGATCTTTGGTGTGATGGTGGTGTAATGAATTGCACTCGCATGGTGTTCTTGGGACACTTGGCCTTGATATGTCCCAGTTCATTACACTTAAAGCATCTTCCATCTGATGGGTCACTGGGCCGAGGTGAGTTACTGGAGACTGGTGAGGTTGAAGGGTAGGGTATCTGTGGCTTTACTTGGGTGGTATGTGGGGTCTTTGGCTGTCCTCGGTGGTAGGGTTTATGGTCTGTGTGCCCCCTGGGGTAATCGTTCCCCTTGACAGTAGCTTTTTTGCTTTCTGCCAGTTCCATCCATTTGGCTCCAATCTCCCCCGCCTCAGCGATATTCTTGGGGTTTCCATCTTGTATGTACCGCGTGATGTCTTCAGGAACACCATCCAAGAACTGCTCCATTTGTATGAGGAGGTTCAGTTCTTCCAAGGTTTGAATGTTGTTTCCTGTTAGCCAGGCCTCATAGTTTTTTGCAATGTAGTAGGCGTGTTTGGGAAATGACTCCTCTGGTTTCCACTTTTGGTTTCTGAAACGCCGACGGGCATGATCTGGGGTTATCCCCATCCTGTATCTGGCCTTGGTTTGAAAAAGTTTATAGTCATTCATTTGGTGCTTAGGCATTTCAGCTGCCACCTCTGCTAAAGGTCCACTGAGCTGTGACCTCAATTCTACCATGTACTGGTCTTCGGGAATGCTGTACCCAAGACAGACTCTTTCAAAATTTTCCAAGAAGGCCTCGGTGTCATCACCTGCCTTGTAGGTGGGAAATTTCCTGTGCTGTGGAGCAATATTTGGCGCCAGGTTGTTAGGGTTGGCTGGCACATGCAGCCCAGCTTTTGCCAACTCCAGTTCATGTTTTCTCTGTTTTTCCTTCTCTTCATTCTCTTTTTGTTGTTTTTCCATTTCTTTTTGGTGCTTTTCCATTTCTCGGCGGTGGGCCGCCTCTCTTTCTCTTTCTCTTATTTCCATCTCTGTTTGTTTTATTTCCAGTTGTCGCCTGTGTTCAGCTTCTCTGACTTGCTCTTGGGCCTCAATTTTTGCCTTAGAAGTCATGATTCCTGTTTTCTTGTGTTGGGGTGCCCTCCGGTGTTTATCTTCTGCACTGCAGGTTCTCTGTTGCCTCCTGAAGTCTGCCTAGCAACAGTGCCTTTAGCTAATTTTCCTTTTCTCTCTCTAGCTAATGTTCAATGAAGGGAAACCAGAAAAACCACTTTATTTGCATGCCTATAAGTGCTGGTACTTGACTCCTAATGGGAGGGCTATTGCATGACAAAAGACCCTTAACATGCAAGCCACAAACTGCCAGAGGCCATGTCTACATCTAAAGTTTTGCAGCGCTGGTTGTTACAGCTGTATTAGTACAGCTGTATAGGGCCAGCGCTGCAGAGTGGCCACACTTACAGCAACCAGCGCTGCAAGTGGTGTTAGATGTGGCCACACTGCAGCGCTGTTGGGCGGCTTCAAGGGGGGTTCCGGGAACGCGAGAGCAAACCGGGAAAGGAGACCCGCTTCGCCGCGGTTTGCTCTCTCGTTCCCGGAGCCACCCAGCAAACCGCAGGGAAGGAGACCTGCTTGCTCTGGGCTCCGGGAACGCGAGAGCAAACCGGGAAAGGAGACCCGCTTCGCCGCGGTTTGCTCTCTCGTTCCCGGAGCCACCCAGCAAACCGCAGGGAAGGAGACCTGCTTGCTCTGGGCTCTGGGAACGCGAGAGCAAACCGGGAAAGGAGACCCGCTTCGCCGCGGTTTGCTCTCTCGTTCCCGGAGCCACCCAGCAAACCGCAGGGAAGGAGACCTGCTTGCTCTGGGCTCTGGGAACGAGAGAGCAAACCGGGAAAGGAGACCCGCTTCGCCGCGGTTTGCTCTCTCGTTCCCGGAGCCACCCAGCAAACCGCAGGGAAGGAGACCTGCTTGCTCTGGGCTCCGGGAACGCGAGAGCAAACCGGGAAAGGAGACCCGCTTCGCCGCGGTTTGCTCTCTCGTTCCCGGAGCCACCCAGCAAACCGCAGGGAAGGTGACCTGCTTGCTCTGGGCTCCGGGAACGCGAGAGCAAACCGGGAAAGGAGACCCGCTTCGCCGCGGTTTGCTCTCTCGTTCCCGGAGCCACCCAGCAAACCGCAGGGAAGGAGACCTGCTTGCTCTGGGCTCCGGGAACGCGAGAGCAAACCGGGAAAGGAGACCCGCTTCGCCGCGGTTTGCTCTCTCGTTCCCGGAGCCACCCAGCAAACCGCAGGGAAGGAGACCTGCTTGCTCGGGGCTCCGGGAACGAGAGAGCAAACCGGGAAAGGAGACCAGCTTGATTACCAGAGGCTTCCTCCTTCCACGGAGGTCAAGAAAAGCGCTGGTAAGTGTCTACATTGGATTACCAGCGCTGGATCACCAGCGCTGGATCCTCTACACCCGAGACAAAACGGGAGTACGGCCAGCGCTGCAAACAGGGAGTTGCAGCGCTGGTGGTGCCCTGCAGATGTGTACACCTTCAAAGTTGCAGCGCTGTAACTCCCTCACCAGCGCTGCAACTTTCTGATGTAGACAAGCCCAGAGAGAGCAGAAAAAAAAATTCTCTCTGGTTCCCTTAAAAAACCAACTGCTTCTCTCTGCTAAAAAGCCCTTAGCAGAGAAAAGAAAAATATAATATTCCTACTGGCTTCTGGATTCTGTCTATATCATCCCACCGGCTGCCACCATGACATAACCTTAGTCCCAGATTTGGACCTTAGCGTCCAAAATATGGGGGTTAGCATGAAAACCTCCAAGCTTAGTTACCAGCTTGGACCTGGTACCTGCTGCCACCACCCAAAAAATTAGAGTGTTTTGGGGCACTCTGGTCCCCCTGAAAAACCTTCCCTGGGGACCCCAAGACCCAAATCCCTTGAGTCTCACAACAAAGGGAAATAATCCTTTTTCCCTTCCCCCCTCCAGGTGCTCCTGGAGAGATACACAGACACAAGCTCTGTGAATCCAAACAGAGTGAATCTCCCTCTCTGTTCCCAATCCTGGAAACAAAAAGTACTTTCCTCTTCACCCAGAGGGAATGCAAAATCAGGCTAGCCACTTCAACACACAAATCTCCCCTTGATTTCTTCCTCCCACCAATTCCCTGGTGAGTACAGACTCAATTTCCCTGAAGTAAAGAAAAACTCCAACAGGTCTTAAAAGAAAGCTTTATATAAAAAGAAAGAAAAATACATCCAAATGTTCTCTCTGTATTAGATAATACAACACAGGGTCAATTGCTTAAAAGAATATTGAATAAACAGCCTTATTTAAAAAGAATACAAATCAAAGCACTCCAGCACTTATATTCATGCAAATACCAAAGAAAAGAAACCATAGAACTTACTATCTGATCTCTTTGTCCTTACACTTAGAAACAGAAGACTAGAAAGTAGAGCTACTTCTCCAAAGCTCAGAGAAAGCAGGCAGGCAGACAAAGACAAAGACACTCAATTCCCTCCACCCAAAGTTGAAAAAATCCGGTTTCCTGATTGGTCCTCTGGTCAGGTGCTTCAGCTGAAAGAGACATTAACCCTTAGCTATCTGTTTATGACAATGTGACTGTGTTGGCCCGTCTCTGCTTTGGCTGTTTACAACCCTGGCTTCAGAGAGTCTATTCCCCCATGTGCCACACCATGGACTTTCTGCTGTCGGTTCCCAATGATATTTCTTTCCTCCAGTGATGGACAGACTCAGATCAGGTCTACACCAGGATGCCATTCTTTCTGCCCTCCCCATCAGTAACAATCATCCTGGATGCGTTTCTCGTCGGATGGGGCGCCCACATGGATGAGCACATTGATTCAGGGGACCTGGACTGCTCAGGAATTTCAGATTCACATCAACATCCTGGAATTTCGGGCAGCATTCCTCTGATCCATCTATTCCAATCACATTCTCAGCATGTTGGACAACACTACCACAGTTACTACATTACCAAGCAAGGCAGCATGAGGTTGCCCGCTCTTTGCATGGAGGTTGTTTTGTCTTTGGGATTGAAAAACCCAACCTGAGTGCACCTGGATGGCTCAGAAATCAGAAGACAATGAAAAGGAACTCAAATTATTTTTTTCCAAATCTCATGGTTTTTAAGCCACTCATAGAGTTTTTTTAGGCCTGTTTCCTGATTGTTGAACAATTGGGTTCGACAATAGTGTGTGTTATATTTTTAAAAATCCCAAATCATAAGTAAATAGTTATAATCCATCTTGGTTCTGGTGACATTATCAAAACCTCTCCATTTTTGCTATAAGGCTTTCACAAAAAGCCCCTAGGTAGAACTACACAGTTTTAAATAAATGGTATTTAGAAGATCTCATTAGAAAGTTTATTTAGAATACTTTTGAGGAAGGCTACGGTATATCATTTAATGGCATATGTATGCTTATGTTTGAGAAAATTAATTTGTCTCAAGTAACTGCACATTAAGGGAAGTTTCTGTTCATGACCTGCACTTCAGTGTGCACCTCCAGTTCCTCCTTAAGCCATTGAGAGTGATGTTCAGATAAGGAGGAGGGGACTAAATTCCATGAAATGTACCAGAATGCAATGCATGTAACTGATTCATTATAGTAGAGAATCCTAAAACATGGGAAAATGCTCTACTGCTAAAATTTGTAGAACTGTTACTATAGCATTACATAAATCAAGGTATTCATGTTCATGTTAAGATTTTAGTTGTTTGTTTAGTCTGGTTTTGCGGATTAGTTTTCTGTCATTTGCTTTCAGTAAACGACAATATATTGATACTAGCACTAGATGTCATATTTAATACTACAGATAGCAAATCTTGAAATATAATCCTGATGAGTATATCTGAGTTGCTCAGCTCTCAAGCAGTATAATCTAGGAAAAGATGACAGTTTTATTCTAAATTAGATGGATTAGTTGCATTATATCTAGAATAGAAAGGTGCAGAACAGATACTTGCTCTACTGCGCTTAAAACCTATATTGACATAGCTGTGTCAGTCATGGTTGTGAAAAAAAACACCTCCCCAGTGACAGCAATGCCAGTAAAGCCCCCAGTATAGAGACAGATGCCAGCACAAAACTTAAAAGGGGAGGTAGTGTTCCCACACTGACAGGAAAAACTCTGTTGGTATAGGCTGCATCTGTACTAGGGTACTGGGCTGACATTGGCTCTGCAGTGTGTGCGTAGCCAAAGATAAGGTGATTGAATTCCCTCAAATGGTTATGAAACCATAATGATACAGGAAGAAATGCACTTGGGTTTTGTGTCTTCAGTTTGCAGCACTGTGTTTCTCATTTCCCCCTAAAATGTCAATGACACTTTGATGCAAGCAGCTGTAGGACAATAATGGTTACTTAAAAATGTGATGGAGAGGAAAAAAAAAAAACACATTCATTTTTGGTTGCACTAAGAAACGGGAACATTTTTCTATTAATTGTGAAAATACTCAAAACTTGGCCACTTTAGACATTATTGAAAGTCCAACAGTTCACTAATCATCAGCGCTGTTGCTTTGATTAAAACCTTAGTTCACGTATCTAAATAGTTCAAATTGCAAATATCAAATTGGAGGAGAGTCTGGGAATCTAATTTCCTTTTTAGGGAAGATTTTATTGTAAATGTTATCTGCAGAGTATTTTTTCAATATTGGCTTACCTCTTTGTGTAAAAAGCTTGAAAGTGTTTATCCCTTCATTGTAAAAATTTCTTTAGTAGTATCAGGAATGCGAGTCTGATCTTCCCTGATTTTGCTGGGGGTGGGTGTTGCAGGAAATGTGCAGTTAGGGTATGTCTGCACAGCACACACCCACCCCCCCCCACCGACCCCCGTGGCAGCAATTTTCAGACTCCTGGTCTACAGATTCAGGTACTCTCCGCAGTGCTAAAAACAGCTGTGTAGGGTTTCGGGCTCTGAAATGCATCCCTCTCCCCCAGGCTTCAGAGTCCAAGCTCCAGCCTGAGCCCAAATGTATACACAGCTGTTTTTAGTACTGTAGACCAGGGTTCTAAGACTCTCTGCCCCATAGGGTTTTGCTTTGCCATGTAGATATACCCTGTGAACACTCTCTCGTTAACTGAAAGGTGGCAGCACTCATTCTTGAACGGACATATTTTTACGTATAGTTCTCCATACTGTGTTCAATAGGCGTTGTTAAAAACAGTTTAACTACAACTTCCTTCTCTTCAGCTGCTCAGTTTTCAGTGTCTTGTGATGGCATAATGTCGTCATTCTCCATAATTCTTTTAGAAAATTCTCCTCTCTCCCAGTTTGTGGGTGTTTTAAAAAAAGGCAGAATTTTAATTTGGCAGACCTCTCAGGCCACCTTCACACACAATAAAGAAGCCAAAAGGCACAGACCTAATTTATCTTCCTGTTGTGATTCCATTTTGGATTAGTACATGCCTGTTGTATAATGTGATATACGTTGTTATATAAATAAGCATCCTTGTCAATGCACTAAACCTTGTTTTACTTTTGTTTTATAGGCAAATCGTACCTGCCCAATTTGTAGAGCTGATGCTTCAGAAGTGCATCGTGATTCAGAATGACCAATCTAAGAGCACAATTCTAGTTTGGGTGTTCCTAGTCACATGAATAGACGAACTATCCATTGAACTTACCCGTGTGGCTGCCAGCCTTCCCTTTACACAAAAGGGTCAATGGACCTTTTTTTGCACTGTGTGATTTAATCAATTATAAAGCTTATAATTAGTCTTCACAATTATGGGATTGTTATACTAACCGTGTGATTGGAACTCCAAAGATTTTATTTTCTTTAGCTTAATTTTGTGTGTGCACTAACATTCCCTGGTTTTTGTGTGATCATTCCGAGTGTTGCTGCGAGATTACAGTGGACGTGATCTTTTAGCATGTGCTTTTATAAAAAGTGGTAGCTCCAAACAATATAGCAATCTACCTTATATAGAGCCTTCAGATACTGTGAGTGGGAACGAATGGTGTAGGCGGGAGTATGTATGTTCACACGAGAGTTTGTGTAGGGTGTGCTAGCGAGTGTGTATGCGTATGTCTGAGAACCTATATACCAGCATGTACTGAGAACGTATGTGAGTAGTATTAATTATGCTGCAATGTATAATCTTGTGTGTTATTTAAACAGTACTAGTACTGTACACTGGTTTCTTTCCTTGTGTTTGCAGTTGCACACTGAATGCTAAGGGTGCAGCAATTATAGGCATTTAATATTTCCTCCCCATGTACTTAATGGTATAAAAAGACCTTTTAACTTTTATTCAGACAACTGTTATTGCTTCCCCTTCACTGGCGGTTGTAAGTGTACCACTAAAGAGTGCAGTGATTGCGCAATACATGATTAATCTTGTTTTTAGCTCATGTCATAAAATCCAGATTTTACATTTGCTGATTTACTGCTAATTTATCAATAGTTGCAGTATCGCACAAAATCAGTTAGCAACATTAACATTGTCAGTTGATCGTTGGAATGTTGATGCTTTTCCGTTTTCCTTTTTAATTCCTCTAGCCAGTTTGAATTATGTTCAGTTGACTTCAGAACAGAGATCAGTTCTGAAGATGCTGAAGTAACATATTCCTCCCCATACACAGAAGCTGAAAGGACATTCAGAGTCTTGTGCAACAGCTCCTCACATTGTTGGCCATTGTACTTGCTAAGTACATAATCATTTAGCTTATAAACGTTGGCTTTAACTCATTTATGTTCTTTTTCATGTATAAGGGAGTTTGTGTAAGTGGAAGAGAGGCTACCTTTTTAGTCCTGCAACTTTATGAACAAAATAGAATTCTTAGCATTTTCTCAGAGTGGAAGAACTCCTAACTTTGTCCTTGTATCACAGTAAGTTTTTGTGGTCATTCGCTGCCTGGTTCAGATGGCATAGGATACTTCTTCTACCCTTCCCTACTAGGTAGTGAGCTTTTGCATGAATAAAAAACTAGCTTGGTTTTTCGGTTAGTAGGCAGAATATTCACATTTAGAGAAGAGTGTGTTAGTACACAATCAGGAACAAAGAATGCTATGAAACAGGAGTTAACCTCCATTCAGCTGCCCTGTGAATGTTAGAGCTGGATTGTTGAAAAATTGGCTTTGTTTAACATTTCAGACTGTTAAAGGTTTTAAAATTTGTTCTTCAGTCAAATATTTAGGTCTACTGTGTGTACCATAGTTATTGAAGAGATGCACTGTTTTGCATCACTGTGCTTTCTCCTAAATGTAGTGTCATTACTTTGGTTGCAATAGCACAAGTGGCACAACTAGCAATATTGCTAGAATTTGCTGCCAGTCTCAGCTTTAAGTTTCTGTGTCATTTCTGATGCTTTTGTGTGCTGCTGTGCTTTAGTATCAGTTATATTTTCAGACAGTGTTACATGTTCTCCATGCTGCTTGCCCTTCTTTGAAGGCTCTACAGACCAATCACAGCTTGTGGTTCAGTAAAATAAAATGAAAGCACAATTTTGCCCATGTTTCAGATGCTATTGCCTCTGTTTAGTTACACAAGTAGAACGAAAAACTTGCTTGTCTGTCCATGTCAGTACCTAACACTAAGTCTATCAAAATTATTACAAAATATACAATGTACAACAACTTTAAAATGTTCATTTTCCCCTGAATGTGCTAAGGAATGGAACTGTCACAACATGTCACCAAACAAGTTAAATCACATATAGTAAACTTTATTTTTTTAACGAATGAAATCATGTGTTTAAAAAGAAGTGTATGTGACACATCTTATAATACTTAGGGTCTTTTATATAGCTGCAAAAAAATTTCTACCTGTACAGATGTAACCATAACAAACACTACTACACTCAGTCTTCACTTTGTTGACGCATGGAAATAAGGCACTTTTCTAAGTTAGATTGAAATGCATAATTAACAAGGCATATTTTACTAATATTGAGGTAAAGTAGTCCTCTTTCCTGAACTGGAGAAATCTTGATACGTAATGGCCCTCTTTCCCAGTAAAATTCTGTGACGCAGGTGAAGATTTAGGAGGCAGTAGGATTTCATTTGGTAAAATACTGAATTTCATTGTTGCACTCTTGTGGCTGATCTCTTCTGGAATGTTTCTTTCGTTTGCATGGGACTCTTGCAGATGTGTGCAGACTTGCTTCCTGTGGTTAGTGTGTATAAAAAGCACACATGCATGTGTTCTGAACCAGCTCAGACTGGCAACAACAGACTTCATTGTTGTGGCTGCCCTGTCAAAAGAGGAGGGGAAGGGGATTCATGCTCAGCCTTTACTGCCATGTGTTATGCACATTTGTGTCTAATTCCACAGACCTGCAGTGGTGCCTGGCAGCACCAGAATCCAGTAAAAATGTTTATGTTGGTTGCCTCCCCCCCATTTCCCACCTCCCTTCTAAAAACAACAAACTGTTGGCTTTACCATGTTGGCACTGCTGTGTTTTTTGCATGAATTGTCAACTTAATTTGACTGTGTTCTGGTTTTTAATGGATACCAAGGCCTACAGATCTCTCCAAGGTCTCATTTTGTGGGTTTTCTTTACAGAAACGTTTTTGTGCAAAGTAATTTTTTTGGTTGTATACAGTTTTTGTAGTCTCTTGAATGTGATTTTCTCAGCTGTTAACATTTACACTTTTTGTAATACTTGGAACGGTGGGATCTACCAATGTGTTGGTTTTTTTAAACTTACTGAAAATGCATTTTTGATTGAGTTATCTTTAGGCCTTAATAAAAGAGCTGTGTTTTTCCCTCCCTTTGGTACATTCGGTTACCTCATTTTGCTATTTGTGTTTCAGATTTGCTAATGATTACAAAAGCTTATGGGTTTTGTTGGAATCATATTTTGTCGAGTGTTTTCTTTAAATCATACTCTCTTGTATCAGTTAACATGTAGTTTTAAATGTATTATAAATATCTGTAACCAAATCATTTGAAGGCTTGATAAATTTTTAACAAAATTTGTACATTTTTTATGAGAGTTACTAGTAATGCTTTACTAAGTAGTGCAATGAATTTTTATTTTTAATCCCTGTGCCCAATTTTGGAGTTGAGAGAGTTGTTCAGTAATAAATGTATGATGTACACTTAGTTTTGTCATGCCTCTTGTTCTCCTGTTGGGGTTCATTGTTTGTTCTTCTTAGTCTGCGTATTTCTATTTTATTGTAAAACTTTAGAGCTATACCACTCTGCAACTGGAATTAGGTTTTTTGTTTCTGACTAATGCTGTTCATATGTAAAACAAGAATTTATTTTCTTTTAGACAAAAATATCAATATTTGGTTAACTTGTCTGCTTTTAGAAATCTCAGGAAGAGAATCGCAGGAAGAGCTGCACTATCTCCTTTTGAAAAATAGTAAAGCTATTTTCAGCAGCATTGTCCTACATTAAATGAATATGCAAATATGTATAATTGCCAGCTCTTTCTACCTTGATTGAGATCATCTTTCTGAAAGTTTTCCTTAACAGTAAATGGTGTCATAAGGAAAATGTGGGAGGAGTGATTGAAAAATATTGGGCACTTGAGCACTCCTCTGGCATGTTTTAGGTGAGTGTCTGAGTGTTTTACAAATTAGGTAAGCTTTGCAACACTCCTGGGAGGTAACATTATCTCCATGTTAGAGGTGAGGCTGAAGTATAGAGGGTTTGATTTGTTCAGGCTCACAGAAAAAGCTGGTGGAAGGATCAAAACAATTTCTGGATCTTAAGGATCCTAATCCTATAGTTTAGTGACAGGACCATGTATGGTGAAGCTTAAAATGCAAACTACCTTTTAAAATGTTTTTAAGTAAGTAGCAGTTAGTCCTTCAAGTTCTAAGGACATATCTTTAAACATGCAGTTGTCAGGCCCTAAAAGTAATTTTAATAAAAGTACCTATATAAATATCCTTTTGGTTTTGCAGCACCAGTGATAACAAAAGTTCACCAGTAAATGGGAATACTCCTTTTATGCAGCATATGGAGTTGCAACAGTTAGCTACTGATTAGATTTAAAAAATGGGATAATATCACCAATAGTATTTGCACTTATACAATCTAAGAGGCTAATTAAATCTATTTCAGGGAAGATGATAGAGGGTCTGAGGAAGGAAAGCCTCGCCTCAATGCATAGCAACTTACACATTTTGGGGGTGCAGTATAGCCCAGGCTCCTTGTACTGTGTATACTAGGCCTACACTGAGTGGCATTCTGCAACAGAGCTGCACTGAATTATGCAGCACTCTTAATTACAGAATAATTAACCTTCAGTTTTATGGAAAAAATTATAAAATTCACCACAGGATGAAAATGACAAATCCATATTTACATTGCAGTAGAGGGATATTGCTCATCACTTTTTGGTGTTTCCACAGTGGGCAAAACCTTTGACAAAAGTGAAGAGCTGGTTCACAGGCTGCTTCCCTCTACACCCCTAAAGGTGAAGCAAATGGAATTGTTCAGGTGCTCAGCTCAGCATGGGGAGAGAGAGAGCACCCTTCAGAAAACCTCCCTGACTAAGCCTACACCAGTGCCTGCCTGTTGTGACCTTCCTGTCTGGTCTCTTGGGGGATATCTGCGCTCTTCCTGGGAGCCCAGGTAGACAGACTCAAGCTAGCACACTAAAAATAACAGTGCAGATGTTTGCAGGTTGGGCTCTCAAGCCCACTCAGCACACGTGGCTAGCTGGAGCTGCACCGTCTGAACTGCTACGTTTTGTGCGCTAGCTCAAGCAGAACGAGCACAAGTCTGTTCAGCCAGGCTGGCAGGCTTGCCCCCAGATGCAGTGTATGCATACTCCTGTTGGTTGGGTGCCCCAGCTGCTTGGGTCCCAGGACTCCAGTCTCTCAGTGGCTGAACACTGTGCCCCAATTAACAGGCTCCCCTACATACACACTCCAAGCTCAACAAAAGTCAATCCTGCCCCAGTAAATCCGTGTTGGGACACCACTCCAGTTTATACACAGATTTATACATGAATGTCCCTAGTATACTCCTCTCAGCCTGTAACTCCGTTGTTCTGCTCCTGGTTTCATCCCTCTCTCCACCGCAGCACGTTTAGTCATGTATGTTAGCCCCACCATAGCCCTTATTGATCTGCATTGCTCAGATTTGCACAGGGGTTCACCACCATTGTCTGAGTTTTCTGCGTCTTCTTCTATTGGCATTTCCTTTTACTCTCCAAATAAACCAGCAATTCCATACACTTCTAATGAAAGCCCACTGCACAAATGGACTGCTCCCTGCAGAAAAGAAGCCCTTAGTGGCTGTTCTTAAATGTACCTATACCATGTTCTCCTTTTTCAGTGTGATAAATGGTTTACCAATAGGAACCAATGTCCCCAGCCGAAGACCCTGCTGATACTCCACAGCTCATAACACTCAAGATAATTGTTCCATATCATTGCCGTAACACCCAGCAGCTCTACCTGTGGACCAGGACTCCATTGTGCCAGGTATTGTAGAAACAGAACAAAGATTGGCCCTGCCCCAAAGAGCTTACACTTTAAGTATAGGACAAGAGATGAAAAACTCCTGTCCCAGAGGAGCCCTGGTTGGATCTGCGCTCCTAGCATGGCCAGAAAGGAACTCAGCTCAAACTTCCAAGCCAATGAGGCACCCATAAGGCTGCTGTGCCTCCACCTCAATGCCTTAGAATGCCCTGGATTCTGAGGCCAGCTTCTCTCTGACCACGGTCAGCAAAGCAGCAAGCACACACACCTAATACGGAATGGACATGAGCAACACACCCCGAACACCAGTTGTGGAAAACGTAACTTGTTTTTTCTAGTCCTTTAATCATTCTCAGGGCTTTTCTCTGAACGCTTTCCAATTTATCAACATCCTTGAATTGTTGACACCAGAACTGGAGGCAGTATTTCAGTGCCAAATACAGCAGTACAAGAACCTCTCTACTTCTGTGCAAAATTCACATTTATGCATTCAAGGATCGCATTAACCCTTTTTGGTCACAGCATCTCCTTGGGAGTTCATGTTCAATTGATTATTTACCATGACCCCCAGATCTTTTTCAGAGTCACTGCTTCCCAGGACAAAGTCCCCCATCCTGTAAGTATGGCCTACATTCTTTGTTCCTAGGTGTATATGTAACACCAACAGACCCCGGTAGTCGGCAGGCAGGATCGAACTTGGGGCTTCTGGAGCTTAGTGCATGAGCCTCTACTTCATGAGCTAAAAGCCACCTGGCTCTTAGCTAAGGCTGTAGAGCAGACTCATTAATCTCTATCTAAGTGGTCTCAGTGCCACTAGCTGGGACAGAACACCACACCCAAGAGGTGTGGGTTACATATACTTTTAGCCTTATTAAAATTGATATTATTTGTTTCTAATTTGCCAAGTGATTAATAGATTCTAGGACTGGAAGGGACCTCGGGAGGTCATTGAGTCCAGTCCCCTGCCCTCATGGCAGGACCAAATACTGTCTAATCATCCCTGATAAGACATTGATCTAACCTACTCTTAAATATCTCCAGAGGTGGAGATTCCACAACCTCCCTAGGCAATTTATTCCAGTGTTTAACCACCCTGACAGGAAGTTTTTCCTAATGTCCGACCTAAACCTCCCTTGCTGCAGTTGAAGCCCATTGCTTCTTGTTCTATCCTTAGAGGCTAAGGTAAACAAGTTTTCTCCCACCTCCTGCTGACACCCTTTTAGATACCTGAAAACTGCTATCATGTCCCCTCTCAGTCTTCTCTTCTCCAAACTAAATAAACTCAATTCTTTCAGCCTTCCTTCATAGATCATGTTCTCAAGACCTTTAATCATTCTTGTTGCTCTTCTCTGGACCCGCTCCAGATTATTCTGAGTCAGTGACCTGTCTTCTTCACTATTACTGCTGTCTTAATTTTTGCATCATCTGCAAACTATATCAGTGTTGATTTTATGCCTTTTTCCAGGTCATTGATAAAAATGTTCAATAATATAGGGCAAAGAACCGATCCCTGTGGAACCCCATTAGAAACACTCCCGTTGGAGTTCCCCATTTACAGTTACATTTTGAGATCTGTCACTTAGCCAGCTTTTAATTCATTTAAGGTGTGCCGTGTGAATGTTCTGGTTTTTTATTCAAAATGTCATGTGATACCAAGTCAAAAGCCGTGCAGAAATCTACGTATATTACATCAATCAAACTTGTAATCTCATCAGAAAAATTATAGCAAGTTAGTTTAACAGGATCTATTTTCCATAACCCATGCTGACTGGTATTACTTTTTATTAAGAGTTCCGACCCATATCAGATACTCCCTTCTTCTTTGAGTGATGGGCCCTATGTGTAGTCCACTGACGTGCAGTAGCTTCCCGCATACTTCTGATTGAGGGTATAAGCGGCACTGCAGGTCCACACCTCTCCAGTTCCTTCTTACTGAAGGATGACCTGAGACAGAATTGTGTCCTCCTTCATTCTGTGCATAGCCTGTAAAGTAAACTCTTTGTAAATAGTTTTAATATCTTAGCTTAGTAGTTATAGTTAGTATAAGAGAGTCAGTTTCCCCTCCCCCCACCCGTCCCTATACTGCCTTTGGGGAAAATCCTCCCTGATCCCAGGAATCTGAGTCTCCTGCCCTTGCTCCTTCTCCATCAGTGATGAGCATCAACAGTCCCTGTATTACCTGGGTGAGGCACATATCTCTGTGAAGTGCAGGATCTGCTGATCCTTCGCACCCACAGCTAGAGAGGCCCAAAAGCTATGACTAAAATGGTTCCTGATGGAGGATGCTATGAGGCTGCACTCTGACCAGGCCTGGGCCCTCATGAGCCTGGCGGTCACCCCATCGTGGTCGTCGTCCGATCCAGACCTGCTCTTCTAGGACCAGGCCGCCACCTCCACCCCAACCTAGCGGCACTCCACCTCATGGCATGGCTTCTCAATGGTTAGGCTGGGAGGAAAGGACATGCTCGGAAGGGGTTCAGTGCATCCTCTTGGAAAGTAGCCGGCCCTCCATGTGCAGAGCCTACTTAGCAAAGTGGTCTCGGTTTTCCTGATGGGCGGATGAGTGGGACGTTTCCCCCATGGCTGCCCCGATCCAGCTAATTTCGGACTACCTCCTTCACCTTAGGGCCCAGGGCCTGGCGCCCTCATCTGTCAAGATGCACGTGGTGGCCATATTGGCCTTCCATCCACCAATGCAGGGACACACGGTATTCTCCCATGCTATGACTGCTGATTTCCTTAAGGGATTGGATCGTCTCTTCCCCTACGTTCAACCCCCAGCAGGATCTGAACCTGGTGCTGGCCCGCCTCATGGAACCCGTTTGAGCCGCTGACTACATGCTCCTGGCTGCACCTCTCATGGAAGGTGGCCTTCCTGGTGGCGATCATGCTGGCTAGGTGGGTCTTGGAACTCAGGGCCCTGACCTCCGAGCCCCCATACACAGTGTTCCATAAGGATAAGGTCCAGCTCCGCCCACACCCCTTGTTCCTCCTGAAGGTGGTCTCTGCCTACCCTGTGGGTCAGGACATTTTCCTGCTGGTCCTCTGCCTCAAGCCCCATGCATCCAGTGAGGAGCGCTGCCTCCACATACTGGATGTGAGACGGGCTCTGGCCTTTTACCTGGAGCGGACTAAGCCGATCAGGAAGTCTTTGCAGCTGTTCATGGCCTTGGCTGAGCACATGAAAGGTCGGCAGATCGCCACTCAGCGGCTCTCCAACTGGATCACCTTGTGCATCCGTACCTGCTATGACCTGGCGGGAATCCCTCCGCCGCCAATTGTGAGGGCACTCGACTAGGGTGCAGGCCTCGTCGGGTGCCTTTTTGGTCCATGTCCCCAATCAGGACATTTTTAGGGCTGCCACATGGTCTTCAGTTCACACATTCACCTCGCACTATGCGATCGTCTCCCAGACCAGGGAGGATGCCGGGTTTGGCAGGGCTATGCTCCGTTCTGACAGTTTGTGAACTCCTTCCCACCTCCAACAGATATCGCTTGGAATCATCTACTGTGGAATCCACATGAGCAATCACTCGAAGAAGAAAGGACAGTTACCTGTTCCGTAACTGGTGTTCTTCGAGATGTGTTGCTCATGTCTATTCTACATCCCGCCCTCCTTCCCCTCTGTCGGAGTTGTCTGGCAAGAAGGAACTGAGGGTGGGGAGAGTGCGCAGCGCCCCTTATACCGCACCATGAAGGTGCCACTCCAGGGGTCGCTGGGGAGCTCCCCTATGGGTACTTCTAGGGGAAAACCTTCCGGTGCACGTGGCGAGCACACACCTGCTGTGGAATGGACAAGAGCAACACATCTTGAAGAACCCCAGTTACGGAAAAGATAACTGTCTTTTTTTGTCTGGTGAAAAAAATTTCCCTGGAACCTAATCCCCCCTCCCCATTTACATTAATTCTTATGGGGACATTGGATTTGCTTAACATCATTTTGCTTAAAGTCGCATTTTTCAGGAACATAACTACAACGTTAAGCGAGGAGTTATGGTACCTACATCATCCCATTTACCCTTTTTAAAAACTGGCAAAATATTAGCTTTCTTTCTATTGTCTGAAACTTCCACAGTGTCTAAGACTTATTGAAAGTCAGCATTAACAGTCCAGCAAGTTCCTCAGCCAGCTCTTTTTAAACTCTTTTATGCAAGTTATCTGGACTTGCTGATTTTAAAATGTCTAATTTTAGTACCTGCTGTTTAACACCTTCCCTAGGTGCTAGTGGAATGGAGAGTGTGTTTATATGACATGACTATGTATTTACTTCTGCCTTTTCTGCATTTTTTATACTGGTCCATGGTAGAATTGTTAAAATTGTTTTTTTTTTTCCCTGTATACTTTAAAAACTCCTTATTGTCCTTAGCTCTGCAGGTCATAGATTTCTCCTTGTGTCCTTTTGCTTCTCTGATCAAGTTTTTACAATTCCAAGCTTCTGATTTATATTCATTACTATTAACTTCCTCCTTTCTTCCATTTGCTATATATATTTTTTTCATAGCTTCCTTCACTTCCGTTCTAAATCAGGTTGTTTTCTTAACCAGTGCAGCTTTCATCCTCGATTTGTGGATTTGGGGCTATCTGGTAAAATGTTCTTAAACAATTCTCAAGTATCATTCACATTTTTGGGATTAAATTCTTCCTCCCAGCTGATTTGGCCCATAATTGCTTTCAGTTTTGTGAAACTGGCCCTTTTAAAGCACCAAGTATTTACATCATTGGTCTGGACTTTATACTGTATGCGCATTATAAACGTGATCAAGCCACGATCAATTGCACCTAAGTTACCATTAATTTTTAGTTCTGTGATCAGTTCCTCTTTATCTGTCAAGATGAGGTCTAACACAGAATTCCCCCTGTGTTGATGTAACACTGAATTAGGAAGTTGTTGCCTATAATATTTAGAAATTCTGAGACTGTCTTAATACTAACACAACATGCCAGGGGAACTCTGAGAGCAATTCTCTCTTCCTGTGGCAACCTCTCAGTTCCTCCAGGACTGGCATGATTCCATGCAGGCCTGAACACTGGGATGGACAATGGTGCCACAAGCTAATATTCACACGTCGGATGTTTTTAATTTGCATTCATCTGTGTATTTGGTTGCTGCTTACGTTGCATTGCATCGCACTGCACTGGGGGCCAAGTTAATCAGTGTTACTTCCAACCTGTCAGTGTTGTAACAGTGCCATTTGTTTATCTTACCAGTCTTGGAAGGATGCACTCAACATGCAGTCTGGTAAGCCAGGTTGATACTATTAAGGCACATTCCCAGTTACTGCCTTTTCTGACCTGGAGTAAGAACCAGAGGCCACGTTTCCAGTGAAAAACCTCAGGATGTCCCATAATAGGCTCCACCACTGTGGTGTGCTGTCCGCTGCCTTCTGTCATAGGCCTGGTCCACACTCTGTGTGTGTGGGGGGGATCGATCTAAGTTATGCAACTTTAGCTGTGTGAATAGAGTAGCTGAAGTCGACATACTTAAATCGACTTACCGTGGTGACTTCACTGTAGTGAGTCGACTGCTGCTGCTCCCCCATCGACTCCGCCTGCGCCTCTTGGGAGTTGACGGGAGAGCGCTCGAGAGTCAATTTATCAAGTCTAGACTAGATCCAGTGAATCACAGAATATCAGGGTTGGAAAGGACCTCAGGAGGTCATCTAGTCCAACCCCCTGCTCAAAGCAGGACCAATCCCCAGACAGATTTTTGCCCCAGATCCCTAAATGGCCCTCTCAAGGATTGAACTCACAATCCTGGGTTTAGCAGGCCAAACCATTGAGCTATCCCTCCCCGCTGGATCGATTGCCACCTACCGATCCGGCAGGTAGTGTAGACATACCCATAGTGTTGTGTCTATGGGACCAAGAGGAAGGTAAATGTAACATACACCACTCTCCCATACGCTATACTTAGCCTACCACTATAACAGTGCTGAGTATCCCGACGCCACCGTGCTTATACAGCAGCGTTAATGCTGATTGTTTAATACAAGGAGCTTTTCCTTTCAAAACTAATTAATCCATTAAACTTTTTTAAATTAAGGGGTTATAGTACAGGGATGTTGTGAAGTAGCTGAAGCACTTTAGGGAATACACTGCCTTTTACAGCGACCCTGACTAGCCTTAGCAAAGAGAGCTGATTCCTCAGAAACGTCCCCATATCTGGTATTCTGGTTTCTTTTCCTAAATTGTTTTTGTATGAATCTCCCTGGGTCTCCCTCTGATTTTTCCAGAACAAATTAATGCACTAATTGGGACAAGAAATGCTCCTGTGAAGCTATCAGCAATAAAGTTGCCATACAAATATGGTGGCATTGGGATGCCCATAACCAGGGATGTGGATTTTTATCATTTATTTTTCTTCTTGTGGTAGCGAGCCCAACTCAGATCAGGGCCTCACTGCGCGACGGGTTTGCTATGTACAAACACATAGTAAGGGGCAGTACCTACCCCAAAGAACTCTCATCTCAGTAGACGAGGGGGAGAGGGGAGTATTCCTGCTTTCTAGAGAGAACATTGAGGCATGGAGAGATGAAGTGACTGGCCCAGGGTCACACACAATGTCCATGCCAAAGCTGGCAACTGAACCCAGCTCTCTGGAGTTCCCAGTCTGATGCCCTACCCAAAAGTCCCCCCTCTTACGCCATGGGGTGTTCCCAGGCAGGAAAAGCAGCTGAGGTTCTATATCACTTTTTATAGACTCAATGCTGAGCGCTGGCAAAGGGATGCCATGCCACGGCTCTAACCGGGTGTCACTCAGAGCGGGAACTGCGTGTGCAGAAGTCAGATGGGCTGTCGATGATTGTTGGGGGTGGAGGGGAAGAGTTGGATGGAGGGCTGCTTAGAGGAGGAGGAGTGAGAAGCGGGAGGGGCTGGAAATAGCAGGGGAGAAGCAGCTCAGACTCTTCCCCACCCCATGGTTCTTTGGAGACAGCATGGGGCAAGGTGTGAGAGAGGAGGGAACGGCCTCCGGGAGAAGGAAGCCTGGTTTCTGAGAGCAGGGGAGGTCACTGATGGCAGCGATAAAGCAAGAGAAGGTGGGCCTGGGTGTCAGGCCAGAGGCACAAGGTGGGGAGGGTAAAGATGGAAGTGTGGGTGCCACGGCGGGGGTGGGAGGGTAGTGGCAGATGGTTGGAACATCGCTCAGAGGGAAGTTGGCTGGGAAAGTGAACTCCATGGCAAACCAGAAAGGCCGCATACGCTGGATAGCAACCAAATCGATACAGCAGCAAATGGTTTGCAGGTGGGTCGATAGGGTGAGGTGAGGACAGCTGGCTGGGTTAATGATTGAGCAGGGCAGGTAGCGCTGGGCTGGTGGAAAGGCTGCCAACAACCACTGCTGGGGCAGTGAGCCAGCGATGTCGGCAGGGGGCAGGTCTCAAGCTGCAGAGGCGCTAAGCGGCTATGGACGAGGTAGGGCAGCTGCCCTGCTCCCAACCTTGCATGTTATGCTGAGTAAACAAGACACGTCTTAGTCCTGTTTATCTTCAGGGCAGGGGCAAGGGGAGTGTTGGCATTTGGCCAGGACAGAGGGCCAGTGTTTACAGAGTGGTTTCTGGCCTGGCAATGCAGAGATCCAGCCCTCTGCCTCGCGACTAACCTGAGCAGAGGGCATGTGGAATGCCACTCCTCAGCTGCTCGAGTGGAGGGAGGAGGATGGGGGCTTGCGTGTTTGTTCCAGAGCACATTACCAGCACGCTGTAATAAGTATCAATGGCTCCAAGGTGCTTCCTTCCCAACAGCCAAATTCAAACAGGGCTCACCACGGAGCCGGGACTGAAAACTAACCCTTAGGAGGGGGAAGGGCCACGACTGTCCCTCCTGTGGCAGCACTGGGCTGGTCAGAGACTGATGCACAGCTGAGGGCCCTTCCCGTTTTGCTGATGTGGGGTGTGGAACTAGCAACAGGAGTCATCTTGGGGGGTGCAGAGAGGGAGGATCTCTCAGAGTCTGGCCTGAGTTTGGAGCCTCTGACTGGGGAGAGGAGGAGCTCTGTGCAGGGACAGGCTTGAGGGGCCAAGCGTTCTAGCTGGGAAGGACTCTGCCTCTGAGTGCTTGCCCCAGAGATGCACAGATGCCAAGCGGATTGAGGTACCCACAGGGCCTTACTGCCCCCTTCTCTTGGTGTCTGTGTGTGGGCCTGACTCGTGTCTGGTTGTGTTTGTTGTTGCATGGTTGAATTCCCAGGATCCCCCACAGGCTGGGAGAGAAGGTCCCCGTGTATGAGTGCCATGCCTGTGGGGACCCAGCAAGGGCTAGGAGCTACCTGCAGGACTTGTGGGGTCATGATCCCAGCAAACCAATTGCTTTGCCCTGCTCTTTACACAGGCTCTGAGCCTGGGCCTGTCTGAGGGCAAAGGCGGGCTCAGTGACCGTCTCCTACAAATCCCATATAAATTCCCAGGATGGCTCTTACCCTGGCCCTGTAACTCGGGGGTAGGCAACCTATGGCACGTGTGCTGAAGGCAGCACGTGAACTGAATTTCAGTGGCACTCACACTGCTCGGGTCCTGTCCACTGGTCCGGGGGGGCTCTGCATTTTAATTTAATTTTAAAGGAGGCTTCTTAAACATTTTTAAAACCTTATTTACTTTACATACAACAATAGTTTAGTTATATATTATAGACTTATCGAAAGAGACCTTCTAAAAACATTAAAATGTATTACCGGCACGCGAAACCTTAAATCAGAGTGAATAAATGAAGACTCGGCACAGCACTTCTGAAAGGTTGCCAACCCCTGCCTAACTCCTGCCACTGCCTGTCAGCCCCGGGGGACAATGGGACGCTGATCTCAGCCGCTTGGTGCTAAGGGAATATCAATACTCTCTCCCACCTTAATACTTTCTAGGTCTGGGATATTGAGCATGTTCATCATCTCGAAAATCCTGAAATAAACTTGCTTGCAAGAGAAATCCTTTTTGAGGCTGTCAGTTTTTGAAGAAGCTGTGATGATGCTGTCTCGATGTTACTCTGGCACTACGGCACACAGTACATGTGCAAACAGGGCTCTGAAAATAGTCTGGCATTTCTGTGTGAAAGATTATCACTTTGCAGTTGTGTGTTTTGTGGGTGTGTCAACAGGACTTTCACCTTTGTGCTTTGGATGGCTAAACACTAGCCTGCCTTTGTCACTTGATCTTGTTCAAACTTTTCCAAATTATAAACATTTGCAGTGGGATAATTCTGTTGTTTGATGTTGAATTATAACCCAAGCTAAAGGCCCAAACTCTTCCATGTTTGAGTAACTTTACATGCATGAGTAGTCCTGTTGCTTTCTCAAGTTAGAAGTGGGTCAGGTAAGACTACACTGAAGGGATAATAATTTGTGGCATGCATAATTGTTTTGGATATTTTATATTCTGTTGAGAAGCCAAACTACCTAGGTATTAGACCTTGTGGAATTATGAGCAGCAATAATACATTCTAATGCTGTGTAAAGCCAGTGAAAAAGCTTTTCCATGAAAATTCACATTACATTTTTCACCATTTCAATCAGTGTAGGTGTGACTGAAAGCACCCCTGTATTCACACCTTACACACTATTAAAATCTTTGCACAAAATATGCTTTCTTGATGTATTATTGATAACTAATAACTCTGGTCAATAATATCATGGTGAACTGTATGTAGCAACATTATATGTAAGGCTACAATTGGAAGCCTCCAGATTATGGTTATAGCACATGTTCAAAACCACACAAAAAGAAGTATTCTGAAGGAAGAAGTGTGTTTCTTTTGAGAGAATATTTTGAGGTATGTAAAGTCTGGGATATACACATTAACACTCTCAAAACTGCCTTCACCAAACAAGGACACTCCACCAGAGAAGCAGATTGCATCATGAAGTGAGCTACCCCAATACCCTGAGAGAACCTGCTTCAATACAGAAATAAAACTCCCTCCAACTGCACATCCCCAGTTGTCACCAACCACCCCACACCGGAACAACTACAACCCACATATGATGGGGACCCCACCCTGAAAGAAATCTTTCCTGAATTCCCTTTTGGCCTTCCAACAATCCCCCAACGTCTCCAAACGCTTCGGATGTGGCTCCCCACAGACAAGGACACACCAACTCAAAGCGGCAGCAGACCCTGCCAGAACAACACATGCAAAACCTGCAGACATCTCTCCATTGCTACAATGATCAAAAAACCCTCAACACATCTTTCAAGATCCAGAGGTCCTACACATGCCTATAACGTGGTGTACCTCAGTCAGTGCACTAAATGCCCCAATAGCAACTATGTGGGGCAAACCAATCACCCCACTCTCGAACTCACACAGGAAAATAAGATGACTCCTTATCACCTGTGGGTGAACACTTTTCAAAAAGTGATCACTCTATATCTGACCTATCAGTCCTCATCTCCAATGGAAATCTGCACACCACTTAAAAAAGGTGAGCCTGGGAGCTTAAATTCATAACTTTGCTAGACATGGACTGAATAGAGACACTGGATTTATGGGTTATTACAACAATCTGTAACCCACTAGCAACTCCCACCCCTGGCTGCTTTTTCTCCCCCCACCTCCTCCTTTCCTCCCTGTGATTGGAGCAGTCACTTTGAATGGTCCTTTAAAATGTGTAAACTACTTACGCTAAACAATCTTTTTCACCTTGTATTTAGCTGTGACACTGTGAGTACCTTTCCCAGACCTGGAGAAAAGCTCGTGTAAGCTTGAAAGCTTGTCTCTCACCAGCAGAAGCTGGCCCAATAAAAGATATTCCTTCACCCACCTTGTCTAAGATCCTGGGATTGAGATAGCTACAACAACATTCCATATAACAGCAGAAATGTCAAAAAAGTGGGAAGCTGAAGAGGATTTGACTCCTCATTTTTCTCTCTGCTCTGTACCTTCTCTGCCTTGCACATGGTGGCTCTGGGCAGTAGCTGGTGGCCCCTTTTCCTCCTAGAGAAAAGTGAGCTGTTCAATTTCTTTAAGTCTAGAACACTGGATACAGTTCCATTAACTCATGTTTCCAGTGAGAATCTGTAGCTTTGGCCTTCACTTCTCTCTCCAACAGTTCTTACGCGCAAAGCCCTCCGCTCTCCACAACATGTCACACACATCAAGGAATTCCAGCTGTCTTGGTTGCAGCACTTAATTTGGAAGGGATATATCTCGACCTAGTCCTCGGGGAGTGTGGGACTTTCTGGAGAGCAGCTGTGATTTTTCTAGTCAGCCAGAGCATCTATCAAGGTCTTTTGCCAGGAAAGCTGCTTTCATTTGGGGAACTGATATGAGCTATACCAGCTAAAGCATCTGCACTAGGAGGGTTTGCCGCTCTAGTTACATCAATATCGCTGCACTGGCAAAGCTTTTCTAGTGTAGACCTGGACTAGCTCTTGGTTTTGGGACAATTACAACACCTGGGAAGGCATTTTACCTTTAAGCTGCTCTGAACCTTAAATTGATCTTAATATCGTTTTTTCTTTCAGAATTATTTACCGAGATTGCAGTCAGACCGCATGCTGTAAAAATGCTACAGGAAAAGACAGACCCATGCTCCAAGGATCTTACAATCCAGGCTGGACAGAGAACTCCTTTCAGATACGCAGTGCTCCATTTGATCAGGTGACATTCAGAACTCTGTGTAATGAACTTATTTGTTTTAATCATATACTTCTGAAGGGCAGGGCCTGGATGGTCTGTCCTTAGTGTGCTCTTAAATCTTCTGTGTGTTGAGCTGGTGTTTGTGTGGAGCCTGCCATTTTAACAAGTGGATTATTTTAATAAGGAACTGAATATAATATGTGAGGAATGTGAAAAAAATCTGAACTGCAGAACCTCTGCTTAAGTGTATTTTTAAACCATCCTGTTTGCATTTTACAGTAATCATCCCAAAACCCTTTCTTGAGAGAGGGAGAGAAACTTGCTCTATTTCACTAACCAATGGCCATATAATTTAGAAACGTGCTTAAAAATTCAAGTGCACAGAAATAATTCCAACGCTGCATTGAAAATGCCACATCCTGTAAAAAAAGTGTTTCCTAGTAACTTTGTAAAAAAAAAAAATAGCAAGGCGTATATACGCCTTGCGTAACTGGAATTTTGCATAAGTTGGAAATATATACCCAACCATTACGCCAAAAAAAACAAACCACCACTATTTCTAGCTTACGGAACTTTTTCCGTAAGTATGGATTTCCGTAAGTCAGGTTTGCGTAACCCAGGGGGCATCTGCAAACTAATATGTTTCTTATGCCTCCTTCCCCCCCCCCCCCAAAAAAACACACAACTTTCCACTTGTTTAATTACGAAAAATAGAAGTAATTAACTCAGGAAAATAATTCTTGCCTTCATTTATTTTCCTCATGAAAATGTTTGGGGGAAAAAAGTACAAACAACATGTAATCAATGTAAGTCAAAATTGGACCTTCAAAGCTTTTTTTATGTTTGAAGAAAATAAAAATTGAACACTAAGCTTTTGCAGCACTATTGAAGGAACTTTAAAGGCCTTCTAATCTTTTGTAAAATTAAATTACTTAAAATACGCAGACTCACAAAAGAGATCCCTACAGGTTAGCCTGACCCACAATGAATCTGCAGTAATTAAAATAAACATTCTGTTCCTCGCCCCACCACTTCTCAGCACTTCCAAAGTGGTTAACCTTGAAAAATAAACTAATTCTCCAAAAAGAGTCAGGATTTTGCTTGAGTGACGTTTCAATCATTGAATTCACACTGGTCTAGGGTGACCAGATGTCCCGATTTTATAGGGACAGTCCCGATATTTGGGACTTGTTTTTTATATGAGGTCCTATTACCCCCCACCCCATCCTGATTTTTCACACTTGATATCTGGTCACCCTACACTGGTCTCACACAAGGGTATGAAGCCGGGTGAAAAATGCCGTTGACACACATTAGGGCTGCAAACCAACTCCTCAGTCCTGCACACACTTATGCATCTGCTTGATTGTGCAAATGTGATTTTGCAAAATAATTAATCACATGATTAAACAATAATAGAATTAACATGTCTTTAAATATTTTCGATGTTTTCTACATTTTCAAATGTGATTTCAATTACAACACAGAATGCAAAGTATATAGTGCTCACTTTGTATTTATTTTTATTACAAATATTTGCACTGTAAAAAACAAAAGAAATAGTATTTTTCAGTTCACCTAATACAAGTACGGTAGTGCAATCTCTTTATCATTAACTTTGAACTTACAAATGTAAAATTATGTACAAAAAATAACTACATTGTTTTATTTTTGAATGTAAAACTTTAAAGCCTACAAGTCCACTCAGTTCTACTTCAGCCGATCGCTCAGACAAACAAGTTTGGTTTCAATTTGCAGGGAATAATGCTGCCCACTTCTTGTTTACAATGTCACCTGAAAGTGAGAACAGGCTTTTGCATGGCATTGTTGTAACTGGTGTCGCAAGATATTTACATGCCAGATGCACTAAAGACTCCTATGTCCCTTCATGCTTCAACCACCATTCTAGGGGACACCCATCCATGCCAATGACTGGTTCTGTCTGATAACGATCCAAAGCAGAGCGGACCAACACATGTTCATTTTTCATCATGTGAGTCAGATGCCACCAGCAGAAGGTTGATTTTCTTTTTTGGGGGTTCAAGTTCTATAGTTTCCGCATCTGCGTGTTGCTCTTTTAAGACTTCTGAAAGCATGCTCCACACCTCATCCCTCTGAGATTTTGGATGGCACTTTAGATTCTTAAACCTTGGGTTGAATGCTGTATTTTTAGAAATCTCACATTGGTACCTTCTTTGCATTTTGTCAAATCTGCAGTGAAAGTCTTATTACCTATCATTTCTGTGTTCTTGGGAAACCAGGGCACAGTACACAGCCTGTCTGACTCACAGAAGAACACCCCCCCACCAGCCTCTGCTTGAAACAAAGCCAATCAGGTGGAAGACTTATGAAAATCAATGAAAAGGCAGTGGGAGACGCACCTAAACCCCTGGGACAAGGATGACAGGACTAAGAAAACTCGCCAGCCTCATTTGCATCAGAGATAGGACAGAGAGGCATCTCCATTAGCATACAGAATGGAGAACAGAAATTCCAAGGCAAGAACCGCAGGGAACTCTGGGACCAGAAAAGCAGGGAAGCACTGCATGCTGGGGGATCTCTGCTCCACATGTTAATGAGCCCACGCCTGCACACACCCAGCTCAGTAGTTATCAGACCAATTCTAGTAATGAATCCTTTATTAGTATCCAAAATAATGAAGCTCCCTAATTGCATTGTGAGCTCCCTCCAAGAAAGACCACCCATAGCCAGGAATGATCAGTTCCTATTGTCTAGCTTGAACAAAACAACTCTGGTGTACTCCCTTGAGCTATCAGTTTACCCATAAACAAATCTAGTGTTCTCCCTTGAACCATTGTTGTTTCCCTACAAAAATCCCTACCCACGCTCAAGTAAGTGTTCTGATGCCTGGATCCAAAATCTGCATCAGTTCCATTGGGACTTCATCTTCTCCTGACTGATCATGCTGGGGGCTCTTCCTATCTCCAGCATTCTGGACCCACAGCTACCACCACCACCTGAGACCCTCAATCAATTCAAGCTTCAAGGAGTGGTGAGAACCCAGCTCGCGCTCTCTCTCAGGACAGCCTTCTGACTCTGACTTGTGCGATCAGTTATAGTTTTCTAAACCTGACTTTTATAATCAAATTTAAATTAGATTTAATATAACTGTTTTGTTTGGCTCCTCTATGGTTATTACTTGGCAATAAATAACTTCCATGGTTAAGCTTCCTGAGGCACGATGGAATGCAACACAGCGAACCACTGGCAAGGCGGTCCAGGCGAAACGCCTTCACGGGAGGTACAAGCTTGTGAGTGCACGGCTGAGCACATGGGCCCCTTCCTCTTTTAAGGACCTGCTCCTCATGGCCTGCAGCTAGAGATGACTTGGCCACATCTGGTTGGTCACACTCCATCTCGGGCAGTGTCCATGCATTGGGCAGGTGATCGCTGCCTAATCAGAGTGCCAGATACCTTGTTTACCTGGGAGCTCTTCTGATCTTCCAGCTGTTCAAGCAGCCCATTCATCCCACAAGCATTCCAGGAGGGAGGAGGAGGGGGAAAGCCACTTCACAGGTATTTAAAGAGGGAGAGGAGACAAAGGGGGAGGGGAAGTGTAACAGACCTTTTGAACATACAGGTTATACAGACCATACAGATCACTGCTGCTCCTACAACAAAAGTGAGCATTGTACACTTTGTATTCTGTGTTGTAATAGAAATCGATATATTTGAAAATATAGAAAAACATCCAAAATATTGTTTAACGGTGTGACTTTTTTGGAGTGAATTGCGTTAGTTAACTGCAATTAATCAACAGTCAGAGGATGAACAAAATAACTGCACTGCACTTTAAAAACTACATCTTGCTCAGACCAGACTTATACAAGCAATTTACTACACAAAGAAACAGACAGGCTTTAAGAAAAATTCCTGTTAGTGAAACAAAACCTGCAAGCTGCTGGCCTACACTGAAAAGCCCTGTGTGTATGTACTTAATATTGTGTTTACTTTGAGGCTGGAAATGAAAAGTGGCCTCCTGCCTCAGTTTCCTTCAGCCTGACTGTCCTCCTGCTTACTCTAGTCATTTCTGCCTGTTGGGTGGAATGCACATTGCTAGTCATATATGCATTCTCCCTGATGGGATCCTCTGAAGTGCCCAATGTTAGTGTTCACAAGGAAACTGAGACAGGAAGCCATTTTTTTTCTAGTGTATAGTTCTGATGGACCGCTAGGTCAGTGCATGCAGGATTTATAAGGATGGATTAGAAGTCTTTGCAGGAGGGAAGTGGTATATTTGCATAGGAGACTTCCCTTATTAATGTTTAACATTCTGTCCTTCCTGTGCCATTAGATCACATGTCCTCTGTGTTAAGTTCCAATGTTTGACACTGATGGCATTAATGCTTTTTCTTTCTTTTTGCAAAGCACTTTCACCAACTTCCTTTGCCGTTGAGTATCATCCCCATTTTTCGAACAAGCATAGTGAAATACAGAGAGGTCCTGGGGCTTGCCTTAGTTAGGCCATACAAGAGGTCACTCTCAAGAGCTGGGATTAGCACTAGCCAAAGGGCTGGCAGTGGCTTCCTAGCCCCATTCCCACTGCACCGTGCTACATTTCCTTCACAGCCTGATGGCCAGGCAGATGTAAAGGTACCCAGAGGGTGAGAAGCCAGGACAGTCCCCATCCACCTCACTCCTCAGCACGGACAGCTCTGCTGCTTTCACCTGCCTTTTGCTTTGACCTTGCCCTCTCCCCTAATTGTTCCCTCTGGGTGAAATTCACCACAGTGACAAGTCGCCATGAGGCTGGCTATGGGGCATTTACACCCTATGCTGAAGGCTTTGCTGGCCCTCTGCGCAAGGGTTAAACCTCACTGATCAGAAGCTTCCCAATACACATTGCAACCATATCTGGTTAGAGATAACAAGACAGCTGCATGACGATACCAGCCAGAGGACTTTGTTAAGGTTGAAAGTACATATCTGTGACTTAAGCATTAGAGACCTGACAAGCACACTGGAATTACATAAAAACAGGATCTAAAACTAGGACATTCAGAATCCAGGTGACAAGAAACTTACAAGAACTTTGTAGTTTTTTTAAATAAGCATTCCTCCCTGTCCCCTAAACCCTTAAATAAGCCAGGAAGTCTAACATCCCCAAGCCCATCACTATTTAAAAGAGGAAATTCAGCATTCAGGCTGTCAAACTGCCTGAGAAGTGAGACCCTGAAAACATCAGAAACTCCAAGACTATCTTATTCTTAAACAATTTCATATCGAATAAGTGATTATAAACTTTAGAACATCATACTCTGAGGTTCAGAAGCTGTGCTGACTAGCCATATGCACTTCACAGAAAAGAGTGTGCTTTACCAATCTCTGATTAGCCAAGTAGCTTCTGACTTCACTGGGAGTTCCACCCACTTTCACTCCATATCCTCATTAGTTTACAGTATCCTTTCTGCTCTTGTGTGTGTCCTTATCTTCCTGCAGGCACTGACTACCTATACCATATACCAATTTGGTGTCTAAGGCCCCAGTCCTTTAAACACTTATGAACAAGCATACTGTCCTAACTGTCAAGGTGGTTAAACACTGGAATAGATTGCCTAGGGAAGCTGTGGAATCTCCATCTCTGGAGATATTTAAGAGTAGGTTAGATAAATGTCTATTAGGGATGGTCTAGACAGTATTTGGTCCTGCCATGAGGGCAGGGGACTGGACTTGATGACCTCTCGAGGTCCCTTCCAGTCCTAGAGTCTATGAGTCTATAACTTTACTCATGTGAGTAATGCACAAGTGTTTGCTGAACCAGGGCCTAATTTTCTATTTTCAGCATAAGATTTTGGTTCAACCTTCAGGTGTCTGTGTAAGTCCCTTGTGAAGTCATTTTGGCTACTACTTGTTCCTTCCTCTTGCTCCCTTGGAGGAACTGAATTATTTTTTTCCTTAGTGATCAGGTGTTTTAGGGTTCTCCCACCTCTTTCACACTCATTAATATTAATACTCCTTTCTGTTACTACCTAATAATTGCATTTGACCCTTGCATTGCTTCATTCTATGAGCCTGCTTCTGATTTTGATTAAGTCATGTAGCTTGGGGTGAGTGGTATCAGATTTCCCTATTATTCTTTGTCAATTCTCTATTAGGAAGTAGATAGATTTGGATCTATTACATCTCTTTGCATGTCTGTCTGTATTTTTTACTTAACAGACATTTGTGGTGGTAGACATCACTGTGTGGTTTCCTGTTATCTTACTGACTTTTTCCTTGTGTGCAAATCCTCTTAAAGACTTATTGGTCCTGATTCTTATTGAAGCTCTGCTAGGGTGCACAGGGGCCTTATTTACAGCCACACCCATTTATGCGCCTAGAGTGGTGCAGAAGTCCCCGAGCGCCAATGTAAATCTGGTCAAGTGTGGATGCTTGTGTACATCTTCCCAGATGTAGGAAGCACAGAGATGACTAAAAAGGATGTTTAGAAATTCCATTAATATAAATCCTATGTTGGGATGGAGGGATAGCTGGCTTTAGAGATGAGCAGCAGGAATGTCTGTGAGGATGTTTGAATACAATACAGCTGTGTCTGATAGAGGCCTATCTTATATCTGGGGCAGTAACACTCAAGACTAGGAATGTAGGAATTGCCAAACTGCTTCAGACTTGTGGTCCACCTAGTCCAGTATCCTGTCTCTTGCAGAGGCCAGCACTGGATGCTTCAGAGAAACATGCAAGAACCCCTCAGTGAGCCCCCCTCCATGCCATAGGCCTCATTCTGATCTCGGAGGGAGGTTAGACATAGGCTTAACCCCTGAAGCATGAGCATATATCTCTTCCAAAAATCAATTAGCATTAATTAGGATAAGTGGGGTTAATCTTTTTGTGAAGAGTCTCTACTCTAGAAGGGGTGTGCCAGTGTGGCGATCTGGCAAATCCCCATCGTAGGGAGACAATTTATACCTGCAACTGATGGGATGGTATAATTTATACCAGTTCCCCCTGGGGAACGAGCTATTCCCCTGAAACGATTCTGGTGCCACAACAACCGTATTTCCGGGGCGGCCTTTGCTGGCGTAGCTGGGTAGGTGCACATCGCCAGCTCTCATGGCAATGCCAGCACAGCGGTTTGTTCAGAGCAGGCCGAATGGGGCCCCAGGTTGTTGGGGATGCGGATTTGTGGCAGGCGCTGGGTGGATCTGATGAGGCGGGGTGCAGGGCGCTGGGCGGATCTGATGAGGCGGGGTGCAGGGCCCCGGGCGGATCAATGAGGCGGGGTGCAGGGCCCCGGGCGGATCAATGAGGCGGGGTGCAGGGCGCCGGGTGGATCTGATGAGGCGGGGCGCAGGGCCCTGGGTGGATCGATGAGGCGGGGTGCAGGGCGCTGGGTGGATCTGATGAGGCGGGGTGCAGGGCCCTGGGTGGATGGATGAGGCGGGGCGCAGGGCCCTGGGCGGATCTGATGAGGCGGGGCGCAGGGCCCTGGGCGGATCTGATGAGGCGGGGCGCAGGGCCCTGGGCGGATCTGATGAGGCGGGGTGCAGGGCGCTGGGCGGATCTGATGAGGCGGGGTGCAGGGCCCCGGGCGGATCAATGAGGCGGGGTGCAGGGCCCCGGGCGGATCTGATGAGGTGGGGTGCAGGGCGCCGGGTGGATCTGATGAGGCGGGGTGCAGGGCGCCGGGCGGATCTGATGAGGCGGGGTGCAGGGCGCCGGGCGGATCTGATGAGGCGGGGTGCAGGGCCCTGGGCGGATCTGATGAGGCGGGGTGCAGGGCCCTGGGCGGATCGATGAGGCGGGGCGCAGGGCCCTGGGTGGATCTGATGAGGCGGGGCGCAGGGCCCTGGGTGGATCTGATGAGGCGGGGCGCAGGGCGCTGGGTGGATCTGATGAGGCGGGGCGCAGGGCGCTGGGTGGATCGATGAGGCGGGGCGCAGGGCCCTGGGTGGATCTGATGAAGCGCGGTGCAGGGCGCCGGGTGGATCTGATGAGGCGGGGTGCAGGGCCCTGGGTGGATCTGATGAGGCGCGGTGCAGGGGGCTGGGTGGATCGATGAGGCGGGGTGCAGGGCGCTGGGCGGATCTGATGAGGCGGGGTGCAGGGCCCTGGGTGGATCTGATGAGGCGGGGCGCAGGGCCCTGGGTGGATCGATGAGGCGGGGCGCAGGGCCCTGGGTGGATCTGATGAGGCGCGGCGCAGGGCCCTGGGTGGATCTGATGAGGCGCGGCGCAGGGCCCTGGGTGGATCTGATGAGGCGCGGCGCAGGGCGCCGGGTGGATCTGATGAGGCGGGGTGCAGGGCGCCGGGTGGATCTGATGAGGCGGGGTGCAGGGCGCCGGGTGGATCGATGAGGCGGGGTGCAGGGCGCCGGGTGGATCTGATGAGGCGCGGCGCAGGGCGCCGGGTGGATCTGATGAGGCGGGGTGCAGGGCGCCGGGTGGATCGATGAGGCGGGGTGCAGGGCGCCGGGCGGATCTGATGAGGCGGGGTGCAGGGCGCCGGGTGGATCGATGAGGCGGGGTGCAGGGCGCCGGGCGGATCTGATGAGGCGGGGTGCAGGGCCCTGGGTGGATCGATGAGGCGGGGTGCAGGGCGCCGGGTGGATCGATGAGGCGGGGTGCAGGGCGCCGGGCGGATCGATGAGGCGGGGCGCAGGGCGCTGGGTGGATCGATGAGGCGGGGTGCAGGGCGCTGGGTGGATCGATGAGGCGGGGTGCAGGGCGCTGGGTGGATCGATGAGGCGGGGTGCAGGGCGCTGGGTGGATGGATGAGGCGGGGTGCAGGGCGCCGGGTGGATCAATGAGGCGGGGTGCAGGGCGCCGGGTGCCATGGCCTTCAGCCCCTCGTAAGGGCCCCCCACCGCCAGCTCGCTCCAAAAGCTGGGGCTGGGGCCCCGTTTCCTCTCCCAGGGCTGGTCCAGGCAGGGCCTGCGTGGGCGGCCTGAGGCGGAGCAGGGGCTGGCCGGGCGGGGCTGGCTCCCCGCTAGCCGGTCTCCCGCTGCCCTGGGGCGGCTCCGGGCTGAGGCGGGGCTGCCGGGCCCGCCCCCTGCCTGCGGCCGGCGAGTTTCGGTGCCCGGGCTGCGCGGGAAGGCGGCCCGGCCATGGCGCAGCCCGAGCCCGAGCGCGGCGCCGCAGCCCGCGGGGAGCCGGGCCCCCGGTGCGAGCTGTGCCCGGCCGGCGCGGCCGAGTGGAGCTGCCTCACCTGCCTGGCCTCCTACTGCGGGGCCCACGTGCGGCCGCACCTCGGGGCGCCCGGCGGGGCGCCCGCCTTCCGCGGGCACCGCCTGGGCCCGGCCGGGGAGGCGGCGGCCGAGCTGCGGGCG
This sequence comes from Gopherus flavomarginatus, assembly GCF_025201925.1. NCBI lineage: Eukaryota > Metazoa > Chordata > Testudines > Testudinidae > Gopherus > Gopherus flavomarginatus. Next base: position 127,324,804 of record NC_066619.1, read on the forward strand.
CTGCGGGAGCGGGGCCGCTGGTGCCCCGAGCACCGGGAGCGGCCCCTGGAGCTGTTCTGCGCCGATTGCGCGCTCTGCGTGTGCGCCCTGTGCCCGGTGCTGGGCGCCCACCGCGGCCACCGCGTCAGCCTGGTGGGGCAGGCCGCGCAGGCCACCAAGGTAACGGGCGGGGGCGTGTGGACCGGGCTCCTGCCTGGAGCGATCCTGTATGGAGCCGGCGTAGTGCCTGACCCTGGTTCCCCTGCACGGTCCCTGCCTGGTACCCAGCTGTGTAGACGGGCCCATCCCTCTTCATTGCCCGCTCCGAGTGAGTGACTGTGGGTGAAGCGCTGGAATGGGTTCCCCGGGGAGGTGGTGGAATCTCCTTCCTTAGAGGTTTTTAAAGTCAGGCTTGACAGAGCCCTGGCTGGGATGATTTAGCTGGGAATTGGTCCTGCTTTGAGCCGGGGGCTGGACTCGGTACCTCCTGAGGTCCCCTCCAACCCTGATAGTCTATGACAGGGAGCCAGGTTGTTTTGGGTGTTGTGAGGCTGTAGGACTCCCTGGTGGGAGAGCAAACTGAGGGTCATCACCCCCAGGAGCCCCCAACCCTGGAAACCTGCCCTGTAATGACCATTGACCGGAGAAGATTCCATTTGGTGATCTGCCTGCAGGCTGCAGTTGGGAAGCAGGATCAATCCCTTTCTTAAGGAGGTTGTTTAATAGCTCTGATTCTGTGACATTAAAGAGCATGTGAAGTGTGTCTCCTTCATGCCTCAGATACCCTTTAAGCAGAAAAAGCCCTCCGTCGCCCAGTAACTGAAACAGTTTTCCTTCCAGGTTCCAGAAAAGTTACTCTTGGGTTGGAAAGTTTCAGATTCAAAGCAGCATGTTTCGGAAAGATATGAGCAAGTGAAAATGGGGGAGGAAAGAATAGTTATATTCAAAGAGTTTCAAAATATAAACCCAGCACTCACTAGTTAAAATCCTATGATTCTGTTTTGCCGCTGCTTTGTGCCTTGTGTAGTCATTTACACCTAAGCAAAGTGAGTGCAAAGTGGGGTCAAATGCTGCTAGCTATTCTGAGATGCTAGAGTTTGATGTATACTTTGCACCGGTGTAAATGACTCTTGCAAGGAACTTGGCAGTGGAGAATCAAACCTTTGGACTAGAATCAATCCGGCTGCTTACCTTGATTCTGAAATGGGAGCTTGAGCTCTTTTGAACATCTGGCTCCTGATTGTGAGTGCTGAGCTCTTTAGAGCTTCTAGTCCTAAATATCTAGCCTCTGCTGACATCTGCTGGTTTCTTGTTGATGGAGATTTCTTTTTTGACTGTGGAGTCAGTAGAAGAGAAAGAGGCACTCTCCAGGACATGGCATCAGTTCTTAGGCTTTCTCTACACTGCCAAGTTGTCAACAAAACTTTTGTCTTTCACAGGTGCTTAAATAGACCCCTCCTGCCCCCCGAAAAGACAAAAGTTTTGCCACGTCAAGTGGCAGTGTGCTCCTGCTGACAAACTGCCCCCTGCGGGGGTGGAAGTATTTTGTCTGCAAAAGTTACAACAAAGAGCGTTTGCACACGCTGACTGTAGACAAGCCCTAAGTGTAGTTGGCGAGCTGGGATATTGGCATACCAGCCTGGGCTCTGGCATTGTAACCCCTGATTTCCATCCAAGCTGCCTTTTCTGACAGTGTAGTCGAATATGCAGACTGAAGACATTGCTGGTCAAAATTTTTTGTTGCTCTGTGTGGTGGGCTCCTCCCATTTGTAGTGGAGACAGTGTTTTAGCAATGCTCCTGAAGCAGTGTGGTTATCTTGTTCATCCTCTGTAAAAAGTGAAGACCTCGCAAGCAAATGTATGCTGGGACTCAAATCGAAGCGTTGCAGAAGTATTCTCCAGGCAGTTCTAAGTACTCACTTATGATCAGTGCTGCAGTGTGTATGTGTGTGCATGCGCTTGCATTTGAAGCAGGGGGGGTGACATACGTGGCAGGAAATTCTGCAGGTCCTCCTCTCGGAAATTCCACTGGATCATAGAATCATAGAATGGGAAGGGACCTCAAGGGGTCATCTAGTCCAGTCCTCTGCACTCAAGGCAGGACTAAGTATTATTTAGACTATCCCTGACAGGTGTTTGTCTAACCTGCTCTTAAAAATTACCAGTGATGGAGATCCCACAACCTCCCTAAGCAATTTATTCCAGTGCTTAACCACTCTGATAGGAAATTTGTCCCAAGGTCCAGCCTAAACTTCTTTTGCTGCAATATAAGCCCATTGCTTCATGTCCTGTCCTCAGAGGTTAAGAAAAACAATTTTTCTCCCTCCTTGTAACAGCCTTTTACGTACTTGAGAACTGTTACCATGTCCCCCCTCAGTCTTCCCTTTTCCAGACTAAACAATCCCAGTTTTTTCAATCTTCCCTCTTAGGTCATGTTTTCTAGACCTTTAATCACTTTTGTCGCTCTTCTCTGGATTCTCTCCAATTTGTCCACATCCTTCCTGAAATGTGGCACCCAGAACTGGGCACAGTACTCCAGTTGAGGCCTAATCAGTGCGGAGTAGAGGGAAAGAATTACTTCTCGTGTCTTGCTTACAACACTCCTGCTAATACATCCCAGAATGGTGTTGGCTTTTTTTACAACAGTGCTACATTGTTGACTCATATTTAGCTTGTGGTCCACTATGACGTCCAGATCCCTTTCTGCAGTACTCCTTCCTAGGCAGTCATTTCCCCTTTTGTATCTGTGCAACTGATTGTTCCTTCCTAAATGGAATACTTTGCATTTGTCCTTATTGAATTTCATCCTGTTTACTTCAGACCATTTCTCCAGTTTGTCCTGATCATTTTGAATTATAATCCTATCCTACAAAGCACTTGCAACCCCTCCCAGCTTGGTATCACCCACAAACTTTATAAGTGTACTCTCTATGCCAGGGGTAGGCAACCTATGGCATGAGTGCCGAAATCGGCACGCGAGCTCATTTTCAGTGGCACTCTCAGTGCCCGGGTCCTGGCCACCGGTCCGGGGGGGCTCTGCATTTTAATTTAATTTCAAATGAAGCTTCTTAAACATTTTAAAAGCCTTATTTACTTTACATACAATAATAGTTTAGTTATATATTTTAGACTTATAGAAAGAGACCTTCTAAAAACGTTAAAATGTATTACCGGCACACAGAACCTTAAATTAGAGTGAATAAATGAAGACTCGGCACAGCACTGCTGGAAGGTTGCCGACCCCTGCTCTATGCCATTATCTAAATCTTTGATGAACATATTGAACAGAACCGGACCCAAAACTGATCCCGGCGGGATCCCACTTGTTATGCCATTCTAGCATGACAGTGAACCACTGATAACGACTCTCTGAGAACGGTTTTCCAACCAGTTATGCACCCACCTTATAGTAGCTCCATTTAGGTTGTGTTTCTCTAGTTTGTTTATGAAAATGTCATGTGAAACAGTATCAAAAGCTTTACTAAAGTCAAATATACCACGTCTACCACTTCCCCCCATTCACAAGGCTTGTTACCTTGTCAAAGAAAGCTATCAGGTTGGTTTGATATGATTTGTTTTTTCACAAATCCATGCTGACTGTCACTTATCACCTTATTCTCTTCTAGATGTTTGCAAATTGATTGCTTAATTGTGTGCTTGATTATCTTTCTGGGTAGAGAAGTTAAGATGACTAGTCTGAATTACTGGTCAGGCACACTCAGTTTAATCATAGATTTCTACATAAAAGTGCATTGTGAAATATGCTGCTCAAACAGTTTCACTTCTGTTTTCACTGCCTGTTCCTCCCGCCTCACATGTATCTCCAGACTTTTCCTCCTTGTCCAGATCTAGTCCGCCCCCAGCAATCTTCTATTCATTCAACTTTTTGAAACTTTGCACTTTTAGAGAGAGTTAAGGGATTGACTCTGTGTACACAGATTTGCAGAGGGACAGTAAGGTTGGGGTCTGTTATATCTCACCTCTACTATTTATTTATTTATTTAAAAACATTTTTGCTGTTAACAAGCACGTTATCTCTGGTGACACAAATCCACAGTCTGAGATCTGCAAAACTCAGCATCTAATGGTATCTTCTAGACTGAGCACTGAGTCCCTTTGGGTAGATAGAAAGATTAACCTAAATCTATACAGAAGCCCGTGGAACCCCATAAGATTGGGTCCCTAATCCATGAACTATTGGAACTCGTTTACAAAACTTTTCTTAAACATTACATAGTATAGAATTCAAATTTATAATCTCAGTTCCATGATGAGATATCTTTGAGCTATAATGTATCTTAATTAAAACTCTTTAGATAGGTTTTTTTCCTCAAAAAGCATTATATCAAAAAAAATCAGATTTTTTACATTAAAAAAAAAACACATTTGATTTTAATCCACACTGCTCTGAAGGCAGATTACTCCTTCTGTGCCCCAATCAGAGGTCTAATGAGACTTCTTTTCCTCTGCTCTCAGAGGCCAAGAGTACCTAAAGTTTAGGCTCCTAAATCTATACCTAGCTATCTAAGTAAGTAGCTTGACTTTCAGTAGTGTCAAGCCAGGCCACATAGATGCCTAAATATGGACCCCCAGGAGTTTAACTTCAGGCAACCAGCTTTGAAAATCTTAGTCAGAGGAGACAGTGGTGTCCATGGTGGCCAAACAAAGCAAGTCCTACACTCAACTTGATAGCATTTCTCTGTGCATATAACACAATAATTTTTGAACACTGCATCTGATCTCTTCCAAAACTTCAGGGAAAATTTTAGGCCTCGGTGGGCAGAAGCCTATTGATTTTGATAAAAATGGGAAAATGAGAACAAGGAAATAAGAAACCCACAGAGCCTCTGGAATGCGTATCTCTCATCTTTAACCAGGTCTCTAATTGTCTATAGATCAAAGAACTAAAGGATTAAGACCTTTCAGCATAACAATACCGCATGCCCCTGTCTCAGCTCTGCCCTTCCTCCAATGCAGTTTCAAATGTCAACACCCTGAATGACTGATTTCCAGACAGAAAGGAAAGAAATAATGTAACTATTGACAAATTTTACACATGTATAATTTGAGGGGGATGGGAGAAGAGCACCTAGGAACCTAGTTTTGTGGGGATGGAGGGATGCAAGGAAATCAGCAGGTGTCGAACATGCAGATCTGATGGGGCCTCTTTTCTTTCGTCCAAGCACTGAGCACCACCATTAAAAAGCACCCATTTCAGAGGGAGCTCTGTGTGGGGAGCATTTATATCACAAATATTTGAAACTGGGGTCTTCAGTCTAGCAGAGAAAATTATAACAGTCTTATGGCTGGAAGCTGAAGCTAGACAAATTCAGACTGGAAATCAGGTGTGATTTTTTTAACAGTGAGAATAATTAACCATTGGAACAATTTCCCAAGGGTCGTGGTAGATTCACCATGACTGGCCATTTTAAAATCAAGACTGGATGTGTTTCTAAAAGAGCTGCTCGAGGAATTATTTGGGGGCAGTTCTCTGGCCTGTGTTACACAGGAGGTCAGACTAGATGATGCCAGTGGTCCCTTCTGGCCTTGGAGTCTATCAATGGATCACTGTGTGTGCAATGAGCTCAGCCTGCAGAAGCAACGAAGTGCAGGACATCCTGTACCAGATTCAGCCAAGTGGTTGTTTTCTTTCACTCCAATAAAACCGTAATTGGATGTGGTTTGTTTTAAACAGAGCATCGGTTATAGACATGCATTCTAGAGAGGAACACAATTTTTACTTGATATTTGCAATTCATACAAGATCATGCACAACAGCCAATCTCGACTCAAGCTTCGTTGTGTACCATGGCAGAGAAGAGAAGTATGCACAAACATTATCAATTTCCTGGGTAGTCAACAGGCACAACACTGCAATAGGTTAATCTGGAGGAGATAAGCATGGGGCAGCTTGTCACAGTCTGACCCAGTTAAACTCACTAGAACTCAGCAGTGTCTCTCCAGCCATCAGCTAATACATACTTTTGAGAGCTTTAAAAATCTGCATTATCACCCTTCTGTGCAAACTGAGGCAGTGTTGAGACTTCAAATCTCTCACAACTGACCTGCACAGTCTGTTCTGGTCCCTTCTGTACTGGAGCTGGTTGGCAATTTTTTCAATTAATCACTTTTTTTTTTACCCCCATCAAAAAATACTAATTTGTTGGAACCAAAACTTGTCATAAAGCAGGTTTGGGTTTGATGAATCTCCTGACTTGAAAAACAAAATGTTTTGAAACATTTTGACATTTTCTGAATGAAAAATTGCATTTTTCTGATTTGAAACAACTTTTTGTTTAAATAATTAAGCTAAGTAGATTAAAAAAGAAAATGTCAAAATCAGAACAAAAGGTTTTGAAATTTTCTAAATGAAACATTCTGATTTACCTGAACTGGAATTTTTTGTTTGCTTGCAAATATTTTTGAGATTTTGACTTTTCATTCTTATTTGAGATGAAAAAAATTTCAAACTCTGAAAAATATTCAAGGGATTGAAAAACTGTTCCTTACTCTGATTCTCTAAAAAGAAAGGAAATTCTCATTCAAAGCGTGTCAAAAAATTCATATTTGTGTTACTGTCACCCACCATGAGTCTTCACTTTATATGTATATTAGGTTAATTCTGTTCCTCTTTTCACTCTCTAGCTCATTTCTTTCTGTATGTGTTTTCACATCGCAAGTTAAAACGCTGCTGTATCTCCAAAACTGCAACATGTCCGTTTCAGAGTCCATTGAAGTTCCGAGTGCTCAAGGGCACACTTTTGGGAGTTTTCAATGGCAGGAGGTTTACTGCTATTAACTGTGATTGTTAAAGGTTTCTGAATCCCTTATCGTGCTGTATTATTAGAGTGAAACTAACAGTGTGAAAGGGTTACTTGGAACATGGTGTGGCTTTTATGTTTAAAATCACAATTTAAGCTGTTAATATGTAAAAAACTAATTAAGGGCTTCATCATACAAACAGTTACTCACGACTACGGTAGGAATCCGTGTGGAATGGGGTCTATAGGAATGCTGGAAACAAGCTGATGGGGTGATTTTCCAAGCCACAAAAGGGCAGATAGGCACCCAGGCCCAGATTATAAAAGATATTTAGGTGTTGCTGTGCTCAGCATCGCAACACCTAATTGATTTAGGAATCTAAATCCCGTCATTGATGGAATTTAGACTTCTAAGTGCTTAACTCCCTTTTGAAAATGAGATCTAGGTTCCTAAATCAGATAACTGTTCAACGCTGAGCTCAGCAACACCTAAATAGCTTTAACAGTGTGGGTGCTGATGGCCATCGACTTCCAATGGGAGCCGGCTGCCTTAGGAAATCTCCACCTTAATCTCTGAGGTCCGGATCTCAGACCCTTACTCATGGGGAGCAGTATTTAACTGCAGATAGCCTCACTGAAATCAGCAGGGCTACTCACAGAGTAAAGTACTAACCAGTGTAAGGATATCAAAATCTGACCTGAATTAGTAGTTCAGCCAGCAAACAAAGACACGCTTTAAAATATTGAACCATGTTAGGAAAAAAATCAGTGTGTACCCTTTTTAAAGTCACCCCACCATTGCTATGTCTTGCAGTCATAGAATCATAGGGTTAGAAGGGACCGCAAGAGCCATCTAGTTAACCTCCTGCCAAGATGCAGGATTTGATGTGTCTAAATCACTCGAGACAGATGGCTCCACCCTCTTTTAAAAAACCTTCCATGAAGGAGCTTCCCCGACTTCCCTAGACACTTTGTTCCATTGTCCTGCTGTTCTTACCATTAGGAAGTTTTTCCAGAGATTTAATCTAAATCTGCTGTGCTGTACTTCGAACCCATTGCCTCTTCCTCTATGGCACGAGAGAACAGTTTTCCTCCATCTTTTTTACGGCAGCCTTTCAAGCATTTGAAGACTGCTGTTATGGCCCCCCTTAATCGACTCTCTTCCAAACTAAACATATCCAGTTCCTTCAGCCTTTGCTCATATAGCTTGCATTCCATCCCTTTGATCATCTTTGTTGCTCACCTCTGGATCCTTTCCAGTTTGTCTGCATCCTTTCTAAATAGTGGTGACCATCATAGCTGCTTGTCATAAACAACCCTATTGAGGAACAGGGCTGATATGTAACGGAAAATCTGCCAGAATAAATTTGCTTAATCTTTACATAAAATTTGGTAATAGTGCAGCCTCTATGGTACATACTAAAGCAGAAAACATCTATTGCAACTGAAAAGTGTCACACACATTCACTGGATTTTGAATCGAGGCAAGGTAATAGATCCTGGGTGATTTTCCAAATGAAAATGCTCAGCTGGGATCCTTTAACTGCTAAACACGTATGCAGGTGGTATTATTTCTGTCTGAGCAACAATAGAGATTTCAGGGTGAAAAATCCAGCTCTCCCAGTGAGTTTCCCTATGGGCTGGTCTACACTGGATGGGGGGTTGATGTAAGATACACAATTTCAGCTACGGGAATAGTGTAGCTGAAGTCGACGTATCTTATTTTGATTTACCTCCCATCCTCATGGCGTGGGATTGACGGCTGCGGCTCCCCCATCAACTCTGCTTCCGCCGCTCACCTGGTGGAGATCCGGAGTCGACGGGAGTGCGTTCGGGGATCGATATATCGTACGAGACGCGATATATCGATCCCCGATAGATCAATTGCTACCCGCCAATCCGGCAGGTAGTCTGGACGTACCCTATGTCTTGCAGAAGTGATATCAGCTTGTACGTGTCTGAACTGTGCAAGAGCTAGCACAGATGGGCTGCTTAAATGTTCAAATACGTGATCTAGTTAACAAGTATCGATATTTACCTCGTATAAACACGTGATCTGGGCAGTTTCTGACTATTCTTCTGCTGTAGAAAGAAAAAAGTATAATTACGTTTGTAACCATTGTTTATGACCAAGTATGTATTTCGTTTTACATGAACAGGAATTCATGACAACGTACTTGAAGGAGCTAGAATTGAAAAAGAAACAGGAAGTTGGCAATATAAGACACATAGAACAAGCTGTTAATGACCTTAAGGTAAAGGGGAAACTTGCTTATTAATCAGGGAGTAGCAGCTTTCAGATGCCACCCATGCTGCAGCTTAGACAGCTACTCAATCACAAGCATGGTTTTCTAGAGCGAAAGTAAACTTGCTGTGAAGTTTCTGTTGTAAATGTTATGATTAACTTTTCTATTCCCAGTTATTTTGTTAACTGGCAAAGGGCTTGTCTGTGTGGGAAGATTATATGGGTATAAGGTAAAGTGTGACTATAAACTGCTGTAGTTATGTCAGTATAACCACCTGTGTGGACATCCATAGAAGAGGGCCTATTAGCAGTGTAGTTTGTCACTTTGGGAGCGTGTGATGGGTGTTCCTGGGGTGCAACCTGAACTGGGGTACTGCTGAGCCCTTTGTCTCATCAGCCTGGGTTCCCGCCCACGCTATGACAAGCTGCAGACCTTTCCAGGTCTTGCACTCACACAAACATTCATGGGCAGGGACAGGCCCGAGTCACATAAATGCTTTTGCCAGTCATTTGTGAACCAACTATAGAGAGGCTTCAGCCAGTTCCCCCCAGCCTAGGACCCTAGAACTGTACTTCTTGCCCTGGTCAAAAGCCTGACCAGGGTAAGTTTATTAACTCGTCTGCCCCTCCTTCAATATGGAAGGAACATGGCACAAGCTTTTTGTTAACTGAGCTAAGATTTTTCATACTGTTCAGTCAGACCACACTGTTTTTAGGTAAAATGTAAAACAAATGTATTAACTATGGAAAGAGAGGTTTTAAGTGATTATAAGTAATAAGTGTACAGATCAAAGTAGATTACCTATGAAATAAAATGGCAATCTGAGTTCTATAAATTAGCCAGGATTTGAATCAAGTGTTGTCCTCTCACTCTGATAGTACAAACAGTTTGCAGATCTTTCATACATAGGCTGGAATCCACCTTTCCTGCCAGGGACCCCCTCCCCAGTCAAAGTCTTTGTCCTCTAGTCGTGTTTCCAGGTGTTGAATTGTGGGGGGAGAGAGGCCAAGTGAGGATGTCCCTTCTCCTGTTTTATAGCTTCTGCCATGTGGAGGGAACGTCATTGTCCCAAACAAAGTCCCCAGCCCAGTTTGTGGAAAAGTGCAGACGCAAGATGGAGTCCAGGATCACATGATCTAGTGACATGCCCTTGCATGCTTTGATGAATCATAGCAGCCATTATCCATATAGTGACTGAAGTGTTCACAGGAAGACCAATTGGGTGGGTTTCTTCATGGGCCATCCCCTCGGATAGTCCACTCACAATGTGCTGGCTAGACTGGATGTAAACTACCAGGGGGGTGTCACCCCCAGAGCAAACACATTTGAAATAGTGGTACATAGTCAATATTTATAACTGCAGATACGATGACAGCACATACAATCCAACAGGATATTAATGTTCAACAGATCAAGACTTATAGAATGATACCTCCCAAGGCAGACTTTGTACAAATCATATATCATAATCCTATCACCCTGGTAAATATGGGGGTGCCAGGGTGTTGCTTTGAGGCACAGAGTTTCACAGAGGAGTTTAAGCTAAACTGAAAAAAGCCAGTCTTGCAGAATAAGAGTGTCCACATGGGGAATTATACCTGTTTAACTGTACTGGTTTAACCGGTAAAAGTTTCCCATGCAGACAAGCCCAGTGTCAAATAGCAATCACTGTCAAACTGATACAGAGGGCTTATCTACACTACAGAGTCGTGGCCAGTATAGCAATGCTGCCAAAGCCCCCTAGTGTAGATGCAGCATAGCCAACAGAAGGAGTTTTGATGGTATAGCTACGCCACCTCCCAGAACAACGTTAGCTCAGCTGAGAAAAGTACTCTTCCGTCGGGATAGGTGCGTACCCCAGAGTGTTTGCTGGCGTAGCTACGTAGGCTTGGAGTGTGTGTAATTTTTTTTTCACACTTCTAGTGAACATAGCTGTGCTGGCAAACTGGGCGTAGTGCAGACTAAGCCATAGACCCATATTGTCTGTTGTTAGGGAGAATTAGCCAACCACTGCCCACCTCAGAGTGACATCACAGCTTCTGCTCTGCAGCAGAACAGTGCATTTCCTGTAGGCACCTGCACCTGGCGCTTACAGATGCGGGGGCTCGCCTGAAACAGAAATCCTGCCCCTAGTTTCAATTCTGCAATCAGCCACTTGTTAGTGGTAGCGGAACATACATATCTGGGAGCGCTGTACTGAAATAATTACACATAGCAAATGACAAACCTCCTCAGCTGGTGTAAATTGATATAGCTTTGTTGAAGTTAATGGAACTACACTGATTTACATTGTGAGGATCTGAGTCCAATAAAAACAGGAAACTATTACTAATTCTGTGTGGAGAACTGTCAGTGTACTCATCCCTGTAGAGATGGTCCCAGGAGCTTATGCTTTGAAAGCCTTTTGCTGGGTACATTATGAAGATGCTATCAGTGCGATCCGGAGACCTTTCCATGTTGGTTTGGACATTGACACTGGCTGTCCCTCACATTAAGATGCCCTCGTTCCAACAATTCTACTTACCTAACTTGTTTGATAATGGGACATAAAATATTCCCTTTCAAGCATACGCAGAAATCCAGATTCCACGTCTGCCAGACTTCTGGAGTCTGCCTGGTGTCACTCCAGACACTGCCAGCTAAGGGCTAGATTCTGATGCCCTTTCTCACAGTGAGTAGTACTGTGTGAGTAGTCCCACTGAAGTTAAGATGCTGTTAGTGAGAGTAAGGGTATCAGAGAGGAAGGGTATCAGAATCTGTCCCTGAGCCTTTTCACCCAGGACAGTAGCAGAAATACCCCAAACAAGTGTGGTTGTCTGGACTGTGGCTATTCCATTTTTGTAAAGGAAAGCTACAAATCAGTAAAACTTTGTGGGACTGTAACTTTTAAAGTCTGACAGAGACACATCAGAGCACTTATACTCCGAATGTGTCTGCCATTCTGTTTTTATCTGTAGGCACACGCCTCGGCGAGTAAAGCATCTCTGGCAGGGAAGTTCACCGAACTCCGGTTACTACTTGATGAAGAGGAGAGGTTGACAAAAAAATTCATAGATGAAAAGACTCACCGGGCCCTCATGATGTATGAGCAGCAGACGGAGACATGTCAAGAACAAATTCAAATCATAGAGAGCTTCTCAGACCGGGTCAGGCAGATCCAGCAGCGAAGTGATCCCATTCAGTTATTACAGGTAGCATTGTACTCTCTTTCTGCCTCTGATATTTAATGGTGAACCACTTTGGAGGCTTATTGTATTGGCTTCTATAGCTATATATGTACAAAGTGCCTTTTCCTCTCTTTCCCCCTTATTACTGCCTCTCTCTTGGTGAATAGTCTAGCTCCTGCCCTTCCAGTTAGTAAACCACACAGTCACGATTCCACCTTTACACTGGGTTTAGAATGCAGGGGGTCTCACAACAAATTTTTTGGTGGCCTCAGAGTTCAGTCACCAACTCCTGCTGTGTTTTCCTAAAATACTTAATTAACTTTAGGAGAAACAAATAAATTTACACACATACGTGTCCGAATCATTGTAATTTATTTACATAGGGTTTTTTGTTTTTGTTGCAAACTCAATAATAAAAATAATGTACAGTTGTCTCTGTTCTTTACTGGACATAAACTGAATAGAAACACAGATAAGGTGCTTTGCATGTTCTTGTCTTTTGTGGTGGTAGTTATTGTTTCTTTTGCACTTTTTAATTTTAGACTTCTAGCTAGCTGGGAGGCAGTGAAAAGCGATATTAATGAACCTATAAATATCACCTGTCACGGCAGACTTACTCAGCCCTGGCAAGCTGGGGGACAAATTAAGCCCTGGATGGGGAGGTGGGTAGGGAGGCAGTGGGGGGCTAATAGCACTGGGTGGGTGGGTGAGAGCTAATGGGAGGCAGTGGGGGGGCCAGTGGCAATGGGGAGGGTGGTGAGCCCAGGACCAATGCACAAAGCCTGGGGCTGGAGGACACAGCAGGGGCCAGCAGTAATGGGCGGGGGGGTGGGGGGGGTTGAGCCTGGGGTCAGAGCCCAGAGCCCAAGGCCGGAGGAGGCAGAGGTGGCCTGGGGTGATGGGCAGAATGGAGGGTTGGGGAATTGAGCCTATGGCTGGAGCCCGAAGCCCTATGACTGGAGGGCTGTCACCTGCTACCGAAGGGCTGAAGCTGGGAGCCAGAGCCCCACTGCTTTCATCCCCCATTCAGCCCCCGCAATCACCACCCAGGAGGCTGTGGCCAGAAGAAAAGCCCTTGGGGTGACATTTAAGAAACTCTGGTTTAGATCACATGGATCTTTACCATTAAGTGAAAGAGAGGGGCAAAATTATACCCACTTTTCCTATATCCCTGTATGTCTTACAAGGTCAGCACCTCCAGCCCCCTCCCAGTGCAGAGCACGCCCAGCTGAACATCTGAGGAAAGGGATACCTGGGAAGAAACCTGTGAGAGCTGAGTGTTGTCAGTTGTTCTCTTCACTTACACCACAGAAGTTCCTAGAGTGTCTCAGATGACAAGCATCATTTTCTGGAAGGCGGGGCCTACGCTATCGCCTTCTGGTAGATGCTACCCATATCTCTCAGTGATCCTCTTCATACAACGGCTAAAGACCTGAAAAATTATGGCACAAATGCAGGAGGACGCTTGATCTGTGATGTCAGTTGCTTGGGAAGGCCTGTGTTTGCTCCTCCCAAAGCCTCACAACCTATATTTTATGACAGGGATGCCTGGACTGTACCACTCTGCAGTAAGATCTGTGCACCAGATTTTCGGACGTGCTCAGTACCCAACAACTTCCATTGAGAATAGCAGAGAGTCCACCTCCACCCCACCCCAAATGAGACCAGTAGGAGCTGCTGGGGGTGGAGCGCTATTGAAACTCTGGCCACTTCACTTTAGGCACCTGAATAGGAGCTGAGCTCTTGGCAGTCTGGCCTATGCACGCTGCAGGGATAGGAAATTCAGAACCTGCCCTTGTATGTTCTGCACTGAACCCTAACAAGGCTATAGGCAGGCCAGATTCCCTTCGTAATTCAACATTTCCCCCAAGATTGCAGCTCTGCACCACTAGAGGAACCCCTTACGCTGGGATGCAGGCTGGCTGCACCAACACGTGGGCTTTTGCTACTGCATTAAGCAGCCCAAACGTGGGGAGAATTGAAGGGCATGGTTATTATGGACAGTAGGTTTTGCTGATTGTTTTTGATATATCCCTGCTTGCTGGAGAAAGAGACTGCAGATTTGTGACTCTACCTCAGCTTTTGAGCCCGGGTGGGGGTTTGGAGAGGGAAGAAGTGGCCAAAAGGTATTACCTAACTCTGGGATTTGATTTTGTGTCCTTAGGACTACACGGCATCAGAAAAAGAAATACAGCAGCAGAGGGCTCCAGCGGAACAGTGGCATCCGGTGCCTATGTCATTTGAGCATGTTATGAACCATTACAGGGGCTTAGCAAGAGCTATGCAGTCCATTCTGCAGAAACCTTTAGAAGCTCGTCTGAAAGAAGGTACCATTGACCGTGCCTTGTTTTTAACCCTTTCGATTTTGCAGCCTCATGCTATCTGCTTACGATTCTTTGTTCACTACTGGCACTCACTAGTGCTCGCAGGCAGACAGGCACCATATAGCAGTAGTGTAGCCAAGGGTAAATGGAGGTAAACTTTTACCCGCTTCTCATTTGGCAAGTAAGGAGTTTAGCTTAGGTTAGCGTTACCCACTTTGCCTTTTACCACTGCCATGTAGTCAGTACAATTGAACGTGCAGTACTGTTGCTCATTTTACATGACACATGCAACATGTGTCTGCCTATTGCTGGCAGTTCTGCAAAACCTCTTTGGTCTTGACTTTTCTGTTGCTCTTTTTGACCAAATGTAAACCAAGGTGGGTTAGTTAGATGCAGATTCCATTTCCCAAAAGCCACCAGGATAAATGGTTCTAGCTTTGGCCTCTGTCTAGCTACAAACTAGTGAAAATAGGGACTTAAGACACAAGATGCTGAGAACTCTCCAGTCCCAGTGCCTTCAGGGAGAGGAAAGGGTGCTGAGTGACAGCCCTTCAGGACGAGAGAGCCAGCTCACAGAACTGAGAAAGGCCTGGGAAAACCACTGGTCCTTCAGTAGCAATGGAACTTACACTGTCACCTTGGGGACATCAGGGAGTTTTCCTTGATAGTCAGCCTAATATTCCGGTTACATTTTGTCCCATTGCCCTTGTAGGGTCCTAACTGTTTCCTGTCTGTCTTTGGGGCTGGCATCCTTCACCTATTTGTAGTCTTGTGTCCTCCCTGTAATTGCCTCATAGGGTCTATCTACCCTGCAGTCAGAGGTGTGGCTGCAGCATGTGCAGACATACCCAAGCTAGCTCTAGCCAGCTCAAATAACAATTGCCCTGAAGATGTGGCAGCATGGACTAGCTACCTGACTACCCAGGGTCCTGGGTGTTTACTCATGCTGCTGTCACACTTCTGATTGTAGTGCAGACATCTCCTCTTCCAAGCTAGCCATATGTAGCTTTTCTAATCTTTCCTCCTGAATCAGTCCCTTCGGTGGCTCACAGAATATCAGGGTTGGAAGGGACCCCAGGAGGTCATCTAGTCCAGCTCTCTGCTCAGAGCAGGACCAACTCCAATGCAGGACCAATCCCCAACATGTTTCTCCTGAGTTGTGAATAGTAATGTAGAACCTAGTAAGATGTTCCATTAGTTCAGATTATTCCCAGAATTCCTTTGCATCTCACTGTAACCTATTGGCTCTTTAGTGCTACAGCCATCACGTGTGCCAGCCATAACATATACACTAAATTTCATCTGCATGTTGTCTCCTGTATTATTTAGGAATGCCTTAAATGCATATACAGTGTGTTAGAGTACCTTGAGAAATGTCTCTCCTATAGCCTTACTAGTCTAGAGCAGTTCCTCATGCTCATCTCTCCTTTGTTTTTATCACGACTCTCTCTGTGACGGCAGTTTAGCGCTTTCTGGCCTTCTAAGTACTTTAGCTATTTTAGTGATAAATACATGCCCCTTCCTCCCTTGGTTTTTTTCTACATGTCGGTATTGACATGCCTGCGGAGAGACTCATCCTACGCAGCTCCAATGGCCATAGCTTAGTAACATTTCTCATGCCTGTTTTCCATGTTCCAAATGGATGGCTATGCCAATACACTGAGCGTCGTCTTCTTCTTTTGTTTTCGATCAACTCTGTCTTCTGCCATACTCTGTTTGTTAGAAGTGCCCTGTTACTGAGTTACCTGAAAGAGCTACCAGTCTCCCCCTTTTGTTGTTGTTATTATTCATGGCGTTATTTATTATGTGTATTGTAAAGCCGGTGAACCACACAGATCAAAAAGACAGTCTCTGCCCCAAAGAGCTTCACATCTAAGTAATAACCTACCTAGTTTAAAGTCTCCTCAGAAGGGCTGCCTAATTTGAACCTAGGAGTCCCAGGCTCCCATAGCTGCACTATCTCACTCCTAATCACACTGTGGCTAGCTCAGTGTGTAAGACAAGGTTATACTCTGTAATACTGTTAAATAGCAGTGCTATAATAACAGATATTCTCCCCAGAGTATTGAATGCGTTCTGAACTGTAACACTTTTTGAGCTAGCTTCTTTTGTTACATGTGGCTGATATGCATTTTTAAGGATAGGGTACCCCTGGTGGAATATAGGACCATGAAGAAAAACAACCTCCTCAACCCAGCCATATGGAAACCCCAACTGTTCATAGATTCATTGGTTATGAGGCCAGAAGGGACCAGTAGATATCTAGTCCGACCTCTGTTATATCACAGGCCACCCAGTTATCCCTGAGTTGACCCCTTTGTGAAAGATGCATTAGACAACATTGAGTCAAGTATGGCATGATCAACAGGATGGCTTCAGGAGCAGTGGGGAATCCTGGAAGGTTATTGGTGATGTAATGAAGGGATCACATCACCTTTGCACGAATCATCAACTGTCTGGCTACATTCCATTTCACAATCATCTGTATAGGGAGAATACGCTCTCTGGTGTTTTTTTTCCCCTTGATGCTTAAAAACAAGAGATTCAGTCCTGTAGCATGATTAGTGGAGTGTGTTGCATCCCGGACTCTCTAATGAGTGGCTCTGTTGTGTGTTATGCATATCCATGCGAGCAAATGGACTTAGAGTGGGAAGTAGAATTTTGTACAAAATAAACTCCCCTTCCACTAGTAAAGAGAATTTATAGTAATTGTCAGCCAATCAGCTTGGAAAAAGGGAATGTGAAAATTTGCTTTGCCCAGATTGCTGTTAGAATTTAAAGCACTTTCCCCTGCAAACTCCCCTTATAAGCAGCAGATACGTTCTTCTTGGGAAGACATTTTCTAAACAGCTTCTTTTCATTTCTGCCCTAGACATTTTCAGCAGCCTTAATGCCACTTCAAAGAAGGAGCCTGGTGCATTGCTGAAAACACGATCTACAGTTGATCGATCGTTATTTTTAAAACGTAAGTAACATTAAACCAAACTTTCCTGTGTACCCAGAACTAATAACGAAGGTCAAGATTTTCAGAAGTACCTTGAGTTTGGATGCCTCAGTTTTTGGGGACCTATCTTGAGACACCTTCAAAGGGGGATGCTCAGTACTTTTTGAAAATCAGACTCCTCTATGGTGTCTCATATCAGGAAACAAAAATTGCTGTCACTTTTGAAAATCTTGACCCAGCATTTATATTTACACCAGCAAGCATATGAACTGGCTAGTGTATCTAACGTAGCTTCTTTAGATATTTTGTATTCTGTGCACCCTCATGATAGTTGCCTTTCTTAGGGCTTGTCTACATATGAAAGTTAATCTGGAATAAGGTAGGGTGTGAATTAATTAAATTCAGCAGAGCAGCCCCACATGGAGTTTATCAGGAATAACTCCCCACGTGGACAAGACCTTTCAGAATGACATGGGTCCACCATGTGGCCTATTTGGTGTTGATTTTTTGGTGGTTCTCTCTCTCTCCCAGAATACGGAGGAACTGGGAAGCCTGTGAAGTAAATTGTTTTCTTTAATTTATTATCATCAGTAGTGTGTGTTGTGGGAATGTTCTGAGCTTTGCATTTTATCCGGAACATGGTGGGTTTTGTGGCTACTCCAATTTCAAGGCCATGAGGCAGTCACTGAGAAACAGCTGTCTCCTGCTCTTCTAAGTTTCACCCTGGTTGTTAAAAATTCCATTGTCCTTGGTGGCAGAAGGTCAGAGTAGCCTGGACCCAACCTATTTTGGACCATGAATCTCAGAAACAGAACCTTGAATCCACACTGGAGGGTCAGTGCCATATCGGGAGTGGGATGTGCTCATGCTGTCTTGTGTTGCTTACCTACTGGATGGGCTGCCATATTCTGAATCAGTGGAGCAGTCTTGGGACTGATGCCTTCATCCCAACTCTGTTGCACTGCACTAAATTAGCCTGTAAATCATGACATTGTGGATCTCTCTGGCTAACGTACATGGCCTCTGGCGAGACAGAAATGGAAGAATGGGTTTCCAGCAGCTGTTACTGTTTGGGAATCCAGCAGCAGTGGCAAAGCCTCTCTATTGAGAATGATATGCTCTTGGGTAGTTCTCTTTCCACTTGCACCACGTCTGTCTTGCCTGGGGTCAGATACTGCTGTCTGCTTTTCATCTAGACACTGATCCTGCTTAGGCACTGAATCTACTGGGAGGTGTCGCTCTGAGCATTTGAAATTAAGGATAAGCAGAGCTAGGTGTTGTTAAGCTGTGACTTGAACGCATGATTTGGGTGATTGGCATTTGGCATCTCTCTATTTCAAGAGATGTGTTTGCAGAGTCAGGAAGACAGCACTGCATCGGTTTGCATTTGCTTTGCATTTGGGAAGTTACCTTTGCAATCATAAGGGCTAGAAATACAATTTCTTGGCTACACAAAGCTGACAATGCTGGGTTGCTTGGGGAGGTGTTCAGTGCTCCACAGGCTGGTGGATTTGTAAAGTCCTAGTTACAAATAACACTGTGGATTATTAAAATTCTTCCAGTTTTATTAATAATACACTTTACCTTTCACCAGTAACGTACCAATAAACCAACAGCATTTCTCCCTTTGGAGAATGAAAACAGCCAAGCTCATTTTGTTTGTTCAAATCAATTTCAGCACTTTGCTAGAATTTTTAGCTTAACTTGCAGTGGAATGTTTGTGTGTACACACACACACACTCTCTCACTCTGATCCCATGGAAATATTTAACTGAGGATTTACATTCTTTTTAATCTCAAATTTTGAGCCCTATTTAATAATAATAGGAGATATACCTATCTCCTAGAACTGGAAGGGACCTTGGAAAGGTCAAGTCCAGCCCCCTGCCTTCACTAGCAGGACCAAGTACTGATTTTTGCCCCAATCCCTAAGTGGCTCCCTCAAGGACTGAACTCACAACCCTGGGTTTAGCAGGCCAGTGCTCAAACCACCGAGCTATATTTGACCTGACAGTATATCCCTTCAATTATTTTCTACAACTTTACAAGCTGTACCTAGAAAAAGAGTAACTGGATCCAGACTTCTCAACTGCTTCTCATTTTGAGGGCCATCATCCCTTTTAGTCCCAGAGTTACCTCCATTCTATACAAATTTGGCATCCCTTCGTCTTTTATTGCTAAAGATTACTGACCTCAGCAACGTAGACTGATTGAGCCAGAGATTCTAGAGAGAGTTATTTACACCAAGTGAAGGATTCCCCCGGCTTGTTATGTTTCCTGCAGGAGTAATTTTTTTGTCTCCGTCATCTGGTGTGTCTGTCACAAAAAGCATCCCACATTTGGGCCTTGGTTGGTAGGTCTGTGCAACTTAATGAAGCCAGTTCAGTCTCTTTTTGTCATCAGTGTTTCATCATTGGATGGCAGTAGAGACGGCCAAGAGGAATTGCAGTAGATGTATTTTTTATAACTATTTATTTATTTAGGAAGTTTTAACAGGTTTACAAATCACTGCCATGTAAATATCAGTAGCACAACAATATTGGCTATGGATCAGCTTCTTTTTCTGTTTAGAGAAACATTCAGCAACAATTAACATCCACTGCAGGCCGATACTGTTCTCTCTCTCTCTAACCAGTGTCTAAAGGAAGAACAGGGGTACAGAGCCCTCCAGGCACAGTATTCAGCAGTGGCTTCCTCTGCACTTATGCTGATAGCCCAGTGCAAACCCCTTTTCCTTTTTATTGTAGAGTGTGTTCAAGATTGGAGCTGGTTGGGAATTTTTTTGTGAAAGGTTTTTGTGGGAAAATGCTGATTCTTTGAAACCAAAACTTTTTGTGTGAATGTCTCTCGGGTTCAGGTTGGCATGGCGGGGTAGGGGAGTAGACGCCAGAATAGCCAGGTTGTTAGGGCACCTGTGTTTTGGGAGACCTGGGTTCAGGTTGCTGTCAGTTGTTGGCTCTGTGTGTGTGCTCTCTGTGTGGTGCACCAGCACTGCACAGATCACGGATGCAGCAGACCTCGATCGAACTGCCCAAGAAAACCACTGACTCCATTCATTAGCAAAGGCGCCCAGCCAGGTTTATCGTCAACGAAGCACGGGTAGTAGCACCCGGTAGATTATGGGGATATTAAGACATGTATGCCTGCGACAATGGACTTGGCTCAGTGAGCGGCAGGACTCTCCACTCCCCCTCGGCTGGACAAAGACGCTCCCTCTGTGACCCCTCTTTTATACACTGATACAAACAAGTTAGGTATTGCCCCTGTCAAGCCTGGTTCCTCACGCTGGCACTCCAAGCGCAGAAGGTGGGGGCCCGCAAGGATTCTAAACATTAATACTGGCCACTCCAGGCTTGTATTAAACTCCCAAGGTTACAGCTTCTCTCTGACCTTGGATGGGTAGATGCTGCCACCACCTAAATGCAGAACCCCTTTGAGAGCCCAGGAAGGCACACTTGGGAATTCCTTCCTGTGGGGGTACCCCCGCCCCCCAGGGAGGAATTGCTGAGAAAGAAAACAAAGGATATTAGCTGTTGCACCAGCCAATTAAACAACATAGGCACAAACCTCTTAAGGACACACAAATCCAATCCTGTTCTTAAAAGAAGTAAATTTTATTAAAAATAAAAAGAAAGAAAATACATCTGGAACTTTGGCTTTTTGCTAGGTTTAAAAAAAGATCAATTACAATGATTAAGCATCAAGATAGCTTCTTGAGGTCCAGCTTAAAGGTTACAAGCAAAACAAAAGCACCAGGAGTTAGCACAAAGGAGTCCACAAGACATAAAGAGAGAAACCTAATTGCGTCTTCCTAGACATTTCCTGATCTACTTACATATCTGTGGTTTCAAATTAGGAGTTTCTAGGTATGATCTGATGATTTTCATACCTAGCCCAAGCATTTACAGCATAGCTCCAGCCCAGTCCCTGCTCTCCGGGAGGACAACCAGACAGACAAAGGGGGAAGTTTTTTCCCAATTTGAAAAAGTTCTAGCCTTCCCATTGGCTCTTTTGGTCAGATGCCCACTCCCTTCCTTTTACTTACGGGCTTTTTTAACCTTTTACAGGTAAAGGAAGTAGAGAACAGCGACCAACAGGGATTTTATAGCTAACGGCCTGGCTGGGGGTCCATAAAAGAGAGCTCCCCCCTGCCTTAATTTATCACAGCCCCTCTGACGTAGTTACACCCTTTACCTTGTACATGTGGGTTCAATCAAAACATCTCTATCCTTCACCCTGCCACCCTGACCCCATCCAGTGTGTCCCCTTTGGGGAGTGCGTTTACACCATAGCCTTGGATCGGGGTATTCTAGTACTATCCTTCTGGAATGGGTTTAAAAGTGAACACTTAGTGCCTAGGAGTGCTTGTGTTTTTGCAATGCCAGCCCTGTTCTTGCCAAGTTCATGTATCAGATATTGAACCTGCAAGCAGGCATCTGCTTTGTAACAGGGCCTGACTTTAGTTCAGGCCTCATAGCAGGCTCCTTATACCAGACCTAATGTCTCAGGCTCTCTCTTTCTATACATTGGTCTCTCCTCTGTTTGATTAGGAGCAGGTACTTGAACCTGGGTCACCCACATCCCAGGTGAGCCCTAACCTACAAGGCTTGTACAACTGATTGTGTTCAGCCCTGTATAGAGCATAATGGAAGACACAACCCTCACCCCAAGGAATTCACTGCCTAAACAGGAAACAAACAGTTCAAACACACACATATGGGTGAATATATAAAGATCAAATCACAAAGAATCCAGTTTGTTAAAAATTCTAAGCACTTGTGTCTCTAACTATCACTCAAGGCTTTGTGGACAAAGTAATTTGCTAAGAACGTGTGGAGTGCTGCTTTGGGCGAACACCTTTAATAAGTTGTCATTTTGCTTTTTAAAGTAAGGGCCGATGAGGCTTTAACTAGGCTAGGAAAAACGTCAAAGCAGCTAACATGAGCTGGCTAAGCCCAACCTAAACTCGACCACCTTTCCTTGTCTAGACAAGGCCTAACTTTTTCACAGACAGTGTAAAAGACTTTCACTTTGGAAAACACACTGATATACATATATGTAAACACATACTTTGTACAAGGAAGTGACAAATTGGCTCTAGCCATTTGCACCTGTACTGACTGCAAATTTGAAGTAAAATACCACTAAATCAGAATGGTAGAGTATCACACCCACTTTGGACTCAGCTTGCACTGGTGTAAATAACTACATAAAGTCATTGTGGACCTGATTCTTCCAATGTGTATGTATAACTATTGTGTATGTACAAAAAAAAAATCTGTTTTCCTGTCATTATTCTTTATTACTAAGGCTGTTTGCATAAAACACAAGCTCTTGCTGTTTATTCCTCACTTAGCCATATTGTATTAGTTTCCCCTTCTATACAACTAGAAAAATTATACTTGCCCACTTTTGTAGACAGCTTTGAAATCTAGGGCCAGATCTTCAGCTGATCTAAATTCACACCCTTATTCTGGCCTTTGCTCATGAAAAGTACTGTGTAATGACTCTGTTATCACTAGTTATTACCATCAGTGCCCAAATATGTCATCACAGTATTGTCATGTGTGACACTGAAGGACAGGTGGATGTTTAAAGACCATATATCCTATTTACAAGCAAAATATCCTGATAATCTTCAGAGAGGGAGGCAGGGAGGAAAAATAATTCAGAAAATATGGCATGCAGCAGCAAAACCATTACTAATTAGAATGTTTACTTAGTTTTCCATGAGGCATCTGCAGCTATTTATTTGAGTGAAGTAGAAAAATCAGTTCTAAGAAAAATAAACTTGTCCTTAAAATCTACAGCAATAGTTAGTATTATTTTGTTATTTAAATGTACTGAATTTGGTTCTCCCTGATATCGTGTTCTCCAGTCTTATGCAAAGCAGTTTTCCTTGGTTACATTTTACTACGAATGTTTTAAACCAGTATGTAAAGAAACAGGACACTGATTTATAGTTTGTTTTTAGGACCTCTCCCTTGACAAGTTTCTTAAACTACAAGTAATCAAAAATGCAGTTTCTCTCCCCCCAACCCTGTTTTTTAGTTGCATTTTCCCAACAAAGTTACAGTCCTCTACCCCAGTCAGTTTCAGCCGTCTGATAGACTTGCCATCATTCATAAGAATCAGGCCTGACTTGTCTCAAGAGATCTCTATTAGTCACTCATGCAAGTTTCAAGTAATTACATGTAACGTACTTATGGTTTTGGTTCTAGATGCGAGATCTCCAACCCTGGAATACGATAGCCTTCATCCCAGGTTGAGTTTGTCTGAGGATCGTCTTACAGTAAGCTGCAGCTGGAGGAGGAAATTTTACCCTTCTAGCCCCCAGAGATTTGATAAATTATGGCAAGTCTTGAGCAAAGATGCTTTCTTCTCTGGGAGCCATTACTGGGAGGTGGACGTGCTTCACGCTGGACAAGGATGGTGGATTGGAGCAGCATACCCTTCCATCAAGAGACATGGAGACTCCGAAACTTGTCGACTAGGGTGGAACAGAGCATCCTGGTGTATAAAAAGGTTTGACCTTGAATATTGGGCATTTCACAAGGGAGAGAGGACCCTGATCCTGATAGATGATGTTCCAGAACGAATTGGTGTTTTCCTGGATTACGAGGCTGGCATCCTCTCGTTCTATAATGTAACGGATGGTATGGTCCACCTGCATACATTCCGCTGCAAGTTCACGGAGCCTCTTTACCCAGCACTTAGGCTATGGGAAGGTGCAATAACAATCTGCAAACTGACTTAGGAAGTGATGAGACAAAGACATGAACTGGAGCCTGCTTTTCAATTATTTGTATGTAAAACCACTTTAAAAGGAGTTATAAATTAATTCTCGCTGATTACAGCAACCATGCTGTAAAGCTTTAAAGGGTTTAGCTACAGGTACATGTCTGACTCAATACTGATCACTAACATGTGATTCTTAGTACCTAGTACAGATAAATACTCAGGTCTTTGTCAGATCAAATACTTAAGAAGATACTATTATAAATAAGTGATTTTTACACGATTGTATTTTCAAAGTGCTCTTCTGCCATTTATGAATGACACTTCAGGTTATGGAATTGTAGGAATCCTCCTCAGGGTGTCTAAAAGACTAAAGCAATTTTACACTATTTTTGTAGTGGATTGTGATTTACAAAATAGAACACAGTTCCATTTTAATTACATGATAGCCATCATAGTTTATGCAATTGACATTTGGAACAGGAGCCAGCAGTCCATTTTATTAAACTACTACCTTACCTCCAGCTGGCTGGAGAGATTACCATCTTGCATAGGTATTACTCTGAGCTTGGCTTATGTAGGATACAACTTTTAGTTTAATTTTGTTATTTCAGTTTGAATTTGGAGAACAGATCCAGTAACCGCAATCGCTCAGGGTAAAAAGCTTCATCCACTTCCAAGAACAATCAAAGGGTTGTTTTCATTGTTGCCTAAAACTCATTTCAGATTTTCCTGGAGTGAGGACTTCTATATCTACACTAACTAGCTAGTGTTATTTGGGGTCCAGTAACTAGAGCTTGACTTGAACTGATTTAAGTAGTACAGCACACTGGCCAGTGGGGGAAGCCTGTCCTACTGTTTTACAGTCAAACTTCCTGTAGCTGCCTCCTTCTCCAGAAATGCAGACTGCAGCAGGTCTGAAGGTGGCCACCTTTCACCCATATACTAGCAGGGTAGTGTGGGAGGAAGCACTATGATGCTGTACAGCCCCCATCACTCCCTATTTGGAAGTCGGAGGCATGTGGAAAAGGACCATCTCCACATTAGAGTCTAGCTACATTGTCACTTCCATTGCAGAGCTTAGGGAGCTGGGAGATATTCCTTTAATTTCTCTCTAGCTTTCACTTCCAAAGGCACTCAATTAGTGCTGCTTAACGAGGACAGTGTTTTACCACACTCACATGTAAGCAGGTTGTTGACTGTTGCTCTTAAAATTGCGTGTGCATAAGAGTGGTGGTTTGTTCTTTTCCCAAATCCGTAATACTTAAAATTCAGAAGGATTTCTTAGACTGTATCCAGAGAAGTCCTTTTTCTAGTGTAGACCCACCTGTACTGCTTTAACTACTGTATTCACTAACCTTGTGAGAGCACAGGCCTAGAAGACACCTTGGTTTCCAATGCCAGAGGCACACCTACACTAATGTTCTCATCTGTGCATGGGCTATTAAGAAAAATGCAAAGGCTAGGTCTCCTCTTTAAAATGAAATGGCAAAGTAGCAGCTTTTATTTGACAAACTTGATTTATTTTTGTTTTCAATAAAAATGTTTCTTTCAACAATCATTTAGTGCCATCTTCTATTAAGGCAAGCACCCTTCATCAACTGAAGCTCACAATCACAGTTCATACAATTTAAGCAAGAAGCTGAATGAAACAACCTCTTCCCATCTTAAATGAATAGCCATACAGTCTCCTGGCACTGCAGTAGTACGTTTAAAATAAACATTAAGCAGCCCACAGCTCTGCTTATGTTGTCAGGGTGTCCCAGATACCTAAAGTCATAAAGGCAGAACGTTCTATCACCATCACTGATAAAAATGATTTCTGCTATCAGTTAATTAAAATGAATTCTAATAGGGTATTGCTTCAGTTATTACAGTCATTGAAGAGTGTGTGACCTGCAGCCCACAGCTGCCATTTCTTCTAGCCTATAACCCTGCTTCCTTCATGCAGGAACAAAGCAGCAGCAATTAGTAAGTGCACAAGTTGGCGAGACGCATGGGCTGCTGCAGCAGGAGGCTGCAATTCTCACTGTAAAGGAGATGATGGGGTGGCGACAGACCAAAGGGCAGAAAGGTGGCAGGGAGACACAAAGGAGTTGTCACCGTGGAGCAGAGATGCTGGATGTAGGATGATACCAGGGTTTAAAAGAGAACTAGATACATTCATGGAGGTTAAGTCCATGAATGGCTATTAGCCAGGATGGGTAAGGAATGGTGTCCCTAGCCTCTGCCAGTCAGAGGGTGGAGATGGATGGCAGGAGAGAGTTCACATCATCATTACCTGTTAGGTTCACCTTCAGTCTGGCCATTCTTATGTAATCCAGTCTCTAGCATCAGATGATCTGATTGAAAGGTGTTTATAAGAAAAAAAATGGCCACCAGGAATATTTACTGCATAATTGTCTAATGAGAGAAGTTTCTGCTAGGATAGTGCAACTGAGATTGGTATGCGCATATTGACAGCTTAGATCTAGATCATCCCAAAAGGAACCTGTACTTACTGTTCACTGAAATAAACCCACACACATCTTCTCACCCAGCTAACCATTACTGTGATATCCTGTCAATGAGCAGCAAACAAGACACTTCTGAACGGGCTCTTTGGTGATGTTGAAGATTATATCCTTTTTTAACGCAATATTACACAACTTTAATAAAACTGGGTTCATAATTTCATGTGAGTTCGCAGAAAATATTCTTGCCAACATGAAATAGAAATTCTGTTCAGATTCTCATACCTAAATCCCTTCATTTTTAATCTACCATGCTATTAATTCCAAAGAGTATGGCTGCAGTATTGTACTGCACAGCATGTTATGAATAATACAGATGTGAATGCTTACATTTAGCATTTCACTTTTTTAACATGATTTTCTATTGCATCCTCAGTGATTGTTTCATCTTCTTCAATGTTTATTTTGACCTTTTTGCCAACCAGATCAAAAATTTCTTCTGGGAGGTATCCTTTAGGTTCTCCTACCTTCACTGTGAGCATGTCAAGAGTCAGCACCGTACCTTCAGGTATAGTCACTTTTGCCACCACAGACTTCCCCAGCTACAGAAATACCAACAGAAGAGGGTTAGTTTATTGAACCAAGTCCATTCTAATTCATAAAGTATCAAGGACAAGCGAAAGATTGAAAATCAGGTCTTTCTTACCAGCTGCAAAGTAAACTCACTGACTTTCCTCTCCCCTGTCTGCTCTACTTTGAAATGCACTCACTTCAAATCAGTTTAGTGAAAATGTTTTAGTATGGAAATCTTCACTGTAAATACAGCTGAATGCCACATTGTATTGAGGGCACAGGTGTCATCCAAATCCTTTCAGAAGTGTGAATGACGGGGGTGGTTCTAGTTACAGTGAAGAGAGCCTCCTGCCTTCCCCAAGACTGGTCAGGTTACTAGAAGAGAAGAGGTCTATGAATGCCTAAGGCTCTAGCCTGACTACCAGAGGGCACTGTCACCAACCTTTGGTTAAGTGGAGCTGCACTGCACTTGCCCACCTTGGCAAGATTGTCAGCAGAAATAGTTATATGCTGACAAAACTAATGAATGAATTATACGCGGTAGTAAGTCTGCTAAGAAAAACTCTGCAGCATTAGCAGTGTCTACACATGAATGCTGTTGCTGCCATCAAGGGTTTGGGATGGGAAGGCAGAAGGAAATATATTAATGGGAGTAGAAGAGGATCTGCAGTTACAGTTTGCAAGTTGCTTCTCCTACATACTAAACCAAGAACAATTAGTTTTCAGTCTAGTTGGCCTTTAGCTACATGTGAATTCAAAAGGAAAGTTACCTTTTCATTACAGGCCATTTCACAGGGCAAGAGCTGTTTGACTGGAGACCCCATTGCTCTTTCCACCAGACGGATTGTTCTCACTAATTCTGCCAGTTCATTCGGCTCCAGGGATGCCTGGTGATCATTTCCTTTCCATGTTTTGTCCAAAGTCACATGGCGTTCCAATACTTTAGCACCCATAGCAACTGCTGCTACTGAAATGGCTATGCCAGTCTCATGTCCAGAATAGCCAATGGGGATATCTGGAAAGGCTGACTGATAAGCCTGAATGACAACAAAGTTGATCTGAATTATAAGGATATCAATTCCAGAGTCACAGAGAGCAAATGTAACAATGACTGTTAAGTGAATATACAGACGACTAGTGTCATAAAACAAATGGTTGGCTGTTTAACAGGTAAATCCTGCTTTCAGCTAACACAAACTGGCTGCGCTGCACTACTGACTAGCCTGATTTTGTTTAAGGGGTTCACTGGGACAAGCAGCATGAGTAAGGAAGGGTAGGCTCCTTGTACCTTAAAACTTCTTTGGTGTTTTTCCTAGTTAATTTGTATCCATCAGCACCTAAACCCCAAAGATAGTGGGTTACACTAATAATGTTTCTCTGTTCCCATCCAAAAGTCAACTGGACTGAACCAATTTAAAAATGTCTATAAAATCCTTTGGATACAGATTAACTTTAAAATAAAGCACCACATGTAACATTGCAGCCGAGGATACTTCAGACCTGATCCTAAAAGTGCTTATATTTGCACAAGTGAGTAGTCGCACTGAAAACAATGCCACTCATGTGCATTTAGTTAAGCATGCGCTTAAATATTTTGCACAGTTTTGCAAACAAACATTTTTTTCTTACTGCAGTATCCTTAGTAATCACAAATATCCATGTGCCTACTACCAACAGGAGCATACTGCCTCAGGGCATGGATGCATTTTAGTCATGTTCCTGCTTTTCATTGGAAATATTTTTAATTAGAAGTTTTCTGACCTGACCTACTATCTAATCTAGGTTCTTAATGTCTGATTGCCTACACATTTTTGTCTTATGCCACGTTAGAGTGCAGGCACAAGATAATATTTCCATGCACATTTCACACCCAGCACTATTTAAGTGTGCATGTGTCGACTGGTAATAACTAAATCAAATTCCTTGATGCCAAATTTTGCCGATCAGGGCTCCAGCAGAATATTTTACTTTGACCCTTAGAGGAACTAGAAAAACATGACATTTCTGCCCCCTTAGCAGCAAATACCAGCATCACCAAGATCTAGAAATCTAAGTAAAAGTGCATTATTTCATCTGTGCCTTGCCTTCCCTATACGTTGTGTATTACATATGATTCACTGACCGTTATCACACGGAGGTTGACATCTTCAGGCTGAAGAGGGTAAGCACTGGTGCACTGGAGAAAGCAGAAGTTGGGATTGATCGGTTTCACAAGCTGATAAACCTTGTGCATCGTGTCCATTGACTGCATCCCACTGGAAATTACCATTGGACGACCTAGCCGGTAAAACAAACAGGGTCATTTTTCTCCCAAGGCTTCATGACTTAAGGTTAATCTATATATGAAAGTTGATTGGTTTAACATAAAATGTGAATTTAAACAGATTTGGTTAAACCAGTGCAAAATGTTGACTATCGCTATTTCAGTGCAAGAGTAGCTTATTTTGATGTAGCTGAAACTTGTTCCAAACTGATTTAAGCTAAAACAATATAAGGCTGGTTAAACTAAACTAAGTGTATCCACACAGCCTTTTGCACCAGTTTAACTAAATCAGTTTAAAAAAAAAAATCACACCTTTAGTTAAACCAGAGTAACTGTGGGTGTAGACAATCCCTTAGACGGCATAGCTGCTAGATCACAACACCTAAGCATTTCTCAAGGATTTCATTTTGCTGTCTGAAATTAGTTAAACTAGAAAATGTTATGCCAGCAACAAAAACACCATGTCTGTTTTTCACTTAATGCTAAAATACACTGCAAGCAATTGCATTCTATTTAAAGATGCATTACGTTAAGTGTGCCTGATTGCTAACACTGATGCTGTGACAGGTTGGGGGGATGTCTGTGTTAAATTGCTAACCCCATTTTGTTTCACGGGCTCTAAGCCAAGAGGGCAGAAAGCAGGGAGGAAGCTGGAACCCAGAACACTCCTAGCTAAAGGACGTGGGAAAAAGAGGAACAGAGACTGTTTTAAAACAGGGGAGCTTCTCTAAGAAAGGGGCCAGACTATAGAGACATACAAGAAAACCAGGCTAAAGAGGTAGGACAGGCTGACTAGCCTATGGATGCTGATCACACCCAGGACTCATAGGATGGGGGGCACTGCATTTAGGACTGTTTGTTATTTTCTAAAGATCTATATCTCTCTACTGTCCTTTAAGAGTAAATTGTTTGTGATTAAGAAATCCCGTTGTTATGCCAGTGTTCCTTGCTTTCCTGCCATGCTGTCACTTAAGGGGTTAATAAAGAAGCTCAGTGCAGCACTTGGATGGAACATGTCCAAGCAACTGGGGCTTGGGAGAGCTAGATCACTGGTTTTGGGGTCTAACATGGCTGGACTGCAGGGTCCCGCTGCCCAAGGATATTAGACATGCACTCTACACCTGGGAGTGTGCTTGAGAAACCCAGAGCTAGAACCAGGGGCATAGAAGTATGTGGGATCCAGCAGTTGGATTCGTGCATAACAGACTGGTGGTCCATTCAGAGAGAGAGATTGGGCCAAGCTGTAACAGACCATATCTAAAGGAATTCACAAAGAGACATAACTTGAAATTGAGAAGTTAATGAAACTTTCAGATGGTTGTCTCAAGTGGGAGGGAAATGGCTGGGACCCAGTGATGGTTAATAAAACAGTCAAAAATAAAACCATTCATTCACCTTTCTTTGCTGTTTTTTCCAAATATGGAAAATTGTTAGTGTCCCCTGATCCTACTTTAAAAAATGGAACATCCAGTTCATGCAGAAACTCGACCGCCATCTATGAAAAGAGAACACTTTTTTTAAATTCCTAAAATTACCAGTCCCCCTCCTACTCAACATTAACAAAGAATCACCCACAGTGGATAACTGAGACCTTCTTTTCCATAAGAAAGACTAGGAAATTGTAACAAAAGTATTTGAAGTTCAAGGCCATGCACACACATACTTCAATGATCACATCACTTCCCACTCCCAGATCAGAGACAACATAGTGAATGCATGGGGCCAAATTTTGCAGACTAACCCTGTGAAACCCCAAACAGCACTGAATTTGGCCCAAGAAGTTTAGTCTAGCAAGATTAAGTATAGTGTCTACGGTGTGACTGAATTTACTGGTCAGGAAATGTGCTCGATAGATAGCGCTAGAGACTGATATCTGCTGTCCGTGAATTGCTTTGAGATCCTTAGTGCTATATCAAAGTATCCATGTTGCTATCCAAAGAATGAGCAGCAAAATCACTAACTTCACTACACAGATTTGCCCATGTGCTTCCACCATGAACTGAAGGCCCCACCTCTAGGCATCGCAGAGTAGTGCAGCTTCCAGGTGTTTTTAATCTTTGGCCTCTCTCACCTGGTGTTAATCAGATTCAGCTGAGCTGGTGATTTTTCTTTCAGGTGGTAGTGTAGTCAAGATATGGGGGAGTGGGGATAATATCTTTTGTTGGTGAAAGAGACAAGCTTTTGAGCTTACACAGAGCTCTTCTTCAGGTCTGGGAAAGGCACTCAGTGTGTCACAGCTGAATACAAGGTGGAAACATTATTTTAGCATATGTAGTTAACATATTGTAAGAGACTGTTAAGGTGAAGTGGCCAGTTAACACTTCCACAGTCATAAGACAAAGAAGAGTTAGTGGGTTACAGGTTGTTGTAGTAATAAAGACACTGGGATTTTTTGACTTAAGTCCATGATTTTTAGTGTCTAACAAAGTTATGAATTTAAGCTCTTAGGCATGTCTTTTGAAGGTATTAGGCACGTTCCCTTTGAGGATGAGGCCTGAGAGATCAGATATGAAGTGATCATTTTGTGAAAAGTGTTCACCCAGAGGTAATATGGTGTTTTTGACTTATTTTTCTGTGTGAATTCATTGCAGAGCATAGTGATTGTCCGGTTTCACCCACATAGTTGTTACAGGGGAATTTAGTGCACTGGATGAGATATAACACACGTCGTGATAGGCATGTGTAGGACCCAAGAATTTTGAATGGTGTGCTGTGGGGGGATATTGATCATCATAGCAGTAGAGATATGTCTACAGGTTTTGCACCTGTTGTTATGGAGAGGGTCTGGGTCCCTCTTTGAGTTTGTGTGTCTTGGTTTATGGGGAGCTTGCTGGTGAGTTTTGTGACCTTTGTCCACTAGGAATGGACTGAGATCAACTCATTTCACTCATCAAATGGTAACAACTTTCAGCCAGCGCTGGATTTGAATCAATGACCCAAAAAGGTGAAAGGTATCACCAACCTTCTGAACCAGTGACCAACTCCTCTCTTAGGACTTTGTTTTCTGGAGGCCCAGATGTAAACTACCAGGTGGATGCTTTTATTTATAGAATGCTTTCATTCTAAAGACAGGGGATCCCCTCTACCCCCTAATTTTTAAATAAAAAAAAGTCAGAATAGAAAATGTTACAAGTCTCAAAATTATTGAGAGGTTCTATAATTGTATAGAAGAGCTGTTTATTCGGTAGTTAGAGGATGGCAAAAGAAAAAATTATTCATATTATGGGGGAAATTACTTCAGAACTGTTAAGTGGCCTCTGGAAAAAATGTTGCCACCCTAAATAGGAAGATACTTCTACTTTTATAAATGCAACTAAGAAGATAAATATAAAGCTGTACCAGAACACGTGAAATATCAACAGCTTCTCGAAATGTTAAATATACTCAACCCTCTTCTAAAAGCATACATGCTGCAGACAAAATAATTCAGGTATTATCAGAGATCATGCAATGACTGCCATTACAATTGTAATTGGCCTCTTTAAGTAGAGGAGTCAACTGGAGGAATTAAAAATAAAACCATTAATCAGCAGAGCTGTTACAAAACTCCTCCATGCTTGCTCTGTTTTGGGAAGACATTAGAATAGCTATACAACTTTGTCAATGCTGGAAAGGACAGCAAATTCTGCAACTAATTCATTGTAGTTACGGCGTTTATTTAGAGGTTAAGGCCCACATCCCCAAAAGGTATTTAGTCACCAAACTTGCACTGAAATTAACAGGAGTTAGGTGCCTAAATATCTTTCAGGATCTGGGTCTAGGATTTCTGCCAGAAAGAGGAAAGACAAAAGCAACTGTGATCTATTCTAATTTGCCCTGCCTCTATGATGCTAAATCAAATTTCTTGTGCTTATGCTGTTGTGGATCTTCATAATTATTTGAACTAAATAAACAAATTAGATTTGTGGCCCCCCATTACCATTGTAAGGGCTTGGGGAATAATAACAATATATAATAATTGGAGATATACCTATCTCCTAGAGCTGGAAGAGACCTTGAAAGGTCATCAAGTCCAGCCCCCTGCCTTCACAAGCAGGACCAAGTACTGATTTTAGCCCCTGATCCCTAAGTGGCCCCCTCAAGGATTGAACTCACAACCCTGGGTTTAGCAGGCCAGTGCTCAAACCACTGAGCTATCGCTCCCCCCAGAGAATACACAAGAGATATGGAGCCCAACCCTTCTTAAGCATAACAGCTATTTTCTAACTCTGTGCTCATTTTCTAAAAATATATGTTCTAAAAATTATTTGTGGGAAATTCTATGATCTGTGTTACTCAGGAGATCAGACTACATGATCACAATAGTCCCTTCTGGCCTTGGAATCTGTGAATCATTTCTTATGAAAAGTTGGCAAGTCGTATGGGAGAGATTCAAGGAACGGGAAATAACCTTGAATGACGCACACGGTACACACAGTGGTTCACTGGGACTCTGTTTTGTCTTCACTAAAAATTGGAACATAGAGTAAATAAAGGAGTCACTCACTTCCTTTCTATTTACTTTACATTAATTAAAATTTCTTCCTCATATCATTAAAAACTTAACTCTACGTCTTCTACAGCACAAAATTCCATTTAGTTATGTTCAGCTTATATTACTAATTGAAAAAAATTATTTCACGGCATGAAGCATTTACAATGAAAACACATTAGTCATGATGAGACCTGCAGGCAGCTTCTTAGGCAAATATATTATGCATTTTCAGGGGCCAATATTGTCAATTAAATTAGGATGGCTGCCTCAGTCACAAGACATCAGTATCCAAAGTAAAAAAGGAAATAATCTTGGAAGGTGCTAAGCAACTTCAGCTAGCCATTGGGAGTTGAAGTGGCTTGGCCCTTCATGATAAGCGTTTCACACTTCGTAGATCAAACACCAAAGAATGAAAGGTGGGGTTTTCGAAAGTCTCTCTTCAAAAAATTCCACTTTAAAATCCCGGATGTAAGAGCACATGGGGGATTGTTAATGTAAAAGTTCAATATCCATTATTTAGCAAGCCTCCTTGACTTGAAGGCAGCATGAAGAGACCCACAGCAGTACTTATGCTCATCTGTTTCTAACCAAAATTGAAAAAGCAAAGTAATCCTTGAACTTTATCTGGTACTTCCACTGAAAATAAGACTGTATCTGTCAAATTTTCCAGTTAACAGACTTCAGCTATACCTCATGTTCAAAGGATTATGTTAACATCAAGATTATGTAGTTGCTGAGGTCCGTTATGCACAACAGCTGAGGATTACAGAGGGCTTTTTTTATTTCTTTATACACAAACACACCTTTGATGGAAGCAGTATGAATTATAGGCTTCGTGGAGAAAATGTGTTTATAGGAGAGGACTTGAAGGTAGAGTGGCTGAGAGACCGTCAGACAGGATCAGGGTGTTTCAGGAGGAGGGAGTTGGATGGAAGGATTCCTGACCAAAGAGTAGGAGAAGACAACAAAAGGGACCATTAGTTTTGTGGTTTGGGTCAAGGAAAGGGGGCATGGTGGGTAGCAAACAGAAAATTGCAAAATAGCAGCAGGAGCTCAGATGAGAAGGGCTTTGACAGGAAAGGAATTTGATGCAAAGTGAAGGCTGAAGAAACCTGAAAGGAGGTGCTGACCATAGAGATGGTAACATGTAATATGGGAGAGTTGCCAAACTCTGTTGTAACCAGGTTTAAACTGATAAAGAGCAAGTTATTCAGAGTTCTGGATGAGGCCTTTTCTTTAATTTGCTCCACTGTGCGTAGGCACTTCAGCATATTAGAAAATGTATTTGGGGGACACTGGGTAGGAAACATGCAACTGTAATTGGGGGCTAGTCTACACCGGCAACACTAAAGTGCTGCCGCAGCAGTGCTTTAACATGGCTTGTGTAATGATGGCAAAGCGCTAGGAGAGAGCTCTTCCAGCGCTCTAAAAACCCACCTCCACGAGAGGTGCGGCTCCCAGCGCTGATGCACTGTTTACACTGGCGCTTCTAGAGCGCTGAAACTGGCTGCGCTCAAGGGGATGTTTTTTCATACCCCGAGAGAGAAAGTTGCAGCGCTGTAAAGTGCCAGTGTAGACAAGCCCTGACACACAATGGGACTGATTAAAGACAAAAGTTATACATTGGCTCTAGTTTTCATTTGTTTTGTAATTTAGAGTCTAGATCCTTGATGTTAGTTTTACATATGAATTATACAACACTACAACTGTATTAATGCAAGAATTGCATTTTGCTTTCTGTACCATTACAGCTCATGTACCTCATCCATGCCAGAGGCTGTGAAGTAGATGCCTATCTCCTTTGCATACTTCTGTAGCTCTCGATACTGGTCATGACTGAACTCCAGGTGGCGCTTGTGCTCTCCATAAGTCTTTCCCCAGGAGTGTTTGGAGGTATAGGGCCTCTCCAGGGCTTTCTTGTTAAATTTGTGCTCCAGTTCACTCTTCTGGAACTTGGCACAGTCTGCTCCACACTCCTGCAAGACATATCATCATCTCAGAATCTGCACAAGACAGGTGCCACTGAATCTACAGTTTGTAAGTACTGCTGAAAAGAAATACATAGAACTCAAGTAACAGTCTGGCTAACATTCTCATACGTGAAAATAAGACTGAAAATAACAGTGTCTTCCTATCTTTGACAGAACTAACGTAAGTAATTGTGTGAGGGTGTCCATAAAAATAATTTAGGATCGCATGCAACAAAGACAAACATTTTTTAAAACCATGTATGTGTACTGACAGCTAATCACATCAATTATTTCCTTACTGAACATCAGCTTTAATAAGGAAAACACTGATCCTCTATAGACATACTATATAATATAAATAAACTGTCAAACTACTAATGTAACTTTGTAATTTTAACAAGATTTCCAATTATATCAAGTTCCAATGATTCTGGAAGGAAAAATAAAACCCATCTGGGGATTTATTAGCTTGGATTTGCTCAATCTAACCTTTATTGTAAATGTGGACTCTAAAACCAGTATATAGGATTTACATAAGGTCAAGCGTCCAAATAAATTCTGCTCGTATTTCTCCCCCAAGTTCAGCCTGCTAATCTCTAATAGCTGCTGTTATAGGTACTGAAGTCAAGGAAATTTCTGAGGTTGACTGTAGGTCAACCTTTAAAGAAAAAAATATATATAAAGTAACCCAACTCCACTGAGTTCAACATCAAGAGAGAAAGAACAGCTGGTAAATCACAGGGGTTCACCTCACTAAAGAGTGCTGTTTGGAAGTTCAGCTAAAATAATATAAGTCAAAAGTTGCTGTGCCAAGTGGACAGCAATCATTCATACACTAACATATATAGTATAGGGAGATAGACCTTTTTCAGTTTCTTATAAGATTTTTTACAATCTCTTGCTTTATTAGCTAAAATCTGACACATTTGTTCAATCCCTGATTAATTTTTTTTAAGTTGGGAAAATGGTTCAGATGTTTTCAGTTGCAGATAGTGGAGGAAATGAGCTATTTTTCTATTTAAGAATGCAGCTTTAAAAAAAACAGCTCTGGCATCTCAGTGGGAGATGAAAAACTTAAAATTTGACAGGGACATAGTGGCAAATGTGCCTTTCATGGATACTTTTATTAGAATTACAAATGGCTCCACACATGTATTCAGTCATATGGTGAATGAGGCAGGATCTTGCATAAACAGTATGTGATCCCTGGTAGGTTAACTGGGCCACTTCCTGCTTTTGAGCTAACTTTAGTGTTCCTGTAACACAGCTTTAGATAAATCTCTTTCAATGTGACACATCACCAGCTGAGAGACGACTATTGTCCTGCCTCTAATCTTGTGGGGCACCTTGGCCAGCTCAGAGCTCCACTGTGCCAACCCTCTCACTGACCTGCACTCCCCGGGCTCCCTGATCCCTGTAGAGGGTACACGGGAAGGCAGTGATGCTTTTGGGGAGCGGTGCTGAAATTCACTGCTTGCAGGGAGCAGTGACTAGGACACCTCATCCCCTTGCAGGGCTTCTGGGGTCATCCCTGCCCCTAACACCACTGCTCCCTGATAGACCTTTCAACACAGCATCCCTGCCCCACTCCTCTCCCCGCACCCCTAGAGTCCCCAGCAGCCTAGCTCCTCTCCAAGCACTCCTGCTCCTCTACAGAGTCCTCCCCCAAGTGCCCTTCAACCCCACTCACTTCCCCCAGGGTCCCTGCTCCCCAGACCCCTCCTCCCAGCACCCTCCAACCCCCACCCACTCCCCACAGACCCCCTCCCCCCAGCACCCTCCAACCCCCACTCACTCCCTCCCAGCGCCCTCCAACCCCCACTCACTCCCCTCAGCTCCCCAGACCCCTCCCCCCAGCGCCCTCCAACCCCCACTCACTCCCCAC
This sequence comes from Gopherus flavomarginatus, assembly GCF_025201925.1. NCBI lineage: Eukaryota > Metazoa > Chordata > Testudines > Testudinidae > Gopherus > Gopherus flavomarginatus. The sequence continues at coordinate 127,362,581 of NC_066619.1, forward strand.
AGACCCCTCCTCCCAGCACCCTCCAACCCCCACTCACTCCCCACAGACCCCTCCTCCCAGCACCCTCCGACCCCCACTCACTCCCCACAGACCCCTCCTCCCAGCACCCTCCAACCCCCACCCACTCCCCACAGACCCCTCCTCCCAGCACCCTCCAACCCCCACCCACTCCCCACAGACCCTCTCCCCCCAGCACCCTCCGACCCCCACTCACTCCCCCCCAGTGCCCTCCAGCCCCCACTCACTCCCCCCAGCTCCCCAGACCCCTCCCCCCCAGTGTCCTCCAACCCCCACCCACTCCCCACAGACCCTCTCCCCCCAGCACCCTCCGACCCCCACTCACTCCCCCCCAGTGTCCTCCAACCCCCACTCACTCCCCCCAGCTCCCCAGACCCCTGCCCCCAGCACTCTCCAACCCCCACCCAGTCCCCACAGACCCCTCGCCCCTATAGACCCCTCCCCCTACAGGAGCCCCGCCCCTAGAGCTCCCGCAGCCCGTCCCCCACAGAGACCCCGCCCCCTAGTTCCTCCTTCCCCCTCAGCAGAGCCCGGGTCCGGTCGGTCCGGGGCCCCGCCTCGGCCGCGCGCACCTTGACCATGCGGATCATCTGCTTGGCGACGGCGAGGTCCCCCTGGTGGTTCTGGCCGATCTCGGCGACGATGAAGCAGGGCTGGGCCCCCCCGACCCGCCGGCCCGGGCACAGCTCGAACTCCAGCGGCATCGCGGCGAGCGAGCGCGAGCCCCGAGAACAACGGCCGCCAACGGCTACTGCCCCAGCCCGGCGCGCCCCCACCGCCAGGGAGCCCGGGCTACGTCACCCCGAGCCTCAGCCAATCCCCGCGAACGAACCTCGGCGCAGCCCAGCCAATCAGAGCGGCTCATGCGAACACGGAAGGGTGGGGCTAAGAAAGGTCGGGGTCAGGTTCGGCCAAGTGTGGTGTGAGCGCGCGTCCTGTGAGGCGCTGGTTCCCGGGGTAACCCAGCGCGCGCTGCCAGCCGGGGCCCGGCCCAGCCCAGCCGCGGGGCCCAACCGTCCTCAGCCAGACTGAGTGACTTGATCCGTATCCGCCTACACCTGGTGACAGCGGAGTTCGGCAGCTCTCCCGAGTCACGTGTTACCTGTCTGTGGGCAGCGCCTCCGTCGGGTCCCCTCGGCCTTCGCTTTGCCTCACGGTCCTTTCCCGCCTCAGCCCCAGGAGGCTGACGCTGGTGTGGGGGGTTCCAGAGACAGTATAATGAATGGGGGGAGTTGGAGCTGTGGTGGAAATCTATGAGGGCGTTTAAACCAGAGGTCCCTAGTGCGGTGCCTGGGGGTGCCAGGGCTGGCACTTGCATTTAGGCGGCTTAGGCAATCGCCCAGGGCGCCAGCATTATTAGGGGGCGGCATTTTGCTGGAGGGGGTGGCAGGCGGCTCTGGTGAGCTGCCGCAATGGTGCCTGCGGACGGTCGGCTCGCGCGGCTGCGGTGGATCTCCCGCAGGCACGACTGTGACAGCTCCACCGGAGCTGCGGGATCCGCCAACCGTCCGCAGGCAGGACTGCGGAGCCGGGGGACCAGCGCGCGGGGCTGCAAAATGCCCATGCGCCTAGGGCGCTCAAACGCCTAGCGCCGGTCCTGCCTGCCAGGGCGTCCAAGTGCGTCTGCGTGCTGGCCGGTGGACGAGTATCTGCCAAAATGCTGCCGACACCTCTGGATGATGCCGCTTATCAGTGGCGTTTCCGCTCGTCATTGGCAAAGATTGGGGACCGCTGGTTTAAACCGTCTGTCCAAATAATATCGACCTCTCTCGGATGTGTCCTACAGATCCTGGTGTATTTGTCCAGAAATCCTTCTTCAAGGTGGTCCATGAAGAGGTTGCCTATTGGGGAACCCTTACCCATGGTTTTGACAAAGTGTTTGTTGTTGAATGTAAAATTATTATGGGTGAGGATGAAATAGATGAGTCTGGCAGTGTGTTTGGGGTGGATATCTGAGGGTTGTCCGTTTTGTAAATATTTGAGGCAGGCAGCTACACTATCATTGTGAGGGATGTTGGTGTATAGGGACGTGACATCTATAGTAGCAAGCATAGGCACTGACTTCCCCTCTTTTCCCTGGGTGCTTGGACCCCTCCCCCCGATCCCTGTCGACCCTCCACCTCTTCCATGAAGCCCTGCCTCTTCCACCCCTTCCTCGCCCCCATTCCAACTCCTTCCCCAAATCCCAGCCCTGCCTCTTCCCCGAGCACACCATGTTCCCACTCCTCCCCACCCCCCTGGAGCATGCTAATGCCACCAAACAGCTGTTTGGTGGCACCCAGGCAGGAAGCACTGGGAGGCAGGCAAAGGAGCAGAGGCACGGTGTGTTCGGGGGGAGGAGGAGGTTTGGCAGGGGGTGAGGGGAGGTTGGCTGCCAGTGAGTGCAGAGCACCCATTAATTGTTCGCCATGGGTGCATTGCCCTGGAGCACCCACAGAATCGGCGCCTATGGTAGCAGGGATTACCCTTCATGCAGCAATGGATGATTTTTTAAAGCCAGTCTCATGATTTCTTGGGCGGAGGAAGGCTGACATGATTTTTAATGTTTGCAGTTGACAACACTGACACCATCAGTGTGCCAGGCAATTTAAACACTTAATACGCCACCCACCCTCCACTTTGGTCCCTACTCTTAGTCTCCCCTCCCATTGTCAAGTTCCTTTGGGGGATGGGAGTGGGAATAAAGTGACCAGATGTCCCGATTTTATAGGGACAGTCCCGATATTTGGGGCTTTTTTTTAAATTTGGGCTCCTATTACCTCCCACTCCTATCCTGATTTTTCACATTTGCTATCTGGTCACCCAAGGTGGGAACTATTTATGCTCAGGCCAGTGACTATCGAAATGGTGTCATCTAACTCACCAGCCCCACTCCCAGTATGTGTTCAGAGTCCTGGCTGCTTACTTTAGTCACAAAAGGACAACTTTACTACTTTCTCTTGCAAAGGTAATGCAGCTATTGGAGAACCATCTGGATTCTTTTCTGGCTCACAGGTCATAATCAGAATTGTTAGCTAAAGGGGACAGAATTACTAATAAGAGGGGCATGATAAAATTTTATAAAATAATATGAATTGAAACATTCCACTGGAATTTTTTTACCCCCCCCCCCCACACTTTGGTAATTAAACCACTTGCGATCTATCTGCATTTCCTAAAGATATTTGCAGTTAGTCCAAACAAGTTACTAGATGGGGTCTCCTGATACATGGATGGCACACTCCCGTACATACCTTTCTACCCCAAACATCCCACTCTAATCTTGACAAAGTGTGGTTTAAAACACTGTTGTTGCTGGAACCTAGTTGTTGCTGGAACTTCGGAAATATTAGATAAGATTCTTCACATCATATGTTTCTGAAATTTCAGATATCTTGTCAGTCATGAATAAGGCCCTTTGTTTTCAGTTTGTGTTTTATTTAATGTTTCCCAGCGAGAGGGATGTCGCTGCTTCCAGGGAGCCCCCCAGGTAAGCGCCACACAGAGCCCACCTCACCCCGTCCCGTGCCCCAACCCCATGCCCCTCCCACACCCAAACACTGCTGTTGCTGGGGGGGAAGGGGCAGTGGCCCAAGATTGCACAAGCAGCAGCCGATACAACTGGCACACGGGCTGCCTGGGCTGCCCCCGGGCCCTGATTCTCCATTGCCTTGAACTTTGTGTAGTCTTTCCAGCTGGGTGAATTGGGAGGGAAAGGAGAGTAAGGAAGTCTAACATATTGATGGAGCTGGGCCCTATTCCATTTTACTCTGCGCCTGCAGGTCTCCAAGTATTTTAGGTCTAGTAATTCCAGACTGGGCTCTTTATTTGCAGATTTAGTACCAAAGCTCTTTTCTACCAATGTGTGAAGGCTTTATTTCAGAAGCAAAGACGATGTAAGGAAAATACTTCGCTTCCATGAGGATTCACCGTTCAGAATATAGCAAGAGAAAATACTAATGTCTAACTGACTTTCCACCCAAACCTTTAAAGAATGATGACGTTGTGGTAGACATTTGCATTAGTGAGATAGAAAGCTGATTGTTATATTTGTACAGCAGGTTTCTGAGTCAACACAAGTCAGTTATTCAGGTCAGCTATGTTAACAAGAGAAACAGTGAGCAGTATATTTACATTTGTTGGGTGTGGTAGTGTTTTACTGGCATTTACTGCATTTTAACCTCAGGAAAAATGAATGTGTCATCAATCATTCAGTACAAGAGAACATATTTTAATTGGGATCAAAAAATTATATACTTGTTAAAGTGTGGACACTTGGAATCTCTGTCTGATGAATGATCCTGCTCTCAACTTCATCCTTGACTGAACTTTGTGCAACTATAAGATGTGGAATTGTTTATTCACTCCCTTTAATCCCTGATTCTTTTCTTTTCTATGAAATACTCTGTTTTAAGTAAAAACAACGAGGAATCCTTGTGGCAACTTAGAGACTAACAAATAGAAACAAGTAGATGTAACATAAATCCAGAGACTAACAAATTTATTTGGGCATAAGCTTTTGTGGGCTATAACCCACTTCATCAGATGCATGGAGTGAAAATACAGTAGGCAGGTATAAATATACAGCCAGGGCCGCCTCTAGCTTTTTTGCCGCCCCAAGCAAAAAAAGAAAAGGGGGGAGGGGGCTCCGGAGAGGCAAAGCAGGGGAAAAAAACTAAACAAAACCACAGCACGGCCAGAGCGGCAAAGCGGGGTGGGAGGAACAAAAAAACGGCGTGGCTGGAACTGCAAAGCAGGGGGGAAAAAACTGTAGCACAGCTGGAGCAGCAAGGCAGGGGAAAAAAAAAAAAACCAACAACAACAAAAACCCACAGTGCGGCCGGAGCGGTAAAGCGGGGACGGGGGACAAAAACAAAAATAAAAAAACGGTGCTGCTGGAGCGGCAAAGCAGGTGTAAAAAAAATAAACCCTGCGGCGCGGCAAAGCCAAGTGGGGGGGACAAAACAAAAACACGGAGCAGCAAAGCAGGGGCGGGGTTGAACGGCGCGGCTGGCAAAGCGGGAAAAAACAAAACCAAAAAACCCTATAGGGCGGCCGGAGCTAGGGTGCAGGGGGACTCTCTGTGCTGCAGAGTGCGCGTCCGGTCTAATGGAGGGGAGGGGGAGAGAGAGAAAGGGGACGGCCAGCGCTTCAGTGGGGAGCTCACCCCGCAGCCTGGACCACCGCACCACCTGCGGGAGGGCTCCACGCTGCGCCGGTCTGCGGGGAAGGAAGGACGTTGGCTGCCCTGCCGAGTTTGCTGCAGGGCGCTCCCCTCCTCCGCCCCCTACAGGGCGGTCAGAGCAGCAAACAAACAAAAAAGAGTGGCCATGCTGCCCTAGCTTTGGGTGGAATGCTGCCTTGTGGAATCTGCCACCCCAAGCCCGAGCTTGCTCAGCTGGTGCCTGGAGCCGGCCTTGTACACAGCACATGAAAGATGGGAGTTGCCTTTCCAAGTCGGGGGGTCAGTGGTAACGAGGCCAATTAAATTAGGGTGGATGTGGATGTGAATTGGCCTTGTTAGCACTGACTCCTCCCCCAACTCGGTAAAGCAACTCCCATGTTTTCATGTGCTGTATATTTATACCTGCCTACTGTATTTTCCACTCCATGCATCCGATGAAGTGGGTTTTAGCCCACGAAAGCTTATGTCCAAATAAATTTGGTAGTCTCTGGATTTATGATACCTCTATGTGTTTCTGTTATGTATACAGAATTGCTATTCTTTAAAGCAGTGGTCCCCAAACTTTTTAGCTCGTGCCTCCCCCATCCTCACCTGCCCCACTCCCTGGAGGTGGGGCCAGGAGCAGGGCCATGGCTCTGGGAAGGGGTATGCAGACATGGGTAAGGGTTGAGGCTGAGGCCATAGCTGGAGGCAGGGGCAGGAGTCGAGCCTCGGCTGGGGGCTGAGGCCAGCAGCTGGTGCCCCAGGTGCAGGGTTGGGGCTGGCAGTCACAGCCAGAAGCAGAACTCCAGAGTGGGGCCGGCAGTCAGATCCCCAGGCGTGGGGCAGGCAGCCAGAATCCCAGGAGCAGGGCTGGCAGTTGGATCCCCAGGCGTGGGGCAGGCAGCAAGGACCCCGGGAGCAAGGCCATCAGTTGGAGCCACAGGCGTAGGGCTAGCAGCTGGGACCTTGGTCACAGGTCCGACAGCCACGCCTGCAAGTAGAGCCCTGGAGCAGGACCAGCAGCTGGTACCCCGGGCATGGGGCTGGCACCTGAGGCCAGGAGCGGAGCTGGCTGGTGCTCCCTCCCCGACCCCGTAGGAGCTGGCCCAGGCCTACGGTGATCAGACAGCAAGTGTGAAAAATAGAGACAGGAGGTTAGTGGTAATAGATACCTATGTAACACAAAGCTCCAAATATTGGGACTGTCCCTATAAAATCAGGACATTTGGTCACCCTTCTCGGGCCCCAGCCACGCCCCCCCAAATGTTCCTTTGCGCCTCCCTGTGGGAGCGTGCCGCATAGATTGGGGATTTCTGCTTTAAAGAATAGTGCTCTTGAATATAAAATTCAGCTTGTGTTATACATCACACTTTTTTATGTTGATAATGGGGCATAGGTGGGTATGTAGCCCAAATTGGTCAACCTTCAACAGGCTGCATTATATCAGCAATATAAAAGAGATCTTGGAGTCTGTGTTACCTTGACAACTTTAAAATATACTGGACCAAATTAAGCCCTGCTGTGTAAGCAGGTGCAACTTCCAGTGAAATCAACAGTTGTGCCTACTTAAACCAGAGATGAATTTGGCTTATAGAGGTGGAAGTGGCATAAATAGAGAAACTCTTGCTGTGTAAAGGTTCAGCACCCCAATGTAGCCAACATTCATGATTTTATTGGGAATATAGTGTGTAAGAATAGGGTAGTAGCTATTTAAATAGTGTTTGAGCCTCACCATTTTGCATGTTTTAGAAGCTGCCAGAACCAACCAGAGCAGCAGTATGTATATACAGTGATGCCTTAAACACAGTTATCTGGATCCTGTACTACTCGTGTAATTCCTTTATAGCATGTTTATTATGTAAAGATCAAAAGACACAACAGTGAATCTGGCAATGTTATTTTTTCAAGGGTTCTCATGGATTTCTTCAATAGTGTGTAGTTTTGTTTTTATCCAAAATGTCAGCCATCTATTCCTACCTATGGAACTAAAGCCACAGTCTATCCCTGAGGATGGCCAAGATGGCTGCCACAACCCTTTGACCTTTCAGGGAAAAGCAAAGCTGTTTCCCGCAGAGATGGCTTCCATCTCCCATTGTTTTCAATACAGGGTGGGACTCAGGCTGGCTTCAGGCTTTTTAATCACCCTATAAGGGACAAGTAGGGAACAGAATTTGGAGGTGCCAAGAATGAGAATGAATTGCCAAGAAGGGGAATGTGTTAGGAAACTAGGAAGGAATGTATCCCAGTCAGAGTTTGGATAGCAGGAGGCAGAGGGAGAGAGATGAAGGCGAAATTGGGGAGCGGGAGGCAGGCTGAGGGTTGCAGGGGAAATTGGGGAGTGGGAGGCAGGCTGAGGGCTGCAGGGGAAATTGGGGAGCGGGAGGCAGGCTGAGGGGATTGCAGGGGAATGTGGCATGGCAAAAAGTGATGGGTAGGGGAATGTGAGGGAGAAGGAAGGAAATATGGGGGTAGGTGAATGTAGGAAGTAGGAGGGAATAAGAGACTGTTGGGGAACATGGCAGGTGAATGTGAAGCTTCCTGTCCTGTCTAGAGATGGAGGGAGAGGAAGGGCATAGAATGGCAGCTCCCCAGAGTTGCCAGTTTTGGTTGTACGTATTCCTGGAGGTTTCATCACAAAACATAATCTGTAATTAAAGATTAATCTTTAATTCCTGGAGACACCAGGAAAATCCTGTAAGGTTGGCAACCCTCCATACCAAGAGGATACAGAAAGTAAGCACAGTCCTCTCGAAGCGTGCAGTAGGGACATCTGCATTTTTGAGAAGGTACTGAAGCTTGAATTTTGAACCTGAGACGGTCACACACAAATTGAGGGTGTGAGGCTTCTCCCAGGTGAAATAAACCGGAAAGCACTCGAGAAACAACATGACTTTTTTCAAAAAAGCTCATAATTTTTTGAGATCTGACTCACAATTTTCAAAGGCTTGGAGTTGGCAGTACTGGGAGATGTGTGATAGTAGCCACACTCCATGCAGTGGAACCCCCCTGCATACAGTTAGTTACTGCTGCTCTCTCCTTTTAATGAAAATTTGGAAGACTTATTAATTGTCCTTAACAAGGTAGTTCATCTACTCCCCTCTGTGATAAGTAAATAAGAACATCTGGATGCTGAGCCGCAAACAGGAGCTGCTGCCTGACACAAACTGTTAGTGAAGTGTAGCAGGGGGGTGATGAACCAGTGCAGGCAAGTGCAGTGAAATCTTGACTAAACAAATTTAAAAAGCTGACTAGAAAGAAGTGAAAAATTCAGTGATGTTCTGGGTGTAGCTGACAGGTGTGTGCGGGGACAGAGTTGTTCCAGCAGAGACAGTAGCGGAGCTGGCTGGTGTACATAGTTAAAACTATTAGTTACACTTGTCCACTTAAGCAATTAGCATCATTAAGGTTGGCACAGTACTAAGAGGTCCAGATGAATTAGGTCCCTACATTCTAAATCAGGGGTATCAAACTCAGTTTGCTTTAAGGCCTGTGCCAGTCCTCAAATCCTCCCAGCAGGCCAATAATGTCACTGAAGATGATGTTCAGAAAAGAAAATGTTTATATTGTATTTTTTAATTTGAATTTCTTAGAAATAGTAAAACTGTCAGAAAACCTTATACAATTCTTTGCCTGCCAGAAAGTTTTTAGTGTTTGCCAGACACCTGGCAGTGCTTCAGTTCTGTCAGTTTGTTGATGTTTGGCCTCCATGACTGAACAGTTGAAACCTTCAGGATTGCATTAAGGTTTGCGTCAGATAGCTATGTTCAGTATTTTGACTTGTTTATATTCATTGTGGAAAAAAGTGATGTTGTCTCCATGGCTGACTCTGCCTGGTAACTAATGATGATATCTCTGTCCCTCTCCCCCCGCCAATGGGAGCTACGGGGGGGAGGGGGTGCCTACAGCAGACATTGCTGGCTGCGTGTCTGTGTCTCTCCTCCGCGGGCCGCAGTGGGGAGGTTCTCGGGCCACAGATGGCCCGCGGGCTGGGAGTTTGAGACCCCTGTTCTAAAGGAACCAACCAGGAAAATAATGTTGAAGGTTTCTGATATCTCAGTAAGCAAAGAGTTCATACTGGAAAAGGCCAAATGTAATTCACTTATGTAAAGCCCAATCCAACAACCAATGACATAACTGAAAAGACTCCCACTGATTTCCCTGGGAGTCAGATCAGGCCCTTAGGGTGGAAATAAGGGCACACCATGAAGTGTCTGTTAAAAGTTGCTGAAACCCTGACATTCATAGTGAGGCTGATCCTGGAAATAGTGATATGGGGCCAGGTTGGAAAATATTTTGCTTTCCAAAGGGGGTTCAGGGGCAGCTTACATTGCCACTGCACATGTTGCTCAGAGTCTCTGGATATAGAGACTGATCCTGTGAAAAGCCAAACACCTTCAACTCCCATTAAAGTCTGCTGGAAATGAGGATGCTCAGGACCTCCCAGGTCAGACCCCGATAGAAGCATTTATTTTTCAGGGATGTTAATTTGTCACCTTTTATGCACATTACAGAAAGTGCAGGCAGCTCTGCCCATAGTTAAGGTTGTCTGACACTTTTCTTAAAGGACTCTGTTTTCAGTTGTTTATAACTTTGTTAAATGAATAATACCTATCTCTTAGAGCTGGAAGGGACTTTGAAAGGTCATTGAGTCCAGCCCCCTTTTGCCTTCACTAGCAGGACCAAGTACTGATTTTTGCCCCAGATCCCTGGGTGGCCTCCTCAAGGATTGAACTCACAACCCTAGGTTTAGCAGGCCAGTGCTCAAACCACTGAGCTATCCCCCACACTGCCCCCTTATCTGTTTGGTCTGAAATTTCACAAGCTGGGTGTCTGCCTCAGGCTCAGTTATTTTTCAAAATAACAGTGAAAACAGCCATTTATCAGAACAAGATTAGGGAAAATACATTATTTTGTCCATGTTAAAAATTTTTTACAGTTGTTTCATTGAGCACCCATGGCACTTCCATGCTTTCAAGCAGGAACTTGAAAATTGGCTGGTGTGTCGCTTTCATGTCAGGGGTGTTCTTTTTGCTTTTCCTATGAAAAACTGCTCAAAACAGGCCAAGTTTTGAGCCTCTGAAAAATCTCAGTTTGCACATGCTCAGCAGAGACATGTTAGTGTTTGACAGCTAAATTCTCCAAAGAGTCCATCTGCACTGAGCATGCTCCATCCCATCACAACTCCTCCGTGCCTTGGACTGTGGCGTTGGAGTAGGACTTTCCCTGCAGTTCCTCTATAGCCAGGAGTTACTGTGGTGCTGGACACAAGGAGACCTTGGTGCTCACAGCCCAGGCAGTAGCAAGGAGAAGGAGGAACTGGGGGACAGGGATTGAGATAGGGAGTTGAGGTGGGAGGGACTGGGACTCAGATGAGGCGATGGGGTGGGGACTGGCATGCGAAAATGCTGGGGTGCCTGAGATGGTATGTGGCACTGAGTGCTGATGTGGGAGACTGGGACTAGGACAAGTAGCCAGGGACAAGTAGCCTAGGGGTGCCTGGTGCAGAAGTGACAGATTCATCTCTTCTGGGACTGACCGCACCAGCTAATCGTACCGTCCCAAGGGGCCCCCCAAAGTGCAGGGCTGGGGCAGAAGTGACTGATTAGTCCCTTCCAGGACCGACCATGCCAGCCAATCGCACTGGCCTGTGGGGTCCCCCAAAGTGAGGGGTTCGGAGTGGTTGCCCCGATTTGCCCTACCCAAGGGATAGCTCTGGGGAGAGGGGAGGGGAAATTAGACCCATAACAGGGCTGGTCATAGGAGCAGGCAATCAGGGGCCCAACGTTTGGGAGCACCAAATCATCAATAAGGTGGGGTGTTGAGGGGGGGGTAGGAGGCCTTTTGGTTGGTGGGGGGCAGGGCTGAAAACTTTTTCTGCCCTGGGCAACAAAGCACCTAGGGCCCTGCATGGAGTAGGGATATGGGAGACTGGGTCAAAGAACTGAGATGGGGTAAGGGAAGACTGAACTTGGGACATGGAGTCAACTGTGGAACGGGGGGAGGCTGGAACTGGAATAAGGACAGGCTAGAGGGGATGGGGCTGAAAGGGTCAGGCTTGTGGGGAACAGTGGCAGAAGGGTCTGTAACCACTAGAGCCCCCTCCTCACACAACATGTGATGGAATTTCTGTTTTTTCAGATTGCTTTTTTTTAAACCTAGGGGAAAATATTGCCCCCCTGTTGAAAATGTGTACCTTATTTCCTGGTTTTGATTGTTTTCCTCCTTGTTCCATTAGATGACGATATGCTAATTTTAAAAGGAAATAGATTTCCTGGATGAACTGAATTTGACACTCCATGAGTTGAGTCAGCTTGGTTTTCGTGTTTAGCTTTTCCATGGTAGTGCTGTAAAATGATATAGTTTTGCATTTTTGTTATACTAATGCCAAAATACACATTAAATCACATTAGATTGTTCAGCCCAGAAAGCCCCTGGGGCTGCAGGAAGCCTGTGGGACTGAAGCTGGGGGAAAGGGAACATTATTTCACTGTAAAAATATTTTCATGGATCAGAGGCACAGAGTTCATAGAGTTCTACAGTATGTTATTTGTGAGAACCAGAGTGTCTGTATTATCTGTATCCCATTCTACGTTCCAGTACACTTCACTGAAAGTCAACATACATGGGGACCTAAAATTAGCATCCTGTTCTGGTTAGCTCCTGATATCAAGTCCCAAACAGGCCCATGCATGTGCTGCAAAAGCAGTATTGACATATGCCTTGTTCTGACCAACTCCCAAACAGAGCTTCTTTGTGGAACCTATTTCTACTAGGAGTAGGAATCAGCTGTGCACAGAGAGGCAAGGATTGCAGAAACATAAATATTGGTATCACATTCCAAAAGACTCCTTCACAACTTTTTTCAGTGTGGGCCAGTCTGTGAAGTTTTGAAGGGGTCAAATTAGGAGCAGTCAGCACCTCTTGTTAGTCGTGAGTTTTGTGTCACATTCCTCTGCAGAGTCTGGGCTTGGTTCACCAAGTTATTGTCTATACTCAAGTCTTTGTCACAAAAGCCCTTATCTATACACACACATCCTACTGTGGACACACTTGTATTAGTCTAATGGTGCCTTATGCCAGTATAGCAATACCCAGAGGGAAGGGGATTACCCATATTACCATACGGTACCTTTTTACCAATATGACTGTAGTCACACTAGAAGATGTACTGGTATAATTATATCATTAGAGAAATCACACCCAACCAAAATAGTTCTACTCGTACAAAAGACTGTGTGTAGACAAGGCCTAAGAAATACTCTAGGTATGTTTTATAAACTGTGAATACCCTTACCATAATGGAACACAGTGCCTCTGTTTGCCATCTGAAGATAATAGTGGCTTCCTAACTTTGTAATGCACCAAGATCTATGGATGATGGAAAACATGGTACAGATGCTAAGTATTATTATTTGTTTGTATAAGCTATGCAGAACAGATGGTTATTTCCATGAGCCTTCTATATTAGATGTACCAGAGTATTGTCTTAAGGGTCGTGTTAGTAGGCTAAAAGCCTCTAGGTTATGATCTCTTGAAACTGTGAATAATCAGTCACAAGACAAGGGGAAATTAAGTTTAGTGCTGTCTCTAATACTTAACAATACATACTAAGTAAAGAAGCCTGAAAATGTATAAAAATAGGAATACCTCTGTACATACACCTATTATAGAAGCACACACTTTCTGGATCTAATTTGTTAGTGATTTGGGCATGCTATTTTGTGCCCATGACAATTCCTGGGTAATTATCTATATACTACTTGTTTTTGCTGATAAGTCAAGTAGTTAGACATCAAAGCTACCATTAGTTGTGCCTGCAAAAGAGTGGGAACAAAAGAAGACAATTATTTGTGGTTTCAGAACTGCCACTTCAGAAAGAGAGGCTGAGTTGACATCTGCTTGAGAATCTGGCCCTTTTGTGTATAGGAGAAATGGTTACACTGTATATTAAGGTTACATTTATAAATAGTTGCTAGAGGGTTAGTAAAATATTAATAGATGTTCTAAGCATGTTACAGATGTGAGTAATATGTATTATAAATTGTTATAAGCCCATCATTTGAAAGGATTATAGATGGTTATAAGCAACCTATTGATGTGTTCGACTCTATAACAATTGATTAACCATTTATTAAAACATCTTTTAAGCATTTAATTCTAGAGAAACAATTTACGAATGTAAACTTAATACAAAGTGTGCTTGGAACTATGTAAATAATTACAATGAGGGGCTCAACACAATTTAATTGATTAACAAAGCAACTAATTAAAGCACCTTTATTAAACACTATTTAATAAAGGTGGAGCAGAACCATGCTCCAAACATTGTGATATTTGGAGCAGTTTCTTAAGGAAGTTGTCTGATACAGTTAGTCTCTTGTTCAGGTTCCTCTAACCACTGGTCCTCACTGCAGCTAATCTACATGTATTTACCTTCATAGTTTTAATACACCATGAAGTCCTTCTCCATTGTGTCTTGACAGATGCGCAGCTATCAGCCTTCAAGGACATTGACTTGACTGTGTGTGCTACTGCATTACAGGAAGGCTTTGGCAGGCTGGGGATGCCGTACTACCTTTCCTAGAAGATCATTAGACGTGCCAAGTTCATTCCATACAGACACACCAAGTTCTTCCCACCTCCACCGAACTAGCGCACACCCTGTGCTTGAGGCAAGTTTCCTGCCCAACCCTGTGAGTTAAATAAGTAGGTAAAAGATGCCTCAAGTACATGAATTCCCGATTTCTATGAATTACAGAGCTCCAGAACCAGTAGTTTTCAACTCTTCCAAGTTGTAGAATCCCTAATAAGCACTTTGCAATAGCAATTGTGCATTTGCTTTTTGATGAACGCTATATGCAATGGGTGAAATCCTGCCCTCGTTGAAATCAATGGGAATTTTGCCATTGACTTCAGGTGGGCCGCGTTTTCACTCAATGTGTATTGCCAATATATTTCTTTTTGTACAATCAGAACACACATATACCTTTAAGCCTTTACTTTTAGGGATAACAGCACAAGAATCACAGGCAATATTGTCCCTTCATGTTACAGCTGGAAATTGTCCCTGTCATTAGATCCCACCCAAACTCTGCCAATGCCTGACCTGAGACTGTGAGAATGTTGTGTCCATGTTTCATTCTGTGCACTTTTATTAGTACAGTTTGACTGCAAGTCCAATAATGGACCTCTTTTAAAGCTTTTATACTTTCTAGCAATTCAAAGATTCCTAAAGCCTTTGATAGATGCACATAGTTAGGTGCAGACTTTTGCAGTCTCATGGGAATTGTGAAATCTTTTCTAACTGCTTAGAGGGGAAAGTGTGAGGCTGAGTTTGATTTTTTTTTTCCCCCTATCGCAAAAGCCTGTTTGAACATTGCCCCTGAGGATCATTTGCCTAGGATCAAGGCAGCTGTCGTACATGTAGCTCCCTACCTGACACCACTAGCAGAGCACCTGTGGCCGGAACTCATGCTACACTTGTGATAACCAAGCTGAGATTTTCCCCAGACACCTTAGTCAAACGCACACTGGTTTGGATTAAAACATAAAATAAGTTTATTAACTAGAAAGGGATAGATTTGAAGTGATTATAAGTGATAGCAAACAAATAAAAGCAGATTACCTATTAAATAAACAAAACCATAAACTGAGCTCAATATACTAGATCGGTAGGATATGAATTAGCAAATTCTCACCCTGAGTGAGAAATTGGCTGGCAGATTCTTAAGGCACAAGCTGCCTTTGCTTTGCAGCTTGGGTTTCCCAGGTTTTCATACACAGGCTAGGAATCCCTGTTCGGTCTTTGTTCCTCGGATGTTTCCAGGTGTGTTGTAGGGAGAGTGAGGTACCATTGTGATGTCATTTCCCCCTTTGATATCTTCTCCCCACTTGCTGGAAAGCTCTTTTGCTGTGACCTGGGTCAAACAGTTCCCATTCTGTAGTGCTATCTCTGAGAGGTTTCTATTGTACGCAGTTCCTGCAGTAATCCTTGTGTTCGTGTGCATTTTCTCAATGAGCTATTAACATTGTTTGGCCTTTTTACTGGTGTACCTGAAAGGTTGCTTGTGGGTGTTTTCAACCTCACATGTTTCAGTAACGCATACATAGCCAAATCTCATAACTTCACATATGATGATAGCACATACAATCCAATGAGATACTGATGTCTAGCAGATCAAGACTTTTAGAATGATACCTCGCAAGGCGCACTTTGTACAAAACATATCCTAATTACATGACAGTGGTGAATAAGGGGGTGTCAGGGTGTCAAACTGCTGGCCAGTGCTGATAGGCAGCCTCCCAGAAACTTGGATAACAAAATTGCTGAGAAGCAGAAAAGCAGCTACCAGAGGAACAAACACGCCAGAGAAAGAAGCTGGTAACAAGCTGCTGCACAGTGACAAAGACCCAGAGAAAAGCCGACCTGAGCCACAGGCTGGAGAAGCCTACAGAACCAACAGAGGGAGGAAGGAGCTCAGGGGAAAGCAGGAGAATTGTGGAGGACTGATTCTGCCTGCCTGCATGAGGGGCCCTGAGCTGGAACCCAGTGGAGTGGGGGAGGGCTGGGTTCCCCCACTTACTCCTTAACAGAGAGTTAAGAGCAAAGGGGGTTCCAGGCCCTTCAAGGGTCAGGGCAAGATAAACCCCAGATAAACAGAAGGGAAGTCTGCACCACCCGCCCCCCGTGGGACAGGAATTAACATCCTTGCCTTCAGAACAGGCCTGCAGAGACTCAGACAAGAATGGTGGCCTGACCTCCTGCTCTGTTCTGAGCAGACTCTGCACAATGCTCTGTCTGTCCAAAGGGGGGTGCTGACACACGAGGAGGCGCCAGCCCACAGACCCTTACTCAAATGATTATTCCTTACTGCTGTGAGGCCAAGGAGACGGCTCTTGTGAACAAGGGTTGCAGAGTGAGCAGGGGCGGCTCTAGACATTTTGCCACCCCAAGCACAGCATCATGCCGCGGGGAACGCTCTGCCGCTCGCCTGTCCCGTGGCTCCGGTGGACCTCCCGCAGGCACCGAAGCCGCGGGACCAGCGGACCCTTCGCAGGCATGCTGCCAAAGGCATCCTGCCTGCCGCCCTCCTGACGACCGGCAGAGTGCCCCGCGCGGCATGCCGCCCCAATCACGCGCTTGACGTGCTGGGGCCTAGAGCCACCCCTGAGGGAGAGGCCTTTGTTTTGTAAAGAAAGGTTAAATGTGAGACAGTTGGAATGAAGTGTGCAAAGGACCAGAAGACACTATGAATAGGAGGAGAAGGGAAGGAATAGAGATCAGGGTGATGATTGGATGTCTTGCCTCAATATTACAACATTGTTATCTGACTTGTTTCTGATGTCAGAATCCCACAGGGGAGGTAGCAGTTTGGGAAGAGAGAAAAAGAAGGGGAATGTGATGATTGGCTGATTTATTTCTGATGTTGCAATCTCCCAAAATGCTGAGGTTTTCATAGTGTGGCAGGAGGAGGCAGAGACATGAAGTTGGGAGACTAGGTGAAGGGTCAAGAGAGAACAATACTGCTGATTTTTCTGCCCTGAGAAGGGCTAGAACACAAGTTAATTTACATATTGAACAAATCATATTACAAGGGATCACCATAAATCTTCAGTTACTTGAAGAACTGAGATTTCAAAACTGTGAACATTTTATCATGGAAGAAGATCCTTAATATTTCAGAGCAGAAAGAAAGAGGTGGGGCAGAAACAGAGAAAGAAGAGAGAGCAATCATGTGTGAAAGAGATCAGATCATGGAAAAAGAAAAAGAAAGCAGAGGGGAATTTTAAATTATCTATCTATTGATCTATCTATCAATCTATCTTGTAAATCCACTAATCTATTACTCTCTTATTTTAAAAATAGCCACTATTTTGTAGAGACACAGAAATGAATCATGTGAGCTTCTCCAGCAGGTATGAAGCCTCATGACAGAGACTGGGCCACGTCCTGCTCACTGTACTCATGTAAATACACTCTTTTTGATTCCAAATGTGAATAGACAAAATTAGGGCCCAGTCCTGCAACTACTTACTCCGAGGCCTAGTGCTTACTATGGAGTGTAATCCTACTGAAGTTAATAGAACTGTGCCGGGATAGCAAGCATTCTGGACCATGGTAACACTAGAAACTCTGAAAGACTTCCAGAAATCATATCCCTACTCATCATGGCTGGTGAAATCCAGCAAAAACTAAATCAAAATTTTTAAGAGGGAAGGCCATCTGCCCACATACCTGTAGCATCTAATAGTCCAGCCAATTTTCCAGAAACCAACTTTGGACAACAACAGTCTCACAGCTCACCACCTGCCCTACCTAAGTAAAATCATGCAAACATTATCAATGATGTAACTCCAATAGAATGTGCATTTGCCAGTATCCAAGAACCTTCACAAGCAGGATTCAGAGCAGGTCACAGTATAGAAATGGGTTTCATCGCACTTATGGTCTCCTTGTGGAGATCGCACTTATGGTCTCACTTATGGATAGAGTTGAAACCTCCATGCTCATACTTCTTGACTGATTCACAGGCGTCAGCTGCAAGGTCTTACTGATCTGCTTTCATCACTTGTGTCATAAACAGATAGTTAAGGGTTAATGTCTCTTTTACCTGTAAAGGGTTAAGAAGCTCAGTAAACCTGGCTGACACCTGACCAGAGGACCAATGGGGGGACAAGATACTTTCAAATCTTGGTGGAGGGAAGTCTTTGTTTGTGTTGTTTGTCTTGTTCGTTGTTCGCTCTTGGGGCTAAGAGGGATCAGACGTACATCCAGGTTTTCTCCAATCTTTCTGATCAGTCTCTTATGTTTCAGAATAGTAAGTAATAGCCAGGAAAGGCGGATTAGTCTTATGTTTGTTTTCTTAACTTGTAAATGTGTCTTTTCTTGCTGGAAGGATTTTTACCTCTGTTTGCTGTAACTTTGAATCTCAGGCTAAGTGGTGGGGGAGGTCCCTCTAGGCTATATGAATCTGAATACCCTGTAAAACATTTTCCATCCTGATTTTACAGAGATAATTTTTACCTTTTCTTTTTTTAATTAAAAGCTTTCTTTTTTAAGAACCTGATTGATTTTTTTTCTTGTTTTAAGACCCAAGGGGATTGGGTCTGAACTCACCAGGGATTGGTGGGGGGGAAAAGGAGTGGGGGAAGGTTAATTTCTCTTTGTTTAAGATCCAAGGAGTTTGGATCAGTGTAGCCTCTCAGGGTAACCCAGGGAGGGGAAAATCTGGGGGGAAAAAGATGAGGGGAAGGCTAATTTCTCCTTGTTTTCAGATCCAAGGGGTTTCGGTCTTGGGTTCCCCAGGGAAGGTTTTGAGGGAGCAGGAAGTGTGCCAAACATTATATTTTTGGCTGGTGGCAGCGTACCAAATTTAAGCTGGTAATTAAGCTTAAAAGTGATCATGCAGGTCCCCACTCTTTGGACGCTAAAGTTCAAAGTGGGGAAAAAACCTTGACAACTTGTCTGGGTGAGCAGTATAATTCAAATCTGGATCAAGTTGCTTCTCTCCAACAGATCAGAGAGTAGAGTTGAACAACAGCTCCTTGTCTCCAAGCCCTCACACAGGGATCAGTCCTGCCCTCTCCTTTTCAACAACCTTAGGAAAAATCATTAGGCATCATAGACTCCAGTGCTGTCAATGTGCTGATGTCACCAACAGGCTTTACAGCTCATTCTCAGCAGTGCTGGTGTCACAAAGCCTATGTGAGATGAGCCCACAGATGAGACACAGAAGTCACAATGCCTACAGGAGACAAGCACGTGACTGAAGCTCAGATCAGGTGAGACAGAAGTGATAGCTGGTAGGAAGAGGTAAACAATCTGAGGATCTTAAAAAAAATGACCCCGCCCTCCACCAAAGGCACCTGTCAAGATTACCCAGGTAACATGAAGCATTGGAGCACTGCAAGACTCATCCCTGCTTCTTGGGAACCAGATAACAACAATACCAGGAATGCCTTCTTCCACCTCTGCGGATACAGGAGACTTCACCTCTTTGATCAGATAAAGATCTCACAATCCATGTTTGTCACCTCTAAATCGGGTAATTCCCTCCACTTGGGGTGATTGATGAGGGCCAACCCAAAACTCCAGCTTGTTCATCTGGCAGCAGCCTGTTACTGAGTTGTAAGGAACACATGACACCAGAGTTCCACACTCCCCTTCTGGGAATGGGCCCACTTCAATATCCGGTCCTAACCTCAAAGTCTTTAATGGGCTGGGGCCAGGTTACCTGCTCATAAGACCACAGTGCTTCTTGGGGACACAGATGCTCCTAGAGTAAGAATATTGGCAGCTGAAGGCACGGTGAATTGGGTACTGGACCCTATACAGTGAAATAATCTACCGGGGGAAAAGAGTGCATTCCAGATCCACCACCTTGAAAGCTCGGTGCAAAATGCATGTTCCTGCAAACGCCTAACCTAGCCATAGTGATGGGGCAAAAATGATTTTATATAAACACATATATAGCTCTTACCCCAGGTAGGTGAGAGAAGACCCCAGTCTGGTTTGTCTTGTGCCTCTCTTATTTTACTATCTCCATGCCTGGATACTGCAGCAATTCATACTCTATCTATATCACAGCTAGCCAGATTGTTAAAAGACTCTTTTTCTACATGTCACAGGTGTTGAATTGTGACCTGGCTGCTATACCTAATGACATCACTCCTCTGTCACCGAGTGGGGCTTTCATAACACCTGACAAGTAGTCCTCCTACAGCTTGCACTCTCATCCCTGTTTCTTGCCCAACCATACTAAGAACATGAGGATGCAGTTCACAGAAAAGAACCACAACAGCTTGGTCCTGCAGGCCCTCAACAAGCAGAGAAAGAATAGTGAGTTCTGCGACGTGGTACTCAGCGTGGACCAGCAGGTCTTCTCTGCCCACCTCAATGTCTTGGCAGCTGTGTCTACCCACGTGAAGAATCTGATCTCAAGCAATGACATGAAGATAGGTGATGAGCTCTTTATCATCATCGATGCTAATTTCCTGAATCCTACCTTGGTAGAGCAGCTACTGGACTATTTCTACACTGGTAAGGTGTTGGTGTCTGAGAAGAATGTGGAGGAGTTGCTGAAGGGGGCTAACTACTTCAGCTCAGAGTCTCTAAGAGCCCACTGCTCTGACTTCCTCCTTAGGTCCCTCAAAAAGAACAACTGCCTGTGCTACCTGTTCCTAGCCAACACTTATGAGCTGAAAGAGGTGGCAAACAGTGCCTACGCTGGTATCCGTGAGAACTTCCACTACTGGTCGGGCCCAGAGGGGATTTCAGACCTCCTGTGCTGTCCCCACCAGATCTTTGGCAAGCTGCTAAGGGACGAGAACCTCCACGTGCAGAACGAGGACCAAGCCTTTCTTGCTCTGCTCCAGTGGGTGAAACACAAACGGGGAGAAAGAGATAAGTATTTCAAAAAGTTCTTCCCCTACATTCATTTAACTGGTGTCTCGACCAAGACGCTGCTGGCTGCCAGCCACGAAGTGCTGCTGTTTGAAAGTCACTCTGGCCCCCTGGCCCAGATGGAGACCATTTTGAGTGACAGAAAGCAAGAAAGTCCTCAAAGTCTGCTGCTTTTCCAAAGAAAGGGGGCCTTAATGGACTCAGTGGTGATTTTAGGAGGCCAGAAAGAGCATGGTAGATTCAATGATGGGGTTTTTGCTTACATTATTGAGGAGAACATGTGGCTAAAATTAACGGAGATGCCGTATAAAGCAGCCGCTCTCAGTGCAGCTGCAGTAGGGAGGTACATCTACGTCTCTGGAGGAACAACAGAGCAGATATCTGGCTTAAAGACTGCCTGGAGGTATGATATAGATAACAACTCCTGGACTAAACTGCCTGATCTGCCCATAGGTTTGGTCTTCCATACCATGGTGACGTGTGGGGGAGTGGTGTACTCTGTAGGAGGCAGCACAGCCCCAAGAAAATATGTCTCTAACATCTACAAGTATGACGAGAGAAAAGAGAAGTGGACGCTGGCTGGGAAGATGAGCATTCCTATGGATGCAACTGCATTGATCACAAAGGAAGACAAGTCTATTTTTATTGTGACGGGAAGATGCCTGGTCAATGGGCGTTTCTCCCGAGTAGGGATAGTGGATTGTTTTGACACTCAGACAGGAGAAGTGGTACAGTACCTCACCTTTCCCATTGAATTCAATCATAAACCTTTGTTGTCTTTTCAACAGGACAACATCCTGAGCATACAGAGCCACAAACAAAGTCTGAACATAAACCTGCAGAAGATTAAAGCCAACAAGTCCACGAACACTGTGCCTCTCTTGCCAGATAACTATACTTTGGATTTGTCTCATGCAGTATGCTCTGTTGGTGACAACAAGGTGTTCGTGTGTGGAGGCATCATTTGTGCAGGTGAAAAGCGTCCTGAAGATTATTCTGTCAATCCAAATGCCTACCTGTTAGACCAAAAGACAGGGGAATGGAAAGTTTTATCTGATCCTCCGGAAGCTCTGGATTGCCCAGCTTGCTGTACAGTTAAACTACCTTGCAAGATTCTCCGAAAAATTGTAATAAGTTAATTTGGAAAAAACAAATACAATTCCTAGCAATAAAGAATGATTGAATCGCTGATACAAACAAATGATACATTATTAATTCACTTTGTTTCTTTATGTCATAGCAGATTCGAGTGGATGTTACTATTTAGCATGCCCATCAGTGGTCCCTCATTCCAAGGAACAGTCACTTATTTGTATCCCAAAATTACAAATGTGATGTTCCTTCACTTTGAAGATTCTTTATTTCAGCAATAGAGAATCATGGGCCTGAGATTATAGAAAGAGTTCTTAAACTGAAAGGAGTCTGACAGTGTTTTACATTTCATGCATGAATATTTTTGGGTGCCCCTCATTTTGGGTCTCGGTCACACATTGCCTTCCATATTTGGGTCTGGCCACGTTCAAAAGAATGCTGTGCAACAAACGATATCTACATCTATTTACAAATCAAGGGCCTGCTCTTGTTCCCATGGAAGTCAATAGTAGCTTAAAAAAAAACCTAGATAAATTCATGGAGGATAGGTCCATTAATGGCTGTTAGTCAGGATGGGCAGGGATGGTGTCCCTAGCCTCTGTTTGCCAGAACCTGGGAATGGGCGACTGGGAATGGATCCACTAGATGATTACTTGTTCTGTTCATTCCCTCTGGGGCATTGGCCACTGTTGGAAGACAGGATACCGGGCTAGATGGACCTTTGGTCTGACCCCATATGGCCGTTCTTATGCTTAGTCATTGACTTACATGGAAGTAGGATCAGGTTAGGTGTTAGAAGATATGTTAATATTCAAAGGAGGTATATTTAGTTGATATGGTTGGGTAGTCAGGGAAAACTCAGAGTGTAAAAAATACAGTGGTGGCCAGAGAGTAGTACGGGGATATGGAGTGTGTTATTAGCTTGATCCAGGGTGCTGACGTGACTCAAGAGCCTCGTCTATGCTACAAAGTTATGATGGCTGCTAGCAATGGATCTTCCCGAACAGATGTTGATAATGCTTTCAGGGCTAGTGTCGATGGTACAGAACTGTTTTCCTCACGGTTATAGAAAGTGTGATTGAGATGTACCAAGAATATTTGAGGCCTTGATGGACTCAGGAATGATTTTAGAGACTTAGAAGGAGCACGGTAGGTGGATTGATGAGGATTTTTTCTTACATTATGGAGGGGGACATAAGGCTGAAACTAAGGGCATGTCTACAATAGAGCTGGAAGATGTAATTTCCAGCTTGAGGAGACATACCCGCGCTAGGTCTGATCAAGCTAGTGCACTAAAAATAGAAGTGTAGCAGTCGCAAGTACAATCCCATCTGAACCCAAGGCATGCAAGGTGGCTAGTATCAGAGGGGTAGCCATGTTAGTCTGGATCTGTAAAAGCAGCAAAGATTCCTGTGGCACCTTATAGACTAACAGACGTTTTGGAACTAGCAAGGTGGCTAGTTCCTTCTGCTGCTGTGGCTGCACTTCTGTTTTAGCTGGTATTTCTCCTCAAGCTGGAAATTACACCTCCAGCTCCTGTGAAGGCATAACCTGAAAGAGATGCAAATAAAGCAAGACTTATTATTTGCAGTGGTGCTGAAATTGCTCTTATCCTACCTACACTAGAAGTAAAACCCTTTTTATCACCAGTTCAGAGGGTTCCATTGCGGACAAGTGTTGGCAGGAATGGGCCAGTTTCCCAGTGTAGATGGAGTTTTATTCTTTGCTCTCTGCCGGCTGGGCACTGGATTATGTGACATGAGTTGAGGTATCAGTCCTGTTACTAGTAGATAGGTACTTACATCAGAAACCATCAGCACTGTCCTTAGCAGCTTCAGCGGGGACCCCAAGAACTCAATGCTATGGAGAATGACTCTCTCCCACTCAGGTCAAGGTTGAAGCAAGCTGGCAGGCCAGTTACTCAGGCCACTGATATCAGTAGGACTACTCACATGTGTAAAGATAAGCATGTATGTAAGTGCTTTGCTGAATGGGGCCTCAGTGTTATCCTTCGCAGATTTAATTCACTAACTCGTCATTAAGGAAGTATTTCCATGTCACTGTCAATATTTAGATTCACTGGTGTTGTGCATTCTTTCGTATTGTGGATAGGTTGGGGATAAAGTAAGTCTATTTAGATGGGAATTTGAAGTTGCTTACATTCCCCAGTGGAGTTCCTCCATGTTGTAGTACTTTTATTCTTTATAATGCAGCCTTTCCCCTGAGGAACAGATCATTCAGTTACTTGAAAAAGTGCTTCAGGTATGGCTGCAAACAGGTAACTTGTTCTTATTTCTTAGTAGATACTTATTTCAAGCTAATAGCATTTTATACAGAGTTGAAATTGCTGCCTGCTGGTCTCTTCAGCATCCGTTCTCATGCTGTATGAGCATTTCTGATAGCTCCCTGCAATGATTGCACGGTGATGGGGGAATATAATCTTTATTAGGAAATGCTGTGAGAATCAGTTTTCTTTCTTCATTTCCTTGATTCTGCATTATTCTTGCTGAGAAGCAAATACTCTGAAGAGAATAAATGGAAAATCCAGGGAGAATGCCAGTTTGGTGACATTTTTTAATATTCTAAGGAAATCTGCGGAGCCTAACACTACTGTTTCTTTATCCGTATCCTCTGCCTCCTGCGCTGGCTGTTCTTAGACTGTGAATTCCTCCATGCACGTGCTGTCCCTTCTTGAATGTTTGTCCAGTGCCTAGCACATCATGAGCACTGCTGTAAATAAATGATCATGATAACATGCGATTGCCCCACGCATCCGAGATGGAACCAAATCTCATCACTTCTTTGTCCAAAAACATCTCTAAAATCCATCCATTTCCTTCTATCCCGTCAGCCAAAACTCTCACCCAGGCTCTCATCATCTGCTTCCTTGGTTATTGTAACTCGCTCTGCATGTCCAAACACTCACATTGGCCTCTTCCAGTCCAGTCACAGAACAGCTGTTAAGATTGTGAAACTACCAGGCAAAGAAACAATGTCACTCCCCCTGTGACTCATCTGCTAGCTTCCCTGCCTCCATTCCATTACTTCAAGCTCGTTGTCCTTGCCTTCAAAAGCCTCTTTACTTATTCTCCCTGGCCTCTTTTCACATTGCCTCACTTCTTTCCCTGTTGCTGCTGGTGCCATTTGCCTGCTTATCTCTGTGCTTTTTTCCACCCCACCCCCTATGCATGGAATGCCCTTTCTGAGCTGGTCCAGAAAGCCACTTCTTTCTCCTCATTCGCATACCTCCTGAAAACCCACTGTTACTGTAACCAAAACCTAACCAGTTTATAACAACAGCAAGGGTACAGAGTTATTGGGATAGTCGACATATCTATGCCAAAAAGAAAGACTATACCCCCACCCTGGATCACTTAGTACACCTCTACCCCAATATAACACTGTCCTTGGGAGCCAAAAAAATCTTACCATGTTATAGGTGAAACCACGTTATATCAAACTTGCTTTGATCTGCCGGAGTGCGCATCTCCCCACCCCACCCGAGCACCGCTTTACCGCATTATATCCAAATTTGTGTTATATCGGGGTAGAGGTGTACTATCAAAATGTTGCTTATGACTGTGACGTTACAGTCTATATGATTTTATAAAAATATGCTAATGAGTGAATATAATGTAGCTGAAATATGCTTCATGCAAAGTGTGTCTTGTAAGGTATCGTTACAAAGCTTATAATCTACTGACTGTGATCATCCTATTTGTATAAAGGTAACACTCTTGTATCTGAAACTAGAAATATGAAATATAACTCTGAGAGCCTATTGTAGTTATGCAACGTGTGGGCCATTAATGATGGTTTGAGATCTTGATGACTCCCATTAACCAGGACAGTTGTCTGCAGATGGGTGCTTTACCTGTAAATCTTCCTGTATATGTGTGTGCTGGCAAGTGAGCAGTGAAGTCTTGCAGTGACATGTGATCATGTCACCGGAACTGGAATCCATCTTTAACCTGGTGTCTTTCCATTGAGAAGGAGGGGGTGGAAACCCAGAGGGGGACAAAGGATTCCCACCTTATGCAAAAGATATACAAAGGGGTAGAACAGAATAAAGAGGGAGAGGAGCCATCATGAAGAATCCCGTAGCTACCACCTGAGCTGGAACAAGAGCTGTACCAGGGGAAAGGATTGTGCCCAGACCTGGAAGAGGTCCAGTCTGAGGAAAAAAATTTACTGAAGCATCTCTGAGTGTGAGATTATCTGTATTCAGTTCGATTAGCCATAGATTTGTGCATTTTATTTTATTTTGCTTGGTGACTGACTTTGTTCTGTCTGTTACTACTTGGAACCACTTAAATCCTACTTTCTGTATTTAATAAAATCACTTTTTACTTATTAATTAACTCAGAGTATGTATTAATACCCGGGGGAGCAAACAGCCGTGCATCTCTCTCTATCAGTGTTGTACGGGGCGAACAATTTATGAGTTTACCCTGTATAAGCTTTATACAGGGTAAAACGGATTTATTTGAGTTTAGACCCCACTGGGAGTTGGGTATCTGAGTGTTAAAGACAGGAACACTTCTGTCAGCTGCTTTCAGTAAACCTGTAGCTTTGGGGCAGGTAATTCAGACCCTGGGCCTGTGTTGGAGCAGACGGGAGAGTCTGGCTCAGCAAGATGGGGCTGGGGTCCTGAGCTGGCAGGGAAAGCAGGAGCAGAGGCAGTAGCGTAACTAGTGGGATTCAGCGGAAGCAGCTGCTTCCACTCAGGCCGGCAGGCGCGGAAGTGGTGCCTGCCGGCTGGAGGAGCCACAGAGCAGCAGCGACAGCACAATGCGGAAGCTGCACAGCCGGAGGAGCCACGGGGCAGCAGGCCGGCTCGGAAGCGCAGGAGCGAAGTTGAGCGGGGAGAGAGGGGGTCCGGTCTGGGGGCGTGGCCAGAGGAAGAGCTGGGGGGGGGGCGCCTCTTTTATGTTTTTTGCTCCTCCTACCCTGAAAACCCGGCTACGCCACTGGGCAGAGGTCGTCTTGGCACAGCAGGTGGCAGCTTCCAAGGGGGTTTCTGTGATTCAGCCTATCACAATGACCATAAAGCTCCCTTATTTGTATGTTATCCTTTTTCCACCTTCCATCCATGTGAAATCTTTTGAGTAGGAACTGTGTCTTGTATCTTTGGAAAGTGATTAGCACATTGTAGGCACTGGGAGAAACAGAGAATAGTGATTGAGAAGTTTAGATACACCCTTCTCTCCACTCCACCTTGGTCATCCACATTTAATTAACTCTCAAGATGACAAATCTATCTGAAATGTTGAGTCATATCCAGGTCCACTGGAGCGGGAAGGGGAATTGTAGTGGAAAGAAATGGATATTAAGGAATTGTGTGGTAAGTAAAATATGGACTGTTCTTGTAACAGAAAAGCTTTCACAGCAAGTACATGCGTAAGAGATGTGCCAAAAAGAAGATGGGTATTTAGAAATTGGATCACTCTTTTTAGCATACTCAGAGAATCTAGAATCTTTAGCCAGGTTCACTGAATATTAACCTGATTCTGAATAAGTAATAAGGAATATATGTTGTAATATGTTAACATTGTATTGTATCCAGTGGCATAGCCAGGTGGAGGGAACAAGGGGAGCAATAAAAAAAAAGGCGCCACCCTCTGCGGTGCTTTTACTCACCCAGCGGCGTTCTGGGTCTTCGGCGGCGGGCCCTTCACTCGCTCCAGGTGTATTCGGCGGCACTGAAGGTCCCACAGCCGAAATGCTGCCGAAGACCTGGAGCGACTGAAGGTCCCACCGCCGAAGACACAGCGCACCACCGAGTGAGTAAAATAAAATCGCCGCTGTGGGTGGTGCCTTTTTTTTTTTTTAGTGCTCCCCCAGGTGACTAAAAAGGCGCCAAGAAATTGACAAGGTGCCACTTGTGCTCAGTGGGAGAGCAGGGTCCCCCACTCCCCCCCCAGCTATGCTACTGATTGTATCTTTGCTTTAATAAAAAGGTTCAAAAAAGAAAGAAAGAAAGAAAATCTGATATAAACAAAGTCTCATCTTTTTCAAAGTATGTATCAAATGGCTCTAGCTAAACTGGGGAATATATACAAATTAGTTGTCAAAGATTTTAAGGGGGGAGGGATAGCTCAGTGGTTCAAGCATTGGTCTGTTAAACTCAGGGTTATGGGTTCAATCCTCAAGGGGGCCATTTAGGGGATTTGGGGCAAAAAATCTATCAGTACTTGATCCTGCTACAAAGGCAGCGTACTACATTCAATAACCTTTCAGGGTCCCTCCCAGTTCTATGAGAGAGGTATATCTCCAATTATTTATATGGATTAGGAGTATAATCTATAGTCCATGGAAGTCAGTAGGAATCTTTCCATTGACTTCAATAGGGTTTGGATGAGACCCTAGTCACCTATGCCCACTTAATGTTAACTGTCATCAGTTTTTGATTTCTGAACCCCCCAGCTCTTGTGCATTACAGTTCTGTGAATGCCAGTCATTTTCTAGATAAATGCCAGTTGTAGGCAGAGGTGAAAGTAAGAAAAATTAGTTACCAGCACGGGGCCCGGCTCCAGGCCCCCACAAGGGCCAGGGCCTCAGGTGGAAGGGCTGGGACCAGGGGGTCAGCCTCCCCCTGACAGCTCTTCCACATTGCCCAGCTTGTGCCACCCAGGGCAATTTAAAGGGCCCAGGGCTCTGGCCACTGCTGCAGTAGCCCCAGTCGGGAGCCCCAGGCCCTTTTAAATCATCAGGCTCCAGGGCAGCTGCCCCTTTTGCCCCCCCCCACAATCAACAGCTCTGCGGGGTGCAAAAGGGCAGCGACATTAAAGTGCTGTTGTGGTACCAGCAGCCACTTCTTACCGGTATGCCGTACCAGCCCACTTTCACCTCTGGTTGTAGGAAGCCTGTCTCATTTACATGCCTGAAGAATTTTAGACAGCTGGTAAGGGTTCGTTTAAAATCCCATACAATAATCTGAAAAAGACATATTCTATTAAATGAATCATTTCTGAAGTAGACAGCCTTTAGAAACGTTAAGTAAAGACTTAATCAACACAATGTCTTTCCAGTGATAGTGGGCACATGTTTACAAATCCCACATTCTCAGAGATGCCTGAATATAGTTGCTCAATTACTATTTATATTATCGAGAGTTACTCATTTAGCCTCCCTGTACAAAGCTTTACCTGCAAGTGTGAAATATAAGTGGATGGAAGAAGAAGGGGAGCCCTGCTTTCAGCAATGGAGATGGGGTGCACTGCCTAAATCACTTATCTTTGGGGCAGCAAAAGCAGAAGTTGGTTGTTAGAATGATGCAAAAAATATTTCAAGGTGCAATTCAAGATAGTTCCACTTTTATCCTTCAGCCCTGGGCCATGTCAAATCATTCATGGAGGGGATTCTTCATCACCCCCTCACAGAGCATCAATTTTTAAACCACGGATTAATTTAAGCCATTCTGATGTAGATGAGATAGCAATTATCCTGTGTGCTAAATGTGAAAACTATTCAAAGATTCACTGGCATCTTATGCAAAATGTATTTAGAGACAGTTCTGGTTATTTGTTATATATTCCCATCTTCCCCATTCTTTGTTGTTAGAAGCATTTGCAAGGAATCAGGATCTTCTTAAGAAGTCTTCTTTTCCTGATCTTGACTCCTCACTATCATGTTGTTTGTGAGAATTCAATCATTTCCAAAGAAATACACTGTGGTGTAGAGCCAGCAGCTTCTCTCAGAGAGATGGGACATCAGGAGGAAGAGCCAGAGGAAGGCAGAACCCCCTAGCTGATTAAGGCCTTAAAAAAGTGGAACTGTGAAGTGAGAACAAACTATGTGTTTGGGTCACTTAGGACTCCAAGAGGAACATGGACTAAGCCCCACTGAACTTTGTTACCTCCTTTGTATAGTGCTTTGAGTTCTATGGATGAAAAGTGTTATATATAAGAAATGGCAATTATTTTTATTTTATTGTCTCCACAAGATTATTTTTTTAAAGAAATGCATCTTTGCTTTGACTTCATGTTGGAGTTGAATTGCAAAACCTCCAGCAAATGCAGCATCTTGGTTTGTTGTCTCTGACTTTCCTCAGCAGGCACCAGAACCTGTAATACTCATTTATTACACTTTTGGGGAAAACTCTTCTGCGCTACTAGCCCAGTGTTTACTGACTTATTTCCTAGCAAAACACATCTGAAGCAGGAGGGAAGGGTCAGTCTGCATTTCCTTTGGGCGGGTGATGACATTTTGATGGCATGTGATGACAACACGGCATACTAGTCCCATTTTAACAAACTCACAAGGCAGGCAGGCACCTCACTTCCACGGTTTTGTTTTTAGCTGACTGTGGCTATCCCTACTCGGGGAGCC
Organism: Gopherus flavomarginatus; assembly: GCF_025201925.1. Classification (NCBI taxonomy): domain Eukaryota; kingdom Metazoa; phylum Chordata; order Testudines; family Testudinidae; genus Gopherus; species Gopherus flavomarginatus. The sequence continues at coordinate 127,392,571 of NC_066619.1, forward strand.
GTTCACAGCTGGAGAACCGGCCCTCTCTAGTGCACAACGTAACAGACACACTGCGTTTCACACGCGTGTGCAACCAGAGTGCACGCCCACACGGAATACAGACAACGTAACCCCCCGAGGACACGTGTATACACAAGACAGTTGTGCAAAGCCCCTGGGTGCGCACAGACACGCGCACCCCACACAACGTAAGACTTCACCCGCCCTGACTCCTAGCCCGAGAGGGGAGGGGGGAATGGAATGGAGTGGGGAATGCTGATTGGTCCCAGCTCCATTCACGTCCCCGCCTCACCCGTCTCGGGGCGCTGCTGGAGTCACGTGCAGGTTTGTCATCCCCGCCCCTGCCTCTCGCTGATTGGCTGAGTGTTTCCTCTGTGCTCTCAACTCATTGGTGAATGGCGCCCTCAGTCCCCGCCGGGCGTTAGATTTCCGGGGAGGGAAGGGGAAGTGGCGGTCTCGGACCGGAAGTTGTCCTCGCTCGCGCCCCGGCCGTTGCCCGTCGTGCTCCGTGTCCGTTGCTGCCATGGCCGAGTTCGATCTGTTCGGCGCGCCGCCCGCCCAGCCGCCGGCCGGGGACAGCCCCGGCGTGGGGAACGGGGCGCTGAGCGGCGGCGAGGAGGACCCGGCCGCCGCCTTCCTGGCCCAGCAGGAGAGCGAGATCGCGGGCATCGAGAACGACGAGGGCTTCAGCATCCTGGAGAGCGGCGAGGTGCCGGCGGGGCTGCAGGGCCACGGCGGGCCCGCGCCGGGTAGGGCTCGGGCTCCGCGGGGACGGGGGGGGGCTGGTCTCTGCGCTCCCCCCGCGGGGCCAGGGCGGGCCTCGGAGCTGGGCGGCTCGTGGGCCGGGCCAGGGGCGCCCCGTCCGCCGCACCAGCTGTTCCCACTCCACAGCATCGAGCGGGCCGCTCTGCAGCGAGGCTGGGGACGTGGCACGCCGGCCCGTAGCCGCCGCTGTGCCCCCGGGAGTCGGGACCTGCCCGCGCCAACCCCCTGGCCCGGGGACCATGGCGAGTTCCTGTGGCTCTGACACCGAGTTCTCTGGGCCTTTCGCCTCTCCCGTGGCAGCCCTCGGGCGCAGTTGCACTGGGCAGCTGAGTGCAGGAGCCGTTGTTACATCAGTCTGGCTCCTGCGTGGGGCCCTAATTGCCCATAGAGTCCTGCAGATGAACGGATCCCACGTATTGTGGCGAATAACCTCACTCCCATTATTGGAGTGGCCGTGCTGTAGTTGCAACCTGTCTTGCTTTGTGTAGTGCTCGTACACTGAATAGGCATCTTATAAAGCAGAATTTCACAGGGAAAAGTGTTTTCTGTAGGCAGATGCTCTGTGCTGAAAAAATGTCTGTTTGGCCCTTCACTTCAGTGTGTTGCACTGTGTAAGCCTCCCATGTCAGTGCATGATATCACTTCTCCTGCAAGTGTTGAAAATAGTACCTGTTTAAACTACTAAATCAAATGATGTTTAGCAATTGCAAATTAAGCTTAATATTGTAAATTGTAGAATTTCTGGTTTGCTTATTAATATTGCTTTAAAATAGTGAATTGTTTAACAATTTAAGAGTATCTTAACTTTCCTTATCTTGCAAAATGAATTCTTCAGTGCTGTACTTATAGCTTAATAATGGTATTTTCCCTATCTATGTGTGATTGGTTTGAAAGGACCATTATTAGCCTCAGTTTATGGACTTGCAAACCAAAACATTGCTGCTTAAAACAGCATGATGGACCTGTATTGTATTTAACACTTCAGTCTTAATTTTGTGAATCTTTAGCTTTACTCTGAACTGGTCAGGATTCCTGACTCCCAAATAGACCAATGTACAGTGGATATTGGAACACAGAGATTCGTTGAAGGATGCATAGAAGTTGCAGGCTTGATGTCACTAAATTAATACATTCTATAAAGTTGAAAAGATTGAATAGCGGAATCCTTGATATTACCTCCAGAACTGGAGTTGCGTCCTCCAGGTTTAGTTAAACATTCTTCTTTTAGATGAGAAGTGGAGGATTTGAACCTGATGTAGAAAAGAGCAATTCCTATTGAGAATGTTGATCGCTTATGAAAATCTGGCCATTTCATTTAGGTGCACAAACAGAAGCTGATGAGCTTGTCTGAAAAATGTAGATGAGACTTGCAGATCCTATATCCATTCCACCAAGGACAAGCTAAGCTCTGAAGCATTTGGATCGCCTCTTTCAGTATGGTGTTTTTGGCAACTGGGCTAATATTTAATTTATGTAGCCTTCAGTCATTGTTTCTTAGTAACCTTTGTACCTCCTCCTAACTTAAAAAAATTGCCTTTGCATAATACATGCTGCTGCTTCTTCAAGGAAAGATGCTCTTTGTATTTCTTAACGAGCTAAAACTTGTTGAAATATTAGTTATATTGAGTGTGTTGGCCTTACGCTTCGTGCATACATGGAGAAATGTGTAACTGTATCAGTCTCGGGATATTGGAGAGACAAGGTGGGAGAGGTGTTATCTTTTATTGGACCAATATCTGTTGGTGAGAGAGACAAGCTTTTGAGCCGCACAGAGCTCTTCAGGTGACCACCTTGTCACCAACAGATGTTGGTCCAATAAAAGAGATGACCGTACCCACCTTGTGTCTCCATTACACTTTTATGGGTAATCAGACTTTGCTAGACTTGCTACTTGTTTCTGTATTTTAAGTTGACTAAATAATGCATTTTTAAGTACTTGATGTTTTAATCCATCTCAAATATACAGAAATAGGATTTTTTTATAGCTTTGAAGTTGGAGATGTGCTGAATGATTGATTGAGTTTGCATTTTCTTATCTCATATGGTCCCTTAACTGAACACTTCTACTGTGAAGACACTGTAGAGTCTAGCTGGGATGACTAGGTGGACTGTGGAAGAGCATGAGACTTCCAAATGTAAAGCTTCCATGGTGCTTACAAATTCCATTAAGGGCTACTTCTAAAGTAGTCACGGATGCAGCCCTTCTTTCCCAATGCTCACAATGGAGCATAAACTCTCCTGTGTTGAGTATTCTAACAACTTTCTGCTAGGGATGTTTACATGGGAGTAACTTCCTGAGCTCTGGTGTTTGGTCCTGTCTTCTATTTCCTGCCCCATGTCCATCCTGCTGATAGCAAATAGTGCCTGTATAGATGAGTGACTTCACAGAGCACTCCGACTTCAACCAGGAATAAGCAGCAGATGAGTTTTTAAGGAACATGCGCTTCATTTTTTATCATGAAATCTTTGGTAACCTAATGGATGTAAGCATAGATTTCAATGTCTTCCAATGAGCAGGTCTCTAAACAACATACAGTTGGAACTTCTTCCCAGCCTAAGTGACTTCCTAAAAGGCAAGAAACAACTTCTTTAATTTCACAGAAAAGTACTTCCTCTATGGGAAGCTTCCTCATGTCCCCTACGATCTTTCCTGTCTCTAGCAGAGCAACTCTGAAATAAATAGATCTAAAGTCAGCCTTTGTGCCACATCCATAGGGTGGCCATCACACTGTTATGATTCCTCCTCTAATACAGAGAACCCTGCTGAACCTTCCAAAACTAATTCGGCTTGATATGAAAACCTCTAATTTTTTAGTAAGCCTCTCTTTTTAAATGACACGTTCACACTTCTGACATCCATATAGAAAAGATACAATTCTGTTGCTAATAGATTCTCGAACAAATGAGTAGAAAAGAGGATTATAAAATAGAACTTCATATTTTAGTTGGGAAGATCGGTCATTCAGTTCCACTTGAATTAAATGTAATGGGTGTTCTTCCCCAAAAGCCAGTACAGAAGGCTGACTTTCAGTTTGAGCTGCTGTAATTAGTTCTGATGACACCAAGAATTTGAACCTTCCTACTGCCCTGCTTCTCTGGGAGGTGAGGTTACTCAGAATCCTTAGTTCCACCTCTGACTATAAAATTGCATAAAGGTTGAAACAAAAGGGGTATCAGGACAGCTGTCAAATTCTTGGTGAGATGTAATAGTTTTGCACAAGACCCAATAGGAGTAATTAGCTAACTGCAAGCAAACTGCTTTTTGCATTGTGTTCATCTTAAATGCTTAAGCGCAGCAGCAGGGGATTTGTGGATTTACTTTTTTTAACTTTAATCATTTGAACTACCTTAGATACCGATCATACTAAATAGGATGCGTTGTATGTAAGGCTGTATTACCAGAGTAGAATCAGGCTTTATGCAGTAGTCATGAAATAAGATTATAGGTGCCTCCATGGGAAATAACAAATTACAATGTAAGAAATGAAATTGTGCAGTGAAAAGTAATTACCAGCTTCAGCTTGGGTGTTTGTCAGAGGTGTGCTGGAGCAGCTTGGAAGTATGCTTTTAAATAAATAAAAATTAAAAGAGAGTGCAGCGTTCAACTGTCTTAGGCATGTGAAAGAAATTCCACTCTAGTGTTATGTTCAGTTAAAAATCAAACCAATGGATGGTGGAACATTACAAGATATGGTGGAGCCATATCAAACTTTTGACCAATTTTGACCCTTCCTATGTCTCTTGTTAGGCACCCCTTCCCCAGTTACACACCTGTACCTGTTTTTCTGTGTGGAATCCCACAATCCACACCACTCTCTCCCTGGTTCCCCAGATCACAGCATCCCCATCTACTAGTTGTTCCCACAGCTAGGCCAGCTGGGTCCCTGCTTTAGACTTCCTCTGCCATAGGAACATAACAGGGAAAGGGTTAAAACAACAAAAGGATTCACTGTTATCCATTTGAGCACTGACAACTGAACTGCAGTAACTGCCTGGTTATCTGTGGAGAGCTCCAGCTAGAATTAACCTTTAGTTTTCCATAGAGCAAGCTATTCATAAGTTGATATTTCCTATTTTCTAAGGTTGCAAAGACCTTCTAGTAGAACAAAGGGTAAAGACCTGCTTGCTTTTTTTGAGATACAGTTCAGATTATGAAAATAAACTGCCTGGATATTAATCTTTTCTTGCTATAGAAGTTAACTGCGTCAGCATGTCAGCATATTTTTTTTTTCCATAAGAAACACTGTGGAAACCAACACCACACTAAGCTATATTGGTGGCTCACGCATACGGCTGCAATTTAGTCATGGAATCCGAAATCTCCAAAGGCCTCTGACTTCAGCCAGCCTCAGCTGGGAGCTGCAGGGTCCAGGAGCTCCTGGTTGACAGGGGCCCTGCAGCTGGGAGCTGCTGTAGGAGGGGGACCGTGTAGTTCTGGACCCTCGTGTGCTGGGGACCCCTGTAGCTCCGAGCCCATGGCAGATGCCCAGAATCCCCATTTTTGTCATGAATATTTTCAATAAGTCAGGGACAGGTCATGTGTGTCTGAATTTTTCGTTATTGCCCATGACCTGTCCACATTTACTAAATATCTATGACCAAAATCTTAGCCTTACTCATATACAGTGCATTCCAAAACAGTTGCTACTCAGTTAATGGGAGACTAGTAAATACAACATGATTACTTGCAGAGTTGGAAAAACTGCTTATTGGTGTGCCCTACTGTGGATGTCAGTGGTGTCTAAAGAAGGCTATGTGGGCTCTCTTTGGTTGTTAATCTTCTTTCCAGTCACTTTCACATTTTTCACAGGGAGTTGCACTACCCCATTACTGTTCTTTGAGTGTGAAGTGTCTCTTCTGGAAGTGTTTCATAATGACGTGGCTTGAAGTTGGTGGACTGCTTAATTTAGACAGTAAATTGTATGTTTATCTTTAGGCTGCAAGGCAATGTGAGGTGGCTGTTCCTGTCTGATAGGCTGTAATTCTGATCTAGCTTGCAGGGTCCCTAAGAGGACAATAGCCACTTAACACACTTTTTTAAATTGGTCTGCTGTTGCTTCTGCAAATAACAGTTAGGTCTGATTTCAGAAAAAAACAAGTCTAATCTTTTTGCAGTTGTAAAGTTAAACTACAGTGTGCAGTATACTACTGTGGGAGAGTGTGTGTATACATATGGATATAGATCACACACACTCGCTCCTGCTATGTGAGAGTGTCTGTGTAACCTCCCTCCAAGGCCTCTGCAAACATCTGGAGGAGGAGACTTCCAGCTGCCCTCTTATGAGACAGGGGTTGTATTGAAAACCTGGTAAGAGTTAATGGGTCCTGAACGGTAACTTGCTGTTCTCTGGGGAGAGAGCAGGGTCTAGAATCTACTTTTGTAGACCCTCTGTTTGCAGTTATCTTTAGTAGCAGGGGAAAAAAGGCATAACTGAAACTGGAGGTTTGGGGGGTTGGAGAAAGCAGAAGGTTTCAGGTGGGTTCCCTCCTGAATGACTGTGGGGGCTGGGATACTTGAGTCTTCACTTTACTTCTTCCACAGGAGAGAATCATGTTGTAGAGCAGGTATTAAGTTGCAGCCTACCAAGAAATGGAGGCACTAGTGGAACCTTGTGTAGGGGTGAGGTTGGATGTTGTCTGGCTTGTCTGTTCTTCTGTTACTGCAACTCATCAATGCTGGCTGATATGAAGAAAGCTGGGGGAGAGGAGTGGAACAAAAAACAAATCAAGTTTTCCTAAGAGAGCATATCCTAAATGCACTGTTTTGCAAGTGTATTTACCAGTTCTCCCCTTCCCCCCCGCCCCCAATGACTATGAAGCTGCTGTTATTCCCCCATCTGGGGTTAATGCAAAGATGTCAGTGTTAGAGTGCAAGAATCTCAGGGTGTTTGCTGAGCTGACCTCTTCTAGAATCTCCTTAAAACTTCTAGTGCTTGCAGGTTTACTGGGCATTGGCTTACAGCTTAATGTCCATCACACTTGTATGTTATATTAACTAGTGTAGTTTGCAAGGAAGGAAAAAAGTTCAACCACATTAATTAGATAATATTTAAATGGGACCTTGACAAGATGAAAAGGCCCATCTCCAAAAGCTACTGTTCAGTGTTGTCTGTCCTTTAACTAGTCAGCGCCTGCATTGACTTACTGTAGTGAGATGGCTTACACAGGGAGCCAACCAGTTAATAAACAGAGTAGTCTGACAGCATGACTGCAAAGAGAACTGTTTAACATTAGGTGTATCAGCTGGGTATGTTCCGTTGTAGCCTTTCCAAGGAATTCTGGTCCTATAAATAGTGTCAAGTTTCACAATCGCAGTAATACATCTCAGAAGGGGAAATGAGATGTCATCATTAAAAGGAGCTTCTGAGCTCGCTATGTGGCATAGTGCCCCTCTGTAGGGGAGAGATGCTTGAGTAGGAAAGCAGGTCTCATATATTCCTAACGCAGTTGCTTAAATTTGGCCAATTACTTAGGGTAACATGATGGTAACTTCTCTTTTTGGCTTTTTTTAAACAACGAGGTCTCTTTCAGCTTGAAGGAATTTATCAGAAAATGAAACCCTTTTTCTGCTACTTCTGTTTAAATGAATAATTTAACATTGGGCAAGAAGTGTCTTCAGTTTCCAAATTCCACTAGGCTTTTTTCTTTTCTGGTGATGCATATAGAGACCACTCCTATGGGATGGTAAAGTCATCTGTGAAATCTAGTTGGGGAGTTTTTTTTTTAAGTACACTAGAAAGGAAGCTTCAGAACTGTAAAAAGACGTTTTACTCAGAAAAACAGGGTAGCAGACTAACCTGTTTAAGGGACAGGAAACTTGAAGTTGCCACCTAGTCTCCTCAACTGCCCTGTTCTTGAGTGGGCTGCTCAGTACTGGTGGGGTTTCAGATCCCTAAACTTGTAGAAATCTTGGGTTCTATGCAAATCTTGTGAACACCTGTTAGAAGCCATGGCCATCTGCAGAATTACTGTATGTCATACTGGGTTCCTGGCTGCCCTGTCATGGTCCCTGCAGGGACTGCTTTCCTAAATTGACAGTAAGCCCTAGGGGTGGGTCAGGGGTGTGAAGAATAGGATGGTTTGCTGATGTAGGTAACCCCTGTCCCTTTTTCAGGAGGACAGTGAGTGGCTGTCGGACCCTTCCCTTCCTGAATGTGTAGAGACCAGTTGAGCAGGTTTCATATGAAAGGACTTCATCCTCCTCTTGCTAGGAGAGCATGCCACAGAATCCCTTCCACGTGCTGTGGGGCTTTTCTGTGTAATGAAGGGGAACACTTGGTTTAATAGACTACGAGATTGGAGTGGGAGTTAGAACAGGTATTCAACAGAGTAACCCCTCAAGGCAAGGAGTGCTCAAGGTGGCTGCAATTAGGAATAATAGAACAAAAGTTGGAAAAATGCTAAATCTGAGCGGTATGTGTGAAGACTTGAGTATAGTGTTTGACACAATTTGGGCAGTGCTGTGGAAAACCACCCTGATTAGTCAGAGATGGGCTAAATCAAGGGCACATCACTGAACACTTTGGAAGTAATTGAATTAAACACTAATTGTCAGTAGGGCATGACAAAGCTAAGTGGGAGTTGATAGCACTAACTGGGGTGGACTTTCATGCCAACAGTACGTGGTTTTGTGTCGGTGATTGAGAGGCTTGTCTTACTAAAGAGAAACCTGATGAAATTGGTTCTGAACTGTTGTCCATGAAGAGATTCTTGACCTCTACCAATTGGGCCTTACCTTGGGGTATCTGGTACCCTATATAAAGAGCCTTTGGCTCTTTTAAACTGCCCCATGTGAAGACGTAGCCTTAACTCTCAAATTTACAAATCAGATTTGAGAGCTGCCCAAAGGCTGGGCTGGGACAGCAAACATTAGAGACATTTCCTTGCTTTGTTTGTGCTCTTCTAGATGCCTGTTTTTTGCCATCTGAATTAAAATATTTTCTCATGGAGTCCTCTTTCAGGACCTGTGTTCCCTCCCCTCTTTAAGCTAGCCCTATATTTTCATTTGGCCATTGTCTCTCTCTGAAATGTGTAGAGGAAATTCTTCAGGCCTCTTAAGAGGCATTTCTCGCACTCTTCTCCCCCCCACCCCCATCACATAGTGGGACATCTAAGGGTATGTCTACACTATATGAAATTAGGTTGAATTTATAGAAGTCGGGTTTTTTTGTTTTTAGGAATCAATTTTATAAAGTCAATGGTGTCCCCACTTAAGGCCATTAACTTGGCAGAGTTTGTCCACAGTACAAGGCTTGCGTCGCCTTCCAGAGCGTTGCACTGTGGTAGCTTTCCCACAGTCTTTGCCGCCCACTGGAATTCTGGGTTGAGATCCCAATGGCTGATGCCGCAAAAACAGTAATGCGGGTGGTTCTGGGTACATGTCGTCAATATCTTTTTTGAATTGTGACCACACTACCCCAAATTCAACCCGGCAAGGTTGATTTCAGCGCTAATCTCCTTGTTGGGGGAGGAGTACAGAAATTGATTTTAAGAGCCCTCTAAGTCGGGGGGGGGGGGCAGCTTCGTCGTGAGGACGGGTGCAGGGTTAAATCAATATAACAGTGCTGAATTCAACCTAAACTCGTAGTGTAGACCAGGGCTAAGGAAGTTCTCTAACTCCAGCTTTTCAGAGCTTTGAGTGTTTTTCTTCAGGTTTTGCCTGCCTTCTGCAGCTCAGATCCACTAACGTTTAATTGACTCTGGGATTCATTTGTTACATCTCAAAATGCATTGCATACCAGAGTGTCAGATCTCTGCCTTGCTGAGACTGTTACACCATGGAGAGATTAGGTCCCCCAAAGTGCCAGTATGCACCACAAGATTAGTTACTGGAGGTTCTTCAGGATGCAGTGGCACAGGCAGTTCTTGTAGCCTGTCTGTCTAAATCTGCCACTGGCTTTGGAGCCAGTGAGCGGCTTTGATATTGTTCTTGGCTGATGGAAAGGCTCCCAGGCAGGATATATTTAAGGAAAGCAGACAGACTCTTCATGTGTCCAGAGCAAAGGCTGTCTGTCTGCTGCACAACTCAGCATTATTTGTACTGGGTCCAAGGCTGGCAAGCAGACACTTATTCCAGACCGCTGATACTGAATTATGCAAACACTCTACCTGAATAAAGTTGCAATAAGAGAATGCTTGGCTTCTAGTACTGTTTCTATTTTAGTCCTTTTGTGTTTGGCTTGTGGTGAATATTGGTACTGTATACAGAAGAGGGAATGGTGGTCTGCATGGATGAGATGGGGGTCAGTATGCTGACTTCGAGCTTCTCAAAATTTGCAACTGGAATACAAAGAACTAACATGCAGAAAGTAATTTACTACTGTCTTTACTGCTTTCTAATGTTAAGAGGATTGCTTTACAACGTCTAGACACAAATAGTCTTAAAATGGAAAGGTGCACGTACATTCTTCTTGGGGACATTCTGTTCATAGTTCTAGTCAGCAATATTAGTGTGTGTGTGTATAGTATTGAAATTCATCTGCAGAGGCCATCTGTTTCTGCAGCCATGTAATTATATATGAAAACTTCAGTTTTCAATATATGCACTCAAAATGCTCCTCCCCATAGTATGTAGGTGCTATAGTGACCTTTAAAGTCTCTCTCTAATATACAATGACATCTAAAAAGCTACATTAAAAATGTTAAAATTGCAGAGCTTGTGCAACCTTAATTGGCTCTCTAATGGGAATGTAATTACATGATCATGTGTTCCACAGGACCCCTGCCTTGTTAGCTCACTGAATGGTAGCTATTGAGAACCGAAATTCCTTGCAAAACTTGCATTTTAAGGATTGCATGAATCACTGTACACACATTTCAACAACACTATACTAAAACTTTAAGCAACTCCTTACTGCTTTGTAATATCTAAGAATATAAAAATGGCTGTGCTGGGTCTCACCTATTGTCCCCCAGTATACGATCTTCCAACAGTGGTTGGTGCCAATGCTTGAGAGGGAATGGACAGGGCAATTTATCGACTGATCCATTTTCTGTCATCCAGTCCCAGTATTTGGCAGTCAGATGTTTAAGGCCAACCAGAGCATGGGGTTGTGTACCTATCCTCCATGAATTATTTAGTTCTGGCTTTCACACGATCCCCTGGCAGAGTTCCACAGGTTAATGGTGTGTTGTGTGAAGAAATACTTAAATTTTTTTTTAAAAAAACCTGCCTGTTAATTCCATTGGAATTCCTGGAATTAATTTATATGAAGAGATAAGAAATTGAATAAAGAAGTATTATTTCCCACCAGTCGTCATTTGATAGACATATTCCTCTCACTAGTCTTTTTTTTCCTAAACTGAACAGTTCTCAGGCCATGGCTACACTGGCACTTTATAGCGCTGCAACTTTCGCGCTCAGGGGTGTGAAAAAACACCCCCCTGAGCGCTGCAAGATACAGCGCTGTAAAGCCTCAGTGTAATCAGTGCTGGGAGTGCGGCTCCCAGCGCTGCAAGCTACACCCGTAAGGGATGTGGTTTACGTGCAGCGCTGGGAGAGCTCTCTCCCAGCGCTGGCGCTCCGACTACACTCACACACTTCAAAGCGCTGCCTCGGCAGCACTCCGAAATTTCAGGTGTAGCCATACCCTAAGTCTTTTTTAATCTCTCCTCAAATGGAAGCTGTTCCATACCCCTAGTCACTTTTTGTTTATCCTCAGTACCTTTTTCCAATTCTAATATCTTTTTGGAGATGAGGCTACAAGGACTACAGAGAATTCTTTCCTGGGTGCTGGCTGGTGAGTCTTGCCCACATGCTCAGGGTTTAACTGATCACCATATATGGGATCGGGAAGGAATTTTCCTCCAGGGCAGATTGGCAGAGGCCCTGGAGGTGTTTTGCCTTCCTCTGCAGCATGGGGCACGGGTCACTTGCTGAAAGATTCTCTGCAGCTTGAAGTCTTCAAACCACAATTTGAGGACTACAATAACTCAGACATACGTCAGGGGTTTGTTGTTGAAGTGGATGGGTAAGATTCTGTGGTCTACATTGTGCAAGAGGTCAGACTAGATGATCATAATGGTCCCTTCTGACCTTAAAGTCTGAGTCTGACTGCACATGGCATTCAAGGTGTGGGTATACTATGGATTGATATAGAGGCAATATATTTGCTCTTATCTACCACTTTCCTAATGTTTCTGAACGCTAGCTTTTTTTTGACTGACTATTGCTGCACATTGAGCAGATGTTTAGAGATCTATCGACAATGACTCCAAGATATCTTTCCTGAGTAGCAACGGCTAATTTAGGCCCCATCATTTTGCAAAGTGTACTTCCAACTATACATACAACGTACATTACTTTGCATTTATCCACACAGAATTTCATCTGCCATTCTATAGCCCTGTCACCCAGTTTTGTGAGATCCCTTTGTAACTCATCCTAGTCATTTTTGGACTTCACTATCTTGAGTAACTTTATATTGTCTAGGCTTATTAGTTGTAACATTTGCAGTCGTATTAAGGCTTAGGTATTGTGATTTTTAACTCTTGCTCCAAGACCTGTCTAACCTACAGTCACCATTCCCTTACAGATGCTGTTGATGGGGTGATGAATGGAGAGCTCTATCAGGTAATGAAAGGGTATCTATCTTGAACAATAAAAAACCTGTTGGGTGAAATTAGAATACCTCCTAAATGTTAAATGACTTCTCAAAAGCAGTTTCTAGCCTCTTACAGTAGGATTACTTGTAGGTTAAAGTAGCTTTCTTAATCCAAATAGAAATGTTCCCCACTGTTTGCTTTTTTACTACACTTACATCTCCTGACTTATTAATGAAGGGAAAAAACTAATCCAGTCTCTAATCTTGTATTACTCTGTGATTCCATAGCTGCCAGGCAATTAGAGTACACTCCATCTTCGGGTGAAAGACAAATTACAGCAAAAATCCATGTTGACATCATATTTTAATTGGTAACATGCCTTCCTCTGGGAAGACTGCCATGTACTCAGGTCCCATGTTAGGACTTGAGTTGATACCTGGGGCTGGCACTGCCTTACTAGAGGTGATGTGCTCTGACTAACAAGTTTATTCACAGTCAGCATTGACTAGGCACAAGCTAAAGATTCTGTGGTGTTCCATAAAGAGCAGGGGAGGATTCATTTTGGCAAATTAAGTGTTCAAGCATTTTTTAAGTTATAAGACAATCTCATGTTGAATTTTTATAAATTAAATTTTCACAGTTGTGGGGACTTACAGGTAGGTGTCAGACGATTATTGACCGTGGATTTTAAGATTCAAAAAGTTAAAGCTTTATCACCATTAAAACACTGACATCACATGTCAAAATATGTAAAGTAAATATCCTTAGAAAATGTTACTTGACAACTTAGTTTTTCTTTGTCCATCTATTAACTTCAGTTATCAATGGAAAAACTTGTCAATTTGTGTATATATCTGTTTACCAATATTTGCTTCTTAAAAATCCAGTCTCTCTAAGCATAGAGAACATTTGTCAAGACAAGTATCTTAACATTAAACTGTTCCTTATAACATATAAAACCCAGTCTGTATCCTATGCTCACTGCATTATCAGATCCAAACTCATTGTGTTTACTGTGCTTTAAAATAGCTTGGGTGAAAGCTGTGAGCAGAGTTCTGAACCACTAGCCAAATAATCCATTACTGTCCAATATGAAAGAATTACAATGGACACCAGTTTATCAAGTGGCAAAGCAGAACAGATATTGCTAAGGCCTCTTAAATAGGGACAGTAGTGTATATGGCTGGCTAACCCACTCCACAAACCGCTTTAAAAAGTCTCTGGTACAGGTTTGATCAGAATGCTGTAAGTCTACGTAACTTCATTGTAACCTAAATCTGTCTTGGTGGTTAATTTCAAGTATGCAAGTTGATGCTGTTGCGAAGGATTTGTTAGATGACCCTGTTCAGATGAGTGGTTGGCCTTTAGTCTAGCCACTTCTGCCCTAGGTGAACACTTCATTTCTCAATGTCACTTGAGGCTTCAGCGCGAATGTAGATCTGTGTACTTTTCCTTGTGACTGGCAATGGGAAAGCTAAACTACTAGCCAGTCTTTATGTACAATGTGGCTGAGATGCAGAATGAGGTCTCAGTGCTAGAATTAGAACTCATCACTCACTGTACCCTTGGAAGGAATTTTTTCCCCCTTGTGTGCAATGGCAACAACACCCAGGTATAGAAGATGAATGGTATTTTCAGAGCTTTGAACATGTTAATTAACTCCTCTTAGTAAGAAAAGCAGCCAAAGAAACTTCACTAATTGCTTGCTTATCCTCTTTAGTCCCCTCTGGCCATGCCCAACCCCTTGTCCAAACTCCGTTTTTATCAAAACAGTTAATAGAGCCTTGTCCACCATGACTTTGTAATTGTACAAATCTTCTCCCTAGCCTAAGATTCCAGCTGATTTCTCCAGTAAAGCACTAATCCTACTGCAAACCTCTCCTTGCTAGTTACCCTTGTTCATAATCCACTAGAAGCATTTGTTGCTGGCATGCCCTGTTAGCACTCAGAAGGCTGTTCTTGGGCGTTTCTAAGGTACCCATTACATTTGTGTTAAAGGTATTTAAAATGTTCATATTCTTGTTTAAAACTTTCCAATTTGTTTCCTCTTTTTAAGGAGAGCAATGGGCCAACAGACTGCTATGCCGCTATTTCACATGTGGATCGACTGCAGTCAGAACCAGAGAGTATCCGTAAATGGAGAGAGGAGCAAAAGGAACGTCTAGAAGTCCTTGGTAAAGAAAATCATGAGGTTTCTGCAGGGCTTGCTGTTAAAAATTCAACTTTTGTATGAAGGAATCAAGGTAGAATTTGAAGTGTCACTTGCCTATCTGCCATCTTAAATTCTTAATCCTCAGTTCTTCTTGTTGACAAACACTCTACCCAATCAGACTCCCTGTTAATGGGGAGCTGGCTTGATGCTGCCAACTGGAGGGGAAAATCTCCCAGTTGCTTGGGCATCTGAGATTTCCAGCTCTGTTTTAAAGCTGGAAAACCTGGCCACTACAAAATTGCCCCTTCTTAACCAATAGTGACCTTCACATTGGCATCTGGAGACTTGAATGGTGTCTTGCACACAACAGTACCCTCCTGCCTGAAACCTGTCACGGAGAAAGCCCTTCTGAAAGGAAAGAGGCTGAGCAGAGATCCCTCTGCTCTTCATTCTCCAGCCTGCCTGGAAGGGGTTTCAGCACTGCTACATGCCAGAACCTCTGGGTGACAGGCAGAAGAATCTGCTTTCAGAGTTCAGCTCTGCCCAGCATACCGAGTATGGTGTAAGTGGCTTATACAGGTTAGCCACTTATGGACCACCTCCTTGCTGTCTCTTTTGGGGTCTGTTGCTACTGTATCAAATTTCATAAAGGAGGTCAACTGAAGCTAACACATCTGAGTGACCAGCCTCATGTGTTAACGGGTATCAAAAGGAAAACAACCCCAGCCTCCCTTCTGCCAGCAAGGAATGGTGGTGAGCATGGTGCCAGTCTGCCTCTCATTACCATGTGCTCCAGTGCTCTGTTAGAGACTGGGCAAATGAAGTCATTTATTACCAAAAGGATCTTAGCGGTTGGTTTAAAACTAATTAAACAAAATGATGTCATCACCTAGTGACCTGTCAACTGACTGCTTGGAAGGAATTCCTTCCAATGTGAATGCTATCGCCTAGGCAAGCAGGTCAGCCTGGCCAGCTTCAAGCTGGGGAGAATGTGTTGTACTTCATGAGATACCAGGAGAGCCACTGAAGTCAGTGTAGTAGCAACCCTTGCCTTCAGTGGGATAATATTATTGCTGTTTCTGCACTACTTGTTGGAGTGGATGGAGTTGGCCTTATGTAAAATAAGTGTGTGCCTCTTTTAGGCCTTTTTGTGGGTACCAGGCCCCCCAGTTTGCTTTCCCAGGCATTGAAGAGGTATTTGACTTAAGGAACACGGTTAGCAGCACAGAGAGCTAAAAGGGGATCACCCCCTCACTGCCTGGCTGGCACTGTCCTTCTCTGCCTTGGCTGCTTGCCAGAAGTATGGCTAGCCAACCAGGTTTTTGAGAACCTAGTTTAGGAAAGTGACAAGTACCATCTTGGTTTTTAAAGTGGCCTGCTAATGGAATTGTGCTCTCCAGTAGATATCAACCAGATGAAAGCACCTGGCATGTTCACTGAACTTGCTCTTCTAAATTCTAAGCCCCACAAAGATCTGTAGTGGCCAGCTTCTGCTTCACTGATGCCCAATAAGTACCATTCTGGTGCTGGTACAGCTGCCGTAAGACGTTGGGGAAATACATTAGGCAAGACAACTGCTTTACTTTCACCCTTTGGCGAAATAAGTGATCAAAAAAAGTAAATGCAGTAATTGGCCAAATTGCATCCAGTTTCAGATTGGCTGTGTATAAATAGACTTGATGGGTGTATGGGGAATAGCTATTAGCTAGTCTGCAAACAGGATTAACACAAGGCTATTGGCACATGGCTACTTTTGCAGCATGCCTTCACTAGCCAAGCTCAGTAGCACATTGAGCCTGTCCTCAAAGAGGAGGTAACCTTGAAGTGGCGACATTTTGCCTCTTGTATGAGGAAAATTTCAACAGGAAATAAATGTCTTTTTGGCATAAAGCGATAGCTGATGGTACTCCTTCCTTGAAGGATTCTGTGGTGAGATGCCTTGACATTTTTACACTTCCCTTGTCTGATCAGATTGGGTCACAGTACCATTTAACTGGTGCACCATTTAAATAATCATATGAGGTTCCTGTCTGAAGTCTCAAACACTGCAAGAGCCCCAAAATGCATGATGTTGGTTTACAAGCCATGTTACGGCATCTCTTAAATCTTCAGATGCCAACTCTCGAAAGCAGGAAGCAGAATGGAAAGAGAAGGCGATAAAGGAGTTAGAAGAATGGTATGCAAGGCAAGATGAACAGTTACAGAAAACAAAAGCCAACAACCGGTAAGGATTTTCTGTAGCTCTTTGGAATGGTTGAGATTTGTGGAAGGAATTGAAACATAGCCAGAGTGCTGTTGGCATCTTGTATACTTGTCTATATCCACTGTCAGACTAAAGATACACTGGTGCTTTTGGTCCTCCAGTGCGACTCTTAGGTATTCAGCAGTAAGACTTGTGAAAGTAGTTCTTCTTATCAGCGGCCTTATGGTAAGTGCCATGAGGATGTTCTCGAGACCTGTAGTTGTGGCCTAGTGCATCAGTGTAGTTGGAGCCAGCACAATTAGCAACAGTAAGATTTTTAACTTGCGCTTAATGGCCTGCTCAGCTTAGGTGGCAAGAACATCATCTTTTTTGGCTTTCCCACAATAACCTCTCAATACCTTGGCACCCTCACAGGATAGGTTAAACAAACCCCAGCAATTAATCATCTTGTTCTTGCCAACTGGGTGGGCAGAGACTTGATTTTCCCCTCCCCCCCTCCTCAAATGGAAGGTGTCAGTACCCCATGAGGGGTGACCTCCTATCCTAGATAACATTCTAGTGACAGGATCTGTGGCGCGGCAGACTTTGACCCAAAATCTGACTCTCTGGATTATAGTTCTTACCTCTTGAATTTGTAGCCATGTTCCAATGGCTGGAGCAGGGAGATGAGTCTTCAGCCAGAACTCGGTACTGAGTTGCTGTAAACCTGGCCAATAATCCTTAACCTCTGTTTCTCTCTGTGTATGTGCAGCACGCGTCAAGTGGCAGTGACCAGGATTCATCACTGAATCTGGTCTGTGATTGGATCATTTAGCTTCCCTGGCTTGGGTCAGGTACTGACAGGGAATGAGATGTGAACGCTGATCCATAACCCCTCCTCGGCTGCTGAACAGCGATATAGTAATGACTTTATATGGTCTTAAGAACCTGACTTATGTATCCATTTTAAAAATTAAGAATAAACTTCTCGTACCAGTCAATGGTTTGCCCACTAGACAGCAAAACTATGTTGGAAGTACAGGGACTTGTCAAATGGTCCACTTGGTCTCTTGAAACTTGGGAGTTTCCTGGGGCAACTCCCTCATTGGAACAGGTCAGTCTAACTCCTTATCTCCCCCTCACTTAACCATTGCTCCCAGGTGAGAAACCTCTGCATAATGGGACTGAGAGAGGCAGGCATGGTCCTTTGAGGTGGAAGAGGAACTGAAGCTCCCATGGGATTGGGAAGAGTCCTATTTTTGTACTAATCAAATGATGGACTTGGGGGACTTCCCCTTGGAACTCTGGCAACACCCCTACTTTTCACTTCTCATGGAAATGAAATTTCCATACTGCTCACCTCTTCCTGTTGAGGGTAGGAGTAACTCATTTCTGGGTAGACTGACCATGAAGTTGAGAATGTCATCAAAGCCTCTCCTTTAGCTAAGTCCTGGAGATCAGGTACTGTAAACCCTCAGATAACTGATGTGAACTCCTTGTAACTGGGGGATGAGCTCAGTTTAGGAAGAGGGGTTAATTTCCCTCCTCCATTGTGGTAATGGTGAACTTGGAGGAGCACTGGCCCAAATGGGTGTGATTGACAGTTTTTACAGCGCTTGGGATGGCTCTTCTGTGAGACTTCCAAGTGGAAAAGTAGTAACTTCAGTGATTCCAAACAGGTCTCCAGTATGGTGGACATAAATGCTCAAGCACAGAGTGGCTAAAAATCTCATTTAAAAACAAACAAAAAAAAATTTTAAATTGCAAGTTTTAGTTGTTTAAATAAACTAAGCTTAGGACTTAACATAGATTTATTAAAAATAATTTAAAATAAAAAATCTAGAACATAATCTGCCAGGTTTTGAACAATCAAATCACTGAGCTGGTGGAAGTCACTGGCTGAGCACTCAAAACCAGAATCTGTTGAAGTGCTTCATCAGCAGTTGTCTTTTGCAGGTGCAGAGAATTTCTTTCATTTCAGTTTATTCTGTTAGTTCAGTGCGGTGACTTCTTCATTCAAAATTAAGAAACCAATTGAGAGTTGAAAAAGCAGGAAAGTTTTCCATCTTCCGATCTATGGGGGGGAAAAACAGCCTAGATGTGTGAGGATCTACTAGTGCTAAAATCTCAAAGGGCGTGGTGACTAGAAATCAGTTCATGAACTACAAATAATACCTCCTGTTTTTAATAAATGAGTTTGAAATGCAAATGTTTTGATGTCAGCAAATTTCAAGAATTTTATTTCTTAAAAGCTAGTTTTGTGCACTTTTAATTTCCGTCTAGACAGAGCTTGACACATCAAGTAATTTTCTTAATCTAGTATATTATTGGTGATACTTTTTTTTTAATGTTGAACTATGTAGTTTAAAGATGTATAGATGGATTATATCCTCAGTACTCGCCAAAGCAAGCACCAAATCTAGTGTAAAGGCTATATCTAACCATCAAAATGTTTTAATGGCCGCCAACTAATGAGAATCAACCTTTGGGAATCAATGAGAGCAACAAAAAATAAAAGCTTTAGAAAACCTGACCTGTGAGGGAAGGCCAGAAAAAGGCCATGTTTAGTTTTGAAGACGTTTTGGGTGGGAGAACCTAGTAGCAGTTCTCAGATGTTATCAGTTCTCCATGTTTACCAAAGGTAGGACAAAAAGTAATGTGCATAATCAGCCACAAGGGATATTTACGTTCACTATCCTTCCAGTTCAAAAGTAGTGAAGTATTGGAATTGGCTCCAAGGGAATTCCCATCCCCATCCCCATCAGTGGAGGTTTTAAGAACAGATTGGACAAACATCTGTCAGGGATGGTCCGTGTTTACTTGGTCTTTCCTCAGTGCAGGGGGCTGGACAAGATGACCCCTCCAGGTACTACATTTCCTTGATTCTATGAAAATGAAGTACAAATGAAAACAATTAAATTCACTTAGTTTTTCCTCCTTGCTGTAAAATCAGTGATTTAAACAGCTTTGATTTAAATGAGTCCACCCTGACGACCTAACTCCCTGAGCTAGTTCAGAGACTACAGCTAGATATCTCAGTTTATTGAGCCGTTCTTCCGTGGGGAAAACTTGATGCAGAACATGCAACTGAATATTAGTCAGTATGCTGAGCTGGGAAGTGACTAACTTCAGATTGTCTGATTTGGTTTATCGTTTCATACCGTTCTCTTGTTTTACCTAACCTGTCTTCTGCTGTATTCTCTGCTTCTCATCCTTCTCTCTTTTCTCCTGCCTGCTTGCCTTCCTCTTGGACTACTTGCTGCCTAGGGTGGCAGATGAAGCTTTCTACAAACAACCCTTCGCTGACGTGATTGGTTATGTGTATGTTGCCTAACTACTAATTGTCTGTCTGATCCTCTTCATTATCCTTCAGAGACAGTTAATGTTCTGTCTGGTGACTACATTAAACTGAGCATTTGGAGTCCAGCATCAAAGGCTGATGGGTGTCTATATAGTAGTTCCTCCTACAGTACAGCAGGGTATTTGAGCTGCAATACTGAAGAGTGAAATGTCATCTTGATCTGTGGAGGGTCACCGGAGACGTACTAACCCATGCTGCATGCATGCCACCAGTAATACACTGCTGGTAAAGCAGAATACTAGCTAAAGGACATCAAGATTAAAATCTGCTTCCAGGCAATGGAAGCTTGGTTGCACACTACGGTGTATTAGGAGCATGGAGGTAACAAACCTCTCTGGTGCTGGTGCTTTCTCACCCAGATGCTGCTTTTGTACAGCCAAGATGTACAAGCTGTTCAATAGGAAAGTTGCTTTTCTCTGAACTAACACTTGCGGCTGGAAGGCTCGATTTGAGGGAGGTATAAAAGGGTTTCACTTGACTGTCCGAGGTGCTGAGCACTTACAGCTCCTGTTGAAGTCGGCGAGAAGGTCAGATGCTCAGCACCTCTGGAAAATCAGGCCAGTTATTTAGTGCTTAACTCTGTGTACTCAACTGTGGAAAAAGTAGGCCTTCCTGTGCAGTCGGGGCGGTGGGGAGGAAGTTAGGATTGTTTGCCCAGTTTCATCTGTGTAGTATTCCCATTTGGGTAATCTCCCAAAGGATCGAGTGGTGAAAGCTCCACTACGTGCAATATATTAAACCGGACAGCCAGAAGGTTGGAAAACAATGCTGTGTGTGCAGACAGACAAGCAAGCCCATGGGCCTTTCAATCTAGCTCTGCTTTGCTAAGTAAAAGCCCTGATCTCCAACCCGCAAGGAAAGATGGGTATTTTCGCTAATGGGTTTAAAGATTACAATGTGGCTTTTTTGGCTTGTTCATATGCTTTGATTTCTTCCCTTACGTTTATAGACTCGAATTCAAAGCTGACCATTTCAGATACTAAAGCCCCTTTTAAAGATGTACTGGTGAGAACAGTAGTATGGTTTTGAGTGAATTCAGATTAAAGTTCCAGTGTGGAATTGATGGCCTAACTAGGTGGATGTAAGACGAGACTTGTGAAATGCTGGATTTACAGGTGGTTGATCATGTTCTGAAGTTTCCACCGAAAGCCGTGGAATGAGAACACTTGTTTCCTGTACCAGTCTCCATGTAGCCAATGTGTAATGGCTGCAGACTAAAACTGGCAGCATGTTTCCTGAATGTAGACTGAGCTGCTAGTGCATGTCCAGCTAGCTTATCATCTGCATTAAGCTCATTTTCATTTTCTATATCTGACTTAAACTTTCTCTCCTTGTTTCTTTTCTTCTCTTCACCTTTAAGCACAAACATAAGCCATCCTTGCTACAGCCTAGAACAGTTAAGTAAAAATCTTCACTGCCCCCCTTAAGTGTCTTGTCACATGAAGTAGCAGTGTTGTAGTGACCCTTGTCTTCAGTGGTGTTTGTTCTCAAATCATCCCTGGCCCCAGTGCTGCCCCTTCCCTTCCATAGGAAGATCACTGTCATTGCTTTCTCTGTACTGCTTGTTGGAGTAGATGGATTTGGTTTGATTTCTCTCAAAGTGCTTACTGCTCTTGCCCTTATGCGGCTACCAGGGACCCACAATTTGCTTAATCCAGGCATCGAAGGGTTACACGTGCCTTGGAGCAATGCTGCTAGCAGCACAGGGATGCCAAAAGGATAACGCTGATGCTTATGGTTTCCTAACCTACATGCTGGAAGGAAAGAATTCACTGCGTGCTGTTGGGATAAAAGGGGAACTGTTATCCTTTTAGCTGAACTCAGTGTAACCCTCCCCTTTGCCAAAACATGCCTCAAAGTCTATAGCAGCTGCAAGCATGGAAGCTATGACTTAAATTCCTCTTCGATCCACGCTGCTTCTCTACACCATTGGGAACCATCAGCACACAGTTTTACGATGGCCTGCACGCCCTGGAGTGTCTGTAAACCAAATGGAAGTTACTCCTCAATCTTGCACTTCTGTAGATAGTAAACTTCCAGTTGGCAAACATCCAAAGCAAACTGCTAAGAGTTGAAGGCTTAAACAATAGTTAATGTACCAAGGCATTGCTTTAAATTAAATGCCTGCATCTGAGTGCCTGAAACTTTTACTTGTGTGCAAACTGAGGCCAAGATTGAATAACTACTCTTAAACCAAACACCTGTATTCCAACATTTTACACAGCAATTTTCTGCACTGCTTGTGCATAGCAGATTACTGCAACCTGTTCATCTCCAAGGTTGGGGGTAGGGGATCTTAACAAGCCTTAATGTTCTCAAGCAGCTGTCAGGTTACATTTTCCTATGAAACATGTAAAATGGAACCCTAGTCTATGGAGGGAAAGGAGTGGCTTCCAGGGGGGGTACAGAGCTCACATTAACATGTAGTATTGCATTGCTTCTAGGGCAGCTGAAGAAGCCTTTGTGAATGATGTGGAAGAAATTTCCCCAGGCACAGAGTGGGAACGTGTGGCTCGGCTCTGTGACTTTAATCCCAAGTCTAGTAAGCAGGCGAAAGACGTGTCCCGCATGCGCTCCATCCTTATTTCACTCAAGCAGGCTCCACTGGTTCGCTGAAGGAAAAGCACAATGGAAACACTACAAATGCAATATCTTAACCTTACTCAGAGAAGCTGTGTTTGCAGTAATTGGATTAATTATGTTTAAATGTGTTTTTTTTGGACCAAACCTCATAAAGTATCTAGAGTTGATCATTGTTTGTGATTGCATGTTCTTCCTCATGTTTCCTTCCTCTGTCCCAAATGGGAGGAGAGAATCTCCAGAACTGTAGTCTCTCTGTACTCTTGTGCACTGAGATGTCACTTTCAACTGTACCGATATTAAAGGTCTGTTAAACAGTTACGTGTGTGTCCTCTTTCATAGACAGAGGTCGCTTCCCCACCTCCCCTTCTAAAGGGGAAATTTTCAATCCACATAGTGTCCAGGAGCAAACTTCTGGCCTCATTTATAGTGGCAGTTGAAGATCTAAAGCACTGGCCTCACCCAGTGTGTGTGGAATTATAGTGAAGTGACAGACCACTGTGCAGGAAGACATCTGCTTTGCTGCCTGATGGAAGTGACTGCACCTTTAAAGCCCCCCTGTGGCTCTAATCTCAAGAAATTAAGCCCCTCCCTGCAACCACCAGTTGAAACTGATTTGGGAACATTAGCTCCATCCTGGCTCTTAGCTCACTAGCCTGCCAGATAGAAGCTGTGGGGGAAAGGAGCAGCAATAGAGCCATGCTGCCCACAGACAATCTGCTGATCTAACATTGAAGGCCCCTGCTTATTTTCCCTTCCTGCCCATTTAGAGACAGCTGCTTGCCAGCAATAGGGAAGGGGCAGGCTCATAGGCTTGCTCCTTGGTCTTCTGTGTCCTGTAGACACAGCTGGGGTGGCTGAGAGGAAAGGGAGTGAGGGGGTGACCTCACAGGGTGGTGGCAGGACAAAGGCATTAAACACCAAAGTGCTCAGGTACTGCGGTGGTGGGGAGAATAACCTCTGTAAAAGCATTTCCTGTTCTCAAATTTGAATCTGCCACGTGCCAGTTGTGTTGAGTGCCCCTAGTTTGTGTGAGAGAGGTGGAGCAAGAGCTTGTAACTGTATCAAGTCCCATCTTGTTTGCCTTTTGGAGAAAAATTTCCAGTAATCTCAATTGCTCCAAGAGTGCCCAAATGCAGATGATAAAAGGGGCCAAATCTGTCATTCACCTTAAGCATGTACACTTGATTGAGTCATGCTGTTCTGTCTCTGCAAGGATGTATGGATATACTGCAACTGCCAACCACATTAACTTCCTTATGGATAAGTGACTATGGGGAGCTCAAACTAGTGCTCCTTCCTTCCACTACCTTTGTAGAACAGCTGGAAGGCAAATGGTGGTTGAGTGAGTACATGTGTGTTCAGCCAACTCCCTTCCCTTAAGAGAGGGTCAGAAGGCAAGCAGAAGGAGTGAGATACAAGGAAGGAATAATCCCTAATCTCTTTATTAAGCAATTAAACTTTTAAAAGTCCATGTGTGTTTATTTAAAACTTCATTTTGAATCTCCAGTCAGTCTGTCTGTTACAAAGTACAGCTCTGGCAGTGTGCCACTTCATGCAACCTTACAATTAAAATGCATGAATTATCCCGACTGACAACTGAAAGTTGAACAAGTACCCAGAAACACTAAAGTATAATTACAATAAGCAGTAGGAAGATATCTGGTGTGAACACCCACTCATCTTGCTCCATATGAATGAGCAATCCTCCTAAACCAGTTTTCAACTGAGTTGCCATATAGAAACGGGGGGGGGGGGGGGGGGGGAGGAGAGTACAATATTCTGCAAGGACTAATACATGCTTTTACTATGTGCAGGAGGTGCCTTCATTGGTAATGAGAATCTAATTTATTCTCAACAGAGAGTTCTGTGGTACCTTAGACTAACAGATGTTTTGGAGCATGACGTGGGTATTCACCCACAAAAGCTCATCAGATGACATGCATTCAACAACATGGGTATCCACCCACAAAAGCTCATGCTCCAATATGTCTTGTTAGTCTAAGGTACCACAGGACTCTTTGCTGCTTTTACAGATCAACTAACACAACTACCCCTCTGATACTTAATTTATTCTCATTACTAAGTAAGTTACAGGTGGTGTACCTGTTTAAAACAGCTCTAATTAGACAAGGACTGTGTTTGTCTTCACTTTTTTCATGGGAGCTCCTAGCATATTTTTACTACATAAGGCTGGTGCTGGTCTAAAAAAGGAAGGTTCCTTGTAGAAGTTCAGTATAGCATCAAGAGTTCTCTATAACATTGTTGACTAAGGACTTTACCTGCAACTGCTTGAAAATTCTCTGAAAATACACAATGCACAGACTACTCCAGTGCATCCCACACACCAGATGAGACACACAGCTCTCACTTCACAAGGGAAAACTCATCCCCATATTACTTGCTGAGGGTTGTGAGCTTTGCACCTTTTTTTGTTGGGAGAGACCTTACTCTGAACAAGGTCTTCATTGAGGTTCTGGGCTACCCAGGCCTCAGTGGAAGCCAAGCCCTCTCACTTGTACAGCAGTTTGTGTACCTTGGACCACATTGAGCTGCATCTTAATGGGCACCATGTCACTCAGCACTGAGGGGACTTTGTTGAAGCATAGGCAGGATCTCACATGCAGCCATTTCTACCCTGTTCACAGCACCGCTGTTTGTCGAGGGGATGCTCCCTCATCCTCTGCGAAGTGTCCTATTTGTATTAAGGGGGGGGGGAGGGTAGAGGAGAAGCCCACCAGGCTTGGAGGCCAACCTGGGCCCTGCAAGTAGCTTGGTCTCATTGGAAGAGGGTGTAGACTCTTGATTGTTTCCTTCACAGAGAACAGTGACCATCACTGGGTAAGTCTGGTGCGGTCAGTGTCATTCTGGGATAGATACTGGCAGGCAGAGAGAGAACAGAACACAGCACCTCTGCAAAGTACCTGAGGCTTGGGTTGCACTCACTCTAAAGTCTCAGTGTCGTATTCTTGTGTTGCTAACTGGAATGTTTAACTGGGCAGATTGTTCTCTTTGCTCTGGTGTCCAGTGCCCACGTCACATGCCTGGCTCCCAGGGGCTTGACTGTGCCCTCTGCCCACACATAGGGGGCAGTGCCTGCTGCTGCAGCAAAGTGCTTGTGGTTCAGATCTGCTACTCCACGACACACAAAGTGTTATTTATAGATTTCCAGGAAGCCTAATTGCACAGCTGGCACCCTAGTAAGTCTGAGGGCCCTTGGCCCTTCTCCCCAGCTGTGACTGTCCTGCACAAGAGTGTCTTTCTGACTTCCACTGGTAGGGAAGCCCACTGGCCATATTCCAAGCAGGATGAACTCCCAAACAGCCTTGACGAAGTCTGGGGCATGGTTGCACATCCATGCATGATGCCGCCCCGCTGGACTGCCTCTTTGGAGGTCTGTCCTCAGACAGGGGTGCTCTCCCTGGTATGGTGTCCATGAGCACCCTGGAGATGTTTCTCAGACCTCGCCTAGGGATGCGGAGGCTTGGGCTTACCTTTCTTCTCCAGCTTGTACTGTGCATCTAGTGCAAGTTCTCCAGGGGCAACTGAAATAATATTTAACCCCCATCCCCCAAAGACCACTCTCCATTAACATGTTAGCATGACACAAAAGAAAACTAGCCCCTCCCCACCCTTGCAAAGCCTTGAAGGGTAGCAAAGTCTCAGGGAGCTGGGAGAAGCCAATTGCATGCCTGAGGGCCCTGCACGGAAGACACTGTGGCCCCAACCATACTACTATAGGGTCTCGCTGCTCAAGAGTTCCAGCTCTCAGGATTAAGCACAGAGGTACTGCTCAGAGCCACAGAGCTCTCTGGGGTGCTTAAAGTTCTGAGCTAGTGGAGTGGGAGAGAGGGGTCCCTATCACTTCATTCAGTATTTCCTGACATCTCGCTAGAGAGTGTTTCTGGCTTTTTCAATGTCTGCAGAAATGGGATGAAAGCTGGTCCTGAGAGGCTACCATAGGGCTGGGCTGAAGGGGCCTTGGAGAAGAGCTGCAAGCCCACATATCTAGGGGGCTCCCTGCTGAAGGAGGGATCAAGGAAGGACACACTGTGAGGTCCCCACAAGGGAAGTTTTTCTGCGGCAAGAGAAGCCTTTGTCAGAGATGAATAAAAACTTTCCTTGGGGCTGGGCAATGGGCTGGTTCTTGGTGCTGGCTTTGAGCAATGTCATTCCACTGAGAGCTACAGCGGCATCCTTACAGACTAGAATGGAGGCAGGAGCCTGTCCATTCGCAGGCAGTTTTGGTGGCTGAAGATGACGGAGAGGACACAGGGCTGCTCATTCAGGAGCAAGCTGGAGGGGAGATTCTCCTCATAACAGGACAGAGCCATACAGGGAGCTGAAAGCTCTCCACCCTGGATGAGGTGCTACAGTCAGCTAGCCTGTTCTACATAGGTGCTCAGCCCCATAGTATCTGTGCACCTTCCAGCGAAGGGACTAACCTCTGTCACACGGTGGTTTTCTCATCCCGCCACGATGCAGAGAAGTGTGTTTTGTTCTGGATGCTTTATACTAGCATACACACAGATATACTGGAAAGGTGGGGTGGGGGTGCATGTTTATGTTAGAGAAGACATGGTATAAGAAATGCCTCTGATGCTTGGAGTGGAAGCTGGGGAGGTTTGTGATAGTCTGTTCCAGTCCCTGGCCGGCTTGTGAGAAGGCTGTGTCTCCTGCTTGACATGTAGGGTTGAAAGTTTCATTGTGCCAGAGGAGTGCAGTTGTCAATCATGATCTTCATACCAGAACTTTAGGCGCTCTTTTCCATACCTTGGGCTCAAGCCACAGAGCACCTTGAAGATAAGGGCCACGACCTTGAACAAGTATTCCATACCAGGAAGCTGGTTTAGGGAGCAGATGTGCTTGTGCTAGCCTGGGTTTCCAAGGCAATGTGGTACCGTGTTCTGTACCAGCTGGAGTTTCCTGAGTGCTGATGGCTTCATGCCCAGGGCTATTGCACTGCTGTAGTCCAGCTGATAGGCATTAATAATCCTGGCATGCTAACATGGGTCAGACTCATGCTGTGACAGACCAGCAACCCAGAGAAACTGAAATCTGCCCCAACCTCCATCCAAATTAGTGAAACAGGTCAAATTCAAATACACCTCTACCTCGATATAACGCTTTCATCAGGAGCCAAAAAATCTTACCACATTAGAGGTGAAACCACATTATATTGAACTTGCTTTGATCCACCAGAGTGCGCAGCCCTGCCCCCCTCCTCCAGAGCACAGCTTTACCGCGTTATATCCAAATTCATGATATATCAGGTAGCGTTATATTGGGGTAGAGATGTAACTCACTGCTGGTCACTGCCAAAAGCAATCGCTGAGGAGGCACAGATGACACTGTGCTACCTTGCTCCCACACTCCCCAGTCTGTCTGGCCACATGTTGCATTGTGTAAGCTTATATGGACTGGGACAGTCTTTTCTTTTGCACAAACAGGGCCCCGATGCCTGACTGGGAGCCCTCGGCACCAACTATACAAATAAATAACAAAAAGAAGAATCCTTCTCTGAAAGGAGCTCTAGCTGTCACGGTTATCTCCTGAGAGGCAACCTCTGTGTTGTTTCCACCCAGCAGGATGACACCCTATAGGGTGACCGGACAGCAAATATGAAAATCGGGACAAGGGGTGGGGGGTAATAGGAGCCTATATAAGAAAAAAGACCCAAAAATCAGGACTGTCCCTATAAAATCGGGACATCTGGTCACCCTAACACCCTATGGGTTAGGACTGCAGCACATCCACTTGTGCGTGAGCGCGAGGAAATTCAAAGCTGAGTCAGACCAAACCAGTGCTTGTCTGCAGGCTTTTCTAGTTTCACATAGTTACGAGATAGAACCAAAGTTCCCAAGTGTTGTCTAGAACTTGGCACACCTCACCAAATATATCCCAGGAGAACACTGGAATGTGCTTATGGATAAGTCTAGCATCGCTTAAGCAACACTTGAGCTCCCAAGCTTCAGAGGTGAACAAAAAAATGGAAATGCACATTATTTCATCCAAACTTGGCTAAAAGGTAGAAAAAAATACAAAGAGGTATTACTACAATAAGGAAATACTGAAGTAGGAACTAACTACCTAAAACACTAGTCTGCTTTACTACAGAAGAAAAAGCTGATGGTCAGCAAGAAATACTTTGGGCACAGTATTTCTCCCCTCCCCCGACCCCTCGACCAGTTATACAGCTGGACTGTCCATTTCCATAACTTCCCCAGGGACCTAGTATATTCGGCGTGTACTGTAATCTAGCACCAGGCTAGCAGCTCCAAGCAGAGCAGGGTCCGCCAGATTTGAGACAACTACATCCACTGTGGCAGCAGAGAACAAAGCCTGCTGACGGATCACATCTTTGACAAGGTTAACATAATGGCCTGCTAAAACTCCAGAAAGGATCACCAGAGAGGGGTTCATGGTGTGCAGGATATTCACTACTCCAAGGCCTAGAGCTGTCCCAGCTGTGAAAACAAAGGAGAGAGACATTACAGCAAAAAGATAATACCACAGAAGAATCTGAACATCAGGGTCTAACCTAGTGTCTCTAAACACATTACTCCTGGGGGAATTCTGCACCATTGCATGTGCACAGAATTCATGTCCCCCACAGATTTCTTTGCTTCCCCACAGAAAAATGACTTTTTGACAGGGAAGCAAAGGGAAACTGCAGGACCAGTCATGCACCCCTCTCCAGCCGAAGCAGCTGTGGAGAGATAAATCACTGTGAGGGAGGGAGTGGGGACAGGGGCAGGGCTAAGGACACCTCAGCCACTGGCTCCTATGCTAGGCCAGTCTCAACTCCTCTTTCCCTGCAAGGACCCACCCCCAGAAACCTCTCCAGGCTGCAGGAAGCTCCACACCCCCCGCTTCCCGCTCCCATTGCTTTTCAGCCACAGTGGGAGGGGTCACTGTATGGAGAGCTGCTCCTTGGTCCACTCAACCCTGGTGCATCCAGACCCCCCAATACCCAGACCTCCCTGATGAGAATTACTCCCTCTGCACCAAGACACCTCCCATGAGTCCCCTACATAAGATGACCAGATGTCCCAATTTTATAGGGACAGTCCCGATATTCGGGGCTTTTTCTTATATAGGTGCCTATTACCCCCCACCCCATCCCGATTTTTCATACTTGCTGTCTGGTCGCCCTACCCCACCAATTCTCACCCCTTGCATCAGGACCCCCACCTCTGCACCCAGACCACCCAACACCCTGACAATCCCCCTGCACCCAAACCCCCACCACACTGAGCCCCAAAAAGCAGTACCTGGACCCAAACCCCACTAAGCCCTACTCCCCCAGCTCCCAACTCCCCCACTGAGTCCCTTACACCCAGACCACACCTTCTGAGCCCCATCCCCCCACACCTAGACCAAACCTGCTGAGTCCCAACCACCTTCACCTGGAACCCACTGCAGCATCCCATTGCCCCTGCACCCAGAACACCCCAATGAGCCCCTGGGCATTGAGACTGGGCCACACCTAATCCTCTCACCCCACACCTGGATCCCTCAATACTAAGCCCCTCCACACTTGGATCCTGGTGTGCAGGGCCCCAGGGTGTTTCTGGGGCAGGCCTGGCCCTTGCGCTGTCTCAGAGTCAGGTCCAGTCTCACTGCCAAGTCCACATCCCAAGAAGCGAGGGCTGGGGGAGCCCTGCAGGGTGATCTCCCACCTCCCTGCTGCCAGTGGCCTGTGCTCCCCACTGCCATGCTGAAGCCTCAAAATTTATTTATTGACAAAATGAAATTTGCAGAATTAAAAAAATATTGTGAGCAGAATTTTTAACTTTTTTGGTGCAGAACTCCCTCAGGAGTAATTAATACTGTGGTCACATGGCAGACGTTTCACATGGCAGACGTTTCTGATTTTCTGCCAGAACTCTAGAATTACAACAGAATGTCTTCCTTATCTCGAGAGACAGCTAGCTGGGCCACTTGTGCTCATCATCCTCTTTTCTTTCAAGGGTTTATAGCCAGGTAACATTACACCATGATATAGATGAGAGAGGTAAGTCAACACATATTGCTGTGCTCGGGGAAATAAAGGAAAGAAAATGCTATTCTACCTCCTGCTATCTTGGTTACACGTAAGGAAACTGGTTATATTTAATGCTTGTTTTGAAAACTCAGAAAAACTGTGCATTGTAAAGTATTGCATAAACTAGAACAATGCTTCATAGAAACCATTTCATTTTGGTTGCCTGGCATATATATTTATTGGCCCATCCCTGAAGTGTCCCATAATTTCCCATAACCACACTGAATTATCAGAACCTGCCTTTTTTTCAGTGTGAAGCCAAAGCTATTTTGCTTGCCACAAGAAAAGGAACAGCATGATGTTTAATATTCTAATCCCCTAGAGCAGGAAATCCCCAGAGAAATAGCGAAGGGTCTCATGACCATGCAATCTATAATCTGTTTAACCAAGTCTCTAACACTGTCCCAGAATACACTTTGTTGGAGAGAGGACAGGACCACTAGCCCATTCTCTTCACAATTCCCCAGTAGTCGTTGGTACCACTCCTATCCATGATTGCCACGCCTAAAGGGCCAGATCCTTCACTCAAGTGTAGTTCTGTAGAAACCATCACAGCTGCGCTGAGGATTTGGCCTGCTGTGGCAAAATACCAATTCTACAGCTCTGAGAATTTCCCTCTCGTTCTAAGAGGGCTTCCCACCCTAAGTCTAGGTTCTTACCTGTTCTGAGAATGCTGTCAGCCTTTGCATTCCCAAGTTTAGCTGCCTGAATGAGATGCACAGCACTAATGGTCTCTTCTGTCTTCACTGACATTCCGCCCACTAACAATAGATCATCTGTTCAGGGAGAAGGGAAAACCCAGAGGGAAACATTAACAACAAATCTGCAGTTGGAATAACGATACAACAGGGTGTGTGAATCTATGTTCCTGACCTGTAAAAAGGAAGGTAACTTTTAAAAAAACAGACCTTATTTACACACCCAGGCCCAGATGCTGCAAACATACATGTGAGTGATGCCACTGAACTCAACAGGGCTACTCATGTGCCTAGTTATTCATGTGTACAGCTGTTTGATGGATCAGCCTTAATTATGACAGTTCCATTGTGATAGCAAACTGGTTTGTTTTACAAATCGATCACTCCAAATATAGACGTAAAACATAATTAAGGGCAGAAACCGTCCACATTTTATTCAAGATGAGGGAGCTGCTGATGAGAGGTTCCAATTCCACAAAGAACAAACAACTGAGCTCATCAACAAGACATAGTCGAAACCGCCAAGTGGCTGGTGAGAAGGTTAAGTATTTGCAGTAGTAGGAATAACATGCCACTGAGAGAGTCTAAAACCCAAGATATACAAAGGTGCATTAGTTCAGAGAAATATAATCTTCCAAAGCTCACATGTAACATTGCCTTTAAAAGTATCACAATATATTACTTTAATGCTCTCACTGCTGTAAGCATTAATTGCTGTGGGTGGGGCAGAGTTACTAACCCTGAAACTAGGGGGAAAAAATTCTAAGGAATATTTTAAATTCAACTCAATACCTATGAGTTAAAGCTAGGATTTGTCTTCAATGGGAGCAGAATTAGGCCAATGCAGCACTTTCGAAAATCCCACACTAAATGCTTTTTCTCTCTACTGAGGTTCACACTTATTAAACCTATGATCCAATTTTGCCATTGTTGAAGCTCCTTCAGAATGCTTGTTAAAAATGGCTGCCCCAGTGGCATGCCTAAAATGCCATTTTAGGCTGGACACTCTTTGCATTTGCCAGCAGCATTATAGAATATTGAACAATTACATTAAAAAGAGGGTAAAAAATACACCTACCATCATGTAGTTTTTTAGCTTCTCTCTGCAAGGCTATTCCAGAGGCATATGCTTCTATACATCCATGGCTACCACACAGGCACTCTGGTCCTTCTAGAGACACCACAATGTGTCCGAGTTCAGCAGCACAAAAGGAACTTCCATGGATCAATTCATGTTGATGAATGATTCCACCTCCAATTCCTATAAGCATATACAAATTTCTGACAGTAAAAGAAGAGTCACATAATGGCCTTGATTCAGCAGGGCACTTACATGTCCTTATCTTAAAAGGGAAGGCGTTAAATACATGTATCTGTGCATCACTGTATTAGGACCAAATAAAGGAGCAGTCATTAAAAATCTCTTCTCTGCTTAATGCACTTGGTGCAAGTAAATGCATAAGTCTCCCCTGCCCCTAGATGGCAAGGTGACCGTACACCTATAATGCATAGTTTATTGGTCATGTCATGATATAATTTGTTCATGAGATATTTAGCCAAAGAGGGCTATTGAGGGGCACATGTAGACATTATGTCTCAGCCTGTGAGTTCATAACTCCTGTCATAGTAGTCCTAAATTCTTTATGCATGAAACAAATATTTAATTCATGCTTAAGAAGCAAAATCTTATCAAAACTTGTAAATACTAAAGGTAAAACAGTAGAAGTCAATCACATCCTTCAGATGTGGTGCATCTAGAATTCTTGTCCTAGATCTGGTATAAAACTGTGATTTGCATTACAAACTATTGTTTATTATTCATTAGCATTCTTCCCCCGCTATTTTGGATGGCAGTGGGCAGGCCTGGATGTTGCAATGCAGCAGTGGTGATATTGGATGTGTGAAGTCAGATTCCTTAACTCAAGATCAACCCAGATTATGTCTTTTAACATCTAGTCTACACTAGGAGAGACATACTAGCCATGCATATGCATAAATGGTTTGGGTTGGGGTTTTTGTTGTTGTTATTTTTTTTTAACATGTGAGGATTCTTCAGCTGAGGTTACTGACACCCACGTACATGGTCCATATCTTTTTAATCAAGCAAGTATCAAAATGCTATCCTGCAATCTACCACAATGTGCTATTAGGATTATGTGTCAAGCTGAGCTCCTCATTTAGCTACTACATACGGCTCCAGATCGGACCTACATTTTCTGCAGCGGGAAAGGAATTATATTACCACATTGGAACTGGAGGACGACCCCACTAATGCAGCTGTTCTGTGACACAGAGGCAGCAGGAAGTCAGTGCTTTGATGTCTGTGTTCACACTTACCTGTACCAGTGATTAGCGTTACAAAACTTTCCACTCCTTTTCCATGCCCAAATTTCCTCTCTGCCAGAGCAGCACAGTTGCCATCATTGTCCACCCAGACTGGCAAGTGCAGAGCGTCAGATATCGGGGTCCTCAGATCAACAGAACTCCACTCCTGAATGAGCTTTGTGGAATGAAGTACGATTCCTTCTCGGGGATTCACCCGTCCACCTGTAGAAATACCTGAGCCCCAAAACACACGAGAGAAAAATCAAGGCTAAGGCTAAACAACTCTGGAACTACAATCTATTTGCTCCTTGGGAGGAAAAGGATTTTTATTTTTAACACTAAACAATATATTTCTGAATCTAAACAAAACCAGTCCTAAGCCTCACTTGCAATATATTACATCAGTTATGAGATGAGATGAGAACTAACAGAATTCTAGCATCCTTCTCAATATGTGCTCAGAGTTCCAGCTAACCAGCTGAAAATTCAATTTCTTATTTTAGGTGGTGCTGGGTAAGTTGCTTAACCCTCCTGTGCTTCTTCCTAGCCAAATATAAAAAACCTGTATAATACCAAGGAGTTGTCCATCTTAAATAAGTGTCAAGGAATCCAGACTTGTTGAAAGTCTCTGGTTAAGGATAAAAGGGGTAAAAAACAAGGGTGATGTCACTGTAGGGGTCTACTACAGACCACCGAACCAGGAAGAAGAGGTGGACGCGTCTTTTTTTAAACAACTAACAAAATAATCCAAAGCACAGGACTTGGTGGTGATGGGGGAGTTCAACTATTCAGACATCTGTTGGAAACACAGTAATTCAGGGCATGGATTATCCAACAAGTTCTTGGAATGTATTGTAGACAATTTTTTATTTCAGAAGGCAGAGAAAGCTACTGGGGGAGAGGCTGTTCTAGATTTAATTTTGACAAACAGGAAGGAGATGGCTGAGAATTTGAAAGTGGAAGGCAGTTTAGGTGAAAGACTATGAAATGGTCGAGTTCACGATTCTAAAGAATGA
Source organism: Gopherus flavomarginatus (assembly GCF_025201925.1). Taxonomy (NCBI): domain Eukaryota; kingdom Metazoa; phylum Chordata; order Testudines; family Testudinidae; genus Gopherus; species Gopherus flavomarginatus. The sequence continues at coordinate 127,427,241 of NC_066619.1, forward strand.
TAGGAGGAAAAACAGCACAATAAAGATAATGGATTTCAGGAAGTCAGACTTTAGCAAACTCAGGGAGTTGGTAGGAAAGATCCCATGGGAAGCATGACTAGGGGGAAAAACAATTCAAGAGAGTTGGCAGTTTTTCAGAGACATTATTAAGGGCCCATGAGCAAACTATTCCACTGAAAAGGAAAGATAGACAGAATTGCAAGAGACCATCCTGGCTTAACCAGGAGATCATCAATAATCTGAAACTAAAAAGTGGAAATGAGGTCAAATTACAAGGGATGCATATAAACAAATAACACAAGTATGTAGAGACAAAATTAGAAAGGCCAAGGCACAAAACAAGATTCAACTAGCTAGAGACATAGAGGGTAACAAGAAAACATTCTACAAATACATGAGAAGCAAGAGGAAGACCGAGAGGGTAGGCCAGTTACTTAAGGGGCGGGGGGCGTGAAACAATAACAGAAAATGTGGAAATGGCAGAAGTGCTAAATGAGTTTTTTGTTTCAGTTTTCATCAAAAAGGTTAGTAGCAAGTGGACGTTTAACGTAGCGAATGCCAGTGAAAATGAGGTAGGAACAGAGACTAAAATAGGGAAAGAAGTTGTTAAAAATTATTTAGGCTATGTGTTGTGGCAGAGCTCCGACCGTGTCCCTGTGGGTCCCGCGCTTCCAGGCGGTTTACGCTAGCTTCAGTGGCTCACTGCGACCCTCCATGTAGCCCTTCTCTCTCTAGGGCCAGGGTACAGTCTACTGAGCCCTTTTCATCATAGGCCAGCAAGGAGGTTGGTGAGAGAACTCCCACAGTCTCTGTTGTCCCTGGGAGCTTATTTCAGAACAGTTTAGCCTCCTGTCCTGACAGGGGCCTGTCTTCCCCTCCTAGGAGATGTTTCTGTGGTGGCGGGCTGGGGGGAACCCAGGCCTGCCCTCTACTCTGGGTTCCGGCCCAGGGACCCTAATGGCAGCAGCTGTTGGCAGCCAGCCTTTCACTGCCAGAGTTGCTACATTTCCCTGAGCCACTTCCCCAGAGCTCCTCCGCTTCTCTCTTAAAGCCTTCTTCGCCCTTACCTTAAGGCTCTCTTTCCCATGGGTTGAGGTTGTCTTCATTACCCAGTCCTTCAGCCACACTTCCTCTCCCCTGGCTCTTCCCAGCCTGACTGGAGTGAGCCCTTTTATAGTATGAGGGGGCTTAATTAGAGTCAGATGTTCACATTAGCTTAACAGCCTCTCACCTGACTCTTTGCAGGCTAATTGGAGTCAGGTGTTCTCATTAGCCTAATGGCTTCAACTCTTTGTAGGCTAACTGGAGTCAACTGTTCACCCTAGCCTGGAGCAGCCGCTGCTTTGGTCAGTCAGGGAACAAAAAACTGCTTATCCAGTGGCCAGTATATCTGCCTTCTACTACTCTGCTGTACCCAACTGCCCTGGGTCTATCACAGTGTACATTACAGACCTTGCAGCAACACAGCTCTACAGCTAGGCTGTTGTTAAGGTCTCCCATGTAACAGCTCTCCTGCCAGCATAATTAAATCACCCCCCAATGAGGGGTGCTAGCTATGTCGGCAGGAAAGCCTCTCCTGCCAACATAGCACTGTCCACACCAGAACTTGTGCTGGTGAAACTTATGTATGTCAGAGGTGTGTTTTTTTCACGATCCTGACAGACAGAAGTTTTACCAACAAAAGTGGTAATGTAGACAAAGCCTTAGACAAGTTAGATGTCTTCAAGTCACCAGGGCCGGATGAAATACCACTTTGAATATTCAAGGAGGTGACTGAGGAGATATCTGCGCCATTAGCAATTATCTTTGAAAAGTCATGGAAGACAGGAGAGATTCCAGAGGACTGGAAAAGGGCAAATATAGTGCCCATCTATAAAAAGGGAAATAAGGACAACCCAGGGAATTACAGATCAGTCAGCTTAACTTCAGGACCTGGAAAGAGAATGGAGCAAATAACTTTGCACCAATTTGCAAACACCTAGAAGATAATAAGGTGATAAATAACAGTCAACATGGATTTGTCAAGAACAAATCGTGTCAAACCAACCTGATAGCTTTCTTTGACAGGATAACTTGCCTTGTGGATAGGGGAGAAGTGGTAGCTGTGGTATATCTTGACTTTAGTAAAGCTTTTGATACTGTCTCGCATGACCTTCTCACACACAAACTAGAAAAATACAGAGATACATAATACAAACTAGAGAGATGGAGCTACTCTAAGGTGAGTGCAAAACTGGTTGGAGAAACTGTTCCCAGAGAGTAATCATGAGTGGTTCACAGTCAAGCTGGAAAGACATAATGAGTGGGATCCTGCAGGGATCAGTTCTGGGTCTGTTCAATATCTTCATCAATGATTTAGAATAGATAATATTTAATCCTGCCATGAGTGCAGGGGACTGGACTAGATAACCTCTCAAGGTCCTTTCCAGTCCTACGATTCCATGATTAGTAAAATCTGCTGAAATTGGAAACACTTAAATAAACATTTAGCATGTATTGAGAAGACAACCATAGAATCATAGAATATTAGGGTTGGAAGGGACCTCAGGAGATCATCTAGTCCAACCCACTGCTCAAAGCAGGATCAATCCCCAGATGGTTATACTCATCAGATGAAAACTCTGGAAGTCAGTGGGAACGTGAGTGCAAAGCACCTCTGAAAGTGGGACCACTTACTGAGGTGTCTAAATAAATACTAGGGTGGCTATCTTAAGATACCCAAGAATAAACATTTTGGTCACTGCTTTTATACAGAGAACGCATGATGGTGTGGCATGATACAAAAGATGATATCAGCATGAGTTTGGAATAGATGCTTTCCTCACGAGGGGCAATGACAAGAGTGAGTTATACAGGTCAGCCTTAACGAGTGCAACTAAACATTTATACCACTAATCATGGGTTTGGAATATGCCAAACATTTTACAGAAAAATTATTTTAGAAGTGCTTCAGGGTTAATTTTTTTAAATTATTCCTCTTATTTCATACCCTTACCTGTAAATTGTAAAGAGTTTGGATGGACAGGATAATTAAGACAGAAGCCTCTAAAATTACTTAAATTTGCATTTTTACTTCCATAGATCACAGTATCTGGATTTCAACATCTGACATCTTACTGGAAAATGGATTTTGTTTTTTTTAATCTTCCTAATGGAATAAAGCTCCCACTGTTAGCTCTGATACATTACAAAAGTACTGACTGGATCGTGAACCAATCACTGGTGCACAGCTGAATACTTCCTGATGACCCCGATACTTAGACTCATGTAACTGAGGGAGAAATTCAACATTTCTGTCAAGGGAAGGAGGAAACATTTCTCTGCAAATGTATTCGGTTATACTAAAAAAAGAAGTTGCTTGGAGCTCAGGGTCGGCTCTAGGTATTTTGCCGCCCCAAGCATGGCAGGCAGGCTGCCTTCGGCAGCTTGCCTGCGGGAGGTCTCCGGTCCTGTGGATTTGGCGGCATGCCTGCAGGAGGTCTGCCAAAGCCATGGGACCAGCGGACCCTCTGCAGGCATGCCGCCGAAGGCAACCTGCCTGCCGCCCTCACGGCGACCGGCAGAGCGCCCCCCGTAGCTTGCCGCCCCAGGCACGCGATTGGCATGCTGGTGCCTGGAGCTGCCCCTGTTGGAGCTGCTCAGCGGTTTGGAAGGTATGGCCCTAACACTGTTCAATGGGGCCCAAACACTGATTAGGCAGGCTAGTTGGACTGTAATGTAATTAAATAATAAAATAGTCCTGCCAGGGTTGGAATAGTGGGCAGAGTGCAGGTGAGGCAGTCAAAGCGGTAGGGAAAAGAATCATGCGTCCATTTATCACATGGTACCCACCACTATATATATGGTGTGTGGGTTTTTTAAATCAAATTCAACTGGTTAAAACTTGGTCATACTGTCAAATATAAATATTCCCCATTACGCATGAAAGAGGGCTTTAGTTGAGAGAAAGCATACTTTATGGCCAAGATTATTATTGATTTCTAACATATCCAGCAGAAACAGACTGGCGCCGGGTGTAGAAGAAAGTCAACAAAAATACTTATCTAAAACTACACCATTAGAGGGAACATGTCTTGTTACAGCAGGCAGATATGTGGCAGAAATTGCTTGAAAGCTACAATATTTTTCAAACTACTACTTATATTTCCTTCACCACAGTACAATGCATACAGCAAAACGTGTAACCATACTCCCAAAACAGTCAAGTGTTATACGCAATGAATACAACAGCTAATAACATTTTAAGTAGCTGCAGTATGCAAACTATTTTTATATTGTTAAATTGTAATGATGTTTAGCGTCTGCATTAATTTATGATGTCCTCTTTTGTAAACCCACACTAAGACTGGTATTTTGGTGGGGTTATGTTAGCCTGTTAACTTGGTTACCGTGGAATACAGCTTCAGAAAACAGATTTGCTTGGCACAGAAAATCCATTTTTAATCAGTACAGAATCCATTCACACATGTAACATAGCAGGAACCACTGGATAAAAGGATTAAGAGTTACGTCACAAGTATAAATTCATGCATTGTATGGGAAAATAACGTTCAGCAGAAAGTCATTAATCAGATATTGAGCAAAGCTAACTCACTATGATAGTTTAATTTGTGCAAGGACAATAGGGTCTTTGGTAGCTAATAATATTCAAGTCACCAATTAAAAAGTTTAATAGGCCTGATTTTGATCTCTCACCAATGTAAGTCTGGAGTGACCCACAGAATTCAATGGAGTTACATCACAATCATGCCAAACAGGTTTGTTTAAATAGTTCTTACTTGGGGAAAATATCCGAAGATTTTGTTAAACGCTGGAGTGCTCACTTCCATCGGGATTCACACTACCCTCTGCAACAGTCCCTCTACTGAGAGTTGTAGGGTGAAAGGGGAAAGGACAGTTTTCTATTATTATAAGGGTTTATTTGATTTTGATTAATTAGAACATTCCAAAAATGGTACTCTCCAGAAATCCAGAGACCAGGATTACAAATTCACATGTGGTTTGATTGTTGAGCACCTCTGAAAAATCAGTCCAATAACGATAAAAAAAGTCACAAAAAGCCACATAACAAATCAACTAAACTCAGCATTACAGCTATGATTCTGCACCCAATTCAGCAGTGACATAAGCAGCTGTGAAAGTCTCGTCACAAAAATATAGGTGTACATAGTGCAGCAGGCATTGGGTTAATATTCAGTAGCTGCGCAAAATGAGTACAACTTGCACAAGGAGGAGGAAAGGGAAATGTAGCAGGAAATGCAACTAAGAGAAGGAGATAAAATAAAACAGCCCCTCACACACACAGAGCTAACCACAAGTGGAAGAGAAGAATCAGGCCCACAGTCTGGTAGCATCTGACACACACACTGCACAAGTGTGCATGGTGACAAGGCGCACAGCACTGGACAAATCAACCATTTTACCCTATAAGATGCTATTTCTAACATCTCTCCTCCCTTTGAGCTTGTAAGTTACACGTCTCTTGCACACCCACTGAATGTCACACCCACGCAAGTCACACCATTTGGTCACTAACACCTAATTTCAGACTACCTTACACTCAACGTCCAAAGTTTCCCACTGTTTAAGTCACTGCTGAATTTGGCCAGGAGACTTCCAGAGGTGCTGAACCTATTTATACCTGGTCTCAGTTTGTCCTGCTGGACCAAATTCATCCCTAATGTCAAACATCAGTAAGATCACAGCAGGGCTGAATCTGGCTGTGTCTTGGATAGTCTCACTTAATGTGTGATCTTTTGCACTGCTGTATTTAAGTACAAAATAAAGAGCTATAGATACAGGGATAAATTCTACATGCACTTACATCCTCATGACCTTGCAGTGCACAGGGAGTAAGTCAGCCCAGAATTTGGTTCACAGTGTCGGCCAGAAAGGTGATTCACAAATATGTTCTGAAAAAAGTTATGGTTCCCCTTAGGGCATTTCAACAAGTTACCATTTTTCATGTTTGCAAATGGCCAGTCATCTTGGCATGAGGCCTGGCAGGCATTGTGCTGGCGACATCACATTGACCATAAATAGCATTGGAGAATACTTTTCAGGTAAGTCCTGTTTTTCCAATATTGCAAAGAATTCTGCACTCAGTTACCATCTATGCAACCAAGCCAAGTTCAGTGAAGGATACACAGCTGTAACTGTGCAGGAATTAGCCCACTGTGCATTTATTCTTTTAAGTAACTGATGATATTTATATCACGTAGGTTATAACAGAAGATCTAATAAGAACTTTGAAAACACTTTGCAATATCAGAAGCAGAAGAGGTCTTGCCTTGTAGCTTACTGCTGTGGGGGGCATGTATTATTACTTGAATAGCTGAGGTGAACTCAGAAGTGTGCACTCCATAACCAGAAATATATCCCTTGTTTAAATGGAAGTCAGAACATTCCAAAAACATCCTTGCAGGTGTTCTATAATTCTTTTGATATCAAATCACATCTAACAAATTATTTGAATGTTTTTTATTTTCCAATTTTATTTCAATGACGACAAAACAACAAAAATCATCATTAAGATTATAAAAGCAGCAAAGAATCCTGTGGCACCTTATAGACTAACGGACGTTTTGGAGCATGAACTTTCGACATGCATCTGACGAAGTGGGTATTCACCCACGAAAGCTCATGCTCCAAAACGTCCGTTAGTCTATAAGGTGCCACAGGACTCTCTGCTGCTTTTACAGATCCAGACTAATCGGCTACCCCTCTGACAATTAAGATTATAACAGCTCCAAAGTTACATCCAGGCTCATTTGAACTTGATGACTAGAAACAAAGCATTAAACTGAAGTACAAAATACATCTTTTTCTTTGAGATTGTGTCATGTGTAGAAAAATAGCATTTTATTTTCTTAAGAACGATGACTTCTCAATGACTCCTCACAACTGCTTTATATTAAAGTGAATTCTTCAGCACAAACTAATCCTCTGAGGCCAAGTACAGAAAACTTTTAGTCTAAATGAAATATCAGATGTCAAATAGGACCTTTTGTTCACTGACATTATTCTGAAAGATTCCATTATTTAATGGAGTAGTATAATCATTTAAGATAGAATTTTCTAAAAAAAGTTCTCTCTGGCAATAAAGAATTTATAAATTGCCTTTTTGTAATCCTTCAGTTCAGGGATCTGGATCACACACGTACATTGCTTCTTTTTCTTTTATGTACTCACCACTGAAGTTTTTCCAGGCTCATTATGGCAAATAAGAATTTTCAAGAGTTGACAGTAATATTTTTCTATCGTGATTTAAATCAGAATTTTGGTTTAAAGCAACACTTGTCTTTCGTCAAAATGGAATGAGGTTCTAATATTCTGGTTAAACAGAATACTTTCCACTAAAATAAATGTTTCAGAACAAAGCTTTTAGTCAGTTATTAAGCAGAATGAAGCTGGGACCAGTTACAGTATAAACAAAATAATTTAAAATGGGTTTCTGCTACAGTGAAATTGAAATAGCAAATGAAAAACTATCTTGCCTTCCAGCTCTGCGGACACAAGCATCACTTCTGGACTGTATTTTGGCCTCTTTATGCTGCTCTGGTGTGTCAAGGGGCTTGGCACCCAAGTTATTTGCCACAGGCAGCAGTAGGAAGTATCTGTCAGCTATGGCAGTTTCACGGGCTGCTCTAACTTATGTTCTCCAAATTCTGGGGCTGGACCCCTGCGTCAAGGTAGGTTAAAAACAACCTTTGCCACCCACCATCCTCAGGGCTGTATCTCCTCAGCAACACCAGGCAGGCACTGCTATTCAGAATCATGGCCCTAGAATCAAATGCCACAGAAATCAGCATGAATGACAAAGTTCTTCTTATGAAATGACCAGTTCTGGAAATACTGTGGTGTTGTAGGTTGGGACTGAGGTGCATTGGCATAGCTTTGTGGATAGCTTTCACAGTTCCTACTCAGAGAGAGCTGACTCTAGTCTGTTTTCAGCCCCTCATTTTCACATGCATTTAAAAAGCATCCCTTATCACACACACTAAATAATGGAATAAAACTGTCAATATAAAAGCTGTGAAAATGCCCATGATCAATTTTCTAACACAACTGGAACAATCTCGTTTAGTGTTTAAAGTCTTGGAAGAAAAATTCAATATTCATTAACTTACCCACTCCCAAAATTCTGCAGTTCAGATTTACAGCTTCTGATGCAGCCTCCATACACATCTTCAGAATCAATCCTATTCTGTCTTCATAGGTTTTAGGATTGAGCTGGGTATATTTCTTCACTATTTCACCCTAAGAGGGAAAAACGGTCAGGCCTATCCACTTATATAAATGCCCCGCAAAACAAATGACTTCTCTTCTGTTTAAATTACAGACCCATCAGCTATAAAAACAATTTTATATTTGCAAAGGGCCACAGCTCTACCTCCAACTGTGGAGAAAAAAAGATACAAGTCTTAGGCCCTGACCCTGCAAGATTATGTGTGTGGGTAGGCCCCTTGTACCCATGTGGGGCCTTAGACTGGTTTCTGCAATCAAGCCCTACAAGCTGAAATACAACATACATCTAAGATAAGGACCTTTGAGCTGGCAACAGAATATGCCACTGGCTGTCATAAAGTTGCTGCAAATAGCAAACCATAATGTGATATGCTGGAGGTTTTGCTTTGTCCCAGCACTGAAGGGGAGGAAGGGACAACTCAAATAGCTTCATGATCAGTGGCTGGATTAAAAAGCAAGTGTTAGTTTTAAATATGATTAAACAAAAGTTTGTTTGGTGTCATAAATATTGCTATTTTACTGGTAACAGGAAACTTAAGGACACACATGCTTGGAATTCAGATGCAGGAATTAGTCTTATCAAGGTTGTTAAGAGAATTTAAAGGGCATCTGTTATAAATATTGTTTCTTACACAGCAATGCTGACTGAATATCAGTCTTTGTAACATTTTTTGCAGTAATGTAATCTCTGACGTCTGTTTGTGTGGGGGATGAGAAGGGGAGGATGTTTATACCCTAACACTCATAAAACAATGGAAGCATTCATTATGTGTGGGTGCAGGGGGGAAACAAAAGTTAATGCAATGTTAAGCTTGCAAGATCAGACACTAAGAAGTAAATACATTTCAAAAATGAAGGTATCCCTGGTGATGTTATCTCTGTCCCAAAGGACATCTTGTGTATTTTCTGGTCGCAGAATATCACACCGTGGTTTACATTTAACAAGGGAAAAGGAATAGACCATGCTGCGTATGTACCATATGACTGATTTAACGTTACGAAACCAACTTCAGCTTTGGACATTTCCTGACGTTTGCATGCTGGTTCTCACTCAAATGTCAGCATTAGATCAATGATGGCGTTTTATTTTTCTTTAATTTTCATTTAGTTTCCTCCACCAGTTTTTGTTTCTTTAGGAACAAATATAAAAGGTAACTAGAGAAGTTTTTAAAGGTAATCTCTTTGTTCTGGCTTTGCCAGAAGAGCTTGAAAGCTCTTTGAAAGCAGTCGTTTCTAAACTTTCAGAAACTGAGTCCCACCCTTCAGAGAATCTAAACCAACTGCACCTTCAGCTCTGCCATATGTTGCTAAAATGCATACTCAAAAACAGGGTGTCACTCAGACCTGGCCTACATTTAGGGATAGATCAACATAACTACATCTGCCAGATGTGCAAAAAACCCCAAACCAAACCAAACCAAACCAAACCAAACCCTCCTGAGCACTGTAGCGATGCCAACCTAACCCCAGGGTAAATGTGCTACGTTGACAGAGGAGTTGACACAGCTGCCACCACTCAGGGAGGTAGTGTTCCGACACTAATGGAAAAACTCATTCTGTCCGTGTAGGCTGCATCCACAATATAGGGTTATGCCGCTGTAGCTACAGGGACCTAGCTATGCTAGTGTGGTCTCCTCAGCTTAGACACACCCTTACAGTAGATCAGAGTAGATTGTGCAGATCTTCACATTATAACATTCTTTCTCCTTTCTTAGATGTTTTGAGTGGTGAAATCGTTAACAATGGTGACCAAATTTAAAGGATCATTATTGGTGCCTGAGTTGTACCCAGTCAAGTGAATGAGGTAGTTAACACCTCCAAGCTCTTGTTTCAGGCTTTTTGCAAACATCTGTTCATCAGTTACGTCTGGATCACATTTTCAAGGTTTTCTTCACAATCAGAACAGCTAGACACTTTTTTTTTTTTTTAAATTAAATTAAAGCTCAAGTTTCTGGGAAACAACTGAAAGGCCTATTTGTGCTTCCCTGGCTAGTTCTTCATGCCAGCGCCAGGGGCACACCACCCACTCTGGGAAACATCACTTAAATGAGCTAGCTGTGTACAAGCCGCGCAACTCTAAGCCAAAGAAAAACGTTCTACACTCCATGAATTCTTTGGTGGGGAAAGATGATGGAGTGACAGCCCTGGAGACTGAAGTCTTTTATTCACAGAACATCTACCACGCAGGCTGTGATGGTGCATGTTTCCTCCCACTACCCCACAACATGCCTCAATCTATTCTGGAACAATCACTTTTAGCAGAGAAAGGGGTAGGTTAGTCTTCAGGCTCATGCAGTTCTGGGTTTCTCTGAGAATTTCAGCCTGGGTGCCAATTACCTTCTATTCTGACAACAGTTTAGAGCAGGGGTCTCAAACACGCATGTGGCCCGCGGGGCTCTTGCATGTGGCCTGCCAAGCTCCCCGCCCCTCTGCCTACCCGTGGGATTGCCCCCTGTGGCGCTGCGAGCCCTGAGCCGCTCTCTGAAGCAGCTGGCAGCATGCCCCTTCGGTCCGAGGGGGAGGGGGAAGGAGGCAGAGGGCTCCTGAATTGCCTCCTTCCAGGCACCGCCCCCCACAGCTCTCATTGGCCAGGAACAGGGAACCGTGGCCAATGGGAGCTTCGTGGGAGGTACCTGGAGGAGCCGCAAGAGTAGCAGACGCATGAATCCTGAGCCCCTCCCCCTCTCCCAGTTCCAGCTGCTTCCTGGAATGGAGCGGCGCAGGGCCGGGGGCCAGGGCAGGCAGGCAGGGAGCCTGCCATGACCCCAGAGCGTGCCGCTGCCACCCCGGAGCTGCTCTAGATAAGCAGCACTGGGCTAGACCTCGCACCCTGAACCCCTCCTGCACCCCAACTCCTTGTCCTGAGCCACCTGCTGTACCCTGCACCCCGACCCCATGCCGCACCCCTCACCCTCTTGCACCCCACACACCAACTCCCTGCCCTGAGCCCCCTGCCACACCCTGCACCTCAACTCCCTGCCCTGAGCTCCTGCCGCACCCTGCACCCTTTCTGCACCCCCTGAGGCAGCGTTGGGGTGGGGACTTCGGGGAAGGGGTTAGAATGGGGCGGGGAAGGGGTTAGAATGGGGCAGGGAAGGGGGGAGAAGAGGCGGGGCCTAATGGAAGGGGTGGAGTGGGAGCAGGGACAGAGGCAGTGAGGGGTGTGTGTCAGTGATGCGGCCCTCGGGTCAATGCACTAGTCCTAATGTGGCCCTCGTGGTCATTTGGGTTTGAGACCCCTGACTTAGAGTGCTGGGCTCCTGTTCTCAGGTATCAAATGGAGAGCAACTGTCACCTGCTGTTGGTCCAACAGCCATCAGAAAGTAACAACTTTTGGCCTCGCTGTGTTTTCATCGGTGACAGAGGTGAAAAACTCCCTATCACATGACCAGAGCCACCCATTCCCTCTTCAGTGAATTATCCTTGGAGTCTAGTGTCTTTTTTTTTTTTCCCCCAGATATTCTGCATGTCCATTACTAAGGCATATGAGGGGGTTGTGTGGAAAGTGAGGAAAATGGCACTAGAAGTCTCTCCCCTTGTGTGTGGTCTATATCAAGGCACATGCTGAATTGCAGTTCCTGTGCTCAGGGAAGCACAGCAGCTGCTCCCTACCTATTCCCCTGTGGGTGCATGGCTCCTCAGATAGAAGGAGCCTGTGTGATCATGGCTTTGCTTTGCTCCACGCTGGCTGGCAGACCTGGCCAGCTGCACAGGAGCACAGCAGCAGGCACACTTCATCAGCGCACCTAGGTTCTCCCCCAGGGACAGTACTGCATTGCACTATCCCCAATGCAGTGCTTTCTCATCGAATACAGTGGTGTCTACAGACATATATAAAGGCATGGTATAGTACTTACCTTCATACTGACTATCGCTACTCGGAGATTTGTTCCACCTAGATCCACAGCCAAGGCACTCTGGGTTTCTAGGATATGGTCAATATCTTGTGAGATGTTCTCCTTTACAGGAGGGAAGCAGAACTTCTTCTGCAGTGGCTCTTTGAGGTCAATAGATTTGAGGAACTTCAGAATTCTTGGGACAGCATTACCATCCCCGTATATTTTTGAGCTGTAATATAAAAAAGCACCAATTATAGCTGTAAGTAAAACAGCAGATCTGTAAAGCACTTATAAAATAGAAAGCCACAATATCTCACATCTCAAAGGTTATTAATAACTACAACATTATCTGCCACGATAATAATGCATTTCAAGCCTCTGTGAGTGTGCTACAGGATGTGTTGGATGCTTTAGCAATTTGGAGTGGGTTGAGGGCTATCCAGCTACAGGTAGCACACGTGTGGAATTATTATCATTTTTTGCCATGGGCTCTCATTTAACCATGTTCCATGAGGTTACAGCACTATTTGTTTGTTTGTTTTTTTAAAGAATTCTAGATATTGACACTGAATCGTAGACATCAAGCAGCAGAGCTTTGTTGTATGAGTTCCAAGCTGCCAACATTGCACAATGATTCACAGACCGCTTTCCTTTGTACGTAGTAAGACATCCAAGATGATTATTTCTTCCTAGAGTGGGGAGCTAACCTTGGATAAATATGGTGAAGTCTATTCTACACCCCAGTACAAACTAAGGGACTTCTCTCTGGTCCCCTGAAGAGCAGTGGGCGGATATATGTACTTACCAAGGATACTGTTTTCCAAATTGAAGATGCAAAGCTTGTAGTATTTTGTCTTGTGTGTCAGCATCACGAACATGAAGAACATTTTCGCCTAGATAATCAAAAATACAATGTCATTCCAGTGCATGCCAGCTACTTGAAAAATAGGGGGGGGGGGGAAAAAAGAGAACAGAAAACAGAATTTGAAATGAACAAGCAATTACTTTTATGTCCTGGCAAAATGTGTTAAGGCCTCACACTTACTCAAAAGGAACATGACCTACATGCACATAGTGCCCCTACTTCTGTATGTGTCATTTTCTTACATGCAGATGCTACGCTGACATTGCTCTGTTAGGACCTGCTCCCACTGAAGTCAATAGCAAAACTGTCATGGTACAGTATCCTGCCTGCGAAGCACTTAGAGAACAGAATTCTTATTAACTCCAATGTAATTCCCACATATAAGAACAACACAGAGAAGAACAGGAGGGTAAACTGTTATTTACATCTTATCTGAGGCATCTGTGTGATTGTGAAGAAAAACTATACATTTGCTTTTTATACCCGCTGCTGGTTGTGGTATATGTGTATATTAAAATTGCAGGATCATTCCAGAGTGCATAGTTTTATGCCTGTCACATGTACCAGCACCCATAAAGAAAATATATGCAGTGGTTTATTATGGCAGGTGGAAGCCATTGCATATATTTATTTTAGTTGGACTATAGATAAAAGGCTTTTCTACAAAAATCATCAGGACAGAAGGAACAGATCAATGACGTTATTAAGATAGGTCAAAATTGCCCTGCTGTGATAATGTCCGTTAAAAATAAAACTGACATGCTTGTTAAACTCTGACTTTACCTTCTGTAATGATGCAAGCACATGACCATACCCAACACCCAGCAAGTTAATTTAGCAGAGACCTTAGCAGCAAACACATACCTGTTTCTCTTCCTATTTGACGTGTTCCCAGATTGATGACAGGGGTTCCAAACGCTCCCACCTCTCGAACACCACAGCTGCTGTTACCAATCACACAGCCAGCATGTGCCACTAACTGGATGAACTGCTCAAACGGAACATGCTTTACTGCTCGAAAATTGGGATGATGCTCAATGCCCTTCTTCCTCATCACCCGAACCATCTCTTTGCTTCCTACAGAAAAAGCCAACAATTGAGAACAAAATGTTAACGGATAGCTGAATTTTCACTGTGGCTACTGAAGAGGCCACTGTATACACTGTAATGACATGTTAGTAGCTGTCACTGATGCTAACACAGAAGTACTGTGAAAGTAGCCGGGTTGGTATTCCTAGGACTGCCCCCACCATCTCTCTGTACATGTTCCCAACCACTCTTTGCTCACCCGCCCTCCACAGGACTCTTCACAGCTGTGTCATTGAGGATAGGGTTCCAGTTGTGAGTCTGAGATCCAATGTGGAAATTCTTCATGACTATTATATTTTTAAACATTTTAGAGCCCATGGGCAAGCAGAATAGCTTGTCTGTCCCCCCAAATTGCAATGTTTTCCCTTTATCTTCCTCAGAAGACTGAAGGGTGAAGGTGATCCTGCATTCAGCACACGGTTCCAATGAGTTCAGACATTATACCTAGTTCACTAAGCTACCTCCATGTGGGCAGATGAAGTAGCACAAGTGAAGATGCAGAGAGGAAAGAGGAAGTCAAATGGTAGGGCTGCAATGAACAAGAATGGAAGCAGGTGGATTAAGAGGTCTGTGAGTGAGACAGAGGGGAAGTGACTCCATGGAGAGGTCTGAAAATCTGGAGAGCAATTCTTCGTCAGTTTAAAACAAAAACCAAACCACTTATAAAAAAGTACCTGTTTCACTCACCTGCATCAATGTTTGGGAACAGAACTAGTGTCCTTTTGTTAAAGGAGATGAGTGCATCCAACGTTAGTTCAAACATCTTTATGGAATGTTTAATATCCGTGGTCACAGGGTGCTGCAGAGCAACTATATAATCTCTTGGTTTTACATCTTCACCTGTTTAAAGAGAGCCCAAAAGAAACTGTTTTATTAGCAGCGTGGTGGTTGTGGTGGGAGAATGATTCTGAAACCATTGAAACAAAAACCTTCTCAAGTTCTAGACAGCAAATCTGATTTCTAACACAATGAATTCCAATACTATAAGAGATCATAAGGGAGTGACAGGAGAATATGGGTTTGAAGTTTACCACTGTAAGTAAGACTGAACAATTGCTATTGTCTAAGGCCCCAGCATGGTGTCAACTGTAGTACTGGGCCCTAAAACTTTACAAGAGTACTTTGAGAGCAGACTGAGGCCACTCGTTACAACAGCATAAACCTAGATTAACTCAGTTGAAGCCAATTAACATATTCTGGATTTACACTATTGTAAATGAGAGCAGAATCTGACCCTGAGGCTGTGGCACAACAGCAAACAGGCAGATCTGATAGAGATTTTCACTGTGATCATTCCTTTCAATCCATTAGACTATTCCGGTTTCCTGGGAGTCTTCTGGGCCTCAGCGGATGGATTTTCACCATTTGCTTAAAAGAAATGAGAACGTGACTATCATAAATACTTTACTTCACTTCACTTGTTATAAAGAGAAGCAGGCTCATTTTACTTTATTCTGAAAATGACTAAACTATTCAACTAACAAGAACCAAGTTCCCAACTGACAGGGGCTGAAGAATTTTTCCTGTCAAACACCAACAAGATATGCTGATTTATATGGAATGATCTGAAAGTAAACGGATGACATACAACACAAGTCTCTGAAATATATCATGCTACTGTATTGTACTGTATAGGAAACAATGTACAGCATGTAAATTCCCTTGATTTTCTGCAAATTAGCTCCATGCACAATCTCTAATATTATTAGGTCAAACCTGCTCCGAGCTGTCTGGTTATAAAGGATATGAACAAGATTCTGAACCTCTGTGTATCAAAGAAATAGCTCTGAGTTCTAATTTATTTTTTAACAAAGAACTCAGCAAATCTGACTCTTGTTTTTTGACTCAGCAAATAGGAGTTTAGATGTTAAAGACAATCTCTGGGTACACTTTTTTGGGTCATGTCGGGTTACTTTCTCCTGACTACAAATACGAGAACAGAAATTGTAGAAATGAAGGCGTTTTTTGAAGAAACCAACACAGTCAAAATGTGACATTTGGGTCTCTAGAGAGGAAGGGGCCCCTGAATATTTAAGCATTACATCTGATATTTGATGGGATGTAATTATGTTAAATAATATGTGATGTTGGGACCTCTATTGCTCAGTCTTTCAGGCTACAGGCCAATTGGCCTTGTTATTAATCTTGCCCTGGAAACAGACTATCGTGATATGATAACATTTGAAAGTTTTGTGTTATTTTTCCTCCTTTTGGTTTACCAAGAGCTTTTGTTCTCAAAATAATACGCACATTTCCTTAAGGCAGTGGTTCCCAAACTCGTTCCGCTGCTTGTGCAGGGAAAGCCCCTGTGGGCCGGGCCAGTTTGTTTACCAGTCATGTCCACAGGTTCGGGCGATCGTGGCTCCCACTGGCTGCGGTTCGCTGTTCCAGGCCAATGGGAGCAGCTGGAAGCGGCATGGGCCGAAGGATGTGCTGGCCGCCGCTTCCTGCCACCCCCTTTGGCCTGAAACAGCAAACCGTGGCCACTGGGAGCCGCAATCGGCCGAACCTGTGGATGCAGCAGGTCAATAAACTGGCCCGGCCCGCCAGGGGCTTTCCCTGCACAAGCAGCGGAACAAGTTTGGTAACCACTGCCTTAAAGTGTGAAAGGCAGAGCACATGGGTATTTTTCTTTCAAAAGAGCAGGGGAAAAGACATAGGGAATAACATTCAACTGAAAAACAGCATACTAAGGTTTTTAGTTATGTCTGTGTTTACTGGGTCTATATGTATTTCTGTGGTGGGAGATAGAGGACAGAAGAGCAGCGTCAAAATGTGCTTATACCCTTCATAAAATCCTGTCTCAGCTTCATGAGAATGCCCAACAAAAATGCATGCCTGCCTGTCGCAGAAATCTTATGAACTTTGAACAGAAGTGCAATACACACCTATCCACATATGTATAATACTCATGTAGTCTTTCTTTTTGGAGGAGAGAAGCTTGTCATATGAGGGACAGCCAGCCAAAAGGATGCGATCATGGTCTTCGCACATGGATATCAAATGCTGCTCTGCACTTCTTGTGCAACACACATGAAAATGAGCCAGTTTGGTTATGGCATGTCTTATTGAGTCATCTATGGTCCCACTGACTTCCCCGCCTTCAATATGAAGAATCCGAATATTCATCAATGCTGCAGATGTGGCCAGTGCCAGAGCATCAAATCTGTCCCCATGAACAATCACTATGTCAGGTTTCAGACGGCTGAGGACATCTGGTAGCTTTACTAATGCAAGGCCTACCGACTCCACCATGGCTGCCTCGTCTTCGCCTCTCACTATGGTGTGCAACCTCGTGTGAATGTCAAAGTCGTCTTGTTCAATCATACGGTAGGTGTTACTGAAGAAAGGAGTGAAAAAAGAAATGCTCAAACTGCAATACTGCTTGCTTTCACACTGATGTATCTTATGACAGCATTTCATTACCAGTTTCATAGAAGCATAGAATATCAGGGTTGGAAGAGAACTCAGGAGGTCATCTTGTCCAACCCTCTGTTCAAAGCAGGACCAACCCCAACTAAACATGCCCATTAACTAGCTTTGAGGAAGCAGCTAGATTTTCTCTCTATGTGAGAGACACCTTTTCAAATTTTTAATGATCCTTGTTCATTGAGGCCAACATTTTCCAACTAGGGTGCCTAGCATAGTACTTGATGCTATGCTTGAGCACCTGCGTAGATGTGCCCGATCTGTACTGTGCTTGAGCACCCGTAGCTCCCGCTGACTTCAGTGGGAACTGTGGCTACTTAGTACCTCTGAAAACCAAGACATTTTGATTTAGGTGCCTAACTTTAAGCAGCCTACTTGGAAGGCATTGACTTGCTTTCTACAGCATGCAATCAAAGTAGGACCTTACAGATTACAAAAAACAAGTAATCCAAGTTCAGGCTGGGTTTTCAGCACAAAGAAACCAGATTTTTAAAAGGAGTCACACAAAGGCTGTAAGCACATGGGACTTCTAGGAATCTATTTTTTTTAAAATACTCACTAGACTTCATGTACGTTAACGCCTGTATTAAATATCACAAGTCCAGAAAAAGCAAAGACTCTTTAACCATAAGCTGTTTACTTTAAACTGCAGAACACATTTTAATCATCACCAGACATTTAGTTAGCACAACTCTACCAAAGTCTTTTTTCCAATATACTTGAACCAAGCTGTTACACAGGCTGGGTAGCAGAGGAAAATGTTGAGCTTCTTGAATGGAGTAGAGTTTGTGGGTGTGGGGGGCTTAAAAGCAAGTTTAGTTAGTAGACTTCTCCATCACATCTCTGTAGTTTAAATGACATGTGAAAGGCTTCAAGAGGGCTACCAAGCATTAGGACCAGCGGTAACTAGGATGCAAACCTGAGTACTGTATATACACTAGGGCAGGGGTCTCAAACACGCGGACCGCATGCAGCCTCCATAGTTATTTGCTGCAGCCTACCAAGCTCCCCTATCCCCTCAGCCCCCCAGAGTTATTTCCTGTGGCCGCCAAGCTCCCCTCTCCCCGTCCCCCTCCTCCTCCCCCTCAGCACGCCATGTCTCCGCTCCTCTGCCTACCTCCAGTTACTTCCCACCACCAAACAGCTGTTTGGCGGCACTTAGGGCTTTCCAGGAGGGAGGAGTGGGGAGCCGCGCACTCAGGGGAGGAGGTGGAGAAGAGGTGGGGCTGGAGGGGCAGGATTTGGGGAAGGGGTTGGAATAGGGCCAGGGGTATGGCCTCATGGAAGGGGCGGAATGGGGGCGGGGCCAGGACGGGGAGACTTTAACAGAAGTAATTCTAAAAGTCAGTGCATGTTTTGTCCTTTGAGTGAGGTGCATTACTGAGTATTTATATTTTATTAAAACCCTTCGGAAATGACTTCATCAAAAAAAAGAACACTCAAGGAAGAAAAGAGAGTTTTCCAAGACAAATGGAACAATTTATATTTTTTCCACAGAGGTAAAAGATAAAATTCAATGCCTTATTTGTCAGCAAATGATTGCTGTTCCCACGGAGTATAACATACATCGGCACTATGATATGATGCACCGTGAAAATATCATGCATTCACCAGAAAAATCCAAGAGGAAGAAGTTCAGCAACTTAAAGCAGCATTTGCCAAGCAAAGAAATTTCTTTTCGGAGATTAACAAGTCTAGTGAAGATTCAGTAACAGCAAGTTTTGTGATAAGTGAAATGATAGCTAAAACATCACGACCTTTTACAGAAGGCCTATTCGTAAAAGAATGTCTTGTGAAGGCCAGTGAAATTTTATGTCCTGATAGGAAGAAAGTTTTTGAAGGCATAAGCTTGTCTGCCAATACAGTTGCCTGCAGGATAACGGATTTAGTAGATAATGTGCAAAAACAATTGATTCAAATGGCAAAAGACTTTGAAGCATTTTCAATTGCTCTTGATGAGAGTACAGATGTATCAGATACCACACAGTGTGCAGTGTTCATTAGAGGTGTGGATTGCAATTTGAATATAACTGAAGAATTGCTAGACTTAATGCCACTGAAGGGTACCACAACCGGATGTGACATATTTCAAGGACTGGAAGAGTACATTGAAAAAGCTGCGCTGTCATGGAACGAACTCGTATCTTTGGCTATGGAAGGTCCGCCATCAATGTGCTCTTAAAACATTGGTGTGGTTGGATTATTGAAGACCAAACTGAACAGCCTCAATATACCAAGAATTAGCTTCACCAGTATACACTGCATTTTGCACCAAGCAGCTTTGTGTAGTAAAAGTCTAGAAATAAAGGAAGTTATGGATGTTGTTGTCAAAACCATTAATTTTATATATGCATGAGTGCTGAATCACAGACAGTTCATTTCTTTTCTAGCAAATATGGATAGTGAATATGGGGAACTTCTGCATCACACTCAAGTTAGATGGCTGAGTCGCGGACATGTTTTGAAGCATTTTTTTGCCCTTAGAGAGGAGATTGATTTCTTCATGAAAATGAAAAACAAGGAGGTTCCACAGCTTGCTGATTCCACTTTTATCTGCAACCTTGCTTTTCTAGCAGATGTAACTGTTCACCTGCATGCACTGAACTTGAAGCTTCAGGGTAGAAAACGGGTGATAACACAGATGTACGACAGTGTTAAGTCATTCAAAGCCAAGCTTACTTTGTGGGGGAAATAGCTGACTGCCAGCAATTTGGTCCATTGCTCGACTCTGAATTCCTTAGGAATAGCTGAACCCAAATCCTTGAAAGAATATGCAGAGATCATTTCTAACTTAGACAAACAGGTTGATGTGTGGTTTAAAGATTTCAAGGCACTTGAACCACATTTTCAACTTCTTTCCACACCATTTGCTGTGGAAATTGACAACGTTGCAGAGGAAATGCAGATGGAGTTAGTGGAGCTTCAGTGCGATACCATTTGGAAACAGAAGTATACAGATGCTGGAATTCCAGAATTCTATCAGTTTCTTTCACAAGAAAGATTTCCCAAGTTATTCTCTGCTTCCACAAGGGTAATGGCAATGTTTGGAAATACATATACATGTGAACAGTTCTTCTCTTCCATGAGGATTAACAAATCTGTGTTAAGGCAAGGCTCACTGATGAATATTTGAAAGCAACACCGAGATAGGTTTGGTATCCTGAGACAAAACCAAATACTGATGCTCTGATTGATGCAAAATGCTGCCAGCTAAGTGGCCAAAAATAAAATGACTGTCAAAATTAGCACTGACTTTTCACATTACAGTTTTTAAAAAGTTAATACATTACTATACTACTATATTACTCTTCATTTTTGACTATACTTTTGCACTGTTGTATGAAAAGGTTTCAGTGATGCGGCCCTCGGGCCAATGTGTTAGTTCTCATGTGGCCCCTGTGGTGATTAGAGTTTAAGATCCCTGCACTAGGGCCAGCAGCTGCCAGCTGTTTGCATTTTTTCCCTTGTATTTTTCCCCATTGCTATGCAGCTGAAGGGCCACTACTGTCAATATAATAATTCCAATTTACTGCCTGACCAAGCAGTTCCTCAGCCCTCTAGAGTACGTCATGAAGTATATTAAAACTAACAGAAAGCGAACTAAGTGCAGGAACAAATGAAGACAGTTACAAGACCTTGAATAGTTGCTGCAGGAGGCACAGGAATGCCACAGAGAGAGGCTTCATTTTATGCTGCTGAGATGTCAAGTACTAATAGCAGCTTACACCCACAATGGGAAAGCTGTAATATTTCTGATATGCTGGAGTCATTATCACCTGCACAAACACACTTGTAATCTATAATTGGGGTGAAGGACAAGAGGCAGGATAATAGGAGAAAAGATGGCTGTTCTGATTACAAGTATATAGTGATGCACTTACATACCATATTCATTATACCTGACCGTATAAATGTTCCAGGCTCTCTGGTTGGAATGAGAGATGAGAAATCAAAGGGTTCTAATTCTTTTCCTTAAGAGAACTGATCCATTCACCCTCCTTAGTGGAAAGGAGCAAACTTCCCGATAGGATTTTGTCAGATTTAACGCTTGGTGAATCCACTCGCATGTTGCAAGTTAAAAATCGTGGCTGGCAAGCATGGTGGCAGAGCAATGGTTACAAGCAAGGCAAAGAGCTCAGCCTCAGGAGGAGAGGAAACCATTCCTCTGTTGAGCTCCAGAAAGCCAGTCGTGCCACTCCCAAATTCTTCTTACTACAAGAGCATGCAGGATAAATCTTGGCCAGTGACCTCCCACCTGATTTATTCAGAGCTGATACTATACCTGAAAAACTGTCTTTCAACCTGCTAACTTTAAATAGTTTCCTCGGCATTTTGTTTTTGGCTCTGTTTACAACTAACCTCTGCTCACCACTGCAACCTCATATTCAATAGTTTTAGGACATTCTGTGAGTGCCTTCCTCACTGATACCTAGCAATCATCAGCAGCAATGGTGGTGGCTGTAATCTTTTTCATGGTTCAGTGTCCAAAGTCCCCCTATACCTTGAGCAATGCAGGAATGATGGTGATCCTCTGAAGTCGAATCTATTAGCGCAGAGGTGGCCAACCTGTGGCTCCAGAGCCACGTGCGGATCTTCAGTAGTTAATATGTGGCTCCTTGTATAGACATTGACTCCGGGGCTGGAGCTACAGGCGCCAACTTTCCAATGTGCTGGGGGATGCTCACTGCTCAACCCCTGGCTCTGCCACAGGCCCTGCCCCCACTCCACCCCTTCCCACCTCCGCCCTAGAGCCTGCAGTGCCCTCGCTCCTCCCCTATCCCCCCCCACCTTCCTGCATTCCATGAAACAGCTCATCGAGAGGTGGGGGGAGGGAAGGGGAGGCATTGATTGGCGGGGCTGCTGGTGGGTGGGAGGTGCTAGGTGCCAGGGGGAGCTGATGGGGTGCTGCTGGCGTATTACTGCGGCTCTTTGGCAATGTACATTGGTAAATTCTGGCTCCTTCTCAGGCTGGCCACCTCTGTAGTAGAAACTTACTCTGCCGCAGCAGCCTGCTGCTAATTGGCTGTCTGCTGCTTCAGTCACAAGAGTCAGCAGGCCCAATCCTGCTCCCATTGAAATCAAAGGCAAGGCTCTCATTTATTTCAATGGGAGTGTAAACGGGTCCACTGACTTTCCTGGGAGTGGATAAAAAAAGATAAACAAAAGAAACAGTATTTTTCAATTCTCCTCATACGATCCACCTAGTCCTACTGCTTGTTCAGCTAACCTCTGAGACAAACAAGTTTGTTTATATTTAGGGGGGATAATGCTGCCTACTTTTTATTTACAATGGCACCTGAAAGTGAGAACAGGTGTTCACATGGCACTGTTGTAACTGGTGTTGCAAAGTATTTACGTGCCAGATGTGCTAACATTCATATGCTCCTTCACGCTCTGACTTGTAAGCTCTAAAGTTTTACATTGTTTTGTTTTTGAGTGGTTATCTAAAAAAAAACTTCTACATTTGTAAGTTGCACTTTCATGATAAAGAGATTTCACTACAGTACTTGTACGAGGTGAATTGAAAAATACTATTTTTAAATCTTTTGTACAGTGCAAATATTTGTAATCAGAAATAATATAAAGTGAGCACTGTGCACTTTGTATTCTGTGTTGTAACTGAAATCAGTATATTTGAAAATGTAGAAAAATATGCACAAATATTTATAATAAATGTAAATTGGTATTCTATTCTTGTTTAACAGTGCGATTAAAACTCTGATTACAACTTTTTTTTTTAATCTCATAATTAATTGTGATTTTTTTAAATCATTTGACAGCCCTAGTTTTTAGTGTTTTGATTTACAAGAATGTCTTTGTTTGGAAGAAGCCTTTCTAAGTGGTTGTGCAGGAAAGGCCATATACCCTACAGGGATCAGCAACCTTTGTCACCCAGCTCGTCAGGGTAAGCACCCTGGCAGGCCGGGCCGGTTTGTTTACCTGCCGCGTCCGCAGGTTTGGCTGATCACGGCTCCCACTGGCCGCGGTTCACCGTTCCAGGCCAATGGGGGCTGCAGGAAGCAGCGGCCTGCACATCCCTCATCCCATGCCGCTTCCTACAGCCCGCATTGGCCTGGAGTGGTGAAACAGTGGGAGCCGTGATCAGCCGAATCTGCGGACGTGGCAGGTAAACAAACTGGCCCGGCCCACCAGTGTGCTTACCCTGGCGAGCTGCGTGCCAAAGGTTGCCGATCCCTGCCCTACAGACTCCTCTCACTTGCTGAGGGGTACAGAAGTGATCTGAAGTGTAAGTGTGCTGTCAAGCCTCACTGATACCAAATCAAGAGTCACCTGCCCAGTCCATAGGATTAACCCTTCCTGCCACCAGATGAATACAAGAACATGGGACTCCCATTAGAAATAGATGTTGGCTGTCTGGACAAAGTTAACTTTCTCAGACAAAATTACTGTTTTCTAACAGACTTTGGGTAAAGATTTCCAAAGCACTTAAGTGACTTGGAAGCCAAAGTCCTATTTTCAAATGTGGCTTAGGCACCTGGGAGCCTATGTCAGACTGAAAGTCAATGAAATTTAGTCTCCATCATGCCTAAGTTACTTTCGAAAATGGGATTTAGGACTGGTGTGTACTCAAGAGTGTTTGCATGGCTCTAGCTCTATTAGCTTAGAAACTGATAAAAGGGATACAACATGCTCAAAATAAACTGGAAAAGACAGAACAATATTACAGTAACTATAACTGTTACTTGTTACAACAGAAGGCAAATCATTTCCAGGAAGACAAGTCATTTTAATTAATTTATATTTATTCAGGCTGGGATTTTCATAGAAGCCTAAGACTTTGTCTACACTGCAGGTTACTTCGTTATAACTTCTATCGCTCAGTTATATTAATAATCCACACCCCTGGGCGACGTAAGTTGCACTGACATAAGCGCCAGTGTGGACAGCGCTACATTGGCGGGAAAAACGCATCTGGCTCTCATGGAGGCAGGAGTTATTAAGCCATGGGAGAACTCTCTCCTGTCGGCTTAGCATGTCACCACCACAAGCTCTACAGCGGTGCAGCTGCACTGGCACCAGTGTAGGTGCTGTAGTGTAGATGTAGCCTGAGAGAGTTGAGCTCAATTCCCAGTGACTTTCAGTTATCTTGGAAAAGCCTGGCCAAAGTACTCAGATCCTCAGTTAGGTGGTGCTAAGAAAGTACTAAGTTTGCTATTATTATGTGATTGATTTGAAAGCGGAATGAGCAGCCTAACAAGGACATTTTCCCCTTTACCGAATGTTAATAGCTAACACGATCTAATTTATCAGATCTGAAACAATACTTGGTTGAACATATACGGGTCTAAAATCCAGTCCTAAGGATGAATATTTCCTGCTTCTCTAAGAGATAACTAACGTACCATTCTTTATATAGGATATCAAGTTGGCAAGGATTTGCCACTAACAACATGGCAGAGATGCAAATTTCTATCTTACCCATAGTCATCAATCAGATGGGAGCCAAGCACCACTACATCAAGTTCAAAGAACTGTGGTTCCGCCTTAATGCCAAACATAATAGGAGCTAATTTTGAATAATCAGCTCGGTTGCAAGTAGCAACGCAAATCCGAAGTTTTCGGTTGTTCCCATTCTTCTCCATGTTTTGTTTCTGTTTGGAAAGATTCTTGAAATACAGTTCCTGAAACAACAAAAAGCAAGGGTTAATATTTTTCTGTACAGTCACAAAACTGCAAGCTTAAATAAGGAAAGACGTGGCAGAATGCCATTCTATTCCAGTGCGGAAATTTGGACAAGTGCTAACTGATCAAAAGATTCCCATTTAGATAACAGGTACCTGGCTGGGAAAACCATGCTTTCAATGATAGGTATAATCTCAGATTATGTGTGTGTTCATGCACGCGCATATGTGCTTTCACGAAGGAAACATCTGTTTAGTGATTAAAGCAACGGGCTGAACGTCAGAACTCCTGGGTTCTATTTCTAGCTCTGACAGACTTGTTGTGTAACCTTGGGGAAGTCACGAAGGCCTACATTTTCAAAAATATCCACTAATTTGGGATGCCCAATTCGAGAGATGTAAAGTCTGATTTTTCAGAGATGTGGCACTACCCTGATTTAAAATGGGAGCGGTGGATGCTCAATTCTGTTGAATATCAGGCCCAAAAAGTCTCAAGTTGGGCATTCAAAAATTGAGGCATCCAAAATTTGTGGACGTTCATGAAAAATTTAGATTTTAACACCTTTGAGCCTTAGTTTACCTGACTTTAAAATGGAGATAATGATGCAAACACATTGTGAGGTTCAATTGTAATTAAAAGCCTGCAACATGCTTTGAAACGGTCAGATTAAGTGCAAAGTTAATATTATCTTCCTGGATGACAGTCATATCCCAAAACCCCATAATGGAGAGACTCTTGGGAGATACCCAGGGCTACACTAACAAAGACACTGTGTGGCCACCAGATGAAAGTAGCTCCTAAAAATTAGGCATCAACTCCTTTATCAGCAATGCAGAGACACTATGTAAGTGAGGGGCTGGGCTTGTAACTATGACCCTGATTGTGATCTCATTTGCACTGATGTAAATTAGAAGTAATTCCACTGCAGTCAATGCAATTACATCAGCGTAAAACCAGCTTGGGATTAGAGTCAGGCTTTAAAACACCATAATTCTTATCAATCTTCAGCTACTACTAGATACTCAGTTCTCTCCTATTTCCCCGACACACACGTGCAAGTACAGGACACAGTCCCCTAATTTTAATGTACATAATAAACTGGCATTACATCTGATCTTTTCTTAACAGATGTTCAAGCTTCACGAAAAAGATATAGTAACAAAAATGATCAGATTATTCCTTATATTGGTGTAATGCTGTAACGGAGTATTTTATGAGTTTAAATGGACAAGCTTCACAAAACAAGACAAATTTTGTACCAATAATTTTCCTACTCTGAACTCCCCTTCACAACAGAAAAAGAAAGATCAGTTAAGTGTCAGATAACTGACTGGGGCTCAGTTCAGAGATCTTCATATATCAGAAATCTTCTGAGCCTTATTCTAGCTCACATTTTAAATTTGCAGTAGAGGAGATAGTCTCAGAAAGTTTCCAGAATCTTTAACACCAGAACACAGTGGCCAGGAATCATCCATATAAGCAAAGCGGATGAAAACACAGTGAACTTCTGGACTGGGGCAAGGAAACACTGCCCATTCCATGGGATCTCCACAGTGAGCTTCCACAGATCCATAAGAGTGAGCAAAAGGTTACAGGCATTTTCCTCTCATTCTCCACTGGAGCTGCGTTACTGTGGAGACCGGAGTGAACAGGAGTGGGCCAGAGGCTCCAAAGACAGTGTAGAAGTCAGATCTTGGGGCTCTGTTGGGTTTAGGGGCTGAACCTCCTTCTCATTCCATGGGAAAACCACCTACAGGAAACTCAGAGAGGGAAATCTGAGTTTCCAGTCTCACACACAACAGGCAGGTAGGATTCACCCAACACCCCTCACCTTGTTAGCAGGTGTTGAGCCTGTTGGGAAAGGGTTCAGTGTGTTAGTCAAAAACATTGAAGACTCTAGTTACCCCAATCTGGATATAAAGGAGGCAGGAGTGGCCTCTGGGGAGATCTAAAGGCTGAGCAGTCCTGAGGCAGGAAATCTTCGGTGAATGTCTGTACAACAGGGCTGAGAAAGGTGCCAGCTCACAGTTTGGTGCAGAAGTGTTGACACAGAACAGAAAAATAAAGACATAACGCTAGAAGTCATGAAAGGAAAAACCTACCACAAGCTGGTTGAATTCACATCGCTGCACACAGTGTACCTGGCCACCTATGCCATGTGTGCTTTAAAGGAGTCAACTTGTAATAGGCATGTACATTTAATTAAATGCTAACCAAGGGCCTGAAAAGTTAACAAAGAGTTAAAGGGCTGTGGGATCAGGCCCTGAATGTTTTCTGCCCCCACCTACACACCATTTGTCTCTTGTTGTCAAAAGGTCACTTGTCGCTTTCAAACAGGTAAGCTAAGGAACAAATATTGGGAAATCTGTCATATTTACTTTACATTAGAACAGTGATCTCTTTTTGTCCTCAAGAGTTTCACTGTGTGCACATTGCTCAATAAATCTCCTCCTGCCCAGAAACTCTTAGTTTCAATCTCCTGCTAACTAATAGTCAAATAAGAAAGTCATATCCTCCCACAGAAGTGACTCAGTTTTCGTGGCTTCATATTAACGTATTAGGTAAATACTTCCTTCTATTATGCCTTCCTGAGATGTCGCAGACCTTTTCCTCACTGCTCCATATCAAATCCTGCTTCTGTTAACTTGAGTCCTGAGAGCACTCAATCCTGATAGTTCATGAACATTTACAGTATAACATCAAGCTAATTAGATCAGAACACTCGTAGAAACTGAGTTCTTGCTGGTTTCATCACTAATGAAATTAAGATCAGCAGTCTTGCTTCTAGCAAAGCCATGTCTTCATCTGAAGTTTCTGCCTTTTAAAGTTTATCATCATTGGCAAACAAGATGGCTTTTCTCAACCTTAGTTTGAGTCCCTACAGTTTCCTAAAATCCTGAATGAAGAGTTCAGATTTCAGTTACTGTGCGGAGGCTCTCTGTAAATGTGGTCAAATACTGTACACACCACTTTACAGGTCGAAATGCATCAGGGTTATAGCAATATAACATTACAACAGTTTGAACAACACATTCTCTTTTTGAATCAGATATTTTTATATCACTTTTTGGAAATGAATCAAACAAACATTATTTTAAAAAGCTATCATGGAGTTTAGTGGAATAATGTGTGCTGTATTTTAAAAGTGAAACTGTCAATTTAAAAGCCATACCTCTTTTCAAAACCTTCTGTAGTTACTGTTCATACAAGTAACACTTAGGATTACTATACTTGAAAGATTAGAGAAAAATATATTTGCAGGTTGTTTACTTTGCGTATCTGATAGCACTTCATGTAAACCAGGCCATGTCTCACTAAAGATCTCACGGCAGCACAGCTGTACCGATGCAGCTGCACCGCTGTAAGGTCTCTTGTGTAGCCGCTCTATGCAGATAGGAGTAGGCTCTCCCCTCGACATAATTAAACCATCCTCAACGAGCAGTGGCAGCTTTGTCAGTGGGAAATGCTCTGCCGCAGATAAGGTGCTGACCACACTGGTGCTTCTGTCGGTGTAACTCAGTGGTTCTTAACCTGGGGTGCACGCACTCCCTGGGGGTGTGAGATGCCCTTTCTGGGGGTGCGACAGGTAAATCATTGAAAACACAAATTAAGCACAGGCACATAAGTACAACTACTTTGTTTCATCAAACCTGTGTAGTTATTATTATACAGTTTTTAACTATTACTGTAATATACAAACAAAAAAATTATTTTCACGATTTAAAGCTAACTGTAGTGAAATTATCTCGCTACAAAATACAGTGTACCACCACGTTGTGGAGTATTTCTTGATGCATGCGCAGATGTTGATGTGACATATATATATATATTTATATAATTATGATAGATCTAGGTTTAAAGAACTGACCTACTTCAACGATTTTTGATAAGGGGTGTAAAAACATATTTTGAGAACCAAAGGGGTGCAGGCTGCAGTAAAGGTTAAGAACCACTGGCGTAACTCATGTCGCTCAGAAAGGGTGTTTTTTCACACCTCTGAGCAACGTTATACCAACAAAAGTGGGAATGCAGACATAGCTTCAGTTTCACCGTTTCCTCATAAGAGTTCATTGGTCAGTTTACCCTGCTGTTTGTGTGGGTATTACACACAGCAACAGAGGAGACATACTTTGTAGAAATAGAAAACTGTGGTTGTGAAAACACAAAAACAGGCAGGGGAAACTTGGTAGCAGGTGCACTACCTGAAAGCTACTTTTAACACACTTCTTGAAACTGGATAGCTTTTAAAATGATCATGTCCTTTTGACAAGCTATGAAAACTAGGAACTCAAAATCTCCTACAACATTTCTCAGTGTTTCATTTTTGTGTAATAATACGTTAAACAAAAAGTTTCACTTTTCCAGAGTGATCCGGAAACAGGACTGTTCAACTTTAATGGAATCACATAAGCAAAATAAATTTTAAAAAACATTTTTGTTCCGTTTTGATAACTAGGTGAATAACTGGGCATGTACAGCTATATAGGCATGCCAATTAACTTCTTTCTGTGGCTTCTCCGCACATACTACCCCTGTGGTTGGGGCCTTTTAAGAGCCAGGCAGTGAGTTCCCGGACAGGACAGAGCCTTTAATCTCACCGCACCAGAGCAGGACTGATTTCACACACACTTTTGAAAGACTGCTTGCTTCCTTCTGCCAAACTGAATATCTCTGCTATCTATCTGGGCACAAGCACCAACCCTTCTCCAGGTCAGATGCCTTAATCATGCAATGGCAGGAATTTCAGACCCCTCTAGAGCATTGATTAGGGGCTGCCATGTCAGTAGCACAAAGCACTACCCACAAGAGTTAAGAATGTTACCACGACTTCCCTGATTAATTAAATGAAAGGCAATGGGTTTCAAACTCTGACCCTCCATTTGGCAGCTTGGTGCAATAAGCTAGTGTTATGCAATCCTTCAAAGTAGACGTTTACTATCCTTCTGAAATTCTTTAAAGAGTCTTAAGTATTAGATTTCTTCTTGCCCAATTTCAAGTGCAGCTGGAAAAGTTTTCTATGTTTACAAAGTTTGACCATTCAAAGACACACATGAAAAGCTATCACATTTAAACAAACATGAAGTAGGAAAATAAAAATGAACTGAGCGACTTTTACAACACAGGCTGTCAGTGGCAGACATTAGATCATTTACTTGGCAATAAAGTCAGTTCCTTTTATTAAAAGGGTAATGGAAAAAGCTAGAACACACCAGGCTACCAAATCTAGGATTTATTCATAAACCTATTCCTGTAAGTTTAAGCAAAACACAACAGGCCAGTTCAATTAGCTGACTTTTCTCAATATGTTTCTCAGAAACATTTCTCAAACTGGAATTTTATAGAGCAATTGCACCTAGTTTCCTCTGAAAAACCACACTGTGTGACATGTAGGGGCTCTGGCTATGCCGGCTGCAAGATACTATCAGTCAGTCAGGAACTGGTTTCCTTCAGGCATTTCAGTGCTTTAAACTCAAGACTTCCAACTAGCTTTGGGGTAAGAGACCTGATCTGGTTAATTACGGTAAGCCCCAAAACAGGAGCTCTACTTCCCCTCAGCATCAGGAAGGGGTTACTACTCCTACCCATTTAATTATGTCTCCAGCATGACTAATCTATTTTCTCTTTTATACAGTTAGAAACCTTACCTTTCGCTCTCCTCTACGCAAACTGCAGTGAAGGTAAAAAGGATCAAATATGAATATATATGAAAAAAGAAGCTATGCTATCTTCCATAGGCTAACACCACCGACTTTTCGTTTCCTCTACACAAACTGCAGTGAAGGTAAAAGAGGATTAAATATTAATGTATAAAAAGTAGCTCTCCTATCTACCACTGGCTAATTTCAACCCCTGCTGGGTTTTTTTTTTTGTTTGTTTTGTTTTTGGAAACTGTAAATCATGTTTAACTCCTGAAACACTACACAGACTGGTTTCTAACTCCTCAGCTAAAGCAGCATAATACCTAACAAAACAAAGAGCTAATCTCTAGTACTCTGTGGGCCAAGTTATGTCAAGGGTACAATACACCTCATTACGTTACAATGGATTATCTTGAATGTCTCATTTAATGGGCATCCTGCACCAGATTTAATCCCCTGGAGTTTTTTTGTTTTGTTTTGTTTAAACCTTTATACATTCCCTCTACAATCGAGGTTTGTGCGAAGGTTAATACTGATATTACTGCTGGAGCTATATTCTGAACAAGCAGATAATGGCCCTTGCCAGACTGCATGAGTCAAGAGTAAGTCAGATGAGCCCAAGTGGAGGGGATGGGAAAGTTTTCCCCAAGTTTTGAGCAAGCAAAGCAATACTAAAAGGGACCACTTACAGTCACAGACATTTCCACTATTTCTAAAGCAGCAGTAGCCTATTATCTTCTCAGCTGGACATTAATTCTGCCTTCTACAGCTGATTAGTTGAGTTTAGTAACCATACTACTCAGAGGACTCATCACTAACAGCAAGGCTTCTCCCCTAGCCCTGACACCTGCTCCAGAGTCCCCTTCCCCCCTATTATTTCATAACCTCACTCTTGGGGTAGGAGGGATAGCTCAGTGGTTTGAGCATTGCCCTGCCAAACCCACAGTTGTGAGTTCAATACTTGAGGCGGCCATTTAGGGATATGGGCAAAAATCTGTCTGGGGACTGGTCCTGCTTTGAGCAGAGGACTACACTAGATGACCTCCTGAGGTCCCTTCCAACCCTGATATTCTATGAACCCTCCTCTTTAGCCTCTCTACTCCCTCTGGTTCTCTATGATTGAGTCTTCCCAAAGGCCCCATGTACCTGTAGCAAAATGAATAAGTTTTGCAGCTGACTGCAAAGTTTGTAGCAACTTCATTATTAAATATTCCCCTTTTTAAAACAGGAAGGAAATATAAACATGAATAGACACAGCAAAGTAGTCCCTTTTATAAACCATGATACTAAATTCAATTTAGTTTATGCCATCCCCACATTTTCAATGTGCTGCCGATATTTCTACTGACAATACTTAATTCCATTATAGAAGTTGTCAAGGGAGAATGAATAAGAAATAGCTGGGGCTTTTAGCAACTATAGAGTGGAAGGATGCTGTCTGGGATTGTGATAAGCACATCAACTAGATCTTTGTGCAAAAATGATCTGCAATGACATAGTGCTAACACTAAACTGTCATTAGGTTTCCAATGAAATGCTGCTCCACTGAGAGGAATCGAGCAGTTCGTAACTCTCAGATATCATTTCAGGCTATCTGCATACTTAGAAAGGCAACGCTCTATTGGCTTAACCTTGAAAACATGACTCAAGTATATATTTGTAAATATGAGGAAAGGAACATTTCATTTAAATAAAAGTTAAGATTCAGGACCACAACGCTATCACAAAGTGCAGATTCCACAGCAAATCCTGCAATTTGGGAATTTACAGGGACCGGAAGAGTTCTCATCCTCAAAAAGGCTCTCTCATTGACCCCAACTACTGCCTTATCTCCCTTCAAATCCAAACTCATGGACCCCCCCACCACACACACACACTCCCCCCCATCTACAACTTTTGCCTTAAATCGCTCTCCTTCAACTCCATCCTGGATCCCTTCCAGTCTGCTTTCCATCTTTTCCAAATCTGAAATCACTACCATCAATACCGCCAATAACCTCTTTTGGACCAAGTCTCAGGGCCACTACTCCAACTTCATATACCTTGCCCTCTCTGCTTCTTGTTTTCATGGTGAGCAATCAGAAGCACTCATCAGGGCTCCTGCTTCAGCAGCAAGAAGACTGCTTTAGGGAATTTTCTAGTTATTTGTGTTAGAGTAGAACCTCGGAACTGCAATCAAGGATATGGTCCCCTCAGGCACAGTACAGAGAAGTAACAAAGATAATCCCAACTCTTGAGAGCTTGATGCAACCTAACTAGCATTGTTCTGAAAGCCAACAGGGTACCTGTTTTAACTATACTGCGACAGCAGAGATGTGATGGGATCTCCCACACTACTAAGGGTATGTCTACACTACAAAATTAGGCTGATTTTATCAAAGTTAACTTTTATAAATCTATTTTATACAGTCGATTGTATAAGTCCCCACTAAGCAATTAAGTTGGCGGAGCGCGTCCTCACTACCTTGGCTAGCATCAACTCCTGGAGCGGTGCACTCTGGGAAGCTATTCCACAGTTCCCGTAGTCTCCGCCGCCCATTGGAATTCTGGGTTAAGCTCCCAATGCCTGATGGGGCAAAAACATTGTCGTGGGTGGTTTTGGGTACATGTCGTCAGTCTCCCCTCCATGAAAGCAACTGCAATCATTTCACGTCTTTTTTCCTGGGTTTACCCGTGCAGATGTCATAGCATGGAGCCCGCTTAGCTCACTGCTGCTGTTGCAAGCATTGTAAACACTTCGTGCATTATACTGCAGTATGTGCAGAATCTGGTTAAGAGACGGCAGCATGAGGAAAATTGTGAGGATATGGACACAGACGTTCCTGAAAGCACAGGATTGGAATATCATGGCAGCGTTGGGGCTGACTAATACAGCAGAATGCCAATTCTGGGCCCGGCAAACAAGCACAGACTGGTGAGATCACATAGTGCTGCAGGTATGAGATGATTCCCAGTGGCTGTGAAACTTTTGCATGTGTAAGACCACTTTCCTGGAACTCTGTGATTTGCTTTCTCCAGCCTTGAAGCACAGGAATACCAAGATGAGAGCTACCCTGACAGTTGAGAAGCAAATGGCGATAGCCCTGTGGAAGGTTGCAATGCCTGACTGCTACCAGTCAGCTGAGAATCAATTTGGAGTGGGCAAATCTATTGTGGGGACTGCTGTGATTCAAGAAGCCAATGCAATCACTAATGTTCTGTTATCAAGTGTAGTGACGCTGGGAAATGTGCAGGTCATAGCAGATGGCTTTGCTGCAAAGGGATTCCCTAACTGCGGTGGGGCGATAGACAGAACGCAAATCCCTATCTTGGCACTAGACCACCTTGCCAACCAGTACATAAATTGGAAGGGGTACTTCTAAATGGTGCTGCAATCACTGGTGGATCACAAGGGACGTTTCACTGACATCAACATGGGATGGCTGGGAAAGGTGCATGATGCTCACCTCTTTAGGAACTCCAGGTTGTTTGAGCAGCTACAAGAAGAGACTTAATTCCCAGACCAGAAAATTACTGTTGGGGATGTTGAAATGCCAATAGTTATCCTTGGAGACCCAGCGTACCCCTTGCTCCCAGGGCTCATGAAGCCATACACAGGCAGCCTGGACAGAAGTAAGGAGCAGTTCAACTAGAGGCTGAACAAGTGCAGAAGGTGGTAGAATGTGCCTTTGGATATTTAAAAGCGTGCTGGTACTGTTTGCTGACTAGGTTAGACTCAGTGCAGCCAATATTCCCATTGTTATTATTGCTTGCTGTGTGCTCCATAATATCTTTGAGAGTAAGGGGGAGAGGTGGTGGGAGGTTGAGGCAAATGATCTGGCTGCCAATTTTGATCAGCCAGACACCAGGACGATTAGAAGAGCACACATAGGTGCACTGCGCATCAGAGAGGCTTTGAAAACCAGTTTCATGGCTGGGCAGGCTACGGTGTGACAACTGTGTGTGTTTCTCCTTGATGCAAACTTGCTTCCTTTGTTGATTTTAATTCCTGTAAGCCAACCACCCTCCCCACTTCGATCACAGCTGGCAAAAGAAATAGTCACTATTGTTTTGAAACTATGCATTCTTTCTTTATTAAATTAAAAAAAAAGGGAGATTATTGACAAGGTAGCCCGGGTGGGGTGGAGTGGGGGAGGAGGGAAGGATAAGGCCACATAGCTTATTGTAGCCACACTACAAATCAAAACTGTTTTAATGACAGCCTTCCGTTGCTTGGGCCATCCTCTGGAGTGGAGAGGCTGGGTGCCCGGAGCCTCCCCCCCATGTTCTTGGGCATCTGGGTGAGGAGGCTATGGAACTTGGGGAGGAGGGCAGGGGGTTGTACAGTGGATGTAGCAGCGGTCTGTGCTCTTGTTGGCTTTCCTGCAGCTCCACCAGATGCCTGAGCATGTCCGTTTGCTCCCGCATTAGCCTCAGCATCACTTCCTGCCTCTTCCCATTGCACTCACTTAATGCTTTCCTGGACTCTGCCACTGAATGCCTCCATGCATTCAGCTGTGCCCTATCAGTGTGGGAGGATTGCATGTGCTCAGAAAACATATCATCGCAAGTGCATTTTTTTCGCTTTCTAATATGCGATAACCTTAGGGACGGAGATGATAGGGGAAGCATAGAAACATTTGCACCTGCGGGGGGATAAAAAGGGAGAGTAAAATTTAAGATGATACATTTCTGAGAACAAAAAGGAGACTCTTTCACAGTGAATCAAGCAATTCATAGCAGACAGCACATGTGCTTTAGGTACAAGGTCGCATTTTGCCTTTTATATTGAGCGCCTGCCAGTATGGTGACACATCACACACGGCTGGGCAACAGAATTCAGTTTCCAGACAGCCATGGTAAGCCAAAGAGTATGCGGGTTTGGATTCTAATGCCTTCATAACACGTGGGAATGTTTTCAAACTGCAGCACCTTCCTATCCCATAGCAAGCAATGTCTGTTGGGTTTGCCATTTAAAAGGAGGGGCTGCAGTTTTCGGGGGGATGTGCAGTGTCACACCTCCCCTTATCCCTCCACGTGGCTATTTGGGATGATCCCTTCACCTCTCCCCCTGCCGCGTCGTTATTCTCAGAGATGATCCCTTTTAGCCAAGCGCTAACAGCCCAAGAGGAATGGGGTCCTTTCACGGTTCCCTTACAAAAGTTCCCCTATTTCAACCAGGTGACCATGAATGATATCACTCTCCTGAGGCTGACACAGAAAGATATAGACCTAATGTTCCTTGAATGCAACCAAAACCCAGGACCATTCGCTGCCATGCTTTGTATTGCAATGATTCCAGACTACTTGCTACTGGCTTGGCGTGGTAAAAGTGTCCTACCGTGGAGGACGAAATAAGGAAGCCCTCCCCAGAACCCTTCTGCAAAGGCTTTTAGAGTACCTCCAAGACAGCTTCATTCCCACTCCATCCCCAGACTTGTTAACAGACTTTTCCAGTAGCTGTACTGGCCGCGAACGTATCCGAAGTCTTCAGGGCAAATCAAACATTAAACACAATTGCTTTTAAACCCTGTACTGTAGTTACAAATGTGCACTCACCAGAGGTGCCTTCTCCAACTTCAGGGATCCCACCTTGGGAGGGTATTGGCTTCAGAGTGATGAAAAGATCCTGGCTGCTGGGGAGAATGGATTCACCGCTTGCCTGCTGCACATTCTCCTTCTCCTCTTTCACAAAATCCTCCTCCGTGTTGCGTGAGACTCCCCCCTCGCAGCTGTCCACCGTCAGTGGGTAGTGAGGTAATGACAGGGTCCCACTCTAGAATGCCATGCAGCTGATCGTAGAAGCGGCACATATGGGGCTCTGACCCAGAGCAACCGTTTGCCTCCTTTGTCTTTTGGTAGGCTTGACTTTCACACGGCACTGCTGTGTGTCCCTGCTGTAGCCTCTGTCCATCATGCCCTGTGCAATTTTGGCATATATATTAGCATTTCTTCTTTTTGATCAGAGTTCTGCCTGCACAGATTCTTCTCCCCATACAGCAATCAGATCCAGTGTCTCCCGTTCACTCCGTGCAGGAACTCGTTTGCGATTCCGTAGGGACTGCATGGTCACCTGTGCTGCTCAGCTCGCCACGTGACCAAGTAGGAAATGAAATTCAAAAGTTCCCAGGGCTTTTCCTGTGTACCCAGCTAGTGCATCGGAGTTGGAAGTGCTGTCCAGAGCGGTCATACTGGAACACGCTGGGATAGCTCCTGAAGTCCAGTAACGTTGATTTGTGTCTATACTACCCCAAATTCAACCCAACAAGGTCGATTTTAGTGTTACTCCCCTCACTGGGGAGGAGTACAGAAGTCGATTTTAGGTCAATGGAAGGGAGTTACTTTAAAATCAACTTAACACAGCTAAATTCGACCTAACCCTGTAGTGTAGACCAGGGCTAAGAAGGCTGTGGACTGCAGACAAAAAATAGCCATTGGCCACAATGCGTACCAAGGACACGAGTGAGATGATTTAGTAATGGCTGGAAAATATCCTTAGGTTCTTAGCCCAACTTTTAGAAATGCATAAAAGATAAACTAAGCCTAAAAGCTCTATATGAACTTTATTTTGACAAGGAAAAATGGTCTTGCTTAAATTGGGTTTAAACATACATGCTTGCTAAATCCAATTTAAACCCAGCCTTTTACCTAGTGTAGATGTACAGTAATACCTTTAGCTCAATTTTAGCTGGATGTGTTCCAGTGTAGACGGGGTAACTTGACTAGAAAAAATGGTCAAGTTTAAGTAAAAGGCTTGGTTTCAAATTCTTTCCTCTTGGAGAAAAACAAAATGTTGCACTACATCACACAATGAAGCACCACCCTGGGGTTTTTGTTGGTGGTGGGTTTTTTAACATTTTAAGTGCAAGACCTCACACAAATAGGGCTTTCTTAACACTGAAACAATACTCAAGGAAGCGCACTAATGCACATAATTTATATTTGGCAGAAGAAAAAAAGCAGTTTCTCCCAACCCCTCCGCAAACATTTAATAGCAAAGCTGTAATGAGTTGTTACGATGCAAAGACCTTTTCTAAAAAAAAGTAAAGAATAATTAAGTATCATTATTAACTAAAACTCAATTAGTCGCCAAAATAAGGGAACAAAGAATGTTTGGTGATTCATTATACAACCATTTTCATTGTGTTTTTAGGGCCTGATCCTGCGAACAGGACTGATGCTTTCTACTCCTAGCACTGCTTAGTGCAGTACAACGGTGGGATTACTTACTGAAGTAAGCAGTACTTCTGATAGCTAAATGTTTGCAGGTACAGACTCTTATTTACTAATTCACAAAATTCAGCAATTTTCCAAGGATTTCCCCCTATCATTAGTGAAGTTTTCCTATGTACAGTGAACAAAAATGCCTTAGGATAATGACATATGTAATGTTAAAGCAGGAAAATCAGTGGGACAAAATATGTGATTAAAAACCACAGATGTGGCCTGTATGACTCTGAAAAAAACCCAAACAGAACTCCAGTGCTTTGTTTTCTCAGGGCAATAAACACTAATAAATAAAAAAAATTCCTAACCAAGTTCAGAACTGTATTAAATGGCATCACAGTCATATTCTTTCAACTTGGATTGAGATACCACTGTTATACCCAATCACCATTTAAAAAGTAATCAAATATTAATTAATGACTCTTTTAGAAATTTAATAGCTTGGATTCCAATCCTTCAGTGAGATTGTCATTTTCTCCAGCTGAAAAGTTCTGTATCTTTGCTATTGATACTA
Organism: Gopherus flavomarginatus; assembly: GCF_025201925.1. NCBI lineage: Eukaryota > Metazoa > Chordata > Testudines > Testudinidae > Gopherus > Gopherus flavomarginatus. Next base: position 127,465,713 of record NC_066619.1, read on the forward strand.
TGTCTCAGCGAAAGTCAAAAATTAGTCTTGGATTTAATATCCTTTAACAGTTATGCCTTTTTTAAAGGTATAATATTTGAGAACAACTTCTTTCCTTGAGGATGTGGAGGGAGGACCCTGCAACAATTCTAGCAACATTATTTCGTTGCCAAAGTCATATAGCACATAGTCCTATATTGCTAAATGAAATCTGTAAGGCCTAATTCTTTCTCCTCCTATATGCTTAGTAGATGTATAATAAATTAACTTGATTCATATATCACTGTTAGAACAGAACTATTGCCTTCTTGGTTTTTAACAGCTCATTATAAACTTTTTTCTAAGGAGCACAACATCCCTTCATCTATGAAAAACAGAGGTCATAGTTAAAATAAGAACATGCTCAAAATCTGCAAGCAATTTTCATGAGAGTACAAGATTGTCTTTGATATCGTCTAACTCAGTGGTTCACAAACAAGGGTCCAAGGGCCCCCTAGGGGGTCTCAAGCAGGTTTCAGAGGGGTCTCCAACCAGGGCCAGCATTAGACTCTCTGGGGCCCAGAGCAGAAAGCCAAAGTCCCAACACATGGGGCTGAAGTCCAGGTCCTTGAGCCCTGCCACCTGGGGTTGAAGCCAAAGCCTGAGCAATATAGCTTCATGGGGGCCCCTGTTGCATGGGGACCCAGGCAATTTCCCTGCTTGCTACCCCCTAATGCCGGCCCTGGCTTTTATATGCAGAAAATCAGTTATTGTGGCATAGGTGGGCCATGGAGTTTTTATAGCACATTAGGGGGCCTGAGAAAGAAAAAGGTTGAGAGCTTCTGGTCTCACTAATAAATTACAGATACACAGAGCCTTTCTCACAGTGATTTATGAAAGTGAATATGTATTCCCCTATTTACAGTTGGAGAAACTGAGGCACAAAGAAGCGAACTGACTTTTCCAAGGATACAGAGAGAAGGAGTGGCAAAGTCATGAACAAATCCCAGGTCTCCTCATTCCAAGTTATGTGCTCTAAACATCAGACACCCCAACTCCCTTATCTGCTTATTTATGCAAAATAGGCTTAGAAAGCAGTATTGGTTCAATTAAGTATTCTATCTTTCCATTCAGTTAAGTATTCTGTCTTTCCAGGCCCTTTTGGAAAAAACTCATATTTTAATATCCTAAGGCCATTCAACTTAGATCCAGATAAAATCACCCATCCTAGATGAGGAAAGAATTTACCCTGAGGATGCCAGAAGTCAAAAAATCTCGAGACACACAATAATTACCAATCTGTAGAAAATTAAGTAGACAGATTACACATCTGCATAGCAACACATTTTAAACTTAATGATCAGTGTCTGCCTGCTACAGCAATGGCCTCTTACAAATAGTTTGCAAAGTATCAGCTGAGATCAAAGGTAGATTGTTATGACACCTGCTCTGAGTTGACTAGAAACAAAAGAAATTCATACTGTAGAAGAGCATTTCAGTTATATTTAGTGTTAATAGGTTTCAATCAACCCGCAGCAACATTATTTTTAGTTTTGAGTTTAACCTCTGTAACATGTTTGGATTCAACAATGAAACTACAAAAATTAGGACTGAACTGAACAGTTGTTTGTACTGATACACTTGTTTCGGTTAGGGGTATGATTATTTTTAACCCATATTCTTGTATCAGTACAAACCCTCATGTGGGCAGTTATTGGTAGAATGATAGTAGGTGAGCTGCACCACTTCAGCTGTGTCAGTACAGTTAAAACTTGTCTATACACAAGCCGTTAGTGGTGGCCTTGTACTCAGATTCTGCATTCTAAAGAAATAGAATCTTTCAATTGGATGACACAGTGCAAGGAGCAATTTAAGAGCACAGACAGAATTTATTTTTTTCTTATAGGCTCAAAAGAGATGAGAGTTGAGATCTGATTTGTGTGTGTTTGAAGTTCTCAGGAGATTTGCACTGTGATGCAGCTAGCCAAGGTCAATACAATAACCCCACCTGGCTTTGACCTCACCTAGCTCCACCATGGTAAAAACTCCAGAGCCTTGTCTCTATTAGGATTTTAGAGAGAGATAACTAATGTGCCTCAGCTCTCTTTCTATTAAAAAAAACACTTTTTTTGGTAGTGAAGATATAGGCAAAAACCTTTTTAGCTGTTTCCTCGCACTGTGCTCTGAAGCAGCTCTCTGCCCTACTAATGGTCCAGGGACATCTACATTGAACACATCACCGGCCACCGACAGTACCAGGAAGCATGAGCCGGAGTGACATCATTCTTCGACTACGAGAAAGGGACCAAGAGACTTTCTCCATTGGATTATATGAACTGGAACCATAAACTCCCTGAATATTAAATCTCACCAAATGAAGATCAATCCATCCTCATCATCATAGCCACTCATTATACTCCACACCCAAACGTAGCCATTATAAACTTCATACTCTCATATCTCAATGTCTGTACTTTGACCCATCAATCTTTTACCTCCAATCAGGGATATTGCAGATTATGTATTCCTTATGCCATTTGATCTTAAACCGAACTTCGCACCCCTCAATAATCTGTTATTCCCTGATAACCAGAAATTTCTATGCTTAAACTCTGTACCGTTCACTTTTTTTTAAACATCATTTTAATAAAAATTTTAAATCTGTTAAAATGGAGCCACCTCTGCCACGGAACAAAGATCCATCTTGGCAGGGAATGTGTAGGTAAAAACCTGTAAAACTTGTTTATACTTTACGTTACATACCTGTACTTTATGCATTAAGTGCCTATTCTGCAGTACTGAATTCAACAGGAAAACTGCAGTCAAATTAAATAGGTCTTAAATGCTCAATTCTGAAAATGCTCAATTCCACATAAGTCAAGTAGCGGGGTGGACACTCAGTGCCTTCAGTGTATAACATCTTTCATAATGAATTATTAACAGTGGAATGTACAGTATTGGTTTTGTGCTATGTAGTCTTCACCGGTTTGGGATCTTCATATCTGAATAACCACGTCTCTCTCCAGGCTGTGATCAACGGTGCCCTCTTTTTTAAATATCAGGGAGAGCTAGTCAGACAGCACTCAACACGAGAAATCAGCTCATCACCTTGACTGCAGCCAGTCTGGCCCTGTCGGCCTTCATAAGGAAGTGAAAGATCCCCCCTTGTTAATATTTAACAGACAAGTAAATGACAGCTCTTCTGTGCTTTATCCTCCGTTGGGTTCACTACCTCCTGGGAGAGATGCAGGTGGCTCTTTAACCCAGGGAGAAAACAGGAGGGAAACGGGGCAAGTTTTGAGCCCTATGGAATCACACGAGGGGCACACATATAAGAACAGACAACCTGAAACTGGGCCCAGGAGAAACACCAGCCCCTGCCCCCAAATCCTGAGAGTGTGTGTGTGTGGGGGGTGTCCCCTCATCCCCCCTCCCCACTGAGCGCAAGGGCTGAGTCCCCTCCCCCATCCTGTGTGCACATGGAGGGGTCCCCTTATCTCTTCCTCCACTGACAGCAAGGGCTGAGTCCCCACCCCCACCCTGTGTGTGTGTGGGGGGGGGGTGGTCCTATTATCTCCCTCCTCCCCATTGAGAGCAGGGGCTGAGTCCTCCCTCCCCCTATCCTGTGGGGGGGTCTCATTATCTCCCCCCCTCCACTGAGAGCAGGGGCTGAGTCCCCCTCCCCCGTCCTGTGGGGGGGTCATTCCCTTTACCCCGCAGCCAGCAGGGGCTGGGACCCCTCCCCCCGCCGTGTAGGGGGGGTCTCCCCGGCCCCGCCCGGGCTGTGACGCGCTGTGGCAGGGGAGGGGCCCTGCCCTCGGCTGCGATGGCGCCAGAGCCCCGCCGCGCGGGCGGGAACGAGCCCGGACGCTCCCCACTCACCTCCGCTCCGAACCGGCCGCGATGGATGCGCTCGGCACCTTCAGGCACCGGCTCGGGCCGCGAGCGCCGACTCATCGACCTGCCGGGGCGGCTCGTCAGAGAGCCCCTCCCCCCAGCCCCCCCGCAAGGGGGAGCTTAGCCCCGCCCACAACCCCTGGGCTCGCGGCCTTTCCCCTCACAGCCTCATGGGGGGGGCACCCTGCATAGCTCCTCCCCCCACACCCCCTCTCCAGCTTCATACACGCTGGGAGGGGTAGGGACACTTCCCACAGGGCCCCCACCTGCAGCCGCTTCCCTCTCACAGGGGGAGCACAGCCCCCCCCAGCCAGCTCCTTCCTCCCCACCCCCACTCATGTCTCTGGCTGGGGGGGGCAGGCAGTGATCCCCCCCCAACGCCTGAGCTGCAGCCCAGCTGCCCAGGCCCTGCCCTCTGGCCGGGACCCTGGCAGGGCGGGCGCCCTCGCCCCGCTGGCCCTCGGAGAGCCCCTGCCCACAGGGGGATCCTGGCCCCCAGTTTAAAAAGGAGCTTCCAGCCTTGGCTGCTGTGGAGAGAAGCTTGAACCCCTGGCTCCCAGGGGAGGCTGAGACGCCAGCAAGAGCCCCAGCTGGACGGTGTTTAAAATCACAGGGCTCTCAGGGTTTTTGAACCCTTGGTGCCCACAAGGTGGCTGTGAGTGGGTCCAGCTGCACCGATGTCATAGGAGGCCCCCACTGCAATACGCTCCCTGTCACCCAGGCCGTGGCCGTTCTCCTGTGGCGTGCAGAGAGGACCCTCAGTCACAAAGCCGAGGCCTGGGGCTGGCCCATGCGCAGATGTCACTACAGTCCCTTCCCCACTGCCTGGTGGAAATGAACTTGTTCCACATTGCAGCACAACCCGGCCCCGATCCTGCAATCAGATCCACAGGGCTGGTCCCAGGGCCATCTCTAGCATTTACAAGCCCTACACAGCTCCAGGCCTCCCCCCCACCAGAGTCTGGGAGACAGGAGCGAGGGGGGCACTTTTGGAGGCCCCACAGGCCCAGAGTGGCCTGGAGGATTAGTGGGGGGCTGGGAGCAGCCCACTCCACTTCTCTCACCCCAGCCCAGCCGTGTCACTCAGGGGAGGGGGCTTGGGGAAAGGGATCCCCCACACACACACACTCACCGGCAACGGCAGGAAGCGGAGCAGCCTGGCCCCAGCCAGCTCTACTCCACCAGCTCCCAGGTGCTGCGCTCTGCTTCCCGCCGCCAGTGAGTCTGGGGGGGGAACCTTTCCCTAACCCCTCCTCCCCCAGCAACACAGCCGGGGCAAGGGAAGTGGAGCAGGCTGGGGCCGCATTGCTCCGCTTCCCACCGCCGGTGAGTGTGGGGTCGCTGGGGGAAGAGGTGGAATGGAGGTGGAGTGGGGGGAAGAGTAAGAGGTGAGGTGGAGGGAGTTGTCTGCCCCCCACCCCCAGGGATGGCCCTGCCCCTGGCAGTGGGCACAGGCCGGGGAATAGGGCTGGTTGCCAGGGTTGGTGCTGCTGGATATGCAGCCTAGGGCACCATGAAATTTGGGGAAATTTGGTGCCTCAAATTTCATGGTGCCCTGCAGAGCTGCATATGCTGCATATGCCTAAGGATGGCCCTGGCCGGGCCCTTTGGAAGGGTCTGCTTGAGTGGATTAAATTGCAGAATCAGGATACTAAATTGTACCAATGCTCGTAACAATAGTGTTGGGGGGTGCAGGGCTCCAGGTAACTGGCAATGTGGCGTGGGGTCAGAAGTTTACATTCTCAGGCCTACGACTGCCTTTCGAGCTAAACAATATGTTCCTTTAAAGTTAGCATGAGTACATGTAATCATTTATCATTTTCTTGTGTTCTTTTGTTTATGGTACAAGATGTAATCGATCAAAGGGGGGGGTCAGTAGTATGGGTTAAGGATATAGTTAATTAAAAGATCCGGTAGTTAATGAATTGTAAATGATAAAATGTAGCACCTGTGAACATCTTTGTAAACAAGTAAGGTATATAAGACATGGCAACAAATAGTGATTCGTGCATGATCTGAGATTGTATATGTCCTTGCACCTTATTTGACTCAAATAAAGATACTTGCTTCTCCATTCCAGTGTGGTCATTGGGGATACGCACGCCGGGCAAACGAACCCCAACTGTTGCCCCCCCTGCAACAATAGTGTACATATATTTCTTAGTATCAGAAACATTTACAGTAGAACTTCAGAGTTACGAACACCAGAGTTACGAATGGATCGGTCAACCACGCACCTTGTCTGGAAACAGAAGTATGCAAGCAGGCGGCAGCAGAGACCCAAAAGAAACAAAAACACACCATATACAGTACAGTAGTGTGTTAAAAATAAAACTACTAAAAAAGGGAAAGCTTAAAAAAAATTTGACAAGATAAGAGAACTGTTTATGTGCTTGTTTCATTTAAATTAAGATGGCTAAAAGCAGTGTTTTTCTTTTGCATAGTAATGTTTCAAAGCTGTATTAAGTCATGTTCAGTTGTAAACTTTTGAAAGAACAACCATAACATTTTGTTCAGAGTTACAAACATTTCACAGTTATGAACAACCTCCATTCCAGAGGTATCCATAACACTGAGGTGTTACTGTATCTCTCTGCCTCTGTGACTCAGGATAACAGAAACTGCATTAATTTAAAGATCTCATGTAGGTAGGGGCTGGAACCAGGGGGCTGTTCATAGTAATTTTGGATACCTTGTACTAGATTCACATTGCTAGTAAGCCAGAAAAATGTACAGAATGAATAATACCCCAGATAGCTGTCAGTTTACAAGTTGGATAACTAGCTGGTAGAATACAGCTCCGTACACAGGGGGACATACTCAACATAGAAACTGCTTGGATTTTAAGGGTATGTCTACACTGCAGTAAAAGAGCCGTGGAGCGGCCAAAGCTGGCCCAAGTCAGCTGACTGGGTCTCGGGCTGTGGTGCTAAAAAATTGCAGCGCAGATGCTCTAGCCCAGGGGTGGGCAAAATTTTGGCTTGAGAGCCACACTGGGGTGGAGAAATTGCTTGCAGGGCCATGAACGTAGGGCTGGGGCACAGGGTTGGGGTGCAGGAGGGGGCTCAGGGCAAGAGGTTGCGGCACAGGAGGGGTGCGGGATGTATGAGGGGGCTCAGGGAACGGGCTTGGGGTGCAGGGAGGGGCTCAGGGCAGGGGGCTGAGTTCAGGGAGGGGGTTGGGGTGCAGAAGGGGTGCAGGGGGCTCAGGGCAGGGGGTTGGGGTGCAGGAGGAGTGCACAGTGTGGGAGGGGACTCAAGGTAGGGGTGTAGGAGGGGTGTGGAGTGCAGGAGGGGGCTCAGGGCAGGGGCTTGGGGTGCAGGAGGGGTTCAGGGTATGGCAGGGGGTTGGAGTGCAGGAGGGGTGCAGGGTGCAGGAGGAGGCTCAGGGCAGGGGGTTGGTGTGCAGGAGGGGGTGCGGCAGGGGGCTCAGAGCAGGGGGATGGAGTGCAGGAGGGGTTCAGGGTATGGCAGGGGCTCAGGGCAGGGAGTTGGAGTGCAGGAGGGGTGCAGGGTGCAGGAGGGGGCTCAGGGCAGGGGCTTGGGGTGCAGGAGGGGTTCAGGGTATGGCAGGGGCTCAGGGCAGGGGGTTGGAGTGCAGGAGGGGTGCAGGGTGCAGGAGGGGGCTCAGGGCAGGGGGTTGGTGTGCAGGAGGGGGTGCGGCAAGGGGCTCAGAGCAGGGGGTTGGAGTGCAGGAGGGGTTCAGGGTATGGCTGGGGGTTGGAGTGCAGGAGGGGTGCAGGGTGCAGGAGGAGGCTCAGGGCAGGGGGTTGGTGTGCAGGAGGGGGTGCGGCAGGGGGCTCAGAGCAGGGGGTTGGAGTGCAGGAGGGGTTCAGGGTATGGCAGGGGCTCAGGGCAGGGGGTTGGAGTGCAGGAGGGGTTCAGGGTATGGCAGGGGGTTGGAGTGCAGGAGGGGTTCAGGGTATGGCAGGGGCTCAGGGCAGGGGGTTGGAGTGCAGGAGGGGTGCAGGGTGCAGGAGGGGGCTCAGGGCAGGGGGTTGGGATGAGGGGTGCAGGAAGGGTTTGGGGTGTGGGCTCTAGCCTAGTGCCGCTTACCTGGAGTAGCTCCGGGTGGCAATGGCACACACTGAGGCCAGGGCAGGCTCCCTGCCTGCCTGCCTGCCCTGCCCCAGGCCCGTTCCAGGAAGCGGCCGGCACCACTTCCCTGCAGCCCCTGGGGGAGTGGGGGCAGAGGGCTCCGCGCACCTGTGGGTACCTCCCCTGAAGCTCCCATTGGCTGCAGTTCCCCGTTCCTGGCCAATGGGAGCTTTGAGGGAGGAACCCACAGACAAAAGCAGCGCATGGAGCCCTTTGCCCCCTCTACCTCAGGGGCCACAGGGATGTGGTGCTGGCTGCTTCCCGGAGCAGCGCGGGGCCCACGGCACCATAGGGGTGGCAAATCTGCAGGCCGGATCCGGCCCGCGTGCTCTAGCCCAAGCTTGAATGTCCACTAGGGTTGCCAACTTTCTACTCACTCTGCTCCACCCATCACTCGCTCTCCCTACCCTCACTCAGTCAGTCAGGGGGCTGGAGGGGGTGAGGGCTGGGGGTATGGGCTCCAGGATGAGGACAGAAATGAGGGGTTCAGGTTGTGGGAGGGGGCTCCGGGCTGGGGCAGGGGGTTCTGGTAGGGGGTTAGCATGAGGGGCCTTCCAACTGGGGGTATAGGCTCTGGGGTGGGGCTGGGGATTAGGTGTTTAGGGTGCAGGGGGTGCTCCGGGCTGGGATCGAAGGGTTTGGAGGGTGGGAGGGGCAGAGTGTGGAGCCCCCTGGCTACCCCTCCACGTAGGAGCTGGAGAGGGACATGCCAGCTGCTTCCTGGGAGCCGCATGGTGCAGAGGCTAGCAGGGAGCCTGCCAGTCCTTCTGCACTGCGCAACGGTCTGGTCAGCCAATGGTCTGGTCAGTGGTGCAGACTGGAGCCGTCAGGATCCCTTTTCAACCAGGTATTCTGGTAGAAAATCGGACACCTGGTCACCTTAATGTCCACACTGCAATTTTTAGCCCTGCAGCCCAAGCGCCTTGAGCCCAAGTCAGTTGATCCAGGCTTGGCCTTGGGGCCACAGGTTTTTTTATTGTGCTGTAGACATACCGTAGAGGAGGAGAGGGAGGCTGACAAATAAATTGGGAGGCTGCCCTAAACATAAGGCACAGCATGAAAGAAGGTCCCAGAATTAGGAGTGGGTGAAGGAGCTATAGGCAGCCTGGAGAGAAGCTTGAGCTGAGCATCTTTTGATTAAGGCATTGGACTGGAACTCAAGAAATCTGGGTTCAATTTCTGGTTCTGCCACAAACTTCTGCATAACTTTGGGCACCAATCTAGGAAAACACTTAAGCATGTTCAAATGTGATTGACTTAAAAGGGACTTAGCTGCCCAATCAAGAAAACTGCAGAATAAGGTGGTTAATCTCGCTGTGCCTCAATTACTCATTTGTAAAATGGAGATAATACTTCCTGCAGCTGTCTTGTCTTCTTGGGTTATAAACTAGGTGGGGCAGGGACTGTCTCTTCTGTGTTTGTAGAGTTCCTAGCAAAATGTGGTCTTGGTTTGAGTCTTGAGGCACAAATTGTAATAAAAACAATGATAATCAATGTCCTGCAAAATTCTGCTTTAGGGACAACACTCATGAAAATCTTTCTGCAGCTGTGTTGCACGTATAAAGAATGCGTGGTTGGCTAGGATTAGTATTTATGATTATGAATCTTCCTTTGATGGATCACATATTGGCCTTTACCAAAGGCTGGCTACTTTGGTAGGGCAAGTTGAGAGTCTGCTTTGGTAGGGCAAATTATCTGGTCTTAACGAAATATCAACTCTGTCTAGCATGTGGGCATCAGGTACTTGTATTCTGGGGTATTTTCTCAAGTGAAATTGCATTGATGAACACACATCAATATAGCAAGTGGGGAGGCTCTGTGCCCCTCCACTTTTGTCTCTTTCCATCACAAGCATATTAGCACTAATTTCTGCTCCTGCTGCTTCATGTGTCCAGAAAAGGGTAGATGTGTAAAGGGAGAGCATGTGGACTGGAGCATTCGCATCTTTTCTTTGGAGGAAAGTGCATACCTTTTCTCAAAAAAACCCAACAAAGAGGAGTCCTTGGGTATGTCTACACTACGGGATTATTCCGATTTTACATGAACCGGTTTTGTAAAACAGATTGTATAAAGTCGAGCGCACGTGGCCACACTAAGCACATTAATTCGGCGGTGTGCGTCTACGTACCGAGGCTAGCGTCGATTTCTGAAGCATTGCACTGTGGATAGCTATCCCGTAGCTATCCCATAGTTCCCGCAGTCTCCCCCGCCCATTGGAATTTTGGGTTGAGATCCCAATGCATGATGGTGCAAAAACACTGTCACGAGTGATTCTGGGTAAATGTCATCACTCAGTCCTTCCTCTGGGAAAGCAACGGCATTTTGTGCCCTTTTTCCCTGGATTGCCCTGGCAGATGCCATAGCATGGCAACCATGGAGCCCGTTTTGCCTTTGGTCACTGTCACCGTATGTGTAGTGGATGCTGCTGACAAACGCGGTACTGCAGCACTACACAGCAGCATTCATTTGCCTTTGCAAGGTAGCAGAGACAGTTACCATTCTTATTGCACCATCTGCCATTGCAAATTGGCGATGAGATGTTGGTTATCAGTCGTTTTGTACCATCTGCTGCTGTCATGGGTGCTCTTGGCTGGCCTCGCTGAGGTCGGCCGGGGGCGCATGGACAAAAATGGGAATGACTCCCCGGGTCATTCCCTTCTTTATGTTTTGTCTAAATATAGAGTCAGTCATGCCTAGAATATGGGGCAAGTGTACTAGAGAACCAGAGAGCACAGCCGCTCCATGTCAGAGCCCCAGAGATCCCGCAGAAATGATGAGCTGCATGCCATTCTAGGGGGTGCCCCTGCAACAACCCCACCTGTTGCTTCCCTCCTCCCCCAACCCTCCTGGGCTACCATGGCAGTGTCCCCCCCATTTGTGTGATGAAGTAATAAAGAATGCAGGAATAAGAAACACTGACTTGTTAGTGAGATAAAATGAGGGGGAGGAAGCCTCCAGTTGCTATGATAGTCCAAGCAGGACATTAAAGGATGGCGGGGGAGAGGAACGCAGCCTCCCGCTGCTATGATAATCCAGGCAGTAGAGAATCTTTTCTTTAGACATGAAAGGGACAGGGCTGATGGAGCTCAGCCTCCAGTTGCTATGATGAAGACGGTTACCAGCCGTTCTGTACCATCTGCTGGGAATGACCGGGAGTCATTCACATTTTTACCCAGGCGCCCCCAGCCGACCTCACCAAGGCCAGCCAGGAGCACTCACAGGCTGATGACGAAGACGGATATCAGTCATATTGCACCGTCTGCCTCCGGGAAGGGGATGCTGGTGTTCAGTGCTGCAGCACCCCATCTAACAGCAGCATGCAGTAGACATAGGGTGACATTGAAAAAAGGTGAGAAACTTTTTTTCCATTTTCTTTTTTTGGGGGGGAAGTGTGTAAATTGACGACATATACTCTGAAAACACCTGGGAAAATGTTTTTGACCCTTCAGGCATTGGGAGCTCAGCCAAGAATCAAATGCTTTTCGGAGACTCTGGGGACTGTGGGATAGCTGGAGTCCTCAGTACCCCCTCCCTCCCTCCATGAGCGTCCATTTGATTCTTTGGCTTTCCGTTACGCTTGTCACGCAGCACTGTGCTGAGTCCCTGCTGTGGCCTCTGTCTATCATAGCCTGGAGATTTTTTCAAATGCTTTGGCATTTCGTCTTCTGGAACAGAGCTCTGATAGAACAGATTTGTCTCCCCATACAGCGATCAGATCCAGTATCTCCCGTACGGTCCATGCTGGAGCTCTTTTTGGATTTGGGACTGCATCGCCACCCGTGCTGATCAGAGTTCCACGCTGGGCAAACAGGAAATGAAATTCAAAAGTTCGTGGGGCTTTTCCTGTCTACCTGGCCAGTGCATCCGAGTTCAGATTGCTTTCCAGAGCGGTCACAATGGTGTACTGTGGGATACTGCCCGGAGGCCAATACCGTCGATTTGCGGCCACACTAACGCTAATCCAACTTGGCAATACCGATTTCAGCGCTACTCCTCTCATCGGGAAGGAGTACAGAAATCGGTTTAAAGAGCCCTTTATATTGATATAAAGGGCCTCGTTGTGTGGACGGGTGCAGGGTTAAATCGGTTTAACGCTGCTAAATTCGGTTTAAATGCGTAATGTAGACCAGGCCCTTGTGGCACCTTAGAGACTAACACATTTATTTGAGCATAAGCTTTCGAGGGCTATAACCCAATTCATCAGCTGCATGGAGTGGAAGATACAGTAGGCAGGTATAAATACAGAGCACATGAAAAGATGGGAGTTGCCTTATGGGGGGGCATCAGTGCTAACAAGGCCAATTCAATCATGGTAGATGTGGCCCATGTTGACAAGAAGGTGTGAGTATCAACAGAGGGAAAATGATGTTTTGTAGTGACTAACACGGCTACTACTCTGAATCCTACCCTTTCTAAGGTGCACTTTTTAGCAGTTGTGAACATAAAGGCTTTAACAGGGCAAATATTAAAGTGTTTATTTAGTTACGATCTTTATCTACTGGAAGGGGAGTTTTGCCTGAGTCAATCTTGGATAATGACTGCAGGGTTTGTCTTCAGGAAGATTCCAGTGTCTCACTTCACTGAGTTTTGTGGAAAGCAAAAGAATGTTGCATGAATTACAGTAAGTCCCCAAAATGGGTTGTGCTGCAACAGTGAGTCATGGTCTCTCAAAGCACCAGGGACATACATAATTGCAGTATGCCCTCTTCTCAGATTACCAGTACAACCGTGAGATTGTAACTTGAAATGCTGATCGGAGGTAGAAGCTGCAGCTGGGAGGGACCCTGGACTGAATTCCTGGCAGACTTAAGCTGTTTTCATAATTTTCTGCACATCAGTGAATATTTATGTATATTGTGCACATTATTTAAAACTCTTTGCATGTTTAAAAATGTCACTATAAATTAGTGCACTGTGTCCTTTGCACATTTTTTTGGTCCCTGATATGATTTCTTTAATAGTACATGAAAATGCATTCACTGGAATGAAAAGTCTGAATGATCTTTCAGAGTTAATTAGCCTTTTTTTTAAAGATATATTCTGAACGTTTCTCATGACTGCACAAGAAATGCAAATTTGGATTTAAAGTGTGTTGGGGATTAACGATCCTTTATGCATAGCACCCTGCGTGGATATAACATTTGTATCTGCATCCAATCCGCATGCCGCAAAAACGGTCCGTGGATATCTGCGGTCTTGCAGGGCTTTATTTATGCAGAATCCTTAGCCTTTTAACTGACTGTCTTCAGAGGTATTATACTATAATGATGTTTTCAACAGCCCACAGTTTAATCTGTACTAAAACAGAAAGAAGAAAGAATCCTATATAGATGAACACTTGCCCTCTTGCTTCGCCACCCTCCCCGCCTTATCAGATATGTGGACCGAGGCATCCTCTCCTACTCAAAGACTGAGGCCATGTCTACATCTAAAATTTTGCAGCGCTGGTTGTTACAGCTGTATTAGTACAGCTGTATAGGGCCAGCGCTGCAGAGTGGCCACACTTACAGCAACCAGCGCTGCAAGTGGTGTTAGATGTGGCCACACTGCAGCGCTGTTGGGCGGCTTCAAGGGAGGTTCGGGGAACGCGAGAGCAAACCGCGGCGAAGCTGGTCTCCTTTCCCGGTTTGCTCTCGCGTTCCGGAACCACCCTGCAAACCGCAGGGAAGGAGACCTGCTTGTTCGGGGAACGCGAGAGCAAACCGCGGCGAAGCTGGTCTCCTTTCCCGGTTTGCTCTCGCGTTCCCGGAACCACCCAGCAAACCGCAGGGAAGGAGACCTGCTTGCTCGGGGTTCGGGGAACGAGAGAGCAAACCGGGAAAGGAGACCAGCTTCGCCGCGGTTTGCTCTCGCGTTCCCGGAACCACCCAGCAAACCGCGGGGAAGGAGACCTGCTTGCTCTGGGGTTCGGGGAACGAGAGAGCAAACCGGGAAAGGAGACCAGCTTCGCCGCGGTTTGCTCTCGCGTTCCCCGAACCCCCGAGCAAGCAGGTCTTCTTCCCTGCGGTTTGCAGGGTGGTTCGGAGAACGCGAGAGCAAACCGCGGCGAAGCTGGTCTCCTTTCCCGGTTTGCTCTCGCGTTCCCGGAACCACCCAGCAAACCGCAGGGAAGGAGACCTGCTTGCTCGGGGTTCGGGGAACGCGAGAGCAAACCGGGGAAGGAGACCAGCTTGATTACCAGAGGCTTCCTCAGGTATGCTGGGATACCTGCTTATTCCACGGAGGTCAAGAAAAGCGCTGGTAAGTGTCTATATTTGATTACCAGCGCTGGATCACCAGCGCTGGATCCTCTACACCCGAGACAAAACGGGAGTACGGCCAGCGCTGCAAACAGGGAGTTGCAGCGCTGGTGGTGCCCTGCAGATGTGTACACCTCCTAAGTTGCAGCGCTGTAACTCCCTCACCAGCGCTGCAACTTTCTGATGTAGACAAGCCCTGAGGGAGCTCTCGCCACATCTCTGGAGCATTTGAGAGCAGGCCCCTGCTTACCCCACTATTACCACTGAAAATAGGGCAGTAGCAGAGGCAACACTCTCTACCCTGCCCTGCTTCAGCATGCCTTGCTCACTCCAAATCTGTAATGGTCTCTGTGACGTTGCCCCCCTGTGCCCATGCAGAGCCCAACTGACTGCAGTGGGGCCATCACAGGGCTCCCTGACGGACTGGGGCCTCAGGGATGACATAGGACAGTTGGACTTTTCCTCCCCCTCTTGTACCTATGCAAAGCTGTAGGAACTCTTGCAGCCTCAGTGCAAGGTTGTGGGAAGAGGAACAGATTCTGGACAAGGAATAGGAGAGTGCAGGAGGTGGGGATCTTATTTACACAACACTTCTCTCCAGTTCTTGATTTGCATCCCCCAGCTGCTCAGAGGGGTTTGGGTATTACAAAGAAGGCAATCCTCTCTTTAATTTACTGCAGGTCCAGTATCCATGACCTGTACTGCAGCAGAAAGTATCAAGAGCCCATAATACATGAGAGAGAGAATCAAGAGATTTACCAAGGTAGTCTGAAAATAATACAGTTGACACGTGGCAGAGCCAACACAACTACAGTATTTTTGCATCATTCAATAAGTTTAACATCCTAAAACACTGTCATGTTCCTGATAGGAGCACTCTCCAGTGCCTTTTGTCATCTAATGCTGGCTTTCCTCGCCACATTTTTTTTTTTTTTGCAGTGAATACTCTCTCTCTCTCTCTCTCTCTCTCTCTCTCTCTCTCTGACCTAGTTAATACAAGCCATAGCAGAAAATGACATGAAAAGCATTGTAATGAACCTGCTTGTATCATGATCTGTGAAACTGGGGTCAAGAGGGCCAGTGTTCCCTGGAGGGACTGTTATTGGCAAGACACCAGTGGAACAGGGAACCTGGGGAATTAGGCTGGCAGCAACTCAGGCACATGGACAGGCAGTCCACAGGTGGGCCGGCCACCTGTCCAGGTTGTCCTGGGATCATCCTGTTTGAGGTAGCCATCCTGGGACCTCTGAATGGCTGCTCTGTACACATGGCCAGCTGTCCAGTTTTAGGAGCTCAGGATTATCCCAGATGTCCCATTGGTTTGTATCTCAGAGGTGGCAAATCACATCACAGGGCATAATAAAGTTACACTTGTTCTACTTAACCTTCATTCAGCTATCCTCTTTGTGAATGAAACACTGCTGGCTCCTTACTGGGTACCTCCCCCAGGCAACATCCAGCTAGCAGAGGGCTCCATAATTGCTCCTGTCTGGGAAAGGGAAGTTAGGGGGATTTGGCACCAGAGGGAGTGGAAGCAGCAGTGACAAAGCCAGGCAGTTTAGGAGCTGGGACTGAAGGTCTGAGAACCAACCTGGGATGCAGCCCTTTGCTGGCAAGGGGACCCCTGGTAGCTGCAGCTGGTGGATAACCTAGTAGCCTACAAATAGAGAGCTCTGTGAATGGGCCCGAATGAGGCTACAGTTGTGGGATAAAAGGACTGGATTCTGTCCAGGGGATCTGCAGGCTGATGCATGATTGCCTGCAGGGCAAGGGGTGGCCTGGATTGAGCATCCCTAGCACTGGGCTGGCAGACCTGCACCTTCATCCGACTGCACTGGAGTGCTCTTAGGGCTGGGCTGGGGCCTGTTATGGGTTGATCATTTTTTGTTGGTAACCCAAAGCAGCAGTGCCTGAGGAAGGTGCAGTATTTATGTCCAGCAGTCCTAGAAAAGCCTCCTTCGTTAAACATGGGCTTCTGGGAAGTGAGTATGGGCACCCACTGAGGGCCAGAGCTTGAAAGGCCTAGCGGTTGGAGTACCTACAATGGCATGTGCCTCATAGGGTTGCCGTCCCTCTAGGATTGTCGTGGAATCTCCAGGAATTATAGATTAATATGTAACTAAAGATTACGTCATGTGATGAAACCTTCAGGAATACGTCCCAACAAAATAGACAGCTCTAGTGCCTCAGAGCGCATGCTGCACTCAGCATGCTACCAAACATCTAGGGGGGTACCACAACTGAACCGCACTAGGGTCTGTTACAGTATTACCAGTGTAATAGTCACTAATTCTTGGCTATGGAGACCATTGTACTAGCCAAATACAATATTACAAAAGTGGTTTTAACATATATTTCATTTACGCTATGGGGCTCTGCTGCTGCATTTCTTTGCATGGGAGTTTTGCCTGAGTAAAGAGCATAGGACTAGCCAGTTGTCAGCATGTACTGCATCTAAGATGGAGCTACTTCATGTTCCCTTGTATAACTGTCTCTTCATTTGCATTAAGTGTATTTATACTGAAACTGCGAAGTAACTAAACGGGATGTGAAAATTCAGGTCAAGATTTTTAAAAGCAACTAGCAATGTTCGGCTGCCTCATCTATGCTGTGTCCAACTTAAATCACCTTCACAGGGGCCTGAACTTTAAAGGACAGCTGCTCAGCACTAAGAATCAGGCCCCTGCAAAGTATCTAAAGTTGGGCAGCCAAATCACTAGTCACTTTTGAAAGTCTTGTCCCTAGGGTACAGTCACTATGAATTACCTCTGTAATGAATGTACTATGTGTGAATTTACTATAACAGTACCAAGCAACAAGTACTACTTGTTATAAGCACGAAAGAAAAATATTAGAGCAAGCACATGCAATGGGGTGGAAGGGGGGGAAGTGATCATCTTGTAATACATTTTTCTGTTTTTTTTCCTAGTTAAAACTGCCAGGTAAACAGTGAGCAATTGTTTATGACAAAGGAACTATCCATATCCGAACAGAGCAATGGATCTGTCACATCCAGTATCCCCCCTCTGGTAGTAGATTATATGTGAAGCTTCAGAGGAAAGGGAAGGGAAGGATAAAGCAAGTCCATTTGTGCCTTACTGCACCACGTAGAAAGGAGATGTTGGGGTTATTCCTTCTTACCCTCAGTGTAGAATCAATCCTGTAACTCCTTGCACAGGGTTGTATTCCAGTACAAGGAAGGCATGGGCACAAGTGACGTTAAGCACTAGGTGTATTCTGTGCTAACAGGAGAAAAGTATAGACTAGCGCTGTGGGAAAAAGAGTTTTTGGTTCAGGACAATCCAGAACCAAAACGTTTCCTTTGATCAAAAATTAAAAAATATATTAGTAGGGAATCTTGTTTCAATTTGAGCATTTATGTATTTTTAATTTTTTAAAATAAAATAAAAAAATTTCAAAATGAAAAGTTGCTTCCAACTGAAGAATTCAAGTGTTCTGTTTTAGGAATGTTGAAACAAAAATATTGACCTCCCCCTCCAAGATATTATCATTTTTTAAACCAAAACAATATGCCAAAATCATCATGAATTCACAAAACATTTTAGTCAACCTGAACCTTCATTTTCCACTGAAAAAAGTTTTGCCCTTTTTTTCTAGTCTATAGCCCTTGTGTGCTCCTTCCCTTACTCACAAGTGCATAAACAGTAGTGAAAGTCTCAGGGTGTATCAAAGTCCCAGATAGAAGAGAGAGTCTGGATTCCATTTAAAGAATTCAAACATTAACTCATAAATCACACCAGTTCCTTTAGAATCTGGCCATGATGTTTTTTAAAATCAGATGTTTTTGGAATTTTATTTAAATAGTGTGTTGTTATTGTTTGATCAATCACAAATATAATTTTTAAATTGAGTCACGCATCAAACATTTCAGAAGTACAATCCAAGGAAGGCAGGTGTGTTTACTGACTCTGTAGAGTGACATCTTGATTCGGACGAAAGGAAAAAGTAACCCGCATTGTGGGGGTTAACATGGATGGAAGAGTGAGTTAGGGACCTGATCCAACGTCCATTGAAGCCAATAGGCTCCCATTGTGCTTTGGATCAGGCCCGTAATCACAGAAGTGTAGGACTAGATGGGACCTCAAAAGGTCATCTAGTCCAGTCCCCCTACACTCAAGACATGTAGCTCTGAAGCCCTAGGCTCATTTGGTTACAAGTTAAGATGGATATAATGGTCTTATCTTGTTCTGTCCTCATTTGTGCATGTCAAAAACCCACCTGGACAGAACTGGCAATCTGCTCAAGAGGTGCTGTAGAGCCGAACTGCCAGTGTGTTGCACTTACTGAGATGAATTAGCACTGAGGATGTACAGCACCTGCCTGCACTCTGCCTCACACACACCAGTATCCTTAGAGCCTCAATTTTCATTAGCTTGAATAAACTTGGTAAACATAGGGGTCAAAATCCACAACCCTGGCTCAGTCCTAAATGGTACAGCTAACGTAAGCCTGACTAATAAACGCTTGATACTCCTACAAGGACGTCACCCTGCAATTGACTTAGTGAAACTTCCTGCTTATTTACATTGTTCAAACTATGATTTATGCAGCATAGAAAATAAACATACGCAAAATAAATCTTTAGTTGCAGCCACACAGGAAGGAACGGAGCTACTTGTCCTTACTCAAAGCATGTATGCAGTGGACAAAAGCCAAATAAGAGCTCTATTCCGATACAACTCAATTCTGAAAAGCTGACATGATTACATTCTAAAACATTGTCCAAAATCCATAACGTAGCCTGGACTCTGGCACTAAGATTGCCCCTGCCCCTCCCCCTCCCAAAAAAACAAACAGAAAAACAAAACAAGACCTTGTCCATACAGTAGGGTGGGATAATCACCTTTACCAAATTCCAAACATCAAACCTCAGTATCTATCAGCGAAGAGAATTATTATCGGTATTGTCGCAGTTTAGGATGTTATTCTTATTCAACAAAGCGCTTAAGCATATGCTTACGTCCATCTCTATTCAGCAAAGCATTAAAATTAAGCATGTGCTTCGCTGAACAGAGATAGATGTAAGCATATACTTGTGTGTTTTCCTGAATCGGGGCTTCTAGTACACTAATTGGGTTCATAGCCCCATTGTGCTAGGGGCTGTACACACAGAGAGACAGTCCACACCTTCAAAAGATTACAGTCTAAATACACAAGAAAGACAAAAGGTGGAGGGAAGAGATGACGTGAAGTGATTTGTCCCAGATCACCCAGCAGAAGAGCTGGGAATAGAATTCCCGTCTCTAAAGTTCCAGTCTAGCATGTATCTACATCGTCTCTCTAAGCAAATTAATCTGGTTACTGCAATGGAGCGGGTGGGAACATGCATACTAAGGTGAGGGACGGGGGTAGGTGGAAGATGAGTGCTAGGAGTTGGGGTGCAGGAAGCAGGCTATGCAGGGGAGGGGGTGGTGGGCGGAACTGGAGCATACTTAATATTGGCTTTCACCTCATGGCAGTGGCTATCATCAACCCTTGTTTTTTCAGATGACTTTTGTGTGACTATGGACCTGAGCAAATTGCTGGGTTTGTGTACAGATCAGATCCAAGCAGGGGATTCGTCCCAGCTCTATTTTTGAGCTCAGAAGTAGGGTTTGACGTTACTCTTGTAAACAGGTGATTAATTCCACTTCTTGCTGAACTGGTTGTCTCTTGCAGGAGTGCTTCAGCCAATACTGAACAGGTTGGAATCTTGTCAGTTAAAAAAAAAAAAAAAGTGGGTTACAGGGCGTGGCTGTATGTAAGGGTCAGTCACACAACAGGGGAAACTGACAGCGCGGGAAAATCAGTGAAACTAATGGTACAGAGTGCTGTCAATGTGGAAAGAGAACTGAAAAACAGAAATATTTTTCTTTCAGTTGCTGTCATCTTGAACACTACATTACATCATACATGCTGCCTCTCAAAATGAACGACATTATATGTTCAAAGAGCTCTGCTGCCCACCCTGAAGTCTGACACCAGGGTCCTTGGACTTAGGTTAAAAAAAACAGCACGTCAAAAATGGAGATAGAAGTGTGATTATTTTTTAAAAAGCATCAAGACTGCAGTCAATGGGCCTAATCTTCCATCCATTGGTGCCACTGATTTCAGATGGAGCAGGATGTATGGAATTCCTTCCCCAGATTCTATGGGAACTTGGGGAAAGGCTGCAGGACTTTTTAAAAACAAATTAACTCAAAAACATATTAAAAACACTACCATATGCTTTAAAAAGAGCTACTTGTATCCTAAGACCTTGATCTCGCAAAAACTTAAGCACGTAAGTAGCTTTATGGATGTGATAGTTCCACTGAGTTCAAAGTTTTTCTCTCACATACAAGGAACACTAAAAAGAAAAGGTTATTTCCAATGTGAATTAATAAGAAGCAGTTCAATTTCATTGCTTTTGTTCTGTGCTTGCAGAGCACCCATGTAATGTCCGTGATTGCGGCTCTTAAGCTGGGCCTAATAAATAATATCCTTTTTGTTGTATCCCATTCCCTACCCTGTATCTGTTTATTTGGACCCCAATCCAGCAAACCACTAAAGCATGTGTGTACTCCCATTGAAGTTCAGTTTTTACAAATAGAAGGTCAAGAATCTTTTTTTTCCAAAAATTAAATCTTATTTTGTGTTGAAAAGAATAGGAACGCTATAAGCCATCACAGACCTTAAATCCACATTAGAGCTTTTTTCTGTGGAATGGTACTTATCTTCTCTGGTGCTAGTGACCTTGCTGTTATCTTTTGAGCATGCTGCCAGCGATGCAGGAATCTAGGTCCAGCTGCAGCATAAAGCATGAAGCAACAGTAATACATTTCTCAAGATCAACAAAACAACAGAGGCTGGTGATGCTTCTGGTGGGAAATACTCTCTGTTAAATAAAGTAGGCTCTGAGGACAGGCTCTGAGGGAAGAACTGAAACTGATCGTCTACTGATAGTTCTTCATGATTTTTTTCAGTTTAAATTGTCAAGTAATCATGAAAGATAAATTATCTTGCTGATCATACAAGCTGACAATAAGAAATGCAGCATCACACTGTCTCTTGCTGCCCTATTTTATGCTTCGCATTTTTAATCCAGATCCAAGGACCCTGGTGAACTGTAGCTCAGTTCTGAGAGGCAATGTGATCTAGTGGATGGAGCACTGGGCTGGAACTCAGGAGACCTGTGTTCTATTTGTCACTCTGCCACTGGCCTGCCAGGTGACCTTGGGCAAGTCACTTCCCCGCTCAGTGCCTCAGTTTCCCCTCCCACCATTTGTCTGTTGTGTCTACTTACACCACATAAATTCTTCAGGGCAGGGACTGTTTCTCACAATGGTGAAATCCTGGTTCCACTTGAGTCAATAGGACTTTGGCCATTGCCTTCAATAGGATCAGGACTTCTCTGTGCAGAAGCTGGCACAGTGGATTTGGGGCCTCTTGACACTCTCATATACAAATAGTAATAATAATAATTTAGCAGACATCAGAGAGATCAGTCAGTAGCAAATTTGACCAGTAAGAAATCAGTTTTAAAGGCAACTTCCCCTCACCCCCACTGAACATTTTAAAACCAATGCTGGTTATTATATAGTCACTGTTGATAGAGCGGGATTAGGAGTCTATTTGGTTATATTAATTTCGTAAAAGTTATGGAGTATTCATTTTCTTTCCCCAGGTCAGTAACTATATTGCCAGTCCTACGCTGGATATAGGATTTTCTCCAAACATACCGATTAACAAAACAGTGCAATACATGCGTGCCTCTCTTTAATTTGCATGAAAGACACCTGGCTTTTTTAAAGGGCTGTGCACAAAAGCATGAAGATCTTCATTATGCCCATATGTCTCTTTTGCGTCTGAGTCCCCGGATTTTCTTAGGCAGCCTAAAATGGTTGCAAAGAGTAGGACACTCTGCATGTTTCTAATGGGTGGCTGGGCACAGTAGGAGGCACCCCCTGCATGGTGCAGAGAGCTCTAGGAGACATTGTGTCTCTTTCTGAGTGCAACTTGGAACTCCCTGTGGGGCAGGCTGGCTTCAGATTGCTCCTAACAAGGGCCAGGAATTCACTGCTACAATCTGGCCGGTAGGGTATAATCCAGCTCTGACTGAAATCAGTGGGAGTCTCTCCATTGAAGTCCATGGAAGCTGGATTGGGTCCTTAATGCACTGTTAGGGTAAGATGTGTTTTATCCCCTATCTGAACAAGGTCATGATAATAAACCAGTGTTTATTATTGCAGAACATCATTTATGAAGGAAGCCAATTTCATTTCACTTTCAAATCCTTAACAGCGTTGCTAGAGCACGCTGGTTTCATAAATGATGACAGCCGTGCTTAATTTGTAATGAAAGAGGTGCCAAGGTTCAAGCAATTAGGTGCCAGAGTTTAAACAAGTTTTTTCATTTGCAACTGATGCAGCAAGCCCACAGGGGCCGGGGCTCTGAACTGCAAGGCCCAGAGGGGCCGGGCTCAGCCCTGGCACAGATTAAGCCCTATATGACAGATACCATGCCGAAGCCCTTTGCATCAAAGCTGGTATCAAGTTAAACAGGCCTTTCTGTTTGTTTGTTTGTTTTTTAAAAGGAAGACTGGCTTTTGTTTAGATCTTAAATAGAATTATTGCAATGGCAGGTATTTAGCAGACACGCCCCCCCTGACTTACTATGTGTCCTACAATAAGCCCTGATCCTCCAGTGAGCTAGTGTTAATATAGGGGAAATCCACAACTGTACAGGCTCTGATGTGGAAGCCTGGGCCATAGACACATGGTTTGTTTATGTTAGAACACGTGTCATGTTTCAAGTGGTGGCTTTTGTTTCTCATGGAGGGTTGGGAGTTCCTGGGCCTCCTCCCTACCCCAGTCCTAAAATGCTAAGTATTTTTGTTGTCCTGCTTGGGAATGAAAAGGGATGGATCTAGCTCTCCTGAGGACCTAAGTATTGCTCCAAGCACTAGCCAGAGGCTGACATATAACACCTAAATCAAAGTAGCTGTCTTAGCCTAAATTCCCAATGCTATTGCCAGACACAATAGGAGCTGAAAATGCTCTTAATGCAATGGAACAGAGGCTAGGCTTCAACATTCAGATTCTGGGAGGACAGAGGGGCAGGTGTGGGCGTGAATGTCACTTCCCTGACCTCCCCGCACAGAGCCTGAATACTTAGGGTCAGATCCTCAGCTGGTGTAAATCGGTGTAGCTCCATTGATGTCAAGGAAGCTATGCCAGTTTACACCAGCTGAGGATCCGGCCCATAGGCTCTACAGGGGTGGAGGGAATGTCACCCTCAATACGCTGAGAATGGGCACATCGGTGTCTGTTTCAGTACGACAGTACAGTTCACACCGTGGCACAGAGCAGTATCCAGGTATTACAGCAGCAGAGCGAGTGCTAGCATCTCCAACCCACGGAAGGCACAGCAATGCCTCCTGGGGTCTCAAACAGCCGAAGACTTCTGCCCTCTGCTGTCTGGCTGTTTGCTTCAACTCTCTCCTTCCCCCAGTCTCTTCATCTCAGCTTGACTTCATTCCTGCCTCTCTTACCTTCTTCTCCTCTGTCTCCTCACCCCACTTCCCTTCCCATTTAACTGATCTCCTCCTAACTAACCCCCCCCACCAAAAATTGTGGAATTAATATAGCTTACACTATTTGTCTATCCCTTCCCCACCCAGGCTGTCTGGTTGAATTTGATTGTAAACTTTCCAGGCAGGTACCATCTACTAATGTACAGCGCCTGGCACAATGGGGCTCCATTCTGCCTCAGGCACTGCCATAACAAACATAATTACTATCTATTATTATTATTATTATTAACACCATGCTTGGAATCTGAGTCTGCTACACTCCAAGTGCTACCAACAGAGCAGCGTAACTGAAATCTTTTCCACCCAAGGAGTACAGAGGCGGGGACGGGGCACGGGGAATCATTTGATATGAAATAAACTGCCAGCTTTAGGAAGTTGCCAGATGTCCCAGCGTCTGGCTTTAGACTAAACAGATGGAAATAGATGCTGTATAACAAGGCTACTACTTTGCACAGTGCCTTTCTTCCAAGGATTTCGATGTGCTTTACAAACCAGTTACCTTGAACCTCACAGCAGCTAATCACTGTCACCATATGATAAATGAAGAAACGGAGGCACAAGAAAGCTAAGTGACTTGTCCAAGGTGACACATGAAGTCTGATAGGAGCCAGTGACACATGAAGTCTGATAGGCGTTGTGGGGAGAGAATCCTGGCCCTATGGAAGTCAATGGGAACCTCATTTAATTCAGCAGGGCTGGTATTTCATCCAGCTCTCAGGCCTGTGTTTTAAGCACAGGACCATTCTTCCTCCCCTAATATATTCAGGCCCGAACAACATTTTCGTAAGATTTGTCTCCCTGAATGACAGATGACACAACTGCAACACTATGAATTTTTCGTGCTTGTGACTTCTTGTTGCTGCGTGGAAATGGCCTGTGACAAGAACAGGTGACTTTCCCAAGTCTCCTGCTTTCCGCAGATTATAATAAAACTTATTAAAAAACAAAACAAAACACAACAACCCGGCACAAAACAGCACAAAGCACAAGGCAGAACGCTTCCCCTTTCTGCAGCCTGGGGATTAATTTACTCCCGTGACCGGTGTCAGATTTGCTCAGTTAAGAAAGCAAAGACACCAGGGTCATAAAGCAGCCACATAAGCAAATCAAATTCCTGTATTTTTTTTTAAAGCGATCTCCCTACTTTAGTATCTCTCTCTCTATATTCCTGGCCATTGCTCCTTTGTTTGGAAACAGATCTGCCTCACATGGCTGAGAAGAGGAAAGTGAGTAAGACAAAGCCCGCTCCATTCATGTCTTGCCATTGTGGCAGCAAACGGGGGAAGAATTAAAACCCCCCCAAACACCTTTATCCTTGTTCCGCCTCCATTGGAGCAATGCAAATACCAGCCCTTGATTCCCCGCATTGCAATAGCTGAGAAAGGCAGGATGCTCCACCGCCCATTCAAGCCAGAGCAGCCACGTTGAAAGCAGATGCTCGGTTATCCTGCGTCCCACCCCCCCTGCCTGCAGGCTCTCTCTGCTCCTGCGAGCTCTCACTTACATGCGGCCCTCCGACGCCCTGCTGCCTGCGAGGATGCACGTTGGAGCCCATCCTGCCGAGCCTGGCTCGGTGCCCCACGGCCCGACTCACGGAGCAGAACAGCTGGTTGCTCTCCGGCTTCAGCTGCCACCTGAATTCCATCCCGGCCCAGAAGCCCCGCCCCTCTGCCAGTCAGGCGGGGGCTCTGAGTCATTCACAGAGTCCTGCTCGGCCTGGGCTGGACAGCAGCTGAGTCTGTTCTTCCCCCTTCCAAGCCTGTGGGGAGAGGGGCGGGAACAGGCTGATTTTACTTTTCCACTAAAATCATTGCAGCCTCTTCAGCTGCCTGGAGCCGCCAAGGAGCAACTCGTGCCAGGCTGCCCTTCCTGAGAGCTGGCTGGCTCAGAACTCCTGGTTTGTACGTTCTCAGCACTGTCTGCCCCTTCCCGGCCAATACTTTCCGCTGGCACGTTGAATCTTCAGCAGTTGTTATGCATGCTTCTAATCTTCTAAAAACCTAGAGAAAACAATACTCTGCTGGGCATCAGGACACCAAAATAACACCTAGTTCTTATAGAGGACTTTTTATCCATAGAGCTCAAAGCACTTCACATTGTACCCATTTTACAGATGAGTAACTGAGGCCCAGGGAGGTGAAGTGACTCCCTCAACATAAGAATGGCCCTGCTGGGTCAGATCAGAGGTCCATCTAGCCCAGTAACCTGTCTTCTGACAGTGGCCAATTCCAGGTGCCCCAGAGGGAATGAACAGAACAGGTAATTATCAAGTGATCAACGGTCACACAGTAGCTTAGTAACAGAACCCAGGTTTCCGAAGTCCCAATCCAGTGCACTATCCTCTAGGCAACAGTGCCTCCCTTTGAGGCAAGGCTGTCTCAGAAGAGGACAGTGAAATCTGAAACACCCCATTTTCAAAACTGGAGGATGTGTGTGTGCGTGGTTCTGCAGACAACACTCCATGTGGAGGTATATGATCACATTTGTGCATTCAGAGCCAGTAGCAGGGTGCGCCAATCAGGCAAATGCAGACACAGCAAAGGGACACCTAGATGTTTAACTGGCAGCTTGAATGCACAGCTACCCTGCGTGCACGCAGTTATAGGGTGACCATATTTCCCAAAGGGAAAAGGGGACACTGGGAAGGGCTAGCCCAAGCCTGCCCCATGGCTGGCCTGAGCCCCCCACCCTCCCGGCGAGGCTGGGGTCGCTGGAACTCTGCTCGCCTCCCACAAGAGGCTGTCACTGGAGCCGTTCCTCCCCTGCTTCAAGGGGCTGGCATCTCTGCTCGCCCCCTCCACACTGCACCCCACTTTTTTTGACAAAAGTCAGCATTTGTCCCATTTGCTCTTGCCAACTGACCATGTCACATGACAAGACAATGCCCACTTTTGCCAAAAAAGCCAGGACAGCCGGGACAGAGCTTAAAAAAGGGACTGTCCAGGCCAAAACGGGACATGCGATCACCCTTAGCTACAGCAACTGAGTGTGCAGCTGTGATCTTGCCTTTGTGCAGCCATTCTCAATGAACGCAGAGACCAGCTCATTAGTCGAGGGGTGACAGGAAAAGCTGAAGGCGTTGTGAAGGGAAATCCAGGATGTTTTTGACCACATGCACCTGGGGGAAATGTATATGAGACATGCCCAGCATTGTTAGCAGTTCGGCTCCACCGCTGTTTTCATACTGCTGATTACAGCTGCTCTCGACTGGGCACTGTGTTCAGAATGGTAGAGGCACCCTGGCTCCCAACTCCCATAGTAGCAGACAGGACCGTGAGATCATAACACACGGCGCTAGTCTTGCTTCCTCATTCCATCATTAAAAGGAACTCAAATTGCCATTGATCAGGATGCTGAAGGGTATTTTTGGTATCATTGTCTGAGCTGTTTCCTCTTCCTAAGAGCCCTGAGATGCTGTATGTGCTCCAACGCTTCTGGAATGGGTGGATTGACAGGCATTTTGATAAATCTGGGCTCAGACCCCTTCCCAATCCCATGCCTTGCTATGGGCCATTTGTGCTACTCAGAGCTTTGTGCAAAGGACCAGGGTTTGGATCTGTGCGCTGACAGGAGACCATCAGACAACAGTAATTATTGTTGTGGGCTCAATAGAGCTTTGAACTGGCTGTTCTAGGGCCTTTTGAGCCAGTCCAAGTCTAATGGAATAGTTTGCTGGGGCTTTATTACTTCTGTCTTTGGGTTATTTTGATGACTATTAATCACATGGACTTTTTGTTCTGTGTTTGTACAGCACATAGAACAGGTCCATGATTACAGCTCCTAGACGTTACAATATCGGTCTTCTTCTTTCTTGCCACTGACCCAGTCAGCATCAGTGACTTTTATAGCCTTCTTCCAAAACTCATGCTCATATGCCAGGCTGTCGTGCACATTGGATATTCAGTCCATGTAGTGAGTCTTTGGTGTCCCCCTGCTTGTCTTCTGTTGAGTCAGAAGAAAGAACCATCCTACTGATAGAACCCTCCGGTCTCCACTGGATCTGCTCATACCAACATAACCTAACATAACTCAACTTGTCTTCAACTGGAGCAACCCAGGTCAGGCCCCTTACAACCTGGTTACATTTCCTGTCATGGAACGTTCAACCATTTGACCAGGGGTAGGCAACCTATGGCACGCATGCCGAAGGCAGCACGCGAGCTGATTTTCCGTGGCACTCTCCCTGCCCGGGTCCTGGCCACCGGTCCGGGGGGCTCTGCATTTTAATTTAATTTTAAAGGACGCTTCTTAAACATTTCAAAAACCTTATTTACTTTACATACAACAACAGTTTAGTTATATATTATAGACTTATAGAAAGAGACCTTTTAAAAATGTTAAAATGTATTAGTGGCACATGAAACCTTAAATCAGAGTGAATAAATGAAGACTCGGCACAGCACTTCTGAAAGGTTGCTGACCCCTTCATTTCACCAGCTCAATATCTTCATTGCCATAGTGCAGAGCACACCCATTTCGTTTCTTGTGGCAAATAAGAAATAACTTGTACTTATGTGAACTAAATGTGTCCTTCCAGCTGTTATCTTGGCAAGCCCTTGTGGCGTAGGCTAATAAATAGGAACTCACCTTCTCTCACTATGCACCTGAGTGAGAGTTGGGATCTTGATTATTTTTTAATCTTCTTCCTTTGAGGTATCACCAGGCCAGGCAGGATCCCAGATTTACTGGTTGAGTGATCTGCTCCAATGTCACAAACCCTGTTTCCCTTCTCTCGGAAGGATCTGGATTCATAAGAAGTGCTAGATATAAACTTTAACTTTGTTCACTTGTTTTTAAAAAACACGATAATAAAACAGACACAATCATTCATACTATAAGAACAAATACGTATCATGAAAAGGTCAGTAGTGTAATCAATACTACATACAGTGCACCATTAAATCCTAAAACCCTCAAAAAAGTGGCATAAGTGCACATGAATGGGCTCTCTGCCCTGTGAATTTAACCTCATATGAATAGTAACTACTAATCCACATCTAATTATGTAGATTAAGACAGCTGGCCATAATATACTGTGTACATTAAAAAATGTACTTTGCTCAGCATCCTTAAATATGTTCCTCAAAAATCAACAACAAACCAACAGGCAATAGGGATCTCTTGCCGACACTCAGTGAAATCCTGGCCCTATTGAAGTCAATGGCAAATCTCCCCTTTATTTCCGTGGGGGCCCCAAGATTTCTTTCTCCTATGAGCAAAAGCTAGTTTGGCCCGGAGTAGAACAGCCATTGTCAAACTGCACCTAGCAGCCAGGATCTCCTGCACAAAGAGAGAAAGTTTTTGATTTGTAGGATGATGATTTGGGGGCAGGGGCACTGGGACAATTTGTATAGTGGAGGTGCTGAGAGCCACTGAATCAAACTGTAAACCCTGGATGTAATGGATATAATGGAAACCACTTCATGCCAGGGGGTGTGGTAGCACCTCCAGTACCCCTAGTTCCAGCACCTATGTTGGCAGGAGGTTTAGTGGTTCTCAGTTTATTCTATATCACAACCCCCTTTTCTATACCAGGACACTTTCCTATCTGGATGTAGCCAGGATTGCCCTCCCACTTAGCAATATGGGACGGGTAAGGGGTTCATGACCCCCTGTCACCTGTCTGCCACCCTCCTAGGGGCACCACCTCCAAGTGCAGGACCCTGGATTTTTTCTCCCATCACATATACATACGCACATGTGTGTATTTTGATGTCTATGTAATTTTAAATTTTTTTTTTGTGTGTAACACACTTAGAGCTGCATTTGGACCCAGACTCATTACAAACAGTCTATTAAAAAGCGTGGATTTTTGGTAAAAAAAAAATGTCCTTTACGGTTTCACCATGAGGATGATTTAATCTGTCTAGTAACTTCAGGAGTCCTGAAGCCCAGGTTTTCCAGCAGAGCATTACAGGAACAAACAAACCCATTCTCTCTAATTTACCAACATACTTTCCCACCCTGGCTCCGAGTTAAGACTCTTATTCTCCAAAGGTCACTGAGAGTTTCATATGACATAATGGGAACTTCAGTTCCAGCCGTTCCAATGATTTGCCTCCTACAGGAGATTTACCTCAGTCTGAAGTTACTGCCATAATGTAAGTTCTTTCATCTTTCTTGAATGCTTGTTTAACGTACACTGCCCTGTCAGTCTGCCAGGGACCCAGCCCCGATCCTTGGAGCAGCGCCATGTTAACCTGAGCTCACCTGGAGAAGGCCTCCTGCTGTTCTTGGAGTCAGAGGAATGATGATGCAAAGATCTAAGAAAGGCAAAACTCAAGGGAAGGGAACTCAACAGTCACTGGCCATGGATTGAGTCTCTTTCTCAAGGTGCTTGGGTTTACATCGAACAAAAACAGACAAACAGCCTTTCGAACAAGCATAAAAAAAATGCTTTTGCAAAACTTACCAGGCACAGCCATGTGTGTCTATGCACCAGTCTCCTCTTGGTATATGCAGATTGGGTAATTGCACACTTTAATACCTGTTTACCCATGCAGTGTCCCCGATGGGCACACAAAGAGAAGTACAGACAAATGCTGGAGGGGCCAGTTTCCCCACACCGTCCCACCCGTGTACATCCCTGGACTCGGAGGTCACGGTGAAAGTTCCTTCTCCTCACTCATCCACTTCATCCCTTCTCCATCGGGACGGCGGACAAGGCTACCCATTTGTGGTGTCCCTTTTTATTCACAATGTGGACAGCTGTCCACTGGCAATTGTCCTTGTCCACCAGTTAAGTTTCACATAGGCCAGCAAAGAGCCAGCTGGCAACATGAGCTGGATTCCAAATGGAAGGACTAGAAGTGAAAGGCTTTAGACATCACATAGCTGTCTTGCTGAGCTGCCCAGCAGCCCCACCACTGTCATGCCTGATGCTTTTCCAGGAAGAGCCAGTGAGAGGTTCATTAAGAAAAACCCATTTCTGCAGCGTCCCAAGGACAAACTGTATTTTTAAAACCAATGCACCATCCAGGAGGGCAGGTTGTAGCTCAGTGGAAACTGTAACTAGCTGGCCACTCACAGCGGACTGTAAAACCAGTTCAGACAGGGGCTACAGGCCCACCAAAGAGGAACGTTTTGTGCATGGAAGGGTCCCTTCTGCTGGGGAAAGTGAAAATATGCCTCACATACCTAGTGGGCTCCCAGCCAAGTGGAACAACAGAGCTTCCTGGGTCCCAGTGAGAGAGCACCGGGAGGACAAAGGAGAGAAAAACAGGATCCCCCACCACCAGTGTGGTGAGATCCAGAGAGGGAAAGAATCCTAGCTGGCCCTGCAGCGTGCTTGCCTGCCTGCTATGGAATGGTAACAGGCTTGGTGTGACGACAGTCCACCAGGATTTGGACGGGTGACCTCCAGAGCTAGCGCCAAGCTACTGTAACTGGGGCTTGTAACAACTCCTATCTTCCGTGGAATGGCAGAGGGGGACCTGACACATGCTCATCAGTGGGCTGCATCAACATACCCTCATCTGCCAGCTGGGAGCCAGATCTCACTGTCATTTGGGAAAAAATAACTCCTGCTTACCAGCAGGATGGTCTATCACACTGGCTCCATGGAGGGAAATAAAGAAGCAGAAGGCTGCCCTCTTTTTCCCCTCCAATTTAAGGGGTAGGCACCCAGTGGGTCCCAGGGCAGGGAAGACAGCAGATTTTGTAGGGCTGCTACTTCCCCTCCTGTGCAGATGGCTGGGGAGTGGATGTGTAAAGGGTGGGGAATGGCGG
The DNA here is from genome assembly GCF_025201925.1 of Gopherus flavomarginatus. Taxonomy (NCBI): domain Eukaryota; kingdom Metazoa; phylum Chordata; order Testudines; family Testudinidae; genus Gopherus; species Gopherus flavomarginatus. The sequence continues at coordinate 127,497,206 of NC_066619.1, forward strand.
AGCCAGGCCAGCACAACTGAGCTGGTCTCATGGGTGAGCCGGGGAGAAATCAGCTGTTGGTATAGATTAGGTGCAGGATACTTGCCTCCTGGTGCAGGAGGGGAGCCACAGAAGGGAACAGTAAATGTGGATGTGTCTACACAGCAGCTGGGAGTTGCGATTCCCAGCTTGGGTAGACAAACATGCATTAGCTCGAGGGCTGCTAGTGCCTAAAAATAGCAGTGTGGGCACAGCTGCCTGTCGGAGAGCTAACATGAGCCACCACCTATGCTGAGCGGGCCACGCTGCTATTTCTAGGCTCTAGCTCGATCAGAGCTAGTGGGTATTCTGCCCCTGCTGGGAATCAGACCTCCCAGATGTACCCTTGGAGAGCCACCTCCTGTCCCTGCCTTGCTTCTGGAGCAGTGCGGCTCCGCCCCGGCATGGGGCAGATTATGCAGTGACAAGCAGCCCAACAGAATTGCTTTAGGAGGGAATGGTCACCTACTTTATAGGAATCCAGGTGACCCTGGGGCTCCCGGATCCCCTGTTTTGGAGTCTCCTTGTCTAGAGCCCAGCTGCTCTCCTCTAGTTAACTTCATTTTCATGGTCCATCCCCTGCATTTTGTCCCCTTTAAGCCTGCATTGTTTCTCCTCTGTAATCACCCTGTTTGTGTTACTAGAGTCTCAAGTCCCATGGGGGACACAACAGGAGTATTACCACTGAGTTCAGTGGGACCCAGATCGGGCCCTTGCTTTATCAGAAGGTTGCTCTTGTGACTAAATGCTGATACTCACACGGGGACTCTCCCAACCCACAGCCAGCGGGACAGGAAGTGAACTGTTAATTTTAACTTTGCATGACCTTTGCTGTGATACAGATCATTTGGCTTTGGGGCAAGAAGCACCAGAACCTGCTTTTCCATTGACTCACTCTGCAGATACATCAGAGCTGAGCGGTTAATAGCACATTTCTTGTAACACCAGTTTTTCCTGTCTGCGATTAACCTTGCTCTCTCTGTCTTTTCCTCTCATGCTCTGGCCTGGGAGAGCCCATTTCTCTTGGTTCGTGACACTGCATTTTAAAAATGCCCCAGAAGTTTAGTAAGCACTAAGCTAAGAGTCACTGCCACTGCAGGACAATTGGTTTAAATTATTTTGACGTTTGCCTCTTTCTGATCCATGAGCTAAAGTGCAGTTACATTTGATACTTTATGCTTGGAATAGATTTTAATAGAGAAAAAAACCCTGAAGAGTCTATTGAAGAGAACAATTTAGACATTTGTTATAGTGACTTTAGTCCGTGACGACATTAAAAGCCAACATTAGCAATCAGTTCCCATACGCGGTGATGTGTGGGACGCCATAGATTTTCTCCTGTGTGTAAAATAGGAGATTCCAAGACCACTGTGGGAAAAGCGGTTTGTAAATGTTCGCCTTTTAATAGTGGCCACTGTTCTGATACAACTGAAAAACATGTGAGCGCTGGAGTCAATCAGATTATCAGATTCTGTTGCTCTGACACTAAGCCATGGATAACTCTTGTCACACATTTGGATTATGACCAGCTCCTCTTCTCTTTTATACAACGGGGGTAATTTGAATCAAGAGGCCTTTCCATTTACTTCACACCATTTGTTAAACCAGCCTGGGTGTAACCCCTCAGAGAGGTTCTACAGCAGGGGTGGGGAACCTTTCTTCTATCAGGGGCCATTGACCCACAGAAAAAAAATCAGTCTTGGGCTAAACACAGCTCCATGGGTGGGGGTGGAGAGGGCACGGAAGCTTGGGGCTTCTCCTTGGCTCCAAGATGAGGACAGAAATGAGGGGTTCAGGGTGCAGGAGGAGGCTCCGGGCTGGGGCAGGGGGTTGGGATGTGGGAGGGGGTGAGAGCTCCGGTTGGGGATGTGGGCTCTGGGGTGGGGCTGGGGATGAGGAGTTTGGAGTGCAGGAGCGGGCTCTGGGCTGGGGCCAAGGGGTTTGGAGTGTGGGAGCATGCCCAGGACTGGGGCAGGGGGTTGGGGTGTGATAGGAGGTTCAGAGTGTGGGGTCCAGGAGGGAGTTTGGGTGTGGGAGGGGGCTCAGGGCTGGGGCAGGGCGTTGCGGGGGTGAGGGGTGGGGTCTGGGAGGGAATTAGGGTGTGGGAGGGGGGTCTGACCTGGGCAGGGGGTTCAGGGTGCGGGCTCTGACCAGGCGGCGCTTACCTCAGGTGGCTTCAAGTCAGCAGTGGGGCTAAGACAGGCTCCCTGCCTGCCCTGGCTCCGTGCTGCTCCCGGAAGTGGCCAGAGGGGCCACAGGGCCCTATGCAGTGTGCGTTGCCCGAACCCACAGGTGCTGCCTTTGCATCTCCCATTGGCTGCAGTTCCCGGCCAATGGGAGCTCTGGAGCTGGTGCTGGGGGCACGGGCAGTGGGCGGAGCTTCCCTGTTCACCCCTGCTCTTAGGGGCCGCAGAGACATGCCACAGTCAGACATGCAGAGCTGACTGGACTTTTAATGGCCTGGCAACCCTAGTTCCCCGCTGAGTGGGGCAAGCCGGCACTTGCAGCTTCAGCCCCGTGGGGGGACGCTGAGACTTGGGGCTTCTGGCCCTCGGCCCAGAGACTTGCTGCAGGCCGGATGAAATGAAGCAGCAGGCCAGATCCAGCCCGTGGACTGTAGGTTCCCCACCTCTGTTCTACAGCTACACAAGGAGCTCTCTTAACATGGCCACTCTGAAGTTTGAATACAGGCTAGATCCACAGCTCCCCTGTGTGCTCAGACAAGTTCTCCCACAATTCACTGGGGAAGAATTTGAGAGGTGCAGCTTAGTGGAGCACAAAGAACCGGGGGCAGGACACCTCTGAAGTCTTAGTGCCGCATCTGAGTGAACGTAGCCCCGGTGTGGACACAGGAGCTTGAGTACTATTTATAGTGTGGCCACTCTCACCTGAGCTTGACTAACTCAAGAAGAGTAACTTGAGCGAAGATAACTCAGGTTAGGACTGAAGTGAAGACAGGCCCAAGTCGTTCTAGTTTTGCCCTGTACTCATTTGAGGATGCCTCTCATACTTACATTCACAGATACCCAGGCCAGAAGGGACCGTTTTGATCATCTAGTTTGACCTCCTGTATAACACAGGCCAGAGAACTGCCCCAAAACAATTCCTAGGGCAGATCTATTAGATAAAACATCCAACCTTAGCTTTAAAATTGTTGGGGAGGATCCTTCATCACTGACCCTTGGAAAGTTGTGCCAATGGTTATTTACATCTTATTCCCAGTCTGAATTTGTCTGGGTTAAACTTCCAGCCATTGTACCATGTTACACCTTTCTCTGCTAGGTTGAAGAGCCCATTATTAAATATTTGTTCCCCGTGTAGGTGCATATAGACTAATCAAGTCACCTCTTAACCTTCATTTTGTTAAACTAAATAGATCAAGCTCTTTGAGCCTCTCACTAAGGCAGACTTTCTAATCCTTTAATCATTCTCTTCTCTGAACCCCCTCCAACTTATCAACATCCTTCTTGAACTGTGGGCACCAGAGCCGGACAGCAGAGGTCTCACCAGGGCCAAATCCGAGGTAAAATAACCTCTCTGCTCCTACGCAAGATCCCCCTGTTTGTGCACCCCTGGATTGCATTAGACCTTTTGGTCACAGCCTCACACTGGGAGCTACTATTCCACTGATTATCTACGCCCCAAATCTTTTTCCGAGTCACTGCTTCCCAGGGTACAGCTCTTGTCCTGTGTTCCTAATCTGAATGCTGCTGTGCTTTCGAGCTGTTCTCCCTGGTGCCTACGGCCAGACCTTAGTCACTCAGCGCAAAGGTAGCAAAAGGTCTGTGGGGCTCAGTTGTGCCCTGGCTTACACCCAGTTGCAACCCTATTTTTGCCTTCTGTTGGCCTCAAACAGCTGAAGAAACACTAGGAATTTTAGGTCTCAGAATAAATACTTAAAAACCTCTAACAGCTGACATGACCGATTAGCCCGGCTAACAAACATCTGTGTCAAAATGAGAAATCACCCTCAGGTTTACACCATGACTAGACTAGGACTTGGGAGACCTGGAGTCTGTTCCCAGCTTTGCCACTGGCCTATTAGGTGACCTCGGCCAAGTTACTGACCCGCGCCTCAGTTTCTCCATTTGTAAAATGGGGAGAATGACACTGGCCTCCTTTGTAAAGTGCCTTTAGATCTACTGAGAATAGCTAGGCATTCTATAGGAGCTGATCCAAAGCCCACTGAAGTTGAATCCTACCACTGACTCCCATGGGCTTTGGTTCAGGCCCCGATAATGTGTATACACAACTATTTTTGCCAGAGCAATGTATGCTGCTAGTTTACCACACAAGTTGCATGGTGCCAGAAAGAGGAGTCATTAAACTTGCGTGACTAATATGAAAAGCTTTAGGCCCTAGCTGAACTTGTAGGATACTTAGAGGTACCTGAGTAAACTGTATTCAGGAAGGGTTCACAGGGCTTACACAGCCTGAGCTGTGGATTGGTCCTGCTTTGAGCAAGGGGTTGGACTAGATGACCTCCTGAGGTCCCTTCTAACCCTGATATTCTATGATTCTGTGAGCTGGAATTCATTGCATACGCCAACACAACAAGGAAGTGGAAAATGCTGTATTTGTGCAGATATACATTACAGTAAGGAAGCAGCATGGCAGAGAGGATGGCACTGGAATTATCTTCAAAGGATTCAATAGATTTCTGTGCTTTATTAAAAAACCCCATCATTTGTTGATCGAATAATAGTACTTTTGAACACAGCATAACTCCAATAGACAGTATCTTACAGCTTTGCTGTTTCTCTGATGCTAGATAAAGGCAAACAGGAATGAGAAATACTTGGGTAGACAGAAGTGCACAGCCCAAAGAAAGTAATGCCAGTGGTAAAGCGCTCTCCGAGAGCATGTGACTGCATGCAGCAATCATGAGGTCTGACCAACTCTGTACTGGCAGGCAAGTCAGGTTCTTAGACACACTTGCAACTGATTGTTTAAAGAGCCAGCGAAATTGTAAGAGCTCTTATAACTGTCAGCTGCAACCAAGATGGCGCAAGGTAACTTTAACTGGGCCTCAGCTAATTCCAGAATCATGCCTGGTGCAGGGAAAGAAGGCACTATACAGCCACCTCTGCACCCCATCCCTATATCACCTGTGCTGGATGCTGTTCTGACACAGCAGAGAACCTAGCCAAGGTCTTATCGCTCACCGTAGCCACCTCAGAACTGTGATCTTTTCGGTCTTTAGATGAGACTGCAGTAGTCACGGCGAAACAGCTCAGATTCCTATTGCTTTCAAGTTACCAGCTCCTCTCACCTTAGCTAGGGCCAAAAGACAATGGTGGAAGTCCTTAGCCGACACTGGCAGAACACAGTCTGGCTTTGAAGGTCACTTGGGATACTTGGGCTTTGATAACCTCCAGCAGGAGAAGATTCTATCCTACTGCTTTGATGCCATCATACCAATCCTGCTCTCGCCTGTTTTGAGGGGAAGTCCACTCCTTTTTCCACTTCTGAAAATACCTGGCAAGTGGGGAGGAAATTTACATGCCCACGAAAAACTAAAAACTTTGTGTAAGAGTCTTGATATACAGCATAGCAGCTATACTATTACCACGTGTCACAATGCATGTACGCTTGCCATATGACAATAATGCCTTGAACTCCAATAGGCCCTGTTATCAGAAGGACTCTGAGGCCTGGTCTACACTATGATTTTAGGTCGAATTTAGCAGCGTTACCTCGATTTAACCCTGCACCTGTCGACACGACAAAGCCCTTTTTTTAACTTAAAGGGCTCTTAAAATAGATTTATTTACTCCACCTCCAACGAGGGGATTAGTGCTGAAATCGACCTTGCTGGGTTGAATTTGGGGTAGTGTGGATGCAATTCGATGGTATTGGCCTCCGGGAGCTATCCCAGAGTGCTCCACTCTGACCGCTCTGGACAGCGCTCTCAACTCAGGTGCACTGGCCTGTCATAAACAGATAGCTTTATGGGTTAATGTCCCTTTCACCTGTAAAGGGTTAACAAACAGTGACCTGCAACACCTGACCAGAGGATCAATCAGGAGACAAGATACTTTCAAATCTGGGTGGAGGGAAGTTTGGGTGTGAGTCCTTTGTTCTTGGGCTGTTCTCTCTCTGGGCTCTGAGAGTGACCACATGAATCTCCAGGCTCTCTAATCTTCTGTTTCCAATTTGTAAGTACAAAGGTAGAAAGACAATATAGGCTTTTACATTGTTTTTCTGTATTTGCAAATGTGTAATTTGCTGGAAATATTTTAAATTGTATTTTTTCTGGATAAGGCTGTTTATCCATTTTCTATAAGCTAAAAGACCCTGTAATATCCCATCTTAAATTTACAGAGATTATTTTTTACTCTTTTTGTCTTTTATTAAAAACTTTCTTTTTTAAAGAGCTAATTGATATTTTGCTCCTTGTTAATGCTAAGATATTGAGTCTGTATTCCCAAAGGACTTGGTGGGAGGGAAAGGTAAATTTCCTCTTTGTGTTAGATTCACGGAGCTTGAAACTGGATTGCTTCTGGGGGAAAGGTATCATTCCTCTCTATGTGGTGATTCAAGGAATTGAATCACGGTGATCTCCTAGTGTACCCAGGGCGGGAAAGATCTGGGAGGAGGTAAAGAGGGGGGAGGGAATGGTTTATTTCCCTTTGTTGTGAGACTCAAGGGATTTGGGTCTTGGGGTCCCCAGGGAAGGTTTGGGGAGACCAGAGTCTATCAGGCGCTCTGCCTAAGTCCTGATTGGTGGCAGCCTATCAGATCTAAGCTGGTAATTAAGCTTAGGAAAATTCATGCTAGTACCCATATTTTGGACGCTAAGGTTCAGATTTGGGAATTATACTATGACATGGCCAAGTAGACAGGAAAAGTCCCGCGAACTTTTGAATCTTGTTTCCTGTTTGGCCAGCGTGGCGATCTGATCAGCACAGGTGACCATGCAGAGCTCATCAGCACAGGTGACCATGGAGTCCCAGAATCGCAAAAGAGCTCCAGCATGGACCGAACGGGAGATACAGGATCTGATTGCTGCGTGGGGAGACGAATCTGTGCTAGCCAAACTCCGTTCCAGTAAACGAAATGCCAAAACATTTGAAAAAGTCTCCAAGGGCATGAAAGACAGAGCTTATAACAGGGACTCACAGCAGTGCTGTGTGAAAATTAAGGCGCTCAGGCAAGCCTACCAAAAAACCAGAGAGGCAAACAGCCGCTAAGGGTCACAGCCCCAAACATGCTGCTTCTATGATGAGCTGCATGCCATTCTAGGGAGTGCAGCCACCAGTACCCCAACCCTGTGCTCAATGGAGTAGGACGCAACATGGAAGAGGGTTTTGGGGACGAGGAAGATGTTGATGAGGAGGTTGAAGATAGCTCACAGCAAGAAATTGGAGAAACCGGTTTCCCCAACAGCCAGGATCTGTTTCTCACCCTGGACCTGGAGCCAGTACCCCCCGAACCCACCCAAGGCAGGCTCCCAGACCCTGTAGGTGAAGAAAGGACCTCTGGTGAGTGTATCTTTGTAAATATTACACACGGTTTAAAAGCAAGCGTGTTTAATGATTAATTTGCCCTGGCATTTGCGGCCAGTACAGCTACTGGAAAAGTCTGTTAGTGTGTCTGGGCATGGAGTGGAAATCCTCCAGGGACATCTCCATAAAACTCTCCTGGATGTACTCCCAAAGCCTTTGCAAAAGGTTTCTGGGGAGGGCAGTCTTATTCCGTCCTCCATGGTAGGACACTTTACCACGCCAGGCCAGTAGCACGTAGTTGGGAATCATTACAGAACAAAGCATGGCAGCGTATGGTGCCGGTGTTTGCTGGCATTCAAACAACATCTGTTCTTTAGCTGTCTGTGTTATCCTCAGGAGAGTGATATCATTCATGGTCACCTGGTTGAAATAGGGTGGTTTTATTAAGGGGACATTCAGAGGTGCCCGTGCCTGTTGGGCTGTTTGCCTGTGGCTGAACAGAAATGTTCCCCACTGTTAGCCATGTGGTGGGGGGAGGGGTGAAGCCATCAAAATGCAACCTTGTAACAAAAGCACAAGTGCTATGTAATGGTAACAGCAAGGTTTACCATGAAAGAATGTACCAATTGTTCTCTAAAATGTGTCTTTTTAACTACCACGCTCCCTTTTTTTCCCTCCACCAGCTGCATATGTTTCTCCTTCCCAGAGGCTAGTGAAGATTAGAAGGAGAAAAAAGGGCACTCGGGATGAAATGTTCTCTGAGCTCATGCAGTCCTACCACACTGACAGAGCCCAGCAGAATGCGTGGAGGCAGACAATGTCAGAGTGCAGGAAAGCACAATATGAACACGAGGAGAGGTGGCGGGCTGAAGAGAGTAAGTGGCGGGCTGAAGATGATAGGTGGTGTCAGCTTGCTGACAGAAGGCAAGAGTCAATGTTCAGGCTGCTGGAAGACCAAACTCATATGCTCCAGCATATGGCTGAGCTGCAGGAAAGGCAGCAGGGACACAGACTGCTGCTGCAGCCCCTGTGTAACCAATCACCCTTCTCCCCAAGTTCCATAACCACCCAGATGCCCAAGAACATGGTGTGGGGGCCTTCAGCCACTCCACCCCAGAGGACTGCCCAAGCAGCAGAAGGCTGGCATTCAATAAGTTTTAAAGTTTTTAAGTTTTAAAGTGCAGTGTGGCCTTGTCCCTCCCTCCTCCCCCACCCCACCCAGTCCTTCCCTCCCAGGTTACCGTGGCAGTTATTCCTCTATGTGTATGATGAATTAATAAAGAATGCATGAATGTGAAGCAACAATGACTTTATTGCCTCTGCAAGCGGTGATCAAAGGGGGAAGCGGAGGGCGGTTAGCTTATAGGGAAGTAGAGTGAACCGGGGCGGGGGGGGGAGGCTTTCATCAAGGAGAAACAAACAGAACTTTCACACCGTAGCCTGGCCAGTCATGAAAGGTTCTCTGATGCACAGCATGCCCTGCTGCGCTCTTCTAACCACCCTGGTGTCTGGCTGTGCGTAATCAGTGGCCAGACGATTGCCTCAACTTCCCACTCTGCCATAAATGTCTCCCCCTTACTCTCACAAATATCGTGGAGCATACAGCAAGCAGTAATAATGGGAATATTGGTTTTGCTGAGGTCTATCTGAGTCAGTAAACTGCACCAGAGCACTTTTAAACGTCCAAATGCACATTCTACCACCATTCTGCACTTGTTCAGCCTATAATTGAACAGCTCCTGACTACTGTCCAGGCTGCCTGTGTATGTGTTCATGAGCCATGGCATTAAGGGGTAGGCTGGGTCCCCAAGGATAACTATAGGCATTTCAACATTCCCAACAATTATTTTGTGGTCTGGGAAGAAAGTCCCTTGCTGCAGCCTTTGAAACAGACCAGAGTTCCTGAAGATGCGAGCGTCATGTACCTTTCCTGGCCATCCCACGCTGATGTTGGTGAAACGTCCCTTATGATTCACCAGTGCTTGCAGCACCATTGAAAAGTGCCTCTTTTGGTTTATAAACTCGCTGATTTGGTGCTCCGGTGCCAAGATAGGGATATGGGTTCCGTCTATCGCCCCACGACAGTTAGGGAATCCCATTGCAGCAAAGCCATCCACTATGACCTGCACATTTCCTAGAGTCACTACTCTTGATAGCAGTAGCTCTTTGATTGCGTTGGCTACTTGGATCACAGCAGCCCCCACAGTAGATTTGCCCACTCCAAATTGATGCCTGACTGACCGGTAGCTGTCTGGTGTTGCAAGCTTCCACAGGGCTATTGCCACTTGCTTCTCAACTGTGAGGGCTGCTCTCATCTTGGTATTCTGGTGCTTCAGGACAGGGGAAAGCAAGTCACAAAGTTCCATGAAAGTGCCCTTATGCATGCAAAAGTTTTGCAGCCACTGCGAATCATCCCAGACCTGCAACACTGTGCGGTCCCACCAGCCTGTGCTTATTTCCCGGGCCCAGAAGTGGCATTCCACAGCATGAACCTGCCCCATTAACACCAGGATGTGCACATTGCTGGGGCCCGTACTTTGCGAGAAGTCTATGTCCATGTCTATGTCCTCATCACTCTCGTCACCGCGCTGCTGTCGCCTCCTCGCCTGGTTTTGCTTTGGCAGGTTCTGGTTCTGCATATCCTGCTGGATAATGTGCGTGGTGTTTACAGTGCTCGTAACTGCCAAGGTGATATGAGTGGGCTCCATGATCCCAGTGCTATGGTGTCTGCGCTGAGAAAAGGCGCGAAACAATCTTCTGCCATTGCTCTGACGGAGGGAGGGGCGACTGACAACATGGCTTACAGGGAATTAAAATCAACAAAGGGTGTGGTTTTGCATCAAGGTGAAACACAAACAACCGTCACACAGAATGGCCCCTCAGGGATTGAACTCAAACCCCTGAGTTTAGCAGGCTGTTGATTTCACGGGCAGGTGGGAGGGTGGAGGGAAGAGCAAATTAATACAAATGAATACAAAACAAATCTGGTCTATTCCTTGTTTTGATCCACTCCATCTATCTCATACATCTTAGGCTGGCAGCAGATGGTGCAATACGACTGCCAGCCATCGTCATCTCCTGGGTGCTCGGCAGAAGATGCTGCATTACGATTGCAAGCCATTGTCATCTCCTGGGTGCTTGGCAGGAGATGCTGCATTACGACTGCTACCCATCATCATCTCCTGGGTGCTCGCCAGAAGACGGTGCAGTACGACTGGGAATGACCTGGCTGAGTCACTCCCATGTCTGCCCAGGCGCCCCTGACCAACCTTACTTCGGTCGGATAAAAGGGCACCTATGAGTACAAAGACTACGGCTACCAGTCGTAATGCACCATCTACTGCCAAAAGGGAATGAGCTGTGGCTGTGTAGCAATGCAGTCCCACATTTGCCAGCACCCAGGAGATGTACGGTGATGATGAGCTGAGCGGGCTCCATGCTTGCTGTGGTATGGCATCTGCACAGGTAACCCAGGAAAAAAGGCGAGAAACGGTTGTCTGCTGTTGCTTTCATGAAGGGAAGGAGGGAGAGGGGGGCCTGAAGACAGGTGCCCAGAACCACCCCCAACACTGTTTTTGCCCCATCAGGCACTGGGATCTGAACCCAGAATTCCAGTGGGTGGTGGAGACTGCAGGAACTGTGGGATAGCTACCCACAGCTACCCACAGTGCAATGCTCCAGAAGTCGACGCTCGCCTTGGTACTGAGGATGCAGTCCGCCGAGTTAATGCACGTAGAGCTTTTTGTCTGGGGACACACACCATCGACTGTATAAAAACGATTTCTAAAAAACCGACTTCTATAAATTCGACCTAATTTCGTAGTGTAGACATACCCTGAGCCATTTACAAAGGGTAATTAAACCTCACACCTCCTCAGAGCTAGGTAATCAGTATTATGCATTTTACAGGGTAAATAAGACACCAAGAGCATGGTCAGTAACCTCAAAGCCCGCTGCCTACGCTTTGACTCTAAACAATATTTAGGCACCTGAATAGAAGGGGTGTGAGTCTCCAGAGGTCTGATAACTTCAATGGGATTTGTGGGTTCTCTGAACACTTCTGATAATCAGACCATTTCTATTTAGGTTGCCAAATTACTAATCTAGGAGCCTAACTTTAGGAACCCTATTTTGCAAATTTCAGCCTTGTAGGGATTGCTTATGGTCAGAGGGCAAGTCAGTAACAGATCTAGGATTAGGGCCCTGATATTAGGGAATAGAGCACATGCCATCTAGATGGAGTTCCCCTTCCACCCGTGGGCAGGGGCACAGGCTTGCCCAGATCAGAGCCCTTTATAGCTTTCTGGAAGAGCCAGTATTGTTGTAGGGTCAGGATTCTTCGGGGGCCATGTGGCAGGCTGCTCCGAGGTGCCAGGTGCCCCCTAGTCTTCCAGAAAAAGTGACTGTTTTCTTCAGTTTGCTCTCTTTTCTGAGCCCACAGGCTCTGCAGAGCCAGCCCCAGCTCTTCAATTGCACTGAGAGTCACTAATAGCAATGAAGTAAGATGTGTGTGTTTCATGAGGAGGAAGTGTCTTTGCTGAGGGAGACATAGCTTGGGACATCTTTTTCTAGGCCCCGTCTCCACAGGAGATGCTGGACTGGTGTAACACTATGGGAGTGAGCTTCCTGGGTACGAAGGCTGCCTTACACAGGTGCAGCATGTCAGCATTAGGGGGTTGATGCGTGTGATGCTGTCTCTTTTCGAGGCAGCAGGCATTAGCTAAGAACTGACAAACTCATAGCTGGAGACCAGGCTAGTTCATTTATGTCTACACTGGGGGCAGCCGCAGGAATTGACCTAAGATACACAACTTCAGCTACAAGAATAACGTAGCTGAAGTCGACATATCTTAGGTCGACTTACCTCATGTCCTCACAGTGGGGTCAACTGCTGCCCTGCTCCCCTGTCAACTCCACTTCCGCCTCTTGCCGCGGTGGAGTACAGGGATCGACGGCAAAGCGCTCGGGGAATTGATTTACCACATCTACACTAAAAGGACCTGCCCCATGGCACACACAGGGGGCTGTGGTATAGTCTGGAACGGAACTCAGGTCTCCTAGCTCCAGCTGGTTGGGAGTTTAGTGAAACCAAAGATGTTCCCAGGAATGTGCCATTTTTGACAAACCATTCATCAGGAGAGGTCTCTGCTCTGAGATGAAGAGGAGACAGCATGGTTAGAGCTGATAGCCAAGTGGTAGGTTACTCACTGGAAGGTGAGAAGCCAAGGTTTGAGTCCTGAATCTGGAGTCCTGAATCACATCCCAAGTGCATCTCTCTTTGGGGCTTTCCATCAATCCTGCCCAGAGGTCTGAGTCACAGACCAGGACAGCCAATTCCCCCCAGCTCTACTTCCTGGACTTGAGTGCAAACAGAGAGGTAGTGTCCTCCCTCCCAGTGCAATTATTGTGTTGCTATGATCATCGTATCTTGTTTCCAGAGCGTCCTAGACCTTGGCACTGGTAATACTTTTCTGACTGCAAACATTAACGAATCAAGGCTCCCAGGCCACAGTGCAGCAAGCATTACCCACATTCATAGGTGGGGAAACAGAAGCAGAGAGATTAACCCATGGCCTGCCCGGTGCCCTGGAGAGAACCGGCCGCAAAGTGAGACTAGAACTCAGAACTTCCTGGCCTAATGTCAGAGCACCCAGCCAGCGTGGGGTGACTCAGAACAGGGGAAGCAGCATCTCAAACATCTTCATAGCCCCTTACAGTAGTACCGTCCTAAAGTGGAGTGCTGCTGCAGCAGGGAAGGGAGAAGCAACACAACAAGCCCTCTCTCAGCACCCCTTCCCCACCACGCACTCAGGAGCCCACGCTCCCTGTTATCCCACAAGTCCCTTCCAGCCCCTGCAAACAGCTATAAAAAAAATTCCATGACTCAAATGCCAGAATATTTTGTAGCTGCAAAGGATTGTGGGTGACAGAAGGTGGCGCAATAGTTTTTTGGTCATCCTGTGGGCTTGGGGACCAGAAGAGTTTGAGAATCCTGGCACAAGAACACATCTTATGCCAACTGACAAACCTCAGAGAGCAGGTTCTTTGGCAGGTACATTTTAAGGAACAGCCTCCAATTACCCCATTGGTTACCTTTCACGGCCCTGAAGAAGAGCTCTGTGAAGCTCCCTGTTCTTGTCTCTTCCACCAACAGACGTTGGCCAAACTAAGATATTGTCTCTCCCCTTTTCCAGGCACTTTTGCCTTGTATTTGAACAGGTTCTGATACGCTCACCCCTTCCCTGCCTCCCTCAATAGTTATCCCACCAACCCACCCCCATTCCATACCTTATGATCAGCTTGCTTTTGAATAGTCTAAATGTCTAAATGCAGCCAGTTCTACATGGGACTCCAGTGGGCCAAATTCCACTGCATTTGACTTTACACCAGGAAGAAGTTTGACCCTTGAGGTTTTCTTCCCCGTAATCTAATATTGGGCAAACAAATCTGCTTTTTACTGTTCAGTGTTGGATCAGTTCCAAGAGCAGAAGCCTGAATTGTAATGCAATGGTTTACGCAGTCATCTGACTGCAAACTGCACAGCTCCAGGCCTTCTGAGACACTTGAGAGCAAAAAAAAAAAAGGAAAAAAAATCAGTGGAGATTTTCCCTTGATCATGGGCATTGGTAAGGAAGCATCTGAAACTGCTGCAGTCCTGTCTAATTTGCTACATAAACCCAAGTTATAGTCTCAGCTTGTGCAAGTCTGCGTAATTACATTGACTTCAGGGGAACCCCAGCAGAAGATCTGGACCAGAACGTAGGTAAACAATATATAAATGTTTGATGAGGAACAGTGACTATAGCTGGGTTTTGGCAAACTGCCTTAAAGGGATTTGAATGTATTCTTCCTTCAGCCTCGCTACCATTGCTTGGGGAAGTGATTTCCAAGTGATGGCAAAACCCCTTCACTCATGGTAGTTGCGTCTACACTATGGGGTTATGATGGTGTGGCTATGGTGCTGTAGCTATGCCACCATAGTCCCTGTTGTGTAGTCCTGGCCTGATTAACAGGTTCCTTTCACACCCCAAAGGGATAATTTAGAAACCCAGGCTATGATTCACTATTACTTTGCTTCACTTTGACACCAGTGTCACTTCATCATGTAAATCCCCTTCTCTTGGGAATATGCTGAAGGCTCTGTTATTCCCTCATCTGTAAACGTCATACACTCTGGGCTTGCCTACACTGGAGTTTTTCCACTTAATTTGGTTGCTAGTTAACTCAAGTCAGTTAGCTTGTACCAAAATGCTGGATACTTATCTCACTGGGCACCCATCTAGAGATTCAATACTTTGCAAATCCCATCCTAGATGCCCAACTCCTGAAGAAGCCTTGGACAATTCTGAGAGGTAATTACTTAAACTAATAATTCTGCCCCTTTTGATGACCTAGGTAGACTTTTGAGTCATTCAGAACTGCCTGGGGCTGCTGCTGAAAGAAGGACAGATGTTCACAAATATCAGTGGTTGACAGGACTGTGGGACCCTGCACCATGCCGGATACCTGCTGTGGCCTCCACTTCCGAAGAGGAATAGAAGAAGGAGGCGCATGTTCAGAGCTGTGGAAGTAGAGCAAGAACTGACAGGGATGGGAAGGGACTTTCAATGCAAACAGTCACCTCTGTGACAAGACTCAGGCTGGCTGTTAGCCTAATAACGTGAGATTGGTAGAAGCGAGGATTGTGTGAGGCGAGTGGGAAAGAACGGTGTGAGAAGTTGTTGCAACTTTGTGTTAGATATGGAATGTAGACTGTAGTCTAACTAGGAAGTGTGAAAAATAAGGTATCAAGATGATCTGTGTATAAACAAAATGTAGCTGTTGCTTATTATTGTATATAACAAAAGGTATAAATGCTGCTGCAATTGTTTACCTGGAGAGAGACCTGCCTCGGAGGGGGAAACCCTGTGTCCTAGCGCACTCTCTCCCTCTATGCAATTGCTTGAGAATAAAGTATCTGACTTTGCTGCACCCAACCAGAGTGAGAACTATGTTTTTCTCTGACACAGTGCACACAGAGAAGTTAGATAAGAACATAAAATATTCTTGCTGGAAGGTTGCAACTTGGCATTACTTTACTTCTTAGCACTCAGAAAATCAGACAGCAACAAAGCAGGCTGCTCCCTAAGACAGACTTGCACAGCTGACCCTACCTTACTGCTTACATGCTTCCCCAAAGAGCCCCCTAGCCTGTGTGCAGGACCAGAGTTGCAGAGCATTTGAAGCGGTAGTGCTACAGTTTTAGTTCAGATACCCCAGCATACAACTGTTTTTATGAAGAGTGAAGGTTCCCATAGCGACCTTAATTCTGCCCTGACCTCTTGTGCAAACAGTTACCACACAGTACATGATTGCATGACATTGAGCAAACTACCAGTGTATGCTATTTGGCCAATACCAGAAGTGGGAAAGTGGAAAGAAGTGAAAATACTGTGGTGGCATATAGGGACCATATGGGAGCTGCAAGGCCCGGGGGAAGATTTCCCTTCATTAAAGAAGCAGCATAGGGCCAACATAAGTAGGGGTTGAGCTGGGAGCAGGCTGGTGGTGAGAAGAGGCAAGTATGTCACCCTGAGTGCTACAGGGGGTTCTGGTGTAGGTCATAAGCAGCCCTGCAGCGGCCCAGCATCTTGTCAGGAGCATGCGTGACAGGAAGCCACCGTTCCCACATCCTCTGACGTGGGCTGCGCCTCTCAGGGGACACAGCACAGCATCCAGCCTGACCCCTTCTGCCATAACCATGTGTGGGGGGGGGTAGTGACGGTCAGTCTTGGCTTGCATGCAAGCCCGGGGGCTGAGCTTGGGTCAGGGTGGGATCTTTATGAATGCAATGAAAATATCAGCTAGCTGCTTAGGCCATTTGCACATACTGCAGCTTTTAACAAAACATGGCTAGCCTCCCCCTCCCCCTAGTCAAGCAAAATAGACACAGAGCTAACGCAAAGGACCCAACTTAAACACACACAAATAACTCTGCTTAAGAGTTTAGTTGTTGGGCCTGTGTCTGGGGCTTCACTCTTCTCACCGCTGTGGTGTCTCCTTGTGGCTCATCTGGGGATTAGCTCGCTGCTAGTTGGACACCTCTTCCCGTGGTTTCTCTGCCTCTTGCCCCAATCTTTCACTTGGTGGCCTCTTTGTGGCTCGGCCCTCTGGCCTCCCTCTGTCGGGATATCAAACACACTGCCTCAGGCAGCCCGCAAAGTCCACTACCCTGTTCATGCCACCCGCCCAGTGCTACATTGCATTCCAGCCTACAACCAGCAGCTAAGGTCCATGGGGTCTCACCCTTGCTGCTGTTTTCCTTAGGCTCGTTCCTACCCCTGTCTCTCAACCCAGGGATGGCCAACGCTCTCCCCCTGCAGCAGCCCCTCTTTGGGTGCCTCTCCCTGGCTTTATACGAGCCCAGCTGGGCTTCACCTTCACTTAGGACTGGATAGCCACCTCACCCAAGTGTCACCCCTTTTAACCCCTGCAGGGGTGAACATCCCACGATTCAACAAGGCACATAAACTCACGGTTAACTTTAAACAGGTATATAAATCTTGTTGAAATCAATGGGGCTAAAGCATGTGCCTTAATGCTTAGGAGCCTAACCTGGGCTATTTCTCAGCCCTGTTCATTCTCCTGTATATTTTTGTATTTTCACAGCAGCATGAGAAAAGGCAGGGGGGTGATCCCGGATCTGCATCCTAACCACCACACTTCCTCCTTCTCGGGGTGTGCATAAACCATAAACTTTACCTAATTAGAACCTTTCGATGATTGTTGGAAAGGAAACACAGACCCGTAGTACAAAATGGGAGCTGAATCATTCATCTCCTGTGTGCACAAAGCTTTATCAGTGCAGTGTGTATAGAAGAGGAATATAGTTCCGTGGAGCTGCTAATCTCAGTTTATGGCAGTGTCAGGTACAGAGTACATAATTCTATCTATTTTATAGCTCCAAATTATTTAACTTTACAGGGTTCAACCCTGCTGTATTTCAACATGCTAAACTCCCATTGGAGACACTGGGCCAGAGAAGGGTTCAACCTTCAGTGGATTTTTGTGTTTTGGCATTTGTAAGATTCATCAGTCTCTGTTTCAACAGAAGTGGATAACAGAGGAACACATTTTCCACTGGTTTTTCCGATCTCCTGATTTCCAGATCCCAAACCTGGGTTAGCGACACAAGAATTAACAGAGGAAGGTTTTGTTTTCTTCCCCAGCAGAGATCCACTTTTCTCTCACTGTTGTTTTCAGTTAGTAACATTTATTATGACCCCTACAATCCTGCTTTGTGTGGGTTTTTTTACTCTTATCTATTACACTAGCTTGGTGGCTACTCCCGCAGCCTTAACGAGGAAACATCCTAATGTTCTGCCCTCTTCTATAGTTTGGGAAGGATTTGCTCTAGAAAAAAGCCCCTCAAATATACCTGTCACAACCCTCCCTCCCCTCTGTCCAGAAAAAGAGATAAAATGAGTTTCTTCCTCTTATTTCCTTCCCCTTCCTTTCTCTCCCCCTCATCCATAAGGTGCCCATCCCTATAATATCCGGACGGGCGTTTAAAAAAAAAAGTTTCCCCAAACATAGGGAGTAAATACTCCATAATCCGAGGGTCTACACTGAAAACTGACACAGCAGAATTCCCCATCTAGCCAGTAGCCAAACACCTGGCCAAAGAGATGTGTTCTTACAGCATTTCCTGAATTGGGCCAGGCTTTGGATTATTATATTTCTGGGGGAGGGGAGTGAGGGGAGTGAGTGGGAATACCCTGCCATCTGCTCCCAGGAGCTGGCTCACTGAAACTGGCTGCTTTTAGACGAACAGCATGCTGGGTTGCAGAGAGAGAGATCACCTCTGGAGTACCCAGGCTCTATGTCTGTTGGGAGCTTTGTAGGCAGCTACGAACACCTGGGATTTCCCCCGGAAGGTGACTGGCAGCCAGTGGTGAATGCAGAGCAAAGGTGTAATATGCTATTGCTGGGCCAGCTTGCTAAGAAGGCAGGGAACTGTTCATCACAGCTCAGGGCAACTGCACCTGTATTTCCCCTCAGTGGTCCAGCAAGGGCACCCAAGGTCAGTCGTCCAGCTCCCCAGCCGTTGACTTTCTTGGGTGGAGATTCCCACTCCCTCCTGGCTGGGGCATCTCGAGGCTGCACAGTTCCCTGTGTTATTCTCAACAGAGACAGCTGCCCAAGCACCCCAGCTTACCTTCTCTTCAGGGAGCGCTAACAGTGGGCCTGCCCCCAGTTACAGACACCACACAGCTGTTTTCATGCAAGCCTGTGTTTTTCTTACTATAAAAGCACTACAGAGAAAACATATTAAAATAAAAGAACCTACACGTGTGCTAATAAGCTTATCAGAGATCACCCCAATCCTAACATAGGCTCTGGCAGGAGCCCTCTTTCCATACCCCACCATAAGGGTTTCCTTGTGGTTTCAAGTTCTTCACAGCTTCAGCTCAGAACTAGCACATAGTCTTATGGGCCCTCTGTAGGCCCAGTCTTTCCAATGCTTCCCTAACGATTGGATCCTTCTGGAACCAGAGATCCTGTCATTTTCTGGATCAGGAAGAAGGCCCTGAATCTGTTTAAAAACAAGCTATTTATCCAAAAATCCTTCCTTTGTTAGTTGGGCCCTGGTGAGTCAGGAAGGAGTGGGGGTTGGATGGGGTGGCGGGGGGCAATCAGGGGCAGGGGTTCCCAGGGCAGTCAAGGGACAGGGATAAGGGATGGTTGGATGGGAAGGGGTCTGGGGGGGGCCATCAGGAATGAAAGGGGGGTTGGATGCACTGGTGGGGGGCAATCATGGGCAGGGGTTCTGGGGGCAGTCAGGGGACAGGGAGAAGGGATGGTTGGATGGGGCAGGGGTCAGAGGAGCAGTCAGGAAGGAGCAGGGGTTGGATGGGGTGGCGGGAGGCAGTCAGGGGACAGGGAGAAGGGGTGGTTGGATGGGCAGGGGTCCTGGGGGGGCATCAGGAATGAGGAGGGGGTTGGATGCACTGGTGGGGGGCAGTCATGGGCAGGGGTTCTGGGAGCAGTCAGGGGACAGGGAATGGGGGTGGTGGTGAATGGGGCAGGGGTCCTGGGGGAGCTGTCAGGGAACACCGGGGGTTGGATGGGGCAGGAGTCCTGCGGGAGGTAGATAGGGGGTGGGGGCCAGGCCACAACCCCTTCCCTTAGCTGGCCCTCCATGCAATTTCTGACACCCGATGCGGCCTCAGGCCAAAAAGTTTGCTTGCCCCTGCCTTAGAGGGAACTATCCAAGGACCACTTGAATGGAGCTCGCGGACCAGTGGTGGTCTGCGGAGCACAGTTTAAAAACCTCTGGTTTAGAATATTTTGATGTGCTATATATTTGATTATTATTCTATAATATCAAATAAAAGAAGTTGAAATCAAAGTACTTCTAACAACTTGAAATAATTTTTTTTTTAAAATTTTCCTTCATGGAGGATTTCTACGTTTTCAGTTTTCACTCAGATTTGGAAAAAAGTCAGAGTTTGAAATCCCAAAATTCTTTGTGAAACAGAGCTTCTGTGCTCTGCATGGCTCTTCCCAGGACCAAGCACAGATACAGTTCGGTACCCAGAACTCCTCTTCAAATGCAATGGCAGAGCCAAGGGACAGTCACAGAGGATGTAATCTTAGGCAGGAAAGCAGAGGAAAGAGGATGAACAAGACTGATAGATCTCAAAATGGAATTGTAAACAGGGAATCATCTAGCAGGTGGGTTTTTAGTGGGGTCCTGCAGGGATTTGTTCTTGGCCCTAAGTGATTTAACATTTTTATAAGTGATCTGGGAGAAAACAAAATCATTAATTAATTTTGCAGTTGACACAAGAACTAGGGGAGTGGTAAATAATGAAGAGGACAGGTCACTCACTGATACAGAGTGATCTGGGTGGCTTGGTGAGATGGGTGGAAGCAAACGATGTGTGTTTTAACATGGCTACTATAAATGTACCCACCTAGGAACAAAGACCATAGGCCAAACTTACAGGATGGGGGGACTGTATCCTGGGAAGTTGTGACTCTGAAAAAGCATTGGGGGCCATAGTGGATAGTCAGCTGAACAGGAGCCACTATTGCTATGCGGTGGCCAAAAAGGATAATGCAATTCCTGCACTCAGAAACGGGAAACTTGAGAAGGAGCAGAGGTTATTTTACCTGTGTATTTGGCACTGGGGCGACTGCTGCTGGAATATTTTGCCCAGTTCTGGGGTCCACAATTCCAGAAGAAAGTTGATAAATTAGAGAAATTTCAGAGATGAGTCATGAGAATGATTAAGGGGTTAGAAAACTTGCCATGCAGTGATAGACGCAAGGAGCTCTATCTGTTTAGTTTAACAAAGAGAAGAGTAAGGGGTGACTTGATCAGATCTGCATGGGGAACATACATTGAATAATGGGCTCTTCACTCTAGTGGAGAAAGGTATAATCTGATCCAATGGAAGTTGAAGCTGGACAAATTCAGATCAGAAATAAGGTGTACATTTTTAACAATGAGGGTAATTAACCATTGGAACAAATGACCAAAGATCATGGTGGAATATCCATCACTGATGATTTTTAACTCAAGTTTGGATGTTTTTTCCTAAAAGATTGGCTCTAGGTATGATTCTGGGGCCTGTGCTATACAAGAGGTCAGCTAAGATGATCACAATGGTCCCTTCTGGCCTAGGAATCTATGAATTACAAGATTGAAAGGCCAGTCAGCTGGCATGGGGCGCTAATAGCATGGCAGTGAGATAGGAGCTAGCTAACCCTTAGAAAGCTTGGGAATTGTTTAGCAACAGAGCAGTAACTCCAAACAATCTCAGTGTTGTCAACATTTGTGACTTTATTGCAAATCTTGCAATATTTGGTGCTGTTCTTAAAACTCCAGCTCCTGGCATTAAATGAAGATATCGATATAATAGGCATCACAGAAGCTTGGTGGAACGATGATAATCAATGAGACCCGGTAACAGCAGGGTACAAAATATATAGGAATAACAGATTAGGTTATGCTGGTGGGGGAGTGGTGATGTATGTGAAAGAAAGCAGAATCAAATATAGTAAAAATCTTAAATGAATCAAACAGTACCATAGAATCTCTGGAGACAGTAATCCCATGCTTGAATAATAAAGAGTATAGAAGTAGGAATATACTAACAACCACCTGACCAGGATAGTGATGGTGATTGTGAAATGCTCACTGAGATTAGAGAGGCTATAAAAATAGAAAGCTCAGTAATAAAGGGGGATTTCAACTATTCCCAAATAGGTCACCTTGGGACAGGATGCAGAGATAAAATCTCTAAATACCCTTAATGGCTGCTTCTTGGAGCAGCTAGTCCTAGACACCACAAGGGAAGAGACCATTCTTGATTTAGTCCTAAGTGCAGCACAGGACCTGTGGTCCAAGAGTGACTATAACTGAACTGCTCGGTAATAGTGACCATAACGGAATGAAATTTAACATGATTGGGCAGGATACCAAAGAAACATACCACAGGAGCATTTAACTTCAGAAAGGGGAATGCCACAAAAATGAGGAAACTAGTTACACAGAAATTAAAAGGAATAGTCACAAAAGTTAAATGCCTGCAAACAGAATGGAAACTTTACAAACACCATAATAGAGACTCAAATTGAATGTATAGTTCTCCCCCCCGCCCCGCACCCGCCTCCTCCAAAACAGTAAGAGGATCAAAAAGTACCATCACAGCTAAACAAGGTAAAAGAGGCAGTTAGAGGCAAACAGACATCCTTTGAAAATTGGAAGTCAAATCCTACTGAAGAAAATAGAAAGGAGCATAAATTCTGGCAAGTCGAGTGTAAAAGTAGAATTAGGCAGGCCAAGAAAGAATTAGAAAAGCAACTAGCAAAAGACACAAAAACTAACAGCAATTTTTTCCCAAGTCCATTGGAAGCAGGAAGCCTGCCAAACAGTCAGCATGGCCACGGGATAACTGAGGTGCTAAAAGAGCACTCAGGGAAGACAAAGCTTCTGCGGAGAAGCTAAATGAATCCTTTGTATCGGTCTTCACTGCAGAGAATGTGAGGGAGATTCCCACACCTGAGCCATTCTTTTAGGTGAGAAATCCAAGGAAATGTCCTAGACTGAGGTGCCAGTAGAGGTGGTTTTGGAACAAACTGATAAATTAAACAGTAATAAGTTACCTGGACCAGATAGTATTCACCCCAAGAGTTCTGAAGGAACTCAAATGTAAAATTGCAGAACTACTAACTGTGGTATGCAACCTATCACTTAAATCACCTCTGTACCAGATGACTGGTGGATAGCTAATGTAATGCCAATTTTTACAAAAGGCTCCAGAGGGGATCCTGGCAATTATAGACCAATAAACCTAACTTCAGGACCAGGGGAATTGGTTGAAACAATAGTAAACAACAGATTTAGGAGACCCATAGATGAACATGATTTGTTGGGGAAGAGTCAATATGGCTTTTGTATAGGGAAATCATGCCTCACCAATCTATTAGAATTCTTTGAGGGGGTCAACAAGCACGTGGACAGGGGGGATCCAGTGGATATAGTGTGCTTGGACTTTCAGAAAGCCTTTGACAAGGTCCCTCACCAAGGGCTCTTAAGCAACGTAAGCGGTCACGGGAATAGAGGGAAGGTCCTCTCATGGATCAGTAACTGGTTAAAAGACAGGAAACAAATGGTAGTAATAAAGGGTTAGTTTTCAGAATGGCGAGAAGTAAATAGCAAGATCCCCCAAGGATCGGTGCTGGGACCAGTGATGTTCAACTTATTCATAAATGATCTGTAAAACGGGGAAAACAGTGAGATGGCAAAGTTTGCCCATGATAGAAAATTACTCAAGATAGTTAAGTCCAAAGCAGACTGTGAAGCATTACGAACGGATCTCACAAAACTGGATGACTGCGAAACAAAATAGCAGATGAAAATTCAGTGTTGATAAATGCAAAGTAATGCACACTGGAAAACATCATCTCAGCTATACACACAAAATGATGGGATCTAAATTAGCTGTTACTACTCAAGCAAGCGATCTTGGAGTCATTTTGGAGAGTTCTCTGAAAACATCTGCTCAATGTGCAGCGGCAGTCAAAAAAGCAAACAGTGTGTTAGGAACCATTCTGAAAGGGAGAGATAAAAGACAATAAATATCATAATGCCATTATGTAAATCCATGGTATGTCGACAGCTTGAATACTGCATGCAGTTCTGGCCACCCCATCTCAAAAAAGATAGATTAGAAATGGAAAAGGCACAGAGAACGGCCACAAAAATGATAAAGGGTAGGGAACAGCTTGCATACGAGGAAAGATTAAAATGACTGGGACTGTTCAGCTTGGAAAAGAGATGACTAAAGTGGGATATGATAGAGGTCTATAAAACCATGAATGGTGCAGAGAAAGTAAATAAGGGAGTGTTATTTACCCAGTCGCATAATACACGAACCAGGGGTGACCTGATGAAATTAGTAGGTTGCAGTTTTAAAATAAACCAAAAGAAGGACTTCTTCACACAACATACAGTCAAGCTGTGGAACTCATTGTCAGGGCATGTTGTGAAGGGCAAACGTATAACTGGGTCCCCAAAAGAATTAGAAAAGTTGAGGGAGCATAGGCCCATAATGACTATTAGCCAAATGATCAGGGATGCAACCTCCTGCTCTGGGTGTGCCTAAACCTCTGGCTGCCAGAAGCTGGGAATGGGTGACAGGAGATTGATCATTCGAGAATTGCCCTGTTCTGTTCATTCCCTCTGAAGCACCTGGCACTGGCCACTGTTGGAAGACAGGATATTGGGCTAGATGGACCATTGATCTGATCCAGTGTGGCTGTTCTTATCGAATCCTGTGGTTAAGTGAGACTCTTGGCTTTGATTTTTTTAAATTAAAAGTACATGCTGTGCTCTCACGCCAGGAGACAAATTAAGAGCTCCAAAAGCCATTTTAGAACATCTCACAATTTTTAACCTAATGTCGTAATTTTGGGGAGCCTGACATTTTTGAATGCCTGGGATTGGCAACTCCATCCCCATCCCCTGGCCAATAAAGCAACTACTAATGTCCAGTCAGAGCTACTGAAAAGTGCAAATTTACCTGCACAGCTTTTCCCCTTCAAGGCTCTGAGATAGACATCTCAGGTATGAAAGGAATCCCACAAAACCTAACCTAGTCCAGAAACCAACAAGAACAGCTCACAGGCCAACTCCAACCTTGGTTTCTAGTGTAACAAGCAGTGCCGGTTGTCAGAAAGCTATTGAAAACCTGTCTATTGAATTCAACAAGGGGGTGGCTTGCTGAAAATTGACAGAAGGCAGCATTGTTCTGAGACCGCTCCCTTTAGCTGCCCGCCCAGCAGCTTTTATCTACCTCACGCTGCTACATCTGTACAAGAGGAGCAGCTTCAATCTAATAGTGTCTTGCAAGGGGCTCTGCTCAGCTGCTAGGGGAGATTCCTTGCCGGGTGTAGAGTAAATTGTAAATAGGGCTGAAGGGAACTGCAGGGTCTGGAGTCTGGCTTGTTTTTCCAAAGTATTCCCGCCTCTCCACCCCCCGCCCATGGTTTCTGCCTGCGCAATGGCATAGGCTCTCCCATGGCAGCGATTGAGCATGCAGCTCCCTCAGGTTGTGCAGGGTTTTTAAGACCAGTGGGCCCCTCAGCTCAGCTCTGACCCAAGGTCTGTTAGCTTTCAGAGTGCTGTTCTCCCGGAAACAGAGGGCAACAAGCGACTGTCCTTCCTCCGAGGAGCATCTTCCTCTCCCTTTTGTGCAGTGTGGACTAGAGGACAGGAGCTCCCGCCAGCTGAGTTCTTGCCAGCAGTGTCGGGATTCCAGTCAGGACCAGGTCTTCGTGCAAACAGACAATCACAGGCAGTTCCTGCCCCAAGACACTTACAGTCTAAGACTCCAGTTGAGGAAAGCACTTCATTAGTTGTCATTAAGAGTTAAGCACGTGCCTGGTTTTAAGAATGTGCTTAAGTGCCATTCAGAATCGGGGCCCCTACTGCTCATCTCTGCTCAGAGAAGGGCTGGAGCAGTCTTCTTGTGTGGCTTGAACTTGCCAAGATTACCCAAGCAGTCAGTAAAGGGGCAAAGACAACTATTGGACTGTCTATACGGCCCTGGCCATAGCATTGCTTCTGCAGTCACATTCCTATTTAGCGCTGGCTCTAAATGGCTTTGATTGCTAAGGAGTTTCTCACTTGCACATTGTAGCCATTAGTGCGAGCCCTGCCCTGCAGGTAGCTTTCATAGACATCAAGGCAGCCGTCATTCAGGGCTCCACCTAGGCTTGGATCATTTCTTCTCAAGAAGCTCATGCAAATACTGTTTGATTTTCCTAGTCTAAACCTGTATCAGTCACTTGGAAAAGATTCAATAGCAACAGAATGAGTCATCCCACTGCTTTGGTAACTTAGCCAAAATCCAGCCTGGATTTCCAGATCTCTTAGAACAGGTTAATTTTCAGAACTCAGGGGATTCATGACTGGACAGACAATAGAGCTGCCTTTCACCTCTAGGTCACTGATCGGGTTTGGGTCTGTAGTGGCTGAAAATCACCGGCCCATGGAAAATGAGTTATTGGTCACAGTCCTGTTCCTAAAGGCCAGATTTCCATATCAGGGAATCTACCTTCATCAAAGCTGGTGCATTTGTTCCGCAGGTAGATAAGAGGGCGATAGTCCTCCAGCTGGCGCGTTTCAGGAGTCCAAAATTAACTCCCATTTTTTACTGAGAAAGTGGCTTTAATTTCATATTGACTCCCAAGCTAATTTAGTCTGTAGCTAGTTATTCTAAATGCATGCCACCTAGAGCCAGGCAAAGGGTTCAGGGCTCTAATTATATGACAAAAACATCATCCTACGCTCAGAAAAGGGTAATAAATGCACCCTTAAAAACTATCTGAGAAGGATATGGAAAGGACACAAAACATATGCTCCCCAAAGAGGCTAAAAATAGGGAAGAAATCTAGCAATGGCTCAGGGTAGGCATATCAGGCTGCCTCCATGACTGCTACTATTATTTCTCTGCAGATAGTGACAAGCAAAAATGGCTTTTTGATGTAGGAATGAGAATTTGTTTATCTTTAAAGAACTGAACATTTGCATTTAGGCCCAGATCCGGCAAAGCACTTAAAATTCAACACGTTTATGCATTCAAGTATTCTCCTTGAAATCAACGCAACTCGTCACATGCTTGAAATTATGCATGTTGTCATAAATATAAAGGGAAGGGTAACAAACTTCCTGTATACAGTACTATAAAATCCCTCCTGGCTGGAGGCACAAAATCCTCTTACCTGTAAAGCGTTAAGAAGCTCAGGTAACCTAGCTGGCACCTGACCAAAAGGACCAATAAGGGGACAAGATACTTTCAAATCTGGGAGGCGGGGATGGGGGGGAGAAAGGCTTTATTTTGTCTGTCTGTTCTGTGTGCTTGCCGGTGACAGATCAAGAAAGCAAGCAATCCAACTCCATTTGAATTAGTAAGTACTAGCAAGGGAATGCCTTAGCTGACTTTTATTTTGACTTGTGATTTTCTCTGTGCTGAGAGGGAGGTGTATTCCTGGTATTCTTTTTGTAACTTTAAAGTTTTGCCCAAAGGGAAATCCTCTGTGTTTTGAATCTGATTGCCCTGTGAGTTTATCTTCCATTCTAATTTTGCAGAGGTGCTGCTCTTAACCTTTTTCTTTCTAATAAAGTTCTGTCTTTTTTTTTAAAATTTGATTGGTTTTTTTTAGTGGTCTAAAAAACCCCAAGGTTGGTTTGTGCTCATCTTGTTTATTCTCAAGCCTCCCCAGGAAAGGGGGTGTAGGGCTTGGGGAGATATTAGGGGAGAGTAGGAACTCCAAGTGGTCCTTTCCCTGAGTTTTGTCTAACCACTTGGTGGCGGCAGCGTTACCTAGTACAAGGTACAAGGGAGAATTTGTGCCTTGGGGAGTTTTTAACCTAAGCTGGTAGAAATAAGAATATGGGGTCTTTCATGTGGATCTCCACATCTGTATCCTAGAGTTCAGAGTGGGGAGGGAACCCTGACACATGTGCTTAACGGTATTGCTGGATTGCAACCTTAATCTTTACACACTTTACAAAGCTTATTTTTATTACTGCTTTTGTGATAGCAAGTTGTCTGCATTTTTTTCTGCACTGTTTTTTTTTCCTGCACGCCACTTTTGGCACAAAGCTAAATGTTGTGTGCATCATCAGTCTTGTGTAATTATTCATATATGTTTCTATTATGGGAGCGCTACTCACAAAACGGTGTCCTATTGGGCTAGGTGCTCCACTGGCAATAAAAAAGATGACAATTCCTGCCCCAGACAGTCTCCAGTTTTAGGTCTTGTGCACCTGTTGTGTTCCGTTTGATAGGCAGCTAGGGTGCCGGAAGGGGAGGCAACTGGCAGAAAAATGGACGTCTCATCTGTATAAGACAGTAATGACTTGTAGGCAATTAATTGGGTTAAAATAGCATCTGCAGACCATCAGATGCACTGTAGAAAGAGTCCCTACATCAAAGAACTTTCAGACTTGCTCAGCATCACATGCAGCACGCGACTGGGAATAGACCTTGGTCCTCTGACTGCCAAGCTAGTCACAAGCTCTGAACTGCTGCTGTTAATGACTCTGATTGCTGTTCCTGATATGGATTACTGCTCCCCTAGTCAACAGCACAAACCAGTATTATTTAACCCTATGAATTAAAAATAATGAATGATTCAGAGACAGCTTTTCCTTTCATGCAATGCCCGGAGATGCAAATTTCCTTCTAATGGCCATAAGCCTGCTGCTGTTCAAAGGTTATTGTCCTCATGCAAATATTTACTTAGGGCTTGTCTACATCAGAAAGTTGCAGCGCTGGTGAGGGAGTTACAGCGCTGCAACTTAGGAGGTGTACACATCTGCAGGGCACCACCAGCGCTGCAACTCCCTGTTTGCAGCGCTGGCCGTACTCCCGTTTTGTCTCGGGTGTAGAGGATCCAGCGCTGGTGATCCAGCGCTGGTAATCAAGTATAGTCACTTACCAGCGCTTTTCTTGACCTCCGTGGAATAAGCAGGTATCCCAGCATACCTGAGGAAGCCTCTGGTAATCAAGCTGGTCTCCTTCCCCGGCTTGCTCTCGCGTTCCCCGAACCCCGAGCAAGCAGGTCTCCTTCCCTGAGGTTTGCTGGGTGGTTCGCGGAACGCGAGAGCAAACCGCGGCGAAGCTGGTCTCCTTCCCCGGTTTGCTCTCGCCTTCCCCAAAACCCCTTGAAGCCGCCCAACAGCGCTGCAGTGTGGCCACATCTAACACCACTTGCAGCGCTGGTTGCTGTAAGTGTGGCCACTCTGCAGCGCTGGCCCTATACAGCTGTACTAATACAGCTGTAACAACCAGCGCTGCAAAATTTTAGATGTAGACATGGCCTTAGACTGTTAAGACAGATAATGAGAGATTGGCAATCCAGGACAGGACAATCCCTGTAAACCTAGATGGCGTCTGTTTGCAATGGGCAGGGATGGTTTAAAAACACATCTTTGCTTTGATTTGTCTGGGCCTGATCCAAAGCCCATTGAAGCCAATGGAAAGTCTTCCTGATTTCAAGGGGCTTCAGATCTGGTCCTTGGTGAGATTTTGCCTGGCTTTTCCTGGCTGTCCACAGTGGGGAAGGACCTGGGACGCCCACCTGGTTACTTGGCCTGTGTGACAGCCAGTCAGAATTCAAGTCCTGCCTTCAGTGGGGTGCAGGGACTGCTCCCTAGCTGCTTCACCCAAAAGATATGGGGAGAAGTGGGACCGTGACTCAGCTTCCATGAGGCTCTGGCAGCAAGCTGCACTCCATGCTGTGTGCTGCAGCAGAATACAAGCACTGGAGCACCAGGTGGTGCCCCATTCCTGTTAGCAGGTACCAGCTACAGATGTTCCTTTTTTTGGAGAATGGGGGTATTGAGGGCTCTGAATTCCCTGCAAGGCCTGTTTTAGACCTTGCCGGCTGCCCCTTGGCTTCTGGGCTGGGCCAGTGTTTGCCCATGTCTGATCTCTGCTACGTCTTCATGGGGTGGTTCAGAGAAGGTCTCTGCTGTGGCCCTATTGGCTCTGCATTGAACAGCCTTCAAGTTCCCTATAACATCGCTGTGCACAGCCCCCTTTCATTAGGACCTGGGTAGCTCAGTGGGTAGAACACTAGACTTTCAATCCACAGCTCTACGTTAATGGCGCTATTCAGGGACCAGTGCTTTCTTAGGAGACGCTAAGCTCTTTGCGAGAGGGCCGTCCTGCTGTATAATTATACAGAGCCTACTACAATAGGGCCTTGGTCTAGCCAGCTTCTAGGCACGACCCCCATAGAAGTGTTAAATAATAATAAATCCTTGCCCTTTCTACCATTGGTACAGAGGAGACGCCTTGACCCCTTTTCAGGGATGGTGACTAAAATGCTGTGACCAAATGCGCCCCTATATTCACACTCTACACACCATTGTAATAATCTTTGTGCAAAATATGCCTTGTGAGGAGTTATCTGAAAACTAATAACTTGCTGGTCAATAATATTGGCTGTGTGTGTGGTGGTATCTATAGCAACATTATATGCAAAGTTATACAATTATAAATTCCCCAAATGATGGTGGTGGCACATGTTCAAACCCACATAGTCCCAGTTAGGCAGAACTTGTCAAGCAGGTCTTAAATAAAGGAATGTGTGCTTATCTCAGTTTGCATATAGGTTGTAAACAGAGTCCTCAGATAGTGATAAGGGGCAGATAGGAGCCAAGGAAAATCTGCATGTCAGCAAACAGCAGTGAGAAGAAACAGCATACAACCTCTTTCATGACTGGACACCACGTGGCCATCTTTACCATTTGAATAAGCTTTGCTTTGAGGGGTAACCTTCAGGAAAAATGCCTCTTAAAAGGAGACTTTACTATAAAAGTGAGGGGCACAAAAACCCCAGGTTCTCTCTCCCTACCCACCTTTCTCTTTTCACCTACGAAGAAAAAAAAAACCAGCTGTTGGACTTTGGGAACAGATCCTGGCTTGAGAGTTTGGTCAGCAGTGCTACTGGAAACATGTGGTAAGAGACTTTACCGTGAACCCAGCCCAGCTTGTTAAATGTAGAAAGCAGTTTATCTTTATTGTTCTTGTAACCATTTCAAACTTTAATGCCTCATTACTTCTACTCAACATGTATCTCGTTGTAAGTAAATACATTTGTTTTATTCTTTAATTAAAACTAATCCAGTGTTGTGAATTGTTTGGGCAACTCCATTTGAGGTAGCAGGCTGTTGTATATTGATCCCCTTAGAGGGGCAACAGACCAGGCGAGGGCTGGACAGTGCAGAACATCTGTTTGTTGGGGAAAATCTGGGACTGGGAGTGTGTTGAGGTCACCGTGCAAGGGAGAACTCAGGCTGGAGGAAACCAGAGAGTGGCT
This sequence comes from Gopherus flavomarginatus, assembly GCF_025201925.1. Taxonomy (NCBI): domain Eukaryota; kingdom Metazoa; phylum Chordata; order Testudines; family Testudinidae; genus Gopherus; species Gopherus flavomarginatus. The sequence continues at coordinate 127,528,060 of NC_066619.1, forward strand.
TGCATGCTGCTGACAGGCTGCTGGGGTCAGAGCTGCTGGGGTCCCAGGGCTGTAGCTACACACAGACACTGAGGGTGTGACTTGCATGCTGTTTGCAAGGAGCCCAGGCTGGGAGTTACAGCAGCAAAGCATTTGAGACACCCCAGGTTACAGTCCAAGTGGCATTGTCCAAGTGGTCCAGTGGTTAAAAAGCAGGGGAGGGGGAACACCAATAATGCACCAGTCCAATTATGCATTGGGGAAAAAAGTCCTTCCTGACCCCTGTAGCAACTGGCTAAAACCCTGGAGAATGAGACTAATTCTCCTTGCTGTCTTACCAACACAGCTATATAAAGCCATAGCAATAGGTTCTGGCTCGGGAAGCCCGGCCACTAATGGGAAAGGGGCTTCTCTGTTGTGTGCAAAATACTGAGTTGCCCTCGGCAACCCATCTCTTTGTCATGCCCTGACACTGGGTAGCTGGGATTGGTCATGGAGAGATGAGGTCATCAGCATTGTGACACCCCATTGATGACTCCACCCACTCAGCACGACTGCTTGGTCAATGAGATCACAACATTTGGAGTGCTCTCACAACCAGAATCCCAGGTTCTCCCTCCCCACTGACTGCAGCTCCTCCTGGGGCTCTCCTCCTTGGACTTCATGGGGAAGGGTGAGGGCCCCTTTCTGACACCAGTCAGGGTAGCTCAGTCAGGTGCCAGACCTCAGCAGGGGGATGGGTTGCTCTGTTGTCACTGCTTCCCATGGGGCTCTCCTCCAAGGGGCCCAGAGGGCATCCCATTGTTCAGCTGCAGCTCCATCCAGTGTTCCTTTCCCTGGACCTGCAAGGAAGAAGGGAGCAAAGATTCTCCCTGCTCAGTTGCTCCCTGCCTGGGTCTCAGAGTGGAGCGCCAGTCCACTGTGCTCTGCATGGCCTGTGGAAGGAGACCCCTTGCTGGCAGGCCTCATTCGGGTCGTGTTCCAGATCAGCTGTGGAGACACCCAGATGCAACAATCTCACCTTGGTAGCAATCCGAATGACAGCGGAGTACACCCTGCTGCTGAACACTAGGCCTTCCCTGCTAGCTTAGCTTACAGTCAGACTACAGTCTCTGCACGGGTGTGGCACTCACCCAGGGCTGGTGCAACCACTTAGGCAAACTAGGCAGCCGTCTAGAGTGCCTAGGGATTGAGGGCACCTGAAAGCCCGCTCAGGCGAGGAGGTAGAGAGGGGGTGAGCTGGAGCGGGGGCAGGGGGCGCGGGGAGGGCCGCCCGCAGTAACAGGGGGGAGAGGGGGCACAGGGAAACCGCTCCTCGCTCCAGATCACCTCCACTCTGCCTCCTCCACTGAGCACACAGCCCCCACTCTAAGTCTCCTCCAATCAGCGCCGCAAGCCTGGGAGGGGAGGGGAATTAGAGCAGCGCTGGTGTGCTCAGCGGAGGAGAGCTGGGGAGGGCTCCACAGGTGGGGTTAGCTGCTGCGGAGGGGGCGGGGTTAGCTTCTGTAGGGGGGCTCCCCAGACAGGGTTAGCTGCCACAGAGGGGGGCAGGGTTAGCTGCCATGGAGGGGAGGCTTTCAAGGGGGGGGGTAGCTGCTGCAAGGGGGGGCTCCCCAGGTAGGGGGGTGGGTTAGCTGCAGCAGTGGGTGGGGTTAGCTGCCGCACAGGGAGAGTGGGGGGTTCCTTGGGTGGGAGGGGTGAGTAGGCATGGTTAGCTGCCACGGGGGGCGGAGTTAGCTGGGAGGCGTGGCGCAAGGTGAAAGTTTCGCCTAGGGCGCGAAACTTCCTTGCACCGGCCCTGCACTCACCCATTTGCTCTGTTTTCTGCATAAACAGACTGCTCTGGGCTCTTCTAGAGGCAAAGCTGCTGCAGTCCCCTGCTGTTGCAACATAAGCCGTCCCTATTCTGCAGGTGGTACAGAAATCTGCCTGGCATTTTGCAGTCTTCAAAGGACGTTCTTGTAACACTCAAGCAATGCCTGGGATATATATATATATTTTTAAACTCCTGGCAGCTCATCTACCATGGAGACGTGCACCTCCTGAGCCAAGAGGTGAGAATGGGAATGCACCAGACTCTGTGCACTTTCTGCTTCACAAGCTACCAAGATTCTCCCCAGGTGATAACTAATTCCTATAGGATGTGTTGTTCCAAGGGAGGTTGTGGAATCTCCATCTCTGGAGATATTTAAGAGTAGGTTAGATAAATGTCTATCCGGGATGGTCTAGACAGTATTTGGTCCTGCCATAAGGGCAGGGGACTGGCCTCGATGACCTCTCGAGGTCCCTTCCAGTCCTAGAATCTAGGAATCTATGAATCCAATGAGGATCAGGGCCACAGAGCTTTTCACACTAAAATGCTAAAGAGGAACACGTGCAAACCTCCTGAGATGGAGATTTACATATTGCTTCCCTCTAGCTTGTACACAGCAGCCCAAATGGCTCTATAAGACTAAAATCTTCCAAGCAGTCCAGGTTCCATTAAAATGAACGAGAACTGACTGTCCAAAATGCCCTGGGCAGCTTCGAAAGTCTCAAGTCACCATGGTTACAGTAGTGACAACCCCTAGCACTCCAAAATCCCAAATCAACTCCTCAAAAATCATGAGATTGGCTTAAAAACCAAGGGGTTTTCTACAAATGAGCGCTGGGTTTCACAAGGAGACCAAGACCAACTCTGCACCCGTAGTTCTGCCCAAGGCCCAGGGCTAGGGTGACCAGATGTCCCAATTTTGTAGGTACAGTCCCAATTTTGGGGTCTTTTTCTTATATAGGCTCCTATTACCCCCCACCTGCTGTCCTGACTTTTCAGATTTGCTGTCTGGTCACCCTACCCAGGGCCCAGCCAGCCCAAGTTCCATGTACAACTCGGCCAAACCAGGCTAGCCAGCAACCCTCCCACAAGGTGCCTCCCAAGTACAAACCACTAGGAAAGGCTGGAGAGTAGCTGATTTTAGGGAAAACCCAGTTGCACCATTCCCCCACACAGCACGGCGCGGGGGTGTTAAGTGAAACTGAAGACCCAGCCTAGAAGGAGTGGCTTGCTCCAATCACCTCCAGCAGAGTCTTTGTTAATACATGTATTACAGTAGCACCCAGAGGTCCGAGGTGCGATCAGGGCACCCCTGCCCTAGCCTCTGGACAGACACATAGTGAGAGACAGCCCCTAGCCTGAGCAGCCCACACTTCCTGGAGACAAGACAGCTAAATGGTGGCAGATGAAACAGGGAGGTGAAGAAACCCTCCAAGATCACACATCAGGGCAGAGCCAGGACTAGAAAGCAGGTCTTCCGACACCAAGGCCAGGGCCTTAGCCACCAAACTATGCCATCACATATGTAGAATGCACTTAACTTAAAGCCCATGAGTAAACCCTTTGACATCACTGGGGTTATTCACATGAGTAAAATTCACCGTGTACCACAGTGCTTGGCTATATCAGCTCAGCATACTCTGCATCGCAGGACCAAGTCCCTAGTGTTGTGGCAGGAAGCAGGATAATGATTCACATATTGACTAGCCATAAACAAGGATGGATTTTAGCTGTGAAATTTCTACATCTAATTGCTGCTAAGTGAAAGGCATGTGTCTGGAAAAGCCCTCCTGCCTCCTTGTCTTTCCAGCGTGCTGGGCAAAGTTTGCCCAGGAACATGCAGAGGGCTGCAAGGCCCAGCTGCTTGCAGAGTACCAGGTGCACTGGCTGCAAAGGTGCCCTGTGGGGACTCACCCCTTCCCACTGCTCCTCTGGGACTGCACCCCTGGGACTCTGGTATCCCCCACTGCTTGGGGAGACAGGAATAATCCCCCTTCCTGCCCCTGCAGTGCTAACCAGCTGCTCTGGGTTGGGAAGGGGCTGCTTCGGGCCCCCTTCCTCTTGGGAATACTGCAGCCCAGGGCAGGGCACTGAACCCAAGGCACTGAAAGTTGCCCAGAGGCCCCCAGGGATGGTGCTGGGGCTGGGTGGGATATCCAGGCAGCTCCCTTCTGCCGGCTGCTCTTGCTTTCCTTGCCTGCAGATCTGCATCTCCTACTCTCTCAACCTGCCTCCCCCCTGCCTGAGAGCCACCACATGTCCTCCGAGCCCCCGGGCACCTCCTCTAGTGCCAATCTCCTTACGAGTTTGGCTGGACAAGCCTGGGTTCTTCTGAGCCCCCGCACAGCTAGTCCTGCCCTCTCTGTGGCTGGCTCCACTCTACCCCCACATGGCTTCTACCCCTCCAGGGCTCCCAGGGGAGGGCATCGCACTCCCTATTGGCCAGGCCAGCTCTTCCCGTCATTTCCCTTGTCGATCATTTGACTCTGCCCCCTCCTCTGAGCAGCACGCCTGCCACCCTTCCCCAGACCACCAGTGGTCCCTGCTGTTCTGCAGAGCGTCTCTCCTCTCGCCCTCTGGGATGCCAAGCAGTAGGGTGACCAGACAGCAAGTGTGAAAAATCAGGACAGAGGTGTGTGTGTGTGTGTGTGTGTGGGGGGGTGGTAATAGGAGCCTATAAAAGAAAAAGCCCTGAATACTGGGACTGTCCCTATAAAATCTGGACATCTGGTCACCCTACCAAACAGACTCTGAGTCTGCCCTTGGCTCCCCCTTTATACCAGGGGCAGTGCCCCTCCCTGAGCTACCTGCACACAGAGCCCAGGGGCTTAGCACCAGAGACCTTGGGGGTTACACACAAATGGTGAAGCACAAGCGGCATCCATTTAAAAAGAACTGGATGCAAGATATGATTTAGGTTTAAACTTTGTTCATGGACTTTCTGATACTCTTGGGAGTCGGACCCTCTTTTGGGTCGGACCTACAGGTGGAGAACAAATGCTGCTTTAGAGCCCATCATCCCCTCTTCAGAAAGGGCCACTTCCCTTCACAATCACAGATACTGTGCCCGCAGCTTGATGAGGATTTTGAGGGGTGAACCCTCTGGCTAACTGGTCATGCTGCCAGGAGGCCACGTGGGTTAAAATGACCCTGGAAGGGGACAGTTAATGGGAGCAGTGGTGTGATCCCATCCCATTCTGTGTGGGGCTGGGCTTGTGCACGGGCGTTGTCCCAGCCCACTGAAGGTACACGGCGAGCTTACGTCTATGCCGTAATCTTCCAGAGGCCCTGAGAAGTCCAGTCCTCCTCCCCGTCCACTCTTGCAGCAGGACTTACCTGCTTTGCTCTTCTTTGCAATGCCACCCCGGGGGCCCTGTGGTTTCATTCTTTGCCAGCCCACTGCTGAGGCTCCTCCCTTCCTCAGCTACACCCTTTCAGCCCAACTGTTGCTGGTCAGTTGACTGGGCACAGGTCGGGAAGAGCTGGTCTGTTTGTTAATCTCTTAGGGGTGCAGGGTTTATACATCCCATCCCCAGGCTGAGCAGGGCCCAGCAGACATGTCAGCCCAGGGTTACTGTAGCTGTATCACACTTCATAGCCAAAATAAATCATGAGAGACTTACTGCAGATAAAACTGGGGAGCTGTTTCTGAGCAAACAGGAGCATGATAAGCAAAGCACGGTTATTGCAATAAAAATAGACATGCAGGATTAATCACTGGGCTGATACTAGAGGGGACAAATGTTCAGCTCTGCTCATCCATGAGTTTAAAGGCAATGGCTGTGGTCCTTGAGCTGTGTTTGTATGATGCTGGTGAAAGGTTGTATGGAAATTGCTATGTGCTATCTCTATGCCAGGCCTGACGTGACTGGGACCAGAGAGGCCATCCACAGTACCCCAGCCCACCAAAAACAATACTCTGGCCATAAGAAGCAAAGGGGGTGGGGCTGCAGTCACCCATATCCCACCGAAAGGTCTGGCAAAGAAAGGGACTTGAGGCCCAGGAGAAAAAGCAGATACTGCAGCACGGCACCACGCCAATGATTTCTCAGTGTGCTGCTGGCCTTCTGTATGCAGCATGACTGAATGCCCAGGTGCAAGCTTAAACCAATTAGCCCAGGCCTGTGTTCCAGACAGGAGTGGGCCATGGAGAGAACAGGAGTACACCGAGCCGCAGTGCGGGTGCTTATGTATAAGAGGAGCCCTGGAACCAGAGAATTCAAGAACCAGGGGAAAATGTTGAATGTTTTATAAGAGCTCTGCATACATCGGCTGACAACTGACTTTGGGATGCAAAACAGGAAAATATCAGAGATAGGCCAGTTATTGGATTAACAGCAGCTACCACTGAAGAGAGATTTAATCTTAGCCACTGTAATGCAGAGAGCAAAGCAATCAGCATTAGTCAAACAACAGAACAAGAGGCAGGGACAAGTTGAAAAACCTGAAACTAGCTTTGAAGCTATAAACCATGTTAAAAATCAATATCATAAAAGCCCTGAGGTGAGAAGAGAGAACTCCCAGGCTGAGAGAGACACATTCCAGCCTACACGCTCAAGGTGTGGAAAAAGTCACATCCCAAGATATGAGACACGTCCAGCCATGGTGTAATACATGCATGAAATCTGGACATTTTGCAGCTGTTTGCCATGCTAAAGCAGCCAACTCATATTACAGACAATCAAGAGCTACTGTTTCTGGGATCTATCACTTGTGATGACACAGACCCTGCCTGGAGAGTGAAATTGAATATTCCTGGCAAGAATATGGACTTTAAAATTGACTCAGGAGCTGATGTCACAGTCATCTCAGAAGGGATTTACAAATCACCTTCACTCCTCCCAGAGCTGAAGTCACATTACACACCTGTGGCTAGCCCTGGAGGGATTCTGAACTGCATGGGCCAGTTCACCACAGAAACAACTTACAAAGGCAAAAGCTTTGCATTCAGAGTGCATGCGATCAAAGGATCAAAGACCACCAACCCCGTTTGCCACAGTGTGACAACCATGGTAGGCCTAGTGAGAAAGGTGGAAGAACTCGATGGACTTTTGAAAGGAAACCCAGTACAAATAACCTTAAGAGACAATGCTGAACCATATTGCGTATATACACATTGCAGGATTCATAGGCGCCAACTCCGTGGGTGCTTCAGGGCTGGAGCACCCATGGGGAAAAAGTGGTGGGTGCGGATAGCACAACTCCTGATGAGAAGACAACTCAGAACTACTGTTCCAGCTTTGGAAAATAACCTATTTCCAATGTGGCCAGAAATGAAGAAAGTAGCCAAATCAGACAACAAGGCTGAAATAGCTTATGAACACTCCTGCAACAGATGTAAGAGAACTGCCAGGTCTAGAACCTGGTGTCCATGTTCGCGTCAAATTAGACAGAGAAAACGGATGGACAACTCCAGCTGTTATAAAGAAAAATAATTCTGTGCCCACATTGTAAGTGACTGAGACAGACAGTGAAGAGTTCAACAGAAAACCATCAGCATCTACAGATTGTTCCTCAGAAAGAGCAATCAACAGGGCAAACTCTACAGATGGCAGACTGAGATACAGGTGGCAGTGTATAAAATACCCTATTTAAGATAACCTTAGCCACACCTGGCAGAGCATTAAGAGATGTTCTGATGAACACAGCTGGTGTGTAGAAGCAAGCTCTGTGAGCAGTCCACCCCTGGTACAGAGGAACATGACAGAAGAGACCCAGCCATGTTCTACCAGAAAGTCTGCTGTGAGTAGAGGTGGATGGGCTGATGATTCACGAACAAGTCAGAGGTGGTGAAACTAAATCTCTACACTGGAGCTGGCTGAAAAATCCAACTTTGTTGCTGCGGCAAATTTTAATTAAAAACTTTCATTTAGCTTTTTTTTTTAAACTAAAAATTCAAAATGAAACTTTTGTCTCGTTTTGGTTTTTGAAGACCAAGCTGAAGGAGAAACTCTAGTTTAAAAAGGGAACAAAGTCTTATTTTGATTTTTCTTTTTTTTTTCTTGGAGGAGGGGGCAGGTTGGTCAGAGTGTTGATTTTTGATGAAACTGAAGTTTTCAAGAAACCCCTCCACCCCACCTTTTGGGTTAAAATCATGTTGAGCACTTCTGCTCTAAACAAGCTTCTCCAAAGACTTGTCTGGCTGGCTAATGATTCATTAGAAGTGTTAATACTGTTCTGCTCTATTAAACTTACCCTATCTATTCATTTGGAGGGCTTTGCAATTTCCCCCCATAGCGTAGGGTACACAGTTGTGTCCGTGACTTGCATTTGCCCTAGTTAATGAAGTAAGTCTGTACTCACTGGGTCGTGCTCACTACTTGGACAGAGAAAGTGGTAGCTCCACTAGGGACGCTGCTGATCTGCTTTGGTTAGATTATGTGAGTTGCATTGTTTTCAGCATCCAAGGAATCTGTGCCACGAGATGTTTCCATTAACTCTACTCTCTCCCAGCCCCCTGGGAGAGAGTGCAGGGCATTCACACCACTGCTGAGCACTGTGTTTGTGGTGGTATGGGAAGGACTGTGTGTGTTGGATGGAAACATTTTGCAAAGGGTCGGATTCAGGAGGTACCATATTTTGTTTAAAGGAAGGTGACGAGATTGTTGAACAATACTATGGTGCACATGATAAGAAACATCAAAACTAGGAAGCCAACACACAGAGTGACAGCTTTTTACTAACAGTGACAGAATGAACTAACAATAGAAGACACTTAAGTGGACCTCGTTAAAGTTGAACGATTACAGTCATTGTGGCCGCATGGTCTAGTGACTAGGGCACTGGGCTAGCACTCAGGATACCAAGGTGCTATTCCTGGCTCTAACACTGACCTACCAGATGTGTCCAAGGACAAGTCACTTCCTTCTGTCTGTCTTGTCCATTTAGACTGTAAACTGCTCGGGGCAGGGACCAAGCACCATGGGGCCTCCATTGAAAACCTACAAATTCTGCTAGCTGCAGAAGCATATGTTTGCTGCCCTAATATTCCAAACTGCCCACCTTAGCCTTCAAGCCTTAAATTACCTTATTTACAGCCAGATTAATGCACTGGTGCCTATTTCTGTGGAGCAGCACTGTCCCCCCATGGCCATTAGTGGAAACTACAGTGTCTATTTCCCAATATCCAAAGAGGGTATGATCCCTGAGCTGCCGGAGTCTTATGTTATTTTTTTTCCTTTGGTTTATACAATCGACCCATCCATTTCTCTTGGCATGTTTAAAAAACACGGACATACCAAACACGGCATTCAAAGTATCCCCAAACGACACTGAACAATAACGCAACCTGTCCCTAGCTGGCCCCCTCCAAAGATAAAGCTCTGAGAAACAGGTTTGACTGTGAGCCCTGGTGGTCACCAGGCACAGAGGCAAACAAACACCGGAGCCCCCGCCCCACCTCACAGAGAGTCTGTCACTGTACAAAAACACTCCCAAACCAAACACAAAAAAGAGCTAGTCGGGGGATGTGACCAGAGGACGTGAACAGGGACATACCCAGGAAATGGCTCTGCTAAGATAAGCCCAGCCAAATGTAGAGTCCGTAGCATGCGACAGGATGCTAAAGCAGCTGCAGTTTATAATGATGCATCCAGAGCTGTAAATCCCGGTTGCTTTGCAAACCTCCACGCGGGAAGTGGTTTGAGGCAGGTGCAGAAAGTGCTCTGTTTATTTCTCTGTGAAACACTTGCAAGTCCCATGCAGGCAGCTAGGTTCTCAGATCCAAGCTATGTCGAAGTCTTTCCAATTCTTTCTGCGTAATGTCTGAGACGCGGCCTTTCTTCTCCATCCACACAGCTAAAACTCCTGTCCCGGCTCTCGTCATTTCGTATCTACACTACTGCAGCATCCTTCTTTCTAGCCTTGACTAATGCAAACCTGCCCCCGTTCAGATCATTTCCCTAGCCCCTTGCTTTGACCACGGACACGCCTCTCTTTGCGTCCCTTCACGAGCTTCCGCTCCTCTAGTGCAAACATATCTTCGCTTTCAAGGCCCTTCACAGTCAAACCCGCCCTTCCTCTCATCCCAGCCACCACTGAGATGTCAACTCCGGCCTCCACTAAGCCCACGATGCCAGGCCTCCATCGCCCACTTGTTACGTTTTCAAACAAATACCTGTGGCTTTCTCCTGTGCTAGCCCCTGCACTTGAGAGGTTCCCCGTCAACAGCTGCACAATGAGCACATTCTCCTTCAAACTCTTCCCTGCTATTGTTACTCACATTAGCCAGATGAAAGCTTGCAGGGGGTGCGCTACAGTCACCCTGTGTTTATGGTGTAGACATACCCACAATGTTATAAGGGCCAAATTCTACTCAGGGAAGCAAGGCGAGCAGGGTTTTGTGCTAGGATACATAGGTGCTGACATAGAGGGTGCTCCAGGGTTGGAGCACCCAGGGGAAAAAATGGTGGGTGTTGAGCACCCACCCGCAGCCCCCATTATCAGCTCCTCCATCTCTCTCCCAGTGCCTCCCACCTACCGTGATCAGCTGTTCCATGGTGTGCAGGAGGCGCTGATGGGAAGGGGGCAGAATGGGGCAGGAAGAGGCAGTGAAGGGGTGGAGCAGGAGCAGGAAGAAGTGGGGCAGGGGTGGGGTCTTGGGGGAAGGAGTAGAGTGGGAGTGGGGCCTGGGCAGAGCTTGGGGCGGAAGCACCTCTCCGGCACATTAGAAAGTCGGTTCCTCTGCTAGGATGGTTCATAAATTTCCAGGATGGGGCCAAATTCTGCTCTCCTCAGTCTCAGCACTCCCACTGGCTGTTAATGGGGCAGGATCCTGTTTGTTGATACTGCCGGCTATAGGCATGTCCCACCTGTGAGCTGAATACTCTGACTGTAAAGCAGCCGTGGGCTAAGCGACTGAGTCTTTCTCACAAAAACACTTTTCAGCAATTAGGAGACACTTTATTCTCTCTTTTGTGAAAGCTTTTCTGAGCAGCTCAGATTTTAAAATTCCAAAATGTCCATGAAAAATGTCTTTGAAATATTGAATTTAAATGAAAAAACATGGGAAAAGAATTGACATTTTCATGATATTTTGGGTCTTTTTTGGGTCCAGTGATAGAGCTGGGTGAATGTTGTCAAATGAGGCTGAAGTTTTTCATTGAAATTTCAAATTTTGATGAAAATTACAACAAAAATGTTGACAAAAATATTCACCATTTTTCCGATTCTGTTTTTCAACTCTCTCTAACTGTCCATTCCCCTCCATCCTCTCCACCATCTTGACACCTTCCAGCTTTCAGGAGTCTCTAACAATTAACAGTTGCATGTCTGCTGTTAGACTAGAGTTAGTTGAGAAATTTTCAGCCGAATGGTTTTTTGTTGGTCTGGACAGATGTCATCCAAGGGTGCCCCCTCATGGCCTGGCATGGCCCTGCAGTCATTCTGCCTCTGCTTTCCTCAGAGGCTCCAAAAATAATGCACACCCAGAATCCTTAAAACAATGCTTCCTTGCTCTCGGGGCTAGTCTATTAAATATCCTTCAGCTTCCACAGCTGTTCCCCTCAGGCTGGGGGTTGCATGCCGTTCCCTGGGGCTCGGGGCTCTCAGTGGCTCCCTCAATAGCTTACACTCCAGCAGCTCCCCTTCACCAGCCTGACGTTGGCACCTCTTTCTGAGTCACACGACTAGCCAATCTCTTGATCTTCTCCAGGTGGTTCTAATACCCCTAAACACTTTCCTGCACTGGCTGGGAGAGAGGAGAACCTTTCCATGCCCACTGTACAAGGCTCCTGGCCCCAGGCCCTTAAAAGAGCAATGGTCTGTATCATCCCTGTCCCAGGCATCGACTGCTCCCATCATCAAATTCCTCTCTCCCAGTGACTGGGCCCACTGCTTTTATCCGCTTCCTCTGACGCCATGGAACAGGGTACCTACCGTCTCTGGTCTTAAAGGCCCAGTACCACCTTATACAGTTGGAAAACCCCCCAACTTGTTCAAAGGAAACTTTTTGCAGGAAGTATCAGTTTAGACAAAACTCCCCTCAGGAAGCTTTCTGAGGGTGGACGTTCTGTCAGGACATCAGAGAGAAAGAGACCCCAGAACAGCCTGGTGGTTAGGGGATGTGGGCGACCCAAGTCCAAGATTCAGAGCCAGGGCTCGAATTTGGGCCTCTTACATTACTGCCTGAACCAGCAGGTGACAGGCTATCCTGGATGGGCCCGTCCTAATCACTCCTGTTCCACTTTGTGTAAATAACTCAATATTCAATGAGCGAGAGAGAGAGACTGACTCTACAGCCTGGTGGGTAGGGTGCTCACCTGGGATGTAGGAGACCCAGGTTGCAAACCTGACTCCAATGACTAATTATGAATGCAAATGGAACACTCCCAATAGGAGAGATTAAAGAGATCATCATCACTCCCACATAATCTACAGAGGATTACTGCACCAGCCAGAGTGACCACGGGTGTTGGCATTACAGTTCCTAGATTTGGCTCAATCCTGCGAACCCATGAATCTCTAGGATGGTTCCTGGGAGGGTCAGGGCATGCACCACCTTATGTGTCCATGGAGAGTTTGAGAGCACTGGGTGCTGGGTGGTTTTGTCCATGCTGGTGGCATGGCTGGAGAGACTGCAACTGTGCTTTGGAACGCAATGAGCGATTGCAGGGAGGCCAGAGCTGTGTGACATTTCACACAGGCAAACCACATATGGCGTGCCTCTAGCTGCTCCATGTCTGCCTGTGGGAGGGTTCTGGTCTCTGACCCATAGAGCATACAGGGAGTCTCTGACCCATAGAGCATACAGGGAGTCCACAGGGCTGAGAGATCCTGAACTTTGTCTCAAGGCAAAGATGTTTTTGCGCCCATAAGTGAGACATGGACTTCACGCTGGAGGCGGTGAGACCTCGTCAGAGGACACCTGATTCGCTGTGACGGTTTGAACGCTGCTTGCGGCCTAGGCAGGTGACCGTGTCAGTGCTCTCCCTGGTACTCAGCCCCATCTGCACTGGGGGTTCTGGTGGCCCAGCTCCAAGGTTCAAGACCTTGGTCTTCAGTCGAGAGATGTTCCACACCCCAGTGCAGGTGGCATCTTGGAGTGTAGGGCTGAAATTCTCTGACTTCAGAGAATTGGGAGAGTCCCACTCCTGAACGGGCGATAGGCTGGTGGTTGGGGCACTCCCCTCGGAGGCCAGAGAATGGCAGGGTAGAGGCTTGAACCCGGGTCTCTCACTCTGTGAATGGCTAACCGTGGGGCTATTGCAACACAGAATCATAGAATATCAGGATTGGAAGGCACCTCAGGAGATCATCTCGTCCAACCCCCTGCTCAAAGCAGGACCAACCCCAACTAAATCATCCCAGCCAGGGCGCTGTCAAGCCTGAACTTAAAAACCTCTAAGGAAGGAGATTCCACCACCTCCCTAGGTAACCCATTCCAGTGCTTCGCCACCCTCCTAGTGAAATAGTTTTTCCCCAATATCCAACTTTGACCTCCTCCACTGCAACTTGAGACCTTTGCTCCTTGTTCTGTCATCTGCCACCACTGAGAACAGCCTAGCTCCATCCTCTTTGGAACGCCCCTGCAGGCAGTTGAAGGCTGCTATCAAATCCCCCCTCACTCTTCTCTTCTGCAGGCTAAATAAGCCCAGTTCCCTCAGCCTCTCCTCATAAGTCATGTGCTCCAGATCTCTAATCATTTTAGTTGCCCTCTGCTGGACGGTCTCCAATTTGTCCACATCCTTTCTGTAGTGCCCCCTGATAACATCTCTCAGGTTTGTCCAGAGGGCAGACTGGGAAATCTCAAACACTTTTGCAAGCTGGGAAAACCATTTCACACCCATCTCTGATTAGAACCCCCAGAATAAACCTCAGCAGAGCAACTGACTTAAACTAAGGGCCAGCACCAGTGACTTCAAGGGAGCTACAATTGATTAACATCAGTTAGGGGAGCTGGCCCTGGCATCTAATCTTTGCACATTCACTCCAAGCTAATGAGCGATATTAAGAAAGGTCATTGTTCACGTGAACTCCCATTTAGTGAGTAATTGTATCTGGGCTGGTTGTAATTGCTCTGATCAGATTTGTAATAGACATTTTGACCAACTGCAGTCTTTCTCAACTGTGTGTACTGATTTTGGCCTTCAACAGTTACAACAAATCAGTAATAAAGTGTGGATTTGCTCCTGCTTTATTTGTTACCAATGTGCACTCCTCTGTTATTTATACCCTTCAACTTGGCCTTAATTATGGAGTCACGGTCAATGCTTCTGTAATAAGTTGTATTTAATTATAGCCAAATATAGACTTCTAGCATGGGGGAAAAGAGGAAGCAAACACATATATCATTCCCTTCTTTAAATGCATGTTCTCTAATTGTGGGGGGCAGGAAACCAACGCGCCTTTGAGTCTCAACTTTAGCATCTCAAGAACATTTTCTTGTAGAGATCTAGCTTAGTTCCTGGCTTTTCCATTAGCAGATGCAGGAAAGGTTCTGCACATACAGAATCCCCAGAGTGGGTTTAAACACACTGGGGAACTGAGGCACAGAGGGGTGGAGGCCTACATTTCCAAAGCATCTAGTGATTTTGAGTACCTGGGTTTTGTGCACCCAGCTTGGCACATCTTAAAGGGACCTGATTTTCAGAACGCACTGAGCACCTATTATCTGGAAATTGGGCCTCTTCAAACTCGAGGTAGCCACCCAAAATAACTAATTATTTTTCAAAGCTTGGCACTAAGTACCTTGCTCACGGTCATACGAGAAATCTGTGGTAGAGCCAGGAGCTGATCGCCAGTCACTTGAGCCCCACTCTAATGTCCTAGCCACTACACCAGCCCTTTCCCAGTCTAATTGCAGCTCTGGTCCCAAGAACCTTTCATCGCAATGGTTTAGAAATATAGACTATTTCTTCCTCTCTCACACGGAATCAGGAAAGCACTTACACGCCTGCTTAAGTCTCATGGAGTTCAATGAAACTTGAACACATGCTTTAACCGAGGCATCCGCTGAAGTGCTGGAGTGAACAGAGAGGTTTTCCTGAACAGCAGCCTCTTCTTCAGTAGCCCCCTTGAAATCAAGGGGAGCGCTTGTAGACAAAGCAGAGCAGGCAGGAAAAAAGGCCTGTTTTCCTGAAGAAGTTTCAAGGAAAAAATTTCCAACTACGTTCTTTTTTTTAATCAGAAACTCCCTCGGCCCTATTTCACACTTTACCATTTCACAACTTCTTCAGTTGCCAAGCAGGTAAAAAGCAGGAGAAAGTGGAGGAAAGTGCCAGTACTTTGAAACATTTTTTGAAAAAAGAACTTACTTCTTATGGCCTCCCCCTGCAAATTGTTCAGTTTAAAATATTTCAGAAAAATGTAGTCCAAAAATTTGTTTTCAACTAAACCTTGTGTTCTGATGAAAAAAACCCGTCACAGGAAACTTCTTGGTAAGAGAAAGGTATTACACAACATGAGTGGAACTGGAAGAATCTGTGTCCCTAAATTCAATAAAACCATAAGCTGCTCAGAGACAATTTGCAAAGAGAGAAATAAGCTAGATCCATCATCTATATTATTTGCTGTGAATTATTCACTCAGCTCTACAGAGGGAGCTGCCTTCCTTCCTAAAGTACTTTACCATCTGCCTGCTGGCTGTCCCTGCTTGAGTCACGGCGGCTGAGTAAATAATTTGCAATGAATAATTTATTTAACAAAATTCACCTTGTTTGACCCTGGTTCGTGAACTGTGTGTGGAAAAGGTAATGAGACCCTCACGTTTACTAGGAAACAGCGGTGAATTTCTTCAGCTAGTGATATCACTGAGGGTATTCTACAACTCATGTTGGTTAGTTATGTAACTCCCACAGGACTTTTTTCTGTTTCCTGAGTGGGTGACTTACATAATTAAGCAGCATAGCGAGAATTTCCAGTGGTATACTATACTTGATTTCAAAAGTGAGGAAGGCAGTAAAAAAGGGGCCCTCTAAAGTCTAAAGGGAGAAAATTGAAATAGAATCATAGGACTGGAAGGGACCTCGAGAGGTCATCTAGTTCAGTCCCCTACACACATGGCAGGACTAAGTATTATCTAGACCATCCCTGACAGGTGTTTGTCTAACCTGCTCTTAAAAATCCCCAGTGATGGAGACTCCATAACCTCCCTAGGCAATTTATTCCAGTGCTTAACCACCCTGACAGGAAGTTTTTTTAATGTCCTACCTAAAACTGCCCTTGCTTCAATTTAAGCCCATTGCTTCTTGTCCTATCCTCAGAGGTTAAGGAGAGCAATTTTTTCTCCTTCATCCTTGTAACAACCTTTAATGTCCTTGAAAACTGTTCTCATGTCCCCTTTCAGTTTTCTCTTCTCCAGACTAAACAAACCAATTTTTTTTTCAATCTTCCCTCATAGATCATATTTTCTAGACCTTTCATCATTTTTGTTGCTCTTCTTTGGACTTTCCCTCATTTGTCCACATCTTTCCTGAAGTGTGACACCCAGAACTTGACACAATACTCCAGTTAAAGCTTAACCAGCGCAGAGTAGAGCAGAAGAATTACTTCTCGTCTTGCTTACAACACTCCTGCTAATACGTCCCAGAATGATGTTCATCTTTTTTGCGACAGCGTTACACTGTTGACTCATATTTAGCTTGTGGTCCACTATGACCCCCAAATCCTTTTCTGCAGTACTCCTTCCTAGGCAGTCATTTCCCATTTTGTATGCGTGCAACTGATTGTTCCTTCCTAAGTGGAGCACTTTGCATTTGTCCTTACTGAATTTCATCCTATTGACTTCAAACCAGTTCTCCAGTTTGTCCAGATCATTTTGAATGATAATCCGATCCTTCAAAGCACTTGCAACCCCTCCCAGCTTGGTATCGTCTGCAAAATCCTTACACTCAGCACAGAGAGTGCTTAAGTATGTTATAACAGTCACAGAAGGCATGCTCATTCAAAACTGAGAAGGAAGCAGGGAACCAAGAAACAATGAGCTTCATTAAATGGCAGGTTCAAAACATTATATCAGCCATGCTGGGATCCTTCAGAAACATGGAGATATTATTAACTTCATTCGGGGTGTAAGAAGCATAAATTATGGCAGGTGAAACGTGTGATGGAGATTAGAAGAGCCATGAATGAATCTGAAGAGCAACTAGCCCCTTTTTCCTAATACAAGACATCCAATAAAGTTGAAAGGCAATACATTTAAAAATGATGAAAAGAAATAGGCTATTTCCACAATGTATAGCTAATCTGGGGAACTCACTGCTGCAGGACATCACCCAGGCCAAAAAGTTAGGGAGATTCAAAAAATGATCAGACGAGGATCAGGATAATGTGAATGCCACACAACTTACTGATTCTACAGTTTTTACAACTGTGTTTGGATAGTGCCATTAATCTTGGATCTTGCTTTCTGGTTGAGATGATCCCAAACAAAAACCTCAGGGATGAACACTCTTAAACTTAGGAGGGTGTTTGAATACGGACCCTGGACTTCAGAAAAGCAGACTTTGACTCCCTCAGAGAGCTGATGGGCAGGATCCCCAGGGAAAATAACATGAGGGGGAAAGGAGTCCAGGAGAGCTGGCTGTATTTTAAAGAATCCTTACTGAGGTTGCAGGAAAAAAAACATCCTGATGTGTAGGAAGAATAGTAAATATGGCAGGCGACCAGCTTGGCTTAACAGTGAAATCCTTGCTGATCTTAAACGCAAAAAAGAAGCTTACAAGAAGTGGAAGATTGGACAAATGACCACGGACAAGTATAAAAATATTGCTCAGGCATACAGGAGTGAAATCAGGAAGGCCAAATCACACTTGGAGTTGCAACTAGCGAGAGATGTTAAGAGTAACAAGAAGGGTTTCTACAGGTATGTTAGCAACAAGAAGAAAGTCAAGGAAAGTGTGGGGCCCTTACTGAATGAGGGAGGCAACCTAGTGACAGAGGATGTAGAAAGAGCTAATGTACTCAATGATTTTTTTTGCCTCTGTCTTCACAGACAAGGTCAGCTCCCAGACTGCTGCACTGGGCAGCACAGCATGGGGAGAAGGTGACCAGCCGTCTGTGGAGAAAGAAGTGGTTCGGGACTATTTAGAAAAACTGGACGAGCACAAGATGGGGGGCCGGATGTGCTGCATCCGAGGGTGCTAAAGGAGTTGGCAGATGTGATTGCAGAGCCATTGGCTATTATCTTTGAAAACTCATGGCAATCGGGGGAGGTCCTGAATGACTGGAAAAAGGCTAATGTAGTGACCATCTTTAAAAAAGGGAAGAAGGAGGTGTAGTAAGTGAAGGCCCTGATTAAGGCCCAGTATGAGGCCTGAACTAAAGTAATGGCCAAGACTTTGCTAACATAAAGCAAAGTGAAGCTGTGAGCCAGAGGCAGGCCCTGCTCACAGAAGCGGGCAAGGAAAGGGCTGATGCTGAAAGAAGATACGTACCTAAAAGGTACTGAACACTAGAGATCAGAACATTCACATACTTGCATATCCACACAGATAACAAGGAACAGACTGACCCATCCCAATGACAGGGCCAAAAGGGTAATATGATGGATAGAGTTGTTTTGTTCGAACCAACATGTACAAGGTGAGAGGCGGCACCTTACTACGCAGAGGGGTTGTACCTTGCTAAGAGAGGTTGTACCTCAATACGTCAGGAGTGATGTGTAACTTGTTTGTACTTGTGTATAAGAATGCATCCTTGGGGCGGTGTCTTTGTCTGGCCGAGGGGACAGTGGAAAGTCCCGCCACTAACTGAGCCGAGTCCATTGACCGTGGGTACATATTTGTAGTATGCTTGGTAGACTAAGTAATCTGCGAAGAACTACTACTAAACCTGGCCGACGTGCCTTCGTACCTTACTAGACTCTGTGGTCATTGGGGGTTCTCTTCGGGTCTGCTGTGTCAGCTATCTGCACAGAGCTGGGGCAGCACACAGGGGGAACACACGCACGCAGCCGAGTGATACCAACAAGGAGATAGCAGAGCAGAGCACCACACCGGTAGCTTCTGACAACACCTCTGACAACAGGAGGATCTGGGGAACTGTCAGTCTCACCTCAGTCCTTGGAAAAATCATGGAGCAGGTCCTCAAGGAATCAATTCTGAAGCACTTAGAAGAGAGGAAAGTGATCAGGAATAGTCAGCATGGATTCACCAAGGGCAAGTCATACCTTACTAACCTAATTGCCTTCTATGAGGTGATAACTGCCTCTGTGGATGAGGGAAAAGCAGTGGACGTGTTATTCTTTGACTTTAGCAAAGCTTTTGATATGGTCTCCCACAGTATTCTTGCCAGCAAGTTAAAGAAGTATGGGTTGGATGAATGGACTACAAGGTGGATAGAAAGCTGGCTAGATTGTTGGGCTCAACAAGTAGTGATCAATGGCTCGATGTCTAGTTGGCAGCCGGTTTCAAGCAGAGTGCCCCAAGGGTCGGTCCTGGGGCAGGTTTTGTTCAATATCTTCATTAATGATCTGGAGGATGGCGTGGACTGCACTCTCAGCAAGTGTGCAGATGACACTAAACTTGGAGGAATGGTAGATACGCTGGAGGGTAGGGATAGGATTCAGAGGGACCTAGACAAATTAGAGGACTGGGCCAAAAGTAACCTGATGAGGTTCAACAAGGACAAGTGCAGAATCCTGCACTTAGGATGGAAGAATCCCATTCACTCTTACACACTAGGGACTGAAAGGCTAGGAAGCAGTTCTGCAGAAAAGGACCTAGGAGTTACAGTGGACGAGAAGCTGGATATGAGTCAGCAGTGTGCCCTTGTTGCCAAGAAGGCTAACGGCATTTTGGGCTGTTTAAGTAGGGGCATTGCCAGCTATCGAGGGAGGTGATCATTCCCCTCTATTAGACATTGGTGAGGCCTCATCTGGAGTGGTGTGTCCAGTTTTGGGCCCCACACTACAAGAAGGATGTGGAAAACTTGGAAAGAGTCCAGCGGAGGGCAATAAAAATGATTAGGGGGCTGGAGCACATGACTTATGAGGAGAGGCTGAAGGAACTGGAATTGTTTAGTCTGCAGACGAGAAGAATGAGGCGGGATTTGATAGCTGCTTTCAACTACCTGAAAGGGGGTTCCAAAGAGGATGGATCTAGACTGTTCTCAGTGGTACCTGATGACAGAACAAGGAGTAATGGTCTCAAGTTGTAGTGAGGGAGGTTTAGGTTGGATATTAGGAAAAACTTTTTCACTCAGAGAGTGGTGAGGCACTGGACTGGGTTCCCTAGGGAGGTGGTGGAATCTCTTTCCTTAGAGGTTTTTAAGGTCAGGCTTGACAAAGCCCTGGCTGGGATGATTTAGCTGGGAATTGGTCCTGCTTTGAGCAGGGAGTTGGACTAGATGACCTCCTGAAGTCCCTTCCAACCTTGATATTCTATGATTCTATGAATTTCAAATACAGATTTGGATCCCAATTTAAAAAATGGCCCCTGTCTTTAAAATGGGCCAACTCAAGATGCCTGATTCACCCCCACCCTGAATCATAAGGTGTTTGAAATCTGCATCTGAACTTCTTGACTTGGGTCTATCTCTGGCTTTGAGGCTGTCTCTGCCCAAGGCTGGTGCTCTATCTTGCCTGATGTGTGACATTCAGCATTTTCCTTAAACTGAGCAAAGACTCTGAGACCTATATTAAATGTTCACTCCAAAACTTCCACAGGATTTTTGCCCAGTACAAAGTTTTTAATCTCGCTGACCTTTTGGCCTCTGCAATATCTTGTGACGGTGAGTTCCACAGGCTGTTGAGACTTTAGGTTTTGGCTTGCTGTCTTCTAGAAGATGCCACTTCACAAATCCGACCTCAGCTGAGTGCACTAGCTTGTCAGCCTTATTTTGTAACTTGCAGGCTAGAATTTTGGCCCTTTGCTTACAATTGCAATTTATAACTGATACTCAGCACCAGATAACCCCATATTAGGCTGTTCCATGGTGCTGCATGTGAAAAAGATTACAGAGGCACTGTTAATAGCAGTCTACATTGTTAGCTCTTGGCAATGGTCCCAACTCAGGCCAGCTCCCATGGAGAGGTTAGCCTGGGGAAGGCCTGATCCAGGAAGGTGTTCCGCACCTGACACCGTATCAGGAACCAGTCCTGTTTCCTACAGGCGATTCAGAGCTTTATGAGGGGATTTCCAGAATTGCCTGGTGCTGACCAGAGCTCTTCTCCTGTTGACAGCCTGGGTTAAATACCTACCAGCTTCAAAATGGGAGCAGAGTTAGGCCAATGCTGTGCACTTCTGCAATGCCCTCCATCACCAGAAGAGGGCTCACACGCTCCAATGAGAGCTGCTGTGTGCTTTTGAAAAATCAGGCGACTTGCTTAGAAACCTAACTGTGAATTTAGGAGCCTCGCTTTCAGACTGAAAACCTCAGCTGCTATTTAATCCCTCAGGGGCCTTGGCCTCTTCACGGGATGGTCACCGTGGGGTTTTCTGGAGCACGCGCTCCATGCCCACACTTCCTCTCCTCTCCCCTGCATCACTTTGCATTGCAGCATGGAACCATGTCTCGCCAGGAGACGCCCACAGGTGGTGAGTGCGAGACATTTCCCAAACGTTTTGTTTGGCCGGTCCAGAACCTGGTGCCCTCCTCAAACACACTCCTGATTTTCAGCCTGCTATTCCCCGGCCTCCAGCCGTCATCCTCTCTGACTGTTTGGGCCTTGCTCCTTCTGCTCCTGATCTACAACTCCTTCTAGAAAATGGTGTCTCCTGCTCTTACTCCCTTCCTACTTCTGAGTCACAAAGGCCGGAAAGGACCTGCAGAAAGGCAGGCCCCCAGGTTCAGCCAGCCAGTCCCAGCTCTCAGCTCTGTCCTGCTCACTAACGTCATCATGGTTAATTACTGTATCAGTGCTGTTTTCCACGGCAGACTTGACAGATCGGACAATAATGCATGCATGGGGTCATGCCGGCCATGCCAAAGAAACACTTCATCATGGGCCATTCAACGTCTGTCAGGACCGGCCCTCAGAGATGGAACCTGGATTTGATACTAGGGCAGCACCACTCCGCCATACAGTACTAGCAAGGCCCAATGTCAGCACTGAGGATGAGGGGCCTCCAGGGTGAGCAATGCACCTACCAGGGCATGATGGAGAGGGGGTGGCAGAGGGATCTGAAGTATGAGGGGGTAGCCATGTTAGTCTGTATCCACAAAAACAACAAGAAGTCTGTCGGCACCTTAAAGACTAACAGATTTATTTGGACATAAACTTTCGTGGATAAAAAATCCACTTCTTCAGATGCATGGAATGAAAATTACAGATTTACAGATGCAGGCAGTGTTAATCTGTAATTTTCACTCCATGTATCTGAAGAAGCGAGGTTTTATACCCACAAAAGCTTATACCCAAATAAATCTATTAGTCTTTAAGGTGCCACCGGACTCCTTGTTGTTTTAGAGGGATCTGAGCCTCACTCTCTTGATCTCGAGGAGCCCAGTAATTGAAGCGATAAGAAAACAAAAGGAGGGAGTGTTAATCACAAGGAGCTGGCCCCAGGAGTGTCCCACCAACTACCAGCAAAGCCAGTAGCTCAAACTAGATAACAGGAGCAACTGCCAACCAGCTGCCATTGCTGGAGAAATTCATCCGGGGAGTGCGCATCTGAATCCTGTTATTGCCAAGGTCGCAGCATCCTTCACCAACACTGGACATGAAAATAGAGGAGGAGTCCAGCTATCGGAAGTGATGAGCCAAGTCCCAGAGAAAAGGTGGGCGGGTGGGAAGAGAATGTCACCTTAATGCTCTGTGTTGGAACCAGAGAGAGAGAGACACACACAGAGCTGGGGCTTCTGAGAGAGGTCAGTCAGCTGATGGCACCTGTGAATCCATCCAGACAAACACCCACACGCTGAAGCTGGCTGGGAGTTTTACATCAACGTGTTTTTCTCCACAAAAATGCAGTTTCTGCAAAATCAAAACTTGCTGTTGGAAATCATTGAGTTTGCTGACACATTTTTGATTTTCCATTGGGAAATTAAAACAAAATATTTCATTTCCATAGTGAAACATGTCAATGAGTCAAACAGAATTTCAACATTTCATGCCAAACTCATTATTGATTTGTGCCTGATGGAGCTGCTGTAGTGCCTTGTGGGAGTCAGGTGGCCATGTTGCATCATGGGAGATGTAGGCTGCCTGGGGGGCCCAGGACATAGAGGACAATGGTGAGTGTGAGGCACCTAAACTACAACTCCCATGAGACATTGTGGCAGCTCTGGAGGGCAGATTATTGCTAAGATGACCTGAAAGGAATAGTGTTGATTTGATTGGAAATGGCGAAACAAAATGTTTTGAACCATTTTTTTTCTTATTTCTCCCTGCTGCACAAGAATGTTGTCATTTTGACTTTTAGCCGCTGTTCGGGCTGAAAACAAATGGTGAAATACCTGAACCTGCTACAGGCTGGAAACTCTGATTTTTGGCCTGCTCCTGCACCCACTGATTGAGTGCAGTGCTTTGCCCTTTTCCGCGTGCAGCCTGCCACACCTCCCAGAGCAGGTCAAACTCTGCGGGTTGGAGTGGGGATGGAGGGACAGCACGTTTCATTGTGGCTTGGCCTACATCTGCCCCCCACCCCCTGGCATCTCTGTGTGAGTCACTGAGATCTTGGGCTCAGGCACTCGGGGGTATGGGCAGGAAGGGGTGGAGCTTAGCTCCATCCTACTTGTGGAGTTCCTGATGCAGGGGCTATGGTTGTGAATGGTCCTTGCGGGGGCATGCAAGGGGTGAGGGATGTATGATCTCCCTCCCATACCTCAGGTACCTATGTAAGGGCCCAACACAATCCAGGCCCGTGTTTGTTTCATTAACCAATCAGTTTCCATGGGCCAATCTCAACGGTAACAGGAGTGCTCTGTAAAAGAGAGCGAAGTTTCTCTATATGTAAATAGTCCATAGGCATCCTGCCAGTAGGTGGCACTCAGGAACACGTCACATCATACCTGGGTTTTGTAGGCTCTATTGCTGTGCACCGCTAATGACTTGCTGTGTGCAGCTCTTACCATCAGCCTCTGTGTGGCGGTAACTCGCCTCCTGTTGAGAGTGCTCATTGGGTGGCCAAGTCACATTTCGGGACGGCCTGGCTGCAGTGGAGAGGTTTCCAAATGCTTCCAGTGAATACACATCGCTTACCTTCATGATGATGTTACTCAGCTAGCGCAAAGCAGCATCACTCCATCAGTGGAGTGTGTCAATTTACATCTGCTGGTCCGTGTTTTCCTTCAAAATTAAATATTCCCCTTTACTCCTCCTCCGCCACTCTCCCTCCTGAAGGTTAGTAAATCTTCACGTGCCACTTGAGGGGGACCATTATTTGCCGTTCTTTACTAGTCTTTGAGAGAACACCACATAAAAGTTTTATTGCATGCCCGAGAGGTGTTAGAAACGTCTAAAGTCTTTCCTCAGGGTTGCACAGAGCAGGAGAGTAGCAAATTATCTTGCAGAAATTCAGAAGCCTCCGGAGACTGAAGTCTGCTGGCAGGATTGTTTACAGATCACAGCTTAGTGTGCATTCAGTATAGCTATTTAAGCCACCACGGCGAATCAGAAGGATCAGCTTAAAAAAAAAAAAAGGAACTTATATAACTCAGTGGGAAAAAAAGGCTATTAAAAATGCCCTCTCCAAACCAGCATCCAGTCTTTCAGTTTTTGAATCCATATCCTCAAGGATTTACAAATACCAGTTGTGATGGGAATTCACTATGACAACCACCACACGATATTATGCTTTTATATGTGATGGGAGTGCTATAAATCCAGAACATTGAAAGCCTGCTGTAGTTCTGACTTCTGATATTTTGATTGGTAGATGAAATACCAACAGATCTAAACCATCTAATTCTGGTATTGTACGGGGCCCAACCTTGTTACACTCATAAGCGACTTGCCTCACATCACACATACTCTTGTTTTAAAATTGACATGCAAAATAAAGCACAAAGATACAGAGCCAGATTTCGAGCTCACTTACATGGGTGAAAGCCAGGAATAACCCCCGTTAAGTCAAAGGAATGCAGAATCAGTTATACTATAATTTTTAGCTGTATTACAGTAGCCTCCAATGGAGATCAGGGCCCCATAGTGCTCGGTGCTGTACACACACAAAGAAACAGTCTCTGCCCCAAAGAGTTTACAGTCTGAATTGGCAAGACAGAGGGGAGGGGACAGAGAGGGGAAGAGACTTACCTAAGCTCATGCAACAAGTCAATGGCAGAACCAGAGATAAACATGCTGGCCACTCTTCTATCCACTAGACCATGCTACTGTTGCCTTATCCGAGCTGTAATTTGGACAAATGTCTCCTCAGCTCACACAGAGGTGGCCCAGAGTCTCAAACCTGGCCACCTAAGTAGTGCTTACATCGGCTGCACGGGTACAAACAGAAAGGTGCAAATTGTTCACTGTGGCAGCAATGAACCACTGGAGCAGCTTAGCAAGGGTTGTGGTGGTGGATTCTCCAGCGCTGGCAATTGTAAAATCCAGATGGGCTGTTTTTGCTTTAGTTCAAAGCACGTAATTCAGGGACATCCTCTGCTCTACAGGAGGTCAGAGAAGATGGTCTCAGCCGACCTGTCACAAGAGTGGCTGGCCCCTTTAAGGGGAATTTGGACCCAGGCTACCCTTGAGGAGCTCATTCAAGGGGAATGAGCCCCCTAGGCTGTTAATGTTGAGCACCTGGGCTTGATAAAAGGCAAGAGGGGGTTAGCTGCAGACACAGGGAGATAAGCTCTTCTAAGGGAGATTTGCTTCCAGAAAACCACAAGCCCCCAGGATGAGGGCTCTGCACCCCCCCTTTATATCAAGTGTATTGGGCTATACGGAGTTCTTAGGGGAAACCCGAGAGCAAGCAAATTCAGACAGGGAGTGCCTGCATTGTGACAATAGTTCAGCAGGGGGTGCTATATGCAGGCATGCCCCATGGCAGGTCTCTTCTGGCCTTGTAAGCTATAAATATATATGCAACTATATGCATGCTAATCAGGTATTTACACAGGGCCAGATTCAGGTCTCAGTTACACTGCTGCACATCTGGAATCGTGGAGTTACTTGAAATTCAAACCACTGTAGATGAGAGCAGTCAGGTCCTCACCAGGCTTCACAAATGCCCATTTGCACATGCGACCGCAGGACTGTGGCAGTCAGTGGAAGCAGATGCAGATTTTCCCGATGTGGCTTTGGTGGTCACTTTGGAAAACTCCACTCTGTAAGTGCAAAGGGCTGTTGGTACTTCCGTGCCTGGAGTTCAGTCTGGCTGAAGCACTGGGAATGTCTTGGCTGGATAAGATTGCTGAGCAGGACCCAGTGATGAGTCACTGCAGGTAGCAGATAATTGCCAGTGCTATTTGTGGGCTGGGAGGAGGGATGCAGCTAGTGTGGGCTAGACAGGAGAGGGAACAATATTGATTTTTATAAAGGAATCCCAGTGCAAAGCCATACATTGCCTCCCTAGCAAGCAGAGAGAGAGCTCTAGGCTATGGAGTTTTTACTTTATTAACCCTGAAGTGTCTAAGAGTCTGTCAGGTTCCCATCACTGGGGTATCTGGGCACAGTACAGCAATTACAGGTAGTCCCTGATGTGCCCTAAATTCCTCAATGTGCATATTTGTGTGGGTTTTGTGGAGTTAAGTTAAACTCATAGGGCCTGAGTCTCATTTACCCTAAGCCCTTTGACTCTCCCTCGGGCAGCGACCTTACATCAGGCCCCATTGAGACTGCCAGAGAGGTGTAAAGCAACCAGAGCGTAAGTGAGAATCAGGCTCTGTGAGTTCTTCTTGGTGGTCTGCTTCCTAGACAGCACCAGGATGTCCTGTGTGCGGGGAACTTGATGACTCTCATTCTCTAGCTCTCTGCAGAAGCACATGTTGTCTGTTTCCATCCTTTCTTCCTTTCTTCCAGTCTACCAGATTGCATTGCTCCAGAGGAGGAAATACTTCTCAGAGATGTTATCACTGCCCGAGGCAGGGACCCTCTGAAAACACTAGTTTGTGACCATGTCATTAGAGACTGTCAAAATGCAGACACATAGGGGGCTGAATTCAGGTTGCATGGACATTTCATAGCTTTGCAACCTTAATGTGCTTTTAATGTCATTCTTTTTTTCATGTACTATGTGGGCTGATCTTTTGTTGCTAGGAAATACTGATCTGCTTTTTGTTCTTGGGAAGTAGCAGAACCACCTTCATAAACTGGAAGAGCAAAGCTGCAGAAACATATTACATGAGATTTCCCACGGCTAAACACAAGAGAATCAAACTGGCTGGCAACACTAAATGGAACGTTTCCTCAGTCCTGCCAACTCCAAGCATTTCAAAATCATGAGATCAGTTTAAAAACCAAGATCTAAAAAGCCCCCAAACAGTTTGGTTCTTTGTCATTCCTGAGTACTCATGTTATGCATTCAAAGTCTTTTCTGCAACCACTACTGCTAGAAATTTACTATATTTTTCAAATGAAAGTGAAATTACCACCTAATCACATGACTCCAGGACATGGGACTTTAAGAAAATACACCAAACATCACAAAGATTACATCATGAGTTGACAGTCTCCTTACTGGATGATTTAACCTGGAAACAAACGATTTCCAGGAAATGTAATGCAACTAGCTGATATCTGGGTTAGATTACTGATAGCCTGTATGAGCATATCAGATTTGGACTTTAGAATGAGCACATCCTCTTTCCTCACTCTTTCCTTATCTTTGTTTTCTTTGGTGTGTTCCTGTAACGGGGTTCACTCACCACTGTGGTGCCTCCTGCTGGCTGTCTTAGGAATTAGCTCTGCGTGTTAGTGTGCCCTTTTCGGGTGGTGCCTCACCGCCATCACTCCTGCTCTAGGATCCATGTCTCTCCAAGGACGGCAGTGTCCTCTTCAGTGACACAACCCTCTGGCCGTGCCACACACTGTGCTCCTCCATTCCAGGGGACCTGCAGTCTACTATTCAGCCACTTTCCTTAGCGGCTAGTGCAGCAAAGTGTCTGGCCACTTTCTTGTGGCCCCAGCATCCTCTTTACCTTTGCCTCAGGGCCTCAGCCTACAAACCCCAGCAGCCAGCCAGGAGTTGTCTCTCGTCCCGTTTCACCCCTCCCCTCCCCCTGGTCCCTACTAGCAGCACTGCTCTAAGCAGGGTGCTGGCAGTTCTCTGAGTCCTCCAAAGACACAGTCCTTCCTCCCTGGTCTCCCAGCAGAGAACTGCTCTCCTCTGCCCTGCAGCTCACTTTTTATATGGCCCTGCTTGGCTGCTCCCTTCAGCCCTTCTCTGATTGGCTGCCTCCTGCACAGCCTCCTTAGGGCTCTATGAACCCTTTAGAGCCCAGTGTGGGGCAGGCCAATCACAGTTGTAGAGTCTCAAATTAGTTTGATGCATCCAATGAAGGATGTATCTTTTTCTTGCTATTTACTAACAGTCAAAAAGTATTTGTAATGTGGAATTGAGATTTGCACATGCTCATTGGATCAGAGTTTACTTCGATTGTTGAAAATGCAGAATTAAGATCCCCATACAAGAATGTTACAGTTACACTAAAAAACAAACTGCAGATGAATGTCAGAAAACCAGGAAATGCCATAACATCCCAGTGACATCAATTCCATCTAGATCTATTGACAGACTTTTCCATCTCTGCATAAAATAAGCATTACAAGAAAATTTAAATTTAAAAACAGAATGTTTGCAGAACTTTAATCTTGGGAATCCCTTGACAAGATGGCCACAAATTTGCATCACATGATGTGCCCCCCAGGCCCCAAACTTGAATGCCAACTATATAGGAGGATGTTAGAGAGGCTTGAAGATTTGGCTTTAAACAGAAATCCTGTTGCAACCTTAACTACGGTGTTGTTAGGAGAGAATTCAATTTGACATAACTGCAGTCATCTTGTACGTCCAGCCACTGTGAGCTGAAAGCCAAATACCACGTTGCTAGGAACTGTTGGGGCTCTCACAGGCAAGCCCACACAGCTGCATGATTGCAGTTTTGCTAATCAGGATGGTAGGGTGGGACAGAGAGTTAGTGGACCTTGAGAATGGAAGGGAGTGAGTGAATCACAGACCTTGATTCTGTGTGCCCCAACATATAGGTTTTATTGTTGTTGTGACTAGAAATACTAGAAATACTTTAATGATAAAAGATGAGTAACTTGCTGAAGCTAGGAGAATTGGTGACCTATGCTAGGAGTCCCTATGAATTAGTAATGCCCCTCTGCTATGTACATCGGCCAAACTGGACAGTCCCTACGGAAAAGGATAAATGGA
This sequence comes from Gopherus flavomarginatus, assembly GCF_025201925.1. Classification (NCBI taxonomy): domain Eukaryota; kingdom Metazoa; phylum Chordata; order Testudines; family Testudinidae; genus Gopherus; species Gopherus flavomarginatus. The sequence goes on from NC_066619.1 coordinate 127,557,055, forward strand.
CACAAATCAGATATTAGGAATGGCAATATACAAAAACCTGTAGGAGAATACTTCAGTCTCCCTGGACATGCAATTGCAGATCTAAAGGTAGCCATCCTGCAGCAAAAACACTTCAGGACCAGACCTCAAAGAGAAACTGCTGAACATCAGTTCATCTGCAAATTTGACACCATCAGCTCAGGATTAAACAAAGACTGTGAATGGCTTGCCAATTACAAAAGCAGTTTCTCCTCCCTTGGTTTTCACACCTCAACTGCTAGAAGAGGGCCTCATCCTCCCTAATTGAACTAACCTCATTATCTCTAGCCTGCTTCTTGCTTACATATATATACCTGCCCCTGGAAATTTCCACTACATGCATCCAACGAAGTGGATATTCACCCAAGAAAGCTCATGCTCCAAAACGTCTGTTAGTCTATAAGGTGCCACAGGACTCTTTGCTGCTTTTATGAATTATAGGCTTTGTTTAAAAAACAAGAGTACTTGTGGCGCCTTAGAGACTAACAAATTTATTTGGACACAAGTTTTGTGGGCTAAAACACACTTCATCGGATGCATGCAGTGGAAAATACAGTAGGAAGATATATAAGCACGGAGAACATGAAAAAATGGGTGTTGTCATACCAAATATAGCGAGACTAATCAATTAAGGTGGGCTATTATCAGCAGGAGAAAAAAAAACTTTTGTAGGGATAATCAGGATGGCCCATTTCCAACAGTTGACAGGAAGGTGTGAGTAACAGTAGGGGGGAAATTAGCATGGGGAAATAGTTTTTACTTTGTGTAATGACCCATCCACTCCCAGTCTTTATTCAAGCCTAATTTAATTTAATGGTGTCCAGTTTGCAAATTAATTCCAGTTCTGCAGTTTCTCGTTGGAGTCTGTTGTTGAAGTTTTTTTGTTGGAGAATTGCAACTTTTAGGTCTGTAATTGAGTGACCAGGGAGGCTGAAGTGTTCTCTGACTGGTTTTTTAATGTTATAATTCCTGATGTCTCATTTGTGTCCATTTATTCTTTTGCGTAGAGACTGTCTAGTTTGGCCAATGTACATGGCAGAGGGACATTGCTGGCACATGATGGCATATATCACATTGGTAGATGTGCAGGTGAACGAGCACCTGATGGCATGGCTGATGTGATTGGGTCCTATGATGGCGTCTTGAATAGATATGCAGACAGAGTTGGCAAGGGGCTTTGTTGCAAGGACAGGTTCCTGGGTTAGTGTTTAAGTTAGCTAGAAGAGATGGAGTAAAAGAAAACACTTTGGAACAGTCCGAGGGAGCTTCTCTTGAAGCAGAGACTGACACCCTCTCCCCAGCTGCTGGGCAGAAGGAGGACCCCTGGAAGCCTGTCTGTTGACCACTCAAAACTGTCTCAAATTTTGGATAACTAAGTTTGGGATGAGCTAAACCTATTTTCTCTGGCTTTGCCTGTGTGCTTGAGACTCAGTAAAGAAGGCGCTTAGGGTGAAAGCACTCTTGTTTGAGCCAATCATTTATCAGGTGGAGGAACTGTGTCCCCATTGATTTATTCCTGACACTGCCTGGAGAAAACACAGTTTTGAGTTCTGCTAATCCTGGGTAACAGTGCTGCTACACACCAGCTGTTAGGGTCACCTTAACAGAGCTTTGTACAGATCAGGCATTAATAGTGACCTGGAAATGACCAAAAGTAATTGCACTTTATCAATAAGGTGCACTGAGGATAATTAACCACTGGACCAATTTGCCTTGGGATACGGTGGATTCTCCAGGACTGGAAGTCTTTAAATTAAGACTGGATATCTTTTTAAAAGATCTGCTCTAGCTCAGCCAGAAAATATGTGCTTGAAGCAGGTCGAGCTGGGTGAAATCAAAGTGCTGTGGCGTAGGTCAGTCTAAATTATCACAATAGTTCCTTTTGGGCTTCCCATCACTGAATCTGTTATTTCACACCTAAAGGGACTGATTCTAATGTTTGTTGCATCAACGTAACTCTATTGAGCTACTTCTGATTTATACAGGTAGAAACAAAAGAATCAGCCTATGTTTTCAAGTTGTCATGACCAGGATGTGGGTGGTCTGACCTAATGGTCAAAGCAGGAGTCAGACATGGTCCAATACCAGGAGGTCAGAGTCTGATACATGCCAGAAGGCAAACCAAGAATCAGGACCCGGAGTAGGAAGGCTAGTCCAACACAAGAAAAGCCCAGGTGCATGGACGACATCCTGTTTCTGTCCTTGAGTTAAAAAGAAACTGAGGACCAATCAGGATCCCTGGGGTTCCACCAATCAGATCCCTGGACTGGAGTCCTCTGCTAGAGTCCAGCTGCTATTCTAGCAGCTCTCAGCATGTCACTAGGTGGCAGGTGATGTGGTAGATGTGCAGGTGAACGAGCACCTGATGGCATGGCTGATGTGATTGGGTCCTATGATGGCGTCTTGAATAGATATGCAGACAGAGTTGGCAAGGGGCTTTGTTGCAAGGACAGGTTCCTGGGTTAGTGTTTAAGTTAGCTAGAAGAGATGGACTCATAGCCCCTGTTGCAAGTGCCGTGATCCTACAGTGCCCACCTTGAGACACCTGCAAGGTGGCTGCTTTCTAAGTCCTGGGTTCTTTCTGAACATCAGCTCCCTTTGCAGTGTTCTGAGTTGGGCACCTGAACTTGCCAGACACTTTTGAAAATCCAGGCTGCCCTCTTTACCCTTTGGCTGTCTTTGCTGTGTTCCATAGAAAAGTTTAGATGAACCTTGACTAACCAGGGGCAGATTGTTGGCTGACATAAATGGTCACAGCTCCATTAAAGCCAGTTGCATAGTGGGAGGTGCTGGTCGGAAGAGAAGGGACCTGAGGCTGCCTGCAGGGGGCACCGATTTGGTGGACAGAAGAAGGGCTGCCCACAGTGAACATCAGAGATGGCTTGCATTCCCATGGCACACCTGGCCCCCACAGTTCTTTTTATTTTTTTTACACCTGGCCTCTTAACCTGGTTCTGATCAAAGCTGGCTGGTTGAGCTGGAACTGCAGCTAGTGCGTGGAGACATTTTGTGCTGACAATGAGTATCCTGGAGAAAGGGAACATTTTCATTTAACCAGCCAGCAAAGGAACAGAGGAGTCTACTCATGCTATTTAATGAATGGCTTTAAAGGGCAGAATCAAAGCGAGAGAGGGAAAATTTCAAAACATGGCAAAGGAAATACAGGGTTTTGTACAAATAGCTCCTGAGTGCCATTTCTAGGGCTATTGCTGCAGAGCACCAGCCTTGAAGAGCAAGTGGAAAGAGCAGTGGATGAGAAGCAGAAAAAGTGGGATTATTAAAACACAGACCTGTGAGTCGGGGCCGGAGAGCAGGGATCAGTTCCTTGCTCTGCTGCAGCATTTGTGTGACCTTGTGCTAGTGATTTGCCTGGTGTAAAATGGGGAGAATGATACTTATAGGGGGGCTGTGAGGATTAATTAATAAATGTTTAAACAACGAGGAGTCCTTGTGGCACCTTAGAGACTAACAAATTTATTTGGGCATAAGCTTTTATGGGCTAAAACCCACTTCATCAGATGCATGGAGTGAAAAATACAGTAAGCAGTATAAATATACAGCACATGAAAAGAGGGGAGTTGCCTTACTGAGTGAGGAGTCAGTGCTAACGAGGCCAATTCAGTTAAGGTGGAAGTGGCCTATTCTCAACAGTTGACAAGAAGAGGTGAATATCAAGAGAGAGAAAATTACTTTTGTAGTGCTAACAAGGCCAATGCAATCAAGGTTGACGTCGGCCATTTCCAACAGTTGATAAGAAGGCGTGAGTATCAGCAGAGGGAAAATTACTTTTTGTAGTGACCTATCCATTCCCAATCTTTATTCAGGTCTAATTTAATGGTGTCCAGTTTGTAAATTAATTCCAGTTTTGCATTTCCTCGTTGAAGTCTGTTTTTGAAGTTTTTTGTTGAAGAATTGCCACTTTTAAGTCTGTTACTGAGTGTCTAGGGCAGTGGTCCCCAACCTTTTCATCTGGCGGGTGCCAGACGAAGGACCATGGTGGCGGTGGAGCACTCGCCGAAATGCAGCCGAATTTCTGCAGCATTTCGGTGGCGACGCTTCTTGATGACGCCACTTGTCCCTGCCGAAATGCCGCTGAAATTCGGCGGCGTTTTGGCGGGTGCTCTGCCGGGGGTCAGGACACGGGCACTGCGTTGGGGACCCCTGGTCAGGGAGAGTGAAGTGCTCTCTGACTGGTTTTTGAATGTTACAATTCTTGATGTCTTATTTGTGTCCATTTATTCTTTTGCGTAGAGACTGTCCGGTTTGGCCAATGTGCATAGTAGAGGGGCGTTGCTGGCACATGATGGCATATATCACATTGGTAGATGTGCAGATGAATGAGCCCCGGATGGTGTGGCTGATGCGGTTAGGTTCTGTGATGGTGTCCCTTGAACAGATATGTGGACAGAGTTGGCAATGGGGTTTGTTGCAGGAATTGTTCCTGGGTTAGTGTTTTTGTCGTGTGGTGTGTGGTTGCTGGTGAGTATTTGCGTCAGGCTGGGGGGCTGTCTATGAGCAATGACTGGCCTGTCTCCCAAGTCTGTGAGAGTGAGGGGTTGTCCTTCAGGATAGGTTGTAGATCCTTGATGATGCGCTGAAGGGGTTTTAGTTGGGGGCTGAAGGTGATGGCTAGTGGCGTTCTGTTACTTTCTTTGTTGGGCCTGTCCTGTAGTAGGTGACTTCTGGGTACGCTTCTGGTTCTGTTAATCTGTTTCATCACTTCAGTAGGTGGGTACTGTGTGTAATGCTTGTGTGTCCGTCCCCCCTTTGGGTCATCAGCAGGAAGTGAGCCTGGAACCTTTTGGTGTAAAACCTTAACCACTGCTGTTGGGAGCCAAAAAGTGAGATTTCTAGAAGGTATTACATGGGCGCCACACTAGGAGGGCTCAGACAGCTGCATAAGGCTAGTGCAGGGTGGAGGTTCTTGGCTAGAAAGCACTCTCTGGGCAGAGTACTAGCATCTAATTTTCGCAGTCCTTTCTCACTGCTTATGTCACTGGGGCTGATGTCAGTGAAGCCTACACAGCCTCTTATCCGAGGCAGGACCTGGAGGCATTCACAGTCTTGCTCCATGCAGGGATAAAGACTCTTGTGCTCCACAGTGGGACAGGCTGCGCTTTGAACAAGAGCTGCTGGGTGCTCTGTGTTTCTGAGAGGTCAGGCCAGGTGGCTGCTACAGACTTAGGGGTAACATTTTCCAGAACATCTATGTGATTTAGGAACCTAGGTCCCATTTTCAAAAGAGACGTAGGACTAGATTTGTACAGGATTTGTGAAGGCACCTCAAAGCCGCAGTTCGGCACCTCTTGAGCTTTGACATTCTCAAGCCATGTACCACTGATGTCCCACGTAAGCCTATTTTTTGGACTGAAGCAACACAGAATCCTCATGCTGGCCAGATGCCCAGCACTGGTGTTCTCCCAGAGTGCACGTTTACACACATCTGGCTTAATGCTCGTTCTCCAGCCCAATGCGGCCCCCTCAGCACTGCTCCCTCCCCCCGGTGCTGAGATAGAGTTGCCTGACGGTGGCTTTAAATTATGCAAGCTGCAAATGGTTCCCAGCAGCTGAACCCACACCCAGGGATTGGTACTGGGCCAGGACATCTGGGCCAGGCCCCTTTGCCCCACTACACTGGCAGCTGGGAGGAGGAGTGATTTAAGAACGCCTATATGGGTTATTTCCCACTGGAAGGTCCCTCTGAGGCTGGGGCGATCCTGCCTGGGTTAGAGACCAATGAAACACACCGGACAATCCGGTCATATAGATGTTCACTTCACTCTCCTGTCACGAGCCTGCGAATGAGCCTGAAGGAAGTGAAAACGGAAATGCTTTAAAACAGAAATCGGTCTGTGGCTTAGTGGTGATTAAAATAAATACCTATTTAAAGCCATAAAATAATACTCTTTAAATATCTGTTTTTAAGGCTAACAGGATAATTACTTACTCTCCCTTGTCGCATTAATGCAGTTTAAATTACTGACTGAAGCCAGCGGATCTTTTATATCACTCTCCTCCTACTGAACTCACTTAAATTGTTCTTTCCTATGCAAGTATGAGAAAAAAAAATAAGACCAATAACTTCTGTTCTCAAAGTACACGAAATTGCCTTAAACCCACCTTCCAGCCTGAAAAGCTAGAAATGAGTCTCTGCTTAGGGAAAGTGCGTGTCACCTGTTTTCTGCCTGCTGTTTACCATGCACCCAGGATGTTCTGGGTTGGAATGCTGCTTCAGTAACTGCTGAGCGGTTTGTTACTCCAGGGATGCACTTATTCCTTTTAACTGCCCACCAGAGACGCAGAGGGCTGACTCAGGTTTATAGTTCAGACCTGTCTCTAGGATATTTTTAAAATATTTTGGGCCAAGTAGCACCCTCATTCACCAGTAGTCTCTTGAGCTAGATCTGGCTAGAGACACAACTCTGAGAAGGGCTAGTTAGGGTTAGGGTTAGGGTAGGGTTAGGGTTAGTTACCATGAGGAGTAGCCTCAGGCAACACCAACAGAGACACCTTAAAGCCCAATTCCTCCTCTAGTTCATCATTGCTCCAGAGGATGGAGGTCAGTCACTGCCTGCAGTAGTCCCAGCAGTAAACAACTATGAAAGCTGCTCTCAAAAGGCCAGTTATTCTTTGGGAGAAAATTCATGATATTTTATTCCATTCCCTGGGAATTTTTACCGGTGTTTCCAACAAGAAATTGAAAATGGAAGCAGTCTGAATTTCCACAAACTCTTAGGTGAAATGTTTCCATTTTCAGTCATATTTTTCAAACCTGAGAATTTTGACTGGAAACGGAAACCTTCCCCCCCCCCCGAAACAGTTGAAAAACAGGAAATTTTTCACCAAACTGAAAATTCGGTGACAACGGCTGGTTTGGTCCAAAAGTCATTTTCCATCAGACAAACAAAACAAAGCAAAACATTTGATGTTAAAAGTGTCCACAAGCTCTAAGTACTAACCCTTCCCAGCGCCGGCTCAGCTGCTCTGATGGCATATGGAAGGAACAGAGGATGGGCTAGCCAGGGTGCTGTCTGTTTCCTGCCCCTTGACCTGCCCCAAGGAGGGAATAACCAGTGGGCAGCCGAGCCTACTCCGGCCCAAGGTCTGGGTATCCTATGTAGAGGTGTACGGGAGTCCTTATTGCCTTGCGTGGGTGCATGATTCAAATCACAATCTATCATCTTGGAATGACCGGAACGACCAAGGCAAGACAATGCTATGTGGGAGCATGGGCAGCAGAACTGGGCCCAAGAGGCTATGTGGTATCCCTATAAGCTTGGCAATGGAGCAATTGACAGCTGGATATAAGCCAGGTATATTAACAAGGCCCAGTGCTGTCTGGGCCTGCTGCTTTCATTGCTGGTAATGCCACCCTGCATCAACTGTGACCCAGGAACCTCGCAGTGCCAGCTGGCAAGGGGCACAGAATAGGTGCATGAGGATATAGGGAGTGGCTGGGCCTGGTATTTACACTCTAGTTCACCAGAGTGTGTCATATAAGATCTCTAATGCACCCGTGTCACACTGTTCATCCATAGTATTATGAAACGCATGTATGGAGGTGGTGTAAGGCATTATGTACATACACTGAGAACTATGTTTTTAAGGTCTGTGGCTAGGGCCTGGTCAGAAAGGTGACAAACCGGGTTCCCGTCAGACAAGAAATGTTGCTTTCTCTGGCTGTTTAGCTGTAATTTAACTATTATATTGTTCATACTGAGTCGCCTCTCACCAGTCTGAACCGAATGCTAATGAAGGACTGTGGCTTCTTCCAAGAGAGGAAATTAAAAGGAAGATGTAAACAGCAGGGTATGTGGATGTGTGTGGGAATGGGACCCTAGCTAAGGTGCACATCAGAAGTTTGTGCTGGTATAGTTGGGAGACAAAGAAGTCACCTTCATGTAAGAAGTAAATGGAAGTGAGTTTGGGCCATGAAAGAGGGGTCTCAGCCAGGCTTTGCTGAAAATGCTGGAGAGAATTTGAGGTGAAATAAGCGTCTTTACGCAGGAGGAGAACGTGTTAGTTAAGTTTAGGCTCTAAATGCTATGCCTTTGTTCTATATTCAAGCATTTGTTTCTAATATTCCTGCTCACTGTCTCTTGAATCTCTTCTCTTTGATAATAAACCTAGTCATGTTTTCACTATCAATGCACCTAAGTGCTGTGTGGTCAGCAGAGATGTGGTCTAAAGTGTAACCAATACACTGGTGTGTACAGTTCCCTTAGGAGCAGCTGGCCTGGTAATTCAGTGGAACAGGGGCTGGATGTTGCAGGGAGCACAGAGTACTCGGGGTTGGTGCACATCTGTTGCTGCCTGTACAGAGTGCGTGAGGCCTGGAAGGCAGTGCCTACATTGCCAGAGGCTGACCCATAGCAGGTACTGATCAGACTTCCTCACACCAGGGGAAGGAGGTGGTGAAGTGCCCTACAACCTGTGAACCCCTGGGGAGCGTCCGGGTCAGTAAGGCTGGAGAGAGGTTTCTGGCCATGCTGCCTTGTCTAGGTAGATCTCCTGGGGTGGCGTAACACGATGGCCTCACCGTGTGTCTCAGCTGTGGGCCAGCAAGGCAGCACCGCAGGCCTGCGGCAGGTATTAGTCACGCTGTAATGAGCATCTGGAATGATGGGTGAGGCAGAGAGCCAGCTAGTGGCTATGGAAAGTGGGGGACAGCCTCCTTCCCCAGGAGTGGGTCATATTTTCAAAGTGATCAGCTGGGAGGGTGTGACAAGGGAGTGTCCAGGAGAGAATAGGGCTCTTTCCGAATGGGACACCTGACTGCAAAGGACAGGGTATGTTCCCTGCTGCCCCACCCGCTCTCACCCAGGCCACTCTCACCTCTATTTGCCCATCTCCCAACCCCACAGGCTAACTCCACTGGCTCAAGGGGCATAATTTCTGATTCACACCATGGGACCTGCCTGACTGGATCAGAACCAAGGTCCACCTGACCCAGTGCTTGGTCTCTGACCGCAACCAGCACCAGATGCTTCAGAGGAGGGTGTACAAACCCTGCACAAGGCAGTTGTGGTACAATCTTCCCCCCGTGAAGGTCTCATCCTAATCCCTAATGGTTAGAGACTCGTTTGAGCCTGGTCCCAGGGAGAGAAAGGAATCAGTGTCTCCATCTTCCTCTTAGGCCCCTAGACACCCAGGGCACCCACAGGATCTGCCAGCCCCACTCACCCAGGACATCACGTTGAAACTCATTGCTCAGCCCTAACCTTGCTGATCCATCAGAACCCAACCCCCGCCTTTCCCTCCTTGGCCTGGGCTTTGCTCTGGAGTTCTCTTTGTGCTGGGTGCAGCGAGCACTGCTGCGGGAAGATTAAGATCACTGATCTCGGTTTCATTTCCCTCTCAACACTGTGCGTCATGTTAGCTTCCTGCCCTATGCTTCATTTGCCAGACATAGCGCATATTTTCTCTAGTTCTGCCTATTTACTGTGCTGCGAGGAGAAGCAATTCACCGTATTTAAATGAGCAATTATTACTTCCTTGTTAATATTTTCAGCCAGAGGGCAGGGAGGAACTGAAATGAGCGAGGGAAAGAAACCGCATCAAAGCTGAACTTTGAAGAGGGATGAACAAAGGACGGGGGTGGGGTGGGGTGGGGTGGTCTAACTGTCCCTTTAAGAAAAGCTCTTGATGTTAGCCCATTGTCATGCTGCCCAGTTGTTTCCAGTCCAGCTCCCTAGCTGGCATCCTGCTGCCTAAGTGAGCCAGATTTTCAAAGTTAAGCCTGCACAATGTCTTGCATGCACCTAATTTATGCATGCAAATCAGGGGTCAAGTCCTGCCCACAAAACAAGCTCTTCTCACTTAGAATCATAGAATATTAGGGTTGGAAGGGACCTCAGGAGGTATCTAGTCCAACCCACTGCTCAAAGCAGGACCAACACCAACTAAATCATCCCAGCCAGAGCTTTGTCAAGCAGGGCCTTAAAAACCTCCAAGGAAGGCAATTCCACCACCTCCCTAGGTAACCCACTCCAGTATTTCACCGTCATCCTAGTGAAATAGTTTTTCCTAATATCCAACCTAAACCTCCCCCACTGCAACTTGAGACCATTACTCCTTGCTTTGTCATCAGCCACCACTGAGAACAGCCTAGCTCCATCCTTACGACGCCCTAATGAGACGCCGCTCTCAATAGGTCATGTGACTATTCAAAATATGATCATTGTGCTCTTTGGGCTGAGATCCTCCTCAGCAGCATTTCAGTACACCCCTGGGCTCTGCTGATCTGTCACTCAGGTATGTGTTCATGCACGTAGCGAGCCCTGTGGCCTGGTCAGCCACATGCACACTCAGGCAGCTTGTTTGCAGGGTTACATTAGGTCTTTCACATACACACAATAATGCTGCACTTCTAATGTTGAAAACCTGGCCCAGCACTATCTAGTATGGTGAACTGTAGTGTCACCGAAGAAGGCAGATGTTCAAAAGGACTCTTGTCCTTTTCAGTGGGAGCTGCAATCTGGTTACCGTATTTCCAAGCATATATACCCATTTCTTTATGGCTTGCTTAGTGTGCTGATTGTTGCCAAACTACCCAGTATGGTAACTGAATGCAGCAGCACAGTGGAGAACTCTTGTAGAGTGGCTATAATTTAAGAACACTGGAATTGCCAGCCTGGACCAGACTGATAGTCCATCTCATCCAGTCTCCGACTGTGTCCAGCACCAGCTGTTTCTGAGGAAGGAGCAAGAAGTCCTGCAGGGGCAGTTATGGAATATCCTGCCCATGAGGAAAAAATCCTCCTAACCCCAGTAACTAGGGGCTGGTTTATGTCCTGCAGCTACCTGGGTAGTGCAGTTGTCCACATAAAACTCAGATCCTTTCTGGAGCGCTGTTGAGTTCTTGGACTTACTGAGCTTTTACGGCAGTGAGTTCCACAGGATAACTAGCCCTGTCATTTCTTTATCTCAGCTGCCTGTTTTGTCATTAATTCCTTAAATTACCATTGAGAGGTCCCTTTAGACCTCCTTTGCATGCTCCTGAAGCCAGTCATTCCCCAATCTGTGAACGAGACGTTTGTGTCTCAGAGTGTGATCCCTTTTGGCCACATCTGTCTGAAAAAGGAGAGAGCCGAAACAGGTTGAGGTTCAGAGACCCGAAGAGACTTCCATATGAAGAGGAATTGTGAAGACTGAGACTGTTCCTGGTAGAGAGGAATTTAATAAGGGGACATGATCAAAGTCTGCAAAATACTGAATGGGCCAGAGCAGGCTGATGGAGCATTTCTGTTCACCCCGTCTAATAACACAAAGCCAAGGGGACAGGCAATGAGATCAAAAGGTGACGCATTTAAAACTGATACAAGGACTTTCTTTTTTTAGACAAAGCAGGAACAGCCTGTGGAACTCACTGCCACATTATCTCACAGAGGCCCAGAGCTGAGCAAGCTTCAGAACAGATTGTACATTCATAAGAATGAAAATATCCAAAGCCACAGGTGTAAGGATTCCAAAACAACTATCCCCCTCCGAAAAATCAGGAAGGTTTATAAATCCTAATGCTTCAGGGCAAACATCACCATTAACCTGAGCGGATTAGGAAGAAACCCCACATTCAGGTACGTTATTCTCAGCCGTCAATCCCATTTCCTCCCATGAACCTGGGCTATGCAGGACTGATGTTACATTTCACTGACCGTTTACTTAAAAAAAAAATTGAATTGCTATATTCACAAATTGCCACAAGATAGCACTGTGCCAAAGCATGACTGCTTCACCTCATCAGAATGTGTGTGGGGGGAGGGAGTGGAGGTGCTCATGGTAAGGATTAAGCATCAACTAGGCACGCTGCAACTCAGGTTGTCCAGGCAAGGCACCCATATCCTTCTAAATAGCCTTTTGTTCAAGGAACTTCTTAAACCTGGCAGATACCTTGAGCCTGTTATTTTAGGGTTAGCTGCAGGACAACAAATGCCTAAAGGATGCAGCTCCAATGAAACATTAGGTGTAATGAAGAATTTGGCCGATAGATGGAAGTGCTACGTGTTATCAAGTGTGATGATTGATGCGCTGGGAATTGAGGCAATAGGATAAAATGTGGTGGATCTTTCTCGGTAGGGGGAAAGAGAGAAAGCATGATCTAGTTAATTAACCAGGGACAAGTCCGCTCTTGGGTTATCATACCAGAAAAATCTGCACACTGGTGCAGGATTCTTTAGCTGTTGCAAATGCTGCAGACAGGTGTCATTGACAGGAAAGGGGGCAGATGCTTTTGCTTTTACAGTCCAATGAAATGTTAGAAACCCAGGCTCTGGCCCTGATTCACATGGGCTCACTCCAAATGGTGTGACGCCATTGAAAACAAAGGGGTTACACTGGGTGAAAACTGGAGTAATGCAAGTCCTATGATGTCTATAAGGCATGATGCTATTTTACTCCAGTGACTCTACTGATCGTGCATTTGTAGCAAGTGTTTTGTGCTTCGAAAAGCCAACAGCGAAAGAGGGCATTTGTCTCCCATATGTAACAGGTTATACAAGCCAGTAAAGATGCAAGGCTATGAATAATGCTTACTATCCCCAGCCAAAGCAACGATCTAATTATACCTGTCAGAGCTCCAACTTCACCTTGCTTCTGGTGCTACAAGAGGTTTTGAAAAATGCAAATGCTTTCTGGATTAGAAACCGGAGTTGGAGTTAGCACCCAAGACAGGCGAATGGGATGTAGCTGAGTATGCGGTAATGTTTCTGGTTGGGGATATAACTCTGCAGAGGCAACAGCAGAGTGTTAGCCGGCTGCATCGCTAGGACTGGTTTCAGCTGCATGTGTTGCTTTGAGTCCTAGACGTGGGAATTTGGTGGCCTTGTTTTTCGCTTGAGTGTAACAAAATCCTTACCCCTTCAGCGGATCCCAGCCGCAGGGAGGCTTATTTCTCCCCGTGTTAAGCTAGGCACCACTTGTGTTTTATCTTGATTGTTCTTGTAAATGTTTCTGACTTTGATGCCTCATGACTTGTACTCACTTAAAATCTCTTTGCAGTTAATAAACGGGTTTCATCTAATCCATTGTGTTTGGACTGAAGTGTCTGGGAAACACCATTTGGGGGAGTAAGTTACGTGCCTATTATTTCTATTAAAGCAGTAACAGAGCTTATATCATTTGTATTGTCCAGGAGCGGGCTGGGCCGTATGGGACATACATTTCCGGGGGAATAGCTAAGATTGGGAGTGTGTCGGGGTCACCCTGCAGGATAACCCAGGCTGGCAAAAGCCAGGGTCTGGCTGGGAGTGAGGTACATGCTGGAAGTTGTTTGTGAGCAGGCCAGACAGAGGCTGCCGCAGCAAAGCAGTGCAAAGGGCACTCCAGGCTGGCAGGCAGGGATGACACAGCGATTCATTAGTCTGGGTTGTACCCTGAGTATGTCACACCCTCACTGGAGCCTTACCTCTAGTTTTGGGCCCACCACAGGGCTAGTTCTGTGATTCCCCTCCCCAGCAAAGGGGAATCCTAGATCCCTTTTCTCCTGGGTCTCTTCTCTTACCTCAATTTGTCGATTCCCAAGGCTGTCTGCCTCTGGGTTGGCCTTCCCCCAGCCTCCTTCACCCCAGCTCTGATCAGGGCCAGTGCTAGAGTGCAAGCCCCCTCAGCCACCAGAGCACTCTCAGCACAACCGTCACTTCGGTCCCGTCACCCAAGGGCCCCTGCTCCCCAGCCAGTTAGGATCAGCTGGGAGGGTGGCTGATCCTCGCCGGCCAGGCTGAGCTCAACTCCCCTGGAAAGGCCTGCATGCTACGGGGTCTCTACATACCTAGCATTGTGAATCTGGCCCATAAGCGTTTCGCAAGGCAGGTTTTGGCCTTGGAACACCCACAGGGTTGTTAAACCACGGAATGGCCTGCCTCTTGCTGCTGTCCCATGGAGCATTTGGCCACTTCACGCTAGCCCTCTCCTTGTTCTTTTCCTTTTGACGCCCATTCAAACGTCCTGATTTAGCAGCATTATCCACTGAGCACCAGTTACAAAGGGCACCGTAACCCTTGGACGCCTGGGTCCTGATGCCACGCAGGAATAAGCCTCTTTAAAGTTATGCTACCACAACAGAAATAAATAGCAACAGTGCTGCCAACCCCAAGCTGTCCATAACAGCATGAATCAGGCCATGTTCTTGAAGTTTATAATGTGGTCTGGTGTATGGAACCTAGGCAAGGCTGAGAGCTTCTTAATGAAGCTCTAGCCTGCCCTCCTTTGATCCCTACTCCCTTGACAAGAGGGGGTGGGGTTAACTCAACAGGAACAGGGGTTTAACAAGCCAGCATAAGCGACCAGAGGAGCTAGCGAACAGGAGCAGCAAAATGGGAGTTTTGCGAGGGAGTGTGAGCATGAAAGGCAGATGCACCTAACAAACATTCTCTAAACTTAGGCCAGTAAATTCCCAAAGAAACCTCTCCTCCACACCCCCTCAAAAGTAACCACACTGCAGGCAGAAGTCCAGCAGAAGAGTGAGGGCTAACCGGTGCATTGCACCGAATGCAGCATATATGATTGCCTGCCTCATGGCACACGGTGCATTCCATGCAAGCATCTCTTGGCCCTCAGAGAGGGAGTACAGGCTCTTGAGACCAGAGCGGTACAACTAGAGGAGCTAAGGGAGGCAGAGAGGAACACTGACGAGGCTTTCCAGGACCCAGTAGAGCAGTCCCACCTCTGGTCTGACAGCTTCTGTGCTGCTGAGGACAATGAAAGTCCCAGGGTAGGAGAACATCAAGCTGGAGCAGGAAACATCTGCTCCTTTGGATTTTGAAAAGCTTTTTTTTTTTGCACATTTCTGTTTGGGAGCAGAGGGGAGAAGAGCATTTGATCTGACAGGGACTTAGTTTTTCCTCTGCTTTGAAAGGGAGAGGGGAAGTGGATGGGACTGATTTCTGAGAGCTGAACATGGCTCAGGATCTTCAGCTGGATGCGGAGGAAGGAATTAGTGGATTGGATTCCAGCCGAGAGAATCTACTCGGTTTGGGAGGGGCTGGCTGGAAAACAAGCGACCCATTTTGGGAAAGATTCAAGGTTTCAAAATCTGTTTTCATTCCGCATTGGAATAAAACTGAGACCTTTTGAATTTAGTTGTGAAAAAGAGAGCTGAAGCTCTGCTGCTA
Source organism: Gopherus flavomarginatus (assembly GCF_025201925.1). Taxonomy (NCBI): domain Eukaryota; kingdom Metazoa; phylum Chordata; order Testudines; family Testudinidae; genus Gopherus; species Gopherus flavomarginatus. Next base: position 127,572,180 of record NC_066619.1, read on the forward strand.
ATAGCTCAGTGGTTCGGGCACTCCTCAAGGATGTGGGAAAGCAAGGGTCAAGTCCTAGCTCTGGTCTCTCCTTCTCTCTCTTTTGACCAAAAATTCCATCCTGGACCTGAGAAAGTTTAGTTAAAACCGATCTGTCGCCATGAAAAATTCCAGTGTCGGTGAATCAGCCTCTTCTGATGGAAAAATGTTTCCTGAAAAGACCACCTTTCTCGATGTGTCAGCATTTATACTGGCACTACGCGGGGGTAATAGTCAGGCCAACCACACAAGGCGCAGGGATCACAGTGGAAAAGATCCACAAGGCTCCAAGGCATAAGGGGTTAACACTTTACACAGGGAATAGTTATCTGATCTGGACTGTATTCGCATTGGCAGACCTGCCAGAACATAGAAGAACCATTGTAAGTTTGCAGCCAGGGCAATGGGCCCCAGTCCTGAAGGGGCCCCCATCATAGGAGTAAATAATGCTAACAAATGTACAAATAAATCCATGAGTAAAATGGTACAGACTGAAAGATTAAGATGCTTTAAAAAGAGTCTTAAAGTGGAACCGCAATGTGTCTCTATGGAAACAAATTAGGAGACTATCTTTAATGAGATGGGGCATAGCAAGGTAATTCTTTTGTAGAAATCACAGGCACTGTGCATTATTTTATGCCACACACCTGCCAGCATGTGTGGGGTGTGAGTTTGTCATATAGACTGAAAGGCAGTGTGTAAATGCTCTCTGTTGCAGCAGTGCATGCTGCTTCCACACTAAGCTTGTCTGAAAACCATGATTGTGACTGTGCCAGGAGATGGATATAGGTAATTTATTACAACTTGGGTGAAGAAAGCCACTGTCAACCCTGGGAATGCTAATGAATATCACAACAAAACAAATTATAAGTGTATTCTGGGAAGCTGGTCCCGAGCTTCAGAGGTCCCAATTTGCTCTTAGCTCCAAATAGGCCAGTAACACTGACACCCTTGGGTGGGTGACAGGAAAAGCAGCACCATGGAATGGTATAGAGTTGTTAATGGCAAAAGGCAAGATTTCATGCTATCCCCACCTGGCTTATGCATTATCATAGATTTTATGACTAGAGGCGTGATCGCTGCTGCTGAGGACACTGGTAGTGTTTAGGCAAGGGATAAGCTGAAAGACTTTGGTTTTTGCCAATGATGCCTTTCCAGCTTGACTGTGAATCACTGATGATTACTCTCTGGGAACGGTTTTCCAACTAGTTATGCACCCACCTTATAGTAGCCTCATCTAGGTTGCATTTCCCTAGTTTTATTATGAGAAGGTCATGAGAGACAGTATCAAAAGCTTTACTAAAGTAAAGATATACCACGTCTACCACTTCCTGCCCATTCACAGGGCTTGTTACCCTGTCAAAGAAAGCTCTCAGGTTAGTTGGACACGATTTGTTCTTGAGAAATCCATACTGCCTGTTACTTATCACCTTATTATCGTCTAGGTGTTTGCAAATTGATGGCTTAACTATTTGCTCCATTATTTTTCCAGGTACTGAAGTTAAGGTGACTTTGTCAAAATCAAATCTAGAACCACCTTTCCCCTAGTAGCTTTCTCCACCTTCTGAAATAAAAAAATAAAACATGGCAGATGGTGGAAGAACACAACAGGAAGCCGAATGCATTCCCCCAGCACCAGGTAAGAAAAGTCTTGGGAATTCATTGGCGGGATCATGTACCCAATGTGGAAGCGTCATGCCGCACAGATCTGTGGACTCAGTAATTAGATGGCTATGGTGGTTTGGCCAGGGCTTGCCCTTGGCTTCTGCAGCCTACTTCATGGCACAAGCACAAAATAGATCTTAGATTGCATTGCACTTGGCGGGAAGAGAAGGTGTGGGGGACAAAGAATGACCTCTCACAAGGCTGCTGCTATCACGGTGACAACTTACGAAGGAGTGAGTGGCTGGCTGTGGCTAGACAGCCATGGCACAGGAGAGTCTAAGTCCAAGTGAGTGGATTGTTGGCACTGGGGATTGAACCTGGGATTTCTGGATTAAAGAGCATGAGCTTCTGCTGTTTTAGCTAAAGAGACACCCCTGCTAGCTCAAGCTGCAGCAGATGCAATCTCTGTCTACGGACCAGCCACCACTAGAGGGGCACAGAGCATCACACAGAGTAGGTGTGGTTACATAATTGAATGTATGAGATCCTAGAGCTCCTGGAAACAGTTTGGGGTCATTTTTTATACTCCATGGTAATGGGGTGGATCCGCCCTGGTGCAATTGGACAGACAGCAGCAGAGTTGCCCCAGCACTGATTTGGTCTCCCGAGTTGAGTCCGTGTTAGCTGCAGTTTCAGACGGTTTCTCTGATGTCTCCTGGGATGCTGAATGTGCCCAAGGGATATAGTGGACAGGAGGACCCTTCCCTCCGGATTGCTGCTAAGGGCTGGATCTCCTCTGGTGTAGATCAGTGCAGTTCTTCTGAAGCTAATGGAGTCACATCCATTGGCGGCCGTCGGGGAGCTGGCCTTTGAGCCTCCATGGGACCTTGCAGACGCAGCATCCGGTGGAGGGAAGTGTGAACTATTATGCCCGTCCTTGCTGAACTGTGCTCAGTGCAGGACCCAGCAAATGGGGGTTCATACCTGAATTTGGAGTTCAGCACATGCTAGGCTGTTCTGTGCTCATGGCCCAAGGGCTTGTTCTGGCAGCTCGGGGTGCTGGAGAACAGAGCTGCTCTGGCCACACCCGCTTCCTTATGGCCACTCCCCCTATGACAGGGGCATCTTCCCCCGGAAGATATTCTAGCTCACTGGGTCTGCCCAGCCTCTCTATGCCAGTGAATGGGCACCAAGGGGGCAGAACTGAGCAGAGATGTGGGCCCAGGAGCTCAGGGGGAGCGTGTTTGCTGTGACACGCTTCGTTGGAGCAAATCTGAGCGGCGTGGCATGGCTGCTGGGTGCTAGGGCAGCGCAGGGACTGAGTGTGCAAAGGGGAAGCACAGAGATGGCTCCTTGGGCTCCATGCATCCCACAAGTGCCCCCTTCTCCCCGGCCAGGACAGCTTGCTCCATGCAGCTCAGCCTATGGGGGGCCCTGCTCCTTTTGCTGCGGGGCGGCCGTGGTGCACTCCCCCCCCTCCCCGTAGGATCCGGCCCTTTAAAGCAGAGCTCTGCTACGGCGCACAGGAAGAATGGGGCATAGGCCCAATCCCCTTGTCTCTGAGTTGCAGTCCAGCCCCTCTGACTCCTGCAGTGGCCATGCATGTGGGGCTGTCCCCAAGGCCACTTACAGTGGAAAACAGCAAGAGTCCACTGAGCCTTAGGCTTTGGGGGTGGGGCGGGGGAGCCCTCTGCTTGCCCCATCCACACCCATTCCAGGGTGTCCTCCAAAGGGGAACAGAACCACTTTCACCTTGTATGGACACGGGCTCCCCTCTGGGCATGGGTGGGAAGGGACCCCTGTGCCTGGAATGAGTAGCTCAGAGGCCAGTTTCCTTTGCCTAGGGGTTTCTCGTGTCATTGCATTAAACAAGGCTGAGCACGCTCCCAGGAACGAGTCCCACTGCAGGTCCTATTTAGTGCCGACAAAGAGCAAAATGATTTCTTAGAGCAGATAAGTGTGCTGTCCCCGGGAGCAGCTTCAGCAGCGCGACGCTGCAAGAAATAGACCACGAAGATACAGGTTCAGCTTCCAACCCTCCAAGTTTATCTTGGGCCACGTGACCCTTCCCCTGGGGTAGCTTTTGTTCTGCTGTTATCTCGCTTTGCCACCCAGCAGATTTTGTTAGTCGAGTCCTCCCCAGAGGAACTGGGATGGCTCATCCAGGGACATTTTCCCACAAAGGGCCCAGCTGAAAGTAACAAATCAATCCTATCCTTCCTTGACTGCGTGAGCCTGCCGGGTGGCTTTGACAATGCAGAGGAACTTGGGCCTTGGCTGGGCTCAGTTGGCTCTGTGGACCTCTGCTGATTTCCACCAGCAGAGGATTGGGCGCAAGACGTTGAAGCCCCCGCTGAGAACTGTACGGGTTATTCACTCACGGGCAGGAGTGATGGAAACAGGCAGCGCCCTATGCCAGACCTTGGTCTGTTTGGTTTCACACTTGCCAATGGCATTTAATTCCCCCCGCGCTTGACCGAGCTCTTCTCGCATTGGGGCGTCTCGGCCGCTTGTTTTTGTTCTAAGCTTTTCTAAAGGGACTGGAGCACATCAGCCTCCTTCAGCCGAAAGGATCGTCCCATGGTTTGCGAGATGCTGGGCTGAGGCTCTCTTGCCGCGTGACCCAGTGCCTGTGCCAATGGAAGGAGCTGACTAGTGACGGCTCGTTCCTTCTTCGCCTGCTCAGAATGAAAGCTGGGCTCGGGGGACAGTTTGTAGGGCTCTGGGCAGCGCTTGGGCAGGGAAGGGACTTTCTGTGTTATGCTGCCAGAGAGGAGGGGAATAGGGCAGAGGATGGGTACTACCGGATCACCCCATGCTCTACAGTCTGTGCTTCCAGCTTTCTGACCGAGGGCCTCATTCTGCCCCCCTCCTGCCTGCTGAGTGGCGTTTGTGCCAGGGTTGTGACTGGCTCCACCAAGGCCTCCCCCCGTGAGCAGGGGCTGTCACATTAGGCCGCAAGTAGCGTGAGGCATTGGAAGGCCTGCAGCAGAGTCGCACCGCTGGACCCCTCAACCCAGGGGAGAGCAAATCCTGCCCCTTCACCCAGCACAGGATGCCTGCCTCTGACTACGCTAAACTTGTTCCTAATGGGCTGGATGGTGCTCAGTAGCCATGGAGGGGTGCCTCACCTTGGGTGGCACCATGCACTCACTACTGCACTACAGTGTCTTAGGGTGAGCAACACACTCTTCCCTCTCTGTGGGGCAGTGACCCGGCTCCCACCTGGCCCCATTTGGGAGAGCTGCCCAGGACAGACTGCTGTCCGGCTGTGCAAGTTGATGAGAGTAACCCCCACAGCTAATATCTCTGGCTGCATATGCCCCCCTCCCCCACATCATCACTGTATCTAGGCCCCTCCCAATCCATTGCCATAGCATTTCTGCCATCAGAACACAGCAGTGCAGGGCCTCAGTTTCCCTCACCAGAGATTTCTGTCTCTCCTGGAGCTCACCCAGCTCACCCGGCTCACTCTCAGATCTCAGTCCCCTTGCAGAGGAACAGAAGCCCAAACAAAAAGGTATTTCTGCAGCTCCCCCTCCCCTCCAGCTCAGCTCAGTTCCCAGCCCCTGCTGGGTTACCTTCAGACTCCCTGCTCTGAGACAGAGCAATGCTCCCCAGCCTCCTTCCCTGAAAGCCTTCCAGTCCATCCTTCAAGGCTTTCCACAAACACCAAACTTTCTCCCTGCAATTTCTTCACCAGACTGTTTCCTCAGCCCTTTCATGAGGGCCAGGTGATTCAGACTGTCGCCTGACCCCAATTAATCCAGCCTCTTTAGGCTGGGAGGCAGCTAGTTATGGCACATGTGGGGCTGACTGAACAGGGCTGGCTGAGCCCCACACCTCCTGGCCCTTAAAGAATCAGGCCACCCTGTCTTACATTAACGATGGATTCATCCTCACAACCTTCCGAGGAGGTGGGGCAGTGCTGTTCTCTCTACTGTACAGATCAGAAACTGAGGCCCAGAGAGGTTGAGTGACTTGTCCAAGGAAGTCTGTTGAACACTGGTCTCCCAAGTCCCAGGCCAGAGCCGTTATCACTAACCCATCCTGCTTCTCTGCCCAACAGCAAGGCTCTTTTGCAAATGCAACCCTTAGCTGCTGTTTGGCTCATCTCTTCTTGTTTCCCACCCATTGTCTGTCTTTTCGGTTCAGATTGTCAGTTCCGCAGGCAGGCTCTCTCCCTCCATGGGCATATCTGAAGGTGTGTCTGCAGCTCAGGTAGACATACCTGTGCTAGATAGATTTGGGGGTTCTGGCGAATAATCAGCTGAACATGAGTTCCCAGTGCGACGCTGGCTTAAAAAAGGACTAATGCAATCCCGGGATGTGTAAACAGGGCAATGGTGAGTAGAAACAGAGAGGTTATTTTACCCCTGTGTATGGCACTGGTGCGACTGCTGCTGGATACAGTGTCCAGGTCTGATGCCCACAATTCAAGAAGGATGTTGGTAAATTGGAGAGGTTCAGAGAAGAGCCATGAGAATGATTAAACGGTTAGAAAACCTGCCTTATAATGATAGATTCAGGGAGCTCAATCAATTTAGCCTAACAAAGAGTTGGTTAAGGGGTGACTTGATTGCAGTCTAGAAGTACCCACATGGGGAACAAATATTGAATAAAGGGCTCTTCAGTCTGGCAGGGAAAGGTCTGACACCATCTAATGGCTGGAAGTTGAAGCTAGACAAATTCAGACTGGAAATAGGGCATCGGTTTTTTAACAGTGAGGGTCATTAACCACTGGAACAATTTACCAAGGGTGGTGGTGGATTCTTCATCACTGACCATTTTTAAGTCAAGACTGGATGTGTTTCTAAGAGCTCTGCTCTAGGAATTATTTGGGGGCAGGTCTCTGGCTTGTGTTATGCAGGAGGTCAGACTCGATGATCCCAGTGGTCCCATCTGGCCTCGGAATCTATGGATCTAGCTTCAATCCAGCCAGCGTGGCTAAAAACAGCAGTGAAGCCGCAGTGATCTGGGCTTAAGCAGAGGACCACATTTGCCTTCCCGGTCTCCCCGGGCATGTACTCACATTGCTAGACATGGAGCAATGGAGGCCCAAGCTTCTGAGGCTTCACTGCTGTTTTTAGCACGCTAGCTTGATTAAAGCTAGCAAGGGTACGTCGACCTGATCCGCAATCACACCTCTGAGTGCAGTGCAGACAGACCGTATATAGCTACAGCGCCTGGCACACGGGGCATCAATCCTGCTTGGAGCTGCTAGGCATTACCATCATAATTATTAACACGCTGTTTTGATGGAGCAGTGCTTCTACGGCAAAGTTGTTAGCTGTAACTCTGTCCTGTTACTCTTCCAGACATTCTTTATTTACCCTTCCATCATCACTAGGAACTGGGACAGAGACACATTTTCTCTCCCTCTCTATTTGATAATTTATTCCCCCACTGTTTTGCTTCTAAATTATCCGGGCAGCTGGTAGCAAGTGCTCCAGGCTGCCTATAGCTGCTCATATGGCTTTTAGGTTTGCAGCGTTAGCGAATGTCTTCAGGGCAGCCTTCCTGGGGAGAATCCTTGTTGTTGTGATTGTAAACTTCATACATAATTCATCACGACCCTGCCTGGCATGCTGATGTAGCGCTTTCACAGCAACCGATCTCAAAAGCCTGCATCCGGAGTTAGGTGCCTAAATACCTTTGATATCTAGGCCAAAGTGCTTTAGAAACTCTGGGCCTGATCATGCAGTCCTTACTCAGGCAAAACTCCCAGAGCTCCTGGAGTGTTGCCAAACAGCCCTACTGGGCACTGCAGCGGGTCCTCTGTCTGCATTTGTTAATTTAAAGGGCCATGACCTCTCTTGCTCTCTGTCTGGGAGCCAGGGAGGGCAGAGTATATTTGGGGTCCTGCTCTTTGCAATTTCTGTTGTTCGGTCACACAGCAAAGAAACTTCCCCCCTGCTTGGGAACACTGGAGTAATTCACGTAGGGTCTGATCCTCCTCCCAGTGAAGCTAGCTGCAAAACTCCCACTGGCTTCCTTGGGAGCAGGATCGGGCTCTGACTTGCCATTCCTCCAGGGAAGCCAGGCTGGGTGCAAACACAGACTCAGCTCCTGCAGAGACGGATACTTCGGCCCTTTCACTCGCAGCTGGGAGCAACTTTCCTGGCGAGAAGCTCCTGCAGAGAGGAATTTGGGGTAGTTCAGACTGTTTCTACATAAGGGCCTGATCCCAAACACCTTGAAGCCAATGGAAAGACCCCTGCTGAGCGCTGTGGGCCTTGGGTCAGGCTCTCAAGGTGGAGAGAGGAACAGCCTGGAAAGCTGAACTGACAGCACAGGCTCCTACAGCTGACGAGCTCCAGTGAGGAATGTGCTGGTTCAGCATGGAAATTGCAGCTGCAGTGATTTCTCTGCACACAAGGTCGCCCGCTCTGCGACTAAAGGAGGCTCTATCCATTCGCTTGCTGTCCCACAGGACGGGATCGGAGCCCATGCTGGGGAGAGGATCTCTCCAGGCCATCTGGTAGCTACTGCACAAGAGACTGATTAGCCCTGCAGTTTGGGAAACAGTTTGTTTTCCGCCAATACAGCAGCAGCTTCTGGTGGGTGTTCACTGCCTTTCCCAGCTGCTGGGAAAGTGTGTGGCATTATTTTAGCAGGCAGAATCTCTCCTGGGAATCTGCCATGGGGTTACAAAAATTAAATTCTGACCCTTTCAATTCTACCTTGCAGACCTTGGATTGCTTAATTTCTCTCTGTCTGTGTAACTGCTTTATCCCAGGGTTTTCCTGGGAACTAATCCTTATGGCATCACATCATAACTTAAATCACAGCGAATCCAGGGCTAAGCGAGCCTGGGTTCTGCGTTTCCTGCAGACGCAGAGTGCAAGGCAGAACAGATCTGAGGAAGCAGGGACGATGCCATCACATGATCTCTTTCACAGCTTGACTTTAAAGCGACCTTGAAACTGGTACTTAAATAGAAACGTTACATAACAGGGAGAGCTAAAGCAAACAGGGGAAGGAGCCGCAGTGAGCAAAAACCAGACTGGCCCATCAAAGCACTCATCCCCCTGGGCAAACCTGCAGCAGCCAGCTGGGCTCTGGGGAGTCTAGCACAGAATGAATAAGAAACCCGGCCCCTGGAATTCGGGCGCCTGGAGGCAAGCTGCAAGGACTTCTGCTGCAGTTTGGCACAGAGGATAGGGTTAGATGCTTGTGACTTTACACCACCTTGAACAGCAGAATTCCTGAATTTACACTCTTCTATTTACTTCAGGATCTCTGCCCTGGGCTCAGTCCCTTCAGGACAGGACCCTGAGACCTGATCCCATGCTCATTTCAAGCCAATGGAAAGACTTTGTGTGGGTGCCGGATGGGTGGGAGACACCTTCATTAGCCCAGCTGCGGGGAAGGATGGGGCTTATTCCTTGTGGACAGCAAACAGATCAATCCGCATGCATGCCAGGTAGCATCACATTTTTTCATTGCTCTGTGTTTCCGAACTGTGGGGCTGGTGGGGGAATGAGCTGAAGTTCTGGGAGTGTCAGTGATGGATAAAGGAGTCTCTCCTAAGTGATCATGACAAGGTTCCTATCTCCTGAGTAGTACCTTGATCTACAAGTAGTTTCACAGGCTGGATGAACAGAGGAGTGGGTATGGGGATAGAGGAGGTCTGGGGATGGGTGGAAAGACAGATTGATAGTATACACACAGGTGAATGTGGCCCACTATTGAAAAAGATGGAGTATTTCCCCCCTCCCCAAAAAAAAAAAGACAGCTACCAGCTGCTTCCATCTATTCTATCTACAGCCCAACAAAGAACTCACCAGCTTTGTGAATGGCGCCTGGCTGGACCATGCCCCAAAGCCTGTGTCTGGGTTACTCTGCACTGTACCTTGATTTCCAAGGAACACCTTGCCAGGACCTAGCTGAAAATAAAGACAAGGAACAACCTGATCAGCAAACTAGTGGGTTCTACCTGGGGCGCCAATGTTCAAACACCAAGGCCTGGCCTACACTACAAAGTTAGGTCATCACAAGCTGCTTTGAGTTGTGCAAGTGTCTGTGTGAATTTGTGTCCCGCCGATGTAAGCGCCCTGTTACAGAGACGCAGTACTGCCACCTCCCTGAGCAGCGTTGAGCCATGGCCAGTGTACTGAGGTCCAGGGCCAGCTTTAGGAAGTGTGGGTCCTGATTCGAACAGTTTTGACGGGGCCCCGGCAGGGATGACTAAAAAAAAAAAAAAAGCATGTAAAAAAACATGTGGGGTTTGTACTCACCGGGCGGCGCTCCAAGTCTTCGGCGATGGGTTCTGCACTTGCTCCGGGTCTTCGGCGGCACTGAAGGACTCGCCGACAAAGTGCCACCAAAGACCCGAAGCGAGTGAAGGACCCACCACCGAAATGCCACCGAAGACCCAGAGCGCCGCCGAGTGAGTAAAAATTAAAAAGGCGCCTCTAGCCAGGGAAGGGATTCTTGGCCACTTGCTCCCCACTCTGGGCAGCCCTGCCACTAGGTGTGGGGCCCTCTTAGGCGCGGGGCCCTATTCGGGGGAATTGGTGGAATTGGCCTAAAGCCGGCCCTGCTGAGGTCGATGCAGTGCAAGTGTAGACACTGCGCCAACTATGCCAATCCTAACAGTCCTCCAGCAGCTCTCCCAGCGTGCCTGACATAGACCACTCTGGTTACAGCTGTGCACTCCACTGCCTTGGGGTCATGGAGATCAGAAGCCTCCCCTGCACCTTTTAAAACTCTGTGTATTTTTGAAATGCCGTCCACCCTGCCTAGTGAGTGTCTAGCTGTGCAGAGGCATCCCGGCTTGGGGAGCAGGGCAAGGAGGGCGGCCAAGCAGCTAGCCAGCGCTCTGACTCCCAGTGCAGAAAGCCAAGAGCCTGAGCTGGCCAGATGGCTCCCACCAGCTTCTGATCTGCTGGTTTTTGGGAGGAGGCAACAGTTTTCAAACTGTGGGGTGCACTAAATGGAAGGCAGAAAACTGGGGGGGGAGGGGCATGCTACCCCATCTGCCCCTTCCCCCTGGGTCATCTCTACGGGGTGCAAATATGCTTGCTCACTAAAATGCCTAGTTACAGCTCTGCAGTTTGGGACTCTCATTGCTGCAAATCCATCCAATATATCCTGCACTTTACCAAGAGTCACAGTCTTGCATAACAGGAGACAATTAATGGTCCTGCACACTTCCATGACCATGGCCCCAGTTGTGCACTTCCCTGTTCCAGACTGATTCCTGACTGACCGCTAGCAATCTGGCCTTGCACGTTTCCCCAGCGCAATCACCACTCACTTCTCCACTAACAGTGCAGCTCTCATTCTGGTGTCCCTGCACTAGGGGAAGTGGTGAAAGTAACTTACAGGACTTATCGGTACTGCCAGAGTCCTGGGGGGTGTGGCCTAAACCAGAAGAGGCATGGCCTCTCAAGATTTAAAGGCCCTGGGGCACCCGCTGTGGCTGGGAGCCTCAGGGCCTTTAAATCAACCCAGGACTCTCAGCTGCAGAGGTGGCTGGGAGCCCCTGGGGCTCGGGCAAATTAAAGGGCCCAGGCTCTGGCCATCACAGAGCCCCGAGCCCTTTAAATCCCCCCCGCAGCTCCGGCAGCAGGGCTCGGGAGTGGATTTAAAGGGCCAGGAGCTCCCATGGCTGCGGGGAGCCCGGAGCCCTTTAAATCCCAGCCCCAGCCTGGGTGCTGGAGCTGCAGGGGGGAATTTAAAGGGCAGCCGCGGGAGCCCAGTGCCCTTTAAATCCCAGCCGTGGAAGCTGGTGAGGTCTGGCACGGCGTACTGGCTCTTGTCGGTATGCCATACTGGACCGTACCGGCTTACTTTCACCTCTGACTAGGGGACTGGGGCAAGCTTCACTCACAGATCCTGAAATGTGGCCTTTCACATCTGAGAGCTCTGCAGCCACTGCTCATCATCCCAAACCTGCCTGACAATGTAATCCCAGCAGTCAGTGCTCGTTTCTCAGGCCCAGGAATGAGGCTCCGCCACCCGCAGCTGCTCCATGAATCAGGGCTGCCTGGGGGAGGGAAGGGGGGAAGTGGGGCAATTTGCCCCAAGCCCTGGGCTTGGCAGGGGCCCGCAAGAGAATTCTCCGGATCCGCCTATGCCTCCCCCCGGCGCCTCAGCACGCCGCGTCCAGGAGCAGCCCTGGATAGAGCTAAAGCGGCATGGCTGGGGCGGGGCCTGAGCTCCTCCCCGCTTGGAGTCGTGTGGTAAGGGGACAGGGTTCCAGGCCGACTGGCAGGAACTTAGGCCTCGCTGGAGCCACGCCACTGCAGTGCTATCCAGGGCGTCCTGGACGTGGTGCGCTGAGGCTCTGGGAGAGCGGGGAGGCAAGGGTAAGCAGCATGGCAGGGGACTGGGGCTGGGAGGGGGGGTTGGATAAGGGGCAGGGAGTCCCAGGGACAGTCAGGGGACAGGGAAAGGCAGAGGTTCTTGGGGGGGGGCAGTCAGGGGATGGGGAACTGGGAGGTTGGATCATAGGCATTCTGGGGGTCTGTCAGGACTTAGCGTCGGGGGGTGGATAGGGGTCGGGGCAGTCAGAGGACAGGGAACGGGGGGTTGGTGGGGGGTTGGGTCCCAGGGTGGTGGTTGGGGAGGAGGTCTTGTGGGGGGTGGTGAGGGGACAAGGAGCAGGATGGGTCGGGGATTCTGAGGGGGACAGTCGGGGGGGCAGGAAGTGTATGGGGTTTGGATAGGGGACAGGGCCAAGCTGTTTAGGAAGGCACAGCCTTCCCTACCCAAAAGCTCATTCAGCAGTTAGAGGCTTGCAGACAGCTATTTAACACAAAGAGCCAAGCTGTTATCTTTTCCATGGGGGAGAGATCACATGAGAAGAGCAATATCCTATACCACTTACCTCCTTCCCAACCCTACCAAGGGAGACCCCACCTCCCCTGTATTCCCCAAGACTCCAGAGGGGTTAATTCAGTGGTTCTCAAACTTTCATACTGGTGACCCCTTTCACATAGCAAACCTCTGAGTGCAACCCCCCCCCTTATAAATTAAAAACACTTTTGAAATATATTTAACACTATTATAAATGCTGGCGGCAAAGCGGGGTTTGAGGTAGAGGCTGACAGCTTGTGACCCCCAATAATAACCTCGTGACTCCCTGAAGGGTCCCAACCCCCAGTTTGAGAACCCCTGGGGTAATTTAATGTTAACATCCTGTGTCCATTCACATGCATGTGCTATTTTGAGCATTTCAGTTTTCACAACATAGGCTCATCCCAGATTCTGGAACAAGCTCAAACGCTCAGTTCATGGAGTATGTACATAAGCTATACTAAAGACAGACCCACAGTAACTGTCTCCAGTTTGTGAGGGACCTGGTGGAGCCAGTCTCTAGGAAACAGATACATTCATGGAGGTTAAGTCCATTAATGGCTATTAGCCAGGATGGGTAAGGAATGGTGTTCCAAGCCTCTGTTTGTCAGAGGGTGGAGATGGATGGCAGGAGAGAGATGACTTGACCATTACCTGTTAGGTTCACTCCCTCTGGGGCACTTGGCACTGGCCACTGTTGGTAGACAGGATTCTGGGCTGAATGGACCTTTGGTCTGACCCAGTATGGTCGTTCTTATGTTCTTATGTTCTAAGCTAAATGAACCCAAAGTTATGGAGACAGATATGAGACAAGGAAGCCGGCAGAGTATCAGAAACCTGGAAGAATCTCTGACTGGATGGGTCAAAAGTTTTGCATTTTTTTAAGCAGAATTTTTTTATTGTTTCTTTAAACAAACAGCAAGTAGCAAATATTTGGCCACATACTTCTGAAACCGCAAACCATGTTCAGGTTTTGGCAGACTAATTTCAGCTTTTCAATTAAAAAAACCACAACAAATTTTGAAGGAAAGCAGACATTGTCCGTGATTTTTTTCTGTTTTTTAAAAACCCCTAGTTTTGGATCCAAAAAAGTTTTGACGGAAAATATTTGTCCAACCCTTTTAATGAGCTTTAGTGCCTTTTAGCACTAGCTGATGCTGAGAACCAGTGATACCTTTTAAAGGTGATTTGAAAAGAAGTTTTCTCAAAACTGGGTTTGTGTCAAGATGCGGAAGGTTTTTAAATGTTTATTTTTCCCAGGGCTGCCGGAGGAGGGTGGGGTGGGCTAGTGGGGCAATTTGCCTCGGGCTCCACAGGAGCCCCCACGAGAATATAGCATTCTATAGTATTGCAATTTTTTTTATGGAAGGGGCCCCTGAAATTGCTTTGCCCCAGGCCCCCTGAATCCTCTGAGCGGCCCTGCCGTGAATGCCACCAATGACTGTGAACTGGCTTTTGCGATGTCCCCCTGCAATCTGTCCTCCATGAAATCGTCATGTTCCCTGCTGATGTGGTTCTTCATGTGGCTCTGTGAATGCCGGAGGATCGTGCGTCCCATACGTGCAGCGCTCATGACAACAGTGAAGACGTTGTGGTTCCATGCTTCTCTCAGAGCTGGTGGATAGCGAGGAGGGCTGAGTGAGGTTGTGGCATTTTTAAAAAAGGCACAAAAATTATGGGCTATAGATGACGTTATGGGATGGAGAAAGTTGCATGCTGGCAACTTAACCCCTCGCTCCCAGTCACGCCTGCGTGACTCATTTCTGCCCCATCTTGCAGTGGATTGGATGGTGGTGAGTTACACACTGGGATATCTACCCATGGTGCACTGCAGTGTGCATTAGTACAAACATGGTGAGTACGTGTAGCGCCAACGCAAGGAGCCAAGCATGCACACACATGAGCAATATACCAGCTGCGGTGGCTTTATGCTGACGTGACTTGCTTTGGCTGAAGTTTGTCATGTAGACATGGCTGAAGAAACTCAGGGCTAGCTTTGTATTAGTCTGAGCGTAGCACTGCTTCCTAGTGCGTTTTAGCTCTTTTCACACAGGGCTAGTAGGCACAGCTAAATGAACCCACGTGTATAACAACAGGCCGCTAGCATGGGTATAAATAACCATGTAGCCGTAATAGCAGAGGGAGTGGCAGCAGAGGTATGGCTGAGTACGTACCCATTGATATCAGCTGGGGTTGCACCTGGCAAAGCTCAGCCATGCCACTGCCTGCTGCTGTACTACCAGTGCTAGGTATACTCACACTAGCGCAATGAAAATCACACCCCTACCTCATAGTGTAGCTGTTGCCTCAGTCTATCCCCAGGTGCGGGTGTGGCGTGGCAGCTAGCAGTTGCCACGTACAGAGCTTTCTGCTGGCCACGGCACCGTTTGAGTTGGTGTGAGTGACGGCAGGCACTGCAGGGGACAGGAGGGTGATGGGAAAGTTCCACCTCTGCTCTGGTCTCTGACGTGAAGAAAAGTGGCTCATGAAGCAGGAGGGTCAGCAGCAAGTGCTTCTCATTAGGTTGTTGTGATAGCACTCATTCTTTTGAAGAGGGGCGGGGACATTTTGTTCACGAGATCACTGAGAAACATTCAGCAGTATCTTAAAAAAGGGTGTGCTAGATACATCCCGTGACCTACATTTCAACGGTGAGTCAGCCAGTAGCATCCCTAACTTGGGATACTTTGAAAGAGTCTGACTTTCCAAAATGCTAAGCATCCACCCTTTGCCAATCAGGCTCTGCAAAGGGGCTCAGCTCGGGCACCCAAATTCCCTAGCTGCTTTTGGGCTGATGTATCTATCTAACCCGATCTGCCATCAGTGATGGGGAAAGCAGTGCTGAGTATATGTCCAGCCTTCCCAGGGTTGGTTTACTAAATTCTCACAGGCCTTTCTTTTTGAAAAGAAATGATCAGTTCCATCTCCTCAAGACAAAATAATTTGTGTCTAAGAATGATGAATAATACCCAGCTCATTTTATAGCTATTTTAAAATTTTCCTGTGCAAAATTAATCACTCAGACTCTGGTCACAAGTGATTTGTATATGAGACAAATTTAGACCTGTCTACAAATTGCTGGTGCAGGGGCTGTATGTTACTTGGGCTGGGCGAAGATTTTCTATTACCGCTGATTTTGGACAAAAAAATTAGGCTCTTGACAAAACAAAGGTTTTTTTGCAAAAAGGGTCTGCTTTCTGCAGAAAATGTTGATGGAAAAATCAGATGCCCCAAACCAGAATTATTCATTTCAGGTATTATGCTGAGATCTCTCATGGGAATTGTAGCTGGTTTCTTCATATCCCCATTCTCCTAGGGTTGCCAACTTTCTAATCGCACAAAACCAAACACCCCAACCCTGCCCCTTCCCTGAGGCCCTGCCCCTGACTCTCTACATTGCCCCTCCCTTGGTGGCTCACTGTCCCCCACCCTCACTGACTTTCACTGGGCTGGGACAGGGAGTTGGGGTGCGGGAGGGGGCCAGAAATGGGCTCTAACTGGGGGTGCGGGCTCCAGGATGGGGCCAGAAATGAGGGGTTCAGGGTGCGCGAGGGGGCTCTGGGCTGGGGCAGGGAGTTGGGGTGTGGGAGGGAATGAGGGATCTGGCTGGAGGTGCTGGCTCTGGGGTGGGGCTGGGGATGAGGGGTTTGGGGTGCAGGAGGAGGCTCCAGGCTGGGGGATGGGGCTGAGGGATTCGGAGTGTGGGAGGGGGCTGCGCATTGAGGCAGGGGTTTGGGGTGTAGGAGGGGGCTCTGGGGTGGGGCAGGGAGTTGGGGTGCAGGGAGGAGAGGGCTCCGGCTGAGGGTGTGGGCTCTGAGGTAGGGCTGGGGATGAGGGGTTTGAAGTGCAGGAGGAGGCTCCAGGTTTGGGAGGGGCCTTGGGGCTCAGGGTTGGGGCGTGGGCCTCCCACCTGGGAGCTGGACCTGCTGGCCACTTCTGGGGCACAGTGTGGCACCAGGACAGGTAGGGACTAGCCTGCCTTAGCCCCGCAGCACCGCTGACCGGACTTTTAATGGCCTGGTCGGCGGTGCTGACCGGGGCTCCCAGGGTCCCTTTTCAACCAGGCGTTCTGCTTGAAAACCAGATGCCTGGCAACCCTACATTCTTCTCACCAGGCTAGGCTCCCTTAGTGGAATACATCTTCCGGGAGACAATTGCCTATCCCCATCATGAGGTGAGGCCATAGTGCATCATGGGAGATGTAGTAAGACCAGAGCCTGGCCAGTGGAGAGGAATGGAAATGAGAGAAACCTGGACTACAATCCCCTGATGCACCATGGCAGCATTTCCAAAGAGAAAAAAAATCAGATTTTGATCAAAAATATTAATTTTTGGTTTTTTTCCCCTCAAAATGTGCCCTTTTTAGCAGAACCCACCCTGCCCATTTTCTGACCAGCTCTCTGCACTGCTCCTCATTGTGGCTTGCTGCTCCCAGAGAAAATCCCGCCATCTGTTCTACTGTCACTCATACTCTGTCAATGTTTCGGTGGGAGGGAAGGCCCGGTGTTCATTTCTGCAAGGACCTTCCTGTAGCCCCCACAATGGCAAGTCAACCTGGCGTGGCCCACCGGGCCCTTCTGTCAGGATGGCCTGAGCCCTTGCTGGACCTGGGGCAGAAAGGAGAGTCTGAACTGCTGTGAAGTCTCCGCTGGTCAGCTCGACACTGGTGCCTGGGTCTTGCTGCTGGAAGATGGAAACTGACTCTGGCTAGGAGAGTAAGCGGCTGTGTGGGAGATTGGGAAGGAATTGTGTTATTTTTTGTAGATATCAGAGGCCCCTCAGTTGATCTGGGTGACATTATCCCACCTGGATGCAGAGAGTTAACTCAAAGGAAGCTGTAAGGGGGGAAGCCGCCTGAACGGACACAATGGCAAAGATAAGACACTTGGGGCAAACGGCTTTGAAAGAGATCAGATAACAATGGCAGGGTCATCAATGGGGAAGAAACTGCCTGGCTGGCTCCATCCAGGCTAGAATGGTTTACTCTTCCCATGGCTGGTGAACAACGAGAGACTGCTCAGGGTGTTGGTGAAAGCTGCCAGGCTGGCAAGGAGATCCACAGAGACTGAGGGAACATGCTGCTTTGCCAGATAGGTTGTTTCTCCCAGCTGGGGTTAGCTGGTCTAAGGGGAGTCAAGGTTATGGGGTAAGGTATAACAGGCCTATGATTGTTTGCATCCTGTACTCTGAGCGCCTTTGGAGAAGGAATAAAGCATGGTCAGTTTTGAAGATGCTGTTTTTGATATCTTTAATCAGCTCGCTGGTCGCAGGTCCCCAGAGCGAGGGGGCTTATGAAGCTACATGTATCCGGGCCTGTCACAGAATCATAGAATATCAGGGTTGGAAGGGACCTCAGGAGGTCATCTAGTCCAACCCCCTGCTCAAAGCAGGACCAATCCCCAGACAGATTTTTGCCCCAGATCCCTAAATTGCCCCCTCAAGGATTGAACTCACAACCCTGGGTTTAGCAGGCCCATGCTCAAACCACTGAGCTACCCCTCTTAAACTAGACTGACCCCATGGGAAACAGGCAATGCAGACCAGAGACCCAGTCCCAGAATGGTTCAGCCACGTGGATCTGCCCAGAATGAGGCGCTGAAAGCCAGGCCTTCACTTGAGAGGAACTAAATGGGGTCCGAGGCACAGTTCACCCTATACCCATGCTGGGATGCAGCAGTATTTAGAACTTCATCTGCTTGGTCCCAGCCTGAGCTGGCCCCTTAGTGTTCCCCCCGCTCGTCTCCAGAGCATGTCTCTCTCTAGGGATGCTCTTCTTGTTGGCCAGCATGGGGCCTTCAGCTCCTTTTCCTTTCCTAAGGCTCCTCCTTCTCACACCTAACTCTGGCTTCGCCCTCAATTTCAGTGTGTTTTGGCCCCTTCATACCTGTTACTCAGGTTTGCCCCCATTCCATAAGGGTTCCCCTCCCCAGCGGTGCCGCAGACACTCTTCTGTCCATGCTCAGCACAAGTCCGGACTGGCTTTTGAGGTGGGGGCAGGAGAACAGGACTTGAGTTAGTCACACTGGACTGAAGCCTACAAAGCTTTGGGTTCAGATGTTTGTAATCATCTGTGAAACAGAGCTAGTGACACTGACCGCCTTTGTGCAGCCCTTTGGGATCTACTGGTGAAAAGTGCCGGGTATTATTGTTATTAGCTTGGTATCATTAAAGTCCTTATATTTATTATGGTAGCACCCAGAGGCCCCAGCTGAGATCAGGGCCTCATTGTGCTAGGAGCTGTCCTGACACGTAGTGAGAGGCAGTCCCAAAACAGCTCTCCCTCTAAGCAGACAAAGGATAGGTGGGGAAACAGAGGCCCAGAGAGATGAAGCGACTTGGTCAAAGTCAAACAGTAGGTTAGTAGCAGAGCTAGGAACAGAACAGAGCTCTCCTGTCCACTGGACAATCCTGCCATGCTCAACTCTGTGGCTTTTGACCTTACTCTGAAACATTACTACATTACTAATACAAAGCTCAGTGATTCTAGATTTGTTTATCTCAAATCTAAACAAGGATATAATGACTCCAAAGCCAAACAATTATGTATTCACCTTGATTTAAGAACACCTCCTGTGGGTGAACGACAGAAGAATGGTGTGATGCACCAGCAGACCAGATAAGTATGCAACACAAGTAGAAGATATTGATCAAACTGTCCTTTTGTCGTTTCGATAGAGATGGATTTACAACACAGAGCTCTCTACGAAGAGATAATCTCTGAGGGGAATTCTAAGAAAAACAGAACATAAATAAGAAAAAAAAATAAGGTAAGAACACCCACAACATGACCTTCCCTTCATGGGAAGCTTAAAGTAGCATATTTTCTTCTTGAAGTTCATCTTAACGCTATTGATAACCAGCAAGGTATTACAGATCTGAGGACAAGCTACTCTCCCCTATGATCTTTACTCTTCCTGTTGTTACCAACACGCTAACACTTGTTTTCTATAGTCACACAGCCCATGCAATGGGCCAAGCCCCCCGCTGCTGTCACTCAGCATCACTCCCTTGCAGTCAACTTGACACGTTTCACCAACACTCTCAATTTTAGTGCGAGGCTCGTGTTATTTGGTGTTTCATGCAAACCCCAGCTCCTGGAGCCATATGATTATGGCCTTCATTTTTTTAAAGTAAGTTTCTAGCCCTCATGATTGTTCAAAAATGTGCCCCTAGCTGTAACCTAACCTCTCAGAAATCAGAAGGCCAATTCAAAAGAACCCCACAGTTAGTATGACTATTTTAAATCTTCTGATCTCAAAGCCAATCTCATGATTTCTGAGGCTGCATTCATGATTTTTGACCATTGGGGTTGGCAATACTGAATTGTGTGTCATCCTGATTTCCCCCCTCCCCCTTACAACTGGAAGAAATGCTGTAGCGGGAGGAATTAGACAAATAACTATTAACAAAACCAAACCGTGTTGCAGACATTTTTTCTCACTGAGTAATCACAAAATGGATTTGATTTGTAAAGCAAAAATGGGCCAGGGGTCACTCCCTACCAGCTTCGATTTTCAAAAGAGCATTATGTGCCTGGCCCCTGTTGACTTTCAGAGCGACTGGGGTGAGGCTCTTTAGAAAATTCCAGCGGGAGTGGGGTTCTCCTCTCTATTCAGGTCTTTGCCAAGCTCAGCTTTGTTGTGGTGTGATGTGCAAAACAGGAAACAATACCAGAACAAACCAACCAACCCAGTTTTCACTGCTCTTCTGAATATGTGTCTTTAGCAGCCTATATAAAGAGATCCCCACTGAGAGACAATCTACATCAAAGAATTCCCTTCTTTCAGAGAAGGAGTGTTTGGCCAACTGAGGCATGTGCTGGAGGGGTTTTGGTGCTGTCCATCATTTTTATAGCGTCTGTAAATATGTCAACTTTAGCTTGGAAATTTCTGGCAGCTAAACATCAGATCCCGCAAAGAATTCCCTGAAGGGCTCCTGAATGTATTATTAACAGCTGCCAGGCCTGCATGGCTTTTTTCTGTACCCCCACTAGCTCAAAACTATTCTCCAGACTGCACAATCACAGATAAAGGACTTACAATTTTGTTTCCAAGTCTCTTTATTTATTTCTCTTCTCCTAAGAGCCCCCCCCACAAATCTGTGGCTAAATTTGCTTGCACAATTTTCTCTGTAAATATAATCCTCACTTATGAGGTGAAGCTCTGCTGAATAGGGCTTAAGTCACAGATGAGCGTAGGGATGAAACGTTTCTACTGTTCATATTTCAGACCAAGAGTGACCTTAAAGGCAGGAGAGGCTTCCGAGTCCCCAACAACATGATCCAAAGCCCACTGAAGCTATTGACAGTCTTCCATAGAATTGTAGGGCTGGAAGGGATCTTGAGAGGTCATTATGTCCAGCCCCATGCACTGAGGCAGGACCCAGGAAGCTCTAGACCGTCCCTGACAGGTGTTTGTGTCCAGCCTGTTCTCAAAATCCCTCAATGATAGGGATTCCCCAATCTCCCTTGGAAGCCTGTTTCAAAGCTTAACTACCCTTAGAGTTAGTAAGTTTCTCCTAATATCTAACCTTGCCTCAGATTAAGCCCACTATTTCTTGCCCTACCTTCACTGGACATGGAGAACAATTGATCACTGTCCTCTTTCTAACAGCCATTAACAGATTTGAATACTGATATCAGGTCCTCCCTCAGTCTTCTTTTTACAAGGCTAAACATGCCCAGTTTTTATACCTTTCATGATAGGTCAGGTTTTCTAAACCTTTTATCATTTCTGTTGCTCCTCTTCGGACTCTCTCCAATTTGTCCACAACTTTCCTAAAGCGTGGTGCCCTGAACTGGACATAATACTCCAGCTGAGGCCTCACCAGTGCTGAACAGAGTGGGAAAATTACCTCCTGGGACTTACATCCAACACTTGTGTTAATCCACCCCAGAAGGATATTAACATCTCTTGCCACGGCATCATGCTGTTGACTCGTATTCGGTTTGTGATCCGCTAAAACCTCCTGATCCTTTTCAGCAGTAACACCACCACCAGTTCTTCCCCATTTTGTTGTTGTGCATTTGATTTTTCCTTCTGAATCATAGTACTTTGCACTTGCCTTTACTGAATTACATCTTATCGACCAATTCTCCCATTTGTCAAGGTCATTTTGGATTCGAATCCTGTCCTCCAAAGTGCTTGCAACCCCTCCCAGCGTGGTGTCATCCACACATTTTATAAGCACACTCCATCCAAGTCATTCATGTAAATATTGAATACTTCTGGACCCAGGGCTGACTCCTGCGGGGAACACTCAATACGCCCTCCCAATTTGACAGCAAATGTCCATGACTGCAATGGGCTTTGGATAGGTCCATCATGCAGGGATGGTATTTTTGAAAAACAGGGGAGGGAAAGAGGAAACTTACTCTTCTTAGTACAGTGTTTGTTTAACCTCTTCCTATTTTTGTCATCTTTTTATATGCAAGGTTGGCTACTGAACATGGGCAAATGGTTTCCAAAATATTCATCAAATAATTTGAAATATTTTGCAACATCCATGCACAATGTTAGTCAATGAACTGTATTGAGCAGTCTCTTCATTGCAGGCAGCATGGTAGCAACCCTCTAGTAAAGCTGCCAATCACTTTCCATTATACCCATTCTTCAGATTGTACTTTTGACTAGCTCTAGTGCAGAGGTGGGCAAACTATGGCCTGAGGGCCACATCCAGCCTGCAGGACTGTCCTGCTCGGCCCCTGAGCTCCTGGCCCGGGAGGCTAGCCCTGACCCCTCCCCTGCTGTCCTCCCTCCCCCGCAGCCTCAGCTCGCTCTCCCCGCTGCTGGCGCAATGCTCTGGGCTGCCGGGCTGTGAGCTCCTGGGGCAGCGCCGCAGGGAGTGGGGCGGGGGTTTGGATAGAGCGCAGGGGAGTTCGGGATGGTGGTCAGGGGGTGTGTGGATAGGGGTTGGGGTGGTCGGGGGGGAACAGGGGGTTGAATGGGTGCAGGGGTCCCAAGGGGGCAGTCAGGAAGGACAGGAGGTGTTGGATGGGGCGACGAGGGTCTGGGGGCAGTCAGGGGACAGGGAGCAGGGGTGTGTGGATGGGGCAGGGGTCCCGAGGGGCCAAGAGGCAATGATGGGGTTAGATGTGGCAGGAGTTCTGGAGGGGCAGATAGAAGGTAGGGGCTGGGTCATGACCCCCTCCCCTAACCAGCCCTCCATACAATTTACGAAACCCGATGTGGCCCTTGGGCCAAAATGTTTGCCCACCTCTGCTCTAGTGCCTCAGTGGTTTGCAGCAGGACTTGGAAATTTCGTGAGGATGTAGTTCTGTGTTGGTGAGATGCCTTTTGCTGGCCTGGTGAAAATCAGCGTGGATCTGGCTGACTTATTAGCTGTTGCAAGTCCCCAGTTCTTGCCTACGTTTTGCTTGCTACACAGCCTGTTCTGGGCTTGCTGCCCAAAGCCCTGAATCTTCTTTTAGCACAGTGCGTGGACGGCTCTGCTCTGGTGTGCTGCACACAGAGCGCCTCGCTTGGGCTGAGATTCTGTGCTGCATAGAGCTCTGCAGGAACAAGAACTTCCATTTTGCGGGACGTTCCATGATTTTCAAATTTGTTTTCATTCCGAATCGGAACTAAACCAAATAATTTCACCATTTCTTGTGAAATAAAATCCTGCCCCCCTATTTGTTATGGGTCAGTCAGAAAATGAAATCAGTAGGTTTCAATTGCCACTTTCGAAACATTTTATACTCTATTCCAATTCATCTAAAAGATGATCAGATAAGCTACATTTTTTAAACGAAAAGTCATTCCAAAAGGAAAAATCAAAACCTCTTGTTCTGAAAATGTCAATTTGTTTTCAAAGGAAAACGTAGTTGAAATTGACACATTCCTGCAGAATGATTTGTTTTGGAGGATGGAAAAATGACATAGAATCAGACCCTCACCTGAGATGAAAACTAGGTAGCTGTGGTACCTTTCAGAAAGTGTTTGTTTGTGCTCTCTGGGAAAAGGGGCTAGTTGGACCTGTTCAATCCATTGTTTCATTGTGTTCCTTAGCAGGTCATCCCCAAAATATATCAGCCTTCTTCTGCCTGGCCTTTAACTATTGTTTTCCTGATGGTTCGTTAAGAATATTTTCTGTCTCTAGACAACAAAGAACGGATGGATATTCAAAAATATAAAAAACTCATGACTGTTGGTTGCCAATGAGCTTATCTTATCCCTATAGACTGAGACTGTCCTGACATTCCTTGGAGCTAAACCACACGCCACATGAAACTCCCGCACTGAGTGATGTGTGTCTGGGCATTTCACACCCTCTAAGAAGGCTGCCTAAGCTTTAGAAATTCATTTCTGTCCCATGTCATGTAAGGAACACCTGGAGAATCAGATCCTCAATGTCTCCTTCAGATAATAAACGGTTTCGGAAGGCACTGGAAGCGCCTCTCCCCCCCCGCCAAATCCGTTCCCAGGATTGATTGCAATGAGCATAGCTGCCGTCATGGCTGCCCACCCGCTCAAGTTACACTCTGCCCACAAAGCAGAGGCGGATTAAGATTTATTGGGGCCCCGGGCACAAAAACCATTTGGGCCCACACATCCCATTAAAAACACGACCGTATCAAAATGTATTAATACAAAGACTCCATTCAGTGTTTACACACTGCAATAATAATAAAGCAAATCATATCCGCGGTCATTATGCCTAAATTAGCTGCTCAATGTTTCCACATAGAAAATGAATCTGGCTAGATATTATCTGTACTGTCACACAAAGATGTTCACTGCCGATCCAGACAACACTGGTATTACAAGAATCTGTCCTTCACAGGTCAACAAGTGGTTCTTTTACCTACCCCAATTTTCTTAAAGGTGACCATTATGCATTTTTTCCATCTATTGATCTTGTTACAGTCCAGTTTTTCTCCCGTGGAAGCAAAGAGGTCTGAAAGACAACAGCCAGAATTCCAGAAAGTAACTTAATTAAAAATAGAGGTAAAAATACTCTATTATTAAGAACTTTACGTTTCAGCCAGTGAAAACTGATTTAAAACAGAGTTTGCAATTGATCATATGAAAAAATGTTGAAAGAATCTGACGGGTGCCCAAGTGACTCTTTTGGCTTTCTGCCCAAGGCAATTCATATCAAACCATGACATTTTACCAATTAAGTTTTAGGACTTAATCGGAAACTAGCTCAGACGTAGACACTTTTAAGAATAGGCCAGGCTGTGATTAGCCAGAGCACACAACAGGATGATCAGTCATGAAAAAGTCAATGAGAAAATAGCTTTCCCAATAATACTGCACAGAAAGAGACTATTCATCACTCCATTCTACCAATGCCTCATCATCATCACTGGAACTGAAGGTCCTCACAGGATACATTTTTCTCCCTCTTCTATAACTATCTGGGTTTGTCTTTTATGTTTTATCTCCCTGCCAGGCTTGGCGTTGCCATTCACATAGCACCAGATGCCCATGAGGACAGACGATACCACTGACCCTCTTGTTAAGTAAATTTGTGTGGGCCACAATTCATCTGTGAAATTCCTAGTTGAGTGAGTGGGGTCTGGAAGCTGTGGCCCTGTGTAATGTGTTGGGGAGAAATACACACAAAGATCTTAAATGTATGATCTGGAGTAAATAGCACTACAGTCTTTCATCCGATGCTAAGGTTGGAGAACTATGCTACAGAAGGCATAGGCAGTGACTCCGTGGGTATTCCTGGGCTGGAGCATCCATGGGAAAAAATGGTGGGTGCTGAGCCTCCATCAGCACCTTCTCCTGCCACCAGCAGCCTTCCCCCAGTGCCTCCTGCCTGCTGGCGGGCCTCACCAATCAGCACCTCCCCTTGTAGAACTGATACATGAAATTGTTCATAAGTAAAGTTTTATGAATAAAACAACATTCATTCATAACACCGGTTACCCCAATAACTGGCTAATTGACAATTAAGATGCTTGTTAAGAGCCATAGCAGTTCAGCCAGTTGCCCTTGTAAGTTTCACTGTCAATCCAATTCCCTCTTAAATCACTGAGACTTGCACTGTTTCTGTATTGTAACTTCTGTTCACTGTTTGCCATTCACTACATTTGTTTACTTCTGTTCACTGTTTGCCACATTGTAATTCAAACTCCACTTTACAAAGCTTACTCCACTTTGTAAAAGCTTGCTGCAACCTTCATTTTTGCAAAACCCTGCTGTAATCTTATTAGTTTAGTTTAGATGTGTGAACGAGGTATGGATGGATGGTGGAATCAACCTCCAGCACCAGCCTGTCCTGATGAAATAAAGTTCAAACACCATTGGCTGAAGATGCAGACAAGAGCCCTAACAAAGTAAGAAGAGTCCACCCTAAAAAGAAAAGAACAAAGGTACAATAGAAGGAAGATCAAAGTCACATCCGAGGCCGAAAGTCAAGTCTGCAATTGACGGGTGATCAATCACACCGAACCCAGAGGCAGCGTGACACAGCAAGACCTATAGACTCTGGATTCAAACTAAAACCTACAAAAAAGGTGGGTGAGATGGAAGACTTTGAAGGGTAATATTCTGCTGCCACAGGGGAGGGTAGACCCAGCCCTTCCTTGTGCTCGGCTTTCCTGGCCAGTTAGCCGCCACAAGCTATGATCCCATGCTGTGAACTCAAGCCACGCACTGAAACTACGTTCAGGACTTGTAACTATACAGCATCTGGAGAACATCTGATGTGTGTATGTGTGCGTGTATAGGTATTAGGTATTAGTTATTGGTCATAAATCAAATTGTGTTATCAGAATAAATGTGACATCTTTGCCTTGCCCTCTGAAATGATCTTGTGTCGTTTTGTCTGCATAGCACCTCTCCCTCCCCACGCCTCCCACTGCAATCAGCTGTTTTGCAGCATGCAGGAGGCTTTGTGGGGAGGGGGAAGGAGTGAGGACACAGCGCGTTCGGGGGAGGATGCAGAACTGGGCAGGAAGAGGCGGGGTGGAGCCTGGAGCAGAGCCACGGGTCGAGCCCCCACACCCCTGGCACTTTGGAAAGTCAGTGCCTGAGACCAAAGGCCTCATATCGCCTGAGCAGGCGGGTAAATAATACCCTATCACAATGTACATGGCAAGAATCTGCACTAAGATCCCAAGGCTGTGGACCACGCGCATAGGAAGATGGGATCCACAAAGATCTCAGAGGTGCTGGTGGGGGTAAATGGGGCTACAGCAGGACATATTAAGATGGGGTAAATAATGCCGCATTGTAAGATGCAGGGATAGGGGCATCCAAAGGCCTCAAAATTGTGGCTGGAAGCCTAGAAAACCCAAGCAAAGCTTCTGTCTCACTGTGTGTTTTGCAATCACCAAAAGACATTTCCCCCCTTGAGCAGGACACCAGAGAGTTCACCCACCTCACTTGGCTCCCCGTGTACTTGTGGGGTTGCATTTCCCTGGCTGCTGCCCCTGTGGGTCGAGGTAGCGGGGATTTCCCTGGCTCCCCTGGCTGTGGAGAGCTCCCCAGTCCAGCGCCCCCCCACTTTACCGTCTATGTTCTCCCTGTTGCTGATGTGCAGCAGGTTGTGGCCTGTGTCCCCCTTGCAGCTCAGCTTGGGCTCTGGGTGGTAGGACTCCAGCTGGGAGTGGGCATTCCTGCGCTGGTTGGGGCTGGAGGAGACATAGCAGGAGGTGATTTCTCCTCATTGTCCTTCGCCACCTGGCCAGACACAGGAGGATGCCGGGGGGAAGCCGTGGGTAGCAACGAAGAAAACAAGCAGGAGAGGAAGAGGTGGCAGCTGCTGCTGCTTCTCCAGCCACACTCACTGGTTGATATCCCCACCAGCTCATCCAAGAAGCCTTACACCAAGCCTGGCCAGCCCCGCCAGCAGAGCAGTGGGTGCAGCAGCTAAATCCTCCTGCCGTAGCAACATGAGATTTTTCCAGGCTCCCTCAAAATTGGCTGGGACCCCTGGGCAGAGGCCCCATGGGCCCATGTGTTAGTCCACCACTTCTGCGAAGGATCTCTTCAGTAAGAGTACAGGGACAGGAGCACCTTTCACCTAACAGCTAAACCAGTTCTGCGACTCGGGCTTGCTTTCTCAAGCCAGAATCATGCTCCACAGCATCGCTGCAGGAAGGCTGAACTAGGAGGACAAGAAGCATCTAGCTGGGCAGGGAGCTTCTGCCTTTTCCTCCTCCTTTCTAAGCTGGAGGACTGAAGCCCAGAGAGGATAAGTGACCTGCTCCTGGGTGAAATCCAGCCATGGTGCAGGGGGCCAGTGCAAGGTGGGACCCAAATGCTGGATGGGGTCCTGCTGGTAGGGTGCCTGTGCTGAAAGGCTTTCACCCTCAGCCCTGCATAGGAAGGTACCAATGGGGTCAGGCCAGGCAGAAGATCCATATTAACTTGGATCTAGGTCCCCACATAACTGACCCATGGGGGTAGGGGCTGCACCCTGCCTAGGAGAGGGGAGGTGGGTTTCATTTCCCAAACCTTTCCCTGTGCTGCCCAGAGACTTGCAGTGAATGAGCAGGGCGGCATTGCACTGTTTACAAACAAACAGCAACTGGGTCACACTTTGGCTGGTTTCTGCCAGGGCTTATGTCCACCCATGCTACAATTCCAGCAACGCTCCTCAATCCCGTGGCTCAGGGGTGGCCGACCTGGGGCTCCAGAGCCACACGCGGCTCTTCAGAAGTTAACATGCGGCTCCTTGTACAGGCACCGACTCCGGGGCTGGAGCTACAGGCACCAACTTTCCAATGTGCCGGGGGATGCTCACTGCTCAACCCGTAGCTCTGCCACAGGCCCTACCCCTACTCCACCCCTTCGCACCCCCTCCCCTGAGTCTGCCAAGCCCTCGATCCTCTCCCCCAGAGCCGCCTGTGCATCGCATAACACCTGATTGCGGCGGGCGGGAGGCACTGATTGGTGGGGCTGCTGGCGGGCAGGAGACGGTGCAGGTTGCAGTGGGAGGAGCTGCAGGGGGGCTGCTGGCGTATTACTGTGGCTCTTTGGCAAGGTACATTGGTAAATTCTGGCCCCTTCTTAGGCTCAGGTTGGCCACCTCTGACATAGTGCTTTGGCCCTGGTCAGGGGCGGGAGCTGTAACCCAGCTGGCGGTCATTAACCATACTCAGGAAGAATTGTTCTGCGGTATAGGGAGCAGATCACAGCAGTAGACAGCTCCTCTCCCGCCAGCTCTCTCCAGGAGGAAATCCCCAGTGCACTGGAATGTGTGGAGCAAGGAGCGCTCTCTGATCAGGTCACGGGGATCACCTACATTTCAAGGAAATAAAGGACAATGGTGTGACAACATATAGGAGAAAGTCGAGTTGTGTGGGACTGTACTCTGCCACATTATCCATGGTACAAAATCATGTTTGTGTCACCGTTTATAGTTCATAGGGTTTAAGGGCAGAAAGGACGATTAGATGATCTAGTCTGACTTCCTGCATATCAGGGACTACCAAATTCCACCCCAATACCCCTGTGGTGAGTCCAATGACTTCAGCTGAACCAAGACCTGAAGAAGAGCTCTGTGTAAGCTCCAAAGTTTCTCTCACCAACAGAAGTTAGTCCAGTAAAAGATATAACCTCTCCCACTTTGTCTCTCTAATATCCCAGGACCAACACGGCTACCATAACACTGCAAACTTTGGTTGAACCAAGACATTTCATTCCTTATGCAAATAATATAGTGAATGCTTACGGGAAGAGGGTAGGTTTAGAAGATAAAATAAAAAAAGAGCAAGTAAAAAATCACTTAGAAAAGTTAGATGCCTGCAAATCACCAGGGCCTGATGAAATGCATCCTAGAATACTCAAGGAGTTAATAGAGGAGGTATCTGAACCTCTAGCTATTATCTTTGGGAAATCATGGGAGACAAGGGAGATTCCAGAAGACTGGAAAAGGGCAAATATAGTGCCCATCTATAAAAAGGGAAATAAAAACAACCCAGGAAACTACAGACCAGTTAGTTTAACTTCTGTGCCAGGGAAGATAATGGAGCAAGTAATTAAAGAAATCAACTGCAAACACTTGGAAGGTGGTAAGGTGATAGAGAATAGCCAGCATGGATTTGTAAAGAATAAATCGTGTCAAACTAATCTGATAGCATTCTTTGATAGGATAACGAGCCTTGTGGATAAGGGAGAAGCGGTGGATGTGATATACCTAGACTTTAGTAAGGCATTTGATACGGTCTCGCATGATATTCTTATAGATAAACTAGGAAAGTACAATTTAGATGGGTCTACTATAAGGTGGGTGCATAACTGGCTGGATAACCGTACTCAGAGAGTAGTTATTAATGGCTCCCAATCCTGCTGGAAAGGTATAACAAGTGGGGTTCCGCAGGGGTCTGTTTTGGGACTGGCTCTGCTCAATATCTTCATCAACGATTTAGATGTTGGCATAGAAAGTACGCTTATTAAGTTTGTGGACGATACCAAACTGGGAGGGATTGCAACTGCTTTGGAGGACAGGGTCAAAATTCAAAATGATCTGAACAAATTGAAGAAATGGTCTGAGGTAAACAGGATGAAGTTCAATAAAGATAAATGCAAAGTGCTCCACTTAGGAAGGAACAATCAGTTTCACACGTACAGAATGGGAAGAGACTGTTTAGGAAGGAGTATGGCAGAAAGAGATCTAGGGGTCATAGTGGACCACAAGCTTAATATGAGTCAACAGTGTGATACTGTTTTAAAAAAAGCAAACTTGATTCTGGGATGCATTAACAGGTGTGTTGTAAACAAGACACGAGAAGTCATTCTTCTGCTTTACTCTGCGCTGGTTAGGCCTCAACTGGAGTATTGTGTCCATTTCTGGGCACCGCATTTCAAGAAAGATGTGGAGAAATTGGAGAGGGTCCAGAGAAGAGCAACAAGAATGATTAAAGGTCTTGAGAACATGACCTATGAAGGAAGGCTGAAGGAATTGGGTTTGTTTAGTTTGGAAAAGAGAAGACTGAGAGGGGACATGATAGCAGTTTTCAGGTATCTAAAAGGGTGTCATCAGGAGGAGGGAGAAAATTTGTTCACCTTAGCCTCCAATGATAGAACAAGAAGCAATGGGCTTAAATTGCAGCAAGGGAGATTTAGGTTGGACATTAGGAAAAAGTTTCTAACTGTCAGGGTAGTTAAACACTGGAATAGATTACCTAGGGAAGTTGTGGAATCTCCATCTCTGGAGATATTTAAGAGTAGGTTAGATAAATGTCTATTAGGGATGGTCTAGACAGTATTTGGTCCTGCCATGAGGGCAGGGGACTGGACTCGATGACCTCTCGAGGTCCCTTCCAGTCCTAGAGTCTATGAGTAAACTGTTGTGTACCACTGCCAGAGAACAGGACAGACCAAGGCACCACTGATGTATGATCAAACAAGTAATAGGGGCTCCTTCCTGGTTCTGAGTCATGGGAGATTGGATGTAGTGTCATTTGTCAGTGCAGAGACACATGGACCAGAAGCAAACGATGGCTTAGATACCACTTTACATTTACCCACTCTTCCAGGAGCTGTGCTGTTCCTCTTCTAGCTGGCCAAGCATGAAATTAGCAAAGACAGAGGACGCCCCCCCAAACAGGTCTCCACAGTGGAAAATGCTCACAATACCCACTGAGGGGATGTTACTTTCTAGGATTTGCAAGAAGTTGTCACAGAATATCGTGTAACACAGGAATGGAAACATCTAGAGAAACACCCACAACCCTCTGCCCCAGGTACCAGTATTTTAGGCAGTACAGGTGCCCAGGTTTTCCCCTGATATAAACACAATTGTGCAGCAAGACAGGTATGAGCAGGCCAACGAGGTTGATGTGCACTGGTTCAAACTTTTAGCTGATGGATGCAATGCACCATAGTAGCTGTAATGCTTAGCATGAGTCAATCTGCGATATACATGGGCCCTGACAAAATGAGAATCCAGAAATCCCAGCAGGATTTGATGACACATTTAGAATCTTTTCTGTCGGTATTTTTGATTCTCCAGGGAAGGTTGAAGGTGGATGAGTGAGAATCTTAGGACCTTTAGGGCACATCTTCACTGCAAAAAAAGATGCATGTTCTTAACTTGAGTTAAAATCCTAGTAAAGATGAGGCTATTGCAGTTTTAACATGAGTTAACAGGTTGAGTTAAAGACTATAGGGAAACCTGGTGCTTAAGATTATGTCTCCTCTATGGATATTATACCGACATAGCTATGTTGGCATAGCCATGTCTACACTGGGGGTTTGGTGGTGTAACTAAGTTGGTCAGGAGTGTGGTTTTCACACCCTTAACTGATGGAACTATGCTGATGTAACTTTTCAATGTAGACTAAACCTGCCTCTACCTTATAACGTGAGTACAGACTACAATTGCCTTATCTTCACATGGCCTGGCTTACGCTTTAAAGATTTTTCTGGCATGGTTTTCTGTACTAAATTTTTCTAGTGTAGACTAAGGCCTGGTCTACACTTAAAAATTAGATGGGCCTAGGTACTGTACGGGGAGACTTTGGCAAACCTATAAACTGCCTGAAACCACTATGGCTTATTGCTAAAAGCAACCTAGTCAGCAGGCTGTAAAATGGCCATGCAGCTTGACCAAGGCAGGAGGGGAGGGGATTTTGGGTGCCACAGAAAGAGCAGCTTGACCTCATGTCCTTCCTGATAAGACTTGTGTTGAAGTTGCTGATACATGCATTTTAAAAGAGCAGGATGTGCCCCAGGAATGTCTATTGGGGTCTCAAGGCTGAAAACTCTGGAAAAACTCACTCCTGGTTAATCAATAATCAGAAGGAACCTCTTGCTTGATCATTGAAACTGCTTACTTACGTTTTCTTTAAGGGACATGTCAGTCTATTACTAACGTATAAATAAGGGGAAAAAGTTTGAGGTTTTCTGGACTTGCCCTCTGGATACATCTTGTGGTCTCCACCAGCAGACAGAAGATTTGGCCACCGGAAGCCTGCTGCTGTGTCACTTGAGAGCCACACTCAGCTTTGGTAATTATCAAGGGCTGGGGGGTGTTTTACTGACTTGTTGCGGATGTGTGTAAGTGCTTGAGACTAAGTAAAGTTTAGCTGTAAGTGAAAGCACTCTTGTATTGTCCTATTTGTGCCAGCCATATATTGGTCAGACGGCCATGTCTCCCCTGATTTATTTCCTGACATCACCTCGCACAGAGTAAAAGTTAGCAAGAGCTTTGGATTGAAAGAACCTTGGGTAACAGTACATCACTAAGTGCTGTGAAAAATTGTGTCTGTGCGATATAGTTAGGTTGACCTAACCGCCGGTGTAGACACAGCTTGGCCAATGGAAGAATCCTTCTGTCAACCTAGCTACCACCTCTTGGAGAGGTGGATTAACTGCTTCGATGGATAAAACCCTTCCATCACTGTGGGAAGTGTCTATATTTCAGTGGCTTAACTGCAGCACTGTAGCTGCGCTGGTGTAGAGCTTGTAGAACAGACATAGCCTTTGCTTAAGAGAAAGTTCCTCTTTTTATTTTAATCTAGGCCCTGGGATTTTAGTATGTCCCTTATACCCACCCAATGTGTCAATACGTCTGAAACACATTTGAACACAGGAATGTTTCCACTGGCATCAAAGTGTGCAAAGAACAATAAAAGCGCTTCCTTAAATGGCATTCATTTCTTTTCACAGATGGCTAAAAATGACTCTTATATTAGTAGCAACTTGAATAATTCAGGAGTCTAATTTTACAATTCCTATTAACTCTGACACTGAATAAAAATGGCAGAATTTCTCAGTTTTTAATGGTTTTCCATTGCTATATTTATTGGCCCTTTGATAACTATTAATAGCATAAAGAACGTCATTGTAATGACAAAGCTAAAGATATGTCTTGGCTGGAGATATCATTTAGGACGTGGGCTCTCTAAGGCCTAAAAAGTATTGAAAATTATAGCAGCACCTTAAAATCATCAGGCTGAGTTTCCATTGGGAATTGGATGTCCAACTAACCCATGCAGCTTTGAAAATGGCCCAGAAGGCCTTTGCAAGACCAATCTTATTAAAAAAAAAGTGAAGCATGCTGACTAGAGCTGTATGAATAACTGAGTTTTCAGTTCACTGACCAAACCAAGAGAAAGAAAACCCCAAAATAAAAATATAATTTTTTTAAATTTTTTTAAAATTTTAAATTTTAAAAAACTTAAAATGGCAAAAAAAAATCATTTTCATGGATTTTTTTACCTTTTTAAAATAAGATTGAAATAAAAAAGTTGTATTGAATCAAAAATTGAAATATTGTGGTTCAAAAATGTTGCAATGATAAGTTTCAAGTTTTTGGGATTCTTTTTTTTTTTTTTTGACCAGAACAATTTGGCAAACATGGCACAAATTCACCAAATGTTTTGGTTACTCTGAAACTGCATTTTTTGGCGAAAAAAAGTTTTGGTCAAAAATTTTGCCTGGATCTCTGGATTACCAGTACATTTTACTTCACTTACATCATTCATTTTAAAGTGTTTCCTTATCATAAGCTTTCTTCTGGAACTGGGAAATACTCAATTTTCCCCCAAGCTCATAGGCTTTTTTCAGACATTACTATATGGCATTAACTTTCATTTAGACTCATAGACTTTAAGGCCAGAAGGGACCATCATGAACATCTAGTCTGACCTCCTGCACAATGCAGGCCACAGAACCTCACCCACCCACTCCTGTCACAGACCTCTGACCGGGTTACTGACAGGGCCGGCTCCAGGCACCAGTGAAGGAAGCAGGTGCCTGGGATGGCCAACAGGAAGGGGTGGTAGTCCGTCTGTTGTTGTGGCTACACGCCCTGGTCATCATCTCTGGCACTTCGGCGGCAGCTGAATTGGCCCACTTCAGTTTCTAGCAGCACTTCGATGGCAGGTTCTTCACTTCCTGTCTTCCTCTTCGGCGGCGGCTCAATTTTTTTTTGCTTTTTTTTTGGAAAAGCAGAAGCCGGCCCTGATTACTGAAGTCACCAATCACGATTTAAAGGCTTCAAGTTATAGACAACTCACCATTTACTCTGGTTTAAACCAGCAAGTGGCCTATGCCCCAAGCTGCAGAGGAAGGCGACCCCCCCCCACCCCTCCCACCAGGGTCTCTGCCAATCTGAGCTAGGGGAAAATTCCTTCCTGGCCCCAAATATGGCAATCAGTTGAACCCTGAGCATGTGGGTAAGACTCACCAGCCAGATACCAGGAAAGAATTCCCTGTAGTAACTCAGGTCCCACCCCATCTACTGCCCCATCACCAGCCATTGGAGATATTTGCTACTAGCAGTCACAGATGGGCCACATGCCATTGTAGGCAATCTCATCATACCACGCCCCCCGTAAACTTATCAAGCTCAGTCTTGAAGCCAGTGAGGTTTTTTGCCCCCACTGCTCCCTTTGGAAGGTTGTTCCAGAACTTTACTCCTGTGATGGTTCAAAACGTTCATCTAATTTCAAGCCTAAATTGGTTGATGGTCAGTTTATATCCATTTGTTCTTGTGTCAGCATTGACCCTTAACTTAGATAACTCCTCTCCCTTCCTGGTATTTATCCCTGTGATGTATTTACAGAGAGCAATCAAATCTCGCAGCACCCAAGAATAATTAGGTCTCTGCTTCTAGACTGTTACGTCTTTTCACTTATCCATAGAGCTTTGCAAGAACCTTCTCTTCTCACTTACTTGATTCTCTGTGTAGGAGAGAGAGGGTCCATCTGTTCTTGTACTTTCCTGGAAAGCAATACAAATCAGCTGTATTCCCCAGCGGATCCTAATGTTTTGCTGTTTTCCTACTAAACCCAAACATCTGGTGAACTCTGCTCAGTGCGGGTATATACTTCATCTTCATTAGAACTCTACTGCAGCCCTGCTAATTACTTCCCAACTAATTAAGGCTTATTAAATTTGAGTTAAAGTGTGCAATATTGAACAGAGCAAGCCTCAGCATTTGGATAAGCTCAGGTCTTGGGTTGATTTGACAGAACATGCTTTACACCGGAGACCTGGAAATTCCTGCTTTTGCTCTGCTATCAAAGGTTGTATGAAGAGAATGCGATTCTCATTAAGCTGAGCATTTCAGCTTTTGCTTTGTTCTGGTCCATTTCAACGGTCTTCCTTTTTATTTCTTGAAGGGACTAAGACTAGCCTGGGGAAAACTAGAACTGAATGTTCAGTACTGCCAAAGGAAAGTTGGAAGCAATAGAGTAAGTACATTTCTACCTCAGGCTTACAGCTTGGGAAAAC
This sequence comes from Gopherus flavomarginatus, assembly GCF_025201925.1. NCBI lineage: Eukaryota > Metazoa > Chordata > Testudines > Testudinidae > Gopherus > Gopherus flavomarginatus. The sequence goes on from NC_066619.1 coordinate 127,607,759, forward strand.
CTCTAAAGTAGGGTTTCCAAAAGTGGATCGGGCCAGATTCAAAGCTCAGACTCTCTGGGTTCACAGTCTGTTATCCACGCTCCAGGGAAGTTGGGTTTGCATTCTGCTTTCGAGAGGCTACGGGAGAAAGGAGATAATCCAGTAAAAATTGGAACAAGATGAAAAACTAAGAGGGAGTGAATGTAAGAAAAGGAGCAAAATTGGGAAAGAGAAAAATTCTAATGGAAACTAGACCCTACAGAATAGAATAGTCACGGCAGTATCTAGCTGGGTTTTTCCTTCCATCTCAACACATGGCACAAATTTCTGTTTAGCTACAACAACTTGCCATATAAAATATTTGAAACACCGAGTGGGCTGGTCTGTGGGAAGGTGGACTGTGGATTTTAATGCCAGCAAAAATAATTTGGGAGCTTGAACTAGCTTGGCCAACTCTTTGAACCGCAGAAAAGCTTGGAAGGCTCACAAGAATCTCTGAGGTTCGTTCACCTGAACTCAAAACAAAGGGGTCAAAATGCAAGCTGTGCACAGAGAAGGAGACAGGAAGGGGGATGGATGTGGGGATATGAACTATGGGGGTTCACCATGTCTTCCCTCTGCTTCTTTGCTGTTACTTCCTCGTTCCTAACCCTTCTATTTCTTGCTCTGAAGAGAGAGTTATTAAATTCCTCCTGCCACTGCTGCTGGTTGGCTTTTCGATGAATTACCTGAATCATCAGCATTTGTCAGGAGATGAAGGCACGTGGCGCTTTCAGAAGTGCTAGTTCTGCTCAGGAGAAGACAGGAAATTTGGAAATAATAGGAGTAGCTCGAATTTTCAGGTCTTTAACTGGGAAGACAAGCATGATGCAACACACACCGTGGCAGGTCTGAATAGCCCTTACAAGGCAAAGCCAGGTATAATGGCTTCGCTGGACATTCTGAGTCTGTAATAGCAGGCCAGCTGCACTAACTTGGAAGAATGAACAATTTTCTGAAGTTAAAGAAGTGACACTGGAATACACGACACCACTTTATCAAAACATCATAGCTCATCTTTATCACAGCCAGTGTGCTCAGTATACAGGAGGGATTTCTCCGGGGTCTTTGCGGTAATTACATTTTTGGCCTGTTTATGATTCTGCAGCACATTCCAGAACGTTTTCTACTGTAATCAGATCCCCTTTGAAACAGCGCAGCGGAATTGTTAACGGCGGGTAAGAGTCTGCCCTATGCGCAGAATTCCTGTTGACTTCAATGGGAATGGAGCAAGTCATGCACCGGCAGAATTTAGTCGTGTGACATAGGAAAGCGGCTTGAAGCTTGTGAGATGCTTTTATGGGCTAAGGGTGGTGATTCCTTCATTATAAACGGGAATCAGGTGCATGTTAGACCACGTAGAGCAAAAGTAAATAACAAGAAACGTAGGGCCTGGTTTTCTTTGCCTTGCACATTGTGCAGTCATCAACCCCAGTGCAGAAGGAACATGAAATGCCATTGAATTTGAACAGTAGCATATTACATCTCTATTGCACTGAGGTAAATGACTATACAGAGTATGGGGCAACTGAGAATCGGGGCCCATAGACTGTAAGATCTTTGGATCAGGGGATTGGCTCTTCAATGGGAGCAGAGTTAGACCAATGCGGAGAGTGTCTCAGAATCCCTACGTAGAAGTGGGACACTGGATGGGGTGGGTCAGTGCTCTGAGGTGTCACTGAGAATCCTCTTTCTCGATGGCTGGCTAGTGGGTCTTGCTCACATGGTCAGGGTCTAACTGGTGGCCAGATTTGGGGTTGGGAAGGAATTACCCCCCAAGGTCAGATTGGCAGGGATCTTGGGAGGTTTTCATCTGCTGGGATCACTTGGGCATGTCTCCCCTAATCTATTCCCTGCCATCACAGGGGCTTCAGGCATTGGCGGGACTTCAGTCTCTCCTGTTCTCTATCTGCGGCACACACTGGCTTAAGTCTCCTGAGGACTGCAGTTTAACAAAAGTCTTTGATCTCAGTAAAGGGCTATTTGAACAAAGTGAAATGGTCGGTGCTAGGTAGGTCAGTCTAGACGATCTAAAGGTTCTTTCTGTCCGAAAACTCTGAAATCTGTGAATCTATTGACCCCACCTCTACATAAATATTCAGAGGAGAAACCAACAGAATTAATAAAACAATGACCCAAGTCTTGGCCCTGTTAAGGCTGCTTCATGCAGAACAACTGGACAGCCAATGTAACCAGCCAGCTGGGGATTCCCCCAGCAGTCAAGGAATGGGGAACGTGTCCATGCACATGTATCTTTCCTCCAGCACCCCTCAGCTGCCAGAATGGGTCAAGTGTCTTACTGGGATTGGACCAGTGCCCAGCTGGCTGATGATCAGGGACTGGACTGTAAAGGTGGCTTATTCTTTGTGTTGCCTCATCCTGCTTCTCCCACGCTGGGCCAGGTGCTGAATGGCCACTTCCAAGATATGGCCCTATATCTGCTTGAGGCGCAAGGCTAGGAATTGTCACGTTCAGAGTTAGAGAGGCTTGCCCCTCCCCCTCTAATTTATCTGTATGGTGTAAATCCTGGACATGGACATTTTAATCCAATAATTAGCTCTTTTCATTATGCAGATTACTCTGGCAGCTGCCTAAAATGAATTGCAAAATGCCCAGCAGGTTCTGAAAAGTGTTTAACTACTTCTAACAAGGGCCGTTTCCAAACAGTGATAAAGCCATTTGGACTAATTTGTACCCAACTTTTCCAAAGCAGTTGGACAGAATTGTATTCCCAGTCATTAAAAGGAGTTACACTGGCAGCTGCTAATTACTTTATTTAAATCTGTGATTTGTGTAAGCAGGTTTTTTTAAAATTATGCTTAGCAAAGTTGGAAGAATTGATAAAACACTGAACAGTAATTAAGGTGGTGTTTGCGATAATTGATTTTCTATTTATGTAACAGGTGACTATTTTGTCACATGTTAAGTTGTTATGCTTCAATAGGAAATATAGATTTAGACACTCTCCGGATTCATAGTTCTGGAAGGAAAATCATCCTTTTTTCGCTCTTCTTCTGATCTCTCTACTATGAATCTAGACAGAAAGAGATTCTTGTGGGTGAGGCACTAGACTGAGACTCTGGAGATCTGCCTTCTGTTTCTGACTCTGCCATGACCATCTTGTGTAAGTCTGTGCTTCCATGGTCGCAAAGCCTGCCATAGCATTAGACTTATCTGAGGACTAGCATTGTGTCAAGCCCTTGTATGGGACGATCCAGGCACCGGTTGTCCCAGTAGTGCTGGCGGAGCTTACCCTGCCCCGGATGGCCCTCTTAAAGGGAACCTGTCATAAACAGATTGTTAAGGGTTAATGTCTCTTCTCCCTGTAAAGGGTTACAAGCAGGGAACTGGACCCCTGACCAGAAGACCAATCAGAAGATAAGATACTTTTAAATTTGGGTGGAGGGAAGCTTTTGTGTGTGTTCTTTGTCCGTTGTGTGTTCTTCTCTCAGAGGGTCTGAGAGAGACCAAACATTACTACAGGCTCTCTAAGTTTCTTTTCTAATAGTAAGTAAAAACAGGTGGTTTAGATTTTTTGATTGTTTTACTCTATTTGCAATTGTGGATCTGGCTGGTTAACTTTTATATGTGTAGTTGCTGGGAATATTTTGATTTGTATTGGTACTTGGGGGGAAGTCTCTTTCTGGTGTCTGTAAGCTATTGGACCCTGTAAGATTTACATCTTGAAGTTACAGAGATAATTCTTTACTTTTTCCTTTCTTTTATTAAAAGATTTCTTTTTAGAGAACCTGATTGATTTTTTCCCCTTGTTTCCCTTGTTTTATTCCAGGGGATTGGGATAACTCACCAGGACGGGTGGGGGAGACGGGAAGGGGGAGAGAGAGAATCTCTCTCTGTTTTCCTTGAATCTGTTTGTCTCTTTGTGGAAGGGAAGGGAGATGCTTCTCTGTATGGTGATTTAAGGGGTTGGATCAGTATCTCTCAGAATAGCCCAGAGAGGGAAATTCTGGGAGGGGGAAAGGTGGGGGGATGGTTTATTTCTCCTTGTTTTAAGAACCCAAGGGATCTGGGTTCTTCGGGTCCCCAGGGAAGGTTGGGAAGGCCAGAGTGCCCCAAAACACTATATTTTTGGGTGGTGGCAGTGCTATCAGATCTAAGCTGGTAATTAAGCTTAGAGGATTCAGGTGCTAGTGTCTCATTTTCTGAACTCTAAGGTTCAGATCTGAGAGGGAATGCTATGACAGGTGCTAGTATCTCATTTCCTGAACTATAAGGTTCAGATCTGAGAGGGAATGCTATGACAGAACCCCATTACGTTGGGGGCCATTAGAGGAGAAATACAATTTTCCCCACAAAATTTACATACATCTTAGTAGATAGAAGTGACCGAAGTACAAGTGAACATGTGCTGGCAATTGCTGTGCTGTGGTGAGCATGTAGGTATTCAAAGGCATGTATGGAAGCTAGTTGGCCAACTCCCATTGGAAGCCAATAGGAGTTAGGCACCCCCCAAGTGCCATGTGTGTCTTTGGGTATGTCTACACTGGAGCTGGGGTGGAATCTGTGACACCCGCGCTGGTGCCAATTGGGCTCGCGTGGTAAAACTAGAAGGGTCGCCATGGTGATGCCAGTGGTGGGAGAAGCTAGCCACCCCAGATATGATCCCATCCAAGCCCTTCATACAGCTGCAGCTAAGCTGCTGTTTTTAGTGCACTAGCTTGATCAGAGCCAGCACGAGGCTGGCTGCTCGGGCTGGAAATTACATCCTTAGTTCCCGTGTAGACAAAACCTTTGAAAACGTGCCTGGGTGACTGGAAAAGGCTCTCTCAGAGCCATGTGTCACAGGGAGGATCTGGGACGGCTGTTAAAGAAACAGCCGGACATTTGCTTGTTTTACATGCGCAATGTTCCAATGCAGCCAGGCTGATAGAGGCCAAGAGTTTAAAAGCCAGATCCAAAGCACGGTGAGTCACTGGGAACCTTTCCATTGACTTACAGCAGATGCTGGATCAGGCCCTAAATGCTGAGCTGTCTGGAAGAGGCCAAGAGGTATGAGCAGAGCCTGCTTTCTGTGTGACACAGAACCCCTAGGGGCTCCCATTTCTGTTCTCCTGCAAATCTTTACCCTGTTTTCTCTTGGATAGCTCTGCTGGAAACACTTTGCAGGCAGAAGCCTGTATTATAGAGCTGGCAATGTCTCGCCATGGGGTGAGCCCTGCGGACCCCAGCTGGACATCTGCAATCATGTACCCCGCCCGCATGAAGGATGCCAGGTCCATTCCCAGCACCTTGCTGTACCCAGTTCTTGGGAGGGCACCAGTGCTGGAAGAATTTTCCCCTCTGCATGGTAATCACATGGGAACCAGAGTCCAAAAATGCATTCACTTGCAGACTTTTGAGGATATCGGGAATGATCGGACCCTTGCCAAGTAGTTTAAACCCCTCTCAAGTGGGTGTCAGGCCTAGCAGCGGTGCAGGTGAGGCTTGGTCCTGCACCCCAAGCAGGAACAGCTCCAGGCCCCAGCACGCCAAGCATGTCCTTGGGGCCGCATGCTGCGGGGGGCACTCTTCGGTGGAGCCATGGGACCAGTGGACCATCCACAGGCTTGGGGCTGCAAAATGTCCAGAGCCACCCCGACCCCAAAGACTCTCAGCACCCCAAGGACTCTGGAGGGTGCCAATGTTCCCTCTATTTTTGTATTTCCGGGTGCGGAATGAATTTTGTTATGTGCACCAATACGGAGGTGATGAGTGGTGGGGGTGGGGCAGTGGGGTTTGGAATGTGGGAGGGGGTTCAGGGCTGGGGCAGAGGCTTGGGGTGCAGGAGGTGGTGAGGGGTCCTGCTGGGGTGCAGGCTCTGGGGTGGGGCTGGGGATGAGGGGGTTGGGTGCAGGAGGGGGCTCAGGGCTGGGGTAAAGGGTTGGGGTTGGGGGGGTGAGGGCTCCAGTTGGAGGTGTGGGATCTGGGGGGGGGTTGAGGAGTTTGGGGTGCAGGGTGCCTTGGGGCTTCCCCGGGGAGAGAGGACTCCCCTCAGCTCTCTCTTGACACAGCAGTCTGGGTCTGGGAGAGGCACGCCCCCTACCTCTCTGCTCTCCAGTCCAGGCCCCTCTGGCTGCGTACCTGCCTGGCCCTTGATAGCCTGATGCATGGCTGTGCGATTGCGTAGCTTAGGGGGAACTTAGCTGTAGGTATCTCCTCTCGAAGCAGCCAGCAGATGGGTCAGCCGTTCTGCACAAACTGAGCCCTGGCTCGCCCCCTGGGCCTTCTTTCCACTGCTGAGCTAGCATCAAGTTGCCAGATACCACCTATGCTTGCCTATATACCTCATCCTTGTGGTTGGACAATTCAGCCTGTGGCTCTTTGAGCCAGTATCTAAGGGAGGAGAGCAGAGAAACGATGTCTTGGCAGTTATTGTGCTATTGTGGCTCTGCCCCCCGGCCTCAAGTGTTGGGCTATTCTGAGCCAGTCACATGAATAGCCTTCTCCTTAAAGCCTCTGAAGTTCAGGGCTGGGTGTTTGGGCAGGAGACTGTAGCCTGATCAATAAATTATGTATTAGTTATCTGGATTACTTAAGAATTCTCAGTTATCGCTCTGAGGTTTGGCAGGTTCTTGTCCCAAGATCAGGCCCAGTATTATTAAAATTACTGTTTAGTTGGGGACCTCAATGTGCACAGTTGCAACACACACGATAGGAACTCATCTTTATTTACAATAATTTATTAATACATTTAGCACAGCCACACACTCCAAGTCGGTAAGGCAGATAGAGATACTACAGAACGTGCATCTGCACATCGATATACTCACACCATTCATTGCAGAACAATCTAAAATTGTCATAAACAGATAGCTAAGGGTTAACGTCTCTTTCACCTGGAAAGAAGTAATCTGAAACACCTGACCAGAGGACCAATCAGGAAACAAGACTTTTTCAAATCTGGGTGGAGGGAAGTTTGAGTGTGAGTCCTTTGTTCTTGGTCTTGTGCCTGTCTCTCTCTCTCGGCTATGGGAAGGATTTTTCTATCTCCTGCCTTTCTAATCTTCTGTTTCCCAGTTGTAAGTACAAAAGATCAGATAGTGATTTATATGGTTTTTTTGTATTTACATGTGTGTAGTTGCCGGAATGTGTTAAATTGTATTCTTTTTGAATAAGGCTGTTTATTCATATTTCTTTTAAGCAATTGACCCTGTATTTGTCACCTTAATACAGAGAGACCATTTTTTATGTATTTTTCTTTCTTTTTACATAAAGCTTTCTTTTTAAGACCTGTTGGAGTTTTCTTTAGTGGGGAACTCCAGGGAATTGAGTCTGTGCTCACCAGGGAATTGGTGGGAGGAAGAAGTCAGGGGGAAATCTGTGTGTGTTAGATTTACTAGCCCGACTTTGCATTTCCTCTGGGTGAGGGGGGAAGAGAGATTAGCTCTCGGTACTTCTGTTTTCCAAGGCTGGAAATGGGGAGGGTGGAATCCCTCTGTTTAGATTCACGGAGCTTGTTTCTGTGTATCTCTCCAGGAACACCTGGAGGGGGGAAGGGAAAAGGTTTATTTCCTTTTGTTGTGAGACTCAAGGGATTTGGGTCTTGGGGTCCCCAGGGAAGGTTTTTGGGGGGACCAGAGTGCCCCAAAACACTCTAATTTTTTGCGTGGTGGCAGCTTTACCAGGTCCAAGCTGGTAACTAAGCTTGGAGGTTTTCATGCTAACACCCATATTTTGGACGCTAAGGTCCAAATCTGGGACTAGGTTATGATAAAAATGTTAGCCATCATCTTCCTCATCACCATCACCTTGCTGCTTCTCACCAGCGGCCATCGTTCCGGCACCTCCCAAGGGCTGCATCTCTCTCCCCCTACCACACATGAGCTGGGATACAGCTTTTATAATATGTTATGCTGAGGCCATCAAGTCTAATCATAACCAGTAGGGCATTGGTTCTCAACTTTCTTTTCTGCGGACCACTTGAAAATTGCCAAGGGTCTCGGTGGACCATTTAATTATCTTTCTGAATGTTGTTTGCACCGTTAGCTAACTATTGTAAAGCGCTTTGGATAAAAGCTCTATATAAAAAACTTAATAATAATAAACTTTTTTTCCCTACAAATAAAAGCACACACCTCATATTTTAATGTTAGTAGTCTTACCTTTCTAGTGTGATGGATGTGCCCTCTCTTCCCCACCACGGCAGCCCCAGAGCTGGGGCTGGGAAGGAGGGGGCTCTCTCCCCAGCAGCTGCACTCCTGGAGCTGGGGAAAGTTGCCTCTTTCTCTAGCTACCGCAGCCCTGCATGTCCCAAATTCCTCCCACCTGCTTTTCTCACCCCACTGATCCCTCCCACCTACCCCTTATTCCCCCCAAGGCCACCACCTCACCTTACATGTGTGTCTTCTCCAGGGTCCAGGCACCTAATTAGTGGAGCCATGCCTGCACAACTTCACTAATTAGGTGGGTGGCCCTTCATTCTCTTGTGTACGGCCACTCAGGTGCGCACCTTAGAGGAAACTATCCTGGGAACTATCAGGGACCACCTGAATGGAGCTTGTGGACTACTGGTGGTCCATGGACCACAGTCTGAGAACCTCTGCAGTAGGGGTTTCTCCCCTCTTCCTTATTTCTGCATCCTATTAATGTTGGGTGTCCTGCTATAGGTTAGTACATTAACAATCTCAGCTTAGCATATACGTCAATTCATCGCCATGACACTCTTGGGGTTGGATGTTCTTTCCAGAAGCAGGTGTTAGCTCACATTTCTGTGGTTGGCTGGTGTCATTATAGACGAAATTCCCCCTTATACTCTACTTCCAGTTCCCCAAAACTTAGGGGTGACTGTTGGACCATTTATCGATGCCAGAGTTCATAGGCCTCAAGCTTTATGCCAACTAATATTGTACAAGAAACAGGCCTGGAGGGTTCTTGCATTACCGCTGGATATAATAAAGGCAGAACATAATGAAGGCAAGGCAGTGTGTCACTACCCTGTGACTGCCCAGTGCCAAAAGGCAGAGCAAGGAAGCAAATTTCAGCAATGAGATTTGCCTCAAATGAAAGGTATCTTTCCTTGTAAACTTTACTTGTCTAACAATAGCACAGTCTGCATCCTTAGCCCTCCATTCCACGACCCAATAGCCTGCCAGATAGCGTCACTTTCTCACTGTCAATCATGTGAATGCCTCTCCTCAAAGTGAAACAGCCTGGTTACTCCAGAGTATGACAGATTCCTCTCTGAAAATACCAGTGCAGGAAGGTTTTATATAGCCCATGGAGAACAAAGGGATTTCAATCTCCCAGGGTTATCAGCTCACCTCGTGTTACCTCTTCCCATGGACAATAAAGTCATGGTTTACAAATCTGGCAGAGTCAGACACTAATATCTAATGAAACCAGGAACTCAGCCATTAGTTCTCTCCAAGATGTTGCTCTTTCTAGCTGCAGAATGATTTAACTTCAGTGTCTGAAACTTAAGTTAATGCTAATATAGAGCAAGGCGTTGGGGAAATGGGAGGAGGGAGGCGACATACAGTTCTCTTTATTTGGCAGTTGTGCAATCCTAGAGAAAGCTTAATTATGGCCTCCCAGAGGCTTTCCGGGAAGTGAACAGAAGGTTGAGACAGCACTCTTAAGTCTCTGCTCCCCTAGTCTGTCTATAAACCTCCTCCCAAATCAGGCTAGACTGTGCCTTTTGGATTGGCCTGGCGCAAGGCATGGTGTAGAAGCAGCAGTTTGCAGGGAGTAGCTCTGAAAGGCACGGTGACTGAAGCACAGTGCCTGCCCTCGTTCAATCCTACCACCTGGGGAGTAGCACTTCCCAGGGGGATTTTCAAAAGCACTCCTCATTGGCCTAACTCTGTTCCCATTGAAGTCAGCAGGAAACTCAGCACTTTCCAAGATTGGCCCTTAGCCCACCACTGCTATAATATGAGTAGATATGGCACCCTTGGAGATCTACATGAAAGTCCTGAATGGAGAGGCAACTGAGCACCCCGGAAAGTCTCTGGTCCACACTAGCCCAATGAGAGCTCCTGTTGAAGAAAGCACCCGGCTTCAAGCAAGGGGAAGGACCCTTTCTACAGAAGTGGAGATGAGAGGCTACTCAAAGAACTGTGAACCAACAGAGTTGTTGGTTCACTGGAAATTTGAAAAAGTTAAAAAAGTGTCTTTTCGGGTTGGATCAAAAGTGAAACTTCAACGACTCCAAAAATATAAAAAGAGGGGAAAAAAAAGAAAGCGTTGGGTTAAATGAAAATATTTCATTTCCATTTTGACTGTTCAAAAGTGTTTCTGGATTTTTTTTTTTTAAGGATCACAGGAAATCACAGGAAATTTGGAAAGTCATTTCAAACCCAACATTTGAAATGTTTTGTTTAGAAAGTGTCACAACAAAATATTTTGAACTTTAGATGATTTTTTTCTAAATGAACAATTTGGGGAAATCCACGCTAACTCACAAATTGTTTTGTGTTGCCATAGCTGCATTTTTTGTTGCAAAATGTTTTGGATGAAATATTTAGCCTGGCTCTCGATAACAGTATGGAAATCTCTTCCATCCCTCTGGAGACAGGAAGGGCTATCTTACGGGAACAATTGCAGGGTCACACACTATCTGAACAAAAGGGGATTACAACTGACAAATGAATAAGGATGAAGCTCCTGCTCTGACCAGTGTCAATCCCCCTGTGACTTCAATGGAAACAAGAACAAGTCCTCAGTCTAGGTATTGGCCACTGTCGGCAGACAGGATACTGGGCTAGATGGACCATTGTTCTGACCCAGTACGACTGTTCTTAGGTTCTCAGTCCCCCTCCTGTCAATAGGGCTACATAGTGAGTTAGACAATCAGGGTCTGGCACTACAGCCCTGATCCTGCAGTTGAATCCGTGCAGGAAGACCCCTTTCTGACGCAGAGCTCCAGTGAAGTCTCTGTGTGTTGGTCCTAAATATGAAAATAAAATTTTGCCAATCAGTATGTCATAGAATCATAGGACTGGAAGGGACCTCGAGAGGTCATCTAGTCCAGTCCCCTGCACCCATGGCAGGACTAAGTATTATCTAGACCTCCCTGGCAGGTGTTTATCTAACCTGCTCTTAAAAATCTCCAGTGGTGGAGATTCCACAACCTCCCTGGGCAGTTTATTTCAGTGCTTAACTACCGACAGGAAGTTTTTCCCAACGTTTAACCTAAACCTCCCTTGCTGCAATTTTAGCCCATTGCTTCTTGTTCTGTCCTCAGAGGTTAAGGAGAACAAATTTTCTCCCTCCTCCTTGTAGCAATCTTTTACGTACTTGAGAACTGCTATGTCCCCTCTCAGTCTTCTCTTCTTCAGACTAAACAAACCCAATTTTTTCAATCTTCCCTCCTAGGCCATGTTTTCTAGACCTTTAATCATTTTTGTTGCTCTTCTTTGGAGTTTCTCCGGTTTGTCCACATCTCCTTAATTCTTCCATCAGGGAATGAAAATTGCAACAGATCTGGTGAAGTGACAGGTGCCAACTGATCCTGCTGTAAGCGGAAGCTCCACAGATCATTTTCCAGCTCCTAAGGATTCTCAATAGCCCAGTTGCTGTCTGGTTAATTTGCAGAAGACAACTTTCCTCATTGTGCCAGCATCACAGACATTGTAGCCAGGGGCGGCTCCAGGCCCCAGCACGCCAAGCGTGTGCTTGGGGCGGCAAGCCACGGGGGGCACTCTGCTGGCGCTGCGAGGGCGGTAGGCAGGCTTCCCTCGGCGGCTTGCCTGCGGAGGGTCTGCTGGTCCCGCGGCTTCCAGCCTTCCTGCTGTACTTGGGGAGGCAAAATTCCTAGAGCCGCCCCTGATTGTAGCAAAGAGTCATAATGAAAGGTGAAAAAAAACATGGCAGAGGTCCTTTAGCATTTGTACAATTAGTGTGATTAATAATCCAGTGGTTTTGGTCTGTTTTCTTGGTGTTATCCATTTCATGCAGCACTGCAGATAACTGCCCACTGCCCCACCACAGAAATCTCCATGAGATTTTCATGTTCGCACCAGGCTGGAAGTATTTGTTAATGTGTTTCTGTGGAAGTGTCACTCTGCTCTCTAAAGATGGCTATTTACTCGATCACTATGAAGCCAGTTTTTTTGAAGAGGACAGATCCAGTTGGGTTAAAGATTCTCCAACAACAAAGCAGATCCTGACTGAGACTCAAGGCTATTGAAAGGAACGCATGACGTTCACTGAAAGCGAAGGGATCGCAGAGCGACAGGAGGTCATGGAAAGGGGGGATTTGATAGCAGCCTTCAGCTACCTGAAGGGGGGTTCCAAAGAGGATGGATCTCGGCTGTTCTCAGTGGTGACAGATGACAGAACAAGGTGCAATGGTCTCAAGTTGCAGTGAGGGAGGTTTAGGTTGGATATTAGGAAAAACTATTTCACTAGGAGGATGGTGAAGCACTGGTTACCTAGGGAGGAGGTGGAATCTCCTTCCTTAGAGGTTTTTAAGACTTGGCTTGACAAAGCCCTGGCTGGGATGATTTAATTGGGGTTGGCCCTGCTTTGAGCACGGGGTTGGACTAGATATCTCCTGAGGTCTCTTCCAACCCTAATATTCTATGATTCTTCACCTAAAATGTCAGAGTCCTACTTTATTCCTTGTAAAATTCACCAATGAGAGATGCCATTTGTTTTAACAGGATTTGCAGGCCAGATTTTCAGGCTGTTGTGATCGTCTAGTCTGACCTCCTCTAGTAGGACCTCACTGTGGGTACATCTACACTGTAAACAGAAGGGGTGTCCTGAACTTGGGTTAGCTAACTTCTGTTAAGATAGCAGTGAAGACACAGCAACTTGGCTTTCAAACTCAGATCAGCAGATCGAGTTCAACCCTGCGCTCCCCTATATTCAACTGGAGCTGCCAACACAAGTTCAGAGCCAAGTTGCCAGGTCTTCACTGCTCTTTTAACCCAAGTTAGCTAACCTGAGTTCAGAACATACTTTCTGTGTGTGCAGGACAGACACCCCCAGCCCCTGTGATTCCTGCCCCCAGCCCAGAACTTCCACTTAGGCTAGAACATACCTTTTAGAAAGAAGCCCAGCCTTGATCTCCTCATTCAAAGGCCCGGCTCTGATGCAGGTAAGAAGGCAAAGCACTATTGGAAAAACAAGGAACCTGTGCTAATGTATTCTGTTTGGGGATAGGCAGGGGTCCCTCCCACTCCCTGTCACCTTAAATGCAGGAAACCCAGGTTTGGTTCCCAGCTTTGCGACAGCCTCCCCATGTGAATGCTAAATAGCTAGCCAGATTTTCAAACATGCTCCACCCTCAGGGGCTCCCATTGAGAACAGAGGTTGTAACAATGCATGGAGGGAGGTCAACTTCTGCTTCAGGGCATTAGCCACCCTCCAGCTAACAGGAGGAGCTCTCCTCAGACAGCTTACTCTGTAAGTGCCTACTGCAGGGTTCTCCCACCTTCATCTGAAGTATCTGGCCAGTGTTGGAGGATTATGAGTGTGATAGGGTCACTGTCTCCAGAGCATCCCCTCATGGCATGGGGGGGGTGCCTTGTTGCATCCCTGCCTCAGTTTCCCTCTCTTCAGGGCTCCTCAACTCCACACAGGCTTATCTCTTGGCCAATAATACCCTGGTTTGTTATCACAGACCATTCAAAATAAAGTCCTCAAAGCCCAAATGTTCACCCTTCCTGCTCTTCATCAAGCTCCTCCCAGGTCCTCCTGCTTGGAGTCTTTCCCCGCTGTGGCAGGCTGCTCCCAGCCCTAGCCAGCAAGAGTCTTTTCTCCCCTGATGTCTCAGGGTCTCCTGCAGGAACCTTTCTCTCTGTAGCCCACGGCAGCCTTCTCCAGGCCTCCACCTGATTCACCCCAGAGGCCTGACTTGATCATAAGACCCACCATCACACGACCCTTTTCATGCAAGCTGGCTATGTCGCAGCTTCCCCTGTGACACATCTCCCTTTAAAAAGCTCTGTGACACTGAGCTACAAGGACCATAGATCTGGTCCTGTCCAGTGATTCCTATGTCCCCACTGGATTTGGACAAAACCCATTAAGGCCTTTCCCTCTGTTCTTTTCCCATTTTTGCACTCACGTCACACACAGAAATCACATTAATGCCGCAGGCCCCCTACAATGTAAAAACAGAACGTTACAGCTTAGAAAAACTCATTTCTCTTATCATGCACAGTACATTAAGTCCGATTTGCATGTGTCATTGATCCCATCATGTTTTCTTCAACAGACTAGTGAATCAGAGCTTTGTTATTCCACCACTCTCTTATATTTCTCCAAGCACCCACAACCAATAGGAGCCTTCTACTTGCGTCTAATGATGCCAAAGTGTGTTTATCAGAAGGTGGCTTTCCTGCTCTTTATCTGGGGTATCTGTCATGTTCTCATGGCACAGATTGGCTAAACTTGTTGCAGGCTGTTTTTTAATAAGTCCCTGTGTTTTGTTAAGATAGTGTTATTATAAATGATGCAGCCGTTAATAAATAAAACCAGATCCCCGTAACCATTGTGCATACTCAACCTTTGGATGATTATACAACACCAGAACCTGATAACAACGCGAACCCTAAAGCCCAGCGAGAAGCACTAGAACAAAGGATAAGAGGAAGCGACTGTAACACGCAGAACAACAATATCACTAGAGACACAAAGAGCTTGGAAATGACGGCCAAGATTTTGAAGCGTTCTGGATGATCAGCTTGGAGCACCTTAAAGGGGCCTGACCTTCAGTCTCAGAGCAGGCTCCCAAAAACAGAGGTGGCCCAAATCATTAGTCACATTTTGAGATCTTGGCCTAGCCTTTTTAAGCCTAGCACCTGTAGAGAGATGTTTATGAAAGACTGTGATTTGGAGACGCCTCTGTGGGGTGAGCAAGAGAATTTGGAGATGTGGCCTATAGGAAGGGTTGGAAACACTGCTTGGCTGTGGGCTGCAGTTCACCAGAGACACCCTCCAGTTTGTTTGATTAAGGTTTTATTCTTTTCTCATTCACTGGTTTGTTACTTAATGCACCCCACGATCGTTATGGCAACTAGCACCTCGCTGCCGTGGTTCCATTTATCCTTGCCGAACTGCTGGGAGGTAGGGCAGTGCTGTTAGTTTACCAAGAGGGAATTGAAGCCCAGAGAGACTAACGTGACATCTACACCACGAACTAGGAGTTTGATTCCAACCTCATGCTGACACGCTTGTGCTAGCTTGCTTAGAAATAGCAGCATAGCTGCGGTAGCTCAGCTGAGCACAAACCCACTCGATGGGATGAACTCCGTACAGCTAGCCCATGCTTCTGCTCCCCAAGCTCACCCACTGCTCGTAGTACACTAACTCTCCAAGACCACCTACCCAAGCTGGGACTCACCCCCCAGCTCTCACGTGGAGACATGCCCCGCAGTCACACAGGAGATCTTTGGCAGAACAGGGCAATCAAACCAAGGTCCCTGGAGTGGCAGGCTAGTGTCTAACCACTGCACCACCCTTCCTGTGGCCACATCTTGTTACTGGGGAACTCCTGATGGACATGGAGCTAGTCTAGAGCCTGGAGGCTGCAATACACCTGGCTGCCACCAGGGGCAAGTCTGGTGCTGCAGGCAGCAGAGGAAGGGGGTCTGCATCAGTAAACAGAGCCTTTGGTGTGGCTGGCCACATAGGCTATGTCTACACTAGACACTGAGCCCAGCCTCTGACCCAAGTTTGAGCCCAGCTCCCCTTCCGGCTACATACAAATCAGACTGACTGGGGTCAGCAAGCACCCAGGTCCTAGGACCCTGCTGGGGGTCGTGTCAGAGCCCAAGTCCCGCCGTGTCTTGGGTCCAAGCCCTATCACTGGGCAGTGTGGAAGCAGT
The DNA here is from genome assembly GCF_025201925.1 of Gopherus flavomarginatus. Taxonomy (NCBI): domain Eukaryota; kingdom Metazoa; phylum Chordata; order Testudines; family Testudinidae; genus Gopherus; species Gopherus flavomarginatus. The sequence continues at coordinate 127,623,556 of NC_066619.1, forward strand.
GCAAACTGCAGATCTGAGCTGGAAGGTGCAGTATGGACGTGTTAGCACAGTGGAGTGACCTGGATCCAGCAGCTATCAACCAAGGTGTACAGTGCCGTGTGGACACATCAAGTCCACAGGCCTGGGTCCCACAGAGCAGGGTGTACAATGCAGCACAGACATCCCCATGAAGATTCAGTCCAGGGCTCTCTGCAGGTGATCCTTGCGGCCTCCACGCCAGACCAGGCTTGGGACTAGCTATCTTTTCACTGCGAAACAGCAGCAAAGCAGAGCTACCCCTGAACTGCACAGCAGCCTCTAAAAAAGAGCAACGTCCGGCCCGTTGAATGAGATCTGCAGCAGTGTGAAATCTGCAGCATCCATTAGCGCTCTGCATCCCACTAACCATCTCTGCACCATTTGGTAATAAAGGACTCCAGTCACACCCATAGCCGGCACTTTCAGCCTCCAGCCAACGGGCAGGGCTAGGAGCACTTGTCTCTTTTTATAATCACCGGTGCAGGGTGAAATGACCCTAACAAGCTCAGCTCCAATCTAAGCACTATGGTGCTAAAAATTCCCCCCCTAGAGCCATGGTAGGGGGGAGGGGTGAATAGAGGGTTTTGAGCAATCCAGAGGCTGATCAAAACAAAACAAGAAATATCGGCATTTGACTGGCAAGGTGACTAGCACTTTTCACCAGTAGATCTGAAAGAACTTTACAGAGGAGGGCAGTATCATTATCCTGACCTTACAGAGGGGAAACTGAGGCACAGAGAAGGGAAGTGACTTGCTTAAGGTCACCTCGCAGGCCAATAGAGCTAGATTCCTGATCTCCTGAGTTCTGGACCAGCGCTCTGTCCATTAGGCCATGCTGTGGCCCAATGCATTTGTACTACTGGTGTTGGTACAGGATTCATATTGCTCTGTCCTGTGACAATTCTTGCTGTTCGACTAAACTCTTTAGGGTAAGGATGTTTATTTGTTCAGTACATTTTACCGATCCTGCTGTCTATAGGTTCTAAAAGATTTAGGGCCAGAGTCTCTGGTGTGCGTCAATACAGCCCCACTACAGCCAAGAGAGCTCTGCTGTTTCACACCAGCTGAGGATCGAACCCCATATCTTCTTCAAAAGCACAAAACCCATCACTGCTTTGGAACAAGGCTTTGTAACTTTAAAAGCGGCAAGCCAGAAACGTCAGAACCGTCGTGCCTGGAAAACTCTCAAGCACTCGTCACAAGTTACACAATGCTGGAGGGTCCGTGGTTAGCCCCACAGCCGGCCAGATGGCAGCAATTCCATTTCATAACAACTTTCAAGGGTTCACAATGTGTTTTTTGGGCTGTATTGGATAAGAACATTTGAAATGTTTTTGCAAAATGGGCTTGTCTCGAAACGTCCATTTCCAGATGGAAGAGATCAGGTTTTCGATCCAGGTCTCTCTCTCTCTCTGGAGGTGACGAATCCACCGTGGCCCTCGAACTTTTCTGTTGAAAACTGTCAAAATCAATAGGCCCCCACAAAACGTTTTGAATTCAACGAAACAGCCTATTTCAGCAAAACCCCCAAAATAACATTTTGCCAAAAGGGTTCCAACAATTTTGAGTTAGCTCACAAATTCCTCTGTACTTACAGCTACTCTAGGCCGAAGGCTTTACATGGTCAATCCATTGCAGGGAACAACAAAGCCATCACAGGTTTCTGAATGTAACTTGATCATGATTAGCAAGGATCATGAACACTGAAGCGTATTAGAGGCAAAACAGGCCTTGACACAGAACCCTGCCTCTTGTTAGTGACTGGTGATGTACATTGCTTTAAAAAAAAGAATCATGTATTTCTGTTAGCACCCTGTCTGATAAAGCTCAGATAACTGCTGCTAGTTAGAATTAGTGCAGCGTTGGAAGGGAAAGGCTGATTGTTTTAAGCATTAGCTATGAAACACCTGGTCTCCTTGGAAAGACAGATTTCAACACTGGCAGCCCTTTGTCCTTCCCGGGTAACTGACTGGAGTTCCAGGCACTTCACCATATGCTAGTCCTTCAGAGGTGACCTTGAAAACTGAGCTCCCATCTCTCGTACGGCTATTCAAACTGACATGGCATCTCTCACAAAGAGTTGCCTGGGTGTTGTCAGTAGAACTGCTTGGACATTTTTCCCTCCCATGAAAGACTTCCAGTGAAAAATGTCCTCCCAGCCCCACTATTTTCAGCTTCTCAGAAAAACAATTTTCCTGAAACTTTACAAAAACTGGTTTCTGGCTTTTCCATTTTTTTCTTTTTTCAATGAAAACCCAAAAGTGTTCTAAGAAAATGGATTTTTTTTTTTCCCAACAGAAGTTGCCATTTCTGGCCAAACCCCCCACTTCCTGTTGAAAAAAATGTATATTTTTTGACCAATGCTAGCTGTCAGTCAAAATTGCCCCTCCCTCCTCTGCTCCACCATTGGTCAATGTGCTGCCTCCTGCTGCCTTCCCATGTCCCAAAGGAGTCACATTGCCTGCATAAGATACAGTTTGTAAAGTGCTTTAAGATCCTTTTTTTGAAGGTGCTAATTAATACCTATATTTGGCTTCATAAGATCAAGCAAGCGAAAAAGACCTTTCCAATCTAGTATACTTACTTCAACCTGCTACCTACCCCAAATAAACAGGCTGATTTAACCCTTTTCATTGACGCTCCCAAACATTCACTTGAGTTTACAGAGACAAATAGAAGCGAGTATAACTAATCAGGATTTAAGTTGCTGGCCTTTTCCATATGGGGCAGGTTGACTTTCCACATTTCTTAATTGGGTGGTGTATTTTACTATGTCCCGGCCAACATCTGGGTTGTCTTCGTCAGGATGAGAGGCATGTCTTCCATTTCACCTCCCCCTTCTCTCGCGGCGGAATAAAACTATACGTACTTGAGAAGTTTGTGTCACATTCTCTTCTTTTTATATCCCCATCCCTGGATATTACCATAATTGCTGGAAGTAATTAGAAGGGGAAAATTACTTAAAGAAGGAGAAAATTGTTGTGCCGAGAACATTTAAACTCATGTGACATGTAGCCCAAAGGGGGTGGGGGCAAAGTGAAATGGAATATGGTTGTTGCTGTTCTCAAGCAGTGAGTAAGCCTAGGGAAGGCCACTTGGGTGACCATTTCCCAGTAAGCAGATGTTATGGCTTGTGTATTACACAGCGCACTAGGGACAGCTCAGATTTTGATGTGGCTGCCTCTTAGTAGAGAGAAGACCCTATGGCCTCTTAGCTAGTAGGATGTGGAACTCTATCAATGTCCCAAGACAGCCTTTCTGCAAGAACACGTGACAGCCCATCATTCACAAGGGACCACATTACATCCTCGCCAACAGACAGACATGCCACCAGGTTGAGCATAGGGCCTGGTTTTGCTCCTCCTTTGAAAAAGTGCTTTGAGAGTTACCCATGAAGAGCATGGTAAGAGAGCTACATATTACTATAATCGGAGAGCAATTTGGTCGTGATTGATTCCTTTGTGGCGGTGGTATTGTTCTGCTTTGTCTGATCTTGTGTTTTATTTTTAAACAATCGACCCTTCTTTTAAAGAGTTGCAACCTTCTGGAAAAATTCCATAGCATTTAATAGAGAAAAAGAACTTTTCTAGAGGTTGTTTTAGAGAGTCCCAACTAAATCAATACAGTTATACCCCGGCTGCAGCCTTCCACAACACACTTCCCACCAACCTACAGAAGAGTTCTCCTCTATTCTATTAGGTATTTTCGCAGTGCCTAGGAGCCGTTGTCAAGGACCAGGACCCCACTGGGCTAGGAGCTGTACAAACACACAACATAAAGACCGTAAAGACCTGACAATCTAAGTAAACGAGTTGATGACATACCGTGGTTGATTACATGCTTTCCCGCCCTGTGTTCTCACGCTCTGGTTTGAGAGTCGTTTCTAAAGAACACCATAGACTTTGCCACCAGGATAAGGCAACAGCACGAACTATATGCTAAATCAAATCAAGTTTCTACTGTGCACAGTTTGGTTTTGCCTGCAGAGAGTCTCCTGTAGTGGCTGGAGTGTACTATATTGTAGTTATTTTTTAAACTCTAGGGCGTCTAGATTCCTCAGCTGAAAGGAGGCAAGTGTACTATATACTTCCCTGATTTCATACCCTGTCATTTGCAACAGCGGAGTTGGTGCTGGAAATGAAATCTCCCTCGATGGAACAAGGGCTTCCTGATGCTAAAGCTAATCAAAGCCTCAGCTGAGAATTACCCCTCTCTCTGGGGTGCCCCTCAGCCTGGCTTTTCCATCAGTGCTGGCCTTAGCAAGAGACAGGCCACCCAGTGGACAGACTGGTTCACTTGCCTTATGAGTGCCAATTTGGTCATTCCTAAAGGAGACAGGTTTGCATGTGCCATCACCAGCCGTTCCCTCGACAGCCTGCTGAACTTAATGTGCCCAAATCCGTTCTCCACGTTTCTTTTTATCCTAATTGTGCGTTTATGGCTTATCAGTGCTATTCACCATGCGCCACATGCCTAATTTACATCAGTATCAAAGCTTGGAGGAAGGAGAACAATATAAAAGGAAAAATGTTTACCCCTCTAGCTACTCCTCTCTCTAAGACAAACAAACTGCTTCTCTTACATAGCTAATCTGCTTTATAGTCCCTTTCCGCACAACTAATTAATTCTTTACACCTGCTATCCACTGCTCAGATACTGATCATTTTCCTAATTAACTCCAGGAAGCCATTATGCCTTCAGCTTTCTAAAGGCCCAAAGTCGGACTGAATAGAACTTAAAGGCGTCATGCTTCAGAACAGCCCTTCCCCCTTGTCGAAGAGCAGTTTTGAGATTTCACTTCAGTAGTGTCTGACAGGAAGGACTGGCTTGCCCAGTGGTTGGGGGGCACTAGCCTAGGATTTAAGAGACCTGAATTCAAGTCCCTGCTCCAGGACAGACTTCCTGGGAGACCTTGGACAAGTCATGTAGCCTCTCTGTGCCTCAGTTTCCCCATCTGTAAAGTAGGGGTAGTAACACCTCACAGGGGTGTTGGAGGATAAATGCACTGAAGATCATGGAGTGCTGTGACAGCTGCAGATTAAAAGCACTTCTGTAAGAGCTAGGCACTATTATCCTAGTTCTCTTCACCTGCAGCTGCAAGAATATTCCAGACACCGCATGTGCACGCCTCTGCCTTGAGATTTTGCCATGCCATGTGTATTGCCTGGATTCAGTGTTGTCAGCTCTCGCTGTTACATGATTTTGGAGTTAGACTCACTCTGATTCCTGAAGCTCCAGCCTTCTTGGGACTGGACTGCCCAGGGGAAAGCCTCCTTTGACCAACTGCCTTCCCCACCTCCCGGAGAGGAGCAACCACCCTGACCTGCAAAGCAGGGATTCTGTTTCCCATCAACCTCCTCCCCACTGCACTTCCCCTGGCCAGCTAACAGGAAGGTCTTGCGCTAGGAGCTGGGAGCCACATGGCAGCAGGCCGCTAGAGAGAAGCCCTGGGAACTGCAGGTGGAGCCGTGTGTGGCACAGGCTGTGGCTGCCAGACATCACAACCGGGTGCGGGTCTGTGTGGGACCAGCAGCAGCTGGGCAGGGAACCCCGCAAAGGGGCCCCAAAGAGACACTAACTGAGCCTGGCTTGGAAACCCACAAATACTTGTTTGCTTGAGTTGGGGCCGGGATGGCAAGTTATAGGGGCCTGTGGTGCCTGGGCTCCAGCAATAATCAGGGCCCGGGGGCCCAGTTCCACCAATCTTTGTGGCTGGATCTGTCCTCGGGCCCTGCATGCCTCCCCCGGCCCCCACCTGCTGCCCTCTGGCCCAGGAGCGTCCCTGCCTCAAGCCAGTGGCTGCCCCCTGCAGCTCTGTGCTGCCACCTCCAGCATCAACTGCTGCCGCAGTGCCCCACTCCATGAGTGCCAGGGCAGGCTGCCTCTGCCCTTCCACCTCAGACCCTTCCCTTTTCTGGTGGGACCCTCCTCCAGCACAGCCCCCCTTGCCCGCAGTCACCGCTCCTGCCCCACGCTGGGCAAGGGGCAGCCCCACCCTCATCGGGGGCAGCAGCAGGGGAGGAGGCACACATGCAATGGCAGCCCTCCCCCCCCAGCACCCACCACAGGGGAGGTGAGGGGGCTTCCTGGACCTGAGAGGGGCCCTCGGAGCACATTCAGTGACAGTGGTACGAGGTGAGTGTGCTGCTGGGGTGGGGGGAGGCAGGAGAGGGGGGAGTCCTCCCTTGGAGCTCACTGCTGCTGCTGCTGGTGGGGAGAGGGCTGGGTGGGGAGTGCTCCTCTCTGACCCCAGCCCCACAAGTCCCTCTTCACCAGCCCCACACCAGAGCCCTCACATTTTTACATTATTTTAAAGATGTATATGGGCTTACAAGGCAGGTGTGGGAGGGGGGACTTGGACTTGTTCTGGGAACCACCAAAACTTATACAAACCTGCCGCCCCTGGGGGGCTGGATGGGAGAGGGCAGCCCAGGCACCAGGCCTGAAGAGCCCTGAGCCTCCCTTAGACAGCCCCCCCCAGGGATGCAAACAGGCCTCCCTATTGCTCACTTTGAACTGTAACTGTTTAAGCTTCCTCACCTAGGGAACCTGCACTGCGACCTTTCCTGCCAGCCCCAGTAAAACCTTCCCTTAGGCCACGTCCAGACTAGGAATTAAAATCGATTTTAGATACGCAACTTCAGCTACGGGAATAACGTAGCTGAAGTCGAATTTCTAAAATCGAGATACTCACCAGTCTGGACGGGGCGCCATCGATGTCCGCGGCTCTCCGCGTCGATTCCGGAACTCCGTTCGGATTGATGGAGTTCCGGAATCGATGTAAGCGCGCTCGGGGATCGATACACCGCGTCCAGACTAGACGCGATATATCGATCCCCGAGCAATCGATTTTAACCCGCCGATGCCGCGGGTTAGTCTGGACGAGGGCTCAGTCACGTGTCTGATGGTTACAGGGACCCACCAGGGGACCCACCAAGGCCTAGCCGCTGGGACATGGTACGCCAGGCAGGCTACTCGCACCCTAGGGGGTTGGGGCACAGAGGAACCCCCATAATTACAATTGACTCCTCTCTTCTGCTTCTCCCCGCAGCTCCTCTGTAGCCTGCAACACCTGGCCTGGGAAGGGGCGAGGAGAACCCCCTTGGAGCTGCCCTTCCTGCAGGCCGGGGCTGGGGAGAAGAACCTCCACACCTGCAGGAGGAGCAGACGGGGGCAGGGGGGTACAGACAGGCTGCGGAGCCGGGTGGGCAGAGCTGATGTGGAGCTGGGACAGGTGGGAGGGGCTCAAAATGAGCTTATTTGGGGCAGAGGGTGCAGAGTTGATGTGGGGACATTGGGACACTCTGGCTGAAATGGTTTCTCTTGTCCATTGGCAGTGCGGCCAATCTCTCTGTTTGTGTCTCACTCATCTTTGAGCTTTTGGAGTGGGCCATACTGTATATTGGCTACGTTTCAGGAAATGCAGTGCACAGACGAAGGTTTCCAAATTGCTGTAGTGGCATGTACAGTACAGTTGTAATATTAAACACCCCACTTCCTTTATATTCCAGGGCCTCCACCCTGCAACTGAATTCATTGCCCATTCTCTGTTACAGTCTACATTAGGTCTCAAACTACTTGCTTCCGTGTCACCAAATATTGTTATGCTGGAAGGTGTTAATGGCTGCCATCAACTGTTTCTGATCTACAGGCAATCACAGAGCTCATGAAAGCAGATGGGCCTGCTAACTACCCTTCATTCAGGCAAAAGCATTGCAGCTCCTTCCTGAGATAAGATAGCTGGAGACAATAGAAGCTACTGCCCAAGGCATTAGGCTGAGTAGCAAGTAAGCCACAGGCGCCAGGCATTTCCCCTAGGAGTGACTGCAGAAGCAGGGACTGGTGGCTTGATTGCTTGTTGTGGGCCAGGGGCAGGAAGCCACCAGAGAAGCGGTCATGAGAGTGGCCCTGAAAGGCAGCAGAGACCAAGCTCCTTGGGGCACAGCAAGCCTGCCTGGGAAGGCAGGCTTGGAAACGGTGAGCAAGGAGACCACCTGCTGCTTGTTCCCAGTGTGCATGGAAACAGGACTGTGTGTATGTTCTTTGTAATGAACCTGTATTGTTCTAAAGAAATACTGGACTCGAAGCATCAATTCCTTCTTCTAATGGAAACGGCCTCGCAAGACCCTGAACGCTGGTTATGCTGCTTGGGCCAAGGGGCAAAGTCAGAGTGTTTAAGGTTTCCAGACTTGGGCTAACAGGACCTGCCAGTTGACTGGCCAGGACTGAAACTGAGGTTAAAGCTGTGGGCTGAGGTTGGGGAGGGGGTTCAGGCTGATGGAGTGGCCGGGGTCCTGGCTGCAGGTTTTGGCTTGGTGGTGAGACTCAGACTGTGGGGTAGGGGGCACAGAGGGAGATGGGGCAGAGCGACACTCAAGGGGCTGCCCGTGGAGTTAGGCAGGGAGCCACAGTTCCATGCTAGGGGCTGGCAGGAGAGGTGAAGGGGCTGAGGGGTTCAGGGCTGCCAGTTTTGGCTGTATCTACAGCCAGCAGCTCCCCTAGCACTAGGAAGGGCCCTGTCCCCAGAGCAGGGGGAGCAGCACAACGCACCAGAATGGCTCCAGAGTCTGAGCATGACATTGGAAACAGCCCCACTTCCTGCCATCCAGCATTCCCATCCCAGCTGCACTGGCTCAGCCCAGCAGAGGGTAGAGATGGAGAAATACAGTTCTGTGCCTCTCCTTATGTATGGCCATTATACAGGGCCGGCTCCAGCTTTTTTGCTGCCTCCATCTCTAGGTTCTCTGTCACTTCCCAGTGTCTGCTAGGGGAACCCAGGTCTCCCTGCAACTGCTGGTTCCAGCCCAGAGACCCTCTGACTAGCAAGCCAGGACTGCTAAGCCTCAGTTCCTGTTTCCCCTAATTCCTTCCCCACCTCTCTATCTCTGGATTTACCATTCATAAGAACGGCCACACTGGGTCAGACCAAAGGTCCATCCAACTCAGTATCCTGTCTTCTGACAGTGGCCAATGCCAGGTGCCCAGAGTGAACGAACCTAATAGGTAATGATCAGGTGATCTCTCTCCTGCCATCCATCTCCATCTTCTGATGAACAGAGGCTAGGGACATCATTCCTTACCCATCCTGGCTAATACCATTAATGGACTTAACCTCCATGAATTGATCTAGTTGTCTTTTAAATGCTGTTATAGTCCTGCCTTCACAACCTCCTCAGGTAAGGAGTTCCACAGGTTGACTGTGCGCTGCGTGAAGAAGAACTTCCTTTTATTTGTTTTAAACCTGCTGCCTATTAATTTCATTTGGTGACCCCTAGTTCTTATATTATGGGAACAAGTAAATAACTTTTCCTTATTCACTTTCTCCACATGACTCGATTTTATACACCTCTATCATATCCCCCCTTAGTCTCCTCTTTTCCAAGCTGAAAAGTCCTAGCCTCTTTAATCTCTCCTCATATGGGACCCGTTCCAAGCCCCCTAATCCTTTTAGTTGCCCTTTTCTGAACCTTTTCTAGTGCTAGAATATCTTTTTTGAGATGAGGAGACCACATCTGTACACAGTATTTGAGATGTGGGCGTACCATGGATTTATATAAGGGCAATAAGATATTCTCCATCTTATTCTCTCTCTCTTTTTGAATGATTCTTAACATCCTGTTTGCTTTTTTGACTACTGCTGCACACTGCGTGGAAGTCTTCAGAGAACTATCCACAATGACTCCAAGATTTTTTTCCAGACTTCTTGTAGGTAAATTAGCCCCCATCATATTGTATGTATAGTTGGGGTTATTTTTTCCAATGTGCATTACTTTACATTTACCCACATTACATTTCATTTTCCATTTTGTTGCCAAATCACTTAGTTTTGTGAGATATTTTTGAAGTTCTTCACAATCTGCTTTGGTCTTAACTATCTTGAGCAGTTTAGTATCATTTGCAAACTTTGCCACCTCACTGTTTACCCCTTTCTCCAAGCCTCTTCTGCTCCCTGTGGCTACTTCACCCCTCTGAATCTCATGCCATACTCTCAGGCTTCCTCCTTGTGCCTGACCTACTCCCCTTCCCTCTAGAGAGTGATCTCAGCCCCCTTCCCCATAGCCTCCTCCTCATCTCACTTCTTGGCTTTATAGTCCTAGCCCAGCTCCTTCCTCACCTTGGCTTCATCTGCAATTAGGCCTGATCAAGGCTGGTTCTCCTCCAGGTGCAGCATATGGGCCTAACTGGCCCACTTGGACCCGCTCAGGGTTTGTGTGGAGTATACACCTCTTCATGCCTCCCCATCCCACTGCGTAGTGTGGTTCCTGCTTCTCCCACCCCAGAGAAGGCTGCCGTTCAGTGACACTCGTAAAGGCCCAGGAGAGCTGTTTGTAAATGGCCATAGACTTTCAGCTCCACTACAGTTCTTAGCAGAATGGCTGCCGCAGGGCTAGAATAACCTGCCCAGGGCACAGTCTGGAGCTGGAAGGAAAGGAATGAGATAGCTCAGTGGTTTGAGCATTGACCTGCTAAACCCAGGGGACTGGTCCTGCTTTGAGCAGGGGGTAGGACTAGATGATCTCCTGAGGTCCCTTCCAACCCTAATAGTCTAGGATTCTGTGAATACTAAGCCAGCTGTGTTGGTGTTGGTGTTACCTAGTCTGGTCATGTGGGGCGATAGAGATGCAGCATTCTGAATAATATATAATGTTAATAATAATAATCAATAATATATAATACAGTGGGCTAAGGCTCCAGGAGAAAAGCAAATGGAGCGATGAAATGTTCTGAGATTTCTAGGGAGCATTTAGCAAGGATTTTAAATAGCAGGACAACAGATTAGAAAGCAGAAGAAGCCATACAGTTAATGCATCAGGCCCTGGGTATTGTTAGATCCCTTCTGACTAGGCATATACATTAATAAGCATTGTCACAGAATGAACAAGATATTGAGGAGAGAGTAATGACCATGTTCCTACCTACTTCTGTTGCCCTATGCAGGGAGCTTGGTCCTAAATTAATTGCATGCTTAAAATTGCCCTGGGAGGTTGGGGTGAATGAAGAATAAAGGATCGGGCCCCATGTGAGCCCCATGCCTTACCCCATTAGCCAGAAGGAGGGGCTGGGGGGTAGGATGCTGGAAGGAAACTGGGTTCACTTTCTGGCTTACTCCATGCTCTCTAAGTGACCTGGGGTAAGTCACATAACTACCCCATGCCTCAGTTTCCTCTCTGTAAAATGATGCCTACAGGGAAGCTGTGAGGATGAAATCTGTTAAGAAGTGAGATGCTGAGGCACTCTGTGGATGGGAGGGACATATAGGTACGTAAATAAACATGTGGCACTAAGGCTGTCACATAGCTGTACAGGGTTCCAGTTAGAAATCATGAGGTCTCTAATTAATAACATCAACAACTGGGGCTGAGATTGCCAAAGCCTCCTAGTGAATCTGGACACTCAATTCCTACTGCTGTCAATGGCCATAAGACAAACCAAAACAAGGCTGGGGGTAGGGTGGGGCAGACTGTACCAGTATAACTCAGTAGTAGGGTATTCCTCTCTGGCACCTCCTTGGGGAGAAGGTGGGTACTGCCCTTGGTTTGGAGTCCAGAACAGAGTCATCCATCCCCGAATCAGGATGCTTTCGCAGTGTACAGCTGTGTTCTCCTCATTTCAAAAAAGGTATACTGGCATTAGAAAAGGTTCAGAGAAGGGCAACTAAAATGATTAGGGGTTTGGAACGGGTCCCATATGAGGGGAGATTAAAGAGGCTAGGACTTTTCAGCTTGGAAAAGAGGAGACTAAGGGGGGATATGATAGAGGCATATAAAATCATGAGTGGTGTGGAGAAAGTGGATAAGGAAAAGTTGTTTACTTGTTTCCATAATATAAGAACTAGGGGTCACTAAATGAAATTAATAGGCAGCAGGTTTAAAACAAATAAAAGGAAGTTCTTCACGCAGCACACAGTCAACTTGTGGAACTCCTTACCTGAGGAGATTATGAAGGCTAGGACTATACCAGGGTTTAAGAGAACTAGATCAATTCATGGAGGTTAAGTCCATTAATGGCTATTAGCCAGGATGGGTAAGGAATGGTGTCCCGAGCCTCTGTTTGTCAGAGGGTGGGAATGGATGGCAGGAGAGAGATCACTTATGTTCTTAATTCAGAAGAAAAGAAAAAGAGAAAAGAACCTGGGTCTTCTGCTTTCTGAGTGGCCATGCCTCTCATGCAGGTTCCCCAGTCAGCAACCCCTGCTGTCAGGGGCTGGGAAGCCCTGACCTGCAGCTTCAGAGTGCCACCCCAAACCGCACCAGGAGCCTCCCTTCTAAGGACCCGCCCCTCTCCTGGGTTGACAAGCTTTGCCAATGAAGAGGAAGAGCTCTTTAAACCCTTGCTCACTGGGATGGGGATTCTCCCCACCCCCCAACTGTATTGGTTTAAAGTCACACCCAGGTTATACTGAGGAAACGTTCCAAAGAGGACAAAACCTATGTCTGAAACATGGGGGGACATCCTGGTTGCCCTGAAGTCAATGGCAAACCCCCCACTGACTCCAATGGAGCCAGGATTTCACCCGGTTATTTTAAGAAACAATTGGCTCACGCGGTGGGTCACACCAGGGACTTGTATTTCAGAGCACAAAGCAGTGAGGAAATGGTACCCTTGTCAGCAGAGATGAACAGTGGTGAAATCCACCTGTCAACTGTGGAAGAGGAAGGATGGCATGTCAAGGCTGAATCCCCACTCTGGCACTCTGAGCGCAGAAGGTGGGGCCTGCAAGGATTCTAAAAATGAATACTGGCCACTCTAGGCTGGTATTAAACTCCCAAGATTACAGCTGTTCTGACCTTTGATTGGTAGATTCTGCCACCACCCAAATGCAAACAAAAACCAAACCAAACCAAACCACCTTTTGAACCAGGAAGGCACACTTGGGAATTCCTCCTGGTAGGGTACCCTCAAGCCCTTTCACCCCCTCATTGGGGAAGAGCTGAGAAAGAAAACAAAGGAAATTAGCTGTTGCCACCAGCTAATCAAACAGCATAGGCACAAACTCCTTAGGATACCAAAAATTCTACCCTGTTCTTAAATAAGGTAAATTTTATTAAAAACAAAAAGAAAAAAATATACATCTGGAACTTAGACTTCTCCTCGATTTTAAAAGAGCAATTCCAAAAATCAAGCACCCAAAATAGCTTTCTCGGGGGTTCAACTTAAAGGTTACAAGCAAACAAAAGCATCTAGGGTTAGCACAGAGGAGTCCACAAGCCAATAAGAAATAAATGAAATGACCCTAATCACCTCTTTTTAGACATTCCCTAATTTTACTTACATATCTGAGGCTCCAGATCAGTAGGTTTGAGGTATGAATTGATAATCTATAATCATATCGGGTTTAAAGCTGGTTACAGCATTACTGCTCAGTGTTGCTGCAGCCCAGAGAAGGACAGACAGAGGGAAAGTTTCTTTCCCAATTTTTAAAAGTTCTACCTTCCCATTGGCTCTTTTGGTCAGGTGCCCTCTCCCTTCTTTTACTTGTGGGCTTGTTAACTCTTTACAGGTAAAGCAAGGAGAGGACAGACCAAGAGGGATTTTACAGCTAACTGGCTGGCAGAACTACTTTCCCCCTCCCCCCCAGTTATCACAAGGCAGTATGAAGGTAACGCTGGATCGGAGGGGATCTTGTGTTATGGATGACAGCACCCAAATGATGTTCTCCACACAGCTCCTTATACAGTTACCAATATTCGGTAGGAGGAATAGCCAGCACTTGGGTCTGAATATCAAGCAGAGCCTTGGGATTTGACTCTAGCACTTGCTCTGCAGTTGACATATGCTAGATTTAAAGCTGCACTGGATATTTTACAAGCTACTTCACAATTTGACTTTCATTTACTACCATAGGCACAAGCCGATTGCTTTATAGGACAGCAAAGCCTACGATATGTATCAGGCAAATCTAGTACCTAATAGGCAGCATTTGGAATATATGTGGCAGAATCCATAAGGGTTTTGTTTCAGTGGATGAAATGCAAATATAATAGGCCAATCGTGACAGATCTGGGAGCGAGGGGCTGGGTGCTAGAGAGCGGGCAGAGAGAGGGAACAAACCTCTCTCTCTTGCATGTCAGTGTCTTCTGGTCAAGAGAAACAGTCACTGACACATCCCACGGCTCAGCCTACAAAAACAAAGAAGATGCAGAAGAAAAACCGGGCAACAAAATCTCCCCCCAAATGAAAGCTGAGATTTTAGCTACAGGACAAAGTACTAGGCAGGCAGCGGGAACTGCAGTTGCAAGGCGTGCAGGGCTCGGTGATGAAGCAGCCTACGCTTGTATGCATGGCTTTGAGGGGATATAAGACACTCTCTTAGGGAGAGCAGTGCAGATGGGAGGGCAGCTGTCACTGAGCCACTACCCCTGCTCCCATGCAGGTGGGCAGGGAGGGGGTAGACTGTGGGGGAGGAGTGGAGCCTTGTTTCTCCTTCTCCGATGTGCTGGCCAGTGCACCTGAGCAGGTAGGCGAGTGGCAGACACCACTGATATGGCCAACTCCACCTACTGTCTCTAAACACAGCATTGGAAAGCTGATTCCATGTGCTTTAAGATGAGATAGGATCTGGAGCTGTTAAGTGGTTCCATTACCATAGAAATGGGGACAAACGATACCATCCACACTTAAAATGGCCACTTTGAAATATTTGCATTTGTTTGTTAGTTTAATGACACTATGTGTTATTTAAGGACATAAAATTTGCATGTCTTTGTGACCGCAAAGCATCACAGCAATCTAAAGCAGTGATTTGCAACCTGTTTACCATTGCGGGCTGCATATGCCGCTCTCTGTGTGTTATGTGGGCTGCCTCCACACAAGATGTATACTACCTGTGTGGCCCTGAGGATGTCACATGGGCAACAGTGGCTGAGGACTGCTGATCAAAAGAGTGAAACAAAACCTAATAATAAATGTGGCCAGGCATCATTGAAATGTAACAGTGCTGGTGACATTTCTAGTCAATGTCCTTATCATCATCTGCTTCATCATTATGATTTCTGTATGGACTGCCTGGGTTACCACAGTCTTCATTGCTTTGGCATGTACGCAGCTCTGGGCAGGGAAAGTTGTTCTGACTACAGACACAGTTGATTATACAGCAACCCCTGCTGGAACAAGAACAGATAAGGTCTTGTAGTAGCTGAGATGCCACCGGGCCTTTGAAGAATGCTGGATGTAGTTCATCATCCACATTTTTCCATCCATGCTGCAATGGTGATCCAATATCTGGGTTTACCTATATACGAAAACATCCAAATCTTTGCTCGCCAAGACGCTCTTTCGACACGCTCTTCAAAACTGTCCTCACATGGTGGGAGTTTGTCCAGTGACTTATCCTTTAGGATGGCTAGATTAAGGCACAAGCAATTCAGGTTTCTGTGGGCCTCCTTTGCTTTCTGGTCATCCAGCCTCCTTGCTGCACAAATTGTGGCTTGGCCATCTCTCTCTCCCAATTTGGCAAGATCTCTGACACGATACGCTCCCTTTGTTTTGACAACATTAGACACAGATGTTTCTCCAGTACTAAATAGGGATGACACAGAGTCACATCCTGTTAACGCATGCACAGCTCGAGGTATGTTGCAGAAGTCAGGAGGGAGTGCGTCAGAAATTGCATGCACAGATATAAAGCCATGCTTGTCAGTTGTGCTGGTAACGGTGCCTGTTTCAATCTACGTGTTATCCATTGTTCCATTTTTGGAAAATAGCAAACAGCAAGGATCAAAACATCTTATCAGGTGATCTAATTACCTAATGGTTCCTTTGACTCCAAGAGACCCAAGAGCCACATTGGCACATACAGCATGCAGACACACCCTTGTGTCCACTTCCTCTTGGATGCTGGACAAGTGGTGGGTTTCTTCAGCACCTCTGCTGGTAATGGACTTTGCTACGTCACCGTCGGAAAAGCCTCCCGCAAGAAGGGGTGTTTGTGTTGGACGTGCTTGTATACTTGCAGGTGCATTTTGAGCCATATACTCAGAGGAATTTTACAAGTCACTGCTTGCTGGATGCCATGTTTAGAAACTTTTTCCATGGAGGGACAGGGCATCCACCAATCACCTGAGATTTCTTGCATCCAACTTAGATCTCTTCAGGACTGGCTGTCTGCGGTTTTCATAGTTACTTATCCTATCTGCCAAAGACTTCAGTTACAGAATTAGCTGTTGTCAAATCCTTTTGGCACCTGCCTCAAGTACTCAGCAGCTAGTTTAGCAAACGTGTGGAATTTGTCTACAGTCACTGCCTCTCTGGTGCACACTGTGGTTTCTTTGTTGCATGCTCTTAGCTCATGGATCAGTCTGAGCTTGCAGTTGATGCCGGAATTCAGCTTGGTCCGCTCTTCTCATTGTTCCATTGGCACGGAAGAGGGACACAGCCACAGGTCCTACTGGGTGACTAAGAATAGTTACCATTGAAATATCATCCCTTCATCTTGCTCAGGACAGGGATCTGCAGAAAACAATTTCTGAACTGACAGCTGCTGTGATTGTCTCTCCCTTGCCAAACTTAAATGTGGTCTTTTTGGCCATGTCAGCAAATGTTTTGATGCCAGATTTCTTGACTGGGCTGAAGAAGCTATATGTCCCATCAAAAATCAAGCAGCTCTCTCATAAATATCTCCATTTGCTTTCTATTTCCAAGCAAAATCTCCTATTTCAGGCACATTTATTGGGGTAAATTGTGGGCATCCTGAATTAGGACAGAAAGAGAAATCGTCTTTCCTAGCAAGGGGGCCACCACACTGCAAAACCTTTGTCACTTTGTGGGTAGACCAGATGGCTAAATTTCATCTGGCCAGTCCTGGTTACCCTGGCCACATGCCTTTTTCCCTGCAACTTGCTATTCCAGCAAAATGACACAAAGGGCTTGTCTACATCAGAAAGTTGCAGCGCTGGTGAGGGAGTTACAGCGCTGCAACTTTGAAGGTGTACACATCTGCAGGGCACCACCAGCGCTGCAACTCCCTGTTTGCAGCGCTGGCCGTACTCCCGTTTTGTCTCGGGTGTAGAGGATCCAGCGCTGGTGATCCAGCGCTGGTAATCCAATGTAGACACTTACCAGCGCTTTTCTTGACCTCCGTGGAAGGAGGAAGCCTCTGGTAATCAAGCTGGTCTCCTTTCCCGGTTTGCTCTCTCGTTCCCGGAGCCCAGAGCAAGCAGGTCTCCTTCCCTGCGGTTTGCTGGGTGGCTCCGGGAACGAGAGAGCAAACCGCGGCGAAGCGGGTCTCCTTTCCCGGTTTGCTCTCTCGTTCCCGGAGCCCAGAGCAAGCAGGTCTCCTTCCCTGCGGTTTGCTGGGTGGCTCCGGGAACGAGAGAGCAAACCGCGGCGAAGCGGGTCTCCGTTCCCGGTTTGCTCTCTCGTTCCCGGAGCCCAGAGCAAGCAGGTCTCCTTCCCTGCGGTTTGCTGGGTGGCTCCGGGAACGCGAGAGCAAACCGCGGCGAAGCGGGTCTCCTTTCCCGGTTTGCTCTCTCGTTCCCGGAGCCCAGAGCAAGCAGGTCTCCTTCCCTGCGGTTTGCTGGGTGGCTCCGGGAACGAGAGAGCAAACCGCGGCGAAGCGGGTCTCCTTTCCCGGTTTGCTCTCTCGTTCCCGGAGCCCAGAGCAAGCAGGTCTCCTTCCCTGCGGTTTGCTGGGTGGCTCCGGGAACGAGAGAGCAAACCGCGGCGAAGCGGGTCTCCTTTCCCGGTTTGCTCTCGCGTTCCCGGAACCCCCCTTGAAGCCGCCCAACAGCGCTGCAGTGTGGCCACATCTAACACCACTTGCAGCGCTGGTTGCTGTAAGTGTGGCCACTCTGCAGCGCTGGCCCTATACAGCTGTACTAATACAGCTGTAACAACCAGCGCTGCAAAACTTTAGATGTAGACATGGCCAAAGATTTCCTGCAAATTCTTCCACCCCTTTGCGAAGGAAGAAAAGAAAGAATTATTCTTGTTACCGGAGATTTTGCTTTCCTGGCTTAGACCCAGTAGAGCCATTCACAGACATTTGGAAGAGCAGATGCCACAGACAATTTGCTGCTCCATAGTCTGCTCCATAGCCTCTTTGGAAAGCAGAATTCTTTGGCTTTTCAAGGACAGTCAAGCTTCCAACTTCTCCCTTGAGGCTTTTCTCAAGAGACCCTCCCATTGGTTGGAGGAAGAGGAGAATCCTTCCAACAGGCCTCTGTCTTAGAGGGGTTGGTAAGCACTTGCCAACAGCCGGGACTGGGTGCATGGGTTTGGTGGTCCATGAGAATGGTGAGGTGATGCTTCATTGTCTTTACGGGCCTCTCTTTTTTCCCCCCACTTCCCCATGTACTGAATCTCTCAGCCAGGTGCAAGCTCAGCCCTAGGTTTTTGGGGCTCTTTCATGCGGCTTTCTAAGTGCTCAAGTGACCTTTGTGTCCTTGAAAATCTCCTTGTCTATTTTTTATATTTTGCCCTTTGTCCTGAGTGTGGGAATTACTGGCTCCTTCTACTGCCTTAAAACTTCATTGATTCACCCTAATGGATTCCTCCCCTTGTGCATCCTGGTGCATTTCAAATAGATTCAGAGATAATCTGGCAGTTACCCCAGTATAAAGCAAAAACAAGGAGGAGTCCTTGTGGCACCTTAGAGACTAACAAATGTATTTGGGCATAAGCTTTCATAGGCTAGAACCCACTTCATCATGAAGTGAAAAATACAGGAGCAAGTATAAATACATGAAAGGATGGGGATGCTTTTCCAAGTGTGAGGTCAGTCTAATGAGATAAATCTATTAACAGCGGGATATCAAGGGAGGAAAAATAACTTTTGAAGTGGTAACGAGAGTGGTCTATTATAGACAGTTGACAAGAAGGTGTGAGTAACAGTAGGGAGAAATTAGTATTGGGGAAGTTAAGTTTAGGTTTTGTAATGACCCAATCACTCCCAGTCTTTATTCAGGCCTAATCTGATGGTATTAAGTTTGCAAATTAATTCCAGTTCTGCAGCTTCATGCTGGAGTCTGTTTTTGAAGTTTTTTTGTTGATGAATTGCCAATTTTAGGTCTGTTATTGAGTGACCAGGGAGATTGAATTTTTCTCCTACTGGTTTTTGAATGTTATGATTCCTGATGTCAGATTTGTGTCCATTTATTCTTTTGCGTAGAGACTGTTAAGGGACACCCTCACAGGACCTAATCACATCAGTCACACCATCCGGGACTCATTCACCTGCACATCTACCAATGTGATATATGCCATCGTGTGCCAGCAATGCCCCTCTGCCAGGTACCTTGGCCAAACCAGACAGTCTCTGTGCAAAAGAATAAATAATTGGCCATTCTCTTACCACGTCAAAAGTTACTTTTCCTCCCCTGATATCCTGCTGTTAATTGATTTATCTCATTAGACTGACCTTACACTTGGTAAAGCACCCTCATCCTTTCATGTATTTATACCTGCTCCTGTATTTTTCACTTCATGCATCCGATGAAGTGGGTTCTAGCCCATGAAAGCTTATGCCCAAATATATTTGGTAGTCTTCTAATGTGCCACAAGGACTCCTTGTTGTTTTTGCTGATACAGACTAATGCAGCTACCCCTCTGAAACCTGTCACCCAGTATAAAGGTGTCTTATATTTTGTAGCTTGTTCTGCTTCCTAAACCAGCATGAGCTATACCACAATAACTGCATCTACAATCGGGCTGGCTTGATGCTCAAATTATAGAATATCAGGGTTGGAAAGGACCTCAGAAGGTCATCTAGTCCAACCCCCTGCTCAAAGCAGACCAATCCCCAGACAGATTTTTACCCCAGTTCCCTAAATGGCCCCCTCAAAGATTGAATTTACAACCTGGGTTTAGCAGGCCAATGCTCAAACCACTGAGCCATCCCTCCCCCCATGGTTATTATTAATGCATCACAGTTCTGTAGTGTGGACAAGTCATTAGTTCATGCACAATTACCATTTGTCTTGCACTCAATACCTGAATTCAACAGAATTGTTTGCAACAGTCCGAACCACTTCACCTTGTTCAGTTAACGTTTGGCACTTTCCGCTTAGTTGCAAATGCAGGTCTCTGGTCTCGTAAAGAGTAAGGGAACATGGACATTAAATAGATAATGAAAGCCTTCTGAGCAATCATAGTCTATCACAATTGCTATTAGAAAGTATCAACAGAATTACAAACAGATTGTGGCTGGCGTAAAGGGCCAGGTCACAATAAAACCATTGTAATTATTTGCCTTATTCTATTTTTAAAATACATGCAAGGGGGAAGCAGCTATCTCCATAAGTCCTCAAAACATCCATGGCACGTCTTTGCACGTCTTTGCTATTAAACCCTAGCTGCGCTGCATGTGAAAGCAACGCCAGTGCTAGCAGAATGCATTAGGTGGCTGTGAAAGTATTATCTGAAATGCTTTTCGTTCTGAGGATATCCCTCAGATCATTTCTGTTTGTTATTTGCAGGAACTTCAAAGCCCGGGGAATGAAAGTGGAAGTGGTCATTTGGATGTCAACTAAGTGGTCACTGCAAAGTTGCTTATTGAACCAAGGTCTTTCCTGGTAGATGGGTTTGGAGCTGTCTGACACGTCAGCAGAACTAGAAAAACATGGAAGATGACCCCGGGGGAGGAATAATCTACATATACAGATATAGAAACTGCTCGAATATATGACTCACTAGCCAAAAATATCAGTCTGGCTGGGAATTCAAGTTCACCTGTAACAATCTACAGCCTCCCCTAAGGAAAGGACATATGTTGTTGTTCTCTCCATTAACAAAGGGCTACAACCAATTTGCTTTTATTTAAAATTACTGCTGCCAAAGATGCATATGTTTGGAAGCGGTACATGAAGACAGTTGACAAATATATACCAGATGGCTATTTTAAAAAGGTTTCCACTCACTGTTTTTTGGGGTTTTCTCTGATGGTGACTGGATCACAAAACATTCCAAGCTAGTCCAGGGACATCTGAATTCTCTATTTCCCAAAGGCGAGATTGGCTTCCATGGGTGTGAACATTATGTATCCCAAAGATTGGGTTCCCCCATATAGAAACCCCCATAGTTTACTCTCTCATATGCCTTCTCTGATGGGCCTAACAAGCCAATAAGAAAATTTGTGACTGGACACGTGACAAGGTGCTGCCCTGACACACCTGCCCTAAGGAAACGTGTCACTGGGAAAGAGGCAATGAGTTTAGACCTCTGAGTAGTGCCTAGAGAGGCTCTGATACCAGCAGAACCAACAAGACATTCCTTCAGTGGCCAGAAGGGCCAGGAGGAGGCAGTAGCCAATTAGGACCCACCAGGTGAGATTAAAAAGGCTTGCCTGCTTCTCCTAAGGGGCAGTGCGGTGGTTGAGGGTGGGGTAGATGCAGAACTCAGCCGTGCTCCCTGGTCCTACCCTAAAAGCACCCAGGTGGCCGTTTTTCAATTGAATTTCAACTAACTGTTAAAAGACCAGCAAGGGACAAGCTGTGACAGGAACAAAAGAGAAGTTACTCCCTCGTCCCCACTGCACCCGAAAGGGATGTGGGCTAGCGATTTGTTTTTCTTTTATTAGAGCTTAAACATGTTGTTTTTGCAGGCAGCGAAACCCAGTGGCAGATGACTACAGCACACAGTGTCTAGCAGCCATTCAGCAGGTCTGTGGTAATTAACTTGAGCTCTGGAGTTTGCCAGTTCACAACTACACTGTAGGCACTTCCCAATTCCAGCTACTGCCAACACAGCTGGAATTGATAGCGGGGCTGTGATTCAAAACGAAACAGCTTCTTCTGTAAGTGTTAGGCAGTGGGCCGCATAGTTGTGGAATGCAGCTGCAGGCCATGAGCAACAGGTAGAATCAGAATAATATTTAGCCTTTTACATTTCAAAGTGCTGTGGCAACATTAACTAACTAAAGAGAGCCCCTGCTGGAGAGAAAGCAGGCGCGAGCATTACCATGTCAGAGGCAGGGAAATGGAGACAGAGATAATAAGCGACTTGCCATGACAACACAGCACAAGTCAGGGTTAGAAGAACTCCAGTTCATTGTCCAAGTCCCCGGACTGCTTTACAAGTCCCTCTTTGCCGCACAGAAAAACCTAAGTCTCAGAGCCCAGGTTAATTGACTTGGGCTTGGGCTGTGGCTTGGGGCTCAAAATGGCAGTGTGGACATGCCCGTTTTGGCTGGAGCTCTGAGATGGCTGAGTTTCAGAGCCCATGCAGGAATGTTCACATTTATTTTGAGCCCTGCAGGTTGAGCCTGATGAGCCTGAGACGTGGCGGTGTGGGTTTTTCTAGGAAGTATAGATGCAGTCTGGAACAGAGCATGCTTCAGGCTGGATCAGTCATCAACCTCTTACCTAGTGTCAAGGGTGAAAGTAAGTTAAGCCACTTACTGGTATAGGCTGGGGGGGGCCCCTCTGGCCCTGGAAGGGGCGGGGCCTCGGGTGGAAGGGGCGGGGCTGGAGGTCAGCATCCCCCAACCAGACCTTTCAGGCCGCCTGGCCTGTGCCGCCTGGGGCTCCTGTGTTGATTTAAAGGGCCTGGGGCTCTGGACACCACTAGCGGCAGCAGCGTCCGGAGCTCCGGGCCCCTTTAAATTGCCAGCCCCAAGGCAACTGCTCCCTTTGCCCCCCCAGCCCATTGGAGGTGGAGGGCGGCAATGGGGCAGACATTAAAGTGCTGCAGGGCCCTTTGTCACAGCAGCGCATTAATGTTGCTGCCTCAGCAAAGGACTGTCCTTAAAGTGCTTTAATGTCCCTGTCCCTTTTGCCTCCTCTATTGGCGACCCTGCCGGTATGGACCCTACTGGCAGGGCTGCCGACGGGGGGATGGGCAGGTGTGGGTTCTTACTGGTACAGAGTAAGAAAATATGGAGATATACCTCTCTCCTAGAACTGGAAGAAACTACAAAGGGTCGTTGAGTCCAGCCCCCTGCCTGTACTAGCAGGACCAAGTACTGATTTCCCCACAGATCCCCAAATGTCCCTCTCAAGGATTGAGCTCACAACCCTGAGTTTAGCAGACCAATGCTCAAACCACTGAGCTATCCCTCACCACAGTAGCCTGTTCTGGCTCACTTTCACCCCTGCCTAGTGTGGTAGGCATGCCATGACAGTGGAGGAATTTGAAGCGTAGCCCTTGTCCCGTAACCGTTGCCCTCAGCCTGGCTTCCCTCTCAGGCTGGCGTTGGTTGAAGGGAGAGGTTGGCTTGTCTCAGTGCAGTACATTGCTGCTGTGGCTGGAACATCTCCCTTCTTCAAGACATTAGGTTACTGGGTGGCCTTTGTTAGTGTAACACACCAGTCTAGTGTCACCTGCTAGGGGCTGGTTCCAGAGACTATGCAGACCAGCACTCCACCAAGTAAGGAAGACTCAGTTGTTAAAGGCCTATGGTTTTTTTGGAGTTAAAGGGCCAGGGTTCAGACCCTGCTTTTGGCAATGATCTCTGCATGTGGCCACCTGTCCTGATTCTGCCTGTCATTAGATAATGTTGCCTCTGCATTCTGACATATTCCAGGAACCCCCAGTTAATGGGGACCCTTTTTTCCCCCCTTAGTCTTCTGCTAGACATTATCCTCTATGCAGCAGGTGTTATTTCAGGTGACAAACTTGATTTTTCCTGGCAGAAGAAAATGTAGCTTTCCTCCTTGACTTTAAATGGGAGCCAGATAGTGCTCTGGAGTACCAGGCATTTATCCCACGACGTTCCCAGCACACCAGACACCCTGCCGGGATCGTTTAGGCATGGAGAGCTATTCCTGTTGAGGCTGGCAGGTTAGCAGTGCCCTGCCCGGCCAGCTCAAGAAGCTGCTTGATTTCAGCTCCGTGTCTCCCGACTGTGAATGCAACATTAGCACTTATTGCCGGAACGTTCTGCCCACCTAGAGGCAGTGAGTCATGTTGGTTTGAAAGCGAGAGCACTTAAGCCATGTCTCCAGAGAGACACACAGCACTTTAGGGATCGCTGCACTTGCGTGTGCAGAATGACAACCTCTAATACATTCAAATGAACATGTCTTGTTGACACAATTGAGCCTTTCTTCTTCCTTTTTCTCTTTCCCAGCAGCACCTTCCCTTTGCTACTCTCTGCAAGCAAGGATGTTGGAAAGGGACTATTACACCAGACGCATTAACCAAAAAAATTGCTTTTTTTGCCTCTGTCTTCACAGATAAGATCAGCTCCCACACTGCTGTCCTGGGCAACACAGTATGGGGAGGAGGAGAGCAGCCCTCAGTGGTGAAAAACCAGGTTAAGGGCTATTTTAAAAAGCTGAACATACACAAGTCTATGGGCTCAGATCTAATGCATCCGAGGGTGCGGTGGGAGTTGGCCGATGTGATTGCAGAGCCATTGGCCAATATCTTTGAAAACTTGTGGTGATCAGGGGAGGTCCTGAACGATTGGAAAAAGGTAAATAAATTGCTCAACTTTAAAAAAGGGAAGAAGGAGAATCCAGGGAATTACAGACCGGTCAGCCTCACCTCAATCCCTGGAAAAATCATGGAGCAGGTCCTCAAGGAATCCATTTTGAAGCACTTGGAGGAGAGGAAGGTGATCAGGAACAGTCAACATGGATTGGCCAAGGGCAAGTCATGCCTGACCAACTTGATTGCCTTCTATGATGAGATAACTGGCTCTGTGGATAAGGGGAAAGCAGTGGACGTGATATATCTTGACTTTAGCAAAGCTTTTGATACGGTCTCCCACAGTATTCTTTCCAGCAAGTTAAAAAAGTATGGATTAGATGAATGGACTACAAGGTGGATAGAAAGCTGGCTAGATTGTCGGGCTCAACGGGTAGTGATCAACGGCTTGATATCTAGTTGGCAGCTGGCTTCAAGCAGAGTGCCCCAGGGGTTGGTCCTGAGGCCGGTTTTGTTCAACATCTTTATTAATGATCTTGATGATGGGATGAATTGCACCCTCAGCAGGTTTGCAGATGACATTAAGCTGGGGAGAGAGGTAGATATGCTGGAGAGCAGGGATAGGGTCCAGAGTGACCTAGACAAATTGGAGGATTAGTCCAAAAGAAATCTGATGAGGTTCAACAAGGACAAGTGCAGAGTCCTGCACTTAGGACAGAAGAATCCCATGCACCAATCCAGGCTGGGGACTGACTGGGTAAGCGGCAGTTCTGCAGAAAAGGGCCTGTGGATTACAATGGATGAGAAGCTCGATATGAGTCAGCAGTGTGCCCTTGTTGTCAAGAAAACTAACAGTATATTGGGCTGCACTGGTAGGAGCATTGCCAGCAGATCGAGGGAAGTGATTATTCCCCTGTATTTAACACTGGTGAGGGCACATCTGGACTACTGTGTTCAATTTCGGCCCCCCCTACTACAGAAAGGATGTGGCCAAATTGGAGAGAGTCCTGTGGAGGGCAATGAAAATGATTGGGGACTGGGGCACATGATTTACCAGGAGAGGCTGAGGGAACTGGGCTTGTTTAGTCTGCAGAAGAGAAGAATGAGGGGGGATTTGATAGCAGCCCTCAACTACCTGAAGGAGGGTTCCAAGGAGGATGGAGCTCAGCTGTTCTCAGTGGTGGCAGATGACAGAACAAGGAGTAATGGTCTCAAGTTGCAGTGGGGGAGGTCTAGGTTGGATATTAGGAAAAACTTTTTCACTAGGAGGTTGTGAAGCGCTGGAATGGGTTACCTAGGCAGGTGGTAGAATCTCCATCCTTGGGTGTTTTTAAGGCCTGGCTTGACAAAGCCCTGGCTGGGATGATTTAGTTGGGATTGGTCCTGCTTTGAGAAGGGAGTGGGACTAGATACCTCCTGAGGTCCCTTCCAACCCTGATATTCTATGATTCCTTTGTGTGTTAGGATCTCTAGGTCCTTGGCTGTCAGGGCTTTGATACAGCAATAATGGCACATGCTCTCTGGAGAAACTCTCGCCCATCCAACCTTCTTCCGAGATGGCCCATTGCCATGTGGTCCAGACCAGATTCATCCATTGCCTACACCGGGGTGAGTTAGGTCACAGAATTTAAGGGCAGAAGGGACCTGTGGTAGCCTATGCCTCTCTAGAGCCCCCATAAAGAGAGGAGGGGCACTGCTGTTGTCTGCCCCCTTGCAGAGGAATTAAAGCCATGCAAACCAAAGAGTCAGTGGGGTTCTGCTGCCCACCAAAAGCAGAGTCCTAGGCCTCCAGGAAGCCACAGGGAAAAGTACCGGCTCTTCTCCTTCCTGAGTGGACCTGGGCGGCTGATGCTCTCAAGCTGTTTCCCTGGCCAGCAGTCCCTGCTTCCAGGGGCCGAGGAACTCAGAGGTGCCGTCCTGTTCCCTGAGAGTGCTGCCTTGCGCTGAGCAGGCATCTGCCCTTTTAAGGCCCCGGCCATCTCCAGGCTGGTGGATCTCACAGGTGCTCCAGTTGGAGCTGACTGTGCCCAGAGGAGCTCTTTAACCCCTTCCCGAGTGGCATAGGGATCTGTCCCACCATGGGCCCACCAGATCATCTAGTCTGACTTCCCATCTGGCGCATGCCACTAGCCATCACTGGCCTCCTCCACACCTAGCCTGACCCCCAGAATTACAGCCCTCTGGCGACTACGCTACTATGTGCCAGAGGCAGGGAACAGGCCAGGCCAAGCTGCACCAGGGCCCAGGGCCGCTGCAATGGCAGAAACGGATGATGGCAGATATGCCCAGCTGGTCCAAGTGTCCTAGTTCTTACCCATTAGCCAGGAGAGTTACAATTCAAAGGCAGGAAGGGTTCTGGGCTTATGGCTTTGAAGTAGGAGACTCCCCGGAAGACAGCCCAGGGCAGTGGGCATGGGAGAGGAATGACCTGTGTTAAACAAGGGGAGGACACCGTGTTCCCAGGCAGCTGGGGAGCAGGAGTCAGGTGCCAGGGCAGTGGTGATTGAGACAGGAGCTGGCTGCAAGGCGCAGGTAACCCCCTCTGCTTAAGCACCACAGAGCTCAAGGGCATCTGGCCTGCTGCGCCTGCCTTCCTGGCAGATGCATGGCAGAACAGGGCGTGCAGGCAACACCACACACAAACATCCTGGATAGACCATGCACAGCCACCTCACAACCCTTTCTGTGGCACTCGGACACCCTCTCCATCCCCTTTGGAGGCCCCAGCTGAATCACCCCCGAGTCCTCTTTCCATTGGCAGATCTCAAAGCATTACCCCCTCTACAGATGGGGGCACCGACAGAGACAAAGTGACTCGCCTAGGGCAAGGAACAAGGAGTTGACCCAAGGTCTCCCACACGCTAGACCAGCGCCTGGACCGTTCTTCCTGGCCTGCTGCCGGCTGTCAGAGCTGCGGTGGAAGCTGCTTGCATTTGTAAGCACACTATCATCAGGGAAATGCACTCCAGGGACTGATTATCCCAAATCAAGGCTTGCGCTGTAAACCAGGCAGTTTCCCTTGCAGCCTTTCAAAGGTGGGCTATTTTTAGAGCTTGGAGCATGTCGTTATTAGGCAGACATCAGCTGTGCTGTGAAGCTAATACAAATAATTACTATGAACCTCTCCATCTAATTCTCCTCGAGCAGATCCGTTTTTTATGTGCATATTAAAACCTCTTGTTAGAGGCTGGGGCTGGATTGGAATCAAAGACTAGTTGAGTAAAAAGGATAGTTCATGTTTCCAGAGATTTATTTGGGTGGGTTCGTTGCCCCAGGCTCTTGCCTCACAAAGGTTTTACACTGGGGTGACCCCACTGATTGGCAGGAGGTTACACCTTATTAACACCAGGATAGGCGAGAGAGGAATCAGCATCGCAGACTACACATTTTCAGCAGGTGAAAGCTTCTAATAGCTCCGGTGTTTTATTTCCCAGCTGCCATCCTATGGCTGACTGGGGAGGCTGCAGGATTTTCATCACAGTCCAAAAGGCTTGGTTGCTGAGAGCACAAAGAATAGGAATGACAGAGATAGCACCTTTATTTCCAAAAGATCCCACTGCACTTTGCGAGCAAACTATGGGCCTGCTCCAACTCCTGCAGTCAAGGGAAGTCTTTCAATCGGAACTGGACCATTCCTCTGAGCCCAGGGTGCTGCGTTCACTTCTCTGGCTAAGAGCTAAAAGCTCTGAATATGTCTTATTTATACAGTGGTAGCACCTAGTAGCCCCAATCAAGACTGGGGACTTCTTGTGCAGACAAAGGGAGAGCCATCCCCTGCCCTGATCAGCTTGCTGTCTACATAGGCGCAGGCTGGGAGGGCACTGACCCAAGGCCCCACAGCACGTTAGTGGCAGAGCAGAGAAGGGAACCTGTGTCAGCAGACTCTCATGACTGTGGCCAATCCACTAGACCATGCTACCATAGGTTGTGGGGTTGTGTTCCTCACACCTTTTTAGTGTCCTGTTAACCACCTCGTCAGTACCTCTGCATGCCTCCATTTTCATTCCAGGGGTCTCCCAAGATTTCTTAGATACTTGCATTTCTGTGCTGCGTCACTAAAATGCAGCCACTTCTGGGGTGGAAAAGCACCCGCCGACGATGGCACAGGATTCTGCACCTTGAACTGAAGATGGGTTCAAAGCTCTGGACCCAGATAAGAGTCACCATCATTTCTGAGGACAATCTTTCATGTATTTATCCTCACAATGTCCCTGAGGGGTAGGGCGGAGCTTTGTTATCCCCACTGTACAGATGATAAACTGAGGCACGGCCAGACTAAGGTAACATCTACGCTATGCGCTACGGCTGTGATTCCCCTGCTCATGTTCACACACTTGTGTTAGCTCTCATCAAGCTAGTGCATGTATAAATAGCAGTGTAGCCATGCTACATGGCTGAACTTTGCTGAGTACAAACTGAGGGATTTGTCCAAACTGATGCAGGAAGTCAAGGGCAGAGCAAAGAACTGAGCCTCTGGTCTCCAAGTTCTCAGGCAAGTGCTCTAACCACTGGGGCCTTCTTCCTTTCTAACAACTCCACCCATGAGAATTTATGGACCCAGCATTTCAGTTTAGGCCTGTCTTACCACTTCCCCAGATAATTACCAAATAAAAACAATAACCAAGGCAACAAACCCACCACCAGCTATTTATGATCCACATTGAGGAGACCAAGGGCATGTAATGTAGAAAAGATACAATCAGACGCTAGCTGCTGAAACTACTGTGCTCATTTCATAGACCAACATCAGAAAGGGGCAATATATTTGCAATGGAAATGAGGGCGAACATGTTTCAGGTTAACAAGAAAGGCCATGCATCCCTGCAGCACTTGGTTACAGCACAGAACCCTGTCTTCTACTGTGATGCTTTTCTTCCACAGGCTACTGGGCTGTTATGATGCTTCCCAGGGGTTTGAGGCACCTCTTGTCCTTAGCATGTGGAAGTTTTGTTTGAGCCAGCTGTGGACCAGCTCCTTAGATCCAACAGCCTCTAGCAACACTAGCGCTGCCTCCCAGGGCTCTGTGGAAACACGAGCAAGTTTCTTATCAAAGAACAAAAAGTCAAGTGATAGTGAGTGAGCTTATTGGAAACAAAGGGTTACATATAAAACAAAATCATCACACGTACATAGAATCATAGAATAGAATCTCAGGGTTGGAAGGGACCTCAGGAGGTCATCTAGTCCAGCCCCCTGCTCAAAGCAATCTGGTAATGGAAGAGAAATCTAGCTCCATGCACAGATATCGGCTTTATGCTGTTGTATTAGGTTTGAGCAGCCGACGCTCTCTCACCGCTTTGCATGCGGCTACCAACGGGGCAGGGCTTTTTTACATCGCAACGCTACTTTTGTGGCTGAAAAATGATGACTTCTGAAAACTGGAACTTTTCACAGGAAAGGGTTGGGATTGATGCATTTTTCCACTAGAAAACAAAGGAGAAAGAAGAATATCGAAATGGAATCTTGCACCAATTCAGAAATGAAACATTTCCAGCTTGCCTGTCCAAATGACTTTTTGTTTTGAAATTTTGGCTGATCAGAATAAAAAACCTTAAATACACAAATAAATACAAAATTGTCAAAATCAAAGTGAAATGTTTCAAAATGATCCCAACAAAGCATTACGATTGACCCAAACTGAAAAGTTGTCAGTTTTTGGTCTTGTGAAAAACTTTGAGATTTCAACTTTTTGTTCTGATTTGGGACAGGAAAAATGTGCAGAATCACAACAATGTCTACAGGATGGAGAACTCTTTTCTGCCCAGCCTGAACTGGAGGCAGGAGAGGTAGGTGTTGTAGTGGATTGAAGATGCTGTTGGAATTACGAATTTTCCATTTAAAAGTGTGTGTGTGAGTGGTGGTGGTGGTGGGGATGGTATTCCTGGTCATGCTGGCTGGCTAGGGAGTGCTATAGCAAAGCATGTGTGCAGAGTGAGGCTAAAGAGAGCCATCTTAAAGCAGGGTGGGGTGAGTTGTACCACTCTGCCTTAGGGAGCAGCCTGCTTTGTCCCTCTCTGTTTTTGGTTCTTGTGTGTTGTTCTGAATTCTAAGAAATAAGGTAGTGTTACACTACAGCCTTCCAGCAAGACTATTTACATTATCCATCTAATTTCTCTGTGTGTATGCGGTGAACATAACAGGTTCTAGACCCAAGGTTTTGTCACTAAGCATGTATTGGCAATCCCAAGCTTTCAAAGGTCCCAAGTTAGGCCAACCAAAATGACAAAATTGGTCTAAAACTTTTGAGATATTAAAAATATATAGTTTGAGTTCTTTGGCTCTGCCTTCTGGTTTTTGAGCTGTGAAGAGTAATGCTGTTGGGTTTCCCCTCACACCCATAAAGGCCAGAAGCTTTTCTTCTTTTTAAAATGAAAGCTGTGATTCTTATGTAGCCACAGGACTCACAGAAAGCCTTGCAATAAAATCCTGAGAGATGGCAACACTATGAACCTGCTTCACCACACCTGCGTGTCCCCTCTCACTCTTCATCTGTCTTGTCTATTCTGACTCTAACCTCTCCAGGGACTCTCTTGCTGTGCACATGTACAGCACCCAGCACAACCATGATCTCAGTTATGGCCTCTAGGTGTCATTGTAATAAGGCAGAAATAATGACCCTGGTGGATAAGGAGACATTTACATTTGGGGATGTGACTGGCTCTGAACAGAGCTCAATTACTGCAACACCCTAGCGGAGATGGTGGAGCATCTGTTCCTACATATACCTGACTAGCTTTCTCAGCACTGCTAGTCTGGGGATAGTTCTGATGTTCAGGGAAGCCGAAACTTTCCCCACTCACACAAGGCCAGAAAAATCCTGCTATTCATGGGAAATGAAGACATGAAAGATATATCAGCTTGAATAATATTGTCACCCTGTGGCAGGCCTGTTACCTCACCACCCCTTTAGGGTAGGGGTGGGGTGGGGTGTCAGACAATCGCCACTCCCAAGTTCACATGCTCTCCTCTCTGTGGGTGGCCCAATTCGACTTCCCTCCACACAATCACCCTTTGGTCAGGGTTGTATGCCCTAACAGCCAGAGTCCATTTAAATCAGTTGCAGCATCAGAGCAATGTGGCCCAATGGACAGATTCCATACAAACCTCCTTGCAAGTGGGGTAGTGCAGCCTAGCAGCCAGACTCTGGGTAACTCACCCCAAACATCCAGGCAGTGTGGCCCAATGGCCAGAGTCCATATGATTCCCATGCTGGGGGTAGGGGAACCAGGGCCCGCCCTCTCCACCAGGTCCTGACCCAGGGCCCTGGTAGTGGCAAATTCCCCTTGCCACCAGCTCAGCAGGGATCCGCCTGAAACACGCCAAGCCTCTGTGCGGCTTTAACACCATTTTCCTCTAAAGTTCCCCTGGGTCACTTCCTACCATAACCTCTGGGTCCTCTGGTCTGTTCCCCTTCTGTGACATACCCCATCTGGGCATTGGGGTGCATCCCAGCTTGACTGGCTTCCAGATCCTGGAGCACAGGCTGTACCTCCTTGGGACCTGGCAGCATGCCTCCTTCCCCTCCAGCAGTCAGCCCAGACTGAGCAGCTCTGCAGGCTTTTATACCTGTTCTCCAGTTGGAGCATGCCCAGCAGAGCCCCAGGGGTGTGCCTTCCTCTGCTAGGAAGGAAGGATTAACCCCTGCTGTACCAGTGTGGGGCCGCTCTGCCCAGTCACGCACCCTTCTCCTGACACCAGTATTGCCCCTCTTTTGAGCCATAGCAGACATCCGGGGCATTGCAGGATGGCTTCCTGGTGGAGGAGAAATCAGTGACATGGAGTCTGGGTATATTCCAAGCGTAACTTGCTTTATTTACACATATATCAGTCCTAGAACAGAGGTGGTCAAACAGCAAGCAGAGCTATATATCCTTCCAGGAATTGCAGCCAAGCACATGCCATGTTCCCTGGAACAATTCTGATCCCAAAACTGCCTTCAGTTAGAGACCAAGGCAGAAGGCAACCTCCAACTGCTAGTCATATGGCTCCCTCCCCAAAGACCACTGCCCCTGAACAAAACCTCATATAACAAAACTAACACATAGCTTGTCTTCCTAAGACTGAACATTTGCTCACACTCTAAGAAAAAGAACCTGGAAGATTATATAACAGCACCACCAGGGTTCACCTGCCACAACAATATTTATCCTCCAGAGGATTTTTAAAGGCAGTTGGTTAAAAGCTGTACAGCACATTGTCAGGGATATAACATTTTTTATGCTACTGGTGTTTCTCAAGTCCAGGGTTGGATCCTGCAAACACTTATGTACCTGAACAATTTTACTCAGGTGAGTAATTCTATTGATTTAAATGAGACTATTGTTGTGAGTAAAGTTACCATGATGCGTAAGTGTTTATGAGATTAGGCACGAGGTAGCAGTGGAAAAATAGGATTTCACTGGGAACATGCTGTTACACCTTATGATTAAATATATGATGAGTAATCCTATTTGCTGAAATGATGAAATTCAGTGCTGTCAGGTAGAGTAAACCTTAAGTGATCACTGGGATTCTTGAAGGTAATATTTCTGCCTGTGCTACCTGCCTCTAAGAAAATGTAAATGTGCTTATGCTGCATTATTTGAAAGCACTTTTCCTATCAAATATGTTTTTAAACTTGGAACAAACATCGCCCAGCTCAGATCGGAGAGATAATAGGAATGGTTTGGGGGTAGTCATAAAACTAGGATTACTTTAGTCAAGGCGAGTGCACACTGTTCCACTACGTGTAGAATAAACAGCTTGCTACTTAGCATAATAGACTTATGACGGGGATAAAAGAGACAGTCAGTGAAGTTCCCAAATGGAGCTGCTTTGCTTTCATCCAAATGACAGATGAGTCATAAATCAGTAGCGGGAGCTGCATGCAGGATCACATCCATTCCCAGAGATAAGATGCTACCGTACTAGCCGTATGTGTAGTTTTATATGTGACTGAGGTATAGACACTGATAAATAATCCATAGCCGAACGTAACCTTTGGGCGATGGTTGAATGCTAAGTAAGTTCTTTTCAAACAGCTGCAATTTGCGTCAGGCTGGGAGAGATAAAGAACCATCTGCTGTAAAGCTTTAATCAGCACAATCTCGCCACAGCACCCAACAGTTTCTCCCGTGGTTCTTTCCTGGTGTGATGCGTATAATCTGCCAATCTTCAGTTTGCAGAGCTGTTCATTTCCAGATTGCAGGTAGCCTGCAATCAGCCTTTGAAGATGGCTGTGGGGTTGTTTGGATATGCTCCCAAACAATGGTCTTTCCATGACTAGCTAGCTTTTCAAAACTCATCCGAATGAGGCTTCCAGACAAGGTGCACATGTCCTTCCCACTCCCTCTGTCACCCTGGGATCGCTGTGCGTCAGCCGCAATTTTGCTGCTTCTTTATCTCAAAATAAAGAGTCTGAACAGAGGCTGCCCATAAATAAAGGTATGCGTTAGAGGGTGGGTGAGTCCTTAATTTTGTGTGTTTCAGTGTCACAAGGGTGGTTGGGTCTTGAAAAATCACACAAAAATGTGTTAAGTAATTTATGGGCAGCCCCTCAAGTGTGCACAGATTGGCAGCTGTGTCAGGATGCTGGGCCTGCTCAGAGCCCTCATTGCCTGGGGATGGGCAGAGAAGAGACGCTAACTTCTCCACCCCTGTGACGTTATCTGATTAAATATGACTATATAGGTCATTGTTGCTACCACTATTATATATTTGCCATGAATCTTGTACAAAATGCGACAGGTAAGATATCTGTGAAAAGGTTATGATTTGCTGGTTATGATTATGGTATCTGTATGCATGTATTATTTTTGTATTTGAAGTTATAAGTACTGGCTCAATATCTGGATTTCAAATGTTTGCTCCTGTGGTAACGCCCACAAGGTAGCCAGCCAGCACATCTTGGAGGGACTATTCAAGTTAAGTGGCCCATCGAAAGAACATTTAACTGACAATGGAGCATGAGTGATGTCCAACGGAATTTCCTGCTGTGACTAGGTGAAATGCATGGACATGTGACTTGCCCATGTGACTCCAAACTCCATCTTGTTGCTGTAATTTTCCACAGTAGGAACAATGGGATTCCCTCCACATTGCAGAAGAGATAAAAGGCTCTGGAAATTCCTCTATTTTGCCTCTGTCATGCTCAAATCTCTGGACTATGGACTATCATAATGGGAGCATTCTAACCAATGGACTGAGGTCCGGCCAGTGATTTGGAAGCCACCAGAGATTGATTAAGCCAGCAGTTTATTCCATTGCTGCTGCAAGTCTGAACTAAGAACTTTGCAATTACTGTATGCATTTGATTATTTTAACCAGTTTTAACTCTTGTCTTTCTTTCTTTCTTTCTTTCTTTCTTTCTTTCTTTCTTTCTTTCTTTCTTTCTTTCTATGAATAAACCTTTAGATTTTAGATACAAAGGGACTGGCATCGGTGTGATTTTTGGGTAATACCCGAGTTATATATTGGCCTGGGTGTGTGGCTGGTCCTTTGGGATCAGAAGAACCTGTTATTTTATGAGATTGGTTGTAAAGAACCACTCATCTCTAAATCCAGTGTTTTTGGTGGTGACATAAGCACTGGAATGCCCAAGGAAACTGCTTTTATGACTTCTTGTTAGCCAGTGTGGTGAAAAAGAAGTTTACGTTTGTTGCTGGTTTGATATATCCTAAGGAGGGATTAGCCACCAGTCTTGGGGTGTATCTGCCCTATTTCTCAGCAGTTTGTCCTGAATTTGACATCCTCAGTTGTGACCCACTGAGATATGGTTACACGCCCGCACAGCCCTGATTGGCTAGAGCATTGGTGGGAAATCCTACCCTACTTCTTGCTGCTACCTCTCCTCCGATTGGAGGATGCAGATGTTACTGGAGAAGGGACTGCATGGGCTGCAGGACAGGGACACAGCAGAGAGTCTGAGCTGGGGGACAGCCTGGGCATGGGTCCCTATGACCCTGCACCGCATATCGGAATTGGCCCTGGCCAAAAGTGAAGGAAGGGACTTCACCCAAGGCTAAGCTGGAGAGGCCATTGAGACTATGAGTGACCAATGGAGTTATGCATCTGAGATTTGCGCCCTGCCCCAAGTGCCTGACTGCTCTTTGCAACAGCACAGGGGGTTAGGTGCATGCTAATAAGGGTGTTGCGTGAGATCTGTGCATTGGAGCGATTCCTGGGTGAGTTCCTGCCTCCCCAAAGGCTGAGAGAGTTTGGAATAACCTAGCCCAGGGAGCATCCCCCACCACAAAGCGAAGGGAGCATCCTGCTCTTCCATTTGAATTCTGCTCTTCACACGTGTGTGTAACATAGCTCCCCAGGATGAGACGTTGTCACCAAGGATTAGACCCATGACCTAGCAAGTTAACGCTCAGCTCCAGGGCTGTAGCAGACTCAACCCCGGTTCTGGTCACTAGAGCAGGACAGAGAGCCAGTCTTTGTACATGTGTGTGATGCGCACCATTAATGCTCATGAGAAGACCTGTCCAGTCCCCATTCCAGTTTGCACTGACTCAGGAGTAAACATTAGTACCTCACTTGCATGGCCATGGCTGTCCTTCACCAGCCACAAAAGAGCACAAGGAGAGCTAAAATCCCCCAAAGAAAGGAAAATGCCCAATGACTTGTATGTGGAGCCCACCACACGATTAACCCCAAACTGCCCTCGCAGATCCAGCTGGTGGTGGAGGTATGTCACATCACTGGACTACGAGCAATATCGAAAGGGCCTTTCAGAGTCACATAGTTTAAGGCCAGAAGGGCCCACCAGCTCATCCAGTCTGACCGCCTGTATAGCTTAGGCCACCAACATCACCCAAGGCTTGCACACCCAGACCAACAACCAGAGTTAGACCAAAGTATTACAGCCCTCAGCAGACTAAACTATTGTGTGCCACAGGCAGAGAACAGGAGGGACCAGGGTTAACCAATGGCTGAGGCGGACCTGTTTGCCCTTCCTCTAAGGCAGAGGTGGGCAAACTATGGCCTACAGGACTGTCCTGCCCAGTCCTTGAGCTCCCAGGTGGGGAGGGGAGCTCCTGGCCCCTCCTTTTCTGTCTCCTCTCCCCCGCAGCCTCAGCTCGCTGTGTCACCAGGGCTTTGGGCAGCAGGGTTGCGACGTGGTTGGCTCCAGCTAGGTGATGCAACTGCCAGAGATGCTGCTCTGAGCAGCATGGTAAAGGGGTGGGGAGCAGGGGGGGTTGGATAAGGGGCAGCGGGTCCTGGGGGGCAGTCAGGGGACAGGGACCAAGGGGGGTTGAATAGGGGGTGGGATCCCAGAGGGGCAGTTAGGAGCAGGAGGTCCCAGGAGGAGGCGGTCAGGGAACAAGGAGTGGGGGGGTGTTAAATAGGGGGTGGGGTACCAGGGGGGCAGTTAGGGGCGGGGAGGGTCCCAGGAGGGGGCAGTCACGGGACAGAGAGCAGAGGGGGTTGGATGAGTCTGGGGTTCTGCTGGGGGCAGTCAGGGGGCAGGAAGTGGGAGGCGGCGGATAAGGGGCGGGGGCCAGGCTGTTTGGGGAGGCGCAGACTTTCCTACCCAGCCCTCCATACAGTTTTGCAACCTCGATGTGGCCCTCGGACTGAAACGTTTGCCCACCCCTGCCATAGGGGCCCGCAATGCAGGATGTGACTCTCGCAAGGAAAAGCGCCCTCTGTTGGGGGATCAGCTGAGCAGCTGGATGGCTGTGCTAGTTAAGGGGTACTGCAGGAAGGGGCAGGTTTTGCTGAGGATGGAAAGGCCACTGCCTCAGGGTAGGCCCCATAGCATCAGAGCTACAGGAGCATTTCGGCCCAGCCTCGTTCTGAAGAAAGAGAAAAACCGCTGAAATCCCACAGAGAGAGATGGCCTCCCGCGCTACTGCCAACGTGCCATTCTAGGGGCCCTTTGCGATCCGGCCTGCAAGTTCCTGCTTCCCTTTTAACGACTCACCCGATGGTCTGATGCACCGGGAATGCTGCATTCCATTTGGCCACTCGCGCCTCACATCTGTTCCTTACGGATGGCAGTCTGGGACTGGCTGCCATAATTGTTTTCTGGGGCAGCTATTTGTAAATAATGAGATGTAATGAAACAAAAGCCTTCTGGCGAGAAGACTTCTCATGCGTCGACGTACATTTCCTCCAATAGTGGCAGATTGTTGTTAGTAAATTTCTCACTAGAGGGTGGCCCCTTCTGGCCTTAAACACTAGGAAGCAGGGCTACGGACAGAGTGAGAGAGAGAGAGACAGAGGAAGGGCAGACAAGGAGGTTTAATAAAAGTCAGTAGTTGCTTATTTAATGATTTCTTCACTTTCCAACATAGACACTACATTGAGACAGGTCAGCATCACACCCCATATATGCAGTATGAGCGCTCAGCGCTCCAGTATGAAACTGGAGGAAAGCCTGTTCAGAGTCTTTAGGTTAAGTTTAGAGGCAAGAGCTACAAGGGTGATGTCGTGGTGCATGTCTGCTATAGACCACCAGACCAGGAGGATGAGGTTGACAAAGCTTTCTTCAGACAAGTAACAGAAGTTTCCAGATCACAGGCCCTGGTTCTCATGGGGGACTTCAATCACCCTGACATCTGCTGGGAGAGCAATACAGCGGTGCACAGACAATTTAGGAAGTTTTTAAAAAGTGTAGGGGACAACTTTCTGGTGCACGTGCTGGACGAACCAGCTAGGGGCCGTGCTCCTCTTGACCTGGGGCTCACAAACAGGGAAGAATTGGTAGGGGAAATAGAAGTGGTTCGTAACCTGGGCAGCAGTCAGGGGCGGCTCCAGGCACCAGCACGCCAAGCTCGTGCCTGGAGCGGCAAGCCACGAGGGGTGCTCTGCTGGTCTCCGCAAGAGTGGCAGGCAGGTTGCCTTCGGTGGCATGCCTGTGAAGGATCCGCTGGTCTCGCGGCTTCAGCGGACCTCCCGCAGGCTGCTGCCGAATCTGCGGGACCGGGGACCTCCTGCAGGTGAGCCGCTGAAGGCAGCCTGCCTGCCGTGCTTGGGGTGGCAAAATACCTAGAGCCGCCCCTGGCAGCAGTGACCATGAGATGGTCAGATTCAGGATCCTGACAAAAGGAAGAAAGGGGAGCAGCAGAATATGGACCCTGGGCTTCAGAAAAGCAGACTTTGACTCCCTCAGGGAGCTGATGGGCAGGATCCCCTGGCAGGCTAATATGAGGGGGCAACGAGTCCAGGAGAGCTGGCTGTATTTTAAAGAAGCCTTATTGAGGGCACAGGAACAAACCATCCCAATGTGCAGGAAGAATAGCAAATATGACAGGTGGCCAGCTTGGCTTAACAGAGACATCTTCGTTGAGCTTAAACACAAAAAGGAAGCTTACAAGAAGTGGAAACTTGGACACATGACTGGGGAGGAGTATAAAAATATTGTTCGAGCATGCAGGGGTGTAATCAGGAAGGCCAAAGGTCAATTGGAGTTGCAGCTAGCAAGGGATGTGAAGGGTAACAAGAAGGGTTTCCACAGGTATGTTAGCAACAAGAAGTAGGTCAGGGAAAGTGTGGGACCCTTACTGAGTGGAAAAAGCTGAAGTACTCAATGCTTTTTTGCCTTGGTCTTCACAGACAAGGTCAGCTCCCAGACTGCTGCACTGGGCAGCACAGTATGAGGAAGAAGTGAGGAGCCCTCAGTGGTGAAAGGACAGGTTAAGGACTATTTAGAAAAGCTGGACATGCACAAGTCCATGGGCCCAGATCTAATGTATCCGAGGGTTCTGAGGGAGTTAGCCGATGTGATTGCAGAGCAATTGGCCATTATCTTTGAAAACTTGTGGCTATCGGGAGAGGTCCCGGATGATTGGAAAAAGGCAAATATAGTGCCCATCTTTAAAAAAGGGAAGAAGGAGAATCCAGAGAATTACAGACCGGTCAGCCTCATCTAAATCCCTGGAAAAATCATGGAGCAAGTCCTCAAAGAATCCATTTTGAAGCACTTGGAGGAGAGGAAAGTGGTCAGGGACAGTCAACATGGATTCACCAAGGGCAAGTCATGATCAACCTGATTGCCTTCTATGATGACATAACTGACTCTGTGGATAAGGGGAAAGCAGTGGACGTGATATACACCTCTACCCCACTATAACGCGGTTGAGGGGAGCCAAAAATTCCTACTGCATTATAGCTGAAACTGTTGTATCTGGGTAGGAGAGGCAGGGCTCTAGTGGTGATTTTAAGAGCTCCGGGCTCCAGCCGCTGGAGGGAGCACAGGTCCTTTAAATCGCCAGTGGAGCCTCACTGCCACAGCCCCGGGATAGCAGTGACGGGGCTCTAGCAGGATTTAAAAGGCCGATGGCTCCCTGCAGCAACCGGCGCCAAGGACCCTTTAAAGTGCTGCCCGAGCCCCGCTGCTGCAGCCCCAGGGTAGCAGTGGCAGGCCTCCAGCGTGATTTAAAGGGCCCAGGGCTCCCCACAGCAGCTGGAGCCCCGGACTCTTTAAAGTGCCGCCAGAGCCCCGCTGCTACCGCGCTATGCGAACCCCTGTTATACCGGGTCATGTTATAGCGGGGAAGAGGTGTATCTTGATTTTGGCAAAGCTTTTGATACGGTCTCCCACAGTATTCTTGCCAGCAAGTTAAAGAAGTATGAATTGGATGAATGGACTATAAGGTGGACAGGGAGCTGGCTAGATTGTCAGGCTCAACGGGTAGTGATCAACGGCTCCATGTCTAGTTGACAGCCAGTATCAAGAAGAGTGCCCCAAGGGTCAGTCCTGTGGCCGCTTTTGTTCGTCTTAATTTATGATCTGGTTGATGGGATGGATTGCACCCTCAGCAAGTTCACGGATGACACTAAGATGGGGGGAGAGGTAGATATGCTGGAGAGCAGGGATAGGGTCCAGAGTAACCTAGACAAATTGGAGGATTGGTCCAAAAGAAACCTGATGAGGTTCAACAAGAACAAGTGCAGAGTCCTGTACTTAGGAAGGAAGAATCCCATGCACCAATCCAGGCTGGGGACTGACTGGGTAAGTGGCAGTTCTGCAGAAAAGGGCCTGGGGATTACAGTGGATGAGAAGCTGGATATGAGTCAGCAGTGTGCCCTTGTTGCCAAGAAGGCTAAAGGCTAATTGGGCTGCATTAGTAGAAGCATTGCCAGCAGATCAAGGGAAGTGATTATTCCTCTCTATTGGGCACTGGTGAGGGCACATCTGGAGCATTACATCCAGTTTTGGGTCCCCCACTACAGAAAGGATGTGGACAAATGGGAGAGAGTCCAGCAGAGGGCAATGAAAATGATTAGGGGGCTGGGGCACATGGCTTACGAGGAGAGGCTGAGGGAACTGGGCTTGTTTAGTCTGCAGAAGAGAAGAGTGAGGGGGGATTTGATAGCAGCCTTTAGCTACCTGAAGGGGGGTTCCAAAGAGGATGGAGCTCAGCTGTTCTCAGTGGTAGCAGATGACAGAACAAGGAGTAATGGTCTCAAGTTGCAGTGGAGGAGGTCTAGGTTGGATATTAGAAAACACTTTTTCACTAGGAGGGTGGTGAAGCACTGGAATGGGTTCCCTAGGGAAGGTAGTAGAATTTCTATCCTTGGAGGTTTTTAAGGCCCAGCTTGACAAAACCCTGGTTGGGATGATTTACTTGGGGGTTGGTCCTGCTTTGAGCAGGGAGTTGGACTAGATGACACCCTGAGGTCTCTTCCAACCCTGATATTCTATGATTCCATGATATCAAATCACACAGTAGTGATGAACTATCACAGAAACTGTACACCTGGGCTTTGTTAATTATTCCCTTGCACACAGTGGTGACAGTCAAGTGATGCGCTATTAGAGGACATGACTTTTTCCCCCCTGAATTTTTTTTCAACAAAACCAAACATTGGGAGCGGGGGAGGTTGGTAACAATTCAGGTTTTTGAGGTGCTGCCCCCCAGTTCCATTAGCAGCCTCTGCACCTGCCACTGTTCTCCCTGTCGCATTTGGCCCTATTACTGTGCATATGCCAGCCGCGTTGCCTCAGCCACCTCACCTGGGGCAGAGAGCTTGCACTGGGCTGCTGCATGACTCAGTGTGGTGATAATCAGGACACTCGCTGTGCCAGACGCCTGCTTGGCAACTTGCTGATCAGATCCTATTCCAAATGAACTAGCCAGTGAATGCTAAGAATCCATCCCCCAGCTAGTAGCCAACAAGCTCTAGCTACTTCTTATCTGTAAGCATCTGTACAGCAGCGGAGAACCACCCAGCCATTAATGTATTTATCCCCACAACACCTGTGCTTGGGGGGGAAGTGTTTATCAGCTTCTTACCGCTAGACAACTGAACAGAGTTTGATTAACGCAGGTAGCAGGTGACAGTGCTGGGAGTTGAACACAGATCCTCGAGTCTGAGCACAGACCCCTAGGCACAAGAACAGGCTGCTTCCCTAGACAAGCAAGCCACTGCATGCTAGTGGTTTTGCAGTAACTAGGGTCACCGCCCTGTTATGCATCCCATTCAATTGGTCACACAGACTCCTTTATTTGTCCTTTCCCTGGGGCTCATTGCAGGCTCGTTGTGCCCACTTGAAGCACATTCTCCTCTTTGGCATGATTTCACATCACTTGGGGACAATCTTGCCTGATTCCTGGAATTTGGCACATATGGGGCTATTCTGCAAGGAGTTTCAGGTTAATTTGCATTTCCTTTCTGTACTTCATGTTTGCCTTTGTGCTACAGCGTTCCATGTTTGTGGAAAAAAGCGACTTAAATAAAGTTTACAAACTGTAAAGATTCTTTAAACTCCAGAATAAGTCTATAGTTTTGGGGAGTTTCCGCCCCACCGCTGGGGTAAATTAATCTTCTTTTGATTTCAGTAACATACGACAAACATTCATTGCAGACAATGTATCCCAATGCGATGTGATTGGGCATTGTCCATTATCTGATTGCACACACCCATCAATCATCATCAGAACGTTTTTGAGAGCCATTAAAGCTTGTGAGAGAACACTGCAAAGCTTGCATTGCCTGTGCACAGCCTACATTTGCACTAATAATGTGATTTGTACACACACACACACACACACACACACACACACACACGCACACACACTTTGGCAAGAAGGAACAACACATTTGGAGATTTTTATAGCTAAGTTAATAAAATCTGTCTTTTTATCTGAACGTGACAACAGAGGAATGTGGTGAGTTTACAAAGATGAATACACCACAGATGTGTGAACATGGCAGCATCAAGGGATAATTTCCTTGCTTAGACCTTTTGGGGCAGATTCTCCGCCAGTGAAGTTAATGGAGTTATGCCGATTGACATCAGATGAGGGTCTCCCTCTCCCCCGCTGTCCCGAAGATGAGCATTCAGGAAGGAATTTACCCACGTGCCCAATCAGATTTAAGTATCTGACTAGCTCCTTGCCTTGAATGGCACTCCTCACACACTCAAAGTTAGGCGTGGTCGGAAGTACCCGTCTGAATGAAAGCTCACATGAAGGGCTGTTTTTTTGGTTGCAGCATTTCAACAGCGATTCTCAGGATCTTTCTCTATAACTGCAGCAGCCAGAGCAAGGATGCAGCATTGCAGGGATTCTTCCACTCTAGCACCCGCTATGGCCAGGGGTTTGCTTCTACAGGGGCCTGCATCTCCCATGACCCAGCTCTCTAGACAGGTCACATTTTAAGCTCAGTCTAGTTCCCGGGGAACAACAGTCCAACTGAAAACCCAATTAAACGTACTTCTGCCCTCCTTAGGCTGTGCAGACGTTCCCTGCTCTTCACCTCTCCTCCCAGGCCCCGCAGAGTTCTTCTGTGCTCCCGAGGCGGCCCACTGCCTGCATGGGTTTTCTCCTAGGAGGCTCCTTCCCTGCTACCACCCTGTGATGCCGACAGACCAGGTACCAGCTCAGGCCAAGGCCCCAGGCTTTGCTGAACACTGGTACAGAGCTGGAAACTAGTCCGGCTCACCTGTTTGTTAGTAATGTTACAATAGATATTAGAATTGTGAGAATGTGTTTCGTGGTTAAACCTTATGAATAGCTGTGTTAGTCTCACTTATCTGTATGCCACGTTATAAAGTGATAGAAAACGTTTGCACTGTAAGCCTCTGTAACTCCTCAAACAGGAGGGAAGCCATGTCTCATGCAAATGCTGGCTTCCTGCAGAAGACATTAAGTCCGACCCAATGAGAGGGACTTGGAAACCAAAGGAGCCATTGTGAGACATCAAAAGAACAAGACTTTAAGTGCACCCCTCACCCCTCCAGGCCTACCCATGGACTCATCCCATCAGCCTGGGCTCTGGGGAGAAGGGGATAAAAATCCCTGATAAGGAGAAACTTAAGGTTTTGGTTTTTTTGCTGCTTGGATGCTAAAGTGGCAAGAATCATGCATCGGCAAAGGAGCCCCCCAGATATTTTGCCTGGGTTAGCCCTAAAGGACATATGGTGTTTGCTCAGCGTAGA
The DNA here is from genome assembly GCF_025201925.1 of Gopherus flavomarginatus. Classification (NCBI taxonomy): domain Eukaryota; kingdom Metazoa; phylum Chordata; order Testudines; family Testudinidae; genus Gopherus; species Gopherus flavomarginatus. The sequence goes on from NC_066619.1 coordinate 127,667,255, forward strand.
AGTTTCTATTCTCTTTTAGAGTCTAAGAGTATAACCTATCTGTGCATGTACGTTATTTGCTTAAACTCCATAAATAACTCTCATTTCCTTTTCCTAGTTAATGAATCTTTAGTTAGCTTATTGCAGGACTGGCTATAAATGTTGGCTTTGGTGAGAGATCTAGGATGCAACTGACCTGGGGAAAGTGACTGGTTCTTCGGGGCCGGGAGTAACCTGAATATTGTTGTGATTGTTGGTGTAAGGGACGGTCTATCACAGAGGCAGTCTTGCCTGGGGCGTAAGGTAGACCAGAATACCCAATGGGACTGTCTGACTCAGGGCCGCCTGGGGTGAGGGTGAGGGGGACAAGTGGGGCAATTTGCCACAAGCCCTGGACCCCACAGGGGCCCCCACAAGAATATAGCATTCTATAGTATTGCAACTTTTTTTTATGGAAGGGGCCCCCAAAATTGCTTTGCCCCAGGCCCTCTCAATTCTCTGGGCAGCCCTGGTCTGACTCCTTGGTAAGGCTATCACAGTACTTGTGGAGTTCACACTTAATTCTTGGTTGATGAAATGTAATTACAGAACACATAATCAATTTGGGATTTGTGCCGTTTCCTGACAGTCTGCCCTGAGGTTGGCACCCACGTGTCTGAGCCACTCCAGACAGTGACACACTTCTCTCTTCAGGGACTCTGGCCACTTCTCCCAGGGACATCCCTGCTTCCTGCAGATCCCCCTCCCCGTGCTTCCTTCTCACTGCAGGATGCTCCTGCTCTCCGTAACCTCGGTCCCAGCTCACTCGACTTTCTGTCTTTTCCTCCTTGTTTTTGCAATGGCAATACAGACTTGACTGAATAGTCTATAGCTGCCACCCATTGTAGGTCTTAAAAATGTAGCGGTTTCTATTCTCTCACTCTGCCCTGTGTCTCAGTCCATGTAACAACGCCTGTCTAAGATGACTCCATTTCCCTGAGATTTTACTAAACAACAGAATATAACTTGTCACCTTAAGACATTTCAATTCCTCCGAAATCTTTCCCCTCCCTTCAGCAAAGCCCCAACAGCCCTGTAAAAGGTGCCCAATAGTTTCTTCCACTGTACAAAGCATACGTAGTTCATCTTCGTATCTGTTTATTCAAACAATATTTTGCTTTAACCCACAATGGCCAGTTAGTTCTCAATAAAAAAAAAAATCACCTCACTTTTCCTATTCAGACCCTGAAGTATGTCGTTATCCTCAACTCTAGGGCACAACTAAAAATGTTCTCCCCCTTTTTTCGGTTAATCTGAAATTTTTGGGGTTCCTCTTTTAGATCTTTCTGTATCAGGCTTTGTACTGTGTACTTGGGGGTATTTCCTGCGTACTTGGGGGTAATTCCTGTGTATTTGGGGGTTATTTCTAGGTGAACCCTTTCTTTTCTTACAGCGTTTTTAGAAGCTCTGTCCACCATTTCATTCCATGTTATCCCAATCTGCGCTGGGATCCAAACGAATGCTACATGTAGCCCCATCTGTACTAAATCAGATATTAGAAATATCATTTCATCGATTATATCAAATCTACATACCAAGACCCCCTTTTTATCACCATTAGGCTTGATATTGAGGCCCTCCCCCCAAAAAAGAAGAAAATGACCAATACTGTTGGGTGTATATCCCAATGCTAACATTATTACTGTTAGTTTGGCTGTCATGATAGCCACAAAATCAGATATTCTCTTAGGTGCACTAATTCCAAATTTTGGTTCCTCTTGACAGTGTTCTTTCATGCCTTTTTTTGAGAGCCAGTTATTCACGATGCTAATGCCTGGCCCTATTAGCCCTACAGCTCAGGCTGGGATACAGTTATTTATGATGCAGGTGGGGCTGGCTCCTCTATGGGGAAATAGGGCCAATCGCCTTGTGACAATAAGGCAAAGTAAGAATTTTCAAAACAGCTCTCTGAAAGAGTGTGTGCTGGCTAAAAAAAAGAGCATAGACAGTCTTCATTTTCATATAATTGTTTATGTAGAAAGTATAAGCAATTTTGCAAATCATTCTCATCCACATGCAATACGAACAGTTCCCAAAACGAACATATAACTTTTTGCTTGAGACATTATGCAATGACGCAGGCAGATTAATCTGTTGGGTAAGGTGTTACCGTGCTAGAGGATGAAACTTCTAAGTGGTTCCTGGCGAGTTTTTTTTTTTTTAAACTGAACAATTCTGCAAAACCAAAACCACAGCAAACCTGAGTTATTAATATTTTTAAAAATTATGACTTTTACAGCTGAGAACATGGTTGAATAAACCGTGACCAAATATTAATTCATCTTTCTTTTCCTCTGCACATATTTGATGCACTTACAATAACCTCTCTTATATTTTGGAACCATTCCTCTAATGTTGGGCGATTTTAATTTGGGCTACCAAAATGTAACAACTTCTAGCAAATGAGATATTAATTCTTCATTCCTTTGAGTTTGACCATCTCTACGAGGAAGACTCAGAAAAATTACCAAAAGATTATTTGAGAATAAATGTCAAAGATGTAATATTGGGCTATGAATCATAACCCAATACTCTTTCAAAGTTGGCTATATCCAGCATATATGCATAAAATTCACTTTTTCCCTTATTGTTTCTCCAACCTCTATCCTCGCTCATTCTGCATATATTGTTTTTAGAGCTAACTGAAAATTTTCAGTCGGACACATTTTTAACAACATTTTGATGTTGTTAAAGTAGTACTCAAAAGTAGTACTTTTAAAAAAAGATCATGACATTTTTACTGGACTTTTTTGATCTGCTATGGAATTGGGAGCGGGTTGAAATTTTTCAAGTTCTTCCAAATTTTTGTATGTTTCAAAATTTTTGAAAAATACAGTAAAAAAAAAGGGAATTAGAAAAATGTTCATGAAGTTTTACAGTTTTTCCAGCCTGCTTTTGTTTTAAGCTTGTTAGTTCCAAGTGACAGTGCCCTGTGTATTGTTGACTCTTCTCAAAGCACAACTAATTCAGGTGTTCAAAAGTGCCTTAAATACAAGACAGTTCAGGTGAATTGTGATGTCTGCCTATCAGTGGAACACGTGACATACAATACAAATTCCTTACGTGTGTAGCTATTAGAGACACAGGCAGGTCCCCATAGTTTGAGGTCAGTGGAGCTATGAGAATTTACTACATTTTAGGATCTGTGCCATTAGCAGTATGAATGCAACATACGTACCCAGTGGCGCAAGTAGAAATCCTTTCTTGCTGGTACTGCACTCATGGGTGGGACTCAAGGAGGGGGATATGTGACCTCCCCACATGACTCTCTATGTGACTCCTCCCTGCCCCGCCCCCTAGCCGGGGTCCCGCTTTCTGCCAAGTGAAGGGAAATATGTTCTCACTGTGAAAGACGGTGTTTGGAGTCACATGGGCAAGTTACATGTCCTTTACCCCCACCCATATTCTAGTTAGAACGTTCACAGGAAAAGTCCATTACGGGTAGACAGGGGTTTTCCGGATCCATTGTGAGCTAACTGTTCCTTAATGGGCCATTCAACTTAACTTGTCCCTTCATGTGCTGGCTAAATACCTTGTGGCATTACCACAGGAACAAACGTAGTACACAGAGCTAATATTCATAACTTCAGATACCAAGACGATACATGCATAGAAATAGTGTAATCACAAGTACCAGCTACTTCATGTACATGACTATTTCCCAAAGAGTTTCTCAAAAATCACACCACGTACCTGAGACCCTCTGTGCCAGCACTGTGCCCCACTCGAGTTTTGTTATGTAACAATAGAGATGGAGCCAGTGATATAAAAAGGGCAAGGTTAATGTTTAGCTGTTTAGGTGTGACTGAGCCTTTAGTCAGTGAGGACATACTGGCCGGCACACATTCGGGTTAATGGGCTTCACTGTTTCTTTGCAGTTAACTTTTTAATGTTCATAAACCTGATATGTGCTGAGATGGTTTGCAAATCTGTGAACCTCTGCTTTTTTGAGATTTTATTGCTATTATTATTACTATTTTTTGCTGGTCATAATGTGGGAGGGTCTCCTCTCCGCCCTCTTCTCATGAGGTTATGCATGTGTCTTGTAGCACTCTTCTGAACACTGAAGGAATTTTTTTTTCGGTAAGCGTGGACTGATTCTTTTCTCTTAGAAGGGGTGCAATTTTTCCAGGTACACACTGATTAATACAGAAAACAATTGGGGCTGTTAAACTTTCTTCATATTCCATAAAAAATTCAGTTCAGCTCTATTTTCCAGTACAGTGATGAAATGGGTGTTTGTATATACAAACATCAACATGCTTAACTATTCACTTTTCCTCCAAATATGTAGTATTTCAGTCGGCTTATATGGAATATGGGAGTTGGGTGAGGAGCCATTTCAGCATATGTATGACTTATTAAAAGACAAATATTAAGTAGAACTGTATCCTAAACTGCATTGTGGTATTGTACCCAAACATTGCATTTCAATGGGGGATTCAACTTCCTTTATAGAAAGAGACCAAACTCCTGAAACTCTTACCACAAAATAGTGGTAAAAACAAAAGTGGTAAAAACAAAAATGGTCCACAGCCATGCAGATAGTCCTATTGTGTTCAACGGGATTGATCAAATGATTAAGGGTTTGCAGGATTAGGTTCCAAGTTTGTAAATTGTTCTGGATGAAAATGACAATGCCTGAGCTGTCAGATCAGAAGGAGCTTCATTTGAATAAAGGTGGCAGTTGTATGATAAGTCTTAGCTTCGTTGCTAAGATGAGGAACATATTTTCAGCAAAGTGCTTGGCAGATTCCCGGGGCAGCTGTTTAAGGCTGTCAGCTGGTTTAAGGCCATTTAAGGCGTTATAATCTTCATTTCTAATTCTCTCACTCACAAAGCTGGAAAATGAGGCATTTGTTTTCTTTGTTTTGCTGCTCCAGTTCCAGTTAGTTCTGTGTACACTGGGGACAACACCCGATTTCTGTCAGGCTGCAGAACTGGGCTGACATCAGAATGCAAACATCCTCTGGTCAGTGCAAGCAGAGGCATTCCTCTAATGATTTGGACTTGATGTGATGCAGTATCCCGCCGTCCCTGGGGAAGATCACCCTGGACTCCGCCATCCCCGGGACAGACAACCGACTGCGCCCCTACATCGTTGTGATGAACGCAGAAAAGAAGAAGGTCCTCCTGGTAGACATCACGGTGCCTTTCAAAAACTGGTCACCAGCCTTTCATGAGGCCCGAGCACAGAAGGAGTTGAAGTACACCCCGCTGGCCAAGAACCTGAGAGTCCAGGGCTACGAAGTTCAGGTGCACGCCCTGATCGTGGGAGCCTTGGATTCGTGGGACCCCCCACAACGAGCTGGTTCTGAGAGCGTGCAGGGTCGGTCGACGTTACGCCCGGCTCATGAGACAGCTCATGGTATCTGACACCATCAGGTGGTCCAGAGACATTTATACCGAACACATCACCGGACCCTGCCAATACCACACTGAGTAACCGAGACCGCCGACCAGGGAAATCAACCACTCCCTTCCCCGACGGACCAAGGGACGTACCACACCCATGTACTTATCTGCTCCACTGATACTGACTTGGACTCCTTATTCATTCCATGGGTGGCGAACCCGAGCCCACTTATCCACTGACACTTTAAAAACCCTTGCACCCCAATCTGGGTCTCTGCTGGTTATGTGATATGTATGTATCTTTTCATCCTTGCAAACGATATCTGTAATCCCCCATAACCCAAGCCTGACCCCAGATGTACAGTACCTTCCCTCTCAACCTGTGGATATTTTATTTCAAACATTTACTTTAATAAAATTTTTAAATCTGAATGTTATGGATAATTCAGACCAATGCGGAGAAACAGAATAAAAAACACTGTTTAAACACCTTCTCTTCCTCCCCCTCACTCTTGAGGACTCCTGACCAACTTAACAGCACAGTACATATGCTAACAAACTTAAACAAAGCCTTTATTTGTTAGCAATGTATTGTGCTATTAAAGCCATATAAAGAAAGAATGCCCTCTCTAGACGTGTTCTGCTTCTATAAGGAGCAGAGTGCAGCCCCCCACTCTCCAGAGTGGGAGCTAGCCCCAAGCCTTTCTGGTATCCCGTACCCACTAAAAATCTCTTGCTGGTACTGTGTACTGGAGTGTACCGTCCTACTTTCCTTACTATGTGTATCTAACAAAGACCATACTGTATATTTTGCTAATGTAGAACTCTGAACGGAAACATTAGCTCTTATATGGATTTGAGACAAAGTGGTTTTGACAGCTTGGGGAAGATAAAACCCTAACTTTAAAGAGAAACTATCCATTTTCATTAGACAGACCCTGGGACATGCTGACAGGTAAGAAGTACCTGTCCAAACACGAAAACTCAGAAATATGGAAAATTCATTTGACATCTTTTGAAATGGTAAGTTTCTGAACTGAGCATAATAGACACAGTTCCCTGCTTCTGCACTCCATGGACTCAAGGGGAGTGTGACAGGGTGAACACTCCTCACACTGGACAGGGAGGGGTTAACTCCTCACGGTGGGTGGAGGAAGCCACGCCCCCATGACCTTACTGGGCATGCTCCAGGTGTAGCGCCAGTATAAAGGGAGCAGCCCAGCTCAGTCTGGGCTGACTGCCGGAGAGGAAGGATGTTTCTTGCTGGAGCAATTGTAGCCCTGGGCTGTGGAAGCCAATGGGTGCCGAGCAGATGTCCAGCTACCTGTGGATGTCACCGGGAGGTCTGAGCTACAGGGAGTTACACTGACTGTGGAACCCGAAGATCCTGAAGATGCACAGATGGCCACCACGAGTATCGCAGTAGGAAGTAGTCCTGGGGGGGACTAGCCATTGTCCTGATGATGGTCAGCGTGTTGCGGACGGATCGCCGCTGACTCAGTGTCTGACACACTCGCCACTGACTGGGCCCTGGGCTGTGACCTAGTGGAGCAGGGAGGGCCTGGGTCTCCCTACCCTGGTCACCACCTACCCTCTGGATGGCAGTCACACACCCCAGCTGGATAGTAGGCCACACAACCCCGCCCCAAGGGGCTACTCTATTGATTCAGGCTGTTAGGCCTCACTGCCCTGCGAACCCGGGGTATCTCTATTGCCTCTGGCTGCAAGGCCTTACTGTCCCATGAGCCTGGAGTAGTTCTAGTGACGCTGGCCACTAGGCCTCGCTGCCCTGTGAACTAGGGTAATTCTATGGACTCTGGCCACTAGGCCTCGCTGCCCTGTGTAGAAGGACTACTCACTGACTTGGACCACGAGGCCCTACTGCCCTGCGGACCAGGAAGATTATATAAGCCTTAGAGCCCTACAAATCAGGGCAACTCTGCTGACTTTAATCCTTAGGACTATCTGCCAAGACACAGAGAGCAACTCAAAAGATAGGGAGAACTCATGCCGCACTGGATGGTGTCTCCCCACTCTGGACAGGGTCCCCCAACCCCGTCACAGGGAGCCTCTTACGAAGGGCAGAATTTTTTACAAGGAAACAAAGTGTAACATAAGTGTCTTCCTCTACCACATGAAAGGGGATTGCAGGATTTTGTGGCATACGGCAATAGGAACAGCACTAAGTAACGGGGCAAGTTATCCCGTTGCTTTTCAGCAATCCGCGGCCCCTAGCATGGCACAGCACTAGTGGCACAGCACAGCTGAAAAGCAGGTGGAGTAGAATCCTCGGCCAACACCAAACTCTTTGGACAAGGCAGAATCAGTAGACCAGGGAGGCTTGCTGGCAGCTCATGACAAAAGGAGATTGAAAACTAGGGCTAATCAGGATTCAGGGCTCCGTGACATACTGTCACTGCATGGAAGTGCAGGCTACACCACATGAGAAGTGCCGTGCTCTCTGCTGCTTTTATCTGGAGTCTGAACTCCAAAAACCATGGAGCACAAAGCATGGCCAAACCCAGGAAGCAGTGGCCACGGCAGTGTTCCATTTCAGAAGGTGGGACTCTGGCCTACAGGGGGCGGAGCAGACTGTGATTGATGGCGGGCTTCTGCGGCTGTATTACGTAGTTTTTAAATAAAAGCAATTTAATTGTTAAATACAACCTCTCTGAGACGTAACACTACCACCCGCCCTATGCCCACATTCCCAGAGATATACCAGGGAACTCAGCCCATCCGAGAGCCAGCGGGGTGCGTCATTTGGGCTTGGTTCACAGAACTATGGACTAGCCATGAAATCCCAGAGGGTTCACCTAACTAATATTCAGGACAATGCAAAATACAAAGCAGGGAGGGAGAACTCCAAGCACCCCCTGACTCTTAACAGTCACATGTCAGCTCTCTCTGCATGCAGCTGGATTTGGTCTCCTGTGCAGATGGAGAGCCATGGCGCACACACAATACAGCTGTTCCTGCTTGGCACAGGGAGGAAGAGTGCTGTCCATGTCTTTTGCCATTAATTACAAATATCCTCTATCATAGCAGGCACAATAATTGAGAGAGAACTCTCTCATTTCCCCCCTCTCATCAATCCAGGCTCAGCTTTGGATACATCAGCCTTTCCCACAACTGGGTGGCAGATTAATAGCAGATTGTGATGGGCGCAGGAGGTAATGTCTGTAATGAATTGTTTAGTCCTCATTACTCTTACAGCATATCTTGGTCTTTTCCTCGTTTGTTTGATGGAGGAGGAAGAGAGAAGAGGAAGGTGCCCTGGTTGTGCTCAGGCCCTGCTGACATTAGTATTGTATGTAGGGCTGGTTGAAAATTTTCAGAGAAAGCAGTGCCCCCTGGTACTTCGATCACGAGAGTGTGTCATGGGAGATGTAGCATGGCCAGTGAGCACGGCCTACTGGAGGGAATAGGGGTCTGTGGCACTCAGAACCACAACTCTCAGGGGCCACTGTGGTGGTAGAGGAACACAGAGCCGTTATTGTCAACCTGACCCTAAACAAAATATTTCAGCTCAGAGATGTTGAAAAGTTTTGTTTTGATCAAAAGTGTCAACATCTTGACTCTTCAGCCCATTTCAGGATGAAAACAAATGTCAAGATATCAATTCCTGACTAGACAGAAATTCTGGTTTTCAATCAGCGTTAATGACGAGGTTGTACTGATGTATGACAGCAAAGGAAGTGCTGACAGATGAAGGACTGTAGCTTGTTGTAATGTTCTGTATTACAACTCCAACAGTATCTGCCGTGTTCTTACGCCTGATTCAGGAAAGCACTTAATCACCTGCTTAAAATTTAAGAAGATGCTTAAATAGGCACATGAACAGGCACATGTCAAGGCTGGTTCCCCACTCTGGCACTCCTAGCGCAGAAGGTGGGGGCCCGCAAGGATTCAAAAAATGAATACTGGCCACTCCAGGTTGGTATTAAACTCCCAAGATTACAGCTGTTCTCTGACCTTAGATTGGTAGATTCTGCCACCACCCAAGTGCAAAACCCCTTTGAGAGCCCAGGAAGGTGCACTTGGGAATTCTTTCCTGTGGGGTACTGTAACGGGGCGCAGGACTCACTGGGGGTCATGGCAGTCCTTGGCTTGCACACGCCGCAGGGTCCAACCACTGTGGCCTGGTGCAGTGCAAGGGGGGGGACCCAGACCTGCCCACTACTCTGGGTCCCGACCCAGGGACCCTCTAGTGGCAGCCTCTCTGCCCTCCTTCTCTCCCCTTGTCTGCTTATTGTCCCAGGCCCCCTTCCTCTTGCACCTTCTTGGCCCTTTCTGGAAGGGGCCTGCAGTCCAGTAGGTAACAGGCCAGAGTTCATCCTCACTCCCCTGAGCCTGCCCAGCACTGCTCTTTCTCAGGTGCTATCCCTGGGAGCCAGTCCTCCTCCCTGCTTGTCAGGGAGAGACTCCCCTCTGCTCTGCTGGGCAGCTCCTTTTATCTGGGCTGCCTTCTGTCTGGCTCCTAACAAGCCTCACCCTAATTTCCACAGCCCCCCTGGCTGCTTCTGCCTCACCCCCTGCTGGAGTGGGTCACCTGCATCACTACAGGTACCCTCAAGCCCTGCCCCCACCAGGGAAGGGCACAGAAAGGGAGAAAAAATCAGCTGTTGCCACCAACTAATTAAGCAAACCTCTTAAGACACAAAAATCCCATTCTGTTCTTAAAAAGGGCAAATCTTATTAATAAAAAAGAGAAAGAACATACAGCTGCGAACTGAGGCTATTGCTAGATATTAAAAGAGCAACCAGAAGGATTAAACACCAAGAACAGCTTTTCTGAGGTCCAGCTTAAAGGTTACAAGCAAAACAAAACCACCTGGGGTTAGCACAGAGAAGTCCACAAGCCATAAAGCCATAAAAAGAGATAAATCTAATCGCGTCTCCCTAGACATTTCCTGATCTACTTACATATCTGGGGTTTCAAATGAGTAGTTTCTGGGTATGAAATCAAGGATTTTTCATACCTGCCCCAAGCTTCTTACAGCACAGCTCTGCCCTGTCTGCCTCTCCACAGGAGAACAACAACAGACAGACAAAAGGGGAGTTGTTTCAAATTTTAAAAGTTCTAGCCTTTCCATTGGTTCTTTTGGCCAGGTGCCCTCTCACTTTTTAACCCTTCACAGGTAGAACAATTAGAGAACAACCACTAAGAGGGATTTTACTGCGTACTGGCTGGCTGGATGTCCATAAAAGGGAGCTGCCCCCTTCCCTTCATTTATCACAGCACACTTCCCTAAATAGAGGCCTTGTCGAATTCAGAATGGTCACAAAGTAGTTCTGTAATGTATTAACTTAAATCGGAGAGCTCACTTGCATAACAATGAGGCAGGCTGGTCCAATGATTGGGACACTAGCCCAGGTCCTGGGAGATGCAGGTTCAAATCCCTGCTCTGCCACTGACTTCCTGTGGTCAGTCTCTGAGGGTGTGTCTATGCTACAGAGACCTAGGTCAGCATGCCCCCATAGTGTAGATGCAGCCTCCAGAGACAGATGGGTTCCCCTCCTTCCCCTTGTCAGGGGAGGAACACCACCTCCCCAAACAATGGTCACTAGGTCAATGGAATCCTTCTTCTACAGACAGAGCTCTACACACAGGTTAGATTGGAATAACTATGGCAGCCAGGATGTGGATTTTTCACACTCCTGACCAACATAGCTACATCAACCTCGCTTTTAAGAACAGGCTAGGCCTGAGCCATCTGTACAATAAAGCGGCCAAGTTAGATGGGTATGGTGACTAGAACTCACTTTTTTCCTTGGCCATCATGTTTCCTTCACACTGCCTACCAAGAGTGATCTCACTGGAGTCATTTAAACCTATGATGTAAACCTGAGTCTGCCAGGTGCATGGGAGGGAGAGGTGACTGCAACACAGTGAAGGGTTCAGGAGAGCTCACTGCAGTTCTCTCCCTTTATCCACCAGCTGGTTCCCATGATTTTGTGGGATTGGGATTTTGTGGTTGGGATCACAGCAAGAAACTGCAGCTAGAGCTGGTGCTGTGCAGCTGGCTGAGGGGGCTGGCAGCAAGAGAAAGGGGGTAGGGCACTGCATTTAGATCAAGATGGGTAAAAAAAAGCAGGGCAGAGAGGATAGACTTTTCTGCCTTCTGCTCCTTCCTTTCCTACCAATTGCAGCATTCAGCCAGTGGGCTAGCTCAGGGGTCTGCTAAACCTAGGGTTATGAGTTCAATCCTTAAGGGGACCGTTTAGTTGGGGTTGGTCCTGTTTTGAGTAGGGGGTTGGACTAGATGATCTCCTCAGGCCTCTTCCAGCCCTGATATTCTATGATTCTCCACACACCCTGAGATGGCCAGTTCCTGGGACATGCCTTCCCAGCTAGGAAGCCTGATATAAAGGATGTTCAGCATTGGCCTAACTCTGCCCCCAGTAAAGTCAGAGGGAGATTTACCAGAGCACAGTAAGGTCAACATTGAGTGCTCTTAAAAATCTGGCCGTAGGCCGCTTTCTAACAATGTGCACCTGTGTGAGACTTAGATAAGGGGGCCCCTCATCAACAACAAGGCCCACAGAGACAGTTATGGCGCCAAACCAAATGTCAACACTAGATTTTTATTCTGTTTTATCCCCATCAGTATCAGCACAGAAAGGACCTCAGTAGTTGGAAAGCCACTTCCAGACTACCCGCCTACCGTGCTTTCAAAAGAAGAGTGAAAGGTGTTTCTGGGGTACCTCCCCCCACTTCTTACAATAGGGGCCATGGAACACTCTACCGCGTTCTCCAGGACCTGCCAAGGGCGTCAGACGTGTCAGAGTTAGTCTTTAACACTTGCCCCAAGTGGAACTAGAGGTGACTTGTACATGTACAGGGACCGTAATGAAACAGTTAAAAATCAAACCCAGGGTGAGGCAAGGTTTGAAGCCCGATGTCGTCAGCTCATTACATTCTGATAAATTGTATTAGATGAACGCAGAAAGGGACAGTGCGTGCTATCAGGGTCACATAGTAACACTAATTGAACGTGATTGTACATCCAGCCATTAGCGCTTAGTTTAAGCGAGCTAAAAAGCTGGCCTGTACTAGCTCTTTGTCAAATAATTAGTAAATCCCATTTCCTATCACTGCTGAAAGTCTCCTAATTGGCCTTGTGAAAGCACATCACCTCGGTGCCCAGGCCCATATGAACCTGTGCTCTGTAGCTGTACCTCCCTTGACAGATTTATTTCCTAGAAATGTTGGAGTCTATCACATCCTGAGCCTGCTCCAAAGCTCAGCAAAGACAATGAAAATCTTTCCAGTGACATTAGGATCTATCTGCCTGCACTGTGTGCATTTAGGGCCATGAGGGGTTATGGCACTGCTGCCTAGCGGTTAGGTCAGTGGGTCCCTGCTCTCCCCAGTCCGGCCAGGTCACTAGTGAGTTTCCCCCCTTCTGGAGTAACAAAAGATATATGCCCAATGTCCCCCTACAAGGAAAAGTCTTCAGCTCACCTCCAGGCCCCTGTGGGCTGCATTCCTTTTCCTCGGGGCTTACAACGTCTCTATCCCTTCTGCTTATCTCTGGTGGGGACAGGAAGAATGGGCTTGTTTCTGCTTCACCTGAGGTGGGTGGTAGAGGACCCTGGGCCCTCCTTCTCCCCCTGGCTCCACTGCAGGGGCTCTATGAGTGGCCACAATCTCAGGCACCCAGCAGTGTTCCAAGGCTGCCTGCCTGGGCTGCTTCCTGCCACTTGCTTTTCCAGTCCAGGGTGTGGTCACGGTCTCACAACTAATCCTTTGTACATTTAATTGTATTAACCGCCTTGTGTCACTGCTAACACACGTAATTTTTTCAGGAGGACGGTTGTCATACATGCTAACGGCTGACTGGACTGGAAATGGATTCCGTGGGTAGGACAGGTGACTTTGGAATTCTTGCTTTCAGACACTTCAAAAAGGACCTGATTTTCAGAGGAAAGATGCTCAGTGGAGACCCTACAACTGGAGAGCATCACTCTCTGCTGCTCCTACTGCTAGATGATTAGACAACCAGCCATGCAGCAGAGGCAGGCTTGGCCTGAAGGCCTGGCTCTGCGAACCCAGGCTTATTCATGGCTGATGAGTGAGTTGAAATACACAGGAGGGTCAGAATGACCTTACTTTGCTACCGGCGCTGCAGGATAGGGCTAAAGAAGCTGAAAGTTATCACTGAAAATGTACCACCTTGAAACCCTTGCTTCCTTGTTCTGCTCTGCAGGCCGCAAGAAACCGGCAGGTGGCCTATGTATTTTGGTGAGAAGGAAATAAAAGAAAGTTACAGAAGCCTTATTGTTTTCCTTGGAAGCCATGGTTCCTTTAAATCTCCTGACCCATTAATAGACCTAAACTCATGATATACATGCCCCCCTGCACTATGTACAAAAATCCAGACTCCTGGCACTCTGGGATTCACTGGAGTTTCTAGAGCTCTGCATCCCTTTAGATGCTGCCAGGTGATGCAATGTGTGGCAATGACTCAGACACGCTCTTGTCATGGACATTGCAGGGCCCTGGGACGACCAGGTAAGCCAAGCCAACAAAGCACAAGATATGAGTGTACCAGCCATAATATATGATCATATTGGTTGCTCTGTCTTCTGATTCACAGACACTAGGGGTGCAATCTTCTGGAGCGCTGCGCATTGGCCTCATTCTCATTGAAATCCAGGGGTTTTACCACTGACTTCAGTTGGAGAGGAGTTAGGCCAATGCTGAGCTGTTTTGAAAGCCCATCCCCAGAAATTCACTGAAGGTGAATGCACATGAAACACAGATAAGTAGTGAGCCAAGAAAGATCATCTGTCTCTAGTCCAGGGGTCAGCAACCTTTCAGAAGTGGTGTGCCGAGTCTTCATTTATTCACTTTGATTTAAGGTTTCATGTGCCAGTAATACATTTAAACCTTTTTAGAAGGTCTCTTTCTATAAGTCTATAATATATAACTAAACTATTGTTGTATTTAAAGTAAATAAGGTTTTTAAAATGTTTAAGAAGCTTCATTTAAGATTAAATTAAAATGCAGAGTCCCCCTGGACCGGTGGCCAGGACTGGGCAGTGTGAGTGCCATTGAAAATCAGCTTTTGGCACGCCTGCCATAGTTGCCTACCCCTGCTGTAGACCATGGCCCTGTATCCCACCTGTATCCAGTGTGTGCAGCTAGATCCCTTCCCAGCTTTTGTCTCCTTGTTGATGGGAAACATCCAATCTCACCCAACAGGTATCAGAGCTGCTGAGTGGATCCAATCCAGATTCGTGCAGCCCAATGGAATCTTGTGTTCATAGGTCACGTGGTCACAGGTCCTCGTTGTTGTTTGACTCTTTGTAGCAGCAGCCTCTGGCAGCTAAGCTGTGGCTGGCTTGGAAATGGTAGAATAAGGGAATGCTTTAGGGGAAGGAAAGATTCCCTGCTACCTACCTTGACTGTGAGCTCTAGTGACACTGACAGCCACGGCTTTTCGAGCCCGCAGTAACTGGCATTAACTATGGGGGAAAGGCAGCTTTTTATTACGACAGCCAGCACCATCGTTTAATATAGATTTAAAGCTCTAAAAATTGTGGAGAAAACAGTTTTTGGCAAAGTCGGCTGCTGTTTTATAATGTCAAGCTCTTGGCAAGAGTAACTGTGTTGCTATAGTGATCTCAAATTACTACCAGGATGAAATTTTACTCGTGGCTAATTTAGCACTCGCCTGGCTCAAAACCACTTTGTCAACTTTCTTTTTTTGATCTTGAAAACACTGTTTGATGCTTCACAAACATTTTCTCTGTCTCTCTATTTTCCCCAGTAGCTCTGGGTCCTGGGGTTATTTTGTAACATGGCATTTTGATGCCTAGCTCAGAAAGAAAGACGGCCTCTTGGTTAAATTGCTGGACTGTCTCAGGAGTTCGGGTGCAATTCCAGCCTCTGCCACGGATTCTTTGTGTGACCTTTGGCCAGTCACTCAATCTGTCAGGACCCCAGCCCTCTATTTTTTAAACAGAGATACTCCCTAAGGTTGGAAGTCCGGCAGGCTAAGGGCCGTCTCTTACTGTGTGTTTGGGACAGTGAGGCGCTGATCTTGACTGACCCTTCCAGGTGCAGCTGTAAAACATACTGAAATGCAAAATAAATTAAAGTTCTGAGCCTGACTTTGAAATCACTAGACATTCAGAAGGTTTTACCTGTGTTGATGGCTCTATGAACTGACCCCTACTTGGCAATGAGAGGCTGAAGCTTTGCCAAAGGGCAGGATGAGCCCAGGCACCAATAAATAGTGTCCAGTATAGAATTCAGAACCTGCCTGCCTGCAGCTCATTTCTACAAATCCATCCATCCCTATCCCTGTAGCCCATCAAGGTAGTCCCTATGTGCAGCAGAGCTCTGCCTATGGAGATGCTAACTGATACCATCTCCCGCTCAGTTCATCCACCCTTCTGTGCTGCAGGAGATGGATAACGTTTCAGAGGGAAGCGTCTCTGAAACAGACTCCACCTTATCTGGGCTCCACTGAGAGCGCATGCAGGTGGGAAGACGTCACCTAAGTTCATCCCTGCTCCTGAACTTCCAGCTCAGGCCCACAGCACGTTCTGCTGGACTCCCTGTTCAGAGCTCTCTGTTCCCATTGGATGGCTGCCAACATGGGGCTGGATCACCCTCCTGCAGGAAATGTCTGTGAGGATCTGTCAGAGAGGTGGAGTTTGCCCTCCTTGGATGGCCCCTAGGGTGGCCAGGGGAGAGAAAAGGCTCCATGGAAAAAAACGGAGGCCCAGCTTTCCAAGTAAAGCTTTGTGGGTCTATGTACACCCCCTCTATGCTACTCAGCCTACGGGTGCATGCCAGTGGAGAATCAGGGACAGAAGTGGTAATCCAGATCTCTTATCAGACATGATTCGCTGGTTGCAGGAATCACCGGGTGAGTGCCCCTGGCCTGTGCTATGCAGGAGGTCAGACTAAACAAGCATACTGGTCCCTTCTGGCCTGAAAAATCTATACATCTGTGTGGTCTCCAGATGCAGGGAGCAGCCTCTGCTGGGTCCAGATGGATGGTCTTCTGTGCAGCAGCAGAGAGAGGCCAACCAACATTATTCCTGGGGGAATTCTGCATCACTGCGTGTGCACAGAATTCATGCCCCCCGCAGATTTCTTTGCTTCCCCACAGAAAAATGACTTCTGATGGGGAAGCAAAGGGAAGCCACAAGAGTGGTCATGCGCCCCTCCCCTGCAGCGCAGGTGGGTTGGTTTGGGCGCCCAAAGCAGCCAGTAGAGACGTAAATCACCACTGTGCAGGGGGCTGGGTGGGAGGAGGGGGGCTGGGCAGTTGTGTGTGTGGGAGAAAAAAAGACACTCTGTCCCTCTCATTTGCTATTGTTGCATGTTTGGTGTGGAGGGGCAGGCCTTTAAGGCAGGGGTCAGCAACCTTTCAGAAGTGGTGTGCCGAGTTATCATAACCTTAGTCCCAGATTTGGACCTTAGCGTCCAAAATATGGGGGTTAGCATGAAAACCTCCAAGCTTAGTTACCAGCTTGGACCTGGTACCTGCTGCCACCACCCAAAAAATTAGAGTGTTTTGGGGCACTCTGGTCCCCCTGAAAAACCTTCCCTGGGACCCCAAGACCCAAATCCCTTGAGTCTCACAACAAAGGGAAATAATCCTTTTTCCCTTCCCCCCTCTCTGTTCCCAGTCCTGGAAACAAAAGTACTTTCCTATTCCCCCAGAGGGAATGCAAAATCAGGCTAGCAATCCAACACACAGATCTCCCCGATTTCTTCCTCCCACCAATTCCCTGGTGAGTACAGACTCAATTTCCCTGAAGTAAAGAAAACTTCAACAGGTCTTAAAAGAAAGCTTTATATAAAAAGAAAGAAAAATACATACAAATGTGCTCTCTGTATTAAGATGATACAATACAGGGTCAATTGCTTAAAAGAATATTGAATAAACAGCCTTATTCAAAAAGAAGACAAATCAAAGCACTCCAGCACTTATATTCATGCAAATACCAAAGAAAAGAAACCATAGAACTTACTATCTGATCTCTTTGTCCTTACCCTTAGAAACAGAAGATTAGAAAGTAGAACTACTTCTCCAAAGCTCAGAGAAAGCAGGCAGGCAGACAAAAGACTCAGACACACAATTCCCTCCACCCAAAGTTGAAAAAATCCGGTTTCCTGATTGGTCCTCTGGTCAGGTGCTTCAGGTGAAAGAGACATTAACCCTTAGCTATCTGTTTATGACACGAGTCTTCATTTATTCACTCTAATTTAAGGTTTTGTGTGCCAGCAATACATTAACGTTTTTAGAAGGTCTCTTTCTATAAGTCTATAATATATAACTAAACTAGTATTGTATGTAAAGTAAATAAGATTTTCAAAATACTTAAGAATCTTCATTTAAAATTAAATTAAAATGCAGAGCCCCTCAGACTGATGGCCAGGACCCAGGCAGTGTGAGTGCTACTGAAAATCAGCTCTTGTGCCGCCTTCGGCACACATGCCACAGGTTGCCTACTCCTGCTTTAAGGTGTTTCTGAGGAGATAGGTGCGGGGCAGGCTCTGTCCCCTTCAGGCAGAGCAGAATGTAGCAGCCTGACTGCTTAGTGAATTGTTACCATTGTTCTTAGTGAATTCCCCCAGGAGTATGAAACAGGTGTAAAAATTTTAAGGCTCCTTTACATTGCCAGAGTGGTGTGAAGGAGCCTTATTGTAAACAACAGTGTGGCCTTATAAAGGCTTATGCTGCTTTAGTGATTAGAACTGGTCTAAATTTTTGGACTGAAAAAATTTCCTCTCAAAATGTGCTCCATGAACTGTTTGCTACTGACCTTCCTGGAGATGGTCAGTAGCCAATATAAATAGTGAGTTTGATTCACCAACCCTCACTTGCACTTCAGGTACCTATGAGTTAGTGGTTTGCACATTGGCCTGCTAAACCCAGAATTGTGAGTTCAATCCTTGAGGGGGCCATTTGGGGATCAGGGATAAAAATCTGTCTGGGGATTGGTCCTGCTTTAAGCAGGGGGTTGGACTAGATGACCTCCTGAGGTCCCTTCCAACCCTGGTGATCTATATAGCACTGAGGGCATGGCTGCATATATTTGTGGACTAATGACTAGAAATAAAGGGTCAATACTAGTTACATTACTATTTGGCAAGGGGATTTCCTTCAGTGCTCCCCACTCCCACTCTCCATCCACTGTATTGTAGTTTAAATAAATTACCAAAATAATTGAAACCAGCATGATAATATTGCATTATTTTGGCAAATAAAATATGCAGAATTTTAAAATATTGTATGCAGAATTTTTAGGCCCAGAATTTTTAATGTTTTGGTGCAGAATTCCTCCAGGAGTAACTCAGGCTAAGTGGTGTACAGGACGAGCAAAGCAGAGTGTCATTTCAGAGCTGGGGCAGTAAGGCCCAGAGAGATGGAAGGATTGGCCTGAGCTTAGGTAGGGAACCTGTAGTAGGGCTAGGACCCAAGCAAGGCCTTTTGAGTTCTAGTCCAGGCCACTCTCCCTTTCTCCAGGGTCAGGCTTCTGTCAAAAGACCAGGCTCCAGAAATAAAGCAGCCTCAGTAAGAGCAATAATAATGGTTAATAATCAAACCCTGCCCTGTTGATGGTAACTCTACTATGTGGGCAGTATTTTGCCTATTTATAAGTGATGAGCTTTTTATTATTTGCAACTGCATTTGCATGTGTATTTTTAAATTATGCACAAACGTTCCATGCTGAGCGTGATGATACAAGGAGTTAAATTCATTCCCTTGCAAAATCTTTGCACGCCACCTATAAGCGGATGAGATGAGCAGAACGACTCTGACACTGGCAAAGTCTTAAGTGTTATATAATTCCTCTCATTGTTCTCCAGTCACTACTGGTTACAATGCGATGCATTGAACAAGTAGCAGGGTTTAAAGCCGAAACGACTGCCGCTGGTGCCTTTGCTGCAAAAGAAGATTTAGTGGTCTGTATCAGACTGGCTCTGGCTTACTGCATGCCCTTGGCCAAGTCTCTTCAGCTACTAGTGACTTTAATGTGAGTCTTTCCATTGGCCTGCTAAACCCAGGGTTGTGAGTTCAGTCCTTGAGGGGGCCATTTAGGGATCTGGGGCAAAATCTGTCAGGTGATTGGTCCTGCTTTGAGCAGGGGGTTGAACTAGATGACCTCCTGAGGTCCCTTCCAACCCTGATATTCTATGACTCCAGCAGCTTTGCATCAGACCCATAACGAACTAACCAAAGCTCCTGGAGAGGTGCCCATTGCAGCCTGGTTTGTGTTTTGAAAGAGAGGCCCTCCAGCGCTCACGGCATTCCCTTACTCGTAGGGGTGCCGATTTTGGCTGGATATACTCATCACATGACAGACTAATCTAATTCCCAGCAACTCCAGGACAATCCTGGAGGGCTGGCAACCCTACTTACCGCACCCTGGATGTTTGTTACAGGCTGGGGTCTCTATGGCTTTCTCGGTCTCCCCCCACAGGGGGGAGGGGAGGTGACCCTGAAACTCTGCAAAGGCCACAGATCTGCCTGGAAACCAGGCTCTGCCTGCTATGATCTTCAGGGAGGCCCTGCTGCTCTGGAGGGCTCACCGCTAGCCCTGCTGTGCTGCCCAGTGTCATCCCTCCAAGGGGTCTGTGTAGGGGCCCACAGTGCTGCCTGTTCCTTTCCAATAGCCACAGGCGGTACAGTCCTCACCTAGACGCACACAGCTGACTGTGCGCCAAGCGCTGAGCATGGAGACGAGAGCTGTGTGGGTGACCCCCAGACCCTCCGTTTGCCAAAGCGCATTAGATCGGATAGCCCCACAGCCTTCAAGCCGCCAGCTGAGAGTGGCCCAGCAGTGGAGAATTCCCCACTCCCCTCCACCCCTGTTAGGGACAACAGAGAATCCTCATCCCCACCCCCCCAGAACAACATTGCTGCTGGATGCTGAGCACTTACGAAAATCTGACCACGGGTGTCTAGCGTCCAGAGCACACTGGGAATACAGCAGGAATACACTGAGAATATAACAGCCCACTGCGCTGGCCCAATTCGAGCTTACTCACTAACTTTCCCTAAGCAAAGGGCGCGAGGCAGGCAGGGCGATGGTGCCTCAGTAGACAAGCATTCATGGAAGTGACACAGTTCTGCTGTCAATCATCCCACTCTGGAACAGACCGCTCTGCGTCTCACAATGCACATAATTACGGTAATTACAGGTAGTCCTCTTCGGGAGATACAGCAGCCAAGAGAAAGAAACGATTTACTTATGTAAAGCAGCCACAGCACGGAAACAACTGGCCTGCTGGTACAGGAAGGAGAGATAGTACATGGGTCCCGGAAATGTTTTTTCCTCTTTTACTTATGGGTCAACGTTGTGGGCAGTAGTACAGTGGTTATCCCTCAGACAGGGATATGCTTGGCTAGATTATCCAATTGTTACTTAACATTTCTCCCCAAAATTAAATGTTCCATTATGTTTTATTAGAGATGGGCTCTCTATGGGCACTAATCACCATAATATTTTTTTATTCCACACCCATTATTCTCACAACACCCCTGCAGGGCAATGCTATTATCCTCAGCTAGACTCAGGCCAGGCCTTCAAAGGGATTTAGGCACCTAAATGCCTTTGAAGACCTAGGCCTCGCCCAAGGCAGCACACAGAGTCTGTGGAAGAGCTGGAAACTGAGCCTTGATCTCGAAAGTCAACAGCCAGTGCCCTTTCCACTAGGCCATCCTGCCTGCCTGCCTGACAGTAAAACCCCAGATCCAAATGTGGGTAAAACCTGAATGTGGTCTTAGACTTCGCAGTCCGGGCCCATTTCTGTTTTTAACATGATGCTTCTTTTCTGGGCCCTGGGAAGATTTTCCCCTGCTTTTCTCTCTGGAAAAGAAAGGGGAAAGGACACTGATGGACTGTGAAGGATTGGGGCCGGTGGGTTGGACTCAGGCTTGTTCTAGTTGAGGCAGCTCCCTCCATGGGGTGCTTTTGGCTGGAGCCTTCTCACAATCCGGGGAACGTAGTTTCGAGCAGGGTGAGTTGCTGGAGTTCTCTTTTCTTTTCTTTCAAGTCTCCTCAACAAACAAGATCAAAACTTCACCGATTCTCCCTTCAGAGTTGGTACAGGCTAAGTAGTCCCTTCCCCAGCTCTGTCCCTCACTCCCATGAGATCGTCATCCCAGAAGTTCCTGGCTCTGACCTCAGAGTCTTTGTGATAATAGGGCTTTCTGCAGCCTCCCTTCTGTCCATTTGTTTCATGCAGCAGTTCCTCCCAGCAGTTGCTTGCTGTTCTCTGCATTTTCTGCTCCTCCTTTTATGAGGACCTGCCAATTAAGTTGCGAGTCTTTTCCCCAGGTGCAGCTGGGAGGGCTAATCAGCCAGCCACTGGCCTCTGAACTCAGTGGGATGGTATCCCTTACACCTTCCCCATGGACAAAATGGCAGGGAGACAGAGAAATGCCCAAATGAATGGACAGGTTTCAAACCTTAACCATGATTTCATGTTATTTTTCATCACAAAGCAAAACGAAAAACCACCACATGAAACCAAAAAAACACTTCCCACAAAATGAAATTCTGAAACACGTTTCTGGTCAATTTTGTTGCAATAAAAATCAAAACATTTCATTCCAGTCCCAGCCTTTTAAACCGTTGGAGTTGTTTATGCAAACACAAAGAATTTTGTTTAGAAAAGTCATTTTGGAATGAAAAATCAAAGCGGTCTGTCCTGAAAGTGTCAAAAAGAGGCATTTTGATATTACTAAAATGCTTTTCTAGTTTTTCCAAAATTGTCTATATCGACACATTTTTCTGAATGTTTTGATTTGGCCAAAAATGGCATTTTTTTGGTCAATAAAACGTCTTAATGAAAAATGTCCATCAGCTCTACTGTTCTGCCCTGAGGCAAACTCTTTGGATCAATATATTCACTTTTATTTCAGTGCCCTGGCTGCGTTCTCTTTTCTGGGGCAACCCTTCCGGCAGCTGATTAACCGTGCTGCAGAGTGGATCACGGTGTCCTTAGTTCTGCGTACATCAGGGGCTCGTTACTGTGTCGGAAAGGCCAGACTGGGGTTTCCTGAGGGAGGACACCTGCAAGTCCTAGTGGAGCTACAGATAGAGGCTTTTGCAAGTGCCAATTAAGCTGGAAACTTCACAGCATTGTTATTTTGGGCACTTCTAGTCCCCCATAAGCCTCCCCCAACATGTGTTACTGACTCCTTCCAGTATTACAACAGCACACAGAGCAGGGCCGGCTCTAGCCATTGCGCCACCCCAAGCACAGCGGCACACCGCAGGGGGCGCTCTGCCGCTCGCCGGTCCCGCAGCTCCGGTGGACCTCCCGCAGGCGTCCCTGCGGATGCTCCACTGGAGCCACAGGACCAGCGGACCCTCCGCAGGGACGCCTGCGGGAGGTCCACCGGAGCCGCCTGCCACCCTCCCGGCAACCGGCAGAGCGCCCCCTGCGGCATGCCGCCCCAAGCACACGCTTGGCACGCTGGGGCCTGGAGCTGGTCCTGACACAGAGGCCAAACACTGGCAATCAGGGCCCCATTTAGCTGGGTGCACTATGAACAGTTAGCCAGAGACAGTCCCTGCCCCAGCGAATTTATAATTCAAATCTTGTAATCAGAGAGACAAAAGGGTGGGAGGGGAAACTGAGGCACGGAGAAGTGAAACGACATACTGAGGGTCATACAGTAGCCTTAGCATGCCGATCAGTTGCATGAGAGTCAAATGCCCTATCTATTCCATCCATGGCTGGGCTCTCAGAACTATGACCCTCAAAAGAGAGCTTTCTCTGTGCAAAATAAGTTTGATCAGCTCAGCTAACAATAGTATTGAAGCCCTGAATGCTTCAGTATGAATCCAGGGTGGCAGGATGGGAAGCAGGGCTAGTGTTTGCTGGCTCCACTGCTATATAGTTACCTGCATGCACACTCACTCACTCACCCACGCCCGTCACACTTAGTCTGATAAATAGCAAAAGGCTGGTCAGAGTGTCACTGCTGGCCCCCTGCAGGGGTAACAGTGCGAATACTCTCACCTATTTCTATTCCATTCCCTCTGCAATGCAACACAGCATCTGGTTTACCTAGTGTGTGTTGCGAAGTGCTGGGCAGACGTCCTTAGGGATTAGAGAACAGCCCCCAACGTTGACTTTCTCTCTGCACGAGTGAGCTTTCCAACCTTCCCAGGTAACAAATCAACGAAACACACAAAACAACCCCCCTCACCCCTCAGCAATTTCATCCCCAGTTCGTTACTCTTAGAAATTACTCTCTGGAGTCTGGAAAGACACAGCAAACTGAAAAATGCTGAGAGCTGATGTTTTTCTTTTGTCTAAATACAAATCCTGTCTGAGGGCAGATACAAACGGATTTGTTTTTTAGCTAACTGCGAATTTACCCTGATGTGGCATCTTCGTTCTTGTCCCTGGATGCAGTCTGGAGAAGAGGAAATGGTAAGTTCTCTGTCTATATAGCTGAGGCCTGGTTCTCAAGGATATGAAGGACCTTTTGCACAGCTCTTGTACTGTAAAGAGGCCTTCAAGCCGTGTACATCTACACCTGCTTCAACGTCCTTTTACACTGTCAACAGGATGCAAAGACGCCTTTGTATAAATGAAAATTCAGGCCATTACAGCTACTTCAAGGCAGTAAAAGATCACAGGAATTGATTCTCTTTTACACTAAGGCCCCTTTGCACTGCTCCAGCTGTGTAAACAGGCCTTAAAAATAATGTGTAATTTAATAACGTAAATACATAATTTACCTCAGCGCTAAGTCACCTTACATTGTCAGAGTGGGGCTTAGGCAGTGCACAGCTTTTGTACTGGTATAACCATTTCTATTAGGGGTGTGATTTTTTTTACTGATGTACACCTCTACCCCAATATAACGCGACCTGATATAACATGAATTTGGATATAACGCGGTAAAGCAGCGCTCCAGGGGGGACGGGGCTGTGTGCTTCAGTGGATCAAAGCAAGTTCGATATAACACGGTTTCACGAGGACAGCGTTATATCAGGATAGAGAAGTATCTACAGCAGTACCACCCTAGTTCACATGCTGGTAGAACGATGCCTTATACTGCTAATGCTTACTCCTCTTCCAGCCAGGAATAACTATACTGGTTTATCTGTGTCCACACTGGATGGTTGTACTGCTTTGACTACACCAGTCTAGCTAAAATGGTACAGCTCTACTGTGTGGACACGTCCTTAGAGTACTGAAATTCAGGTCCACAGTGTCTAGGTTGGATGGACACCAGACTATAGAACTATTGACAGCCTCAGAAGGATGTGGATGTGACCCCACCTCCTCTCCCAAATGGCATCGCAATGCAGGCCGGCAGCAGGTAAGCAGGCTTTAATGGGTCGGGGCAATGACAGAGGGACTAGACCCACAAACCCATTTGGAATTGGACTTTTCCTTTGGACTTAGTCTGAT
Source organism: Gopherus flavomarginatus (assembly GCF_025201925.1). NCBI lineage: Eukaryota > Metazoa > Chordata > Testudines > Testudinidae > Gopherus > Gopherus flavomarginatus. The sequence continues at coordinate 127,692,045 of NC_066619.1, forward strand.
GCTCCCTGTAGACTCCCTGCTACCACTGCTGGACATGAGAATTCTGGAGGGGGATTTGGACAATGTGGACATAAAACACCCTGACAAAAAAATGCAGCAGTACAAAACGGATACGTGTATTGAGCAGGGCTAGAAGGGCATTCACTGGGATCTGTTTCAGCACCATGAATGCAATGCTGGGAAAGGGACATGAGGAAGACCAAGGAGCTAAAGGAGAGGGACTGCATGTGATCAAACAGTTAGGCCTGGTCTACACTGGGGGGAGGTGTCGATGTAAGATATGCAACTTCAGCTACGAGAATAGCGTAACTGAAGTCGACGTATCTCATTTCGACTTACCTCCCATCATCACGGCGTGGGATCGACGGCCGTGGCTCCCCCGTCGACTCTGCTTCCACCTCTTGCGCTGGTGGAGATCCAGAGTTGACGGCAGAGCATTCACAGATCAATATATTGTGACTAGATGACACGCGATATATCGATCCCCAATAGATTGATTGCTACCCGCCGATCTGGCGGGTAGTCTGGATGTACCCTTATATTGACACATCTCCTACAGAAGGGATACAGGATTGCAAGAGATTTTCAGATATGTTTTGTGGAAAGAAGTAAATGTCTATCTCAATATGCAATAGAAACCGTGGGACACTATGATGGGGTGGTATGAGATAGGTTCTACACAGGTTTTCAACTCTATATACATAAGTGTATGGGCTCTATCTAGGTACTAATATGGCCCCCTCACTGTAGTATTTAATTCAGAATGGTAGCCATGTTAGTCTGTATCAGAAAAAGAACGAGGAGTCTTTGTGGCACCTTAGAGACTAACAAATTTATTTCGGCATAAGCTTTTCTGTACTCCTTGTTCTTTTTGTAGTATTTGAGTGCCTCCCAACCATTTAAAAATAGCAACATCAAAAGTAAGAGGTGTGATTTAGAGGTGACATACAGACTCCAGTTTTGCCTCAAGACTCAGATGATTAGAGTCGGCAAGAACGTTCCTTTTTCCTCCTTTTCTATTCTGTTCTAGACACAGCTGAGCATAAGCTCAATATGTTGCCTGTTTGCTATTTGGTTAATTGATCGGGGCTTGCGTTTTTGATAAGCAGCCATTATTTTATCAGCTTATTGGCTTCATAGTTACTAGGAGGTAGTCAACATCCTCTCACTGCCCGCCCCCCTTATTACTGTGTCGCCTCAGCACAGGGGTCTGGATTGGATGACCTCTCCAGGTTCCTTCCAGCCCTACATTTCTATGATTGTATGATTCCTGGCCAATGCAGAGCAGAATTTTTAACACTGAGGCTAATTAACCACTGGAAGAATTGATCAAAGATTGAGGTGAATTCTCAGTCACTCACACTTTTTAAAATCAAGATTGGATGTTTTTCTAAAAGATCGGCTACAGGAATCAGGGCTGTCCTTACCCATACACAAAGTACGCAGCTGTGTGCTGCTCCAGCCCCTGCTCCGGCTCTTCCCAAGGGCCCCCGCCCCTGACCCGCCCCCACCCTTTCCCTAGCCCTGCCTTTTCCCACCCCTGCCCAGCCCCACCTCCACTCCCCTGAGGGTTGGGGCTGCACTCACCAGCGATGGGAGTGCAGTGACCTGGCCCCAGCCACGCTGCAGGTGAGTGCTGGGGGATGGTTCCCTCCTGCCCCCAAGCCAGTCCCCCCCCCTCCACGGAGGCCTGGGGCCTGCTCCTCACTTGCTCCCCCTGTGGACGCCTGGGGCCTACCCCCCCTCCCATGGGGGGGCTGCATAGGGCCCCAGAATAGCTAGGGACGGCCCTGCCAGGAATTATTTTGGGGAAGTTCTATGTCTCGTGATATATAGAAGATCATACTAAATGATCACAATAGTCCTTGGAATTATGAATTTATGAAAAAAAAATGGCATCTAAAATTTCACATTTTCCACTCATTTGTCAACCAGTTGGCTGAAGTGGTTCAAATGTTGAACAAAAAAGAGGAATTGAAAAAAAATGCTCATGAAATTTTGACTTTTGATTTGGACAAAATATACAGCTAACTTGCATACATCATTTCACCATGGCATTTCCCAAGACAATTTGATCCCTAAGATACTCATCCATCCTGCAAGTCTTACTTGGGCAAAACTCCCAGGGAAGTCAAAGTAAATCAGCCACAGGAAGGAAGTTAGGACTGCAATGTAAAGCTACTGACGTCGTTGATTCAATGAGGCATTAGGAGATCATTTCTGTGTTTGCAGTTGGAAGGTCTTGTGTGCAGAAGCACACCTGCTGTCATGCTATAATCATTTTCATTAGCTGCTTTGAGCCCAGCATACTTTAGCTGAAAACTGCCTTTGGAGTTAGTGTTTGGATGGGGAACTAATTAAATAATGTATAATACATACTGATACTGTAAGCATTTTTATTCAACTTAATTAAATCATACATTCCCAAAGTTAATACAAGAACATTTAATTTTGCAGATTAACCATTTAAACAGAAACATAACTATTTTCTTATTAAGGCTAACTCTTTAATTAATTTCTAATAGCAGAATTGATAAATGTTGGTTATTTGTGAATGGTCCAGACACAAACAAATGGTAACAATTCCTTAAATAAATTAATTTTAAGGGCAAATAAACATTAATTAAAAGTAAGCCTATAGGGCTTTTCCCCTTCCTGGCATATTTAAATAGGTTCCTTTATTCATTCCATTGTACTCTTATAGAATTGCCAGCCAATGGCACGTCCGTGCCTGAATAGGTTACAAAAAAATGGCAGGTTTCACCCAAAGCATAGAAATTGATTGGTTTTACCATGCATGCAGCAGTTCTCTGCATCCCCTACAGTATCCCACAAATGAACCTGCAACATCTAGCTAAACGCACACTTTGTGTTAGTAATATTGTGGGAGAGCCTTCAACCGAGATTGGGGGCCCATTGTGGTAGTGCTGTCCTGTAGTACACCAAGGAGTTGCAGTCTAAGCAGACAAAGGCAGCGTTATCTTCCTGAGGCAAGGAGAATTCAACAGACCCACAGAGCCAGGTATTTAGCCTCCTGACTTCCACCGAAATCAGTAGCAGTTAGGTGACTGAATAGCTCCATGGAGCTGGGCCCAAGTGACTTGCCCAGATCACAAATGGAGCCTGTGGGAGAGCCAGGGATTGAACCCACATCTTCAGGCCGATGCCTTACACAAGACCATCACAAAGCTCTTAAGCACCCTGCCTAACTTTGAGCAAGTCAATGGGACTGTCATGGTGTCCACTCACCCGACTGGTGGCAACTCCTCTTGGTAGCTCTGGGGATTTGTCTTGCCAGTCGCTGCCCTCCTCTGGCAGTGTCTCGACCCGTTGTCTCTTTCACCCTGCAGCCCCTCTCACTCGCAGAGCTGCAATTTCCTGTTCATGGCTTGGCCCTTCGGCCAGGTCACTAAGGCTCTCCCCTTTCAGGGAAACCAAAGTCCTTCCGGACCAGCTGTCCGACCGACATCTCTAGTGCCCTGTACCACTCCCCAGTGGCTGGGAGAGGAACCCAGGCCCACTTCTCTACACTGAGTTCCAGCCCAGGGACCTATAACAAGCAGCCAAGGTCTGTACTGTCCTACCCCTGGCTACTGTTTCCCTGGGCTTCCTCCGACTTATCTGGCTTCCACCTTTCTGGGAGTGACTGCAGACTACTGTTTAACAGCCTCTTGCTGCTTGCAGCTTCTGGGTTTTATATTCCTGTTCCTGCCCAGCTGAGAGCCATTTCCAGTTAGTGGCCTGCTCCCTGTCTCCTTCCTCAAGTGCAGACTGGGCAGCTAATTGTCCTGCCTAGCCACTTTAACCCCTCCAGGCCTGGTGTGGGGTGGGCACCCCATCACAGGGACTGATCCCATGCTTAAAGTTAGTCATCTGCTTAACTGCTTTGCTTCATCAAGGCCTAAGTGAGTTTTTAGATGATTCGTTTTAAAGGCTTTTTAGCTTTAGATGGTTCTGAATGTTGCTGAAAATCCTCGTTTATGCATCATTTTCCTCCCCTTACGGCCCTTTGAATTTGGAAGTGCCGTTAATTGTTTCTAAGTACACTGCGAGGTATGTTTACCAAGGAACCCCACTACATGGCTGGCAATCACATGGCTGCCAAGAGCTTTGGTGGCGTGATAAGACTGCTGGTGTTGGACAGACAGAACATCCAGCTAGACCATCGTAAGGACCTAGCTAGGGATCGATCCCAGTGATGAATTAAAATTACTGTCTCCTTGGGATTTTACACATTGGACCATCTTTCCACTGGAGAGCATGTTCCAAGATGAGCCGTTAGTGTGTGTGACAGGGTGTCTATCCCACAGCGTTGGTGAAAGGGTTAATGTGGTCTGGAGAGGCCCCACCTGGCTGCAACTGGAGCCAGGCGTAATTGCAGATGAAGCAGAGACTTTTGGCAGGAGGTGAAGAGAGACATGGAGCAGCCACTGGGGGTGAAGCAGACTCCAGCGGTGAACCCTGAGAGCTGGGCAGGATCCGGACTACTAGGGAGAGGCCCTGGGAAAGGTGTTCAGTAGAGGAACAGAACAAGGGGACTGTTGCGGGGTATGCATTTTGGAATGGGGTTGTGATACCACCGCCATTACAGTCTTTCTGACTGCATTTAGGCCGAAACCGGCCAGAGTCACTTCCAGCAGTCCCTGTGTTCGGGGCAATGCAGCCTGGTGGCCAGATTCAGTTATGGCGGCCCTTACGTTCAGGGCAGCGTTGTCTAGCAGCTAGAGTCAATATAACCGCCCTCAGGCACAGAGCAATATGGTCTAGCAGCCAGGGTCCATAGAACAGCCCTCTGGTATGGGGTAATGCGGCTCAATGGCCAGTGTCAATATTGCAGCCCTTAGGTGTGGGGCAGTGAGGCCCAATGTCCAGTATCTGGGAAGGGGGAAGGGGCTGCTACCAGGGGGGTGGCATCCTGGGTAGGAAGGTCTGGGCCCACTCGACTCCACCGGGCCTTGACCGAAAGCCCTGACAGTGGCTAAGTGTTCTGACACTGGGTCAGTGGGGATTCCCACCAAAACACGCTGACCTCACTCGAGTGGGAGGTACCACTCACACACCCTCCCTGGATCACTTCCTACCACGTTTCCAGGCATCATAGTCCACTGAGCATTGGGGTTCCTGGGCTCCTCAGCATGGGTGATTCCCTGTGGCTCCGTTGGCCGCAGCCTTCCGGTCGGGCTCTCAGGATCTCCGGTTCCCGCAGGCAAAGGCTGTGCTGGCTCTTCGGCTGGAGCCTTTGCTGAAGATCCTTCCCCTCCAGTGGTCAGTCTAGAATGAGCTGGGCTGCTCCCTTTTATGCTGAGGCAATAGTTGGAGCATGTCCAGCGCAGTCTGAGGGGCAGGATGTTCGCCCCCCTCTTGCACACCCCACACCCCTTAAGAGGGATCCTGGCGAGTGGTCCATCTCCCTCTCCTTCCCAACCAGTCTGGAGAAGTCTGCATTGGCGTGAGCCTTACATACCCAATGACAGACGCGGAAATCATATGGTTGGAGGGAGAAGTACCAACGCATAATCCTGGGATTAGCGTCCTTCATGCTGTGCAGCTATCGGAGAGGTGCCTGATCGGTAACCAATGTGAAGGAGCTGCTGAGCAGATAATAGCGTAGGGCGTTGATAGCCCACTTTACTGCCAAGGCCTCCTTTTCAATTGTTGAATAGTGCATTTCCCTAGGGAACAATTTAAGATATAAAATGGGGTGTTCTTCCCCATTGATTTCCTGGGATAGGAGGGCCCCTACTCCCACTGCCAAGGCATCCGTTTGCAATATGAAGTCCTTTGAGAAGTCTGGATGTGCGAGGACTGGTTCCTGTGCTAGCCATTTCTTCGGAGTCTGGAATGCCTCCTGACACTTAATGGACCACCGCACCTGCCAGAGTTGGGAACTTTTGGTTAGGTCAGAGAGGAAGGCTGCTATTGTTGCGAAGCTCAGTACAAAAAGCCGATAATATCTGGACAATCCCAGGAATTGGTGCACTTGCTTGTTTGTTTTCAGTGTTGTGGTATTGGCTAGAGTTTACACCTTTAAATCAGACGATGTACCTTGCCTCCTCTCACCATATACCCCAGATACATCACCTCTTCCTGCCCGAGATGGCATTTCGCAGGGCTGGCCATGAGGCCAGACTCCTGAAAGACCTTGAAAACATTGGTTAGATGTTGAAGGTCGTCTCCCAACTGCCACTATAAATCATGATTGTCGTCTATATACGCTGCCGCGTAGTGGTCATAAGGCTGCAGTACTCTATTCATCAACCGCTGGAAAGTAGCAGCTGCCCATATAGTCCAAAAGGCCTAGCTGTGAACTGGAAGAGGCCGTATGGTGTGGGAAAGGCATTCTTTGCCTGGAGTTTGGCGTCAGGGGTATCTGCCAATACCTCTGTGTTAGATCTAGAACCGACAAATATTTTGCACCCCCTAGTTGCTACAGGAGTTCTTCAATGTGAGGCATTGAATATGCGTCAAACTGGGAAATAGCGTTGACTTTTCAGAAATCAATACACAAGTGGATGGTGCCGTTGGGTTTTGGGACTAGAACAATTGGGCTTCATCATTCACTCCGAGATTCCTCCACGACTCCCATCTCAAGCATCATTTCCAATTCCTAGTGGACTGAGTCCCACGTCTTCCTGGGGAGAGGACAATGGCTGTCTCTCACCCTCTGTCCCGGGGTTGTTGCGATATGGTGGCTTATGACATCGCTCTGTCCTGGGCACATTGACAAGACATCCGGGAAGTCCTGTATGAGACATTGAGCTGTGCTTGCTGTGTGGAGCTGAGGTCCTTGCCCATTATCACTGGCCCTGGGTCTAGGGGTTCTCCTACTAATAGTCCCAGTTCCAGTTCAGGGGGTGAGGGAGCGATGAATAAGGCCTCTGTCCTTCCAGGCTTTCAACAAGTTGATGTGGTACATGCATACTTCTTTCTGTCGCCCTAGTAGCCTGATTTCATAATCTACTGGTCCTACCCGGAGAGACACTTCAAAGGGGCCTTGACACTTGGCTAATAGCTTTGATTCAGTGGAAAGCAATAATAGTAGAACCTGGTCTCCGGGCTCAAAATGGTGTACCTTCATCCCATTATAATATTGTGGATCTTGGCTTGCTGAGCTCACAACAAGTTCTCTTGAGTGAAGGCACCTAAGGCCTGCAGATGCTCCCGGAGCCATAACATGTAGTGGGTGGTTCCCAGGACCTGCGTTTCTTGTGCCTCCCAGTCCTCTTTCAGGAGGTGCAAGATGCCCCCAAGTTGTCTCCCATAGAGGAGCTCAAAGGGAGAGAACCCGATTGAGGCTTGTGGGACCTCGCATGTAGCGAACAGTAGAGCAGGCAATAAGGAGTCCCAATGTCGGGGGTCATCTTCTACAAACTTGTGGAGCATTGACTTGAGGGTTCCATTAAAGCGTTCGACTAACCCACTGGTTTGTGGGTGGCACACCAAAGTCCTAAGAGTCTGAATGTTCATGAGGCAGCATAACTTTGCTATCAATTTGGAGGACACATTGGTGCCCTGATCTGTTAGGATCCCAAGTGAAAATCTTCACTAGCTCCGTCGCGATGTTAGGGGCCAGAGTCGTGCGTAAAGGAATGGCCTCGGGATAGTGTGTCGCATAATTGACCAGTACGAGGAAGAACCGGTTCCTTGTCTGACTCTTTTTTAGTGATCCCACCAGATCCATGCCAATTCATTCAAACGGAACGCCAACCACAGGGAGAAGTGCTAGGGGGGACTTGGGTACCCCTTTATGTCTGGCCCGCTGGCATTCAGGGCAGGAAGCACAATAATCCCTCACCTCCTGGTGTATGCCAGGCCAGAAAAACAGACAGGCTGTCCTCTGAAGGGTCTTCTCTCTACCTAGGTGTCCTGCCCAAGGTACTGAATGAGCCAAATACAGAAGGCTCTGGCACAGTCTCTAGGGCACCAAGAGCTGTCAGATGACTTCCCATGTTTGGGGTTCCTGCATCACTCGGTAGAGGCAGTCCCCTTGAGTCTTAAACCGTGGTCCTTGTTGGCGGGGGAGGGGGTGTCGTATCATCTCCTTCTTGGTCTGGGGTTGCTGCCTGCTCTCAGGCTTGACTTAAAGATGGGTCTTCCCTCTGTTCCTATACAAAGTCCCTATACTCTCCCATTCCCATTGGGCATCTTTGACAGGGTGCTCTGTACCTGGATGGGGGGACTTGGCGGGAGGCTTAGGGGGCTGAGTTGGTCCTTCTCTGGGGTCGGGTTCCCTGGAGTGGCTGAAGAGTTCTCCCCTTATTGATCCTGCATCTCCTCCTTCCAGAGGTTGTCGGCCATGGCCTCGCAAGATTTCCTGAAATTCCAGCCAGTCTCATCCCAACACCACAGGGTAGGCTAACCTGGCAGCCACGGTGACTTGGAGGGTTTCTTTCCGGCTGAAGATCTCAAGTCTGACCCATGCGGTGGGGTAAGGCTGTATATCCCCATGGATACACTAAAGGTTTATACTTGTCCTGGAGAGTTCAAGGTCGGGAACGAGTCCCTCATGAATAATTGTCTGACTACAGCGCAAATCTGCTAAGACTGTTGTGGGGATTTCTTCCACCCGAACTAGTACTACGAGTTTTTCCAGACCTTTTCTTCTGGCCTGAGGGCCGGCTACGCAGACCTGCCCAAAACTACAATCCACAGAGGCAGTCTTGCTGAAAATGCCTCTCTTGGCACCATTCCCAGAAATAGTCAAGGGTTCCCCCATTCCCGGGATCTGACTTCAGTGGATTCTGTCCCTCCTGGGGGTCTCCTTTCTTGTTGGTCTGGGTCCAGCTGATCGGGTGCTGGCGTTTGAGGGTTGGGGGATGAGCTAGTGGTCGGGGGAGGAGTCATGATTCCCCGGGGTCCATTTCGTGAAAGCTGCCCCCAGCCTGTCCATCCTTCCGTCTTGGACTCCCGGGCTTCCGCAGCCATGTCTCCGGCCCATCAGCCATCAAGTAGTCCTCCATTAGTTCTATGGCCTCTGCCAGCATCGTCGGCCAGTGCTGCTGTACTCACTCCTTCCCTCCACCCAGGAGGATCTGGATAAACTGCTCAAGGACAACAGTCTCAGCTAATTGAGCTCCAGCCAGCGCCAGGCATTGTCCTGCAGACACTGGGCTACCAGCTGGGGCCTAGCCCCTGTAGGTAACTTTCTTGGAAGAAGCGCCATCGGTATGTGTTGGGATTGATTCCTGTTAGGTCCAAAATGGCGGCCTTCACTCTCTCATATGCTAGGGCATCTTGTGGGTCTAAGCCCTGGTAGGCCGCTTGGGCTGGCCTTGTCAGGTAGGGTATTAACAGGGTAGCCGAGTGCTCTGGTGGCCACCTGGTGGTGGGGGCTGCCATTTGAAAGTTACCAAAAATGCCTCAGGTCATCACTAGGCCCCATTTTTGACAGTTGTATTGGTAGACTTGGGGGAAAAGCCCCTGGGTCTTGTCCAACTGGGCTGGGGTTTGGTGCGCCAGTCGGGCACATCAACGCAGCCATTTGCTGGATCAGGCGTTCTTGTTGGGGCTGGATAGCCAACGCTCAAAGCAGCAGCTGCTGCTGCTCCTGATGCTGGGTGATCTGGAGCTGGTGTTGACTAGCAATCTGCTGCATCAGCTGGACCTGCTGCTGCTGACTTTCCAGCATCCATTTCAAAATCTTCTTGGTCTCCATCTTGGGCAAAGCAACAAGTAGGCAGGTGATGGAGGATTACTCCTTGAGGCCTTCAGCAGGGTCCGATCACTGCCTGCATTCTCCACAATGTATCGTGGGGGTATGCACACCCTGTGCCCCTTTCGGGGTGGGGCAGGGTTGTGATTCCACCGCCATTACACTCTCCCCGACCACCTTTAGTCCGAAAGCGGCCAGAGTCATTTCCAGCAGCCCTTGCATTCAGGGCAGCTCGGCCTATTGGCCAGAGTCAGTTACAGTGGCCCTTACATTCAGGGCAGTGTGGCCTAGCGGCCAGAGTCAATTCCAGCAGGTCTTGCGTACAGAGGAGTCAGTTATGGCAGCCCTTGTGTACAGGACAGCGCAGCCTAATGGCCAGACTCAATTCCGGCAGCCCTTGCATTCAAGGCAGCATGGAGTCAATATAATTGCCCTCAAGTGCAGGGCAATATGGCCTACCAGCCAGGGTCCATATAACAGCCCTCTGGTACAGGGAAATGTGGCCCAATGGCTGGAGTCAATGTGTCAGCCCCTAGACATGGGGCAGTGAGGCCCAATGGCCAGTATCAATATAACAGCCTTCAGGGACAGGGCAGTGCGAGCCTAAGGCTGGAGTCAATATCACAGCCCCTGGGTTCGGTGAAGTGAGGCCCAGTGGCCCGTATCTGGGGAGGAAGAGGGGACTGCCACCAGGGGGGTGGCAAACTGGGTAGAGAGGTCAAGGCCCACCTGAATCCACCGGGCCTCGACCGAAGGCCCTAACAGTGGCGGAGTGGTCTGCCACTGGGTCAGCGGGGACTCCCACCGAAACATGCTGACCTCATTCGGGTGGGAGGTACCACTCACGCACCCTCCCTGGGTCACTTCCTACCATGTTTCCAGGCAACGTAGTCCACTGAGCATTGGGGTTCCTGGGTTCCTCAGTGTGGGTGATTCCCTGCGGCTCCATCAGCCGCAACCCTCTGGTCTGGCTCCTAGGGTCTCTGGTTCCCGCAGGCAAAGGCTGTGCTGGTTCCTCAGCTGGAGCCTCCGCCCCATATCCTTCCCCTCCAGCGGTCAGCCCATAATGAGCTAGGCTGCTCCCTTTTATACTGAGGCAATAGCTGGAGCATGCCCAGCATGGTCTGAGGGGCGGGACTTCCGCCTCCCATACTGTGGGGTTAACCCCTCTTGTCCAGTGCAGGGTATGCACATCCCATCGTAGGGATGTTTAGTGCTTTGAAAGGTCAAGCCTGAGGAGGACAGAAATTGGTTTAAGTTTGTACTTTTGATTTGGGATGTACTGGGGGGCTTCAGGGGAGAGACTTGCCAGAAGGGAGAGAGCTAGAGAGGTTGTTTGTGCGAGAGGCCGGCTGACATGCTAGGAAAAGGTCCAGGGAGGCAGCAGCAGGGAATCAAATGGAGCACCTTGGCTGCTGGTTATATGGTCCCTGGGCTGGACCAGTGTAGAGGTGCCCCTACTAGCCATGGAGAATGAGGCATGAAGCCCCCTTATGCTAGGGGATAAGGACAATTGAAAGCCCTGAGATACGCGTGTAGAGATCATGGGGCCCAGGGCCAGATGCCAGAGACCTGACATAAGGTCTTGGAATGATGTGTTGGACTTTTTTGTTTGCTGGACTCTGTTACCCCAGAAGATGTGAAACAGAGTCTGGTCTGGTCGGAGGGCTGAGTATTGAGAAGAGACAGACCACTGTTGTGTTGGAGATACTGCCGGCAAAGGATGTGAGAGAGGAGGTTGCTGCCAGGCCTAGCCATGAGGGAACACCTCGGCAATGAATCACCCCTTCTACAGTGTGGAGCCAGTGAGCAGTGGTGCCCACAACTTGCAGCTCCACAATCTCTTGCATATTTGCAAATGCTTCTGAACTCAGTGTTTTCCTTTGAAAACGAATCTGTTGGGCTGAATTCAGCCATGTAACTAGGCAAAACTCTGTTATTTCAATGGAGTTGCCTCAGGGCTGAGTTTGGCCCTCAAATTCACATTCGAACTCAACAAAAACGCCTACACTTTTGACATTCACCCATTGTGAAACCAGCTACACAAGTACAGAGTTGAATGGCTTCATGATGATTTCCCTGGCAGGCAGCTGCCAAGAGCTGTTTATAGAAAGGGGAACATTTTTCATGAACATTTTTTCCTGCTTCTTTCAAAATTTGGAAAAAAAAAACCCCAACTGTACAAAAATGTGACTATGCATGTGGCAAATCTGAATGGCCATGGGAAGGTTTACTTCAGTCTTGCGTTGGCTCTAGGTTTGTGTAGAACAGAAATGTGCTGCTGGTGTACTGAGACCATTGTCTATCCTGCTGACCAACACAGTTTCTTCATGCTCCTCCGTCTGCCTTTTTGGATTCCTTTGTTGTCTCTTGTCTTATACTTAGTGCAGGGACCATCTCTCTCTTTTATGTTTGGGCAGCATGTAGCACAGTGTGGTCCTGGCCCATGACTGCAGTGCAAATGGTAACAAGATGATCAATATAACTACAGTAAGGGCCTGATCGAAAGTCAATGGAAGTCAGTGGAAAGACTCAGTGACTGGTGTGAGGACAGCTATTCGCATAACTGATTTTTTTGGTTCACTGACAATTCCAAAAATTGACAAGATGACATTTTGCGTTGCTAGTCAAAAAATAAAATTTCTAGTGAATTGAAAAGTAAAAAAAAAAAAAAAAAAAAAGTCATTCCAGCTCAAACAAAACGTTTCATTTGACCTGAAATTAAATGTTTCATTTTGATTTCAAGTGGTGAAGAAAAGAAGCAAATTTCAAAATGACGAGTGGTTTTGAATGGAAAAATCAAAATGCTTCATTTAAAAAACATCAAAATGAAATGTTTAAACATTTTCAGAATTTTTTTCTCAACAGGAACACTTCAGCAAAGCCGACACATATTCGTGAAACATTTCAGGGTTGCTGCATCTGCATTTTTTTGCCAGAAATATTTTTTTTGCCTAGCTCTAGTTGTGAGTAATAATTCGCTAGGCACCAATAAGACATCTGGAGAATGGAATGAAAAGTCTGGTCACAAAAATGCTGTTTCACTGAGGATTTGCTCAGAATGTGACCCACTAATTGCTCTGAGAACCGTCGAAAGGGTTGCTTTTGAGAGATTGCCATCAGGAGACACAAAAACCACTGGTGTGGCAGGAGAGAGTAGGGCATCAGGGGACTTGCCAAAGCATGAATCGAGACACTTTAAATCTTGATCAGGTAAGAAACACTCCAAAAGATAAAGTTCTGCATAGTGTGCAGCCTTCTGCTTTGGGGTGGAGAAGGAGTTGTGGTAAAAGAGAAGCAGCTGGTAAAGCAACTATCTGCAATATTGTCAACTCAGATTCCCACTTAACAATGAAGTATATAAGTAATTAGGTGCAATATCCCAGCACAGAACTAATAATGAATGATAATGTCTTTTTACTAAATATGCATATGCAGCCCTTGGGAACATTGCCCAAATGCCATGGTGGGTCGTGGAGTCTGATGCATGCTTGCAATAACTTGTATTATGTGCTTTAGTAATTTATTTTACATTAAGTAAACAAAGCAAAGCCTTGCAAGGCGTCTTAAAGTCATCTGCATCCACCGCTTTCAGCAGAAACAGTGAAATGCATGAAAGGGCCGTGTGTGTGTGTGTGTGTGTGTGTGTGTGTGTGTCTGCGCTGAGTGCACCTTCTCTGCTCAGTCACACTTATGCAAAAGAGCATGAAGGGCTGTTGCGCTGGGTTGGGTGCATTTCACACCTCCTTTGCAGAGGTTCAGGTGGGTACACAGGTACAGGGCAATGAGGAGTCAGGCCCAGTATGAGACAGCTCTTCTCTAGAGGGATCTATCTAGCTATGTCAAGCTGATCTCTCTCTCTGAGTCTGAGCCCACTCAGGTCAAAGGGAGCCCTGAGCTTGTATTCCCTGCTTATCTCCAGGCTGGGCTTGTTGCCCTGGATTTGAGGAGGGTGTATACCCCAGAATGTGATCAAGTTAATTGCGACCATATTATGTGCACTCAGCCACTAGGAATTAATGAAATGAAACACCACATAATTAAGAGTTAAGACCCAGAATGGGCAGAGATGGTGTCCCTAGCTACTGTTTATCAGAAGCTGGGAATGAGCGACAGGGCATGGATCACATGATGATTATCTGTTCCGGGCACCTGGCATTGGCCACTGTCAGAAGACAGGATAGTGGGCTAAATGGACCTTTAGTCTGACCCAGTACGGCAATTCTTATGTTGTTAATTGGAAAGCAGGCTTTTAGGTACAAGGCCAAAAACTAGCTGGCAGTTTCTGCTAATCAGAATTGGAGGGCGGGGACACAGAGAAGTAAACAACTGCAAATGAAAGAAGGTAAGTGGATGGAAACCTTGAACCTAGACACTTCTGATATTAGAAAGTTTATTGGAAATGATGGTTCAGTAGGGGTCATTATGACCTTTGTGTTTTGTAGAAGTTAGTTATAAAAGATGAGCTAATAGAGTGTACTTTGGAGTAGTCCTCTGAAGCCATCTTGAGAGACATTTTTCCTAACACCTCTTCTCCCCAGCAGGTGAGCAACTGGTCACCATGCTCCTGCTGTTAATTACTCAGTACCATTCCAGATGTTAGGTAAATATCTGGGATGTTCTAAACCTATTGCTTATGTCTGCGTGTTCTTAAATCTAATAACTGCAGTGTTAGATAAGAATATGCTGATTTACATTTAATCCTTGATCAGCCAGAATTGCTGTGTTCCTACTGATTTATTCCTGACAGTGCCTGGAGCGAAATAGTTCAGTTACCACTGCTGGGGGTTCTGACAATCCCAGGTAACAGGTCTGCCACATCCTTGTACATAATAAATTGCACAGCCTTGTTTCTTTGTTCCTTCTGTTTGTTCTTCTCTGGCACTAGTTTACTTTTGACACCATGTCATGTACTTCTAGTACACAGCAGGTTGCAGCGGTCAGGCTTCTGTATCAAATATTGACTGGCTATAGAGCTTCCTTCTCAAAGAGATACACTCCGGATGTGGTTACTGTAGGATCTTTACCACTTTGCCAGGTGTGGCTAAGGCTAGCTTAAATAAGGGATTTTATACTCAGCACAAACTAGTGGCTGAACCGTGTAGCATTCAGTTACAGGGTCAAGGCAATTTTGTTGGCAGTTAGGGGTTTCCCTTTCTGCTCTAACCTTCCCTCTCTGTCAAGCCGGCGGGACAAGCATTAATGCCTCTTTGCTCTAGGGCACGCGTCTGGAATGCAAGTCAGGTGAGTCGCACACTCCTGCAGAATGGTGGTGGGGCCTGAGCCAAAGCCTACTGATCTCAGACCCTCAGTTAGTCTTTTCCTCTCTCTCACCCTCCACCTGCAGCTCTCACTTCTCTTCCCTTCTCCTGTTTGAGCTGAATCATTCCAAACCAACAGGACCTACAATTTCATTTGCCTCTTTGGTTTTAACTCTCAGTCCCAACATGCCACTGAACCAGTGGAGACATCCGTGAATTGCAGTGTTCCTCATGCAGCCTGGGTCCTTCCTCTCCCTGAGCCAGCTCACCTTGGTCATCTCCTCCCCAGATCCCTGCTCCCACCCCTCTGTAGGGCATTCCTCTGCTGAGCACAGCAGGCATGACCCACACAGCTCCTTTTTTAGCTGCTCACCAGAGTATCCACTGGGGAATGCACATGTAAACTGCCTGACTCGCCTCACTGGCTGCTGCTGCTGCTCCTCATCAGGCCTCCCCGCAGGAGCCATCTGGGTTCCTGGGTCAATGTGTCTCTTTGCATGGTCCTCAAGCAAATGGAAGCCTGATCTTCTGTGAAAGGTCATTCTGGCTCTGGTCCCAAATTCCAGACATCAGCTGCAGTGTCTACACTGCAATCAGGGAAGTGTGATTGCAACACAAGTGGACATACCCAAGCTAGCTTTGATTGAGTGAGCTCACTAAAAATAGCAGTGACATGGGCTAGCCACCTGAGTACAATCCTGCCTGGGACCCTAGGTATGTACATGACTGGTTAGCCCATGCCACCACCTGTGCCACCACCATTTTAGCAAGCTAGCTCATGTATGGTTCACCGACCTGGAGGCCAGACGGGACCATTGTGAGCATCTAGTCTGACCTCCTGCACATCACAGGCCACAGAACCTCACCCACTCACTCTTGTAGTAGACCCAGAACTTTGGCTGAGTTACTGAAGTCCTCAAATCATAATTTAAAGGGTTCAAGTTACAGAGATTCCACCATTTGCACTTGTCATAAACAGATAAGAAAAGTTAATAGCACAGAAGTACTTTATATCTCTTTGACTGTAAAGGGTTAACAAGTTCAGTAAGCCTGGCTGTCACCTGACCAGAGGACCAATCGGAGGACAGGATACTTTCAAATCTTGAGGGAGGGAAGTTTTTGTGTGTGCTGTTAGTTTTTGGTTGTTGTTCACTCTGGAGGCTCAGAGGGACCAGACGTGCAACCAGGTTTCTCTCCAATCTCTCCAATACAGGCTCTTATAAGTTCAGACTAGTGAGTACTAGGTAGATAAAGCAAGTTAGGCTTATGGTTGTTTTCTTTATTTGCAAATGTGTATTTGGTTGGAAGGCGTTCAAATTGGTATTTTGCTGAAAAGATTTTAAATTGTACTTGTATACTTAGGCTGGGAGGGTATGCCCAGTGTCTATAGCTGAAAGACCCTGTACCTATTCCATTTTTTATAAATTTACAAAGATAATTTTCACTGTTTTTTCTTTCTTTAATTAAAAGCTTTTCTTGTTTAAGAACCTAACTGTTTTTTTATTCTGGTGAGACCCCAGGGGACTAGGTCTGGATTCACCAGGGAATTGGTGGGGAGAAAGGAGGGAAGGGGGAGAGAGAGGCTAAATTCTCTGTGTTAGGATTACTGTCTCTCTCAGGGAGAATCTGGGAGGGGAAGAGAGAAGGAGAGGGGAAGGTGAATTTTCCTCTCTGTTTCAGGATTCAAGGAGTTTGAATCACAGTGATCTTCCAGGGTAACCCAGGGAGGGGAAGCCTGGGAGAGGCAACGGTGAGGGAAAGGGTTTACTTTCCTTGTGTTAAGATCCAGAGGGTCTGGGTCTTGGGGGTCCCCGGGCAAGGTTTTGTGGGGACCAGAGTGTACCAGGCACTGGAATTCCTGGTTGGTGGCAGCGCTACAGGTTCTAAGCTGGTAATTGAGCTTAGAGGAATTCATGCTGGTACCCCATCTTTTGGACGCTAAGGTTCAGAGTGGGGAATTATACCATGACAGCACTAGTTTAAACCAGCATACCAGTTTCAACCAGTGACCCATACCCCATGCTGGAGAGGAAGGTGAAAACCCCCAGCGTCTCTGCCAATCTGACCCAGGGAAAAATTCCTTCCCCACCCCAAATATGGTGATCTGTTAGACCCTGAGCATGAGAGACCCACCAGCCACACCTGGGAAAGAATTCTCTGTTGTAACTCATTGCCTTCCCCATCTAGTGTCCCATGTCCCATTGGGAATTTTTGCTACTAGTAGTCACAGATGGGCCACAGGATAAATAAACAATACTTCCGAGATCTTCTGACTAATCTGAATGAATTCAAGCCAGCGGGGCTGGATCCTATACATCCCAGGGTGCTGAAGGAATTAGCTGCAGAAATCTCTGAGCCATTGCAATAATATTTGAAAACTCGTGGATGACAAGAGGGGTCCCCCAGAAGACTGGGGAAGGGCTAACATAGTGCTCATCTTTAAAAAGGAGGGAAAGCAGGAGCCGGAGAACAATAGACCAGTCAGCCTGACCTTGATGCCTGGGAAACTACAAGAGCAGTGTATAAAACATTCAGTTCGGCAATACCTGGAGGATGAAGGCGTAATCATTAGCAGCCAGCATGGATTTACTAAGAACAAATCATCCCAAACCTGCTTGATTTCCTTCTTTGATGGAATAAGTGATTTGGTCGATTGCAGTGGATTTAATATACCTGGACTTCTTCAGCAAGGCTTTAGACACAGTCCCACAGGACAATCTGATAAGTAAACTGCAGGAATATGGGCTCAGCGGAACTAGGATTAAGTGGATACATAACTGGTTAAACAACCGCATACAAAGAGTAGCTATTAATGGAATGTTATTAATGATCTTGATGTAGGAATAAAGAGCACAGTAATTAAAATTTGCAGGTGATACAAAGCTGGAGGGGTTGTCAGAGGGATCTTGATAAACTGGAGAACTGGGCTATTGACAACAAAATTAAATTCAGCAAAGACAAATATAAGGTGCTACACTTAGCGAAGAAAAACCAAATTCACAAATACCGAATGGGGGCTAATGAACTTGTCAGCAGCACTGCTGAGACTGATCTGGGAGTTGTGGTGGATCACAATGTCAACATGAGTCAGCAATGTGATGCTGTTGCAAAAAAAGCAAATGCAATTTCAGGTTGCATTAATAGAGACATAACATGCATGTCAGAGGAGGTGACAGTACCTCTCTACTCTGTGCTGGAGTACTGTGTCCAATTTTGGCCACTGTTGTTTAGAAAGGATGTAGAGAAACTGGAAAGGATCTAGAGGTGAGTGACAAAGATGGTCAGAGGGATGGAACGCAAGCCATATAAGCAAAGGCTGCAGGAACTGGGTATGTTTAGTTTGGAAAAGAGGAGATTAAGTGGGGACATGATTGTGGTCTTCAAATGCTTGAAAGGCTGCCATAAAAAAAGACGGAGAAAAGTTGTTCTCTCTTGCCAGAAAGGGCAGGACAAGAGGCAGTGGGTTCAAACTACAGCATAGAAGATTTAGATTAAATCTCCAGAAAAACTTCCTAACTGTATGCACAGTAGGACAATGGAACAGACTGCCTAGGGAGGTTGTGGAAGCTCCTTCACTGGAGGTTTTCAAAAGGCTGTCACTGTGCCTTTGTGCGTCACAACTGAGAATACCAAATTCAGGACAAGCTGCTGGGAAAAAGGATAGACACACCCCAAAACTGATAGTTATTCTTCCATGAGATCCAGCAAACCAGCAACAAAAGTAGACTTCTGTCTCACCACGCTGGCTAACAATACATCAGAAATGCAGCCTCCTTAGGTATTCCAGTCCTGGATTTAACACCCAAACACTAGACTTACTGATGAGTAGTTATTTAAAACCAATTTCATCAACCAAAGGCTTGATTAAGCCAGTGAGGTTTTTTGCCCCCATTACTCCCCTTGGAAGGCTGGTCTGGAACTTCACTCCTCTGAGGGTCAGAAACCTTCATCTAATTTCAAGCCTAAATTTGTCAATGGCCAGTTTAGATCCATTTGTTCTTGTGTCAACACTGGTGCTTAACTTAAACACCAGAGAGGGAGACAAGTTATTTATCCCGCTGATGTATTTATAGAGAGCAATCATATCTCTACTCAGCCTTTGTTTGGTTAGGTTACACAAGCCAAGCTCCTTAAGTCTCCTCTCATAAGGCACATTTTCATTCCTCTGAGCACCCGAGTAGCCCTTCCCTGCACCTGTTCGTGTTTGAATGAATCTTTCTTAAACGTGGGATACCAGAACTGCACACACTATTCCAGATGAGGTCTCACCAGTGCCTTGTATAAAGGTATCAACACTTCCCTATCTCTATGGAAACACCTCGCCTGATGCATCCTAGGATTGCATTAGCTTTTTTCACCACCACATCACATTGACAGATCATAGTCATCCTGTAACACTGCTCTACAGCCAAAATGCTTCTGAAATAAATGTAGTCCAACCTTACTAATTCTGGGTCACTGAGAATGAAAATGATGCTTAAAATTGTTGATTGGCTCTAGTTTTCAAGATATGCTATTGGGTCAGTATATACGACCCTTGACTTGGGAATGGCGGAGGATAAGTGAGTTATAAAGGGAAGGGATCTCAATTTAAACCAGAAATGACTAAAATACATCTTTGACTGGATCTATGAATAAATCTATGCCTGGGTTTGGACAGTACTTGCTTTTTAGGCAAAACAATGAATGATGCAATCTGAAGCTGGTATTGCATTATACATGATATGAATTGCATCATGTTATTCCTAGACGTCATGGATGATGCAATCATAACGAAGCTTACATCACTCTGCCGAACAAATTGCCCTATATCAGCTCTAGAAATCATAGTGTCGTGCTCTCTTATTTGTCAGTGTTTGATTTTGCAAAGGGACACATTTCTGTTTAGCCAAAGTGAGCAGAGATGCCTCGTACTTGTGTGAACAGTGCAGATAACTTCCGCTATGTTTGTGGTGAAGTGACTTTTGCATCACAAAAGCGCAGTATAACCACTATGGTTAAAAAAGCCTATCACCTTTCTTTTGGCTGCAAAATTGAAGATCAGGACAAGAGGTGGGCCCCACACATATGCTGCAACACTTGTGCAACAAATCTTCACCAGTGGTTGAACAGGAAAAGGAAGTCTATGCCTTTTGCAGTGCCAATGATTTGGAGAGAGCCAACAGATCATACCAGCAATTGTTACTTCTGCATGGTGCCTCCAGCTGGGAAAGGTGAGTCAAAGAAGAAAAAGTGGACTGTGCATTATCCAAACATTCCATCAGCTATACGCCCAGTACTCCATGGAGAAGGACTGCCGGTTCCTGATGCACTAAAATCATTCTCACTTGAGTCAGACGAGGAAGAGGAAGAGGATGAAACTTCTGGTCCTGAACCATCAATGTCACAGAGAACCACATTTTCTCCCATCCTCCTCCTCTGAACCACACCTCATAACAGAAGGTGAACTGAATGACCTTGTCAGGGATTTGGAACTACCCAAGAGTAAGGCAGAGCTGTTGGGCTCCAGACTACAGCAGTGGAATCTCCTGGCAGGCTATCAGGGCAAATGGAGCCCATCAATGCTTGCAGACTATTGCTGGACAGTGATAAGAGATGCTCCATTTAATGAATACAAGAGACAAGCCAAGAAGCGCCGACACTGAATAGGACTAAACTATGTACATAATAGTTTATTGCCTTTTGTTTCATAATAAATTTTATTTATATAACCCTTTTGCTGATTTTTAAAGTGTTACATAAACAGGACAGGTGAAATATTATCATGTAAAGCAACCATAAACACATGAAAAGACCTAGGTTTACAATTTATGATTAAAACTCTACTATCTACACAATATACATAGACATAAAATGTAAAAACTTAAATATCTTAGAAACAGTAGCCAATCAGTTGTTTTACTTGTCATATTTGAATTCAGCACATCAAAATACATAATAAATATCACATTTTATCTCTGAAGCAGATGACTTCTCAAAAATTGTAGACCAGTGTAATCAACTAATACACCCAGGTATTTCTCCTTTTCTGTCACTTCCAACTGATATGTTACCAGTGTACAGCAAAAATTCTTGTTATTCCCTAAGTGCATGATTTGCACTATTAAATTTTATCCCATTTCTATTATTCCAGTTTTCAAGGTTATCCAGTTCTTCTTATATGATATTCCATCCTCTTTCAGATTGCCAGTACCTCCCAACTTTGTGGCATCTGCAAGTTTTATTAGTACACGCCCACTTTTTCTGCCAAGGTCATGAATGAAAATGTTAAATATGATTGGTCCCAAGACTGATCCCGGAGTAACTCCACTAATAACCTCCCTCCAGCCTGACAGTTCACCTTTCAGGACTACCCGTTGTAGTCTCCTCTTTAACCAGTTTCTTACCCATCTTTCAATTCTCGTATTAATCCCCATGTGAGGGTTTATGCCCCTGGTAGCAGGGCAGCGTAGCCTAATGGCCAGAGTTTGTAGAATCGCCCCCCGGTTGCAGGGCAGTACGGCCTAATAGCCAGAGTCTCTCCCACTCCGCTGGGCCCTGGCCCAGGGCCCTAACAGCAATGTAGGACCTTGCCTCTGGCTCAGCAGGGGGGTCCTACCGAAACACACTGAGGCTTACTGGGGCAAGGTACCAGTCCGTCACCCCCTGTGGGTCGCTTCCTACTGGCTTGAGAGTTGGGGTCTCCCATGAGTCCCTAGGTTCTCCATGGGTCTCTGGGTCCGTTGCTTCCTCAGGATTCTTCCATAGTAGGTCTTCGTGCCGGCCAGGAGAAGCTTCAGTTCCTGGCAACTTCCAGGATGGTGGCTGCTCCTCCACAGGAGCTTCCTGGTTAGGCCCTTGCCCTGCAGCTGCCAGCCCAGACTGAGCTGAGTTCCCTCCTTTTATATTCCCAGAGCACTTGGAGCATTCCCAGTATGGCCGAGGTGGGACTTTCGCCATCAGAGCTACTGGTCTGAGGCTGCTGGGGCTAGTGCGGGGCGAGGCTGCCCCGTCACACCCCATCTTCTCTGCTTAACTAATAATTTCTTGTGTGGAAATGTATCCGATGCCTTACTGAAATCCAGATAGATTAGATCTACTGCATTTACTTTGTCTAAAAAAATCAGTTATCTTCTCAAAGAAAGATCACTTTGGTCCGGCACGATCAACCTTTTGTAAAACCATGTTGTATTTCATCCCAATTACCATTTACCTCTTTGTTCTTAACTACTCTCTCTTTCAACATTTGTTCCAAGACCTTGCATACAACTGAGAGCAAATTAACAGGCCTGTAATTTCCTGGATCGCTTTTTCCCCTTTTTTAAAAATAGGAACTATATTAGCAATTCTCTAGTCATCGGGTACAACCCCCAAGTTTACAGATTCATTAAAAATCCTTGCTATTGGGTTTGCCCTTTCATGTGCCGGTTCCTGTAATATTCTTGGATAGAGATTATTTGGGCCCAATTTAGTCTCATTAAGATGTTTGCATTTGGCTTCCACCTCTTATGTGGCAATTTCTACTTCCATATCCTTTCCATTAGCCACCCTGCCGCTATCTCTAAGCTACTCATTACCCTTATTAAAAACTGAGGCAAAGCATTTGTTTAGGTCAGAGGTAGGCAACCTATGGCACGCGTGCCGAAGGCTGATTTTCAGTGGCACTCACACTGCCTGGGTCCTGGACACCGGTCCGGGGGACTCTGCATTTTAATTTAATTTTAAATGAAGCTTCTTAAACATTTTAAAAACATTATTTACTTTACATACAACAATAGTTTAGTTACATATTATAGACTTATAGAAAGACTAAAAATGTTAAAATGTATTATCGGCACGCGAAACCTTAAATCAGACTGAATAAATGAAGACTCGGCATGCCACTTCTGAAAGGTTGCCAACCCCTGGTTTAGGGATTGGGTAATACCTTAATTATCTTTAATCTTCACCCCAAGATCAATGTTTAGGGGTCCCACTTGTTTTTTCCTTTTTTTTTTAAATTTATATGGCTACAGAATCTTTTACTATGGGTTTTAATTTTCTTTGCAAAGTCCAACTCTGCTTGGCTTTTGACAGTTCTCACTTTTCCCCTACACATTCTCATCTCCAAGAGGAAGCTTCCCTTGTTGATCCTTCTCATCCTTATAAGCTTTCTGCTTTCTCTTAATTACTTATCTGAGATGCTTGCTTATCCAGTTTGGTCTGCAACCTTTCCCTATGATTTTTTCCCCATTGCTTGTGAGACAGGGTTCAGATAACTTCTGCAACTTTGACTTGAAGATCCTTGAATTCTTCAATCCAGTCCACTTCCCCAACAAACTCCCTTAATTTTGTAAAGTTTGCCCCTTTGAATCAAGGATCCTAGTCAAAGACCTATTTTTGTTCATCCTTCCATTTAGTTTAAACTGAATTAGCTCATGATCACTTGAACAAAGGTTGTCTTCTACAACCAATTCTTCTATAGGTCCTTGCTGCTTACAATACTAAATCTAAAATGGCATCACCTCTTCACAAGCTGGTTCTTGCAGTCACATGCATCCACTGGCCTCTTTCCTCACCCAGCATCTGCAAGTCTTGAATTTTCCATTCACTTGCCCTCCATCATCTGCTCAAATCCCCCTAGAAACTCAAGCATAGTTTCCACCTGCATCTCCAAACCTCGGATCTTCTCTTCCATCTGCTCTGTCAGGCAGCACTTCATAACAAAAAAACACTTTTCAGGGACCCGCTCCAGGATAACGTACATGCTGCAGCTTCTACATCCGGTCATCTTCACCATCTTTTCCATTTCTTGGGTCACTACCACAGCTGCCTCTGTAGTACTCATAGCTTCTGCTCCAAAGCTCCTGTCGCAGAGAAAAAAGAAAACACACACAAACAAAACATTCCCCTCTCCACAGTTCCCCTTACAAATACCCACTCAAACTCCCCCATTTCCAGCTCTGTTTGCTGGCTTCTGTGCCACTGTTCCCACTGTCCCTACTGCAGTCAGACCCTGAGAGGGTCCTAATTAGTCCGGCATACTAAATTCATGGTCCATTATGGTCAATTTCACAGTCATAGAATTAAAAAAATCATAAATTCCATGATTTCAGCTATTGAAATCTGAAATTTCACAGTGTTGCCATTGTAGGGATCCTGACCCCAGAAGGAGTTGTGTGTGTGTGTGTGGGAGGGGGGGTGTTTCCAGAAGTAAGGGTGGCAATACCATGCCATGCCATGCCATGTCATCCATACTTATGCACTCCTGCTGGCAGCGGTGCTGCCTTCAGAACTGGGTAGCTGAAGAGCTGTGGCTGCTGGCCGGGACCCCAACTCTGAAGGCAGCACAGAAGTAAGGGTGGCAATACTGCAACCCCCTAAAATAACCTTGTGACCCCCCTGCAACTCCCTTTTGGGTCAGGACCCCCAATTTGAGAAACACTGGTCTCCCCCATGAAATTTGTATAGTATAGGGTAAAAGCACACACAAGACCAGATTTCATGGTCCGTGACACGTTTTTTATGGCCCCAAATTTGATAGGGCCCTACTGATTAGATAACATCACATGTCTAAATCCTAGTCTAGACGAAGCCTTTGAGAGGTGGACAAGGCCCTAGTCTGGGATTGCAGAGACCCAGGCTCCGTTCCTGGCTCTGACCAGTCATGTGGTCATTAGCACGTTTGGAATTGGGAAACTAGGTTGATGGTTGGTTTTTGCAGTGGAGTCAAATTTCTTGGGGCAGGTTGGGAAACAGAATGTGGTTAATGCAGGGGCAGCCAGGCGTAGGAGGTGAGCCCCATCGTATAAAGAGGGATTTCACAATCACTGGAAGTCCACAAAGGGGGAAATGGGAGAGTCGTCTTAATATGAGGCCAATTCAAGGGCCCAACTCTGTGCTCTTTATTCCATCAATGCTCCCCTTGGGGGGAACTGGCCCTGTGCACACCACCCTGAGTAAGGGACAGCTGGGAGCTGTGCTGTGCCAAGGGCTGACTTGAGTCAAAGGCACCATTTGGTCCTAGCTCCCTATTTTCTGCAGAGAGACGTCATCTGCACCAGCCCTACCCTGGGGCAGTTTATTTCCCCAGCGGTGCTTGCCCAGTGCATTGGGAGAGCCAAGACTTTTCCCATCCACCTGCTCAGGAGGGGGTATAGCGGCTTGGTGGCCTCCATACTGCCCTGCACAACTATGCTCCAGATTAACGGGAGAGTCAGCTGTGTAAAGCAATCACCGCCAGGCGCTCGGTGAGGACCTCTCCAGCTGGAACAGTGGCCATCGGGGCCTGTGGGGAGCCTCAGACCCTGGCCCTTGGCCTGGGAAGGGAGTTCACCCAGCAACACTCCCCCGTACACGGAGTCTGAGCACCCTCGTGGGAGGGGCGTGAATTACACCTTCTTTGCATGAGGAATGTGTGGAGGGGAAGGGGCAGGAAGGGACGGAGAGAGGAGATCGGGGTCAGTGGCAGCCCATCCTACAGCAGCATGAAGGATACACCTAGTTACAAGTCATGGCTGGGTTACCTTAATGGGAAGACACTGTTTGTTCTAGAGCTGGTCAAAATTTGTTTATCTATTTCAAATAAAAATGTTAATTCATTTTTTTAAATGAAGACACACAGCTAGCTGACCGAAGCAAATATTTTCATTTTGGTCAAAATTACCTAGTTTTCAATTAAAATTTTTGATTGTTTATCTTGCCTCCTCATTTTCCTGTGCAAGATATAGGGAGAAGGGAGAACGAGGTGGCAGTGGGCGTAGAAGGTGGAATCAGAGCCAGGGCACCCTCTCATGGCTGGACATCGCATAGAAGTGCACTTCTTCTCAGTGGCCTTTGCCAATGGTTGCTCCTGTGGTCTCTCTTCATGTGACTCGGCCCTCCAGCCAGGTCATGTTTTCGTCCCTGCCTTCCAGGGTAACAGGAAGTCCAACAAATAACAGTCCAATGCCTCGTTCTGGGCCCCATGGACCTCAGACCCTTCTCTCAGGGTTTTAACTCATCCTTAGGCTCTTGTCGAGGGCCTCACAACACCTCACCAGTGGCTGGTAGAGGAAAGAAGTCCTCCTCTTACGCTGGGTTCCAGTCTAGGAACCCTTTAACCAGCAGTCAGGGTCTGCTCCTTCAGTCTCCTTGCAGTTCCCTTCCTGGACTTGGCCTGTCAGCAGCAGGCGTCTCACACAATCTGTCTAGGTTCACCCATCTTGCAGGGCCAGGACTTACAGGGCTCTCGCTGGAATCCCCCACCACATCCCCAACCAAAAAGTATCAACGTCTACCTTCCTGAGGCTTGGCCTTTCATCTGTTGTAAGCTCCCCCTGCTCTGTTCCTCCATGCAACCCCTCCCAGGGCTCTCTCCCTGGAAGTCTGTTTGCAAGGGCACATCAGCAGTGCCTGCTCCAGCCTGGTGGCTGCTCTATGTCTCTCCTAGCCTCTTGCCAGACTTCTCTCCTCAGGGAAGGTTCCTGGCCAACTCTCCCTCCTGGTCTTTTCACTCTCTAGTCCCGACAGTGACTACAGAATTCCTCTCCTTCTACTCCAGACTCTCTCTTATACTCATCAGCCAGCCCCTTCCCCAGCTAGACTTCCTTTCTAGGTAAGCCCAGCCCACCCTCCAGGTGCAGCCAGGTGGGTTAACTGGCCTCTCTCCAGCCCCCATTAACTCTTCACTGCCATCTTAGGTAGAAGACACCCCATCACAATGGGAAACACCCGCCCTTCAAAAAACAACAATCTCCCCCCATTCTTCCAAAACTGAAGAGTTTTGGGGATTCAGTTAACTGAAAAACCCAAACATTCCATGAAAAATTTCAAATGGACAACAATGTTTTGTGGAAAACATACGGCCTTTTCCACCCAGCCTATTTATTCCTGCACGTTCAGCCTTGCGTGCTGGTTTTTCTGCAGCCAGTTAGGAATTTCAGACCATCTCTCCTGCCCTTTGCCCTAACACACATCTGAAGTAGAACAAACATTTGAAACTGCTGCTTTTACCCATGCCCCCAGCAATGCTTTATTACAAAAACAGCCACTGACGCCTTTTGTTTCAAGTAAATTGTTTGTTTCACAACATGGGAAGCGTATCATTTTTCTCTGAGGGAGCAACTCCCAAGTATTATATGAGCCAGGCACTTAGCTAGCTGGAGCAGGGAAGACAAGCGTGGCTAACTCCCTGTGGTTCTTTTATTTGCAATAAGTGCTGAGAAATACAGCTTTCTCTGCAGCACATTCTGGGCAAGTTATATTCCTTCCGCTTCTCCCCGTGGATTCCAGTCGCCTCCTGTGCGTTACTTATGTCCTAAATGTAAAAATAAACTCCCCCTCCTTCTCCTGGAGTGGGATTCCCTTTTTAAGCTCTGGTACTTTGATGGCTGCCATCTTGGCTGGCAGACTGTAAATAGGGTGACCAGACAGCAAGTGTGAAAAATCAGGATGGGGTGGGGCGTAATAGGAGCCAATATAAGAAAAAGCTCCAAATATCAGGACTGTCCCTATATAATTGGGATATCTGGTCACCCTAACTGTAAACTAGTGACCTTCTGAGCTAAAAGTCATGAATTTCTAGTGCTCGAGCTAAAGAAATAGTCCCTTGACCTGAGAGCTGTTACAGACCCATTTCCTGTGTGGGTCAGAGCCAGCAGGGGCATGTAGTACCCACTGAGCACTGGGGTACATGGGCATGACTCCACTGATTTGCCTCAGCTGTTGGGCAGGGCATAGAGCCTATTCAAGGGCATGAGTCTTGGTCTTCTACATGGATCTGAGAGACCTGGGGACAGGCCCATGTGGTGGGAAAACGCTGTCCTGCCCCCACAAAACAGGTGGGGGGAGGACATTGGTGAGGGAACCTCATGGAATTTCTCCACCGCCCATGTTCCTGTGAGGGAGGGGCAGCCTGGCATCAGTAAAATGACTCAGCTGTTGATGCCCTGGTGACCCAAACCAACTAATGCAAGGGGCTCAACTTAGGCTTTGAAGAGCCTTTGGCATCCCTCAGTAGCCCGGCTCTCAGGCTGCCGAGCCCCCACCAGCTCCCACTGTTTTTGCTTCAGCATGTGCATTTCGCAGACGGTTTGAAATGAGCAGAGCTGCCGGCTGCCGGACCTGTTCTCCCAAAGGGGATTTTGTTGTTGTTTAAAACCTGAATATCTTCAACTGAAACAGATCTTTTCCCCCAAAGAATTTTCCATTCAGTCAAAAAGTCTGATTTTTAAACAAAATTTTCAGCCATTTCCAGAGCCTAAACTCCCTTTGGATCCTTTAGAAATCAGGTGAATCCATGGATCTGTCCTGAGGGCCCAGTCCTTCAGGATCAGGCCTTCTCAAAACAAGACTCCTAGAGACAAGACAGGTTTCAGAGTAGCAGCCATGTTAGTCTGTATCCGCAAAAAGAACAGGAGTACTTGTGACACATTAGAGACTAACAAATTTATTTGAGCATAAGCTTTCACGGGCTACAGCCCACTTCATCACATGCATAGAATGGAACACACAGTGAGAAGATATATATACATACAGAGAACATGAAAAGGTGGACGTTGCCTACCAACTGTAAGAAGCTAATTAATTAAGATGAGCTATTATCAGCAGGAGAAAAAAAACTTTTGCAGTGATAATCAAGATGGCCCATTTCAGACAGCTGATAAGAAGGTGTGAGGATACTTCACACAGGGAAATAGATTCAATATGTGTAATGACCCAGCCACTCCCAGTCTCGATTCAAACCCAAGTTAATGGTATCTAGTTTGCATATTAATTCAAGCTCAGCAGTTTCTCATTGGAGTCTGTTTTTGAAGCTTTTCTGTTAGAAAATTGCCACCTTTAAGTCTGTTACTAAGTGAGGTTGCAGTGTTCTCCTACCATCTTTCGACAGAAGCAGCTGGAGGCTGGGGGCAGGGGAGGCTATTGCCTACTGCATGTAGATTTTAGAAAACCATCTAGCTGCTACCACGCTGCATTTGAAAATTAAGTTAGGGTTTCCATAATTGAATCTTTTCCATTGCCCCTGACCTTGCTCAACGCACCAGGCTAAAAAGAAAGAAGCAGAGCATTTGAAATGGAATCAGTCAGTACTGAGTAGGATGAAGGACACAGGCTGAAGTGAAGAATGCATAAATAAAGTTTTGGAAGTAAAATTCAAAGAGAAAGTGAAGAATGATATAAGTATTAATTAAACGAGGCAATTGTTGGCTGGCAGCAATGCTAGAGAGATAGTGGCATTCTCTTCCCAGTAGAATAACAGACTTATATTAACACAATAACAAGGGTGGATTGAAACATATAAAATATGCGTGTTTGTGCTGCAGTCCCCACATGGGCCCTATGCTTACCCATCTCACTGGAAACAAAGGCAGAAGGAAACCTGTCAGCTCTGAGTAAGGCTTCTGCGCCTTCTGACTTGCTGTCATTTATCTGCCTGAAACAGCTTTTGTTTGAAACGTGACAGCTGTCAGAGGGACAGGTAATGACTGAATTCAGGATCGCTGAATGCTCAGGGGGGAAAAAACATCCCACCAACTGCAACAAAAAGAGAAAGGGTGGGATCCTGGCTCCACAGAAGACCATTGGAATTTTGCCACTGATTTCAACAGGGCCAGGATTTCACCCAATGAGCATCCTGGACTGGCAGTGATTTTGTTTAATTCTGTGTTATACCAAAGAACTGAAGCAATAAAATTAAGGCAGAAGAAATCTGGCTGCTTTGCAAACCCCGTTTGAATCTGCCGCTGTGTTTTTTATGACTATTCCCAACTAATCTGTCTTGCTATGTCACCGTTCTTACTCATACAAGATTTCTACTGGACCGGGTCCTATGGTGGAACAGCTGACTCAGAGTTGCATTCTGTAGGTTTTGATGCAGAGAGCTGTTCTACCGACTTTCACTATCGGTATCAGTCTTTAGGTATTTGCATACTCAGATCTTGGAAATAGTCTGGGTGAACTCCTGACTCCACTGAAGTCAATGGCCAGACACCCAGGGATGCACTGGGATTGGATTTCACTCCAAATATTGACATGTGGAGATACTTGATATTTTTAAAAATTTTGAAATGTCAACAATTTTCTTTGCTGAATTATTTTTCTATTTGTTGACCAGCATCCTAAAGCTGGTAGAAAATTCAACATTTTGACTTCAAAAAATTGTGAAAAAATGTTCACCATTTTTGTGAAAACGGACTCATGAAATTCTCTCACACTTTTTGGTGACCATATTATGTGAAAAAATGCACCATTTTTTCATTAAAAGAATTCACATTTTTGTGAAAAACAAAATCAGTTTACATGGAAAAAAAAACCTCACCAATTATCCTTGGGAAAAAAATCCACATTTTTTTTTTTTAAATTCACAATTTTTTGTGAAACACATTTCACTAATTTTCTTCCAGCTCTTAAAGTGGCTCTAGTTCACAGGGCCAGTTTGACCCAATAGCAATAATGGATCTGAGTCTTTGTTAAATGCTTAAACCAAATTATAGTTGAATCATTTTATCTGCTCTGAAAAGGTGTGTGTTTGGATAGCATTTTTTCCATTGGTTTCAATTGCTACATGCCAGTGGGCTTGTGGATTCTAAACAGGGAAGGCTGAAATACCATGAAAAAGAGTGTTTTTGGCCCAGCTAATATAGAATATAAATAACTAGCTCTAATCAGTAGATTTTAAAGCACTTTACAAAGGAGGTCAATATCATTACCCCATTTTACAGACGGGAAAGCTGAGGCATAGAGTGGGGAAGTGACTTGCCCGAGGTCGCCAAGCAGGCCGTTGGTAGAGCCAGGAATAGAACACAGGTCTCCTGAGTCCCAAGTCAGGGCGCTAGCCACTAGGCAACACTGCCTCTCTAGATACCAGAAATCTTGCCCTTGTGTTCAATTTTTAATGCTCTGCCTTCATTTTCTGACCCTTTATTGCATACATATGAAATTTCTACAATGGACAATATACTTCTTGTCAACTCCCCTCACTATTCACCAAAGACCTGGAAAATTATGTATCTGCTCCATATTTCCAGAGTGCTGAGCTAAATCCTTTTGGAGTTGTATTCTTAGTAAAGATTCTCTATTGCTTCTCTTCCCTAGCATCAGGTGGTTCGCTATAGCTTCAGCACTGAATGATCATTATTATAAAAATGTTCTTCAGGAAAATAATGTACAGTATGGGATCTTATCATCGCACTTTGCATGCACATTGACATTGGTATCAAGGAGTGAGTTCTTTCTGGTAAAACTTTACAGCCCCTTTACATTATTCTCTGACACTTGTATTCAACTCAGTTTCATTGCATTCATTAAAACTCTGGTAGGTGTCTCAAGAACAACGTTCCTAAGTGGTCATGACTGTTGGGTGGTCCAGAATCAACGTTTTTCAGAATTCCCTCCCACGGGAAATTGCAAAATTTTGGCTTTTTTTTCTGATTCTGAATGAAAAAAATGTGTCAAATTTCCTGCAGAATGGAAATTCCACTTCCCCTCCCAGGTCTAATTAGCAGAGCCGGCTCCAGGCACCATTCCAGCAAGCAGGTGCTTGGGGCGGCCAGTGGAGAGGGGCAGCACGTCTGGCTCTTCGGCAGCAATTCGGCGGCAGGTCCCTCACTCCCTCTCGGAGTGAAGGACCCGCTGCTGAATTGCCGCCAAAGACTGAAGTGGTGGCGGTAGAGCTGATCGCAATTGTGGTGGGTTTTTTTTGTTTTTTTTTTGCTGCTTGGGGAGGCAAAATCCCTGGAGCCAGCCCTGCTAATTAGAACCCATGTTTAATAGATGGGGAAACTGACATCGCAAATGGACACACACACACACACAGTCAGAGAGTAGAAGTCAGGACCCCAAATCCCAGTCCTTGCCTCTATAGCCCCTAGATCATGGAGCTCTTTCTAGTCAAGTAATATTGAAGATTCAGTATCAAAGTATTAACAAATAACATATTATCTTACTCCTTGGCACCATCCTTTCTTGTGCAATTTCCTACTAGCCAGGGAAGTTCCATCCTTAAAATCCAAATCATCCGGAAAAGTTTAAGAGAAAGAACTAGTTAGCTATGCTGTATGAATTTCACAGTGATAGCAAATCGTTCCATCTGGCACCAGGTCATTTTGAATCCCCAGTGATAACTAGAGGCATGCAAAAATTGTCCTCAAATGGATATAATAGCTGCAAATGGAGTGTCCTGCAGTATTTCCAGTTCTTTGTGCTTTCTACTGCATTAATGTATTTGAACTTGGTGAAAATTATCACTAATGATAGCATGGGATGTGACAGAACTGTGCTCTTAATTTCACTTGCTTAAGATTTTACCTGATGCCATGATGAGTCACGAACTACCATGAAATGATACAACAGAAGTCTAAAAAGTGAGGTTGCCCTCCAGAAAATAAATACGTTACAGACTGTGAGATGCTCAGATACTATAGTTATTGGAGCCAGATAGATAGAGAAGTACACCATCTGATCAAATTCGACCCCTTAGAACAATCTATTTGGTTATGCCTACTAATAAAGTAGTGCAGTATTTTGAAGGATCATATCACAGTTTCTAACACAAACCATAATCTGCAAAACGACTGCTGAAAGGTTTAATATGCAATTATCCTGTGGAACTCACTGCCACAAGACACCATTGAAATTAAGAGCTTAGTGAGATTGCACAAGGGATTGTCGATTTCCATGGATAAGAACATGAACAGCTGCATTAGCGGAGCTGGCTGAAAATACCAATCATTTTGAGTGGGAAACGTCAAAACTTTTTGTCATTTTCATCAAAATTTCCTGTGAAAAATGTTCAGCTTTCAAAAATCGTTCTCAATAAAAACACAATATATTGTATCAGAGGGGTAGCCGTGTTAGTCTGGATCTGTAAAAGCAGCAAAGAATCCTGTGGCACCTTATAGACTAACAGACGTTTTGGAGCATGAGCTTTCGTGGGTGAGTACCCACTTCGTCGGATGCATGTAGTGGAAATTTCCAGGGGCAGGTATATCAAGTATCAGAGGGGGAGCCATGTTAGAGAAAAATTGTGAGAATTAGCAGCATTGTTTACTGGCCAAGGAAGTGTTTGGTTAACATCCCGCTTAGTGTTCAGAAGATAACTATGGCACCCAAGATTTTCAAAAAGTGGGAGTCTACAGTTAATCTCCTAAGGTAAAATGTTACAAAGACCCTACTTAGGCTTTCAGGTTACTTAGCCTGAGATCCTCAAAGGTATTTAAGAGCCTAATTCCCAGTGGGCGCCTAAATACCTTTGAGGATTGGCACTTTAGCCTCTTTTGAAAATACGTTACCTCTATGTTCATATGCAGGTGTCTAAATAGCTGGCCTGATTTTCCAAGTGCTGAGCACCCGGCAGCTCCCATTTTTGAAAAACAGGCCAGCTATTTGGACACCTAAATATGGAGTGATTTCAATGGAGCCAGGCCAGCGAATGAGGCTCGGTACAGAAATAGATATAAATACATCCTGGTATGTTACACAATCATGGCCTGTCATAGGGTATAATACATCACCTCAATGTCTGGGAAAAGATATTAACAGCCCCTCTTGTGGTTGTTACATTCCTGAACCTGAGTCCTTCATGGCCTATGAGTACAAACAAATTCTCAGAAATCTTAAAGACATCAGATATGTAAGGAGAAATTCATCTCTGGTGTATGCTTTTCAGTACCAGAGCAGAGAGGGGACAAGATACGTTGCTCCTGCAGAGAATTCAGATGTGCATAGTGCAAATGTTAACTTAATCATTCAAAAAGTTCCTGAGGATTTCTAGATTATTTCAGATTTCCCACCCCAGTGCTGGGTCTTTGCATTTGGCCTCTGTTTAGGTCACAGTTCCTCTGGCAGGCATCCTGGTAGGGTAGGCAGATGCGCCTGCAGCACAGGGGACAGTGCGATCTAGTGGATGGAGCAGTGGATGGGTGTCAGGAGAGCTGGGCTCTATTCTGAGCTTGGCTGCTGTCAGGCAATCACTTTGGCTCTCTGAGCCATCGGTCCCCCTCCCACCCTTTGTCTGTCTTGACTATTAAGACTGAAAGCTCTTCGGGGCAGGGTCTGTCTCCCACTATAAATATGTACAGCACCTTGTGCTGTGGAGCCTTGTTCTTGTTTGGGGCACCTAGACATTACAAGGGATGAAATCTCTCCTAGTTAATCCCCTGGGAAGAGGCCAGTCTGCTCATTAGTGTTTAATGTTTGAGTTGATCAATATGGAATTACTTTGTGCCCTAGTGGCTAGAGCACTGGACTGGGATGCAGGACACCTGGGTTCTATTGCTGGCTCTGCAGCTGGATAACCTGGCATTCAGCTCTCCAATGGTCCATCTCACAGCAAGATTGTCACATTCTGGTTCACTTGTGCTTGTTTGTCTCCCACCAGCCTTTTGCCCTAAAAGAGGGGTGGAAACTCAGACATCTCACTCTGTTATAGGAATGTAAGATCAGCTGAGATGATTTTAATAGTACTAAATAGTAATAAACCATCCTTTTGGGTAGATGCAGCCAATGGACCTTTGTGTGTATATGCACATGTCTTAATTCTAATTGTGTAGAATAAACCTCCTGCCTGCATTTAGGAAAAGCTATTTCTATTGCCTTATGCTTTTAGAGGAAGTCACTGCCTCTCGGTGCCTCAGTTTCCCCATCTGACAATGACCTTCCTTGTAAAGCGCTTGGAGATTGGCTGATAGAAAGCATGGTGTAAGTGATAGGAATTATTAATACTGGAGCCAACTCTTATCCAGGCCAAACTCTCATTGAGCTCCAGTTGGCACCAAAGGAAGCTTTGCTGGTGTAAAGACTGCAGGAAATTACCCCCACCGTTTACCACAGAAGGTCACTCACATGGGTAGCTCGATACCTGGCCTTGTTGTAGATGGCTCGGTCCCAAAACAATGTGTTACGCTCCCCAGGGGTACCCAGGGCTTTGGGGCACCTGCCCTTAGCATGAGGGAGCATTGTCTGTATCTGCCAGGTGTCAGCTTCCTGTCTCTCTGGGTCACAGGCAACACAAGCACCTCCCTCTCAGCCCACGCAGGCTCCTCTGTCCCTCCTGCAGGCGAGCGATAGGTGTGATCCAACGCCCGAGCCCTCTGAGTGTCCCCCTGCGGTGCCCAGCCCCTGGATGCTCACAGGATTACCAGAGCCATTGGTCCCAAAGGAACACTACACTCCAGCTTACTAGCTACACCACAGAACACAGCTCAGCATAACTCTCCGCACCTAGCTATGTCTGTAGTGAAAACAAGAATACGTTTACTGAACTAAGAGCAGAGTCAAATGAGAGCAAGTAACATGCATTCTAGAGCTTAAACTTAACGAACAAGATGCCAGCCGTCATTTTAATATGTTCCTGCTTACCCAAAGCCCTTCCCACAGTGTTTTTCAGCTAGGATGGCTGGGACCCTCCTTGCATGAGATTCGGGTCTGCTGGCAACTTGTCTTGCCCCGATGAAGGGTGCCTGGCGTCTCTACATTAGGAGCCTAATACCTTTGAGGAGCTGGGCCTAGATTTAGGTTCCCAGGTCCTTCTAAAAATCCCACCAGACACCTCTCTGCATCTTTAGACATTTAAAAACCTTTGAAAATCTGGCCCTAAAGTCTTATGTTTGGCAGGAAAGCTCCCACCTACTCTAGGAACAAACTCACTCCCAAATCCATTGGCAAACTGATCTCTCTGTAGGAATACAATGGTGAGCTATTCTGGACCATTGCAAACACTCCTTTTTTGACCTTTTCTCGGGGGGATTTGTAGAGCTCTTCCAATATTTATTTCCCCATTGCCTGGTTCTCATACATCTAAAAGGTTTCTACCTTGCATCAAAGGGAGCAATCAACAAGGTACATTTAAAACTTACGGAACATAGATGCCTGGTGCGTTCCCATGCTGGGGAAGCAGAAGCTAAACGGGAGGACACGTGACTGCCACAAGTGTCTCTTCCCAGCCCCATGCTCTCCCCACCCACTCGTGGGGGGGAAGGGACTCCATCCTTCATAGAATATCAAGGTTGGAAGGGACCCTCAGGAGGTCATCTAGTCCAACCCCCTGCTCATAGCAGGACCCATCCCCAACTAAACCCTCAAATGGCTCCCTCAAGGATTAAGCTTACCACCCTGGGTTTAGCAGGCCAATGCTAAAACCACTGAGCTATCCCGGCCACTGTACTGGCTTTCCTTGGCAGCCAGGCCTGAGTGGGGAGCAGGACGGAGCCGCTCCAGGTCACTGCTCTGTGCAGTGTAGCCAGCTGCCTGGGAGAGAGCCCAGCTGGGGAGGGGCAGCAGCAGCTTCCGGGGACAGGGGTTAAGCATGTTGGGGAGCAAGTGGGAGCTCCAGCTCTCTCAGCTGCTGTCTCCAGAAGCCAAGCCTGCGCAGGCACAGCCCACTGCTGCAGCCAGGTGCTCTCCCAGGCAGCTGCTGTGCTGCTCTGGGCAGCATCCCAATGGCTGGTATAGCCCACCCCTTCTGCTCCCTGCCAGGCCTGGCTGCTGAGAGGGGGGCACTTGACTCCTCAAACTCCCCATCCCCTGCCTCATTTATTGTCAAATATTTTTATCTTCCTTTTCTTATTCCCCTAGGAGAAACTGGAGGGCACAGTGTACGTGTCTGTTTCAATATCCGTGTGCTGCTTTTGCCAATGGGACGATTTTAACAAAGCCACTTTACATACTCAATGCACACTGCGATTTTCAAGATGATGCAGAAAAGAGAGGAAAAACCAAAGGGAACTCAAACTGCCGTGGACTGAGTGTAGCTGCATTAGTCCAAACTGAGCTAGCAGGAGCTTTCAATATACACCTGCATGAGGATTCGTCTTCTGTTCCAATCGCTCTCGGCATAAAGCATTAAATCACGCGAAATGAAAAACGTGCAGCAGGCTGAAATTACAAACTTGGTCTATTTTTCAAAAAATTAGAAATCATATGTCATGTCACCTAGAGAGAAAGCTAACTTAATATATTCCCTTAAAAGCCAAGAAGTATAATTTGGCTGTCATAAAAACCCACAGATTATAAAATGTGTTTTGTGATGTAGTTTGAATGGACTCACTGTGGGCTCCATATATGGTAAAACTGTCAAAGAGATGGTAAATAACATATAATTTCTGAACCGAACGAGTCAATCGTTAACCTGCTGCTGAAATAAGATGGGGCTCGCGGTCTGAAAGGGCACTCCACGGCTTTTTGCTTCTCTGCCACCACCAATCGCTGCTGAATGGGGTCCATAGGGCAGAGGCGATTGTTAGGCAGAGGGAACCACGATTAAGGCTGTTAGAAAGCTGAGCCAGTTTGGTTCAAAAGTTGTGGCCACAGTTAAAGTAGTGGTTTCGGTGTGGTCAGTTCAAGTACCATTACAAAACAACAGATAAAAATGGCCGCCCCTCCATCATGGTGGGCAGGTTTGTGTAAAGGGGCCCTCAAGGGGTAGGGGTGGGGTACAGGGTAGGGTGGGGCTTCAGCACAGAGATGTAGGGGCCATTCAGGCCAGAAGAGTGGAGGTTTTGTGAGGCCGACTGGGGGCTGCAAGACCTAAACTCTTGTTTTGTAGCTAAGTAGATGTTGAGTTGGCAGCAGGGTCCTTTGGCCTCCAACAGGGGCTGGACTACCCCCACCTCCAGTCCTCAGGACAAGGTCTGGGGACAAGCCCTTGCCCCCTAGAGTCATCCCCAGCTCAGAGACTCTCAGCATGGCCAGGCAGCTGCAGAAGGCAAAGTCCTCAGTCACGCAGGAGCTGCTGCTTCTTGGTGAGCCCAGCCTGTGCCACCTGGCAGAGGCATAACCACACCTGGGTGACATGTGAGGCCAGCACCAGCAGGGCTGAGTGCAGGCAGGGGGTTCACTCCAGAGCCAGGGCAGCGAACATGACAAGGAGCCTGGGGAGACTGACTCCAGCTTGCGTGGATCCCTGTCCCCGCTCCTCGTCCCCCTACCGGATCATGATGGAGGGGTGGCCAGGCCAAATTTGAGTGGTGGTGGGACCCTGTCAGTGGCACTGCGACCTGGTGCATGGGGTCACAATGCCACTCAAATTCGTGGCGACTATAAAAAGTTGCAGTGAGTGCTGGAAGTTGTAGCAAGCATTAAAAGTTGTGGTTTCTGCAACAAAGTCGTGGCCTGTGATTTTCTTACATCCTTAGTCAGCATTCCTAGTAACATGGCATTAAAGCTGTTAAGGGAATCGTGTATGGGTTTTGTCTTGGGGCCATCTTTGGGTGCTGTGTTTGTAGAGTGCCGAGCACAATAGGGCCCTGGGCTCCTAGACACTACAGTAATAGAGATAAATAATAATATCTGTAGAGCGCTGGCTCTGGAAGCCAGATCTTGCTCTACCCTCATGGAATGAACACAAAACCCCAGCTGGAAAGAACATAACGATGAAGCTGGCTCGGGGTAACCTGACACATTTGGCATTTGTGGGGTTAATTGGAGGAGGGAAGCACCCGTCAGGATGCCCACAATAAACCTGCTCCACAGAACGGTTGAAAACAGCAACAGAGGAGAAATGCACAAATGTTCCAAGCTGGTGCTTTCAGCAAGCCACCCGCTGAACCTGCTGAGGGGTGTTGGGCAGAGTATGCAAAGTTCAGGCTGCTGGATGAGCAGAAAGACAACAGGCTGCATGGGTGAAATCCTGGCCCTGTTGAAACAAAAACAAAACAGGATTTCACCCTCTGTGCTAAGCAGAAAGCCCTTCTACCTGGAAGTGCCTCATTATACCAAGTTCCTCCCAGAGCCTCTCCTGGGCCTCTCGGGAACTAGAGGACCAAGAACTCTATGAATTTAACTCCTCTCTCCACCCCATTCCACTGGCTTCAGTGGAATATCGGCAAAAAGGGACAGTGCTGGAGGCAGCCGGATGCGCCCGCCCCACAGGAACATCATGCTGAATATGACTGTGGGGATGCCATGCCCAGCCCTGAGCCACTAGAAGTTTGCAGACTCCACGAAGTCTGCAAGGGACTTTGCTATTGATTTCACACAAAAGGTGCTCAGATAGCATGGTGATGGGAAGCAATAAAGCTTAGGCAGGCTCCTAAACACCTTTGAAAATTTAGCCCAGGGAGACTAAGATCCAGATCCCCAAAGGTATTTAGGCACCTAGTGCCCATCAATCCTTCTTTTGTCTTAAGAATAATTATATTACAATGTTACGCTAGGTGCTGTACAAATTCAAAGATAGGCAGCTGTATGTGTGGAGAACAAAAGAGAGAGAGACAGAAGAGAGAGGTAGCTGGTTCACCCTGAGTTTAAGCACAGTCAAAAAAGAGTGTAGGCTCATTGATTTAACAAACCATCTATAAATAGACAATTAAATCATGCAGCCTCTTCCGTAAGCCCTAGTGTGTGAAGAGCGTGGCCGATTGCGGTGGAATCGGCTAAAAGTCACCGTTGTGGCAGCATTCTATATACACTGTTATGCACACAGATTCCTTATTATATTGCCCTGAGGGATTCAGATCTATATTTTCTCAATGAAGTAAGAAAAGCATTAAAGTGCATTGGGTATTTTTAATACAGCTACAGTATCAAGAAAGTCAATCCCGAGAGTTAAACATACTTTTACAACCCAAACAGCCATTCCTAATGTAGAGCCCAGTTCTGCCTGCCTTATTTGCATAGTGTAGGATCTTACTCTGTAGTAGGGACTGTGCACAGAGTAAGTGACCAAGTCAGGCCCTTGGTTTTCTCAGGACAGATCCTCCATGGCTGTAAATGGGTACAGTGCCATTCAAGTCAATGGAGCGATGCTAATTCCCACCGGCTGAGGATCTGGCCCATTGTTTGCAAACTGACATTGTATCAGCTGCTGCATGTACAACTGCGGTGCTTTACTCCTGGGGAGTTACAAGGAGCTGACGTCACAGCCTCAGCGGGAACGACTAACACAGGTGTCTTTTTATAGTCTGTGTTTCTAGCACAGGCCATGCAACAGCAATCTCGGGCTCAGCCGAGACAGAGGCAGATTTTAATGCAGATAGCTAAAAAAAGACTAGACCCCTTCAGATGTAGAAATTACTGGTGTCCAAAGTTATGGAGGTTGGTAGAGTTCTCAGGATACCCAGGTTCCACTCCTAGCTGGGACTGTGGGCCAGTCACCTCCCCTCTCTGTCCCACTGTTTCCCCTCCCACGCTTTAGCTTGTCTGTGTAGGCTGTACGTGTAATGGCAGCAGACCCTGGTTGTCGGCAGGCAGGACTGAACCTGGGGCCTCTGGAGCTTAGTGCATGAGCTAAAAGCCAACTGGCTGTTAAGCATCTTGCTCTCTCTTGTGCCTAGCACAGCGGGGCCCCAGTCTCAGCTGGAGCTTCTGCAAACTGCTGGAATAATACTTTTTCTGGAACCAAAACTTCAAAGGTCTCATCCCAAACCCACTGCAGTTAATGGAAAATTTTGGGTCAGGCACTAAGAGAACGATGTGCGCCCATTTCGACTCCTCTCTCTGCAAGAACGTAGATAACACCCTGCAGCGAGGTGGTTACCCGCTCCGGCCCTGAGGAGTTTAAAAAGTGGCCTGGGAGGGCTTGAAAGCTGCAGCTCTAAAAACTGGCCTGACTAGGGAAGTGGCCGCAGCTGGGCCACATCCTAATCAGGCCACAGCCACGGCCTGTATAAAAAGATCAGGGAAGCCAGGAGCAAACAGTCTTTCTCTGACTGGAGAAGAAGACAGGCCTGGCTGCTGGAGAACTCACCCAGGGGACCTAGAGGTAGGCAGGGCTGGGGAAAGGCCTTAGGAGCTGGGAAGTCCTAGGCCAGCAACTGCCCAGGCTGCAGGGTCTATGTTATGGTATAATTCACCACTTTGAACGTTAGCGTCCAAAAGATGGGGTACCAGCATGAATTCCTCTAAGCTCAATTACCAGCATAGTACTTGTAGCACTGCCACCAACCAGGAATTCCAGTGCCTGGTACACTCTGGTCCCCCAAAAACCTTGCCTGGGGACCCCCAAAAACCTTGCCTGGGGACCCCCAAGACCCAGTCCCTCTGGATCTTAACACAAGGAAAGTAAACCCTTTCCCTCACCGTTGCTTCTCCCAGACTTCCCCTCCCTGGGTTACCCTGGAAGATCACTGTAATTCAAACTCCTTGAATCTTAAAACAGAGAGGAAAATTCACCTTCCCCCCTCCTTCTCTCTCCCCCTCCCAGACTCTCCCTGAGAGAGAAAGTAATCCTAACACAGAGAGAAATTAACCTCTCTCTCCCCCTTCCCTCCTTTCTCCCTACTAATTCCCTGGTGGATCCAGACCCAGTCCCCTGGGGTCTCACCAGAATAAAAAAACAATCAGGTTCTTAAACAAAAAAAGCTTTTAATTAAAGAAAGAAAAACAGTAAAAATTATCTTTGTAAATTTAAGATGGAATATGTTACAGGGTCTCTCAGCTATAGACACTGGGAACACCCTCCCAGCCTAAGTATACAAGTACAAATTAAAATCCTTTCAGCAAAATACACATTTGAACTCCTCCCAGCCAAATACACATTTGCAAATAAAGAAAACAAACATAAGCCTAACTCGCCTAATCTACCTAGTACTCATTATTTTGAATCTATAAGAACCTGTATCAGGGAGATTGGAGAGAAACCTGGTTGCACGTCTGATCACTCTCCAAACCCAGAGAGAACAACAACCAAATTCTAACAGCACACACAAAAACTTCCCTCCCTCAAGATTTGAAAGTATCCTGTCCCCTGATTGGTCCTCTGGTCAGGGGACAGCCAGGCTCACTGATCTTGTTAACCCTTTCCAGGCAAAAGAGATATGAAGTACTTCTGTTCTATTAACTCTTACTTATCTGTTTATGACAGCCTAGTTCTAGGCCTCCAGCTATTGGGCTTGCAGAGGGGCAGCCGGAGGATGGGTAAAGGCAGCCAGTCCAAACCCCTTGTTGCCTGTGATGATTGGCTGATACACTGCAGTCTGCCTTAGGGGGCGGGGCCTAAAAGGAGACCAGCAGTAGCCACGACTGAGGCGACGTGGGGATAGGGGGTGAGGGTTCCCCTGGGGTGGGGAAATCCCAGTAAGACTGTGGGGTACTGCAGGAGGCTTAAGCCTGGGATAAGGGCACCAGGGTCCTGGGAGAGACATGGGGTCAACGGCAAGCGGATCACCGGCCTGCAGAGGGTGCTCCTGGGTCAAAGAGCTAATTCCTGAGGACAACCAGCAGGAGGCGCCGCAAGGGTGAGTCCGTGCCGTGCTACACACCCGAATCGGATTTCGCATTTAGAGACCAGTCTGTATGGATGCTAAATGAAAGTAGCACCTCTTCCACATGTGTCCACCCTGTTGTTCTAAAAGCCTCATTCTGCCTTGAAAAGTGCTCTTCCCCGCCCCTCCCCACAGTGTGCGGTAGGAAATGCATCCTTTCAGTGTGCTAAGCTGGGGAGCGGATGTGATGATACATCACAGCCGTTACACTCTCAACAGCCCGTCACACAGGGCTGCAGTGACACATTGCAGCGACCTGCTGGTGAAACAGGGCTCAGTACAGAGTGTGATGTATTTGAAGGGTTGAGCACAGTGTTGAATCGGTTGATGTGAATTCTCAGGTACAGTTCTTTAAGCAACTGAATACGTTGAATTGGTTACACAGTGGTTCCGTGTTTCTTCTTCTGCAGTACAAGAGTGAGCGAGACACGACTCCAGCTCCATCTGTGTTTCTAATCAGGGATTTGTGCTAACTCTACCACATGCAATGATTGGCAACAAGGATTTCAAGAGCCTTCCATGAATCAGAGTAGCAAAACAATCGATGACAATGCTTGCGGCCCCGAGGGGGAGAGAGGAGTCTGCTACAACTGTGGGTGCTCCAAACTACTGAACTGACAGCAGTTGGGTGAAACGGCAGGATCTGCTGGAAAAATGGAAGCCTTCGACAGTGCCATGGAGGACTGGCCCATATGTATCGAGAGGCTGGAGCAGTATTTTGAAGTAAACGAGATTCTCTCAGAAGATCATGGAGCAGCAATACTGAGTGAGATGGGAGGAAAAATGCACAGTTTAGTACACACAGTCTGATCACCCCAGAGACGCCAGCAAAACCTTTAGAGAGAGAGTGCAAATTGTCCAAGACCTCTTGGGACCAAGCCACTGATTATGACAGAAAGGTTCAATGGCATAAACTTGAAGGAGAATCCATTTCCTCTTTTGTGACAGAGATATAAAGATTGTCCGAACACTGTGCTTTTAAGGATGGGCTTAAGAGACAGATTTGAGTGTGACCTGCTTAGCAAAGCATACAGAGGCAGCTTACCTTAAATCTTACCTTTAAACACGCAGTAGAAATTGGAGTTGTGATGAAAAATTCGACAAGGGATGCAATAGAATTGAATACCAAAGCTAAAACAGGAGGAATGCCTGAACTACCTGTAACCCAAGGCAAGAGT
The DNA here is from genome assembly GCF_025201925.1 of Gopherus flavomarginatus. NCBI lineage: Eukaryota > Metazoa > Chordata > Testudines > Testudinidae > Gopherus > Gopherus flavomarginatus. Next base: position 127,735,276 of record NC_066619.1, read on the forward strand.
TGGTCCACTCACCAGACAGATGCTATTGGTGTGGAAAAGGGTTCCACACTCCTTCTGAATGTTGATGTGAAGATGCATATTGCAGACACTGTAATATAAAAAAAGGGCATTTTCAAATGGTTTGCTGCACCAAGAAAAAGAGAGACAAATCAGGGTATAGAAAAAGAAACATAAATGTACACTCTATTGACAGAGGCAGTAGTGACAGAGTGTGAGAGTGGAGTAGCCAGCCTATATATTAGTGTGAACAAAAAATAATCTGGTTGACACCCTGGATAAAAACATTCAAAACGGAATTGGAGACAGGCTCCGTTATCTCACATTCAAAGTATGAGAAAAATTAAAAATACCAAATTGAAGGAAACAATGATGTTGCTAAAAACATGTACGGGAGAAAAGATAGTGCCAGTTGAAGTGATGCAAGAGAATGTGGAGTATAACAATAAGCAATGATTATTAGACTTATATGTCATTGAGAAGGGGAGACCGGCCCTGTAGGACCATGAATGAATACACAAAGTTCCTCTGGATAGAAATTCTCTAAAGATGCTGCAGTCACTGTCTGAAAACTGCAGTGAAACAGTTCAACAGCCGCGGGAGGGGATTGGAACTCTAAAACACAGGAAGGCTAAACTAATTCCTAGCTGCGAAAGTGCAGCCCCAGCTTCACAGAGCTTGACCTGTCCGTTACAGTATTCACTCGAAGGTAGATGCTGAATTGGAATGTCTGGAAAGACAGGTCATATTTTCAAAAGTGGCCGTAGCAAGTGGGGATTGCCTATCCTTCCAGATGTAAAAAAGTGTGGTGTAGAAAGGGTGTGGGGAGATTTTAAAGGTGGAGACATTCCAGCTCAGGCTGGAGCCAAGGTAAGAAGAGAGCGTAGGGTTGGATATGTGCTGCCGCTGTCACAGAAACTTCCTTCCTCAGATGAAGGATTGCTACTAGGGAGCGGTGTTCTGTGCCGAAAGTTGAAATTTAGCCTGTGTTGAACTGAAGACATTTTTGCTACACTGGCAGGGGTACAATGATTCAGGAAAATTGATTTGTCACAGACCGACCTACAAGTGGAGGCTGAGGAAGAGTCTGAACCATACCTCACAATCAAGACACAAGACACAAAAGGTTTGTACTAGTAGAACAAACTAGTGTTTGGTGTTACTTCAGCTCCTGCTTCATGGCAATGGGCAGTGAACCAAGTTTAAAAGTTATCCTGAGAAGAGTGGTATTTGGATGACATTATTGTGACTCATGGAAGTGATGAAGAACATTTGGAAACCAAGAAAAGGGCATTAAAATGTCTAGAAGAATATGGGTTATGAGCCAATTGCATAAAATACACTTTTTTCCAAGGACTTGACAGCTTATAGTGGGCGTGTTATTGATACACAAGGCCTACATAAATCTCAGGAGAAGGTTAAAGCATGTCGTGCTTCCTCACGAGGAATAGGAGCTGTTATAGTGCGCACTATGCCAGGTGGCAGTGAGAGACCTGTAGCATTTGCCTCCAGATTGCTCACTGCGAGAGAATGCGATTATGCACAAATGGACAAGGAGGCTTTCAGTTTGGTAGGGGATGTGAAGAAATTCCACCCGAACCTAGATGGAAGGACATGTATCCTTGTTACAGTACACCAATTCCTAGTAGCAATCCTTCATCTGAGGAAGGGAGTTTCTGTGACAGTGGCAGCACATAGCCAACCCTAGGCTGTCTTCTTATCTTGGCTCCAGCCTGAACTGGAACGTCTCCACCACAATGAAATGGTCCCTTAGCCTAATCCCTGCAAGCCCGAGTCAGTTGGTATGGGCCAGCCATGGTTTTTAACTGCAATGTAGACATACCCTAAGAGGACCAAAAGAACGCCACCAAGGCTAAAGAGCAGAATAATGGAGGCCATTAGAGGCAAAAAGGCATCCTTTAAAATTTGGAAGTGAAATTCTAGTGAGGTTAATAGAAAGGTGCACAAACTCTGGTGGGTTAAGTATAAAGGCAGGCAGGCCAAGAAAGAATTTGAGAAGCAACTTGCTAAAGATGCAAAAACTAACACTAAGACATTTTTTAAGTACATCAGAAGCAAGAAGCCAGTGAAACAGGCCATGGGGCCACCAAACCACCAAGGTGCTACAGGCGCACTCAAGAAGACAAGGCCACTGAAGAGAAGCTACAGGAATCCTTTGCATTGGTCTTCACTGCAAAGGCTGTCGGAGAGATACTCACAGAGCTTTACTGTTTTTGGTGACAAATCTGAAGTATTGTTCCACATGAATGACCCAGCAGTAGAGGTTTGAGGGAAAAAAATTGATAATTTAAACAGCAATAGGTCACCAGGACAAGAACGTATTCCCTAATGAGTTCTGAAGGAACTCAAATGTGGAAATTGCAGAACTACTACTAACTTATTGCTGAAACAAGCCTCTGTACCAGATGACCAGAAGGTAGCTAATGGTAATACAGATTTTTAAAACAATACTCCACAGGTGATCCTGACAGTTAGAGGCCAGTGAGCCTAACTTCGGTGCCAGGCAAATTAGTGGAAGATATTGTAAGGAACAGAATTATCAGACACATAGACAAATCTAATTTGTTGGGGAAGAGTCAACTTGACTTTTGCAAAGGAAAATCATGCCTCACCAATCTACTAGAATTCTTTGAGGGTGTCAATATGTTAACAAGCATGTAGACAAAAGTGAAAAAAAATCAATATAGTGTACTTGGATTTTCAGAGAGCCTTTGACAAGGTCCCTCAGCAAAGGCTCTTAAGGAAACTAAAAGTCATGGGATAAGATGGAAGGTCCCCTCATGGATCAGTAACTGGTTAAGAAATAGGAAACAAAAGACAGGAATAAATGGTCATTTTTCACAATGGAGAGAGGTAAACAGTTGGGTTCCCAAAAGATCTGTGCTGCAACCAGTGCCGTTTAACATATTCATAAAATATCTGGAACAGGGAGCAAACAGTGAAATGGCAAAGTTGGCAGATGATGCAAAATTATTCAGGATAGTTAAGTCTAAAGCCAACTGTGAAGAGTTACAGGGGGATCTCACAAAACTGAGTGACTGGGTAACAAAGTGTCAGATGAAATTTAAAATTGATAAAGAACAAAATGTTGCACATTGGAAAAAGTAATTCCAACTATACATACCAAATGATGGGGTCTAAATTAGCTGGTGCCACTCAAGAAAGATCTCGGAGTCACCATGGATAGTTCTCTGAGAACTTCCCCTCAATGTGCAGCAGCAGTCAAAATGGCTTACAGTATGTTAGGAACCATTAGGAAAGGAATAGATAATAAAAACAGAAAAATGTCACTACATAAATCCAGAGTACACCCACACCTTCAATACTGCTTACAATTCTGGTCGCCCTTCTCAAAAATATATATTAGAATTAGAAAAGGTGCAGAGAAGGGCAACAAAAATTATTAGGTTGTATGGAATGGCTGCCATCTGAGGAGAGATTAAAGTGTCTGAGACGGTTCAGCTTAGAAGGGAGACAAGTAAGGGCAGGGGGTCATGACCAAGGTCTATAATATCATGAAGGGTGTGGAGAAAGTGAAAATGTTATTTACCCTTTTCCCACAAAACAAAAACCAGGGGTCACTCAATGAAATTAACAGGCAGCGGGTTTAATTCAAACAAGGGGAAATACTTCTTCACACCATGCACAATTAACCTGTGGAACTTGTTGACATGGGATGTGGTGAAGGCCAAAAGTATAAGTGGATTCTAAATAGAATTAGATAAATTCATGGAGCACAGATAGGTCCATCAATGGTTATTAGCCAAGATGGTCAGGGATGCAACCCCATGTTTGGTGGCAACCCTAAACCTCTGCCTGCCAGAAGCTGGGAGGGTAAGACCAGGTGGTTCACTCCAACTGCCGGCTCTGTACACTCCCCTGAAGCTCTGCATTGGCCACTGTCTAATACTGGATCCTGGCTAGAAGGACCATTGGTCTCATCCAGTATGGCCGTTTCTATGAGTCAGAGGTTGGACTGGGAACCAAATACTCTCCAAAGCCCTGCTCACAAAATAAGCTCCACCCCATGTGAATCACTCACATCAGACACCACTTGCAGTGGTCTATCCAGATGTTCAAAATAGGAGCGTGCAGCTATCTGAGCAATGTACACAAGCACACGTTTAACTGTAAATGTGTGCTTCAGTGCCTTTGATGTTCATGTGCTAAAGCATTTTGCTGATTCAGGGCCCAAACCAGGAAGCAAATAGCTCATCTAGACACAATGAAAAGAGAAGAGCCCATCCCAAATAGTTATCCAGGGTAAGGCCCTGAAATTGCCCCCATTACAGCCAGTAGGACCTCAATGGGAGAAGGACTGGTTGTGTGAGAATCCAGCCAATATACACCTGCTAACTGGATATAGGTCTGAACCAACCCTTCAGAGCCAAATATCCTGAAATTTGGGAATGCCTGGATTGGGATCCAGGCCTTTGAGTTAAGCCTCTTTCTGCCTCTACTTTTAAGACCCAGATTTTTGGGTCCAAGACCATCCCCAAAGGACAAGGCAGATGTTAAGTGTATGTGGTCGAAGTAGAACTGGCTGGAAAATTGAAATTATTCACAGGAAAAAAATATAATGAAAACAAAATCTTTTTCCATTTTTGTCAATATTTTTCTTCAAAATGTTTCAGGCTTTTGTCAGAAACTGAACTTTTTTGGGTTTCTGGCAACCAAAACCCAACATTTTTCAGTTTAAAGTGTTGGGTTATGGTTGCAGAATAATAAAAATTGTTGTTTTGGGATTTCAATTAAAAGTGAAAAGTTTATTGAAAAAATGAATCCTCCACCCCCGAATGATTTTCAACTAAATTGAAAAGTCAATTTTCTGAAGGGGAACTAAAGAAGAGTCTAAAATGGAAAATTTTCCAGATTTCCTAGGTTAAAGTTTGAAATATACTGTATTATCTCATTATATTGCGCAACATGTCCTCTTTGCCACAATAATGTACGTGTCTAGTTGAAAGTATTAGCTACTCACTCTGAAATTACCCAGAGTCACTTCATAAACAGTTCATACTTGAGTGATCAGCAAGGCAAACAGCCCATTCCTGTCAGACCTGCTGACCTGAAGAGCTCTGAGTAGCTCAAAAGTGTGTCTCTTTCACTAGCAGAAGTTGGTCAATAAAAGAGATTACCTCACCTATGTTGTCTCACATATGCTGGGACCAAGACGGTTTCCCACCACTGCAGAAGGCCTGCTGGCTGACAGTTTGCCATTGATCACTGCAGCGTCGAAGCTGCCACTAACCAAAAGGCATTTGTATGAATCGTTTCTCTTTTTAGCTGACAGATGGGCCAATCTGACAGGCAGCCAAACCAGGACAGCTGGTGAAGGGAGTGGAGGGAGGAGCACACTACACAGCAGGGGCTCCATCAGGAAAAGATCTTTCGATGCCCAGGAAAGGAGGAGAGGCTGCCTTTGATCACTATAGAGACCATGTGGATGAGGTGATAACTGTTACTGGACCTGCTTCTGCTGGTGAGAGAGATGAGCTTCTGGGCTCACAGAGCCCTTCTTGAGGTCTGGAAAAGGAACTCCCAGCATTACAGCAAAATGAGGGGTGGAGCAGATTGTTTAGCACCAGTAGTTAGCAAATACTGTGAGGGACATCAAATGGATCAGAACCACTGGGGCAGCGGGTTTGGGTAGCGCACAAACAGTTTCAGTTGGAAGGAGACTCAGGTGCCTGTCGATTTGAGATCTCACTAGTGACGACCAACCGTTGTGATGTTCTCATTAATGGCCAAGTTATCTATCCATCCATCCATCCATCCTCCTATACATCTTATTCATCAGCTCTATCTATCCATCCCCATATATAACTCTCTATCTAATCTATCTGTGCATTAATCCATCCCCCTATACACCTCTCCATATACACACATCTGTCTTTTTGTTTATAGATAGAGATCTCACATATGGGTCTCACTACCATAATATCTGAGCATCTCCATTACTTAAATGATGACAATATCCTCTCTTGTCCTTCCCTGCCATAATAAAATAATAATAATAATTAAAACACCTTTCACCAAGGGGCTCAGATTGATGCCATTCAGAATACAATACAATACAAAAGATCACAAAAAAAAATAGAAAAGTTAGGTAATATTTGCTGTATTAACTTAACTACGTCTGCAGAGACAGAGCGAGTAGGCATTCCAGCTGAGTCTAATGTCTGATGCTGGTTGCAGGTGGAAGCCAGCTGATGGCCCAGATTGTGAGGGCTTCACTTGGAATGGGCAAGGCAGGTTACTCCTCGGGCTGACCCTTCAGACAAACTGCTGATGAGATGAGTTAGTTTCAGACGTCCCTTATGGCTCTAGGTACCTGGCTGCATCAGTTAATAAAGTCCTGTCTCCCTAGCAGAGCTGCATTAGCCCTATCTGAGGAGCAGCTTGGGCAGAGAGATGAATATGCTAGACGTCCCTACTGGAGCAAGAGGAGAGCAGGAGTAGGACAGCGAGTCTCTCTGTCACAGTTCTTCCCTGGGCTACCCTGGCGCAGTTCACATCACTCTGAGGTCAATATGATATCAACCAGTACTTACACTTACGTATGTATTTAAGTGCATTGCTGGATTGGGGTCTCTGTTCTGAACCCAAGGTCCTTAAATTCAAACTTTGTTATGTGAGTAACTGGGAAAATATTTTCCTTTGCACCTTCCATTGGCTTGCTTTGTTACATAAACAAACAATGCTGCATTTATGCTATTGATTCACTGCTCTCCCCCTGCACCCCCGCCCCCATGCTAGAGAACAGGAGAAGTCACAAACAGAGACTGCCTGCAGATTTCTTACTCATTTATAATCTTATGTCATTTATTAACAAGCATGGAATCTCTGCAGACTCTCAGTAATTTATCAACAGCCAGGAACGGGGTGATATTTTACATATGCAATATAAACTGGCTTTAAGCCGGGGGTAGGCGTTCTTCTCTGTTTGTCAGAAAGATATAAGTAAATAGGAAAAATTCTGTGAAGTTGATACTTAGGTATTTAGCCGTATGACTTCCATTGATCCTGCTATAGTTCAGACAAGTAAAACTATGTGCAGATCTTTGAAAAGACGCCCTGTGCATTCAACCTTATTTTCATACGCTGCATTTCTTGTGGAATGCCTAGAAAACCAATCCTTCCCCTCTACTAACCAGCCCTCTCTACTTACGCAATGTAGTGGATTTCCGGTGGGTCAGTTAGCAACACGGAAAAGTCATTCATGTTTCTATCCTTTCATATATGGCAAGGGGTAGGTTTGAAACCAGTCCTCATAGCAACGTCAGAAAACTTGGGAGTGGTTCGTCTCTGCTTGAGTGGGACCCACCCTTCATGGATGCCATTTCTAGAGTGTATTGATGATATAAGTGCTAGTGCTCTAGCTGTTCGACAGATTGTTATACACTGAAAGTCAATGGGCCAGATCCTAAGGAGGCGTAAGTCGGCATAGTTCTACTGAAGTCGTGGAGCTGTGGCCGTTGGTACCAGCTTAGGATCTGGTCTGTGACCTTAGCGTATGCATTCCACTTTCAACTCAGATGTGGCTCTGGTTTTGCTTGCTTTTTGTACAGCACAGGGATTTATTTTGTTCTTTCTTCAGGTTTTGGACTCAATTATTAATTAGCCTATGGGAAGATGTTTGGGGACTGATGGATGGATAACCATTACAGGTAAATCTTAGCTGTATGTAGGGTGAACAGATGTCCTGATTTTATAGGGACAGTCCTGATAGTCAAGGCTTTTTCTTACATAGGTGCCTATTACCCCTCCCAGTTTTTCACACTTGCTATCCGGTCACCCTAGCTGTTTGCTCTGTGTGAAGGGGCTGGCTGCCTCCCAAGGTGGGCAGAGGTCACTCTGCAGTGGCCCTGCCTCTGTTTCCCCACTTATCAGGGCTCTCCCAAACAGGTTACCAAAACAAACTCTTCTCTGCTTCAACAACACCCATCCCGGGGCTAGATTTAGTAACATAACAAAATTACCAACAGAGAGATCTCAAATTGCCATCAAGTCCCTACTCCCCGTGTTTCCTGCAGAGGGTCTCCCAGGCCCTCCCTGTGAGGAGTCCTTTCCCTTAAGACTCACTGTTCTCTGCTGCAGACTGCTCACTTGTAGCAGCCATCCCCTGGCTGGGGAAGCAGCTGGCTTCTGCTGAAGTCTCTTACTCCAGCTTCACTCTGGCTGTCTCCCCTCACCAGTTTCCTGCTGCTCTTTATAAGGGAAGGAGCTCCTCCATATCCAGCTGGTTCTAATAATTAAACCCCACAATGCAGCCCAGGTGAGGTGGGCAGGGCTAATTGAATGGAGCTGGTCAGTTCCAGGCCTTGGGCCCTTGCACTCTGGTTTTGCAAACCCTAATAAAATGTTAACAGTAAGTAAATCCCACTCAGAAGTGTTGAATTGCTTGAGAACATTGTTAGAGTTGGGCAAGTTATTGTTGTTGAACATATAGTAAATCAAAGTCCACGCCCCACACAGCTTAAAATCTAAAATCAAATTTAGCAAAGAGTCTTTTCAAATCTCCTGGTGCATAAAACCTGCCAATTTACTGCACTGGTATTTGTCATCCCTTGTATATGCGAAATCGTGAATGTTCAGGTCAGCAACTTTTAGTATTCATGAGAGCATTCACACTGGAAATGGTCTCACAGCCAGGAGGAGTAGCTCCCCTCTTCTCTGCAAAAGATTTGCTCAACAATTACAAACTGTAAACCAATTAATAGAAATCACAACCTACCTGTTCATGGAGAACTACTTCGCAAACAGGTACCAGTTCAACATTGAAATCAATGGAATTTCTCATGTACTGCAGATTAAGCATCTGCATAAGCATCTTGTTTAACAGGGGCTAGAAAGATGGCCTGAGTTTATAAATCCACGTAGGCCATCCTATTAGGATACAAACCAATCACATGGTATGAATAGCAACTCATCAGTAGAGCTGTTCAGAAAACAGTTTCTTCCTCTGGGAAATTCAGTATTTTGACATTTGTTTTCATCCTGAAACAGAATAAAAATTTGGAGTATCAGAAAACTTTCATGGAATGACAAGTTCTAAGAATTTGCTATTTGGAAATGTTGACATGAAAAATTGTTGACTTCTGAGTGAAATGAAAAGTTTCATTTCAAACTGTCAACTGGAAGTGAAAATTTTTGTTTCAAATCTTCCCACCAGAAAATCTGAGAATGTAGTAAAAATTGATTCTTTCCCATGAAAAATGTTGATTTTTGACAACCGTCTTTTTTATTCTGGGAAAATTGTTTGGTCAAAATATTTCGACAAACTCCACTGATGAACAATGAACACTATTAGGCTCAGATATTTGAAGGTCTTTAGGCGCCTGACTCCCATGGGAATCAATATACTAGATATTGAGGATTTGGACCATGCTGATCAGTCTGCAAACAAGTCAGGAGCCAACTTGTTTGCAGAGTCTATTTGACAAACAGAGAATAACCTCCGAAGGCCTAAAAGTCACAGCCTGTTCATGGATAACTCACCAACAAGGGAAAAAAGGCTACATTCATTGCAATGGGTATATCAACAAGCTCTAACCATAGCTTCTTTTGTAGAATTCGACTGGTGTGATTTGGTGTAGTGTGAGCATGTGGCTACTGTCATTTAAGACTGTCATCTGGTTCCCGTGCCCTGGCCTGGTCTGATCAAGATGCCTTTCACTATCAAGATGGCGTCATGGTGGATCCCGCAGTCTCAAGAAATGGTGGAGGGCAGCCATGATGGTAGAGCTCTCTCCTTCCAGCCCACCTGTCTCTCTGCCCCCACTGAGCCATCCCCAGATAAACACTGCCCAGGAAGGGATAGCAGCATCATCTCATTAACATGAACAATGAAACCACATTTCAGTGATTCCAGCTATAAAAACGTCCTTCTCTGATTTCTGGAATCTTTCAGCTCATTGCCCTGCCAACCTATAACCTTACTGGCAGCCTTGCAGACTCCTTAGCACATTGCTTTTAATCTAAACCATCCAGTTTGTCCCAGTCTGCTCATCTCCAGCTTTTACTGAGTCTCAGAAACAATTTGATGTGAGAGGCTGTGTTACCTTGGGCAATGCAGAGGGTAAGGCCATCTCAAAAAAGGTCGCCCCATCTCAAAAAAGAAATATTGGAATTGGAAAAGGTTCAGAAAGGGGCAACAAAAATGATTAGGGGTATGAAACGGTTTCCATATGATTAATAAGACTGGGACTTTTCAGCTTGGAAAAGAGACGACTAAGGGGGATATGATAGAGGTCTATAAAATCATGACTGGTGTGGAGAAAGTGAATATGGAAGTGTCATTTACTCCTCAAAACACAAGAACTAGGGGTCACCAAATTAAATTAATAGGCAGCAGGTTTAAAAACAAAAAAAAGGAAGTATTTTTTCACACAACACACAGTCAACCTATGGAACTCTTTGCCAGAGGATGTTGTGAAAGCCAAGACTATAACAGCGTTCAAAAAAAGAACTAGATAAGTTCATGGAGGATAGGTCCATCAATGACTATTAGCCAGGATGGGCAGGGATGGTGTCCCTAGACTCTGTTTGCCAGAAGCTGGGAATGGGCGATAGGGGATGGATCACTCCATGATTCCCTGTTCTGTTCATTCCCTCTGGAGCACCTGGCACTGGCCACTGTCAGAAGACAGGATACTGGGCTAGATGGACCTTTGGTCTCACCCAGTATTGCTGTTCTTATGTTCTTTTGGCCTAGCAGCCACCACGCAGGAGGGACAGAGCACCACATGGAGGGGTTACACGGCACTGGGCCAGCTCACACTAGCCCTGTGTGTTGAATGGAATGAGCAGGCTCAGGAGAGCTGTCATGCTCAGTGGAGGGAAGGCCGACATCCAGGAGCTGCTGGATGGGAGTAACTGCCTGTCAGGCAGAGTGTGAGGTGGAATAGAAATATGGTAGATGATCAGCTTGGCTTAACAGAGAAATCGTCGGTGAGTTAAAACACAAAAAGGAAGCTTACGAGAAGTGGAAACTTGGACAGATGACTAGGGAGGAGTATAAAAATATTGCTCAGGCATGCAGGAGTGAAATCAGGAAGGCCAAATCACAATTGGGGTTGCAGCTAGCAAGGATGTAAAGGGTAACAAGAGGGGTTTCTACAGGTATGTTAGCAACAAGAAGGTGGTCAGGGAAAATGTGGAACCCTTACTGAATGGAGAGGCAACCTAGTGAGAGATGATGTGGAAAAAGCTGAAGTACTCAATGCTTTTTTTGCTTTGGTCTTCATAGACAGGGTCAGCTCCCTGGCTGTTGCATTGAGCGGCACAGTATGGGGAGGAGATGAGCAGCCCTCACTAGTGAAAGACCAGGTTAAGGACTATTTAGAAAAGCTGGACATGCACAAGTCCATGGGGCCATATCTAATGCATCCGAGGGTGCTGAGGGAGTTGGCTGATGTGATTGCAGAGCCATTGGCCATTATCTTTGAAAACTCATGGCCACAGGGAGAGGTCCTGGACGATTGGAAAAAGGCAAATATAGTGCCCATCTTTAAAAAAGGGATGAAAGAGAATCTGGAGAACTACAGACCAGTCAGTCTCACCTCAATCCCTGGAAAAATCATGGAGCAGGTCCTCAAGGAATCCACTTTGAAGCACTTGGAGGAGAGGAAGATGATCAGGAACAGTCAACATGGATTCACCAAGGGCAAGTCATGCCTGATCAACCTGATTGCCTTCTATCATGACATAACTGGCTCTGTAGATATGGGAAAAAAGGTGGATGTGATATATCTTGACTTTAGCAAAGCTTTTGGTACAGTCTCCCACAGTATTCATGACAGCAAGTTAAAGAAGTATGGACTGGATGAATGGACTATAAGATGGATAGAAAGCTGGCTAGGTTGTCGGACTCAATGGGTAGTGATCAATGGCTCAGTGTTTAGTTGGCAGCCGGTATCAAGCAGAGTGCCCCAAGGGTTGGCCCTGGGGCCGGTTTTGTTCAACATCTTCATTAATGATCTGGATGATGGGATGGATTGCACCTTCCGCAAGTTCACAGATGACACTAAGCTGGGGGGAGAGGTAGATAAGCTGGAGGGTAGGAATAGCGTGCTAGACAAATTGGAGGATTGGTCCAAAAGAAATCTGATGAGGTTCAACAAGGACAAGAGCAGAATCCTGCACTTAGGACAGAAGAATCCTATGTACTGCTGCAGGCTGGGGACTGACTGGCTAAGTGGCAGGTCTGCAGAAAAGGACTTGGGGATTACAGTGGACTAGAAGCTGGATACGAGTCAACAGTGTGCCCTTGTTGCCAAGAATTGGGCTGTATTAGTAACAGCATTGCCAGCAGATCGAGGGACGTGATCATTCCCCTCTATCTGGCACTGGTGAGGCCTCATCTGGAGTATTACATTCAGTTTTGGCTCCCCCACTACAGAAAGGATGCGGCCAAATTGGAGAGAGTCCAGTGGAGGGCAATGAAAATGATTAGAGGGCTGGGGCACATGATTTATGAGGAGAGGCTGAGGGAACTGGGGTTATTTAGTCTGCAGAAGAGGAGAGTGAGGGGGGATTTGATAGCAGCCTTCAACTACCTGAAGGGGGGTTCCAAATAGGATGGATCTTGGCTGTTCTCAGTGGTGGCAGATGGCAGAACAAGGAGCAATGGTCTCACGTTTGCAGTGGGGGAGGTTTAGGCTGGATATTAGGAAACACTATTTCACTAGGAGGGTGGTGAAGCACTGGATTGGGTTACCTAGGGAGGTGGTGGAATCTCTTTCCTTAGAAGTTTTTAAGGTCAGGCTTGACAAAGCCCTGGCTGGGATGATTTAGTTGGGGTTGGTCCCGCTTTGAGCAGGAGGTTGGACTAGATGACTTCCTGAGATCTCTTCCAACCCTAATCTTCTATGATTCTATGTGGAGGGCTTGCTTGAGAACTGGTGCTGAGAAAGGGTCATCTTGACACTTGGTGGCCTGCAGTTCTGAACTAAGCTGACTCCAGCCTGTCCTGCTCCTGCTCCTGCTCCGGATGACTCCAGATTGTCACATAATGGATTGACATTGGAAAGACTGGGGGGCGGGACTCATTCTCCCCTTGAGGAATCCTGGATTTTGGAGATGCTGATATAATTCTGGTCTATCCATCCTGAGATGGATTCTGAGTTATTAGGCAGACTCATGCTAGTCTTCTTGTACTTGTTCTTTGAAGCCCAGACCCCTTCTCTTTGCATTCAGTGTGTGTTATCCATTTTTAACTAGAGTTTATTTCTCATTTCGGCTCATCCGTCTTTTAACCACAGACGGCTGGGACAAATCTGCTCCATCGTGGAGGCTACAGCTTGTCCACGGCTTAGCTACGCAGTGAGGTTAGGCACAGCAATCTGCAACTCTGCTGCGTGAACATGCTCATGCAGGCTTCCTCCTTTTTTGCTGAAGATCCTAAATGCTACGTCCAGGGCAGGCACTAGTGTAAGTTCTGTGCTAGTCCCACATTTGGCCATTAAATCCCTTCAACCCCATGTAAAGTACTCTTCCCATAGCTCAAATCCATCCCACCATTAGTTCATCAACACATATTCTGAAACTTCTAATTTTGCTCAAAGGGTGCCTGTGTATTGCAACAGACCCATATATTTCGTATGGGGGTGTTTTTTATATAAAAGTTAGGCTTGGTCAGATAAGGCCAGATTCCCAGCTGGTATAAAATCAGCATAATTCCACCATTGCCTCCAAATCAACATAACTCCATTGCCTGTGAGGTGTTGGGGAATTAGCTCAAATGGTAGAGCACTTGCTTATTATGGGGGTGAGACTAGATGACCCTTGTGGTCCCTTCTAACCCTACGGTTCTATGAGATGAAGCTACACCGATTTACACCAGCAGAAGACGTGGCCCTCAGTTGGAGCTGGCTGGCATTTCATTAATATTTTATGCGTTAATCAATCAGTCTCGGTATGGTGTTACCATGAGGGTTATTTCATCTGTTTCCATTTTTCTGGCAGCAAAAATACAAAATACAGATGGGGATGTAGTGCAGTGACATGGTGGAGGAAGCTGGAATTCTATGATATTGAACCAAAAAGTCATGCACTTGGAGTTGATGTGTGACCCAGCTTTGCACTTCAGGGCATAGGAGAAAAAACACTGATTTTATTTAAACTGACACTGAGAAGCAGTTAGGTTAATATCTGGTGGGGCGTTTTGTTGTAGAAATGCAGAGGCCACTTAGATCTCTCCTCTGCAGACTGGCACTGCAGAACCAGGCTTCCTCCACTTTCTGCTTATTTGCTTGCTTCACAGCATCCAATTATGTAGACATGCACTAACAGCTCCATAGCTCAAAGTTGCTACAAGTAATATAAACCCACTGTAACAGTGACGCTGGTTCAATAAGATATGTAATCACATGCCTAATCATAAATCTGTGAACAGGCTTCAAAGGCTTCAACAGGACGGCTCCCATGCTTAACATTAAGCTTGTGCTTAAATATCTTCCTGTATCAGAGACAAGGGGGTGAGAAGACATATTTTATTGGACCAACTTATGTTGGAGAGAGAGACAAGCTTTTGAGCTACACAGAGCTCTTCTTATGCCCATCTTCTGTCCGTGCATCTCTCTATTGCAGCTAATGCCCTGACCCTGGCAGTACTGTCCTTGGCTTGGGTGGTAAAGCAAAATGAGATACAGGCATCAGTCCAAGCAAAAGCAAACAGTCAGCCAATGGGGCTAACAGCAACGGGCATAATGCTTGGGCCATGGAAATGGCCTTATGCAAAGGCAGCAAAAGAATAATGTTAAACAAGCGTTTGTTTTATTTATAGATACATCAGTTTTAAAGCCAGAAGGGACCATTATGATCACCTAGTCTGACCTCCTGTACAACAGTTCAGCGAACCTCAGCCAGTAATTTCTGCAGAAGCCCATAACTTTTCTACGAGTTATAGCATCGTTTTGGAAACAGCCAGCCTTGACTTAACGACTGCAAATGCTAGAGAAGCCACCATGTCCCCGGGGAAGCTGTTCCAACAGTTAATTGCACTCACTGTTAAAAATCTGCACTAGTTCTTCTCTGAATATGTTTAGCTTCAGCTTGCTGTCATTGGATCTCGTTATGCCTCTCTTTCTAGCTTTGTGAAAGGAAAGGCTTTCGGCTAGGGCAGCATGGACTAGGGGGTAGAGTGCTAGACTGGGACTCAGACAACCTGGGTTCTTTCCCAGCTCTGTTCATGACTCTGGGCAAGTTACTTTCACTCTGTGCCTCAGTTTCCTCACTTGTAAAGTGCAGATACTGACCTATGAATTCCACGCATGAACAATAAGAGTATCACAGTAGCAATGTACTCCTGAGCAGGATGGTGACGTGACTATGAAATGCTCAGGGAAATTAGAGAGGCCACAAAAACAGAAAACGCACTAATAATGGGGGATATCAGCAAAAACAACGAGGACTCCTTGTGGTACCTTAGAGACTAACAAATTTATTTGGGCCTAAGCTTTCATGCGCTAGAACCCACTTCATCAGATGCATGGAGTGGAAACAGCAGAATAAGAGAGGCAGTTAGTGGCAAAAAGGCATCCTTTAAAAATTGGATGTCAAATCCTAGTGAGGAAAATAGAAAGGAGCATAAGTCTGGCAAGTCCAATTTCAAAATATAATAAGGCAGGCCCAAAAAAGAAAAGAAAAGAATGTGAAGAGCATCTAGCAAAAGACAAAAAAAATGTCATGATAGTTTTTGTAAGTGCATCAGAAGCAGGAAGCCTGCCAAACAGACAGTGGGGCCACTGGACAATTGAGGTGCTCAAGGAAGACAAGACTATTGAAGAGAAGCTAAATGAATTCTTTGCATTGGTCTTCACAGCTGAGGTTGTGAGGGAGATTCCCACACCTCAGCCATTCTTATTAGCTGACAAATCTAAGGAACTGTCCCAGACTGAAGTGTTACCAGAGGAGATTTTGAAAGAAATTGATAAATTAAATAGTAATAAGTCACTGGGACCAGATAATATTTACCCAAGAGCTCTGAAGGACTCAAATATGAAATTGCAGAACTAACTAACTGTGGTATGTAACCTATTGCTTAAATAAACCCCAGTACCAGATGACTGGAGGATAGCTAACGTAACACTGATTTTTAAAAAAGTTTCCAAAGGTGATTGGTTGAAATTATAGCAAAGAACAGACTTATCAAACACATAGATGAACATATGTTGAAGAAGAGTTAACATTTCCTAAAGGGAAATCATGCCTCACCAATCTATTAGAATTCTTTGAGGGGGTCACCAAGCATGTGGACAAGGGTGATCTAGTTGGTATAGTGTACCTGGACTTTCAGAAAACCTTTGGTAAGTTCCCACTCCAAAGACTCTAAAGCAAAGTAAGGATAAAAGCAAAGGTCCTCTCGTGGATCAGTAATTGGTTAAAAGGAAACAAAGGGTAGGAATAAATGGTTGGTTTTCACAGTGGAGAGAGGTAACTAATGGGTTTCCTCAAGGATCTGTACTGGGACCAGTGCTGGTCAACATATTTATAAACGATCTGGAAAAGGGGATGAACAGTGAGGTGTCCAAGCTTGCAGATGATACAAAATTACTCAAGATCGTTAAGCCCACAGCTAACTGCGAAGCGTTAAGGGATCTCATAAAACTGGGTGACTAAGCAACAAACTGGCAGATGAAATTCAATGTAGATAAGTGCAAAAGAATGCACACTGGAAAACATAATCCCAACTATACATACAAAGTGATGAGATCTCAAGTAGCTGTTACCACTCAAGAAAGAGATTTTGGAGTCATTATGGATAGTACTTTGAAATCATCTGCTCAATGTACAGCAGCAGTAAAAAAAGAAAAACCTAGCAGAATGTTAGGGACCATTAGGAAAGAGATAGATAATAAGACAGAAAATATCAAAATGCCACTATATAAATTCCTGGTATGCCCATACCTTGACTACTGCATGTGGTTCTGGTCACCCCATCTCTACAAAGTTCTATTAGAATTGGAAAAGGTGCAGAGAAGGGCAACAAAAATGATTAGGGTTATGGAATGGTTACCATGTGAGAAGAGATTAAAAAGACTGGAACTGTTCATCTTAGAAACGAGATGACTAAGGGGGGATATGACTGAGATCTGTAGAATCACAAAGGATGTAGAGAACCTGAATAAGGACTTCTTCACATAACACACAGTCAACCTGTGGAACTCACTGCCAGGGGATGTTGTGAAGGCCAAAAGTATAACTGGATTAAAAAACGAATGAGACGTTCATGGAGGATGGGCCCACCAATAGCTATTAACCAAGATGGTCAGGGATGCAACTCCATGCTCTGGGTGTCCCTAAGTCTCTGACTGCCAGATGCTGGGACTGGACGACAGGGGATGGGTCATTCGACAATTGCCCTGTTCTGTTCATTCCCTCTGAAGCACCTGCCATTGGCCACTGTCAGAAGACAGGATTCTGAGCTAGATGTACTCAGTAATGAGCTGCCAAAATCTTAGGAACCGGTTCCCTACCGGGTTTTTGGTGGCACGGCTCCAGCGGGTGAAGGACCTGCCGCCGAAGACTCGGTAGGTAACTGCCTGGTGAGTACACCTCCCACCCATGTCCTGCCCCTGACTGACCCCTCAGAAACCGCAACCCATAAACCCCTCCGCTCCTTGTCCCCTGATCACTCCTTCCTGAGGCCCCCAACTCTAACTGCCCCCCAGGACTCCACCCCCTGCCCAACTCGCCCTGCTCCCTGTCCCCTGACTGCCCTGACCCCATCCAACAACACCCCAACAGACCCCCAGAACTCCCATGTGGCGCCTACCCAACCCCCCTTCCCCATCCCCTGACCGCCCCCCAAGAGCCTCTGCCCCATCCAACCCCCACCCCCCTGCTCCCTGTCCCTGCCTTATCCAACTCTGGCCTCTTACCTCCGCCGGGGCTGGGCTGGAGCCATGCCACGCGGCCGGAGTTGGGGCTGGGGACCGGAGTCGGGGCCCGGCTGGGGCTGGAGCCGTGCCACGTAGCTGGAGTCAGGGCCTGGGATGGGGCCCGGGCCAGAGCCGCGGTGCGTGGCCGCAGTCGGGGCCTGGCCCGAGCCGGAGCCGCGCAGCCGGAGTCAGGCCCGAGGCCCGGCTTGGAGCCAGAGTCGGGGCCTGGGCCGGGGTCCAGCCCGGAGCTGCACCGCGCGGCCAGAGTCAGGCTGCGCGGCGCCTGGAGCCCTCCTTGCACCCCATCCCCACCCCAGTTCACCTGCAGGAAGCCCTGCTTCCCACGAATCAGCTGATTTGTGGGAAGCAGGGGAGGGGGAGGAGAAGCCGGAGGGAGCATCAGGGGAGGAGGCAGAGCTAGGTGAGCTGGGGCCAGGGGCAGAGAAGGGAGCTGCCACAGATTTTGTTAAATTTAAAAGTCTTTTTAGAACCGGGACAATCGGTTCTAAAAGGGCTTCTAAATTTAACAACCAGTTCCCGCGAACCGGTGGGAACTGGCTCCAGCTCACCGCTGGATGTACCATTGGTCTGACCCAATATGGCCGTTCTTATGTTCTTAAGTTGGGAACTAAGAATGAGAAGTGCTGGATAAGAACTATGAGTTACTGTGATGATAGTACAAAAATAAAAGCTAAATGTTTAGTAAACTCCTTCTGAATGAAGAACAGTTTATATTAGCTAAGGCTCTTACAGCTGTGATAATGCTGCTGGATGCCAGACAAGTTTATGCTAGAGGATTTAGCTAGTTGTTAAAGAATCTGCAAAGCCTGGGGTTGTTCTGTTCTTCACAGAAATTGTAAGGCGCTCTAAGACAATTTCAATATGGAGCAGCATTGGTCTCACCTTTTGTTTTCATTTCGTTGCACAGCAGATAAATATGTATAATTATTCTTCACGGTCTTCTTTCTGCAGTATGACAGTAATGGATTACCAAGGAAACCACAGGAGACTGCGGTGGAAAGGCAGTGCTTCTTTTTTATGGCATCCAAAGTTCACCACGTGTCATGGAGGGCTTCCAAAAACCATTGTTGGGATAGAGCACAGAATGACGTGGAGCTGTGCTAGCAAATGCTTCTGCAGCCTGATCGGAATGCTGAAAGCCTGATGAAATCCAGGAGGATATTCTGGAGAGACTGTCTGTATGCACTGAAAGTCCTAAAGTCAGAAGCAAAGCAATGGAATGTTTGTGCTTTAGTATCTGAAGCGGTTTCTGTTGCTGTCCCCAGACAGTGATACCATGAAACACTGCAGATGGGTCACACAGTCACGTTTGCAAGGTTCTTCCTACAAGTTCATTTCCTGCTTCAATCCCATCACGTTAGGAATGCCAGATCAGCAAAATAAACTGCTCTCTTAGCTCCCTGAATAGGAATCTGTGATATATTCCCTCTATATATCAACTCCTCCGACCTCTTTTTAATCAGGAGCTTGTCCTTCATCTTATGTAATACTAACTAAGCTGATGCCAGTGCCGCATCTGGCAGGTTTCTGTCACTGCGGCTCAGTTAGACATTCTGCTTCAGCATCCCTGTTGCAATTGAGATGGAGAACTGGGGGATTCCCAGTATTCTCTCAATAAGATCAAGTCCAGCGAAAGTAGAAATATATAAAAGCTCCAAACAAACAGAAGACATAAAGGAGAACTTTTCATTAGCAATCAGTGAGGCAGCAGGTAGGTAGAGTTGTAGGGACGATCTTTACGGAGCATTCTCAGAGGCCAGTGTGAGCTGTTGAGACGCCTGTGTTTGTCAAGTAGCAGCTGGAACCATGTTGCATGCCTGAGCTCCAAGTGTCATGCCAAACTAGTTCCCTCTGGAAACCTGACCCTCTTTGCCTAGTCCCCCTCAACATACATCTTCCCTGTTTTATACACAAATAATAATTAGCCATTTAAAACTGGCAGCATTTCTGTCTGTGTTGCCTATTTAGACTGTCTTTGGGGTAGAGATTGTCCCTATGTGTTTGTATCAAGCCAAGCACCAGTAGGTTGGCCATTCGTCTGGTTTTAAGCTGGACCGTCCTCTTTTCTATGGTTCTGTCCCCTGTCCCATATGGAGACAAAACTGGATGTGGTTTTGTCTGGTCTCCCAGTCAGAGGATGTAGGGCGACCAGACAGCAAGTGGAAAAAATTGGGATGGGAGTGGGGGATAATAGGAGCCAATATAAGAAAAAGACCCCAAAATCAGGACTGTCCCTATAAAATCAGGACATCTGGTCACCCTAAGGGGACGCCATTTTGAAACGCGTGCTGCTTATCCCCAACCAGCATGACCTTGCACACACAGTGCATGTGAGACCATGCTGGCAGGGGCCTGAGATTGCCAGTTTTGGTTGGATGTATTGCTGGAGGCTTCATCACATGACATAATCTTTAATTAAAGATTAATCTTTAATTCCTGGAGATTCCATGACAATCCTGGAGGGTTGGCATCCCGAGGCAGGGAGGTCTTCAAAATGGTGTCCTCCATGCACTGTAACCTCATTATTCTGATCCCATGTGTAGTGGGAAGTTCTAGTATCTGGGGATGCGATAACAGCCACCCGAAGCTCCAGGGAGCCCTGATCATGGTGGAGGCCTCCGGTCTAACAACAGTAATGGTTTATTCCATGGGAGTCTTATTTTTAAACCACAAAGAACAAAGATTGTGCCGTATGCGTCTGGGGCAGAGTTTTCAACGGCTCCTAAACCCAGTGACTTTCAATAGAAATGGGGCAGCTAACTTGGATGCATTTGAAAATCCCCCCCTATATTTGCATTGGTCCTGAAGTGGGTAAGTGAGAGGGCAAACCAGGACTGTTTTCCAGTGAGAATACACTTTGGGAGCAAAACTGGCCTCGTCCTGATATGAAAAGCAGTGAAAACAGAGCCATTTTCTTCAGATAAGGTAGCTAAAGCATGCAAAAGAACACAACTACTCCTGTGCTGGCAGCTTTTCAAAGAAATCGCACCTTTTGTCAAGTTGCAATGGAGAGGGTGAGCCTTTGCCCAATGCCATGAGGAAAGCGTGGTGCCAGGGCTGCTAGTTGTATCAGAACACACCCCTCCCTTCGCCCCATCCCATGCACAAGACTTGAGAGCAGCTGTGCCAAACGTCGCCTGGTGCATTTCCCAGCAGCAGGAATGTGTCATGCCTCACTAGGTGCTGCGTAACTGCCCAGCCTGACTGTTTGGCTAGCAGCCAGAGCCTCCTGAAAGCACAGTGATTAACGAGAGGGCCGGGCAGGCCAATCCAGGGCTAACCACGGCAGCAGAGTCAGCGGGAGAAAGCTCATTGTGCCAGATGGACCTCAGGAGCACAGAGCTGCCTGGCGTCCGAGAACAATCTGAAAATACAATTCTGGCTTTTTTCTGTGCAGCTGCTTCTGACGTGGTTTGTTTTTAATCATTCCATTCGCAGGGCAATGCCTCTTTCCTCCAGCCACACACAGGAGGCCTACCCACTGTTTGCCATTTTCAAACACTATTTGCAGAGGGTTATTTAAACTCACCCATAAACATTTGTCTTAGAATCAAAATATCCTTGAATGGGGCAGCAGGGAGGGGCATTTGCTGTGAAACAGGGTAGTGGCAGGAATTTTGCTTTATGCTTAGAAGTTACTTATCTAAACGATTCCAGCCCCCATTCCCTCCCTACCCAGCCCCCACACTGTTATAATCATAATTCAATAGGTGTGTTCTGGTAATGCCAGGAGAGCCCAAATACAAGGGAGTGTTTTAGTAGCTTTACTCACACAGTGAAGTTGACACAGAGACTCCTGTGAATACAGGCTGACAGGCTAATCTATAGCCAACAGTCCCTGCCCCAAAGCGCTTGCACTCAGAATAGACAAGACCAAAGAGGAGCAAGAGAAAGGAAGGGTCACAAGCTCTCATTTCATTATACCGAGGAGGCGCTGAGATCCAGGGCCAGATTCTCATTGACGCTAAGGACCCATTGACGCCAAGGGCCCTTTATACCCACTTTCAGGCCTCTCATCTTGTAAAATGGGCCTCAGTGTAAATAAGAGTCAGGAGCAAAGTGACGGTGCCAAGGTCACACAGGAAGTCAGTGGCAGAGCCCAGATCTCCTGGGTTCAAAGCCATGAGTGTGTTCAGTGAGACCTGTCTGAACGCTTGGGCACCTGCCTGGGTGCTTCTTGACAAACGCTTCAAGATCCAACACATGCGTACCAGTCCCACTGAGAACCCTTCCCTGCTAGCTGCACAAACTTCACACCCCATCCCCAAAACACAACCCCCCCCTGCAGTCCCCAGCCTCACCCTTCTCCCAGCTCCCTGCGAGCCCTGGAGGAAAGTTGGACCTTTCCTTGCCCTGATGGTTCACAGACCGGAGGGGAAGGGAAGCGCTGGCAGACTGCAACAGGAAGCAGTTGCACAGGCTGAGGGCCTTAATGATAAATCGGTGCATTGAGCGGCTCAGGGTTAAGTGGCCAGGACTTTGCACAAGCAGCTTCTGACCCGGGCCATTGGGCCTTCAGGAAGAGAACCTCAGCTTTCATGAGGGCCAGAACTCCAGCTAGCGCTGCACTACACCATAGCTAAGGAACTGGCCAAAATCATCAGCTCTCCTAGTGAAGACTGTTTGGAAAAGGCAAGCCAGGGCAACTCGATCGCTGGTGTTGGAAGGTGTAGAGGAGTGGATCCACCCCTGCAGTGTCTCCTTCTGGTGACTTCCAGGAATTAGCTCGTTCAGCTCCAGAGCACCCTCTGCAGGCCAGTGATCTGCCTGTCCTCTGGCCCCCCGTGACCCACCCTGGACCCCAGTGCCCCTTTAACTGGGGTGCTGCCCCCTGGCAGTACCCCACCAATCTGGGTCTCCCCTCCCTGGGGAACCCCCAACCCGCTATCCCCACCTCATCTCAGTATATGGCTACTGCCCAGTCTCCACTCACCCCCGTTCCCTGGAGCAGACTGCAGTATCAGCCACTCATCACAGGCAAAGGGGTTTGGACCTGCTGCCTCTGCCTACCCATGGGCTGCCCCTTTGCAATCTCAGTACCCAGTTGGCCTTACCCTAGGCCTGCAGCCTGAGCGGGGGCGGAGGGATTTCCAGGCCAGAGCTCCCCAGCTCCTCTTGCCTTCCCCCAGCCTTGCTCCACCTTAGGCACTCAGGCACGCTCCCCAGCAGCCAGACTCTTCTCCCTCTAAAGGCAGAGAGAGACTGAGACTGCTTCAGCAGTCCCTTTATAGGGCCAGCTGAGTCCGTTTGGGGCATGGCTGTTTCCCCACTCAGCCTGGGCTGTTCTCCCAACCTCCAAGCCCTCTCCCAGGGCTGGTTCCAACCCTGTCAGGGCTGGAGCGAGTTACCACCCCGCTACAGAAGGGGACAAGCACCCAGGCTACATTTCCAAGCCAGAGATTCCCCATTGCAAAACACTTTCTATTGGGTCAGTTACATTTTGGATACATCTCTGTGGCCCTTCCCTCAAGCCATAGCCAGCCTTGTGCACAGTGATGTGATCCAGGCTGACAGGGTTCACTTATGTTTGGGGGGATGGCAGCAAAGTTGCAGCCCCACCAGTATTTGCCAAGGTGGGTCTGGTTTTTAGGTCGAGCCCCACTGGGTATGTCTACCCTGCAATCAGGTGTGGTTGCAGCACCTACAGATATCTCCGAGCTAGTGTTGAGTTAGCTAGCCTAGGTACCAATAGCAGAGAAGCTGCAGTAGCACAGATTTCAGTGCTGAGTGTGTACCTTGGGTCCCAGGCAGGCTTGTACAGCTCACGTCAAAGCCTGTGCTGCCATGGCTTCGCTGTAGCTGAGCTCACCAGAGTAAAGCTAGCTCAGATATGTCTACGTGTGCTGCGATCACACGCCCCGACTGCAGTGGAGACGTACCTTGCCCAGAGCAGCACGCAGCTGCTTTACTGTGAGTGCACCTGCTCTTCCCCTGCCATGGCAGCCACTGCAAAGGGAGCTGCACTGCATCCCCATGCTCAGGAGAACATGAGCACTGCACGGTGTAGCTTCTGCCCCACTGGCTTCTCCTGCGGTGCCGAAGGAGGAGGAGAGGCAGGGCCAGGGCATAGGAGTCTGACTGGCAGGGCAGCTTGCCACATTAACCACTTGCATCCCTCTCTGCTCAGAAGCCAACGAGACAGAAATGGAGCATGAACATCCCCCACAACTTAAAAACATTGTTCTAAAACTCCTCCGAGGACACGCCGAGGAGTGAAGAACTCAGCTGAGGCTCCTAGGTGTGACTGCGAGATTACCAGTAACTGGGGCCCTACCAAATTCACCGACCATTTTGGTCAAGTTCATGGTCATCAGATTTTAAAAATTGTAAATTGTAAAATGATTTCAGCTATGTAACCCTGAAATTTCGCAGTTGTAATTGTAGGGGTCCTGGCGCAAAAAGGAGTTGGGAGGGTCACAAGGTTATTGTAGGGGGTGGTTGTGGTACTGCTACCCTTACTTCTGCACTGCTGCTGGCGGCAGTGCTGCTTTCAGAGCTGGGCAGCTGGAGAGTGGCGGCTGCCGGCGGGGAGCCCAGCTCTGAAGGCAGAGCTGCCACCACCAGCAGCGCAGAAGTAAGGATGTCATGGTATGGTATTGCCACCTTTACTTCTGTGCTGCTGCTGGCTGGGTGCTGCCTTCAGAGCTGGGTGCCTGGCCAACAGCTGCCGCTCTCTGGCTGCCCAGCTCTGAAGGCAGCGCAGAAGTAAGGGTGACAATATTGCAACTCCCCTAAAATAACCTTGTGACACTCTCCCCCCCCCGCAACTCCTTTTGGGTCAGGACCCCTATTTTGAGAAACGCTGGTCTCCTCTGTGAAATCTGGATCAGGTAAAAGTACACAACAGACCAGATTTCATGGGGGGAGACCAGATTTCACGGTCCATGTTGTGTTTTACATGGCCATGAATTTGGTAGGGCCCTACCAATAAGGTTTCAGAGAGCTGAAAAAATACTGGAAAGTCACAGTTATGCCTGTAGTTCTATCAAGTTCTAGCTGAAGCCAATTTTCTCAGAAATATGAAACCTCCCAATGTTTGATGTGATTCTGCAAAGCTCCTGTGGCCAAATCCTTGTTCCACTGATCTCAGTGGGTGTTTTGCCATTGACACCATGAGAACCAAGATTTGGCCCAAAGTGCACTTTTGCTTTTCAGCGCGATTGGTGTAAAGTTGGCCAAATGTTGCTGGTCTCTGCTCTCTATAGAATAGGAAAGACAGTGTGTCAGTTCAAGAGATGTCGGTTTTCTTGCATGTATCACTTCCACCAGGCTGTCAAAGCTGAGGGGAAATAGTGCAGCAGGTAGATATGTGAACGGTTCCAAATTGTTAAAAGAAAAATTTTAATCAAAATTTCAAATGAAAAAATTAAGAAAAAAATTGTAGGCTATTTTTCAACCAATTCTAGAGATAGTTGAAAAATTTCAACTTAAACCATCCAAAAAAGGAAAGTGATGAATTTTTTCAACCAGCTGTAATGGAAATTCCCTATTATGGGGAAGTGTCTCTAAGACCGTAATAGAGACTCCTTGAAATAAATGAAATTGGCTGCTATACAAATTACTGAAAAGTTCAGACATTTATAAACTGCATTAAAGATAACTAATGCCTTTGTAGAGAGAGGGAGAAAATATTGTTTAAATGTCAATCCAAAAGCTGACAAATTTAATTAAACTCACAATGTGGCAGAGGATCAGCCAGGAATTCTCTCTCTTCGTTAAACAGAAAAAAATTTGAAAATATAAATTTCCAGATGTCATAGGACACACTGCAAATAAAATAAAATAAATAAAATCTTCACAGTCTCTAATTAAATCCAGCAGAATAGAACTGGAGTAATAAGTCTACTGTAGTTCTGTCAACTAGAAATAATTTTACAGCTTAATTAGATCTTTGGCAAGACAGTGTTTTAACAAAGGGAGAGGATAATAGAAGAACATCAGAGATGTCTTGCCCTTTGGAGAAATAAGTACTGAGAGCACATAATACTCTCAGGGAATAATGGGATCTTAACATTTTTCTTAAAGTAACAATGAAGAAGACAATCTGCAGACTCGACTTTGAAGAGCTGGGATTCGTGTTCAGGCCCAATAATCTACATTAGAACTCCTGTCTCACATACTGCAGATTACCACGGGATGTTGGGTTGGATCACATGGCTAGATGATTCCAGAAGCAGCGGCGCAGAAGTATAGGGTGGCAATACCATACCATCCACCCTTACTTCTGGGCTGCTGCTGGCGGCGGCTCTGCCTTCAGAGCTGGGCTCCCGGCCAGCAGCCACCGCTCTCCAGCTGCCCAGTTCTGAAGGCAGCGCCGCCGCCAGCAGCAACACAGAAGTAAGGCTACTAGTACCACAAACCCTCCACTCCACAAAAAACCTTGCTGCCCCCCAACTCCTTTTTGGGTCAGGACCCTTACAATTACAACACCATGAAATTTCCCATTTAAACAGCTGAAATCATGACATTTACGATTTTTAAAATCCCATGACCATGAACTTGATCAAAATGGACCGTGAATTTGGTAGGGCCCTACTCATAATTAAATGTGGAATTTTGCCCCTCTGCACCAAGAGAGTCTGATACTGTTGATTTCATCCATGTCCCTGCATCACAGTTATCCTTGCTCCTACAGCAACCTCAGATTGCTGACTTTCTACTTAAGGCCTTGAATGCTTCCAGAGAGGGCAATTCTGTAGCATCTGTCATAGCCCCATCAATGTCCTCATTTGCTTGATTTTCAGCAGACAACTTGATACACATGGGCCAGTGTGCTCCTGTTAGCACGCGCATTACTGGATGTTAACATTGATTTGGGCATGCGCCCGACTGGGCATGCACACACACAAAATGGGGATCACCACATGTATCCCTACAAGTGTGCTGGCAAACCTGCACCCATCTGCTGTTGAAAATCAGGTCCAGCTCATAGAATTGTAGAATGATTATCATTTATCATTTAACATTTCTAGTGTGGTAGCACCTAATGGCCAACCGGCTGGGCCCCTCTTGGGGTAGGGGTGCTGTACAAACGTATATAGTTGCAATCCCTGTGCCAAAGCTGATTTATAGATCTCATTAGTATCATTTAGTCTGACCTTCTGCGAGAAAGCTTGCTGTGTTCTTCCCTTGGAGCTAAAGTTTCTCTGCTATAGCTTTAAGACCATTGTTATTTTTTGTTCTGTCACAATTGGCTCCGAAGAATAATCACTCTCTTCAAGTGGGAACATCCTTATATGTATTTAATGGCAGGTTCGTGTTTCAGTTCTCCGGTTCGCTTTCTCTAACCCCTGCTCAGAGGTCAAGCCACTTAAACCTTTGATCATTTTCTTTGCTGACCTATTTTAGATTCTTTCAGATCTTTGAATGTCCTTGTCGTGGTCCTTTTCTTTCCCCAGCACAGTGCCCCAAGCTGAACACAGCTCTCAGCCTGCTGCCTCCTAAGGGCATGGCACTGCTCCCGCTGACGCCAGTGGGAGTTTCGCTATCCACTTCAATGCCAGCAGGATCAGAGCTTGATACTGCAGCAGTATCTTTGTTTTACATGTGAAATCTTTCCCGATAGTCCCCGATAGAGCACGCATCAGCAACAGATCACACTGCAGACACATTTAATCTGTCTCCCTAAATCTCCCTTCGCTGCCCAGCCTGGATTCTCCCATGCTGTACTTACAGCTTGTATTATCCTATCTCCCCCCCTGCACAAACCACTTTGCTCTTGTGCTTATTAAACCTCCTTCCCCTCCACTTCTCTACATTTTAAAGATTATGCTGAATTTTCGCTATCCTAGATCCACTGATTTTATGCCCAGAAGGGACCATTGTGACCCCCTAGTCTGACCTCCTGCACAGCACAGGCTGTAGAAAAGCCCCCAGAAATGCCTTTTGCTCAACAACATGCCACTGAATTGCAGCGTGCTCGAAAGACATTTAGACCTGACTGGAAGATTCCAACGACAGTCGAGATTTTAAAAGCTACTGAAGAAACACCCAGTTTCCATTCATTTCAATGGGACCTGGGTGCTCAGATCCCTGGGTACATACTCAGCCAGCTCGCCTGTGCTACACTGCTATTACTTCACTAACTTGAATGGAGCTAGCTTGTACGTGGGCAAACTACAGCCCCTGGGACTGTCCTGTCTGGTCTCTGAGCTCCCGGCCAGGGAGCCTGGTCCCCAGCCCCTCCCCTGGTGTCCCCCCTCCCCTGCAGCCACGCCACCGCACAGGCCGCTCTCTGGCCCGGTGGGCAGCGTGGGGAGTGCAGCTGGCTCTGGCCGAGTGTTGCGGCTGCGAGCTCCTGCTGCTGGTAAGGAGGAGGGGGATGGGTAAGGGAGCAGGGGGGTCCTGGTGGGGGCAGTCAGGGAGCACGGGGCGGTTGGATTGGGTGGAGGTTCTGGAGTGGTGGTCAGGGGATGGGAAACAGGGAGGGTTGGGGGTAAGCGTCCCGGGGGGCCTGTCAGGGGGTGTGGATAGGGGTTGGGAGGGCAGGCAGGGAACAGGGAGCAGGGGGGGTGGGATCCCAGGGGGGCAGTTAGGGGTGGGGGGTCCCAGGAGAGAGTGGTCAGGGGAAGAGGAGCAGAGGGCAGTTGGATAGGGGGTGGGAGTCCTGGGCAGTGGGCTGTCAGGGGACGGGGGGTGGATAGGGGTTGGGGCAGTCAGGGGACAGGGAGGTTGGATAGGGGGTGGGCGTCTCAGGAGGGGGCAGTCAGGGGACAGGGGGGTTGGATGGGTTGGGGGTTCTGAGGGGGGAGCAGTCAGGAGGCAGGAAGTGGGAGGAGGTGGAGAGGGGGCGGGGGCCAGGCTGTTTGGGGAGGGCACAGCCTTCCCTACCTGGCCCTCCATACAGTAGTGCAACCCTGATGTGGCCCTTGGGCCAAAAACTTTGCCCATCCCTGAGCTAGCATGTGCCTGTGCACCTTGCCTGGGAAGCGGCTTCCAGCATAGGGTGACCAGACAGCAAATGTGAAAAATCGGGATGTGGGTGGGGTAACAGGAGCCTATATAAGAAAAAGACCCAAAAATCGGAATTGTCCCTATAAAATCGGGACATCTGGTCATCCTATTCCAGTTACAGTGTAGACGTAACCTTAGTATCTGTAAAATGGGAAGCTCATGGCCCTACCTCACAGTTATATTGAGAGGATGAATATATTATAAGTGATTGTGAGGTGCTCGGATGCTGCAGTGATAGGGCCAGATAAGTCCGATTAGACAGATAGATAGATAGCTATCTCCTCCCCGTGTAGGTGTTTATAGACCATGACCACGTCACTGCCTAAGTGTCTCCTCAGTAAGATATACAGCATTGAGCAGTTCAACGCTGCCACTGTCAAGCATATTTTTCACTTCCAATGTATTGCCTCACTCTCTTATTTTGATATTGTTAGGGGGGTTTACACCTTTATCCCTCTTGTGGGTTGTTTACAAACAGGTTAATGCTAGACTGAGCAATGACCCTTTAGGAAATAGGATCAATCCCTCCTATCAGAGTGATGCAGCGTCATAACCTGCTGCTTTTGTTTTTACAATGATTGCATGATCTGTCTTATAGATCTGTCCCAAGAAAACACACCATGAAGAGCAGTGCTGGGCACATCATACTCATGTCAAAATACATTGGACTGGCTTCTCCAGTCTGGCCAAAATGTACTAAGCACAGGACTGGGAGACAAGGATAGAGTTGGGGAAAATAGCATGTGATCATGTAATCAAAGATTGCTTATGATGTATACAAACATACTGGGGCAGGGTTAAGGTGACAAGGACAGCTGTATTCTGGCATTTCATAACTTTTGAGTGTTTGACTTTGCAACCTTAACTTTTGGCTTAGTTTTTTCCCCTCTGTAATTTTTTATTTCATCTAGTTTTGTCTGCCTGTAGCGCATCTGTGAGACACAATTTCTCTGCATATTCCACTAAACCTTTCGCCAGTGATGTTTTGAGTGAGGTTAATACTGGGGTACTGTTCAGGTATAAACTTTGAATTCTGAACCACTCCTTCCAAGTTACCTTCGTCTGAATGCTACTGACTGGTGAGACAAATGGCTGAAACAGGAAACTTTACCTATTTTTTCTGCTTCTTCCAAAATGCAGTTGGATTTGTACTTGGGATTATGCTGCTTTAAAACCAGATTTGAAGTTAGAACATGTCCTGTACAGCAGCCTTGGAAATTTCTACTCACCCGCTCAAATGGCTGAGATAACTGTGTTTGATGGGCCAGTAAAACTTTTCTTTCTCAGGATCACCATCCTCACTATAGTGCCCCTTTGTAGCCACAGGTCACTCTACAGCACTCTGCCTCTGTTTCTCCCCTCTCCAGGGCCCTTTAAGAACTCACAATTCAAAGGTAGTTCAACCAATCCCAAAAGAAGCCCTGTTTCTTTAGTTCTCTGGCACATACTGGTCCTCCAACCCTCAAACTCAGTTCAGTATCTCTCTAATTAATCCAAAATGACACAGTCTCCATCCCAACTGGTCTTTACAAACTCTCCCCTGCTTGCACAGGGTCTCCTACAGCCCCCCTGCCTGGAGAGCTTTCTTCAACTCTCTCATAGAATATTAGGGTTGGACAAGACCTCAAGAGATCAGCTAGTCCAACCTGCTGCTCAGAGCAGGACCAACCCCCAAATGGCTCTCTCAAGGATTGAACTCAAAACCCTCAGTTTAGAAGGCCAATGCTCAAAACACTGAACTACCCCTCCCCTCCTACCATGTCAGCTTTCCCCCTCCTAATTCAGGAGCCTGCTTACTCCTTGCAGTGTTTGCAGACAGAGCTGCAGCCTCCAGGGCTTCCAATTCCTCCCTTTACCACACCGCCTCACTCTTTTGATCCTGGGATCACCTGTTTCAATCCACATGTGGCTCATCCTGTAATCAGGGCTGGCTTAGCCCCAGACTTCCCGGCCCATGGGGCAAGCAACTCCGTTACAATCACCAATTACCAAGTGCCTGAAAGAGAACGCAATCTATTGCAGAATTGCAAAGACATTCAAGAACGGACCAATGGGAGATGCCAATCAGTGTGGCCTGATCCAAAGCCCATTGCAATCAGGGGAGTCTTTCCACTGGCTTCAGTGAGCTTTGAATCAGGCCCTGAGAACCTAATTTGTGAAACACTTTGAGCTCTCATAGACCTGAAACATGGTGGCCGGGGATGATCAAATTCAGGCTGTAATACAGTAACAATATAAAGAGCTGGTTGACAAATGCAATTTTTTTTTTTGGAGAAAATTTTATGCAGAAAAAGTGATCATTGAAATGTTCAAATTTTAAAAAAAATTTGGCCACTCAGCAATAAATTACGGTGGAAAGATTTTCATAAAAACATTTGACAATTATCTAATAATATAGTAGTTCCTGGCCTATTGCTCTGATCACAGAGGAATGATTTTTAAACATAGCATCAGTGTGGAAACATTTTTGTTCTGTTCCTCTTTGTGCCTGGTTTCTTCTTCACCATCCGCTGGTTTGGGAGGGATGGAGGAGGCGTGCATAACAATACCTCCTTGCTAAATGGGGAGAGGCAAGTAGAAGATCCCTGGGTATCTAAACAGTGTTCCTTCTTCATAGACACTAATGCTGACTAGAGCATTCACGGCAGGAAAGGAGCAGCATGTCACCACTGAAAACATCTGAAGAGTTTTTAAGGAGATACTGGTGGGAACCAGAAATCGCAGGAGACCATAAGACCTTGAACTAAAATGTTGTTATGTTCCTCTCCTTTGGTGTATCAGGTCAATGCCATGGGAAAGCCAGATTCTGCCTCGCCCCAATACTCATGTTGAGGACTATCTTACTCTGCCAAGTGACCCACTGAAATTGATCGGGCCACAAGCAAAGTCAGCTAATGTGAGTCAGGGGACAGGAATCTGGCTCTTTAAAGCCAGTTACAGCTGGTAGAAACATGTATTCAGTGAGAAGTGGCTCTTTGATCACAAGGAAAATTTTTGTGGAAAGTTTTTATTTTGGACCAAATAATGCAATGAAAAAAGGACAGATACTGACAACTGGTTGTGAATTTTGTTTGTTTGTTTGTTTTGTTCAAAAATCTGTTTCTTAACTTTTTTTGAAAAAAAATTTGTTAAAAGTTTTCAGTCTCAGGTGAACAGGTTTGGTTTTCTGTAGCAACTTTTGGGATTTGCTTTGGATTTTAGTAAGAAAAAGTTTCAGATTTTGCTTTTTGATCACTGAAAATTGTTACCAAACATTGCATGTGCTTCCTGAAAATGTTTATTGAAAATGAAACTTGTTTCAAGTTTTTGGTTTCAGGGTCTCATCAAACAAAGGAAACAATTTTGTTCAGACATTTTGAAAATAGATGGGCCTCTCCCTCTATTGAACTAATTGCTTTATTTGAACAATAGGAAGGATAATGAGGTGTGAATCTACTTTAGATTCTGTCTATACTACAGTTGGACATACATGGCTGGCTTGGGCTAAGGGGCTGTTTAATTGCAGTGTAGATGCTGGGCTTGGGCTAGAACTTAGAATCGCAAGGTTAGAAGGTGCCTCAGGAGATCATCTAGTCCAACTCCCTGCTCAAAACAGAGCCAATCCCCAACTGGCCTCCTCAAGAATTGAACTCAACCCTGGGTTTAGCAGGCTACTGCTCAAACCACTGAGCTATCCCTCCCCCAATTTTGGCTCTAGGACCCTGCAAGGTGGGAAGGTCCCAGATCTCAGGCTGCAGCCCATGCTCCAAAGTCTACGCTGCAATGAAACAGCCCCACAGCCTGAGCCTAGCCAGGCCGAGTAAGCTGGTGCATGCCAGCCCTGGGCTTTTAATTACAGTGTAGCCATACCCTAAATGGCCATATGAGGGGCTTGTCTTCACTGCTCAAAATAGTGTGTCTTTTACCTCAAGGTAATTAATGCACGTGAGCTATCCTGAGATGAAAACACAGGGAAGACGAGGCACTTTAGTTTTATTACAGGGTAAAATTGCCAAGGTCAATCATGGATGGGGGCATAGCGCTGACCTCACCTCGTTTACCTCACCAGAAAAAAAAAGTGTCTGATCTTCACTGCGTTTTACCTCAGGCTAGCTCACAAGTGTAAGCTACATTTCTTACCTCAGGGTAACTTTCTTAGAAGTGAAGGCCAGGCCTGGGAGTGCTGCTGCAGCAGTAAAGTCAATCACTCTATTAATTGTACTACATTAGAGGCAGATAGGGTGACCAGACAGCAAATGTGAAAAATTGGGACAGGGGATGGGGAGTAATAGGAGCCTATATAAGAAAAAGACCCAAAAATCGGGATTGTCCGTATAAAATCGGGACATCTGGTCACCCTAGAGGCAGAGCAGAAGGTATTATGTAAAAGTGCAGCATTCAGGGTGACCATCTGCTGCATTCTACTTTGGGGTGTTAGCATACCCAAAGCTAACAAGACCTTTCTGTCAAAGAAAATGGGTACAACCTTGCTATTCACCCCAGGGTTTGTTCTCACACCTCCCAAGGCAAACTTTTCCAGGGTGACTGCTTGCCTTCGTGCAACATACCATTTAGAACGTAGCCAAATGGGCTCACTTAGCCAAGCTGAAAGATCGATGGTGCTGCATGCTATTCAGAAAAACGAAAAAGAGGGGAAAAAAGAGTATAGCTTTAAATTTAACTTGCCAGTTGTGTCCTTAAAGATAAGACCATTGCAACTGCTCTGAGCTTGCTGGATTTCTGCAGGAGCAAGAAACAGTAATGAAACAATTTTGGGGGCATGGTTAAACTGGGAATGGGTGACAGGGGATGGGTCACTTGACAATTACCTGTTCTGTTCATTCCCTCTGGGGCACCTGACATTGGCCCCTGTCAGAAGACAGGATATTGGGTTAGATGGACCTTCGGTCTCACCTAATATGGCTGATCTTATGTTCTGTTCCTAGTTCTGTGAGAAACTGCGAGAAACTAAGACAGTGGATCTCAAACTTTTGTATTGGTAACCCCTTTCACACAGCACTCTGAACGCAACTCCTCTTATAAATTAAAAACATTTTTAAAATATTTAACACTATTATAAATGTTGGCGGCAAAGCGAAAGCTTGGGGGTGGAGGCTGAGAGCTCACAAGCCCCATGTAAAAACCTTGCGACCCCCAGTTTGAGAGCCCCTGCACTAAGACCCTCCTTAATTCCTCATGACTGAGGAGTGAGTGGTGTTACAATCCACCTTTTTAGGGGATCTTTGCATGGGGACATAGCAGAGATTTATTTTCTAAGAGCATCATAATTTCCCTGAGCTGTTTATATTCCTGAGCCTGCAGGCTCCAAGCCCATTCCTGTCTTCTACGTGTAGAATTTAAATATGAATCTCTATTTCCTTTTGTAGCAACATATTGTTAAAACTGTAGTTAATTCATCCACATCTTTCCTGGTTTATCAGCTAGTTCTGTTCTGTCTTGTGCTCCATTAAGTTAAAGTTTGTGTGAAGGAAGCTCAGGAATCATTTCTGAAGCAAATTCATTTCCTGAGCTGGTTGGGAATTTTTATACCAAATGTTTTAAGCTAGAGCACATCTTTTCCAAAGACACCCCATCTTGAATTAAAGACTTCAAGGGATGTAGACTTTGCTTACACAATGGGGGACTCACTCTGGAGCAGCAGTGACTCTGAAAAAGGTTTTGGAGGTTGTGGCGGATAGTCAGGTGAACGTGAGCTCCTAGTGTGATGCTGTGGCCAAAAGGGCAAATGCGATCCTGCGATACATAAACAGGGGAATCTCAATTAGGAGCAGAGAGGTTATTTTACCTCTGTATTTGTCACTGGTGTGATGGCTGCTGGAATCCTCTGTCCAGGTCTGGTGGGCACAATTCAAGAAGGATGTTGATAAATTGGAGATGGTTCAGAGAAGAGCCATGAGAATGATTAAAGGATTAGAAAACCTGCCTTATAGTGATAGACTCAAGGAGCTCGATCTATTTAGCTTAACAAAGAGAAAGTTAAGGGGTGATTTGATCGCAGTCTAGAATACCCACATGGGGAACAGATATCTTCAATCTAGCGGAGAAAGGTGTAACGCAATTCAATAGCTGGAATTTGAAACTAGACAAATTCAGACTGGAAATAAAGAACAGATTTTTAACAGTCAGAGTCATTAACCACTGGAACAATTTACCAAGGGTCGTGGTGGATTCACCATCATGGACAATTTTTAAATCCTGATTGGATGTTTTTCTAAAAGATCTGCTCTAAGAATTATTTTTGGGGAAAAAACTATGACCTGTGTTAAATAGGAGGTCAAACTACATGATCACAATTGTGCTTCTGACCTTGGAATCTATCAATCACTGCCTCCTTTTGTAAATTGTTGCAATGCTGGTAAAATTTTGAAACATACTTTTAATCTGAATTTATCTAGCTTTAGCTTCCAGCCATGGGATCTTATCACACTTTAGTTGATAGATTAAGGGCTCTCTACTCAGAAATCTTTCCTGTGCAGATAATTATAGACTGTGATCAAGTCACCTCTTAAGTTAAAGATCATAGGTGATGTCTGAATTCTCAGCACAGGAGGTATGGCATTTAATTATGGGCAGAGTCACTCAGAACTCCCCTGTGTCTTGCAGTCTGGTAAGTATGGAGATACTCAAGATGAGGATGTTATCTTCATGACAGTCTCAGCATTCTTTGCCACTCTGGTCCCAGGCAGCTGGAAAAATGTCTCAGTAGAATGGGGTGCATCTCAAACATAAAGTAGGGTAACGAGAGCCTGAAGTGAGGGCCCTGCTGACGGTAGGGCCTTGTCTATACCCCTTCATATCAAGTCCAGCCATAGATGCTGACACTCATATCCCCTGAGTAGAGCTGGCTGGGAATGAGGGTTTTCCACAGAAAATTTTGAGAAAAACCAAAAGAAAAATCCTGTTTGGCTCTGTGGAAAATTTCTGCTTTTCATTGACAACAAAACAAAAATTTTGGCGAAAACCCAGAAGCTTTCAGATTTTGGCCAAAAAAACCTTCAGTTTTTTTGAGTTTTCAGTTTCTCGGCAAAAACTCAGTATTTCCTGGGAAAAGTAGCCACTTCAGAAAAAAAAATCTGTCACGTGAAAACCCCAATTTTCCATCCAAAGCAGTCAGTGAGAATTTTTTAGGCACCCCTACTCCTGAGCACCTTCAGAAAGGTGTCCAGACTCCTCAACCTCTTCTGGCTTCAGTAGAAGATGGGGGCTCAGCGTTTTTCAGGATCAGTCTCATAAAGTCTGATCCAGACCCTAGGAAGACTCCTATTGACTGCTGTGGACTTTGGATCAACCCTGAGGACAAACCCTAAGGACAAGAACAAAACAATGAATGGCTTTATTGCAAATACAGAACGATTCCTCCCAGCCCTGAATGTAATTCTCTGATGTCTACCAAAAGAACAGTATTCTGAGCCAAATCTGGTAACGCACGAGTCCATGTCAATTTTCTCTAGGTATTGCTGAGTGCCTTGTTATAAGCCATCAGGCATCATATTATTTTCTGGAAATAACTTAAGCATGAACTCTAATGTAACATTCAGCCTCAGAGCTGTTTGGACATGAATATACATATTTTAAATAGAAATCCCATGTAACGTTGAGCTAGCAGCACATTTCTATGCCAGATGGAAGATTTCAAACCCTGCTGTTTCATCAGATGTAATGTATGGGCCTCATATGTTGGCCTGTTTCATTTTAGAATAGGAAAAAAATGCTAGATGTGTTTGGTTTCATTAAAGCTTTAGGTTTGGGTACCATTGCCTATTCCAAATATCCCATAAAATATATTGGAATTTTATTTTTTCAATGTAAAATAACCAGAATTCAGTAAAAATATAAGAAACTTTTTCTATTTTCTTTTTAGCCAAGAAAGATTCTTTGTGTGGCGTACTAAAGAGCAGCAATAACTCAAGTTTATATGCTTCTTGGCTAGCAGCAGGTTATGGAGCTAGCTCTCTGTTATGTTCAGCGCACATACAGAAAGAATTTAGATAAAAGCATAAATACTCTTGCTGGAAGGTTGCAATGTAACACAATTTTATTTTTTAGAATTCAGAACAGTAACACACCAGAACCCAAAAACAGAGAGAGAGAAAACAGGCTGCTCTCCCAAGCAGAGAAGCACAACTCACTGTACCTGGCTTTAAGCTGTCTTTTTCAAGATTGACTCTGATTGCATGATTCCCTACAGAGCCCTCACCTGCCAACAGGACCATGAAAAGCTGCCTCCCTCCATCTTCCCACCCAGCTCTTAAAGTGAGAGCTTGCAATTCCAAAACAGTCCTCAACACACCACACTCTCCACAGGTTTAGTTCAGTCTTTGACTCCAGCCCTGCCTTGAGATGTGTGCTGGCAACCCCCCACACCCATGAGTAGCTGTGATCATGTCAATACAGAATTGGGGTATCAGGCTGACAGTTTTCAAAGTGACTAGGGATTTGAGGGGCTAACTGGAGACACCTAAAAGGGCCTGGTTTTCAGAGGGTGGGTGCTGACCATCCTTTAAGACATCACAGTTTGGGCCCCCCAAATCTCTACCCTAGTCACTTTGGCCTTAATTTCCAGTGTCCCCTTTTTAGACTCACTTCCCCATTCCTTTTTCTCTGCTCCTATGAACCCATCTCTGATTCACTCTGCACTCTTTGCTTCCTCAGTGTTTCTCATGGCTCTCTCTCTCTCTCCTCTCCCTCTAGGGACCTCTTCCTGCCTTAGGCTGCAGAGCCTTAACTGTGAAACCCCTTACTTAAGTCCAAGTCTTCATCCCTTCTCCCAGAGGCTGAGATTGCAAGGTGCTCTGCCTATTGACTCAAACATTAGCTGGCCAGAAGCACCATCGGCTTACCAGGGGCCATGGTGCAAGTGCTCCAGCGTAGCAGCAGCACCGGCCTGGCTTCAATGAGATGGTGCTGGCAGAACCAGATCTTCTTTCTGCTCCTCTGCTGCAGGCTCTCTCTGCCTTTTCTGTCCTCCAAGACCCCATAGCTACCTCTAGGGTGTGTCTTTGCCTCTGTTCCCATCTTTCTGTCTCTGCCTACGCTTTATTCTCCACCCTGCTGGGACACGCTTCATTGGTGGGACCGCACCGCAAACGGTGGCTGTCTAGGAACCTCATTTTTAGATTCACACTCTCAGATTCCAAGGCCAGAAGGGACCACTGTGATCAGACAGTCACTGTGCTGCCTGATTCGGCTGTCTGAGACGTCCATCTGACAGCAGGGAC
Organism: Gopherus flavomarginatus; assembly: GCF_025201925.1. Classification (NCBI taxonomy): domain Eukaryota; kingdom Metazoa; phylum Chordata; order Testudines; family Testudinidae; genus Gopherus; species Gopherus flavomarginatus. Next base: position 127,773,371 of record NC_066619.1, read on the forward strand.
AGAACTCAGATCTTTCCCCCAAAGCACCAGATGCTGCCACTTCAGCACAAGAAACCGCCCCCTCTATTAGTGGGTATCGGCGTTCAGCTTATGATATGAACTCTGGCAGTTCTGATCTCATCCAGCAGAGGGCAGCGATCCACATGCACATTCCAGCCTGTTGGTTATGGGGTTTTACGATTCTCTAATCGACATCCTCTTATTTATCGGTCTGGATACTGACAATGACGCATCCAGCTTTCTCTCTCCTCGTAGCGACGTTCATGATACTCACTCGTCCCACTGAAGCTATCACATGGCTTTTTTTTTTTCGTATGTGCACCCCTCCCATGTCATTCCATCCTCCAACTCTTCAGCTATGAATTCCTTATACATTTTCCTTCCAGTTCCTGCTAGCCTCTCCCTTAGAGCAGGGGAAGAACCAGGGGTTTTTTGGTTTAATGGGACACACCACGATTTTGGTTTTTTTTTTTTTTTTTCCCATTCCAAAAGAGAAGAAAAACAAAAAAATTCAAACTTTCTCACTCAATTAAATCCTGAAAAAAAAGTAATTTTGTGCTCATCAGAATGAAACATTTCCATAACATCAAAATGGTTAGCTCTGTTTTTGACCTTTTAAAACTTTTATATTATATTATTTACTTTATTCTTTATATGTTAATATTAAATGAAAAACACTGAAACAAAAACGTATCAAAACAGAATATTGACACATTCTGTTCTGAAAAAGTCACTTTGACTTTCTCTAAGCAGTTTTTTTTCTTTTAAAAGGCCATTGCCATCAAAATTGTCCCGTTTCCACAAAATGGTCTGCTTTTGGCTAATTGGCATTTTACGATGGAAAACCGTTCCTCTGGAAATTTTCCAGATAGCTTCCTGTGTCTGACTGCTGCGTTCCTAAGCACCCGTTCTGTACAACAGGGAGTGGTGACTGGCTAACAGCATGCAACTGAACTAAAGCAGGGGGAAGTGTGAATTTGGCGGATTGATTTAGTCTGGGGGTTTCCTGATGTCTCAGTGACATAGCATATTACCAAGCACCAGGAAACTGCTTTGCTCCCAGCTTTAAGGCTTCAGATAGATCTTACTAAAGCATCAAAAGAATTTCTTGTCAAACTAAAGTAAGTCCAACAGAGTGTTTGAAAGGCTGGAAATGTCCCCTGCCCCTTGTGCAAGCATTGACACCAGTGCAGAAAGGGTGTGCAATGCAGTCTGATTTGGTAACACACTCGGCATTGGTGTTAATGACCACACAAGAGGTAGGGTAACAGAAAATAGAATCATAGAATACACTGCTCTATAGCCAAAATGCTTCTGAAATAAATGTAGTCCAACTTTACTAATTCTGGGTCACTGAGAACGAAAATGATGCTTAAAATTGTTGATTGGCTCTAGTTTTCAAGATATGCTATTGGGTCAGTATATACTACCCTTGACTTGGGAATGGTGGAGGATAAGTGAGTTATAAAGGGAAGGGATCTCAATTTAAACCAGAAATGACTAAAATACATCTTTGACTGGATCTATGAATAAATCTATGCCTGGGTTTGGACAGTACTTGCTTTTTAGGCAAAACAATGAATGATGCAATCTGAAGCTGGTATTGCGTCATACATGATATGAATTGCATCATGTTATTCCTAGAAGTCATGGATGATGCAATCATAACGAAGCTTACATCACTCTGCTGAACAAATTGCCCTATATCAGCTCTAGAAATCATACAGTGTCGTGCTCTCTTATTTGTCAGTGTTTGATTTTGCAAAGGGACACATTTCTGTTTAGCCAAAGTGAGCAGAGATGCCTCATACTTGTGTGAACAGTGTAGGTGAAGTGGTGAAGTGACTTTTGCATCACAAAAGCGCAATATAACCACTATGGTTAAGAAAGCCTATCACCTTTCTTTTGGCTGCCAAATTGCAGATCAGGACAAGGGGTGGGCCCCACACATATGCTGCAACACTTGTGCAACAAATCTCGGCCAGTGGTTGAACAGGAAAAGGAAATCTATGTCTTTTGCAGTGCCAATGATTTGGAGAGAGCCAACAGATCATACCAGCAATTGTTACTTCTGTATGGTACCTCCAGTTGGGAAAGGTGAGTCAAAGAAGAAAACGTGGACTGTGCATTATCCAAATATTCCATCAGCTATACGCCCAGTACCCCATGGAGAAGGACTGCCGGTTCCTGATGCACCAGAATCATTCTCACTTGAGTCAGACGAGGAAGAGGAAGAGGATGAAACTTCTGGTCCTGAACCATCAATGTCACAGGACCCACATTTTCTCCCATCCTCCTCCTCTGAACCACACCTCATAACACAAGGTGAACTGAATGACCTTGTCAGGGATTTGGAACTACCCAAGAGTAAGGCAGAGCTGTTGGGCTCCAGACTACAGCAGTGGAATCTCCTGGCAGGCTATCAGGGCAAATGGAGCCCATCAATACTTGCAGACTATTGCTGGACAGTGACAAGAGATGCTCCATTTAATGAATACAAGAGACAACCCAAGAAGCGCCGAGTAGACACTGAATAGGACTAAACTATGTACATAATAGTTTTTTGCCTTTTGTTTCCTAATAAATTTTATTTATATAACCCTTTTGCTGATTTTTAAAGTGTTACATAAACAGGACAGGTGAAATATCATGTAAAGCAACCATAAACACATGAAAAGACCTAGGTTTACAATTTATGATTAAAACTCTACTATCTACACAATATACATAGACATAAAATGTAAAAACTTAAATATCTTAGAAACAGTAACCAATCAGTTGTTTTAATTGTCATATTCGAATTCAGCACATCAACATACATAATAAATATCACATTTTATCTCTGAAGCAGACGACTTCTCAAAAATTGTAGACCAGTGATATCAGGGTCAGAAGGGACCTCAGGAGGTCACCTAGTCCAACCCCCTGCTCAAAGCAGGACCAACCCTAACTAAATCATCCCAGCCAGGGCTTTGTCAAGCCTGACCTTAAAAACCTCTAAGGAAGGAGATTCCACCACCTCCCTAGGTAACCCATTCCAGTGCTTCACCACACTCCAAGTGAAAAAGTTTTTCCTAATATCCAACCTAGACCTCCCCCACTGCAACTTGAGACCATTACTCCTTGTTCTGTCATCTGCTACCACTTTACTACAGTAAGTCAGAATGCTCATGAACCTGTGCATGGAAGAGTCACCACTCTTAGCCACTGGATATTACTTGCACAGCTATTGACACATACTTCACCCCTCTCCAGCAGGAAACCATCACATGGGACCCAGCTGGGAGAAGACACAAGCTAATGCTGGGCAGATAATCCTGGACATGGAGAGAGGAATGGGGAAGCTGGGACACTAAGAGGGGCCTGGAGGTGACAGTAGACAGCAAATCAGACATGTGGACCACACAGCTTGTCTGCAAACCCAGACAGCCCAATTTTCAGCTCCATATGCAAAGGTCCCTCGCTGTGCGCCCGGTCCAAAGCTGGAGGCTTTCTAGTCACTTTGATGGGCTTTGGATCAGGTCCTGTGAGCTCAGGCCTTGGCATTCTGGGTGGAATTGACCAAGGTGCAATGAGAGCACAAGCGTACATTTTCAGAAGGAACCAGTCATGTTTGATGCCTCAATTTTTGATTGCCTGAAACAGGGTCAGCACTTCCAGGGCACTTCCTCACGGACAACCCTGCAGGCACCCTGCCTCGGTTTCTCTCTGAGGTTCTCATAAATAATCCACTCATAGCAAAAATCTCCAGAACAATACCCTCCTATCCTGTTGTCTAAATTTATTTAACAGAGCCCAGCTCCCAAAGCCAGCGTTCCTTCACCCAAGCTTAGGCGCAGGGTGTCCAGAGCCCTCCTTCCTGGGACTGCGTGCTGAGTTCTTCCTTGCAGCAGCTCCTCTGACTCAGCCTCTGCTTCCCCTCAAGTCTCTCCCTTAATTAAGGCACCAGGGACAATTCAAAAGGGTGCCCCCCTTTCCTCTCCTGGCACGCTTCATTCCGGCTCAGAACCCTAGACAAATGCTGACCATTTCTCCCCTCCCCCAACTAGTAGAGTAGCTGATCCTTCCTCTCCAGTGCAGTTTTTCATAAATTCTAGCTCAGAAACGACTTGAGAACCTGATTCAAAGCTCACTGAAGTCATTGGAGATACCTAACGGCTTCAATGCACTTTGGTGCAAGCCCTTAGTTAGCCCCTTGGCTGGCTTATTGCAAGTCCTGTTGCTGTTGAGACCAAAATGTTTGGAGATGAATGAAATCTTCCCATGGTAAAAATATCAGCTCTATATGGGTACCATGCAGGTAATATTATCTTTACTAAATAACGCAACAGCTGTGTGACAAAGTCCGGCTTCTAGTGAAGCCAAAGGGAGTTTTATCCTGGATTTCAATGGAAGCTGGATCAGCACTTATGCCATGAGAAGAGGTATTTTCAGAGTACGTGGCACTTCTTAAAATATGTTGGGTACAGACTTGATGCTGTTTTAGATTGCAGATCTCTTACTGCATGTTTTTACAGCACCTCCTTCAATGAGATTCCATTCTTAATTGGATCCTGCAAAAGTTACTGTAATTACTACTAATAATAATAATTAGTACTTACATAGCACTTTGTATTCATAGGGAAAGGCTCAATATAACTTTTTTTTAAAAAAAGTTATGCATGTTGTATTATTATTTGTAGTTTTCTTGTTGCTGTGTAGATAGCTTGGAACATGTTGCCTTCTAGGTATTATATAAAGGGCCAGGGTCTCAGAAGATGTAAATCAGCATTGCTCCTTTCACTTCTCTTTGTTAGGGAGCAGGCTGTTGGTTATTGAGACACTTTTTGTCAGTTTTTCTTTCAGAATGAGATATTGTCCAAAAGCAACATGTTTCCACAAAACGTTTCGCTTTTAATGACTCAGCATTTTCTTTCAGCAACTCGTGCCGGTGGCACTGAACCCCATAGTCTTCACAGTGATATGATTATGATGTAATTATGATGTATTTTATGCAAGATAAGTCATGAGGTGTCAGTGGAAAAGTTATGATTTGCTGAATATGATTATCCTATTTGTATGCATATATCGTTGTATCTGAAGTTATGAATATTGACTATGTATCCGTATTTCAAATGTAGCTACAACTGGGTGACACCTACTAGACAAGATGCTTTCAGTCTAGATGGTGGGTGGGAAAGGGCCTTTTTGGGGCAATGAGTCATTAGGAAAAAACAATAGGCCTTAGGAGAACCTTATCTCCCACCTGGCGATGAGCCTTCATGAGAACACTCCAATCAGCCTATGAGTGATGGTTGCTATGACTCTACAAGGACATGTGATCAGATCACAAGATGCTGGACTGCATCTTGGGATATCAGTATTTTTCCACAGACTGGTCTGGGAGCCAAGCTTTGAAACGAAAGGGATCCTGCCATATGCAAAAGCTATATAAGGGAGCAAGTGACATCACCTGGGGTTCTTCACTCCTCATACAAGAAGACTCCTGGAAATACCTGAGGAACAAAGACTGAATTGAGGGAAGTGCTAGAGATTTCTAGCCAGTGAATGAAACACCTGGGGATTCCAAGCTATAAAGCAAGTGCAGCTTGCCCCTTGTGTCATCTCTTAGGGTGAGAATCTGCTAATTCATATCCAATCTATCCACTACATTAAGCTTAGTTTGCAGGGGTTTTGTTTGTTTGTTTGTTTGTTTGCTAGGTAATCTACTTTGATCTGTTTGCTATCACTTATAATCAGTTAAAATCTATCTTTTGTAGTTAATAAATTTGTTTTTGCTATATCTAAACCAGTGAGTTGGAGTGAAGTGTGTGGGAATCTTCGTTCAGGGGCAAAAGGCTGTTGCATATTCTTCTCCACATTGGGTGTGTGTGTGTGTGTGTGTGTGAATGTCACAAGCTTATGCTGTACAGTTCCCTGTGCAACACAAGATGGTATAATTTTGGGTTTATACTCCAGAGGGGGTGTGTGCCTGGAGAACTGGGAGTTGCCTTGGCTGTAGCCTTCCTATGTAGGAGCTCGTTAGAGAGCCTGCATGGAACTGCAGCTGGGTGTGTCCCTACCTGTGTGAATGTTGGTGAAAGTGCAGGCTGCAGGCATTGAATCTTGTCACAGCAACATAGTGTGAGAGGGAGCCCAGGCTAGTGGATCAGGGGGTTCAGTGGTACCCCAGCTCCTGGTGGCACCCCAGAGGGGAACCTATCAGTGACATCAGAAAATTTCCCACCAGCCCTATTCATTAGAATATCTTGATGCTATAAAACACCTTTTCAGCCCAACGTGCTCTGGCTTAAGGTAATAATCAGCATGAAATCCCCACGCTCCTGGCTGTGTTCTGATAGAGGTGGCTGTTGTGGGCATATCTTAACGACCCTGAAAGAGTGAGAAAGGACAGATGGCAAGAGACTTTTCATGTTGCGCACAGAACCAAGACAAAACCAATTGTTATGATCTAAGAATTTGAGTTTTGAATCAGTTGGAAATGACGAACTCCTGTCTTGATCCGAATCAGAGGGAATCTAAATGAGAATTTTTCTGTTTTAATTTTCTTTCTCTCTTTTTTTGGCGGGGGGAAGGGAAGGGTAAACTCTCAAATAACCCTGAACCTCCCCTAAGAAACAAACGAAAAACCATTTTAATTCTATTCAGTTTGAAGTTTTGTTCTGAGTTGTTTTGTTGAAAAATCAAAAAATTTCAAGCCATGAGAAAATAACTAAAAACTTTTCACATCACCCCCCAAAAAAACCAAACCCAGAACCAACCCACAACCTTTTGATAAAGTATTTCCTAGCAGCCTGACCCCTGCTACTTCCAGGCTGAGAAAGCGGGATGGTTCTGTACAAAACCCAGGTGGCAGGGTCTGTTTCCTGTGGCTGCTCAGAAGGAGGTGTGACGTTCCACTCCATATTCTTTATGAAAATATGCTTATGATATGAATATGACATAACTGAGATGTACTTTATGCAAGATGGGTCTTGTAAGATATCACTGGCAAGGTTAGAATTTACTGAATGGGATTATCCAATGTGTGTGCCGTATCATTTCTGTATCTGAAGTTAGGAATATTGACTATGTCTCTGTATTTCAACTACACTACTTTAGGTGACGCCCACTGCTAACACTTCAGGTACAACGACGGAAAAGCCAGACAGGGCGGATGGCCTATCAGCGAGGACAATAGTCTGTGAAAAGGCTTGGCCTTCCTGCGAACACTCCATACTGCTACTGACTCATGTGGTCTTGTCACCTGATACTAAACATTACCTGGGACTTCTTGTAACTTTCCACTGGAAGGGAAGTGGGGGTCAAGTTTGGGAAACAAAGGATTCCCACCTTATGTAAATCCTATTTAAGGTGGGGAGGAAGGAAACAGGGCTTCTCCTCTCCGTGGCCTGTCTGCCCAAGAAGAAAGACTGCTAAAGCCACCTGAAGGGAAGGCAGGGGAGAGTCCAGACTGATATAGGGATCCAGTCTGAAAAGGAATATAAGTGGAACTCTGAACCACGGAAACTTTGCAACCTGCCTAAAACAACATTTAGGGTAAGAAATTACATTGTGTAACCTGTTTCTTAAGTATATTGAGCTTAGCTTGCGTTTGGTTTATTTGCTCAGTAATCTGCTTTGTTCTGTCTGTTATCTCTTATATCCACTTAAAATTCACCTTTTGTAATTAATAAACTTATTTCTTGTTTATAATAAAACCCAGTTTGTGCAATTTCTAACTAGGGGGTGGTGAGGAAGAGGAACAAGAAGTGTGCACACTTCCTTCCACATTGAGGGTGGGGGTGAATTTTTTTAAACCTTTGGGTTTGTCCCCCTTAAAAGCAGTGGGCATCAGAGGGTTGGGGCAAGCCCCTAAGGCTGAATCTTCCCAGAGTGGATCCCTGTCTGTCTGTACAGCTGGGTGTGGCCCTGCCTGTATGCTTGGCTGGAAGAGGCTTGTGAGCTTAACCCATCCAGGCCAGGTAAAGGGGACGCAGGCTGGCAGAACAGGCTGACTCAGTGGCACCCCAGCACATCAGGTGACACCCCAAAGGGCCCAAACCTTTCACAGGAGGTTCCTGGACACTCATAAAGCCCAAGAGAGAAGGGAAGGAAGGTTACAGAGAGGTCAGCCTCACGCAGTAAATACAAATGGAGGTTCCTGCAGTGTCAAGACAATAATATGGTGAAAGCAGTCCCAAGATATGACTAACCAGGCCAAAACCCAAGTAACTGCCTTTTGGAATGTCATATGCTATAGCAAGCAGTTTTATTATAATCACTAGGTAAATTAGAAATGACATCAGCCAAAGCAAATAGATGCTGGTGATTTGCAGGCCCATTCAGGAGGCGAGCACAAGAATAAATGATAAATCTGTTTATGGCCAGATCCCCATCTGGTGTCTTCAACAGAGTTACAATGATCTACACCAGCTGGAGGGCTGACCTGATAGGCCTGTCTTCATTTCCACTACCCTGGCACTGTAAATGGGTCAGAGAGCGGGTGTGAATTACAATGCCATTTTACACCTGCATGGGACGGAGTGTCCTTGGCCATGGCTGGAGCCTCCCCAGAGCTACAATACAATTATTAATGATAATATTACAAATGTGACAGGCCCTAGTGTGAATTGCAATCAGTTCTAATGCCCTACGGATTATGGGATACCGAGCATTATCTGAAAGCATCTTCTTCGTGAGAGATGTTGGCGTGTCACTCATTTCATAACAATGCGACTCAGAATTCAGATATTTGGAAAGAGAAACACGGCTATTCTCAGACTCCTCTGCTAAGATAGCCAACAGCAAGCAAAGGCATTCTTGTGCTCCGTCTTGCATGACCTGCTAATTGTTACCGCAAGGTCATTTCAAGCAGTTTGAAAGCAGCTGTGTTTCTCTCAGCTAAATCACAAAGACACCCTAAATAGAAAGCATGCTGTTACAAAAAAGCCTTGGCAACAAAAGGCCTTGATGAAAGGAGAATAAGGCAACTCGTTAGATCAGTTTGGGGGATTCCATATTGACCTTGCAGATCCTGACTTGCTAACGGTTAATTGAATTGATGCTGCAAATGGACTCAGTATGATACATGAAAACTACACACATTATTATAAAGTGAAAGCATGAGAAAAAAATATACACTACTGAAGTCTATTCTAGATACTGTATCTGCCTACGAAACAACCCTGCTGAGTTTCAGCATTGTCTTTGCACAGTATTACCTAGCTCTGCAGAGAAAAACAACAGTTATTCCCCTCTGAACAGAAGATGGCTCTACTACCTTCTTCAGACTATTGTATGCAGTACACTGGATACAGTGCCTGTAATATAGCTGAATGACACATGCGCAGGGCTTTTCTACTGATACGTCTTGTGTAAGACCACAAAATTAACCCACAAATGGGAATTTAGTTTGCACTCAATTAATTGTTTGTTAAAAGCTACTGACACACCCCTCCCTGATTGTGAATGGTGGAAGTGTCTAAGGCCCCAGCTGTGGAAACACTGATGTATGCAGGTATCTTTATGTACATAAGTAGAGTTCAATGGGACTATTTTAAGTCACTCATACGTGTGAATGTCAGCAGGATCAGGAATAAAGTGTGCAAATATCCTTTGTATATTTCTTAGTACTCTGATGCTAACCATACCTACCAATCCACCCCTCTGTTGAAGGCCTTTGTGACAGAATGCATATCCCACACTATGGGCAGAGGAAGTCCCGCCCCCCAGACCATGCTGGGAATGCTCCAACTGCTGTGCTAGTGTAAAGGAGAGCAGCCCAGCTCAGTCTAGGCTGATCACCAAGGAGGAAGGACACTTGGTGGAGGCTCCAGCCCAGGTGCTATTACAGCCCTTGCCTGTGGGAGCCGGAGATCCAGAGACCCAGACTGGAGACCTGTTGCCTACAGCTGGAGTCAGAATCCCAGGGAGTTACCTGCGCCAAGGAGCCCAGCAACTCGGACGTCATCTGAATTGCAGCCTCAGGAAGCCCGGTAGGAAGTGACCCAGGGAGTTGGGGTAAGAGGTATCTCCCACCCATGTAAGGTCAGTGTGTTGCGGTTAGATTCCCTGCTGACCCAGTGGCAGAGCAACTTCACCACTGTTAGGGCCCTCAGTTGGGACCCGGTGGAGTCGGGTGGGCCTGGGTCCCCCTACCTTGGCTGCCTCCTCCTTTGGTGATGGCCCTGGGTTTGGCCATTAAGCCATGCTGCCCTGCACTCGAGGGCCTTTGTATGGACTCCAGCCACTAGGCCACACCGCCCTGTGTTTGTGGGTAGCCATATTATCTCAGGCCATTAGGCCACACAGCCCAGAATCCAAGGGCTGCCGCTTTGACTCTGGCCATTGGGCCGCACTGTTGTGAGGTCTAGGACAGTCTGGTAGACCGTAACTGTGGTGTCAGCGCACCTACAATCCACCCTGAAAGGGGACAGGGTGTGCACGCACCGCCACATCTGTTGATGTGCCACCTGCCAAAGCCAATATTTCCAGATGTGACTTTGAAGAAAAGGTTTCAAAGTGGGAGTTTAAGCTGGGCTCCTAAAGTTGTATCTAGACACCTAGATCAGTGTCTGGATTACAAATGTACCAAATGGCTCCCGTTGACCTCAGTGGGAGGCAGTGAATCCTCAGCACTTCTGTATCACCTGGTGCTCTCAAAAAGCGTCTTTCAGAGACAGCGCTTAAAAAAGATACATAATTTACAGCTCCACGGATTATAAAGCCAGAAGGGACCACTGAGAACATCTAGGCTGACCTCCTGTATAACACAGGCCAGAGATCTTCACTGAATTAATTCTTGTCTGAACTACAGCATATCTTTTAGAAAAACAGCTAATCTCTCCAGTGATGGGGAATCCACCACAAGTCTTGGTAAATGTTCCAATGGTTAATTACTCTTGCTGTTCAGAATATGTACCTTTTTTCTAATCAGAATTTGTCTAGCTTCAACTGCCAGCCACTGGGTCTTGTTAGATCTTTGTTTGCTACATGCAAGAGCCTTCTATTGTCAAAATTCTCTTCCTCATGTAGGTATTTACAGACTGTGATCAACCATCAACCATCTCTTTGTTAAGCTAAAGACACTGAGCTCCTTGAATCTATCACTACAAGGCAGGTTTTCGAATTCTTTAATCATTCCCACAGCTCTTTTCTGAACCCGCTCCCATTTATCTGCTTGACACCAGAACTGGACACAGTGTTCCAACAGCAGTTTTACCAGTGTCAAATACAGAGGTAATATAACCTCTCTATCCTGCTCAACATTGCCCTGTTTATGCATCCAAAGGATACTACAAATGAAGGCATTGTCAATGCACTGAAACATCCAGTGTTTTCATTGTTCCTTCCCGCCTGCCTGGGGATTTCAAAGCTTTTGCACTTGTCTATTACTTCCATGGCTTAAGAAACGAGAAGTTCAGGTTACAGATATAAGCTCTTTAGGCTGCCTGGGTGTTTTTATAATAGATACACTCAGGATGTGTATTCTGCATTACAAAGTGAAAGCAATAAAGAAAATAAAAATGAGCTGCTTCCACCTGCTTGGGTTATTACAGTACCTGCAAGCCTGTCCACTCTTGCAATGTCAGGACATTGACAAGCACAGGAGACACAGTCACCCCCAATATAGTCAGTTCAGCTCTGTCATCTGTTGATAGGATATAAGGCAGGGCGTATGGGATGGGAGGTAGGCCCTTGAAATGGGTCAATACCAAGGCTGGTTTCCTCTCAGACTCCCAGTGTTCACTGAGAGAGGAATCCAATCTGTGTTCCCCAGGCTGCCAAACCCCAGTTCTACTGGGTGCAACCAGCCACCGGCCAGATTTGTGCTGGAGATGTTTAAAAGATTAGAGCTAAGCCGCATCATGGATGCATTTGAGCAGAGGGCCATTGTCGGAGAGGGCAGGATGAGACGGTTCTCTACAACGTACAGAAAGATCTCCCTGCATGGATGGACCACAAGCAGGTTGGTCTCAGCAGCAAGAACCAGGACAAATCTAGAAAATGAGTCACTGTCTGAGAAACTAACTAGGGACTGTACTACTCATGGCCCCTATGGCTTGAGCTCAGTGATAAAGAACAGCTCTAAACTTAAGGAGATGCTGGTTAACAGGCTACTGCACAAACCTAGGACTCTGAAGACCCACATTCAATTCCCTGCTCCACCCCAAGCATCCTGCCCAGTCTTGGTTAAGTCAATTACAGTCTCTCTGTGACTCAGTTTTCCATCTGTAAAATGGGGACCATAGCATTCACCTACCCCACAGGGTGTTGTGAGGATCAGTGCATTAAAGATTGCAAGGGGCTCAGGTGTGATGGCGGCCACAGCGGGACCTCAGCGAGAGAGCAAATACTCATTCAGTTGTACTTTTTTTGCTTTAAAGTTTACTGATACTAATTTTGCTGGTCCCCTTTATTCCTAAAGTAGACAGAATCCTCTCTTGCAGGGCAATTTACTGCACCGATTGACAGTTCCTCAGTGTGGGAACCAAAGGATCAGGTGATCAAAAAGACCACCCTAGGAACAAGCCGGCACCCTTTTCTTCAGCATGAAGGTTAGAACGCTGCAGGGAAATTCAGCTCCCACAATAAAACTGAGAAACCCTGCAGGAAAGAGAGCCAATAAAGCGTTTCAGCCCCTCAGCGATCTATGGTTATTCTGCACCAATCCTGCAAAGCAACGGACAAGTTAAAGCAAGGGGCAGAGAAAACAAAATCCCTAATCTTAATGAAAGCTGAAAATCTGGAAACACCAAGCCAGCTGATGCTAACCCCACAGTAGCTGCTTTTGAAGCTATCAGCACAATGTATAAAAATATAAAGGCTAAAGACTAATAAACCATGCTGAAAAGGTACAGCTCACGGCGTGAGAGAATACTACCATTTTATAACTGACTGGGTGACAGACGCTTTCAAGGCTCTTCGAACCACGAGTACTTAGCACTAGCAATGTTTGTAACCCCACTGCGATGACACTCATTGAAAACCAATCTAAAAGGACAAGCTGCTTGGCGAGCGACAATGGAGGTAGGCTGATTATTAGATTTTTTACTGTACCAATTCGATTTGAAAGAATATTATAGTGATGTTTGCCAGCATCGTTAGAGTTATGGCTCTGTCAGCATTTCCGCTCTAAAGCCCTATTTGCAGGAGTTTATAACTCAGCCATAAATATTTATACTGGACAGATTCCTGGTAGGCAGGAGTCTTGAAGGCGGAGCAACAAGAACAATAATAATGTGCTTCCTCAGACCTACTGATGAGTTACTGTGTGTCTGGCTGCCTGGAGTATTAGTAAAGTCACCGCGACCTGGCCTCAGATGATACCACAGGCGCCCGTGTAGATACACAGTAGGGTTAAGTTTACAATAGAACTCAGCTCCTATGACCAGCTCCAAAGCAGCGCCCCTTGCGATGCCAGTGCCCACTTTTTCAAATCCAGTATGCACCCGATGTGCTGACCTCTTCTCTGCTTGATTGTCACAGGCACGAAGCAGAGCTGGTCAGAACACAAGAATTGCATTTGCGAGACAGAAATGCTTCAAACCAGCCAGCAGCCTAGTGGTTAGGGCCCTGATGAGGAAAACCCAAGCTCAAGGCCTTGCTTTGCAGCAGGGACTCGAGCCTGGATCCCCAAGTGGTCCAACCACCGGGCTACACAGCAAGTGTCTGATTTAATTATTTATACAAAGTGGAACAAGTCCAACAGGAGAGATGAAGGGCCTGGCCACCCAGCTGCTCAGAGGGTGGTTCTCACTTTGGGTAGACATGCACATGCTAGCTGGAGCAGCACTAGCCTGCTAAATATAATCACAGGCTAGCTGCCGGAATACAATCCAGCCCCGCCCCTGGGTATGTGCTTGGGCAACTAACTGAGCCACTTTGGCTGCACTGCTATTTTTAGTGTGCTAGCATGCATATGGCTACCTAAGCTGGGAATCCCCTTACCAGCTGCTGTACAGCCATCAAGCAGACTGGCTCTGTAGCCAAGTGGCTAGGGCACTCATCTGGGATGTAGAAAACCTAGGTTCAAAAATCCTACTGTGAATCAGGCACAGCAGGTATGTGAGCCTGTGGTTCCCTCAACCCAGCTGTGTGTCCTAGCCCTGTGGCTACTGGCTTTCCCTTTAGAACCAGAAATTCCATCCTGGATCTGAGAAAGCTTTGTCAAAACTGTAATATTTCCATGAAAAGTTTTAGTGACTCAGCATTTTCCAGCAAAAGCCATTTCAGCGAAAAATTCCCACCCAACTCTGGTCCTGAACGTTCCCCATTGTGGTCTCGCTCTGCTTCTCTGGACTCCGGGCCCACAACTCTAATCTCAGCATTCCAGCTCTTGTTAGGGCTTGGAAGTGGTCCAGTCTTTTTCTGAGGTGAACGGTGTACGGTGGGGTCAGAAACAACACCACGCGGACACCTTTGCCATGCCCAGATCTGGAAGGTGACCATCACCCGCTGACACAGGGGCTGTCCCAGTTGTACAAGGCGAGATGTGCTAAGGTTGTGCATGTTGAGTTCCAGATGTGGAAACCCTCAGGACGAAACTCTCAACACACCAGAAAGTTGTTAAGGGGATTGTGGTGGGTAAAACACCCTTTGTCAGGGAAGCCAAACCTGGACCAAGGTTCCTTGGTACTGTAAAGCAACTGCACTTTTTGAGGACCTTGTGATCGAGATGTGGAAACCTGGACTAAGGGGTTTCCCAGGTATGGAGACTAGGGCCTGAGAAGGAGCATGGAAATGTTTTGAACCCAAGTGCAGAGTTGGACTATCAGGATTTGACACAACAAATCCCGCATTGTGGCAGGGGTTAGACTAGATGACCTTTGTCGTCCCTTCTAACCCTATGGTTCTATGATTACAATAACTTGCCCTTAAAGAGAGCAGTGGAGACAGAGCCATAACTGGGAAGGTTGTTAGCAAACTTCCAAAGATGCTTTTGGAGCCTCATTTCCAAGGCAGTCATAACTTGGTGAAATATTGAACAAAAATCAGTCAAACAACAGTAAACACTAAATTACTAAGAGGATCCCTAAGGCAACAGCTTGCAATTCACTTGTTCTTAGCCTCCAGCCTTTTCTATTGACTGTGGTCACTGACAAAAGGATCAAGACTCATTCCATGTTTTCCTTATTATCTGCCTTCGTGCGGCTCCTGAGCTGACTCCGAGGAGCCTCCACCAGAGCACAGCTTGAGACACACAAAGCAGGGTTTCATTTTTATGGATTTCTTATTATTTGTATGACAGAGCAGGGCTCCAGTGCACTGGGCATCCACATCAGGAATAACTGCCCCGCACGGATGAGTTTGCAATTGAAGTACACAGGACAGACATAGGCAAGAAGGAGAAACAGAGGCACAGTGCAGGGCAGTGGCTTTCCCAAGTAACCCAGCTGGTCAGGGACACAGCTAGGAAAAGATGGAAAGTTTCCTGACTCCCATTCCAGAATCTTTATCCACTAAACTGCTCTGTCCTGGCTCCACGTTCACTCTCTCGAGATTAAAAGGAGACACTGTTCTTTTTAAAGGACCAGCTGATTTGACCGTATGTTTCCACCAAATTTTGATGATCCAGTCAAATCCATCTTCAGAATGGAGTCAGTGCAGTGAGCGCCTGTGGCAGGGCGACGACTCACCAGCGTGGCTCCTCCTGCTGGTCATCCTGGGAATTAGCTCTTCAAGCCCAGAGCGCCCTCTGCAGGCCGGTGTGTCACCTGCTGCTTGCCCCTGTGTCCCTCCCGGACCCCGGTTCTGCCCCCATAGTAACCCACAATCTGTGTCTTCCCACCCAGGGGAACCCCCAACCCTCTATCCCCACCCTGCCTCAGTGGCTACTGCCAGTCATCGTCTAGCCCCTGCTCCCTGGGGCACACTGCAGTCTGTAATGGCCACTCATCACTGGCAAGCAGGGTTGGGCCAGCTGCCTCTGCCTATTCTTGGGCTGCACCTCTGCAGCTCCAGTACCTTTTGTGGGCCCTTAGCTTGTCCTGCAGCCTGGGGCTTTGCTAGGCTGGAGCTCCCCAGCTCCCTCTGCCCTTCTCCAGCACTGCTCCACCCTAGGTACCCTTCTCAGCTCCAGGCAGCCATAGGCGGCAGGTTCGATATGTTTGCAGTGCCCGAGCACCAGGAATATTCCGGGCTGGGGGCCCTGCTCCAGCAATATTTAGAGCTGGGTCTCCCCCCGCCGCCGCGTCCCTGCCAGACAGAAAGCAGCGCACGCCTCTCCCCTGCCTGCTTCTGCGGCCAGATTAGCTCCAGGCAGAACTGCTGTCTGCTGCCGCAGGGTCCTAGCGCCCGCCATTCGCTAACCGCAAGGCAGGCTGCCCTTACCCTGCCCTTCCGCCCTAGCCCTGAGCCTCTCCAACGCCCCAAACCCCTCAGCCCCAGCCAGAGCCCTCAACTCCTCACACCCTGATCCTCTGCCCCAGCTCTGAGGCCCTCCGCATCATGAACCCCTCATCCTCAGCCCCAACCCTCATCCCCCTGCACCCTGATCCTCTGCCCCAATCACTGAGCCCCCCGCATCATGAACCCCTCATCCTCAACCCCAATCCTCATCTCCCTGCACCCTAATCCTCTTCCCCAGCCCTGAGCCCCCTCCTGCATCATGAACCACTGATCCTCAGCCCCAACCCTCAGCCCCCTGCACCCTGATCCTCTGCCCCAGCCCTGAGCCCCCCCGCCTCATGAACTCCTCATCCTCAGCCCCCTCATCTCTCCGCATCCTGATCCTCTGCCCCAGCCCTGAGCCCCCCCGCATCATGAACCCCTCATCCCCCCGCCCCAACCCTCATCCCCCTGCACCCTAATCCTCTGCCCTAGCCCTGAGCCCCCCCGCATCATGAACTCCTCATCCCTCCGCCCCAACCCTCATCCCTCCGCACCCTGATCCTCTGCTCCAGCCCTGAGCCCCCCCCGCATCATGAACCCCTCATAGTCAGCCCCAACCCTCATCCCTCTGCACCCTGATCCTCTGCTCCAGCCCGGAGCCCCCCCGCATCATGAACCCCTCATCCTCATCCCCCTACACCCTAATCCTTTTCCCCAGCCCTGAGCCCCCCCGCATCATGAACCCCTCATCCTCAGCCCCACAGCCCTCACCCCTGCACTCTCTCCTATCCCCAAACTCCCTCCCAGAGCATGCACCCCCTCCCAGAGCGTGCACCACCTCCCCTTTCCCACACACCTCTTCCCACCCCCAAACTCCTTCCCAGAGCCTGCACCCCTCACCTCTTCCTACACCCCCACCCTCAGCCCAGACCCTGCACCCAAACTCCATCCCAAAGCCTGCACCCCTCACCTCCTCCTGCACCCCCACTCCCTGCCCCAGCCCAGTGTCTGCACCCAGCACCCAAACTCCATCCCAAAGCCTGCACCCTGCACCCCTCCTGCACCCTAATCCCCAGCCCAGGACCTGCACCCCAGACCTCCCCCCCAATCCCTCCCAGAGCCTTAGGCAGGTGGAGGCAGAGTTGTGGGGGCGGGTTCTGGGCACCATTAAAATTTCTACAAACTTGCCACCCATGCAGGCAGCCAGGTCCTTCTCTCTCTCAAAAGCTAGAGAGAGAGTCTGTTTCAGTCTCTGGCCCTCAGCCCTCTTACAGGACCAGCTGTGGTCTGACTGGGGCGTGGCCCCCCTGTAGCTGCTCCCCCCAATCAGCCCAGCTTTTCCCCTGCCACAGCCCTCTCCCAGGGCTGTTTTAAGTCCTTCAGGGCAGGAGTGGGGTGATCATCCTGCTACAGTGCCTTTCCAAAGTTTCCAAATTTTGGGATGGGCAAACTCTGCTGGTTTCAAGACGAAAAGCAACCTTCAGCCCAAACCATGCCACAAGCTGAATTTGGTTACTTCCCCAGGATCTCATGTTTCCACAAAGGTTCTTTTTTTGTGCAGGACAAAACTGTGATAATAACGGGGTTTTTTGTAAGATTGAGGGGAGGGTAGAATTAACCAGATTCTGTTTCTGTATAATTTCCATGTGTCTCTTGTTTTCCTTCCGTGAATCACAAGTCGCATATGTCTGAACCAAAAAAGGACTGACCTGATGTAGTGTGTTCCTTTTCTGTGAACAGTTAAGATACGGTTTTCTAATGGTATTCTGGAAAGCTAATGTTATGTAGGGGTCACCAAATGAAGTTAATAGGCAGCAGGTTTAAAACAAACAAAAGGAAGTACTTCACATAATGCACAGTCAACCTGTGGAACTCCTTGCCAGAGGATGTTGTTGTCATGGTATAATTCCCCACTCTGAACCTTAGTGTCCAAAAGATGGGGTACCAGCATGAAATCCTCTAAGCTCAATTACCAGCTTAGAACCTGTAGCGCTGCCACCAACCAGGAATTCCAGTGCCTGGTACACTCTGGTCCCCCCAAAACCTTGCCCGGGGACCCCCAAGACCCAGACCTTCTGGATCTTAACACAAGGAAAGTAAACCCTTTCCCTCACCATTGCTTCTCCCAGACTTCCCCTCCCTGGGTTACCCTGGAAGATCACTGTGATTCAAACTCTTTGAATCTTAAAACAGAGAGGAAAATTCACCTTCCCCCCTCCTTCTCTCTCCCCCTCCCAGACTCTCCCTGAGAGAGAAAGTAATCCTAACACAGAGAGAAATTAACCTTTCTCTCCCCCTTCCCTCCTTTCTCCCCACCAATTCCCTGGTGAATCCAGACCCAGTCCCCTGGGGTCTCACCAGAATAAAAAAAAATCAGGTTCTTAAACAAAAAAAGCTTGTAATTAAAGAAAGAAAAACAGTAAAAATTATCTTTGTAAATTTAAGATGGAATATGTTACAGGGTCTTTCAGCTATAGACACTGGGAATAACCTCCCAGCCTAAGTATACAAGTACAAATTAAAATCCTTTCAGCAAAATACTAATTTGAACTCCTTCCAGCCAAATACACATTTGCAAATAAAGAAAACAGACGTAAGCCTAACTCGCCTTATCACCTAGTACTTACTATTTTGAATCTATAAGAACCTGTATCAGAGAGATTGGAGAGAAAACTGGTTGCACGTCTGGTCACTCTCAGAACCCAGAGAGAACAACAACCAAATTCTAACAGCACACACAAAAACTTCCCTCCCTCAAGATTTGAAAGTATCCTGTCCCCTGATTGGTCCTCTGGTCAGGTGACAGCCAGGCTCACTGATCTTGTTAACCCTTTCCAGGCAAAAGAGATATGAAGTACTTCTGTTCTATTAACTCTTACTTATCTGTTTATGACAGTTGTGAAGGCCAAGACTATAACAGGGTTCGAAAAAGGACTAGATAAGTTCATGGAGGATAGGTCCATCAATGGCTATTAGCCAGAATGGGCAGGGATGGTATCCCTAGCCTCTGTTTGCCAGAAGCTGGGAATAGGCGACAGGGGATGGATCACTTGATGATTGTCTGTTCTGTTCATTCCCTCTGGGGCACCTGGCATTGGCCACTGTGGGAAGACTGGGCTAGATGGACCTTTGGGCTAACCCAGTACGGCTGCTCCTATGTTCTTATGTAAAAGATCAAAAATACTTCTCAACGTTTATAGCTGGAATTATTTGTATCGCCTTAACAGAGATCAGGCTCCTGCCACACTAGGCACTGTACAAACACAGTGAGACAGCCCCTGACTTCCCCGAACTGGTAATCTAACATAGATCTGTCTGTCTATGGCAGTGGTTCCCAAACTTGTTCTGCCGCTTGTGCAGGGAAAACCCCTGGCGGGCCAGGCCGGTTTGTTTACCTGCCACGTCCACAGGTGAGCATGGCTGCCAGTGGCTGCGGTTCGCTGCTCCAGGCCAATGAGAGCTGCTGGAAGTGGCGCCGGCTGAGGGATGTACTGGCTGCCGCTTCCAGCAGCTCGCATTGGCCTGGAGCAGCGAACCGCAGCTAGTGGGAGCCATGATCAGCTGGACCTGCGGATATGGCAGTTAAACAAACCGGCCCAGCCCGCTAGGTGCTTTCCCTGCACAAGCGGCGGAACAAGTTTGGGAACCACTGGCCTAAGGGCCTGAATCCACTGCAGCTGGGAATTCTCAGCTAAAGGAGATGCGCACACGCTAACTCTGCTTGAGGTTGCATGCTAAAAATAGCATTGGCTGTGGGACAGCTTGGGCTAGCGGGCTGAGTATGCATCTAAGATCTTGGACGGGCTTGTATTCAGGTGGTCACACTGGTATATTTAGTGCACCAGTTCAATCACAGGTAGCATGAGCTGGGAATCACATTCCCTGCTGCTATGTAGATGCACCCTTAGAGTTGTATCTGTCTGCCCATTGTGTCTGAGCACAGACAAAACGTGGGAAGGGAAACAGAATTGAATTAACTTGTCTGATGTCACACAACAGGTAGAGTCTTAGGCCAGTACCTTGCTCACTGGGAAACAGTATCACCGTACTAAACTAAAAAACCACAAGTCAAGTCCTCTGCCCCAAATCATGAGATTGTTAAGCCAATCATGGGATTTTATTAAAATGACAAATGTGGGACTCTCTCAATTTGCCTTCTGATTTGGGAGGCACACAGGGGTCACATTGTCAAGCTTTTCTCTGCCAACTGTGAGGGCTAGAAACATGCTTCTTTACAATGGAAGCTAAGATTCTCCTGACTTCAGGATCTGGGGCTTTAAGAAAACCATCAACTACTGCAAGACTCTTGTCCAGTCTGGAGAGCTGACCACCTTGCTGACACTAGCAGGACTCCATGAGAGGTCACGAGGCCTGCAGATGACATATATGGCTTTACTTTTCTCAGGCACAGATTAGGGGTGAGTTCCTCACCCCACTCCGGACCCTTTACACCTAGAACCAGAGAGGCCAGAAGAGGCCCTAAAAGCCCCATATTTGGCTGGGGAAGAATTCCCTGGGTGTCGGCCCTGCAGAGCACAGCTGTAAGACCACCTGCCCTGGCATGCTGGAGGCAGAAGGAGAGCACTGGGGCACTGCAAAGATTCCAAGCAGCGCTGGGGCCCAGAGGGCAACCTGGCAGCCTCCTGTAACTTAAAGAGGCCCCTAGGATTTTGTGCTCACCCAGAGCTCTAGTTTTCAGGATCGGCCCTCAGCCTCCAGACAGGTTTATTGAGCACTACTGCCTAGGAGAAAATACAATTAACTACTTTATTGTTAATCACCTCTAGCATTTATCCATTACCCTTGCGCATTTGACAGCACTTTGTGTAGAGTCAATTTCACTCTCTCCTTCTGGACTCAGCTAGGCCCCCTGTCCTGCAAACATCAGCACGAGCACTTCACATTGCTCACATTTACCCAGGCTGCTCCTCCTTCCACCAAAGCTGCATTCACACTGCTGTACACGGAGCTGCTCCTGCTTCTTAGGAGAATCAGGCCCATCAGTTGTCTACAGTGGGACTGCCCCTGTGAAGCACACGTGAAAGCAGCTGCAGGGACAGTTTCCCATTTGTTTGCGTGGATCTTGCGCACACAGAAAGGGGAGAGAAAAACATTTCTGAAGCACTATTAAACTGTGATTGCTGAACCATAAAAAAGGACACAGGGACCCAAGGGCAGAAGAAGCAACTGTATGATTCCTGGCCATTTAAAGTAGACTAGATCGCATGCTGTTGGGATCCCTTTAAGTCCAAATTCTTCCTTTAAACATATATGTGCTACTGCCTTTGCAGTCAGCTGGAAAGTCATGTACTTCCAGTGCCAGAAGTTGGCCTTTAGAACAGAGTTCGTTAGACCTTTAGTTTCTGCTGGTAGTCTATTGTTTTCATTCCTTATGTGCGATACCTCCAGGGCAAGCCAGCCAGTGGTTTGTTTGTTTGAAGGACCGTGTGCTGTAGCTGGCAGTTGGAGGCTGAGCTACCAAGGAAGGTTTGAAAGCTAGAAGCCTCTGGTAATTGGCTGAGCCTTAACCAGTGGGCGGGGCATTCACTCAGGCCAGGGCTTTATAAAGCTGCGCACAAGCAACCAGGAGCTGCTAACAAGGAGTTTCGCAAGGGAGTTTGGAAGGGGAGAAGGAAGGGAGTGGGGGTCCCTTGTCGGTCTCATCTGTGACCCATTGGTCCCCGAACCTATAAACCAAGCCACATCAAAAACCTTTCTGTTTAAAGCAGAGCAGAGCGGACAGGGAGCTGCAGACGGGAATTTGAGAGAGTTTGACAGAGGGAGGCTTACGATGGTTAGGAGGACCCGCAACACCTGTGGCAGCACTGCTTCTGTCTCCTCCACCTGCGCCTGTAGCCAGACAGAGCACCAAAGCATGGATGCTTTTACCCAGATTCTGGTGTGGGTTTGCAAAGACTGTAACTTGCAATTTCCACTTCTGATATCCAGGCTGGGGGTGGCATCCAATGTGAAAGGTGCCTACTGGTGGAATCTCTCAGGCAGCAGGTGGGAGAGCTACAGGAGGAGGTGGCTAGGCTGAGGAACATCCGTATCCATGAGCAATTCCTGGACAGTATCCATGTGGAGACAGCTGATGTAGCTGTCCCAGTTCACAGGACTACTGACACACCAGTGGAGGAGGAGATGGCTCAGGGTGGACACTGGCAGCTGGTTACTTCTGGCAGCAGGCAGTGCTCCACCCCTGCTGCGAACCCTCCTGCTGTGGTAATAGATAACCATTATACTCTTCTTGATACAGGAGAGAAGGAATCACCCCCAACAGTTAAGGAGGGGAAGCCTCGTACCCCTAAGGCTGGGAGGTCTGCTGCCACCACTGATAATAAGAAACGTAGGGTAGTGGTGGTTGGAGACTCTCTGCTGAGGGGGACGGAGACACCCATCTGTCGCCCTGACCGTTCAGCCCCGGGAGGTATGCTGCCTGCCAGGGGCTCGTATCCGAGATGTTACAGAGGCATTGTCGAGGATTATCCAGCCTTCTGACTACTACTCCATGCTACTCATCCATGTGGGCACAAATGATACTGTGAAGTGTGACACTGAGCAGATCAAGAGTGACTACAGGGCTCTGGGAGTACGGGTTAAGGAGTTTGGAGCACAGGTGGTATTCTCTTCGATTCTTCCTGTCGAAGGTAGGGGCCTGGGCAGAGACAGATGCATCGTGGAGGTGAATGCCTGGCTGCGAAGGTGGTGTTGCCAGGAGGACTTTGGCTTCCTCGACCACGGGATGCTATTCGAGGAAGGACTGCTAGGCAGAGATGGCCTTCACCTTTTAAGGAGGGGAAAGGCCTTATTTGCGCACAGACTGGCTAACCTAGTAAGGAGGGCTTTAAACTAGGTTCAACGGGGACAGGGGAGCAAACCCCACGGGTAAGTGAGGAACAAGACCTGGGAGATGGGTCGCAAAAGACCACCTTGGCTTAACCATGAGATATTGCGTGACCTACAAAATAAAAAGGCGTCATATAAAAAATGGAAACTAGGTCAGATTACAAAGGATGACTATAGGCAAATAACACAGGAATGCAGAGGCAAGATTAGAAAGGCAAAGGCACAAAATGAGCTCAAACTAGCTATGGGAATAAAGGGAAACAAGAAGACTTTTTATCAATACATTAGAAGCAAGAGGAAGACCAAGGACAGGGTAGGCCCACTGCTCAGTGAGGAGGGGGAAACAGTAACGGGAGACTTGGAAATGGCAGAGATGCTTACTGACTTCTTTGTTTCGGTCTTCACTGAGAAGTCTGAAGGAATGTCCAATATAGTGAATGCTTACGGGAAGAGGGTAGGTTTAGAAGATAAAATAAAAAAAGAGCAAGTAAAAAATCACTTAGAAAATTTAGATGCCTGCAAGTCACCAGGGCCTGATGAAATGCATCCTAGAATACTCAAGGAGTTAATAGAGGATGTATCTGAGCCTCTAGCTATTATCTTTGGGAAATCATGGGAGACGGGGGAGATTCCAGAAGACTGGAAAAGGGCAAATATAGTGCCCATCTATAAAAAGGGAAATAAAAACAACCCAGGAAACTACAGACCAGTTAGTTTAACTTCTGTGCCAGGGAAGATAATGGAGCAAGTAATTAAAGAAATCATCTGCAAATACTTGGAAGGTGGTAAGGTGATAGGGAATAGCCAGCATGGATTTGTAAAGAACAAATCGTGTCAAACTAATCTGATAGCATTCTTTGATAGGATAACGAGCCTTGTGGATAAGGGAGAAGCGGTGGATGTGATATACCTAGACTTTAGTAAGGCATTTGATACGGTCTCGCATGATATTCTTATAGATAAACTAGGCAAATACAATTTAGATGGGGCTACTATAAGGTGGGTGCATAACTGGCTGGATAACCGTACTCAGAGAGTAGTTATTAATGGCTCCCAATCCTGCTGGAAAGGTATAACAAGTGGGGTTCCGCAGGGGTCTGTTTTGGGACCGGCTCTGTTCAATATCTTCATCAACGATTTAGATGTTGGCATAGAAAGTACGCTTATTAAGTTTGCGGACGATACCAAACGGGGAGGGATTGCAACTGCTTTGGAGGACAGGGTCAAAATTCAAAATGATCTGAACAAATTGGAGAAATGGTCTGAGGTAAACAGGATGAAGTTCAATAAAGATAAGTGCAAAGTGCTCCACTTAGGAAGGAACAATCAGTTTCACACATACAGAATGGGAAGAGACTGTCTAGGAAGGAGTATGGCAGAAAGAGATCTAGGGGTCATAGTGGACCACAAGCTTAATATGAGTCAACAGTGTGATACTGTTGCAAAAAAAGCAAACATGATTCTGGGATGCATTAACAGGTGTGTTGTAAACAAGAAACAAGAAGTCATTCTTCCGCTTTACTCTGCGCTGGTTAGGCCTCAACTGGAGTATTGTGTCCAGTTCTGGGCACCACATTTCAAGAAAGACGTGGAGAAATTGGAGAGGGTCCAGAGAAGAGCAACAAGAATGATTAAAGGTCTTGAGAACATGACCTATGAAGGAAGGCTGAAGGAATTGGGTTTGTTTAGTTTGGAAAAGAGAAGACTCAGAGGGGACATGATAGCAGCTTTCAGGTATCTAAAAGGGTGTCATCAGGAGGAGGGAGAAAACTTATTCACCTTAGCCTCCAATGATAGAACAAGAAGCAATGGGCTTAAACTGCAGCAAGGGAGATTTAGGCTGGACATTAGGAAAAAGTTCCTAACTGTCAGGGTAGTTAAACACAAATAGATTGCCTAGGGAAGTTGTGGAATCTCCATCTCTGGAGATATTTAAGAGTAGGTTAGATAAATGTCTATTAGGGATGGTCTAGACAGTATTTGGTCCTGCCATGAGGGCTGGAGACTGGACTCGATGACCTCTCGAGGTCCGTTCCAGTCCTAGAGTCTATGAGTCTATGAGAAGAAACCACACTAGATATAAATGCTATTGATCACACATAGTACATGCAGTACTTCGAAGGCACCACTCTAGATAATGGAAGGTCACTCTTGCTTCAGTGGGTTCACATTATGACAAGGCAAGGTCTTCCTAGCATTAAATTGCCAATTTCTGATGGCTATGCCCCTTTTAGCGAAATAGATGGAGACACTGGATTAATGCAGTGCTGGGGATGTGACTTTAAATGCACAAAGAAAAGTCTAAATTTACGATTCATTCCCACAACATTTTGATGCGTTGCACATGTTACACAGATAGTATTTTGCATAGAGCTGGCTGAAAAAACAGAATTTCCAGCTGTGAAAAATTTTGAAATCTCAAAATTTGTTTTTGTTCTGATTCTGGATGAAAAGTAGAAATCTTGAAATTTTTCATGAAACCACAATTTTTGTTTTGGAAAAAATCTTAACCTTTCTGTAGCATTTTGCTTTGCTCAAGTTAAAAAGTTTCCTTTTGACTATATTCTATACTAATTTTGAATATAATACAAACATTGAAATGAGAAAGTTGGAATGACATGATGAAATCAACACAAACATTTTGACCGTATCAAAATATGTTTAAATAATTTTGTGTTGAATTTTGTGTTCCCACAAAACATGTTGATTTTGACAAAACAGCATTTTCCGATTGTGATGGGGTGCACTCACCTCTTGTGAGGGCTTTTTGTTGGTGGGTGGGTGCCAACCTGCACTCTCTACTTTGCCTGGCACTCCCCATTGGCTTGCGCCCTCATCATGTTGGTCTTCAGTGGCTTATCTCTCTGGCTAAGTCACACAAAATCTAAAATGGAGGAATTAACCCCTTTGGTGGTAAAAGGCCCAACAGGGCCTGTCCCTGTGCCCTTGGGAATGTCTTTCACTCAGTCTCTGAGCTCAGTCCTCATCCTCTTTTGGGCTAGCTTTAAGTGCACGTCTGCCCAGGTATAGCGCAGTGCCCGCAGGGCTTCCTCCCGGGAGACTCTTCATGTCCTGCCCTTCACTTGAGCCTCTAAACAAACCTTGTCCCCTCCTCAGGGCTTAGGTCACCCTGCCAGTGGCCAGACCCAGGCCCGCCCACTACACCGGGTCCCAATTCATGCACTCAACACATAGCAGCCCTGTGCTGCTTCCTGTAATAGTTGCTGCTGTATTCCCTGGGCCAGTTCCCACATAGCCCCTTCCTTTTCACCCTTCCCTCAGGCCTGAAGTTCTTCCTCATGGAATGCCACTGTCACCAGTACCCACCTTCTGGCACTCCCTTAAACTCCAGCAAAGAGCACTTTCCTTGCTCCTCTGCTCCCCTCCAGCAACTGATCTGCTCAGGCCCTGCAGCTCCTTTTAACTGGGTCTGCTGGGCTCTGATTGGCTGCTTCCTTGCAGCCTTTCTAGGCAGGGCCAGAAGATTCACCTTCATTGCTCCTTTTTTGAGGAGGGCTGTGGTAGGTCTGTGAGGCCTCAAGCAAGGGGGCTTAGAGGGCCCAATACACCCTGTCACACCGATGGAAAACTGTTCCATCCAAATTTTTCAAGAAGCTCTAGTTTTGCATAACTGTTTTAAATACACACTTAGAATGTGGCCAAATTAACGTTCCTTAACTGTCGAATTTCTTCAGTGGAAAGGTATCCACTGGTGTCAGTGGGCTTTGGATTAGGTCTTCACTTATGAAACTAATTTGCCGGAGATGCTCAGTTATGGGATTTTTACATGCAGAAATGTTTGTTCTTTGAAAACAGGTTTTCCTCCAAGAACAATTATTTCACAATCCAGGAAACGTTCATATCAATTTAAATACCACTTTATATTGAGCTGGGCACAAAACACAACTGGAAAACAATGAGCAAAAAAGGTTTTTTTCCCCTTTTTTTTAAAAAGGCTTTTTCATTGCTTTTAAGAAAGTATAGCCACAAAGGAACAAGGCATCAGTAAACAACACGAGGAAGTATACCAGTCACAACACTTACAATTCTTCTAACAGGCAATTTGAACAAGGCTGTTTTGATGACTGTCATACAAGCGACATATTTAACCTAGCTCTAGCTCTTATGTTCATTGAATGTCTAAACTCCTGTCAATCTTCTTGGAAATTCTGGGTGCCCAAGGAACGCGAGATGGGTAAAAGGTAAGCTGTCGTTTGTGCGTGATGCAGAGGAATGTTAGAGAGCTGAGCGAAAGTGCTGATGCTTTGGTTCTGGGATGGAGACTTTTGATATTAAGTTTCCTTTTTTGTAATAAATGTGAACCTGAGATGTGTGTCAGGGATGGTGGGAAGGAGTTACTACCCCGTTAAAATCAGCTGCACCCCCACAGCCCAAACAGCGTGATTGCAATCAAGGAGTCTCCTTCCTCCACCCTGGGGTTGGCATATTGAAACTGGAAGAGGAAGCTGATATTAGAACTATAATTAGAAAACTAATTTGCTGGGTCGGGGCCAATGCTCCAGGAGCAGCACCGTGTGCTGCTGTACAGAGGCTCCATGTTCTGCAGTTCCAGCTCTCAATCAGACCCACGGGGGATGACAGTGCACACTGATTCTGGGTGCCTCCCTAATATTGGTGCCTCCCTGGAGGAGTTGTGGTGAGAAATTCTGGCGGGAACTGCAGGTCCATGTGTAACTCATGCTTACACAGCTTGGCTCTCTGCCCTGCTCTGGTGGCTGGGCCACAAAAGAGTTTTCCTGAACTAAAAGACCTGGCTCAAAAGCAGTAGCAAACTCAGAAGCCTCTTTGTGGTCCAGCCACTAGAGGGTGACAGAACGGCACTGTGTAACATGCATTACACATACGTGACAGGACAACTTGGGGCCTAATTTAAAGTGCATGGAAGTGATTCCATTGATTTCAGTGAGCTCTGGATCCGGCTGACGCAGCGCAGGCAAGTAGACAGGAGACAAACAGTGAAGTTCTCTGAGTCTCCAGAGGTGCTGATGGAACGCATGGACCAGGGCAAAAGTGAAGCTCATTGACTCTCCACTGACTCCATTGCTGTCTCTTTTCCCAAGCGGAAATAATAGACACACATTTTCCCTCCCTTTCTCATCCTCATCCTCCCCGACGCATCCTTTCTCTATCATTTCTTTTAAGCAGCAAGCTGCCTTTGGCTGCCAGCCAACCTGTGCCTCCTTCCAGCCTGCCAGTTGTATCGTGCTGGCATGTGCACTGTGGCTGAGCAAGAGGCACTTGTCCTGCTCAGGCTTCTCCAGATTGTCTTCTCAGAAAACTTGCAACGTGAGCAAGAAACCTTCCCTTAAAATAGCCCCCCAGTATGTAACTTCCCACCTGACTTCCTGCCTTCTCCAAGCCTTTCGGCAAATGTTGCATAAGGGCTATGGGACAACGTTATCCTTTGGTGGTGTGCTGTCAACAGCAGGCTAGTCCTGGAAAGTGCTCTTGGAAAACATGGCCAATATGATTTGCCTGGCTAGTTCAAGGAAACAGAATATATCTAACATCCAAAAAACTCCATTAAAGGAATACTAAGGTTGCAAAGCCAAGCACTTAGGAAATGCCAGAATTAAGGCTGAACATGGAAGGTTGGGCAGCATTTGATACAAATCTGTGTCAGCTGATCTCATTTTGGTCCTCTAGCGAGAGCGGCTGCACTGTGAATTTTTGAACACTTGGGGTTGATGATTCTTTAGTTCATCTGCTTATGATTTTAAGTGCAGATCCTCAGCTGGTACGAATCAACATAGCTTCAACACGGAAGCCATGAGAGTTAAACAGATCTAGTCCATTTGTCCTTTTGTCTAGTTAAGCCTTGACAAACTCAGAGCATGTCTGTGGCTGTAAGTGGTCTGTATTTGAAGGCTCTTCTCCCTGGGGGAAGGAAAACATTACCAGCTATGTCTTAGCTTTTGCGAGCCAGGGGAGAGCAAGCAGTGTGGTGGAATAAAGCATTACCCCAATGCCAGGCATAATGGGTTGGATTCCCAGCTGGAACAAATCAGTAGAGCCTTAGTGAAGCTAGGCTGATTTACACCAGCTGAGGATCTGGCCCAGGATTTGCTTGGCACTGGAATTGCTACTCTTTTGAAGCAGCATGGCGGGTGCACCCTGCCAACGCTCGCCCGTGCATAGGGTACATTCTCACGCCCCCACCATGCCCAGACATGCTCCTTGTTGGGAGATGGAGTACAGCAGGCAGGTCTGGCCAGCCTTCCCCATTTTGTTCCCTGGCTTTGCAGCCAGATGGGGACTGTCACACCCATTGCTGCTGGATGCTGTCTCCAGCATTCCACATTGCTCTCCGCCAGGCCTGAAGAAATGAGTTTGCAGACAAACCTTTGGTGGATCCAGCCAACTGAGTGGTCACAAAATGACGGACCAGATTCTGAAGTGGTGTAAGTCTCTGTTGGCTTCAATGGATGGACACTGATTGACACCCCATCAGAGGATCTGGCCCCACCTGTTCATGAGGTCCCCACAGAGGGAGCCATATCTGGAGCAGGAGATGGAAACACAGAAGGAACATGGAGACGTGTGCATCCGTGCAGTGACAATATCAAAGAGGACGTGCTTCCAGAAAATATATTGCATGAAAAACTAGCGTGCTGCTCTTTAAGATTCCCATAATAATCTCCCACATTGAATTGGGCTTTGTAATCAGGCCAGACTCTGAAGCAGGGAGGAGAGTGCATTCTCTGGGAAGGGAGACAGGCTGACAGCCAGCAAACAAGGACTGGAACATGCTAATCTTCCAGCCTCTGCCATATGGTTGTGTCCAAGGTGGCTTTGATAATTCTGCTCTGATACACTAAGCTTCCTGCAGTAATTATGCAGCATTTGTAAACAAACAGGGCCAAATTCATCCCACCAGAAACGGCATTGAAGTCACTAGGGATACAGCAAGGATTCATTTGACCCAGAGCCTTTTTTATATTCTATAATCTTTCTCAGATATGGGGAAGGATGGTCTTGGGTTTAAGTCACCTGCTTGGGATGCAGGCTCTCTGGATTCAATGCTTGCTGCTGCCACAGACTTCCGGTGAGATCGGAGCAAGTCACACGGGGCAAGTTCGAATATCCTTACATGTGGGGAACAGCACCTTAGTCAATGAGGAGACCCATTAACTCCAATGGGACCACTGCTGCCAGGCTGGAATTTTAGGTCAATATGGGTAAGTCTATCAAAGTCTGGCTCTTAATGTTCCCGTTCCATCTGTAAAAGGGGACAGTAACACTGCTCCACCTCATAGAGGGATTTAAAGATGAAGAATCCACTATGAGCCTTGGTGAATTGTTCCAACGGTTAGTTACCCTCGCTATTAAAAAATTTACACCTTATTTCCAGTCTGAATTTGTCCAGCTTCAACTTCCAGCCATTGGATCTTGTTAGACCGTTGTCTGCTAGATGGAAGAGCCCTCTATTATCAGATTTCTCTTCCCCATATAGGTACTTAGAGACTGTGATCAACTCACCCCTTAACCTTCTCTTTGTTAAACTAAATAGGTAGAGCTCCTTGAGTCTTTCCCTACGAGGTATGTTTTCTATTCTTCAGTCATTCTCGTGGCTCTTCTCTGAACCCTCTCCAATGTATCAACATCCTTCTTGTATTGTTGACCCCAGAACTGGACACAGGATTCCAGCGGCCGTCACACCAGCGCCAGATACAGGGGTAAAAATACCTCTGTGCTCCTACTCGAGATTCCCTTGTTTATGCAGCCCAGAATTGCATTAGCCCTTTCGGTCACACCATTGCACTGGGTGCTCATGTTCAGCTGATTATCCACCATGACCCCAAATCTTTGTCAGAGTCACTGCTCCCAGGATGGAGGTAAACAATCTCAATCCTTTGTGAAGAGCGCAGCTACCCTAGTTATGGGAGTCACAAAACTACTTGATAGACAGCTTGGATTTCCTCGGCTCTGCCTCAGACTAAATCCATCTTGAACTGGCTCTCGATGGATTGATTCTGACTGTTTTACTGGGGGAGATACTGACTGTTAATTTTTCTTGGAGAATATGACATATTTGTCTTCAAAAGGGAATTGCTGCTCTGACAGAGTTGCACTGGAGTTGGGTGGTCACATAGCAACTGCCAGAGTGGATCAGAGCCAAGGTACATTTGGTCCAGTATCCTGTCTCTGACAATGGCCAACCCCTTATGCATCAGAGGAAATTGCAAGAAATCCCACAGTAGGCACATGTAGGATAATCTGTCCTCATATGAAGGTCTCATCCTAACCCCTGCTAGTTAGAGATGGGTTCGAGCCCTGAAACATGAGATTTTAGCTCCTTTCCGATAGTAATTTTAACATTAACCGTTATAACCCTGGATAGTCTTGTTACCCATCCACTCCTACTTTGAATCTGTAAACTTCTTCGCCTCAACACCATCTTGTGGCAGTGTGTTCCACAGTCTAATTACACATTGTATGAAAAAGTATTTCCTTTCATCGGTTTTGAAATTGAATTTTTTTTCATTGAACTTTCCCTTGTTGTCGTGGCATGAAACAGGCAGAACAGAAGTTCCCTATTTTCTGTCTCAAGACCAAGCATTAGTTCATATACTTTTATCATGTCCCCTTTTATAAGTCTCCAGTAACAGTCCCAGTCTTTTCATTCTCTCTTAATATGAAAGTTTTCCCAGGTCCCCTAATCATTCTCTTTGCCTTTATCTGACTTTCTTCTTCTTCTGATAGCTATGGGGCATAGACCTTTAGCAGACGCTGGTGAGTTACTTCAAAACGTCCCTGGTTTCATCTCCAATAGAGCTGAGTGAAAATTTTTGGTTGCAACTTGCCCCACCACCAAAACCAAAACATTGTGAGAATTCATGTCAAATTTCTGAACTGTTTCAGCTGAAGAACTTTTAAAAAAATCTTTAAAACGGAAACATTTTATTTTTGACATTTTTAAACTTTTCAATTTTTCTGACTTTTCATTTCAAAATTGACTTTAATTTTGGTTTTTAAATTAAAATCATGTAAAGAAGCTCAAACCAAATGAAACATTTCCTCTCGGGTCAATCAACTTTTTGGTTTGCTGGAAAAAAAAAATCAAAAAATGTTAGTTTCAGTTCAGCCTGAACCAAATTTTTCTTTTTGCTTTTTCAGAATGGCCAGGGAACCCGACATCAGTTCTTCACCCAGCTCTGACCCCTGACCTCAGCCAAGATGGCGGCCTTCACAGCTGGCTACAGAAAAGTCACTAGCTCTATGTCTCCCTTGGAAAGTGACGCTCTAGTAGAATAATGGCAACCTGAAACCCAGGACTATTTGGGAGGCTTTCCTTGAGTTAGCCCAGCATACCGGGGAAAAGAGATGGAAGCAGCAAACAATCGCTTTAGTCTGGGACAGAGGGGAAGGAGAGTTTATTGTGACAGAGCAGGAGGGAAAGTCAATAGAGAACTTAGTGACGGGCATCCAGGAACAGGTCACTTTTATCATGAGAAATTAAAACCTATATAATGGGGCCATCACTGGGGAGATGCCGAGGACCCTCAGCCCCAAGAGATACAGAAAGTGAGAGCTAAAAGGCAATATCACCAGCTGATACTTAGCCCCAGGACAGAGAAATGCCGCTGGACAACCTAAATAATTCATTTATACCAATGTGAGCTGGGTCAGGTTGTTGATTGTACATAGAAACTGTCACCATTTATTCTCCTAGGCCTGTTTCAAAAGGATACCCAGGTTAAAAATAACTGATTGTGAGTGCAATCATTGCATTGCAGAGTACAGTTGTATTGTGGATTTGTACAAAGGGAGCTCATCACGATTAAGCTTAGTTTAATGTAGTATAGAAGCTTATGTGTTGGGATGGCTGGTCCCTTTAAGGGGAGTCAGGGCCCAGCCTACCCATGATGGGCTTATTCAAGGAGAATGAGCTCATTTCAGGCCAACTGTAATCAGGGCTGCACAGGGGTTTTTGTTCGTTTGTTTGTTTGGGAGGCAGGGGGCACAATCTGAAACTGAGGCCCCCTCAACCTTCCAGCAAGATTACCACTGAAAGACAGCTGGGATGAGGGGGGCTGGAGAGTGAGCCCACAGTGCATTCTTCCCAGAGTGGTGATTTGACTCCTGGAATTGCCTCCCAAGGGAGGTTGCGGGGGCAAAAAACCTACCTGATGTCAAGACTGAGCTTGTAGAGGGGATGGTATGGTGAGGTTGCCTACAATGGTATATGGCCCATCCAGGACTGCTATTGGCAAATGGGACACTAGATGAGGAAGGCTCTGAGTTACTACAGAGAATTCTTTCTCTCGTGTCTGGCTGCTGGGTCTCACCCACATGCTCAGGGTCTAACTGACCATCATATTTGGGGTCAGGAAGGAATTTCCCGCTAGGTCAGAGTGGCAGAGACCCTGGGAGGTTTTCACCTTCCTCTGCAGCATGGGGCCTGGGTCACTTGCAGGTTTAAACTAGTGCAAATGGTGGATTCTCTGTCACTTGAAGTTTTTAAATGATGATTTGAAGAGTTCAGTAACTCAGCTAGAGGTCAGGGGTCTGTTACAGGAGTGGCTGGGCGAGGTTCTGTAGCCTGCGATGTGCAGGACATCAGACTAAATGATCATGATGGTTTCTTCTGGCCTTAAAGGCTATGAGTCCCATGGGGCAGGGCCCAGCTTCCTGCTGTGAGCATTGTGACCTGGCACCCGGGGTCACAACACCACTCAGGTTTGACTCGGCCTCTCAAATGGGAGCTGGGGGAAATCACCTCTTTTTTCCTCCTGCCTGGGCAGTCCTGACTGTAAGTAATTAACTGTCTAGGTGGCTGGTTCGTGGCTAACTGGCTAACGAGCACGTGGGCCTGAGAAAAAGCTACCAGAGCTAAATTGGTGTGGCGGGGGGGGGGGTGCTCTTAGAGAAACTAGGGTCCCAAGGAGACGAACTCCTAGGGACATGGGGTCAGGGGAGGATTGGGATTGCTGCCTGATGAGTTGTTCCAGGGCAGGGCTGGAAGGATTGAATTCTTAACACAGGCCCAGGAGTGTTGTGGGTCTCCTGGTCCTAAGAGAAGGAGCTTATCTGGCATATAGTGCCCAGGTCCCAGGAGGAGAGCTGTATTGAATACAAGGAGGATAAGCCTACTGGACTTATCACATGGGTGCAGGAGGAGGCTATGGGAATTAGCACCCAGACTCCCAGAGGAGGGAGTGGATGTGGGGGGCCAAAGAGTTTGTGCTCTGTACAAGAGCTAATAAATAAGCTGAACAATGGGGGGAATCTTGGTCTGAGTACTCCGGTCCGGGAGTAGGTCCTGACAAGACAGCAAACGGAAGTGAAAGAGGGCAATGAGACTGCAGGTCCACATCGTGCCACAAGGGGGCATGCTTGAGAGCGGTGCGCCATCATGACTTGTGTTTACAGAACTGGAAATTCTGGGCAAGTTGGACTTCACAGTGTCACTTTTACATAGCCTGGCCCTGGCGCTCAGCTGGTCTAAGCAGGTCCAGAGCCAATGACTTCAATGGAGGGATACCATTCACATCAGCTGAGGATCTGGCCAAGTGTATTCATTCTCCGCATCATTTTGCAGGTGAGACATTCACATACTCTTTTAGGACCTTGATCCTTCCACCCTTACCCATGCTGAGTAGTGTCTTACCCAGAGGAAAACAGTTCCTCTGAAATGAATGGAAAGAAGATGGTCTTGCATTTAAGGCACTGGACCAGGACACAAGTGATTTGGATTCAATTCCTAGTTTTGCCACAGATTCACACTAGGACTTTGGCCTGGTCTCTCTCACCATTGGGAGTTAGGTGCCTAAATACTTTTGAACTTCTGAGCCTTAATCTCACTTTGCCTCAGTTGCTCATCTGTAAAATGCAACGATACTTCCTCTCCCCCATGTCTATCTTGTGTATTTAGATTGTTATCTGTGTATGTGTAGCATCTGCACCATGAGGTGTCTAGGCGATACTTGCCGTAATAATAAATATTGAGAATAAGGTACTGCTCGTTGTAGTAATGCTGTCACAACGCGGACCTCATGCCTGAGATGAAAGCAGAGCCAAGATGGGAAAGTTGAAGCTCCAAATAGCAATGGGGCTGGCTTGGCATAGTTAGTAGGTGGAAAGACTTTTTATTCCCACCCTAACTTGTACCAAGTGAGCAACTAGTAAAGGAAAAGCCCGGAAAGAAGGACAAAATAGAGAGAAACAGAATATTTGAACTGTGGCCCAATCACGTAACACTGATACCATGGTACAGTTGCGTGCATCCACTGAAAGCTCTTTGGGAAACTGATTTCATATCCTGCCTTGTACAGAACAGAGCGCACTGCCAGGGCTTCAGAGCCAGCCAATAAACAATGTGAAGCTCACACCTGGTTTGCTTTGCAGAGATGGACCAGGAAACCACCTAAAACATTAATTACAGCAATTTTCTTTTTGATCCTTCCACAGTAAGAGGAGAATGGCCCTGGTGGGAGTTATTCCAGTAATCCTCATCCTTCGCCTGCACAGGACTTTACCGTAGCTCCAATCGCAGAGGCACCATCTGGATACTTGTAACTGTCCAGGAAGAAACCCATTACATTCACCAGGCATATGATGGAACTAATGTTAGTGCCAGTATATGTCTGAGGAAATCTCTCACAAATACATACACACAACCAGATGGGAATAGCGGGACTCGGGGAGGAAGCAGAGGAAGTGGGGAGGGGGAAAGGAAAGACCAAGCTGCTCCTGTTTTTGTCCCTGATCATGATTCAGGCTGGAAGGATCTGTGAGATCCAGGGCTGCATGAAGACACAGGCACTCTAGACCTATGCCTTGGACTCCTACTCCTGGAGTCAGGGCCGGCGCTTCCATTTAGGCGGCCTAGGCAATCGCCTAGGGCGCCAGGATTGTTGGTGGGCGGCGTTTTGCCGGAGGGGGTGGCAGGCGGCTCCGGTGGACCTACCGCAGTCGTGCCTGCAGAGGGTCCACTGGTCCGTGGCTCTGGTGGAGCTGCCACAGTCATGCCTGCGGACGGTTGGCTGCTCACGCGGCTCCAGTGGACCTCCCGCAGGCACGACTGCGGCAGCTCCACCAGAGCCGCGGGACCAGCACGTGGGGCAGCGAAATTGCTGTGTGCCTAGGGCGCTAAAACCCCTAGCGCCGGTCCTGCCTGGAGTCATGGGGTTCCATTAGAACCTCGGCTTTAATTTAAAGAAAAGTTCTAGCCCTCATGGTTGAGAAGAAAAGACTGAAATTGTGACACAAGTGCACCCAAAGCAGCAACTTCTGCCTGAATCTGCAGAGAGCCTGAAACAATCACTCAGACTGGGAACTGCTCTATGTATCACAATGGGGTGTTAACTCCCAACTTCACTCATTGTTCTGGGGGCCCTGCTACTAGACCCTCCCCAGCAGGAGACTCTGAGCAGTAAGAGGTGAAGAAGACTCCCCACCTGGCCCCACCATCCAAGCAGAGACATCCCGGCTACCAGGGAAGCAGTGGGGGCACCCTGATGTTGCTATGCCCAAGTGAGTGCGGGCCCTGCTGCTACTCCCAGGAGAGAGAAGAGGGTCCCATGCTACTGCCCCTGGCTTTCTGGGAGAGAAGGCCCCACCACCACCAATCCAACTGCAGAGTGGGCCAGGGGCCAAGGTGGGGCTTGAGGGGTAGAAGCGTCATGGTGTGTGGGAGATGCTCTTCTGCCGACATAGCTTCCTCCTCTCGTTGAGGTAGAGTAATTGTGTTGACAGAAGAGCACTCTCCCATCGGCATAGAGCATCTTCACCAGACGCGCGACAGTGGTGCAGCTGTGCCAATATAGCATTTCTAGAGCAGACCTACCTGAGTGTGGAACATGAGTTCTCCAGAGAGGTGCCGCTCCCAGCTTGTGCCCCTGGGGCAGGGAGTCAGCATGTTGTTTACAAAGAGAGGCAGGGGAATTGAGATAAAAGGGTGAGTAATTAAATTAAAGGATCTGGAAGTCCTTAGATGAGCCTGTAAAACAGGAATCGCTCTGCACTGGAGGTTTGAAGAGAGAATGCAGGGGACTCAGAAGAAATACAGCAAGCCCCCTGAGCCAAGGTTACACTCAGAAAAGAGGGAGATGTGAGGGGGTAGGTGAAAAGAAGGGGCCAAAACCAAGGGAAGGGATAGCAGTGGGCGTTCCCATTCTACCTGGGGTACTTAGGTGGCTCCATCACTGTAGTATCTGAGTGCCTCACAATATCTAACCTATTTCTCCTCACAGCCCCTCTAACACCAGCACTTTATCCCCATTGTACAGACGGGGCACTGAGTCACAAGCAGACTGAAGGCCAAATCTTCCAAGGTGTTTAGGCATCTAGTGGGATTTTCAAAACTCCTAGAAGGTGAGGTGCTTCGCAAACCTCACTAGATGCTTAGCTGCATCCTTGGGTGCCTAAAAGGCTTTGAAGCTTGGTCCCTAAGATACTGGCTGGAGGTGATACAGGAATTCCATGGGGGGAGTCAAGCCAGGTCTCTGAGGGCTTGTTTCCTAGCGACTGGACCAGCCTGTCTCCCTGCTATATGCTGCAAAAAAAGAGAGCTCTGAGAGATAGGAGCAAAACCAAGGTGGTCAGTACTGGGACACTCCAGCAATCGGTCCCAGGCGATTGGGAAGGATGTCATGGCTGACAGCATGAAAAGCAGCACAGAGGTCCGGAAGGCTGAAGAAAGCAAGTCAGCTGACAGGAGATCAGTAAACCCCCAAGAGGTGGCAGATTCTCCCTCAGGCTGGGCTGTAGAGCAATGGCTGCTGTGAAATTTTATGTTTTAGCTGACAACCAACTTGTCTGATAATTTTTTGTTCTGAGTTTGAGACAGAGAAGGAACGAGGAAGAGTCATATAAGTATCAGATGTGTTTATGCCTCAAATTCTTAGGGTTTCCGCTGTATTCAGGCCAATTCCAGAACAAAGATCAGAAATTGCATTCAGAGTCTATAAAGTTGGCGATTATTGTCACGATTTGTGTTATTCACTGGGCACTGTTCAGAATATACTAGTAAATTGTAGTCCCTGAGCCAATGCGTAGAAGATCTGTAACTCTGGATAAGATGGCTCAGAAGTGTATAGTTATTGAGCACATGTTAATGTCTGTGCGTGGAGGTGCTGATGGCAATAGAAGTTTTACCTGATTAAGGACTGGAAGATTTGACCCTCTGGCTTTTGTTCAAGAGGAAGAGCTGCTCAGAGCTTCTGTGCTTGTTTATTTTATTTTCCTGCTTGCCGTGGCCTGAGATACTTCAGAAGACTCAATTTTTTTCTCAACTTTAAAACCAACCACCCAGAAGAGTCCACATTTTAAATAGTCTCCCGTGAGAACTGCCACTCAGTCACTGGAGTGTTGTGTTTAAGAGCCATCTGGAAAGTAATTAGCCTTTAAACAGAAGTGTGACTTGAAAGTGTCAGTGTCACTCCTGTTTAAAGTCAATTGCTAGTCTATTATTTGTAGTAGGGTACCCAGGCAGGTGCAGTATAAACTCACAGGGCCTTGTTTCCAAAAGTTAGATGATCTATTTCAAGCTTGATGAACTGCAAAAAGTAACTAGCCTAAATCAGGGGTTCTGAAACTTCATTCCAGCATGACCCCCTTACTACAATTACTACACAACCCCAGGAGAGAGACTGAGCTTGCCTGAGTCCTGCTGCCCCAGGTGGGGGGGGGGCAATCTGAAATGCCCCCCCCTCGCCCCCAGTCTGAAATGGTGCCGCTGCTGCAGTTTGTCCCATTCTCAGCTTCCGTGCTTTGCATAACCCCTATCCTTTTTACAGCAATGGTTCCCCTCCTTGGAGATGGCCTTGGAAAAACCTCCTGGGAGTGAGCACCCAAAGCTCACTATGCTGTCTTGATGGGCCGGCCTGATGGCTTTTCTGCTTGTAATTCCACCTGCTGGACACCCGCTAGCAATGCTTCCCCGATGACTTATCCCCCCGACCTATTGTGCAGTGGGAGCATCACACCCCTTTCCCCTTAGGGCCCAGCGACGGGCAAGAGCACCCCCCGAGAGCATGGGATATGGAGAGACAGGGACAGCCACCACTGAGGACTTCTCTCCTGATTTCCCTCCACTGGGCTCCTGGGATTTCCCTCCTCCACCAAGGTTGTCCTTCTCTCCATCTCCAGGGATCCAGGGGAAGGGGCATATTCTGGATAAGGGAAGAGGGAGGAATAGACTAAAAAGGGGAGAAGGCAAGAAGCAGGAATTCTCCCTCAGGCCCATCTCAGTCAGATGTTCCACAGCTTCACAGATGGTGCAAGTCTTAGTCAACACCCCTCTTCTCTTCTCCTCCACTTTGACCACATCAACCCCCTTCAGCAACGAGCCCCCCTTCCCAGCTCCCCCAAGATCTGCTCATGCATCTCATCCATCCCCATCTCCCAGAACTTCTGCCTCTGCTGTGTGCTTGCTGGCAGGCTGCCTTTCCAGCAGACTTTTCCCCACTCACCCACCCATGATGGCTGGAGGTACAAGCCATTGTTTTATGACTGTAAGGCATGTTATAAAGCTTGTCTGGGGTTGATGGATCCTGCTCATGGGGCCAGCTTTAAAGCCAGAAGGGGCCCATCTCCTGGGTGGGTTCTCATGAGATGGTAGAAACCTCACCAGAACAGCTGATCCTGTGGCATTCCCAACATGTATGATGGTGGAGGTTAGGCTACCCCCCATCATCCAGGCTCTCCTCTACCAAGGATTTAATGGTTCTAGCATGGGGATTACAGGGCTCCTACCACATAACCCATAACTCAGAATAGGGTCTTCTGAGCCAACCCCCCCGAACCATGTCTCCGCTTGCTCTAAGTCCTACCCTCCTCTCCCCTGCGAAAAGGACAGAGGATGCGGAAGGGAGGATCTCAGCCCACAAGAGCCACAAGGACTCACCCTATTCCTGAGCCCAATGCCCATCATCAAAACCCTAGGTTGTTTACCTCTGGGAACTGTTCATTTTATCCTTTTAACAGCACTGGAAACCAGCTGTGAGTGACGATGAACTAACAACCTAACCCAAGCACCTCCGTTAGGTACTAAGCGCGTTCCTACTTAACCACTGTGGTTAGAGGTCAAAAAACTCCCCACTTCTCTGCCAATTGGCCTGTAGGAGAAAGATGTTCCTTCCTGTCCCCCAAATGGGTAATCAGCAAGACCTTCATCATCTGTCAGGCCAGGTTCCCATTCCTATCTCAGGGTAGGGGATAAAGAGGGGCTGTGGAATAGAGCTAAAAGAGGCTCCATGTGGCCCTCACTCCAGGTTAAATCCTGGCAGCTGGGAATGCTGGTCAATCAGCCCCCCTCCTCCCAACTGGCCAGTGGATGCCAGAGACTCCAAGGGGTGGGAGAGCTATCTGGTGTCCCTCCCTCCATTACTGCTGGGGCTGTGTCCCCCCGCACCCCCCCCCCCACACCTCTTGAGGCAGCTGGGTAGCTTTCATGTCAGTTTTGCTGAATAGTTCATGTTAAAAAAATTCCTAAAAAAGTCAAAATGTTTCATTTCAGCAATTTCAAGATGAGAGGTTTCGATTTTTGGCTT
This sequence comes from Gopherus flavomarginatus, assembly GCF_025201925.1. NCBI lineage: Eukaryota > Metazoa > Chordata > Testudines > Testudinidae > Gopherus > Gopherus flavomarginatus. Next base: position 127,814,050 of record NC_066619.1, read on the forward strand.
TGAAACAACTGTGTTTCAAAATTCTCATCAAGTTTAATTTTTTTTAAATGCAAAAAATATTATAAAAGACTTCAACAGAGAGTCTGATATATAAAAAACTTGAAATCGGAAATGTTTCATTTGAGCCGAAGAAATTCCCCCCTACCCCCAACTTTTTGGTTTAGCCAAAAATTTAGAAAAAGCTCATTTTCGGTTTAATCCGAAGTGAATTTTCCCCCATGACTTTTCAGAATTGCCAGCAACTGGAAATGCATTATTCGCACAGCTCTGCTTTTGGCCTTTTGTGAATCTCTTCTGACGCAGGCTCGGTTTCTAAAAATGGAAATGTTATTTGTTGGGTAGTTTAGAATAATAATTTTCAGCCTGAAATTAGAATTTTTCAAACCAAAGAATGTATGTCAAAAAATGGCCATTTTTAAAAAAGGAGGTTTGAGTTTTTTAAGTGTGCTGAGTTATTTTTATAAAACCAGAAACATTTAGTTTGCAGGGTTTTCTCAATTCTTCCTCTTCTCCCCCCCTTTTTCAGTGTCAAAATGGAAAAAAGGAGGACAAAGAGGAAAACTCAAATGTTAAAGATACTTTATGAATTTCTTTCTTAATTGGTTCTTTTGAAAATTGTTAAGACAGACTGTGGTGTTTCTTTTTTCATTTCATTGTATTCTACCGAGTTCAGCAGAGAAACTCCATGGAGGGTGGGGGAGAAGAGAAAAAGAGAGTGCTACACACGTAAATCAGTTGAAGCCACAGTGGAAAATGGGCTTCATTCTGAATTCTTGCGCTAGTCCATTTGCCTCTTCACCAGTCATTATGCGTGAGTGGTCACAAAAGTCACATGGGACCCTTTCTGCCTGGATCACTAAGGTTTTTAAACTAGGCGTGTAACCAAGTCTACTCTCTCTTCACGCCCACCGCCTTGTTTACAGTGGGGAAATATCCAGAGAGATGGGCTGTGCTCCACACCAAACCCAGCCCAAGATCCAAGGAGGCTAAGCAAAGGAGTGACTCCTCATTCATTCCCCCAATCAGTCAAAGGAGAGAAGGGCGCAGCTTCACCCACAATGATTGGCATTTTTTCTGTTGCTATGCGACTCACATTAGAACTGAAGGCAGAAGGACTGAGACCAGCAGATCAACCACTACAGGAGATTAAGAGGAGGACCAGCTAAAACAAGGAAGGCTCTGGGTCAAATTCTAATTTCAGCTACCTCTACTGACAGCAAATGGTAATTCAGAGCAGACGTCAGCCTAACTCCTTTCCATGGGCTGGGACACAGGATGTCTTAGGGATCTCTAATGCACAATTTATTTTATTTAGCCCAAGTGTTCAGAATAAAATCCATTTTCCGTCGTGGCTTCAATTGATTTGTGTGTGGAGTGCTCACTCGCACTCCCCTCTCCGTGGAGTTTTTCTGCTGAAATCTGCAAAATGCTAATAAATGACATTAATGGCGGAGGATATGTTTGTAATGAGATAATTGCACCATAAGGCAGACACAAGGAGCAGCCAAAGCCCTTCCAATCTTCCAGAGGTTATGGACGTGTCTTGCTAATCGCGCTCGCTGGGGCTGGCTAATTGATGTTATTGAAACTGAAGACTGTGAGACAAATTGTATTTCTGATGTGCTGAACGAAGATGAAATTAGGAGCTAAAGACATTGAAAAAAACCAGTTGCAGATCACACATGATACATGCAGTCTTCCACTTCAGAATATCCCCCAGCTAATGGTAATACTCCCTTCGTCCCAGGCAGCTGGATCAGGTCAATTAACACACCCCAAAGTCCTCATTCTTAGCATTCACAGAAATGTCTCATCTTGGGAGAGGCAGCAGCTGAGGATGGCGGGTTTCTGTTTTTCAAACTAGCAAGCTGATTGTTATAAGCTTCTGCTGTACACTGTCACTGAGATGAATAACAACATTGTATGAACGACGCCCCCGCCCTACCACACACACAAAGTGTGTCCTACCACACACATTGCAATCTATCCCCATCTGTCACAGGGCTCAGCGGGAGAGGAAGGCCCAGCTCCTCACAGGTAAAAAAAATGTTTAGGAACACAGTCCAAAACAGGTCTTACCAGTACAGACAACAAGACCCCCTTTAGTTAGGTCCATCTGAGGCCCCAGGGAGGCCACAACCCCAGTGAGAGGCCCCAGCCCCATCGGGGCTCCTCTCCATTTCCCAGCCAGTTTCCAAGCTGAAAAATACCCCAGCTTCTCACTCAGCCTTTTTCCAGTTTCCCGGGCAGAGGTGTCACCTGGCCTCTCACCTCTTCCTGGCCTCTCACTTTACATGCTCAGGTATCCTCCCTCCGGCCAGTCTCCCATCCCCCAATGCAGACCATCCTCCCAGGCCAATACCCCCACTCAGCATTCACAGCCCACAGTAAGAACAGTCCCAGTTTGTCACAGGTGGTTAAGCATTCCTGAGAGAGTCTCCTCCAAGGACCTTAGTGCTCCAGCACCAGACACCCAGCGCAGACCCTGGGCTGAGCCGCTGAGCAGGGGCGAGCTGGGTCTGTCCCATGCCCTGGGGCAGCACTGGCTGTGTGTGTGTGTGTGGGGGGGGAGGCACTATCTTAGCTCTGCATTTCCTGCGCTCATGTGGGGTGTTTCATGGCTTGCAGAGTGTCAGTTTTCAACATTCAGGAGGACAGGTGGCACTGGGAACAGCCTACATGCTCCTTTGGTGGGACATGTGGCCAAGTGCCCGGGTCAGGGGCTGGGACATGGGTCCTTTCCCCTCCAAGGCGCACAGGCTACAATCTGGCCTGTACCTATTCGGTTTCCAGGAAGTGGGCAGGCAGAGGCCCACCCACTGCTACAGGATCCCCCCCAGCCTAAGGGGAGGATCTACAGGACCAGGAAACCCAAATGAATCCAGGGGACAACTAATGAAATAACAGGGATGGGAAAGAGGTCAGAGGGTCATAAGAAGGGAGCCTGATGGGGACACCGAGCAGAGAACCCTGGACAGCGCCCACTGCTCCTCAAAGGCATCAAGGGAGCCAGTGGACGCCGCCCAGAGGAACTCCGCCTGGAAACGTGAACGGACAAAGGATCGGAAACAAGCCCCACAGTCACAGGAGTCTCCATTGGCCAACCTCCTCTCCCTGGTTGTGTAGATAGCCACTTTAATCAGGGCGAGGAGGAGCTTGACCAGGAGGTCCCACGACTTTGTGGGGTATGTAGGCACCTGACTCTCTTTGAAATAAAGCAACTTGCCCAAGGTCACCCAGGAAGTCTTGGCAGAGAAGGGAACTCAACCCATGGCTCTGAAGTGCCAGGAATCTCTGGCCCAGCCTTCCTCTCCAAGTGACCAGCACAAAACTCAAGCACTGCTAGGGACATATGCTAGGATGGATGCAGTGTTGTTGTAGCCATGTTGCCCCAGGATGACAAGCCAAAGAAGAGCCCTGTGCGGCCTGAAAGCTTGTCTCTCTTGCCAAGAGAAGTTGGGCCAATGAAAGACATTCCCTCACCTACCTGGTCTGTCTAGTATGTTAATAAGGACTGATACTACATAACGGGTAATATTGCCCAGCATTAAGCTTGGAGAGGGCACAGAATGATATTGGCCCTTACAAAAATCAGGCTGCGATTTTCAGAGCCACTGAAAGGTTTGAGCTGCTCCCCTCCCTTTAGAAAAAAAAGTGGGATTTGAGGGTCCATATCCTCTAGTCTGCTTTGAAAATGCCATGCTTAGGTGCAGTCACTTCGCTACAGCACAGATCCATGCCCTGGAAGCATCTGGAAATGACAGCGAGAAGCCTGGTGTTCTTGGGTCAGTAACAGGACAATATCTCCAGCTCCAGCGTTGTGGCTGCCCTGCTGTTTAGAGTTACTACAGGTTCTTGTAGAATTTTTTTCTAATGGGCCTCACCTTTCTATGGCACCTTTAATTCAGGGAAGTGTCTCAAGGGCCAGTGGTCACTTCAGGGTAGACTGCAGAAGACTTTTAGCATGGCAGAGGGCATATTTTTGTTAGGAGGGAGAGTCGTATCAATCAAGTAGTGTTTAAGAACCAATCAAGAATGGGGCTCTGTGGTGCTAGGTGCTGTACAAACACACTGTAGTAGATGGTCCTGCCCCATCAAGCTTACAATCAAAATAGACCAAAAAGACCCAGGCTGGGGCGGGGAAGGGCTATAACACACAAGCAGTGTGACCAATGTGACGGCAGCAAACGGTATGTTGCCATGTTTTTTGGAGGGTGGGTTTAGTCAGGAGGGAAGCAGCCAAATGGAAAGACAAGGAAAGGGAGAGGGAGGTAGGTGAGGGGAAGGGCTTAAGGGGGACACGTGTGGTGTGGAGCTGAGATGAGGGGCAAACAGCCAGTCAGCACAGGGCAGAGAGAGTCCAGTCAGAACGGTGGGAAGTTCTCGGAATGGCCACAGTTCCCTGCTTTGGCCAGGTCTGCAGCTGTTCCTAGGGCTAGAGTCTCCGGCTGGCTCTTCCCTGCACGTTTTCTCCAAGGCCACATAGCAGTGGGCGGAAGAAGAGGGAGAAACCACCTAGCTCCTAGCTCCTAGCACCCCCAGAGTTCATGTGAGGTCTGCCCTGCACAGTTCCAGGTTTTAGGGAAAGAGGTTTTAGGGAAAGACGGGGCCCCAGGTAGGCCCCATTTTAGTCCTTCCTCCCTTCCTCCCCAGATGAAGGATAGGCCCCATTTTAGCCCTTCCTCCCCAGATGAAGGATATTGTAGCAGCAGAAGGTACAAGAGTATGCAGAACATCTTAGCTGAAGTGAGAGAGAGCTTTGGGCAGAAGTAGGGTTGGTTGCTTTGCCAAAATTCAACCTGGATTTTAGTGGAAGCAAAAAATGCCACTAGAATTTTAGTGCCCACAAGTGTGTGGAGTCTCTGCTTTACGACTCTCCCGTCTAGCACGGTTCTGGCACACTGAGGCAGCACCAACTTGGCCTGCCAACTCCTAAGTCACTACACAGCTTTCTTGAGCACCTTGGTACTGCCCAGCTCTGACCTGGCTTCGCTGGTGAGACCTGAGGAGATGCCAGCATGGAGCATTACAGATCCATAGAATGTCAGGGTTGGAAGGGACCTCAGGAGATATATAGTCCAACCCCCTGCTCTAAGCAGGACCAAATCCCAACTAAATCATCCCAGCCAGGGCTTTATCAAGCCTGACTTTAAAAACCTCTAAGGAAGGAGATTCCACCACCTCCCTAGGTAACCCATTCCAGCGCTTCACCACCCTCCTAGTGGAAAAGTTTTTCCTGATATCCAGCCTAAAGCTCCCCCACTGCAACTTCAGACCATTACTCCTTGTTCTGTCATCTGGTACCACTGAGAACAGTCTAGATCCATCCTCTTTGGAACTCCCTTTCTGGTAGTTGAAAGCAACTATTAAATCCCTTCTCATTCTTCTCTGCTGCAGACTCATCCATCCATAGTACATCTATTAATTCTCCTGTAAGGTAACCCCCGTGTTGTATTCTTTGCAGTAGATGGTTTAGACACCCAGGTCAATTCAATGTATAGCAAGATGCATGTATTTTGCTGACTTGTGGCCTGCAATGTAGCAGCCCTGTGTATTCTGTCAAGCTGAGCTCGTGGTTAGCTAAACATTCCAAGCACTCTTTCCCCAAAATTGCTATTTTTCATTTGGCTGCTGCACTACATGGGAGGGGCATCTGGTAATTCTGACTAGATTAAAACACCTGTGTCCTGGGGGACCCGGAGTATAGTCTTTCTCTTTCTGCTGTCCGAGACAGGTGGCAGGAACCATAGTTCTCTGCATAATGGTCTGACAGCCCGAGATCTCATCTTGCATTTCTTGCACATGCAAAACCTCCAGACGGGTGTGCAGAAATGTAGGACTGAGTCCCCTTGTAGCATGGCAAATGCTTGGAAACCACAAATATGTGTTGTATGATAGAGCCCCAGCAAGTCCTTTGGGAACTCTGTCTGTTTGCAGCATACTCATATCCCCGTTGTGGTTCTTCGGCTGCTATACATTACTTTTGTATTGGGGATATCAATAACTGTTCATCTGTAGCTTGCTTTACTCACTATTACTCATCAGAGCACTGTAATAGAGCGTTCTGGAACACAGAGCGCTTCTGCTGTCTCCCTGTGTGGTCAGGTGCAAGGCACCAAGAGGTGAGTTATTTCTGCCCACTCATTCTGCCTAGCAGACAGACCAGGTAGATGCTACCAGCTCCAACCCAGGGGCATAAGAGGTTTGCGTTTCTCTCTGATGGATGGGAACTAGGGGCAGAGACAGGGTCTTGCAGAGAAAGACTACAAGAACATCCAAGCTAAAGAAAAAGCTTATGCTGACATTTAAGTTTTCTTTTGTTCTGTTAGAGTTAACAATAAAGGCAAAGCCCAGCAAGGAGTCATTTTGGACCAGACACATGTAGCAGGTTAGGAGTAGGGTGAGAATACCACCTGCGTACAGGTGCTTGGTAATATACTATCTATCTAGGGTACTTAGACGGTGCTCATCACCAGGGTATCTGAGCACCCCACCAACATTTTAAAATACACATCCTTACAACATCCCTGTGAGGTGGCGAAATGTTTACGAGCTAAGTATTATTCTTCCCATTTTCCAGATGGAGAATCAAGGCACTGAGAATCACAGAAATGCAGGTCTAGGACGGACCTGGAGAAGTCATCAAGTCCAGCCCCTTGTGCGGAGGCAGGACCAAGTCAACCTAGACCATCCTTGACAGGGGTTTGTCCAGCCTGTTCTTAAACACCTCCCGTGATGGGGATTCCACAACCTCCCTTGGAAGTCTGTTCCAGAGTTTCACACGTACAGTTAGAAAGTTTTTCCTCATATCTAACCCAAGTCTCCCTCCCTGCAGTCCAAGCCCATTACTTGTCCTACCTCCAGCAGAACCAGAGAACAATTGATCACTGCCCTCTTTGCCCTTGGCTATCCCTCAGTCTCCTTTTCTCAAGACTAAACATGCCCAGTTTTTTAACCTTTCTTTACAGGTCAGGTTTTCTAAACCTTTTCTCATTTCTGTTGCTCTTCACTGGATACTTTCCAATTTCTCCATATCTTCCCAGCACTGGACGCACTATTCCAGCTGAGGCCTCACCACTGCCAAGAAGAGCAGAACAACTGCCTCCCACGCCTTACACACAACACTCTGGTTAATTCATCCCAGAATGATATTAACCTCTTTGTAACTGCATCATATTGTTGGCTTCTATTTAATTTGTGATCCACTGTAACCCCCCCAGATCCTTTTTAGTATTACTGACAAACCAGATATCCCCCTATTTTGTAGCTGTGCATTTGATTTTTCCTTCCAGACTGCATTTATCTTTATTTAATTTCATCTTGTTGAATTCAGTCTAATTTGTCAAGGTTATTGGGAACTCTAATCCTATCCTCCAAAGTGCTTGCAACCCCTCCCAGCTTGGAGAGGCTAAGCAACTTGCCCATGTTGGAGAAAAACAGAGTTCTCACTCTGTTGTTGGGTGCACCAAAGTCAGATACTTTGTTCTCAAGCAATTGCATAGAGGGAGAGAGCGTGCTAGGACACAGGGTTTCCCCCTCCTAGGCACGTCTCTCTCTAGGTAAACAATCACAGCAGCATTTATACCTTTTGTTACATACAATAATGAGCATCAGCTGCATTTTGTTTATACATAGGTCATCCTGATATCTTATTTTCACATCTATTTAGACTCTAGTCTACATTCCATATTTATCTACACAAGGTCTCAACAACTTCTCACACTGTTCTTTCCCACTCGCCTCACACAATCCTCGCTTCTACAAATCTCATGTTATTAGGGTTACAGCTAGCATGACTCTTGCTAACAGAGGCGACTGTTTGCATTGAAATCCCCTTCAAATCCCTGTCAGTTCTTGCTCTACTTCCACACCCAACATCACACAGGAAACCTATGGTAGAATATGGGGTCAGGTTGTGACCCCTAACTCAGAGGGTAGCACCCTAGCCATTGCATCATCCTTCCTCTCTAAGCACCCCTGGGGACAGTCAGAACCCCCCTGGCCATGATCCTGTGTTACCTTGGAGGGAAACTAATTTTGCCCCTCCTCTACTGGAAAACTTTGGGGGAAAGAGTGTTATTAAGGTTGCAAAGTCATGTACTCAGAAATTTGGAAATGCAGACGACCTGAACTCTGCCCTGTACTGACCCCATTCAATGACCATCTGCTTATGAGGAAGGCATCTGAGTGTGTGTTCTCAAGGTGGATGACAATGAGTTGTAAAGACACATTAAATGTTTTCTTTCTTCGCAACAGGAAAGAGTTACGTGGGCGTGCTAACCATGCATTTCCTTACACCATTCCTGTAATAGAATTTACCCTGCATTACTGTAAGAGGGTGCACCTGCCTCATAGCAGCCTCTGCTGGCCCGGGGTGGCGCTGTGGTACCCTGCCTCAGTTTCCCCTTCTGCTCAAGGTGGCTTAAAATGCCAATGAACTCTAGATATGTGTTCACAACTTTTACTCCATCTTAACATAGCTTGTTTCTGGGAATTTACATTGGTTACATACCCTAGCATCACAAGCCAGCTGATTTTTGTTAGTGTTGGTATTTTTAATTCTCTGTTTTGTAACACAGGAAAACTCATGCATTATTTAACAACCTATATCAGGATTGACTTTCCTCCAAGTTTATCCATCTGACTGTATAAGACAATCTTTATTTGCTATACATTGCTAAAACAACAGGACTGTTACAGAATTCTTTTGCACTTGCTACAGCAGATCGCTTAGCCACTTGCCAGCATTATAGAATAAAATACCAAGAATTTTAAACAATTCCAGTGCAGTGTTAGATGATGTAAAGCAGGGGCAGGCAACCAAAGGTGGCATGCGAGCTGATTTTCAGTGGCACTCACACTGCCCGGGTCCTGACCACTGGTCTAGGGGGCTCTGCATTTTAATTTAATTTTAAATGAAGCTACTTAAACATTTTAAAAACATTATTTACTTTACATACAATAGTTTAGTTATATATTATAGACTTATAGAAAGAGTCCTTCGAAAAACCTTAAAATGTATCACTGGCAGGCGAAACCTTAAATCAGAGTGAATAAATGAAGACTCGGCACAGCACTTCTGAAAGGTTGCTGACCCCTGATGTAAAGTACTGGGTCAGCTCGGATCCCTGTAACATCTGTGTAATGCTGCTGAACTGAAACGGGTCACAAGGAAGTTACTGAGGGCAGAATTTCGTGTATTTGACATAGCGTTTCCAAGACCAAAACTCAGAACCTCAGGACAGGAAGTATCAGTACAAGCAGGCTGGTGTGTAATAGCTGGAGTGGCATAGCAGCTGTAGTTAAGACTGGAAAATGCTTTCCATGATCAAGTCCTTTCTTTTAGATGATTAGAACTTTAAGAAACATTCATCTCTTGAGCTTGTCAAGATTTCAGCCCAACTTCTGCCCAAAGGTGAAGTGTTTGAGAAAACTGGGGGAAAAGCCACCGTCCAGCCATTTTGGATTCAGGGGACAGTGATTAAATGCATCCCCCCTTATTAATTATTATTATTTATTATTAAATCTCTCTGCCTTTTTTTAACATCCCACAACCCAAATAGCTGAGGGCTGAACTTTGCAATTCGTCATGGGAATAATCCTCACTGAGGCACCGGGAGAAGCATTCTTCTTGTGCAGACTGGATTGGATTGGAGTGAGTTACAAGCGCTTGTAGATAGAACACGGAGCATGTGCAATGGCCTGGCTTGAGCAGGCATTTGATTAGAATCTGGGGTTTTCCCTCCTAAAAGCATGATCCTCTGCCACGTGAGTGAAAGAAGTAACTCCATGAACAGGTAGAGGCTCTTATCCTCTTTGGTGGACTGCCCACTAGAGGGCGACAAAGACTCCTCCTCTGCTAGTATGGATTAGCGATGCACAGCGGAGTTTGGGCCAAACTTCGTTAGTGCTCTGCCATGGAACAAGGGGCTTTGTGTGATTGTGCATCTAAATAAAGATGGCCAGTAAACTGCCTCATCTGCAGCCAGTCTCCAGATGAGCCCCACCAGTAGTCCAAGAGTTTACAGACATCCAGTGATTTTCCACTCTCTGACACCCCTGGAATTCCATTGATCCCACACTGCTAGTGTGACAGCGCCTGATTCTTCACCAACATCTGTTAAAAGAGAACCTCCGCACTTCCTCCTGCTTGCCCCACCCAAAAGCCCCTTTTCGTAGAGAAACAAGCACAAGGCAAGGAGGAAGAGCTGAGTCGCAGTCCAGTTTCTTCCACTGGCCCACCACAGTAACTCCCTGCCCTTCCCAACCTGTATTCAGTGAGGCCCGAGCAGGGCTGCAGCCAAAGTGACTCAGGTTTGAAAACTGCAACTCAGCCAGGAAACAGACCTCACTGAGGGGCATGGCCTTGCCTGAAGCTGGAGGAAACTGGTTTTCAGATGGGACTGAGCTATGCGTGTTGGAAAGACACATGCTCGGCCTGTGTGGTAGAGGGGTCTTTGTTGTTGCGCTAAGCTCCTATCACTTCTCTTGCAGGACTATTCTCTGGCCTCACTCGCAGCACATTGGTGGACACTCCCAGTCTGAGGGTGGGGTTTCCACAGTCATCTGAGGAACTAGAAGGTCCAATTCTAAGCAGAAATGAATATGAATTGGATGTCCAGCTTCCTCAGGCAGCCTTGAAAATCCCATCCTAAATCTCCCTTTTCTTTGATTTCATGCCAACTGCCTCTGCCCCCTTACACTGCCCGATCCCCTCCTTGTCTTGTGCCCTTCAAATGCTTGGAGACCTAAACCTACCAGTCTCCCGCCCTTCATTGTCCTCTGGCTAAATTACCCCTTGTAAAAGGATGCACCTGCTTTGTAGCACCCTCTGCTGGCTAGAGGCGGCTCTGTGGCACTCGGCCTCAGTTTCCCCTTCTGCTCAAGGGGGCTTAAAATGTCAATGCAGTCCAGATATTCAAAGAACATTCCCTTTCCGGGGTGCAATTTATTAAGCTCTGCACAGAGTCTTTCCAAGTGGATCTCAAAACTGCAAAGCCTTCAGCCCAGTTTCAGCTGGGTCCAGATACTTCCTGAGCGTCTGCCCTCTCTTTAAAGCCACTTTTTCTTGCCTCAGTCCCTCCACCCTAAGGGTCTGTCATCCTGTTCTTCCAGCACTTCTTGCCTGGAGTTTGGCCTTTCCACTGGCCTTCCCACCCTACCTGCGAACAATTTCAAATGAACGACTTCAGGGAGATTTGTAGTGGTACTTTGCTAACAAAGCCTGCCTGAATTGACACACACTAGAAGGTCCCTTATATTACTTTGCTAAATAACAACAGAAAACATATACTTACTGCACTGAGGATCTGGCTGAAGCACAGTGACCACAGCTGTCTTTACCTTAAACATCTCCTTGCCCGGATTGAGCTGGTAACAGTCCCGTTTGCATGTAACTCGTTATTCCCAGGACTCTGGTGAGCCTCAATTAAAGCCTGGCTCTCAGGGAGAGAGAGGTGATTTTCTTCAAACAGGACCAGGTACTGGGGGCTATGGAAACCCCACAGATGCAGCCCTTGCCCCTCGATAGTGCAATCCTGAGGGCTGAAGAGAGGGCTGGAGCTAGGTGGCACTGAGGGCCTTGGAAACCTTGCAGGAAGAGGGATCATTTGTAAATTGGCAGTTTCTGCGGCAACCTCAAAACGCTGCTGATCAGCTGCAGGAGCCTTCATGGGAAAGGTGCTTAGAGATCGTTCGGACCAGCTGTATAGTCCAGTCCCTTGTCTAGGATGCCACACCTCCTGCGCGCACACAGTGCAGAGAGAGAGCTGCCGCATCTTCCACAATGTCTTTCAAGAGGCCCCAGCCAAGCCCTGCAGCAGCTTCCTCTGCGCCCGAGCTAGCAGGAGGATCACACTGTGCGCGTGGAGGTCGTTATTCCTCAGGGAAGGCATTTGCAGCCAACTCATGCCTAAGCTGTTCTACACGCAGAAGCATCCAACTCCCAACTTCCCTGGGCCCAGCTTGCTGCTTGACCTGCTGTGCAGCAAGCACGCTGCACAGCTCCTCCGTCATGACAGAGGGGCGGCCGGACCAGGTGCACGCGAGCAGTGCTGTGACCTGGAGCCTGCGGCCGCAGCACCACTCAGCTGTGGCCGCTCCTCCTGCAGGAGATAATGTTATGGAGCCAGAAGTTTTTTACTTGTAAACGGGAGTCCCCCTGACGTACCGGGAGACTTGGCCAGGATGCTCCCCATGGGTGTCTGCCCCATGGCTGATTCAGGGCCTACAGGAGCTCCCTACAGGCATCTCCCACCAGCTGCTTGCAGCCTCTTCTAAGTCCAGACCTCTTCCTTAGCTACTGCAGGCCTGCTTGAGTCACCTGACCCACTGGTCACATGACTTTCATTCTCTCCACCTGTGGAGGAGAGTCATGGATGAGACCCATCTCTCCTTCAAGGGCCAGCCCCCCCGTGATGTCCCTATATTTAGTTCTTTTAAACTTTCCCCGCCTGGCAGCCCCTCCCCACTCCTGCATATTTTCTCCCCTCTGTTGATTTTCAGAGATGCCCCTGTCACTGCCTCTCCCTCTTCCATTTTCCCTGCCTAGCCTTGTCTAGCTGGAGATGGCAGATTGTGAAACTCTTGTTCTCTGTTGCCAATGGTTTGCTTCCCCATGTTCCCACAATGTGCTCAGCTGCTCACCCACATATGTACACACACATCAGCCCACTCAGACGATTCCCGTCTCTTTCTCTCTCACACACGTACATTTTCTCAACCACCTACACACAGAAAATATTCATCACAAGAGGCACTTGATCCTTTGAAAGCTGTTACCTGCAGGAATAGTGAAAGAGGTGAAGGCTTGAATTCATAAATACAATTTAAAGCCCACAGAAGTTCACTATTTTTTTCCCCTATGGAATCTGCTTCCCTGGTGCCAGTTTGGGCCAATGTTCACAGGCAGTTTCCACCACTGCCTCCCCACCCACTGGGATACAAACCGAGCCCCCTTCCCTCTCACTGCCAATGTACCTGGAACAATTTACCGAAGGATGTGGTGGATTCTCCATCACTGAAAGCCTCTACACTTAAACTGGGCTCATCTTTCTAAAAGAGACACTCTGACTCAGCCCAGAAGTAATTGGTTTGGAAGCTGGTAACACTGGTGAAATTTGCTGTCCTGTGTTACTGGCCTGAAATCAGACTAAATGATCACAGTGACGTCTTCTGGCCTTAAAAAGCTACGATTAAGACATCAGTGAGGATCGAACTGCTGGGTCTAAAAGCATGAGTCTGAAACAGTAGGCTATTCAGGTTAGAGAAGTAGCAACCTCATAAACCGCTAGGCATGCTCTAGCCACTAGTGGGTGGTAAAGAGCCACCTAGTGCTAGTAGGGGTTGCATGTGCAGCAGGGCAGGCCTCCTATGCAGAACACAGGTGTGAGGCATGTTCTGCAGAAATGGAGGAACATCAGGCGGTGCTGAGCACCCTCACCAGCTACTGGCATCACCAGCCGCCACAGAAGAGGGTGCTTAGGGTCAGGACTTAACCCCACCATTCATGCTTAATTTTAGTCCAGTTAGTGTAAGTTTTGCTACTCAGTGGGGCATTCTATCCTCCTCTAGTGGTGACTAACACAACTAGAGATTGATGAGCCTGCTGCACTTTTTGCTAAGCAAGTTGGGTCTCTAAGCTAAGGCCCTAGCAATTCCTGTATTAAGAGTGTGAGGGTCCCAGATTCAGTCCCCCTTCCAACATGAATAAAGCTTGTGGGTCTAGACCTACAGAAATTACCCTTCCATGGCATATGTAGCCTTACTGAATACCAAGAAACTTGGCAAAACAAACTGTAGGGAAAGAAAAGGGCCCAGAGCTGCTAAGGAAAGCCAAAGTCACTGCGATGTGATTACAAACAGCAGGGGAAGTGGTGAGAAAGTATTTGGTAGCATCTGTTACTTGTCCCAGCCTGGATCACCCCTTTATGGAGTAGGGGAAGGGAAGATTAGTGAAGTTTTTGCTCATAGAGATTCCTCTGATGCAGCCCCTCAAGAGAGACGGGCTTGGGAAGGGGTACCTGTTGAGCCCTGAGGTTGATGGACTCCCTGAGATCTACAGAAGCCTTGAAGGTCCCCTACCACCCGCCCGAGATGCATAGCTGCAAAGAGTTTCCTTGGCTGCACATTTTATATGGACAATTCCGCATCTCTTGTATTTAAAGGTGATTTGATGGAATCACTCAGCCCTTCTCCCTTCCTTCAGGAAATCAGCCTATAACTCTCTAACAAACATGCAATCAGATCTCACTGATCAGCATTTAGCGACCAGCTCCGCTCTCTAGGTGAAGAGCTTGACTTGAGAAGAGAATGAGAAAACAATTGAGTCTGATTACAGGAGTTTGTAGCTGACCTGAGATGAAAACCACTGACCACGTAATGCATTTCCATGGCCACCGAAGGCTTGGGCCAGCCTGGGTCAGGAGAGTTCTTCTGCAATGATAAAGGACGTCTGGCTATACAGAGATGCTTTCCCCAAAGACACAGCATCTTAATGTCCAACTGCTTTCAAATATCACATCACTGTCATAGATTAACAGACTCCCAGGGACCATTGTGATCATCTAGTCTGACCTCCTGTGTAACACCAGCCAGAGAACTTCCCTGAATTAATTCCTTGCATGTGGGAGTTAATAGTTTTAGAGATAGGCAAGAGGGCTTTGCTGTGCCACCCCACCAAGCTTGAGCGTGTTGAAACTTCAAGGCAGGTCACCTCCCAGTCTGCCTCTGAGCACTGTCCTCACAGCTTGGGAGCATTTCTAGCAATAAGTTTATGCCAAGCACAGATAACACTGGGAAGAAGAATAAAGGCAGGATTTTCAAAGGGCACCTGTGGATGTTAGAATCCCATCTCCCATTGACTTACTAACTTCCATGGGAGGGGAGACCTTGCAGCCCTTTGTGCTTTTGAAAACCCAATCTACGTTCACTACTGGAAGCTCTGCTTTTGATTATTATTAGTATTCTGGTAGTGCCTAAGGGTGCAACCCTGATTGGAGCCCCACTGCACAAATACAGCCCCTCTCCCAAAGAGCTTCCGTACAACTGCCTACAGTACTTCCAAGATGGACCAAAGCATATAACAATCCGGGCTCTCTGTAATTATTTATAGCTGCTACTCAATATAGGCAGTGCGGGGGGAATGAATCAAGTTAGATGTGTTAGTTTCAGATCATGAGCAGCGTGTATGTGTGTGTGTGTGTATGTGTGTACACATACATACACATATATGTACTAACCCAAGTTGTAGGAGACCCAGGTTCAAATCCCTGCTCCACCACAGATTTCCTCTGTGACTTTGGGTAAGTCACCTAGCCCCCCTGTGCCTCAGTTCCCCCACCTGTAAAATGGGCCTTTACTTGAGATGGCTATCAGTCTAGGTACTTACCTAAGCCAAGAAACTGGTAATAAGCCCCACCCAACCAGACCTATGGACTAAGGTCTCATCTGGGTTGACGACCTGTCCTGGTTCCAGGAGCTGATGGCCAGTCACTGCCCAGAACCGCCCGCTGTGCAGACATGGCAAGCCATGATGTGGGGTTTACACAGGTACCACCAGTGCTAAGACTGGTTCTTCCTGCTTATGCTTAGGGATTGCCCTAGTGGTGCTCTGCTGGAATCCAGGCAAATTCCCAATGGAGATGAGACCCAAGGTATCAAGGAAAGGATCTGGAGCCAGCCATGTATATGAATTCAAGGAGAACCTAGGAATCTGGCTGCAGGATGGCACAGAAAGCTGGGACTGGCAGAAGCTGCCGCCAGCTGGCATGCTTGGGGACATAGGGCAAAGCGGCACATCTCTTCAGTGATGACTTGCGTATTGCATGCTCACACGACTAGCCTGAAAGTGAGATTCAGCATTATCTAGGGTAGCCTGCTGCTTGCCAGATGCTTCCTGTTCGGCTCCCTCTGTATGACCATATTTCGCAGATGACATGGCCCATCATTTAGGTGTTATCCTCAGAGAGCTGGTGGCCTGTGCAAAGCACTTCATTTCCCACACACTGTAAGCCAAAAAATGCCTATGAACAATGCATCATCTGTCAAATAACCTCCCGCAGCAACTACCAGGAAAGTAATACGGAAGCAGAGACGCAGCGCTCTGGTGTGCAAGGGAACACACAGGATTCGTGTGTATTGAACAGCGAGCTTGGGAGTATGAAGTGATTAGACAGCTGGAAAAGAGTTGAGAAAGCCCGTTATATTTATTCATTCCATGCAGTGCCTCCGCTTTGTAGGCTAATCAGCAAAACATTAGGAGTCTATATTTCATGTTAATTATGACGGGGTGAGAGGACAGTCTGATTACTGTTTGCAGCTCAGTGTTGCAGAGCGATCTACTTACTTAGAGAATAAATATCACTGCAATCTTACAGCTTGGGACACACTTAATTCACTCATGTAGAAAAATGACTTAATCTCCATGCATACAAAACAATAAACTGGATAAACACAATCCACAAACAAGCTGTTTTCACACAAAACTTGTCCCTGGTTCAAGATGCACATTTAGAGGAACGTTACAGAGCTGGATCTAAGGATAGTCAGATAATATTTTCCTATTTGACTTTATGAGTAAAAAGGTATTTTGGAAATGCTCAGGGAAAGCACTGGATTGAAGGCATGGAAGATCTCGGTGTGTTTACAGACAAGGTAAAGAATGAGGCGAAGCAGTGCTCCCCTTTCCCCCGTGTGCCCAGCCCTGATCACGGTCAAGATTTTCTAAAGTAACTACTGATTTGGGAAGTCCAGCTTGAAACACCCTAAAGGGGCCTGATTTTCAGAAGTAAAATTGCTCAGCGCTTTCTGAGTTGGAGTCTTGTTGTATTAATTTAGATGGAATATACGGGCCCAAAGAGTCCAGGGTGTTAACAAAACCAGGTCACTGTCTGTGACATACCGGGGTACGATCCAGAGTAATGATCTGCTGTATAACCTCTGTCCTGCAATCCTGGGTGCCTTACAATGCCTTGCTGAAGTAGCTCCCACTTCGGCCACTCACAAACAGCCATTCAGCATGCAAGCCACACCCTGATTGCCACACGCGGGTTATACTCTGGCTCTCACCAGCCTGGGTTATACTATGGGGTGATCCCAACACACCCACAGTCCCAGATCTTCCCCCAGAAATGTATGTCCTGCCCTCTTCTGCACAATACAAAATAACTTAAATCTGTTAAAGGGAATAATATGCCACTTTATTATCTCATATAGTTATTCAGATTCTTCAACTGAAGCACACTGGATTAGATAAAACAAGTTCCTTAACTACAAGGAGATGGATTTTAAATGAGTACAAGTAATGAGGCATAAACATCAGAAATGGTTAGAAGAAAAATCAAGATAAGACGTTCACTAATACCTGGCAAACTATATCAGATTCAAGCAAAGTTACTCACCACATGCTTTCAGCTGTCTTACTAACCAAACCCAGCAGGAAAGGCCCCCTTTCCCAGAGTCCAACAAATGCTTCCTTCGTCCCATCAGGTGCAGTGAAGGTGATGGGCAGGGGGAGGGAGAAGGGTGCCTTGGGGTGTTTTGTCCCTCTGTTTTATTTTTATAGTCCCTCTCTTGAAAAACATTTCCAGCTGGGCACTAGGAGAAAGAGTCTATGTGGAAGGATGTTCCCTGCTGGCTTTTTATCACTTGTTTAAGCTTTCTTTGTTTCCCTTCCTGCTTGATGATTCTGTTTCCTACTTAAATGCAAATTAAGCAGAGCACACATTTCTTTGTTTGGGACAGACCTGTTTCCCAACTGCTGTCTGGGCAGGGCTGTGGGGTTTGGAACAGGTGTTAATAACACCCTACAGGGAAATCTTATAATTTCACATATGATGTTGCCACAATTATTTTATCAGGATGATACTAACCATAATTAAAATTATGAGTTTTCCATTGATAACTTATAGGACACGTCTTGTACAAAGATTATTATAATAGTGAGTAAGGTGTGAATACAGGGGTTTATTCTGTCACAGTGTCCAACATTAAACAACTTTAAACATGGTACAGGGTTTGGTATACAGAGAACTCAACCTGTTTAGTACCATGGCAAACACACCACTAAACATCCTTTTACCTTTTTAGTAAAGATACGGAAAAGAAGGAAAAACAGTTACAGCATTTTAAATGTAAAGGCCTGAATAAGGTTTTCATTTTAACAACATCCCTAGTTCCCTTTCCCTGGAGCTGGAGAGAGGTTTTAGCAGGAAACCCCCCTTGTTTGACAGTGTTTTAGGTATATAAAGAGGGTGACAACTGGCCTTTGAAGGAACACAGAAGAAGTTAGTGGAGAAGGGCAGGTGCTGTTGTTGCTGGCGTTGTTAACATCTGATCCCGTTTCCTTTAGAACAAGGCAAACACACACAGAAGGGGAGAGAAACAAACAGCAAAGAGAGAAAATGAAGAAACACTTAAGGACAACGGATCTTGGAATGCTCCAATCCACATAGGATATCTACTTGAGGACATTCAAGGTAGCATGTAAACAATGGATGCTACCTGTAAGAACTGTGAGTCATGCATGGACATGTGACTTGCCCAGGTGACTCCTAAACTCCATCTTGGAGCTGTATTTTGCATGGGAGTGAGAAGGGGGTCTCCACCCACAAGAGAAAGTCTATTTAACCCCCTGGGAGACTCCTCCATTTTGTCTTCAGCTGGCTAAAGAGAGAGCATCTCCACCCCCCAAGATACTTGGAAGAAACTGGAACAAAGGACAGTAACTACAGGGGGTGTGAGTGATTGTTGGACCCAGGCTAAAAGGAGATTAGTCTGTAAAAGGGAGCATTCTGGAACTGGTGAGACTTTTATATGTATTCAGTTTGATTAGACATAGATTTGTGCATTTTATTTCATTTTGCTTGGTGACTTACTTTGTTCTATCTGTTACTACTTGGTAGTAACTTAGTGCTAACTGTGACCCTCAGCTGTATATTCTGCCCTCAACCTCTACGCAAAACTACTGTAGACATAACTCACAAACCTGTTAGCTCTCGAGATGGGCCCACACTAAGATGCTGATCCGAACACTGCCAGACTTCAAGGACTTTCCAACCTAGAGCAGAATTCCAAGCTGGTTCATTTCTCGATAGTGGACCACACTGTAATGCGTTCAGTCACAGAGATCCCTTTAGGACTGTCACCTGATGTGCTGAAATTACCTCTGAGCCTGTTTTCCCTGCCAGCTTAGGATATCCAGAACTCTGTCTTGTTGAGTCAGACTCATAGACTCATAGACTCCAAGGTCAGAAGGCACCATTGTGATCATCTAGTCTGACCTCTCGCACAACGCAAGCCACAGAATCTCACCCACCCACTTCAATAACAAACCCCTAACCTATGTCTGAGTTATTGAAGTCCTCAAATTGTGGTTTGAAGACCTCAAGCTGCAGATAATCCTCCAGCAAGTGACCCATGCCCCATGCTGCAGAGGAAGGCGAAAAACCTCCAGGGCCTCTGCCAATCTGCCCTGGAGGAAAATTCCTTCCCGACCCCAAATATGGCGATCAGTTATACCCTGAGCATGTGGGCTAGACCACCAGCCAGCACCCAGGAAAGAATTCTCTGTAGTAACTCAGATCCCACCTCATCTAACATCCCATCACAGATCATTGGGCATACTTACCTGCTGATAATCAAAGATCAGTTGCCAAATTAATTGCCAAAATTAGGCTATCCCATCATACCATCCCCTCCATAAACTTATCAAGCTTAGTCTGAAAGCCAGATATGTCTTTTGCCCCCACTACTCCCCTTGGAAGGCTGTTCCAGAACTTCACTCTTCTAATGGTTAGAAACCTTCATCTACTTTCAAGTCTAAACCTCCTAGATATGCTAGCTTGCTGCAACACAGACCCAGGGTCTGGTCCACACACCCAAAGCTGCAGACTGAAAACAGCTCATTAGGTCACCTATCTCCAGCACCCAGACACCCAGTTCCCAATGGGATCCAAACCCCAAATATATCCACTTTACTCTGTATAAAGCTTATAGAGGGTAAACTCATAAATTGTCCACTCTCTGTAACACTGATAGAGAGATATGCACAGCTGTTTGTTCCCCCAGGTATTAACCACTTACTCTGGGTTTATCAATAAGCAAAAGTGATTTTATTAAGTATAAAAAGTAGGATTTAAGTGGTTTCAAGTAATAATAGACAGAACAAAGTAAATTACCAAGCAAAATAAAACAAAAACACGCAAGTCTAAGCCTAATACATTAAGAAACTGATTACGGGTAATATCTCACCCTCAGAGATGTTCCAATAAGCTTCTTTCACAGACTAGACTCCTTCCTAGTCTGGGCCCTATCCTTTCCCTGGGTACAGTCCTTGTTAGATCCAGCAGACATCTCAGGTGTTAGGCAGGGGTTTTCTCATGACTGGCAGCCCTGTTTGTCCTGCTCCACCCCCTTTTATAGCTTTGGCACAAAGTGGGAATCTTTTGTCTCTCTGGGTCCCCACCTCTCTTTCTAAATGGAAAAGTAGCAGTTTTAAGATGAATTTCATTATCAGGTGACATGGTCACATGTCACTGTAAGACTCCTAGTCTTCATTCTTCCTGGGTTGGCCCACACGTACACAGGAAGGCTTGCAGGTAAATAAACCATTTACAACCAACTGTCCTAGTCAGTGGGAGCCATCAAGATTCTAGTATCAGAGGGGTAGCCGTGTTAGTTGGATCTGTAAAAAACAACAAAGAGTCCTGTGGCATCTTATAGACTAATAGGTGTATTGGAGCATAAGCTTTCGTGGGTGAATACCCCCTTCTTCAGACACATGTGGACACATGCGTCTGACAAAGTGGGTATTCACCCACAAAAGCTTATGCTCCAATACATCTGTTAGTCTATAAGGTGCCACAGGACTCTTTGTTGCTTTTTATCAAGATTCTAAATCACCATTATTGGCCCACACTTTGCATAATTACAATAGGACCTCAGAGCAATACTTCATAATTCTAGCTTCAGATACAAGAATGACACATGCATACAAACAAGAGGAATATATTTAGTAGTTTATAACCTTTGTTATGATAGCTTACAAGAGATCTTTTGCATAAAGCATATTCCAGTTTCATCATAGTCACACTCATAAGCATATTTCTATAAAACATATGGAGTGCAACATCACACATACGAAGAGCTATGCCGGGATAGTTAAAGCAGTGCATTACATGTGTAGACAAGCCCTGAAGTGGTGCTACTTTTTATATTTGACTTTTCCTTCCCCTTTAATTGGTGTTGCTGGCTGCCCCACCACTGTCATGGAGCACAGACATCAGGACCCCGGGATGCAAGTGCCCTTCATAAGTGAGCTGTCAGATGGATGCTGAATGGCGGTGACCCAGAGATCATAGAATCATAGGACTGGAAGGAACCTTGAGACAGAGAAAGATTAAGGTCTCCTGGGGCCCTGGGCCTGAGCAAGTGGAGGGGCATCAGTGCCCCACCCCACCCCATCCATCTGTGGCCCTTCCTCCATTCCGCTCCTTCTGCCAGAGGACCTACCCTGTTCCACTCCCACCCCCATTCTGCCCTTTCCCCTGTGGCCCTGCCCCCATTCCCCCGCATGGCCCAGCTCCATTCCACCTCTTTCCCTCACTGCCCTGCCTCCATTCTGCCCATGGCCCTGCCCCCTGCTCACTCCTTTTTGGCATATTCCCCCACTCAACACTGCAGCCCTGAGACCAGAGAAGCTCTGTGGAGGGATGTAGCAGGGGGAGATTTTTAAGAGGGCCCCAAATTGGCTGGGGCCCCCGGGCTTGGGCCCCATGGGCCTGTGCAGTAATCCTCCACTGCCTCAAGAGGTCATCAAGTCCAGTCCCCTGCACTCATAGTAGGACTAAGTATTATCTAGACCATCCCTGACAGGTGTTTGTCCAACCTGCTCTTAAAAAATGATGGAGATTCCACAGCCTCCCTAGGCAATTTATTCCAGTGCTTAACCACCCTGACAGTTAGGATGTTTTTCCTAATGTTCAGCCTAAACCGCTCTTTCTGCAGTTTAAGCCCCTTGCTTCTTGTCCTATCCTCAGAGGTTAAGGAGAATAATTTGAAGCACATCTCTGACACAGCACGTTCACATTCCACTGGCCTGAGGCCTGCCATTGCTCACCTGCTTCAAGCCTGCATGTCCCAATGGATTGTGAACTGAGAGTCCCAGACTGGCTTGGGGCTGGTTGTATGTTTTTTTCAGCCAACTAGCTTGCTTCTCCTTATGCGCAGGTTTGCACTTCAGCATGCTCCGAGGCAGTCTCTGCAAAAGGGGGCTGTATTAATGCAAATAATGCGATTGCCAATGGAAGTGAGGCACTGATTACAGACTCATAGACTTTATGGTCAGAAGGGACCATTATGATCATCTAGTCCTACCTCCTGCACAATGCAGGCCACAGAATATCACCTACTCACTCCTGTAACAAACTTCTGACCTATGTCTGAGCTATTGAAGTCCTCAGCTTGTGATTTAAAGACTTCAAGGTGCAGAGAATCCTCCAGCAAGTGACCCGTGCCTCATGCTGCAGAGGAAGGCGAAAAATCCCCAGGGCCTTTGCCAATCTGATCTAGAGGAAAATTCCTTCCTATCCCCAAATATGGCGATCAGCTAAACCCTGAGCATGTGGGCAAGACTCACCAGCCAGCACCCAGGAAGGAATGCTCTGTAGTAACTCAGATTCCACCCTATCTAACATCCCATCACAGGCCAATGGGCATATTTACCGCTAATAATCAAAGATCAATTAATTGTCAAAATTAGGCTATCCCAACATACAATCCCCTCCATAAACATATCAAGCTGAGTCTTGAAGCCAGATATGTCTTTTGCCCCCACTGCTCCCCTTGGAAGGCTGTTCCAGAACTTCACTCCTCTGATGGTTAGAAACTTTGGTTTAATTTCAAGTCTAAACTTCCTGATGGCCAGTTTATATCCATTTGTTCTTGTATTCACATTGGTACTGAGCTTAAATAATTCCTCTCCCTCCCTGGTATTTATCCCTCTGATATATTTACAGAGAGCAATCAAATCTTCTCTCAGCCTTCTTTTGGTTAGGCTAAACAAGCCAAGCTCTTTGAGTCTCCTTTCCCCCTTCCCGTCTTGAGTGGCAGCATGGCCTAGTGTCTAGATCACTAGCTGGGGACTATCATCCCAAACCCTGGCTGGGATGATTTAATTGGTGTCAGACCTGCTTTGAGCAGAGGGTTGGACTAGAAGACCTCCTGAGGTCTCTTCCAACTCTGATATTCTATGATTTTATGACTCAGGAGATCTGTGTTCTACTCCTGGGCCTGCTGCTGGGTGACCTTGAGTAAATCACTGCTCTGCTCTGTGCCTCAGTTTCCTCATCTGAAAATTGAGGGTATTGATGCTGCCCTGTTCTTTAAAATGCTTTGAGATCTGTTGCTGAAAAGCACTAAGTAAGAACTAAATAGTATTATTGTGTAGACTTCATAGTCAAGATCTTTGTCCACTGTACTTGTGCTCAGCATCAAGACATCCTAGAGGACACAAAAGCATGTCCAGAGGAGTGGGAGTTTTAAGACACTATTCTGCAGGAAGCAGCTCTTGCCCTCTCCAGCCGTGCCTTGTGCATTGTGTCTATGAGAGGCCTGCTGCAATCTGCTTTGGAGACTGGCTGTAACACAGTGTACAGGGCCAGATCCTCAGCCAGAGTGAAGAGGCAGAGCTCCATTGAGTAGCTGCTCTGTGTCACACCATCTTGCAGCCTTTACCCTGCAGCAGCCTCCATCAAAAGCTTCGCAATTCTTAGCTTAACGGATGCTCCCGTATTACTCCCTATATTGAGTGTTGCTCTCAATCTCATTGCTGTAGTGTCACTGAGGCCAAGTACCTACCGTGATTCAACAAGGGATAGGACCTTTCTATGGATAACAGAGGTATCAGAGTTAATGCAGAAATACGTAGCTCTGGAGGGACCTAAAACCTTGTTACGGGATTGAAACCAGTCTCTAATTATAAGGGGTTAGGATGAGACCTTCCTGGGAGGAGCAGATTGCTCCACATCTGCCTGCTGCGAGGTTCTTACACCACTGCTGGAGACAGGACATGGGGCTAGATGGACCACAGGTCAGAGCCAGTCTGGCAGCTCCTCTGTTCCCATGGCAACACTGCCATGTAACATTGTGACTTCCTCTTTCACTCGGCCCTCTCTGTTGTCCCACACATCCAAGTCCCGTCTCCACCTCGCTGCTTCTTTCTGCCCAGCCTCTCTGAGAGCCAGCCTTTCCTCTCTGCCCACACAGCCAAGTCCAGGCCCCTATCCTCTCCCACCTCAGCTACCATAATCTCCTCCTCTCTAGCCTTGACACCTGTCCCCTCATCTCCTCCCAGCCTATTCACCATGCTGCTGCTAAGAGCATCCCAGGCTCACTGCTCTGGCAAGGCCCCCCCCTCTAAGTCCTGCCATTGCCCCTCCATCCTGGATCCCACCACACACAAACGACTTGCAGAACCTTCAAAACCATCCACAGTCTTGTTCTTGACTCTCATCTGTGCTCTGCCAACAACGCCAGCTGTCCACTTCTCCCCCAAGGACTATCCCATTGTGTCCCCCCCTTACACATCTTCAGGCAAGACCCATAGCGCCATCACCTTCCTCTCCTCCCTCAAATCCGACCTCAGCACTAACCACTGCCATGATGCCACAGCCAACTGCCGCTTGAGAGCAGGTAGGCAAATGGTGAGCTGTGCTTACTGCTACTGCTTGGCTCAGACTTGTGAGCGCAGCTAATCTCTGCTAACGCGCCCTTTCTGTCACGGGTGATAGGTGACCCCCCCCCCTTCGGGGAGGCAAGTCCCTGGCTCCGCTCCTTCTGCCCAAGGTCTCCCCCCCACCAACAGGGCCTCAAGGCCTCCCTCCCCCTGCAGCCAGTAGAGCCCCTGCCGGCCCACCCCAGCTGTGTCACCGGCCTGTCCCCAGCCGTGCTGGCCGGACCGAGCACCAGGCTGCCTGCCATCCTGAGCCATCCAAACTGCCCCAGCCCCTGGCTGCTGGCTGGAGCAGAGCCCTTGCCGGCTTCAGAGAGAGGGGGAGCGAGGGCGGGGTCTCGGGGCGGAGCATGGGTGGGGCTACAGGCTTGGGTTAGGGGAGGCTTAGCCTCCCCTGGCCTATGATACCTGCTTTTCATGCTACCTGTTACATAGTGTATTTTACGCTGGGAGCCCTTTGAGCAAGGGCTGTCATTTACCGTTTGTCCAGCACCTAGCACTATGCCTCCCCTCCTCCCCAGGCTCTAGGTTTTACTGGAAAACACAAATAGCTATAAGACTGCATGCGAGACCCACAGTGTCTGCTGTACACATCCAGGAGAGCCAGCCTGTAATGAAGCTTTGCTTATAATAAAGGGGAGAGAGAGAGCTGGATGGCCTGAGTGCATCACAATGGCCTGTCCCTGGGCTGGCAGGCAAGATTCCCTCTGATTGCAATGATGTTTCTGCCATTATAAAATGGACCTCTGTGATTAGCAGCATTTAGCACCTAACTGGCAGGTGTTAAACTGAAGTGCTGCACTGGAACATGATTAGCACCTCTCCCTGGGCTCAGCCAGCTGGGGAGGAGAAGAGAAGCGATTTCCTCAGGCGGTTCAGAAGAGGCCCTGCCAACTCCATGGCTGGCAGCTGTGTGATAGAACAGGGGTGCAGAGTGGGTGCCATATGCTTACCCCCCTTTGCAGTCGTATTTCCTACCATGGGAGCAGCACAGAGAATCCAGTCTGGCAAAGCCATTCAAGCACATGCCCGGCATTTAAGCAAGACAGTAGCCCCATCAGTTTCAATGGGACAATTCCCAGGCTGACAGTGCTTCTGTCTGGTGCTGAACTGGGGCCAGGAGGGGCCACCCCGGGTGGGGAACCTTCACTATGGAAAGAACAGCAGTTCTGAGGTCAGTCTGAGTAGGCCCAGAGCTGGGGGAGATGTGACAAAGCAGCTGGCTCTTAGGGCTAGACTGCGCCTTAGGCTGACAAAGCAGGAACTGGAGGGTATCAGGGGTTCCCAGAACTGCAGCCCCTTTGCTCAAGAGTCTTATCCTGGGCACATCCCACCAGCCAGGGGGTTGGAGGAAGTGGGGACCAGTGGAGTTGACTATCTGCTTGCGAGGGATCAGATGTTGCACAGTTCAAAGTGGGGAGCTCGGGGGTGGGGTGGGGGGTTGTGCCTCTCCTCTCTGCTGGTGCCCCATCTCTTACAGCCAAACTATTTCCCATCTGGGGGAACCCACAGATTCCAAGTCCAGAAGGGACCACTGTGATCATCTAGCCCAGGGGTCGGCAACCTTTCAGAAGTGATGTGCTGAGTCTTCATTTATTCACCCTAATTTAAGGTTTCACGTGCCCATAATACATTTTTATCGTTTTAGAAGGTCTCTTTCTATAAGTCTATAATATATAACTAAACTACTGTTGTATGTAAAGTAAATAAGGTTTTTAAAATATTTAAGAAGCCTCATTTAAAATTAAATTACAATGCAGAGCCCCCCAGACCAGTGGCCAGGACCTGGGCAGTGTGAGTGACACTGAAAATCAGCTTGCATGCCGCCTTCGGCACATGTGCCACAGGTTGCCTACCCCTGATCTAGCCTAGCCTCCTGCTTAGCACAGGCCGGCAAGCCTCCTTCCATGATCTTTGCATCCAGCCCCTGCCCGATGGGCATGTCTAGCCCAGATACCCGCAACCTCCCATCTAGGTCAGTTTCTCTTAAGTTGCCTGTTAGTGGCAGAAGCAGGAGAGAGGGTGGGCAGCTGTTGGAGAAAGGCAGCATCCGCAGCAAATCAGGCTGGGGAATTTCAGTGTTGCCCAAGGAGGAGGCAGAGGGAGAAGGAGCAGCATGGGGGGATGGGACCATGGTTCCGGTGCCTGTGGCCCTCCCCACTTTTAGGGTGCTCCTGAAACAGGCATGTGACACCTAAGCTGCCTGAAGTCAAGAGGAGTTTTGCCTGTGAGATCTAGACCCTGTTCTTTAAAATAACAATAAATAGAACAACAGCAAGAAGACTGGCTCCTAAACAGAGGGTGTTAAGTTTAGCATTAGCAGTGGCATAGAGTTCCCCAGACTCCCGCCAGCTCTCTGGCATAGAATCAGAGAGGTCATTTAGCCGATCCCCTCCCCTCCCCTTGCTGAGGCAGGATTAAGCAGAGGCAACCGAGTTGACAGCATCCTTCATTCCCCACGCAGTGACTTGGTGTCAGTGACAGCCCGGCAGGAAGCTGCAGACCAGTCAATGGTCTGTGTGGCGTTGATATGGGTGAGGCGCTGTTTGCTGCAGCGGAGGGACAGGGTTTCCAAAACCCTGTGCCAGAGCTCCAGCACAGGGGCAAACAAATGAGCCAGAAGAGGTTTCACCAACCCCTCCAAAGATGGGCCTTGCTCCTGGATTTGCTCTTGCATCAGGTGGATTTGAGGTGACAAAATTACATGTAAATTCTGCCCCCAGCCACTAAACCTATGACTGATGCTGCTGTCAAAGTCTGTAAGGCCTAGATAGGAGGTTTGCGCCCCCTAACGTTCCCTCTTCCACAGTCACCATATTTCCCTGGGATGTTCAGCTGGCTTCCCTCATACTGTAAGACTTACACTCAGCCAATCAGGGAAAAGACACTACTCACTTTGATTCACACACTCAGACCCACCAAACTCAAGAGGAAGGAAGGCCCAGTGGCTAGTAGATAGCCCACTAGCCTAGGTTTTGCAAGACTTGAGTTCAATTCCCAGCTCTGTCACAGATTGCTGGGTGGCCTTGGGCCAGTCATTGACACCTCTGGGTCTCAGTTTCTCCATGAGTAAAATGAAGGTAGCCTTGCCTCACAAGGGTGCTAGTGAGGATGGATGAATGATTGTGAGGCACTCAAGACACCATGGTGATGGAGGCTGGATAAGTACTTTGCTAGCTACCTCTTTAGCCCATAAGCTCTTTGGGGGAGTGATTGTGTCTTAATCTGTCTGTACAGCCCCTAGCACAATAGGACCTTGATCGCTAGTTCATACTAAAATGAAGACAATAAAAAAAAAAGATCCTTATTAAATGTCCACGTGAATTCATATAATGAATATATCAGAAGCAATCCCCATCTGTGGCCTCTGTTCTAAAGTACAAAGAGAGGCCAAGTTTGTTGAGTAAATGAATTAAGAATGATTTGCTCAGTGATCAATCTAAAGGTAGAGGCACAGAGCCAATGTTGTAACGTTCTCAGCACTTCATGGCTCTCTGAGATGTGGTCTTTCCTTTCCATCCACACAGCTAAAACTCTGTCCCCTGCTCTTGTCCTCTCCTATCTCGACTACTGCCTCATCCTGCTTTCTGGCCTTGATAAACGCATCGCTGCCATGCTCATATCCAGTCACAACGCTGCTCACAGATCATGACTCTAGCTCGCCACTTTGGCCACGACATCCCTTTCTTTGCGTCCCTTCACTGACTTTGCTACCATATTAGCTGCTCATATTCCTTTTCAAGGCCCTTCATGAGCTATCCCCACCTAACCTATGATCTCTCAATCACCATCAAGATATCAACTCCTGCTTCCGATAGGCCCATGATCTCAGCTTCCACTGCCCATGTGTTACGTTTTCTGACAAGCACCTCCAAGCTTTCTCTCCTGCTGCCCTCACACTTGGGAAGGGCTCCCTGAAAAACACTGCAAAACCATCTTCAAATCCCTGCTCAAAACTGTCCTTTTGAGGATGCCTGCAAAACACTTGACATTAGTTAGGCTGCTCATGTGCTCAGACCACTGCCCATCACGCTGACCAATATTGTCTCATTGTGTTCCCTTGCCTGTCTGCTTCTGAGTATTGTCTCATCTTGTACTTCAGTTGTAACCTCTTTGTGGTGGGATTGTTTTTTTGCCCTGTGTTTCTACAGCACCTAGCACACGGGTGTTCTGGTCCACGACTGGGCTGGGCCTGTGGTACCCTAACCTGCCAGGTGCATTGCTCAGGTGGTGACCCCATGTGCAGTATGGGCTGCTCTGAATATATTGCATAAGGAAAGCAGAGAGACTGAGTGGTTTGGAACTGTCACTGAAGTGAGGAAGGGTTGCACCTCTTCTTTTCTGCATTGTGCTAGATTATGTGAGGCAAAAAGGAACATGCAGCAGTTCTGTGGAGTAGAAGCAAACTTGACAAGCTCAGTTTTGCAGAGGATATGGGTCTGTTGGACACAGAGGAAGATACCATGAAAAAGAGCACTGCCAATGTCAAAGTAGGATTCGGAATCAGCCAAAAGAAAACAAAAGGCATGATTGTTGGAAGAGGAGTTAGCACTGGTGGTGCATATGTATCTGATAGCGAAGAATATGACATAGGACTTGGTATATCTTGGAAGCACAATCTGTGCCGGTGGCCAACTCCATACAGAAGTGGAAGCAAGAGCTGGGACCACATGTGAAGCGCTTTCTAGACTGGCAAGTATCTGGAAAAATAAGAAGATTCACACAAGAACTAAGACAAAGTTATACTCTGTTACTGTGATACTCACGTTGTTATATACTTCTGAAACTTGCCAAGAGTTAGAAGCCTGCAGCAGGAAACTCACCGCATTCCATCAGAGATACTTGTGGAGAATACTCTGTGTCCCCTAGTGGGATCAAGTAACCAACGCTGAAGTGTTACACAGGACTGGCCAGCACATTGCAGAGACAATGATTAGAGAAAGAAGGCTGAAGTGGTTTGGACATGTTGTATGAATAACAAAACCTGTATTCCTAGAGAAGCCCCTCAATGGGGTAGCACGTGGCAGAAGACGGAAAAAAAGCACAACCGATGACACATAAGAAAACCATTGATAAAGATGGTGCCATCACAGAAACAGACTACAGTGGAGCAAGAAACATGGCACTTGCCAGACAGAGGTGGAAATACTGGGTTACCTCCTGTGTCCGAAGGCATGAGAGCACAGAATCTAATCCAACCCAGGACTGGGGCTCTGAGGTGCTCCGATAATACAAATAATTATAATCAATGGGACTATCCAGGGGATTCTCCATTTTCTCAATGGGAACTCCCAGTAGGGCTTCATTTCATCAGGAGAACAGGGCTGTCCAGCCATGCCCCCTCTGGGCTCCGACACCCCGCTACTGGCATACCCCTTCTGGTGGGAAAAGAGTCTCTAACTTCTTGGTACTTTCATCTGGGCCTCTGAGTCTTCTCTAACTTCTGCTGGCTGCTGCTTTGGCAGATTAGGGCTAAGGGAAGGCTGCTTGGAGTTAGCTGTGCTTTTCCCCTGCTTGCCTGAGTTTTTGCTGGAGCATATAGTATCTCCGTGCAAGCTCCAGGTCTGCTAGTGTGGGGCTTTGCCTGCCATATTTGGAGGGGAGGTTTTTAAGGGGAATTTTCCTCCATGTCCCTGCCCCAGCAGCATGATCCAGGGACCATCCTCCTTTGAGAGCTGTGCCCTCTCCCGCGCCCCTTTGGGCAGCTTTGAGGTAGAACATATGGAAGGGCTCTGTTTATCAGCGCACCCAATGGATGAGATTTTCCAAGTCCCCTAAGGAGCTTCCACTCCAGTTCCCATTTGTCTGAATGAAATCCGCAAAACAACGGCAGTCAGGGCATTTCTGCGGGGCAGCTTTGAGCCTCACAAAGGGCGGCCAAGTCCATTTGTGGAATGCTAGCACAAATCCCAGCCCTGCTGTAATTCCTTGTCATTTCAAACGGGAAAGGACGGGTTGAGCCAGAGCTTGCCTGTATTTCAGTTTCACGTGCGCTGATAAACATCAGAGAGGTTTCTTGTCGCAGGCAATGCGAGACCCTTCCCAGGGTTTCAAGCACTCAAGGAAATAACAGTAATAAGCAAAGCGCTCTATTTCCCCCCAAACCAGCATCAAGCTGCCAAGCCCCCTCCCCAAACTCCATCTGATTGCTACTAAAACTTTCCCTTTAACTAACCCCCTTCCTCTTCCTTCCTCATTCATTCAGGGCTGCTGCAGTACAGGGTCTGCACCACCACCATTAGCCACAAGGAAAGTGATTGTGATTTCTCAGTGAATCAGTCAGGAGTAGCAGGCTGATTCTAAGGGAAGCGGATTCTATTTATAGCCTGGTGATCAGCAGTGATGAGAATGTTAACAGACAAAAAAAAAAAAAACAAAAAAAAAAAAAGAAAGAAAAGAACTGGGGGGAGATATGCCAGTATGATTGCAATGTAGTTAAACAGAATGGTTTGTTTTTATCATAAGCCTTTAGAATACATCCTAGTTGCAGTCAATTCTGTTTCAACAGTGATAAGTTTCCCTCCTCTGCGTTTTTTTATTACGAGGCCAACTAGTATGAACACAGACATTTCTTCTTGCCTATCAGTTTAGGGCTAGAGCGCAGAATTACTAGCCCTGTTTAAACATTCATGAGTCCGACTCCCCCAAAATAATGAAATTGGCTTAAAAAAACCCCATGAGATTAAAAAAAAAAAATCCAACCAAGAAAACAAATAAACAAAAACCCAAAATTGGGATTCTTGCCCTCTGGGTTTTGGAACCTCTAGGGGCTGTGTTTTCCTCAGTAACCACAAGGGCTAGAAACTCAGGAAGAGTGGTCCAGTGGTTATAGGATTGCCTGGGTTAGGCAAGGACATGGTTTATTTCCCCCTGTCCTGCTACAGGCTTCCTGTGTGACACTGGGCTAGTCACTTAGGGCCAGATCTATAGAAGTAGAAGCCTTCTAACTTCCATTTAGCTGAGCCACTCTGGTTACTTTTTCCAGCCTTGAAGAAGAGCTCTGTGCAGCTTGAAAGCTTGTCTCTCTCTCTCACCAATGGAAAAAATATCACCTCCCCCACCCTGTCTCTCTCACATCCTGGGACCAACCTGGCTACAACCGCACTGAAAACAACAGTTGAAATCAATGGAAGTTAAGAGCCTAAATGCCTTCAACGATCTGGGCCTTACTCTCTCTCTCTGTAAAATGGACACAAGCACTGTGCGACCTCAGCTTGTGAGGAAGAATATGGTAAAAGATTGGGAGGTGCTCAGATACATTGGTAAAAGAGGCCACTTAAGTGCCTGAGAAAGAGAGTCTTATTTAATCACATGACTCCAGGAGCTGTGGTTTTAAGGAAAACAGCAAACATGACACTACAGCAAGAGTTGGTGAGGCTGGGAGAGTGGCCCTCCATGTATCATATGTGAAAGTTTCAAAGCAAGGGTGCATATGCTGTCGCCTGTAACAGCAGCCCAAGCGGTTAGACTAGAACAGCTGTGGATAGAGTAATGCCCTTTTTGTGGTGTAAACCATGAAAGCTTTTATTTTAATCCCCCAAGAGTGAGACTTCTCCATTGGACGTCACCATGCAGGGAGTGGGAAGTCGGTGAAAGATTGCTTTGCCTTCCCTGTATTCTCTTTTTGATCAGGAGCGAACAGCTGTTTGGATTCCTGTTGCGTCTGATTGTATTGCTTTGCAGACTCCAAAAGCATGAAGGTGCATCGTCGTACACGGTCCCTGCAGCTCTCATGGACTTCGGTTAGCCAGGGAGAGGTGGAGTGCTTCTGAAAATCAGGCTGGACGTTGTCTAAAGAGGGCCCCCTGAAAGCCAGGGACTCCCAAATTAGAAGCCCCTTTTGAACAGGATCTGTGAAAAATGAGAGTGAAAACATCCAAATGCCCAAGTGGAAACCTCTAAAAAGGAATTTGTTTTAATTTTGCCTTCGTGTTGTTTGCGAGGTGGATGTGAATATGAGGAGCTAAAGGTTAGTTCCTTTAAGTGATGGAATCCTAAAAGGTTGATCCATTCCGAGAAAAACACTCCATTCAGCCTGAAATATTTTGCTCCTAATAGACTCTGCTAAGCCAGTGTTTCAGGAATTTAAGACTGATAATGTATCACAAAGCTCATTTTGAAATCAGTATATGGATAATTTGCCCTGGCAGTTAGACATACTAATTAAAACACCATCAGACTTTTAATAATAATGAGGCACTTTAATAACCTACTTTCATTAGACAAAATCTGGCTCACATACACATTATCTTTCCTGCCTCTTCCACATGTAAACACAGGGCCCATTTGTATCCCCTAACTCAGATTTGTCCACCCATCGTCCCATGGAAATCAGAACATGATGCCATGGAAGCGAGGGTGGCAGAATCTGATCCTTAGTAAGTAAAAGACTCAGCTGTATGCTCTGGGATTGACATTTTCCAAGCATGTGAAATATAAAATAGGTTAATAGAATCACTAAGGTCCATCAAACAATGTTATGGAAAAAAATATAGTTAACTTCTCTCTGAAGAAGCAGACAGCCTCGGAAAGGTAGGCCTTCACCATGCAGTTAACCTGCCTTTTACCCAGGTTTTAACCCTACAATCCACAGGAAAAAAACCTCTGATCCAGTTAACACAGACCCTAGGTTAACAGGAGCCCGAGCCCAGGTGGCCATTGGGTGACAGCGGGAAGGGGTGTTAGGCATAACTGGTGATCAAACCTAGCTAAGGAGGTGCTGGGTTTTAATAAATCTGCTTGTTTATTTTACCTGAAGCAGTGTGATGAGGGATGCTCGGGGGGAGGGGGAAGTGGGGTAAGTTACCCCAGGCCCCGGGCCCTGCAGGGGCTCCGCGAGCCGCTCAGGGTTTTCGGCGGCACTTCGGCAGTGGGCCCTTCACTCGCTCCGGGTCTTCAGCGGCAGGTCCCTCAGTGCAGTGGAAGACTTGGAGCGAGTGAAGGACCTGTCACTGAAGTGCCGCCGAAGCCTCAGAGCGCTGCCCGGTGAGTACAAGCACCGCAAGTGGCGGGGTCAAAAAAAAGAAGCTGCAATCAGTGTCACTTAGGCTGCTCTACCGCCGCTGCCTCGTTCTTCGGCGGCAATTCGCCAGTGGGCCCTTCCCTCCGAGAGGGACCTGCCGCTGAATTGCCGCTGAAGACCCGGCCCTGCCCCAGGCCCCCTGAATCCTCTGGGCAGCCCTGAGTGTGATTGGTGTGAAGTGTGCCAGTGGCTCCCCTTGGGATAACAAGCCTGGTACATATCAATTTCTTCGTTAAATTGACTAACTCGTATAAGCTTGCAGCCCCCAGCAGGCATAACTGGACACTGCAAGATAGAGGTTCCTAGGGTTGTGTCTGGGACCGGAGATATCAGCTAGTGTCATTTGGTTGCACAATCCAAGGAGCAGCTTACACGCTAGAGGTTGTGCGTGAACAGCCCAGGAGGGGAGTTCTCACAGCAGAGCAGGGTAAGGCTGGCTCCCAGAGGCAAGGATTGGAGTGGCCTAGCAGATCACTGGACCAGATAACACCAGGGGAATGTCACACAGGGCTCATGCTACAGGGCTAAAAAACAGCTTGGCAAGGCAGGTGGGTCTCAGAGATCTACATGGCTATTTTTATCCCCATAGCCTGAGCTCTGCAAGCATGAGTCAACTGACCAGGAGTCTCACTCCCACAACTCTCTGCCACAGGGTTTTTTTGGCCATGCAGACATACCCTCAGGCTTTAGCCTAAGAGAGGAAACCCACAGCTACCTCTCAAATGAAATACAAGCAACATGCATTCTAAGCTGACCTTAACACTTTCAGTGCCCTTGCAAACTTAGATGCTTCTCACCACAGGCTGGCTGGTTACCTTTCTGCCAGGCTCTCCCCTTTGATCAGCCCTTCAGTCACTTGGTGGTGGTGTCTATAAACGGAGGTGGAAGAGAAAGGAAGAGCATGGCAAATGTCTCTCCCTTTTATCACGTTCTTTCTTCCCTCTTGGCTTTGCCCCCTGCCCCTTTCAGAGTCAGGTGAGCATTACTCATCATAGTCCCAAACTGACCAAAGGAGGAGGGAGGGTGATTCACCTGAGAGTCCAACAGATCCTTTGTTGCTGCCTAGGCCAGTGTCCTTTGTTCCTGTGAGGCTGGACTGGGTTTGTCCCATACATGCCCTGATGAGGTGTGAACTGCCCCTCTGCTCTTGGAGAGTTTTTGCCTGGAAACAGAACTATAGGGTCCTGGACCAGGAGGAAGTCTGGAGGCCAGTAGCAATGAAGCCCAAGAGGCAGTGATGCTAAAGCCTAAGGGAGGTTGGGAGTGAAGTCTGGGAGAATGCAGAGAGGAGCTGTAAGAAGGGATAGGTTCCCTTAGCAACCCCTGAGCAGGGGAAATTCCAGGAAGGAAGCCCTGGGAGACAAAGAAAGATCTTTGCAGGTGCTAGGCTGAGGAAGGAGGGTGGGGGACCTGGGAAGAAAGCCCACGAAGCTGAGGCCATCAGGGAAGGCTCCTAGAGGCAGGCAAAGCTCTGGACAATTAAAAGGCGAGGGCTACCCCTGGTGGTTAGTCTCATTGCCATGGGCCTGCAGGAGGGTTTAATATGAAGTGGAAACCAAGGGAGTACAAGGCAGCAGGAGATGAGGGGCTTAGAGTGACATATCTAGAGGGCTGAGTCACAGGAAGAGATGGGCCACAACAGCCAGTAGGGGGCGCCACACAGGAAAGAGCTGCCATACCCAGCTGCAAGGGGGTGCACCAGCAGTGAGTCCACCCGTCTACACTTGGGAGGTGCTTTAAGCTCGATGTAGCTTACCTGACTGGGGGGGTTAACTTGGGCTCTGACCTGCCAACTTTACGGTGAGGACACAGGCTAAAATCGTTCGAATGCTGATAGTCCTCCAACACCTTCCCACAATTCCCCTGAAGGACAGACAAGTTCTGCAACACTTGACCAGGAATGAGTTCTCATTGAAGGGGTGCAGTCTGGATTTTTTAAGCATGGGGACTCTGCCACTGCCACCGTGTTGACCCCCTCCCCAACATGTTTCGGTCTAAAATGAGGCACGTCCTCCATGCGGCATGACTTTGCACATGCCCACCACCCTACAGCAGCAGGCCGTGGGCTATGGCCTCAGACACACCTAAGCAAGTGCAGAAGGAGTGAGGAGACAGTGACTTGGGTAGAGCTTTGCTGTCAGGACACTCACAGACAGGCTAGACTAACCCGAAGGCTCAGCCCTGGGGCCAATCACTCGCATTAACTGTGCAGTGAAGACAAGAAGCACTTGTGGTAGGATTCCTCACAGGTTACATGCTTGTCTAAAAAGTGAGTCCTTTCTCCACCATGTAAAAAGGGGGAAACAATACAAAAGTGAGACTGTAACACACACACACACACACACACACACACACACACACACACACACACACCACCCCCACATACTCTCTCTCTTCTTCCCATTGGAAAGTTTGGGGCAGGGAGTTAATAGAGAGTGAACATGTTACTTTCTCTTACATCTTTACTTTTCCCTAACTTTTTCTGGAGAGAAACAATGAGCCTGTGAGAGAGTGGGTTTCTCTCTCTCTTCTACGTCTGTTCCCCGCCTCTTTTTTACCAGTGGAAAAATGAAATGGGAAAATAAACGGAATGAGTTATAATGGGCCATTTCCCGCTATTTCAAAATGAAAACATTCAGTTATTTCCCCCGCTTTTCAATTATTTTTAGAATTGTTTTTGAAAATTGAGTCAAACTATTCCCCCCTGCAAAAAAACCCAACCACTTTTGTGCACACATTTATTGACCAGTCCTCCATCCTTCTCTTGGCCACCTTAGCACAGCTTGTTTCTGGCAAATCCTCTGCAAGTACGTCAGGCCCAGGTTTACAAAGGTATTTAGACACCAACAGATCAGATAGGATTTGCCAAAGCACCTAAGTGAGGTAAGTGCCTAATTCCCATTGAAATCAATGGCAGTCAGGCACATCACTTGTTTGACCCCCAGAGGGGTTTATAGAGGTGCTTAACCTGCACCTTTAAGTGCCTAAATTCCTTTGTAAATCTGAGCCTTCATATCTGTCCCGTTTTCCCAGCCCTCTTGCACTATAGCTGCTCTCAGGAATAAGTGGTGTAGCGCCCCCTCTCCACCTGGTTCCCTCTTTAATGCCAATCTGCTTACAGATTTTGAAGGACATGTCTGGAGTCTTCTGGATCCCGCCACCCACTCAGCAGGGTGTATTTATAGTCTTTATTTTTTCCTATGAATTAATTTGGTGATACCTCCACCTCTCTCGCTCCTTCCTGGCAGGGTGACCAGGGCAGCTTGAGAGGAAAATTCTAACCACAGGGTAACCCCCATTTACTTGCCAGATAGTTGGGAGTTGGATAGTTGGCCCCTTTCAAAAAATAATACAAACACAATAATTATATTAAACAGGAGACAATAGGGTAAAATTCTATTGTTAGGGTCACCGATGCCCACACTGCTAATACCTGTGACTTTCCCCCATCATGTGACTTGAGGTAGCAAATGTAAGATTAGTGTCCCATTAGTATGTGTACTTTGTTGGGGCCCTTAGAATATCAGGGATGGAAGGGACCTCAGGAGGTCATCTAGTCCAACCCCCTGCTTAAAGCAGGACCAATCCCCAGACAGATTTTTGCCCCAGATCCATAAATGGCCCCCTTAAGGATTGAACTCACAACCCTGGGTTTAGTAGGCCAATGTGCAAACCACTGAGCTATCCCTCCCCCCTTGATGACCTATGACCACGAGATCTTCTCTGCCGTGGTTTAGCAGTGTGGCTGACGGGTTCAATGCAGCCCAAAGGACTCACAAGTGGGAAGAGGTGGTAAATCCCTCCACAGACGTAGTACGCAGTAGGTTTTAAAATCCCCAAACCCTCACTCCCTGGCTTGAGGGGACAGTTCAGGGAGTAGGGGATCCCCAAATCAAATTCACTGACTGGCTAACTAAAAGATGGTGCACCCACAAACTCCATGTATGATTCTCAGGGTCAGAGCTGACTCTGGACTCCTCGGTCACTGCAGAGGGGCTGATCTCTGCTGGCTGGGATCCTCTTCGGACAGGAATCAGGCTGCATTGGTCCCAGGATTTCGCCTCCCCACAAAGGGGTGCAGGGCTCAAGGTGCAGGTTACACAACTGTACTACACTCCAAACTGTCGTCTCCTAGCCCAGTGTCCAGGGGCAGCTCCAGACCCCAGCACGCCAAGTGCGTGCTTGAGGTGGCAAGCCGCGGGGGGCTTGCCTGCGAGGATCCGCTGGTCCCGCAGCTTTGGTGGACCTCCTGCAGCTGTGCCTGTGGCGGGTCCGCTGGTCCCGCGACTTCAGACCTCCCGCAGGCACATCGCCGAAGGCAGCCTGCCTGCCGTGCTTGGGGCAGCAAAATCCCTAAAGCCGCCCCTGCCAACGTCCAGACACACCGCCAGCAGGCAGCAGCCCTGGACTAGCAGCCAGAGCAGAGCTGACCGTGTGGGGACTGGGCTCCCCTAGGGAGCTGGAGGCGAACTCAGCCTGGCTGGGGAAAGTTTCCCAGCAAAATTCTACAAACTGGGAGTCCTCAGAAAGGGGGGAGGGAGAGGGAAAAGCCCAGCGGAGGGATCTGGATTTCAGGTCCCTAGAGGTCCATTTCTCAGGGGAAATCTGCCTGCAGGTCTGGGATCCACCAGCTCCCCACACAGTCAGTCCTACCCTTGCCCTGGCTGGCTCCAGACTGACTCAAAAATGGCTTCTCCCCTTTCCTGAACTCCCTGGGAGGGGCATCTCACTCCCTAGGGGTTTGCCTTGGCTCTCCCTCCCTACCAGGGACAGCGCCTCTCGCTGAGTTGCCAGCAGACAGAGCCCCAGGAATCTAGACAGTAACAAACCCAGGCTATGTCTATACTGCACACGCAGTGTGTAGGGTATGGGCAGCTACACACTGCAGTGAAAAGCAGGCTGTGTCCAAACTGCAATGCGTAGCTACAAGTGTCAGTGAAAGGCTCTGGCAGTGGGAAGGCAGCAGAACACTACGCTGCTAAAAGGAGCAGTTTAGGCATGGGAGACACTGCTTGGGCGTGTAGAGAGCCATATAGGGTATATACCCAAAGGGCTCAGGCATGTCTTTACTCTGCTCACCTAAGCAGAGATTCACTGTCTACACTGCTATTTATAGCCATGCTAGGGGAGTGTGTAATGTCCGTACTCTACATCAGTGGTTCTCAAACTAGGGCCGCTGCTTGCTCAGGGTAAGCACCCTGGTGGGCCAGGCTGGTTTGTTTACCTGCCGCATCCACAGTTTGGCTGATCACGGCTCCCACTGGCTGTGGTTTGCTGCTCCAGGCCAATGGGAGCTGCGGGAAGCGGCATGGGCCCAGGGACATACTGGCCCCCCTTCCTGCAGCCCCCACTGGCCTGCAGCAGCGAACCGCAGCCAGTGGGAGCTGCGATCATCTGAACCTGCAGACGCGGCAGGTAAACAAACCAGCCTGGCCCACCAGGGTGCTTACCCTGAACAAGCAGCGGCCCTAGTTTGAGAACCATTGACCTACATGCTGCCATAAGGAGTGTATGATATAGACGTGCCCTCAGTCTATGACAACTTGGTCTGCCCTACAGGGCTGCCCAGAGTGGGGGGGGCAAGTGGGGCAATTTGCCCCAGGCCCTGCAGGGGCCCCTACGAGAGTTTTTCGGGACCCCTGGAGCGGGGTCCTTCGCTCGCTCCGGGTGCCCCAGAAAACTCTCGTGGGGCCTGAGCCTCCGGAGTGTCTTCCGCTCCAGGTCTTTGGGGCACTTCGGCAGCGAGTCCCGGAGCGGAAGGACCCCCCGCTGCCAAATTGCTGCCGAAGCGGGGGCCTTCCACCGCCGAAGACCCCATGCGCCCTGAATCCTCTGTGTGGCCCTGCTGCCCTCATTTTCAGCTATAACTCCCACGGACTTCCAACTTTACTGGAGTGGGCCTGAGGACAAAATGTGTCTCCTAACTTGCTCTGGCTGAATGACAGAGTTTTGTTTATTGGCCAAACAGAATTTTTTTTTGCGAACTGAAAAAGAGGGAAAAAATGTTATTTGGGGTCAAAGGAAATGTTTTATTCACCCTGAAACAAAATGCTTGTTTGTAAGAGTAACCCTTTTAAAAATTATGTAATAAGTGAAAAACACTTCAAAGCAAAGCCATTTTGATTCCAAAAATTGAAATGTTTCATTTGGAAAATGTTGGAATGAATCATTTTGATTTTTTCAGTATTGGGGACGGGGGAGGGTTTAAAAGCAAAAACAAATTGGTGACTTCTAAACAAATTCCTAAAAAGTTTCAGTTGACCTGCACTGCATTTTTTTTTTTTTGTCAAAAAAAAATTCACCCCAGAAATGTCCCCCGGCTCTACTCCCAACAGCTGAAAGAAAATAAAGAGGTGTGATAATGACAGGCTCTGTGCTTGGCTCCTCTGCCCTACAATAAAGTTTTTAAACAACACTTGTCTAAGGGGTTATGGTGTAGCCACTATCTCAGTTCAGGAATTGACCAATGTACAGTCATAACATGCCTTTAAAAATCTGAGCAGAAAGAAAATGAGGATGAGAGAGAGAGAGAGAGAGAGAGAGTGTGTGTGTGTGTGTGTGTGTGTGTGTGTGTGTGTGTGTGTGTGTGTGTGTGTGTGTGTGTGTGTGTGTGTGTGTAAATTCACAATTGAACTTAAAGGATTTTTACAAAGAAGCCTCTCTGTCTTAACATTCTTCTGAATGACTCGTCCTGACAATACCTACGCAAAGGAGCCTCCCTCATCTGATTTCAGGAAGGAACAAAAGGGCAAAGGCAGCTAAATCTGATTGAGATGACTTTATCCACAAGGCAGTGTGTGCTAAGCACATGTCGACAAGCCTGTATTAGGCTTGGGGATTATTTATTTAGCATCTATCGAACTGCTGGAAATTTTATGGATGTGGGACTTGGGGGCAGTCAGTCATTTCCAGGCTCCATCTGGACTGCCGCTCTGTTAATTTCTGCATCAGCAAATCCAATGCACTCTGAATCCTAGCCAGGGACCGGCAAATAGATTTGGACAAAACAACCTGCTCCCACACAGCCCTGACCCATCACTTATTTTTTGGACCAAAATATAAATGGAAAGTCTTTAGATAAACTCTTTCCATTTCCATATTCCAACCGGGACTGGAACTAGGCATACAGTGGTTGCCACTGACACCTTGACAATTAATGTCAGTGGGTAAAATTAACCGTGCTGTAATATTCATGGCGTTCCCACCCTTAGGCTACTCAGCACTGCGGAATAGCATAGTAACTGCACTGCAAGTAGTGTAGTTACTGCCAGTCTGGAATCAGGGCCTGTATCAGAGCCAGTCTCTGGGCAACTTAATTAGCGCAGCTGGCCTGTTGTAGGCTGCCTGATTGGCTACACTGCCAGATTGGTTGGAAGCGTCAGCAGACTGGCTCCTAAACACAGTTCCCTGGCTGCTCAAAACATTTGCCCACAGCTGCAACAGCTCCTGCTTCTGCCTCGCCTCTCTGCAGGGAACCCTGGCCTGCCACTGGGCTCTCACCATTAAGCCTGGCTGCCCATGTCCCAGTCACTGCCAGTGTTAAATTGGTGATAGCATCATTGAAATGCCTTAAGATCATTTGTTCTGGTTTCCAGGGACTTCCAGCCTGTTACTGAGGTACTCTCAGGCCTGGTCCACACTACAGCGTTAAATCGATTTAAACAGCGTTAAATCGATTTAACGCTGTACCCGTCCACACTACAAGGCACTTTAAATCGATTTTAAGGGCTCTTAAAATCGATTTCTGTACTCCTCCCCAACGAGAGGAGTAACCCTAAAATCGATATTACTATATCGATTTAGGGTTAGTGTGGACGGA
Source organism: Gopherus flavomarginatus (assembly GCF_025201925.1). Taxonomy (NCBI): domain Eukaryota; kingdom Metazoa; phylum Chordata; order Testudines; family Testudinidae; genus Gopherus; species Gopherus flavomarginatus. The sequence continues at coordinate 127,855,621 of NC_066619.1, forward strand.
AACCGAAGTTATTGGTCTCATTCTTTTACTGAGCTACCCAGAGTGCACCGCTCCGGAAATCAATGGTAGCCTAGGACCATGGACGCACACCACTGAATTAATGTGCCCTAGTGTGGACGCGTAAAATCGATTTTATAAAACCAGTTTTATAAAACCGGTTTTAATAATTTCGATTTTATGCTGTAGTGTAGACGTGGCCTCAGACAGCCTGTCTCCTTCACCAACAGCATGTAACCTCACCCACCTTGTCTCTCTAATACCTGTGAATGATACAGGCGGGATTATGGGTCTGTCTTCTCCGTTCATTCCCTCCCCCACCAGTGAGGTATCAGCTCCTTCCTGAAATCTCAAACCTTCATCTGCTCCAAAGCCAGGACAGACTAAATCTACAGGCCATTCTGCAGCCAAAGACACAGGAAACAAATGGGATTTGCATTCAGCTGAGCCCAGACAACTATAAAGCCTGAGCGAATACCCACTGGAGACAGAGGAGGAATCTCAGACAGTGGGCACTGGGCCGAGCCCAGAGAGAATATGTGATGATGGGGTGGTTTATCAGCCTGAGTTTGGTATGTTATTCATGCATAACAATACTGCAGACCAAATCCAGTCTTTCTAGTACGCAGTCATGTATTCTGGTGTGTCACGGATGTTACAGGAAAAACATAGTTTGGAAATGTTTTAGAGCTTTAACAAAACTTTTATTGTCCCTGTTTCTTATCCCTCGGCCTATAAATCACGGAAAGCCTCGCTCAGACTACACAAGCCTTGAGGGGGTGAGAAATGATATACAATGAGTTTTAGGAACCTCTAAAAGTGTTGAGAAAACAGCTTTTCTGTACGTAGCGCGCTGGGGTAACGTTCAGGTCTGATAGGTGGTGATCTGTGAAGGTGAACAGACAAAGCCTTTTCCCAGGTGAAAGGAAGGAATCCTAGCTTCATTCAGGGGACACATCTTCAGCAGCAACTGACTTCAGAGCAGCTGTGCTGATTTACATTAGCTGTGGCTCTGGCCCCTGACTTCACTGGGATTGTTTACATGAATGAGGGGTATACAATTTGGCACCAGATTAGGTTATGAGATGGCATTGCTGCCATTTGGGGCTTGATCCTCATTGATGCCAACACCCCCTTACATTGCTATGGCTTGTGTAAATGGGCCTTAAATGGATGGCAGTGTAATTTAAATCCACTTTAAATACAATTCATGCTGGTAGAGGAGCATAAGGAGGCCTTAATATAAATGAGAATCAGGCCCTGTTGGTCTAGTGGAGTGGGAATCCAAGACCTGGATTGTAGTCCTGGGTCTGCTATTTGACCCTGCCCACATCACTTCAGTGCTCTCTTCCCCCTCCTATCCTTTATCCAGTCTATTTCGATTGTGAGTTCTTTGTGTCAATGACTGTCTCTTGCTCTATATATGTACAGCCCTAGCACATTAGGTGCAATGGCAGTACTAATTATAATTGTTACTTTAGTTCCCTTTTTCACACTGAGATAGAAATGGTTCTTAGCATCTGCAGGAAGAAAGAGACAATGCATTACACACCAGGATAAAAAAATGAAACCATGGCCAGAGAAGTCTTCCATTTCATTCAACTGTGCATTTCCAGACTCACTTTTCAGTCACATGCAGGAGTTCTGTCCTAATGTCAATCAGAGCCCTGCAGAGTCTGCGAGCAGGAGAGGGGTGTTGTCAGATTACAGGTATTGAGATCAACAAATGCAGACATATAGGATATATTGTGACTTTTCCTTCCCTCCTCAATGAATTATGCAGTAATTCATTACCTCTACACCTGCACTAACTAAGGGTCAGTCATCTTTTCTATTCTAAACCCCATTTTTTAGAAGTTTAGCAAGAGCAGGGCCATCCATTTTTAATTAAGAATGGATCTGACATGTTTAGCCTCCTTTCTGCAAATTATCCACAAATAGGGGGTGATTTTTTACACGTATGTTTGTGCTGTGTAATTGTTCAGCACAATGGTTATGTGAGTAATTTAGTATATGGGCTTCTCACAAATTGCTTGGCATCAAGATGCAAAGGTTAGTTTTTCCCACTTCTTGCTTTGTGGTGGGGCTTCTGTTCTCTGTTTGGATGCCCTAGGTTTTCCATAGGGAGAAAGTGTCTGAACAAATCACAGGGACTTTGATTCTTTAGGGAGTGGAGAGCAGGACAGGCAGAAACCGGAGGAGTCTTGACTTTGTCAGTTTTGCCCTCAAGCTTCTGGAGGATTCAGCTGAAGCTAGGGTCATATAGATTGCACTGGATGTCTGCAGGATACCATTGCTTTGTCTGGCAGTCACTACTTTTTATTGCATCTGTATCTCCAGAGTGGGGGCCCTGTTTGACTCATACACTTTAAGGTCAGAAGGGACCATCATGATCATCTAATCTGACCACTTGCACATCGCAGGCCACGGAACCTCCCACCCATGCCTGTAATAGACCCTTAACCTCTGGCTGGGTTACTCCTCAAATCATGATTTAAAGACTTTGAGGCTAGGTCTACACTGGAGGCGGGGGGGGGGGTCTCGACCTAAGATATGCAACTTCAGCTACATTAGCGTAGCTGAAGTGGGCATATCTTTGGTCGATTTACCTATTCCCCCCCCCATGAACAAAATAAAACAATTTTTTTTTGTTTCCTCAAAAATTCTTTCAAATTCTCCAGGCTCCCCTTATAAAGAAGACCCTGACAACTTAAAGTTTTATTTTCAAATTATAGTTTTGGGTTGCCAAAAACCTGAATATTTTTATTTCCAGCACCTATGCTTTTGGGTCCAGAAACCAAACCTTGCAAACTATCAGGATTCCCCTGAAGACCTGGTCCCTGGCCCATAGTGTTAGGGAGAATGAGACACGGAGGGGCCCAGAGCATTACAATTTAAACCTGGTTGAAATTTTAACAGATTTTTTTTAAAAAAATGCATTTAAAAAGTGCATTTTCATCAAGATCTAAATATTTCAGGTGAAGAGTTTTATTTAGAAAAGAAAAAAAAAAACAAAAATTGAAATTAAACAATTTTGTTTTGGATTTTTGCGGGGTGGGGAAAAATCAGTTTTCTGTGACCATTTTTTCCACAAGATTATTTAGTGACAATTTTTTGTGGCAATAAAAATGGGATTATCAATCGGTTCTAATAAAAATAAATCTATGCTCTATAATCTGCTACTCCGCTCAGCTGATAGGAAAGGTAATCGCTTGTGTTCCAGGCTCTTATTTCACCTGCTGCTTTTCTTTCCTGGAGACTCCTTCTCTTCAGTTAATGTGAGGCTAACGAGAGAGAGATCCCACCAATGGGGCTTGGAGTTTAGAACTATACATGCCTGTCTATGTTATATGGTACTCGTTGTCCTAGCTGCAGGGTAGGTGCGCCTGGGACCCACCCCCCAGGTCTCTGAGTGCATCCTTTCAGATGTCAGGGCTCATGCCTTTACCTCTCCTGGCTAGAATCTGACGATTTCTTCACTCTCAGGGTATGTCTATACTACCCGCTGGATCGGCGGGCAGCAATTGAGCCAGCGGGGATTGATTTATCATGTCTAGTCTAGACGTGATAAATTGACCCCCGAGCACTCTCCCATCGACTCCTGTACTCCACTGCCGCGAAAGGTGCAGGCAGAGTTGATGGGGAAGTGGCAGCAGTCGACTCACTGCAATGAAGACACCACAGTGACTAGGTCTAAGTACGTCGACTTCAGCTACGCTATTCACATAACTGAAGTTGCATAACTTAGATCGATTCCCCTCCCCCAGGGTAGATCAGACCTTAGACTGGGCCCCGGGCTATTGTAACTTGATTATTAGCCATATTTACTCGCCTTGTCCAACTGGATTAGGTACTTGTGTTTCTTCCCTGTGATCAGCGGTCAATATAGTGGTCAGACTTCTTAAACCAAAGTATTGTTTAATCTTAACAATAGGAATAAAGCATAAGCATAGGAGAGGGGTTTTAAAACAAAGTGTCTATATGCACTGTGACAGGGTCAGGCCAGATGTCTGCAAGAGAGTGGTTGATGGTAGATACATTAGTTCCAGGATAAGCAGGTCCCTTTTCCCTGGGTAAGATAACAGGGAGTATTCCAGAACACTCAGGAACTTTCCAGAACTAATTAAGGCAGGCAGGTTAATTAGAACACCTGTAGCCAATTGGGAAGTTACTAGAATTAATTAAGGCTAATCAGGACACCAGGTATAAAAAGGCTCTCACTCCAGTTGGTGTGTGTGTGTGTAAGGAGCTGGGAGTGAGAGGCTGTGCTGCTGGAGGACTAAGGAGTACAAGTGTTATCAGACATCAGGAGGAAGGTCCTGTGGTGAGGACAAAGAAGGTGTAGGGAGGAGGCCATGGGGAAGTAGCCCAGGGAATTGTAGGTGTTGTGTAGCTGTTCCAGAAGGCACTCTAGACAGCTGCAGTCCACAAGGCCCGGGACTGGAACCTGGGGTAGAGGATGGGCCCGGGTTCTCCTCAAAACCTCCCAACTCCTGCTCCAACACAGGAAGATCTCTGAGGCTAGTAAAATCCGCCAGTAAGTGCAGGACCCACCAAGGTAGAGGAGGAACTTTATCACAGCACATGTATCTTACCCATAGGCTTACCTTCCCCCTGAATGGAGCCCAGGAAGGTCTAACTTCTTCAGACCTCCAGCGGGTTTGTGTGGGTGTGTTGGTCATAAGAACGGCCATATTGGGTCAGATCAAAGGTCCATCTAGCCCAGTGTCCTGTCTTCCAACAGTGGCCAATGCCAGGGTGTCAGAAAACAGGTCTATTCTAAATAGCCCCCATACAACTGCCTTCCCACCAGAGACAGTCACTCTTTATCTGGCCAGAAGTCCTTTGTCTTCTAAGTTTGCTGGGCTTTTGGCCTTACTCTCCAAAACCAGTTTGGCGAGCTCAACAGTAGATCCAAGGTAGAGTATCAAAGGGAATGGCTCTTGTATTGTCTCATAAGTGTTTGCTGGGAGGCGTCTTACCTGGAATCATTGTTTCATCTTCCTGTTCGTTTCCCATCAGCCCTGTGGATTTACCCCAGCACAGTCATACAATACATATTCCAATATTTAACCTAAGATTGTTGTACAGCAATTCTCCCAGTACCATACATACAGTATTCAGCTCTTGTTCCGACACACTTGTAAATTTAATTGTTTCTTTTTTTCCTCTTGAAAAGTTTTAATTCAGCCTGTCATGAAGACAGATCCAACGGAAATATATGGAAGTATATGGAGTTTATTAAAATTTAAATATCTGAGGTGCTTGCCCTCTTTAATATCATGCAACAGACTGCATGTGAAGACGTAGCCTGTGTATGGTAAGTCAAACTGCTTTCAGGCAGCTTGTCTGCTAAGGTGTTTGCTCAAAGGAAAGACTAGCATAAGGATTTGTAGGCTGAATCAAACAGATTGTTAAATCATGAAAAATATACCAGTAGCATGACACCTTGGGTGCAGATGGTTATAACAGAATCTGAAAAGGGATGCAAACACACAGAAAAGCCGAGGTCTTCAGTCCACATGAAATATCTTTACATTAGTCCCTAAGGTCAGCCCAGGAGCGATCCACCACTAAAAATCTTACTTCAGTTTGGAGTGTTTGCATTCAGTACTTGTAGCATTTACAGGATCAGATACCTGTACAGTAAATAAGTCATGGCAAATATCGGTTTGTGGCTTTGAGCCCTCCTTGGGGATGGTGGATAGCAGAGGTTGTTTGAGTATGGAAAAATATCACTTTACCTACCATAAAGAATCACTATGTTTTTCACTAGTTTTGTTTTAGATTAAGGAGATCAACAAGACCTAACAATCATTCTAGGCAGAACTCGGGGCCTAATGTGTCCAAGGTCTGTTGGAACCATGAGCTAACCTTAAGCGTGGGATTTTCCAATGCTTCCTCAGGGATAAGCCATTGAAAGAGTTGGGTGCTTAACTCCCCTAGGTGGCACCCTTCAAAATCCCACCCTAAACGTCCCTTGAACCAGAACTTTGGACTTTGTAAAGCAAGATGGGTTTTGCCCTCAAGTTGCACGTGGGGGACAGTTCAGGATCCACTGGCTTTTTCAGCAGCCCCTGCTTACAAAGCTGGCGACCGACAGATCCAAAGCTGGTCTGGAGCGCATTAGCTCAGACGTGTGCCTGTACGAACTTTCACACTGTGAGGGAAAGCCTGAACCATTCCTGGCACCCCAGAGAAGAGCCCCGCCCTTTCATAGGGAGCACCCTTTGGAACAATCTAATTCCTGCTGTACAGAAGGGAAGCTGTATCATGCCTGTCCAACAGCCCGAGAAGCGCAAACATCCATCAGGCCCTTTTAAAAGTTTCAATCAAGATGTTATTTATCACGTGTCTGTTCGTGAAATGGGTTACCGTAAAAACAAACTCCTTCTTCCTTCCTCCCCTGCATCAGTCCTGTCACAAAATCCTAACCCTGCCTCCTTCTTCAAAATCCACCTATTCTTCTCCATTCCCTTCACTAGCACCCTTGTTCAGGGCCATTCACCCCTCATTTTGGTTACTCGAAAGGAGAGGTCACAGCCTTCTAGATATGCTGAAGAGGAAAAGATGCTCTTGGACACTGCTGCTTCTTGGCCGACAGGAAGCAGCCTGGAATATAGCAAATTCCCCAGCCCAGGCTGCTGAACTGCGTCCCTCAAACAAACAGCAGGCCCTCACCTTCATTCCAGGGAGATGAAACCACCTTCACTAATTCTTCTGATCGCTTCTCCCAGCCTGCAAGCAGTACCTCAGTATTGTCTGGGTCAACCGCAGCCAGCTAGCCCAGTCCAAGCCCTGATCTCTGTCAGACCCTGGGTGCATGGCACAACTGCACCTACCAGCTCAGGTGAGATGAAGGTACAAAGCCAGGCACCATGCAGGCTGAAAACATCACTGCCAATGTGGCCTTGCTGTCTGATTTCCCTCTTACATTGAACAGGAAAGATCCCTGGGCAGCCCCCGAGCAATTGCCTGACACTATTATTTATACTGTAGTAGCCCATAGGGAACAGGTTCCCATTGTGCTAGGTGCCGTACAACATATAACAAAGAAAGGGTCCCAGCCCCAGCAAGCTGACAGCCACAGGGCTTGTCTCCACTAGACACTTTTGCTGGTATAACAATATCATTTAGGGATGTCAGTTTTTTAAAGTGACATTACTATGCTGGCAAAAGCCATAGACACAACATAAGGGTGCTTTTGCTGGTCTAGTTAGTTTTGTTCACAGAGCCAGTATCAGCTGTGCTTATGCTAGGAGGATTTGCAGGTATAGCAATACTGGTAGCAACCTTTTCTAGTGTATACGAGGCCTTAGTCATCCTCCTCTGTAGGATGTCTCAGAAAGGATTAGACTCACTCGGTCTGCAGCCAGGTCAGTAATATCCAGGGCAGTTAAATCTAAAGAAATCAGCCTGGATGCTAGTGGGAAGTTGATTTTTGAAAACACAGTCAGGTCCCCAGATCCCACTGAAAGTCCAGAGTGATGCAAACTTGACCAAAGCGAGTGACCCTAAAATCCAAATGACCACCCGTGGAATTGTCATTTCCTCAAACCCCTCCTCGCCCCCGCAAATACAACTGCAGTCCCAGCCACAGCCTGCCACGGTCACTAGGGGGCGAGGAGCAGTTTATTGTGCAAGTAGCTTCATTGAAATCAGTAGCCGGCCAGTCAGGCAGCGGCATAGACAGCTGCAGAGGCACAGCAGCCAGCAAACAGAGCTGTAAACAGGGGAGTTTCAGAGGGAGTTGCCAGGGGGAGGTTGCTGGGGAGACTAAGAGACCTAGGCAGAGGAACTGACAGGCTAATGAAGGGAGTGGGTGATGGTCTGCCAGTGTTCTGGTGCCTGTTGGGGGTTTGTGTTGTTTCTTGGACTAACAGGTTTTAGGCGGGAAGGCTATGACCAATACAGAGGCAGCAGTGAAAGACACAATGAGGATGACCGGATGTGGAAGCTGCGGCATGTACATGATCCTGGAGGGGGTACCTGAGAAGAGTTTTGTCTGCGTGAAGTGCCGCCTGATAGAGCTGATGGAAGAAAAGATCCGAGGACTGGAGATGCAGGTGGAAAGTCTGGTCGAGTTTACAAGGGGGTTCGAGCAGATGATGGAGCACAGACATGAGGAGGCTGAAGGGATGAGCTCAGACGTGCAGATGGAAGCAGGACCAAAGAATTCTGAGGAGAGACTGCTGGGGGAGGAAAGTGGACGGTGGAAGCATGTGACTAAGAGAACCAGGCAGAGGAAAAGACAGGCCAGTGAAGGAGAAATAGACTCAGGAACAGGTTTGCAGAGTTGGAAAATGAAGAAGGGGCACAGCAGGTGGTCGCTGAAGGAGAGAGGGCAAGGAAAAACAGAAGAGCTGCTAGTCCTACAGGAAGAGGGGAGGAGTCAATGGAGACAACACCAAATATGAGTCCCAGGAGGATACGGGATGGGTTGTGGAGGATTGCAAGGGTGAACAGGAATCGAGAGGACTTGCAGCCAGTGAGAGCAGGGGATAGACCGGAGAATCACACTGTCACCAAGAAAAGGCAGATCTATGTGATTGGGGACTCCTTACTGAGAAGAATAGACAGGCCTGTAACTAGAGCTGATCCAGAGAACAGAAGGGTGTGCCGTCTGCCGGGTGCTAAGATACGGGATGTGGACCTGAGGCTGAAAAGGATCCTAACGGGAGTGGGGAAGAATCCGTTGATTGTCCTTCATGTGGGAACGAATGATAAGGCTAGATTCTCATTGGAACATATCAAGGGAGACTATGCCAGACTGGGGAAGATGCTTAAGGAAATCGAGGCTCAGGTGATCTTCAGTGGGATTCTGCCGGTTCCTAGAGAAGGGCAACAAAGGTGTGACAAGATTATGGCGATCAACAGATGGCTCAGGCAGTGGTGCTTTAAGGAGGGCTTTGGGATGTTTGGCCACTGGGAAGCATTTATGGACAGAAGACTGTTCTCTCGGGATGGACTTCACCTGAGTAAGGAGGGAAATAGACTTCTAGGATGGAGGCTCACCCAACTGATTAAGAGAGCTTTAAACTAGGAATTTGGGGGAGATGGTTGGGAGATGTCCAAGTAAATTCCATGCTGGAATTTAACCTTGAGAGGGAAGAAAACAAAGTAAGAGAGTATACAGCCGTGGACAGAAGAATTGGCATAAGGAGGAAGGGTAGTGTAGATAGCAGACTAACAGGTGATGCTGGTGGTAGAATGTCTGTACCTAACAGGGTAAAGAATGTCAGTGAAGCCAAATGGCAAAAATTAAGATGTCTGTACACTAATGCGAGGAGCCTAGGTAACAAAATGGAGGAACTAGAGTTACTGATGCAAAAAGTGAAACCGGATATTATAGGGATAACAGAAACATGGTGGAATAGTAGTCATGACTGGAGTACAGGTATTGAAGGCTATGTGCTGTTTAGGAAAGACAGAAATAAAGGCAAAGGTGGTGGAGTAGCATTGTATATCAATGATGAGGTTAACTGTAAAGAAATCAGAAGGGATGGAATGGATAAGACAGAGTCTGTCTGGGCAAAAAATCACACTGGGAAAGAAAGCTACTAGAGCCTCCCCTGAGATAGTGCTTGGGGTGTGCTACAGACCTCCGGGATCTAATTTGGATATGGATAGAGACCTCTTTAATGTTCTTAATGAAGTAAACACTAATGGGAATTGTGTGATCATGGGAGACTTTAACTTCCCAGATATAGACTGGAGGATAACTGCTAGTAACAATAATAGGGCTCAGATTTTCTGGATGTGATAGCTGATGGATTTCTTCACCAAGTAGTTGAAGAACCAACAAGAGGGGATGCCATTTTAGTTTTGGTTTTGGTGAGTAGTGAGGACCTCATAGAAGAAATGGTTGTAGGGGACAACCTTGGTTCGAGTGATCATGAGCTACTTCAGTTCAAACTAGATGAAAGGATAAACAAAAATAGATCTGGGACTAGGGTTTTTTACTTCAAAAGGGCTAACTTTAAAGAATTAAGGAAATTAGTTAGGGAAGTGGCTTGGACTGAAGAACTTGTGGATCTAAAGGCGGAGGAGGCCTGGAATTACTTTAAGTCGAAGCTGCAGAAACTATCAGAAGCCTGCATCCCAAGAAAGGGGAAAAAAACCACAGGCAGGAGTTGCAGACCAAGCTGGATGAGCAAGCATCTTAGAGAGGTGATTAAGAAAAAGCAGAAAGCCTACAAGGAATGGAAGATGGGTGGGATTAGCAAGGAAAGCTACCTTAGTGAGGTCAGAACATGTAGGGATAAAGTGAGAAAGGCTAAAAGCCATGTAGAGTTGGACCTTGCAAAGGGAATTAAAACCAATAGTAAAAGGTCCTATAGCCATATAAATAAGAAGAAAACAAAGAAAGAAGAAGTGGGACCGCTAAACACTGAGGATGGAATGGAGGTTAAGGATAACCTAGGCATGGCCCAATATCTAAATAAATACTTTGCCTCAGTCTTTAATGAGGCTAATGAGGAGCTTAGGGATAATGGTAGGATGACAAACGGGAATGAGGATATGGAGGTAGATATTACCACATCTGAGGTAAAAGCCAGACTTGAACAGCTTAATGGGAAGAAATCAGAGGTCCCAGATAATCTTCACCCAAGAATATTAAAGGAACTGGCGCATGAAATTGCAAGCCCATTAGCAAGAATTTTTAATGAATCGGTAAACTCAGGGGTTGTACCGTACGACTGGAGAATTGCTAACATAGTTCCTATTTTTAAGAAAGGGAAAAAAAGTGATCCGAGTAACTATAGGCCTCTTAGTTTGACATCTGTAGTATATAAGGTCTTGGAAAAAATTTTGAAGGAGAAAGTAGTTAAGGACATTGAGGTCAATGGTAATTGGGACAAATTACAACATGGTTTTACAAAAGGTAGATCGTGCCAAACCAGCCTGATCTCCTTCTTTGAGAAGGTAACAGATTATTTAGACAAAGGAAATGCAGTAGATCTAATTTACCTCAATTTCAGTAAGGCATTTGACACAGTTCCACATGGGGAATTATTAGTTAAATTGGAAAAGATGGGGATGAATATGAAAATTGAAAGGTGGATAAGGAACTGGTTAAAGGGGAGACTACAAAGGGTCGTACTGAAGGGTGAACTGTCAGGCTGGAAGGAGGTTACTAGCGGAGTTCCTCAGGGATCGGTTTTGGGGACCAATCTTATTTAATCTTTTTATTATTGACCTTGGCACAAAAAGCAGGAATGTGCTAATAAAGTTTGCAGATGACACAAAGCTGGGGGTATTGCTAACACAGAGAAGGACCGGGATATCATACAGGAAGATCTAGATGACCTTGTAAACTGGAGTAATATTAATAGGATGAAATTTAATAGTGAAAAGTGCAAGGTCATGCATTTAGGGATTAATAATAAGAATTTTAGTTATAAATTGGGGACATATCAGTTGGAAGTAACAGAGGAGGAGAAGGACCTTGGAGTATTGGTGATCACGGGATGACTATGAGCCACCAATGTGATATGGCCATTAAAAAAGCTAATGCAGTTTTAGGATGCATCAGGCGAGATATTTCCAGCAAAGATAAGGAGGTGTTAGTACCGTTATATAAGGCACTGGTGAGACCTCATCTGGAATACTGTATGCAGTTCTGGTCTCCCATGTTTAAGAAGGATGAATTCAAACTGGAACAGGTTCAGAGACGGGCTACTAGGATGATCAGAGGAATGGAAAACTTGTCCTATGAAAGGAGACTCAAAAAGCTTGGCTTGTTTAGCCTAGCCAAAAGAAGGTTGAGGGGGGATATGCTTGCTCTTTATAAATATATCAGAGAGATTAATATTAGGGAGGGAGAGGAATTATTTAAGATTAGTACCAATGTGGACACAAGAAGAAATGGGTATAGACTGGACACTAGGAAGTTTAGACTAGAAATTAGACGAAGGTTTCTAACCATTAGAGGAGTGAAGTTCTGGAACAGCCTTCCAGGGGGAGTAGTGGGGGCAAAAGACATATCTGGCTTTAAGACTAAGCTTGATAAGTTTATGGAAGGGATGGTATGATGGGATAGCCTAATTTTGGCAATTAATTTTGGCAATTGATCTTTGATTATCAGCAGATAAGTATGCCCAGTGGTCTGTGATGGGATGTTATATAGGATGGGATCTGAGTTACTGCCGAGCATTCTTTCCTGGGTGTCTGGCTGGTGAGTCTTGCCCACATGCTCAGGGTTTAGTTGATCGCCATATTTGGGGTCAGGAAGGAATTTTCCTCCGGGGCAGATTGGCAGAGGCCCTGGAGGTTTTTCGCCTTCCTCTGCAGCATGGGGCATGGGTCACTTGCTGGTAGATTCTCTGCCGCTTGAGGTCTTCAAACCACAATTTGAAGACTTCAATAACTCAGACATAGGTTAGGGGTTTGTTATAGAAGTGGATGGGTAGGATTCTGTGGCCTGCTTTGTGCAGGAGGTCAGACTAGATGATCATTATGGTCCCTTCTGACCTTAAAGTCTAGGAGTCAATAAGTTATTGGAGGAATAAAGAAACAGCCCAGCATGAGAATCATAGATTATCAGGGTTGGAAGGGACCTCAGGAGATCATCTAGTCCAACCCCCTGCTCAAAGGAGGACCAATCCCCAGACAGATTTTTATCCCAATTGGCCCCCTCAAGGATTGAGCTCACAACCCTGGGTTTAGCAGGCAAATGTTCAAACCACTGAGCTATCCCACCCCCTTTAGGGGAGGGAGAAGGAAGGAGTTTGTTTTTATGGTAACCCATTTCATGAACAGACATGATAAATAACATCTTGATTGAAACTTGTAAAAGGTCTCGATGGATGTTTGCACTTCTAGGGCTGTCGGATAGGTATGATACAGCTTCCCCTCTGTACAGCAGGAGTTAGATCGTTCCAAAGGGTGCTCCCTATGAAAGGGCGGGACTCATCTCTGGGGTGCCAGGAATGGTTCAGGCTTTCCCTCACAGTGAGGTCCAAAGCAAATCAGAGCCACGGAAACTTTTTGTGATGTCATAACCAAAAGAATTCCTCCCTTGTCATAGCAATCCAGTAAGCTCTGAAGACCAAAAGGGAAGAAGAGGCCAGGTCCGAGCTCCAGATGTTACTAGCAATGCCTACTCCGTCTATTGCATATCTAGAACCATACCTCCTCTCCTATACAGTTCCTCATTCTCCATAGATCTGTAACTATAGAAACAATTTCAGAGACCTGCTGGAGTTTGGCTGCTGGTGGAAGCTGCCCTACTGACTACCTTTGCCATCGTTTTATCAATCCTGGAGACGGCCACTGCATTACAGAGCAGCCCAGTTGCCTGTGGACTGTATACTCAGTTTGAAAAGCTGACAGTGGCAACCCTATAAGTTATTAGAGGAATGTCAGGAGACCTAACATGGTTATTCTAGGAATAGAAGCACGCTTTTAAATGGCTACCAAGGACCTTCCCACTTCCACATTGAGAGACACGGGTGCTATTCTTGTGTCACCTTTAAGAAACAAATGATATCAGAGAACAGGTTAATTTTAGTTTAGAACGATGGCACAGTAAGAAGACCTTCCTCCCTGAGATTTCAGAACAGATGATTTCAGACTGAATGTGAGCCCATTAAATAGGGCACTGTAATATTAATGCACCAAATATTTAATCAGAAAGCTGATTAAATATGTATCTAAATGTCTATAGGTTCCTTCATCAGATGGCTTCTGGGAACTTGCTTCATGCCTATTCAGTATCTGGACTCTCTCTCTCCCTCTGTTTGCAGGTTGTGTTTTCCTGCCCAAATGCAGCCTCCGTTCTCTGATCATTAAAAGAAAATGCGAGAAGCTTAATTTACTTTAATTACAGGAACTTGCTTTCTGTATGTAAAAGACTATGAGGAAAGCTACCAGGATGAAATGAGTGCATTCACTGGGGGTGCCTCCTTCAGAAGTAAAGAGATCATGTGATGTTGCCTGCCTACTAGTATCCCAGCCATGAGGCTGTGTGTGTGTGTGTGTGATCTCCCTTCCTGTGAGCGCATGGGAGCTCAGCTCAGGGTCATGCAAAGGGGGGTGGGAGAGTTCAAATGGTCCCACTGAAGCCAGACTCATGCCCATAAAGGGCCCCCCTTTTTTTACTTCTCTCTCTTTTCTTCCATCGTGGGGCCCTCGTCTTCTCTGTAACTGCTCCCTTCTCTTGATCACAATTGATAGGGTGACCAGATGTTTTGTTTTTATAGGGACAGTCCAGTTTTTTGGGACTTTTTCTTGTATAGGCACCTATTACCCTCCACCCCCGTCCTGTTTTTTCACAGTTTAGCTATCCGACCATCCTATCAATTGACGATATCTGCATTCCTGCGCTCTGGCTCATTAGTTTCACCGGGTATAGCTGAGTTTCACAGAGATATTATGGTTTTTCATGTGATTTCTCTGAGTCTCAGAGAGATATTAATTAGATCTTTCACCCGCCACCACAGTCATTTCAAGCCTCGTAATTAATTTGTGGAGAGGTTGGTGGGTGAATTCTTATGATGAGTCGTGATTTCCATCAGGAATACCGGCAAGCACAAGAGCGGTACTCCAGAGCACAAACTGCAACGGGCCAGTGCAAAAGAAGATCAGAAAAGTGAGAACAGCCAAAGTTGCTTGAAACGTGCAAAGTTCATCCATGTTCCTGGTGAACAATCTGTGGATGGTTCTGTTACTCATGAGCCTTCCTTACCGAGTGAGGATATTGATTTCGGTTTGTCAGGCTTGTCAGTTGCCAGACTCTGATTCCAAGCATAGAAAATTGCCTATTGGCTGCTCATGTGATTGCTTTGTATCTGGATACTGCATTATTAATTCAGAACAAGGCTTTTTGCTTTTGAGAACGCAAAGGCAGGCAAGTATGGATATTGTGGTTCTTTGTCAAAGTTCCTAATGTGGACTTAGGCCAGCGATCTTGTTTGATTCTTGCTTCCTTGTTCTGTTTTGCTTGTTTGCTTTTCCTGCCAAATTCCCCTTGCGTGAGTTAGTCTGCCAACATTAATGTTTGAAGGGACACATGGAGGCAGTCACTTGAGGAACGGAACATGCAGAATGATCAGAACATGATTGCACAATTGACAATGGTGTGCACACCAGCCATTAGATGCTGAAGGATATGTGGTGCAGTATTTTTTGTGTTGTCTCTTAGTATTTTGCTGTACTTAGGTGAGAAGTGTTTAGCTTTGAGAGGTTCAGACAAGCAATTAGCCCCCATAATGGTCATATTTTGGGTTTACTTGAACTACCTGCAAGTTAGGGTAAGGTGCTGAGAGATTATATGGAAGCTATTAAGGCCAGTTCTGCAGAAGCGATGATCTTATCAAACCAAAGTCAAAATGAATGTATCAGTAGCATCATAAGACGTAGAATAGCAGACTATTTTGATAAGGTTAGAAAAGCTAAATAATTCTCCGTGTTTGATTGCACTCTCTCAAACAGAACAGATGTCTTGAGTGTTAAGCTTTCAAAAGACAGAGTGAAGGTTGTTGAGAGCTTTGTAGAATCCATTGCTATCCACACCAGAACAGGGGAGGAGATTGCAGAGATCATTTTGGAGGAGCTGAAAAAAGTTTATTTATGGCTGATTGCAGGGGACGAAGCTATGACAACAGAGTTAACATGGATGCAGCATGGACAGATGTTCAAAATCAAATTCTGCCTGGAAATCAGTACCTGTCTGTAGTGAGGCAGCGTCTGCATCCTCCCTCTGAGCCAGAGGGGGAGGAAACACCCTTGGTGCCCAAGTGGACAGAGCCAGGCCTGACTCGCTCCTCCTACTGGAAGTGGGTAACAGGAAGTATAAAGGGTGGGGCCTCCAGCACAGCTGGTGTGGAGACACCGAGGGAGGTAGATGGATCCTGCTTGCTCTTGATCACTGAATCTGTTGCTGAGCTCAGCAGCACTCCACTTGCTGGGGAACATGCATCTGCCATAGGCCTGCTGGAACTGCCACTGGCCACCTACCCAGAAGAGGTGGAGGATGCTCCGCTGATCCAGGTACACCTTGTGGGGAGGGGAGGAAGAGGCGTGGGGACAGTTGGCCACAGTTGGGCTATAGCTCTGCTTCAGGCATATTGGTTTGTTGCAGCTGGAATCTCTGCTGACCCAGTGGCAGACCACTCCGGTTGGGGTCTGGTGGAGTAGGGTGGGCCTGGACCTCACCTGCCACCCCACTCCTGGATGGCAGCCTCCCCTTGCCAGGTCCAGTGGCCTGTATTTGTTGGTCGCCTGCCGGAGCTAGGACACCCGACTACTGGGTTTGCTCTGTCTCCTCAACTAGAGCCCAGAGCGAATTGACCACTGCGTTTGCTCGGTCCCTATGTCAAGGGCCCAGAGCTAAGCGATTGCTGGGTTTGCTCTGGTTCCTGTCGAAGGGACCCCAGGCCACAGCCTACAGTGTTTGCCAAGTCCCTGCTTACAGAGCCCTGGGGCTATAGACTGATGGCTGTTCAGCCCCCACCTAAGGGCCAGGGCATTCAGACTCCTGGGGGAACCTGTTTCTGCCTAAGTGCCAAAACTGACTGCCTATCTGGGGGGTTGGCCCCATTAGGCTGGTCGGAACACTAATGCCTAACTTGCTAATTCCCCTAATATTATGTAGAGATCCCAACGGCGTGGTGAGGTGGTGTGGCTGCCCTCTGACCCATAGGGGGAGGGACGATCACCATGCAACTACACTGTCTTTCATCCCATGTGCTGCCCACTTACTGAATCTTCTTGGAGAAGCTGCTGGTTGCTGCACAAAATGTTCTGTTTGGAATTGTTCAAAGATTGTATACTCTGTTTTCTGCTTCCATTAGTCATTGGGATGTGTTTACAAAGCATATTAACATTCCATTGAAATACCAAAGCACAACAAGATGGTCAATCCGGGTGTAGAGGCAAACTGTCAGCTGAGGATGTTCTTTATGCGTTAGACAAGCTCAAGTCTTTACACAATTTACAGCAGAACTTAAGCTGGCAGATTACAGCTTGCACATGATCATTTCAGAGTTTTTCATTCCTTGTTTTGGCCGAGATGGGGTATACTATCTTGTCAAAAAACATTGTTGTGAGCAAAAAATTGCAGAATCCCGATCTTGACATTCAAATGGCTCAGGGTTTACTTGGTGGCCTTCAAGACGCTTCATTGGAATTATGGTCTTCTGGGTTCATTGCATGGAAGGAAGCTGCAACTTCACAGGCTGAAATGTTAGGAATGTCCGTGCAGTTCAAAAGAGAAACAATCTCAAAAGAGGAAAGTAATGACAGGCAAACTTGGAGAGAATGAAAAGCCATCAGATCCCCCCAAATTTTTTAATGTGAGGTTTTCAACCCCATCTTAGACATGACTGGATGAAAGGATGCATCAAAACAATGGAGTTGGAGAAAGGTTTGATTTTTTTGATGGGTATGAAAGTGAAAAATCAGCTGGAGGTCAGCAGCAAGGACCTAAAGAGACATACTCAAAACTTAGCAAGCAGCTACCCTGAGGACTTAAACTCAGTTTTGAGAATGAGAGAGCTCTTTGCCAATTTTTGCAAGTTAAGGATGACAGATCTTTTGGCTACACTTGCAAGTTACAGCGCAATAAAGCCTCCCAGAGCACTGTACCTCACTCCCTGTCCACACTGGCAAGGCATGTACAGCGCTGTGTCTCCGTGGCTACAGCGCTGCTGGTACTCCATCTCCCCAAGAGGAATAACAGCTGTTGTGTATTGGCTGAGACGTTGCTGCTCCAGTGTAAACGGGGGAGGAAGTGCCCTTTCAAAGCTCCATTTCGGGGGGCTGCTTATCAAAAAAACCAAACACAGCTACTATTTGCTTTGAATGAGTGAGAGGCAGGCCGGGGGGCTCCGTTTGTAGTGCTGACAGCTAATGTTTGCTTGAAGAGAGAGGCAGGGAGGGTGGGAGGAGGCAGGGTTAGGGTCTGTTTCGGCCAGAGGCTGCTTATCTGATCTATGAGGAAAAAAAGAAACAGCTGCTGTTTGCTTTCAGTGAGTGAGAGAGAGGTGGGGAGGGAAGGGGTCTGAACTTACCCACTCGCTCTCTCCCCCACGCTCCCCGTCACACTCCACTCCATGTGAAAAGCAATTGCAGCCACTTGCATGCTGGGATAGCTGCCCATAATGCACCGCTCCCAATGCAGCTGAAAATGCTGCAAATATGGCCACGCCAGTGCGCTGGCAGCTGTCAGTGTGGACAGACTGCAGCGCTTTCCCTACTCAGCTGTACAAAGGTGGGTTTAACTTACAGCGCTGTACATCTGCAAATGTAGCCATGCCCTTAGAAATGAAGGCTTCTTTTGCTTGCTCTGTTGATTGTGTGTTAATTATATTGATTACTTACAAATTCCCAGTTTTGGTAGGTTCTTGTCTCTAAACCAGGCTCAGTATTATTAGAATTGCTGTTCAGTTGGGAACCCCGATGTGCATGGTTGCAACACTCACATTTAGGAAAACCTTCTGAATTTGCAATAGTTTTATTAACACAATTGGTAAAGTCACAAACACTCCAACGTGGCAAGATAATACAGAATGTGCACCTGAGCATCCCTGCACGCACACCATCCCTTGCAAGAGGACCCCAAGTGTTAGCATCTCCATTGTCAGACTCACCATCACCACTGGTCACCATCCTGGTGTCTTCCAAGAGTTACATCTCCCAAGTCACTCAGGCCAGGATATAGCTTTTACTATGTGTTACGCTGATGCCACTATGCCTAATGCACTTTCAGTAGGGGTTTCTTCCCTCTTCCTTATTTGTATTTCTTCACCCTACTAATGTGGGGGTGCCCTTCTCCCAGAGGTGACTAGTCCATTTGCCTCAAGCTCATTAGCATAGACATCCATTAGTTACCATGGCACTCTTATGATCAGACAGCTGCAGATGTTCCTAACCTAAAATATTGCAAGCTGGTATAAATTAGCATCTTATGGTTACCTGGCAGCAGTTTAATCATTCCAGCTTTCTATCATGAGATCTTATGATCTGGGGTTACTCCTGATTAGCTGCTTATATCAAGGCTTTTGGGCCTTTTGCCTTGTTTAGCTAAAGTGATCATCTTCAGGCCTTGTGGGCTCATTACATTACTGCCTTACCTTATATCTATGCCTTACCTAGAATATACCTACAGGCTACACACCCATTGCTCTCCTTAGCTACATTAACAAAAGGTCTTTAGATGAGTTTCCTTAACACAGAAACACTGTGTATTTTTTTTGCTGCCTTTCTGTAACCATGGCTGCTAATGAAAGGAGTTTCAGCAAGGTAAAATTAATCTAAGAATGTCCACGGGGCAGGAAAGGTTAAGTGATCTGCCAGTTATTTCTAGAGAGAACATGGAAGCAAGGCAGTTAGTCTGAGATGAGCTAATTAATGAGATGCCTTCAGAGAAGGCGAGGAAGTTCCTTTGTAAACGTATTTAGTGGCGATTGTGGGGTTTTTGTCGCGGGAGAGGAAGAGGGCCTCATATTGGAGTCTTTGAACCAGGCCTGGAACACCTTTGTTTATCAGAACAGGATCAAACCAATCACGTGAGCAAGAGCGCTTCTGCAAGAGGTCTTAAGAGCCTTGCAATGCCACCTGTTGCACACAAAGAGAAGAAATCTTCTGCAGGACAAGTGTCATTCTAAGTCACCGGAATACTGAGAATTGGCATCTCAGCAACGCCTCCAGTTAGCAAGGTACCCAAGCGCACACCTGACTTTAAGCACAGCAGTAGCCCCAGTGAAATCAATAGTTCTGAGCCAAACTCCCTTTGAAGACTCCCATGGGCTTCAATGGTCTTTGTATCAGGCCCGTAGTGCTTATGTGCTTAAGCTGAGCATGTGCTGAAGTACCTTGCTGGATCAGAGCCCAGCTGAGACGTGACTTGGAATTCAACACTCTCACATGGCGACGGATACGTCCACGTCATATTTTATTAGTAAAAGTTTTTTTAATAGATCCCTCAATTTTTGTGAGGCCACTAGACAGTCGTCAAAGTTAAAGTAATGTCAACGGGGCGCCACAGACTCATTTTCTATCTGGCTGTTATCCCAGTAGTTGTGGCAGGATGCAGCGCTCAGCAAACTAGGGTTTGTGGTTGGGGTTGTATGGTGGGCAGGGGTTGTATTTCAAATAAACTGAAGACCCCAATTCAGCAAAGCATTTATGCACATGATTCATGGGGTGACTGGCCCCTTTAAGGGGAATCAGGGCCCAGTCTACCCCTGATGGTCGTCTTTAAGAGGAACCAGCCCATTTTGGCTACTGGTAAGTAGGGTTGCCACTTCTGAGGTATAAAGACCCAGGACATCTGGGATGTTCCTGAGCTCATAAAACTGGCCAGCTGGCAGTGTGTACTGAGCACCCTTACCTGATTTCCCAGGAAAGCTAACTCAAAAAAAGGGATGATTCTGGCAAAACCTGGATATGTGGCAGCTCTCCCTGTATGAAATTAATTGCCTAGGTGGCTGGTTGGTAGTTAATTGACTGATGAGCTCCTGGACCTGATAAAAGGCTTCCCAAAGGGACCACCTAGTCTGACCTCCGGCATAATGCAGGCCAGAGGATTTCACCCAGCAATCCCTGCATCAAGCCCATATCTTGTGGTTGAGCTAGACCATATCTTTCAGAAAGTCATCCAGTCTTGATTAAAGACTGAGTGAGGGAGAATCCACCGCATCCTTAGGAAAGTGATATCAGTGGTTAATTTCCCTCACTGTTAAATATTTTGCCTTATTTCTTGCCTGGATTTTTTTCTTTTCGCTTCAGTTTCCAGCCATTGGAACTAATTATGCCTATGGCTAGTAAAATTAAAAAAACCCTCTGCTAGCAGATCTTCAGCTAGTTCTGGCTGGAGATTCTCTCCAGATGTTTGCTTCTGCCACATCTGGATTGGACAAGCCTTTCAAAAGTTCGAACTGCAGGCGCTTTTTAGAATTCAAGTGAACATCCTCAGTAGTTGCTGCAAAGCAGCTGAAAATGCAGCATCATATGCTCTTGCCAGTGTCCCCGCATGTTTTGAGGTGGAACGATATGGAAGTTAGGATTAGGGGAGTCCACCTAATTGTCGGGACGACTGAAAATAGATGTTAAAAATAATCTGAGCATGTCTTTTACAGACGCTGCTACCCCTTGGGGATAGCTGCTGGGTGCTAGACCTGGTCTTTAATTGGATTCTGGCATTTCCCATTATTTTTTTCAATTTGGAGCAGGGGTAGGCAACCTATGGCAGGTGTGCCAAAGGCGGCCCTAGAGCTGATTTTCAGTGGCACTCACACTGCCCAGGTCCTGGCCACCGGTCCGGGGGGCTCTGCATATTATTTTTAAATGAAGCTTCTTAAATATTTTTAAAACCTTATTTACTTTACATACAACAATAGTTTAGTTATATATTATAGACTTACAAAAAGAGACCTTCTAAAAATGTTGAAATGTATTACTGGCACATGAAACCTTACATTAGAGTGAATGAATGAAGACTCGGCACACCACTTCTGAAAGGTTGCCGACCCTTGATTGAGAGTAAGTTCCCAGTTGGTTTTGGCCTACAGTGTTTAGGGGTGCATTTAAGGTTGTGTTGTGCTCCAGGAAATGCTGCAATGCAGGTGTGGTGCCTGGTGTATTTTATTTTTTCCCAACCTGGATTGTTGTCCTGGGTGTTTCTGGATGTGTACAGCAAGCGCCTCGGTGCCAGCGTAAAAACTGTACAATACAAGATGCACTAAAAAAAACCCACACCAAAACCCAGATGAGATAGCAAAGGGAAAAAGCAATCCAAGCCACTTGCTGAGTCCTTGACATACAGTATTAGGTTCTTTACACATGAGGGGCCCTTTACACAGCTCTGGCAGGGTGTACAGAATCGCTTCAAGTGGGTGTCATATGCATTTAAATGAGAATCAGGCTCATGTCACGAAGCCCTTACACAGCATAACATTACGGGCCTGCACAATAGAATTGCTCCAGGAGAACCCTGTTACGCAATGTGGATGTGTGTGCGTAATGGGCCGTATCCTCAGCCTCTGCAAAACTGATGTAGCGCCTAGCCATTTACATCAGCGGAGAACCTGGCCCATTCTATCTAGCTGTCCTGGGAGACAGTGTGGCCTAGTGGCTAACACACTCAATAGGGACTCAGGTGAGCTGAGTTCTAATCTAGGACTGCTTCTGGGCGTCCTGAGGAAAGTAATTTCCCCACTCTGTGCCTCAGTTTCTCTGACCGTACAACGGGGATGAAAACACTGAGCTGTAAGAGCTAGGAATTATTGTGTGTCTAGGTATTTATATGAACCCCTTCATGATAACCACTGAGCACTCCCCCTCAGTATTTAATAATACAATTAGCTCTGGCTTTCTACCTTCCCAGCCCATAGGCAAAGCAGTGTTATTCATTTGGAGGTTTTGTTTGTTGTTGGCTTGTTTGTGGTTGTGCGAGTGGGCAGCTTGTGCCTATAAATGAGAACAGGAGTGTGTGGGTTTGAGTGTGCACTCATGAGGAAATGACTGAGAGACAATTGAGTGTGAGATTAGTCCCAATATTGCAGGAGTTACTTTAGTCTCATCTGAAATCTCTCAAACGCTGATTTAACCCTGTGCCTGAAGAGTACTCCACAGTCTGGCATAAGATACCAACAGGAACTCTCGATAGCTCAGCCAACACTTGGCCTTTCTTACGCCTGGTCTACACTAACGAATTAGGTTGACCAAGCTATGTTGCTCAGGGATGCAGAAAATCCACAGTTTGTTGAATAGGAATATGAAGGTATCAGCTACATAAACTTAACAGAAATTGTGGAGAGCGGGGCCAATCCAATTCTAACTAACCACATGAACTGGCTTTGTGCCTGCTGCACCAGCACAGTGCTCCCATTGTCGGTACGTGCACCTCTGTTTCCCCAGCTGTGCCCTGAGTGGGGGGTGGCTTGGGGGCAGCCTAGGAGCTGCAATACTGAATGGATGAGCTCCCAGCAGTGGGGGGGTCCTTCCAGGGCCAGCTTTTCCAGCTTCTGGGCTGCTTTGCAGCAGCAAAGTGGAACAAAGCATCCTCAAAGCACCAGCAGATTTGTCCTTCCATCCATCTGGCCGTTATGGCAGTGCACTCTTTGTGGGGCACAGGGGCTTCAGCAGGCCTGGAGTATGTCTCAACCCACGTTAGCTGACTTGGGTTAACCTACCAGTGGAGACCTAGTGACTCTGTCCAGCCAGGGTTAGCCCAGTCCCAGGCTGTACTCCCGGTTACAAACAGAGCTCCCGTCTTTCCTGCGATTGTAACCCAAGGGACCTAACCGGAACTAAGGACACCCCTTTTGTTTGCAGGGAAGACCTGTTCTAGCTGCAAAGGCAGCAGTCAATTCAGCATGGAACGAACTGTGCCTCACCTTATTCTAATAACAGGAAATACTCATGGATGTGGGTGCTTGCGTCCACTGGACAAGCAGGGCCTGAACTTGTGAGCTAGTATCTCACTGGAGTCAGCAGGGCTGAGGGTGCTAGGCTAGCACCTCGCAGGACTGGCTCGGCGGGGAGGGGAGGAAGGAATCGGTCTGGGAATCCCCACTGTACAGTTGACAATCCAAGTGCCGGGCTAGAAGAATGAAGGATGTTAACGTTCTTGGGGCAGGAATACAGAGCAAGGCTGGGACTGAGTGGTCCAAAACAAATCAGACGACTTGTCCTTTTGCGTGCCTCTTCCTTAGACACCATTCCTGGCACCATTCAAAGCAAACGGTGAGTTAACTAAAAGGCAGAAAATGGAGGGTGTGTGTGTGTGTGTGTGTGTGTGTGTGTAGGAAGCACAGTCTGGTGAGGCAAAGCCCGGTTCTGGGAGACAAAGCCCTCAGTCCTCAGGTCTGTCTGTGGCTCACAATGGGGAAATCCTCTCTGGTTTCTCCCCTACCCCATTGCACGCTAAGCCTTGTTTATGCCTGTACAGCAGGATCACACAGGACTGAGGAAGAGGCAATGCTGCAGGGCACGTCGCTCCTAAGGCACCCCCCAACACTATGCAGATGAGTTCTTGGGGGATGGCTGGTGCAAACCAGAGAGGCCCAGGGAGGGGCGGTGGATGTGCTGCCACACAGACCCACCGGCCATTCACCCCCTTGCAGCAAGGGCCTCAGTGGGCAGGGACCCCTGCATCACACTGCAGCCACTCTCAGGCTGTGTGCCAGGGCTGTTTTCAATGAAGTAGTGGTTTGGTGAAAAAACAGCCATGCAGACCATTGTAGGCAAATCATCACTGGAGATAAAAGAGAAAAAGAATTACAAGGCACCAAATGTGTAGGCTAGACATCAGCTAACAAGCTGGACCTCTGCGGTGGTGGGGTTAATTCCCATCTCCTGGGGAAATGTCACATTTTTAGGGGTCTGTGCACATTCTCCAGCAGAGCCTGGAATCAAAGCCTACAGCTTGCTTGGGTGCAAACGGGTTTCCCTTTTCCAGGGAATAGAATCATAGAATCTCAGGGTTGGAAGAGACCTCAGGAGGTATCTAGTCCAACCTCCTGCTCAAAGCAGGACCAACCCCAACTAAATCATCCCAGCCAAGGCTTTGTCAAGCCTGACCTTAAAAACCTCTCAGAAAGGAGATTCCACCACCTCCCTGGGTAACCCATTGCAGTGTTTCACCACCATCCTAGTGAAATAGTGTTTCCTAATATCCAACCTAGACTTCCCCCACTGCAACTTGAGACCATTGTTCCTTGTTCTGTCATCTGCCACTAGTGAGAACAGCCGAGCTCCATCCTCTTTGGAACCCCCCTTCAGATAGTTGAAGGCTGCTATCAAATCCCCCCTCACTCTTCTCTTCTGCAGGGCATGGCTACACTTGCAGATGTAAAGCATTGTGAGTTAAACCCCCCTTCAGAGATTGCAGTAGGGAAAGCGCTGCAGTCTGCTTGTGCACTGGTGTGGCCACATTTGCAGCATTTGCAGTGGCATTGGGAGTGGTGCATTATGGGCAACTATCCCAGCATGCAAGTGACTGCAACGTGCTTTTCAAATGGGGATGGAGTGGGACAGGGAGTGTGTTGTGTGTATGCGGGGGGAGAGAGAGTGGGCTTTTGGGGGGTTGAGAGCATGTCAGCATGCTGTCTTGTAAGTTCAGACAGCAGCAGACCCCCTCTAACCCCCGCCTCTCTCTCTCCCGCACAGCTTTCCACAGTAATGGTTGCTTTGTCTCGGAGCAGATAAGCAGCCGGCTGTCAGAAACGGAGCTTTCAAAGGGCATTTCCACATTCTTACAGTGATTCAAAAACAATGACAAGAGTGGCCACTTGACTTAAGGGGATTATGGGACGTTTCCGGAGGCCAGTCAGAGTGCAGTAATGCAACACCCCATTCACACTGATGCCACAGCACTCTAGCAAGGGTGCAGCAAATTTATTCCACTCGCCGAGGTGGAGTACCAGCAGCGCTGTAGCCGCGGAGTCTAGGGTGACTAGATCTCCTGATTTTATAGGGACAGGCCTGATTTTTGGGTCTCTTCCTTATATAGGCTCTTATTATTCCCCCGATTTTTCACATTTTCTGTCTGGTCACCCTAGCGAAGTCAGAGCGCTCTACATGCCTTCCTAGTGTGGATGGGGAGTGAGCTAAGGTTCCCGGGCCTCCTTTATTGCGCTGTAACTCACAAGTGTAGCCAAGCCCTAAATAACCCCAGTTCCCTCAGCCTCTCAGGGGCATGTTGGTCCCACGCAGAACTCTTACAAGCAAAGAAGAGCAGGAAAATGACACATCAGAGATGGCAAATTATTGTATGTAAATGCTGGACTTAATACAACCTGAAGGCTGAATAAACAACCACATTCCAGGGGCAGTGAGATGCCTCCATGCTTAAAGTTAGGTGCTTAAGTGCCTTGCTCAGTCAGGGCCTTATCACCTCAGTCTCTGTCCCGTCACATGCAAACATGCTCACCTCTTCTCAAGCACTGCATTGCCCTCAGTCATGATGCAGTGTCTCTGATGAGCAGCGCAGCCCCTCTAGGAGCTAGCTCCAGGACCTGTGTAGCTAGATGGCTAGCGAGGGCTGAGCTAGAGAAATGCTTGCACTGCTTCCCCGTGGCTCTCAGCACATCACCTCCACTATGTGCTTAGTCACTGCTGGCAGGGTGCCCATCTCCCTGATTTCACCCCAGACAAAGCTGGCTGTTGGATGCCCTACGGCAGATGGTCTTTTTCCTCCACAGCCGCTGCACCGCACCCTGACGAGCCCCAGCTGAAAAGCGATGCTGAAAAAGATGCCGCCCTGTGTCAAACACAGATTGTCCCTGGATCTGGCTGCAGGAGAGCATGTTGGGGGGGCTCAGTGCAAGGTGGTTTGTTTGGATTGTTAACAAGTTGGAGGGTCCTCTGCAGTGCTAGCATCAGGGATTGCACCCTGGGCTGGAAAATCCCTTAGCTGAAAGACATCCCTGTTAAAAGCCATGGGTCTCTACAGCTCAAAGCAGGGAAGAGAGACCTTTTAGCCGTAAATAGCCATTACGCTGTTGGATGTCCACCTGCAAGGCGCAAGATTTGCTCCCACTGCTGTGAAAACTGAGAGCCATCCCCTCCTCCTGCATGCACGCTCAGAAACCCTCTAGACCACCCCCAACTCAAGCATGGGAAAAGGAGGAAAATCACAGAAATTCCTTGAGCCAAACATGGTGGCAGAGTGGCATATACAGAAGAAGACTAAAGGGTGTATTGCACATCGGGAAGCATGGAGTAAATATTGGCCAAGTATGTACTATACATTGTACAATTGTTGGCCTACGGAAGGATAATAGCCTACTACTGCTACCAAAAAAATGAAGTTGCGCTTTTAGCTTAAGCAGTGTCAATTGAAGGCTAGAGGTTCAAACCCTGCTGCTGACCTATGATGCAAGCAGATTTAACCCCCCTCCTCAGCCTTTTATGGGATAACTTGAGTTCAGAGAAGACTGTCTCTATGGCAGGTCAGGTAATGTGGCTGCTGATGGGAAGAGGCTCAGCTTTCAAACTCATGTGCTGCTGGAAATCTCTACGAACAGAATGTCATAAACAGATAGCTAAGGGTTAATGTCTCTTTCACCTGGAGCACCTGACCAGAGGACCAATCAGGAAACCGGATTTTTTCAACTTTGGGTGGGGGGAATTGTGTGTCTGAGGTCTTTGTTTTCTGGCTGCCTGCTTTCTCTGAGCTTTGGAGAAGTAGTTCTGTTTTCTAATCTTCTGTTTCTAAGTGTAAGGACAAAGAGATCAGACAGTAAGTTCTATGGTTTCTTTTCTTTGGTATTTGCATGAATATAAGTGCTGGAGGGCTTTGATTTGTATTCTTTTTGAATAAGGCTGTTTATTCAATATTCTTTTAAGCAATTGACCTGTATTGTATCATCTTAATACAGAGAGAACATTTGTATGTATTTTTCTTTCTTTTTATATAAAGCTTTCTTTTAAGACCGGTTGAAGTTTTTCTTTACTTCAGGGAAATTGAGTCGGTACTCACCAGGGAATTGGTGGGAGGAAGAAATCGGGGAGATCTGTGTGTTGGATTGCTAGCCTGATTGTGCATTCCCTCTGGGGGAATAGGAAAGTACTTTTGTTTCCAGGATTGGGAACAGAGAGGGGGAGTCTCTCTGTGTAGTTTCACAGAGCTTGTGTCTGTGTATCTCTCCAGGAGCACCTGGAGGGGGGAAGGGAAAAAGGATTATTTCCCTTTGTTGTGAGACTCAAGGGATTTGGGTCTTGGGGTCCCCAGGGAAGGTTTTTCAGGGGGACCAGAGTGCCCCAAAACACTCTAATTTTTTGGGTGGTGGCAGCAGGTACCAGGTCCAAGCAGGTAACTAAGCTTGGAGGTTTTCATGCTAACCCCCATATTTTGGACGCTAAGGTCCAAATCTGGGACTAAGGTTATGACATGGTGTAGCAGTGGTGGGATATAGACAGAATCCAGAAGCCAGTAGAAATATTATATTTTTCTTTTCTCTGCTAAGGGCTTTTTAGCAGAGAGAAACAGTTGGTTTTAAAAGGGAACCAGAGAGAATTTTTTTTTTCTGCTCTCTCTGGCAGTTTGTGGCTTGCATGTTAAGCAAGAAGTCGTTAAGGGCTATCACGAGTCTTTTGTCACACAATAGCACTCCCATTGAGAGTCATACCAGCACTATATGCATGTAAATAAAGTGGTTTTTCTGGTTTCCCTTCATTGAACATTAGCTAGAGAGAGAAAAGGAAAAAAGCACTGTTGCTAGGCAGACTTCAGGAGGCAACAGAGAACCTGCAGTTCAGAAGATAAACACCAGAGGGCACCCCAACACAAGAAAACAGGAACCATGACTTCTAAGGCAAAAATTGAGGCCGAAGAACGAATCAAAGAAGCTGAACACCGGCGAGAGATGGAAAAACACAAACAGGAACTGGAAATAAAACAAAAAGAGATGGAGATGAAAGAAAGAGAAGAACAAATCAAACAGGCAGCACACAAAAGAAAACTAGAAGAAGAAGAGTTCGCCCACCGAAGGAAACAAGAAGAAGAAGAGTTGGCCCACCGCCGAGAAATGGAAAAACAACAAAAAGAAAATGAAGAGAAGGAAAAACAGAGAAAACATGAACTGGACTTGGCGAAAGCTGGGCTGCATGTGCCAGCCAACCCTAACAACCCGGCGCCCATTATTGCTCCACAGCACAGGAAATTTCCCACCTACAAGGCAGGTGATGACACCGAGGCCTTCTTGGAAAATTTTGAAAGAGCCTGTCTTGGGTACAACATCCCCGAAGACCAGTACATGGTAGAATTGAGGTCACAGCTCAGTGGACCTTTAGCAGAGGTGGCAGCTGAAATGCCTAAGCTGCAAATGAATGACTATAAACTTTTTCAAACCAAGGCCAGATACCGAATGGGGATAACCCCAGATCATGCCCGTCGGCGCTTCAGAACCCAAAAGTGGAAACCCGAGGTGTCATTTCCCAAACACGCCTACTGCATTGCAAAAAACTATGAGGCCTGGATAACAGGAAACAACATTCAAACCTTGGAAGAACTGAACCTCCTCATACAAATGGAGCAGTTCTTGGATGGTGTTCCTGAAGACATCACACGGTACATACAAGATGGAAATCCCAAAGATATCGCTGAGGCGGGGGAGATTGGAGCCAAATGGATGGAACTGGCAGAAAGCAAGAAAGCTACTGTCAAGGGGAACGATTACCCCAGGGGGCACACAGACCATAAACCCTACAACCGAGGACAGCCAAAGACCCCACATACCACCCAAGTAAAGCCACAGATACCCTACCCTTCAACCTCACCAGTCTCCAGTAACTCACCTCGGCCCAGTGACCCATCAGATGGAAGATGCTTTAAGTGTAATGAACTGGGACATATCAAGGCCAACTGTCCCAAGAACACCATGCGAGTGCAATTCATTACACCACCATCACACCAAAGATCCCCAGGCCCGGATGCCTCTCAAATACCCTTGGAGCGAAGGGAAAATTTGAGAGTGGGCGGAAAGAAGGTTACTGCGTGGAGAGACACGGGGGCACAAGTGTCAGCTATCCACCAATCCTTCGTTGACCCCAAATTCATCAACCCAAAGGCCAAAGTTACAATTTACCCCTTCATGTCACAAGCTGTAGACTTGCCTACAGCTCAACTGCCTGTCCAGTACAAAGGCTGGTCAGGAATGTGGACTTTTGCAGTCTATGACAATTATCCTATCCCCATGCTACTGGGGGAAGACTTGGCCAACCAGGTGAGGCGGGCCAAGAGAGTGGGAATGGTTACACGTAGCCAAACCAGGCAAGCTTCCAGACCCATTCCTGTTCCTGAGCCGTCCACAGACGCCCCGTCTGTGTTACCAGAGACCCAGACAGAGGTAGTGGATCCAGATTCCATGCCAACCACTGAAACAGCCACAGCATCTCCAGTCCCAGGCCCGGAACTGGAACAGCAACCAGCCCCAGCAAGTGCAACTACATCTTCAAACTCAACACCAGAGGGCGCCAGCGAGCCAAAACTGGCAGAAGCAACAGACAGCCATACCCAAAAGGCTCAGCCAGAGCCTGAAATACCCTCAGGTGCACCAGCGGAGAGCGGTTCACCAGCAACGGAAACAACCCCATCACCTACATCGCTTCCAGAGGGACCAAGCCCAAGTCCACAGTCTGAGGAAGAACTGGTGACCCCAGCCTCAAGGGAACAGTTCCAGACTGAGCAGGAAGCAGATGACAGCCTTCAGAAAGCTTGGGCGGCGGCACGGAGCACCCCACCGCCTCTCAGCTCTTCTAATCGATCCCGGTTTGTTATAGACCAAGGACTTTTATACAAGGAAATTCTTTCTGGTGGACACCGGGAAGAATGGCAGCCGCAAAAACAGTTGGTGGTTCCAACTAAGTACCGGGGGAAGCTCTTAAGCTTAGCCCATGATCATCCCAGTGGCCATGCTGGGGTGAACAGAACCAAGGACCGGTTGGGGAAGTCCTTCCACTGGGAGGGGATGGGCAAGGACGTTGCCAAGTATGTCCAGTCTTGTGAGGTATGCCAAAGAGTGGGAAAGCCTCAAGACCAGGTCAAGGCCCCTCTCCAGCCACTCCCCATAATTGAGGTCCCATTTCAGCGAGTAGCTGTGGATATTCTGGGCCCTTTCCCAAAAAAGACGCCCAGAGGAAAGCAGTACGTACTGACTTTAGTGGACTTTGCTACCCGATGGCCAGAAGCAGTCGCTCTAGGCAACACCAGGGCTAACACTGTGTGCCTGGCCCTAACAGACATCTTTGCCAGGGTAGGTTGGCCCTCTGACATCCTTACAGATTCAGGGTCTAATTTCCTGGCAGGGACCATGGAAAAACTGTGGGAAACTCATGGGGTGAATCACTTGGTTGCCACCCCGTACCACCATCAAACCAATGGCCTGGTGGAAAGGTTCAATGGAACTTTGGGGGCCATGATACGTAAATTCATCAACGAATTCTCCAATAATTGGGACCTAGTGTTGCAGCAGTTGCTGTTTGCCTACAGGGCTGTACCACATCCCAGTTTAGGGTTTTCACCATTTGAACTTGTGTATGGTCACGAGGTTAAGGGGCCATTACAGTTGGTGAAGCAGCAATGGGAGGGGTTTACGCCTTCTCCAGGAACTAACATTCTGGACTTTGTAAGCAACCTACAAAGCACCCTCCGACACTCTTTAGCCCTTGCTAGAGAGAACCTAAAGGATGCTCAAGAAGAGCAAAAGGCCTGGTATGACAGACATGCCAGAGAACGTTCCTTCAAGGTAGGAGACCAGGTTATGGTCTTGAAGGCGCAACAGGCCCATAAGATGGAAGCATCATGGGAAGGGCCCTTCACGGTCCAAGAGCGCCTGGGAGCTGTAAACTACCTCATAGCATTTCCCAATTCCTCACTAAAGCCTAAAGTGTACCATGTTAATTCTCTCAAGCCTTTCTATTCCAGAGACTTACAGGTTTGTCAGTTTACAGTCCAGGGAGATGATGCTGAGTGGCCTGACGGTGTCTACTACGACGGGAAAAAAGACGGTGGCGTGGAAGAGGTGAACCTCTCAACCACCCTGGAACGTCTGCAGCGGCAACAAATCAAGGAGCTGTGCACTAGCTTCGCCCCATTGTTCTCAGCCACCCCAGGACGGACTGAACGGGCATACCACTCCATTGATACAGGTAATGCTCACCCAATCAGAACCCCACCCTACCGAGTGTCTCCTCATGCCCAAGCTGCTATAGAACGGGAGATCCAGAACATGCTACAGATGGGTATAATCCGCCCATCTACCAGTGCATGGGCATCTCCAGTGGTTCTGGTACCCAAACCAGATGGGGAAATATGCTTTTGCGTGGACTACCGTAAGCTAAATGCGGTAACTCGTCCGGACAACTATCCACTGCCACGTACCGATGAGCTATTGGAAAAGTTGGGATGTGCCCAGTTCATCTCTACAATAGACTTAACCAAGGGGTACTGGCAAGTACCGCTAGATGAACCTGCCAAGGAGAGGTCAGCATTCGTCACCCATGCGGGGGTGTATGAATTCAATGTCCTTCCTTTCGGCCTTCGAAATGCACCCGCCACCTTCCAGAGGCTGGTAGATGGTCTACTAGCTGGACTGGGAGAATTTGCAGTTGCCTACCTCGATGATGTGGCCATTTTTTCAGACTCCTGGCCCGAACACCTACTACACCTGGAAAAGGTCTTTGAGCGCATCAGGCAGGCCGGACTAACTGTTAAGGCCAATAAGTGTCAAATAGGCCAAAACAGAGTGACTTACCTGGGGCACCAGGTGGGTCGAGGAACCATAAACCCCCTACAGGCCAAGGTGGATGCTATCCAAAAGTGGCCTGTCCCAAAGTCAAAGAAGCAGGTCCAATCCTTCTTAGGCTTGGCCGGATACTACAGGCGATTTGTACCACACTACAGCCAAATCGCTGCCCCATTGACCGACCTGACCAAAAAGACCCAGCCAAATGCCGTTAAGTGGACTGATGAGTGTCAAAAGGCCTTTACCCAGCTTAAGGCGATGCTCATGTCTGACCCTGTGCTCAGGGCCCCGGACTTTGACAAGCCATTCCTAGTAACCACGGATGCATCTGAGCGTGGTATAGGAGCAGTGCTCATGCAGGAAGCAACAGATCACAACTTCCATCCTGTCATGTTTCTCAGCAAGAAACTGTCTGAGAGGGAAAGTCACTGGTCAGTCAGTGAAAAGGAATGCTATGCCATTGTGTACGCCCTGGAAAAGCTACGCCCCTATGTTTGGGGACGGCGGTTCCAACTACAAACTGACCATGCTGCACTAAAGTGGCTTCATACTGCCAAGGGGAACAACAAGAAACTTCTTCGTTGGAGTTTAGCTCTCCAAGATTTTGATTTTGAAATTCAACACATCACAGGAGCTTCTAATAAAGTTGCTGATGCACTCTCCCGTGAGAGTTTCCCAGAATTCAGTAGTTAAAAAGTGTTCTTAAAATGTAGAAGTCTGTTAGTTATATACTTAGTAGTATATGTAAAGGTGCATGTGTTGTATTAATCTGTTTATTTTCAAGTTCTAGAAGGAAATCGCCGCCAGTGAGCTTCCCCACTGTCTGCAATTTGGGGGGCGTGTCATAAACAGATAGCTAAGGGTTAATGTCTCTTTCACCTGGAGCACCTGACCAGAGGACCAATCAGGAAACCGGATTTTTTCAACTTTGGGTGGGGGGAATTGTGTGTCTGAGGTCTTTGTTTTCTGGCTGCCTGCTTTCTCTGAGCTTTGGAGAAGTAGTTCTGTTTTCTAATCTTCTGTTTCTAAGTGTAAGGACAAAGAGATCAGATAGTAAGTTCTATGGTTTCTTTTCTTTGGTATTTGCATGAATATAAGTGCTGGAGGGCTTTGATTTGTATTCTTTTTGAATAAGGCTGTTTATTCAATATTCTTTTAAGCAATTGACCTGTATTGTATCATCTTAATACAGAGAGAACATTTGTATGTATTTTTCTTTCTTTTTATATAAAGCTTTCTTTTAAGACCGGTTGAAGTTTTTCTTTACTTCAGGGAAATTGAGTCTGTACTCACCAGGGAATTGGTGGGAGGAAGAAATCGGGGAGATCTGTGTGTTGGATTGCTAGCCTGATTGTGCATTCCCTCTGGGGGAATAGGAAAGTACTTTTGTTTCCAGGATTGGGAACAGAGAGGGGGAGTCTCTCTGTGTAGTTTCACAGAGCTTGTGTCTGTGTATCTCTCCAGGAGCACCTGGAGGGGGGAAGGGAAAAAGGATTATTTCCCTTTGTTGTGAGACTCAAGGGATTTGGGTCTTGGGGTCCCCAGGGAAGGTTTTTCAGGGGGACCAGAGTGCCCCAAAACACTCTAATTTTTTGGGTGGTGGCAGCAGGTACCAGGTCCAAGCAGGTAACTAAGCTTGGAGGTTTTCATGCTAACCCCCATATTTTGGACGCTAAGGTCCAAATCTGGGACTAAGGTTATGACACAGAAATACATGGGAACCAGAGAGAGATTGAATGGTGGATGACACAGGAGTAAATGGAGGATGCTGGAGTAGGATCAGGCGCCTGGGTGCTCCTGGAGGATCAGGAAAGCAAGATGTTTCCCACTTATGCCACGTGATTGCCAGTTCAAATGTATAGGGCTGTCACGGGGGGGTCTGTCACTCCCCAATGAACCTCACTGCCTGGCCAGTTCAGATGGATTCAGCCAAACACAGACTAGAGTGTTTATTTCCCTCTCATCTAGTAATACTTGTGCATCACAGGCTTCTTAGAGCCAAGAGAGGATTCCCAGCAGCCCCCACTCCCCATGTTCACCCTCTGAGCTTCCTTCTGAGGTCCCCTTACCTTCCATTTCCTCATGGCTGGAGGTCCCTCTGCAGCACTCTCCCTCTGTTTTGCTTCTTCAGGGCCCCTCACAAACTTCACAATCTTTCTGAGGAGGTGTGCCACCACCCTCTGCTTGGTGTGCGCATTGAACCAATCCCAATAGTCCTTAATGTCCCCCATATAAAGCCCATTACTGCAACCCGAAGGGGTCTCACTTATCTCTGGCTCTTTGGCCCCCCAAACACAGCTCTTCTCCTGCTCCAGTCTGTTTTTCACATGGCCACTACTCCTAGCAATTTCGGCTAGAGCTCCTAGCCCAGACCTGCTTCTCATCCCAGCATCTCCCCTGCTCTGAGCCAGAAGGCTGTATATAAGCTGCCCTCCTCCAAAGGTGCCTCCTGATTGGCTGGAAGAGAGGGGTGCCTTGCTCCACCCTACACTACAGGGCTCCCCATCCCAGGCTCTTAAAGGGACAGTGTCCTAGGGCTTCCCCCAACTCCCCAGGACTGCTTCTGTTCTTCTGCTACACACCCATTTCCTGGCTCTTTGTTCATTTCAACTTCCTGAACTGGGGTCTTCTGATCCCCCTCCTCCCTGAAAGGGCCAGTACCCATGACATTGCCCTTTAAGTTAAGCAGGCCTAGCTTCTGTGTGTAGACAAGGCCATAAGAAAGAGCTAAATGAAGTCACTCACAGAGACCTTCCCCCAGAGGGCTAGCACTTGAGCTGGACTTGCTTCCGCAGGACAGCTACAGCACATGGGGCGAGCCTGTATCAGCTGAACAAAGGATTAGAGGCACTGATTCATTTTAACGTTGAAACATCCCTTGGGAAAGGGGCGAGCTGGCTGGCCTTTGACTCGAGTGGGAAGGGGACCCGGTCCCAGCATTTGGCAGTCTGCAGGCTGCCACAGGGTCACATGACAAGAGATCACCTGAAGGTGCAACAAAGCAGAGAGAAAACAGATTCATCAGCATGGATAGAAAACATGCTTGTATTTGCTTCTCTGCGATACTGCACTGTGGCCTTGATTCAGCTAGGCCCCTAAGCACAGGGGAAATCCATCCCTATTCAGGACAGCATTTAAGCATGTGCTTAAGTCCCGTTAACTTAAAATATAAGGTCAGGCTTAAATACTTTGCTGAATAGTGATGGATTTAAGAATGCGCTTAAATTTAAGCACATGCTTAAGTGCTTTTCAGAATCTGGTCTTATGCCCTCAAAAATAGGAGTATTCCAGATATTAACATCTATTCTCCCTCTTCTATATATTGCCAACATCAAGAGGGAAAAGGGAATGATTCATTTTAAAATGACAGGAAATAGAGATGTCATGTCAGCTGTGTCAAATGATTAACATTGGAACTGTTTAAAATATACCAGGGAGGTTTCTCCTAGTGATGTATTTATTATTTTCATGCTGCCTCACTCAAGCTGTTTTAAAGTGAAATATATATTTGTTGTCTGCAAAGTTAAAAAAGGGAAGTTATTCTGTTTGGGGGTAGTGTGATAGGTACTGGGGAGAAATATGTCTGATACTTTTAAAATCAGTAAACAAATGAAAAGAAATAGATAGCAACGTGTTAAGGTGCATGCCTTCTTAAAAGGACCTAATAGGAAGGGGTGGGACATTTGAAAGCAGTGCTGTATTTCTCTGTATAAAGCTTAGCTATACTGGGAAGGGACCAGATGCGGATTCATGAAAAGAGAGGCTGCGGTTTTTAAAAGCAATGCAAGGAACTGACACACACAGCTTCAGTTTAAATCATTGGATTTGTGCAATTCAGCACATAGTTTACTCTAAGGATGTGCTTACACAGGTGCTTAAAGTTAAGCACGTGATTTACTGCTGTCCCAAGCAGGGATGCTTTTCTGTATTCCCATGATGACTGAAATGCTCAGCTCTTGGTTAAACTGCCAGGTTAACCAGTGTGCTAATGCCAGGAATAGAGGGATTCTAACTAGAACTGATTCAATTATTCAATACATTCCAGCCTTTCTTCTGTTTGGGAGTCATTTACAAACCAATCCCACTTTATATGAACGTCTCTATTTACAAGTATCTCCTGAATTATTATTGCGGACACATTTCTGCCAGCAGGCTTTTCATTCTAGTCTTTAGCTAGTCCCTCATGGTGTCTGATATGTCTTCTAAGTCACAGGGTGTGACTTCTCCTTGATTGGAGGGGCAGATTCTTTTAAAGCACAGCTATAGAGCTCACTTCATCTGTCAAAGCTACTTATCTAGCCCCTCCACACCAATCACCATAGTACCTCATGATCCTTAGTGAAGGAGCTAGCATCTGCATTGTATGAATGGGGAAGTGAGGTTGAGAGAGGCTAAATTCACACAGGACATTGGTGGTACAGCAGAGAATTGAACCTGGGTCTTCTGAGTTGTAGGTTATTACCCTAACCCCAGCCTACTCTTCTTAGAAAGGGACTTTGCTTAGAAAATCAGAGGCGCTCTATAGTGTATCTCATACACAAGCCCCCGGAGTTAGGTAAATCTGAATACAGAGGGTGAAATCCTGGACTTAGTGAAGTAAATAGGACTTTTGCCATTGCCCTTGATACGGCCAGGATTTCACCAAATTGAGTGTTACATTGCTTTTAGGTCTGAGCCAACCCCTAATGAACTCACTGAATGGGCTTCCATTGGCTTTAATAGGCCCTGAGTCTGCATAATCAACAATTCTTACCTAGGTGGTTTTTGTTTCGTATAGTTAAGATTTTCACAATTGCCTTAGGTTGAGATGCCCAGTTCCAATCCACATCTCCCAGCCATTTTTGCAAAACTCGCCTTAGAGCTCATTATGGTCATTAAAAGAAATCATTAAAACGTCTTGCAAAGTGTCCTTGAATTCCATTTAACGTCATGATAAGTAGCTGGTACAAAGAGGTAGCAAAGAGCTCAAGTCTGCTAGAATGAAATTCCTCACAACCCACTTAAGAGGAAGGGAACGTAAAACCCATGAGTTAAAAAGGCAACCGGGGCTTTAATTCAGTGCATTGAAAGAAGGGAACTCTGTGCTAGTAAAACTCATCATTTATAGCTCTGCAGTGCAGTGGTTCTGGACAGCTAATGCAGCAAGCCAGAGTTGCTTTATATACTATGCCATGGATGGTATAGTCAAGTGGATGAGAAAATTCAGCCTTTCGGAGCAGTTAGTGTAAGAAGCTCATCTTCTGCTGGGATAATCTAGCAAGAGATCTTTGTTTTGGTTTGCCAACTTTGTTGCAGATTAGAATCTTTGCTCCATTGCAGGATCACTTTCGAAAGGCAGCTAAGATCGTATGGCACTTTTTCATCCTGCTCTAAACAAAAAATGCCCCCACACCAACCCCAATCCACATAATCTCTGGGGAGCTTTTCACTTGATTTAATGTTTAAATCACTTCCACCTAAATATTTATCAATTTGCTGACTTCTAAACCTGGAAAATTCCCATTGTCCTGCCATGGCCCTGTCAGATTAATCAAGAATATTACCCAAGAGCAATGCACAGTCATCACACAAGTCAGGACTGATTAGCTGCCAGCCTCTTTGATGCCCAACCCACAACTAATGACAGCTGGGTTCATCACCAAGGCAGGAGCTGGAAAGTAGAGCTGTCACAATCTCCTACAGCTTGATTGGCTCCAGATGTTCAGCCCATCTTCAGCAGCTTTATTAAACTCTGACAGGAGACTTCTATTAGTCAGGACCCTCCTTAGCATATGATGTGTTCACTGACTGATAGATACTTCAGTTCTTGCCTTGCCGTAACCTGATCTCCCCTGTGTGCAAGTGGAGGTAGAGAGGGGAGTTATTCTCAGTTTGCCATGTCTTATCTCAGCTCCAGTTGAGCTGAAAGAACATCTGATTTCTCTTTCCCTGCTCCTGCCACTCTGACTCACCATGTTAAAGTGCAGGGAGGCAAACAGATTAGCTAAAGAACTGTGTGGATCTTAGAGGCCTAGTGTTGCTGTGGGGGTGGGGTCAGAGCAGAAGCCAAAGATAAGCCTGAAACTGCAAAGATCTTCATTGCAGGCCACTGAGTAACACTGCTCTAAGCTCATTTGCAATGGGCAAGTTGAGCCGTGAAGGAGGAGGAAGCATTCACAGCCCAGTGTTGGCCATTGGAATGGTAAGCTCTTGGGGCATGGAGTCTTACTATTTGTGCACGCACAGGCTTCTGATCTCAGCTGGGCCCTTTAAACTAGTGAGATTGCAGACTAGAGTGGTCCAGATATCACTGCTACTTTAATTGACTGTAGAACAAAGAGAAGGTAACTCAGCCATTCATGGAGAGAGGTGTTCCCATTCAAAATATATCATGAGGCCAACAGATAGCTGGCTGAATGTCTCCCTTCAATCTCTCCCTAGTCTGTGCTTTGTCTTGTTAGTGTGTCCAGGTCAGATTCAGAGGGATTTAGGTGCCTAACATCCATTGAAATGAATGGGAGTTAGGCACCTAAATACCTTAAGATCTGAGCCTTAGTACTTTGAGGCAGGGCATTTGT
The DNA here is from genome assembly GCF_025201925.1 of Gopherus flavomarginatus. Taxonomy (NCBI): domain Eukaryota; kingdom Metazoa; phylum Chordata; order Testudines; family Testudinidae; genus Gopherus; species Gopherus flavomarginatus. Next base: position 127,894,370 of record NC_066619.1, read on the forward strand.
TATCTTTCCCATGTGCAGGCCTGTCCTCTTAGCCTAGTCAGAGACACTTTACAAGCACTATTTAGTGGATAAGCAATGTTCTCGCCAGAGAGGGTCCACCATTTCCCATCACAATGCTTTGTTTTATTCCCAAGGGAAACTGGCTTGTTGAACAAATGGGAGTTTTCTGATTTGGTGGGTGTTTCATCCAAACACTGGAAATCATTTTTTTCTCCTCTGCAGCCAACAACGTTTTAAAGTACTGGGCTTTGAGTTTTAACAAAGTTTCAAAGAGAGTTTCCATCACAAATTTTCAATTCTCTTCATTTTTTTGCGCAATTATAGGTCAACTTGGCAGAATTAGATTTTTTTTAACAATGTTTAAGTATTTCTCCACCACCACCCCCAATTTTCATTCCTTTAAACTTTCACAGTCACAGGACTGTATAGAGGGATCAGACAATTTAATGACCACAGACATTGCTTTAATAGTTAGAAAGCTTTAATTTTTTAAATCTCAAGTTGTTAACGAAACATGACAAACTACACAGTAAATAGCATGAAGTTCTCAAACAATGTCTTTTCCCCTAGCTGTGCATTTTGATCATCAATGGGGATACTTTTGTCTGTTTGTGCATGTATGGTGAAATTGATGTTTACCAACAAATGTCAACCTTCCTGTAGCCAGGTGGTCACCCCACTCTAGCCCTGAAGGGGCTGCTCTGGGGAGCCAATGGTAAAAGCAGCCCTGGAGAGGGCTGCGGCCAGAGAAAAGGAGTAAAAGCAGCCAAGTGAGGCTGATTGGGGAAGCAGCCACTGCTGTGGCCAGCTCAATCAGGGCCCAGCTGGCCCTTAGAGGGCTGGGGGGCAGGAGCTGAGGGAGTCTTTCTAGCTCTTGAGAGAAGGACCTGGCTGCCCTGGAGAGAAGGGTACTTGAGACAGAGCAGAGCTGGGCTGGGGAAAAGGAGGCGGAGTGGGGAGCTCCAGCCTGGCAACTCCCCAGGCTGAGGCCTTGGTAAAGGCCAATGCCGGTATTGCGGCTGGGAGGAGCAGCCCAGGTAAAGCCAGCTGGTCCAACCTCCTTGCCAGTGATGAGTGGCCATTACAGACCGCAGTCTGCCCCAGCGAGCAGGGGCTATATGACTAGCAGTAGCCACTGAGGCAAGGGGGGGTGAGAGGGTGGGGAGACCTGGAGTAAGGGGGTACTGCTGGTTCAGAGCCCTGCGGAAAGGGGCACTGGGAGGGACATGGGGCCAGTGGTAGGTGAGCCACTGGCCTGCAGAGGGTGCTCTGGGCTGGAATTGAGCTCATTCCCCCAAGATGACCAGCTGGAGGCGCTTCGCTACACTTCCAAGCCTAATTATAGGAAAACAGCATTTCCTGCCCAAGCACTAATTATACCCACTGCTACTGTAGGTGATAAGTTCTGCATTCTAGCTGGCACTTCACTGAAACCCTCTGACTTAGTGGCTGCTGGAGTGACCCACTCTTCCTCAGCTTTGTAGGTGATGTCAATTAGCTCTGGAGTCTAAGTGGGGGCAGGGATTGAAAGCAATGTGTAATGCTGTGCCTATGTCTCTCCAGACAAGCTTCCTAACACCTGGATTCTGTAACCTGGTGTCCACCTGCAGAAGCCAAGAAATTAATTGGGCCCACAGAGTCAATACTTAAGTGCTGCATACTGGACAGTTCAGGTTTTGAAGGGCACGGTACTGTGCAGAATGCACTTGTAACGATGTGGTGCATTTATGAGAATGGAGACAAGTATTTTCAACTCGATACCTCAAAACACAGGATGGGATTTTCTAAAGCACCTAAATGCTTTAGAGGAACACATCCCATTGGCTTTTCAGAGCTGCTCCCTTTGGGAACTGCAGGAGAATTAGCATCTCTGAAAGTTAATTGGAGTGAGGTTTAGGAGTCTAGGCACTTTGCAAAATTTTACCCTCATTGACTTAGGATGACAAGTGACTTAAGCATATAAAAGCTTAAATCTCATTGAGCATTAGTAGGATTTATGCTCCTAAACAGAGCTGTGCAAATAATGGATTTTTCAGTTCACAAGCAAAATTTAAGTTTTTGATGACTAGAAAAGGCCAAAAAAATTATAGGTTGAACAAAACAGCATGTCATTCAAACTGAATGAAACTCTCTCATTTCACTTTCCAGCATTTAAACATTTTTGATTTTTCAAAAAAGATTTCAAAACAAAATAGCTATGAACTGAAAATGGAAACATTTCAAAAATAGAAAAAAAAATTCTGAATTGGGTTGGAAACAAAGATTTTGGTGAAACCAATGACAATTCATAAAATTTTGGTGTCAATTTTTTTTACCCAAAAAAACTTTTGATAATTTCACCTAGCTACAATCCTGACATTTGAAAATGGGACCTGCTGTTTAAGAGTATTTCTACACATCAAACTGGCCATGGGAGTCCCAGATGAAGGAGACAACTATGCTAGCTGTGATCAAGCCAGCACACTAAGAATAGTGTGGCCACAGCATCACAAGGGGACAGCTAGCCCCAGTATGACCCTGACCAAGATGTTAAGTATGTACTTGAGCAGCTAACCCTTCCTACCATTTGCACCACTGCAGCTAACCTGTGTTTCTAGTGTGCTTGCTTGGTCAGAGGTAGTGTAGGTTTGTTTCCTTGAGCTGGGAATATCCCTGCCATCTTGAAGTGCAGAAGTACCCTAAGTCACTTAGGTATTACAGTGCTGAGTAGATCAATGCCTAAATAACTTAATCTAACCTTAAGTGCCCAAATCCCCTCTGTAAATGGGACTTTTGTGGTTTTGAAAATGTTACCTGTAGACTCTTGAGAACCACATCCAGAGTCACCCCAAAGGCTTGATCTGTAGTGCTCTGTCATGGGCTGGCACCATACCACCCTTTCCCAGCAGGGGTGGAATGGGGTGTCTGAACCTCACCACTCCCAAGTTCACATGCTCACCTTTCTGTGGGTGGCCCAATGGCCTTTCTCCATGCAATCACCTCTTGGGCAGGGTAGTGTGCACTAACAGTCAGAATCCATATAAATCACTCCCAGCATTGGAGCAGTGCAGCCCAAGGGCCAGCATCCATATAATCACCCCTCTCAGACAGGGTAGCATGGCCTAGCAGCCAGAGTCTGTAAGATTCCACAGCATGGGGCAGGGGCAGTTGGTGGCATGACCCAGCCTGCCCTCTCTACCAGATCCCAACCCAGAGCCTTGGTTGTGGCAAGTTCCCCTTGCTACCAGCTCAGTGAGGATCCATCCAAAACACACCCAGCATCTGTGCAGCTCTAATGCCATTTTCCTCTAAAGTTCTCCTGGGTCACTTCCTACCATAAACTCCATGTTTTCTGCTTCAGGGAGTCCTCCAGTCTGTTCCCCTACTGTGATGTACTACATCAGGAGGCATCCCAGCCTGGCTGTCCCTTTTCAGGAGCTGGCAAAGTACCTTAATCCCCTCTAGCAGTCAGCCCAGACTGAGCAGTTCTGCAGGCTTTTATACCTGTTCTCCAGTTGGCTGCAAGCCCAGCAGAGTCTCAGGGGCATGGCTTCCTCTGCTAGGAAGGAAGGGTTAACCCCTGCTGTACCAGTGCAGGGCTGCTCTGCCCTTTCACATGGCCTATTAGACTAATGAGGAGTATCTCCACTGATTGCAGTGGATCTGGCCCTGAAGTAAGTTTCTTTATGCCTTGTTTGATAAATAAGGTTAATATACTAACAATTATCAAGCAGCAAGGTCTCTCAGAACAATAGACTCATAGATTCTAGGGTCAGAAGGGACCAATGTGATCATCTAGTCCGACCCCCTGCACAAAGCAGGCCACAGAACCCTATCCATCCACTTCTATAACAAACCCCTAACCTATGTCTGAGTTATTGAAGTCTTCAAATTGTGGTTTGAAGACCTCAAGCTGCAGAGAATCCTCCAGCAAGTGACCCATGCCCCACGCTGCAGAGGAAGGCGAAAAACCTCCAGGGCCTCTGCCAATCTGCCCCAGAGGAAAATTCCTTCCTGACCCCAAATATGGCGATCAGCTAAACCCTGAGCATGTGGGCAAGACTCACCAGTCAGCACTCAGAAAAGAATTCTCTGCAGTAACTCAGATCCCATCCCATCCAACATCCCATCACTGACCACTGGGCATACTTATCTGCTGATAATCAAAGATCAATTGCCAAAATTAGGCTATCCCATCATACCATCCCTTCCATAAACTTATCAAGCTTAGTCTTAAAGCCAGATATGTCTTTTGCCCCCACTGCTCCCCTTGGAAGGCTATTCCAGAACTTCACTCCTCTAATGGTTAGAAACCTTTGTCTAATTTCAAGTCTAAACTTCCTAGTGTCCAGTTTATACCCATTTGTTCTTGTATCTACATTGGTACTAAGCTTAAATAATTCCTCTCCCTCCCTAATATTAATCCCTCTGATATATATTTATAAAGAGCAAGCATATCCCCCCCTCTGCCTTCTTTTGGCTAGACTAAACAAGCCAAGCTCTTTGAGTCTCCTTTCATATGACAGGTTTTCCATTCCTCGGATCATCCTAGTAGCCAGTCTCTGAACCTGTTCCAGTTTGAATTCATGTTAAAGGGAATTGCAGAATGGTATATTACAGATAGATTTTTCTTTGATACTTAATTGGATATTATGGGAATCATCCTGCAGGGGTTTGGTAAATTGTTGACCAATGTAAGCCCAAAAGTGAGAATTCTTAGTCGGGGGGGAAAAAATCAATTAAAGGATGTATTTATGGATTGAGATATCACTGGAGACAAGCAGCTCTTTGGAATAGTCTGTCTCCATTGCATGAAAACCTTGCTCATCATTTTATTGTGCAAAACCAAATCTCTTAATTCTTCCAGCAAATTCATTTTAATTAGATTTTATTTTCAGCTCACAGCTCAGAAAAACTTGTTTTAATAACTTATGAAAGCTCGAGTGTGTGGGGGGGTGGAAAGTTTTTCGTTCTACAAAATCTGGAATAATTTGGCATTTGATCTAAGCTTCCATTGGTGCATTATTATTGTTTATCCCAGTTAAGTAATAAATGTGTTTTTCAGGTTAATGAGCTTTCTAAGAAGAGGAACATTTCTCAAGCAATTCTTTTTTTTGTTTTTGTTTGAAAGGTGAGACTTTCATAAAGACAAACAAGCAAACATCACACTAGTCCTAACTATAGTTAATTGTATATTAATACTTCCAGCTGCAGAACCTTATAGGAAAGATCATTGCAAGTACAAGATGTGATAATTAAGGGGCAGACATAAACAGAAAATCTCATTTGAACTCCCTTCCAAATCTAATAAATACAAAACTTCTAGTCAATTAAAAAAATAATGCTTCCTGGAGTAACACAGCAGCATCTGGAAAGCTTATTAACAGCTCTGTCTGGCAGTTTCTGATTGTGTGATAGGTGGAAATTTTGTCCATCTTGTTGAATGTGGTCAGGGGAAGAACATTAAAAACTTGTTAAAAGCTTTTTGGAAAACATTGCCTAGAGTTATTTGTTATTTTTAATGAATGCAGAAAGGGAAGGAAAGAGGTGAAAGGTTGTAGAAGCTTGCGAGGAATGAAAGGAACCAGTTATTATTCTTTCATTGCTGTGAAACAAATGTCCTAAGGAACTGAGGTTTTGATTGTATTGCAAAATGCGGCTTAACCAGCCATAGAAAAGAGGTTCTGGAGACAGGGATGCATGCTTTGTAAATGCAGATATTGTGAGCCAGATCCTCAGCTGCTGCAAATTAGCCTAGGTCCACTGAAGTTCAGAGAGGGTGGGAAGTGGGTTGTGCTGAATGTAATTATCTGGCTACATCTAACTTGCCTGTCTATGAGTCTGCACAGTACAGCAGTGAACTCGCAGCAGCAGGTCTGTATTCTCTCCACACGCGGAAGGGGGATTTTTTTCCATTTCATGCATCAATCACAGCTCACTGCAATGATTCTGCAAAGCCGGCGGATGCAACTTGCATGCAAAGTACCGTTGCCCCATTTTGGCTAGAGAGGATAAAAATTGGAGGCCCGGTCAGTGTTCCAGCTGGGAGTAGAAACTGGTGGTAGTCAGGTGTTTCTCTGATGCAATTTTGTTTGTTTCCAGTGCGTGGAATCCTGGGTGCTGGAACAATCTGTATAGTGGGGGTGCTGAGAACCACTGAACTGTAAATGCTGTACGTGATGCGGCAGCACCCCAGTTCCAGCACCTATGCCTTTGTCTGTGGAGGCAGAAGAAATCCACTGGCAGGAAAACTTTTTTTGTTCACAGAACCAGGAACCCACTTTTCAGCCTGTACCCTGACCCCAAAACTTCTCCCCAGGTTTCCTCCAAAGCCAGCCACTTGCTTTTAACTCCTTCCTCAGGCTTCCTCTCTCACATCGTCTGTTCTTGTCTGACCTCCATTTCTGTGAGCTCTTTCTCCCCCCAGCCCAAAACAACCATACTTAACCCAAAGCTCCTGGGTGGGTTCACACACACCTTTTGTCTTAGGTGGGGCTTATGCTTATAATTATGTTAATTGAAGGGTGAGTTCACACCTAGCAATCTCCAGGAGACTTTAACTCCACCCATAATGATATTTCACCCAGCCCATAAGGCTACCGAGGGAAGGACGGGCAGGGATGGGAGAGTTTGGTGGTGGTGGTGCAGCAGCTGCTGTGGCAGCAGAGAATACATCTATAGCTCCTTTCGTTTTGATGCAGAAAATACTAGGTGACACTCAATAGGTTGGGGTATGCAGGAGGTCAGAGAGGCGGATCACCATGAGACGACTCCATCTATGAGAAGTGAGCAAGTGCAACCCTCTTCCTTCCTGTCAAACATCGGGGGGCAGGGCTCCCCAGCTCTGAGACACTGGGATGCTGGATAACTAGCGAGGACAATGACAAGTGGATGCATTTGTTTGGCAAAGATTCACAGCTGCACATGAGCCAGTGTTACTCCATCTTCCAAACACCGCCCCCGCCCCCACCAACTGCCACTTATTTAACTGATGGCAAATTAGAAGGGGGAATCCATAAAAACAGAAAGGAGAATTCAGAGCGGCAGCTCAGGTAAACATGCCTGAGATAACTTAAATCTAGGATACTAGTGCAGTGGGGCTAACTCACCTTGAAGTGTTTACTGCCATCTTCAATGCCCAAGCTAGCTAGATCACAGCTAGCTTGGGGGCGTCTTCTTGCCTTGCCCTCTCACTCTGCGATTGCACCATGGACATGCCCTGAGATTTTTTTTTTCCATTTTCATTATTCTTGTGGTTTTTCCTCCTACGCTTCTGTCGTTTCTTTTATCCTCTCAGACATGGCTGGCGAATGCAAAGGAGATAGACTCATAGACTTTAGGGTCAGAAGGGACCAATATGATCATCTAGTCTGACCTCCTGCACAAAGCAGGCCACAGAACCCTACCCATCCACTTCTATAACAAACCCCTAACCTATGTCCTAGTTATTGATGTCTTCAAATTGTGGTTTGAAGATCTCAAGCTGCAGAGAATCCACCAGCAAGTGACCCATGCCCCACGCTGCAGAGGAAGGCGAAAAACCTCCAGGGCCTCTGCCAATCTGCCCCGGAGGAAAATGCAAAGGAGATGCTGATGCAGGCAGGCAGTTTTCATGGGCTTTCATAATGCACACAGGACCTCCACTTTTCCATTTCAATAGCAGACAGGTGCACGGATCCCTCAGTAGCCACTGAACAATCACTAACCTCAGTTATTCAGCCTGACATCACTTCCCCTGCTTGTCTAAACATAATTGAGCTGCCACAGAGTGGTAGAACTTCTCTCTTTCTGAAACATTGTCCCCCAGCAACAAACCCCTCACAAGCTGCTTGTACACATACATGTTTTTATTTTTATCAACACTCATCAGAGAACACTCCTGTGACATACCAGAAGAGACAAGAGGCTAGTCCTCAGCTGCAGCAAATAGCATTCCGCTGATGTATAGCCGCTGAGGATCTGTCCTATGATCAGGGATTGGCCCACAGTGCCGCAAAGCAGAAAGTCCTTCATGATGGGTGTTATATGTAGTTTAATTTTCCTCCTTTAGTCTTTCTTTAGTATTCCTGGGGCCAGCTTCTTTCCAACACTCATTCCACACGGGTCTTCTTCATGGAACTCTGGCTGGTGCTTCGACCAACTGACAGGCCTGTTTAGCAAAAATAAATTCCAGCCTTGGCCAACACTTTCAAAAGTAATTAACGAGTGTCTGAGTGTCTTTAATTTTTTAATTAAATTGAACTTGGGATGCCTTAAAGGGTCCTGATTCCCAGAGGGTGGGTGCTCTGCACTTCCTGGAAATCAGCCCACCTTTTCAGTATGTCAGGGTTGGCACCGGAGCTAGTAAAAAAACCAACCAAAAAAAAAAAACCAAACTTTTTTTTTTTTGGTGGGAAATTTTGAAGTCTTTTTAAAATTCCAATAGAAGGGTTTGTTTAAAAAAATAGGTTTTTGTTTTCAAAAATCTTTTTTTGGGGAAAAATTGATTTCCTGTAGAAGTTTTTTTTTTTAAATTAAAACAATGGAAAAATTGAGCATTTTCATTGGGAAACCAGAACATTTTGACCAAAATGATTATTTTGTTTTGGTTGAAAAGCCATTTTTGGCTTAAAAAATGTTTTGACCACCCCCTATTGAGTGTCTAAAAATCACTAGTCCCTATTGCAAATGTTGGCCTTAATTTCCATTGTGTGTGTATAATCACCCGTGAGGTCATCAGATTCCCACTGATAACGTTGCACAGACATTATTTGCGTGTGGAAACTGGTCAGTTCCAGATGATAGCTGAAACAGATTCTCCCGTACCTTATCATCATTTAAGAGCTATCTAAGATTAATGTATTGATTTATAAACAACTTCCACAAAGGAGAATAAAACTAAAATAAAAAAAATGAAGCCACAACTTGTTCCCCATAGAAGTCCAATACTCCAGACGTGTAGTGATTTTCCTGAGTGTAATTGCTCTTGAGAACTAGTCAGCTCACATGACACAATGCTGTTATAATCAAAAAAGTAAATCAGCGCAAGCAGTGATGTACCTTGTAATTAAGCAATGCAAGTAATCAGCCTAAGCGGAGACCCACATAAAAGTGTGGTATCATCAAGCAGTAACTCAATCACAGCTCTGTATACGATTTGGTAATAATTTGGAAAAGACTCTTTAACTATTAAGCCTCTTTTCTTTGAAATTCCTGGATTGCTGAATTGCTGGATTGCTGAAAGATGGAGTCCCCTTCCATCTGTAGCCTATAACAAAACCACCAATGATTTCTCTGCTGGTCTTCACAAGAGGAAGGAGATCCAGGACCAGACGCTAAACTGGTGCAAATCGGCTTCATTCCATTGCAGTCAGCAAAGGATTAGGGCCTCCACTGGTGTTCGTGTCTATACTCCAGAAATTTTGATTTGAAAAGAAATGTTTCATTTGAGCCAAAAATTTTTTTTTTTTACTTGGATTTACCAAAGCTAGAGAAATGTTTTCATTTTCGGTCTGACCTAAAACAATTTTTTTTAACCTTTTGAAATTGCCAACAAACTAAAAAAATCTGTTATTTGCTTAGCTCTAAATGTGACCACCACCAGCCTACAATTGGAGCTCTGGTTCTGCTTTCATTCCCATTCTAAAATCTAATTCTATCTCAAAGGGGTATAATGGCCCTAATCCCACATGTTCACAAAACTTGCTGTTAGAAACAGATTAGCTTCATGCCCTCTGTTCCTTGAAATTCCTCCCAAAGGGTGAGCATCAGACCTGCTTGATTTTTTTTTCCTTCAAAGATTTTTGCAACAGGTATTTTTAATCCAAATCACCAAATTGCTAGTTTTTCAGCAAAAAATGAGAACTCATAAAACAAAATTTGGTTAAAATGCCTGGGTCTTGGTTAAAAATAAATCGTTCTCAGTTAAAATGTTTGATTTTTTTGAAAACTGACAATGAATTTATGTAATGGGCTCAGACTTGCCTCTCGTGAGCACCCCTTGTCTAGGTGACCAGATGTCCCGTTTTTAAAGGGACAGCCCCGTATTTAAGCCTCCTGCAGGTGTCCTGACTTTTTAAAAACGGGTAAATTGTCCCATATTTTCTGTCTCCTCCCATCTGTATGGGCAGGTCCTGCTGATGGCCAGATCCCTGCTCGCCAGCTGCCCACCCACCAGACAAAGCTCTCACCCTTTCCTGCACCCCACCTCCAATTTCATGAGCATCCATGACCGCCATACAATTTCCATACCCAGATGTGGCCCTCAGGCCAAAAAGTTTGCCCAGCCCGGGTTTAACCCCATTCCTACCCACGCTGTAGCCAGGAGACAAGAGGCAGCTGGGTTATGTCCATGGCCAGATGCAGCCTGGGGGAGGTGTTAGCTACCTTTCGACACTGTGCGGGCAGGAAGGGACAAGCTGCTTCCAGCCACTGGTGAGCCGGGGTGGAAGACATGAGCTCTGCAAAGACATGGGCCAGGTTATCCCTCCCTCCCCCCCTCTCCTCCTCCTCAGCTGGAAGCTGCTCCCATCCCTTCCCTCCTGCACAGTGTCGAAAGGCTGCTGCTGGCCACATTCTGGTGTGAACCCTGGCAGAAATCTGGGGGGAGGGAGCATGTGACCCTGCATGCTCCCCCACGTGTTGCCTTGGGAAAATGAAGTGTCAGGTACCAGGAGAGTCGGGTCTGTCCCAGGGGCCCAGGGAGGGTCAGGTCAGTCAATCATCCCTCCTGTGTGAGAGGCGTACGGGACTGTGTGTGTGTCACCTCTCCCCATGTGAACTCTAAAGCCTAAAAAGAGAAATAAAAAGAATCCAGCTGCACAGCATTTCTTTGTAACCGGGCTCAGTCAACATGATGTTCATTTGAACGGTTGTACTGCACAGTTCTGATTGATTGCTGTTGAACTCACTTGTAATTTTACTGAGTGTTCTGTTTTCAGCTTAGGGAAATATGGCCACCGTATCCTTGTCCAAGTGCATGTGCTTGTGCTCTCTCTCTCTCTCTCTGTGGTGGGTCTTTGGTGACTCCGCTCTCCGGTGGAGTCCCACGCAGTCTGTATGTGAGATAAAAATCAAACCCGGTCCCAGATACAAGTCCAACTGGGCCTACCTCAGAGCCCTTGATAATGTCTCTTTACCTGCAGCCCTATCCCTAGCTCGTGCCTCAATCAGTCCAGCAATGCCTAGCACAGTACCCGGGACCAAACTGTCTCTCAGCCCCACCTGGGCTCCCTCAGATTGTCCCTGCTCTTTCAGCAGCCCTGGCCCGGATATGGGGCCATGTCCCCCAGGGCTCCCGCCCCAGAGACTCTTCACCTCTCTGGACCTTTCTGGAGCCAGCTCTTCAGAAGGGCCACTAAAGACTTCAGTTCCCTTCCTGGGGTCTGTCAAAATCCAGGCCACTTCCCAGTGGTGGCTGTGATGCCCCCCTGCAAAATTCTGAAAATTAAAACAAACAAACAAACAGATAAAAGTTATTTGGATTTTCCATTGAGAATCTCAAACCCCAAACCAATGTTGTTGTTCTTTTTTTATTTTTTAGTTTTCAAAACCTAGTTTTGGTTTAAACAAAAAAAAATGGTTTCTGAAAAACATTTTTGGTAATCAATAAAGACATTGAAAAATGAAAAGGAATCAATGTTTTTTTACCCCAACTCAAACATTTTAATTCAAAGCACATTTGAAAACTAAAGGGGCCTTTTCCGCTCATCTCTCATTAGGCAGCCTCCCTTTGAAAATGGTTCCTTGGTCTGGTATGAACCATCGTCTTGGAAGTTTTATTTGTTTCATTTTACAATTCAGCCCTGGCTGGTGCTTGGCCTGTAAATGATGCTTCATTGATTAAAACTTGCCCCTCTGCCCCCTCTACTTGATGTTGGAGCCTTTATGAAGCCAGAGGAGCTTTTATCTCAGCCGCATCGCAGGCAATGCCCTTTAGTTGGTTAAATATAGCAACAGTGCTTGGATTTTCGTAGTTAATGCATCGGATCCTTTCCTCGCCCCGGTTTATTGACAATGGAGAAAGTTTGACCTTTCCCTTAGAGTGCTCAGTGCCCTTTTTATTCCAACCCAATGACAGTCTAGTCCCAGAACTGGAACGAGATTTCCTGCTCACGTTCACTTGCTAATGATGAAATTCCACCCCATGCCTATAACTTACATCCCTAATTCAGCTCACAAAATAGGCTATCAGCAGATCTCACATGGTGCAGGGGTCTTTTCCTGGCCCTTCGCCCAGGGGTGAATTGCACCCAGCTTTTCAATAACACATACCAGATCCCAGAGGCAAAAAGAGAAGAGATCAGTACCAAAAGTAAGGATGCTGGAGCTGGGAGTCATTGAGGAGTGCCATAGCCAGTGGTCCAGTCCAATTGTTCTGGTACCTAAGCCAGATGGCACCATGAGATTCTCCAATGACTTCCAAACATTAAATGGATGTCCCAGTTCGATGCCTATCCCATACCTTGGATAGATTAACGAATTGACCAATTGGGAAAAGCATGATTCTTGTTCATCCTTGGCCTGACCAAAGTTATTGGCAAATCTCCCTGGCAAAGGAAGCCAAAGAGAAGACCACTTTTTCCATGCCATAAGGGTTGTACCAATACACTGTCCTCTCTTTTGGATTACATGGGGCTCCAGCAACCTTCCAGTGGCTCATGGATCAGCTGTTACATCCACTTGTCAGGTCTGCCATGGCTTACCTAGATGATGTGGTCATACACAGCCCAGACTGGGGGACACACCTAGAAAAGGTGGAAGCAGAACTGGATGCCTTCAGGAAAGCGGGTCTCACCGCAAATCCATCCAAATGCGCAATAGGGCTAGCAGAAGCCAAATACCTTGGATACTTTGTGGGGAGAGGCGTAGAGAAACCCCAACTGAGCAAGCTGGAGGAGATATTAAGTTGGCTCCAACCAATCTGGAAAAAACAGGTCAGAGCATTTCTGGGGACAGTGGGTACTACAAGAGATTCATTCCCCACTTTGCTACCAGAGCACACACCCTTTGATGGACCTGTTAAAGGCCTGGGACTCAGACATAGTGAAATGGACCACTGCAGCTGAAGAAGGTTTTGCAGATCTGAGGACCACCCTTTGCAGTAATCCAGTGCTAGCAGCCGCAGCCGTTGAGAAGAAGTTTATACTGCAAACGGATGCCTCAGAGGTTGGGTTTCTCAAATGTTAGGAGAGGAAGAACACTCAGCCTTGTACATTAGTAAGAAACTCTTTTCCAGACAGCAAAAGTATGCTGTGGTAGAGAGGGAATGCCTTGCAGTAAAGTGGGCTCTCTGATACTACCTACTCAGATGGAATTTTACCCTCATCACAGAGCATGTTCCCTTGAAATGGCTGCATCGGAAGAAAGAAAGAAATGCAAGGATAACGGGATGGTTCCTATCGTTCCAACCCTTCCACTTCAGAGTGGAACACAGGGCAGGGCTCAGGCATGGCAACGCTGATGGCCTGTCAATGGTGCACTGTTTGTTGGCCCAAGTAGCCCAACCTCATGGTGTTGAGCAGGGGGAAATAAACCCCAAGTGGGAGAATAAACACTGTCTAGAACGGGGCTGACTTATTTCAGGCCCCCACCACCAGAGGGGAAAGCACTGAGCCCCCCAAGGTGGAGAAGGTGCCACCCCTTCTGTGCCTCAGTTTCCCCAGCTGTAAAATGGAGGTAACATTCCTGACCTCCTTTGTGGAGCACTTTGAGATCCATGAGGAAAAATGCTAGATAACAGCCAGCGATTATTATTTTCAGATGGGTTTGGCCTTTTTATTTGCCTTGTTTTGTTGGGTCATAAATGACTCAGGTGAAAAACACCCCCTTCTCAGCGCCCTGCTGGATTTCAGTACTGTTTGGAAGAACCAGTCTGTGCACAACTTACCATAATTGTCACAGCAGGATAATGGTTTATGCCATGGCTAATTAGCCTGAGTTAGTGTCTATAACCTAGTGTGTGTAATGCTTTCTAAGGAGATATAGTACATTACATACAATATATTACTACAAGCAGCCGCTGTCACTTGGATACATGCCCATGGATTAATATCTGTCGAGTGCTGGCGTTTCTTTACATGTGGTGAAAAATAATAATTGTTTGCAGTTGTCTCAGGCCTTTCATCCAGTGATCTCAGAAGCTCTTCTCAGACAATTAATTCATTCTCGTAACAGCCCTCTGGGGTACTTTACAGATATGTAAAAAGAGGAATACACATAACAGGCCACATTCGCCCTGTGGTGCCTACACCCACTCTGTAGCCTTCAGGGTAGAGAGAGAGTCAAGGAGGAGAGAGGGCCTGACCAGAGCGTTCCAGTACTTTGGCTAGTCCCATGTGGTGTAGTGAGCCCTGGGGTCATAGCTAGCTGTTGTGGGTTAGAGCAGCCCCAGGACTGCTCTTAAATACACACTCTGCTAGGGCTGGCATAGAACTGACCCCAGGGCAAGGGAGCCATGGCCAGCTCCTTTGCAGCCTCAGTGAACACAGGACACAGCTAAGAATCTGGCTCATCACGAGGTAGGCCCAAAGTCCATGATGGCTCCAGGAGTAAAACGTAGAAATCCTGGCTCCCAGTCTTCACATCTAAACTGCTGGATGACTCCCCTGTCTACAGATAAGGCTTCACTCTGTTGCCAGGGTGAACTGTTTGTAGATCTTTGTGTGACGGGGTGCATTTGCCCCACACTGGAGATGAAGGGGTTAAGCCAGCACTCTTGGCAGCGGAAACCACACCCCCTCACCTCTGCTGGGCATGCTCCAACTACTGCCACAGTATAAAAGGGAGCACCTCAGTTCAGTCTGGACTGACGGCTGAGGAGGAAGGACACACTTCACTGGCTCCAGCCAAGGAGCAGCTGGAATCCCAGACCATGGGGGCAGGAGATGCTGAGACCTAGACAGGTGCCCCCAGGTACCCGTGGATGCCCCAGGGTGATTGCAGTCGCTGGGAGTAGTGCTGCCCAAGGGGCACAGAGACTCTGAGGACACACAGCCTTCAACTACAGGAATCATGGTAGGAAGTAGCCCAGGGAGGGACTAGCCAGTATTCTTGCAGCAGTTGGCATGTTTTGGGCAGATTCCCCATGGACATAATGGTGAACTCATTGGCCACTAACAGGGCCCAGAGCTGAGACCCAGTGGAGCTGGGAGGGCCTGGGTCCCCTTACCCCAGTGCTTCTTTTGGGGGGGAGCCCACCAGACCCCCTCCTATTGACTCTAGCCATTCGGCCACCCTTCCTGCAGGCTAGGGTGATCAGACAGCAAGTGTGAAAAATCAAGACAGGAGGTGGGGTGTAATAGGCTCCTATCTAAGAAATAAACCCAAAAATCAGGACTGTCCCTATAAAATCGGGACATCTCATCACCCTACTGCAGACATGGGGAGTCCTATTGACTCTGGCCATTGGGCCATGCAGCCCTAAGGTGAAGGGCAGCCATATTGACTTAACTGCAGGGCTACCATGCCCTTACCCACCCCAAGAGTAATGGGGTGTACTTGCCCTGTGACACTCCTGTTTACCAGATCATCTCAGTGTAGGAGTGAATGAAGGGAAAAAAATCAGGTCTAATGTCCCCTTGACTTCCATGGGGGTCCCACCCCATAGATCAGGCTGCAACAACCATGCAGCTCAAAGCTCATGGGCCTAGCAGTGTTAGCCTCATCTCCACCTGAAGGACCTGACATTTATGGAGGTTGAGCAGGACCTCCCTCTGTCAGCAGCCTCCCCGACAACCAAGTTTTACTCACATGAGAAAGCTGGGGAGAAACTGAGCCTCAATAGCCAAAGGCAGCTGATGGTAATGAGACTCTTACAAACAGCTGGGCAGAGACACTGTGCTGAGGACACCAAGCTGCTGTTGCTTCTGCTGCACACACAGCGATGTCCTCTTTGTCCTGGCAAGGTGCCTGGTGGAAATGGTAACCGGAGACTGTCCTGGTCTCTGCAGCAACAGAGAAATGGCACCACGCTGTCCAGACTTGTGTGAGTCAACCACACCCACGAGGAGGCTTCTCTGCCAAGGAATGAACCTGGGCTGGACCCAAAGCTGGAACAAACCAGAAGATGGGCCCTCAGGGAGTTAACATATACTAAAGCAGCTCTTAGTTAAGGCGTGTGCCAAGGATGGCAGTGGCAGGGTGGGGTTGTGTGTGTGGCGGAGAGGAATGGTGTTTCTGGGGGTGCAGCCATTCCCCAGGAGCCAGGGGCTTGCTCCCAGCAGGAGCTGGGAGCAGCAGTGAGGCCCAGTTGCCCACCCTATCAGATGTGGACATGAGCAGGGGCCAGGCCTTGTGGGGCACCGGGGTCCCAGTGGCTCCCCCACTTCAGGCAACGTGTCCTGGGGAGGATGAACGATGGTCCTAGGGGCAGAGCAGACGGTCCTGGTTTTTTGTAACTTTAAAGCTAAGCCTAGAGGGGAATCTTCTGTGTTTTAAATCTTTTTATTTACCCTGTAAAGTTACATTCCATCCTGATTTTGCAGGTGTGATGCTTTTATGTTTTTTTAAATAAAATTCTTCTTTTAAGAACCTGATTGATTTTCAGCGCCCTAAAAACCCAGGGGGTTGGTCTGTGCTCACTTGTAATCAATTGGTTATTGTATTATTCTCAAGCCTTCCCAGGAAAGGGGGATTGGGGGAATATTTTGGGGAAATGGGGACTCCAAGTGGCCCTTTTTTCTGGATCTTTGTCTAAATCACTTGGTGGTGGCAGCAATACCATCCAAACACAAGGGAAGGATTTGTACCTTGGGAAAGTTTTAACCTAAGCTGGTAGAAATAAGTTTAAGGGGTCTTTCATCTGTACCCCAGAGTTCAGAGTCGGGAGGGAACCTTGACTGAGTCTAATGGAAGTAAGGAGCCTAAACACTTCTGAGGGTCTGTGACTGTGTGTTCAGAGACATAGTGCAAGACAGTCCTTGTCCTGAGAGGTTACAGTTTCAATGGGTGAGATGGACAAAGAACAGGAGAAAGGAACACCAGCTCCATTTTAGCTGGCACACAGAGGGTATGTCTAGACTGCAATAAAACACCCGCGGCTGGCTCATGTCAGCTGACTCAGGCTTTCAGGCTCTGACTGTGAGGCTATAAAATTGTAGTTCAGATGTTTGGGCTCAGGCTGGAGCTCAGGCTCTGGGACTGTGGCCTGCCCCCTCGCAGGGTCAAATACGTTCAGTGGCACAGTGGGGAATTATTGGCTAGGCGGCAGTGCTGCTGAAAAGGAACAGGGGAAGGAGAGTTACTGTGGATCACAAATTGGGTAGGAGTCAACAATGTGCAAAATAGGCTAATATCATTGTGGGGTGTGTGGACAGGAGTCGCGGGTGGTAATTTTCCTCTGTACTCAGCACTGGTGAGAATTTGGCTGTGTCCAGTTCTGGGTGCCACACTTGAGGAAAGGTGTGGACAAATTGGAGAAAGTCCAGAGGAGAGCAACAGGCTTAGAAAACCTGACGTATGAAGAAAGGTTAAAAAATCTGGGCATGCTGAGAAAAGACGACTGAGTGGGGGGCTTGTTAGCAGTTTTCAACTGGTTAAGGGTTTCTGACAAAGTCAGGCTGCACAGCTGGCAGAGGGTGGTGAAAGGCAGGCACACTAGCCCTAGAATAATCAAGGCCCTTTTCCCTATAAGATGAAAAGGAGTTACCTCAGATCAACTAGGGACAGCTGAATCCAGTGACTCAGCCTAGGACCTTTAAAAACCCCTCCTCAGAGGAGAGGAGAGACAAGCTGCTGAGGGGCTACTGGCAGCAGGGAGCTGCTCTCCTTTCTCCAGGGGAAGCTACCTGACTGCCTGTTTAGGGGCACAACTGGCATCCCGGGGCCAATAACCAGGCCACACGTATCCAGAGAGGGGGTAGGAAAAGGTATTCTCCTTTGTTTTGTGTTGTGAATTTGTTTCTTTTTGCTGGGCGGAGGAGCAGTCTTTGGGCCTGCGGAAAATATTGAGAAATAAACCCCAGGTGGGAAAACAGAGTATCTGGAGTAGGGCTGGCTTTCGGCTCCCCGCCCACTGCGAGAGGGGGAAGCGCTAAGCCCAACGAGACAGGAGGTGCAGTGCCACAGGCTGTTAAAGAGGACGGTGATCAATTGTTCTCCATGTCCACTGAAGTTAGGACAAGATGTAAAGGTCTTAATCTGCAGCAGGTATTGGGAAAACCTCTCTAACTAGAAGGGTTGTTAACTCTGGAGCAGGCTTCCAAGGGGGGTTGTGAAATCACCATCACTGGAGGTTCTTCTGAACAGGTTGGACAAACACCTGTCAGGGATGGTCCAGGTTTACTTGGGCTAGGGTGACCAGACAGCAAATGTGAAAAATCGGGAAGGGGGTAGGGGGTAATAAAAGCCTATATAAGAAAAAGGCCCAAGAATCGGGACTGTCCCTATAAAATTGGGACATCTGGTCACCCTGACTTGGGCCTGCCTCTGCACAGGGGACTAGTCTAGATGACCTGTTAAGGTCGCTTCCAGCCCTACATTTCTATGGTTCTATGACACCTTGGTCTGTTGTGACTGATCCTCCCCTGGCTGGTTATGCTGGCTTCCAGGCAGTTTACACCATCAAAGCACATGCACTCAACCGGAGTGACTGATCTCACATAACCCCTTTCTTCACCAGTCCCAATGCAGCAAGGCACAGACTCCTTAAATCCCATTCACTCAGCCCCTGCTGGATTGAACTCTTGGTTCAGAAGCTCCCAACTGGATTCGATTGTAAAGTCGTTAGCATATTCAGTAAATCAGAAACATGAAAACACCATGTTCTGCATCTGCTTCCTTTAGTTTCTGGCTTTTGGTGGACTAGGATGCTTCCTCCTTTGGTCTCCAGCCATGAGATTGCTTCTCTCTGATTAGCTAAAGAACCATGCGGTAGTTTGAATTATTTCAGTATCATGCAATGTTAATACTGGAACAACTGTTTCATAATAGGGATGATATTTTATTCTGGATTAATTCCTAGAGACTCCCATTAAAATGCTGCTCTTAAAGAAGGCAGATGCTTATTTTTCCTCCCTTAGTTGAAATATCATGGGCTGTGTCCCTTTCACCAGTAAATGTTACATACCAGTCTGCCCACAATTCAAGAAGGAAGTTGATAAATCTGAGAGGGTTCAGCCACAAGAACAAATAAAGAATTAGAAAATATGCCGTGTAGTGACAGAATCAAGGAGATCCATCTGTTTAACTTTACAAAGGGCAGGTTGTGGGATGACTTGATTACTGTCTATAAGTTCCAATACCGGGGACAAATAATGGGCTCTTTGGTCAGGCAGAGATGGGTAGAACACAATTCAATGGCTGGGAGCTGAAGGCAGACAAACTCAGACCTGGGAATCAGGCAGAAATTTATGACCGTGAATAATTAACCATTAGAACAATTTACTAAGGGTCGTGTTGACAAATGACCATTTGTAAGTCAATAGTGGATGTGTTTCTAACAGATCTGCTGCAGGAATTATTTGGGGGACGTTCTATGGCTTGTGCTATACAGGAGGTCAGACTCGATGATCCCAGTGGTCCCTTCTGCCCTTGGAATCTATTATATGCATTTGTAAAGCTCTAATTGCCAGGGGGTGAGACTCCCCCCTTTTGCAGCGGGCCAGCCAAGGCTTGGGCAGGGACTGAAATCCTCACAAGGTACAATGACTAACTCCCCATTTTCAGGATTTACGGGACATTTCAGCATTGCGTATGCCTTTGCATGGGGCAGGGAGCCTCACACAAAGGAACGATGTAGCCATGCATATTAAAAGGGTTTGGAGCATTATGCTCAAAGTACATTGCTAGGAAGTGACTGGCACAGTCTAGGTGGTGTCTAAAATGTACCACCCCAAAAGCGGGGTAGAGACACCTTTCTGAGATGCAGTTCCTCCCCTGCTTTTTCCTTGCTCTGGGGGAAGGGGAGCAATTTGCTGCTGACTATTACCAGCAGCAAACTACTAGGACTCTCCTCCACGCAGTGGTGGTTTGTTCCTCTTGCCATCAAGGACAGGGAGAGAGCCCGTTCCCTGGCCACCTACTGTGGGGAGAAGGTAAATGGCCAGGTAGGTAGCTCTGCTTGCTGCAGGAAGAGTCCTTAAGCTTGTGACAGCACGTGGTCCAAGCCCTTAACCACTGTTCATTCACCATGACTCTAGGGAAGAGTCTTGCCAAAGCCAGGGAATGCTTTAGCCCACAGTAGAATTTGCAGGACAACCGGAGTGGGAGTGAAAGAATTCACTTGCAGAGCAAGACCCTGCAGGGAATTCGCCACCATACGTGGGCAATTGGAAGCCTGTCTGACAAACTTCAACAAGCCTCTAACTGGATAAGGCTTGTGCAGATGAGGCTTCTTTCACTTGTTCCCCTGTAGTGCCTGTGTGTGCCAAGCACAGTACAACAGCAGTGGTGTGGAATTGTTCCCCTCCACTCCCCATTTAGCTTCACAAAGCCGATCAGAGCCAGGACTCTGCAAAACGGCACTCGCAGAGCCGAGGAAGTTGGCAGAGATCCTTTTATTTTCATCTGCAAGAATAATTATCGGCTATGCTCGATGCGCATCAGGCTGGTTTGTGTGTTTGATCCATGTCATCAGAAGATGAAATTTTGTGACAACGATTAGATGGAGAAATGGCACATGCTCTTAAGGAACGGTCGAGTGCAATTCATTAATGACAAGGAACACGGTGTTAAAAGGCAGACAAGTGTCTGGAACAATGCTTGTTGTGCTTAAAAGGGATTTGGAGCACATTAATGTTTGTGCATTTAAATCTTTGAATCCTGAAATGATTTATCTCTGAACATGGGACTTTTCTCTCCTTATAATCCACACTGTGAGAATATGTAGTAAATGCAATGAATTTTCTCATTACTATATGTCTAATTTTAGGTAAGGACAGCTCATATAAGAAGATAATAGAAGAGGATTGTATTTGTTTAGCACATCATCTGTTTTCCTGGAAAATATTTGTCAAGATACTCAGAATTAAAGGGAACTAAGTCCTGGAGTAAGCAAAATACTTAAGCACCTGCTTAAATCCCCCTAATTTCCATTAGATGCTTAAAGTCCAACACATACTGAGATTCAGGCATGTCCTCAAAGTTAAACCTGGGCTTAAGTGTTTTGCTGACTCAGGGTTCTGTGTGCTGGTCATTCACTTCTGACAGTTATTGCATCGAGATCCAGAGTCCTTCGGCCTCTGTAAGCACCTTCCTGCCGTAGTGGAGTCTGCAGTCTGTTTGACACCTTAATCCAGGGCAGACCCATGGTGGTAACACTCTGCTGCACAAGCTGCTTCCCGCAGCCTGCATGACAGCTACAGAGGTAGGGTGTGTGCTCAGCATTCAGGATAAAGAACCTCAGACTCGTCTCTTCCACGTCACAATTCTCTCTGTGCAGTGTTGTAGCCGGGTTGGTCCCAGGATCTTAAAGGCACAAGGTGGGGGAGGTGATACTTTTTATTGGACCGACATCTGTTGGTGAGACAGACCAGCTTTCGAGCTGACACAGAGCTCTTCTTCAGATCTCCATTCCATCACATACCATCCACTGTGCTTTGTGCAGGGTTTGATTAGAGTTGAATCAAAGGAGTTTCCAGTGGTTTGACAGTCAGTGCAAAAACCTCTTAGACAGTGTTCCTGGCCCTTTGCCACCTAAAGCCATGGACAGCTGATCAGGCAGCGCAGCTGGATCTGCGTGTGGGATGTCAGCGCACCGATTAGTCAGAATGCCTCTTTATCTGGCTTCTGGGCTCCTGCTCCCCTTACAAACCAGATCGGACTGGGTGCATGATCCCCACTCCTCACTGGTATCAGAGGGACAGTTTTTCACTAGACATTCGATCACCTGCCCTTTGATCAGGTGTGCAGCTGTGGGGGGAGAAACGCAAGGCTTAAGGAGACTCTGCTTCCCCTGACCTCATGTGCAGCCTGGGTAAGGGTTAGAGAGAAAGCAGTCCCTGTGCTCTGAGGGGAGGCACTGCCTCTAATCCTCTGGGGTGGGGGGAAGGAAGGGGAAGGCCAGAGGTGGAGCTACAGCTGTGCTCCTCCTTCTCACTGGCCAGTGCTCCAGGAGCTGAAGCATCCTGGTTCATGGAAGCAGAGCTGCTCCCCACGATGGGCCTGCCTTGCAGCCAGTGCAGGGCTGTGCCTGGATAGCACGGTCCAGGGAAGGAGGGGTGGAGAAGAGGAGGGTGGGGCTATGGTTGTCCATGCATCCCAAGGGAAATTTCCTGCACCGCGCGAAGTGTGGAGCAGTGGGTGCCCTGCCACTGTCCGCAGGAGGGATTCCTTCTGCAGTAGGATCCTTCTCAGAGCTCCACCAGGGAGCTGCACCAATTGACACAGGGCCTTGCTCTGCAAGTTGCTGATTTCACTCCCACACTGGCTCCCGGACATTAAAATATTGCTGGTCAGAGAGTTTCTAGCGACATGGGAAAATGCCAATTTGTCAAAATCGAAACCTTCCATGGGAACATCTCCATTGAAACAAAATTCTGATGGGAGCCAGGCGGGCTCCCTGCCAACCCACCTGCCTCCGAGCTGGAGCCCTCGGGGCTGGCAGGGACCCTGCTGCAGAGCAGCCAGGGCTCCAGGCTGCTCGGAAAGCCTGGGAAACATTTCCAAATGGTTGCAATGGAATTTTGGGGTTTGGTTTGGTTTTGCAGGAAACTTCAGAATTCCCGTTCCAAAGAAAATTTCAAAACCTGGGTCCAATTTGGAAGGAAATCTTGGTTTGGAATTTCCCAGTGTGACGCACAAACCTCTTGGTGCCAACTGTCAGAGGGCACTGGGTTACAGAGGGTTACAGGCACCTGCTGGGTTCACCAAAGGGCCAGGTGAGGTCTCCACTGAAAGCCTGTGTCACACTGATCATCACCATCTGAGAAATGTATGTGCGGCTCATGTGTAAGGAGATATAGTAGAGATTGGAAATGTGAAGGAAAATCCAGTGTTATCCAAGGCCATGTAGGCCCAGACCTCATGTCAAGTGACCAGAGCCGGCCAGGCTAGAAAAAGTGGGGGCAGGAGGCACAGAAGAAGCAGTGGAAAGTACCTAACAATCCCAGACTGAACAAAACAACTTTGTCGTATCTCTTGCTGTCAATATGTAACTGCATAAAATAGATAAGCAATAACAGGAAAAGCCTAATATGGAATCAATCTACTCTTGCTCCAATCAGTTTTAGCCTTGCAATGTTTTGTAACCAGTTATTAAGAAAATGACGAATGTAACTTGCGTATTAAGATTGTGGTTTTAAGCTTTATAAGGCTGTCTGTAACTAGCTTTGAGGAGGCCATTTTCCATAGTGGTTCTCCCCTGCGCGCTGGTTACCAATATAAGGGCCTCAGGCTGATCTAATTGAAAACACAACGCGTGGATCGATTTTTCCACATCAGAAATGACGTCCCTATGGCCTTGTCGTTAAAGGCAGGCCACTCGGAGGTAGAGTGCTTTGATGCAGACTCCTCGCCCTGGCTGACCACTGTGTGTCTTACAATGGAAGTCCATTGGCATTTTGAGTCAAATGCTAATGCATAGATTGCAGGTGCTGCAGGAAAACCCAACAGCAAGGATGATCCTGTTTGCAAGTAAAGACAATGAACTTTTGGGGTGTAACTGTGGACACAGAGGTACACTGGGCACCCTTCTGTCTGGGAAGACAAGCAGCCAGCAGGTTTGACCTTATGAAAGGAGGATCTCAGCCTTCCTGGTTGAAACAGTGGGAGAAGGACTTGAAGCTATCCTGTAGGAGACAGGGACAGGCTTATGAGTTAAACTGAGGCATAAGAATGTTAATTTTTATATGTAACTGTTTGTTTCCAATATTCTTACTTGCTATCATTTGAATCTCTGGTCTTTGCTAAAGCACTGATTCTTGCTTTCACTATAAATGTACCGAAGTGGTGTGTGACAAATGGAGTGGTGCTCCTGAATTGAAGCTTGCAAGCTGGTGTGCACTATTCCTTTGGGAGTAGCACAGCTGAGAGTGCTGGAAGCGTTCCGTGGACTGGAGGCTGGGCGCTATAGGTGGTGCTCAGGGTAGGTGTGCATCTTTCGCTAACCTGATCTGTCTCTTGATTTTTTTAACTCCCCTCCTCAAACGTTCACCGTGTGCGTGCGACAATTTCAGTGCATGCCACTCTCGCTAGCCCACAGGGAGGGAGGGAGGCAGGGGATGCTGACACTCGCTGTGTGAGCTCTCTCTGGAGGACCCAAATGAGGTCCAGCACACACAGCATGTCTAGGGAGTGCTGGCTGATGTTGTGGGGGGCTCACTGCTCCTCCCCAAAGCCAGAAATGCCATATTAATTAATGCTGTGCTTCCCCCAGCCTCACATCTGTTCATTCCCCCACCAGCACTTAAGTTTGTGACCCCAGGTCTACATCTATCCCCAGCCCCAGCTGCCTCTGTAATGGATCTTCTCCCCATGCCTCCCAGGCCAAGGGGGAGGGAGCAGAGCCAGTAGGGCCCCTCTTCTCCTTCCTAAGCCTGATGGTGCAGTAGGGAAGGTGGAAGAGGGAACGGGGACCCATTTTTCCCAGGAGGGGAGGGTAGAAGATGACCTGGTCATCTGCTCTTCCTCCCCTCCCTTGAGAATGTGTTGGCTGCTCCCTCTTGCACCTGCCCTACTCACAATCTCTAAAGGAGAGGGGTGTGTAGGGGGGTGGAATTCTGTATGTTTCCTGCAGCAGCTCTGACTGACTACTCGTCCCCAAGAGGCAGGGCAGTGGGGGAGGCAGCCAATCAGTGGGGCTGGGAATTGCATGACGGCTGGAACTTGTGGCATCACCCCAGACTGACTCCCGAAGGGGCCAAAATTCTGTTATTGCGCATGACATCACGAGAGACAGCCGCACTGCTACAGGTGTTTGTATCAGGAGCATTGCACACCATAATATGTGAAAATTCTTGCACGTTTCTTGAACACTCCATTGCCAGTGGAGATCAGTCCATGAACCTAATGGTAAAATCAGTACATTCCATAGCGCAGATAAGCTCCCAAGACACTTTTTGTTATGCCAAGAAGTTTCGGCTAAAATGGGTCAGCTGTGTCCAAGGCTGAAGCTGAGCAAACCAGCGTGTTTTTCCTATGGTACCTTCTTATAAACAGTTCATTAAGAAACTCTAGCACCTCTGGGCTTTGTAGCAGGGACCTGAAATTTGGCAGTGAATGTTGCCTTTGGTCATCCCTGTGAAAACCTGCTCGAAGTATAAGACTGACAATCTCGGTTTGTTCATACCCGTTAGAGTTTGGCAGCTAAATTCACTGAAGATTCCATCTGCACTGAGCATGCTCCAGTCTGGGACCGAGCAGGCCTGCGCCTGCAATTACTGCTCCTGGCTACTGTGGCCACGGCGGCGTCAGAGAACTGAGAGCAGGGGAACTGATTGTCCTGTACTCTCAGTGCTCCTCCCTGCGTCTGGAGGAGAAGGGGGAAGCAGCTTAACTGTCATTCGGAGGGGTGAGAAACAGGAGGGCTGGGGGGGAGATTGGGAGGGAAAGGGGTGTCATGCTTCCTTGGGGTACCCAGGGCTGTGAGGCAACTTGCTCCCACCAGCCTTTAGTGTGTGGACCTGCTGTGGGTCAGCTGCCAGACTGCACCAGGCACAGGCACCACAATACCTCCCCTCTCAGTCCACGCAGGCTCTGCTCTCCCTCTGCAGGTAAGCGACACCACCTGGATCTTCCGAGCTGCCACCTGGGAAGTCCAGCCCCTGCCACACTGGACACTGCCAGACCTGCTGTTCCCAAAGCAACAGCCCAGCCCAGCTAACCAGCTACACCTCAGAACACACCTCTGCTTGCACCAGCACGTGCATGGGTTATAGTGCAAACAAGTTGACTGAGCAAGGCTCAGCCATGCTAGTGACAGTGAGCAGAAAGAGTGGAAGTAACCGGTTATGTACAAACCAAAACGAAAACACGCCTTCTAGAGCCTTAACTAGCAGGACGCCCTTCTATCTACCAAGGTGCTACATACCCCAAAGCCCCTCTCCTCGTGTTTTCAACCACGATGGCTGAGTACCTCCTTTCATAAGACCAAGCCTACTCATCTCACTAGATGAAGCGTGCCAGGGTCTCCAGATACCTCACACAAGTCCTTTTGCTCTTCAGTTGTAAACAGGGTTCTTCTTCGAGTGATTGCTCATATCCATTCCAGTTAGGTTTGCGCGCTGCGCGTGCACGTTCGTCGGAAATTTTTTACCCTAGCAACTCCAGTGGGCCGCAGGTCGCCCCCTAGAGTGGCACCACCATGGCGCTTGATCTATACCCCTGCCGGCCCACCTGCTCCTCAGTTCCTTCTTACCGCCGTGTCGGTCGTTGGAACTGTGGAGCACGGCTTTGCTGTCTTCCACGTCCCTAGCTCTCCTTCGTTTTACAGTTCATAGTTGTAGTTACTAGTAAATAGTTGTTAAGTATAGTTAGTTAAGTAGTATATTGTAAATAGTTGTAAATATTTGTTAGCCGGTTTGGGCCGTAGCCCTTCCCGGCACCCGGCACCGGGCCCATGCCTGGTTCGCCAGGCTTCAAACAATGCGTGGCCTATAAGAAGCCGATGCCGACCAGCGATCCCCACGACGCGTGCCTAAAGTGCCTGGGGGAATCGCACATCTCGGACAAGTGCCACATTTGCAAGGCTTTTAAGCCTAGGACGAAAAAGGAGAGAGACCAGAGGTTGAGAACTCTCCTTATGGAAGCAGCACTCAACCCGGCAGCTTCACAGACCGTCGCCTCTACACCGGCACCGGACCGCGCCAGCACCGGAAAGACTCCCCGGCACCGTCCTTCCCCGGCACCGGGTCCCGAAGCAAGGCCCTCGAAGTCTGCAACTCCATCCAGGCAGACTTGAGTGGAGCGCCCGGCACCTACCTCGGCTGCGGCACCACCGACAGGGATCCCGTCGACTCCGGGCCCAGAGGGTCCGTCGAGTCCGGTCCCTCCGAGCTCCCCCATAAGATCTGGGGTTGAGCTATTGGTCCCATCGACGCCGGAGACCTTTGCCTCGGCACGGGACCTAATCGCTCTTACAGAGCCAACTCAGCCTCCACTCCCGGTACCCCCGGTGCGGGTTGTGTCCAGAGGCAAGCCGACGATGAGAGCGCCATCTCGGGACTCACGTTCGCTGTCGAGGTCCCGTCACCGTGGACGCTCCCGATCCCGGCGCCGCTTGCAGTCCCGGCACCGCTCCCCTCGGCGGTACCGGTCACACTCGCGGCGCCGGTCATCCTCCAAACAGTCCCGATCTGGTTCCAGTCACCGATACCGGGACTCTAGGAGCCGTTCCCACTGTTGATCAACTCCCCGGTCGACCTCCCGGCACCGAGTCGGCGGCAGGTCCCGGTCCCGATCCCGGCACCGAGTCGGCGGCAGGTACCGGTCCCGCTCCCGGCACCGAGTCCAAGACAGGCCCCGTCCCGATCCCGGCACCGGTATGACTCCCGGTACTGGTCCCCGGCACCGAGAACATCTTCAGTGTCAGGACGAAGGGATTCCTACCAGCCGCGTTCGGCCCCTCCATGGCCTTCCAGACAGCCGTCTGTGTCGTCACAGGCGGACAGTGTTTATGCACTGGGCACAGACAGGCACGCGGCCCTTTTTCAAGACCCTCCTCAACAGGACCAGGGACCGCAGCAGTGGGGGTTCTGGACACCCTGGGCGTACCACCAAGCCCAGGGCCCCCAACAGCTTTCTCCTAGGCCTGCGATGACTGAGCACAGGGCGCCGGAGGCATCGCTGTGTCGCCCCCCTCCCTCTCCGGACGGGAAGGACAGGTCCAAACAGCAGGACCCTGAGCTCCCTCCGGAGTCAGAGGTGCGGGCTCAGACAGACCCCCCTATGGACACTCTTGCCAGGGGTCTCCTCATCATCTTCTCCCAATGAGGCTGTGGCAGGCACTTCTTCCACCAGCCCTCCCCCACTCTACCTCAGGGCACACCAGGACCTCCTCAGGCGCGTAGCGCAGAACTTAAACCTGCAAGCTGAGGAGGTCTCCGAGATCGAAGATCCCGTGGTGAGCATCCTCTCCTCAGATGCTCCCACCAGGGTCGCCCTGCCCTTTATTCGGACCATCCAGGCCAACGCCAATACGATCTGGCAATCGCCGGCCTCCATCCCCCCTGCTGCACGAGGCGTGGAGCGGAAGTACATGGCACCCTCCAAGGGCTATGAGTACCTCCATGTTCACCCGACACCGTGCTCCCTCGTAGTGCAGTCGGTGAACGAGAGGGAGCGTCATGGACAAGAGGCCCCAGCTCCCAAATCCAAGGAGGCCAGGCGTATGGACCTCCTCGGCCGCAAGGTCTATTCGGCGGGGGCTCTTCAGCTCAGGGTTTCCAACCAGCAAGCCCTCCTTAGCCGCTACGCCTTTAACTCTTGGGTAGCAGCGGATAAGTTTAAGGAGCTGTTGCCACAGGAGGCGCGTCAAGAATTTGCGGCAATTCTTGACGAGGGCAAGAAGG
The DNA here is from genome assembly GCF_025201925.1 of Gopherus flavomarginatus. Taxonomy (NCBI): domain Eukaryota; kingdom Metazoa; phylum Chordata; order Testudines; family Testudinidae; genus Gopherus; species Gopherus flavomarginatus. The sequence continues at coordinate 127,922,773 of NC_066619.1, forward strand.
TCGCAAGAACCTCGTTGCAGGCCTCCTTGGACGCAGCAGACTCGGCCGCTCGTACCCTTGCCTCAGGGGTTACAATGCGACGCATCTCCTGGCTTCAGGTTTCTGGCCTTCCACCGGAGCTCCAATATACCATCCAGGACCTCCCGTTCGAAGGCCAGGGCCTGTTCTCGGAGAAGACAGACCCCAGACTAAAAAGTCTGAAGGACAATCGGGTCATCATGTGCTCCCTTGGGATGCATACGCCCGGGACACAACGCAGACCCTTCCGGCCGCAACAACAGCAGCAGCGCCGGCCGTACCCCCAGTTCCGCCAGCAACAGGACCTCAATAGGCGCCGCAGCAGAAATGGCAGGGGCAGACAGTCGGGGAACCAAGGGGTATAGAATCAGAGCTCCTCCAAAGCCCCACCTGGACCCAAAACTTCATTTTGCAGGGGCGCCCGAGGGCGCAGTACCAGTTTCCCCCACGGATCCTTCCCCCCCGTTTTCCAACCGCCTTTCGTTTTTCCTCCAGGCGTGGACCCAAATAACATCCGACCGCTGGGTCTTACGCACTGTGCAGATGGGGATACCGTCTGCAGTTTACGTCTTTCCCTCCCTCTTGCCCCCCACCCTCGTCCCTCTTCAGGGACCCCTCTCACGAGCAATTCCTCCGCCAGGAGGTGCAGACGCTCCTCGACAAAGGAGCCTAGAGGCGGTTCCGGAGAACGAGAAGGGCTACTTCCTCATCCCCAAGGCCAAGGGAGGCCTCAGACCTATCCTCGACCTGCGGGAACTCAACAAACATCTGGTGAAGTTGAAGTTCCGCATGGTATCCCTGGGGACCATTATCCCATCTCTGGATCCTGGAGACTGGTACGCCGCCCTCGACATGCAGGACGCTTACTTTCATATCGCCATATTGCCACATCACAGACGTTTCCTTTGGTTCATGGTCGACCGCCATCATTACCAATTCGCGGTCCTCCCGTTTGGCCTCTCTACGGCCCCGAGGGTATTCACCAAATGCATGGCTGTCGTTGTTGCACATCTTCAGCGCAGTCACATTCATGTGTTCCCTTACCTTGATGATTGGCTGATTCGGGGCACATCAGAGCTGCAGGTCTGCAGCCAGGTCCGCAGGATCAACGGCCTTTTTACTACTTTGGGCCTCATTATCAACGTGGACAAGTCCACTCTGCTCCCCACGCAGAGGATAGAGTTCATCGGGGCCGTTCTGGACTCCACCTTGGCCAGGGCACTTCTGCCGTTGCCCAGGTTCCAGTCGCTGTCGGCCATCGTTCAGCACTTGCTGGCGGCCCCCCTGACCTCTATAAGGACATGCCTAACCCTCTTAGGCCACACGGCGGCCTGCACGTTTGTGACAGATTATGCACGGCTCCGCATGAGGCCCCTCCAATCTTGGCTCATTGCGCAATACCGGCCGGCCAGGCATTCGCTGGACATGCTTGTCACGATCCCCCAGGGGGTATTGGATTCCCTCTGCTGGTGGCTAGACCAGTCCGTCGTGTGTGCGGGGCTCCCGTTTCATCTGCCCCAACCCTCGGTGTCCCTAACAACGGATGCCTTAGATCTCGGCTGGGGGGCCCACCTGGGAACCCTGAGGACACAGGGCCTGTGGTCCCCGCAGGAGGTGGATTTACACATCAACATGCGGGAGTTTGAGAGCGGTCCGCCTTGCTTGTCAAACATTCTCTCCTCAGCTTCAAGGTCGTTGTGTCGCGGTGTTCACCGACAACACGACGACCATGTACTATATCAACAAGCAGGGCGGCACCAGATCCTCTCCCCTATGTCACGAGGCGATGCGACTCTGGGACTTTTGTATAGCCCACTCCATTCACCTCATGGCTTCCTTCCTCCCCGGAGTACGGAACACGCTGGCGGACCGCCTGAGCAGATCCTTCCTCTCGCACGAGTGGTCCCTTCGCCCGGACGTCGCCCTCTCGCTCTTCCATAGGTGGGGTTGTCCCCGCGTGGACCTCTTCGCATCCAGGGGGAACAGGAAATGCCAGGCGTTCTGCTCCTTTCAGGGCCGGGAACCCGGGTCTATAGAGGACGCCTTCCTTATCCCGTGGACGACCCACTTGTTCTACGCGTTCCCTCCGTTCCCACTGGTCCACAAGGTCCTTCTGAAGGTGCGCTGGGACAGGGCCCACGTGATTATGGTAGCTCCAGCGTGGCCCAGGCAACATTGGTACCCCATGTTGCTGGATCTGGCCATAGCCAACCCAGTCCCCCTGCCCCTTCACCTGGACCTGATCACCCAGGACCACAGCAGGCTCTGTCACCCGGACCTCCAGTTGCTACACCTCGCAGCGTGGCTCCTGCGTGGCTGACCAGATCTGAATTACGCTGCTCTACCCCGGTACGTGAGGTACTCTTGGGCAGCAGGAAGCCTTCCACTAGAGCGACGTACTCGGCCAAGTGGAAGCGTTTCTCCTGTTGGTGTACGGAGAGGGGTTTCCTCCCTATGGAAGTTTCGGTCGCCAATATTTTGGAATACATTTGGTCCCTCAAGCAAAAGGGCCTGGCGATATCGTCCCTTCGGGCTCACCTGGTAGCTATCTCCACCTTTCATCCGGGTGGGGGTGGCCGCTCGGTTTTCTCTCACCCGACGGTGACTAGATTCCTGAAGGGGCTGGAACATCTATACCCCAACGTCCGACCCCCTGCCCCTACCTGGGATCTCAACCTGGTTCTGGCTCGGCTCATGGGGCCCCCCTTTGACTTTCTCCCTGCTCTATCTTTCTTGGAAGACTGCCTTTCTAGTAGCCATTACCTCAACTAGACGGGTGTCGGAACTCCGGGCCCTCACGGTAGATCCCTCGTATACGGTCTTCCATAAAGATAAGGTGCAGCTGAGACCGCACCCTGCCTTTCTCCCCAAGGTGGTCTCAGCCTTTCACGTCAACCAGGAGATCTTCCTCCCCGTTTTTTTTCCCGAAGCCTCATTCGTCACGCAGGGAGCAACAACTCCACTCGCTTGATGTCCGTCGGGCTCTCGCGTTTTATGTGGACAGGACCAAACCGTTCCGCAAATCCCCCCAGCTTTTCATGGCAGTAGCGGACCGCATTAAGGGGCTTCCTATTTCCTCACAGAGGTTATCCTCGTGGGTAACATCCTGTATCAGGACCTGCTATGACTTGGCTCACGTTCCTACGGGCCGTGTGACTGCGCACTCTACCAGGGCGCAGGGGTCGTCGCTGGCTTTCCTTGCCCATGTGCCCATCCAGGAGATCTGTCGGGCAGCGACCTGGTCATCGGTCCACACCTTTGCTTCCCATTACGCCCTGGTCCAGCAGTCCAGAGATGACGGGGCCTTCGGCTCGGCAGTGCTCCATGCCGCGACTTCTCACTGCGACCCCACCGCCTAGGTAAGGCTTGGGATTCACCTAACTGGAATGGATATGAGCAATCACTCGAAGAAGAAAAGACGGTTACTCACCTTTGTAACTGTTGTTCTTCAAGATGTGTTGCTCATATCCATTCCACACCCGCCCTCCTTCCCCACTGTCGGAGTAGCCGGCAAGAAGGAACTGAGGAGCGGGTGGGCCGGCAGGGGTATATATCAAGCGCCATCGCGGCGCCACTCTAGGGGGTGACCTGCCGGCCCACTGGAGTTGCTAGGTTAAAAAGTTTCCGATGAACGTGCACGCACGGCGCGCACACCTAACTGGAATGGATATGAGCAACACATCTCGAAGAACAACAGTTACAAAGGTGAGTAACCATCTTTTCCCTCCCCCGCTGTTCCAACACTTCCTGTTAATTTCTTCTCTTGATGTCCACAATCCCTTCACTAGTACCTGACTCCGGATGCGAATAGATTCCTGGTGTAAGATACACAATGGTCAGCCTGGGAGAAAAGTTCCTCCCACTTCCGGTCTAGTTGGACCTGTCTTAAGGTACGTTACCTTGGGAGACCTGCCTTTAACTACAGGGCCTTAAGACCATATCTCCCCATACATGTACGTATCTCCTCACATACGATCTGCACACACACTTCACAAAAATGACGATGATCCATGTGACACAGGCTTTCAGTAGAGACCTTACATGACATTCTTTGGTGGACTAGTATGTACACACCAGATCCAGGGGATCCCTGTAAGCATTATGCACCTCTCTGCCCATTGGCATTGAGATCCTGGGCTCACAGGGGACTAGGAGCAGGAGCAGAGGGACAGGGATAGAAGGTGGAAGATGGGACTAAGAAGGAGAGAGGCAGAGGGAGGGGAGAGAGGGCCAGGAGCCAAAGATGAGGAAAGATAGAAGTGAAATGGGTTAAGGGAAGAAGCAGAGGATGGAGGATGAGAGCAGTAGTTGGGGGATGAGGATAGTAGAAGGGGGAGCAGAGGAATGGGTAGGAGACAGTCTCAGGTACTGAGGAGGGAGAATAGGAGCGGCGGGAGGGTCAGGGAAGAAGAATCTGTAACCACTAGTGCACATGCCCCTCCAGAACCTGGAATTAAACCCAGGAGTCCCCTGTTGTCTGCAAATTGCCGTGAAAGCCACTGGCAAAGTGTGTGACCCCATCCTCCCCTCTAGTGGTAGATTTACACAGAAGTTAACAGCCTACTCCTGCTACCAGTCACTTTGTTAGCTTGAGTGGTCGGGCCTGTGGTATGGATCTTAAGAGCTCACCCCCTGCTGATGACGGGTCTGTGTTCTGTCAACATGGTTCATTTGCAACCCTGGAGAACTGGATTCGATCCATGCCTCTGCCTCAGCCTCCTTGTGTGATGCCAAGCAAGTCACTAAACCAAAACTCTTCACAGGTGGCCACTAACCATGTCCTCAGGGTACCCGACTTAGGCAGCTAGGATCTGATTTTCAGATGTGCTGGGCACTCAGAACTGCAGCTGAGATCAGTGGGAGCTCTCTATTCTGAGCATGTAAAGTGCTATGAAATGCTAAGTGCTGTGAAAAATTGTGCCTTGGGCTTCTTGCATTGGGCTCTCCAAATTAATTGACGCTTGACAATTGTGACTTTAATCTCACACAATTTTGTCCATACAAAGTGGGGATAATGCTGTCAGACATCATAGGGGCCTTGTGCAGATCAGTGTATTAATGTTTGTAAAGAACTAAGATACTGTGAGAGCATCAGAGAGAAGTCCATGAGGACACTGGTAATTCTGTATTCAGTGCAAGGCTTAGATGGTGAGTAGTAAATAGTGCATATGGCTGAAAGATGAGGCTAAAAGGAAATATCGAAGAGCTGTGCATTGAGTGAGCACCATCCATTCTGTGCACTGAATGAAGCAGAGGTCCTGCGGAAAAAATAGTATGTGATCATGTCATTAAAGACTGGATCATAACGCATACATTGAATAAAGGTTGCCTGGGCAGCCTTAATTCAAGCATTTTCTAACTTTTGCGTGCTTGGCACTACATTTTGGGGGTTTTAATTTTATATATATATATATATATACACACACACACAGAGATCCCAATTTTATGAACATTGATCTTCTGAATGCTTGATCACATGGACCATTTTTCTGCTGTTGAAGTCGTCATTCTGTTGTCAACTGTGACTTCAGTTCTTCAGCCAAAGTTCCAGCAGCTGGACAGCTTTGAAAAGACAGCCGAAAAGTGGTGCCGAAGAAGAGATGCAGTTCTCTCCAAGAAAAATCCTGCACCCAGTATACTTTTGTTCCCACTATCACTGAATGACTAATAAATGTACCTACTGTAAAGTTGAGACATTCAATTTCATGAACGCCTCAGTCCCCAATTGCTTAATAAGCTAGGGGGTCTACTGTACATGGGTGTGTTTATGGATCAGTAGATTAGATAGATATAAAAAAGTGTCAAGTATCAGAGGGGTAGCCGTGTTAGTCTGGATCTGTAAAAGCAGCAAAGAATCCTGTGGCACCTTATAGACTAACAGACGTTTTGGAGCATGAGCTATCGTAGGTGAATACCCACTTCATCAGATGCATGTAGTGGAAATTTCCAGGGGCAGGTATATATATATGCAGGCAAGCTAGAGATAATGAGGTAGTTCAATCAGGGAGGATGAGGCCCTGTTCTAGCAGTTGAGGTGTGAAAACCAAGGGAGGAGAAACTGCTTTTGTAATTGGCAAGCCATTCACAGTCTTTGTTTAATCCTGAGCTGATGGTGTCAAATTTGCAGATGAACTGAAGCTCAGCAGTTTCTCTTTGAAGTCTGGTCCTGAAGTTTTTTTGCTGCAGGATGGCCACCGTAAGGTTTGCTATAGTGTGGCCAGGGAGGTTGAAGTGTTCTCCTATAGGTTTTTGTATATTGCCATTCCTAATATCTGATTTGTGTCCATTTATCCTTTTTCGTAGCGACTGTCCAGTTTGGCCGATGTACATAGCAGAGGGGCATTGCTGGCATATGATAGCGTATATTACATTGGTGGAGGTGCAGGTGAATGACCTGGTGATGGTGTGGCTGATCTGGTTAGGTCCTGTGATGGTGTCACTGGTGTAGATATGTGGGCAGAGTTGGCATCGAGGTTCCAAAAACTCATGCTCCAAAACATCTGTTAGTCTATAAGGTGCCACAGGATTCTTTGCTGCTTTTATAAAAAAGTGTGTATGTATGTGAAATCTTTGAGTCTGATCTTCCACAGCCATGCGGGACCAAATTCACTGGCACAAAATGAGCGCAAAGTTAGGGTAAAATTCTGTGGGTCTGAGTCTCCAATCAGATAAACAGGACTAACTCAACAGAAGTCAAGAAAGACATTGGTTTTTACATCAGCACATAACTGAGAAAAGGATCAAGCCCTTGGATTTGCACCTTCCATTTTATGCCCATTTTTGCACTGACTTTGCATCCATGTAAGTGACTGCACAAGGTGCAAGGCAGTGGCCAACCAGGCTTGTCAGTCTCCAGAGGCCCTGCTGAACTAGAGCGTGATTCTGCAACTCTGAAGTTAATGGGACAGGTCCTAGGCTTAGTGCTCTCAACATTCATGGGGTTATGCCAATGTAAATCAGCTGAGGATGCGTTGCCCACTGAGACTAGAATCAGACACTTAAGGGGAGAGGAAAGACCCCACTGGACTTAACTGGCTGGCTAAATTTTATTTCTCTATTAAACAAATCAAAGCAGCACAGCATTCTGACATCCCATTTTTATATATTCCAGGCATGGTGTGTAAACCCTTTCTTTACATGCAGCGCTACCTTTCCAGGCCCTGATTTAGCAAATCATCCCTACTCAGGCACTTGCTTAAGTGCTGTGCTGAATTGGGATGGATTTAACCACATGCTCTGGTACTTTGCAGAATTGGGGTCTAAGAAGGCCAGTTTCAAAATGGCAAACAAGATGATTCCAGGATTCTGTATGTTGAATTATTCATTAGTACAGTTATTAACTTTCCATCCGAGATCTTATGTACACAACATGAAATTCGAGCAGTCCTCTTTGCCAGCATCATGCTAAAGCAACTTAATCTCCTTGGTAATGAAAGTTCTGTCACGAACGATTTGCACCAATTCATTTTTGTGCCTAGTGAAATGGTAAAAATAAAGATTACAGTGAACATCATGGGCCTGATCATTAAAGTCAATGAGTATCTTTCCACTGATGTGATGGACTTTGGATCATTGTCAATAGATGGGAGGAATGACAGTTTATTTGAGTCCTTTAAACCATCTGGTAGTTAGCTAGCTTTTCATCTGAGCATCCCTTCTCCATCCTCTTTGCCATGGCACTTGAACTGTGCTAGAAGGCTGGAGGTAGCGCTGGACTTTCCATTCCGCAGGAAATTCCCATGTGTTCAAATTTGTTTTCTTTTGAAATTGGAATGAAAACTCAAAAATTTGAAATTTTCCATGAAACAGAAATCCCCCTCAAATTTTGATATGAGAATATGTAAACATTGTTTTGATAATGTCAGAACATGATCTAATTCAAAATATGAGATCTAATGGGCATATATGGTAAAATACTAATTTAATTATAATATAAAAATCAAAACAATATGGTAAAGTCAAGGCAAAACACACTTATCTTGCCAAGATGATTGAAATGAAAGGAGAGACAAAATCCCTCATTTTGACTCTCTCTCATCGAAAATTTCAGTGGAAATTGACATTCCTGCAAAATGTTTCTATTGATATGAAACTGCATTTGCTGACTGGAAAATGTTACAGTAAAATTTGTTCAACCAGTTCTAGCTGGAACCGTCTTGGGCTGGGCAGCCCTGAGTACACTAAAGAGAGATCCCCAAATCATTCCTCTGACCAGGCTAGTGTTTAAGTGTGGTCCCTGGACAGTGTACCTAGAAGGAGTGAGATGGAACTGAGCAAGGGAAAATGTACACCTCGTTGCCTCTCTTCCGGCCACTTTGTCCCACTCAGGGAATGCAAGGAGGGGGAATCTGGTCCAAGCTGGCCAGCTGAGAATTTCTGGCATGGGGAGCTCTCAGCTCTTATGGAATGACGTAGCTATGTTCCACCCCACCTCCCTCCTATCCCTCAGCCCCGCTTTGAGGGGAGGAAGGAGTGTGTTGGGGTTGTGGGAGCATGGGGTAAAGTATGCCTGTGTTGTGCCAATTCATAGGTCCCATAGGGACCTTTGCCAGTTGGTATAAATTGGATCAGCTCCTAAACTGCTCTACTTTACTCTGAGGGACTCTAGAATCTAGAGTCTGTTGGTGAGGATTTTATGTGGAAGGCACTTGGATACTGCAGTGCTGAGTGGCAGTATGAAACTAAGACAGGTATCGTCAGCAACACATTAGAGGGGAGCCTATTTCAAGAGAGCATCAGGGCAGAGGTGACCAGCAGAGGAAAGGGCCTAGTAAACCCATAGCAGAAGATCATGGAAATCTCCCAAGGGAAATGATAGATGCAACCCTCTTTACTTATTTTAAGATTCCATTGCTGTCATTTTGACCCCATTCCCTCTGTGTTTCTCTGAATATAACAGATCAGGTCCTCAAACTTTTTCATAACCATATTTTTTTTTAAAGTTCACCAGTTTGCTGGGCAGCTGTAGACTTTTTTAGGCTTCCTTATATATGAATTGTAAGGTCTGGTCAATCAGGAACAAAGAAAATTCAGATTTCAAAGTGTTTCAACCACCTCTAGTGAATTGGCAGCTGGCAAAGAGGGGGAGGAATCTGCATCATGCGCTCAGCCACATCTCCACAGCTCAGCAGCAGGATATGTAAGAATCACAGCATGGGATCTGCTGTGACAGAGCCATCAAAGTCACCAGAATTAGAGCAGGAGCCATGTTAGGAAGATTTTTGTCACCTCACCTAGGCCCTGAGCCTGCCCTCATTGAAGTTGGTGGGAGCAGGAGCAGATACATAACAGTCCTCAATCTTGCAATCAGAGATGGGTGGGGAGATGCATGCACCCACACCCTGCCCCAGACTGAACTCATGAGCTCCTCTTGCAGCAGCGGATAGAGCATCAGGCTAGGACTCAGCACGCCTGGGTTCAGTCTCTGCCACTGCTCTGCTGCGTGATCTTGGGCTAGTCATTTCCCCTCTCTGTGCCTTTGCTTCCCCATCCGTAAAATGGTTATAGTGATACTGACCTCTTTTGTAAATCGCTTTGAGATCTGATGACGAGCGCTGCAGAAGAGCTAAGGATTATAGCTATTCTTTTATTATTTGCTCTGGATTTTCTGGATATTCCAACAGCATCGAGCATGCTCCCAGGCCCCCTTCAAGTCAATCGGGCTCCCTAGGGGAGACAAGAGCTTGCCTGCACTGATCTGATTCCTGGTGCAGGGAGTTAGGTTATGTTGCAGTGAAGCGGTACAGGCAAGGTATAAACATAGCTTACTGTTGTTTGAGAGCTGGAGAGACATAAGTTTGAGGTGTTTAGGCACAGCTTCCATCAAAAAAATCTCCATTCTCATCTTTGCTCAGTGCTTGGATACTCATATATTGATGATAGCACTTTACGCAGTGCTGTTATTATGGAGAAATGTGGCCATTTCTGATTTTACTGCTGATCATTTAATATGCTATTAAACCACATTGCCTCCAGTTTCACATGTATAGGGCAGTTCTGACCACATCCTGTTGTTTTCATGCAGCTCAGGGATGTTCTATAGATAGCTGGGCATTTAAAAATATCATTGCCCTGAGTGGATGATGTGACCAGTGGCCCTGCTGCTTTCTGCTTTGCTAAAGCAGAGGGCTCTTCCAGCTGTGCCAGTCTTTGGAGACCTCCCCAGCTGTGTTCTCCAGCCTTCTTCCTATGGCCAAGTTCATGTTTCAAAGTCTGCCTGTTCCAAAGATGCAGTGACCTTCATCTGTCTATCTGGAGACCTTCTTAGCAACAGATCTATTCCCAGATCTATGTGTTTTTTGTTCTTTCTTCTTGACGGCAAAGAAGCTCTGACCAAATTCCAGTTGTGTGGTCTGCTGCAGGGTTTTTGCCACTTCCTCTGAAGCATCTGGTGCTGGCCAAAGTCAGAGAGAGACCCAAATCTATCTAGTCCACTACCCTGATTCAGTCTGGCAGTTTCCCAGTTCCTATGGCATATGACAAAGGCAGGATCTAAGGAAGGGCGAGAAGCAAGATTCCAGTTGGGGGTACGCTTAAGTATATTAAGCCCATCTCTCAAAGACCTCTCTGAGCCACCTGCCATGTTTCCCTGTCCCTCTCCAGTGACATTGGTCAATCAGAGCTGGTAATGCCAAATTTCAAGGTCATAAAATGTCATCTCTGCCAGTTACCTACCACAATTTTGCCAGCACGAGGAACTGTTGAGGCCCCACCCACATACTGGTAAGTTTCTCTCTTGTTCTATCCATGTGCCTTGTACCCTGCCCATTGGCTTAGCAGCTGAATGTGTTGGTGTTGTGAATGCAGAGAGCTTGGAAAGGTTCCACCACTCGTTGTTTCCTGGTATGACTTCTGGTGGGAAGAATTGGAGAGTCACATGATATGTGACTGGGAAGGGGTGTCTGCCGCACACTGGCCCGTAAGGGGTTAACAGAGTGCTAGGGAGGCTGAGTGAAAAGCAGCCAATAGGAGAGGGGATGTGAGGAGCAGCCAATCAGGCCCAGCAAATCCATATAAAAAGAGCCTCAGGGCAGTGCAAGGTCAGTAGCTGCCTAGAGCTTGAAGACTGTGATTGGAGTAGGCTGCAATCCAGTAGCACCTGAGACAGAGCAGTGCAGGCAGAGACCTGGGGAGAAAAGGCAGCACTCCAGACAGGCTGCCAAGACTGAGGGTGCTGTGGCCACAGGGAAGTGGGCCAGGGAAATGCAGTGATAGTAGAGGCAAAGGAACATGGTAAGTGACTGCAGTTCGGAGGGTCCTGGGGCTGGGACCTGGAGCAATGTGTGGGCCTGGGTCCCCCTCTCCCCCACAGACCACTGTAGAAGTGGTAGGACTGTTGATTGCAGTCACCACTGGACTAGGAGCTAAACTCCCCTGGAAGAGGGGGAACACAGATAGTGATGCAACCACAGGGCTGAGTCCCAGAGAGGACACTGCATTTCCTGGGGCTGCAGTTGGACTGCTTTGATGGGGTGCAAGACCGTAGCTGAGGGCATTGGCCTTGAGCTAACCCCCAGAGCAACTAGGTGGAGGTGCTGGAATGGCGGTGAGTGACAAGCCCCATTCAGTTACACCAAATATTATTGGACTATCTCCTGGAGATCCCAAATGACATCAGGAGCCCATTTCGCTGATTCTAGGGGAAGACTGGCAGGGTGGTCACTCGGGTTGCCAACTTCCAAGGGGCATGGTACTGCTGTTTCACTCTGCATTTTTCCCCCATTCTGTCTTGCTCTGATTAGGCAGCTGGATTTGGAGGGTGGGGTGCTTCAAAACTCTTCCTGCCCTGGCTGGCAAAATGGCTAGGCTGCTCCTGTAAACAAGTACATAGTAAGAGAGCATTCCTGCCCCAGGCAGCTTGCAATGTAAGCAGACCAGACAAAGGATTGGGGAGGTGAGATGGGGCAGACAGAGAAGGGGCAGGCACTTGCTAAATCACATCAAATCAGTGGCAGAGCTGGGAATAGAGCTCTGGTGCATGGAGCCTGTACCGGACCCATGGCCTCTCACATCCCTTATGTGACAAATTCCTGGGCAGTTCTTAAAACATGAGGCTCTACACATGTGAGAAAGTCTGGACGCTTCTGAGATTAGTGGAACCCAGAGTAATCTAAGAAGAAACTTTTCTTGTCTCCTCCTTCCCCATCTCACCTTCTGTCCTCTAGGTTGCATGAGTGGATTAACTTGTTCTTTGAGAAGCTTTGCAGAAGCGGCCAAAGTGCCTTCTCTCCTCAGTGGTTTGCATGGGATTGGGGAGAGGGGAATATTTCTGCCTTTTTAAAAAGCTGCATTGAATGAAACACTTTCAAATACAGAAATAAAGGGTGTGGAAGCAACATCACACCCCGTAGCAGGAGACACAATAAATACACTTAGTACTTACACAGTACTTTTCATCCATAGATTCAAAGTGCTTTACAAAGGAGGTAGGTGTAATTAACCCCCCTTTTACAGATGGGAAAACTGAGGCACGGAGAAGCCAACTTACTCAAGGTCACATTACAGCAGAATCAGGAGTAGAACTTGTCCTGCCTCCCTGTAGGAGGGGAAAGGACTTCCCTAGACCCTCCCTCTCAGGTCTCACCGGCTGTCATTTACCCTCTGTACTCCCCCAGTGGCTGCCCCTGGGGCAATTGCACCCTGGCAGAGGGCTGGTTCTTCTTCCTCCCTTCTTGCGAGGGAGGAGAGTCTGGTTGGAACAGGGGTCAGCCTCTCAGACAGGGTTTTATGGGCTCAGTCTCTCAAAGTCTATTGTCCCTGCGTAGGGTTTACCTCCTACCTCTTTTCTTGGACGTGTTGCTTGGCTGTCAGCTGGGGCGCCTCCAGAAGCTCTGTGCCCCACAGCTATCTCCTCAGCTGGCCTGCCTGTTGGTAGCCGTCTCTGCATGGAGCAGCCTTCTGCCTGGTCACCAGCCCTGCCTAGGATAAGCTTCCCCTTCTCCCCTAGGCTGAACAAGTTTGCAGGTGCGCTTCCTTAGCGCAGCACAGACCCAGAGGAGCTGGCTAGCCTGCTCCAGGCCAGTGTCTCCAGGGCTGTCCTTCACACTCCCTGAGCCAGCGCCCTACCCACTGGGCATCACTGCCGTTCGTTTCTTGGTTTCATCGAGACCAGAATGAGAGCATCACTCTATCTGCAACAAGAATAATTCTGGCAACTGTTCTCGGCGGGGTCCTCCCCATTTTGCTGGTGGCCATGATGTTGTTTCCACTTCTGTTATCTCTGAATAATAAGCAATACACCAGGAGCGCTAAGCTGGGATCATGGCCCCATTGCGCTTGGTGCTGTACAAACGTAACAAAAAGATGGTGCCTGCCCTCAAAGATTATATGATTTAAGGATAAGCAACAATAGGTGGATACAACACAGATCAGGTCCTGGAAGTGTTCAGTTCCTGGTAGCAGTGATAGTTCCTGGCTAGGTGCCGGCTTAAATTGTGTGACTCATGCCTCCTAGTCATGGAGTTTCAGGTCAGAGGAGACTCTCCCTAGACTCTCCTGTATATCAGAGGCCATCACCACCACCCTGCAGCTGCCCATGGAACTCACCACCTGGAATTAGAGCAGGAATCTAGACTCTCATAGGCCATAGTGACAGAAAGAAACCCAGGTCCACTGAGCAGCTGAGAGGCTGTTGATGGAAAGCCAGGGCCAAAAAGCCCACATCAAATCTGGAGCCGGGATTTCAAGGAGGAACAAAAAGGGGGTTGGTTTTGGTTTTTAAAAATAGTTGAAATGACCCACTAGCTGTCCTACAGCAGGTACCAGGCTAGCATGCCCTAAGGTGGCGGGTCTCCTTGGGCCTCCCCTGACTGCAGGCTGGACACTCGCCCACCGCTGGGGTTTGCTTTGCACCTCACCAGAAAGAGTGGTTATAAATGCAGACAGCGCCTTGAGTCAGGGGCCAGAGGGGCAGATCCCAGCGAGAGGCGCCTGTGCGCCCGCAAAGCAACTTGCAGAGAGCGCCTGGTTTTCAGTTCCGCAGCGGCTCAGGCGGATTAACCCCCGCCCCCCCCCCAGCTTTCCGCGGAGTTACTCCAGGTTCACACCGACATCAGCACCTGGCCCCATCTCAGGACTGGGACTGGGAGTGAGGAGTCTCAGAAGCGCTGGGGACAGAACCTTATGTTGTATTCCGGCAAAATCCGGACCCCCCCCCCCCCGCCTCTGACCTTGACTGGGGCTCTGAGACGCCCGTGCCATGGCAGGGCTCGGGCCGGGCTCCCAGGCCCCTCTTCTGCTTGTCCTCGCCCCCTGTCCTGCCCCAACAGGGGCCATGGCTCTGCTGACTGGGGGCTGCGGGGGGGGGGAGGCTTCCCCGTGTCATCGCCCATACTGTGGGGGGCAGCTCCCCCCTTTTACCCTTCAGCCGTTCCCTGGGGGAGAGGATCCTTCTCCTTGGCTGCTCCCCCCCCCACCTCCTCCCGGTGCGAGCGAGCGGCTGGACGCCGGGCTGTGTGTGGACGCTGGCCGCGGGGCAGGGCAGGGGCAGGGGCTTTGCCTGGGCTGGCGCCGCTCGCTCCCGACGTCTCTGAGAGACACGCGGCTCCTCCAGTGGCAGCTCCCGCCTGGGGACTGACAGCCGGGCCCGGCGTACAGAAAGGCCGGGGTGGGGCCGGGGACCCGTCGCTGCCATTGCCGCCCGTGGAGGTCCCCTGCTGCAACCCCCCCCCCGCAGGTCCCTTGCAACCCCCCCATAGGTCCCTTGAACCCCCCCCTGCAGCCCCCTTGCAACCCCCCCCGCAGCTCCTTTGCAACCTCCTCCCCCCCGCAGCTCCCTTGTAACTTCCCTCCCCCGCAGGTCCCTTGCAACCTCTCCCCGCAGGTCCCTTGAACCCCCCCTCCCCCGCAGTTCCCTTGCAACCCCCCCGCAGCAGGAGCGCTGCGAACCTCTTGCACCCCCCCACCAGTGCCAGCTGGGCGGGGGCGCTGCCAGGCTGGAGATGCCGCCCCAGCCGCGGCAGGGGGAGGAGGCAGCCGCCAGGTCCCTCCTAGCGGAGTGGAAGGAGGGATGGTCCGGAAATCCCGTGATAAAAAGAGGGAGCGGGGCGAGCGGGAAGCTCTCGGCTCGGCTCGGCTCCAACTTCAGGGGACCGCTCCGGCCCGCGCCTTGCTGCGGCTGCCCCATGGACCCGGCCGGCGGGAGCCGCGGGCTGAGCTGCTAGGGCGGGCGCCGAGCCCCGGCTGCGGACCCGGAGGGGCAGGTATGTGCCCCCCGCCCCGGGCGCTGTCCGCCGCCGCCGGGTGCTGAACTGGGCCAGGCTGGGCTGCAGGGACCCGCCGCCGGAGAAACCCGCCTCTGCCCCTCCCGGGGCCGGGCAGCGCCGCTCGTGGCTGGGGGGCAGCGGCAGGTTTCCGGGGGGGGGGGGCGATCCCGTCCCTGGCAGAAGTTTGCAGGGGGGCAGGAGCGGAACATGCGCCGGCCGGAGCCGCGGCCCCTCCCGGGTAGCGGAGCCAGCCCGCCCCGCTGCGCTGTCCCCGGGCTGACACTGGCAGGGCCCGGAGTTCAGCGGGCGCTGCGGAGCGCGCAAACCGCTGGGGGCACGGGGAGGGCCGCCAAGCCGGGACCCCGCCTGAGCCCCCCGGGCTGCTGCAGGCTCCCCCCAGCCCCTGCCCCGAGCTCCCGCCTGCGCGGCTTGCGCCAAACCCAGCGGCTGCTGCTCCCGGTGCCCGGCGCTGGCACTGCTCGGGGTCACTCCCGGGGCCTCTGAGCCCCGCGCCCCGCCCGCCCCCCGGTGCCCGGCGCTGGCACTGCTCGGGGTCACTCCCGGGGCCTCTGAGCCCCGCTCCCCGCCCGCCCCCCGGTGCCCGGCGCTGGCACTGCTCGGGGTCACTCCCGGGGCCTCTGAGCCCCGCTCCCCGCCCGCCCCCCGGTGCCCGGCGCTGGCACTGCTCGGGGTCACTCCCGGGGCCTCTGAGCCCCGCTCCCCGCCCGCCCCCCGGTGCCCGGCGCTGGCACTGCTCGGGGTCACTCCCGGGGTCTCTGAGCCCCGCTCCCCCGCCCGCCCCCCGGTGCCCGGCGCTGGCACTGCTCGGGGTCACTCCCGGGGTCTCTGAGCCCCGCTCCCCGCCCGCCCCCACGTGCCCGGCGCTGGCACTGCTCGGGGTCACTCCCGGGGTCTCTGAGCCCCGCTCCCCGCCCGCCCCCACGTGCCCGGCGCTGGCACTGCTCGGGGTCACTCCCGGGGTCTCTGAGCCCCTCTCCCCGCCCGCCCCCACGTGCCCGGCGCTGGCACTGCTCGGGGTCACTCCCGGGGTCTCTGAGCCCCGCTCCCCGCCCGCCCCCACGTGCCCGGCGCGGTACTTCTCGGCTCGCAGTCAGACTCACCCGCCTGCACCAGCTGCTGCCGGTTCACCTTCAAACGTCCCCGGGGCGCTCTCCGGCCGGGGCTGCTCGCCAGAGCCCGCGCTCCTGCAGAGCCCGCCGCGGCCAGCGAAGTTGTACAGCCCGGGCGCGGGGCTGCAGGGGGACCCCGCCAGAGAGTCCCGGGGGAGCACCAGGGGCGGTGCAGCGCCGTCCGGGTGAGCGGTCCTGGCTGTGCCTGGCTCGCGGCCAACGGAGGCGGATGCTGATGCTGGTGTGCTTGCATCCTGGGAATGCGTGGTACTCCGTGTAAGGGATCACACACACACACACACACGATCACACTGCGCAATGAGCATGGACTCACTATAGTGCCAAGTAACTTCCACTGTCCTGGAAGCAATTGACAGCTGTCCTAGAAGGGCTCCTTCTTGGAGACAGACACACGCACACGCACACACTCGCGCTCCGGCTCTCTGTCCTCTAGACCGACCTTTGTTTTGTGTTGTTTTGGGGGGGTCCCTCGCAGGCTGCGACCTGAGGACTCCTTTCCGTTCAACTTGCATGTGAGATCTGCCGGAGCGAGAAGGAATCTAAAGCCATCACCATGGATTTTGTTATGAAACAAGCTTTAGGAGGTAAGTGGGGTTTGGGCAGTTGATGCTTTTGGGTGTGTGCCGGACAGTGACACGGTTCTCCCTCTCTGTAGGCATCCCCCCACCCAAGAGCAAAATTGTATCTTTAAAATCCCACTGGAGAATCCATTGGAGAAGCCCCAGGCAGTGGTGCTGATACTAGGACATTGCATTGCCCCTCAGCACCTCCCCTCCCCCTTCTTTCCCCTAGAGGACCTATATAAAGGTCTTACCAGGGGAACCAACATTCTGGCCCCGATATCCTGGGGAAAGCGGTGGCTGCATGTTTGCTGAATTTGATTGCCAGTAGGGGACAGCACCGTGGAGAGCAACAAACAGGACTTGATTCAAAGCCCCTTGAAGTCAATGGGAGACTTTCCATTGACTTCTGTGGACTTCAGATCAGGCCCATAGTTATTTGGAACTTTGGGACCCTAGGCAGACTGACAAACTTCCATCGCTAGCAGCTGGTCGCCCATACAGAACAGCCACTGCATGCTTCACTGCTGCTGGTAGTGAGCTGTTCGCTGTCTCGGTTTGGTTGTGCCAGTCCAGCATGCTAGTTATAGACAAACAAAGAGCCGGCCAATAGTGGTCAGATCTAGCCAGAGTAAGGCCAGATAAGTGATAAAATCTTAAGTGGAAGAGCTCGCCCTAAATTCTATTACAGACACAAAACTTTGTGCAAACTCTTACCCGGCCAGATGGTGCAGACATTTTATGCAGTACATAAGAACAGTTGGTTTTCTAAAACGGCTACCACAGGCAGATTCCGTTACATCAGTTGAGTATCTTTTTCCTGGCTTGTGCTTGATGCCCTTTTCGTTATTTTAATGCATTTCTTATTGTGGATGGCAATCCTTTTCCACCCCGACGGTGCAAAAATGAAATGAAAGAAAAACACAGACGAAGAAAAATGTTTTATAACAGAATTCCCTCATTCTATGCTGGCTGTGTGGCCCATTCCAACCCAGCCTTTAGCAGGATCATTACAATTCACTCATTCTATAATACTGAATATATTTTAGGTACATGAGGTGTTTAGGTCTAATAGGAGGTCAAGGGCACAATTTTCTGATTATTCCCGTCATACAGTAACTGCCCCATTTTTCCTTTGGACAAACTGCAGTGTCATTGGACCTAATGCGGTTTTACTGTACTGTGTTAGTGAAGTCATTTGCTGCATTATAAACACGTTATAAGGACACTTGCCATGAGAGTCACTGTTCACGTCTATCACAGGTTCCTTTATTCAAGAGAAAATGCAGTTTTCACTTTTTAAAGTGAAATAAATTAATAGTTGTAAATTGCAAAAATCAGTCAGTAAGAAATCACCAGTCCGTACTGAGGTGCTGCGGATAAAAGAGTTTAATTTTAATTCTTCTGGGTTGTACGGCATTATTGGGCAGAAAATATCTGAACCCATAATTGACACGGCAGACTCACAATGTGTTGTCACATTTAATTAAATTCAGCGCACATTTCAAAGGGGACATTATTTAATTGAGGGCAGATTCTGCTACCCTTTCTCAAGCTTGCGCCGTGAGCAATCCCACTGAAATCAATTTCAGCACTCGCAGAGTGGAGTACTACTTCATTGCAAGTAGGTATGGGACACTCAGACCCGAGGGACTACTTATGTAGTCAGGTATTGCTTATTATGTTTAAAAATGGCAGAATCTGGCCTTTACTGGAAAAAAATACAGAGACCAAAAGACCTGCAATGTCATATGCTGTGGAAATGTAATTAATAAATAACAGTTGAGGTGCACACCGTTTCCTGTGGATTAATAACCAGCTGGGAAGAGTTGATGGCCCGTGGCATAGCTAAGGATCATTGATCCTAACCAGGCATTGATCCCATCAAAACCCCAATGTCAATATTTGCATTATAACAGGGGCATTCAAAAAAGCAGTTTTAAAAACTATTTTATGTCTGATTTTGACACATCAAGCACATGCTGCGACTGGGATCACTGTCAAGTCACTTTGCATCTCCCAGGCGCTGGTACCATCGACTCGCTCACCATGTGTCTAGCTTTCCCCCTATTTGTCTAATAAAGAGAAGTAACTGCCGCATTGTTGAAAATCATTAAATGTTAATTAATGAGAGTGAAGTGCCACAGCCAACATCATTAACAGGTTTCAGTTTTTGCAAGCTGAATTGCCACAAATACATAAAATCGCAAGTAAGGATCACTCAGCCAGCTGTTTCAACATAACATTGTCGACACTGAAGTGCACTGCATGTGCATTATGCTGAAACAGCTGGCAGAGAGTTTTTAATTTGCATGTGTTTTTGATTAATGTTCATAAAGAAACAAGCAGCAAAAGCTACACAAAGATAAACATCTTATAGCTTGTATGTTACCAAATACTGCTCATTTCATAGGTTAGCCAATGAAATTATGCGATTACACATGTCAAAGCTGCAAGACCAGACCACACAAAATCAGACAATATTACGCAGGCATAACATGCTAGGGTGGCAGTAGCAATAACAGTAAAAACAGACGTCCATAAATGGGAACAAAAGGGGAGGAAGAGATGAGGTGGAAAGGAAAATGCAGACAGGGCAAGTGGAATGCCAGTCTGGTATTTGCTGCAATGGTATCTCAGCATTCTTTACCCAAATGTATCAAGAAACGGGGTCCATGTTTTTTCATGTAACTGTTTTGTACGTCGATAAACTATTCTTTCTTTCTTGCTAACTCAGAGAGGTCCGAATACCCCTGCTCTATTCTGGACATAAGTCTACTCTTCCGTTTTTGTAAAATCATGCACTTGGTAATCAAGAATAAAAGTCTTTGTGGTGGAGTTAATCCCAGCATCGTAGGTGCATAATGTAACTTATACTTTGGCAGAGTGTTTTCAAAGTTATTTGTTTTATGTGCTGAACGCATGTAGAGATGCTTTTTGCTGTCTATTTTCTCTGCATTTTTGAAATATGAGTTGATTTTCTAAATCTGCATGTACATTTCAGAGAACAGGTCCTCATGTCCATTTTTATATTAAATGGTGCATTTTATTGTTTTTAATAAGTGCCAACCCCTCTTCTTTCATGTGAAGACCCACTGAATCTTGCATTTCAAGTCAATGGAAAAACTCTCACTGGCTTACGGCAAGTAGGCTTAGTTTTGCTAGAGTATCTTGCATGATGTGGTTGCTGCATTTTCCATAGGCGTGTGCTCTAGGAATTATTTTAGGAAAGTCCTTCGGCCTGTGTAACACAGGAGGTCAGACTGGATGATTTAGCATTAGAATCTATGAGTCTTTCACAAGTTCTTTTTGTATAAGTTTGTCTATATTTAATACCATTTTGACCATCATTACTGTGTTCTGAGAACATTTTCCACTGTGCAAAGTAACACCCTTCAGGTCCAATTCCTCTCTCACATGGGTGGAAATCAGAATTAATACCATTCAAATCAATGGAGTTACTCCCCATGTTAGATTGACATGAGCAGAGAATCTGGCCCCCTTACTGTTACCAGTGTAATACCTTGGGCAATGATAAATTATCCCTCCTGCTATTTCAATCTGCTCTTTTATCTGGGTGGGGATAATTTCTCCCTACACGCAGCTCTCCTGACATTGTGCACTTTCATGTAATTTGGCCCAGAGAGACCCAGTACTCATTCCTGTCATGTAAGTGGCAAGCAATGGAAATTCTGACGCCAGTTGAATTGCACACCTCCTTGGGACTAGTTAAAGAAAACCAGGAAGAACGATGTTTCTTCAAAGGCTTCTGGAAGCAAATAGGATGGAATTTCATCATACACGTTCTATGTGCACAGCGTTTTCTTCTCCTGAATCCAACAGAGAATACTTTTGCAAACTAGAGGCATTTAGGGCTGGATTTTGAAAAATCCTCAGCAGTGGGACCAGAGCTCAGTAGAGCCTGGATGGTTGCACCAGCTGAAGATCTACTAAGTCAATGTGAACCTAAACTTGGATAGCCTTATGTCTATGAACAGTGCTATTGGAATCAATCAGTGCAGATCTCCTGGTCTTTGGGATTCAGCTTTCTTCAGTGACTAAAGGGCAACATTGTGAGGAGAACTTTGCAGTTTGCTCCACTCCAGCAGTGGGTTTTCCAATGGGAGAGAATGGCTTGGCCCTTAACTACTATAACTTCTAGGATAAAAGTTAGTGGGATTTGGGACCTGGTCTTTGACGTGGTCCCTGATGACAGGTCATTTGGCTCTAATAGCATGCTGACAAACAAGTCAGATTTGGCCCATGTATATTTCCAACTGGAGTAGAACAAGGCTGTAAGGTGTGTGGAATGGTTCTTACTGGAGTTGGCTGCCGAGTGAGAAAAAATTATCCTTGATGGATCTGGCAAATTAGAAATGAAATTTTGGTCACTTTTCACCAACATTCATTTGTGGGAACTGGGAAGCTTTGTTGTAAGAATGTTCATGGAAGATGAATTTTGGCCTTGTGGTCGATATTAGTTTTGGAGGGAAACTGTATTCCAGATGTAGGAATCTTCCTTTCCTACCCAATCAATTCATCCAAAGAATGCTGTTTACATGCACAAACTTCAGTGCCAGTTGTGCCATTGGTGCAATGCTGTTGTGTCCACACTAGGGGTATGTCTACACTAGAAACACTACAATGGCACAGCTGCCCCGATTTGGTTTAGACATTTATTACAGCGACGGGAGGGGTTCTTCTGTCACTGTAAATCCATCTCTGCAAGAGGCGGTAGCTAGGTCAATGGCAGAATTCTTCCATTGACCAAGTGCTGTCTGCACTGGGGCTTAGATTGGTTTAACTATGTCTCTTAGGGATGTGAATTTTTAACACCCCTGAGTGATATAGGTAGGTTCCCCTAAGTTTTAGGTGTAGAGCAGGTCTCTGACTATCCCCTGGCATCTGCCTGGTCTCCAAATGTGTCTTTTTAGCACGTCTGTCTCCCACCAGAACTACCTCTTGTTGATCGTGTGCACTGATGTCCACTAAAAGTGGTGACAAGTACCAACTTAGCAATGCTTTACACAGCTAATTATTTCTCTGATCCTGAGCCAGAGACCTACCAAGGGGCTGTTCCACTTCATCCCAGCTAGGACGGACCATGTGCATCTATGCTGCAATTATTGTATCTCAGTAACTGTGCTGCATTGTGATGGGTGGCAGAAAGCTAGAAACCAATCTATTAAAACATTTCTTTTGGTACATTATATAAGCAATATTGTTCAATATGAGACATTGTTTAGCAACAACAACTGTGGCAAAGGATGGTGTAGCTCCCACACCCCCGGCCATAGCCCTGACACAGAGGCAAAGGCAGGGACCTGAGTAGGATCATACATACACACTGCAGTTACTAATTTGTCTGCCACAGTGACAGTGGCAAATGGTGACAGGGAACAGTTAGCTGAAAACCGGTAAATGTAATAATTTCACGAGGCAGACTCATGAAATATTGCTGTACTGTGATTAAAACCAGCACAGCATCTCTGGGAGGAAATGTGTTCCCCAAAGCCCAGGCTGAACACAGTTAAATTAGATGGACGTTGGTGTATGATTTCACCAGGGAAAAAGCCCCGATCAGTGCCCTGCCACAGAGACAATTAAATACCCAGATGGGAATCTGGCCACAATGTTTTCAGCTGGGATGCTGCACGAACATGCCATACACAGTTATTCTGTTTGACTGTGATGGGAGACAAAGCATTCTAAATTGGACCTCGCCTAGAGTTAGGCTTGGCAAAATTAGTAGATGCTGAGATTCAAAAAATGAAAGCTTTGTGATTGTTAAACTACAAATTGTCAACATCACAGGTCAAAATATACAAAGTAAATGTCCTTAATTCAAACTCTCATAAGTTCTCAAGCAGCATTGTTCTTACTTTGTCCATCTGTCAATTTTGATTATAATGGATGGAAGTGTTTTTCTGTTGTTGGTTTGTGTGTATGGTGAAATCGACATGTACTGACATTTACCAATAAAAAATTAATCCTTTCAGATCTACCTATAGTACTCAAATAGCTCAATTTCTCTATCAGCGATGTCTAAGACAAGGCCCGATGCAAGGTCACCTGGCCTTCAAAATAGAATAGGTTCCATAATTACAGCTGGACTGGAAATGGTTTTCCCATCCCCTGAGTTTAAGATTTCAATTTTTTTGTTCCGAATTGGGATGAAATACTGAAAACTAAAACTAAACTAAAATTTGCAAACCAATAATCCAAAAAATCCAATAGGATAGGGTTTGTCAAACCACTTTATTTTGATAATTTCGAGATGTTTCATTTCAGTTTTGACTTTGTTATCTTTTAATTTTGTTTAGTTAGTATATACTAACTAAAATTTCAAAAACAAAAAGTCTTTTTAAATACAAAAGACTGAAACTTTTCAGTTAAAAAATGTCATGGAAAATTGAATATTTTCCCCAACATTCTTTTGAATTGGGAGATTCATCAAAATTGGTCCTTTTCTGTGAACGGTTTTGGTTTTGATGAACTGGCATTTTCCAATGAAAAAAATGTTTCACCGGAAAATTCTCAACCAACTCTACCTAAAATCCCCTAACCCTGCAGGCTTGGCACCTCCTACTGTCACAAAGTGTTCTCACCCTCTTCCTGAAAGAATCAGTGGTCTAATGACTTTATTGTTTATCCAGTAACGAAAGGAGAACAACGCCATGTGACTCATGTGAAAATAACGATCAACCTCACATGCATAATTCAGGAGCAATGCGGGGGCTGACTTCCATTTGCATTGAATATTCAGGCCCCAATCCTGCAAGCTGTCCTAGTTCTTTATGCCTGCATTAGCCAGTGGGCTGTCTGTGCTGAACCACTGTTGGGAACAGGGACTCGCTGAATCACTAACAAATCTATGAACGTCAAAGTCTGCTGGCAAACAAAAGATGCAGAGAAAAACGTGCTAAATTTACTGAATACACCTGTCACTGTAAATAGCTTATCCAACTCTAATTCTCACTATAGGTGTTACTCCTATGCATACATACAGACTGATTAGCAAAATGTAAAACCTTTTTACTTTATTAAGTGGTCACTTAACCCACAGCCAGTACAGTGGGTTAGGCAGAATAGACACCTTAATGATATACACCTCTACCCCGATAAAACGCTGTCCTCAGGAGCCAAAAAATCTTACTGCGTTATAGGTGAAACCGCGTTATATCGAACTTGCTTTGATCCGCCGGAGTGCGCAGCCCCCACCCCCAGAGCGCTGCTTTACCACATTATATCCAAATTGGTGTTATATCTGGTCATGTTAGATTGGGGTAGAGGTGCAATGTACACAGAATAGGGCAAGATCTATCTATCATCAGTATGTCTACCTAGAAATACCATATATGCAATTTTAAGATATGTAAATACCGTTTTCTAATTTTTTCACTTTTCTGTATTGTATCAGTATGTTCTTCATATAATACATGCACACTAGCAATATATCAGATCTCAGTGAAATAAACATAGGACGTAGATAATTGTGTTTCGTATCGGATATTCAGTGTGTTGTACTCTGATCTCATTGTTTGGTGTTGGCAGAATAGAGCTGTGGAGTGAAATAACATTCGTTTCAAACTCTGCCAAGCTGACCTCGCTGTGGTATTGTTATATGGAATTCATACAGAGTTATGAGGAAACATTGTGATTGATGGGTGCAGACGTACCCATGCTACAGGCAATGGAATTTTTGTCTGTAATGTATCAGGGGGAGAAGTGTCTGTTCCACCCCACCTTGCTCCTCTGCATGATCATGACTGTGGTGCAGCAGTGTACTCAGACACATAGTGAACGTTAAACATATGAGTGACTTCAATGGGACTGCTCAAATGCTTGAAGTCAGGCATGTGTTTAAGGGCTTGTCTTCACTACCAGGGTCATGACCTAAGTGATGCTACTCCAGCTACGTGAATAATGTAGCTGGAGTCGACGTAGCTTAGGTTGATTTGTCGCAGTGTCTTCACCACGCTGCCTCAATGGGAGACGCTCTCCGGTCAACCTCCCTTACCCTTCTGGGGGAGCTGGAGTAACGGGGTTGACCAGAGAGCGCTCTGCCGTCAATTTAGCGGGTCTTCAATAGACCCGCTAAATCGACCCTGACTGTCGATCTCCGCGTAGTGAAGACCAGCCCTAAATCCCATTGAAGTCAAGTGGACGTGAGCATGGCCTCAAGTGATTTGCTAAATCAGGGCCTGTCCTGGGATTACACTAATTGAATATACGAAGATGTGTGACTCTTAGACAATTCTGGAGGCAGGTGATGATCATTATAATACTATTTCACAGGACTCCTGCCACTGATTTAAGGGTTTAGGATCAGGCCTTTTGCATAGTTTGTTAGGGATGGTTTTTACCTTAGCTGTGTAACCATGAGTAATTCATTCACCTTCTCTTTGACCATTTGTCAAATGGACATTAAAATACTGGCTTATTTCACAGAGCATCATGAGAGTTAACACAATTTAAAGTCAATGGGGCTACTCGTGTGCTTAATGGTATGCACAGTGATGAGTAAGAGGGACATTTTCAGAGGCACAAATGGGTGTGAGACATCCGAGACCCACTAACTTTCAATGAGTATCGGGGCCCTGATTGCCCTCAGTGCCTTTGAAACTCTCCACTTTATTGACTCAGCCTAAAATCCCTTTGGGTGATTTGGATTCAGGCTACACTGAAGTTTGAAACATTGTTCTTGTTGTAATTAATGAGTAGCTTCCGTATCTGCTTGCTTTCCATAGCCTCTGCTTGGATTAGATGTATTTGAAATACATTTTTATGGTGAATTGATCAAATAGATTTTTGGTGAGTGAATTTAAGAGAAGCACTGACTATTTTTCCATTAAACTGTTGGCAAGGGATTTTCATCAGTGAATCTCAACGCAAACGGCCCTTTGGAAGGCAATAATCATGATTGTTGCTGAGCTGAGACTAGAAATGAAAATCACTGAGGTGACAGTATTCTCGAAGGTACCAGAATGTGGTTTCAAGACATAGCACCAGATACTTTGCCAGTGTAAATCAATGTAGAGTCAGAGGCCACGCCAATTTAAACCAGCTCAGGATCCAACCTGTATAGTCATTGAGGAACAGACCTGATCACCCATATTCATGCCTACGTGGAATAGCGTGCAGAATTAGGGCTTTATTCTGCAGTCAGTCCCATTGAAATCAGTTGGAATTATTCAATGAGGAAGGTCCTATACAATGGATCCAGATCCAATGTAAACTGATGTAACTGCATTGGAGACTAACTGATTTATAGCAGCCTAGCATCTGGTGCAATGTGAGTAAAAGTGGCACAATCTGGCCCTTATTTTTTTAGTCTCTATGGGTCAGTGAAATCAACTGGAGTTAGGTGGCAAAATACCTTTAAAATGCTGGCCCTATGCCTTTCTTTTCTCAATCCTGCTTGTCTCTATGCTTACTTTCTTCTATTGATCCCATTGTCCTGGCAATAATTTAAATAAAATCCTGCCTGAGTGTTCAGTATGTGTCAGGTCTTTTTTTGTTGTATTTGTAAATTAATATCAAGAGTGGATTGGGCTTATTCAGAGTCCTGTGATGGATGTGTGGTCTGGATCCGCTGATTGTAGGGATGCGCTGCAAAGAGCTGAACTAGGATGTGTTCCATTTAGCAGCCATTTGTCAGACAGCCCATCCAGAATGCGACTATTTTGATAAGGAAAAATGATTAAAACTCACCAAGCTGTGAGCAAAATGATTTGCCTCTGGGGACAAAGGAAGTCTGAGACGCATCAATGGTTTCATTTAGGACTGATCGTTAAAAAACAACAATAAGCAAACAAAGAATGGAGGAAAAAGAATGACTGTTGATATCGGAAAATCAAAGAGAAACAATTCTTTTTAGGAAGGTTTTGCTTCATCAGCAAAGCGATTTTGTCTTGTGCCAGATGTTTTATCATTAAAGAAAGAGCAAAAAGTTACGTCTTTGCAGAGAAAAATATTGACACATGAAATCGAAATGTTAAAATGTTGTTTTGAGATTTTTCTAAGCCTGTTGCCCATTGGCTTGAACTGTAGCATCAAATGCATAACAGCAAATGAGCACGGTGCACAACAGAATCATAGAATCGTAGGACTGGAAGGGACCTCGAGAGGTCATTTATTCCAGTCCTCTGCACTCAAGGCAGGACTAGGTATTATCTAGACTACCCTGACGGGTGTTGGTCTAACCTGCTCTTAAAAGTCTCCAATGGTGGAGATTCCACAACCTCCCTAGGCAATTTATTCCAGTGCTTAACCACCCTGACAGAAAGGAAATTTTCGCTAATGTCCACCCTAAACTGCCCTTGCTGCAATTTAAGCCCATTGCTTCTTGTCCTGTCCTCAGAAGTTAAGAAAAACAATTTTTCTTCCTTCTCCTTGTAACAACCTTTTACATATTTGAAAACTGTGATCACGTCCCCTCTCAGTCTTCTCTTTTCCAGACTAAACAATCCCAGTTTTTTAAATCTTCCCTCATAGGTCATGTTTTCTAGACCTTTAATCACTTTTGTTGCTCTTCTCTGGACTCTCCCCAATTTGTCCACATCCTTCCTGAAATGTGGCGCCCGGAACTGGATACAATGCTCCAGTTGAGGCCTAATCAGAGCAGAGTACAGTGGAAGAATTAATTGTCATGTCTTGCTTACAATACTCCTGCTAATACATCCCAGAATGATGTTCACTTTTTTTGCAATAGCATTACACTGTTACACTCATATTTAGCTTGTGGTCCATTATAACCCCCAGATCCCTTTCCGCAGTACTCCTTGCTAGGCAGTCATTTCCCATTTTGTGTGTGTGCAACTGATTGTTCCTTCCTAAGTGGAGTACTTTGCATTTGTCCTTACTAAATTTCATCCTATTTACTTCAGACCATTTCTTCAGTTTGTCCAGATCATTTTGAATTTAATCCTATCCTCCCAAGCACTTGCAACCCCTCCCAGCTTGTTGTTGTCTGCAAACTTTGTAAGTGTACTTTCTATGCCATTATCTAAATCACGGATGAAGAAATTGAACAGAACTGGACCCAGAATTGATCCCTGTGGGACTCCACTCATTATGCCCTTCCAGCATGACCGTGAACCACTGATAACTACTCTCTGGGAATGATTTTCCAACCAGTTTTACACCCACCTTATAGTACAGAAGCTCCCCGACTTACGAAATTATTCCGTTCCAAATTTTGTGTAAGTCGGGAACGTATCTCTGACAATTATGCAAAAAAACAAAAACAAAAACAAAAAGCTTACAGAACTTACGGATTTTTTTCCATAAATCCGGATTTCCGTAAGTAGGGTTTGCGTAACCCGGGGAGCATCTGTAGCTCCATCTAGGTTGCATTTCTGTAGTTTGTTTATGAGAAGGTCATGTGGGACTGTATCAGAAGCTTTACTAAAATCAAGATATACCACATCTACCACTTCCCCCCTATCCACAAGGCTTGTTACCCTGTCAAAGAAAGCTATCAGGTTGGTTTGACACAATTTGTTTTTGACAAATCCATGCTGACTGTTACTTATCACCTTAATATCTTCTAGGTGTTTGCAAATTGATTGCTTAACTATTTGCTCAATTATCTTTCTGGGTACAGGAGTTAAGCTGACTGGTCTGTAATTCCCTCGGTTGTCCTTATTTCCCTTTTTATAGACTTGCTTCCATGTCTTCTCAAAATAATTGCTAAAGGCTCAGATATCTGCTCAGTCAGCTCCTTGAGTATTCTAGGGTGCATTTAATCAGGCCCTGGTGACTTGAAGACATCTAATTTGTCCAGGTAATTCATGATCCCTTTCACCCAAGCTGCCTTCCACTTTCAAATTCTCAACCAGTTCCTTCCTGTTTGTCAAAATCAAATCTAGAATAGCCTCTCCCCTGTCTCCACCTTCTGAAATAAAAAAATAAAAAAAAAAATAAAAAAATAAAAAAATTGTCTCCAATACATTCCAAGAACTTGGTGGATAATCTGTGCCCTGCTGTATTATTTTCCCAGCAGATGTTTGAGTAGCTGAAGTCTCCCATCACCACCAAGTCCTGTGCTTTGGATGATTTTGTTAGTTGTTTAAAAAAAGCCTCATCCACCTCTTCTTCCTGGTTCGGTGGTCTGTAGTAGACCCCCTACCATGACTTCGCCCTTGTTTTTTACCCCTTTTATCCTTAACCAGAGACTTTCAACAAGTCTTGTCTCCTAGTTCCTTCTCAACCTCAGTCCAAGTGTGTACATTTTTAATGTATAAGGCAACACCTCATCTCTTTTT
The DNA here is from genome assembly GCF_025201925.1 of Gopherus flavomarginatus. Lineage (NCBI taxonomy): Eukaryota > Metazoa > Chordata > Testudines > Testudinidae > Gopherus > Gopherus flavomarginatus. The sequence continues at coordinate 127,951,974 of NC_066619.1, forward strand.
TCCTTGCTGGTTCTTCCTGAGCAAGCTGTACCCTCCTATACCAATATTCCAGTCATGTGCATTATCCTGATACAGCCCTGATACTGCAGTGCAGTCTGCTAGTATAGAGATGTAGGGCTGGACAGTGCTTCAGGAAGTCAGTCAGTGCCCCCACCAAGCTGAGTCAGGAATAAGTACGTGCAGACCATCCCTGTCAGATGTTTGTCTGTGGTGTGGACCCTTACGCCTTAATGAAGTCAATAGAACTGGGTGTCTGTGGATCCCCTGGCAGAGTCAAGGAGTGGGGCCCTGATTCAGCAAGGTACTTAAGTACAGTATGTGCATAATTTTAAGCAGGTGAGTCATTCCATTGAAGCCAGTGGGATTACTCGTGTGCTTAAAGTTAAGCATGTGCTTTAGTACCTGGCTGAATCGGGGCCGGAATGTGTGATCTGCGTGTGTGTCCCTTTGCTTGTAAAGCCGTGTCCCTGAGTCATCACTGATCCTGCTGCACATGGCTGAGAGGGCTCTAAAATGCTCTGAAGCCTTCAGGACTAGAAATCCATGCTTTGCCCGTTAGGAGGTTAGGGACCTCCCCTTTCCTATGGCACACAGCTCCCGTTTCGAACCATGGCAGGTCACCAGGATGAGCAGCCTGTCAGACAGCGAGACGCTCACATAAAGAAGCACCACCACTGTCGCAATGGCAAATCTTACCCGTGCAGGAGTAACTGGACACAGTGTGAGGGTGGTGGTGCTGGGGAGCAGGAGGTGGATCTATTCCACATTTGGTGAGAGGAAGAGGAAACGTTTCTGGGGCTGGCTGATCTCTGAACAAGATGGTTGCTGCTCAGAGTTGTTGAGAGGGTTGGAATATGTCCTGGGGGAGAAGGATTAGTGAGCAGAGTACAGATGAGACTGTTCAAGGGGCATGGTGACTCCATACCACATGGCTCTGCGGTCTATCCCCACCACTACGTGAAATGGACAGATGTGTGGGCATTTGGACATTTTGACACAGTCTGATGGATTTTACATGGGAATTAACTGACACCTTGGGAGCCAGGCAGAAGGTTAGAAATGGAATCTGGCTCTGACTTTTGTAACCGGCCCCAGTGCTCATAATGGGCTGAATCGAAACCACAGATCTGAACGCTTCTCGGGCGCTGAAGCACAGATCTGAATTTTCTGGCTCAAACGCTCTCTATTTCACACCACAGCAGCATCCGAATAGCTGTTCCTTCAAGGCCTGATCCTGAATCGCTAAACTCCGTAGCACTTTTCCCATCCACTTCAAGGAGCACAGATCCAATGCCCATTGAAGTCAATGGAAATATTTCTGTTGATTTCAGGAGGATGTTGGATAGGCCCCAGTCCACAGGGTGTCTAACTGTACGAAGGACAGGAGTCCCACTGAGATCAGTAAAATTGCTTACATGCTTATAGTTAGGCAGACACTTAAATACTCACTGAATCATGGCCTTATATAACTTACTGGCTGGTAGCCTATTATTTTGCCTGCAATTTGATCATAGTGATTTGCTTATAGTCCAACCTTGCATTTCTCTTGCATCCAGAACTCCCATTGGCTTCAGTGGGGACACGAACAGGGTTCGTAGTAAATAAAACTACACATAAGGCTTACTGTCCCCCCTTAGGATTTTAGTCTGACGCTGATGTATAGGTTAAACAATGAAATCAAGAAGAGTGGTAGAACGTATTAGTGCTCTTACTTACCCAGCTGAAGATCACACGGCAAGATATTTACAACAAGCTGGGTCTTTCAGCCTGGATTGATTATTCTGCAATTTTAAATGAGCTAATTTCAAACTGGTTGGGCTCAGTCATTGCAGAAACACATTAATACAAACAAAATAAATTAAATCTGCTAACTTTTGATGTGCATCTTATTACAGTTAAAATTTGTCATTACCTATACAAATGAAACTGCTTACCAGCTACTTATCAAGAATTTGCAGCATGACTTAAATCCTGTAGCTTTTCTGTAGTGCTGTCGACCTTGGAGCAATGTCAAATGTGCAGCAGGCATGCACACGAGTTTGGAATTCAAAGTACCGAGAAGTATCGTTTAAGGAAGTAAATTAAAACAAACAGGCAAAATATCCTTTGGTGGGCAAAGTGGTGGAATTGTTTTGATAACTCTATAGGCTGGGAGAATGGAATGAAGAAACAGGAAAGCAGATGGCAAATAAAGGAAAGATAAAAAAGGATAAGAAATCCATCTGGGTGGATGGATAAGCAGATAGGCAGTTAGGCAGCACTTGCCCACTTCTATCTGTCTGATCAATCATTTTCACATTTTTTTTCCTCATCAGAGGATGTAGGCCCAGCTGGCTGGTTTAGAAAGCAAGCATCTGCTTTGTGCTTATGGCACTGGGCAAGGATCTAGCTTCAAGTCTCAGCCATGGCATGCATTCCTTGTGACCCAGAGAAAGCCACTTACTCTTTGAGCAAGATGTAACTTGACAGTGTTCCCTGAGACAGAATCAGTGCCTATCTGTATTGCCCCAGAAGCAGAGAATGAAAGGTGCTTCAGATTCATCATAACCATTCTCCTTTCTCTGGGAAGGGAGAAAGTTACTTCACCCCTTCTTGAAGAGCAGTGCTCTCCTCCCAGCCAGCTGCTCTGGCCAGCACGTGGGAAGGAATGAAGCCTGCAGGCTATGTGGCTTGACTATTTGTCCTTGCACTGATATTAGATCATCCGTTGAATTCCATGAAAAACGATGTTTCAGTTAGAACTGTTTGAAATGTTTTTTGATAATTTTTTTTGGTCAAACAATTCTTTTCTTCAAAAATGATTTATTTCCTTGAAAAATAGTTTTCCATTAAACCATTCATTTTTTTGTGCTGAAAATCAGAAAAAAATTGTTCAGTTTTAAATTTTGCAACAAAAACGTGTACGGAAAAAAATAAGTTCCCAACCAGCTCTGGTTGTAATCTGTGGCAAGCAATTTATTTTATACTGAAATTAAACTTACATCAGCCATTTTCCCCGTAGCCAATTTCTGAGCACAACATAAGCGGTGGTGTTTAATGTCTATAGCCCCATTGATCTTTGGGGCCCAGGCCTGCTCCTGAGTTAATGGCAAAATTCTCATTTCCCTTGGGGCTCAGACTGTGCTGCTACAGTTTAAGGTGACACTTTTCTTCTTTTTTCCAAGTGCTTTTACTGTTAATCGACATCCACCAATCAGATCCTTTTGTTCCAACCTCTCTGCTTCCCAGCCAATCAAATACCAATTCCAGAAACTTCTGTCCAATCTCCACATCCCCTGCTAATAGCGTCTCAACTTACGTTTCCAAGAGGGTGCAGTTCCTACATTCTCCACAGTGAGCCACTTCAATAATGCTGAAAGTGAGAACTTGTCTGCACTATACGTTACTTCAGTATAACTACGTCACTTGGGGTGTGAATAATTCACACCCTTGAGCGATGTAAATTACACCAACCTAAGCGCTGGTGTAGGCAGTGCTATGTCGTCGGGAGTGCTTCTCCCGCTGACATAGCTACTGCCTCTTGCAGAGGCAGGCGTTATAATGGGAGAGATTAGAGCATCTCCATTATGAATAGCACAGCAGAACAACTGTATCGGTGCAGCTGTGGCACTGTAAGTACTGGGGTGTAGATGTGGCCTGACTCTTGAACATATTAAAGAACTCTATAGAAGACCAAGCTATCCAGGGGCGCTGGAACAATCGTATCATGGGGGTGCTGAGAGCCATTGACCCAAACTGTAAACCCTCTATATGATGGAAACCACTTCAAGCCAGGGGGTGTGACAGCCCGGCCCCCAGCATTCCTAGTTCCAGCACCTGTGAAGATATCTGTTCTCACAACATTCTCTTTCCTTTTTTATCTCTTTTGTATATTTGTAACTTCCACCTTTTTGTTTTTCTTACTGCACAGTTGGGAGACCATAACTACACCTTCACGGTCACAGGGCTTGTCTACACTTACCGGGGGATTGACGCACGGTGAGCGATGCATCAGTGGTCGATTTAGCAGGTCTAGTGAAGATCCGCTAAATCGACTGCAGATCACTCTCCCATCGACTCCAGTACTCCACCGGAACAAAAAGAGACGTCGACCCCGTGAAACGTAGGTCTAAGCTATGTCGACTTGAGCTATTCTATTCACGTTACTCAAATTGCGTAGCTTAGATTGGCTTTCCCCTGTAGTGTAGACAAGGCCATAGATACACAAAAAATGCATTACTACAGATTGAAAGAGGCCTGAAAGAGAAAGCATCCAATTATACAGATTTTTATATTTTATATTTATATTTTATATTATATTATATTATATGAAGATAAAATAAGCAATTTGTTTACTGGCAGCTTGGTCAAATGTTTTTTGCAGGTTTGTCTGGATGTGCTGAGGGAAATTTTAGACTTTATACCGTTAGAGTATATTGAGGCAGAGGTGTACAGCTGTATGGGAATTTCTTGACAAATCATTTTTTTGCCAGAAAATGTCAATTTGAAACCAAGCTTTTCATGGAAATGTCTGAGTTTTGATGAAAATGGTGCTGAGAAAGGTTTCCCAGGTTCAAGATGGAATTTCTCATGCAAGAGCAACCTAGTAGCAATAGCTCAGGGATTAAGCACTCATCACGGAGGTACATGATTTAGGTCCAAGCCACTGTTCTACCTAACTTGGAGCAGGCACTTGAGCTGGTTCTCTTTCATCCCACATGAATGGCCTAACCTCTGAGCTATTGGCTGCTCGGGGGTGCAGCTTGCTCTATTGTTTTTCCTGAAATATTTCAAAGGGTTTCATTTGTGTTCTGCAGTGGAATGAAATCAAATATTGAACTCTCAAAATTTTTCACAAGACAGAATTCTGATTTTCTGGCCCACCCTAATCTGAGGCAAATTCTCTGCTGGAGTCAATTGGCATGGCTTAGCTGAAGTCAACATTGAAGGCCATTGGAAACGATTGCCAAGGGGCAAGGTAAATTCTCCATTAGTTGGAGATTTTAAGGTTGTGTCTAAGTGAGGGAAATTGTTCCAGAATAGGCATGACAATCAACTATTCCACTATAACTATTCTGGTATAATTTCCCTATCTGGAATAACTTCCCCAGGTGGACACTCTTTCAGAATCAAAGTGATTTTATTCCAGAATTATTACTCTACTTTTAATGTTATTCTGGAATGGCTATGCTGGTCAATTTCCCAATGTTGGCAGGACTTAAGTAAAAATTGGATGTCTCTTTTAAGGGTACGTCTACACTTGGAGCTGGAGATGTGATTCTCAGGTCAAATACACATAGGCTAGCACTCATACTCATTGACCCAGCTCACTAAAAACAGTAGTGGCCTGGGCAGTGGCAGGTGATGGCATGGGCTACCTGTGCCGAGTATGTATGTGGGGCAGGGGCAGACACATAGCTCCAAGTGTAGACAGCCTAGTGGAGATGCTCTAGTTCAACCACAAATTGTTGGGCTGGATGCTGGAACCACGAGATGAAATTCTCTGGCCTGCACTGTGCAGGCAGTCAGACCGGATGATCATAGTGGTCTCTTCTGGAGTTAAAAACTATGAATTAGGCCCTGTGTGATTAAATCATGCTTCCAGACCATTTTCATCTCCCTGTCAGTTGCTTTATATTTTATTTTCTGCTTCTCCACCCATAAAGCTCTTCTGATGCAGCTCACACAGGGGACAAGTATTTCTGCATGCCTGTTTTCAGTATAGCTGTTCGTTATCCTGCTGAAAACTCTTAGCTCTTCCGCATTTCAATACAGAGTGGAATCATTTCAGAACTAGGTGGTTCAGAGGATTGATTTGATGGTTTTGGACAGTGTGCTGAGGACAAGCTGTTCAGTGCAATTTGTGAATGCCAGCACTCCATTATGTCAACTTTGATTGGTCCAAAACCTCACTTTGTGTTCCTGTGCTCCAAGCTGGCAATATCCGTAGGAGTCCATGTGGTAAAGGGGATAGAGATGGGATGCTTCCGGGAAGACAGATGGTGGGCCAGAGGCCAAGGGTGTGAGCCATCCTGTCTTAGTCCTGGAACCGGCACATGAAATGGCAAGATCAATAGCAAGGATTTTTAATGACTCTATAAACTTGGGGGCCTGTAGACGTGTGGACTCACCCCTGCTGCGCCTCCTGCTGGTGACTTCTGGGAATTAGCTCATTCCAGCTCTGGAGTGCCCTCTGCAGGCCAGTGATCTGCCTGTCCTCTGGCCCCCGTGTCCATCTCTGGACCCCGGTGCCTCTTTAACTGGGGTGCTGCCCCCTGGCAGTAACCCCTCAGTCTTAGGGTCTCCCCTCCCTGGGGAACCACCACCCACTATCCCCACCTCGCCTCAGTATCAGGCTACTGCCAGTCATGGTCTAGTCCCATGCCCTGGGGCAGACTGCAGTATCAGCCTACACATCACTGGCCAGGTTGGGTTTGGATCGGCTGCCTTGGCCTACCCCTGAGCTGCCCTCTGCAACCCTCAGTACCTCTTGGCCTTATGCTAGGCTGCAGCCTGGGGCTTTCCAGGCTAGAGCTCCCCTGCTCCTCTGCCTTTCCCCAGCCCTGCTCCACTCAGGTACCCTGTCTCTAGCTCCCTACAGGCAGAGGGAGACTTTCTGGGCTCCTGGCTCACAGCCTTTTTGTATAGGCCAGCTGTGGCCTGATTAGGGTGTGGCCCAGCTGCGGCCGCTTCCCCAATCAGCCCAGCTTTTAGAACTGCAGCTTTCAAGCCCTCCCAGGTTGCTTTTTAAACCCCTCAGGGCAGGAGCGGGTAACTACCCCACTACAGGGCTGTAGAAGCCGGCTGCACAATCTGCAGCTGGTCCGCTTCCAAACTGCGCCAAGGAAGCATCTCTACACGCTTGTGCTCCACACCCTTCACTTCCTCACCCTCGTGTCCCGCCCTGACACAAAGTGGCGGGACATCCTGCCACCTCTGGAGGGGGAAGAGCCATGGTGGGCCAGCCTCTACTCTACTGTGGTCCCGAGGCCCACCGTGGATATCAGTTGGCGGCTCCTTCATGGGGCCGTGAGCACGGGCGTGTAGTTGGCACGGTTTACCCCTGTCCCAGACACCTGCCCCTTCTGCGGCGTGAGGGAGACCCTGGCGCACATTTACTTAGAGTGCGCCAGGTTGTAGCCCCTATACCGGCCCCTCACCAATATCCTGTTACGTTTCTGGCTGCACTTTTCCCCTCACCTCCTTCTCTATGCACTCCCTATCCATGGCCCCACAAAGTCGCGGGACCTCCTGGTCAACCTCCTCTTCGCCCTGGCTAAAATGGCCATCTACACGACCAAGGAGAGGAGGTTGGCCGATGGAGACTCTGGTGACTGTGGGGCTTGTTTCCAATCCTTAGTCCGTTCACATATCCGTGCAGGGTTCCTCTGGGCGGCATCCACTGGCTCCCTTGACGCTTTCGAGGAGCACTGGGCGCTGTCCAGGGTTCACTGCTCAGTGTCCCCGTCAGGCTCCCTTCTTATGACCCTTTGACCACACTCCTGTCCCTGTTCTTTTATTAGTTGTCTCCCGAAATCAGTGGGTTTCGGAGGTCCTGTAGATCCTCCCCTTAGGCTGTGGGGGGGATCTGTTAGCAATGGACGGGCTTCAGCCCTCCCAGTTCCCAGAAACACAATAGGTACAGGGCTATAGAAGCCGGCTGCACGATCTGCAGCCGGTCCGCTTCCAAACTGTGCCAAGGAAGCATCTCTACATGCTTGTGCTCCACACCCTTCACTTCCTCACCCTTGTATCCCACCCCGACACAAAGTGGTGGGACCTTCTGCCACCTCTAGAGGGTGAGGAGCCCTGGTGGGCCAGCCTCTACTCTACCCTGGTCCTGGGGCCCACCGGGGATATCAGTTGGCGGCTCCTCCATGGGGCCGTGAGCACAGGTGTGTATTTGGTGCAGTTTACCGTCCCAGACACCTGCCCCTGCTGCGGCGTGAGGGAGACCCTGGCGCACGTTTACTTAGAGTGAACCAGGTTGCAGCCCCTATACCGGCTCCTCACCAATATCCTGTTACGTTTCTGGCTGCACTTTTCCCCTCACCTCCTTCTCTATGCGCTCTCTATCTGTGGCCCCACAAAGTTGCGGGACTTCCTGGTCAACCTCCTCCTCGCCCTGGATAAAATGGCCATCTACACAACCAGGGAGAGGAGGTTGGCCAATGGAGACTCCTGTGACTGTGCGGCTTCTTTCCGGTCCTTAGTCCATTCACGTATCCGGGCGGAGTTCCTCTGGGCGGCGTCCACTGGCTCACTTGACGCCTTCGAGGAGCAGTGGGCGCTGTCCGGGGTTCTCTGCTCGGTGTCCCCGTCAGGCTCCCTTCTTATGACCCTTTGACCGCACTTCTGCCCCTGTTCTTTTATTAGTTGTCACCCAAAATCAGTTTGGTTTTTGAGGTCCTGTAGATCCTCCCCTTAGGCTGAGGGGGGATCCTTTAGCATTGAGCAGGCTTCCACCCGCCCAGTTCCCAGAAGCCCAATAGGTACAGGGCCGTAGAGAATTGCTAATATAGTCCTTATATTTAAGAAAGGGGGAAAAACATGACCTGGGAAACTACAGATCTGTTAGGTTGATCTCAACTGTATGCAAGGTCTTGGAACAAATGTTGAAAGAGAAAGTAGTTACAACCATAGAGGTAAACGGTGATTGGGATGAAATACAACATGGTTTTACAAAAGGTAGAGTGTGCCAGACTAACCAGAAATCCTTCTTTGAGAAGAGAACTGATTTTTTAGACAAAGGAAATGCAGTAGATCTAATCTACCTGGATCTCAGTAAGGCATCTGATACAGTTCCACATGTGAAATTATTAGTTAAATTGGAGAAGATGGCGCCTGCCATCCCTGTGCGCCTCCCTCGAGTTTCCCCCGGCCCCCACTTGCTCCCCCCCATGTGCATCCCCCGGGTCCTGGAGTGTCTCTGCCTCTTCCTTGCAGCTCTGCACCTCTGGCTCTGGGCATCAACTGCCGCTGCAGGGTCCTAACGCTCCCCATCCACTAATGCCAGGGCAGGCTGACCCCTTCCACCTCAGACCCTTCCCTTTTCCGGCGGGACCCACCACCAGCACAGGGGCTCCCCTGCCAGTAATCACCACTCCTGCCCCACGCTGGGCAAGTGGCAGCCCCATCCCCCACCCACTGTGAGGCAGTAGGGGAGGAGGCACACATGTGATGGTAGCCTCCACCCAGCACCCACCGCAGGTGAGGCGAGGGGGCTTCCTGGACCTGAGAGGGGCCCTAGGAGCACATGCGGTGACAGTGGTGTGTGGTGAGTGTGCTGCCTGGGCTTGCTGCTGCTGGTGGGGAGAGGGCTGGGGCAAGTCCTCCTCTCTGGCCCCATCCCTGGGGCAACCTGACTGCACCCCAAACCCTTCACCCCAGTTCCACCCCACCCCAGAGCCTGCACCCCTGCCCCACAGCCTTCACCCCACACCCCACACCTCTGTCCTAGCCCCGAGCCCCTTCCCACACCCCAACCCCTCATCCCCAGCCCCACCCCAGAGCCCTGACCCCTGCACCCCAACCTCTGCCTGAACCCCTCACACCCCAAACCCCTCATCCTCAGCCCCACCCCAGGAGCATCACCCCTGCACCCCAACCTCTGCCTGAACCCTTCACACCCCAAACCCCTCATCCCCTGCCCCACCCTAGAGCCCTCACCCCTGCACCCCAACCTCTGCCTGAACCCCTCTCACACCCCAAGCCCTTCATCCTCAGCCCCACCCCAGGGCCATCACCCCTGCGCCCCAACCTCTGCCTCATCACCAGTCCCACCCCAGAGCCCTCACATTTTTACATTATTTTTAAACATATGTATCGGCTTACAAGGAAGGTGTGTGTGTGTGCGGGGGGGGGGCAGGGGCACCACCAAAAATTATACAAACCTGCTGCCCCTGCCATTATAGAAGGCACTAGTAGTGCTCATCTGGAATGTGGTGTGCAGTTCTGGTCTCTCGTGTCTAAAAAAGAGGAATTAATACTGGAACCGGGGCAGAGAAGGGCTACTAGGATGATCCGAGGAATGGAAAGCCTACCTTATGAGAGGAGACTGAAAGAGCTTGGCTTGTTTAGCCTAACCAAAAGAAGGCTGAGGGGAGATATAAGTGGTCTCCATAAATACATCAGAGGGACAAATACAGTGGAGGGAGAGGAGTTATTTAAGTTAAGCACCACTGCTGACAGAAGAACAAACAGATACAAACTGGCCATCAACAAGTTTAGGCTTGAAATTAGATGAAGGTTTCTAACCATCTGAGGAGTGAAGTTCTGGAACAGCCTTCCCAGGGGAGCAGTGGGTGCAAAAAACCTCACTGGCTTCAACGCTGAGCTTGATAAGTCTATGGAAGGGATGGTATGGTGAGGTTGCCTACACTGTCATGTAGCCGATCTGGAACTGCTCGCAGCAAATATCTCCAATGGCCGGACATGGGACACTAGATGGGGAGGGCTCTGAGTTACTACAGACAATTCTTTCCCTGGTGTCTGGCTGCTGGGTCTCACCCGAATGTTCAGGGACTAATTGGTCACCATATTTTCCTCAGTTCAGTTTGGCAGACACCCTGGAGGTTTTCACCTTCCTCTGCAGCGTGGGGCCTGGGTCACTTGCAGGTTTAAACTAGTGTAAATAGTGGATTCTCTTTCACGTGAAGTCTTTAAATGATGATCTGAGGAGTTCAGTAACTCAGCCGGAGGTCAGGGGTCTGTTACCGGAGTGGATGGGTGAGGTTCTGTGGCTTGCGATGTGCAGGAAGTCAGACTGGCTGATCATGATGGTCCCTTCTGCTCAATTCTTACACCTGCAGTTATGATTGATCCTGCACCTACCTTGTTCTGAGCCTTGCTCCTGTCGTCCCAGTCCTGTTTCCTTGCCCAGATTCTGATTCCAGTTCTGACCCGTGGCTTGATTCCTGGTCCCTGACTCTGGCTTTGTCCTGTGGCTCTGGCACCTTTCTCTCAGCCTAGCTCTAACCACCAGGCAAGACAGCTCACTTCCAGTCCAGAAACATGGAGGCTCTTCAGGAGAAGTCAGGTAGCTTTGTTTACTGGGAGTTAAAATGAATGTGACCATTGTCCATTGTCAGATTTGGATGCAAAAAGTGTTTGTGATCAAATACAGTAGGAAGAAGAAGAACTGCAGGAGGCTCATGACTTTTGTGGGGGACCTTACACAGTTTGGTAGATCCCCATTTCTGTAGTGGAAGTTACAGCTGGCTTGGAGAGTACATGGGCTCTAGTGAGCCCGGTTATAAACTGTCCTGCATCAATCGTCCCAGTCAGGCTATACAGGTTTCTTCTCGGTGGGGTAATCTCTGGCTGGATGCCCTCCCAGGCAGACTCCAGAAAAGTTGTGATAGAAGGAGCCTATCTGCAGAACTGTGCTCCTGTGAGAAGCACAGCAGATGCCTGTTCAGTAGGTACAGGGGCCTAAAGGGCTCTGGGAAGGCAGCTAAGTTACACCCACAAGCCCGATCTCCACATACACACAAACATGAGTTCAGAGACCAGCAGGTGCTGCATGCCATGGCCAGCTCTGTGGGGTTTGAGGGCTGGGAAGATGGCCTCAGCCTGTTACTGAGCAGCAGCAGAAGAACAAGGATTCTGTCCCTGCTATGCTTGACTTGAATGACACTCATGTAGATAGGACTTTAGGTTGTAACACACCAGGCTTTTCAAAGCCCAGACAAAATACGTTCTAATTAAAATACTGCAGATTAGATGTTCTCTAGACCAAGAAAGAGTGAGCGGATCAGCCAGAGAGATTCTGGCACAACACCATTACCTTGACTGGGTACTACTACATTGCAAATTATTAATAATCATCATCATCATCATCAGCTGATATCAATCTGTCCATGTCAACGGAGCTGCGTTGATTTATATCAGCCGAGGACCTGACATTTGGTGGCTAGCAAATGACTTGCTGGTAATGCAAAGGAAACATTTGCAAATCTTTTTTCCTGAAACTTTAATACCTAACAGAAAAAACCCAAAACCTGAACCCAAATTCAAAATACTGCTTTCATGGCTCTGAATATTTGTTGTTTCTATGAAAAGTTCCAGCGCTAAGAATCGCGTTTGAGAACCTTACAAAGAAAGACGCTTGTTCTGTACTCTGGCCAGGTCTTGCCAAACAAGAGCCCCCTGCGCTAGTTACATAAGATTTTAAATATTCCCCGCTTGCTGCATTGACACTTCAAAGTTAAGCAATCATCTCTTTTGCTGCTTTTAAGAACACAGTGACCTAGTTTTTCTTTTTTCCTCAAGAGGTGGTCCACTTAGTTGATTAAACCGCAACTCAATTTAAATGGTCGTGCGCCAATGTGGGAATAAAACAGATGTAACAGACTTCAGCTGATAAAGTCATTATTTTTTGCCTCGTTGGTTAACTGGAAATCATGGGAGGGATTAAGCGAGAGGCATTAGTTTTAATAGCTCCTGGGTGGCAAACTCCTGTGCTCGTCTTTGCTAACATTAGGGGATGCAAGAGTGGTTCAAAGGAATTTGTGCATTTCATGCTAGGATACAAAAGGTAATGGGGTAATTTATAAAAGATTTAAAATGAACATTAAATCCAAGAAAAGCCAAAGTAAGCAAATGATGAAGTGACAACTTGGTTAATATTTTAGCTGAAGTGAACCCAGAAAGCATGTTGACATTGGTGCATTATTTATAAGTATAATGCATCTGCAAATGCGCCATGTTAAACCATCAAAGATGTCGGAAGGGCAAATAAGTCATCTAATTGGAGTCTGCAGAGCGACTGAAATGCTGCTGGAGATGGTCCTTGGCGCTCTTCACTTACAGTTTTCCTTGGAGCCAAGCACATGACAGCTTGGTAGCTGTAGAAACAAAGCCTCTTGATGCTGGGTTCATGCTGAGGACATGCTTTTAAAATGGAATCTGATGCTGGTTCGAGTACAGTGTAATATTCCGTATTCTCCAAGCTGCCTTTTCCCCTTCACTTAACATTTTCATCTAGTCGGGGAAACAGGATGTGGGCTAGACAAATGTTGGGTGGAGCTGGGCTAGTAAATACAATGCCAATACGTGGTTCTTCCCATGGAGGCTTGCTAGACCATGGCAGCAGAGCACTTCTGCAATTACAGTACCCAACCCAAGAAGGCAAAACATCTGACTATAACCATAATCCTGGAAAGGGGAATGGAGCATCCCCTACAAGTGAGTCAAGCAGCAGACAGCAAGATCTGTGCAAGGCAGCAGATTCACCTTGGAGCCGTTTAACACAGGTATTCAGGCTGTTCAGACTAGAAGGCTGTCTAGTGGTTAAGGCATGGGTCTGTAACTCAGTTCCCACCTCTCTTACAGATTAATGGTATGGCATTGCGGGAGGCAGCTGATTTCTCTGTAAAGTGGGACTAATACTGCTTCCTTTGTCTATGTAGACTGTCTTTTACTAAGTGTTTTTGGAATGTGTAGCACAAAAGGGCCCTGTGCCTGGTTGGCGCACCTAGGTACTATTGTCAGGCTGTAGTGGTCCCTAGGGCGTGGGTTCCTAGAGAGGCCACTCAGTCTCATTGCATCAGACAACAAACATTCAATTAACAGTGTATGGCTCTGGCCAACTGGGTGGGGCAGAGCAATGAGCCATTTTAGCCAGGGCAGACAGCAAACACACAAGGCACAGGCCTGGGGTGAGTAGGCAGCCACCTCAGGGTTAGGGTAGGCAGCAGTGGGGTAGATGGGCCTAGGCCCACCCTACTCCACTGGGTCCCAGCCCTTGGCCCTAACAGTGGCAGGTGGTCCTGCCACTGGGTCAGCAGGGATCCCACTGCAACACACCGACTCGCACTGTGACAGAATAACCAGACTAGTGTCTGGTTTCTCGGGGCTACTTCCTATCCCAATGTCGGCGCAGCTCCGCAGTCGGTGAGTCTTCTGTCCGCTCTGGGAGAATAGCAGACGGCAGTCCCAGCAGCTCGTCTCCGCACTTGGTCTCCTGCACTGTCAGGGCGCTACATGGCTCGGAGGGAGGGCCAGAGTCCTGCAGTAGACTAGAGACATCTATCTCATTTCCTGAGTCCCTCCCAATTGAGCTGAAGGGTCCGCCTCTTATACCTCCTGTCCCAGCCCTCTGCTTCTGGTGCCCGGGCAGGGCTGGCTTGGCTCCGCCTTCCAGGCAGAGTATAGTGGTCCCTTACTCTCAGGCTTGGAGGGAGGCCACTCTACCTCACTACAAATGCCAATAACATCACCAGAGTAAAAACTACATATTGGGCTACATTCTAAGCGTACTGAAGTTGGTACCCTGAACATATATACTTACTGCTGAATGTATGATGGCTCGCCAGTCTTTCTCATTTGGAGAATGATTGCCGGATTAGCTAAGTGCAGCCATAATGCACTGTCTCACTGCTTGATCATTACTCTGTCGTCCTGAAAAGACCTAGGTGAGCTATAGCTATACAATGCCAAATCCCTGTTTCCCAGCCCGGATTGGTCTGGGTTTTTGCCAGCTCTTTGAAGAACTAGCTATGCATTCCAGAGCCTACCTTTGGCATGTTGGGAATTACAGATGATGATCTTCCTTGGTGATGATAAAGAAGAGGGTGGGAGAAATAGCAGCACTCCATTTTGTGTATGTTCCTTTAGCAGGGAGGAGTTAAGGGGTAAGAAAAATAATACAGCTTTTCTGGCCAATATTAAATAAGCTTGATGTCAGTTGTGATTGATAGCTTAGTGGTTTGAGCATTGGTCTGCTAAACCCAGGGTTGTGAGCTCAAGCCTTGAGGGGGCAATTTGGGGATTGATCCTGCTTTGAGCAGGGGGTTGAACTAGATGATCTCCTGAGGTCCTTTCCAACCCTAATAATCTATGGTTTTGTGGTTGCCCATAAGCAGATTACAAGTTGTTTATAGAAGGAGAAGGTTCCAATTGTTGTACATGGACTGATCCAAATGAAGACCCCTGAAGTCCAACTGTCTTTGATTTCAAAAGGCCTTCAGAGTTAACCCTGCAGGTAGCGATTTTAAGATGCTTACCTGCATCTCTATTCGTTGCTTTCATACTAAATTTCACTCACAAGTTTCTTTCAGACCTTTCTCTGCAGCCGAATGCCCAGAGGCATTATCTGCTGGTCTCATTTTTCTCACTTCAGTGAAACCTCTGCCAGAAGGGACTCTGCATCTCCGTGTTTTGCTCCAGCACCTGAACTGAGCCTCAGAAAGAGCTCCATGGCAGCTGTGTGAGAATTGTCTGAGTGAATCAGAATGTCTGTGTTCGTTTTATCAGACTTAACATCAGGTCTAGCGTCCATCCTGAAGAAGGACAGAGGGGCCAAGGCCAGGTCTACACTCAAAAGCTAAATGGACCCAGCTATGTCGCTCAGGGGTGTGAAAGATGCACACCCTCGGCAACATAGTTATGCTAACCTCACCCCCAGTGCACACAGCACTAGATTGACGGACACATTCTTCCGCCGACATAGCTACTGCCTTGTGGGGCAGTGGGTTAATTACACCGATGGGGTAGGGAGTGTCTGCAGTGGTAGCATTTCAAGGGGTGAGTGGGCCGCACCTGCTCTCTTCACTCATAGAAGTAGTCTCCGCGACGGCAGTGCCACTACTTGTGTGACTAAGGAGGGCAGGATTTGATCCTTGGCGAGAATCCTTCTTACTTTTGGTTTTAAAAAGCCTTGTCTGGAGCAAGTCTGCTGGCGTCCTCCGTTTAACCTAGCTCATGCCTGGCGGCTCTCTTTGGGCACCTTGTGATAACCTGCCATGTTGCCAAGCTGCACTGCACAGACCGTTCACCCAGCCTTCTCCTGTGTCAGCATTAGGGGGCTGTCCCTTTTCTGTTGTGCTCTTTAGGAACATGGACTTCTTGGCGGGGGTGCTGGTATCCCGGTGCCTGAATAAATCTGCTTGACATTTTATTAGTGGGATGTTAATGATATACAGTGTGACCAAGCTGCCTTCTGCATTTCATTCAAATGTCAAGTTCTGCTTTGTCTGCTGGCTTATCGTTTAGGGGGAGCGTGGAATGAGGATGGAGAAAACCAAATCCAGTTTGATTAAAAAGCCACGCAGTTCAGTTTAGTCCCAGATAAATGTTCCTCATACTCCTTTTTGCCCCCGGGCTCATTTCTTTCACAAGTACATGCCTGCTTTCTGATCCCTGCGATTACCGCCATCAAAGGGTTTACTGGGACTGGCAATTGGAGGGCAAAGTGGAATAACTACTACTTTGTGAGTTAGCACCCCGGGGAGGGCTGGTCTCGGGGTTAATACAGATGGTGAGTGATGAACCGGGTTTGTGTGGAATGTAAATGGGGCATATAATTCAGGGTTAATGCTATTAAACTCTGTCGCTAACTGTCTCAGGCTCGAGTCTGTTCTCGTGCCCAGTGATGTAAACTGGGATTAACACAAATGAAGTCAATGGAGTGCTGGAAGAGCCTGATGTTTACTTCCCAATGTCAGGAAAATCTCCAGGCACTTCTCCCTGGCAGGTGCCTGGATCACTGACCTTATGGAAATACGAGTGGGAGGTATCAAAGAAAAACTCCATGAGGCCCCTCCAAAATCATTCTGTCATGGGAGCCAGGCGGGAGTTGTCTGAGCCTCTGACCTTTGGATCCTGACTAGTGCTGGGCAAGAATTTTTTGGCTGAAACCTTGTTTTTGTGAAAAATGATTTGGCAACACCAAAACATTTCATGAATTCGTAATGGTTTTGCGCATTTGTTTTTTGGGGAAAAAAACAGCAAAGAAAAAAGTCAGCAAAAGTCAAAATGAAACTTTGATTTTTTCCGAATGGAAACAGCTTTCTGTTTTGTCATAGTCTTCAGTTTAATGCTACATTAAAACACCACCACCAACAACAAAAAGCTGCATAACACCATGTAGGGGGTGCCTGGAGCTGTGTATGACCTTAATGCAGCTCTTGGCAATCCTCAGTCTCACCAGATCTCTGAATGGCACTGGCCTCCCTCTCCCTCTCCCTCTCTCTCTCTACCTCCGTTCACACCTGTCACACATCAGGGTAAATGCACCTGTGTTTCCCTCTTGTGGGCCAGCAAGGGCACTCACGCTCAGGCTTCTGGTTTCCCAGCCGTCACCGCTCTTGGGTGGAGAACTGGTATCTCCAGGCTGCCGCAGCTCCCTGCTATCGCTGAGTTATTCCCACCGAAGGGAGTCTGCCTAAGCAGGCCTGCTGGCTTTCTCTTCAGAGACTGATCACAGCATAATTACCCACAGTTACAAGCTGCCTCCCTGCTCTTTCTAAGCAAGCACATTGTATTCTTAAGGTAAGTGCATTACAGAGAAAACATATTAAAACAATAAGTACACACACTAATAAGCTTACTAGTGATCCCCTGCACTCCACAAGGGCTCTGGTGGGTATCAGTCCATCCGAACCCTACCGTAAGGCCTGGGGCCTCCCTTGGACAGAAGCTCCTGTTCCTTTGCTGGATTGGAATGAAAGCCCTGAGTCAGCTTCAACTCTGGCTATTTATTAAAAAGTCCTTTCTTTGTCTGTTGGGCCCTGGAGAAGCCAGCTGGGGTCTTTGAACTGTCCTAACATAGCAGACAAAAGATCCTCCCTCTCCCCTGGCCCAGGGCAAATCTTCAAAGAGCTGGTAACTGGAGAAAATATTTTTGCGTATCTCCTCCTCCTAGAGATGTTCCATACAGTCTCATAATAACACACAAACAATTTTCAGAGTAGCAACCTGCATTTTTAACACAATGGACCTCAAAGACATTAAACTGAATTCAATAAGTTTTACTCAGGATATTGTGTATCTCTAGCCCCATACGTACCCATAATAGAAATGCAGGGTTGGAAGGGACCTCCAGTGGTCATGTAGTCCATCCCCCCACATGCAGAGGCAGGATTCCATAAGAATGGCCCTACTGGGTGAGATCAAAGCTCCATCTAACCCAGTATCCTGTCTTCTGACAGTGGCCAGTATCAGGTACCCCAGAGGGAATCATATAGATACATACATATACCAAGCCACCTCTGACGGGTGTCAGTCTAAGCTGTAACCTGTCCAAGCATCTATTATCTGCCCATCTGTACACACACACACCTTTTTTGATCCAGTAAAGTCAGATTGAAGAGCCAGACATGCTTTGCTGGAAGAATCAAGAAGCAATGAAAAGCCAGTCATCATTACCTAAAGTACAACTTAATTAACTTGTGATCAACTCATCAGCTTACCTTTCAAGCTGAAGCCTTGAAGTCACAAACTAAGACCAGTACGGCACTCAGACCGAGATGCAATCTTGCCAATGTAAAGTCGCCTCGATCATTTTCATGAAAGACTGTTTCACAATGTAACATTTTAAAGTGCCTTTTCCTCACGTATCTCTGTAGCTCTGGGGAACATTTGCAGCTTCTTTCTATGACTAAGTGTGTGTTCTTCTCTAACACAAAAGGTGATAATGAAGTCCTTTACAGGATCTGTGCTGCCTGCCATGTACAAGAGGGCGAATTACAGCATCTGAATACATTCTGGCCCCCAGTCTATGAAAGAGGGAGGAAGGTTATTTAAACACTTTAGACATAATGTAATCATTTGGAACATCAAGATGATTTGCCACTTGCATTGGGCCCAATCACATAATAAGGAAATGAGTCATGGCTTGCAGCTTGTCGAGTTATTTCACAATATGACACTGCAGTACTACCTTGCTCTTATATAGCAATTTGCAGCAGTAGATCGCAAAGCATTTTACAAAGGAGGTCAGTGTTATGATCCACATTTTACAGATGGGGAAACTGAGGTACAGGGGAAGCAATCTGCTGAGCCAGGAATAACCTAGGTCTCCTGAGTCTCAGTCCAATGTTCTCTTCATTAGGCAACTCTGCCACTGGGCCATGCATGAACTATATACAGAAGGGAAATGGTCACATTTTTGGGTCAAGTATTATATTTGCCAAAGCATGCAATTTCGTGATGAATGAAATTATTCATGAATTTGGGTCAAATTTAGTGAGTATTTTGGCTAAATAAAAATGAGGAATTTTTTTTTTTAAAGTCAAAATAGAGCAATTCAGCATTTTAGAAGTGAACAATTTTGACATTTTGTTTCCTGGTTCACTTGGAAACTGTTTCGTTTCAAAATGATGTTTGAAATGTTTTACTCAACCCAAATTATTTTTTATGTTTTTGGTTTTTTGTTTTGGTGAGAAAAATAGAAAAAAATCAGGTTTGGTTTGAAATGAGCCAGGGTTTTTTTGGAGGATTCTGATGAGTTGAATGTTATACCTATTCTGCATACCTGTAAAAGTCTGATCCAGGGCTTACTGAAATCAGCTGAAAGATCCTGAGTGATTTCAAGGACTTTATTGAATATCAGGGTTAGAAGGGCCCTCAGGAGGTCATCTAGTCCAACCCCTGGCTTAAAGGAGGAACTAATCCCCAAACAAATTTTTACCCCAAATCCCTAAGTGACTATCTCAAGGCTTGAATTTACAACTCTGAGTTTAACAGACCAATGCTCAAACCACTGAGCTATCCTGCCCCCATTTGCCTACCTAAGATGCAAATCAGTGGAAACTCAAGCCTAGGTCTCTGCAGCTCTGAGTCAGAGTCACTATTAACTGAAAATGTTTGCAAAATGCTCCCCTTTGTTTTCTGCCCACTAACGTGGAAGTGAGTTAGATAACCTCAGAGCATTCATTTGGATTCTTTCCTTAGTGTCTGGCAAATGGGCACCATTAGGGCTGCTCTAAGAACAACAAAGCTTTGGGGAAGGAATACAGAGCAATTGCTGGAGCACCACTGGAATTTGATCTAGCCTATGTTAGGTGCTGTCAGAGCCCCACAGTTGTCCTGAAACTTGTCTCCTCCTTTCAAGGATTTAGATAATAGCATCTGTCACAGCTGTCCATAAAATACATATGTTTTGCTTTAGAGCGTATACCGATAAGCCTAATTGTCCTCATATCCATTTGAAAGGGCACTGGGAATTTGCAATTGAAATGGTGTTTATACTGTATTACTGCTGTGTATGTTCTCTCTTCATGGGCTGCAGGCTTGATGGCATCCTGCTCTCTCTTCATAAGCCATATAAAACCTACTGCCACCATGAAAACCAACAGCCCTTTGTTTAGTCCTAGTGTACAGTCAAAACACCCTTAGAGAGTTGGCATTTGCAGCAGTGGATCTCTGTGTGATTTCAATTTGGCAGAGGAAGGCAGAGATGGGGAATGATTCTTTTTGTACTTTCAGGGCCGTCGGTTGGTATTATGGCAGCACTGCACACTGCCAGGCATGTGTGATGGGGTTGACTAGGCCCAGAGGCCCCCTGCTGGAGGGCTCAGGGTCCTGACACACCAGGTCTCCGGGAGAGGCATAAGAGAAGTCCTCCAAGTGGCCTAGAGTGGTTGTGGGGAAGCAGCCAATGAGTGAGGCTGCAGGGAGCAGCCAATCAGAGCCCAGCAGGGCCATATAAAAGAAGATGCAGTGCAGCACAGCAGCCAGTTGCTTCCTGGAGCTTGAAGGGTGGTGTCTGGCTAGCTGGAAGAGCAGCAAGACTACCGACAGCTCACTGCAGGCCAGGCTGAGCCCTGGGAAGGCTGCTGAAGCTTTGGACAGTCTGTGGGCAGGGACTAGGGGAGCAAAGAAGGAGCACCAGGCTGGCTGCTGGGCCTGAGTATAAACTGAGTCTAGGGAAGGCTGCAAGAAGACAGCCTCTCCAGGGAGGAGGTTTTGGGGGTATGGCTCCATACCAGGGCCAGGGTAAGTTTAAAAACTATGTACGCTGGAAGGGGTTTGTTCTGTTTCACGTGCAGAAAATGGTGGGCTGAGTCACTGAAAAAATGCCTGAGAAACCACTGACAGGTCACCATAATCTAAAGACCACAGAAACACCCAACCAGAAGGGGCTGTGAGTGAGAGGTGGGTGCAGCCCCATTACAACATGGTCTCTCTAAGCTGTTTCCATCTGCTCAGTCTCCCTTTAACTTCTTCAGTGCCACACACGCACACTCAACTGCACTGTAAGGTGCTATTTCCACAGCCTTTAAGGATGTAAGGGACATGTCCCTCTGGAATGGGGGTGGCTGATCAGGGGACTGGTGAGCTAATCTGACAGGGTCTGTTTATGCTGCAGAGTAAGCCCATGGTTAGTTGAACCCGCATTAGCAGACTCTGCACTAGTTAAATTAGTGCTTCAATATCCACCCTCATTTGTAACCCCAGGGGAGGAATTGTTGAATCCTAGGGCTCCAGCGTCTGTGCTGCGTAATGCAGGCCCAAGTCCAGCCCCCACAGTCCAAACTTCCTTGGGCCACTCTAGCCCTTTGTTCTTAGTGTGGTGTGGGAAAACTGACTGTCCAGGTAGGCCTGTGGGACTGTGCAATACTCTTGGCAGACTCCCAGAGCACGAGCCCAGCAGGGCTCTGTCTACATCACAAAGCAATTGGGCTTGAATCTTAGGTCCCAGTTTGACTTAGGCTTGGGACCATGAGTCCAAGCCCTGGGTTAGTGCAATTTGTGTGTAGACCGAAAACAGGTTAGGCTTGAGCCTGAGTCTCAACCCTGGGCTTATGTTGCAGTGTAGACATACCCTCAAAGAGTGTGGCTCCTTTAGCCTAGCAAAACAAATGCTGAGAGGGGATCTGATTGTTCTCTATACATACATCAAGGGGGTGCATGCCAGAGAGGGTGAAGAGCTATTGAAGCTGAAGGACAATGTTGGCCCAATAACAAATGGGAACAAACTAGCCAGAAATATGCTTACACTGGAAATCAGAAGAAGGTTTCTAACCATCAGAGGAAGGAGGTTCTGAAACAGCCTCTCGATAGGAGCAGTGAGGGCAAACAAACTAGTTTAAGATGGAGCTTGATAAGTTTGTGAAGGGATGATATGACAGGATTGCCTGAGATAGAAAGGGACTGGACTCAATGCCCCTGGAGGCCCCTTCCCATTTTATGCCCCATCTCCCTATCACAGGAAGGATAAGCTGGGGGAGTGGGGAGGAAAAGAGCTCTGTTATTCTCCAGATTCCCAGTTTTCATTTAAAAACACTCCTAGTTTGTAAAGCCATGGAGAAAACCTTCAGAATGCGATCCTCATGTAACTGAGGCAGTGAAGCCTGCCTGAGTTTGCAAAGAGCCTGAAACAGTAGCTCTATGGTGTGAACTGCTCTGTTCATTTCAGTGGGTTCAACTCAGATGCCAATGCTGGTAGTTTAAATGCTAACATTTAGCATTTAATATTAGCAGAAGCTGGGAATGGGTGACAGAGGATGGATCACTTGATGATTACCTGTTCTGTTCATTCCCTTTGGGGCATCTGGGATTGGCAACTGTCAGAAGACAGCATACTGGGCTAGATGGACCTTTGGTTTGATCCAATGAGGCCGTTCTTGTGTTCCAACTCTCTGCTTATCCAAGCACATAAGAAAGAAGAGGAAGGATCATATTATGAAGTTCTACATCTAAAGTGTGTGTTGTTTACCCTTGGGAGGGCATGAAGGACTAGGTTAGGGAGCATATGAAGTGTATACATTAGAATGGGTTGGTCTTTAACAACTCCAAGTGGTTACAGGGGGTGGGGATGGGGAAGAGAGGCCACAATTGGTTTCATTTTCCAAAAGCAGGGGCTCAGCTTTCAAAAGATCAAGGAGCACTGAATTCAGGGACCTTGGGGGAAGGCTATGCCAGATTTAGCGTGTGCAGTACATAAAATAGGACCGTGCCTTGTTATGTGATGTACAAGTACAGGGATACAGTGCCCAGAGATTTAGTGTCCTCACCAGGCTGGTCACTAGCTAATTTTTACTTTAGCTGGTCTCTTTGTAGAATTGCTTTGAGAATCAAAATAATGCTCCATCTTGTGGGATGTTTTCACATGTTACCAGGGCGTGCAAGTTAATTTGGCTGCTAACTTCTGACCTGCAGACACTTAAGCTGCTGAGAGCAGCTCCAAATGGCTATTTTCCTTACTGCAGGGCTGTAGGAAACACACAATTCATGACTGATGATGCCTTTTTTGTACCATGTCTTCGATAACCATTGGGAAGGTATTTCAAGGTTTTTATTGAATTAGGCCATAATTTTCAAAAATAGGTGCCTAAAGTTAGGCTCTTAAATCTATACTTAGGTGTTCAAATAAGTGGGCAGATTTAGAAAAACAAGCCAACCCAAAACATCTAAGCAGTTAACATTTCCCACTGACTTCCCGTTTAGTATCCCAGCATCGAAACCTTAGTTCTCTGCCTTATGAGTAGGGAAGAACTATCATTTTGGTGAGGACATGAGGTGCTAATGATATTGCATAAAACTATGGGCTGCAAAGCAGTGATGATTGTTGAGCCTCCGTCCAGAAAATGTCATGTGGCAGGAAGCAAATTTAAGAGGAAATTCTCTGCTGGATCAAATTAAATCCACAATTTTGTTTCCTAAACAGCCAAATGAGGCCCTGTGCCAGCTCTGTCCTATGTTCCACACCTGCTCAGCATATAAAATTACTGTGATGTGTCCATTTCCCTAAGTCGCTTGGCTGAAGCTTAGCTTCCGACAGGAATAAAACAGGTGGTTGGAGGCGGCTAGAGTTTAATGCATCTAAAGGCAAGTCTCAGTGCCTCAGTGCACCAGATCCTCAGCTGGTGTAAATGAGCGACCATCTATTGGCGTTGATTTCCGCTAGCTGAGTATAAATAATTCCTGGCCCTTTGTGTCCATCCATTCTGAATGGCATTTTCCTGCGGCTGGGACAGGGGTGGCTTTAGGCATTTTGTCGTCCCAAGCACGGCAGGTAGGCTGCCCTCGACGGCTTGCCTGCGGGAGGTCCGCTGGTCCCACGGCTTCAGTGGACCTCCCAAGTGCGGGAGGTCTGCCAAAGCCGCAGGACCAGTGGACCCTCCGCAGGCAAGCCGCTGAGGGCAGCCTGCCTGCTGCCCTCGCGGTGGCCGGCGGAGCGCCCCCCGCGGCTTGCCACCTCAAGCACGCACTTGGTGTGATGGGGCCTGGAGCTGCCCCTGGGCTGGGAACAGAAAACGAAGATCAGTAAGTACGGTTGTCCTCCGTTCTGTCCTGCCAGGCACCTTTATTTGGCTGGTGGAGGGTTCACACTTTATTGTGTTGTTCACCCTGGCGATTGCTCCCTTTTAGCGTATTGCTGTTACTTTGCTTTCATAGTACAGCAGATTTTGTCAGTGCCAGACTGTGCTGGTTTGGGCAGAACCAATTAGAGAAGCGCTGCTGAAAGGCATCCCTGACTAAGATGTGCATAGCAAAGGGCTTCTCTGGTGACCTGGCAGGCTCTTTCTGCTTCCTGGCGGGGCCAGGGTTACAAGTCAGTTGACTTCACTTTGGGGTTGAAAGCACCAAATCCCTATTTTTACACTTACACACTCACACACACACACACAGAGTAGCACAATGTATATGAGGCAGAGGGGCAGCAGGAAAAGAAAGAGAAAGAAGACACTTGGAATGATTTTCCAAGGCCAAAGGGAGCAAGGCATCCAGCTCCTACTGACTTCCAATGGGATCTGGGCACCTTCCTGCTCTTCTTGCTTTTCAAAATCTCCCCCATAATTATGACGCTTTGTGGAACTGAAATACCCACATGGGTTCTGCTACAGCAGCCAGAACGAGCCAATAAGGAAAGGAAATATCGTGAAAAAACACTTCTCCTATCACCCTCTTAGGGGATGAGATGGTATATTTCATCAGCCGCACGGCTCTTCCTCCTAAACACAATGCTAATGGTAGCTGGTCTTCAAGTGTGTCTCATTTTGATGCCTCGGATTCTCTTGAATTTTATATTGCTTTGGATCAGAGAATTCCAAAAAAAAGCCCCTCACTCTCTCCAAGCCTATGTATCTTAAGTAGGAACAGGGATGATTTAGTTGGGATTGGTCCTGCTTTGAGCAGGGGGTTGGACTAGATGACCTGAGGTCCCTTCCAACCCGGATATTCTATGACTGATGTGCCGGGAGTCCGACCGCTCTCTCCTGCTAGAGTGGCATGTGATATGCTGGTGCTGAAGTTCATTTCTAGAGCAGTTTGCTATGCGATAGTCGTGCCAGAACTGCTGGGAATAAGATGTGGTGTGGGTACCACTCCTGCTGTTATGTCAAAGTAGCTCCAGTACTGCTACGATGCCCGCCATTAGGGTATCATGGAGAGCAATGTGTTACTCTAGGTCAGATGTTCGCAAGCTGGGGAGTGCAGAATGTATTTTGGGGTGGGGTATGAGATGCTTAATCGAAAAAAAATTGACTGCGCACAGTCTCAGCTGGGAAGCCAGAGAGCAGCAGCTGATGGCCAGGTGCCCAGCTTTGAAGGCGGAGCTGCCACCAGCAGCAGCAAGGAAGTAAGGGTGGTATGCTATTGCCACCCTTCTACGCTGCTGCTGGCAGCAGCACTGCCTTCAGAGCTGGGCACCCAGCCAGCAGCCACTGCCCTCTGTTCTGCCTTCAGAGCTGGGCGGCTGGAGAACAGCCGTGGCTGGCCGGGCGCCTTGGGAGGAGGGTGTAACTACTACAGATACAAGGGGGGCACGATTAGATCAGTCTGAGAACCACTGCTCTAGATGAATAATACCTGGTTGCTAGACTCTGGCTCTATATGACAGCAGGTGGAAAAGCAACAACAGTGGGTGCATCCTGCTTGTCACAAGTCCGTGTTTCTCTGAGAGCTGATTCCTTCTTAGCAGTGACTCTTCTGAGACTTCTTCCAGCCACATTCTGACGCCCATGTGGAAATCAATGGGGCTACTTTGGAGGACAGTAGCCCGGATGGGCAGTAGGGATGTTAGAAACTGACCATTACAGATTTTCCATTCAGGCACAGATCCTGCCTGACCCTACTGAGCATATGAAACAGGGACCTTGGGGGGTTTTCACCTTCCCCTGCAGCCAGGATTATCTGTGTATATCTCACTTAATTATTTCCCTGCCATTGAGGGGGCTTCGGGCACTCACACACCTTGGACCCTTCTGTTCCCTGCCTGTGGCAAGTAACAGACTAGTATCCTGTGGGCTGTAACACTTTGATCTCCTTTCAGGTGCTGGGTTAGTGTGTGGGGGCTGGGGGTGTTGGTGGCCTGTGACATACAGGAGATCAGACTGGACAATCAGATGGTCTCTTCTGGCTTTAATGATGACTTCCTGACCCATGTTTAACTTCAGGCTTGTGCTTCGGCCCCATGGAGTCGTTGCTTGACTGGATCAGACCTCTGTGAAGCAGTGCAGCACTGGCTCTTCGTCCCTTACTTTCCATGACAACAATATTTCCTATCCAAACTGGCCCACCTGAAAGAGCCGGGGGGTTTCTCTGGGGCAGCCTGCCAGGACCCACGTTCCTCCTTACTGTGCTTCAAACCAATTTGCTAAACTCACGCCCCTGGGCTGCACAGCGTTCAATTTGATATTTAATTGGGTAATCAGAAGTTTGATTGGGGGGGTCATACAGAGTGAATCAGGTAATATACAAACTGTCCCATTAGTGCTGGCAATGCAATCAAAAGTGCATCTGGGGAGGTTTTACCCAGGAACTTTCAAAGCATTGTGTCCCCATCCTCCCTCTCTCGCTGTCATTTTCATTTGAAGTAGTTTTTTGAAAAAAATAAAATAAAAATAAAGAGAGAACAGAAGGGAAGGCACTTCAAAGGGCTATTTGGCTCTTACTGGCTGTTTCTCCACCCCTCTCATCTTCCTGCTTGTCTGACTGAGTCGCTGTCTGTCAGCCTTGCCTCAAACACGCTTCAAAGGGGAAAGAAACAAATAATCTTTTGGCAGTCTGGTTGGCTGTCGGCTTGGTGCCGCACTCTGTAGCTTGGTAATGAAGCTTGCTCTTCTTCACGAGCCTGCTGACAGGTGTGCTCAGGGAGGTGGAAGCCAGGAAGATCACAATGCGTGTGGAGCTGGCTGATCGTCAGAAAAGGAAGAGTTCCCCGGAGCTCTGGTCTGAACCCATTTGTCATAATGTGCAACCAGGTTTCTGCAGATTGGCCCTGATTCTACCAGAGCCCTTAACTTTATGCCTTGAAGGCAATGGGACTATTCGTGTGCTTTAAATTAAGCAAGTGCTTAAATGCTTTGCTGGATCAGGAGCTGACCCATACAAAAGAAGAATATTCCAGTCAAACTATCTGTAGATTTGTTCACCTCACACTGGTCCTAAGTTCCTTACAGAGGGGTGACTAAAGCTAGTGCTGTAGGATCAGTGGCTCCTGTGGACTTTGTGGGACCCTCTGGATGCTCAACACTTCTGAGAAGCAGGATGCTAGTATAGGTGCCCAAATCTGGATTGAGGAGCCAACTTTAGGGCCCTGTTTTTGCAAATCTTGACTGTGGCAACATAAATCCCAGCCACTGCCTAATATTCAGCTTCTAAACGTTTCCCAAATCGCTTGACATCTGGTGCACTCCATGGACATCCTGAATACACATCTCACCTGTCTCCTCCTGTCCCATGCAACACAGGTGGCTTTGCATAAGTTAAAAATCCTAGTACCTTTAAAACTGTTTTTCCTCTATCCACTATTTATGGTCAGCAGCAAACAATGGAACAAAATGAACCTGCTTTAAATATCATATGGGACAAGAACCTCCACCCATGTAAATCTGCATAGCTCCATTGACTTCACTCTGGTCAAGTCAATGGGGTGATACTGATTTTCATCAGCTGAGCATCCGGCTCCAGCTTATTGTGCTGCTGTCTTCTGTGCATCCAGGCTGTAGAAACATTTTTTTCCAGAAATGTAAAGGTGGGCGAATCGGTGTAAGTCAGTCTGTTCCCGATCTCACATCAAAACACTGCAGTATGCTGCCAGTCTCTTAATTAGAGCATATACTGCAGCATCAGTACTGACAGTCATTTTGCGATGTCACTTCTGGGTGATGCCGTCTTACATCAGTTTAGTAACAGATGGGAACACCTGGGTTAAAAGGGGATTCCGCGTTTCCTCCATTATACACTCTCCCAGAGTGTTTTTATTCCCATGAGCGTCCTAGTTCTGGGAGGTTTGGCTGTTTTGCTAGACAGTCGATCAGATGAGCACTTTCTGGTTTGAGCGATGTGGATTTTCACCCACGAGCTTTGCTTTAAGGTTTAAGTTTGAATGAACTCGCAATCTCAAAGCAAAACTCCATTGAATTGGCCAGGTTTTGATTTGTGTGCGTGAACCCTACATGTGACGATGAATTTTCCATGATTTCAAGTGTGTTTTGCCAAGTAATTTTGAAACCTGCTGAACATTGAGGATTTGAAATTCAGATCTGCATGGTAACTAACTGCAGCAAACGTCCTCTAGATTGTATGCCGTTTAGGGGAATCTGCATTTGTTCCACTCTGATCACTTTGCATTTATACTTTTTGATGCATGTAGTTTCTACTAAGCCCTGTATATGAATTACCAGCTTGCTATTTTTCAAACTGCTTTGACAATGTCTATGAAAAATAACATCCCGGTAGTTCAAACAGTTTGTGCAATGTATGTATTTTTTAAAACGGACTGTGAGTGGTAGGTGCTCTGTGACCCTTAGGCAACAGCTAATGTAGTCTAATCCCTACCTTTCATCACCAGCAGATCTCAAAGTGCTTTATAAAGGAGGTTGGTATATTATTCCTGTTTTACCATAGGGGAAACTGAGGCACAAGGAAGGGACATGACTTGCCTGAAGTCACCTAGTGGTAGGGCTGGGATTAAAAGCCAAGTCTGCTGGTCCTAGCTTAGTGCCCTAGCTGCTAGGTTGCAAGGGAGGAAAGAGAAACCATAGGCTACCTCCCATGCCCCCGAGTAGGGCCGGCTCCAGGCACCAGCGAAGGAAGCAGGTGCCTGGGGCGGCCAATAGAAAGGGGCAGCACTCCGTCCATTATTGGGGCAGCACGTCCCAGTCTGCGGCAGCAATTCGGCGGCGGGTGCTTCAGTCCCTCTTTGCCTCTTCGGTGGCAGCTAAATTCGGTTTCTCTTCTTTCTTTCTTTTTTTTTTTCCGCCGCTTGGGGCAGCAAAAAAGCTGGAGCTGGCCCTGCCCCCAAGAGAGGGCAGTGCTATTACCCCCACTTTACAGATGGGTAACTGAGGTGCAGGTCACATAGTGAGTCTCTGCCAAAGCAGGGAACTGAATGTCCGTTTCCCAGGTCCCACCTTGGTGCCCTAACCAGTCCAGCCGTCCTTTTTAGGGTAAGGTATTCAAATTCCCCTGCCCCTCCCCACTCTGGATACAATATTTCTCTGCAATCCTTTGTGATGAGCTGCCTAATTCTCTGGTGGCTGTCACAATGTACATAGCTCCAACTCCCACTGAAAACCCCTTTGCATCCTGCATGCTGCCGAGAGGCAGCTATAGAGGCGGATGTATTGTACTTACGTTGGACAGAATTCAACTTTTTTTTAATAACTTTGACAGTTAATACTGATGTTTATTTTTCATTTTGTATTGATTTGAATGTTCACAGTTGTGGGAACGTATGGGTGGGCATGTCAGACAATGGGGAGGGCAGACGATAATCATTTAATAACAGTAGATGTTGAGAGCCACAGAGCTAAAGCTTTTGGAATTGTTAAAACACAAAGTGTCCAAATTGCAGGGTCAAAATGTACAAATCAAATATCCTTAGCTCAGTTCTCAAGCAGCATTTTTCGTACTTTGCCGGCCTGTAAATTTCAGTGATCCTCCATGGGAATATGCTTTGTGTGTGTGTACGATGAAATCGATGTTACCAGCATTTACTGATGGATATCTAATCCTTCCCGGCCTATGTACACTGTACTGATGATTGTATGGCGCATTGGAGATGTAGGAAGTTAGATGCAGTGACAGATTAGATATAGTCAATTTCAGCTGGGAAACCAAATGCAAAGATCTGGGAGCGAATGCTGCGCCCTTGGTTCTTGCACGGGGAGCATCCACGGCCATGAGGGCCAGCCTGTTCAGGAAGTAAATTGTGCTGCTGCTTCTCATAGAAGTAGGGTGACCAGATGTCCCGATTTTATAGGGACAGTCCCGATTTTTGGATCTTTTTCTTATATTGGCTCCTATTAACCCCCACCCCCGTCCCGATTTTTTCCACTTGCTGTCTGGTCGCCCTACATAGCAGTGTATTTGTCAATGCCTTCCCCCTTCTGCACCAGCCCAGCCGGTGGAACGCATTTTTACAGATCTCTGCAGTCTGAGTACACCTGGGATTTGCTGCTCCATTACACAGCACCAAGAGACGGTTCCTCTGGGCACCGCTGTGAGCATTAAGGCATCCTAAGCTCAGGTCACATTCCCACAGAGGAATAAAGCAGAACTTCTGAATGCATAGGACTAACCTTCCTAAGGGAAGCAAAACAAGACAGATAGACTCTAACGTCCAAGAACAATGGGCTACTGGATTAACTCTGCTCATGGTAGGTGGAGGAAGGGGAGAAGAAGAAAACAGATGATTGACCCCATTGAAGTTGGCTTCAGTTGCTTCTGACCTCGCTCTTGTTCCCACACAATTTGGATCTAAGTGGAACTTCCCCAGTGCCAGGCTGGACAGGAGGAATAAGAAGCCTTCTGTTTTATTTCATACTGCTGCTGAGGCTGGACTGGGGTTTTGGAGATACACACGGTTCTTGTCAGGCTGCAGTTCCTGAGATGATATTTCATGTGTTGAGTAGGTCATTCATTCATTCTTAGGTACTTCCCTGGTGCCCATCATGGCAGTATCTGAGCGCAGCATGATCTTTACCCTCACAAAACCCCCAGGAAGCAGGGCAGGGCTGTTCTCTCCATTTGGGGGTGAGGAACTGAGGCACAGAAAGATGAAGTGACTTGCCCAAGGTCACACAAGAAATCAGTAGCAGAGCAGGGAGTTACACCTGGATGTCCCAAAGTCCCAGGCTACAACTCTTGCTGCTGGAGCATTCTTCCTTTTCTGTCTTGCCTAATAGGTGTTTGCTGTGAGAAACAAATTTTCCTGGCTTGGGGGCAGGGAGGGAATCCTTCCCAGCTAGATCGATAGAAAAGTGTAAGGGTCCTGCTTCACCACTGTGGCACCTCCTGCTGGTCATTCTGGGAGTTAGCTCAGTCTTTTCGCAGAGCGCCCTCCTCCAGAGGTGTCTTGCCACCGTCACTTCTGCTCTGGACCCATGTAGCCTCAAGGATCGCGGTGTCCTGTTCAGGACACACCCCTCCGGCTGTGCCCCATTCTGTTCTCCTGCCCTTCTGGGGGAGCAGCAGTCCTCTGGCCAGCCACTCGCCTCCGTGGCTGACTGAAGCCCAAGGTTTTAGCCACTGCCTTAGTGACAAACTGCAGCCCTTCACTGGCAAGTGGGGGGCAGGGAGACCCAAGCCCGCCTACTACTCCAGGTCCTGACCCAGGGACCTTCTAGGCAGCAACCACGTGCTGCGTCTCCTTCAACTCCCATTGTCTGTCTGTTTCTCTGGACCACTTCCCCATAGTCCTAGCACCTTCTCTGCCCCTGTATCTGGGCTTCAGTCTTTCAGCCACTCAGGCTGGGGCTCCCTCTCACACCCATGACCCAGCCCAGCACTGCCCCATCCAGGGTGCTGGCAGTTCCCACCGCCCTTAAGGGACCCAGTCCTTTCTCCTTGGGCTCCCAAGAGGGAACTGACTCAGCTGCCCTGCAGCTCTCTTTATATTTAGGCCTGCTCTGCCCTGATTGGCCGCTCCTTGCAGCCCCTCACTGATTGGCTGTCTGCTGCACAGCCTCCCCAGGGCTGCTTTTAACCTTTTCTTCACCAGTGTGGGGTAGACACCCCATCACAGACACAAAAATATTATCCTGGACCCAGAGATTCTGAGAAATATGCTTGATTTCAGATGTTTTTGTTTCTTTTCATCTGCTTTCCTATCTCTGATTGTACATATCACAGTGCAATATGGAGACATATTCCCCTACAATCACATTAACTGATGATGTCCTTTTAAGCATTGAGGTAATAATTGTAAGAAGATCTACAGCATAATTAAGCTGTATTGCATTTAATGGGCTACCCCAGTAAAACCCTATAAGCCCCCTTCCTGCAGAACTCCCAGTGACAACAGTGGGAATTACACACATGTAACCTGCTATTTGAGGCAAGGATCATCTTTCTGTTATGTGTTTGTCCAGTGCCTAGCACAATGGGGCTGGGGTCTCTGGATGAGATGGCCATACCAATAAATAATAACAATAATAAGTAACCTGAATCTGCAAACATCTACTGCCAAGCGTAGTGCTGCTCTAACTCCATTGTCTGGTAAGCCCTACTCTCAGCAGTAATTCTTTGCAAGTTTGAGGCTAGGACCAAAGTTTACTCAACAAGACTGCATGCCTGAAGTAGGGTGACCAGATGTCCTGATTTGATAGGGACAGTTCTGATATTTGGGGCTTTGTGTTATATAGGCGCCTATTACCCTCCCACCCCCGTCCCGATTTTTCAGACTTGCTGTCTGGTCACCCTAGCCTGAAGACTGATCTTTCTTTCTTATGGAGAAATATCTGAGCATTGGCTGACACTCTGGCATCTGTACATTCTCTTTGTATTTTGGTTACCTATCTTATAGCTTTCCCAAGCTGTACACGAAAGGACCACAGATCTGAATGCATTTGGCCAGATCCTCAGCTGACATCGACTTCACTGGAGCTATGCTAATTTGCACCAGCTGAGGATCCAGCCTCAGACCTCTAACTACAACTCAGGCAGAGACTGACAGTAGCTCAGCTGGTACCTTGCAGTATCACAAGTCAACAAATGTGCCTTGGACAAAAGAAACAGCAAAATCAGCTACCTATGGATGTGACATTTTGAAAATGCCGTAAGGTCTTAGAAGCTTTGTATTTGTTCTATCCTCTAGATTGGAAATCCAAAGGGCAGAATAAATTACCCAGGCCTGGGATTTCTGCCTTGCTGAAACACAGAGCTGTTGACAATGGGATAATTTTTTTACGGCACATGCAACAGCGAACACTTTGTTACGAGTAAACCCAGAGCAAATAGGGACGTGATCCTGAGAGGTACTGGGGGATGGTGGAATCTCCATCCTTAGAGGTTTTTAAGGCCTGGTTTGACAAAGCCCTGGCTGGGTGACTTAGTTGGAGTTGGTCCTGCTGTGAGCAGGGGGTTGGACTAGATACCTCCTGAGGTCTCTTCCAACCCTGATATTCTATGATTTTGTGATTATATTTGCATTATTTTTAGATCATTTTGGTGCCAAATTCTGCCCTGGGAGAGTCTCTATTGGACTAGGATGGCAAAATCTGACCTGCATAACATAGAGAACAAAGTAAACCATATGTACATGGAATTTTGCCATTAAAGGGGCACTCAGCTTAAAAATTATGGGCTGGTGTAAATCAGCATCATTCTGCTGATTTCAGTTGAGGATTTGTCCATACCTATTGTAAAAACAAACAAACAAAACGAGTTTAACTGTGTGACTATTAAGACCTTTAACTATTAAAAACTTAAATCCCTCTTTCCTTTTTACCACGTTTACTGCTTGTTTCATTTTTGCATTTTGATCATTGAAGATTGATGGAGTCCATTTCACTTTGGTTTTTAGTCAGTCCCTTACAGGTTCCCTCAGTGCTGCAATAGGTTGGTGCAAGCAAGTATTTATTTAAAAGCAACTATTTTCATTGGGATTAAAAAAAACACACACATGGGAAAATGTCTGTTGTTCTGAGGTGTTGTAAAAGCTCCTTTTCCCAGATCTGAATTTTGGGACAAATTGGAATTTGTCAGCATCCCTTTAAAAAAACAACTCACCATAACTGTAAAGGCTGGCTAAAGCAGTGTACAAAAGGCAGTAAGTGTCAAGGTCTGATGTGGCCAATGCCCTTTACTTCCTTCCATTTAGTCTGGGAGTGGACTGGTTGATGCACAATGCAAAAGAGCTTTTGTGGCATTTGACATGCTTGCTCCCTGGCTGTGATGATGAAGAGTGAAGGTTATCTGCATAAAACAGCCATAAATCATACTCATTGTGCTAGATAAGGGGGCTGATTGAATTCACCACTGAAATCTGTACCTTATTTCTGGAAATTAGTGACTTGCGAGGCATGATTATAAGATCCTACACCAGGCTGACCCCATTGTGGCATGTGCAACTAATTGACAGTTGGAATCTACACATAGTGGATAGAGTAGTTAGATACAGTAGTTATCAAAGTCAGTCTAGCAGCTAACAGTGCTGATTTAGTCATTAGCGTATATTGTCTTCACCTGTATTAACTGAGGACATAGTTTTTAAGCCCACCTCCTGCACCACTGAAATCAGTGGAAGATTTGCCAATTACTTCACCCCAGGCAGCATCCTGCTGAGCATTCTGGCCCTGATTCTGTACCTGTTGACTTTCAAGGGACTACTCATAAGCTTAAAATTCAACCTGTGTTGAAGTGCTTTGCAGTTCTGGGCGCCCAGGGACCAGCATTCTCCATACACAGAGGGTGAAACCTGGCCACATTAAAGTCAATAGCAAAACTCTCACTGACTTCAGTGAATTTCACCCAGAGTCTCTGACGTTTCCTGGAGATTATGGTGCATACTCTTAAAGGGATTGAATTTTGGCTCTACAACTGCTCGTTTGAACAGAGCCGCATGAAGAACATAAAAGCAGCTCAGGCCAACGTTCATTCCGATCCTGTACATTGCTTTGATTTGACCAAGCGGGTGCCCTTCGCTGGTCATTGTTCCTGAACTTTCATGCAAATGTGCGTTTGTTCCCACACATCGTTAGCCAATGGCTGTCCTTTGTGGTTGCAAATCACCCTTGTGCAAAAGGCTAGTACAAGGCAAGTGCATGACTTAAGCCCGTCTTAAGCCTTCAAAATAAGAATTAGGTGGTGCATGGGTTTCCTACTGCTGTCTGTCTGTAGGAACGAGGGTTAGTCATAATTCTCTATTTGTTAACAATTGTTTGCCTGTAAAGAAATTTTCACTCATCCTATTAAGGAGCAGAAAAAATATCATATGACAGGCAACAAGTCACTTATCATAAGTCACAAAAGTAAACAGCATTGATCAAAAGCAAACGGTTCATGGATAACTCTCATTCAAATGCATTACATTCAATGCTTATGATTAAAAGATTCATTTGCAGAAATCAGGATTAGGACATGATTTGTAAAACTGCTACGTTCACAGTCGGTATGATTTGCAATGAATAATTTGACCAGCTCTGCCTCTTGGTCTTTCAATAGCTTATGTGGCAGGATGATGAATTCACTATTTCATATAAAACTACGCAAACTAAGTAATAGAGTAACTGAGATCAGAATCTGGCCTGTGTTGTGTAGAAAGTAGTAGAACTGATCGGTTTTTGAAAATGATTGTGATGGTGATTTATCTCAAAGCATTTGACCTCTGAAAACTTGAACAGGTTCAAATAAAATATAAACACACAAAGGTGACACTTTGCTAGTTTTTCAGAAATTAGACATTAGAGTCAGGTACAAATGGTTGGGAATTTTCCATGAAAATGTTTTTCTGATGGAAACTATAGATTCTGCAAAATCAAAATTTTCATGGAAAAATTTCAGTTTTGGGCTTCGGCAAAATCAAAATGTTCTGGTGAAACATTTTGATTTGCTGATTTTTGTTTTTTTGTTTTCCCTCTGAAAAATTGAAACTAAATGTTTGGTTTCAAGTTGTTTTGACACTGAGTTGTGTCCACCTGAGGTTCCTTGGTGTTTCCTGGGAGTTGTAATTTGGGTACTTCATTCCCTTATGGGCTGGACTTCCTGGCTGGACTACATCTCCCATGATGCATCATGGTCTCATTTCTGGTTGAACTGTTAGGATGCATCATAGGAGGCTGTGATGCCTTGTGGGTGATGTAGTCTGGATGAGTAGCCCAGCCCATAGAGGAGAATGGGGTCATGAGACACCTGAACTACAACTTCTATGCAACACACTGGTGGCTCTGGCAGATGTAATTCAGTGTCAACTGAGATGAAATAAAATATCTTGAATTATCTGAATTGAAATTTTTCAGAATTTTTGTTCTTTGAAAAACTTCAGTAGTTTGATATTTCATCCTACTTTGGGACTGTGCAAAACATGGAGTTTTTCTGCATTGTGTGTGACTCAGTTTACCTGTTTAAACTTTCGCTGCTTGTTACATGACCTCAAGGGTTTAACTTATTTCAGAGACAATCACTTGGGAGCAGGTAATAAGTAATCAATGGAGTGGTGTGTGTGTCATGTAACCATGTCTGTGTTGGGCTAAGGGACTCTGAAGATTGCTGACCTATGAATAGTCTACCTGGGCAGCACAACAGAGCTGCAAAAGAAGGTGTCCAAATCAAGAAAAGTGTTTCTGGCAGGTGGTCTGGGATCCAAGCAAAGTATCCCCTAGTGGGGGACTTTGATCACCTCACAAGGCTGATCGGGGGTCACGTGACAGAGAACAAACTCTTTATAAGAGGGAAGGGACAACACTAATCTCTTTCCCTGGCCATTTCACCACCACACCTGCTCAAGGCTGGGGAAGCTGCCTGCTGAGGTGGGGGACTCTGCCTCCCGAAGGAAAGGTGAGCTGAGCGAGGAGGGCATGGTGGTCAGCCAGCTGGTGTATTCCAGATGGTCTCTGTGGCGCTAGCTGTGAGTAAGGCTGTGGGTTTGGGTTGGAATCCCTTTTGCAAAGCCTGGGTCTGTGTGCTTCAAGAATCACATGCCCCTGGAGAGGTGAACTCTGACCTAGAGAAGGGTGGACCTAAGCAACTAGGGAGTCTCTGAGAGCTGCCCTACGCTCAGGGACGAAGCAATTGGACTGCAGGCTCTCAACCCTTGGAAGAAGGTGCTAGACTGAGAATCTGCTCCCTGTGGGTTGCTCAGCACACTCTGAACTAGAGGCAGTGCCTGGGCACTGCACAGACTCAGGAAGCTGAAAGCACATGCGGGGACCCAAACACAGTTGCCTGGTAAGTGTCCAGCAGAAGGCGCTTGGCCAGAGCTGCCCCAGGGCTGGGAACTGATGTCAAAATATCAGAATTTCCCTTGGGACAGAAATTATGATTTTCAATCAGCGGCAGCATGAGGAAACCGCTTGAGAAGGGGATTTTCAAAGGAACCTAAAGGGCTGTTCATAAACTATGTAACACATAGTGGAGGGGTGCCTTTATTTTTTGTTTCTTTCAGTCTTACAGGCGGGTGGGTGGGACTTGAAACTCACCCAGAAATGTGTTATGAAATGTATGGGTAGCCCCTAAGGGCATGAGGCGCCTGATTCTCATTAAAATTGTGATTTGGGTGCCCAACTCCCCTAAGATCCTACAAAAAATCCCAGCTTTATCCCCAGTTTCTTATCAGGACTTATGTACATGGTGCCTTGCTAGGTTTCATTAAGAAAATTCCAAAATGTTTCATTTCAATTTTGACTCTTTCCTTTTTAAAAATCCCCCTTTTAGGCTAATTACTCTTAAATTTCTAAACAAAGTCACTTGGAACTAGAAAACCAGATTTTTTCACTGTTTGAAAATGCCAAGTTTTGACAACTTTGAAACCTTTTCTCTGCATTTTTTTTGAGTTGGGAAATTCAACCATGTTTCGCAAACAGCTTTGGTTTTCACAGTTGTTGGGATCTTTAGGGGGAAAAATGGTCAGATTCCCAATCAGCTCTACTCCTAGGATAGTGTCAGTAAACTTGTATTCCTCAATTGAATCAGAATCTGTGCCTTTGTGTTTTAGCAGGGATAAAAATAAGGCTGAGATTGTCAAAAGTGCCATAGGCAAATGGAGACCCAGTTGCCAACACTTGTACAAAGGAACTGAGCATCCAAATTGCTTCAACATCTTGGGGAAAAATCTCAGCCCAACAGATTGTTTCAGCCCCATAGTAGTTTGGGGGAATCCTTCCATTGACTTCCATAGCAACTGAGTTAGGTGTGATGCTGGTATTTTACCCATCTGTGGTAAAAGCAAAGGGAGGGGAGCAGAAGGACCAGCAGGCTTAGGGACACCATGAGGCGAAGATCCCAGCTAATGCATCCCACTCCGAGACGGTTTAGATACCAATTGTCTTCTCAGAAGGCCACTGAAGACACGGTGTGTCAGCCTCAAAAATAGACCCACATCCAAGATCTACAGAGCATGGAAGCTCCACCCCTGCCCCCTCTTTTCCTTCTTGGTGTCATGGCTTCCTCAGCAACCAAAGGAAGTTGTCTCCTATGGGAATGGTGTACATGGTATGTACACGTACTCCTGGCTCTGCTTGTTTAGATATTTGTCCATGTTTGGTGGTTTGGGGTCTGAATTTTCTTTGCCTTTCCTGTGCTGACCTATCAAATGTGAGGGGTAAACAGGTTAGTGAAACATGGGCCTTTGACTGTGCGGATACTATCACAACCTCCCCACCACAAAATGTCAGTTGTAACACATTCGCCATCCAGACAGAGAGCTATGAGTAAACAAAACGTGGGGAGGGGGAGGGAGTGCTCAAAGCCCCAGAATGCGATTAAAAATGGCAAGAAATGAACGCTAGCAATAATAGCAAGGTAACAACAGTAGGAAGGGCCTTGTCATTCAAGGCCTGGGATGCAGGAGAACTGGATTGAACTGCCAGCCTTCCCCCAGGTATCCTACTGATTCCGGCGAGTATGTGAGGTTTTGGGGTGAGGGGAGACAAAGCTACAGACCTTTTGGCCAAGCCAGTTCCCCCAGCCCTTCACCAGATCTGAGGAGATTTCTGCATGGGGAGCCATGCAGGGTTCCTGCAGTCCAGGCCCCTTGTGAGAGTGTATCCAGAGGAATGGGTGACCCAAATTTCTCTTCAAATTCAGTCTAGTTTGGGCACTCCTAATGTTCATGGTCTGTTCCCAGCTGGCTGAGAATGCAGATGATCGTCACTTGGAAAGGGAATGAGACATGTTGCCTGTTGAGATGTTTACCAATCTGGTGACATTTAAAAGCTCCATATGATTATTTATTTGCATTGCAGTAGTGTCTAGCCCTCATTGCCCCATTGTGCTGCGTGCTGTACTGAGGTCTGATCCGAAGCCCACTGATCTCCACAAAAAGACTGCCTCGGGCTTTAATGGGCATCGCAATGAGTAGGCTGGTCATGCAGAACATGGGCAAACTGCTACAACATATTTTGTTTGCAGAGCGGTGGGGGCCCTGTTGGACCCAGGATGTTGGAGAGAAAAGGCAGATGAGGTAATATATTTTGCTGGACCAGAAAGAGACAAGCGTTTGAGCTACACAGAGCTCTTCTCCAGGTCTGTGTAGCTTGAAAGCTTGTCTCTTTCACCCACAGAAATTTGCTCAGTGAGAGAGATTACCTCATCCACCTCGTCTGTCACAGCATATTTTGACAGTTGTGCAGAAGATCTGTGAATGAGCAGTGCCATAAAATTGTAAGGGAATATACTTACTGGATGGCTGCAAACTTGCCTCTGGTTCTTTACCCGTGAGGTTTTTCAAAGGGCTATGGGGTGATATTGGATGTAAGGCTTACACAATTGTATGCATGCCTGTAGACCATAACAACAGGCCCTATCCAGTGGATTAGGGAGATATTGCTAAAATCGGTCAGTCAGGAACTAAGTTATTCAAGAAAAACTTAGGGCAGAGCCTCAGCTGGTGTATATTGGTGTGGCTTCATCAAAGCAGCTGCACACAGATTTACGCCTGCTGAGGATCTAGTTTTGTTTCACTGATGAAACATGATGGGCTAAATGTTGCTTTCCATTCCTACAAGGCCAAACTACAATGCAATGACCCCAGATTTAAAGAAGAGCATCGGGGGCAGAATTTAACCCGATAGCTCGCAGCTGCCAGGTATTAGAGAACCACTGCTGGAAAAATAGTATCAAGTTTTCTTGAAACAAAGGACCAGATACTTAAATTGCGTAACCCAGTCTTGCTCCATTGACTTCAGTTTGTACCTGCTGGGACTCTGGGTTGAGCAGTCCTGTGACATTTTAAAAAAAATCTTCCCTTCTAAATTCTGCTCCCAAATGGAAAAATGATTCACCCAATGATTTTCCAAACTCTTTCTTGAGTCACTGAAAAATGCAAAGTATCTTGACAATAGCCAATGTATTTTTAGTGTACCCGAGTCATTTAAGAAACCACAATTGTGCATTTGATGAAGCTCTGAAATATTGCTTTTTTTCAGGTAGAGAGCTCATACGCTAACCCTGAAAATCTGGGCTTATAATGGAAACTCTGACAGACTCTTAGCTATTCCTGGCACTACTGAGTGCCTCAATAAATTCTCTCTAGCTTTGCACTTGCCATCATGATTCCCCCCAAATGTAATACATTTATAGCAAGTAATCACTTGAAAATGCAGGGAAAAGCTTTTAGATGAATAACCTGCTGTTTTGTGAATATCTTTATTAAGGAACACTGATTGAAATATTAGTTTCGCAGCAGGGGGGGTGGCTGTATTTTTCTGAATAGGGTTCTTATCAAAGTCCTTTAAACATTTAGCCACAAATGTGTTTCTCTTTCATTAAAATTTTGAACAATCTCCCCAAAGCTTTTATTCCAATTGTTTTTTTTTTCTTAAGAGCAAAAACCCTCTAAGATATTTCAAAACGGTTGTGATGGACCTTCGTTTTCTTTAGGCTGCTCAGATCTGGTTTCAATGACAATCGAAAGAGGAAAGTTAAAGGTGGAAAAGATCATGTAAATAAGGTAGAACCACAGTGATTGGCACCCGTGCCTGGGGCTCTGAGCCAGAGAAGCCCTTAAGAACATGGGTAACTTTCAAGCTATGCATAAGTTTCATGCAATGTACAAGCTTAAGTGCTCTGTTGGACCAAGGCCCATTGTGAAAAGAGCTGAAACCTCCACAAAGCTCAAGCTGCTGACCTGTGCACTGGAGTGATCTGGGGCGATCTGGGTGTATGTCACAAAGTGGGAGGCTGTAGTTTCAGCCCAAGCTTCTCCACCAATTCCAAGCTATGCTAGAGTTGACGAGAAAGGTGAAGATGGAAAAGGAGCTCATTCAATGGAACCAGGCAGGTATCCATTGCCTCTGCCCCTTACATTACCACCATGGTACAGTGTCTATAATCTCATCCCTGGGTCCTCTATTCTGAAAACACAGGGAATGAGATTTTAGGACGCAAGCTTTGCCACTGGCTTCAATAGGAGAGAGCAAGCCTTTAATGCAGGAGACCTCCCTGAAGACCTCTGCTCTGAAATCTTTGCTGAGGAGTCAGGTTAAGATGGCTCTGTGGTGAGGGTCATCTGGTTTGTGGATTAGCAAAATGGGATTTAGGCAGGGGTCCTGATCCACTGAATGTTTGTTTCCAGTGGAAGTTCAAGGTGAATAAAGACTCTGTGGGGAGTTGAGATTAGAAGCATTTCATCTCTTGTGGATCGGTGGCATTTTCAAAGAGGGCATTGTCAGCAGAATGCAGGTCAGTCTGAAGTGTCACCAGACTGCGAAGAGTGTTTGATTTTAATAAAGCTAAGACAAAGCCAGAAATGCCTTGGGAGCTCCTCAGTCGGAACAAATCCAAGAGCAAAACTGACCAATCTGAAAACCCAGGTGGTGTGAAAAGAGCTGATCTGATCGCTGGCAAAGGAGTCCGCCTCAGCGTCAAAAGAGCACAGATCTCGCCGCTGTCTGCGGTAATTAACAAATGAAAGCCTGCAGAAATAATGTGCCGTCTGTCAGATCCTTTATTGTGTAATGTGTAAAAAAAAAAAAAAATATGACAAGCAGGTTTGTTCGGAACGGCTTTGAGATTCCTATTTGCATACTGGGCTAGGAAAATGTACTGCCACTGCTCAGATGTGCTTGTCCGTCAGAGTGATGGGCCCAAACCCTCTGGGCCAGATTGTGGCTGCAAGCGCTGAGTAAGGGGAAGTGTGCAGGTGTGCTGCCTCCATCCCAGATGTCATAATCTGGTCCCTGGCTCCTGCTCCAGGTGGAAGTAATCTTAACCCTATATTGTCAGCGAGTAGGTGTGTTTCCAGTGGCTTCTTGCTGGACTTAGTTCTTGGCCCTACACTAATTAATGTTTTTATCCATGACCTGGCAGAGAATATACAATCGTCACTGAAAGCTTGCAGGTGACCCAAAAACTGGGGAAGTGGTAAATAAGAAGAGGACAGATCTCTGATTCAGGTTGCTTGGTAAATTGAACACAAGTAAACAATCTGTCTTAATTTACAGCTACATGTAAATATCTAGGAACAAAGAATGCAGGTCATACTTACAGGATGGGGGACTCTACTGGGAAGCAGTGACTCTGAAAAAGATTTGGGGGTAATGGTGGATAATCAGCTGAACACAAGCTCCCAGTGCGATGCTGTGGCCAAAAGAGCTAAACCAGTTCTGGGATGCATAAAGAGGGGAGTCTGGAGCAGGAGCAGAGAGGTTATTTTGCTGCTGTATTTGGCACTGGTGTGACTGCTGCTGGAATCCTGTGTCCAGTTCTTGTGCCCAGGGACGGCAGGTTTGTATAATTTTTGGTGCTGCCCAGAATGGGTCCAAGTCCTGCCTCCACACCCCTCCTGTGCCTAAGGCTCTGTGAGGGAGGTTGGGTGCGGGAGGGTGAAGAGTCGGACTCTGGAAGGGAGTTTGGGTGTGGGATGTGGGCTCTGTGCTGGGGCAGGGGGTTGGGGTGCAGGAGATGAACTCTGGGAGGGAGTTGGGGTGCAGGTTCTGGTCTGGGGCAGGCAGTTCAGGTGCAGGAAGGGGTGCAGGCTCTGGGAGGGAGTTTGGGTGTGGGGTCTGTGCTGGGGCAGGGGTTGGGGTTCAGGAGGAGGTGCAGGGGGTGGGCTCTGGGAGGGAGTTTGGATGTGGGGTGCAGGCTCTGGGATGGGTAGGGGATTGGAGTGCAGGAGGAGGTGCAGGGAGTGGGCTCTGGGAGGGAGTTTGGATGCAGTGGGGTTGGGCTCTGGGAGGGAGTTTGGGTGCAGGTTCTGGGCTGGGGCAAAGGGTTGGGTGCAGGGGGCAGGCACTGGGAGGGAGTTAGGGTGCAGGGTCTGAGCGGGAGTTGAGGTGTGGGAGAGGGTGAGGAGTGCAGCACTTACCTTGGGTGGCTCCCAGAAGCGGCCCATACCCCCCTCTGTCAGCAGCTTCTAGGTGGGGGGCTGGAGAGGTCTTCGCATGCTGCTGCCCACAGGCACCACCCCCGCAGCTCCCATTGGCTGCAGCTCGGGGCTGGGGCAGCGTGTGGAGATGCAGGGATGCGCCGGCTGCTTCTGGAAGGGG
This sequence comes from Gopherus flavomarginatus, assembly GCF_025201925.1. Classification (NCBI taxonomy): domain Eukaryota; kingdom Metazoa; phylum Chordata; order Testudines; family Testudinidae; genus Gopherus; species Gopherus flavomarginatus. The sequence continues at coordinate 127,995,053 of NC_066619.1, forward strand.
GGCAGGTGGGCAGGAAGCTGCCTTAGCCTCGTTGCACTGCTGGTGGTGATGGCGGAGGCTCTTTAAAATTGCCTGTGGCGGCAAGCGGGGACAGGGTAGAGACCCAGCCCCGAACTTTGGTGGAGCTGGGCCCCCATCTCTCATATTGGTGGATCACGGACACCACACGCCCATACAACTCGCCACCCTCGCTGGTGCCCACAACTGAAGAAGAATGTTGATAAACTGGAGAGGGTTCAGAGAAGAGCCAGGAGAATGATTAAAAGATTGGAAAATATGCCTTGCAGTGATAGACTAAATGAGGTCCGTCTATTTAGCAGAACCTTCTCTTTGCTGAGGAGTGACTTGATCATGGTCTCTCAGTACTTGCATGAGGAACAAATATTTAATAATGGGCTCTTCAGCCTGGCAACAAAAGGTCAACAAGATCCAATGGCTGAAAGTTGAAGCTAGACAAGTTCAGACTAGAAATAAAGTTTGAATTTTTAACAGTGAGGGTAACTAACCACTGGAACAATTTACCAAGGGGCATGGCGGACTCTCCATCATGGACCATTTTAAAATCAAGACCGGATGTGTTTCTAAAAGCTCTGCTCCAGGAATTATTCTGGGGCTGGTCTCTGGCCTGTGTTACACAGGAGGTCAGACTGGATGATCCCAGTGGTCCCTTTTGGCCTTGGAATCTATGGCTCTACCTGAGGGAGATGACTTCCCCCCCCACACACTGGTGCATTGGGGACCAAGAGTCGGGTTTCACCCACTCCCGTTCCCTTGCCAACCCCTCTGAATGGGATGGGGGAGTCGTGGCTCTCCCTCCGATGCTGTGGTCCAGGATACAGGCAGGCAGTACAAAAGAAAAGGAGCCTAGTACTCCCTTACTGTGCTGCACATGCCAGGTCCCAGCCTGCCTTCAGTGCTCACTACTCTTTGAATGCCAGGGAGCCTCCACCACATCTTCCTGTTGGAGAAACCTACGTGAGGAGCCCCTCATGGGAGAGGATCAGTTTCTCAACCACCAGGAAAGTCAAAGGGAGTGAAGGATACTCCGCATCACCCTGGAAAGATTTGGCACCTCGCAGGACGAGTCCCGCACAGGATGCCTGGTCCTCAGCTGCCTGGTGCATTTCAGCCACAGTGAGCACTGAGTGTAGATTGATCGAGATCAGAGTTTTACTGCACCTGAACTGAGATAATGGGACCCCAGCAATACAGATCACATCAGGGCTCCATGCCAGAAAAAAAGCTGCCTTGTTCAGAATGAATTTAAAGACACGTCACTAGCAGAACTGTGGGAATAATGGCCATTTTAGTTCACTGGCAATTCTGAAGAATAAAAAAAAAAGCTTTGGGTCAATATGAAAATGAAATTTTTCAAAATCTTCTTCAGCAAATTGAAAAGTCTCCCTAAAAAGTTCTTGTCAGTTGAAAGAAACATTTCATTTGACTTGAAATATTTTCTTTTGGTTTTGAGCTCTTTTCTCTCACCCTTAATTTTATTTTAAAGAGAATCTTTGGAACAAAGTCACCGTGAACTGAAAAGTTGAAACACTTTTTGTTTAGAAAATAACATTTCAATTTTTTAATATTTTGGGGGGCAAAATAATATCAAAAGAGACACATGCAAAATGTCTGTCAACTCAAATTGATATTTTTCACAAAAAAAGGTTCAGTCAAAAATTTTTGCCCAACTCTAGTGACTAGAAATAAAAATGTATGGCTATCCAACCCAAATAACTGGAACCAGAGAGGCCTGAAGAAGAGCTCTGTGTAAGCTCAAGGGCTTGTCTCTCTCACCAACAGAGGTTGGTCCAATAAAAGATATTTCCCCACCCCCTTGTCTTTGCAATTAAAGTCACTGTGGGCTAAATGTACCCCTATATAGAGCATTAGTTAGAGACTCATTTCAATCTGAATAGGGATGGATGACTTGTGTTCAAAGCCAGCGTTGGTTTTTGCCAGGATCCATCCAGCTATTGCCTCACCTGTGACGTGTCAAGGCAGGAGGTCGGATAGAAATTGCACCATTGGTATCCTGGAGAGTGGATGGGAAACAGACTGAGAGGGAAGAACCTTGAGGCTAGAGAGAGAAGACAGCCCATCCATCAGTACCAGGAGACTCTGAAAATTCCCTGCAAATATTGGCTATCGGTCACGAGCTGGTTAAACAAGGCTGTGGAAACTTCAAGTGGTGATGCTGCAACTGATACTCTCTTATTGGTTAGCTAGCTAGGTGCTTCTATATCTACATGGTACTGGGTCAGATTGAAATAGGAGATTCAGATAAGGTAAAGTGGAGAAGAGAGGGTGTCCTCCTCTTTGAAGTCCTCAATTTATGTACAAAGCATAAAAAGAGAATACAGGGCGAGTGGGAGGAGGGGGAGTACTTTAGAACTGAAGTAACTTCCTAAGTATGATAGACAGCTTTGATAGCGTGAAAGAGAATCAACATTGAATAATGCTTCTCAATTACAGGAGGTGGCGTCAAACCATTGCGCCACAAAGGGAAAAAGGCATTGAAATAAACCAAGATTAAGATTCAGCCTGCCTGTCATGCTTTCTAAAGCAGAGCCTGATGCTGGCTTCTCAAAAGACATCAAAGAAGGAAGGGTTGCAAAGGGCCCGATCCAAAGCTCACGTGGCTGAGATTTTGAAAGGGGCTTTTCAGATCTCCTTCTGAGAGCCTTGTCATTGGCTAGAATGGTCTTTAGACTAGTCCCAAAGCTAGGGGCAGCTCCGGTGCTCCTCGAAGCCAGTGGAACTTTGACATCAACTTCAGTGCCCTTAAATAGGAGCAAAAATTGTGCTAGAACTCGGTAATGGATCTCCTCGGGCAGACTGACCGGCCCTCCTGAGAGCCATACACAGAGGTGACGTGTGTGTGGGGGGGACATGTGGGGTCAAGTTCACCCCCAGATTTCAGACCCTTCCAGGGCTTGCTCTACTCGGCCTGCTGACAAGGGAGGGACTCTGTCCTGCTGCTGCTGCACCTGCCCCTGGCATTTCCAGCTCGCTTGGCCCTTACCCCCAGCAGCTCTGGGCTGGGTGGGGAGCGGAGCAGGTGGGATAGAGCCGCTTGTCAGAGGGTGGACACTCCCTTGTGAAGCACGGCGGCTGCCGTAGAGGCAGTGGCCCACCCCTTCTCTCCCCGCCTGGCTGGCAGGGAGTGGGGCCAAGTGAGGCGGAAACTTGTATAGGGGAGGGGGGCGCAGCGGGAGAAGGACAGCCCCTCCTCCACAGGTAACTCTGGCGGGGAGAGCATGGCGGGCCCAGGCTGGGCATAGGGCCAGAGGTTGCTGGGAAAGGCGCCAGGAGCAGGGTCCCTCTGCTCAGCCCAAGTTAGGGGCATTGTCCATGCCCCTCCCCCTGCTCATATGCCCATGAGCACATGGGTACTCCATGGTGCTGTGAGTCTCCCCAGGCCGGGGCCAGCCCCGGCGCGGCCCAGCCCAGAGGCATGTGCTTCCCTCTCCAGTGGCCCCAGCCCCTCAGGAGCCAGTGGGATTGGCTGCCCTGGCCCAGGGAGATGAAGCTGGAAGGTTCCTCCTGGAAGCAACACATGGGGCAGCCACATGCCCCCCCACCCCTTTTCATTGTGCCCCCTTAGTATCAGCAGGCACCAGGTGTCTCTGGCCATATAGTTCTCTATATGGCCAACAATTGTCTGAACTGCTCTTTTTCAGTGGAAAATGGCTTTACATGAAATGGAAACTTTTGCAAATAAAAATTCTGCTTTTATCAAAAGCAGAGAACTGAAGTTTTTGTCTTGGGTTTCACTGGAATTCCCAAAGAGTGTGAAGAAAACTTGCATATGAAATCAAAACATTGATTTCATCTAAATTTTCTGGAGGAGTAAAACTTTCCCAAACAGACCGAGTGGTTGGTGAGTCCAAATGATTTGACATTTTCGTTTTTTAAAAAGACATTTTTGCATTCTCAGAAAATGGCTCATAACTAAGAGGACTTCACATCCATCTTCACTAGTCAAGGTCCACTAGTTAGAGCATTGGACAAATACACTTCTTGTTGATCTTCTAATGCCAGATGAAGTGCTGCCAACTCTCACGATTTCATCATGAGCTTTGTGGTGTTAGGTGTTTCCTTTAAAGCCCCAGTCCCTGGAGTGCTGTGACTTCATGAGATTTTCAGCTTTTATTTTAAGGAGGATATTTCTGATCCTCACGGTTGCAGAGAAAAGCTGGAAAGTGTGATCCAAGTGCAACATACATGTCCAAAAGCTAGAAAGCAAATAAAAAGAACTCTCAACTGCTTTATTCTTTAAAATCATGATTTTTCAGCCCATCCTAGGCTTTTGGGGAGTGACTCCAAACATCAACAAGTTTGGGTTGGTGATATTGCAGGCAGAGAGAGAGATGTGTTTTTTGGCTTTCCAGACCCTCAAGTTCATGGGCCTCTGGTCTGATGGAATAGTGGGGACTTCAAGGAAGCTGGGCTTGAAATCTAGGAGGACATTAAAAATGGGAGTGAGGGAGTAAGATGAGGCGCTAAAGTAAACCATTACAGGGATAAAAATTTTTCAGTCTCCAGCAGGAATCAAGGACATAAAGCACAGAGGTGATCAGCAGATTCATAGATTCCAAAGCCAGATCTTCTAGTCTGACCCCTTTTATAACTTGTGGTGTGGCGATCAGATGGCTGGTCAGTGGAAATAATACAATCAGGGTGAAATTCACCCTTGTGCAGAGGGGCAGTGGTGCATTGTCCTTGCATTGGCTCTGTGCGCTGGTGAACTTCGTCCAAAGGCAGCGAAGAGACCACAGCATTTTTCTTAGGGCTTTGGACGATCTTGTCCCAGTTTGTTTTCTTTTCCCCTCAAAGGCAATGAAGTCTGAGCCAAAACAATGCTTGAGAAAGAGAGATTGCCATCTCTAATTCCCACTTGTTCTCCCTCCATTTGTATAACCAGGAGAAACGTGGTCTGGTCACGCTGCCCCAGAGAAAGGCCTTCACCTTGATCTGGGACACAGCTTTTAGTAACTGCTCTGTAGCGAGGAATTTAATCCCCCGCTCGAGATGCTCAGCAGTGTGGCGTGCAAAAGCCCCAGTGTGCAGCAAAACTGGTGTGTTTGGGCCTGATCCTGAGGCTGAAGGAGGGTGGAGGGGAATCTCCCCCTGATCTCAGATGGGAACCTCAGAACTGCTCAGGGAAAGGGCTGGGAGTTCAAAGAAACCAGCTTCCTGCCCCAGTGCCTTGAACAACTCCTCGCCTTTTCTTCTTCTGGGGCAGAGGGAAGAGGGGCCAAGTTTCCATTCATTAGGGAGGTGAGCAAGGATCCCTTGGGGTCTCTCTCCCCAACTTTGTTACATCATTGGCCCAGTGGCCCTATACACTGGCTGAGCGCTTTGATTCAGGTTGCCAAGCAAGGACAGAATCTAGCCTTCCACCCTCTGATCCATTCAGGTTCCTCACCTGGGAAGGGATGTGCAGCCTTTCCCCCAGCCAGGACATAAAGGAGGCACTATCTGAGGTGATCTCCCCCCTCCCCAGAGTGCTGGCTGCAGTATATATCCGCCTGGCAGGGAGGGCCCTCAGATCAGTCTCTAGCTCTGGGAAGGGGTTCGGCTTGTGCTGTGGTGCAGGTGCCAGGGCGTCGAGCTAGTAGCGTGGTGGCGTGCTGTGGGCCAGGATTCAGCTCCCTAGTTCCCGCCTGAACCACTCGGCTGTGATTGCTTTGGCACGGTGCCAGGGCTGCAGAGCGTCGCTGGGGCGGTAGAGTTGTTAATGCTGCCCGTGCAGCTGTTCTTGGAGCTCCAGCGTCAGCTGCACTAGCAGAGAGTGAGGGTGGTGAAGCGCTGGAATGGGTTCCCTGGGGAGGTGGTGGAATCTCCTTCCTTAGAGCTTTTTAAGGCCCAGCTTGACAAAGCCCTGGCTGGGATGATTTAGTTGGGGTTGGTCCTGCTGTGAGCAGGGGGTTGGACTAGATGAGTTTCTGAGGTCCCTTACAACCCTGATAGTCTATGATTCTAGGAGAGTGCTGCATGTTTATTCAGCACACCTCGGTGTTAGAGACCAGCTCGGTCCGGTGGTGAAGGCACCCGCTGGGTTAGGTATATTGTCAGTAAAACACACTCCAATGGGTCACAGGGACCCTGATGCCTGATACAAAGTTGCCCCTCCTATGATTTTTCCTTTAGTACATTGATATGAGCAAGTTACTCCAGATGTTGTTACCACCCTTCTCCTTGTACCTGCTTGTTCAAACCAAACATTATCCCGTCCTCCCATCCTTACCTTACAGGGGTTGGTGTGTTCCTCGACCATCTCTTGGGAATGTGTTTACATCATTACTTGAGAACCTGGGTGTTCCTGTACTGTCCTCTCCAGTCAGGAATGCGCTCACGTGGTTAGCTGATTCCTGGTGTTACTCTACTGCCAAGGCTACTCTGGTTCATACTCCGAGTTATGCCTCGGGCTCCAGCAAGGCCTACTTGGCGTCACTCTGGGCTGGATCGTGGCTGGACCTTATGCAGGTGCTCTGTGTCAGTAGAGGGAGCGGAGACATGCCAGGAGCCATCGTTCCCCAGTGTAGTTCCCTTCTGGACCAGCCAGACTTACAGACCCTGTTCCCAAGAGAGTGCGGAAACGTTACCTTCCCTGCGTCCCAAAGAGGGTCAGGAAAGGGAGGGGAAAGTGCACAGGACCATAAACCTAGCCCCTCCAGGTCGTGCTGAGCAGTGAGATGGGTGCTTCGCATAACGTTTGCTGCACCCCCTGCAAAGACAGTCACCGACCCACTCCCCGGGCTGAGATCATCAGAAAGAATGGGTGATTTTGTGCTCTGCACTGCCCCTTGCAGGGCTGTTCCTCACAGCCCGGCTGAGCTCAAGGGCTTGAAATAGGGAGTCAGAATCTGATCCCAATCTGTATGGGCTCACTTTACGAACAGAGGCAGCCTTGCATACGAGGGGAGCAGAAGAGCACATTCCCATATGTGGAAGCTGCATGACTGCCGATGGTGCTGTCTAGTGGTCAGGCTTGGCAGGATGTCTCCCTGTTGAAGCACAGTCCTGTCCTTCAATGCCCCCTCCCAAAGGTTCCCAGCACCCCTTTTAGCACAGGGGCTGGGAGAGCTGGGCCCTGGGATAGTCAGTCTTTTGTTGTTGTATTGTCATCTGATTAGGAAGGGGAGCCTGGGCCCACCCTATCACTGGGCTCTTGTCCAGAGCCCAGTGTGGGCAGCTACATCCAACACCTTGGGGTGCTAAACTACTTCCCCCAGACCACTTCCTACCCCAGTCGTCTTCTGCTTTCCAGAGTAAATCACTCCAAGCAAGTCTGACCCACACACCCTGACCCCTGCTTCTCCTCCTTTGTTGGTTTGCCCAGGTCTGTGCCATCACGGCCCAGGCAGGGAACTCCTGGGCAGTACGTTTTGCTCAGAGCCACCATCTGCTGCCTTCCACTGCCTGCTTGGAACTGCTCTGCTCCCCTTTCTATAGCCCAGCCTCCAACTTGTGCAGGCTTGGCAGATGTGCCTAAGCCCAGAGCTGTTCTTTGCTCTCCAGTGCGAGGTCTGTACACCCCGTCACGTCCTGGTACACACGACCCAAGATCCATGATTGGAAGTGACTACCAGGCTAAAGCACAGAGACTACTCTTCAAGCATAGGGGCTGATTTACTTGTTTCAAACCCAGGAGGACAGATTGAAGTAGATCACAACCTATGCTTTTTTTTATTATAATGTCTCTTAACAAACACGTGTACTGTAGGCTTCTGAAATGACCAGCTAATGTTCATACAGCACTTTGGAAGGGGAAGGGCCAGATATACTGTAAGTACTGAGTGTTGTTCTTTATTTAAAAACAAGAACCAAGAATAACTTTTTTGGAGGGTTGTTTTGCTCGCTTGGGGGTTCTGATGAGAGTAGAGACTGTAGGCCTGATCTAATTCCCATTAAAATCAATGGAAAGATGCCCGTTGACTGCCATGGGAGCTGGATTGCACCCTAACTAGGACAAGTGAAATTAAATATTTTGGTTTGGGTGGGTTTGACCCAAACTAGAATATTTTTGCACTGTTAAAGGGACACACAAGGTTTTTGTTTCAAGTCAGTTCAATATCAAATAGCATTTTCCTATGGTGATGAATTGCCTCATGGGAGCTCAGGCCCGGCTCCCTGGCTTCCCTCTCACTCAGCAGCATGGGTGCATTGTGGGAGTCACATGCCTACAAGTGCATGATGGGAGATGTAGGTCCAGCCAAGGAGCTTTGCAATAGGGCAGAAATGGGGCCTCAAACTGCCTCATGGGAGTTATAATTCAGGCTAATCCCCACAGTAGAGGAATGCAGCTTAATGATGAACTAACTTGCAACGAATTGTTTCAAGCCAGTTCAGCGAGTGAAAAGGGAACTTGGATCTTCTTGAAAGATTTCTAAAAGTATAGCTGAAATTTTCCAAAGCAACTCATGATGTTGGCTGCCATTCTGCAGTGCCAATGTGAGACAGCTGAAAGGGTTCGGATTTTTTCAGAGGCTAGGTGCTAAGTATTTCTACAAATTAGGAGCCCTTAAAGTGTTTCAAATTGAGTAGCCTAAATCATTAGCTACTTCTTAAATTTTCAGCCATGTTGACTTTTTCAGCTGGTGGTATCTTTTGTGAATCCATTCAGTTAATCTGCCTTTGCCGTCAACCCATTCTCTGCTTCCACATTGAGGTTTATAGTGGAAAATGGTTGCCTCTGGATATTTACTAGGAACACTGCAGTTGTGAACAGCTTCTATTGTCACTAAAGATTCTGTGGCCAGGCTAGCCCTGCATGCATCAGATAGTAACGGCGATCATAAAACAGCTGAGAGAGTCCCTTTGTGGGCAGATTCCTTCTGTTGAGTCATGAAAAGTACAGTCTCATTTAGCAGCAAAATACTGCTGCAGCAGATGTCCCAGCATAATTCAAGGTTCCTAGGGAATAAAACGTTTACATGGATAATGCTGGATGAGTATTTTTTGTTGTTGTTGCCCGAATTGCTTAAAATTTTCAAGCTTTGATTCTCAGCAGCTCGGGGGTTACCTTCTGTAGTACCACTGATCTTAGCACAGCACGTCGGCATGTATGGAACCTTGTTCCCCATGTCAGCTCTTTACACAGCCTCATTAAGTTTGCACCAGGCCAACTGATGATTCACAAGAAGAAATATCATCCAGCGGATCTTCCTAGCCCTGCGGAGCCAAGTCAGCTAACAGGAATAAACAATAATAAAATCTCATTTTAGCCAGTAGAAAGCAGATCTGATTCTGAACACAGCCAGCAGGCAGATCCGTGGAATGCAAAGTTAATATAGTTACCTGGGCATTTTTCAGAGCAGAACCTACACTTTGATATTGATGGAAAAGCTTAATTGTGTATTTTGCATAGGGCAAAAACCTTTTGCAAGGACTGGCTGGATGTTGATAACGCTAGCTATGAAAAGCATCTAAGCAGAACTGTGGTGCTCTTCAGAACGCCAGTCCCAAATCTCTATTCCAATTATGTTCATTCTTATTAAAAATAAATAAAATCGTGCCACAGTTTTTCAGCACCTTTTGAGTAAGCACTTTCGAAGAAGCCAGGCTATTTCATGGGGAGGGATTTGATAGCAGCCTTCAATTACCTGAAGGGGGTTCCAAAGAGGATGGAGCTCGGCTGTTCTCAGTGGTGGCAGATAACAGAACAAAAAGCAATGGTCTCAAGTTGCAGTGGGTCTAGGTTGAATATTAGGAAATACTTTTTCACTAGGATGGTTGTAAAACACTGTAATGGGTTACCTAGAGAGGTGGTGGAATCTCCTTCCTTAGATGCTTTTAAGGCCTGGTTTGACAAAGCCCTGGCTGGGATGATTGAGTTGGTGTTGGTCATGCTTTGAGCAGGAGGTTGGACTAGGTGACCTCCTGAGGTCTCTTCCAACCCTAATCTTCTATGATTCTATCCTGGCAGTGTGCGTGAGCGAGATAATTAGTGGTGGCGTGAGAGACGGAGAAAGGAGATTCTCTGTGCTGATGACTGGGAGGGCATAAAATATTAACAAGTGGCCATAGGCACAAGCCTAGAGGAGCTCACAATTTTCAACAGAACAAGGAAATTCTGCTCTCAACCAATGACCACAGGTCAGATTCTCTGTTCTGTTGCAGCCCCTCTGTACATTGTAGCAGTGTAGCCAAGCTGCATGTTGGCCAGATCTCCCAAACATAGGGAATACCCTGGGGTAGACAGGATCTCCCTGTGGGATAGTATTGGCAGAACAAGTCTACATCTGCCCCCCCTCACGTGCTCCCTGTTGTAGGGGACATGTCAAGTCAGGGATGGGAATTGAGGGTGTGTGTTGAGGACGAGGCACGGCGTGTCTGGAGCAAGTGGTGCGCTGGCTATTCTCAGCTGTGTAGATGCCCACGGGGGGTTGTAACTTAGCACAGCCCTGTGGTCTCTTCTTTCTTCATCTTTGATTCCCACCCAGAGCTCCGCAGTGACAATGGGATCCAATAAAGTCTTTCCGCCACGTTCTGTCTTGCCCTGGCTTTGTGGCTTTCTTAATCTTTAACCCTTTGTTCTGTGCCATTCTTCACCGTGTCCATCCGACACATCCTCGGTCTTCCTCCATCTCGGGTTCCTCGCAGTGTGGCATGCCTGTGGAAGTGAACTGGCAGGCCTCCCTGCCGTGGCTGGTGACTCCTTAGGTGTGGGGTCCAGGATGAGATCAGAAATGTCTGTATTATCCCTGGGCCAGATGCACCTTCTCGATGTGCAGCAGGGACAGGAGCGCAAGACGCACTAAACAGTGCAGACAGCCCCGAAACGCCTGAGCTGAATGTGAAAGGGAGACCAGCAGCTCCATGCCCTGTTTCCTCAGTTCCTCTGACCTTGATGTCAGGGCTGCTGGGAGACCATGCTGGACGGGAACTGGGCATTATCTGTGGAATGGGGACCAGGTCCCCTTCCCCCCAGTATAGCAGTATGGCATGTATACAGCTACTGTGATTTGGGGGACTATTCAGCTTGGCTGAGCCTTTGTTTGAGATCCACTGATGAGAAGTGCTATAGAAGAGCTGAGCGTGACTCTGTTGCTATTCAGATGCAAAGTAATGTTGGGAAGAGCTTTTTATTTAATGAGATTGCCGGATCCGAACACGCCCGAGCAAGAGCTGCAGCTCTGTGTCGGCTGCCCGCCTGGTAGCCTCACTCTGCTGAGAACTGAGTGCGTCAGCTGTATGTGCTGTGGACAGAGATTAAAGCCGTGCACATTTGAGAGGCTGCACCAGAGGATAACTGTGTAGCAAGTTCAACACGCCTACAGAAGTGTCACCTACGCAACAAGATGGTGCTGCCAGAGTCTCTGGCTTAGTGCTGTTTTGTTTGAGTGGATCACAGTGTTATCTCGAGGCCAAATTAGTGAGATATGGAAAGGAAAGGGTGAACTGCCAGTGTAAGTGGTCTTAAGGCAGACAGGCCTAGTGGCTAGAGCACTGCATTAGGATTCTGGAGAGCTGGGGTCTCTGCCATTGCCTTGCTTGGCGACCTTGGGTAAGTCATTTCAATGTCCAGTGCCTCAGTTAACCCAGCTGTGCAATACTTCTCCTTTTGTAAAGGGCTTTGTGATCTATTATGGAAAGTGGGTAAGAGCCAGGCATGGCACTATTGTTTTGTAAACAATTTTAATTCAACTGAGCTGAAGCTTACAAGTCTCGAGTCTGGAAAATACAGTACATTTGTGTGAAAGACACGGGGGCCCCCGATCCCAACCCAGTTGAAACCAGTGGAAGGTTTTGCCTGCCTGGGAGGCTGCTTTTCCTGAGTTCTTCCACTGCAGTTGAAAGTGAGTGAGTTCACAAAGAACTGATGCAGCTAACTTACAAGTTGTGCTATAGTTTGGGGCTGGATTGTGGCCAGTCCTTTCATACTCTACCTTCTTAATTCTGGTCAATTCTTTGTATTCCATTAGTACCTAGAAACCCTAGCCAAGATCTAGGCCCTGGACAGGCAGAGTAAGACAGACCAGACCCCAAATGGCTTCCGTCTATATAGCTGAATAATATAATTTTTCAATGTCCCTGTGGTGTGGCTCCCCACAATTGCAGCACTTGCACTCAGGTGTGGGTATGTCTGCACAGCACACTAAGCCTGAGTTCTGACTCAGGTTTGAGCCTAATCCCCCTTTCTGTCCACACACACATCTGTCTGATTCAAGACAGCCATGCCTCAGGACCCAGGTTCTAGGATCGTGAGGGGTGGTCAGAGCCTGACATGGGTCAAGCCGCAGACCCAAGTCAGCAGGTCTGTGTAGTGTTAGCATGGACGTGTTAGCATGGCTGCGAGACCCGGGTCCAGCAATTGTAAATGCAGGTTTACCGTGCAGTGTGGATGCTCAAGTCCAGGCTTGGAAAGACAGAGTCCACCAGCCCTGAGTCCCACTGACCTGGAGTTACAATGCAGTGTAGACATACCCTGTGTGTGCCATGTAAGCCATGTCTGGAACCCGGTGACTTTATGTGACCATACGAAGGTAAATGGGGCAGGGATGGCTCTGCCTGTTCTGCTCTGGTTTGCCTAAATCTTGTTATATCAAATAACCATTCCAGTGGCACAGTGCCAAGGGAGCTCTTTGCCAGTCTCTGAATTATTGGTGGAGTTCTCTGGCCTGGTCGTAATTCCATCCAATATGTAGGGGTGATGGAGAACGGACAGCTAGTCCTGTTCATCCCCAACTGCCCCCAGGCAGCAACTTGCAGTCCCATGTAAGCAAACCAATAGCAGCAGTGGGACTGTGATTCTGTGCCCTTACCCCCAGGGAGTAGCGCCTCGGTCAGCATGCCCTGCTTATCTGTGAAAAGATGGTAAATTGCTGCTGGTCTGTACCACTAGCAAATTCCAACTCCCAGTCCACCTGCTCTAGGGCATGGAGAAAGGTCTGGGTACTTCATAGAGGTGCATGGAGGATTCCTGCTTCCCTGCACAGGCATGTGGTACAAATCACACTCAAGATCTAACCCGACATGTTCTCAAATGCCTAATGATCTAGGCTGGCGTTTCTGTGGCGCCTGAGGGGAGAAAAGATGGTCCAGTGTTTGTCCAGGCTGTGGAAGACATGGGTTCGGGTCCCATTGCCCTGCAGATTTCCAGTGTGACCACTGGCAGGTCACTCAGCCACTCTCACTATGTCTACACTACCGGCTGGGGCTGGCTTTCCCCTGCTCGTGTACACGCACTCCAGCTAGTGTGAGTATCAATAGCAATATTCCCCCCGGGAGCAGGAGCAGCAGCAGCAGCTTAGCCAGGCGGTGTACATACCCAGGGTGGGTTTGCACTCAGCACTGCTCTGCTGTTGCGGTGCTGCTCTTTATGTGCAAGCATGTGGGAATCACACTTCTAGCTCGCAGTGTAGAAACAGCCGCTGTGTCTCTGTGGCACTGCCCTACCTCCCGGGCTGTTGAGGATAAATACATTACAGATTTTAGGGTGATGGGTGCCATATAATTACTCTTTGGTGTCTTTGAAAATTCAACCCCTGAGCCATTAGTCTGGAGAGTTCTGGTAACAGGCCCCATGAACTGTTTCACTCTTGGGTGTCTGATGCTTGCATTTGATTCTTGACTGCCTGATGGCTTGAATCCAACCCAGAGCCCAGCCAGAGGCAAACTTTTTGAACTATTCAGGGTGCTAATGTACAGTAACGTCGCCGTAGACATTTCACAGATTCTTTTGAAAGCATGAAATGCACCAAAGCTTTAAGAATGACCATACCAATAACGTACCATTTAACGAAACCAGAGTTGTATTCAGAGTAGGTTTCTTTGATGGATGTGTACAGGTCAGACTGAGCTGTCCTGTAGATAAAGCTGCTGTCAAGCGATTCGGGTTTTTTTTTAATATGCACAGGAAAAATTTAAAGTCTTGTGTCAAAGGGAAAAAAAGGGAAACCTGCTGATGCTGAAGGATTAATGCACAGTGTGATGGAGCTTGTCAGAATAACAATTCATTATTAAAAAGAACTGGGGAAAATCGTGGCTAATCCTTATTTTACACAGAATGGGGGTGGGGGCGCGGGAAGGAAGGCCACTCTTTTTGTGGAATGGGTTTAGTGCAGAGGTACTTTGAGACGGGCCATTAGCACTTTGCGTTGTAGTCTTCCTGCTACCAAAAGGTACTTTATTTGTCTTACCAAAGGCTTGCATTCAGCTGATCACGTATCTTAGGCACCATTTCCACTGATCAGGACGTAAACATTTCTAAGTGTGTGTTGGACGAATCCAGAGGGGGCCTGATCCATGGCATGTGGAAGTTTAATCAGAGTCTTTGTCCGGGGTTCAGTGGCTCTTTGCACCATTGATCCGGATTCTGGTCTGTATTCTGGCTGCTTTGCACCACTCCACTGGCACAACATGGCCCTAGGACTGGATTGCCTGTCCGCTGTGGGCTCTTCTAGCGTAGGGGGATCCCGCGTGGTGCAGAGCTGCTCTTCCGACCACCTTGAGCAACCTCCTCTTCCCCAGCTTCCTTCCCAAATGCCCCATTATGTAGTGTTCTTCCTCTTTCTCTCTGCATCTTCTTCCACGAGGCCTTTGCGTGCTGACCTGACCTGACCGGGCACACGGCTCGTGTATTTTACAGTACCACACTGTGCCATTGGTGTCTAATCACAGTATGAGACTCCTTGGGGCCCCAACTGTCTTCCTCTTGGTTGCCCCAATGGGACAAGCCAAAACACTAGTGCCAAACAAACACCCTCAAAACTCAGGGATATTCAGCTGTAGGACCCTGATTCAACAAAGCATATGGAAGGCACAATGGGATCTAGTCATTAGAACACCAGATGTGGACTCAGGAGTTCTGTGTTCTATGCGTGGCACAGCAACTGGCCTGGTGGGTGACCTTGAGCAAATCACTGCCTCGCCCAGTGCCTCAGTTTCCCCATCTGTAAAATGGGCATAATGATTTCTATCTCCTGTGTGAAGTGCTTTGTAAGCTGGGAGGTATTGTTCTAATAATATAAACATGGGCGTAACCTGAAGGATTCGCTTAAGTGCTTTGCTGAAAGGGATGGGATTGCTGATATGTTTGAAAATAAGCATGTGCTTAAGAGCTTTCCTGAATCAGGGCCTGGACCTAGATCTGGATCTGAATTTTATAGCTCAGGCTCGTACTTGCTGGCATCAGCGTGAAGAAGCAATCTGTCCTGTGCTATTTGTCTTGGATAATCCCCTCTCATCCTCCCGCCCATCCAGATATTACCCAGTGGGAAGTAATTCAATATTTGCATTTATCATTCTGCAAACGTCGTGTCTCAAATGTTCTGTTCAAATGGAATGAAGGGAAAAGTTCAATTTGAATGCCTTCCTGATGATAAATAAACTGTCCCATTTGAAAAGAAATTGTAGACAGAAGTCTGTGGCTACATAAAAATGAGTGACTGCAGAGTACCCACGGTGGATGCAGATGTAACGATAACGAGGCCTTGCACCTATATAGCTTCCTGGATGGGAGTAAGTTATAACAGATATAAGCACATCTATACCCCATCCACCCAAATGGGGGTTGTATCACTTTAACTGCACCGGCCTGGTTAAAGCAGCCCGACTTTTGCATGGAGATGAGCCCTAAATAAATGTCTTGCTTTGTTCAGCACTTCCTAGTGCCTGCAACGGGAGCCCCTTTTAAAGTGTGTTGAGATCTGTGGATGAAAAATCCTGCTTCATTACTGGATGCTCCACCCTCTTGGAAACCAAGCCACAGATCCCGCACCCTCCTGAAGCTAATGCCAACATTTCCACTGGCTTCAGTGATCACAGGCCTGAGCCATTAGCCCCTGAGCCTGCAAGCCCTGACATGAATACTTAAGTGTAGTGCCCTGATAAACCAAGGACAAACAGTGGGCTATTCATGAGAGCAGATCAGCACATGTGTAAGTACTATCAGGATTGGGGCCTTGTTTTGGAGTCTAAATAGAGTAGTTGGGGCCAAGCTTTGAGCACTTTTTAACAACCTTATCCTATGAGTTTTGCTTCCCCCAGAAAAGAGCCAGTGAGCCAACAGGCTCTTTTATGGCCTGTTTGCATTACATGAGTAGCTCCACTCGCTTTGCATTTCAAATGAAGCAAGCTAGTGTTGATGTTTCGTAAAACATGGCCAGCGGGGTACCTTCTAATTCTGTCAATGAGCAGGTGGGGAGACCTCCTCTGTTTTATAGCGACAGCACTTTGCACTTCACAGAGGAAGCAAACACAGCAGAAATTTGACCACTGCTAATGGAAAAATACCGAGGAAGCAAAGCCAGCCTGTGGAAACAGCATGCATGTGTGTATACAGGACGTTCTAAAAAGATTCTGGTTCAGAATGCTGTACTTCCTAGCTTCAAAGAGGACATGTGTATGCATGTGTGTGTGTATATATCTATATATATCCCAGAAGAAAAATGCAGCTGTGATGAATAATAACCTACACAGCTACAAAGTTTCTCTTGGAATATGGGCAAAGTACCCTTTTTACCTTGGGACTGATGCGAAGACTGGATATATATTTTTAAAAGGAGTTAGTTTTAAAAGAGAAAATAGTTAAAGCGCCCTGAGGAAGTAGATCCCTTTCCGACACTACAATGAAGCCCCCTTACAATGCTAGGTAGGGTAGCATTGGTATTACGTCGGACTGTCTGCAATATCGTATACGCTGTTGCATGGTGAGCGGAGCTGCATTAAACCCCAAACTGCTGCTTGAGCTGAATCCTCGTTTTCAGAAAGACATTCTGTCTTGATTTAAAGCCTTCAAGGGATGGAGAATCCACCATTTTCCTGGGCAAGTTGTTCCCCTAGTTAGTTACCCTCAGTGTTAACGGATGACCAGATTGAATGGAATACCCAAGTGTCTTTTTCTGTACTTTTTTGAACAATAACCTAATGTTTAAGGCTGTCCCAAAAGAGACTGGAAACTAGGGAGGAAGTAAAAGAAACCCAAGAAAAATGTCCACAAGACAGGGAAGTGGCTGAACTAGGTTTTCTTACATGAACCTCCCAAATTGTAGTCTTAAGCAAAGCTATCGTAAGCAAAGACACCGCTTGCAAGTACAGCAATGGGGTGATACACGAAGAAAACTTAAGGTGGAATGGACACCGAAAATAAGAGAGAAGAGAAAAGGGGGGAAGTGGAGAAGAGGACAGAAGAGACATTTTGATTAGGACGCTCCAGGTGGCCTGTACTGGGGGTGTGAGGGAATCTTTAATGTAAGCTGTTGGAACATTTTTTTTTCCTTGTTGCACTCGTGCCTTTGAAGAGAGAGAGGGGGCCAGATTCTGATCTTCATTACTCAGGTGTGATTCCACTTTCTCCAGATTGACACTGCTGTAACTGAGATCAGATTCTGGCCTGTGTTTCTTCACTTACAAACGCTCTGTCAGTTTTCACGTGGGACCCAAAGAGAACTTTACATGCTAAATCAAGAAGACGTAAGTCTTTCTCAGCTGCTCGAATGCAAGGATCTCAGTAAATTCTCCCCGGGCTGTATTGATAGCCAAGATTTCCAGCCATTCACTATGGATGAAGACTGCTCTGGAGTTCAATGCAGACGTGTATTTCCACCCCTTAGTGAGTAGGAGACATCCATTTTATGAAACTAACGCTTTGTGTAAAAAGCTCCTGGATTGTCTGTAAAAAATGTTCTGTAGATGATGTCAATATAAGCCCAGGTATCATTTTTCTCCTATGACTTGAGGTAGTATCCCTCCAGCTGCTAATGAAAGAGAAGCAAACATCAGTTTAGTAGGATATACATAGCTGAACTACATTTTTATCCATAAAGGGGTGGTCTTGATGGAACAGATTTTTGGTGAGTCTGAACCATCTGAGCTTTCCTATGATGACAGATTTCCCCGAGGATTTTTTAAAACCTCCAAGCACTTGTCTAAGGAGAGAAAAGACACACACAAGTCAGCAGCACTTTTAGAACACCTTCCCTGGCTAGTCAGTCCAGAAGATGAAAGGTAAGAAATGGTTCCTTAATGGGCTGTGAAATGGAGAATATTCCACAAAAGCTAATGCACCTTGATCACGTCTGGGTTTATGAAAGGAAAGCTAAATGTTATGGCCAAGATTTTCAAACCGGAGGGCCTAAATCAGGGCCTGATTTTTCCCAAATCTTGAGCATGTACTCGCTGGGACAAACATACGTATCTTACCCTGGCCCTAATCTTCCACCAGGATTCAGCAGCACAGACTGTTGCACCCTGTGGAATCCTATTTATTTCAATGGGGCACCATACAGGTCCATGCAAGGAGAGACCCTGGCTCAGAGTCAGGTTTATAACAGTCGGCTTGGACGATGTAAGTGGATATAATTATAAACTGCGTGTGCATTGTACAAAATGTACACCACACGTCTTTAACACACACAACACTGTATTTCTGACACTTCTAATGTTGAACACATAGACAAACTTTATATTGTGCTGTTAGAATGACCAGACCCTCCTCAGGGTAAATCTTTCAATGGCCATTGGAGCAGAGATGCTGCAAATCAATGGAGGATCTGCCCCGTCACACTTAAAATCTCTTCCTGTTGCCCAGCACTGCGTGAGCGGTGAGTTCAGAGCAAGAGCCTGAGCCCAGCTCTGAGTGTGTGCCCCATTGAAGCCAACTGAGGTTCAGCATGCAGAAGGATCAGGGTCTTTCGTAAGCAATGACCAATTCCATCTCCTCACGATCATTTTTACATACAACATTTGTGAAACTCTCCACCCTCTGCTGCTGCTTTTAGGTCCACATTCTGTCGTCTGGCTGAGCAATGCTCTGGTTCGGAGTCAGGAAAGCACTTAATCACATGCATAAGTCTCATGGAAATCGGGTGTCTGAATCGGGACCTCTGTGAAGAGTCATGGGGGTTGTGACAGAAGTGGCTTTAAGCGATAGCTTGTTTAGTGCTGGCAGGAATCCTGTCTATTCAGGCTGGGAGGTAGATTTCACTCTTAATGAAGCTGCTGCTGATCTCTGCTCAGGGGAAGCCACAGGGGTTCTCCTCTTCCATCAGCCAGGATGGGCAGAGGGGCAGAATCACAGGCGGGGGTTCTGGCTGCAGAGCCAGGAGCAAGTGAGCCACCATCTTGGAAGGAGGTTATTGTTCTGTCAGTCCTGTGCTTGTGTTGTTGCTCCCAGAGTCCTGGGAAGCCATTTTGGAGGCAGATGGTCTTTGCTCGGCAGGTAGCTCCCAACAGCGAGTGTCTCGGAGTTGTGACTGCCTGGGGCAAATTGGGGTTACACTACAGAGTGTGGGTTTTTTGCTGCCTCTTGCAGCAGAGATGCAGGTGGCTTTTACCTTCTGCACAGGAGTGATGAAGGTCAGCAGGAATTCCCTGTCTGTCTCTATCAACCTGTGTTTGCCAGCACTCATGTTCTCACTTCTTCTGTCCCAGGTCCTCCGAGGACCATGCAATCTGCCTGGCAGGGGAGGAGACCTATAGCAGTAGACAGGGAGTGATTGCATTAATGCTTCTCCTCCTTGCCCTTGTCAGTGGGCAAGGTTTTCTCTGAAACACGACTGGGAATTGGGCAGGACCAGTCATTTTCAGGATGTGCTGTGGTTCTTCTTGCTGGTGGTGGGGAAATGTTTTTTGGGTGCGACTTTGGTTGTTGTCCACCTGCTTTGCACCATTTCCAGGGGTGACTTAACCAGCTACATAGCAACCCCCCTACACCATGCCAGCTGGCTGTGACACCCGAGAGGTTTATCTGCCAGCTGGGAATAGCTGGTGTGCAGTGGCACGCCCAACATGCCTGAAGGGCCTGCAGAGGCAGCCTGGGTAGGCTCCAGCTATGCCAGCTGCGGGCTGTCCTTCACTAGAAGAATCCCCAGCTGGGGAAATGCAGTCACTTTCTGGCTCCTTTGTGCCCCCAGTGGGGGGCTGTAAGAGGTCGTATCACCGCTGAAAATATGGCCACTGTCTGAAAACCATCAGCAACCTCCTCTCCTCCCCATATGCTGCAAACCTCTATCATTTGCAACATCATTGCAAGGGGTAGAATGGTTGCCACCTTGAGCTTAATGTTGCTGAGCAAAGAACTGCAGAATATTCTTTCGAATCTGTGCCATTGCAAAAAAACCAAACTCCGTTATGCTATAATTACTCCATCTCCCAGTAGATGTCAGGCTATTTCTAGACCCGTTTTTGCAATAATGACACATGGAGCAGTATTAACATTCAGCCCCCAGGCAATGGACTGGGGGAAAATAACAAAATAGGAGAATTTAATAGTCATTCTTGGCTGTGTGGGAAGGGGACTTCAGCATGACATTGTTCAGACAACTCCGATCTCTTTGTTCAAACTGTCCATTTAGTGTTGAACGTGTTACTTTGCAGATTGGTTTGTATTAAAATCATTAAAGTGCCGCATCATGACCATAGAGATCCAGAAGAAGTAGGCACAGACATTTTCCACATAGACTGTCTAGTATAAGAAAGGAGACAAATGGGTTTTCAATGTTATGTGTATTGATTCTAGAGCTTTCCAGCCAATGTCATGGTTCCTCTTTCTTCAAATGAGATGTCCGTTTGAAAACTATTACCCAATGGGCTGGGTGTAAAAAGAGAGAAAGGATACAGAATTGTAGAGGGGTTTTCTGTACAGAGTAGGGTATCCATAATCCCTGGGGACAATTAGAGCCAAATCCTGCCCTCCTTAAATGTGCAAACTCATACTGAAGTGAATATTAAAGTTATCATGTTGATTGTCCATTCATAACCTCACTGTAATTTGAAATTTGTTTCCAGTCCTTTGAGTACAGCAGTTGTGCACCACTCATCCTTGTCAATGAGATGCCAGGCTGCAACCCTTACCCATGAATAAGCCTTACTTTAATGTGTGGCCAGATTTCTCCCCAAGTGCAGCCCTTGAACTCCCATAAATGCAGGGACAGCATGCTCCATGTTTCCTGGAACACAGGATTCCTCCCAAGAGCTGGGAAGTTCTGAGGTGGAGTCAAGGCTGTGGCCCTGCCTTTCCACCCTCTGGCCAGCCCAGAAATGGGGTGCGGTTTGATGCCCTCCTGAAGGAGGATGATAGTGGATACATTTCTCCCTGCAAGCTGAATTTCTCAAGGAATAATTCTGCTCTGTTGAAGTATAGCTTCCCCCAGAGCAACCTGGTGGATGGTACAGCTCTGCACCCTTCCTAATGTGGGACTCTGTCTTTAAGGCATAGTTGAGCCTCTAGGTAGTAAGTCAAAGGGACTATTCACATAGAATCATAGAATATCAAGGTTGGAAGGGGCCTCAGGAGGTCATCTAGTCCAGCCCCCTGCTCAAAGCAGGACCAATCCCCAACTAAATCATCCCAGCCAGGGCTTTGTCAAGCCTGACCTTAAAAACCTCTAAAGAAGGAGATTCCACCGCTTCCCTAGGTAACCCATTCCTGTGCTTCACCACCCTCCTAGTGAAAAAGTTTTTCCTAATATCCAACCTAAACCTCCGCCACTGCAACTTGAGACCATTACTCCTTGTTCTGTCGTCTGGTACCACTGATAGCAGTCTAGATCCATTCTCTTTGGAACCCCCTTTCAGGTACTTGAAAGGTGAGCAAGGTGTCCAGTCAATATGCTATCCCTGTGTAAATCCACTCGAACTCAAAGATCTAACTCCGGAATTGTAGGTAACAATTTTTAAAAATAGC
This sequence comes from Gopherus flavomarginatus, assembly GCF_025201925.1. Classification (NCBI taxonomy): domain Eukaryota; kingdom Metazoa; phylum Chordata; order Testudines; family Testudinidae; genus Gopherus; species Gopherus flavomarginatus. The sequence continues at coordinate 128,016,687 of NC_066619.1, forward strand.
TCTCTACCCAAAATTCCAACTTATTTTACAACCCAGTTGACAACTCTTCATTTGTGTAGTGTCTTTACAAACGGTGCTATTGATCAAGCAGTGAGTCATTACACCTCACTTTAGTGTCCTTGCTTGATGGCAAGATGGATGAATGTTACCATTAGGTTACCCTTACCAATCATACATGGAAAGTAAATAGAAAAGTTTCTAAACAGGTTTCCCCTGGCTCGAAAATGTTCTGTGCCCTTCAGTTATCTTTTGACTTTCCTGCACGAAAAAAGGAAAGTACCAAAAATGACATCAGTTATTTTTCTTGTCCAATTATCTTCTGATCCCCTGAGTTCTTCTAAGTAATTCCATAGACTGAGGTGACTCCATACCCTCTGTTGAAAACAGCATGGATCAATAGCAGACATGGTGGCCTATATATTAAAAAGAAAGAAAACCGCAGCTATTTGTTGAGAACTGAAAAGGAACATGTACAGCTCTGACAATCAGGGCAGTGAACAGAGGTAAAACAAGTCACAGCACTCTTGGTGTGTAACATTGCTATAGAGCTTTGCTCTCCCACTGATATAAACTCCTATTGATGGAAGTATGGGCACAGTAGCTATATATATATATTTACTCCATAGGAATATTACACACCAAGCGCTCTATGACTCATTCAAGTTCTATTCACAGTCTTGACTGTGAGAGCTGTGTGTTTTCTTTCTTTCTTTCTCTCTCTGTGTGTGTAATATACTTCTAGAAATGTAGTCAGTAACATTTTTCCATGACGGATTTCACCCCTTTGATTACATGTGTTTGTATGGAGAGCTGGGCCTTGTAACAGAACTCTTCAGATCCTGGTGGGATGGGAAATGGGTTAAGCCGAGAGACCCCAAGAGCAACAGGTCAGATAAATCTCTACTGTCCTCCCCTTATTGTCCCAGTCAACATTTGGATTTTTTTCTTTGGGTCTTCAGCACGTTTTGACAACCAGCCCACTTATTTAGGTGACTAAATATAGATTTAGGGGCCTGGTTACAGTCCTGACCCAACACCCACTGAAGTCAGTGGAAGGATTCCCATTGACTTCAGTGGGCTTTGGATTAAGTCCTACAGGCAGCCAGATCTCGGTCTTCCTGTCTAGATCTTGGTAAATTGGGATCATAATTATGCAGGAGGTGATTTCTATGGAGTTTTCTGGGATGCAGGGAAATGCCACCCAGTTCTTACTCAGGTGCTGAGAGTCAGGGAAAGATTTGGGTGAGGTATGGTTAGAGGCTCCCTGAGCCTGAATAGGCTCTTGTTGGGTTTCCCTTTATCGTATCTGCTCCTGCTGTTTCCCTGGTAGCACTGCTGCCATGTTGGATTATAGAATCATAGAACATCAGGGTCGGAAGGGACCTCAGGAGATCACCTCGTCCAACCCCCTGCTCAAAGCAGGACCAATCCCCAACTAAATCACCCAACCAGGGCTTTGTCAAGCCTGACCTTAATCTCTAAGGAAGGAGATTCTACCTCCTCCCTAAGTAACCCATTCCAGTGCTTCACTACCCTCCTAGTGAAATAGTGTTTCCTAATATCCAGCCTAGACCTCCCCCTCTGCTCTTTGAGACCATTGTTCCTTGTTCTGTCATCAGGTCAGGCTGCTGGCAGGAGTTAACATTTTGTCAGTTCCAAACCCAGCATGACCCTCACGAGATTGTAGTTCTCTTCTTAGGTTCTTTGGGTTTGACCTGAGTGTGTTTGGAATCAGCCAGCTGTCTCTAACTGTAGCACTCAAGTGTGAAAGGTTTGCTTCTTGTCTCCCTTGTGCTGGTTGTGCACTAGGGTAACTCCTCAGTGGAGTTGCTTCTACTTTAACTTGTGCACTTGAAATCTGAACAGGAACAATAGAATCTAGACACACCAAGAACCTAATCTGTCATAGGGACCTCCTGGACAATGCAGGCATCTTCTCTGTTGCGCAGTTAGTTTAGAGTTTCTAGTTCTTTTTGTACAAACTAATTATAAACAACAAGGAGTTGGGGCTTCTGCTACTTCGCTTGAGATCTTTTTCCAGAGCCTAATTGCCTCACACAGCAAGGAAGTTTTGCCAACTAATCAGCCTAAACTTTTTATCCCTTGAGTCCATCCTATTACCCCTTGTTATATCCCTTTTTTTTCATTATGCTAAATGATTCCTCTCCCTCTTTGGTGTTGACCTCCTTCAGATCTTACACATCTAAACTGTTCAGCCTTTCTTCAGAAGGCAACCCCTCAGCCCCACAGCCAATCTGGTCTCACTCCAGTTTGTCCATACCTTTCTAGAAAAGAGCTGCTGAGATAGAGGCACTAGCCCAGGTATGGCTGTGCCAAAGCTGCGTAGAAAAGGGACATGAGAGGCCTAATTCTCATTGACACAAAGGCCTCACTCCAGCAGTGAAAAGAGCCTTGAAGTAGGTATCAGTTCAGTTAACACCCACTTTAAAACCTATTTCTACTGTCAGAGGGATGTAAAGGTACCTTAATGTCAGGCCCTGCAGGTCTCAAACTTGGGTCTGTGGGAGGCAGCATACTTCAGTCTTCCATCCAGCAACTCGCACCAGAGGCCATGAAGCCCAAATGGGGACACAAGCCCCACCCCTATGTTCTGACTGGGTGAGCTCCAAGGCTCCTGTTTGCACCACAACGCCTGTTTAAGCCAGAGGAGGAAACAGGAAGTTGTCTATAGAAGCGGGCCTCACCCTACTGTGAATGGTTGATTGGGAGTTACCTGTTCCTGCCTTATGATCCTGACCTCCTGATATCCTAACTCTTGATCCCTTCCCTCCCGTTTGTCTCCTGCCATCCCAACCTGGCCTGATTCCTGCCTCCTGGCCTGTACCTGATGCTAACTCCTAGGCCAGACATGCCCTCGCCCTGACACTTAGGCCCAGGTTCTCATGTACTCTATGGCACAGCATCTTTAGCCCCAAATGGCCTTTCCTTTTCCTCACAAAAGCCTGGTGGTAATTAATTCACATTTAAACATATGTGAATGTATTTCCCCTCTATGCCTGGTGCTTAGCAGACGTGAGTCTGGTACAGCCCCAGATTTGGGAGCCTGGTTCTTTAGCTCAAGCTGTACAGCATTAGGGGTCTGGAGATCAGTCCCTGGCTGTCGAAGATGTAGATCCCACAACTTGAAATGACCCAGTTTCACACATCCTTATTCTTGACGTGTGCTATATTCTCCAATTTCTTCAAGCTCCCATTCAGGGCAGGATTGGGGGCAGGCTACTCCATAAAGTGTAAAGGGCCAGGCCAATTTCTTTTCTACTGAGACAGATCTTTATTGCTCAGGGCTGCCCAGAGGATTCAGGGGGCCCTTCAATTAAAAAAAATTGCAATATTATAAAATACTATATTCTCGTGGGGGCCCCTGTGTGTGCCCCACTTGCCCCACCCCGGGTGGCCTTGTTATTGCTAGTGAAACATGCTACTCATTGAGATGTCCAGGGCATGAAGTATTAGCCATGAAGTCCTCTCCACTGTAATTCTTGCTTCATCACTATAACATCAGACCTATTTCTTTTCAGCTCCGTGTGGCAAAATATTGCTTTCCTTTGCTGTCCAGAGCTAAGCAGGAATAGGGAGAGGCTGAGTGAATGTTCTCAGGTTTCCTTGGAGAAGCCTTGACTCAAGTTCCTTGCAAACAAAATCACTCTTGCCAACAAAGATAGGAAAACAACCCAGATCAGATTTCTCCAGCTGGAGCAGAAAAAACGTTAGCCAACTTTCTCTTTAAAATATGGATTGAGCAAATTATTTTACTTGTTCCTGTCTTTTTCTTTTTCCCCCTTATCAAACACTTTCAGACCCGCAAAGTCTCAAGTGGATTTCCAGCATTCTCATCTGTGCGGTGGTTTCCTGCAACTGGAAGCAATCTCACTTGTTAATGAGCTACTTGCCAGCCTTTTAAAAGCGGAAAAACTTTACATTCACTAGTGAGAGTTTTTTCTGCTCTTTGTTGTTTAATTGATGAGCTCTGGCATTTTGTACATCCTGGGTACTGCATATTCAGCAGAGACCCCAGGCTGCAGCAGGGCTCTCTCTGGTAGTTCTCAGCTCTTCTGTGTTCAGAAAACTTGCCAGACAGAAATTCTTCCATGTAATTGAGCATATTTCTTCACAGCTCATGAAAAACCATCGCTCTTAACTTAGTAAAAAGTAACTGGAGCAAAACCTGATGGGAAAAGGACAGACCTGGTGATAACTTTCACTGCCAGGTCCTGTGTCTAGCCAATAAGAATTGTGAAACTAGATGGCTAAAGGGGTAAGAGTCAGATGAGCAGGTTACTGAATTGCATGTCTGTTTCAATAGACCAGGAAGCTCAGTGCTGCATGGTAATCTTGTCTGCAGATAGGCAGACTTCCACCTTGTTCTAGGAAACCGGTTCAGTGCCCCCAGATGGCCACTGTTGCCCTAGTGTGGACGTTGGGGAGTGAGTGGACGGGGGGAGTTTGTACATATTGTTTGACATTCGCCTGAAGGACAGGCAGTGGTAGCCGACAACAGGAGGTGCTGAGAACACGCCAGCAGCATCGGGAGCATCAGACTGTGCCGACTGCATTGCAGGGCTTCTCTGCCAGCCTGTCCTGCCCTTTGCACCGTCAGTGGCAGCTTGCTGCATTGGTGATGAATGTGTAGAATGAGAAATGATGTGGCAGGAGAAAAGCCGCTCGAGCTGCAGCAGGCTCATGCTGTTAGAGAAACCCAGCTCAGAGGACAGCCCTCCTCTCTGCACTGTGTTTCATCGGTGCCTTTTGTAGGGGTAATGCTCAGATAACGCTTGCCTGGCTCCAAGTAAACTCTGTAAGGTGAATGTACAATACATGCCTATGAATAAGCCAGCTGCAGTCCATGCAGCCTGCTCCATCGGTCCCTCTGCCTTACTGCAGCATTGCCAGATGGACTGCTCTTCTTGCAAAGCCTCCCTCACTCTATAACCACTGCAGATAGCAACTGCCCTCTCAGCTCAGCCTGGCGCCTATGCCCCTTCCTGCTTAGAGCCAGAGACAACACCTGCCACATGCAGGAAAGGCCTGATCCCACAAAGCACTTGAGTACGTACTCAGTTTAAGCACATGGTTAGCCCTGTTGACATTAACGGGGCCATTCATGTATTGCAAGTTAAGCACTTTGCAGGATCAGACCCAGAGAGAGCGAGAGAGTGTGCAAGCTCTTTGTCGGGTAAGACTTTTTGGAGATCAATATAACCTCCCCCCCAACTCTGTCACCCTGAATGATGTGTTTGTTCATGTGCCTGGTGCATTGTGACATGGCTGGATATCAGGCAGAGGAACATCTCTAAAACAGTCATTCTGTTCACTCTTTTTGGGAGGGGGCAGGCTTCGAGAACTTCGGATGTGTGAGGTTTCTCTTTTACTAGCTGTATTTCTCCTTCCATTCATCCATCCATCTATTGATCTGTCTGTCTATCTAGGATTTTATATGCCACCAGCCGCACAACATCTGAGTGCCTCCTAAATAGAATGGAAAGAATACTAAGCATCTTTTTTCCTCCTTCCCAAACTGTAGGGAAAATAGTTCGATTGGTGTCTAGGATTTTCATCTGTTTGTTTAGGGATGTGTGTGTCTGTCTACCTGTTTGTACAAGAAGAAATAGCTGAGGGAAAGCTCACCCAAGAAGAGTTTTGCATTTAGTCCTAGGAGTGATCACAGAACTCAACACTCTCATTTCCTGTAGCAGGGAGTTCCACAGCCCAGACCCACCTCCTTTGAAAGTTCTGTCTCCTGTACTCACAAGCCTTTTGCTTATCACCTATTGACTGGTGGACTCTGCCACAGTTGGCTTGCCAGTTATTAAAACGTTTATTAATAATTTGTTAACTCTTTAACTATTTAGCAGTGGAACCTTAATAGAAAGTGTGACGGTAACAACACAAATAGAGGTAGGTGTGCATGACTGCCCACTCTAGGGGTCTTAACTCCCCCATTAGATAACTGGCTTTCCCTGCTTAAAAGGAGAGTATAAATGGTGCTTACACGCCTCTCACTGTTATGGAACAACACTTTGCAGCAGCTTCTGATCAATGCGTGTAAGACTTAAATGATCTCTTCTGCCAACTGGGAGGGTCTAGGCCATGCGTAGCCGTCACACCACTGGTGCAGAGCATGCTCTGTTTGAGAGCCCTGTGACACTCTGCTGGTATCAACAGGAGGGCTGGCTGTAACCTGGATTAGAATGATGCAGGATTTCAGGGTTGTTTCTTCCCTCCAGTCTCACAACATTGTCCATTCCAACAGATCTCACTGTCTTGCAGTGGCTCAGTGGCAGACAAGAAGCCAGGCACAAACCTCAGTTTGGCTGCGTTAGATTTCACCAACGAAGCATCAGGTGTGAACTCCTCAGGCATGATAACAGCATAACCAGGGAATCACAGACAGTCCCCAGCAGCACGCTGGTCTGTCCTGTCCCCTAGCCAAGTTTACTTTTGTGATAGCTGGTCCCTTACACCAAAAACCGCAATAATATTGAGGTTGCTCTCAGTCCCTAAGGATCAGTCACTTACCCCACGCCAATTGCAGTTAGATCTCGCACCAAAGACAAGGCTTGTAGCCAATCCTGTAAGAAAAGATCTAAAGACTTATTCACTAGGAAAAGGAAGCGAGTTATTTACAAGGTTAAAGCAGGTAAACATATATACACACAGCAGAATAAGGCTAATGGACTTCAAAAAAGCAGCCTAACAAACTCAGGGGACTAGTAGGCAAGGTCCCATGGGAAAGGGGAAAAGGAGTTCAGGAGAGCTGGCACTTCCTCAAGGAGACACTGTTAAAGGCACAACTGCAAAACTATTCCACTGCGCAGGAAAGACAGGAAGAATAGTTAGAGGCCAATATGGGTCCATCAGGAGCTCTTTTTCATGATCTGGAAATCAAAAAGGAATCTACCAGAGGTGGAAACATGGTCCAACTGATGAGTATAAAAGAATAGCACAAGTATGCAGGGAAAAAATCAGAAAGGTTAAGTCACAAAATGAGTTGCACCTGGCAAGGGGCATAAATGGCAGTGAGAGGAGGTTCTTTAAATACAGTAAGAACAAGAGAAAGAAGGAAAGTCGAGGTCCTCTGCTTGGTCAGGAAAGAGACATAATAAGTGAAGACATCAAGAAAGCTGATGTGGTTAATGCCTATAGAGAAAGACCAGGTTAAAGAATATTTAGAAAAGTTAGATGTATTCAAGTCAGCAGGGCCTGATGAATTTCATCCTAGGGTACTTAAAGAACTAGCTCAAGCAATCTCACAGCCATTAGCATCTATCTTTGAGAACTCCTGGAGGATGGAGAAGACAGGAGAAGGGCAAACACAGTACCTAACTTTAAAAAAGGGAACAAGGAAGACCCGGGGGAACTACAGACCGGTTAGTGTAACTTCAATATCTGGAAAGATACTGGAGTAAATTGTTAATCAATTTGTAAGCACCTGGAGGATAAAAGGGTTACAAGAAATAGTCAGCATGGATTTGTCAAGAACAAATTATGCCAAACCAATCTAATTTCCTTCTTTGATAGGTCTACTGACATAGTGGGTAGGGGGGAAGCAGTAGACATGATATACCTTGATTTTGACACACTTCTGCATGATTTTCTCATAAGTAAACTAGGGAAATGTGATCTAGATGAAATTACTGTGATGGTGGGTCCACAACTGGTTGAAAGACCATACTCAAAGAGTCATTATCAATGGTCTGATGTCAAATTGGGAGGGCATATCTAGTAGCATTCTGCTGGGGTCAGTCCTGGGTCCGTTACTATTAAATATTTTTATTAATGATTTGGATAATGGAGTAGAGTGTATGCTTATAAAATTTGCAGATGACACTAAGCTGGGAGGGGCTTGGGCTGTGGGGCTGTTTCATTGCTGGAGTCTGATCTGACCCAGGACAGGTTTAAAATACAACATGACCTTGACAAATTGGAGAATTGGTCTGAATCAACAAGGTGAAATTCAATAAAGACAAGTGCAAAGTATTTCACTTAGGAAGGAAGAATCAAATACACAACCACAAAATGGGGAATAACGGTCTAAGGGATTTCAGTAGGCTACAAACTGAATATGAATTGTCAGTGTGATGCAGCTACAAAAAATAGTCTATCATGATTCTGGGATATATTAACAGGAGTGTTGTATGTAACACAGAGGAGGTAATTGTCCTACTCTACTCGGCACTGGTGAGGCCCCCACTGGTTCACTGTGTCCAGTTCTGGGCTCCACAATTTAGGAAGGATGTGGACAAGATGGAGAGAGTCCAGAGAAGAGCAACAGAAATGATAAAAGGTTTAGAAAACCTGACCTAGGAGGAAAGATTGAAAAAACGAGGCAAGTTTAGTCTTGAGAAAAGAAGACTGAGGGGTGACCTGATAAATGTCTTCTAATATGTTAAGGGCTGCTATAAAGAGGACAGTTATCAATTGTTCTCCATGTCCACTGAAGGTAGGACAAGAAGTAATGGGCTTAATCTGCAGCAAGGGAGATTTAGGTTAGATATTAGGGAAAACTTTCTAACTGTAAGGGTTTTTAAACTCTGGAATAGGCTTCCAAGGAAGGCTGTGGAGTCCCCATCTTTGGAAGTGTTAAAAACAAGTTAGACAAATACCTATCAGGGATGGTCTAGGTTTACTTGGTCCTGCCACAGCACTGGGAACTGAACTTGATGACTTATCAAGGTCCCTTCTAGCCCTACATTTCTATGATTCTATGATAAATGATAAATGAGTTAGTCTTAAGTTTCAAAAGGTAAAATAAGCATCTATAATAAGCAAGCTCTATATGTCCTTTAGGGCTAACCCAGGCCAAGCACTGGGGATCTTTTGCTTATGCCTAGTAATCCTTGCTCCTCAGAGTCTGAGCAGCATAAATGATGCACTTCCTCCTTGTTAGGGAATTTTATTCCTTTCTCCTTTCTGCTTTGAGTAGAAAATTCAGCTGTTGGGAGGAAGTCAGCTGTGCATCTTCTCTTCATGAGGGTGTATGCAGGGGAGCAAGCCACAAAGCCTTTTGTCTGCTGATGTTCCACAATGGTTCATCTGATGTCAATGTGCCTTCTTTTGTTGGGCAAGAGGGGACACCTCCTGTTGGAAACTTGTTAATGCGTCTCTCCTCTGATGATGTATAGTTACAGATGAAACACTTAAACATTACCTTATAACATGGAATACAGGTATTATAAGTGAGATGAATGCATGCAACAATTTACAAGCATTTCATAAAGTCTGAACACGAAACACATTTTTATAACTCTAATATCTATTTTAACCCTGAAACACAGGTGAGTCAGATGGGCTCCAGCCATGTATTTGTCACTGTTCAGTTGAGACCTCGGGGCCTTGGCATGAGCTGGCACCTGGTCTGCCAGCATAACACTCGCCTACAAAAGACAGACCCTCTGGAGAGTCTGCAAACAGAACTCAGTTTATTCCCTGCCAAAGCACTGAGAAGTCTCATTCTTAATGGCGAGGGGCTAAAATGTCTCTCGTCTGCTCTGTTTCTTAATCTTTTCAATATTTCTAACCCTTAGTCCTTAGAGACTAGTTTATGAGGGCTTGTGTTCTTGGGGAAATTGACCTGCATAGCTATTCACTCTGATTTGCTATAGCTAATCTAGAACAAGTGTCCACATGAGGATTTATTCCAGAATAGATACAGCACTTTAAATTCACATTCTCCCTTATTCAGCATAACTTCCTCATGTAGCCAAGCCCTAAACTGGATTGTGTGAGCACACAGGGGTGTGAGCAGGAGTAATGCCTCCTCTTATGCCCCTGCATGGCCGCCTTGTTCCTTGAATCTGGGTGCGCAGGGGATAAGTGTGCACCTGTTACTTCCTCTCCCAGCAGATGAGCAGGGAGTATGTTCCCCAATCCACTAGCCAATGTAGCTAAGCAAGTTTGGGGTAAATCACTTCTCACTGGTAAGTAGCCAATTCCTACCTCCCTGGAGCAAGGCAGGGAACCATACTCTGATTTCAGGGGGACTACTCAGAGAGTAAGGTATTACTCAGTAGGAGTAAAGGTATCGGAATGTGGCCCACTGGTGCTCCCTGCATGGTACCTGGTAACCTACACATCTCACTTGTACTAGAGAGTAATACAATGCTGAGCACCCAGGTAGGTAAGTATCCTCCACATTTTGCCAGCTGGGGAGGCTGAGATAGGGGGCAGATTTTCAAAAGGGCTCAGCTCTCATGTAGCCATGTACATAAGAGGCAGATTTTCACTAGTGCTCTGCGCCCAGCATGCATCCAGTAGGCTGGGTGAGCTCCTTGGAAAATTTGGGTCAGGTAACTTGCCCAAAGCCACAGAGAGATAGCATTATTGTCACAGTTAAGAGCTGTGTCCAGAGTCCCAGTCCTGCTCGTAGATCGCTAGACCACATCTCAGTTGCTAGCTGGGAAACATTGTCTGCATTTGTATCAGACATTTTGCAGTATATGCTGTAATGTGGTGGGGTATTTTCCGTCACACTCAGTATCTTCCTGAAAACAAGAGGCAGAGTTTTGAAGCTGAAGAGCCATTGGGAAGTATTGGGTATTATGATACAGCAAACAGTCTCTTTTTTTTTTTTTGTCTCACTTTTCAAACTCCTGACCACAAGCCCTTTTAAAACAGGCTAGAACCTGAAGGTTGAATTCTGTGTATTCCCATGAAATAAGTATTAAAGACATCCAATTTTCCAAGAGTATCCTATTTCATTTCCACGAGATCACACCTGCAACAGCCTTAGTCACCTCTTCCTATTAAGTGACGTCAGATGAAGAGCTGTATATAGGACTGTTAATGTATAGGCCAATGCAACACTTTGTACTTCCACGGAAGCCTACAAGAAAGGTACTAGTTTTCGTGGGCAAAGAGAAGTGACCCAGAGTCTCATAAGCAGCATGTGTTAAGATAACAGGGATTTTAATATTGCAAAATACTGGGATTCGTTCTCTCTATTCATGATTTTCATAGCAAGCTGCAGCTTTAAGAGTTGAGGTGAATTGGAAGTAAACTGAGGTGAAACAAAACTAGTTGCTTGGTGTGTTACTGCCTCCTTTGCTAGGATCCGTGATACCTTTGCAGCAGAAAAGTTTGAAGAAATGCTAACACACCAGTGGGTAACTGGAAAACTCTGTCAGTGCAAGGAGAGTCACCTGCAGGTTAAGTTTTGAAGTTGGAAGGAAGCCTTTCTTGCAGGAAGTGGGAGGATAAAAGGCAAACATCTCACAGGGAACTCCTCATCCGGAGTTCATCAGCGAACATTGTTCCATTCATATGGCAAATGGCGCCTCATTATGGGAAATCAAAATACCAGCCTCTGGTTAGGGAGGTGTTATAATTATTTGTACTGCCTAGCGGGCCCCAGCTGTCAGTCACTTTGGTCCAGTGTGTATGAAATAATGGCCAGGCCAAGGAAAGGTGGAGAAAAGGTCTCTCTTTTGAAAGCCAGTATTTTTCTCTTTTCAGTGTGTGTGCGGGGTATGTGGGAAACCTGAGCTGGACGGGGTGTCTACCCTAGAGTTTTAACCAAGTTAATGGATTGCCAGTTAACCTGGGATGCTACCACGTTCGTATACACAACTCTGGCCACTGCACAGATGTTTGTTCCAGGCTCACAGAAGGCTGATCTTCAGTTCCAAGCATGTCTGTTTTCCATTTGATTGCAATCTCTCTCCCCACAGGCTGAACTTCCACAGACTCTCCTTTGAGGTCAGACTCATGGAAGAAGGAGAGGAAAAGTGGCCTAGTGGTCACGGCACTAGCCTAGACCCACGTTCAATTCCCTGCTCTGCCCTAGGCTTCCACTGGGACCTTGGGCAGGTCACTTTCCTCTTGCGTTGTGGGGATAATTGCACTGACTTCACAGAGGTGACGTGAGGATAAATGAGTTAGTGAGGTGTTCATATACTAGGGGGAGGGGGCATGCAAGTACCTTAGAAATGGCTGGGGCTGTTCTGGATCTACCAGCAGGGAAATCCTCTCCGGGCTGGTGCTGAGTGGGGATTTCAGGCCTATTTGCCTTCTACACCTGGGGCTCCCTAGCTACCTGAAAAGGAATTAGATGAAGAGATGCACAGCCGTGCCCCTGCTGTCTGTGTTTGTCTTGTGAACAGCAGGAACCCTTCAGCTCCGTGAGCTCTTCGCTTCACAGATGCCCGCTATTGAAATTGATAGTGGCAGTTTGATCAGCAATTTTTGCCACGTTGCTCTGCATCAAAGAATGGGAGGGGCAAGCTCCTCTTTGTGGAACTGTCGGCAGGCTCAATTATTCCAAAGTCGTCTGAGCCATCCATAATTAGACCTCCAGATTGCCGCTTCCTCCTAGCTGCCGCTTCACCTCCCATGGTGAAGGGTTTGTCTTGGAGGGTGCGTTTACATTAGGGATCCCTGGCAAGGCCCCATTTAGATTTGGGCCAGACACAGATCCAGATCTTTGCAAAAGGAAAGTGGCTTTTTGGTTTTTAAAGCAGAAAGGCTTCTCGTGCTCCGGCCTTGCTCACTGCACATTGCAGACACTGGTGAGACTTTAGAGGGGCTGGGTGCAAAGGCTTAGCTTAAAATAAAAGGAGAGCTCTCAGATAGTTCAGTAAGTAGCCTGAAGGCTCTGAGAGTGTGTCCCAAGCCCTGGGTGTGTTCTTTTCAGTTTTCTGCTCTTTTGTGGGCATGATGCTACTAGCAATGGTGGTGTGGTGCCTTCATGTGGGGTCTGCAGTGGGTGCGGCAGGAAAGGTTCTCCATACGACTTCAGAGGCCGGTGGGTTTATTTTGCTTCGCCTCTTGGCATTGGGCAGCCTGCCACTGGCGAAGTGGCGAATGGTCTGCCAGATTGCTGAGGCACTGCCCGACCTCTTGAGCCACCAAGACTCAAATTGAGATGCCAAAAAGATCCGTGAAAGGCCCTTTAAACACTGCAAGAGCCTTTCCTTCGGCATCAATGGCTCTTCGCAGCCGCCACCTCTGGATGCTTTCTTTCTGTGGTGAATAATTTTCAACTTGTGTGGAATGTGGGTAACTTTGGGGCGAAGTGAGAGTCACTCCAGAGGTGTGTCCATTGCTGAGAGTCTGTTCCCTATGGGCATCTAAGGCTTTCACTTCCCTGCCATGCAGCTGGCTTTTTTCCAGTGTGATAGTTATCTCGCTGTAATTCCCAAGGGGAGACCAGGCACTTGTTGTATTTACTGCAAGGCCAGTGCTGTCTGCCACGCTCACACCCAGTTTGTGGCTGACCTTCTCTGGTTAACAATGCAGTACAACTCAAGTGACTTGTCTCTGCTGCCCATTGACAGCAGGATAGCTCTCGTCTGTTTTACCAGTCTGTGGGGGAGCACTTCTTGCTCTTCATCTGCGGATGCAACCACAAGTTAATTGTATATAAACGAGCTGCCAAGAGGAACTAATGAAGTTGGCTCCTGGGGGAATGAAAGACACAATTTGAGGCCAGTTGCATACATTGAACCACGCACAAAGACTGGGATATACACTTCATGCCTACGAACCCACGTATGCACATAGCCACAAACATAAAGATCTCTGAGTAACCCATAAGACAAGAATATGAAATAGCATTTCAATGGACTCTCTTCCCCCAGAAGTATTTCAGACCAGCCTGGACAAAACACTGACAAACATGCCCTGCCTTGGTAGAGAGCTAGACTACGTCTTTTCTGCCCCTTCTTTCTGCGGTAACCAGGTCCCTACATTTCAGCACTAATAAGGTTATCCAGGCAATGGATGTATGGACAATGAGTGGTGGTTTATGCAAGGTCAGGAGAAAGTTCAGGTTTGGGTACCACAGTTCATCACAAAGATGTACACAAATCAAGTTTAAAGAAACTGAATCTCAAACTCAGCAGTGCGATGTGCTACTGTAAGCCGGGTTTGCCTGGCCACCAGGCCTCTGCCCTGTTTCCACACCTTGGCACTGAGAAGGGATTCAGAGGCCCAGTCTCTGTCTCCATGTTGCTCTCCACTGGCCATGCAGCTCAGGGAGGCACCTGGGTTCTCTCTAATGAGCCCGCTGGTCCCAGTGCCTTCCTCTTCCTGCTGATGTACTGGGTGACTCTTCTGATCTGTGGCACTTGCTTCTGCTTCCAGCCTCCTCTTCCACTCAGCGCGATTCCACTGCCCAGGCTAAGCTGACCAGATGTGGCCTCTGTCCAGTCTCCTCAGAACTCACTGGGATTCTGGTTCTCCTCTGGTTCTCCACTGCATTCAAGCTTGAATATTCATGTGCACAGGGGCATCATGGTGCTACAGCTGGTGTGAGGAGCGCAGAGTTCTCTTGCACGTGGTGTCATTTCCTGGACGTGCCAGGCAGCAGACAATCAGATCAGAATTGTTCACCTAGTTGTTTTGTGCTTTACTGGAAGGCACCAATATTGAGACTACTTGATTTAAACCTGCAGTGAAGTCAGGCGTGAACAAGATTAATGCAGTTGGCTTCCATGGAGCTTTGCTGATTCACGCCAGCTGGGGATCTGGCCCTAGAAATGTAATAGTTGCTAAAGAACTGTTCTGTGTCGCGTGATTAAGCTGGTTAAATCGAATTTACATGTCAGAGTAAGGGTAAGAGAAGGATAGTGGGTATGAGATACTTGGAGGAGACATCACAGCCAGCCAATCAGGAACTTTCATTTGTTAGCAGCATTCTCAGTTCATTTTACAACTGGATTTACAATGTCGGACTGACTTCAACAGTAAAGCAATGCAGTAGGGCCTTTCTAAATAATGCTACAACTAACACACTGACTGTTTCATTTCTTCTGATTGTTTTTACAAAATGGAAGTAGTAAACAACCATTGAGGGGAAAACTATAAGGCCCATGCAGCCTAGATATTCTTATTATGGGTCTGACATCACATCCAAAAACTCCATTTTTAAATAGCTTCCTGATATATCACATGGATTTATTCCAAGGAAACTTTCCTGTTACAGCTAGTACAATATAAAAAGAAGTCTTAGCACCAATACAAAGTAATAAACCATCTGCTACCTGAACAATTCAGTTAAGAGAGTGGATCAATAGGACTGTTCTAGGAAGGAGAAATACGCCTGGATTTATAATGTCCACTTATTGCACAGATACCAGTGAAATTAGCTATGGGGTCACGGAGGTGTGCTTATTTGACACAACAAGGCAGCCTGACAGTGAAAAAGAGAAAAAAAATAAAAATGTGTTAAAAAAATTACGAAATTAAAAATGTGTTTAATCTAGCAAAAAATATGCTACCCACCTCCTGCGTGTCTACACTGCGTGACGGTTGCTGAGTGGCGCATACTTGAAACTGTGTGACAGCAACAGGCTTAGAGTTCCTCTCTCCCTGCTCTACAAGTGCAAGCGTCTTCCGTGTCATTTAAAGGAGACTCTCCTACAACTTGCATGAAGAGCGAGTCTTCATTCTTAGCAATATTGGGTATACGGCACTCCCAATGCAGCAGTTTGGTTTGCCTCCGGTAGAGGCCAGTGCCATTTCACTGCTGTACTGGTAACTTGGCACAGTAACCCAAGGTCAAAAGTGGGGTGTGTTGCTTTTTTTAACCAGTTTGCCATTTTGCACTTCGGCATCATATGCATTGTTGTGCACAGAGGAAGTCAAGTGTGAGCCAATGTGAGCTGACTTGATAAAACAAGAATTCGCCTGCAAAGAGCTGTGTGCATGTAAAGATTTCAAATGCTTATCAGAAAGAGCTTCTATAACCTGAAAGGCTGATTCCAGAGGAGAAGTTCTCTTGGCAACAAAGTCTGTAGGGATACTTAAATCATAAAGGATGTTTACATTGCCAGCAAGACTGGTGTCAAGAAAGATGAGTCTGAAATAGATTGGACAGCTGAGGTTAAGATGACCTGTGACAATCAGATTGCTGCTAGAGAGATGGCATGACCTAGGGGCTACAGCCCCTTGAGGGTTCTGTTCCTGGCTCTGCTACTGGCCTGTTGGGTGACCTTGGGCAAGTTACAGCCCTGCCCCGTGCCTCACTTTCCCTAGCTGTAAGAAGAGAATGACAGTGGCCGCCTTTGTAAAGCACTATGGGATATACCGATGAGAAGTGGTATGTGAGATCTAGGTATTGTTATTTTTATTTTATTTTATTTATTATTACTGCTGAATCAGATCAAATGATGGATTATGGCTGGGGGGCTGGATCTCCTGCCCCTTTGTAATGGCTCACAATGCTGGAAGCTCTGCAAAGCTTTCCCCTGGAGCTTCCCATCATTCCAGTGAGGAAGCAGGGGTGGAATACAAATGTTAGAGATCCCAAGGTATCCTCAGGCCATCCCATGCACAGTGGATCTGGAGACCAAGTGCTCTCCCTGTACCTTTGGGGGCCTTCCCTGAATGGGATCCACACCGGGCATGGGAAAGGAAACGCAACCCAAAGCTGTTACCCCCAGGTAACTGTCACAGGGCTGGTAGGCAGGGCAATGAGAACCATATTACTTACCTCATCCTTCCCCCTTTCTCCTCATGGATCCCATCCCCCATGGGGCTCCCCGCTGCAGAGAGGGGACAGGGAGAGGCAGATGGACTCCTCCTCTTCCTATTCAGAGGCTGGGAGATCTGTCGGTAAAGAGCCCTCTGCTCAGATCAGGGACACAACCTGTCCCATTGTTATCCCATGCACTTGCAGGCTTCCAACAGCATCCAGCCAGCCTTCAGCTCGTTACCATTGAGCATCTGGATGCTGAAGAAGCAACTTCTCAATAGCAAGGAGGGTCTGAGTTTAATCTGGCCATTGGGAATTGCTCCAAGTGTTGAAGGTCTTGCTGTTTGTTTGATAAAGTGCACAGTCAGGACCCGATCCAATGGAAAGACTCCAGCAGCCTTAGGGTCTGATCCAAAATAACCATTCCAACAATTCAGCCCGAGTTCCTTCTCCTGAAATACAATCAGACGAGGAGGAATCCGGATACAACTCCCTGCTTTTGGGGCTCTGGGGAATGTTGAATCCATTCTTCTTCTCAGTGCGTCATGGATACTCACAGGTATGCATGTAGCAACAGCTTCCGAAAAGAGAGCAAGGTTGAATGAATGAAAGAGAGAGAGATTGCAATATTACACTGGTGTAGCAGAGAGAATCTCTTTCCATGGCATGTGGCTGAAAAGGTGGTCCAGCTGCTCTTAATGGAATGCACTTTTCTTTATCCTTTTCCTAATGGCCAAGCACAGGAGGGGAAGTTAAAATGTTCTGCAAATCTCCAAAATCTTTGTGCCTTCTATGATTCAGAAAAGGAACAAATGTACTTCTCCCCAGCTTGCTTAACAGAAGGCTGAGGAATACCTGAAATAAAGCGCGTTACAATCATTCCGAAATAGCTAACTGGGAAGAAGAAAGAAAATCTATGCTAAAAAAACCTCTTCAGTCTCTTTTTCTCTCAAGCTGGAGACAGAGTTTTGCTTTCATCAATGCGGTAACCTGAGATTTTAGCGCCAACAAATAGAGTTGGAAAGAGAAACTTTTGTTTCCCAAAAGTGCAGAGAAGGATGCAAAAAGTGCTCATTTAAACCTCAGTGCAGATCTCTTCTGCATCTTCCAGTCTCCTCACAGCCATCATTATCTGTGCCAAATGACTCAATTCCAGGCTCTCTCATTTAGCTATGCAAATCAGCTTGCTTTTCATTTATCTTAGCACACCAATGGCTCTGGGTGGCAGGGTGGCCACCATCAAATCTACGTTGAAAATGCAGTGTGAACAACTAACTCCTTTTTTGTTTGTAACAATCAGAAGACTTTGGGATGGGAAGGGAAAGCTATTTGGGATGCCAAGATTTTTCATGGAAACTCTGGACCATGTAACGCATTTTGGCAAAGCTGGAAGTGGAGGGGACAGGGACAGTTAGAATCTGACCTGAATTCAGAGGTCTTCTGTGGGTGGTACTTCTTAGTCCCCTGCCCTGGCTTTGTAATACATGGATCGTGGCTCTGCCACAGTTTCTGGGTGGCAGCATGGAAGCATTGCTCACCTTGAGCTTTGCAGACATGGGTTTTAGTCCTCCAGCTCCCTGCAGCATCCAGTCTGTGTGATGAATTCAGATTGTCCAGAATCTAAGCTTTAACTGACTCATGAATTGAGTTTCTAGCCCACATGGCTTCAGAGAGAACCTTCCAAAGGCATGGGGTACCACTCTCCCCTATCAATCTGATTGCAGGGTCAACTTCAAAGCCCATCTGCAGTGTCAAGATGGACTACTTAATCACTGGTCATGTCAATGGATGGAATGGAGACTAGAAAATGACAATGAAGACAGCTGGGTTGAGAATTGGGGGTTATTGCCAAAAAAAAAGGACAGAAAAGACTTCACAAACATGAGGAAGGGAGAGAAAAACAGAAGGGAGGAGGGGGAAGGAAGAGAAACAAAAGGCCAGAGATAGCAGTGGCCTAAAGGGTGAAGCAGTGCTGAGTGATGCCTACAAATAACACAAGAACCAGGGGTCACCCAATGTCAATAATAGGCAGCTGTTTTAAAACAAACATAAGGAAGGACTTCACACAATGCAGAGTCAAGCTGTGGAACTCACTGCTGAGGGAAATTTTGAAGGCTGAAAGTATAATTAGGTTCAAAAAAGAATTAGTTAAGTTCATGGAGGATAGGGCCATCAATGGCTACTAGCCAAGATGGTCAGGGATGCAGTCCCATTCTCTGGGTGTCCCTAAACCTCTGACTGCCAGAAGCTGGGTCTGTACAAGAGGGAATGGATCATTTGATAATTGCCCTGTTCTGTTCCTTCCTTCTGAAGCACCTGGCATTGGCCACTGTCAGTAGACAAGATACTGGGCTAGATGGACCATTGATCTGACCTAGTATAGCCATTCTTATGATGAATGCAGCAAGAAGACACTGGACAAATAACTAGAGGTTTAGACTCAGATTCCTAAAGATATTTGAGTGCTCAACTCCCATTGAAACGAGGCTCCTAAATACTTTTGAGGACCTAGGCTTCATTACTACAAAAGGTCTTACTCTCTCTTTAATCTCTTTTTAATCATTCCACTGCCATCAATGGAGATCTTACTGTGTGCTCTGGGGAGCAGCTGGTCCTGAATTCAGACTGCGGCCATACATAAACACAGCATTCAGTTATCTTCTTCAAATGAGTTTGCAGCCCTGCTCCAGGCGGTGTGTTGGCACTGCAGAGAGGGAGTATTGGCCAGAGACATTTCAGCTGTGAAGAGGATCACTCAGGAGCAGGGACAGAAAATTAAGGCTGCCATTTTGCAGCAAGTGTCATGCAATAGTGGGCCCATAAAGCATGTCACGTTTGGCTTGAGTTTTGAATTTCCTTTGGGGTTTTCCTCTTTTCTGAAAGAATAATAACCCTTCACAGAGACCTGTATTGCACCTGGAAGACTAGAATGGCCTCTTCAGATATCCTATGGTTCCTCAAGGGAGGTTTTAGTTGGCATCAGCTATAAGCGCATTAGGGAGGCATCACTAATATGCTTGTATTATTTATTTGATAAACGATCATGGTTTTTCTGGAGCCATTAGATCCTAATGGGTAAATACGTATTTGAGTTTGCATATGGTGCATCTTTAGCAAACCCGCATTACTTACCTGATGGACTGGTAAATCTGTATTTACGACTTCCATCAAAAAGAGATTTTTGATTAACTAGGCCTGCGTCTTGTTTAGCTCTCTCCTACCATTCACTTGATAGACGATAAGGAGGCTAATATGGCTGCTAAAAGAACGGCCCAAATTCCTGTTTTGCAACCACATTGAAGCCAACAGAGGGGGAAGAGAGGTGGATTTAGGCCACTACATTTAAATCTTAAAACTTCTTACAAGGGGTTTATTTTGCAGAAGGATATGGCCGTTTGCAGAGAAACGGGTTCCTGCACAGAACACTCATCATAATTTGTTTTGTTTCTAAAAAATCCTAAAAGCTCTGCTCCACTTTACTGACAAGTGGCCTGAAAACTGTGTTTTAATACCCTAATTTGGACTAAATGGCTCCAGCACTGGGTCCAAGCCCGTAACACCTTTCTCCGTGAGTGGGTTTCAGTGGGATCCCTCATGGGGTAAGGTGCTACTCAAACTGACTAAGGAATTAGAAGCTACCACATTTGTCCATAGGTCTCAAAGCAGTTTACAAAGGAAGTAAGCTTAACGATCCCTGTTTTAGGGATGGGGAAACTGAGGCACAGAGCTGGGAAGTGACGTACCCAAGATCACACTGTGGGTTGATTACAGAGCTGGGAATAGAATGCAGGTCACCTGATGCCCAGCCCAGTGCTCTAACCACTAGATCGCACTACCTCCTTATATGCCTGTAAAAGTACACCTGAACATTTGCAGTATTTAGCAGCAGTCCTAGAACGTAAAACTACTGGAAATACATTTTAATCTGAAATGTGCCATACCTGAGGTCTTCTGTGTCAAGTTTCAACCTCACGTTAACATTTTCAAGATTGACGTTTTAACCCCCTGAAAACCAGCTACGACAATACTAGCTAAAATACATTGTATTTCAGGAGTGCAGCATTCGAAAAGAGCTGCAGATTTATTGCTGGAGTCATCAGCAGAAACCACAGTTTGTTTATCTATTTAGTTATTCAAACTATAGTAGCACCTAGAGGCCTTGATTAAATCTGGGCTCTATTGGGTTAGGTGCTGATGCAGAGTGAATGACAGCCCCTGTCCCAAAGAGACTGCAGTCCAGAAGACGAGATGTGACAGGCGGGTAAGATAAATGAGCAAGCTGTGGGGAAGGAAGATGAAGTAACAATAATAACTGCATGTTGCCATCTTGACCGGCGGCAGGCACAGTTCGGAGCCGTGGGTGATCTCATTGATAATTGAGAAATCCTCCCTCGAGCTTCTTGAGCTTTTGTAATGATGGGTCGATGGGGCCTTTGACCCGCAGTGCAAAGGGATGAGGTTCACATGGTCTTCGGTAAAAGCAGGAAAGTTCCCATGGGAAGGAGCTGGAGCTGCTGGAGGGTGGCCTTTGGAAATCAAAGTTCAATCTGTAAGCCAGCCTCTCTCTCACGTCTGATACTGGAGGTCATTCATTAAAGAAACCTTTGAATGCCTTGACATTAACCGAAGGGGAGAAAACCCTGTGTACTCACTTATAAACAGATCACGAACTCTCTTTCACAAGAGCCTGAATAGCCCATGGACAGGTGTGGTAGGCTATTTGGCTCTGAATATGTACATGTATATATTTTATCTTTTGGAATAAACCCATTGGTGAGCATAGGAGCATCCCTCTCAGGCGAGGGCTGTAGCCAGTAAACTCAGCCCTCTCTCTTTCCTGGCTATACTGGAGCTGTGTGGGTAATTTCAAATGCATGGGGAGGTTACGGATGCCTCCGCATCATTTATGGACTAATACGGAGATGTTGGCTTTTCACTCCTGACGGTGTTGCTGACTTTCCCCGCCAAAGCTGCCCCCCTGGTGTAGCTGGTTTCGCAGGGATGGGGGAGCTGAGGGTTAACGTTGGAATGCAGTGTCTTGCCTTGCTCAAGTCTTGGCCTGAATGACGTGCATGTCATCAGCTCCGCTAGGAGGCCCTGGTGTATTGCGGGAGAGTTTAGATGAAAACTAACACCAGAAAAGAAGGGCCAAATGCAAAAGTTCAGACTGGGAGAGTGTAGCAGAGCACTGACTCACTGGTGCAGCGCCTCCTGCTGGTCAGTCCGGGAATTAGCTCATCCAGCTCAGGAGCACCCTCTTCTGGCCAGTTTCTCCCAGCCCTTACCTGCACCTCTGCAGTCCCCTTATCTCCACCATGTGTAGGCCCCACGTCCCTCCCGGACCATGGTGCCCCGTACCTTTGGGTGCTGCCCCTCACCCAGGGAACCCCATTCCCCTTAGCCCACTCACCTCAGTGACCCACTGCCAGTCCTCATCTAGCCCCTTTACTCAGGGGCAAACTGCAGTCTGCAATGGCCACTCATCATTAGCTAGGGTGTTGGACCTGCTGCCTTTCCCTGCAGCCCCAGTACCTCCTTAGGCCTTCCTTTCAGGCCTCAGCCTGGGAGGTCGCCAGGCCTGACCTCCCTAGTATTTCCAGTATTTTCCACTTGTACAAGAGAGCCAATTTCTATGGCAATTTCATTAGAGAACACTGCGAGTCTGGAAATCTGTGGATGTCAAACTTAGTTTACGAGGAATCATTTATGAAAATCAGCTACTGCAGCAAGGAAAGAAGTTGTGATTTCTTTCAAACCACAAAATCCAGGAGTCAGATCAGGTTGATTTACCCTAGCTGTGGATCTGGCCCTATATCTCTTTTTTCTGGTGTAATGCTTTGGTCTAGAATGTCTGAAACTTGCTAACAAGTATTAATGAATAGGGTTTTGTGGTGTCTACACACACACTTACCTCACATGTGTTTGGAGGTAGAAGGGAAGTCCCTTATGAGGATGTGCTGTCCATTATTGCCAGTGCAAATGTACCACGTGGGGGTTAGGGTATGACTGCGGAGGTATCTCATAACAAATTATTTCCTTGCTTTCAATGGCTTGTGTTGGGAGACGTTGTCATACTTAAACCAGATTAATCTCTTTAAAGCAAAGAAGTTAATGGGCTCTGTATCCAGATCCAGATTTAAACCTACACTTAGATGCAGGTGTAGATTTGCTGGTTAGCAAAGTTGTTGTCAAATGATGAGTTACTAGATCTACGCTATTGGTTGAATCTTGCTCATTTTACACTAGGAGCCCCGTCGATTTCCTGTGAACAAGGCAAGGGGGGTCAGAGGTCCGTGTTTTCATTTATTCCTGAGAATTAAAGGGAGGGTGGAAAATTATCATGTACATTTTTGCCAGGCAACTGAGCATAGTATTATGTACAGAAGTGTCTCTTTGGCTTGGTAACAGAGAAACATGGTGTCACTACAGTCAGAAAGAATTGTTTGGAGGTATTTGTGGAACTTATGGGTAATTTCGCGAGATGCAAAAGCCAGGAATGAAAGTAATCTGATAAGGAAACATAACTGATTCCTCTGTATATTTTTCCTGTTTAGTGGCGTTTGCATAAGAAAGTCCTTTGTGCATTGAAGTCTCAAAATAAATATGGCCTTGGCTTTCCTGGCAAATGAGCAAGTGGTAAATGAAGATTCCTCCTTCCCCACTCCCCTAAGAAAGCAGTTCCCATAATTATTGCTACAGTCTTTTTCATTAGCTTCAGTTTCCTGGTATTGAATGAATACTTTTTAACAATACTGTGTGACTTAATGGGAAGACACTAATGAAAGGGAGAAAAGCTTTTATGTGCAATACAAGAAATGTAACACTGTAGCCTTGAAGAAAAAGTCTCTCTGCAGTGGTATGTAAAAAGCTGGTTTAGATGTGAAATCAAGCTGAGTCAGTATAGAAGGAGGGCAGTTCTGAAGATAACTTGCAAAGAGAAGCGACCCTTTGACTTCTCCAGGCCTTCACCATCAAGGTACTCTAAGATTAGCTTCAGGAGTTCAGATGATGAGATCAAAATCATGCTGTGATTCAGAAACTCAGAGACATCAGGTTGTCCCTTCTGTTAGTTCTAAATAAGGCTCTGATACAAATAGAACGATCAAAAAGCCAGGTCTTAGGCTCTCTATAGTGTAGCAAAATGTTAACATCTTTTGTGGATATTGAGGTTTTTGGCACTAGGTGGTAGCGCATTTTGAGAGTAGCTCATTGACATTTCCTGACTTTCAGACCAAATTTTCAAACACTGATTCTGAAAATTTGGTCAGAAAGTTATGAAATATCTGTGAGCTACTCTCAGAATGAGCTACCAGCCAGAGCCATAAATTGCATCCTTAGAATCAACTCGTCATATAAACTACACAAAGGCACATGCAAATTGTCGTCTGGGGGTACTTCTGCAAGCCATTTTCAGATGGGAAAATGCAGACAAGTCTCCCTGCACACTCAGATGTAAGCTCTATGCATTTGTCTTGTGTCCACACAAGCACTGCTGGAACAAATCACTTTTCACTGACAAGGTGCCCCTTCTAGTCCATGTCGTTTATACCATATGGAACTGTCCAGCTCTCTTTGCTTAGAACATTATTTCTAACATATTTCTGTTACTTTCTCCCCCTGCAAATCTAAAAACCCACCGTTTGCCATAGTCCACCCACCAAGTCCCCGAAGCATAAATATGTCAGTAAAATTTATAAGAAATTAACGCGGGCCCTTATTCAGCAAGTTAGTCCAGCAGGTACCCAACTTTAAGCACAAGAACTGCATTGGCTTCAGTAGGATTACTGATGTGCTCAAAGTTAGGCATATGTGGGGGTACCTTGTTGAATCATGGTGCCTGAGTGAAAGAAGTCCAATGAAAAGGCTCCCCTAGACTTTTGGGTCAGGCCCCTGATGCCTTGCCACCTTACTTAATGAAAACGTCCCCTAACCAAATTTTTTCTCATGCTATTTTCCCCAGTGATGTGTCTTTATCGTTCTCAAGGCAGATCCTTAGGGCAAGAATGCAGCTATGGTGTGTGACATATAGGAGGTCAGACTAGAGATCATCGCTTAGTTCCATCTGGCTTTCAGATTTATTGATGTTCTGCATCTTCCCATGATGCTACATACAGCAATTAAATAATGACTGAAAGCAGCCCACTGGATTATAGTTAGGTAGGAAAAATGGTTTATATCGAACTGCTTCATAAATGATGATACAACACAATGATGGTTGGACAATGAATATTAATCCCAATATGAATAAAATGTCAGTATGATGCATCACAGGAAGTCCCAGGGGACAATAACTAAAAAGCCCAATGTCAGTGATTTTACTGGGCAGCGACCACCCCAAGGTCTGCTTCTCTTGGCTTTTAAACATGAACTCAGACCTGGTCTACATTGGGAGGGTGGGGGGATTGATCTAAGTTACACAACTTCAGCTCCATGAACAACGTAGCTGAAGTCGACGTCCTTAGATCGACTGACCGTGGTGTCTTCACTGCGGTGAGTCAACTGCTGCCACTCTCCCGTTGACTCCGCCTGTGCCTCTTGCGGTGCTGGAGTACAGGAGTTGACGGGAGAGTACTCGGGGATTGATTTATCTCGTCTAGTCTAGATGTGGTAGTGTAGACATACCCTCAGAGTAAGGAATCCTAGGGTCACACAAATGGGAGATGAGAATTGTTCTCCCGGAGAAGCATGGATGATGTCATAGAGTTTAAGGCCAGAAGGAACCACCAGATGATCCAGTCTGACCCCTCTACATCACAGGCCACCAGCACCCCCCAGCACCTGCACACTAACTCAACAACCAAAGTAAGACCAAAGTATTTCAGCCCATGGGAGACTAGATTATTATGTGCCACAGGCAGAGACTAGGAGAGACCCAGGGTAAGGAACTGACTAAGTGAGATACACCCAGATAATCCTTGCAAGTGATCCACACTCCGTATTGCAGAGGAAGGTGAAATCCCCCAAAGTTTCTGTTAATCTGATTTGAGGGAAAATTTCTTCCCATCACCACATATGACAGTTGTGTTAGACCCTGACCCCCTGAGCAAGAACCCGGCAGCCAAGCACCTGAGAGAGAGAGAGAGAATGCTTGGTATCAACTCACAGCTGTGGCCCGCCCAGTGTCTCATCTCCAGCTGTGGTCATCCCTGATGCCTCAGAACAAGGAGACCCCAAAGCCCCCAGACTACATTGTGAGGGAAGGGAATCCCTTCCTAACCTCCTCCAGGTGGCAGGCTGAAGCCCTGAAGCATAAGCTTTAGAAACATAATTCATTAAAGCAGAGTCTTTTCCCTGCTGTGACTGGTTTGCCTGTCTCTGTAGCACAAAGAGGCCTGAGACTAGCTGCTTATGTATTAATTATTATTATTATTTATTATTTATTACAATTTATCATCAGATCTAGGATGCCTAGTCATGGACCAGGAGCTGTTTTGCTATCCCTAGCTGGAGGTTCCCTTATCACATGGGATTCCTCGTGAGCAAAGCATGACAGTAGCCAGTTCCTACCCCTGCAGATTCAATATACAGATTCAACCAGCAGAGTCTTGCTTTCTTTCCCTAGAAGCTCCAGAAGGCAAGAGGGAAGAACTATCTACTCTTTCCTCCTGCCTGTTACTGTAATTGCGAGTCTCAGTTGAATGTAAATTAATTCTTAGGAGTCCTGTCACTGAACTCCTAATAAACCCAGCTAAAAGCTACTATTCGGTGGCCAATAATAGTGAAAACTGAACTTTTGGAGGAGGAATGAAAGAGATTTAAAAAAAGTTTCCACACCAAAATGAGAGTTAAGATGTGACATGACATTGCTGCTGCTTGTACTACATTACATTCCCATCAATTAACAATGGTATCACAATGCCACATTCAGAGTGATTAGAGAACGGCTTTGAATTCTCTGATGAGTTAAAAGGCTCGACAAGAACCCTGGGAACTAGGTTTCTTTCTTCAAGGTGTCCTTTACACTGAATTATTTTAGAATTAAATATCTATAGGATTCAAAAAGTCAGCCGTGCCTAGTGCAGGGTGGGGGTGGAAAGAGGCTGTCTAGTCTATTTCATACATAACATGCCAGGTTGTGGCTGCATTATGACACAGTGGTGGCATACAAAGCAGTGCTTTTGGGCAATAGCCCTATCTCTTTTTCTGTTGCAGAATTCAGCTTCCTGAGTAACTAGTTCACTGAGGTCCAGGCAGCTCCAGCTGGAGATAAACTAAGGGCAGATAACCTGACAGTGCACTGAATCTAAAACAGTGGAAATATTTCTGGGGAAATCAAGCTACTAAATATATATCACAATGGATTGTGAATGTATAGGCACAGGAGGGCTGCTTCAGAAGTTCGCTGTATAATCAGCCCTGTGTATACCATCTTACCCTACCCTACCAAGTCCTAGCAAGCCAGAAGGCCTTGCTTGCATCTCAGTTGGCCATCTGCTCTTTAGACCTTGGGCTCCATCAAAGATGCAGCTCTGGACCCCTTAGTTGTCAGGCATGGGAAAGGAAGGACTTCCCTATACCCTCTTCCACCCTGCTCAGGGGAAGACTGAATGTAGTATATTTGAATTTCTCAATAAGATTTGTTCTGTGTCAATAGAACACACAGGTCTCTTAGTGTTCATGGCAAATGCTGGGCAGGAACATGTCATGCAGAATGTTGTGGGGGGGAAAGGACTGCCAGAAAAAAAAACAACCCTGTGAACAATGACAGTGTACGGGACTAAAAACCCTTTGTTCATCATTATTTTCCCCCCATATAATTAGAACCATACGTAATAACCAGCTAAAAAACTCCACAGTTCTCAGCTTTCATGGACTGGAGTGGTGAAACGACTCACCTTTTGGATGAGATTTGGGAGAACACTCAGTGTAAGCTAGACACCTTTACTTAGCATGCTAGCAAAAGTCGAAGCCCAGGAAAATCCAAAATGGGCAGAGAAGAAACATGCAGGAAGAAAGCAAAAGATCTCTCAAAAATATTTCTACAGTTACTAAGTTATTCTGCTGTGCCTGAGAACCTTCCTGTAGGTTGTGATTTAGAATGAAAGCCCTTGAGATGCTGTCCAATTTGTCCTCCATTTCTGAGCCAAGCTGATCATAAGTTGTTCTGTAGTTGAAAGATTTCATAGCTTGGGACAAGTACCTTCCATTCTTATTCAAAGAATCAATTGATAGAAGAGTTTGCCCGTAAAGGACCATAAAAACTGATTCTCCTACTTCACCCAGGACTAAAGGCCAAGATATCAGTGTCTGCACATGAACTTTGTTACTTTCATATCATGTAGCGCTAGGTCAGGCGTCTGTTATGTTCTCCGCATGCACAGAGAGAACTTAGATCAAGACATAAATACTCTGGCTGTAAGGTTGCAACGTAACACAACTTTATTTCTTAGAAATCAGACTGACACACGAGTCGAAGACAGAGAGAGAGGAAAAAGGCTGCTCCCGAAAGCAGTGAGGCCCAACTCATCCCGCTTTGTTTTAAGCTGGCTCTTACCAGAGTCCTCTGATTGTAGCTTCACTCCAGAGCCCCCTCACTTGCGGGCAGGACCCGGAAGCCCATTGCCACACACATACTCTTAAAGTGATAGCTTGTAATTCCAACCCAGTCCTCACTACGCCACAGGAGGTGGATTAGTACGTTACAGCCCAGCCCAAGGAATCATAGCATCGTAGGACTGGAAGGGACCTCGAGAGGTCATCCAGTGCAGTCCCCTGCCCTTATGGCAGGACTAAGTATTATCTAGATCATCCATCAAGGAAGGGGAAGCCTGTAGCAGGGCAGGGAACCAAAAAGTCACAGTCAACTTCCTGCTCTCCCCTTGCTCCAGGGAGAGAGCGCTTCTTGCTAGTGCAGATTGCTTTCCTATCTGTGCCCATTCTGGAGCAGAGGCCAGGACACACTGCGGGGTGGAGTGTCTGTGCCTTTTGCCTATCCACTCCCTGGTCAGCAGAGTGGGAAGAGGAGTGGGAGTCTGGCAGTGGCTGTTCTGCATACTTGCGTGGGTGCCAGCAATGCAGGTGAACCCCACATGCTCCCTTACTGCCCTGGCAACCTGTAGAGCAGGGGTCTGTGTGTTCAGACTGATCGGCGTACCTGTGGCATGGCTCAGTCCTGTACATATTAGTGGGGCTGTAATGAAGCATTGCAGCAAATACCCGCCCGACAGCCCCAAAGGATCAACACCGTGCCGTGGTTATAGGTGTCTCCGGCCTAGACTGTGAGTGGCTCGAATGCAGCTATGGAGGGGGTAGCGGAGTGCATGAGAGAAGCCTCCCCCAGGCATGGCTGGGCAAGGGCCACACACGAGAGTGGAGAGTTGGCTCTGGGGAGAGCACCAGGCCCAGGAGTCGGAGACCAAAAGGGGGACAAGGAGCAGGCAGGGTTGTGGCCCTGCCTGCCCCAGCGTATCGAGTGGGGCCAATGCACTCTGTGCGATCTCACTGGATGGGGTGGAGCAGGTGCCCTCTGGACATAAGGAGCAGCCCAGAGATGCTGTTGGCACAAATCTGTCCGGTGCTGCTTCTAGGGAGGCCTCACTCTGCCAAGTCCTCTGCCCGGGGCCGGGTCCTCTCAGCCACCATCTAGCCCTGCTCGTCTATAGGGTTACGGCGCTGGGGCTACGTATGAACTCACCCCCGTTGCCAGAGCGCTCCTTCGGGCTGGGATACTAACCTTCGCATTCAGGATTTTCTCACTCTGCTCTTGTATCATTTCCCTCGCCACACCCGTTAAATTACAGGGCCACTAGTGTGCTGCGCAGCAGGCCGGTTAAGTGTCCTGCTACAGGAGTGTACACCCAAAGGTCAAGAGCCACTCCTGTTTCCATCCACTAGGCACTTAAATGGCGCTCTCTACATTCGCCTCCATGCTCCATCTCACAGCTGCTGGGTAACCACATCAAACGAGTCAAACCCACAGTCACCGGCTGCAAGCTGGGGACTGGCAGAAGCGTTTGTATGTGTATTTTTTGGCCTGTTTTGCTGTTTCCTTTGCTAAGTGCTGACCTTTTCCTGCCTCTGAGCTTGGCTCACGTCCCTGTGTCCGATGGAAAACCCTTCCCGCAGGAAGTGGGATGGGCTCCTACTTTCAGCTAGTGAACATGCAGGAACAGAAGTTTTGTAAAGAGATCGCTCAGTGCAATGAAATCCCCTCTCTACTCACAGGACTGCAGGCTGGGACCTTGCTGCTTTAGCCAACTACCTAGGAGAGTGGGGTTGGGGGAAACTCCCACTGATGAAACAGGAAGTAATGGAGGGATGGAGCCTGGCTCCATCCCAGAATACTCTGGGCAGCCCACTTAACCCCCATTATATCCCTTTAATATAAGAAAGATCTGGTTTGTATTTCCTTGTCCCTTAATCTGTTCTTCCTAACATGCACGCTGTCTCCTTCTTGTGTATTTTCTTTAGGGGCTACCAAAGACATGGGGAAGATGTTGGGAGGAGATGAAGAGAAAGATCCTGATGCCGCCAAGAAGGAAGAGGAACGACAAGAAGCCCTGAGGCAGGAAGAGGAGGAAAGAAAAGCCAAATATGCAAAGATGGAG
Organism: Gopherus flavomarginatus; assembly: GCF_025201925.1. Classification (NCBI taxonomy): domain Eukaryota; kingdom Metazoa; phylum Chordata; order Testudines; family Testudinidae; genus Gopherus; species Gopherus flavomarginatus. The sequence continues at coordinate 128,046,666 of NC_066619.1, forward strand.
GCTGAAAGAGAGGTGATGCGACAAGGGATTCGTGACAAGGTAGGTGTTGCTTTCAGAGCACGCTGTGCCAACCTGTGTGTGCCCATCCTAACAGGGAGCTGGTACTTTATGCTGATTAGGGGCAAGTTTGGTGAGTGATCAGGAAGCACCAGGTAAGTGCTTTGCTGCACTGAACATTTAAGTTTGCACTCGTGCCCTGAGCCTTCTCCTGGCTAAACCTGCCTCATGCATTGTGATGCCAGAATGGGAATTCTGAATGGATGGAGGTGGATGGTCAGTATTTTGTACATTGCTCATTAATCAGTACAAACATAACTGAAACATACCATGACCTTTCCCATCCCTACCCTCGTGCCGTTTGACTCTCCAAGGTCATGTAATTGGTTTATGTAAAATACCGTCATCCAATGTGTTTTTGTTCTAAGAAAGTCCAAATATCTTCTGCGATTCAATGTGTTGTTTCCAGGATTTCCCAAATGCTTATGGATGAAAAGGGACAACTCGTCTCTATTTCCTATGTTTGTTAGCATGACACTGATCACTGGGGAACCAATTTGTCTGATGGAACAGTAAAATAAGAGAGATTCACTTAACATCTGCAAGAATTAAATATCAGGAAACATTGTTCTAGCCTTCTTTGCACTGATGTTAATGAGAAATCCAGGTGCAGAGCCTGACGAATAAAGTAACACAGTAATTTTGAGGATTGTAAGCAAAGTTTAAAGGGTGAGTTGGAAAAAAAAGTACAAATCCAAGCATTGCCAGGGAGATTGATGTAACTTAATATAACTGGAAACAGATGTGGCAGTGTATCAGCCCTTATGGCCCTGTGTGGAGGTGTAGAGCAATTTTGCTGACTCACTGTGGTAACCAGATCAGGAGGGTCTCATTAGAACAACCTCCAAGATCTAAAAGCCTGAGTGGCTCTCAGAGGTGAGAAAATAGCAGAAGGAACAGGAAGTCCCGCAGGGAGATATCCTGGCATTGAACAGACCTGAGAGGACTCTTGGACAATAGTCTGTGGAGGAGTCTGCAAGTACAGTTGTGACAAGGGCTTTGTTACTTATGTTGCATGTCCAAAGGTAAAGGGTAACAGCAGATCCCAGGAAAGAAAGGGTTGAGTTTCAGACAAGATCTTATTGCATGGTGGTGGGGACGGGATCAATTCTCAGAATATCTTCAGATGACCAGTGTCAGGATAGCATCAATCAGACTGGGGCTCTTGAGTGAGATGATGGTGCTGACTGTCAGAATTGGTGCTTGTCCTGTATCTACGTCTATGCAGGTTATGGTGACCTCCAAAAGAGACAAAGAGAGAATTTAAATCCTAGCACAAAACATGGAGAATCGGGGTCTAAAGAAAATGGTTCTGAACTGTGATGTAGGGAGTCTGGTGTAGTGGTCAGAGCAGGAGTCGGGTCTAGAGGGCAGAGCAGCATCCAGGTTGTGGAATGAAGCCAATAGTTAGCACCAGAGTCAACTGTCGGTTACCAGAGCCAGGGGTCAAACAAGAGTCAGAACCAGGAATTGAAGCTGAGGGTTGGAGCTAAGGTCAGATACCAAATGCCAGAGCTGAGGATCTGGCCAGAGTCAGGGTCCAAAGTCAGAGGCTGGGGTTGGAGCCAGGACTGGTAACTGATAGTTGGAAGCAAGGCGGAAGGGCAGGAACTGGAGGAGAGGCAAGGATCAAGCATGGATCAGGAGCAGGAATCAGGAACGGGGTAGAGTGCAGGAAACAGGATCCAATGTAACCACAACAGGAAGTCACCTTGTTGCTCAGACTAACTTCCTGTGCCTCCTTCTGTCTTAAATAGTGTGGTTGAAACAATTGGTGGAGCTAGGCAATCCTCCAATGAGGCTCCAGTGGATGGTACCTTGGCTGAGGCCCACCAGGTTTTGGCAGACATTGGGTGGAAGCCAGAATACAGTGGCTATCTAGGAAGTCCCAGGCCTGGGTTAAAGATCTGGGACATTCAAACTGGATCAACAATTCCAAACTGATCATGAAGATTCGGGAAAGGGATGCCATGTGAATACGGTGGAGTCACAACATAGGCACATTTAATTTATGCAATTTTCACTATACATACTCAGCAAAACAAACAAACAAACAAAAGAGAAAAATAACAATGTAAATACTGTACCAGTAGTGCAGGCAATTCTTCCCGCCATGCCACTCAATAAGCGTTTGACTATTTGCAATTTTCGCCTTATACGCTGACTTCAGAACTTAACTCCCGGGTAAGATGCGACTCCCCTGTAGATTGTTCTTGTGCCCCAGGTGTGAGTTCAGAAAAAATACCAGTTTTCAAGGAGAATCGTCAATAATAAAATTGAGGGATTTCATTCCTAGAAAAAATAGTATTGAAAGGAGATTGTCTCCTTGTGATAGTGGTAGGTAGAACATTCATTAATGGGGACGATAGGAAGCTGTGCTTTGCTGGATTGGTTCTCTAGCCAATGCCAGTGGGCTGTTTTAAATATAAAGGGGATACAGTGAGTAATACATTTCTTAACAGGAGACAAATGAACCCCCAGCACATAAGAAGGGTCAGACTAATGGTCCATTTAGCCCAGTATCCTGTCATCTGTCAATGGCCAGTACCAGGTGCTTCAGAGGGAATGAACAGAACATGGAAATTATTGAGTGATCCATCCTCGGTCTTCAAGTCTCAGCTTCCGGCATTCAGAGGTTTAGGGACACCCAGAGCATGGGGTTGGCTCCTTGACCATCTTGGCTAATAGCCATTATGGACATATCCTCCCTCAACCTACCTAATTCTTTTTTTAACCCCATTATACTTTTGCCCTTCACAACATTCCCCAGCAATCGGTTCTACAGGTTGGCTGTGTGTTCTGTGAAGAAGTACTGTCTTACGTTAGTTTTAAACCTGCTGCCTATTAATTTCATTGGGTGACCCCAGGTTCTTGTGCTATGTGATAGGGTAAATAACATTTCCTTATTCACTTTCCTGTCACTGCTCTTGATTTTATAGACCTCTATCATATCTCCCCTTAGTCATATCTTTTCTCAGCTGAACAGTCCCAGTCATTTTAATCTCTCCTCATATAGAAGATTTTCCATACCTGGAATCATTTTTGTTGTCCTTCTCTACTTTTTCCAGTTCTAATGTATCTTTTTTGAGCTGTGGTGACCAGAACTGGACACTGTATTCAAGGTGTGGGCGTTCTGTGGATTTATAAAATGGCAATATGATGGTTTCTGTCTTATCTATTCCTTTCCTAATCATCCTGACATGGTTCGCTTTTTTGACTGTCGCTGCACATTGAGCAGATGTTTTCAGAGAATTATCCGCAATGACTCCAAGATCTCTTTCTTGAGTGGTAACAACTAATTTAGACCCCATCGTTTTGTGTGTATTGTTGGGATTATGTTTTCCAGTGTGCATTACTATTCAGTGTCATCTGCCATGTGGTCAACCAGTTTTGTGAGATTCCTTTGTAACTCTTCGCTGTTTGCTTTGGTCTTAACTATCTTGAGTAATTTGTATTGTCTGCACATTTTGCCACCTCACGGTTTACCCTCTTTTTCCAGCGCATTTCTGAATACGTTAAACAGCACTGGTCCCTATACAGAACCTTGCGGGACCCTCACTATTTGTCTCTCTCCATAATGAAAACAGACCATTTATTCCTACCGTTTGTCTCCCATCTTTTAACCAGTTACTGATCCATGAGGGGCCCTTCCTTCTTATCCCATGACAGCTGACTTTGTGTAAGAGCCTTTGGTGAGGGACTTTGTCAAACGCTTTTTGAAAGTCCAAGCATGGTGTATCCACTGGATCCTCCTTGTCCACATGCTTGTTGACACCCTCAAAGAATTCTAAGAGCTTGTTGGGGCATTATTTCCCTTTACATAAGCCACATTGACTCTTCCCCAACAGATTGTGTTCATCTATGTGTCTGATAATTCTCTTCTTTACTATAGTTTCAACCAATCTGTGTGGTACTGTGGTTATGCTTACTGACCTGTGATTGCCAGGATCACCTTTGGAGCCTTCTTCAAAGATTGGTGTTACATTAGCTACCCTCCAATCGTCTGGTACAGAGTCTAATTTAAGGTATAGGTTGCATACCATAGTTAATGATTCTACAGTTTCATGTCTGAGTTCCTTAAGAACTCTTGGGTGAATACCATCTGGTCCTTTAGTTTATCAATTTGTTGCAAAAGCTCCTTTGTTGACAGTTCCTCAGATTTGTCACCTAAAAAGAATGGCAGAGGTATGGGAATCTCCCTCAATTCTCTGCATGAAGACTGATACAAAGAATTAATTTAGCTTCTCTGCAACAGCCTTGTCTATGTTGAGTTCTCTTTTAGCACCTTGATCCTCTAGTGCCGCATCTTCTTGTTTGACAGGCTTCCTGCTTCTAATGTAGTTAAAAATTTTTGCTGTTTGTTTTTGTGTCTTTTGATAGTTACTCTTCAAATTCTTTTTTGGCCTGCCTAATTATACTTTTTACACTTGGCTTGCCAGAGTTTATGCGCCTTTCTATTTTCCTCAGTAGGATTTGACGTCCTATTTTTATAGGATACCTATTTGCCTCTAACCGCCTCTTTTACTGTGTTGTTTAGCCATGGTGGCATTTTTTGGTCCTTACTGGGTTTTTTTTTATTTGGGGTGTACGTTTCGTTTGTGCCTCTGTTAATGATGTTTTAAAATAGTTTCCATGCAACTTGCAGGCATTTCACTTTTGTGCTTCTTTTGATTTCTGTGTAACTAGTGTCCTCATATTTGTGCAGTTCTCCTTTTCAAAGTTAAATGCTATTGTGATGGGTTTCTTTGGTATATCCCCCACTACAGGGATGTTAAATGTAATTCCCTTATGGTAGCTATTACTGAGCAGTTCAGCTATATTCCCTTGGACCAGATCCTGTGCGCCACTTAGAACTAAATCAAGAATGGCCTCTCCCTTTGTGGGTTTCAGGACAAACTGCTCCAAGGAGCAGCCATTAATGGTGTCTAGAAATTTCATTTCTGAATCCTGTCCTGAGGTGACATGTTCCCAGTCAATATGGGGATAGTTGAAATCCCCCTTTTATTATTGAGTTTTCTGGTTTTTACATATCTAAGCTCCCTGAGCATTTCACAGTCACCGTCACCATCTTAGTCAGGTGGTCGGTAGGAGATTCCTACTGCTAGACTCTTATTATTTCAGCATGGAATTTCTATCCAAAGAGAATCTATGGTACTGTTATTTCATTTAAGATGTTTACTATATTTGACTCTGTGCTTTTCAGTACTAGCAAGCTGTGACACTTTTGTATTGTTGTGTCTGATTTTGTTAGCAAGCAGTTTTTAAGTGAGGCAAAACTTGGGGTATGCAAGACAAGTCTGGAAAGGTTGAACTGCACTAGATGAGTGGGGTGGATCTGAGCTTAGTGACAGAAATGATAGTGTTTCTTGGTTGTAAGGAGTAGCTGGCGTGAAAAGAATGATGAGGATGTAAGGGACTCCAATCTCTTCATTTTTCTCTTGAGCAAAATCCCTAATCGCCTACCTTAGAAAGAGGGAGCTGTTTCCTGAAGAATTGGAAAAGTTGTATTAAGTCTTTAAAGAGCAGCTTGAAAGAGCAGACATCTTTTTGTCTGCTAGGTTCACTGTGGGGGAATAATACTCTGCCTGGCAGAGAAATTGATTTGATGATAAGAGACAAAGACTTGCAATAACTATGATGAGATTCTAATGGAAGGAACTGGGAAATCTGAAATGAACCGAGATGTGACGGAAAGAAGTTTCCACTATTTGACAGTGTTACATTTTTGTTTCTTAGTTTAGTAATTGACCTTGGTCTTTGAAAATCGCTGTGAAACTGGAACTCTGGGGAAAAAAACAGAACATGGAGTACAGCAGGGATATATGTATAATATTCAAGAAGGTCTTAGCCTTTTCTTTTTCTTTCTTTCTTTCTTTCTTTTCAGTGCTTGATTTTGCATCCTTAATATCTTTTAATGTAATTTTTAATGTAATTTCCTGTGTTTTAAAAAAGCAAATTGAAAAAACAGAAATTCCGTCATGTGACACTCTCTTGAATTCTCGTTAGCAGGGTTAGACCCTTTAGAGCCGGAACACAGACCCTCTTCCACTTGAGCTGCAAGACTGACTGATAGCAATAATATGTTATTCTCTTTGTGGGCCCACCAGTAAAAAAGGGTGGGACATACATTTGGCCAGTGGGTTTCATAGCTATTTGCTGACAACAAAGGAATGCTGAGACTCAAGAATCATGGGTTCTACTCCAGATTCTGAGACTCTCAAGGTCAGACACTTCTGTCCCCATCGTGTTCTAGTATTCCCATTAATTTTAATAGGCAATAAAATCCCCTGGATGGTTTTGAGAATCTCAGCCACTGGCAATAAAGTTCTCTGCCATCCTTGGAATTTTAGAACTAAAACACTGGCAGAAACAAAAAGCGAACTCCCTTTTCCCAGGAAAAGCATAAAAACCTTGAACCTGGATGAGGGCTGCATCATTCCCAGAGCTCCCAAGAGCTATGCTGGCCTGTGTTGATTTTAACCTCTAGGAAGGTGACAACATTTGGGATGATCAGATTTGGATAAACTCTCTAGAAGCTATCCCGCACACTCTTGCTAATGCTAGGCCTGCTGGCTTCTTTTTCCTGTATAGAAAAGAGTTGCCTTAGTGCTGGCTTTTTGACCCGGTTGCCAAAGTCACCCTCAGGCTCTGAATCCCAAAAAGATGAAACTGAGGTTTATAGTTGTAGACCTAGATCCTAATGTGAGATGATCAACCTGCAACATCACATAATTAATTTGCCATGAATGCTTCATTCGAGTATTTGCATATTTAATTGATGCTTAGCCATGAAAATCTGATCTGGAGGGCACTGGAATAACAGGATGTATATTGACTCTGCTCAGCAATAACATAATTCCTTTGACAATAAGTTCCAAGCCCAGCAGGGCAAATTTTCTCTTGGTAAAATTTTGCTTCTGTTAAACAGCTTTACAGTGTTTGCAAAGCTCCCTGATTTTAGTGAAACCGGGGGATGTTTTATTCTTGGAAAAGAACAACTTCAGATGTAGCTAGCACCAAGGGGCTTTAAAAATGCCAACTCAAACCTGCTTGAAAACCTGGTTGTGAAGATGTACCATTCCTGTGGAGGGAAATATAAAATTCACTCTCCATCACAGACTACCCACAGCTAAAGAGAGTCAGAAGAATATTCTCCTCGAGTCAAAAGTAAAGGGCCTTGATAATACTTTCCCAGCAATTAATCATGTTCTGCTATTCCAAAGATAAAGTTTATGGCCTGGGCAACTGAAATGTCCTGTCTGACAGACAGCACACCATTTACAGCCTTGTCTCCTGACCCTCTCCCTATGGAACTTTTCAGTTCAAATCTGTGACCGGGGTGTGGTTAAGGCACTGGCTCTGGGTTCAATTCCCTAACTCTAAGCTTTGCAGGGCAGCAACTGTGTCGGTGTATCTACGGCGTCTAAGGATACGTCTACAGTAACCGCCGGATCGGCGGGGAGTGATCAATCTATCAGGGAGCAATTTATCGTGTCTAGTGTAGATGCGATAAATCGATCCCCAATTGCTCTGCCATCGACTCCTGTACTCCACCGCAGCGAGAGGCGGAAGCAGAGTTAACAGGGGAGTGGCGGCAGTCGATCCTGCACTGTGAGGACGTGAGGTAAGTCGACCTAAAATACGTCGACTTCAGCTATGTTATTCTGTAAACCAGGCCTGAGGGTATGTCCACACTACCCGCCGGCTCGGCAGACAGCGATCGATCCAGCAGGAAGCGATTTATTGCTTCTAGTCTAGACGCGATAAATCAACCCCCGAGCGCTCTCCCGTCGAACTCCTGTACTCCAGCACCGCGAGAAGCACAGGCGGAGTCGATGGGGGAGCAGCAGCAGTCGCCTAACCGCAGTGAAGACACCACGGTAAGTGGATCTAAGTACGTCGGCTTCAGCTACGTGAAGTTGCGTAACTTAGATCGCTTTCCCCACCCCCCCCATCCCGTGTAGACCAGGGTTAACAATTGGGCTCTGAGCTCGGCTGAAGCCTTTAGAAAAACTCTGCTGCCTGAAAACCCTACAGAACCCTGCTAGCCTATTTCCGTCTACGAAGTCAAAAGACGCGCAGGTGGCGAGGGGGCTGTCTCCATGGAGATGTGAGCAGCCAAGGAGTTCCCTGAGCTCCCCGGATCCATCTATAGCCCCACACCCAGCACAGTGTGACATCAGTGTGTATGAGGAGTCAGTTGGCTCTTCTGCTCACATGCCAAGGATGGGCACGGCCCAAACCACCCTCTCCTGCCAGTATTATTCCACTGCGTTGACTATGAGCAGGTCTAGGCTGAGAGGGCACTTGACCGAGGAGATGATTGTCTTCTGACGGGCTCTGATCCACCCCCAGTGGGGTCAAAGAAAGGAAGGGACATAGTGGGGCTGCAAAAGGGCAGGGCATATAAGCAAATATCTTCTGGCTGGGTTTCTCAAAGAAACATAAGAGAATTAGGGGCTCAGGTTCAATTGAAAATTATTGGGAGTTGCACACCCAACTCCTTAGGCCCCAAGCTTTAAAAAGTTCATGTTTAGTTTGGTTCTTCCTGTATCTCAATAACTTTCCTAGCTGCAGAGCGGGCAAATGACCCTAGGGGACCAGGGTGAAATTCTCAAGCTAATCACCACTCGTAACTTCATTGAGAGGCGAAGAGTGAAAGGCTGGCAGAGCTAACTCACTGGGCAGCAGCCTGGCAGCCTCGGCTGAGACTTGAAAGGCAGGACTGTGTTCATAGACATGTCCTTGAGAACTGAGTGGAGTCTGACAGCCTTGAGATGCAATTTTTGAACCGACTTGTCTTGTGGTTGTTGTTTATTTGTATTTTGGCAGTGCCTAGTCAGATCACAGCCCTGCTGTGCTAGTCGCTGTACAAAAAGACGGTCCAAAGAGCTTACAGTCTGCACTATTCCATAGCGGAGGTGTAATTACATTCTGTATGATAATTTTAAGGAGTCTAGAGATGGAGATCCCATTGGGTACATCTACACTGTGCAGTAAACCTTGGTCTGTGAGACCCAGGCTTGTGGGTTCTGTGTTTCCAAGCCTGCATCCACACTGCCTGGGTTTACAATCACTGGACTCAGGTCTCACAGTTGTGCTAATGCAGCCATACTGCATCACACAGACCTTCTGACTTGGGTCTGTGACTTGAGCTGGGTCCACACGGCACAATGACAGGGCCTGGACCCAAGTCACAACAGGACTTGGGCTCCTATCCACCCACCCCCAGCAGGGTCCTAGAAACTGGGTCCTGAGTGCCTGCTGACTGGACTCAGCCTGGTTTGTGTGTGGACAGAAGGGGGGCTTGGGCTCCAATCTGAATCAGAGCCTGGGCTTAGCATGCTGTGTAGACATACCTATTCTTTATTACATTCTATAGCTCTTTATAATAATTCTAGGGAACCTTAATTAGATACCATATAACCACATTGGTTCCATCCTCATTATGTTCAATAGCCCTTTCCCATAAGCATGTGTGTATAGGCTCTGTTTTCATTGACTCTTTCATATAAACAATACAGAATTTCCTGGGCCTTCTGAATGCAAGTATACAGGCCAGTTCCTCAGCTGCAGTGAACCAACATAACCCCACTGACCACAGTGGTTCTGCACCAACTTTTGCCAGCTGATTTTCTGTCCTTGTCACTTCTGATACTTAAAAAATTCAGCAGAAGAAGGCACCATTCCACGAATGTTTTATCTGGGAAGCAAACTGACTTCAATCCCTTCCGTCCTCCCCCCAAGTAATTTTAATTCACTTATTTTAGAAGACTCATAGACTCAGCCTAATTTTGGCAATTACTTTGGCAACTGATCTTTGATTATCAGCAGGTAAGTATGCTCAGTGGTCTGTGATGGGATGTTAGATGGAGTGGGATCGGAGTTACTACAGAGAATTCTTTCCTGGGTGCTGGCTGTGAATCTTGCCCACATGCTCAGGGTTTAACTGTTCGCCATATTTGGGGTCAGGAAGGAAGCCAATCGGCCCTGGAGGTTTTTTGCCTTCCTCTGCAGCATGGGGCATGGGTCACTTACTGGAGGATTCTCTGCAGCTTGAGGTCTTCAAACCACGATTTGAGGACTTCAATAACTCAGACATAGGTTAGGGGTTTGTTACAGGAGTGGGTGGGTGAGATTCTGTGGCCTGCATTGTCAGGAGGTCAGACTAGATGATCATAATGGTCCCTTCTGACTCAGCTGGCTTAATTTTTCCCTACTGTATTATTGGGCACGCATAGTAAATTGGCTTCCACATGGAAGACTGTTCTGGTTTAACTACATTCCAGTGTTCAGGGCTAACCTCAATCCTCTATTTGCTGTCAACGAGATACTCAGAATAATAGGACAGCTCCTAACTAGATCCCATGGGAGACACTCCCATTGTTACTGGACTATTTTAAAAATGAGGAAGGAAAGTAATATTTTCTATTTACATAGCATCTTTCAGGATCCTAAAGCACTCAAGCGCTTCATCAATCACTTCATCCAGCCTGAAAAGAGAGGTGAAATGCAACAGCTGTTTAAAAAGTGCTTGGCACTACACAGCAATGCGTGGGCCCAAACCATAGCTGGGATGAATCAGCATTGCACCACTGATGTCGGTTGCATGATGCTGATTTACACCAGCGGAGGATCTGACCCCTTAGGACTGGATTGAAGAATACCATCATCCAAATTGCAACTCTATTTAATATAAATGCCGGAACTGTAATTGAGGCAGGGCATGAGAATGGTGCCACAGGCTTTTCATGACTGTAAATGATCACCCTGCAAGGTCTAGGCCTTGTGGTTCACCAGCTAGTGCCGTGTGCTAGTGCTTAAGAGTCATGGGTTCTAGTCTTGCCTCTGGCAGTGACTCACTGTGTAGCTGTAGACAATTTAATAAGACTTTTTTGAGCTTCAGTTCTTCAGCTGTAGAATGGAGAAATTAACACTTCCTTTTCCTTGAACAGCACTTTGAGATCTACCGATGCAGCAGTGTATCAGTGCTTTATATCATCATCCAGTCAGAGCTCCTGGATAACGCTATCGCTGTAGCAGTATACTTACACCGCCAGTAAATTTCCCCATGTAGACAAGCCCTGAGCTGAGGGCTTGGGCCCATTTGTGGAAAAATGCTTTCTTTCCTAACAAAACCTGACTCCAAAAGGCTCATTGAGCCTTTTATAGCAACAGTCTTTATCAAATCAAATATAAAGCAAGGACCTCCTCCAGATCCACTATCTGTCTAGGCACTGGCATCCCTCTCTTCAGTGAAGCAGATGAGTCCCTTACAGTCACTGATGAATTTTATCCTCAGAATACCCTTGTGAATATTATCCTAATTTCACAACTGGGGAACAGAGGCAAGTGACTTGCCCAAGGTCACACAAGGAGTCTGTGTCAAAGGTAGACACTGAACCCGGCTCTGCCAAGTCCAAGGCCAGGGACATTCCCCGCTGCCTAAAGAGCAGACAAATGGCAACACTTGAATCAAATTCCTGACTATTTCCTCATAGCCAGCAAAAGACTCTTTAAAGTGGAGGTTGTTATTGCTCTCCTGGTACCAGCAGCAATACAGGTGTATAATGCTGGGCCCATAGCACATTATTACTGAGTATTGGACAATAGTGCCTACAACCTGAAGCCACCATTGTCGCTCAGGGACTGCCCCCACATTACTACCCCCCACAGGTTGCCCCAGAAGAGGTGGGGCGAAAGGCACTGCCATAGATCTGTCCCATACCTCACCCATGGGAGCTAGCTGGGCCACCTGTGAGGGCAGAGAGTTGCACTGAGGAAAGGGGTGTATGACGGGGCAGACCACAAAGATGGTGCCCTGATGGGAGACATTCTGCTTTCCAGAGACAGAATACTTGCTGCTTTTTCCTTCATGCCTACTCTTAGCTCTGCCCATCAGACACAATCTAGCTCATTTCTGAGAAGGAGGAGGGACATGTGCTGTGTTTGCCCATCATTCTAGGGCTATACTCATCTAAGAGCCAGAGAGTCAAAGGTAGGTAGGTGCCTAAAGATACATGTAGGTACGTAGTGGGGTTTTGAAAACTGCCTAAGCACGTTAAGCACCAAACTCCGATTGATTTGAAGTGTCCTTAGGTACCTAACTCAAAATCTCACAAGGCGTCTATTTAGGCACCTAAATACTTTTGAAAATCTGGTTGTTAGGGGTCTAAGCCCCACTGGCTTCTAGGGAGACTTAGGCTTTCAAGCATTTAGGTCACTTGGGCTCTTTGGAAAATTTTAGCCCAGGCCTTAGTCTAACACCATACTTCAAAAATCAGAGGAAATGAGTGGAAGTAATGGTTTTCTTATATGGCTAGGAACATCAGTTTTGCCATTCCGGATATTCTATATGCCCTTTCATTCCAATAGCTGTACCCACTGACCTGATGCTTCCAAGGAAGGTTAAAAGTAATGGCAGGGCCTCGATGGGTGACTAGCTGCATCTTTAGGCACCTAAATGACTTCAGTTGGGGGAGAGATAGCTCAGTGGTTTGAGCGTTGGCCTGCTAAACCCAGGGTTGTGAGTTTAGCCCTTGAGGGGGCTATTTGGGGCAAAAATCTGCCTGGGGATTGGTCTTGTTTTGAAGAGGGGGTTGGACTAGCTGACCTCCTGAGGTCCCCTCCAAACCTAATATTCTATGACAAGGGTAGGCAACCTATGGCACATGTGCCAAAGGCAGCACACGAGTTGATTTTCAGTGGCACTCACATTGCCCAAGTCCTGGCCACCAGTCCAGGGAGCTCTGCATTGTAATTTCATTTTAAATGAAGCTTCTTAAACATTTTAAAAACCTTATTTACTTTACATACAACACTAGTTTAGTTATATATTATAGACTTATAGAAAGAGACCGTCTGAAAAAGTGAAAATGTATTGCTGGCACGCGAAACCTTAAATCAGAGTGAATAAATGAAGACTCGGCACAGCACTTCTGAAAGGTTGCCGACCCCTGTGCTATGACAATCTGGGTCTGATGCTAACTTTTCCACCCTGGTGCTAACTTTTTCACAGCAAGGGACCCAAATGGTTAGTGAGACTCATTAACACATTTTAAAGCAAAGTCCAGTTCCATCGCTTCTTATTAACCTACATTTTCAATCACCAGTGTGCACCATTAACAACCGAGCTGCTTGAATAAGATTCATCCAGCAACTTATTTGATAGATTTCATGCTATGTTGAATAGGTCACTCAGTAAATATTATCCTCTATTTCCTCATTACTCATCCAGTTTTCAATCTGGGCAGAGAATTTATTAATACTGATACATTTCATGACTTTTCTCTTTACCAAAACATTTGCAAATAATCTTTTCTATTATCTGCCCAGTTTGGTTTGTGAATTTATCCCTCTCCCCTTTCCTGATTATTCTGTTTGTTTCCTCAAGAAAGGAATACGGTTCTCAGGTTCAAGAGAAGCAGTTGTTGACTTCATATCAAGAGTGGTTCAACAGAAATGTTTCCTGCTATACTAGGGAGCTATATGTAGCATAGGGGGTACATAGGGTTTTAAAGGGATCCCCTGGATTAGATATCTGCATAATAGTTTACCAAAGGGTGGCATATCATATTTCTACCAAGAACCAGTAGCCCGCTAGTCATCATAATCATTGTGAAATGTATGTATCTATTTAAGGAGTTATGTATCTGTACTGAAAATTCTGCTTTTGAAGTTAAGGCAGGTCACCCAACATACAGTCAACCTGTGGAACTCTTTGCCAGAGGATGCTGTGAAGGCCAAGACTATAACAGGGTTCAAAAAAGAACTAGATAGGTTCATGGAGGATGGGCGACAGGATGGATTACTTGATGATCATCTGTTCTGTCCATTCCCTCTGGGGCACCTGGCACTGGCCACTGTCGGTAGACAGGATACTGGGCTAGATGGACCTGTGGTCTGACCCAGTATGGCCGTTCTTATGACATACCTCAGAAACGTTCCTTTCAGGCAGGAGGTAACTGACATCTATCTCCCTGTCTGGCCATTTGTGTGCTGAGTATTGTCTGCCACACAATGCAGGCCTATTTGCATACTGTGCTAGGTGTGAACTGAGAGATTGAGAAGTCTACAAGAGAGGAAGTCTATAGGATGAAACAAGCAGCAGACTTTTTTGTGACTAAAGGAAAAGGATTGGTCAGGTATATCTCAGGGTGCAAGACACACCGGCACCTTCACCTAGGAGGCAAAGTGACAAGGTGCATGTCTCATAAAAGAAGGTCACAGCCTGGCAGTAAAGCACTGTAAGGATTCTGGGTGAGCCATACTCTACAAGCCATGAGAGTATATTGTCCATTAAGTCTAGGCTCTAGGTTGCGTGTTATGATTTTATTTTATAGGCACCATTTGTTTCCAATATTTCTATGTGCTATGACTTGAATAATTTGTTAAATGAGCTCATATTTGATGTTACTCTGAATATATCTCAGTGCTGTGTGTTAAGTGGCACGGGATCTGAGGGAGAACTGGTGAACTGGGCATACTATTTCTTTGGAAGCAGCAAATCGGTGAATACTGTGGCTGCCCAATGGACCAAGGGATGGAAACTCCAGGGATACGCACTGAGGGCTGGAGTGAGCCTATCACTAACCTGCAGAGTGACAGCAGGGCCTGTGAGGCCTGGCGGGAGGGCCTGTGTTGCCAGTGGGCAGTGGAGTTGGGGAGCTGACCCATGGCAGGCACAGGATTTTTCTTCACGCCAAGGGCAGGTGGTAGCAATGCGCCTCACAACCCTGGGTGCCCACAGGAAGCAACGCATACATAAAATTGCTGCTCAGTATAACAGTCAGCATCTACACTGAACCACCATACGCTGACTTCAGTGGGTGTTGGATGACACCGTTATGCCAGTGCTAAGTGTCTGTGTTAGTCTGACCTGTCAGATTCTAGCACGGCAGCCATTACAGCCATCCTGTCACGTCTGGGCTGGATCCGGTCTCCGCTGAAATCAGTGGGAAAAGCTCCCATTGACTTCTTTAGACATTGGCCTAGATCCTCCAAGGGCTTTCAGTGGGAGTGAGGTGCCTAAATAACTTTGAGGGTCTGTGACGCCACAAGATGTCGGGCCGTGGAGAACCAGACCCAGCCTGCTCATCTTCCCCAGTAACGCTGACAAAGCAGAGCTCATGTACCTATGCTGATTGGACAGCTCTCTCTGCATACATCTGTATGTGTAATTAGATGAAGTGGCAGCTCTCACTGCTCTGCGCTGGGATACTGCTGTTTGACGAGACAGAATCCGCTCTTGGATTAGTTCTTGCCTGTGATTGAGGACAGTTACATCCCTAACAGGGAGAGTCATTACTATCTGATAACAGGAAGTGAGAAGAGGAAAAGGGCGATGCCATTGCTTTTGAAGCAGCTGACTCCTGCCTGGGATTAGTTGGCAAAGGCCGATAGTAATAAGATAGCAGCTTTCATCCCAGAGCTCTTTGGAAACTCCAGCTCGATCCTGTGAATGATTACTCTCATGAGCAGTCCCTGTAGGGTGACCAGATGTCCCAATTTTATAGGGACAGTCCCGACTTTTGGGTCTTTTTCTTATGTAGGCTCCTATTACCCTCCACCCCCTGTCCCGATTTTTCACACTTGTTGTCTGGGCACCCTAAGTCCCTGTGGCCTCGATAGAACTACTCACACGAGTAGGCATTTGCAGGATCAAGCGTTAGACAATAATAGCCATTTCCATCTATAGAGCTCAAAGCACTCAACAAAATATGTCAGTATCGTCAACTCCCTTTTATAGATGGGGAAAATTTGGCACATGGAGATGAAGTGCCTTGCCCAAGGTTAGCCAGTAGGCCAATGGCAGAGCTGGGACTGGAATTCCAGAGCTCTAACCACTGGACCAACCTGCCTCATGATTACACTGTCAGCAGTAGGGGGTATTACTTAACACTGCAGCTGTATCACCATCCAGCAACACCTAGGGATCCAAACAGTGCCCCTAGATTGCATGGCTGAGTCACAAATGGCAGACACGTCCATTAAAAGTAGGAACAATGGTACCTAGATCTAACACACTCAGCATGGATGCAGGACTATTATCCCATATCCGGAGGAGACCATTCGCTAATGTCACCAGTCCATAGACTGCACCCAGACTGAATGGGTCAAGGAGGTCTGAGGCAGCTAGGTACTTGGAGAGTCGTCTTGTTCTAGGTCCTAAGAACATAATAATGGCCATACTGGATCAGACCAAAGGTCCATCCAGCCCAGTATCCTGTCCACCGACAATGGCCAATGCCAGGTGCCCCAGACGGAGTCAACCTAACAAGTAATGACCAAGAGATCTCTCTCCTGCTATCCATCTCCACCGTCTCACAAACAGAGGGTAGGGACACCATTCCTTAGCCATCCTGGCTAATAGCTGTTGATGGACTTAACCTCCATGAATGTATCTAGTTCTCTTTTAAACCCTGTTATAGTCCTAGCCTTCACAACCTCCTCAGGCAACGAGTTCCACAGGTTGACTAAAAATGGCAGACACAATTCTGGTTATCCAGGTTTTCAGCCTCAAGTATGTGTTTTTTGTCAAAGGATGCACCCCAGCTTCTTTAAGAGAAGCTGGCATCCTGCCCCCCCCAATGGAGGCATTGACAGTGCCCTCCAGCAATGAACCCAGTGCTCTCCTGCTGGCCTTCATCAGCCAAGAAGGACATGCATCCAGTGGACAGGTTGCGGGATGAAGTGCTCTTTAACTCCACTGGTACTTCAGAGAGCATCATGGGCTAAAGGCAGCCCAGGGAGACCAAGCCCCTTGAGAATCCTCTGTGTCCTGAGGAGAGCAGACAGCTCAGCCTGATTTTGTCCACAAAATGATCTGGAATTTCCTCAGAGGAAACATGATTCAAATCAGCCATGGAGTGGAGACAGCTTGGATTAGCAAAACTGTCTGCCAATTTAGACCCCTCCACTGATAGATACTGTGATAAGGACAAAGAATCTGCCACACAGCCATGGCGTTAGCCTGCAAAAGGTTTTTGACATTGTCAGTTTGAACCTGAGACAGCCACCTCCACCCATGCTGTAGCAGTCTGCTTGCAAACCTATGAATGGCGAGGAATACAACTGTGTTGCATGGCTAGAAAGGGTTAAACATCCTGCAAAATAAATAACCCTCAAAAGACCCCTTCCCCCGAGCCCCTGCCCTCGCACCACCCCTTCCCCTGAACCCCTGCCCTCGCACCGCCCCTTCCCCCGAGTCCCTGCCCTCGCACCGCCCCTTCCCGTGCTCCCGCACCTCCCCATCCCCCGAGTCCCTGCCCTCGCACCTCCCCTTCCCCCGAGTCCCGGCCCTCGCACCGCCCCTTCCCCGTGCCCCCGCACCTCCCCTTCCCCCGAGTCCCGGCCCTCGCACCGCCCCTTCCCATGCCCTTGCACGCCCCTTCCTGTGCCCCCGCACCTCCCCTTCCCCCGAGTCCCTGTCCTCGCACCGCCCCTTCCCCTGAGTCCCTGCCCTCGCACCGCCCCTTCCCGTGCTCCCGCACCTCCCCGTCCTCCGAGTCCCTGCCCTCGCACCGCCCCTTCCCCGTGCCCCCGCACCTCCCCTTCCCCCGAGTCCCTGCCCTCGGACCACCCCTTCCCCAAAGCCTCTGCCCTTGCACCTCCCCTTCCCCTGAGCCCTTGCCCTCGCACCGCCCCTTCCCCGTGTCTCCCCTTCCCCCAAGCCCCTGCCCTCACACCGCCCCTTCCCCGTTCCTCCGCACTGCCCCTTCCCCTGAACCCCTGCCCTCGCACCGCCCTTTCCCTTGAGCCCTTGCACCACCCCTTCCCCCAAGCCCCTGCCCTCGCACCACCTCTTCCCCGAGCCCCTGCCCCCACACCAACCCTTCCCCCGAGCCCCCGCACCGCCCCTTCCCCCAAGCCCCTGGCCAAACACTGTCCCTGCCCTGAGCCTCCACCCCCACACCACCCCTTCCCCAGAGCTCCTGGCCACACACTGTCCCTCCCCTGAGCCTCCACTCCCACACCACCCCTTCCCCAGAGCCCCTGCCCTCACACCGCCCACTCCCAACCCAGAGTCCTTGTCCCCACCCCTTCCCCCGATCCCCCACCCCTGCACTGCCCCTTCCCCCAAGCTCCTCCCCTGGCACCGCCCTCTCCCCTGAGCCCCTGCCCTCATGCTCCCAAGCCCCTGCCCCCATGCCACTTCTTCTCCCGAGCCCCCACCCCCGCACTGCCCTTTCTACCAAGCCCCTGCACCACCCCCTCCTGAGCCCCTGCTCCTGCACTGCGCCTTCCCCCAAGCCCTTGCCCCCACTCCACCCCTTCTCCCGAGCCCCCACACCCGCACTACCCCTTCCCCCAGCCCTCGCAATTCCCCTTCCCCTGTGCCCCTGTCCCCACACTGCCCCTTCCCCCGCATTGCCCTTTCTCCCGAGCTCCTGCCCCTACTCCTCTCCACTCCTCCCTGTCACTCACTTTTATGGCCTGTAAAAAGTGATGGGACCATGCCCCCCTGGCACGATGCCTCTGCCTGCAAGGACTTCACCTAGTGGTCTGTCGGAGGAACCATGACCTCCCTCACAACTCTCTGCTTTGATCTCAGTAGTCTTTGACAGTGGGCCATCAAAACAGGTCCCTTGTCCTAACAGGTTAGGTGAGCGAAATGCAGGTGAGGATGCTGATAATATGTTGTGCTAGGATGCATCGTGAGGCACTTGCATTAGTCACGTACTATTTCATGGACAAACGACATCATCATCATTTGCCTAGTTTTTCATGTAGCATCTTTCTTCCTACCTAACGCCTCAGATATTTTTATAAAGCTAATTCAAGGACAAAAGACACTCTGAAGGTCACCAAATGAGGAATTAAAGATCTGTTCTCCTCATGCTGTAGCTAAACTACCCCATTAGTTCTTAAAATGCAGTAATTAACCACACGCACCCCTGGGGAGATTACACCTCTTCGAGGGAAGGTTAGTTATTGGCATCTTGAATAATCAGCTAATAACTTACGAGAGCTTAATGAAAACAGCAACATTGCATTTGTTCTGAATGTGGCCCAGCGTTCCCATGTAAGCTGCCTCACGGATCTGTAGGCAGATGCATCATTCTCTAATGTTAAAATAATACAAGCCAAACTCATCCTTTGAAATGCTGGAGCTCAGAGCAAGATCATAGAGCAGATTTGTACACTCCTCACCACAGAGCTACGCATTAGTTCTGACATGGCTTTCACTTCCATCTCCTGGGATTTGTGATTGTCACAGAGAATTAATCATTTTATGTGCCTAAAGAGGAGGACGATCTCAGGATATTGTTAAGGTCACATGCAGGGCAGTGTGACAAACTTTGCAGTGTGTTTACGTGCAGTATTAGCCTGGCCTTTGCCTTCCTTTTCCAGAGTGCTTCAGAATCCCTTACCTGAGGGCTTGTCTACACATGGAGTCATTCTGGAATAGCGGTTGTGCTTTAAATTCACACCCTGCCCTAATCTGAATTAACTTTCAAGCGTAGACAAGCCTAAAGACCCAGATTTTGCCCCTTTACTCATGTCAGGGCCCCCGAAATCATGAAATTTTAAACAGTGATAAATGTGAGTGACAGTTCTTTACTCTATTGGTTTTGAGCCTGTAGGATTCACGTTTCCAAACTTTTTGCTGCAACCATGAGGGCTAAACTCTTACCTTTTTTAAAATGAAGGTGAAATTTCTCTTGTGTTCACTTGACTCCAGGGGCTGGGGCAAAAAAAATATGGCGAGACTCACGATAAAATCATGCGAGCTAGCCATGGCTTTGGCAAAAGCCATGTTAAACAGGATGCAGCACCCTGTTGCCACATTCCAGGAGAGTGTAGGGAAGGAATTATGCCTCTGAGATTCCCTGTAGCCTCCATATTCCCTTCTCACAGTAGGTACAAGGAGTGGAGACATTAATTTGCCAGACACAACATCTTGTGCACCAGATCAGCTGCACTGACGGACACATTGGCAGGGGGAGAGCTAATGCTCCAGCCACGCTCCAGCACTGCAGTCTCGTCTGCTTTGGAATGGAGTGACAGATACACAGAGCCTTCTTAGTCCTGCTTGTCTAGACCGAGGGACCACACAGAGGCATCAGAGCAGGCCATGTAGGCCATCAGAATCTAGCTCAATGAGATCATTTGCAACATAAGGTCATCCTCTCCCTGAGTAAGGGTAGCAAAATCTGGCCCTGAGCTATTTTCCACGCAATGCCATCCGCTTAAATGAACATTGTCACAGTCCTCGCAAGACACAGGAACCCTGCAAAGCCCTGGGGAGGGAACGTTCTGAAGATCTCGGCAGATCTGGGTCCAGATTTCCCAAAGGGATCGGTATGTTTGGTGTGGTGCTAATCTGGATGTGTCCTAGTGGGAGCTTCCACCTCCTGAGCTGTTTTGAAAACCAGGCTTGATGTGACTCTGTCCAGTCCCTTTGCTCTGTCGCAACTTCTGAGATATTTCCTTCAAGTCATGTTAACCAGATCCAAAGCCTATCTTATGCAGACGCAGTTAGAGATCTACAGTGTGTCTGGGAGGAGCAGAGGGGGCACAATGATAAACAAACAACCAGGGCGCAAGACAGCCAACAATCAACACTTAGCCCTCAGCACCTTGTGTACGAAAACAAGTCCGGACATGTTTGGTTTCTATTCAGCAAGCTCAGTGGTGTAGTTTCCATCTTGTTTAGAACAATGAAGTAGCTTTCCAGGCTCTGCTGCAGAGACCACGTTATTGAAACAAATGTTTTCCCAGTTTACATCTATTGGAAAACGCATTACAATGTTCTGACAGCTCCTTTTTCCAGATTTCTTGCTTTTGAAGCACGCTGGTTTTAGGGAACTGCAGAACACTGTGTTTTTTCGCTTCTCTAACAAGCCTCAGAGTTGATCTGGGATTGTGCTACCCAAGAAACGGCATAATGATCCCGCTCATTTTGACCATAATCTTGCAAACTGGCCAGTGAAGGAAAATTCACAAAACAATCACGTAGGTCAGAGGGAAATTGTTCTCATAACGTCTGTGTGCTCGGTTCTGGCACTGGTTCAATAAGACAAGTTCTCACTTATCTTCCTGCTTTCAAAGCTAGTTAGTTCCCTCTCACTGTGATGCTGGGAAATTGGCTTCATGGAAACACCTCATTGTAGGCTCAATTGAGTGTTAGGCTCAGAGCAGAGAAAGGGGCAGCGTGTAGCCAAAGTGTCCCGGGGTAGCGCTGGTTGGGAAGTTTTTGGTGAAATGTTTATTGTGGGGGAGGCAGCTGGAAAAAAAACCCATTTTGTCAAAACCTAAACAGTTCACAAAACTGTTGGGTTCAATAAAACACCTAAAAACAGGGCTGGAATGTTGTGATTTTTTTCAAGTAAAAATGACTTTTTGTTTGAAAATTTCAGTAAATTTACACTAAAGGTGAAGGGGAAAAAAAGGAAAGTGGAAAACAATTGAAACAAACTGTTTCGGAATGAGCCACAGGAAACACAAACCATTTCTACTGATCTGACCCAAAACATTTTCGGTCCATGAACATTTTTGAGATTTCGACTTCTCATCCTGATTTGGGATGAGCAAACCCGCTGGAGATGTTGAAAATGCTCAGTGGATGCGAAAACCATTTCTCAGCCATCCCTACCTAGGAGGAGCTGTGGGAAGCAAGCGTAATGCGCACACGGTCCCTGCCTTGCTCTTTCCCATTGCCCTGACAAGAAATAAATTATTTCACCTCTTTTCACTGTGCAGTTCACTCCACCCCACCCATGCGTCTGACCAGCTACTCTGGCTGGCGAGTAAGATGGGTAGGGCCAAGGCTCCTCTCACTCCCCTTCCTTTATTTACTCCCTTCCTACCCACTTGCCATGGGGTTGAATACTGGGCCAGCAGCCCTGGCTTCTCCCCGAAGTGGCTGGGGCTGTAGTCTGAGCAGCCCTTACTTGGTCAAGCCAGGGAGGAAATGCAGTAAGGGGTCTTCCCTGGCCTAGCTGGATGCAGTCTAGCCCTGGGAGAGGTCGAACAGTGCTGTGAAGGGGTCAACTGCATCATCTGCGACTCTCTCCTCAGCCCGTAATGGCGCCATGCGTAACCAGCAGTGCAGAAGATGTGCTTCTGATGGATTAGTGCATTGAGATCTGCGCCTGCTTGAACCAGGCCTGAAAGTGGCCCCAAAGGATAACATACAACAGCCCCTTTGTGGAAATCCCCCTGTGTCAGGGCACATCCATCTTTCTGAGTCACCACCTCCGATGGTTAATTCAACCAGCCCAGGCCCAAATGTAGGGAAGCTCATTTGAATTTAGCTGAACTTCTTTGCTCTGGAAATCAGGCTGGAAATCTCCCAGGAACAGGGCTTCCTGCCTGATTTCCAGTAGTTTGGGGGCCTTTCATTCTTTGTTGTCTGGTCTGAATGACCACAAGCCCTTCCTGGTGACATGTTGTGATCTGTTGCTCCTGGTCTAGTCAGAAAGGGCAGAGAGATGAAAAACTTAGCAGCAGCCGCATGGCGAGATGTTATCTAGGTACGTCCAAACCTCCAGAGAGGACTGGTGTGAATACAGTGCCAAGCCCGCCAGAAGCTGTATGTGAGCAGCCCTCTGGCCCTGTGCAGAGCCCTGTCAAAGCTGATGCTACTGGCTGGATTGCGGCATAAGTTAGGAAGAAGCAGTGGGCATCTTAGCAAATTCACCTGTCCCTCCTAGCTAAGTGCCTCAGAGTCCCTCCAAACTGCACTGTCACTCAGTCTTGACTTTGCAGAGAAACGCAGAGCTACCCTTTCCGATTTAAATAGACAATTTTCAGTCCTAACGACTTTGTCTTGTTTAATAAGCGGATTGTCAGCACACGCACTCACAGCACTTCCTGCTGCTTCAGACTCATAGACTCATAGATTCTAGGGTCAGAAGGGACCAATGTGATCATCTAGTCCCACCCCCTGCACAAAGCAGGCCACAGAACCCTACCCATCCACTTCTATAACAAACTCCTAACCTATGTCCGAGTTATTGGAGTCTTCAAATTGTAGTTTGAATACCTCAAGCTGTAGAGAATCCACCAGCAAGTGACCCATGCCTCACGCTGCAGGGGAAGGTGAAAAACCTCCAGGGCCTCTGCCAATCTGCCCAGGAGGAAAATTCCTTCCTGACCCCAAATATGGCGATCAGCTAAACCCTGAGCATGTGGGCAAGACTCACCAGCCAGCACTCAGAAAAGAATTCTCTGCAGTAACTCAGATCCCATCCCATCCAACATCCCATCACCGACCACTGGGCATACTTATCTACTGATAATCAAAGATCAGTTGCCAAAATTAGGCTATCCCATCATACCATCCCTTCCATAAACTTATCAAGCTTAGTCTTAAAGCCAGATATGTCTTTTGCCCCCACTACTCCCCTTGGAAAGCTGTTCCAGAACTTCACTCTAATCGTTAGAAACCTTTGTCTAATTTCAAGTCTAAACTTCCTAGTGTCCAGTTTATACCCATTTGTTCTTGTATCTACATTGGTACTAAGCTTAAATAATTCCTCTCCCTCCCTAATATTAATCCCTCTGATATATTTATAAAGAGCAAGCATATCCCCCCTCATCCTTCTTTTGGCTAGACTAAACAAGCCACGCTCTTTGAGTCTCCTTTCATAGGACAGGTTTTCCATTCCTTGGATCATCCTAGTAGCCCGTCTCTGAACCTGTTCCAGTTTGAATTCATCCTTCTTAAAGGTGGGAGACCAGAACTGCACACAGTATTCCAGGTGAGGTCTCACCAGTGCCTTATATAACGGTACTAACACCTCCTTATCTTTGCTGGAAATACCTTGCCTGATGCATCCTAAAACCGCATTAGCTTTTTTAACGGCCATATCACATGGAAGGCTCATAGTCATCCCGTGATCAACCAATACCCCAAGGTCCTTTTCCTCCTCTGTTGCTTCCAACTGATGTGTCCCCAATGTATATCTAAAATTCTTATTATTAATCCCTAAGTGCATGACCTTGCACTTTTCACTATTAAATTTCATCCTATTACTATTACTCCAGTTTACAAGGTCATCCAGATCGTCCTGTATGATATCCCGGTCCTTCTCTGTGTTAGCAATACCCCCCAGCTTTGTGTCATCCGCAAACTTTATTAGCACATTCCCTCTTTTTGTGCCAAGGTCAGTAATAAAAAGGTTAAATAAGATTGGTCCCAAAACCGATCCTTGAGGAACTCCACTAGTAACCTCCTTCCAGCCTGACAGTTCACCCTTCAGTATGACCCGTTGGAGTCTCCCCTTTAACCAGTTCCTTATCCACCTTTCAATTTTCATATTGATCCCCATCTTTTCCAATTTGACTAATAATTCCACATGTGGAACCATGTCAAATGCTTTACTGAAATCGAGGTAAATTAGGTCTACTGCATTTCCTTTGTCTAAATAATCTGTCATCTTCTCAAAGAAGGAGATCAGGTTGGTTTGGCACGATCTACCTTTTGTAAAACCATGTTGTAGTTTGTCCCAATTACCATTGACCTCAATGTCCTTAACTACTTTCTCCTTCAGATTTTTTTCCAAGACCTTACATAGTACAGATGTCAAACTAACAGGCCTATAGTTACTCGGATCACTCTTTCTCCCTTTCTTAAAGATAGGAACTACGTTAGCAATTCTCCAGTCGTACGGTACAACCCCTGAGTTTACCGATTCATTAAAAATTCTCGCTAACAGGCTTGCAATTTCATGCGCCAGTTCCTTTAATATTCTCGGATGAAGATTGTCTGGGCCCTCCGATTTTGTCCCATTAAGCTGTTCAAGTTTGGCTTCTACCTCAGATGAGGTAATATCCACCTCCATGTCCTCATTCCCGTTTGTCATCCTTCCATTACCCCTAAGCTCCTCATTAGCCTTATTGAAGACTGAGGCCAAGTACTTATTTAGATATTGGGCCTCGGTTTAGCACCTTATTTGCTTTCCTGGGAAACTGGACTCTTCCTGAGTGTGGAGAAGGTTTACATGGGATTTTCAAAACATGCAAGCGACTTAGAAGCATAACTCTCACCAAAAGCCACTGTGAGGTGGCTTATGCTCCAAAGTCACTTCTGGTCTAGCCAAGAAGCTAAAACTAGCAGTGTGGACATTGCAGCTCAGGGTCTCAAGCCCATCTGAGCCCCAGGGTTTGAGCTGGCTGGCTGTAGTCTCTGCCACAATGCTCACATTGCTATTTCTAGTGCACTAGCTTGAGCAAAGTTAGTGTGAGTCTGTCTACCAGGCCTGAGAGGTTCGGTCCCAGCTGCAATGTAGACATACCCTGATGTGCTTTTGTAAATTGTGCTAGTGTCGATGGGAGAAAACTGTGTCCAAAGGTCGATGGGAGAAAACTGTGTCCAAAGGTCAGAAAGTGCGATTGAGACTTGGTAGGATGGGCGAATGGGCTTTGTCCTGTTTACAGCAGTCTGGGGAGCCTTTTGTTTTAAACCATTTTCAGCAATAGTTCTATTTCCTAGAGCAATGGTTCCCAAACCTGTCCTGCCGCTTGTGCTGGGAAAGCCCCTGGTGGGCCGGGCTGGTTTGCTTTCCTGCCGTGTCTGCAGGTTCGGCCGATTGCGGTTTCCACTGGCCACGGTTCGCTGCTCCAGGCCAATGGGAGCTGCTGGAAGCGGCAGCCAGTACATCCGTCTGTGTGCTCTAGGAGCCACTGTCCTAGAGCATACAGAGCATACAACTTTCTTTCACTCAGGTTCAGTGATGTGAGATTCCAGTGTTGACAGAAGGTTTGGCCTGGTCCAACACTGACATAAGCTCTAGAGACAGAGCTGTGGGAAGCCAGTTGGATGAATTTTGATGGAAACATATTCTGTTGGAAGATGGGGATCCATGAAAATGCATTGAGTGATCACGTTGATTTTGCCGGAGTTTTGTCTCAGAAGAAAACCAGAAAACAGTTCTGACAATGTCAAAACGTCCTATTTCAATGTTCTCAGAAGGAAGCATTTAGGTTTTCCACTCTGAAGCAACTTTTCATTTCAATGTTTGTATTTTGTATTATATATCACAATTAAAATAGCAACAAGAGATTTTAAACAACCCGAAACATTTTTTGTTTTGAAATTTTCCTTCATGGGGAATTTCATAATTTTCTAATTCCATTCCAATTCGGAATGATGCCAGAGTCAGAATCTGCTAGAGTCAGACTGCCACTCAGTGCTTGTGAAAACGGCAATCTGCGTGCAATGCAGCAGGAAACATGGCATCTGGCAGAACAAACTGATCTTGGGGGTATACTCTACTTTATTTTTTGTTAGTAATTTTTTCCATCGTTTTGGTTCTCATTTTTGTAGTTTTTGCAGAAATTTGCAGTTAGTCATTCTCTCAACTGTCAGTTTTGATCACCTATGAGATAATTTTACAGGAGAAAACGTCGGGCCAAAAGACAAACATATTTCAGTGTTTTGTGCCTCATTTCTGGCATGATTTATGTTTTAAATAACTGCTTACACAGTTAGAAGTATTGAAAAGACAGGGCAATATGTAAGAGGATAGGATGTAGGCTAAGATGTACCCCAGAGGTCTGTGCGCAGATACAACTCCATGCACAGATCTACCTGTTGCAGTATTAATTGCAACTCCTTAGCACCTTCCTCCCCCATCGCCCCGCCCCCCACCCCCAGGCCCATGGAGGGCTCTCTGTATGTTTGGGATCTCCAGTGGGTGGGGCAGAAGGAGGAGTTGGGAGGCGGGGCTAAGAGGGGCATAGCATCCCTGGGGTGTCCCTGGTAGTGTGACTCCCCTGGCACTGTGCTGCCAGGGAGCTGTGGCAGGGGGTCACTGCCAGGGGACAGAGCCAACATGGGGAACTAGGACCTCTGCATGGATAGCTCTGGCCTCCCACAGCTTTGGAGATGTGTCCTTTTCTGTGGGGCAGTTGGGGAGGCAAGCTCCATACCCCCCAAATGGGGCAATGGGAGGTTCTCCATGGGAGGATCCTTGCTGAGATGTCTCCTGCAGGGCACTCTCCAGGACGTTTCCTGCAGGAGAGGATGATCTGATCCATAACTAGTCATTATTCTGTTTCTCTACTGTTTAATTCTCCCTGTGAGACTGTGCCAATCCCCTGAAGAAGTGTCCCCAAGTATCTTTGCATCTTGCCTTCTTGAAATACTTCCATCCGTTCGGAGACTTAGCCCGAAGTGCGATTGGATGGTCTCAATCAATGTCAAGGGCAATGTTGTCATTTAGGCTAGTCAAGCCCTGTCTCCCGCTCTGCCACCTTCGATTAGAGGTGGCCTAAAAGGAGCACCTGGCACGTCAAAGGAGACAAAAATAAGATCTCCAAAACCCAGCCAGGCCGAGCTCCATGGCAGTCACTTGCTGGGTCCACAAAACTCATTTGTATCCATTGCTGGAATTTGGGGTGTCCTAGGCGGCGAGGCCATGACCCCACTTCTCACTGCTTCTGGCTGGGGGAAAAGGTGGTTTGGAGTAGGAATAATCAGCGCTATCGCCTTTTTATTTCTTGTCCACGCTCACCCTCACAGCGGTAGGGGGGCTGTTTTATGTAAAATCACAATCAAGGCATGATCTTGCCCTCTCTTTTTATCTCTACTCATCTTAACAAAATGACAGTTAGCAGCATTTTCTGTCCACTTAAAGGGGCAGATTTTCAAAAGGGCAGTTCCCCTTGGGCAGGTGCAAAATACCCCCTCAATTTAATTGCAGCCACAAGCCTAGGTGAATTGTGCTTCTGAGTATTTGATAGCAGGCACCAAACAAGCATCCTAAATATAGTGCAAGGCCTCAGATTTACACCCATAATGCCTTCTGTTTTATTAGGAGAGTCAGTGACATCTGCCCAAGAATAACGCCAAGGTCCTGCCTTTAAACCATATATCTATCCAGGTTTATGTACGTCCATAACATGAATGCAAAGGGCTGACATGAAAAGGTCCGTGGATTAGCATACAGGAAGCTTGGCCATACACTGGATCAATAAGGACCCAAAGACCTTAACAGGAAACAATCACTTTGAAACATCCACACAATCTACCTCAAATGTAGCTGTATTATTTTCCCCTGAAGCCTTAACAGTCAGAGTATCAGGATGGTGCAGTACCATGTAAGCTTAAAAGGTATTAAAATAGTCACAGCTCCTCTAATTAAAATCAAACTCGAAAAGGCTGAAGTGTTGGCCAAGAAAGGAGTAATCGTGATTGAAGAGCACGTATCTCAGCTTGAGGTGCCGGTCCTGTCCTGCTTTCCCATGCTCAAGGGCACGAGGAGGCACCGCACGATGTGAATTAAAATCAAATAAGAAGCCACACTGCAGCATGCCTATGTAAACAGATTAATTTATAAGCAAGCACAGATAAGTGATTTGGAAATATCTGATTGATTTAGCAGGATTTTGAGTTATAAAACAGGGCTAATTTATAAGTCAATAAACTAATTACAACATGGAATTGATTAACTTTGTGTGGTGGGGATGGCAAAAAAGAACCTCGGCCACCAATTCAGCTCACATTGGACAGTTTGAGTTGCTGATTGGTCCCATGTTAGACTCTTCGGGGAGTTTGAATGATAAAATAGTCACGGTCTTGGTACGATCTGCATTGCCTCCAGGCGGTGGTCAGTGTAGCCCCAACAAGCAGACTGAGCTTGGTGACAAGTGACGGTTGTGCTTCCATTGGTTAGAGTGACTATGAAAGCTGCAGATCCAGCAGAATGGAGTTTGGGGGACTGTAGCGGTGCCTTCTCCTGGCCCCTCCACAAATGCAGTCAGAGCCCAACTGACGTGCAGCACCTGTGTCCTTTTATTGTTTGTCTGTTCCCACCACCTATTATTTACAGATATCTACAGAGACCAACCCTCTGGGAGATGGCTAACTTCCCAGCCAGCAGGGATCTAGAGCCCACAATCCTCCCTTTCCTGTCTCCCCCCCTGCTTGCTGTCTCTTAGCCAGCTTTATAGGGCAGGCTGGCTACCCAGGCCTGCAGGTGGATCCAGTCTGGTAATTAGGGTGTGGCCCCTCAGCCAGCCCAACTACTACCCTTCTTCCCCTGGAATAGGGCTAACGGGGGCCTGGCTTGTTTCTCCTAGCCAGCACCCTGTTACAGGCAGGGTGGGTGCAAGGATGTTTCGTGCCCTAGGCGAAACTTCCACCTTGCGCCCTCCCGCCCCGAGCCCTGTGGCAGCTCTCCGCCCCACCCTCCGCCCTGAGGCGTCCCCCTTGTGGCAGCTCCCCCCCCACGGCAGCTCCCTCCTCGCCCTATGGTGCCCTCCTCCTGCGGCAGCTCCCCCCGGCCCGGGGAGCTGTGCAGCAGCTCCCCGCCCCAGCTCATCTCTGCTCTGCCTCCTCTCCGAGCACGTCATCGCCGCTCCACTTCTCCCACCTCCCAGGCTTGTGGCACCATTTAGCTGTTGGGCGCCGCAAGCCTGGGAGGGAGAGAAGCAGAGCGGGGAGGAGGTGGAGCAGAGGTGAGCTGGGGCGGAGAGTGGTTCCCCTGTGTGCTGTGCCCCCCCCTTACATGCTGCACGCGGCCGTTCCACGCCTCCCTGTCCCAGGTCCCTCTGCCTAAATGCCAACGACGACCGAGGTGGCCGAAGATCCGGCCGCCACGGTCTCCACCGAAGAACCTGAAATGCCGCCGCCCAAATGCTAGCGCCCTAGGCGACCGCCTAGGTTTCCTAATGGGTTGCACTGGCCCTGGTTACAGGGACAAATTCACCTCTGGGGCAGCACAGAGGGGGAAATTTCACTGTCCAGTACTAGCCTGGCTTTTTTGTCCATTGTTATTTGTATTATGGTACCACTGAGAGACCTCAAAAAAGATCAGAACCCCATGATGGTAGATGCTGTACAGATATACAGAAAAAGATAGTCCCTGCCCTGAAAACTTTACAGTCTAGACAGACCCATGGTGGAAGGGGAAATGGACACAGAGGGGGAAAGTGGCTAGAACCCAGGACTCCTGACTAGCACACCAGTGTGGACCACCCTGGATGCAGATTGTTCCTGACATTGCAGTGCTGTGTAGAGGGACTGAGTGTATGCAGTGTGAGGGTATGCAGTGCAGAAGCCATGGAGGGCATGACCTTGCTGCCTCGAGAGCCGAGCAGAACTAGGCTTTGGCCCCCTTCATGGCAGTGGTGTAGCTTGTAGCAATCCTGCAGGACTGCATCCAGTCCTGATGCTCAGCTTTTCTTCCCTCCTGCGTTTTCTTCACAAACCGTCTGAGCACCAGGCTGGTGTGAATGGGTGGGGGAGTGGGAGATGCCAATAACAGTAGTTAGGGAGTAGTTGGGGGGGCCTTACTCAAGGGGAGACAGGATTCTCTCACTCTTGCTTTGTTGTGCGGGGTCCTTAGCACAGGTGATATTGGGGAAAAATAAATGGAAAATTGACGTGACTGAAAACTATGAATTACAGTGAAGGCAGAGGAGAGGAATATTAACCAAATTCACAACGTTGGATTATGTTCCCTGCTAATCAACGGCAAGGTCTTCATTGTGTCTGAGACCTTTTGGAGCAGGGCACAATTGCACTTTGCTGACCTCTACCTCATCTCATGGCACCTGTGTTCTGTTTTACTCCTGGACGAACACCATGAGGCCCGAGGGCCCAATGCAAAATTCATAGGAGTCAGTGGAAGGACCCTGGTTGATTTTAGTGGGCTTTGGATCCGTCCCGGAGTTAGTTTGTCTTTGGCGCTCCATGAGTGGTAGCTTATAAGCAGTGCTGTAACTTGTTTGTTCTGATGTCACATACGGAAGTTGGAGGATTTAACCAAGGCCAACCTAGCTCAGCTATCAGAGGAACAGAAACCCACCGGCCAGGCTGTCATTCTCATTGAATCCTGCTCGTCAGATCGCTTTCCCTATTTCCCTGCGTAGGGTGCTAGATAGTGCAGCCATTCAGGGATAATTTCAGTTACTCTCTGAGACCCTATATCTTAACATGCAGCGTAACAGATGTGATGCAGTAGGGACTGTCTGTGTGGGGAGTGGGAGAGCAGGGGAGGACTTTAGGGGATGGATGATGCCAGGGCCTGTAACCTGAGCTAGGTAAGGGAGGGGAAAGGTCAAACACCTTTGCCCGGGAAGGGAAACAAAAGAAGGGAGTGGCAGGAGGGAAGCAGTTGGAGTTTGGGCTTGGGGCTGGATGGGCGGAATTCAGGGTATCCTAGCTAGGATCCAAGCACCCTGAAAGCCCAGAAGGACTCGGTGGAGGGGTCCTGACTGTGCCTGCAAGCTTTGCTGTAACCTGTGTTCCTGTTGTTCAATAAACCTTCTGTTTTACTGGCTGGCTGAGAGTCACTGTGGGTCCCAGGAAGAGGAGTGCAGGGCCGGACTCCCCCACACTCCGTGACAACTGGTGGCAGCGGTGGGATATACTGCACCCCGTGGACGGCGCTTCCTGCAGTAAGTGACTGGGGAGCAGTAAAACAAAGGGGTGGTTAACCCCTGGGAGTGTGTGCCCAGTGAGAAGGACTTTGCAGTAACAGGGTCCCCCGGGGGATTGCAGCGAGCGGTCCCAGGGGCGGAGGAGTCTGCAGCTCGACCCTGGCAGAGAGGTGGTGACCTCACGAAGGGCTGGTGCACTAGGGGTCCCCCTGGAAACCGTGGGGAGCGGCGAGCACCCCGGCCTGTGAGTGGCCAGCAGGAAGATGTATGCCAAGCGGCGCAAGTGTGACCTGGTGGAGCTGTGTAAGCAGAGGGGGCTGCCCCCAGGGAGGCTCAGCAAGGACCAGCTGATTGCCCAGCTGGAGCAGGGAGACCGCATGAATGAACGGAGCCCTGTCTCTGAGGGAAGCAGCCGAGCAGATGCAGCGCAGGCACCAGTGACTGTCCCTGCTGGGAGTGGTCAGCTGGCAGACGAGGGCTTCCCGAGACCCCCCCTTCCTAGGCGTAGAGGAAGGGCGGGGAGGAGCCCAGTGTATACCGAGGGCACCGTGACACCCCCGGCCAGCAGGGGAGCTTCACGGCGAAGCCCACCCCCCAGCAGGGGATCCTCCCGGCAACGCTCGGCATCCGTGGAGCGGATGCGGCTGGAATATGAAAGGGAGCTGAGACGGGAGGAGCTCGAGTTAAAGAGGCGAGAGCTGGAGGAGAAGGCGAAACAACGGGAACATGAGCTGGAGGAGAAGGCGAAACAGCGTGAACATGAGAAGAACCAGCGTAAACATGAGGAGAACCAGCGCCAGCGTGAGTGGGAGGAGAAGGAGAAACAGCGTAAACATGAGCTGGACCTGGCCCGGCTGAGGAGCAGTGAGGCCCCGGCTGCGGTGAGTGAGGGGGGACCCAAGCCTACAAAGAGCTTTGATAAGCACTTGCTGCCCCGGCGTAAGGAGGGGGAGGACATAGATACCTTCCTGACGGCTTTTGAGAATGCCTGCGAGCTGCACAGGGTTGACCCTGCAGACAGGATTGCAGTTCTCACCCCCTTACTGGACTCCACAGCCGTGGAGGTGTACAGCCGACTGAAAGGGGCGGAGGCAGGGGACTACGAACTGTTCAAACAGGCCCTGCTCCGCGAGTTTGGGCTGACTCCTGAGATGTACCGGAAAAAGTTCCGGAGCCAGCGTAAAACCCGTGAGGTTACATACCTGCAACTGGTCAACCGGGCGCAGGGGTATGCTCGCAAGTGGACAGCTGGGGCCCAAACTAAAGAGGACCTGCTTGACCTATTTATACTGGAGCACCTGTACGAGCAGTGCCCGTCCGACCTGAGGCTGTGGTTGATGGACCAGAAGCCGGAGAACCCGCAGCATGCAGGCCAGCTGGCCGACCAATTTGTGGACAGTCGGGCAGGGGATGGCAGGGAGGAGTCTCGAAGGAGCAGGCCTGCCTCAACGCAGAGAGAGAGTCATCATGGGACCTCCCAAAGGGGGCCTATGGAGAACCCCCCCAAAAGGGGAACATCCAGCGGCAGGTCCCTCCGACCCACGCAAGGGGACCCACGAGATATGGGCTGCTATCGCTGTGGCCAACGAGGTCACATACGGGCCCAGTGCCCCATGCTCAGGGACAGACCAAGCAGACCCAACCCGCAGAGGGTGGACTGGGTAAAAACCCAATCGGAGGAGGGGCTACGTTCCCAGGAAAGGGGGGTTGGCAACATACCACCTGTTGATGCTCCCGGTTCCGGGTTTTTGGTTTACCGGGTGGGCGCGGGGCTGCCCCTCCGGAAAGAGTGCATTGTTTCCCTGGAAGTGGATGGGAGGAAGGTCACTGGGTACTGGGACACGGGCGCAGAGGTGACGCTGGCCCGGCCCGAGGTGGTGGCCTCAGATCGGATGGTGCCCGACACCTACCTGACCCTGATGGGCGTGGGCGGGACCCCATTCAAGGTACCCGTGGCAAGGGTACACCTGAAATGGGGGGCCAAGGAGGGCCCCAAGGATGTGGGGGTACACCAATATTTGCCCACTGATGTGTTAATGGGAGGGGACCTTGAGGACTGGCCTAGTAACACCCAGAGTGCCCTGGTCGTGACTCGTAGTCAGAGTCGGCAAATGGCACTGCTCCCCGACAACGGGGAAGGTACTCGACCTGAGGTGCAGGACCCTAACTCAGGGAGCGGGGAACGCCCAGGGGCACGGTGCAGAGAGGCTGCGGCCTCAGACCCAGTCAGCAAGAGAGAGCCGGTCCCCATCCCTGTCCCAGCTGCTGAGTTCCAGGCTGAGTTGCAGAAAGATCCCTCCTTGCGGAAGCACAGGGACCGGGCTGACCTTAGTGCGGTACAGATCATGAGGAGAGGTTGCAAGGAGAGGTTCCTGTGGGAGAAGGGGTTCCTGTACCGAGAATGGGCTCCCCCAGGGGAAGTAGAGTCATGGGGGATCAGGAGGCAGCTGGTGGTTCCCCAGAAGTTCCGTCACAAGCTGTTGTACCTGGCCCATGACATCCCTCTCGCAGGGCACCAGGGAATCCGGCGCACCAGGCAGAGGCTGCTACAGAACTTTTACTGGCCTGGGGTCTTTACCCATGTCCGACAGTACTGCCAATCCTGTGACCCCTGCCAGAGGGTGGGGAAGGCCCGGGACAAGGGGAAAGCGGCTTTGAGGCCTTTACCCATCATAGAAGAACCTTTCCAGAAGGTAGCCATGGACATAGTGGGACCTCTCAGCAAGACGACCCGGTCAGGGAAGAAATACATCCTGGTGGTCGTGGATTTTGCCACTCACTACCCCGAGGCGGTGGCCTTGTCCTCTATCGAAGCAGACACAGTGGCAGATGCGCTGCTGACAATTTTCAGCCGGGTGGGGTTCCCCAAGGAGGTCTTAACGGACCAGGGGTCCAACTTCATGTCGGCCCTGCTCCGGTCCTTATGGCAGAAATGTGGGGTCCAGCACAACTGGGCCTCAGCGTATCACCCCCAGTCCAACGGGCTGGTAGAAAGGTTCAACAGGACGCTGAAGATGATGCTAAAAACATTTATGAACCAGCATCCGCAAGATTGGGACAAGTACTTACCTCACCTGCTGTTTGCGTACAGGGAGGTACCCCAGGAATCTACTGGGTTTTCACCTTTCGAACTGTTGTATGGAAGGCAGGTGAGGGGGCCCCTAGACCTGATGAGGGACGAATGGGAGGGGAAGGCCGCTCCCGAGGGAGAGTCAGTGGTGGAGTATGTCCTGACCTTCCGGGAAAGACTGGCCGAGCTCATGGGCCTGGCCAGGGAGAATCTGGCCCGAGCCCAGAGGAGGCAGAAGGTCTGGTATGACCGCACAGCACGAACCCGTACCTTCGCCACCGGGGATCAGGTGATGGTTCTTATCCCCGTGAGGAGAAACAAACTCCAGGCCGCCTGGGAAGGGCCCTTCAAGGTTATCAAGCAACTGAATGAGGTAAACTATGTGGTGGAGCTGTCAAACCGGGCACATCACCGTCGGGTGTACCATGTGAACATGATGAAACCATACTATGACAGGGGGAATGTGGTGTTGGCCGTGTGTGGACATTGGGAGGGGCAGGGAGATGACCCCTTAGTGGATCTATTCCCTGGGACAAAAGCTGGTTCCCCCCTGGAGGCGATTCCCCTCTCTGAGCAACTGACCCCGGGCCAGCACGCTGAGATCAGAGGGGTGCTGCATCTGTACCGACAGCTGTTTTCCAACCAGCCTGGACGCACTAATTTGACTGTCCACCGGGTGGAGACTGGGTCACATCCCCCTATAAGATGCTCCCCTTTTCGGGTCACTGGTAAAACTGCCCAGGATCTTGAAAGAGAGGTCAGGGACATGCTGGCTTTGGGGGTGATCCAGCCGTCTTCCAGCCCTTGGGCCTCGCCAGTGGTGCTAGTCCCCAAGAAGGATGGGTCAATCCGGTTCTGTGTGGACTATCGAAAGCTCAATGCCATCACCGTATCTGATGCCTACCCTATGCCCAGGCCTGACGAGCTCCTAGACAAGCTAGGAGGTGCTCGGTACCTCACCACTATGGATCTTACCAAAGGCTACTGGCAAGTGCCGCTGGACGCAGATGCCAGGCTGAAATCGGCCTTTATCACCCCTCTGGGGCTCTATGAGTTTCTGACCCTGCCCTTCGGCCTCAAGGGAGCGCCAGCCACCTTCCAGCGCCTGGTGGATCAGCTACTGAGGGGGATGGAGAGTTTTGCCGTGGCGTATATTGACGACATCTGCATCTTCAGCCAGACCTGGGAGGACCACATGTCCCAGGTTAAACAAGTCCTAGACCGACTCCGAAAGGCTGGGTTAACCGTAAAGGCTGAGAAGTGCAAGGTGGGGATGGCCGAAGTATCTTACCTGGGCCATCGGGTGGGGAGCGGCTGCCTGAAGCCGGAACCAGCCAAGGTGGAGGTGATCAGAGACTGGCCTGCTCCCCAAACCAAAAAGCAGGTACAGGCCTTTATTGGGATGGCGGGGTACTATCGAAGGTTCGTGCCCCACTTTAGTGCCATAGCCGGCCCCATCACTGAACTATGCAAAAAGGGGAAGCCAGACAAGGTGATCTGGACTGAGCAGTGCCAGGAGGCTTTCCGGGCGCTGAAGGAGGCTCTGGTTAGTGGCCCAGTTCTGGCAAACCCAGATTTTGACAAACCCTTTATGGTGTTCACTGATGCCTCAGACACGGGACTGGGGGCAGTGTTAATGCAGGAGGATGAAAAGGGGGAGAGACACCCCATCGTGTACCTGAGTAAGAAGCTGCTACCCCGGGAACAAAGCTACGCAGCCATCGAGAAGGAATGCCTGGCCATGGTGTGGGCCCTTAAGAAACTAGAGCCATATCTCTTTGGGCGACACTTCACCGTGTACACCGACCACTCTCCCCTGACCTGGCTGCACCAGATGAAAGGAGCCAACGCCAAGCTCCTGAGGTGGAGCCTGCTCCTGCAGGACTATGACATGGACGTGGTCCATGTGAAAGGAAGTGCCAACCTGACAGCGGATGCGTTGTCCCGGAGAGGGGGCCCTGAACTTCCCCAGGTCACTGGGCAGAGTGACCCCGCTCAGTTCAGTCTCGAAGGGGGGAGAGATGTGATGCAGTAGGGACTGTCTGTGTGGGGAGTGGGAGAGCAGGGGAGGACTTTAGGGGATGGATGATGCCAGGGCCTGTAACCTGAGCTAGGTAAGGGAGGGGAAAGGTCAAACACCTTTGCCCGGGAAGGGAAACAAAAGAAGGGAGTGGCAGGAGGGAAGCAGTTGGAGTTTGGGCTTGGGGCTGGATGGGCGGAATTCAGGGTATCCTAGCTAGGATCCAAGCACCCTGAAAGCCCAGAAGGACTCGGTGGAGGGGTCCTGACTGTGCCTGCAAGCTTTGCTGTAACCTGTGTTCCTGTTGTTCAATAAACCTTCTGTTTTACTGGCTGGCTGAGAGTCACTGTGGGTCCCAGGAAGAGGAGTGCAGGGCCGGACTCCCCCACACTCCGTGACAACAGGTCACCCTAGATTTCTGTACCAATCCCTGACTAATTTTTGCGGTCGGGAGGAGAGGTTTCAGCAGAACTCATTTCATTAAATGCTGCGACACATCTGCAACTGGGATAATGGTTTAGCCTTCTGCAGTTCCACCCCCGCATAATGCAGGTAACTGTCCAATTCCAGGAACCTGGCATTTCACACTCTAATGGCCGTGAAATTAGTTCTGGACTTAATACGTTTGGTCATGGCCATAAAAAGAGACATAAACAGTCTGAAATGTCATGAAAACCCCATGCAGAGGAGAGATTCAAACAACATCTCCCTGGGTAGGTATGCAGTTACATGCCATTTGGTGTTATTGATTGGTTAAAAGCCAGCCTGGCAGCTAAATGCATGGCAAGAAATCACAGAGGGCTTGATCCCAAGTCAACACGATGATGCCCATTGACTTCAATGAGTTTTGGATCAGGTCCCTGAAAATATGATCCCTGGCTTCCCAATGCAATCTGGCACCCTGGTGCTTTGGTGGGGAGCACAGGCACTGCTACTGAGCTGCCCTCGCCCAAGAGTGACCCGCTGCAAAGGAGAGTGGGAAAGATCGTGGACAGGGCTGGCTCCAGCTTTTTTGCCACCCCAAGCGGCAAAGCAGGAAAAAAAAAAAAAAGATAAAGCCAATCGGCGGCACTTCATCGGCAGCTTAATCACGCCACTTCATTCTTCAGCAACGGGTCCTTCGCTCCCTCTCTTCCTCTTCGGCGGCACTTCGGCGGCAGCTCAAAAAGGAAGAGAGGGACTGAGGGGCCGCCCACCGAATTGCTGCTGAAGAACCGGACGTGCCACCCCCTTCCATTGGCTGCCCCAAGCACCTGCTTCCTTCTCTGGTGCCTGGAGCCAGCTCTGATCGTGGAGCAGGGGGAGCTGTGGCTCTGCTCACCACTATGTGTGATGGGGCCGTGAATTGAGATATCTGCTGCACCTCTTACTTTGTGCAGCAAATTGCTCTCTCCACACGCTGGGAGGTGAAGTACCTGTCTGGTATATGGTGCCTCTTGCACCAGTTCGACTCCACCCCACCCCTTCCACCAGGCTGGGGGCATGATCTGCCCCTGTGATGCCTGGTGATGACCTCTAACAATGGCCCACAGTGGACAAATGCTTGAGTGGAAGTTCCGGGCTAGGCGTTGACGGGGTTGGAGCAGTGAAGCAATTTTCCTATCCTGTGAGTTAACTTCTCTCTGCTCTGCAGAGGAATCCCCATCACACTATTCTGTACTGAGCTGTTCTGCTGCAGTTATAAAATGGGCGTCTGCCTTGGGCTCGGCTAAGGGCTTGCTGTCTAGTGGAACAGCACAGAAACACAGGTTCCCAGGGTACCCGTGGCATAATACAGGGTAACTCAGGGTGCCATTATGCAGAATCTGAAAGCAGCATTTGAAGACCTGACACCAGTTTTCCACTGAGATCTAAGGGCGCAATCCCACTGAGCTACGTGGCACCTTTGTTTTGCAGAAATGGGCCCTCAATGACAAGGCTTTGTATGATATTTATGATGACCAGGATGGCCTGCACTGATACCTGCCACTCTATACTCTCCTGCATAGTCCCCTTTTCTGGTCTGAGAGCCTTATGGCTGGGGATGGATATTTGTTTTGCAGTACATGTGACGGTTTTATAGACTTATTTAAGGACCCCATCATAGCACCCGTACTCCTGCAGGGTAGAATCTACTCCTGAGTAACTCCATTCCCTTTTGGAATGATTGCACTTGACACGTCTCAAAGATCCAACCCCGGGACCGCTGCGTATTGCGTGAATCACAGCTGTCTCAGTGCTGCCTTGTGTTCAGCCCTATCTGTTTCTTGTATCCACCTGTCGTCTCCAATCAGAGTTAGATTATAAGCTCTTCAGGGCAGGGCCTGTCTTGATGTTCTAGGTTAGGAGAGCCCAAGGGAGCCCTGAGTCAGAACTCTGTGCACGACCATGATGAAAATAAAAGATGACCATGAGAACAGCAAAGGCCCGAAGTCATTTTTCTGATTGCTGAGCTCATGAAGGGAAGGCTGGAGCATTTGAACCAGTCAGCGTCAACTGGAAAAATGCCTCAAAGGCTGTTTTGTAATTACCAGGAGAATTAGCGGCATACACACCTATAGATCCCCATCTGGTCGATCACTCCAGCATTTGCTTCGCTTTAAGCACATGGGTAGATCCACAGAAGTCATGTGCTGAGATGGTTTGCTGGACCAGTGCAGGAAATATCTAGAATCCCACCGAATTCAAAGTCCCACTGGGTTGCCCATTACACGCTTAAACCAGATAATTTAAGTATGTTTTTTAAAAAAATAATAATCACTTTATACTAGCTGCAAATTAAAGTGACTGACAATTTTATTTAGAGCTCTTAAAAGGCACAGAAAATGTCCTAAAGTATTTAACTTATTTAAATGCAAATTGACAGATTAATACAGGAACAATGACATTGTTATGCTAATCACAACATCTTTCATTTCTTCCACTAAATACTGATTTTTCTCTTTCTTTTGTTTCATGTGCATTATTTCCTTCTCTGCCTCCCGCGTTGCCACTCCAGCGCAGATAAACCTCTTCATGGTTTTCTCTTAATGTTTCCATTCTATAGAAAGCCATGTTCTCTGAACCTTTGTGCTCAAACAACATGGAATCCTTTCTGGAAAGGGTGCAGGGCTGCATTCACATTGTACCTACTGTGAATGGAGAAACATTGCATTGCCTTGTTTTCAGCCAAGAAGGAACGCCTCTCCTTATAAGCCCCTTTGGAAGGGTAGGAGAGAAATTAATCACAGTGAAACTATGTGTTACACCTGAGGAGAAGCCGTCCAGCTTTTGTAAGCTACTTTACCTTCCTCACAACAAGAATAAAAGCAAAGCAATATGGGAAACGTCGATAAAATCACCAGCCTAAACATATAAGACACTGAAAACAATTAGATTCAATTCCTCTCCTTTCCTTCCTTTCTCCCACCCTTCATTTGTCTCATCTGGTCAGGCCCCGATTTAATTTAGATTTAAGCGTGTGTTTAAGTACATCCCTATTCAGCCAAACCCTTATGCACAAGCTTGATTTAAACCCCTTTAAAATCAATTACAGTTAAACCTGTGCTTAAATGCTTTCCTGAATTACTTGGACTTAAACATGTGCTTCAATGGGGATTAACCACTGGAATGAGCTACCATGGGAAGGGGTGGATTCTCTTTCTCTTGAAGTCTTCAAATCCAGGGTCTTCACCTTTCTGGAAGAGATGCTTTAGTCAAACAAGTTATTGGGCTCAGTGCAACTATAACTGGATGAAATTCTATGGCTTGTTTATACCAGAGGACAGATGGAATGTCCTAATGGGCTCTTCTAGCCTTAAAATCAATGACTCTTAAAACTAAGCATGTATATTGGGAGCTTAGGGGCTGATCCTGCTAAGAGTTATGTGCATTCTTAACCTTAAGCCCATGAGCATTCCCATGCACGTGAATAACTGTTAGCAGGACTGGAGCATTTCCCTTGCCCTATGCATGAGGCCCTAATGAATTTGCGATATTGTGGAAGTTGTAGATTCCACCGTAATTTTGATTTTAATTAGCTTACTTTGCACACTCCGCAATTTTACTTACATTTTGAGGTTTACAACACCCTTTCCCCCCCACTAGTACAATAGAACTGCATTTAACCAGGCCGATAGTGGCTGGGGCTCGAACCGTCAGCCCCGCGGGTGGCCAGAGTTCCCACTTCAGACCCGCGCATTAAGGACTATAATATAATTGCAGCAAAATGTCTGGTTATCCAAACAATTAACGGGCATAACATAATACCTGAGTGTTCATATTGTTCCAGGAATTTTTTCTTAAACAAACAGGTCTTCTCTGGCTTTTCCAAATTACCACAATTAATAAAGATCCATTGTTACTTTTCTGTGATTTTCCATTACTTATCCGCAACTCAGCTGCAGTTATTTGACAATCCCCCCTCCAGTTCAAGTAGGGCCTTACCTATGCACATACCAAAAGAATAGTAATACTCAAAAATACAGAAACAGTAATCCAACCTACAGGAGAGACCAATATCAAGTGTTCAGTCACAGCTGTTCTGCGCAAAATCTCATCCCCCAAAATGAAACTGAATTCTCCATCCAGCCATTTCCCTTCTACCCAAGTATAGGCCAATTTCAATACTGGTGCCAGGAAGCACAATTCCACTGATGTCGGAGTTGTGACTATTTATGCCCGTGCTAGATTTGGCCAAACATAGCATACAAGTGTTAACCTAGTGGCAGCGAATCTACTAGGTTAGGCTCCGAGCCTTCAATTTATATTATGCAGATTTAAGTCATTGCTCCATCACAGGATTCCTGTGTGACTGTGGTCTGATCATTTTCCTTTGCAGTGCCTCAGTTTTCTATCTGTAAAATGGGGATAAGAGCTCACAGATATGTTGTGAGGATACATGCATTAAAGATTGTGCTGTTCGTGGCATCTCTACACTTACCTCCGGAGTGATCAATCCAATGGGGTCGATTTATTGTGTTTAGTGAAGATCCTACTGTGATGGGTGCCAGGTAATTATCATGGATAGATAAACCTAGAGCTGCATAGGACCATCCCAGATTACATCTCTGGGCATGATGAGACAGTGGGATTTGGACATCCAATAATCCCTGTGCAAGCAAGTGTTCAGGGAGGGAAAAAACCCTTGGTTCCATTCTTAATGTATCCACCGTCAGTGCTGGCTGGGCACAGGGATGTAAAGTGGGGCAGGAAGTATGCTGCACCACAGGAAATTACCTGTCAGAGCAATGAGAGAGCAAGAGACAAAGAGTAGCTACAGCTGGAAAACCATTTCCTGTCCTATGAACAATTTTTAAATTTCAAACTTTTTTCCCATCCCAAATCAGGACCGCAAGTCAAAATCTTGAAATGTTCACAAAGCAAAAATCCATAAAAAATTTCCATTTGGGTCAACTGAAGTGTTTCATTTTGATCGTTTCAGAATGTTTCGCTTTGATTGCGCTAATTTAAATTTAAAAAAAAAATCAAATTAGCTTAATTTTCCAAACAAAATGACATTTCTAATCAGACAATTGGCTTTTTGTTTTGAAAATGTCAAATGGCCTGGACAATTTCAAAAATGTATTTTTCAAGTGGAGAAATTCATCTCAATGGACCCTTTCCCACACAAAGTTTCAGTTTTAACGAATTGGCATTTTTCTAGGAAAGAAATGTTCCGAGAAAAAATTGCCAACTAGCTCTAACTGGTGGCCCTCCTTGGACAGTCTCCCCCACTCTGGGTTGAGTGAAGAGGTTCAATCCAGTCTTCAGTACAGTGACTTAGTGAGGGGGATGATATTTATAGGCTGGTTTGCCTTGTCTTCACAAATCAGTAAGACTGGTCCAAAATGTACAAGGTCTACATAGTTCTGCCTCCTAAGAGAATGGTCACAGTGCTAACTATTCTGTGAAGCCACTGTCATTATGGAGGTAGTGCCTGGTCCTCAGCTTCTGTAAATCAGCATACCGCCGTTGACTCTGGCCTCTGATTCTGATCTCAGGAACCGCACTATTAATCAGGAATAACTCCATGAAAGTGAATGGAGCAAAACTCCTGTAATGAGATCACAATCAGGCTCCAACCAGTTGCAGGCAAGTTAAAAAATACTAACTGAGATTAATCAGATTTGAATTAAATTGCACTCAGTGAGTTTCTGGGCAAGGCAGCTTGGGAAAGACACACCTGTGAAACAGTCCCCGGAATAATCAGGTGCAAACAAGGACGGTTAGAAATTGGGTTCGGTCCAGCCATCAGGCACACGGGGCTGGGGTGAGAACAGTGAAATTCCATGCCTAAATAAAGCCATGCCTTTTGCCCTCAAGTGAAAAAGTTAGTAGTTTCCCCAAGGGCATTTCTTTTAAAAGAAAAATCAGCTCTTCATGGTAAAACGCTCCTCCCACCTGTGGCAATTGCTTTACATTATCTCAGACAATTAGAGACGGGAATGAAACACTTAATTGCAGTTTGCCTGATGGCTCTGCTTCACCTAACTGCTTCTGAGCAATTAACACTGCTAGAATCACTGGGTTATTTGGGCTGGGAAGGATTACTAGTTGCTCATTCTCCAGTATCCTGGCAGGACTGATGGTGGGGAATATGTGTGTAAAGCTCCTGGCTGCAGGCTTCCTCTGTGCTATAGAAGTGAGTGCCAGTTACATGCATGTTTCCAGGGGTGGAATTTATCCCTGTGGGTATGATTTGATGCTGCATCATGAGAACTTTACAATGATGTAGCTGTGGTTCTGTCGGTGGAGTGTCACTGGCCTAAAACTGAAGTACCACATCATTATTAAATAGTTATATTACGACAGCAGCTATAATTGTTATGTATATTAAGGATAATGAAGATCAGGGCCTTATTGTGCTAGGTGAGAGCCGGACAAAATATTTCGCCTGAAATATTTTATGTGGCCAAAACTGCAGATTTGGTGACACTGAAACAGTTGGTGAATCCGTCGGTTACACCAAATAATTTGTGGTGAAAACAAAACAAAGCAAAAATAAATTTCAGGGAAAAAAAAGCTGAAAGGTTTCAATTGTTCCATTTGGGATGACTTTTCATTTCGAAATTTCTTTCAAGTCTATTTTGAAAAATTAAACACCGAACAAAAATAATTGAATTCTAAACAAAACATTTTCATTCAGGTTGCACAAAGCGTTTCCTTTGAGCGGAAGTGATTTCTGTTGGTGGGAAAACGGGATGCAGCATTATTGATGAAGCGAAAACCTCATTATTTGCACAGCTCTAATACGGACACACAAAGCTTGGTCCTCTTGTTGCTGAGGTCAACGACAAAAGTCCTATTGGCTGCAGCAGTGTAGGGACAAGCCTGCCTCAAAGAGCTTACCATCAAAGTAAGCAAGCCAGAGAGAGGAGGGGAGGGGAAGTAACTTACCTAAGGTCACCCAACTGGGAATAGAAGCCAGTCTCCATGCCTCCCCTTGTCCTCTTAGATTGTTCTGCTTCCCATAATGATGAATTAGTCCTAGTAATTTTGATGACTGAATAGATTAAAAAAAAAAAAGAGATGAAAAGCCACATCTTACTGAGCAGAGACTGGAGTAAAAAGCTATTCACTTGACGTGGGAAGGAACAAAACACTACTGTGTACACTGAGCACAGATGGATTAGTCCAGCTGCCCCCTGTGAGAAATATTGATGATCAGTACAAGGCACCAAAATAGTTTGAAGTGAAGAGGAGAGTTTGCAGGATTTATTCAATTTAATATAGAGGAGACTGAGAAAATAGAAACATTCTGGATCCAGGTCCCACTAAAGTCAAGGAGAGGCTTTTATTACCATTAACTGGTGCTGAAACTCTCTGTTCAGGAGTTTTAAAGTAGATTGGATCGTATATTTGAAACACTGGGGTTCGACTGGGGAATGTAAGTTCCTGGCACAACTGGAGAATTAGAAATAATTATGTCTATTCACTGTTCCGGTAAAAAGTTGCTAAGATAATGAGGGATGCTTGCTCCATGTCCAGTGCATTTCAGCTGGGTCGTGGTCACCATTAAAGGGAAGCAGAGCTAATGGAAATAAATATCTCTGAGGGGTAACCCAGAATATAAAATCCGAAGATCAAATGTGCCCATTGTCTCCCATTCATACAGGCTTTCAGTAGTTACTTGTTTCAAATACAATGTTTAAATCCTTTCCCAAAGACTCTCATTTTA
The DNA here is from genome assembly GCF_025201925.1 of Gopherus flavomarginatus. NCBI lineage: Eukaryota > Metazoa > Chordata > Testudines > Testudinidae > Gopherus > Gopherus flavomarginatus. Next base: position 128,091,285 of record NC_066619.1, read on the forward strand.
AGTATATATAGCGAGAGAGAGATTTCTAATGCCGGCTGAGTAGTGTGTAAAATATGAAGTCTATCTTTGTGCAGCACCCACCTAGCATGATGGGGCCTTGGCTTGAGCTCCTAGGCATAGCGCAATAATAAATAATACTTGTGCTACTACTACGAATGCATGATAGTGTCTAGCTTTGCTTCGCTTGGCTCAGTATGAGGCCTGGTCTACACTACGCGTTTAAACCGAATTTATCAGTGTTAAACCGATTTAACCCTGCACCCGTCCACACAACGAAGCCCTTTATATTAATATAAAGGGCTCTTTAAACCAATTTCTGTACTCCTCCCCGATGAGGGGAGTAGCGCTGAAATCAGTATTACCATGTCGGATTAGGGTTAGTGTGGCCGCAAATCGATGGTATTGGCCTCTGGGCAGTATCCCGCAGTGCACCATTGTGACTGCTCTGGAAAGCAATCTGAACTCAGATGCACTGGCCAGGAAAAGCCCCACGAACTTTTGAATTTCATTTCCTGTTTGCCCGGTGTGGAGCTCTGATCAGCACGGGTGGCGATGCAGTCCCAAATCCAAAAAGAGCTCCAGCATGGACCGTACGGGAGATACTAGATCTGATTGTTGTATGGGGAGACAAATCTGTTCTATCAGAGCTTCGTTACAGAAGATGAAATGCCAAAGCATTTGAAAAAATCTCCAGGATATGATACAGAGTCCACAGCACAGTGCTGTGTGACAAGCGTAACGGAAAGCCAAAGAATCAAATGGACGCTCATGGAGGGAGGGAGGGGGGTACTGAGGACTCCAGCTATCCCACAGTCCCCGCAGTCTCCAAAAAGCATTTGCATTCTTGGCTGAGCTCCCAATGCCTGAAGGGTCTAAAACATTTTCCTGGGTGTTTCAGGGTATATGTCGTCAATTTACACCCTTCCCCCACCCCATGAAAGAAAAGGGAAAAAAATCGTTTCTCTCCTTTTCTCAATGTCACCCTATGTCTACTGCATGCTGCTGGTAGACGGGGTGCTGCAGCGCTGAACACCAGCGTCCCTTTCCCAGTGGCAGATGGTGCAATATGACTGATATCCGTCTTCATCAACAGCCTGTGAGTGCTCCTGGCTGGTCTCGGTGAGGTTGGTCGGGGGAGCCTGAGTAAAAATAGGAATGACTCCCGGTCATTCCCGGCAAATGGTACAAAACGGCTGGTAACCGTCCTCATCATAGCAACTGGAGGCTGAGCTCCATCAGCCCCCCGCCCCCTTTCATGTCTAAAGAAAAGATTCTGTACTGCCTGCACAGAGCGGCTGTGCTCTCTGGTTCTGTAGTACATGTGCCCCATATTTTAGGCAGGACTGACTCTATTTTTAGACAAAACATAAAGAAGGGAATGACCCGGGGAGTCATTCCCATTTCTGTCCATGTGCCCCCTGCCGACCTCAGCGAGGCCAGCCAGGAACACCCATGAGAGCAGCAGATGGTACAAAACGACTGATAACCGTCATCACATCGCCAATTTACAATGGCAGACGGTGCAATAGGGATGGTAACCGTCTCTGCTACCTTGCAAAGGCAAATGAATGCTGCTGTGTAGTGCTGCAGTACCGCGTCTGTCAGCAGCATCCAGTACACATACGGTGACAGTGACAAGGCAAAACAGGCTCCAAGGTTGCCATGCTATGGCGTCTGCCAGGGCATTCCAGGGAAAAAGGGCGGAAAATGATTGTCTGCCATTGCTTTCACGGAGGAAGGACTGAGTGATGACATTTACCCAGAATCACCCGCGACACTGTTTTTGCATTGGGATCTTAACCCAGAATTCCAATGAGCGGGGGAGACTGTGGGAACTATGGGATAGCTACAGGATAGCTACCCACAGTGCAACGCTCCGGAAATCGACGCTAGCCTCGGTACGTGGACGCACACCGCCGAATTAATGTGCTTAGTGTGGCTGCGTGCACTCGACTTTATACAATCTGTTTTACAAAACTGGTTTATGTAACGTCGGAATAATCCGTAGTGTAGACATACCCTGAGAATGCTTTCAACTGCGGTTTTCAGCTAATAATGCTCAGAATGAAAAAGGGTGTCTGTGCTTGGATTAGAGTAGTGCACACCTGTTCTGCATGCTAACCCCTGGTTCATGCCTTGTTCTCTGGAACTGAAGCTTCCATTTAAAAAAAGATGATGTGCAGGTCTACAGCTCAGGTCACAGTCTCACTGCTCGGGGCTGTGAGAAATGTCATGCCCTGTGTGACATATTCAGATCGACCTAGCCCCCACTGTATATGCAATTTGGTCAACGGAAGAATCATAGAATTGTAGGATTGGAAGGGACCTTGAGAGGTCTTCTAGTCCAGTCCCCTGCACTCAGAGAAGGACTAAGTATTATCTAGGCCATCCCTGACGAGGGTTTGTCCAACCTGCTCTTAAAAATCTCCAATGATGGAGATTCCACAACCTCCCTAGGCATTTTATTCCAGTGCTTAACCGCCCTGACAGGATATTTTTCCTAATATCTAACCTAAACTGCCCTTGCTGCAATTTTAAGCCCATTGCTTCTTTTCCTGTCCTCAGGGGTTAATTTTTCTCCTTCCTCCTTGTAACAACCTTGTATGTACTTGAAAACTGTTCTCAGGTCACCTCTCAATCTTCTCTTCTTCAGACTAAACCCAGTTTTTTCAATCTTCCCTCACAGGTCATGTTTTCTAGACCTTTAATCATTTTTGTTGCTCTTCTCTGGACTTTCTCCAAGTTGTCCACATCTTTCCTGAAATGAGGCTCCCAGAACTGGACACAATACTCCAGTTGAGGCCTAATCAGTGCAGAGTAGAGTGGAAGAATGACTTCTCGTGTCTTGCTGACAACACTCCTGCTAACACATCCCCAAAGGATGTTTGCTTTTTTGGCAACAGTGTTACACTGTTGACTCATATTTAGCTTGTGATCTGCTATGATGCCCAGATCCCTTTCTGTAGTGCTCTTTCCTACACAGTCATTTCCCATTTTGTGCATGTGGAATTGAATGTTCTTTCCTTCCTTGGTAGAGCATCATAATTTTCTCTGTTCCCCCGCCAAGAAGGAGCCAACTCATAGGAGGCCAGTGTGGCATCTGAGCCCCTCTTCCAGGGAGCAGCCAAGTTCAAGAAGCCCAGAGGGCATGTGCACCTCTCCAAGACAAGCCCTAGAAGCTCAACAGAACACAGGGGTGTGTTGAGGCTCTGCTAAGGGGGATCTGAGCCTACGTTGCCTGGAGATCCTTAGATTTGCCTAATGCGTCTGAATATCTCATGAGATTTCCAATATTTCCCGCTCTTTGTCTGGCCAGATAGGGAGCAATCATTATTATCTTGGTACACCAGTGCTTCTGCACCACAATGGCAAGAACCAGGAAGCAAAGAGACGTGCAAACAATGGAGGAGAAAATGTATTCAGATGTCCACAAGTGACATTTCAGTCTCAACAAGATACAAAATCGTGGGGAAAAACACTAGCATAGCAAAAAGCTCTCTCACAGCATGGCAAAGATTTAAATATACGAGCATGTAAATATGGGCATACACAATGCAGGGCCACAATCCTGCAAACACACACACGCATACATACACATACACGCTTCATTTTGGGATGGAAGGTAGCTCCAGCTCCGCATTGCCTGCTTCCCTGCTGGGCAGTAGGAGCCCCAGGCAGAGCGGGATGGGTGCTTGACTGGCTCTGCCTGAGCCCAGGGAAATAGCTAAAATATTGACCGTGGGCCCTTGACCTGTGTGGAACAATATGTTCGGCCCCAGGCTGGCGAGGTTGGATGTTGCCGATCGAAGGAAAGTTGTAACTGTTCCATTTCTTGGAGACCAATTTCATACTTGTTAACCACCTTTCTACGCTGGGTGTTTGGTTTTGAAACTGCAGCGATGAAATCCACGTATTGGTTGCAGCCTCAGGGATCCTTAACAGGTGTCATTCTTTAATGTCAGTAAATCTGGACCTTTGTCAACGCCACCGTATTGATAGGAGTCCTCTCCCTGAAAGAAGTCTCACATCACATCCTGTCAGAAGTCATTCAGTTTGAGATTTTACCAGAAGATAGTTCCCCATATCATGGTATTCCTGCCAGCATTTTTGCTCTGAATTTTGTGTCTGGTTTGTAAAGCTGGCATGGGAAAATATTGAATCCTACTGGTGGAAATATTGAATTTCCACTGATATTCTTCCCACGAAAGAGAAATCACACTGTTCACAGAGGTCAGCACATATCTTCCTGTTCTACAGGACAGATCTATTGGTTAATTTCCTTCCCCCAAATTAACCTCATACTGCCAGTATTGCCCTGTAGTTCTGTGGGAAAATGATAGCCTTATACTGTAATTGCTTTCTGTAGTCTCTTGTTTGGGATAAAGCTGGTTAAAATGTCTCAACTTCATGTGGTTGTGTAAATAACGTCAGAGCTGTAAGAAGACAGTACATTCCTGCTTTCAAATTTATATTTCTCTTGCAGTAGTGCGGAAGATTGCAATTCTGTTTTGTCACTGAATTTTCTTATGTACTTGAATGCTGCGTTGCCCATTTTCCTTTTATATCTTTTGTGAAATTAGGAATGATGCACCAGGGTATCCATCAATATAGCTCTACGGAAGTCACACTACACCAGCTGGAGAGCTGGTCCAGTATCTGGGATGTAACAAATGGTGATCAGTTTTTAAATAGCCCTCACAGCTTCTGCTATGTTCAGCGTGCTGAAAATCCACAGATTACTCCCTGTGAATATTTTCTGATTTGAGTGAACAATTAATGATGACTTTTTGTAGTCCTTAATTATGTGTGTTACTTTTTCCGGACTGTAACTCATTAGCTCTGATCCAATCCACCATAAACGTTTAATGGGATTGCACAGTGATACATTTAGTCAAGCTGTAAGGTTGTGAATCTGAAAAGGCAAGTCCTACATTTTTTTTTCTTCCTCAGCTGCATTTGTTTCAGATTTTACTCCCGTTCCATCTGAGTCACGAATTCACCCACCTGCTCTTGCAGCGCCCAGCCCAGTGGGGACTTGGTCCAGAACTGAGACGCCTAAGCACTACTGCAGTATATGTAATACTAAGGAGTTTGTCATCAACGTGTCTGGATGCAGGATCAGTCTCAAAGCCAAAAGGAATTTCTCTTGTGAGATCCAGACCTGCTGTTCCATGAACCAATCATTTGTGCGCTGAGGAAATTGTTTCTCCTAACTGAAGTGACATTTGACCACTTAATCTTTGGTAGAGGAAGTCTCTCATTAGCAGTTAAGGCTAAGATTTTCAAAGGAGCCTAGAGGAACGAGGTGCCCAGCTCCTGTTGAAAATCAATAAGAATCTAACTCCCTTAGTCCCCTCTGAAGACACCAGCGTAAGGGTGATGAGGTTGAAGGCACTCAGCATCTCACTGGTGGTGATCAACACCTCACACGACGGTCCCTACAAACCAAAGCAGGGTTGCGTGCACAGGAACCATTCATGAGACTGCCTCTTCAGGCTGCTAGGAGAATGGAAACAAGCCCATACAGTAATCCAGGATTGGAAGTGTATTGATAGGAGGCAACATCAATCTTTCATTTTTCTCCAATACTTTAAAAGCGTCGTGTTGCCTTCACATAGGGCAAGATCTAAAGCCCCCTGGAGTCAGTAAAACGACCCCCCAGGACTCTACAGCTGTGCAAACCCGTCTTGCATCAGTGGGAAGGGATTGTTGCAATTCAGAGTAGAATGTGCCCCTTGGTTCTCAGGCCTGCTGCTAAGCTCAGATGCGTGACATGCATTGCGGCCAGGAGAACCTGTGCAGAAGATTGCACGTCTGAGGTTAGAATCAGACCCCTTCCCTGAGGATTTTGTAGAAAGCAACTCTTGAGTGCTGGGCTGTTCTAGGCAGGAATCTCCTGTTGTTTCAGATAACAGTGTACTGCACAGCTTTTCTCTGAAGCAGTAACTTTACACATCTTCCCACTGCTCCTCAGTTCGATGGCCCTGGCACTCCCCAGATTCCAACTGTCTTCAGGGGGGACTCTGGATGTGCCAGGAATGCTCATTAGTGGTGATGGGTCAGGTTCTCATTTGCACCATTCTAGCAGCATAATGGGCCTCACAGTGAGCTGTGCAAACCCGTCTAGCATCAGTGGGAAGGGATTGTTGCAATTCAGAGTAGAATGTGCCCCTTGGTTCTCAGGCCTGCTGCTAAGCTCAGATGCGTGACATGCATTGCGGCCAGGAGAACCTGTGCAGAAGATTGCATGTCTGAGGTTAGAATCAGACCCCTTCCCTGAGGATTTTGTAGAAAGCAACTCTTGAGTGCTGGGCTGTTCTAGGCAGGAATCTCCTGTTGTTTCAGATAACAGTGTACTGCACAGCTTTTCTCTGAAGCAGTAACTTTACACATCTTCCCACTGCTCCTCAGTTCGATGGCCCTGGCACTCCCCAGATTCCAACTGTCTTCAGGGGGGACTCTGGATGTGCCAGGAATGCTCATTAGTGGTGATGGGTCAGGTTCTCATTTGCACCATTCTAGCAGCATAATGGGCCTCACAGTGAGTATACACACAACTCAGTCCCACTTTAACATCCCTTTAAACTGCCTGGGTGGTGTCGATGGGCCTTTGTGTGAATGGGAATCTGGCCTGATCGGTACAGAGAATGAGACAGTCACTGGGGGTTTGCCCATGAATCAATGGGGCCAGGATTTCACCTGTTTGGGGCGTCAGGTAATTCAGACTTAGCCTTGATTTGTTTTACACGCACACCCTCCATATGCAACTAACACTCCCCTGGCAGGGAACACGATGAGCCATTCAAAATATGGATGTAAGAAGAACATGAAACAGCAGTTGACAACTGGAAACTTTCAAAATATTATGATTAGAAGAATTTCTTCCTCTTTATTCAGTTGCAGTGTTTTTCTTCCCTTCTTAATGACATTTGGATAAAAAGGGGGCCTGAGTCTGATCTCTAGGTGGTGTAAATTAGGAGTAGCTCAGCGAAAGTGGAGGCCATTACAACAGGGTAAATTGGGTGCCAGGGAGATGAGAATCGCACCTGATGCTTTGATTCTCACGAGCCCCTCTGCTCCTGCTGCGTGTTCCCCATTTGAAGTGCTCAGCTTCTGTGACATCATAATTGCCTGCTGCGGAGAAAGGCCTGCGGGCCCAATCCTGCTGATACGGATGTGAGCGACTGACTTGTGTGAATTTCATGGGATTTCCCTCACGTGCGTAAAGTCGCCCAGGTGCCTAAGTGGCTGCAGGATTGGACTCCTTGGGCAGATCCTTGCAGGGTGTAAATCAGTGTAGCTCCACTAAAGTCAGTCAAGCCAGGCCCATTTAGCGCTGCTGAGGTTCTGGCCATGTAGGATTTCCGACGGGGTCCGTAGGAGTAGGCAGACGGACTAGATTAAGAGTTGGGGTCCAAGGCTCTTGTTTTCATGTGGCTGTCTGTGGAGAGAAACAAAATATCTGAGATATATGCAAGTGCATTTCTGTACAGGTTCCTCGTGAGATGCCGAGAGCTTATCCCAATGCGCTCGAGCAGTGTTCTGCCCTGTTCTGCTTAGCAGTTGTGAAAGACGTTTGCATCTCATTCATTGGAGAACGCAGACAATAATTACACACAAAGAGACTAAAAACACCCTCAGCTGGTGTGGGGGAGGATCAAGAGTTTTGACCACTATGTACCTAACAACTTTTTTACACCAGTAACAAACCCTGAGCCTCTGCTGAGAGCCTGGATTTCCTCTAAGAGCTGTTGCATGTTTGCAGTGCTGAGCTTTGTTCCTGGGTACCAGCACGAAGTCAGCAGCACGGTGGGCACTCGATTGATGATGGAGAGCCCCAAATACTACTGGATCACACCAGAGCAACAGTTGCCAAACATTTTCATGCCACAACTCCCCTTGGACCTGAGGGTGGAGAGTCAGGTGCTGCCCCCAGGATGTGGGAGGCAGGGGGGAGGCATTGCAGAGCAAGCTCATCCTGCACTCGTCTCCGGAGTGGTGGTTTCTGTCCCGCCAAGCTGGTTGGGGGCTGCTCTCTACTCTGGAGTGGCCAGGCCAACCCTGAGTAGCTCTGTGTCCCTGGGGACCAGGGCCAGGTCGCAACTCCCAAGCCCAGCCGCTCCTATAGGGTGACCGGCTAACGAGTGTGAAAAATTGGGATGGGGGTGGGGGGTGATAGGCGCTTATATAAGACAAAGCCCTGAATATCAGACCTATCCCTATAAAATCAGGACGTCTGGTCACCCAACACCCCTATGAGACAGAAGCTGTTTCAATCAGGATCGTTGGGAGGGGGAGAGTTGTGGGTCAAAGCAGGACAGTCTTGTGACCTCCTCTGGTGCCCTGTCTCGACCTGTAGTTTGGGAAACTTTCCATTTGAGCATTAATGTCCAGCACACATGTGGTGGCTGCATTCAATGTAACCCAGAGTCGCCTTTGCTATGCTGGAGAGAACAGTTAGAAATGATCCTTTTCATATATAGATGTTTGAGGCTACTGTGAAAGGGTAGATGGCTAACGGCAAGTGCAATCTCTGCCCAGGCTACAGCCAGAGACAGGAGGTTGCAATTCATCCTGGGTGTCCACTGTGGGGGCATGCAAGCAGTCCTTACTCACAGCTGCATCAAGAGCTGGGAAAACTGCGTTTAGGCCAGCAAGGGCTGGCTCCATGGAAAGTCCAAGCATGAAGCTATATTTGGTGGCCAAACACTGACGGCTACATTGGAAATTTTAAAATCACAGGTGGATGTTTTTCTAGTTCAAAGTGAAATTAATTTGGGGAAGTTCTCTGGCCTGTGTAATGCAGGAGGCCAGAATAAATGATCGCAGTGGTCCAATGGATCGAGGAATCTATGCAATAACTAAGTTGGCCAAAGGTCTGTCAGGGTGACATCCGCTCTTGAAAGAAGTTGAGGGTACCATGGCAGCTCCCACATGTGAGCCAATGAACCTTTTTTATGTCTGATGCCTAATGAGATTAGACAGAGGGACTGCACGTGCCACCTACCACATCAGTCCATAGCACTAAAGCGCTATGTGCAGCACTTGTAGGTATCACAGAGCAGAGGATCAGTGAGAACAGATTTCAAGAATCCATGATGTTGTGTGGAAACATGCGTCTAACCACAGCTGTATACCATTCACCCCCCAGTGGCTAGGCTGAATGGCTTTTCCATTACACACTGCAATGTCAGAAAAGGTCACTCAGAAATGGCGTCGCTTCCACAGCAGTGCTGACCAGGCCTCATCTGGTTCATTTTAGGGGAAGAAATGTCATTTGTAACCGAATCTCCTAAACCAGACCTTCTGTGATTGGCTTCTAAGAAGCAACTGAAGAAAGATGCCAGTGGGCAATACATCCTCTGACATAAATGTTGCATAGGACAAAGAATTTGGAAAAGAGACTTCCCTGGAGACCAAAAATGAGTCCTAGATTCCATGGGCCACAGTTAAATTCTGGAAAAGACAAAAGTGGTGCAGACACATAGATCAGTTACACATGGCAGAGCTACTAGCTAACTCCAACCGACCTGTTACAGCAATTGTTTTATGAACCCCTGGCTACGCTCTCTGCCGAGCTACAATGAAGAAAGCCAGGGATGACTTCCAGTTCTCCCTTGCTTGCGGGGAGTGACCAAGAACTAAATACAGCTGCCCCCATGGTGACTCCAGATAGCACCGTTCCATAGGGTCAAGAATTTGTCCCTTAGCAATCAGGGCCTGACCCTGCATCATTAAAGTCAGTGGGAGTTTTGCCATTGAGTTCCATGTGAGCCGACTGGGGCCCTAGTGAAAGATCTGTCTACTTGTCATAAAGATGATTCTTTAGTTAACTAAATGTTGTATTCACGGTGCTGTTTGCATTCAGTGCAGCATTTGACTTACAGGTATGTGATGCAATGCCACAAAAGCACAGGGAAGAAGGATGGCCTATTGCTTGGGGCAGTAGCCTGGGACTTGAGTGACCTTGGTTCAATTCTTTGCTCTTCCACAGATTCCCCTCGGTTGGTCCCTGGGTAAGTCACTTAGCCTCTCTGTGCCTTGGTTCCTCATCTATACAATGAGGTAATAGTACTGGCCACCTTGCCAGCGTGTTGTGAGGATAAACACATTTGGAGGCCCTCAGTGGCCATGGTGATCAAGTCCATATCATCATCTGTTGTAGACAGACAGCATTATCCATTGCTTAGGTCTGATTTATCTTCAAAATGCAATTCGAGACAGCAGGGGCCTTGGTGCTTTCTCTGTGCTGCCTCTTATGTCTGGCACAAACTTACCCCCAAAACGTGGAAAGCCAGCACCTTATCATGCCTAAAACTCACTTCTGCTGTGATGCCTAGCGCTGCCTGCCAGCTGACAGCAGCTGCCAAGATGGTGAGTTACCGTGGGCCACAGCTAGTCTACATGAAAGCACACTGGTGTTATTACAGCCTTTCTCTCTCTTCCTGATCCAACTGCGGAGGTCCAGCCATTTGCACTTGCTGCTGCATCTTGTCCGTATTCTAGATTCTAAATTCTTTGCAGCAGGGATCGGCTTTGCCTACATGGCTGCACAGTTCCCAGTGCAACGGGGCCCTGATCTCGCTGCTACAGCAAAATTGAAATGAATAATAATAATGATCAGACATGTCTCAAAAGGCTTGAGAGGATGGAGGAGTCTTATTCTGAAGCTGTCGATAACAATCACTAATACATAGCCAGGGCCTCTTTGTCGGACTCCACTCTGATCTAGGTGTTGTAGAGCAATTCCCTCTCACGCACCATATTCTTGATCATCCAGGGTTGCAGCAACAGTGCAGCTCTGGGTATTGTCCAGAGTAAAAGGCTGGTGTACATTGCAGCTTTTAGAACATTATCAGTCCTGTGATGAGCAGAAATGCCTGCTCCGAAAGTCAAGTACACCTCTACCCCAATATAACGCCATCCGATATAACACAAATTTGGATATAAAGCGGTAAAGCAGCGCTCCAGGGGGGTGGGGCTGCGCGTTCTGGCAGATCAAAGCAAGTTCGATATAACGCGGTTTCTCCTATAATGCAGTAAGATTTTTTTGGCTGCCGAGGACAGCGTTATATCAAGGTAGAGGTGTAAATGGAAATAAGATTCTCCAAGTAACTGAAGATGCACATTTCACCAGGCTTGAGAAAAAGGAAGGAATTCCACACCCACGCGAGCACCCTTCAGCCAGCCTTGCTACCTGTAGCTTGATCAAAATCCTATTAAAAAGTGTTAAAGCCCCATGTGCTAAAACAGATTCCTTTTAAGGGATATGGGCTATGAAGGAATATCAGTTTGAAACTGAAGCCAATAGAATCCAATAGAAGCCTGCTGCAGTGAGTTTATCCTTCTCATTTCTGTTTTTGTTTTTTCTCACAGGCTGTTAGCTATGAAACAATAGTGCCTGGCATAACATACACTGGAACGTGTTGGGACGTGCTGCCATGAACCTCACAGCTGCTGCCTGCTTTCAGCAGCAGCATCCAAACATCTTTCAAAGCCTTTTCCTTTTCTGCAGACAGAATTGATTAGGCAAAGAGGATATCGAGGGGGAAATGCTCTCCATTTTCCTTATTTCAGCGGAGCAGGGAGACTGATGCCTAACAATTAAAAAGCTGCTTTTTATTGTAATGTTTCCATAAAAGAACATGCTGCTGCTCTGCAGACAAGGACAAGGGTGACTCTCGCGAGTTGAATCTGAGGCTAAAGTGGGATCTTAAAACGGGGCCTCCTTGTCATGCAAGTCTTGGCTCAGTCTTCAAGGGCTGTTAACATCCTCAAATCCTACCTCGCTCAGCATGACCGCGAGGCATGTGTCGGTCTCTCAGCTGAGGAGGGCTTCAGCACAGAGGCTGACTCGGCTGTCACTGTTTCATTAAAACAGGCATTTTTGTTTTCTTCTATGGTTTCAGGAACAATTTTCTTTGGCATCCCTGGAGGATCTAAATTTAACAACACGTGGAAACTGGCTGATTACATAGGTGTAAGTCAAGTGCAACACCTACCTCGCTGTTATTACTCATTACTGGTATAAAGGTAGCACCGAGAGGCCCCTATGGAGATCAGGGCCCCAAGGTGCTAGGTGCTGTTCATACATATAGTGAAAGACAGTCCCCGTCTGAAAGCGCTTCCAATCTGGCTAGACAAGACAAAAGGTGCTCAGGGCAAGAGAAGCCCAGAAAAGGGAATTGTCTTCCTCAGGGTAAGTAGCAAGGCTGGGAACAGAATCCAAGCCTTCAGTCCAGGTCCTTTCCACTGCACCCTGCAGCCTCCTTCATCCACTGAAATAGTCTAAGATGCGTCAAAACGTCTGACTGAAGTTCAGGGAACTGGCAGACAATTAAGCCAAGCTTCCCACGCACCTGGCCGCGTGCTAAGAGTCCATTGCTCACACCGAGAGCTCGCCAGGAATGTCTCAACAAAACCATTTTTCATCGGAAAATGCAAATTCAGCAACACCGATTACCTACTTATGGAAAAGTGTCAATTTTTGACAAAAATGTTGTTGAGGAGGTAGCTCAGGGCCAAGATGGAATTTACAGTAAGACGGACCAAGATCTATTCCAGGATAGCCAACAGGGCAGAGGTGAGGACAATCCCATGGCATGTGGGTGCCGAAGGGCATATCTACAGTTCAGGAGCTGCAGCAGTTACGGTGACCAGATGTCCCAATTTTATAGGGATAGTCCCGATTTTTGGGTCTTTTTCTTATATTGTCTCCTATTTCCCCCACTCCCGTCCTGATTTTTCACACTTGCTGTCTGGTCACCCTAGCAGCAGCACAGCTGCCTCACTTCAGCGCCGTAGCGTAGACGTCTCCTACATCCGCAGTAGTGTTTTTTCCATCAGTGTAGTTCATCTGCCTTTCTGGGAGGTGAGAGTCTTCAATCAGCCTGGCCGTGTCAACATCAGGGGTTAGGCTGAAATGTTTCACAGCCCTGAGTGACATCGCTGGGTTGGTCTAATTTTTAAGTGTAGACCAGGCCTTAAGGTACAAGTCCCTGCTCAGTTTGATCTGGACCAAGGTCTTGAACCTGGGCCTCACCCAGCTCACATGAGTGCCTTCACCACCAAGTTATTGGCTATTCTAATGGAGGGGGTAGTCTCTCACTCCATTTTTTTCTCCAAAAAGCTTAGAAAGGTTTTGGTTTTGTTCCACCCCAGAATGAAAACAAATTCCAAACTCAATATGTTTTGTGGAACAGAATTCTCGTTTTCTGGCCAGCCCTTCTTACGCTGTTAGTTCAGACCAGAATGTAATTTTACATTGTCTTGCTCCTTCTTCCTGAATTCCTTGTAACCATTTGCAAAATAAGCCACAATAGGGATCGTCAGAGTCAAGAAGTTAATCCTGGACAGTTTGCTACTACGGTGTAAACAAGGGAGAAAGCAAGCTGGTGACTCAGGACTTCCTGCCCCCATTCTGACTGCATTGTGTCTCCCTAGTACAGATTCCATTTAACAGTGAGAGTAGTTGACCACTGAAATGATTTAGCAAGGATCGTGGTGAATTCTTGGTCGCTGACCATTTTTAAATCAAAACTGGGTGTTTTTCTAGAAGACCTGCTCCAGAAATTATTGTGGGGCAGGTCTCCAGCCTGTGCTTTATATAGAAAATCAGACTAAATGATCACAATGGTTGTGTCTAGCCTTGGAATCTCAGAATCTCTGACTTTGCTTTCTTCAAGCTCTCGGACAGTTGACCTTGCTTGGCATGACTTTTGGGGGGAAGTAAATTTCAGCAGCACCTGCACGTGTATTCACTAAAAACACTCGGGAATACTTAAGCTAGAAGTGCATGTATACTCAGGCCATGGCTACACTTGAGAGTTACAGTGCTGGTGGTGGCTTTACAGCGCTGTAATTCACTCCTCGTCCACACTGGCAAGGCACTACAGCGCTGTATCTCCCTAGCTACAGCGCTGCATGTACTCCACCTCGACGAGAGGAATAAAGAGAATAGCGCTGTAAGTGACCTCTGGAACCTTCCCATAATCCTAAGTAAAGAAAGATAACTCTCTTTGTTTTGTTGTGATGCCTCTGTTTGTTTTGTTGTGAACTCGGGCTCCAGGTCCTGCTTATCAAAAAAACAAACACAGCTCCTGTTTGCTGTGAATGAGCTCCCTTTGGAATGCCCACAGCTAGTGTTTGCTTGAAGAGAGGGAAGGAAGGGGCTTGAGGAGAGAAGCAGCAAGGCGTGCGGGAGGGAGGGAGGCGGGGTCCGTTTTGGGGAGGCTGCTTATCTGGTCTGTGAGTTAAAAACCAAAGAGGGCTATTTGCTTTTAGTGAACGGGTTGGAACTTGCAAGTCAGCTGCTCACACAGTGTCGGCTCCAAAAATCCACTCTCTCTCTCTCCCACTCTCCCTGTCACACTCCACCCCACCCCCCCTTTTGAAAAGCACGTTGCAGCCACTTGAACGCTGGGATAGCTGCCCATAATGCACTGCTCCCAATGCCGCTGCAGATGCTGCAAATGTGGCCACTCCAGTGCGCTGGTAGCTGTCAGTGTGGCCAGACTGCAGCGCTTTCCCTACTCAGCTGTACGAAGACAGCTGTAACTCCCAGCGCTGTACAGCTGCAAGTGCAGCCATACCCTCAACCAAGCAGGGACCAAAAGCAGTAGTATGGGACTCATCTGACCAATATGACCTAAAGAAGAGCTCTGTGTAAGCTCAAAAGCTTGTCTCGCTCACCAAATGAAGTTGGTCTAATAAGAGATATTATCTCACCTACCTTGTCTGTCGAATTACAACAAAAAAAGACAGCTCAATATCAAAGACCGAATGATCACAGAAAGCCATTTGTCATCTATCCATACTGTTTAAAAATGCCATGTTGGAAAGAAAATAAAAATAACTCACCATGTATACAGCACTTTCTAAATATAGATCAACTACTCCTGGTAACAGCCATGTGAGGTAGGTAAGTAATATGATCCTCATATTATAGGTGGAAACCAGAGAGACAGAGGTTAAGTGACAAGCCTATGAAAAGTGTGGATCTCCAGGAAATGCCATATCTTTTCTTTTGCATTTGCTAATCAGGCTATTTTTAATTTCATTCTTTTCATAAGGGATCCTAACCCTATGAACATGAACCTCCCGCCCCGCCTCCCCCCCCCCTCCACAAAACCCCTCCACCACTTTCAGTACACCCTGATAACAGCTGGAGTGTAGACTTATCCACTATGGGTCAACCTTCAGGTAGCATAAACCAGCATAGATTTGTTGACTTGAATAGAGTTATGCCAGTTTACACCAGCTGAGCATCTTTGTCTCCTAAATTTAATTCTAGCTAATTGTCTCATACTCAGTCTTACCTTTATCCTCCCTTCCTGAGTTTCCCAAACAGTTAGATTAGCAACTATAGCTCATCTCTTTGCAATAAAAGATCTCGTTGTAATAATAGAATGAGTTGGGAATTTCTGACTTCTTTTTCATCTGAAAATGTCAATTCATCGAAACTGAAACTTTTTGCGAACCAATGTCAGGTTTGATGAAATATTCATCTGAAAAATATTTTGGTTGAAAAAACTTTCAGATTGTCAACCCGGAAAGGTTTTTCTTTGGGGGTGGGTGGAGGGGAGTTGACTCAAAATGACATTTTGTTTGAAATTTTAGTAAATTTTCAAAAAATTGTAAAAAGGTGGGAGGGTTGAAATCAAACCAAACATGCTTAAATTAAAAAAACAAAACTTTCCGATTGTCCTGAACCAGAATTTTTAGTTCACAAAAAGATTCAGAATGGGAAAAAAAAAATCGGAAAAGTCAAAAATGTTCACAGGATGGGAAACCCATTTCTAACCCAGCCCTGGCCAATATAGGATACAGAATTCATACTGGAGCCGCTCAGAAGGGAAGTCACTCAACAGAGTTTCTGTCACCCAACCCTGGAATGTTACCACAAAGGGCCAAAAGTGAAGTGGTACAATTACACCATCCTTCTTTAATACGGCTTTCATGGTCACAATTAGTTGGCTGGCAGGTCAATTTAGGAAGCTTTTGCCTTTGAATTTTGAGATGCATTTTCATATCGTCAGAAAGAAAATAAATGAGCGTAAAATTGTACTGATCTGTGTGTAGTCCAGCAAAGAATGGTTCTTAAAAACGGCTGCAGTTGAATAAAGGCACAGCCCTTTGCAGCAGTAATTACAACTAATATTGGACACAAAAAGATCCTGCAAAGATAGCGCTGATCCCATCTGGAGTGTTATTTCTTTGTCATGGATTTAAAGTGCTCTTTAAATGTTGCCGGCAGCGGTGCCACAAGGGCACTAACAAATTATGTAGGAGCTCAATAGAACAAATTAACTTGTGGCTTCTTGCAACATGCCCTTTTCATTGTGCAAGCCACTGATTATGGCGAGGATTTTTCTGGTGACAGTAAATAAATGGGATCACAGTGTCACAGGGCTAAGCCTGATAAACATTTCAAGCCCTTTCTCTGAAAGGTCTGTGTGAGTGTAGAAGAGTGGCTGCCTGCCCTGCACACAGTGCCTCAGTTTCCCTTCTTGGAGCCCCAAATAAATTCCAGTCAGGATTTTTATAGTCCAATCACAACAGCTCAGAATCTGATTTATTAACTTAAAGTTCAAGGTTAAGCACAGATGCCTTCCCTCCAGCCTTCATCTGGGTGCAGCCCAAACTCCCTTGGTCTGGTCAGAGCCCTTCCTGCCTTAGCAGTCTACTCTCAGCCCTTCCTATCTGCAGGAATCCTCCTGGCCTGAGGGGCTTCCCTCTCTGCAGTCTCACTACAGCTCCTCTCTTCAGCCCACAGGCAAGCCAGTGAGCATGTGCTCCAAGCAGAGAGCCCAGCGAAGTCTCTTCGTACGCGTTTGCTGGGGTTCTTACTCCCTGAGCTAGCATTAAGAATGGCACTGGTATGCTGTCTCCGTGCAGAGGAAGAAGGGTTGTTCTCTGGAAGTTCAGGGATCTGGTTATGGAGAGCATACAGAGCATGGTGTAGGGACTCTTTATTGGGAATTGAAAGCTAGGCTTTTTCTCACCCAGTAGTACTGATGGGAAGAAGCTGCCCTGGCAGCTTTCCTTCCCCCTCTTCTTTCCCACAAGACATTCCTCTATGGACTAAGGGGTTGATCAGGGCTTAATTTGTAATGAAAGAGGTGCTGAGACTCAAGCAATTAGGTGCCAGGGCTCGAGCCATTTTTTTTACCCTTATAACTGATGCAGCAAGCCCGGAGGGGCTGGGGATCTGAACTGCCAGGCCCAGATGGGGCCAGGCCCTAAACTGCCAGGCCCAGATGTCCCAGGGCTCTGAATGGCCAAGACCAGAGGGGCCAGGGCTGTGAACAGCCAAGACCAGAGGTGCCGGGGTTCTGAACTGCCAGGCCCAGAGAGGCCGGGGCTATGAACTGCCAGACCCAGCTGTGCCAGGGCTCTGAACTGCCAGACCCAAAGGGACCGGGGTTCTGAACTGCCAGGCCCAGAGGTGCCAGGGCTATGAACGGCCAGGCCGAGAGGTGCCGGGGCTGTGAATGGCCAAGACCAGAGGGGCCAGGGCTGTGAACGGCCAAGACCAGAGGTGCCGGGGTTCTGAACTGCCAGGCCCAGAGGTGCCAGGGCTATGAACGGCCAGGCCGAGAGGTGCTGGGGCTGTGAATGGCCAGGCCGAGAGGTGCCGGGGCTCTGAACTGCGAAGCCCAGAGGGACCAGGGCTATGAACGGCCAGGCCGAGAGGTGCCGGGGCTGTGAACGGCCAGGCCGAGAGGTGCCAGGGCTCTGAACTGCCAAGCCCAGAGGGACCAGGGCTATGAACGGCCAGGCCCAGAGGGACCAGGGCCCTAAACTGCCAGGCCCAGAGGGGCCGGGGCTCTGAACGGCCAAGACCAGAGGGGCCGGGGCTATGAACAGCCAGGCCCAGAGGGGCCAGGGCTATGAACGGCCAAGCCTAGAGTTGCCGGGGCTCAGTCCCCTGGCCAGCCCTGGCACAAATTAAGCCCTGGATTTGATCGTACACTCACTGAATTCAATGACAAAGCTCCCATTGACATTAAGGATTCAAGATCAGAGTCTAAAGTGGTGCCTGTATAGGGGGCTATCCTCCAGGTTGGGTAACTTTGCTCTTCTGTATCTGGGTGCTTTTGATTTTGCTCCGGTGCTTGTGTCTTTTCACAGAAATATTTGGGGAAAACCAACTGGCTTGGGTCCCAAATGTCACTAATCTCACACCAGCAATCCTTCAGATTTGAAATATTTGTTTGTTTGCTATTCCTCACTCTGTTGCTGAGATTATAAAGGGAATAAATGGAACCCCCATGGCCCAAAATAATCCACTTCTGCTAAATGTATGGCCTTGCATGATGTTTACTCGGAGGGAACGGAGGAAGTGACATTAGAGAGCGTAGGAAGCTCCTGTGAATAGAACTGGGGCACTATAGCACAATATGCAACCCCTTTGATCTGAGTTGCCATGAGTTCCCAGGTGAGCAAAATTTTCCTGTAAAGAATTTTTATCAGAAAGCAGCAGCACCCTGAATACAACCAAGTGTCCAGAGCTGCCAGTAATTGACTAATGATCCTTTGCAAACCTTTCTTATTCTCCAAACAATTACTAAGCCACATGGATAATGATTTTCAAATTCCAGGGTGTTTCTAGACTCTGTGAGTAGCACCTCAAAGAAGGGAGTTAAGACACCCCCTGGTTTTCAGTTCTCACCTCTTCCATAGACTCCCTGGGCATAGACTCCTTGAATGTCTCTGTGACTCGGTTGATGGTATTAGTCTTCCTTTGTCTGTTCAGCCTGTAAACTCTTCAAAGCCATGCCTGTCTCTTCCTATGTGTCTGAATAGTACCTAACATGAGAGGATGATGAACGTAGCGGGGGCTCTTCAGTTCAGATGATAATAAGAAAGCGAGTCATATTTCATTTTTATATTGTAGGTTCCTGTGCAAAGCAGTCGTACGTTGTTTACCCTCCTAAAGTATTGCACTAAATGTAGACAGCATTTGGTAAACTGGAATGTTTATTAAACTGCATTCAATCTAATTGCGAAGCTGCTACTAAAAAGCTTTGCTGCATTACCCTTACTGCTTTTCTCAGCACAGCTAAAATCAAGTAAGCATTTGGTTGCCTCAGCTCCTCCCATGACCTTGCAGAAGTAGCTCATTTAGAATATGAGAAATAGGTCAGGCTAGTTTTCCTGTGCTAGATGATCAATAATTCACCAACAGCTATTGTGAAATCTCTGTTAAAGAACAGGTCACATCCTTCTTCGCTGGGGCTAGGGGAGGGCTGGCTGAACACTGGCAGAAAGGCTAATCAAAGAGAACATTTTGCTTTACACAGATATGCTCATAGCTGTGGTTTTCACAAACGTACCTCTGTTTCTGAATGTTAAGGAATCCGGGAATGGGTGTGGGGCTTTTTTAAAATTAAGAAATGGTGCTTGTTCTGAACGCGGCATCCCTCGGGGGCCGAGACTGCATTGCAGGGAATCTAAGCACAAACACCTCACTGTTTTCAGGGAATGCGGCTCGGCCTGGTAGCTTCTCACAGTGTTAGCTAGCTGCAGCATTGCAGGGGCCTTACCCACACAGTGTGGTACCTGACACCGTTGCTTTCAATTGGACTCATTGTGGCGTAGGGGACTCCTCACAGGGAATAAGGGGATCGCTGGCTGGCCGCACGTGATGAGATATTTGGGGTGTGCTTCTTTATGCAATGTGCAGCCCTCATCCTGCGAACACCTGGGGCCATATTGGGCTCCCTGCCCTTACCCACAGTGCGGTCCTATTGATGAAAAAGGAATCCTACAAAACATAGAATAATGGACTAATTACTAAGGAGGGGACAACAGAATAGCCCAATCATGTAGGGACAAGATCAGAAAGGCTGAGGCACAAAATGGGTTATACCTGGCAAGGGACATACAAAGCCATAAGAAGAAAGTTCTTTAAATACATTAGGAGCAAGAGAAAGACGAAGAACAGGGTAGGTCCTTTACTTCCTTAGCAGGGAAAGACAGTGGAGAACTGATGACATCAAGAAGGCCGAGATCCCTTCCAGCCCTAAATTTCTATGATTCTATAATTGCAGCAGGGCTGCCCTAGGAGGAAGGGACTAGCTGGTGTGAGAGGAGGGTATCCTGGTCTGGCTCTTACTTGTATTGTGTGTCTTTCAGGGCGAGATCCTCAGCTGGTGTAAATTGTCATGGCCCCACTGACTCCAGTGGAGCTAAGACAGTTGCCCCTCAGCCTCCAAACCTCTCCGTCCAGCTGCCCCTCCCCATCATTCCCCACCCCCCATTCTCACTTCCTTCCTTTCACCACCTCGATTCTCTTCCTGCCCGTCTGGGCCTGAGCCTGTGGGTCTGTCCCGTGTGGCCCACTAGTCCTCTCCCCGTTCTGGGTGTGTTGTTGATGAGGAGGCAAAAGAGCACTACTGAGGGGCGGTGATTTTCCAGCATAGTGGGAGTCCCTGCTCAGCTCCTGAGGTGGAGGGTGGAGATGGAGCCATTCTAAGCTCCCTCTAGCAATTGGCCTGGCCTCCATGGGCTCAGAAGACAGCCTGTGTGGCTGCACTTGGCTGAAGCGGAGGGGACAGGGACAGCTGCTCCTTGGACAGGCAGTATGGACTGTACCTCCACTGCCCAGCCCCTGGGCTGGTCCTTGGTGACTGTGAAATCCTGTTGGCACTCAGCTGTAAAAGGCGACACAGGCAGCCCGGCAGCAGGATCCAGGCTGGAAGTTATTGTTACAGCCACAAACACCCCAGATTCGCTCAATTGACTGAGATGGTGGAGTTACTATCTGGATTGGCCCTTAGAACACTGGCCGGGCATGTGAGGGGCTGGAGGGCCTCGCCCACTATAAGCTTAGGTGGGGTGAGTCCCACTGATTGCAGAGATGCTATCGGAGGAGAGAGGGGTGGTTAGTCTGGCCTACATCATACAGTGTGCTCATGATGGGCTCAGTCACAAATCAGCTTCCTGACTTCTCTTCCCGGGCTACCACTCACATCACCCAGCTGTGCGCATGGGAGAACAGCCACAGCTCCTTCCTCTTCCGTGCAGGTGGGTGGGGAACGGGTGGGCAAGGCCAGGGAGTGGGCGGCCCCTTGGCTACATCACCATAACTCACTAGCTAGCACAGCTGAGCTGGCGTGGAAGGGGAAGTCATCTGCACCAGGTATAGGACTGGTTCAGATCGCTGCCCCCACCCTAGATCAAAGGCTTATGGTGATGTCCTATTGGGAATGTCCTACAGAGACCTCGTCAGCTCACAGAGGAGCCTTGGGCCCTGAGGGTATAGCCAGCAGCGTGACCTTTAACAGGACAGCCCAGGATCTCTGCTATATGTCCTGGAGACCTCTTACAGCAATCCCAGTTGTTGCGACTGGGCATCTCATTGTGGCTGCTGTGTTGGGTGTTTGCCCTTGAGCTTCTGACTCATTTGTGCTGCTGCTGCTGCTGCTGGCACCATTCTCAGTCTCGACACAGTCTGTGTTTTTCAAGTGTTGTTAAAAAAAGAAAAGAAATGCAACCTTCCCTGAAGATATTCCACCAGGGAAAGCTGCCGGTCAAAGTGGGAGCAACATTACTAATGGCTGCTAATTAAATTAATTAAAACAAAACAGTTTTCTATGTTTGGAATCTTTCCTTTCAGACGTTCTCTTTTTTCTCATCCAGTGCAGCACAGCTAGTGCCTGCACTGTTATTAGGGATTGTAGTCTATAGAGAGTCCCACGCCTGCTTTGAAAACGCTGACGTGGAGAGAATCCCAGGCAATCCAAAATCTGAACGCAGCCAGAATGGTCAAACAAATATAGTTTCCACCTGTCTTCACTGAATACTAATGTGCTGTCTTGGGGGCTGCCTCAGTTTGCTGGCAGGTGTATGATGAAATATTGATGTGCAATCGCCTGAGGAACATTGCATCTTCAGTGATGAGCCCTGTCTTTCAACAGGATGTGACTATGCAGTGAGGTCAGATTTCCTTCCCTCTGTTTTTCTGTCATTAAGATCTGGAGGCACTGATGGCCAGGGAATAAGGAAATGAGGAGATTCCTACATGTGAACATCCAGCAGGAGAAGGAATAATTCATCTGAAATATTGTGGCAATATTTAATTTAAGGGTGGGATTTTCAAAGGGGCCTATCTGAGGACAGGCACCCTACTCCATTCATCCTTATTGAGCCTCTGAAAATCACAGCCTAAATAAAGAACATAAGAACGGCCATACTGGGTCAGACCAAAGGTCCATCTAGCCCAGTATCCTGTCTACTGACAGTGGCCAGTGCCAGGTTCCCAGAGGGAATGAACAGAACAGGGAATCATCAAGTGATCCATCCCCTGTCGCCCATTCCCAGCTTCTGGCAAACAGAGGCTAGGGACACCATCCCTGCCCATCCTGGCTAATAGCTATTGTTGGACCTATCTCCATGAACTTATCTAGACCAATGATCAAATGTCAAAAGATAAGCTGCCATTCCTATCACTAACAACCCTAGGGGAGCAATAGGCCTTGGCGGCGTGGTAAGTTTTAAACAGCGCGGGTCAAAAAAAATCAGGAAAATGTTCTCAAACTTTTGCAGTGCATATGTCCCTTTTTCCTCAGAAAAAAATGTCAGAATTGGAAATGACCAGCTCTGTTACCAAAGTACATTTCACAGTTTGGAAAAAGCTGACAGTAAAAACACCTTTCTTCATTGCACAAGGTGCTCCCAAAACCCGCTGCTTGACCTCCTCTGTCCCAGCTCCATCATACCTCCCGTTCCATTGGGATGCCCTGGGAAGATGTGCTTTGGGGTGAAAGCAGCAACTGATCAGAGCCTAGCAGCCATGGAGAGCCAGATGGCAACACTGCTCAGGACCTGCAGGGAAGTGGTAGTTCCAGAGACGTGCATGTTGCAGGTCCCACCATAGCGTTGTTGTTAGGAGGTTTCAGATACCCACTGTCTCATCTTCACTTTGGGGCTGGCCCCTGTTCCCTAGATCCCAACAGGATTGGACAATAAGCTCTTTGATTGCCCCCGTCCTGTCCTAAGCCATTCATTTTAAAGGGCACATTTTCAGACTCAGTGCTGGAGGGCTGAGTAGGCTGCATCCTAAGACGCAAGGTCGCAAGTAGAAACTTCTTCGAACCTTTGCAGAAGGTCAGTTCAAGGGATGAATGGAGGTTCAGATCAGTTCTTGTCTTATTCAGACTAGCTCACCCATCCCTTATCTGAACAGAAGTGCCCTCTTCATGGGCTGCTTTTCACTATACACTTTCCTCTCTATTCTGTGCTGCTTCACCAGTATCCCTGCATTGAACTCACTACTGCGCCCAAGTGCTCATGTTCCAATGCTTTGTTCTCCAGAGCATTGTCACAGGGCACTGCTCAGAGCTCTGACTCAAGGCTGCTCTCCTCCGACAATCAAACTTTACATAGTCTCTTGTGCCGATGAGTCAGCTGTCCTGTCCATCCCGCCTTTGTTCTAGTTTTCTAGCCTGTACTTTGTATGCGGCACAGGCCTATTTGTGCAGCTCTTGCAGCTATAATTGGTTTTAGAGGCAGTGTTCACATTTACAAAGGAGTCTTTTGTGGCAATAAACACTGAGACCTGAAAGGCTTTCCTCGGTGGCACAGCAAAAGCCTGCAACAAAAGACTCCCCGCACTTATCGACAGCATCAGTTTGGGCCATTAAAAGACAAATGATTTTGTGTACATATCTGAGTTTGAGGCACTTGGTTTACGTTTTGTTTTATAGCTGAAGAACATCTAGCCACAATATTAGTGACTCGAATGGACGGAAAGCATGTAATTTAGGAATGCCTAGGATACACGCTGGTCTGGGTCTGCCGCACTGCAGGCTTGTGTGGATAATTTAGGCTCACTAAATCCTGCCCATGGAGGAATATTAACTGGTCGGAGAGGGGAAATACAGGGTTCCTGCTATGGTGATGGCAGCTATATGATGACCTGGCTCGTTGGGGGTAATGCAGGCAGGGGTGTATGCGAGCACTGCTTTAAGAGCAGCAGCACCTATTCCAGTATAGCTTGTACTCTGCTGTGTGGCTTGAGCATTGGACTGGAATTCAGGAGATGTGAGTTCTATTCTTGGCTCTGCCAGTGACTTTGGGCACCTCAGTTTCCCCATCTGTGAAAGGGGGAGAGTGATACTGTCTTCCTTTGTGATCTCCTGAGGAAAAGCACCGAAGAAGAGTTAGGGGCGAGGGTGATTATTTCATGGCTCAGGGCCTGGCTTTAACAAAATCCCAAGGTGTTATTTGTATAAAGAAAAAATACACCAGCCCCAGACAAACAAAAGAATCTCCCGCCCACCTGCCCTGAGAACAGAGGGCACCCGTGCATTGCAGAGTCAAGGCCTGCCCACCAGGAAGACCCAGCCCCTAAACAGTTACAGTTAGTTTTACTACTAGCTGTCGTTAGCTCACCTGCTGTGGAGGCCTACAGATAGAAAGGCCTGTCCACCACAGCAGTCACACCTTGGAGCGGGGGAGCACGGGCAGACATAGTAGCCAGACCTTCTCAAAACAGCCCCCTCCACCCTGAGGTATTCCAGAGGGCAGAGGCTCCATACGCCCTCTTCTGCCGAGTGTACCCATGCAATATAGGCAGCAGATTACCCTCCCCATGGTCCACCTGCTTCAATATTTTGAATGTTAACTCTCCAAGGCAGGGACTGTCTCTCACTGTGTCTGTACAGCCCCTAGCATGTGGGGGCCATGTAACAACCTGAACTCTAAATCCAGTCGTTCTGCACATAATAACCCTATCTCCAACAATGGCCAGCTCCAACTGCTTCCAGAGAAGGTGAGAGAAACCCCCAATAGGTAAATGTGGGGCAATCTGCCCCGCCTCACGAGGGGTCAATCTCCTGCTAACCCCTAATAGTTGGAGATTAGTTTAAGACCTACATGAGGTTTTAGTAATTTTGAAAATAACTCCTTGGTCATTTCAAGTACAAGCAGTGCCCTGAAATCACACTCTCTCTAGCGTACATAAGGGCTAGGTATTGTTTGCATTATATAAAGATGATGCGCACTACAAAGGAGATGAGTATCAGCATGTCCATTATACAGATGGGGAAACTGAGGCATAGGGAGGCACCATGACTTGCCTTAGGTCACCCAGCAGGCCAGTGGTTGAGCTGGGAATAGAGCCATTGTCTCCCTGTCCAGTGCTCTATCCCTTAGTCTATACTGCCTCCCAGTTTGGTGCAGGTTGGTGCATTTGTAGGTCTTTATTATTCAGTAATTCACCCCACAAAGGCTCTGTGGACCAAATTTTGCCATACCAAAAGCTTTTTAAATACCTTCTGGTCCTACGAGGCACGACAGGGCCCCTTTCAGACTGTAGTTATCTTTCATTTTGCTAGCTCAAGTTGTTCAAGATGCAACCACAACTGCTCTTGCACAGAGACCTTCATTCAAAGATTTCCAAGTGCTTTGCAAATGTTAAATGAATTCAGCCCCCTTTCCCGCTGTAAATCACCTCCTGCTGTCAGAGCACAGAGCGGTGAAATGACTGCTCCAAGCTCATACAATGAATCAGGATAGGACCCAGGTGCCTTGTGCCCCACTCTCTCTTTTGATGACCGGCCCATTCTCTCACTTCTTTGGGGCCTAGTGGGGCAGGTACTGAACTGGGAGTCAGGTGACCTGCATGCTCTTCCTATTTATGGTCTTCTGGGTGATCTTGGGCAGGTAATTTCATCTCCCTGTGCCTCAGTTTCCCTCTCTGTAAAACGAGGAATGATCCTGATCTCCTTTGTAAAGTGCTTTGAGCTCTATCAATGGAAAGAGCTGGGAATTATTGTTGTTTAAAGGCTGTGACAGATAAATATACATGCAGTATGATCTCACTGAATTCTCTTTGCTCCTGGAAGCTTTATTCTTCTGTCCCAATTCTTCCTTGCTTTTTTAATGGGATTTAAAAGCATTTTTTGCATTTTGGAGTGAAGTTCAATTCAAAGGGTTGAAAATAATTGATTAATCACCTTTGATTTCACTGAGTCTTGACTCAGCCCAATGGTCTTTTCAGACGTATTATCGGGCAGAGTGTTGTAATGAGAGGATGCACACAAGGGGGAATGGTACAGTTTGATTGTATTCAACAAAATCCCAAGAGCTGCCTAGAAAACCGAACTCGCCTCACAACAAGTACTAGATAATCACCGAGCTCACCTCACCGGAGCTTTTAGCAAAGCTGGATTCTGCCTCGCTGCCCGGACTGCAAAACCGATGCGGGAAAATTGGAAGAGGCAATTGAAAAATATATAAATAAATGGAACCTTTGGATGAGCCTAACACAGTGTCAAAATGTGTGTCCAGTAATCACTTCCATTTAAGGAAGCTATTCAAGACAGACTTCCTTTATGAGACGTGCCGCAAAGCAACACTTTGGGCTTCCTTGCAATGGCATCATATTGACCCGATGCTCCATTGGAATGTGCGTCCATGAACATTCCGAGTCCCCATCTGCCCGAAAACATTCTATGCCGTCCGGATTGCACCACACCTGGAAAAAAACAGATGCAAGCATGATATCTGGCTCCATTATCCAAGGGGAAGGTCATCCTGGGGGGCCGGGTTCCCTCCAGCTTTGCCCCCAGGAGTTCAGAGAGCTCATGGTGTTATGATCCACTCAGGGGCGGCTCTAGCTTTTTTGCCGCCCCAAGCACGGCAGTCAGGCAGCCTTCGGCGGCTTGCCTGCGGGAGGTCCCCGGTCCCGTGGATTCAGTGGCTTGCCTGCAGGAGGTCCATCTGTCCCACGGCTTCGGCGTACCCACTGCCAAATTGCCGCTGAATCCGTGGGACGAGCGGACCTCCTGCAGGCAAGCCACTGAAGGCTGCCTGACTGCCGCCCTTGCAGAGACTGGCAGACTGCCCCACCCCCCCCGGCTTCCCACCCCAGGCACACGCTTGGAGCGCTGGTGCCTGGAGCCGCTGCTGGATCCACTGGTCCTTGGAGATCAGACCCAGCATCTTCAACAAGAAAAGCCCTGGCCTCTGCCACATGAGCTGGATGAATGCTCTGATAGTTACCAGTCGGCAATAGATTTTAGAGTCACCGAGACCATCACTAGAGCAAGATGTGATCGCATTCAATAGGGCCCTCCTGTTGCTTCTGCCAGTGCTGCTCTACCACGCTCACAGAGGATACAAGGCCCACTGGGACTTGCATTGGGGCCAGTGTAAATCCCACATATGGGCTGCAGAGGAGAGGGGAAGGTACTACACCCCCTTACCTGGGAATCACAGTAACAGAGATGTCTGCTTTACGTCAGGTCAGCTACTGCTTCTGAAAGCTTCCTTCCTTGGCTGGCTGTTGCGAGATGCTCAGCTCTCCCCAGTTGCTGCTTTAACATGTCCATAAGCTCATTTTCATGCTTAGCTGGCCCTCTTCCTATCTCTTTGGCTGACAGGTCTGTTTTGAAACTCAATCATGGGAGTCCACAAGCTCATTATATTTCTTCTCCTTTAGAGAGCCAGGGAAGAGCAGGCTCCCCACTCCTGTTAGATCATAAGAGAGCAGAGGGCTTGGGGAAGAACACAATGACAAAGTCAGTGGGTCTCTGGCATCCTTCCCAAGCATTCAGTTGACAAACTGCATCATTTTGGTGAGCAGGACGTGTGCTTCAGTTTGAGAAGAGTCTTCAATGATTGTGAACGTATCTACAGAGAAGGAAGGATGATCTTGTGGGTAAGGCACTGGACAGGTCCAACTCTGCCACTGGTTTCCTGTGTGATCTCAGGCAGGTCACTTTATCTCACGGGTCTCAGTTCCTCCTCTATAAAATGGGAATAATATTACCCTACCTTGCAGGAATGTTTCTTATGTGAGGTGCTTAGCATCTATAATGAAGGTGGCAATGTCTGAACATAGGCTGAAGAGGGAGCAGCCTCTGTGGTAGTGGATCTCAACTAGGAAAGTGAATTTGGGCTAGAGAAGGACTTAATGTCTTTTGGGCAATAATATCACTTCATAGAATCATAGAAATGAAGGGCTGGAAGGGACCTCGAGAAGTCATCTAATCCAGCCCCCTGTGCTGAAGCAGGAGCAAGGGAACCTAGACCATTCCTGACAGGTGTTTGTCCAACCTGTTCATAAGAATCTCTGGTGATCAGGATTCCACAACCTCCCTTGGAAGCCTGTTCCAGAGCTAAACTACCTGTATAGTTAGATTAGATACTAGGAAAATCTTTCTAAGTGTCCTTTGCTGCAGATTAAGCCCATAATTTCTTGTCCTACCTTCAGTGGACATGAAGAACAATTGATCACAGTCCTCTTTATAATAAGCCTTAAAATATCTGAAGACTTCCTACAATACCTTTTCATTTCACTCTCCTACTGTGGCCATATGTACTGTGCTCTGTCATTTTTTCGTAGTGGGTACTACATTCAAAGTACTTTGAGCACTTTTATCAAATATACAGTACAGCATAGACTTGTAATGTGAAGATCAACTGCACCTACTTGAAAACAAATGTAACATGCCAGAGACAGAACACACTTCAAACCTTTTTTAATTCATCATTAGTGGTTCCCTAGAAATTCTGAAGGACCCATACAGGGAGAGTTTAAATAATTCAGGTGTCAATCGCTAACCTCCAGAAGAATTAGACACTTGAGATTTAGCTTCTGAATGTCACTTGACTTTGATTTATGGTTTGTGAAGGTTCTTGTGATCAATGCGGCAATCCTCAGAATTGCGTGTCCAACCAGCACAAATTCAGCAACACAGAGCAGTAACAGTCCCTGAGCCTCCCAAGCTGCAGATGAGCTCCTCGTCTTCTCTAAGGGGGCAGACAGGTGTTCTCGTTTGCTGGCTGACGGCATCAATGTCACGCATCACTTGGGACTATCGGCTCCTCCCAGCACTGAGCCACGAACATCCACATGGGGCCTTTCTTATAACATGGCCAGACATGTGCTGCTGGGTTAGGAGCACTCCGCAGCTACTGCAATAATTGAGAAGATAATGGATGAGACTGTGAAAAGGAAAATAGAGCTCTTCACACCTGGCAAGCAGGGTCTGGCAAAGCAGATGACTGTGCCTAATGGAGCATCCTGGGTGCTTATAATAAATTGGACAGCTCTAATTTGTTCTGGCTGTACTGGGAGGAGGCAGGTGTATTTGGGGTTGATGCCTTGAGCCTGGTGTGTGTGTGTGTCTGTGTAGCTCCAGGACTTTGCGCCATTTGCATATATAAAGAATTGGATGCAAATTGTTGCAGTGCTTGGTGAAGCAAATCAGTCCCCCCTTCCCACCCAGGAATAAATGTTCTGTGCAACAATATACAACATCGCTGGTCCTAGGGCGGAACCTGGATACTCTTAAGTGTCAGTGATCAGGAGGCAGAATTGAGTGTGTATGAAAACCAGTAGGAAAGGTGATTCTAACGTCCAGTGCCGGTGCTTCCCATCTGTTATTATTGCGTCTTCTCCCTTCCCTTCAGCTTGTGTCCATTACTTTTAAGGAGTCATTTGGCTCATCCATTATGTCTTCCATTCTCTCGCTCTGGCCATCTCTCTTGCTGTCTGTTTTGTTTCGAAGCCCCAACAGCAAGGACACGTCACAATCCCTGCTCTTCAGAAATAATTAGTTCCTACCGCTGAATGGGCCTGCAGCGATTTCCGCTCCCCTAAAATAGCTTTGTAATTGTTAAAGCACCAGACACCGTTTTCTGTACTCTGCAGAAGTGCTGTGGTGAGTGGCCGGGCTTGCTGATCCCCATGGTCCCATACTTGTGCCTTGGTCCTGCTCTAAGTAGCAATCTTTGTTATTTGTGTTTCAGGAGCTAGCAGAGGCCCCAGGCAGGTACTGGGATCTCATTGTGCTAGGGGCTGTACATATATCTAAAAAAACCCACAGTCTGTGCCTCAGAGAGCTTACTGTCTCAGAACCAGCGGCTTGGTCCTACTCCCAACATAGTGTTGTCATGAGTCAAATCTGGTCCCAGCGCACAGCCTAGAAAACTTGAAGGCAGACCTGATCCACTGCCAACTCGACAGGTGGGGCACACCAACTATTCGAAGACACTGAACAGCAATTCAATAAGTAAATTTTAGACGTTAGTTTTCAAAAGCCTGGATTTTCTGAACATTGTTCAATTTCCTTTCTCATTTCTGGTGCCTGTTGAGTCTGCCAGCACCTGGGCTGATCCTCCGACTGAAAAACGTGAGCTGTGAAAGAGTCATTTTCAACCTTCACAGAGAGCAGTGCTTGTTCCCTAGCTGAAAACTCGAGGTGGCCTGGACTTTGTCGATGATTTTTTTTTTGTCTGAAAAAAACAGTTCATCAAACCTGAAACTGTGGGAAACATCGGTTTTGATGAGTCTTGTGTCAGGCAGGGGTGGTAGATCCAGGATGGAATTTCTGGTGAAAGAGTGCGTGAGACTAGGATACCCAATAACCCTGGGTGAAGGATCTGTCCTGGGGTATGTGAAACCCAGATTCAAGTACCCCCTCTGACTGGTTTGCAGCAGAGATTTGAACCTGGGTCTCTCTCTGAGGTATATCTACCCAGCAGTTGAGAGGAGTCATTGCCTGGAAGGAAGACAGACATGAGCTAGCACCTAGAAATAGCTCATGCTAGCTGCCTGAGTAGGCGACCATGGGGTCGGGTGGAACTGTACTTGAGGGGCTGGGGCTAACAGACCCTCAAAGACATTTCCAGTGGTGCTCCCTGCAGTGCTGGTAATGGAGCCCTATGAGCTGAAAACCAGTTCATTGGAATAATAACCCACAAGCAGTACTTGGCTTAATACCGGGGCTTTGTTCTCAGATCCCCTTTGAATGATTCAGTCAGTCACTCTGGGCCTGATCCAAAGCCCTTTGGTGCCTGTTTACGCCTTCACAAGGCACCATCTGGTGGACTGTGGACCACACTGCTGAGGAAGTGATGATTCTCCATCTCCTGAGGTCTTCTGTTCCAAGCGGGTACCTTTCTGGAAGAGAGGCTTCAGTCACACGCAAGTAATTGGGCTCCGTACAGGAGGAACCTGATGGAATTCTCTGAGCTTTGTTATACGAGATGTCAGACTGGATGATTTAATGGTCCCTGCTGGATTTAAAGTCTATGAATCTATGAATTGAGCAAGCACTTACACACATACCTGACATAATGAGCATGCACAGTCCCATTGACTTCAACCTCACGTACTGAACATTAAACATGTGCTTACGTACCTTGCAGAACTGGGCTCTGTATTGATGCAAGTAGTGGCATGAAAATCCACGGCATTCATCGATGACATACAGATCTGAGCACGATTTTCAAAGCCTTCATAGTGAAACAATAGTGATAATTTCCCTAAAGCAAAACAAACAGGCGTTTGGCACCTTGATTGGTGAGTTAAGGACACGATTGTGCTTCCATACAAGGCAGTGGAACAACTCCCAATGACTTCCATGGGGTAGGATTGGACCTGAGAGCTGTGCTACTGGCTAACAGTCCGTCCAGCTCCTCCTAACCCTAATTAGCACCCGGGCTGCTCTCATTTCTCCCGAGCTGTCTGGCATAGCTCTAGATCACTGCCTGCTTGTGGCAGCGGGGTTATCCCATGAAAACGTTCTGTAACCCTGGGGATAATTAGGATTAAAATTACAAGGGGTTTTCGGAACAGGAGCAAAAAATAGACACCGAGCGAAAGAACCAGTTCACCTTAATGTCAAAATATGCGGAAGAACAGGGTGCCGCTAAGACACAGCTGCAAACTAGCCATGAATTAAGAGAAACTTAGAAATATGCACGTGCAAGTGATCGGGGCGTAACACACTGTGAAAAATGCAAGCCTGAGCAAAGTGCGCTGGAGAATCAAGCACGGGTGACTGCCATGGATGTGCTCTAAAATGCTGGTTCAAAGCAAGACACAACCACCTAGGGGGGAGGGGGAAGGAATGCCCAGAACATCTGCCCTTGATTTTTCTTTCAATGCCTGGCAGTGCACATATCCTGCTTCTAAATCTTATCGTGGCGGAATGAACAGACTGGCTGGCAGTTACTTATAGGTTCACTGTTAGACGTCTTCTAGGGGGAAGTGGTGAGCTGGATTCCACCCCTCTTTTCTCACGCTGAATACCAGCACACGGCATAAATAGTGCCACTGACTGAGCGGGATCAGGAAGGGGCTCCAAGCTCGGATGTATTCAGTGTAGACAAGGAAATCCCCACCCCAATTGCTGATGAACAGGTCTCATTGCTAGTTCCCTAGGTCTTGCCACGGTGCTATGCATTTTTCAGAGGTGTATGAAACCAGGCCCCTGCCCCGAAGAGCATGTTACACCCCACAGGGACAGAGCATGGGCTAGTACAGGGGCGGCCGAACTTTTTGGCCCGAGGGCCGCATCAGGTTTAGTAAATTGTATGGAGGGCCAGTTAGAGGAGGGGGTCGTGGCCCGGCCCTCACCTCCTATCTGCCCCCCCCCGGACACCTGCTCTATCCAACCCGTCCTGTTCCCTGATGGGCCCCCCCAGGATCCCTGCCCATCCAACCACTCCTTCTCTCTGTCCCTGACTGCTCCTGGAATCCCTGCCCCTGACTGCCCCCTGCCACCCCATCCAACCCCCCTCCTTTCTGACTGCCTCCCCCAGACCCCTGTCCCCATTCAACCCCCCTGTTTTCCCCCCAACCGCCCCAACCCCTGTCCGCACCCCTGCCCCGTGACCACCCCGCTGAACTCCCCTGTCCTAAGTCCAACCTCCCCGCTCCCTTACCGCGCTGCCTGGAGCACCAGTGGCTGGCGGCGCTGGAGCCTGGCCATGCTGCGGCCACCGCCACCACACAGCACAGAGACTGGGTCAGGTCGCGGCTCTGCAGCTGCGCTGGCCCAGGAGCTCACAGCCCAGCCGCCCAGAGCATTGCGCCAGCATCGGAGCGAGCTGAGGCTGCGGGGGAGGGTCCTCCCTCCCTGACCAGGAGCTCAAGGGCCAGGCAGACGGTCCTGGCCCGCGGTCCGTAGTTTGCCCACCCCTGGTCTAATAGCTGCGGCCCGGGGCTGTGGGTCCAGTTCCTAGCTCTGCTGCTGACCTGCTGGGTGAAGCTGAGCCAGTTGCTTCACCTTTGTGTTGGGCCTCTGGCTGGCTTGTCTGTTTCGACTGCAAGCCTTTTGGGCCGAGGCTTGTCCCCGAGTGTGCCAGGGACAGGCAGCTATGCCTCAGCTGGGCTCGCTACATACTACTGTAATACAAATACAAACTGGCCATGGGCAGGGACGTTGGGCGGGGGGGACCGAGAGCACCCCCCACCCATCTCCCCGCCCCCCAGGGTGCACCGCCCAGGGCAGGTGGAGGGTCCAGGTCTCCCCACAGCAGCCCGGGTTCCCTGGGCTGCTCGTACCACAGCCCAGCTTCTGGCCAGGGCAGGGGGTCAGGGCTTTGGGGAAAGGGGAGGAACAGGAGGCAGGGCCCCGTGGCGAGTGGGAGGTAAGTCCCACCTCAGCCTCTCATCGCGAAGAGGCTGGTGCTGCTCGCAGGGGCTGTGCTTTGCGGTGGGGTGGTGATCACGTTATCAGCTCCCCCGTCGCTAAGCCCAGCCCCTGTTGCTCCACACCTGCCCAAGGTTACTGCACTCATGTTAAAAAGTGGGTGGACATGGCCCCCCTGTCTCCCCTGGTTCTGGCGCTCCTGGGTCTCCAGGGTCTCTTTGTGCCCAGGGCCCCAGTAAATCTGAATCTGCCTCGGGGCTGGATGGCAGCCATTAAACCCTTCCAACATAAGAATGTTGGGAGCAAACAGGGACACACAGAGCCCCTGGCATGCAGGAGTAGGAGGGGAACCCGGGAGTGGGGGGGACACAGAGCCCCTGGCATGCAGGAATAGGAGGGGAACCCAGGAGTGGGGGGGACACAGAGCCCCTGGCATGCAGGAGTAGGAGGGGAACCCGGGAGTGGGGGGGACACAGAGCCCCTGGCATGCAGGAATAGGAGGGGAACCCAGGAGTGGGGGGGACACAGAGCCCCTGGCATGCAGGAGTAGGAGAGGAACCCGGGGGTTGGGGGGACACAGAGCCCCTGGCATGCAGGAGTAGGAGGGGAACCTGGGGGTGGGGGGGGACACACAGACATCCTCACATGTGGCGGAGGGGAATTAGGGGGCACACAGAGCTCCTGGCATGGAGGGTGGGAAGGGAACCTGTGGGGGGACACATAGAGCCCCCAGCATGTGGTGGAGGGGAAGTAGGAGGCACACAGAGCCCCTGGCATGGAGGGGAACCCAGGGGAGATACACAGACCTCCTGGCATGTGGTGGAGGAGAAGTAGGGGGCACACAGAGCCCCTGTCATGGAGGGTGGGAAGGGAACCTGTGGGGGGACACACACAGCCCCCATCATGTGGTGGAGGGGAAGTAAGAGGCACACAGAGCCCCTGGCATGGAGGATGGGAAGGGAACCCAGGGGAGATACACAGACCTCCTGGCATGTGGTGGAGGGGAAGTAGAGGGCACACAGAGCCCCTACCAGGAGGGCAGGGTGAGGGGAGTTGCAGGGAGATGAGTGGAGGGATGCAAGGAGACATTGGTCTACATGCAATGAGCCACCAGCAGCTCTGCACCGTGCAGCCTCCTAGTGGTAAGTTCTGCTCCCGTGTCACTCAGTTGCCAAGCTCACCTCAGGCACAAAGCAGCTGTAAATGGAAGGACAGATAGAAGAGACAGGAGGGGATGAGATCCAAAACTCCCCCCCTCACCAAACAACCTCCTGTCTCTTTTTCCATCTTTCCTGGTATTTTATTTCCTGTCTCTTTTGCACTCTGCCTGCTTTGCTCTTGAGCTGTGCATGCCCAACCGACCATCTGGCCTTGGAGCACGTTTTCCAGGCAGACCAGGTTCTGCCTGGCTTTTTTCTACCATTAATAAACGTAATCAACATGGGAACGACTCAGCACAGAAATCTACAGGGCTGCATGAAACGAAAACTCAAACGTAGGGAAACGTTTTTGTGCTGTGCCCAGGGAACTGTTGAAAGTCGAATAATTCCCAGTGTGCTGTGCTAAATATATACCCCATTATGTTATCTAAAAATCCTTTCTCTACCTTCCTTTCTCCATTCAACCCACCACACTGCCGAGACAGCCAGGGTCTGTTTAGTTTGGCAGTCCGTCCGGAGTGATTTGGGATGACCACTTGTGAATCCTTTTAATGTGCTGACCTCATCAACCCTTGGCAGAGCCAGAAATTAAATGGATCTGTTTAGGTACTGTATTCTTAGCTCTGCCACAGTCAAATGTATCACCAATATTTTTCCATATTATTTCTCTCCCCTTCTGACTTGTCTGAGTTTCATTATGGAGTTAAATTAATGAATACAAACAAAATGGCAAAAACCAAACAAACAGACCCATACTGTTCAACTAAGGAAATCTTTCATATTTGGGTTAAGCGATAACAGACCAGATCCTTAAGCTGGTATCACCCCAGTGCCATAAATTGATTGATACTGGTTTTTGCCAGCTGGGAATCTGTCCCATTGACCTCAGTGGAGCAACATCAATTTCCTTGCCAATTAACACCAGCTGGAGAACTCGCCCACTGAAGGGACATTTGTATTTTTGGCTGCTGGTTCCTCTTAGATGATTTCTTAACTTTGCAGCAACTTGAGCATTTCTTCCAACAGCTGCTCTGAACATAAACACCCAACTTGGCTACCTGGCAAGTTACTGTGTGTCTGCTTTGAGCAGGGGATTGGACTAGATGATTTCCTCAGGTCTCTTCCAACCCTAATATCTATGATTCTACGTAGCAAGCCAGGGTGTGACTCTACAGCTACCCTGCTACAGTGCAGCGAAAGTCCAGTATTAACCAAGCCTCCCTCTGGAACTTTCACTGCTCAGTAGCTGAGTCCAAGTGGGACGTTACGGCGGCAAACCGGGTGCTGTAGATTCACAGCCTGGCTTGCCGTGGAGAACTTGAGAGAAATTGCAGAGGGAAATATTTTTAGTGTGTTAACTTCCGTTTTGCAAGGACCCCAGATCATAGTTTAGGTGAAAGCAAAATAATTAACTGCCAAAAAAGAGTTGAAATAATTTGAAATGGTTACAGAGCAAAATGGTCATTATTCTTTAATCATGATGGGAGTTGGCATGGATATTTCCGGAGATCACCACATTAATATATTAACTCATTGAATCTGAGCATATTTAGCAGTTTTCCCCAGTCAGGCCCACAATGTTTATTTTAATTTTGTTACCTGTCAAGTAAATTGCACAGGATGACAGAAGCTGATTCTGAGACAAGCTTATATAAGAAACAAACAAGTGGAATGTCAGGCAGACCTTTCCGAATCTATATAATTGGTTCCTTGTTCCAGGACAATCACAGAGTATAGTTTAAATGGAAAGGTGCCTGTTGAGCATTCAAATCATTTTGCAGCTGAAGCGAAACTGACATGTTTTTCAGTACCTGCGGAAGCTGTTATTCACCTGGGGAAGCTACGTCAATTTCACTAGCGGCAAAACCAAATTTTTAGCTCTTGTAAGCATCGCTTTTTCACTCCCCCCTCCCCTCTAATGTGCGTGTTTCGGTGCACATGGAACGACAGGTCAGCGCTGCAGCCCAGCTGCCACTGTCAATTTGTTTCAATTTGAACAGTGCCCATGCAGTCACCAGAATTCGTAATTGCGACAGGAAGATCTTCGCAGGAGTAGCGGTCACACTGGTTTTGCTTCTGCTGCCAATCTAAAGCCCCTCATAAATACAATTAAACAGAAAACGCCATCCACGATCTTTTCAGAACATGCTTTTTCATGTTTTCTGCTTTTATTTTAAAAAAAAGAGCAATTTTTTGTTCTCTTTTGGTTTTGTGGGAACGAAGGTGAATGGGGAATAACAGACTGGGCTGAGTAAGGAGAGATGACACATCTGTAACATGGGGATAATAGTACTGACCTCCTTTTGGAAAGCACTTTGAGATCTGCTGGTGGAAAGCTCTGTATAAGAGCGGGGTGTGTTCGGGGGGGGGAGTGGTATGGGGGTCCAGACAGTGCACCTATGGAATGGATAGTCCAGGGCTAAGCATGTGGAAGGAATTCTTTGACTGACCATTCAGCCCTGACTAGAGGCATGCAGTCTCTTGTTGTCCTTCTCAGTAGCCCTAATCCTGATTCATTGCCCAAGGTCCTGTATTAGCAAAGCACTTACATGTGCTTCATTCCCACTGAAGCCAGTGGGACCAACCCATGTGCCTACAGTTATGCACATGCTTAAATTCTTTGCTGACTTCAGACTGAAGTGCATAATGACCACATCAGGTTTCATGAGGCAATGCTTCCATTCCTGCAGCCGGGGACATATGCTCGCCTGGTCTAGCTCGCACGCCTTATGCTATGCTGCCTGACACATGCAGCATGTTACAGTCCAATCAGAGCAGAGTTGCATGGCAATGGCTCATGGCTCTCCCTCGGCCCCGAGACTCTGTCGCCCAGCTTGTGGATGCTTTGTGGATAATTGCATGCCCGCTTCTGGGGAAGAACAGACAAACATGTATGGGCAGTGACATCCAGGACTCCCAGCTCTACAGTGCTGTAAATGAGCCAGTCCACATCTCACTCTATTGACTGAACTTGCAACGTAAGTGGTGAAGAACCTTCCTGTTGGCCTTCTGCACAGGGTGAATTCCACCCTTCATGTAGTACATGATTGAAACTGT
Organism: Gopherus flavomarginatus; assembly: GCF_025201925.1. NCBI lineage: Eukaryota > Metazoa > Chordata > Testudines > Testudinidae > Gopherus > Gopherus flavomarginatus. Next base: position 128,128,900 of record NC_066619.1, read on the forward strand.
GCAGCTGTTGTGGCATGTAGAAAGACATCTGCTTTTTCAGGCTACTGGCACTCTGAAAGACAAAAGCATTTGAGAGTTATCAAAAGGCATACTTAGAATCTCTGCATTTTCCTTGCATTGTCACAGAGTCACAAAGTCTCCGACGACCACTGCAGAATAGAGAAATCAGGAATATCACAGTGGGTGGAACCAGTTTACCCACTCGGCACTCTGGTGTAACCAAAGAATGAGAGAGAGATTTCAGTTGAAAGCCATGTATAGGGATGTGCATATTTGATGGAGATTATCTAACATTTGTCAGCTAACTGAACTACACGGAGCAGCCCATGGAGAGAAATGCACAGAAAAATGTCTCATGCTGTATTATTATTTAGTGTGGCTGGTACAAAAGTAAAATGTTGAAACCATTTAAATGTAAGGGGAATCATTCAGCAGATGACAGCCGTAAGAGAAGCAATTCTCTACCGCTATTCTAGAGAACTGGAGTATGGTATCAGTAGTCTTGCAGGGAAGTGAAACCATCACTCCCATAACAGAGCCCAGTTCTACCACCACAGAACCCAGGTCAGCATGATGTCTCACATTAATCATGTGATTAATCAGACTACTCACTTATTTAAAGTGAAGTCCATGCTTAAGTACCTTCCCAGATCAGGCCTACAATGTGACTTTGTTGGCTAAAGCTGTGTTTCATCACTGGCTACAGTAGGTCACTCCCATGAGTCCAGTCTCTCATTTAAGTATTTGCAGGGTTGGGCCCTGATTGAACTGGGCTGGAAACGGTTTTCACAGCCCCTGACATTTTTGAGATATCAGAAAAAAAAAATCCCATTCCAACTTGGGATGAAAAGTTGAAAGCTCAAAAAAGTCCATTGACTAAAAATCTGGAGGGGGGGGGGAATATTGGTTTGTGTCAAGCAAAACATTTACTTTGATTTCCACCCTTTATTTATTTATGTACGCAGCTTAAATTTCTAAAGACAGTTTTCTGGAGGAGGAAGGCCAGAATTGTCTTGTGTTGAAAATATCAAAATGTTTTGAAAGTTTTTGGTTATTAAAAAAAAAAAAAACTTTCAAGTTGAAAATTGCATCCTGGCTGAACCTTTGCCATGAAAAGCTTCAGTTTCCATGAACTGGCATTTTTGACAAAAAAATGTTTTGTCGAAAACTTCACAACTAGTTCTAACCCTGAGTCATATGGGTAGATGGCCATATATGGTTTGTTTCTTTTTCTTGCTGACACTTCACTATAGCCAATACTATGTCTCCTCCAAAGCTGTGATGTTTCTATGCAGTGCCTCGCACCCATTAAAGCAGCAGTCTGCAGTTCCAAGCATCCCCTTGATTTGTGCTGACTGAGAAGGTGACAGAATTAAACCACATGATGGTTACCAGACTAGTCATCAACATGAAAATGAAAGCTTGTTAAAATAAAACGCACGGATTCCAGAAAGTGATGCTTGATGTCAATAGGAGACGCAGGTGCTCCGCACCTTGGAAAATCAGGCTCATGGAGGTAGGAGAAAGTTATTCCTTCAGCTCAAGTAGTAGAGGTTTGTGGTGGTCATCTGAAAGGCTGGTGTTCCAGCCCTGTTGCTGTGCCATGGTGTCAGGTGATATAATTTTGTTGTTGTTTTGCTGGCTTTCCCCCCAGTTTTCTGTATTTAAGAATGATCTATTTAAGGCACACAGTGGGAAAATATCCTTAAAAACAGGTTTTATAGTGGAAAAAACATCATAATCCATCTGCTACGGAGTGACATGCAACAAAACACACTGTGGTCATTTATCACACACTCCAGGCTCTTCCATCATAACTTCACAGGTTAGAAGTTTGAACCTCCATCTATCATGTGGGGAGAATCCTACTTCCCTTCCTTTGGAAAGCATGTTGAGATACAAAGAAACGTATCATTGTTTTCCATTTAAATTCTTCTCCTTTGGCTGGCAAGGCAAAGCCTGTGGATGCAGTGCACTGTGGGATAAGTAGTGACATGTGTCTGTCATTGGCTAGGAGTAAGAGTCAATTTAAAACAACATCACTGCCTTTCTTGAGTGCAAAAATTGGAGTCTTTTCCTCTGTAATGCCCCACTAATGGAAATTCCTTCTGCATCCCATCTTTTGGCTCATGAAAATAGTAAAATGCTGCCATTGGCCCCTCACCTAACTAAGGAATAATTTGTCTTACATAACCTTTCCATGAAATGTCATTGGATTTGAATGGAGGGTATTCGAGTGCTGCCTAGCATCAAATGGAGGTAAAGTAATGAGACGAATATCCCCGACACACACATAAAACGGGGCTGGCATTTGCAATTAATTGGACTTTAAGGAAAGCGTTCCTTTAATCTCCCATATTAATTGTGAGAATCTGTCCCTTTGAAACTTAATGGGGAGGGGGAGGGATGGCAGGAAAACTTTTCTTCAATAGAAAATGTTTTGGAGTTTCTTGCTGAGACCTGCCACACTTTGGTGTCAGAGAGTTTGAGAGAGAAAGGCGATGAATTGTTGGCATTACAACAAATTATGCCAGCTTTATGTAATGGGAGAAATAAAAAGAGCAAATCACGAAAAGTGCATCTGCAGCGTGCCTATTCAACAGCACAGTACTAATGATACCAGGAAAATACCGAGCACTTTGTGCCACTCTAATCCTTTGATCTCTTTGAAATTCCATGTAATTTTCTTTTCAAAAACACTTATTCTTGCAAAGTGTTTTGCTGGCCTTTACAAAGGTTCAGGCTAGTTAGTCTCTCTGTGAATCTGTTGTATTAAATTTAATCTTAATTCCATTCAGGGCTTTAATTAGAATGTGGGCAAGATGGAAGGAAGGAATATGGACGCATTCAGAGCAGGCAGACAGGTCATTCCATAGAAAATCTAACCTACACCTAGACTCCTCTTCATCAATTCAGCTAAATTGAAATGAAGGTGAGCCTACAAGAGTGGCTTAAGGGTATTTTGGATGCTGTAGGTTCGTACATAACTGTCAAAGCTGAAGTGCTTTTTCTAATATCCCCGTGAGCTCAAAGCAACTTCTTCTGGAAGTAACAGGAACCTCTGAAAATACCCTGAAAAGTGTAATGGCCATCGGGGAATTGGGAGTGATGATAAAGAAATTTTTCCTTGAGGTGGGTCAAACCCAGATCTTGGAAGCCAAGACCTGTCCAATCTTATGCCTTTTTCTGAAACACCTGGTTCTGACCACTGTCATAGACAGGATAATTGTGCTAGCTGGATCCCTGGTCTGACCCAGTCTGGCAGGTCTTACCTTTCTCTGGTGAATGCTGCTGTTTAAATATAGAACCCTAGAATAAAATTCTGTTACTCATGTAGAGTCTCGGCTTCCTGACTTTAATTCTCAGGGAGAGTAGCAAATCTCCACTCCACTTGCAGGCTTGAGAATGTTTCTGTTCAAACAGTAATGAGTCAGATCCGTACACAGGAGTACAGAAGCTTGCTGTGCCTACAGAGGCTGCAGCTCAGAAGAAGGTATGTTTTGAGCTCAAAGGTCTAATTCCTATCTAAATGATAAGAAAGAGGCGAGATACAGGGCCACATTAGTCTGCTAAACTCACCCCTCTGCTTTCATGGATTGCTGTCGGCTGCTAATCATTTTTTCCTCCGCAGTGCTATTACCACCTGGCCCCAGGATAGAAAATGAAGGCCTGGTCTACACTTAAAATTGAGGTTGGCATAGCTACTTGGTCACAGGTGTGAAAAATCCACACCCCTTGACATTGTAGCTTGCTGATCTAACCCCGATGTAGGTCAACAGAAGAATGCTTCCGTCAACTTAGCAACCATCGCTCAGGGAGGTGGTGTTCCTGCACTGACATAAAAATAATTTCAGTCAGTGAAGGCTGTGTCTACACAATGGGATTATGCTGGCATAGCTTCAGCCCTGTAGTGATGCCGGTGTATTCCCTGTAGTGTAGACATACCAAAGTCTTGTGCTGCGTCGAGTCCTCCTCAATTGTGCATCGTGTTGACCTAACTCTGCTCCCGGGGTAAAGTGCCCCTTGACTTCGCAGGTTCAGTGTTAGGGTTTGTCTACCCAGGGACACTCAGGGCTTGTCTTCGGATACCGTCAACACAGTGCTGTCTACATAGGGAGGCTAGGTCAGTATAACTACATTGCTATGGAGTGTGGATTTTTCACCGCCCTGAGCAATGTCATTATACACGTTTGCAGTGTAGACCTGGTCTCAGAAAAGTTAATCCAGTTTGACTAAAGGTGTGAATTTGAAGTGCATTAGTTCACCTGCATTAACCCCTGTATGGATGCTCTTTTGAATTCAAGTTTCCTGAATTTGGTTTAGCTTAATTCACTTTCAAAGCGAATTAAGCTAAACTATATTCAGGCCACTGTAAATACTGAACAGGGGCATCCACCCAGGCATTTAATGTGGTTTAACTAATCCACTTTAAAAGTGAATTCAGATTAATTTTCCTGAGTGCCTCCATGTAGACACACTCTTATGCTAACACTGAGCGCTATGGATAATGCCACCTAAACGTTTTAAAGTTTAAGAAATGCAAGTTTGTATTGTCCTGGTGAGGGACATAATCATTAGAGTAATGGGCAGTGCTTAGGAGGGGCTACTTTCAACAGGATATCTCTGCTCCCTGGGTAGGGAACAGAAGGCTGCTAACCATTATGCAGATATTGCAGCAGTCAGAGGCACAGTTTTATTTTCATTGGCACCTCAGGTTTCTATAGCAGGGCTGAACTGACATTTGGAAGCAGGCTCCTATTTAAAGGTTCATGATTATTTAACACCATGCGCTGCGGTGAGCCGGGAGCCTTGTCAGAGCAAATGTCAATGTTTGACGGACCCCCTCCGCCACTGTGTTCGCTGGGTGTCTGACAGTGTGTTCTTTCCCCCTGCAGTACGGGATAAAGAAGAAGGAAGAAAGAGAAGCTGAGGCCCAGGCCGCGCTGGAAGCCAATGCCGAGGGGAGTCTGACCCGTCCAAAGAAGGCCATACCCCCCGGCTGTGGGGATGAGGAAGAGGAGGAAGAGGAGAGTATTCTAGACACAGTCATCAAATATCTACCTGGCCCTCTTCAAGACATGTTCAAGAAGTAACGGCTGCAGCCTGTTGGACTGTCATGAACAGTAAAGCAATGGATTTCTCCAATGAGAATTTACAATCTTGCCACACATCACACAACCCCACCCTCTTCCCCCACTCTACCCCCCCCGACCTCTCCCCTGGCCCCCTGAGATTCCATCCATTCCTATTTTGTACATAGTCGCATCCAGTAGACGCCTCTGAATGGGTGTAAGGATTAACGAGCTGCAGTCTACACAACTTTTATTATAAGCCATAGTACTATGTATGTTAAATAAGACAACTGTACATTAAACAGCAAAGAAAAAGCCTCATGTTTGTTTCCATCCAAAGCAGGAGGAATGGTCACGAACAGGGAGCAGTGGCTTCTTTTATTTTCCTTAATTATTATTATAATTTTTAATATGATCGTTGATCAAGCCACCCTGGCTGTTCATTGTTGGGTACATCTCTTGTAGCAAGGGATGCCTCCATCTCCCATGGAAACAGACCTTTTCCGTTTTATTCCATAACCCTCATAAATAAGAGATCATTTGAAAAGTGAACCATGTGCAGCTCCTGTCTCCAACACCGTTCTCAGAGCTGCGGAAGAGCTGAGCCTTCTGCACCAGGTGTTCATGGTAGAAACCAACCGCCTCAGAATCTAAGCAAGAGTCTTGTTGCTTTGGGAATAGCCATACAATGAATAGCATGACCAGTGTGTAGTGTGGACGGTGCTGTCTTTAGATCTAGGCCAGACTGGTTCGCTAGTGTTGTAGTACCGGACGTCCCAACCCAGGGGCCTTAGAAGCCCACCGCTGAGTGGAGTGGATACTTAGATTCCCCAACATTCCGCTTTCGGCAAAGATTCCCCAGTGGCATATTCAATCCTGCCATTCCCAGCTGTGTTTCCAGGAATAGCATTTTAGCTCCAGCAAATGCTCTGTTCCCGCAGGTGGCATCAGAGAGGGGTGGGCTTCTGGTCAGAGAGCAGGCCCAGGAGGCAGGAACTGCTTCTGAGTTTTAGTCTTGATTCTGACTCTGATTCCATCTGTGACCTTGAACAAGTCACTTAACCTCTCTGTCCCAGTCCCCCCGTCTATACACTGGAGATAATAATACTTACCTACCTCACAGGGATGTTGTGAGGGTCAATCGGTGAAAGCTTGTACAGGAGCTAAGTATTATTATAACATTGAGTGGCATCACTGGGTACTTGCACATTTACCTGGTGGTGGGAAGGTGGGACCAGGACTCTCCTACCGTCGCATTTCAAACCTTCTCGGATTCAGATGGATTTAGAATGTCTCCCAACCTAATAGTGTCAGATAACACATTGTCCCCAGATGCTGCTGCCTTGCTCCCGCAGTGAATATATGTGTACAGTCTTATTTGTGACACCGTTATTCATCATTTCATCTGGTCTGTTGTTTGTAGAGCTGACCTTCAGTTCTGGGACTCTTTCAGCTCAGCGTCACTGTAGATGTCTGGAGCTTCTGGTCAGCATCACGTCTTGGTCTCACGAGAAAAGAAACTGTCTCAGGAGACTTCTAACGAGCGGATTGTTTGCCTGGCAGAATTACACTGCCACATGCCCTGTGCTAGCCCAGGCTTGGAAAACAAATGGTTACTCATTATTTCCAACATATTTGCAAGTAAATAGCCACTTAGCATGGATGACAGAGGGAAAAATATCCCATAGATGCAGATTTAGTAGGAGGCATAATTCAGCTCTGTGTGCCTGCTGCCGACTGGTGTGAGAACGAGACATTTATATTTGCTACTATAAAACCAATTGTAGAGTTAAGTACGCCTGGGATTGCCAGTGTAGAATATCCTGTTCATCTACTGCCAAATTGTAGGACCGGTGCAATTTCCAGCTGGGGTTAGTGGATGCATTGCTGTTGACTTCCGTGGAAGTGTACCTGCTTAGTCCCAGTGAGTCTGGGTTTTGCTTTGAATACTCATTCTGAATTTTGTTTTTTCCTGAGTTTGATAAAATCTTTGGGACAGAGGCTCTGCTGGTGTAGACAGACCAAACTTCCCTGCACTGAGCAGTGCTATAACCATTGAGCACCAGCAGAGAACTTGGTCCTTCCATTCCATAGATAGCATCAGAGCGAGTCCATTGGCTCCAGTGAGACTATTCGTGTGCTTAAAGCTGGGCATATGCTTAAGCATCTTTCTGAATTGGGCTCCTAATTAGATTCTTACATGAGCCAGGCAGGAGCAATCTGTGCTGGATTTAAGCAGAGGAGGTGGAATAAGGCTGTACATGCTGTCCCTTGAGCATCACCTATAGAATCACACATACCAACTGCAACAGACTGCCTGCAGGCTGTACACTCCCTGCCACTTATGGACCAGTGTAATGAGCATGCTCCAAACCCCTAGTGCATGCTGAAGGACTTGTGCTTTCCTTCGCACTCCGCGTCCAGAGAATTTGCTAGTGTAGGGATAGGATTTAGAAAACTACCCCATGAAAGTTGTGTGCTGGATGCTGAGAGCTGCAAGTCAGCCTCCCAAGGGCAAAAGCAGACTGTTGTGACATCTTAAGATAGCGTTGTCATTGGTTGGCTGCGCTTTCACTAAAGAGAGATGAATTTCTCCCTTAAGACTTCAGTCGCCGACATTGTTTCTTATCTTTGTGCCTAGATTTGAGATCGGAGCAGCCGTCAGTGATCTGTCATTTCCTAATGAAAGCGCTCAGCTCTCCGTTTCCAGAGCCCATTTGTTTCCTTTTAAAGTATAAAAGTCATTCCTCATCCTTAAAGCCACTCTCACCCCAGCAGCCTGCAAAAACTACTGTAGGTTCCACAAGTAAGTGGACATTGCTCAATCTGCTCCTGCTTTACTCACCACTCGTCCTTTGGCCATCAGCAGCGATTTCCTTTCCTCTCCATGCGAGCTCCAGTCCCGAGACACAAGCAGAGCCTGCTGTCTTGCCTTTTCTTTTCTCTTCTCTTGTTGTTCTATATTGGGTTTTTCAGGGTCTGTCTTGTGGAGACAAAATACATTGTTCTGTCCAGCTGTAGGTGACTTTACAAGTCTTTGGTTTAACCAAATGGGTCAGAGGTAATACAGGAGCCTGTGCGGCATGGTCTCACAGATCACAAGCAAGTGTTGCTGCTCCTGGGGAGACAAGTGGGTTTGTTTTTTAAAAGTTCCACTCCCCTCTTCGATTTGTCCTTCTAGGAGACTGAAATTGCACAAAAATATGGGGCCTGTGTAGTCTTTCCGTCAGATCCACTGGGCTTGGCCTCAAGATCATAAAGCAGAATTGGGAGAGCCGTTTGTCTGGCATAATTCACAAGGTCTATTATTAGTGCCGTCAGAACCATTGTAGGGTTTCCCAGCTCGTCCCAGCTGTAGCCAATATCCCTCTCACTTGAGCTCCCAACGTATGATCTAGTCCCTCTGCCATTAAACTCAACAGGAGTTTGTCATTGACCACGGACTTCAGGGGGAGCAGGTCTGAGCCCCCAGTTTTTTATTGTCATTCGTTCAGTAAAGAAACCCGATGGATAGGATATTCTGCCTGTGAATTACATATAGGTCAGTCCCTATGGGGAGAAAGGCAGCATGCGCTGACAAGATTTGCCTCCAATAACTTTTTGGACCTTAACTAAGTTATGGGCCAACTCAGAGGGTTTCTCCAGCTCCAAAGTGCCTCAGCAACTTGGAATGAAGTTGAAATGGGCACGTCCCCCATCCCGAATTGGACAATCATCACTCCCAACCCCTTCAGCTAACTTGTATTGTGCATGAATGTGAGGAGCACTGTAAAAACGCCACACGCTCAGCGCTCAGTCAGCTGTCAAAGCACTTAAACAAGACCAAAGAGAAACATGGTTCATTGTTTGGATTCTGAATATCTCTTTGTCTTTCCATGCCATCGTTTTATTTGCATCACCAATATGTTCAATCTCAGGAAAATGAGGTCTTCTGTTTGTGATTGGTTTTTATTTGCACAGAAAGGTAGGCGGCCATATATTCTTATTTTAGCCGTTCTTTCTCCTCCATAACTCCAGGGCCTTTCTGTTTAATAAAAAAAATCAAGAGGTCTCCACTTTGTGGAGGGCAACTAATTTAGTTTATCATTGCCCTTCATGGACTTACATCTATCTTTAGAGAAAGCCATATGAAATCAGACTGCAATATTAATTATGAATGCTACTCTGTGTTAAAAAAAAAAAAAAAGAGAACAGATCATGTGCTAAATCACTCTGGCGTTTCTCCATCTATGTTTCTAGTATTGTATGTTAGACTAGTTTCTCCCCAGCCCTTCCCTTTGTCAAAGAAAGACCATGCCAATGCTGCTGACCGCATCTTTTTGACAAGCTTACCGCACTAGTATAACTGTTGTTTCCAATCAACTGTTGTGACCTGAATGTAATGTCCTATGTATCTGAAATGTGTCTGTATCTGTTTTACTCTGTTACCAAGATAATGTTTTTCATGTGCTGAGTCGTAAAATGTTTCAGTAACTGTCCTCTAAAAAAGAAAAAAATGCTTGTTTTCATACACACACACACACGCATACACGCACAAAGGCAAAACTCTAACTAGGTGGTGCATTTTTCTAATAGAAATGCCCCCAGTTGTCTCCAAGATGCATGCAGTACCTTCCAAGCAGCCAGAAGATGATTTAAAGTAGAGACTTTGTGAATGTAAATTTCATTTGTAATTTGCCTGCTACCTTTTTCTGCATGACATGGATAAGTGATATGATGTTCTTTTAAAATGGAATCACAGCCAATAAAAAAAAATAAAGTGATTTCATACCTTTTTTGTAATACTTTCATATTACATCTCTACCACGCTGAACTGGGAGAAGAAAATCCGCTAGTACATTTGCAAGTAAAATGGTAGTGGAGTAATTTAGAAGCGTGAGCCTGCACATGCCAGAAAATAACAGTAGCATGTTATTTTTTTTTCACTTGTCCAAACTTCACCAGGACAATGTTACCCCCACGGGTAATTAACCATTAGTTATACCCAGGTCTATGTTATTGTTAGTTAGTTTTCCTTAGGAAAAACAGAAAAGCCATCCCTATAAAATGTGGAGGATTAAACCTATGGAAGTTTAGCAGATTTGAAGTTTAAATCAGCGAAAAGATGAGCTACTTTGGAATTTCATTGCCTGTATCAGCAAATCCAATTCTTGTGTTTATACAAGTTGTCGGGTTGTTGAAGACTCCAAAGACCTGATTCTCCTCTAAGTTATGCTGATGCAAATTAGAAGTAACACAACTGAAGTCAGTGGAGATACACAGTGTAAAAACAGAATGTGAGGAATCAAAATCTGGCCCTAAAATGTTCCAGCTTTATGTTTTCCCTTGGGAAATATTTTCCTTGGAAGCATGTAGCAAGTGACACTTTCTCTGCCAGCTACTGAAGATTAGGAAGGCCCATGAGTGAGTACTGGATATCAGACTGACCTTCTTGTTAGTCTATGCAGCAGCAAATAAAAATATCTCCTTTACATCATGTATATTCATCATGTGGCTCCAGAGACAAAGCTCTTAGGAAATCCATAGGAGGCTTTCCATTGCCTTCAACGAGTTTGGGGTCAGGCCCTGGATTTGCTGTTAGTAGGAGTGAAGCCTCATGACAGGAGGAAAAATATCCCTGCTTTTTCCCTTCACCCCCAAAAATACTCTTCAATGTGCAAAGGAAGGACAGGCTACGATAACCCTGCCAACTAGGGAGCAGCTGGATGTTGAGTGAGGAATCTAGAGTTCACAGAGCATTGACGGGGTTTGATACATGTCCCCTGAATCTGGAAGGAACAAGCTTTGTTGTGACACGAAGCTCTAGAACAAATTGTGCTTGGGCCGAAAAGCAGTTGCGGTGATTTTTAGATGGCTGTTGCAAAGGTATGTGCTTAAATACCTTGCTGAATCAGGGCCTAAGGTTTTGCGAGCCCCATGTGCCTGTTATGATCTGCCCCAATGCCAGTGCACAGGAATGTTTGGAGCTACTGCCCCAATCCTACCCACTCCCAAATAGACATCTGTTGACGTCCCACCAGAAATCCCCAGGCACTGAGGTCTGAGTTCAAATTCACTACTGGCCATTGATCTGTTCTTCACCAGAGCATGGAAGTCATGCCCACTCCCTGCTCAGCAACTGATGGGCACAGAAATAACTAAGCGTATGAACCAGACTGCAGCCTACACAGTGGGGAAGGTGAGTGGGTCCGCAGTGCCCCCTGGGGAGCTGGAGAGACCAGACGAAAAAGAATCGGAGTACAAAGGAGGAGAGAGGCCGTGTGAGGGAAGGCAGGCAGCCAACTACAAATCTAACCCAAAGTCCAATGAAGGCTTTGGATCTGACCTACAATGGAGAATCCAGGTGCTCCCCACTGGCACAGGTACAGGGCTAGGTCAGACCTTTCGGGTGGGCCTTTAGTTCCCCTGAAGGCAGTGGTGAAACATCCACTTATGTCAAGAGTTAGGCCAAGGCAAAGCATGCCTGAAAATCCCATCGCTGGAGGCTAGTGAAGGCAAAGCATGGGAAAGAGGACAATACAATGGTGTGGTGGATGGAGGAGCCTGTTTACAGTTATTAAATCACATCATTAAGCTATCATTGTTCTGTAAGCCAAGGCAGGAGCTGGGCCTACAGGATGTCCCCTCAACAGTGCCTGCAATGTGTTTAAATACAATACAGTGAAAGCCAGGGTGGGGAAAGGATACAGAAAACAGAATCCTGATGAGCCAGTGTCCTGCTAAACCCCGCGAGTGAATGAAAGATTGATTGTGTTGTGTAATCTGCGCCCAAGTGGGAAAAACAAAATCCTGTTGTAAGCCTGCAACAGCAATGACTGGGTATCTGGCTTATTGTGTCTCAGAACCATCACAGAGTGACAAATTGGTGCAATCCGCTGTCTTTCTTAAACCTGTGCTTTGTCACATAAAACACTCTTCCAGGAGAAAAGGAGCAGGGCGAATTTTGTGGGCTGGTTTATGTGAATCATTTAAAAGCCCTGCAGTTATGTAGGTTTGTAGTTAAAAACATTGAGCAAGATTGATGCTACATGTAATGACACTGGTTATTAGGATGACGACAGAGTCACATGAGTGATGACAATTTCTTATTCACATTGGTATTAGTAAGCAGTGTGGGCTAGTGGATAGAGCACTGGATTGGGACTCAGGAGCCCTGGATCCTAGTCCTAGCTCTGCCATTGGCCTGCTGCATGACATTGGGCAAGTCATCCCCCCTGCGCTCTGTGCCTCCATTTCCTCATCTATAAAATGGGTATAATGATATAAGCACGAAGTGTTACCCAGTATGGAGAAAACAAAGGGTTCTAAGAGTTCGTCCACACACAGAAGTCGCACTAGTTTAACTTAAACTAATTTCAAAACCCAATTTAGCTAAACAGGTGCAAACCCCTGTGTGGCTACACAGCCATGGGTCTAAAACTGGTTATGTTGCGTTAGCTTCCTCCCGCACGCTAAACAGCTATAAGCCAAGTCTAAGCCAAACTAAGAGCATCCATACACAAAGGCCTGGTCTACACTGGGTGGGGGATGATCTAAGTTACGCAACTTCAGCTATGTGAATAACGTAGCTGAAGTCGACATACTTAGATCGACTCACCATGATATTTTCGCTGTGGTGAGTTGACTGCTGCCACTCCTCCATCGACTCCGCCTGCGCCTCTCGCGGCGCTGGAGTACAGGAGTCGACGGAAGAGCACTCGGGTCGATTTATCGCGTCGAGACTTGATGTGATAAATCAATCCCCGCTGGATTGATTGCTGCCTGCCAATCCGGCGGGTAGTGTAGACCAGGGGTTGGCAACCTTTCAGAAGTGCTGTGCCAAGTCTTCATTTATTCACTCTAATTTAAGGTTAGGAATGCCAGTAATACATTTTAACATTTTTAGAAGGTCTCTTTCTATAAGTCTATAATATGTAACTAAACTATTATTGTATGTAAAGTAAATAAGGCTCTTAAAATGTTTAAGAAGCTTCATTTGAAATTCAATTAAAATGCAGAGCCCCCCGGACTGGTGGCCAGGACCCGGGCAGTGTGAGTGCCACTGCAAATCAGCTTGTGTGCCGCATTCGGCACCCGTGCCGTAGGTTGCCTACACCTGGTGTAGACATACCCAAAGATTTGACTAAACCGGTTTTAATATCACACTTTTAGTTAAACCAGCACATCTTTGTGTATAGACCAGGGAACATTTTCAGAAGCATCCAAGTAACTTAGGACCCGAAGCCCCATTTTCAAAAGAGACTTAGAGGCAAATTTTTTAAAGGTATTTAAACCCTTACAGTGACAGATAGGCACTTAGTGGGCTTAAGCAGGTTAGGTGTCTAATTCACATTGATTTTAATTGGAGTTAGGTGCTTAACTCACTTAGACCCTTTTGAGAATCTCACTAGGCACAGATCTGCACCTTGAAAATCTGACCCCTAGAAGCGTAAGTCCCACTGGCTGCTAATGAGACTTAGACTTGCAAACATCTAGGTCACATGAGCATGTTTGAAAATTTTAGCCTTGTCTAATGACATACTTCAAAAATCAGAGCGAAAGAGAGAAGACGCAACAGCTTTCCTATACAGACTGGAACATCTGACTTGCCATACTGGATCATCGCTCCTTCACTTCCTTCAACTATAGCTACTACTTGATGCTTATAAGGAAGATTAAAGAGGCCAACAATGCCAGGGAGGAGCTCTGCCGCAGCTCCTGATGTAACAGTGCATCTGCGCTGCCCCCGGTGCAGGCCTGGGCCTTCCTGTGGCAATCCGCACGTGGTCAACATAGACTGAGGGGAAATGGCCAAACAATGAGCAATGGGTGAAGATGGTGCAAAGAAAATAATTGCGGAGCAGGGGGAGGAGGAAATGAAACGAACTCTCTGTATCAAGAGTGACAGAGCGGTGGGGGTGGTCTGAACCCAGGCGAAAACAAGGAATGACACATATCCATGGAGAAACAAAAGGCAAGTGTCCAATGCCCTGTACTGTAGGGGTCATGCGATGGGACTGATTCACCATTTGATTACGGCTGGGCCATGCTGATGTAACGCTACTCTAGGCAGCACCCTCTAAGAGGACTCAGATTGGGCATCCAAAATCACAAGTCTCTTTGAAAACATCTTGACCAAGACTTTTAACCTTTCCCCATAAAACACATGGTTGAGTTTGTATTATACCTGCTTGTTAGTCCAACCCACTCTAAAATATCCCCTTCGTGATTTCACAAAGCACCCAAAGCCATACTAAAGGAGCTGGCTAATCAGAACAAGTGGCACCAGCAAATTAATGTTTGTCCAAGACTTTGATACGCACAGTCAGGACTGGATTTCCAATTAGGCACAGTAGGCCCGTGCCTAGGGGCGCTGGTGATCTAGGGGTGCCTAAAAGTGGGTTAAAAGTTAAGAAGTTAATACATACAGCTCCTCTGCGGACGGCCGGGCTCCTGGCGCGGGTTGGTGGCCGCCCAGCGTGTGGGGCTGGAGCAGGGTGAGCATCCGAGCCATCTCGCCTGGGGGTGCTGTGAGCCTCAGCCAGGCAGGGCGGCTGCTGAATGTGCTGGGAACATCCCAGCACCATCCCAAACTTGGCCACCCTGCTGCCTCTGCCCTGGGCCGCAGAGGGAGTGGGAGGAGCACTGCGGGAACCTCATTCACTTGCATGGGCAGAGCCGGAGTGCGACTGCCATGCCAGGAGCAGAAGGGATGGAAAACACCGGGGACCACTCGCCATGAGGAGAGGTACAGTCCTCCCCTTGCACCTCGCCTGGGGCAGGTGGGCTGTGCCCTGGCTGCGGCTGGGAGTGCTGTGCATGACGGAGGGTCTTGTGCCTTCCCAGGGAGGCTGTGTTTGTATTTCTTTTGGTTTCATTTTTTACGGAAAACACAAAAATCAGCTGTAGGCAGTGGGGGCACTGAAGATGCTGGGGCTAGGGGTGCTTAAGGTGTAAATCCAGCCCTGCCCACAGTGGTCGCTTTGCAGCTTCCTACCCAGAACACTCTAACCTGCTCGGTCATGCAGTGTTTGGAGAAAGCTTTATTAGGACCCTTTGCAATGCTTTATTGGGTACAACTTCTTGGGTAGGGTTCTGGGAACTTGGGGAGCAATGGTCAAAACCATGGTGAGCTTTGGATACCCCGTGATTGTTCATTTGAACCGGGCTGGCATTTCTAAGCCTGGAAGCTTCGCTAGAAGCCCAGGATTAAATGTGGCAAGGATGTGTGGTGAGACCGTTCATGTTCTCTCAGCTGCTACAGATGTTGAACACAGTGGACAATTTCTTGCCCTGTGGAAAATTCTAAAACCACCTGAGGCCAAATTCTGCTCTTGGTGATCCGTCAACAGCCTTTCCCCCGGCTAACCGAGGGCAGCATCTGGTCCTTAAGTGGATTCACTCACAAACATGCGTTCGCTGCTGGCTCTTCTTTTCTGGATGCACCGAGCAGTCCCTTAGCTGCAGCTGTCACCATGGCTGGGCCAGACGGAGATGCATGTTGATGTGATGAGTCTGAGCAGAGGCCTGACCATTATGACTCTGTGCTTGCTTGGATGTTGGAGGCAAATACTTGCATGGTGGGTCCTGGGTATTTATTAAAGGTCCTGGTGGTTGAAAAATCTCATTGCATGTTAGTTTCTGAGGTGAAAAATGCAGCTTGGCTTGATGATAACTCTCACATGTGTTTTTTCAGACGTTATTTTCAGTGCAAATAGTGTAGGATTGTTTTCATTACCCCACGCCAGAGTGAACATGCAGGCTGTAGATCGGTTGGTGTTCTCAAGAGAAAGCCAGGTTGCTAATACATATGACACTTGGGGTACATCTACATTGCAGCTGGAAGTGAGCCTCCCTGCCCAGGCAGGCCGACTTGCTAGTGGGACTCGAACTAGTGTGCAAAAAGAGCGGTGTGGCTATTGCAGGCTGGGGGTGCTTGAGAGTCCAAGCACTAGCCAAGTTGTAACACTGTGAAACTCTGTGCCTGAACATGATCTCAGTTGCATTGGTGCCAATCAGCAGTGATTCCAGCAAAGCCAGTGGCATGGCCTGTCAATCAGAGGGGAGCCAGATCTTCCCAATGGGAGGATGACGGGCGGGAAGGACACACAGGGCAAAGGCATTTGTCATTGTTGCTTGCTGAGATTCATGGGGCTGGTAGGTCTGCTCTCTGACCTGAGCATGGTGTTATGCCTTGATGTAGTGGGTTGGCTGCCTCACTCCATGAGAAAAAGGGCTGGAACAGGCCAGACAGGTTGCACAGACCAGCAGCCAATCAGCAAAGGCCTGTGGAGAGCCAATCAGGGCACAGAGAGCGGCAGCCAATCAGGGCCGGGCTGGGCCCTGTATAAAGGCTGCCTGGCAAAAGAGAGGGCAGTCTCTTCCTGACTAGCAAGGGAGGAGGACTGGCTCCTGAGGTAGGGAGGTAGTGGCTTGGACAGAGCAGTGCTGGGCAGCTCAGGGGAGCAGAGAACTCCAGTCCATTACCTGCCAGGCTGCAGCCCCTGACTAGAAGGGATGAGAATGTGCAAGGGGCCAAATGGGAGGTGGCCCAGGGAAGATAGTTGGACAAGAGGGGAGAGAAAGAGGGCAGAGAGGCTGCTGCTAGAGGGTCCCTGGGTCGGGACCCAGAGTAGCGGGTGGGCCTGGGTCCCCCCTTTCCTCCCTTGCACTGCACCTGGTCAAGAGGAGTGTGGCCGAGACAGACTGCAACTTGCCCCTGAGGTGAGGGGCTAGACTTTGGGGTTGTGGTTGGCCACTGAGGCAGGTGCGAGCCGAAGAACTGTCATTTACCCCCACACACACCCCGGAAGGGGATGAGAATGGAGTAGTGGGAGCTGCCGGAGGGCAGTGTCCTGAAGCAAACACCGCCGAGCGGGGAGCAAGGCGGTTCTCAAATCAGCAGAGCAGGCAACAGGTGAGACACCACACGCAGAGGGTGCTCCACTGCTGACAAGAGCTAATTCCTGAAGCAACCAGCTGGAGGCACCAGCGGTGGTGGGGCCTGACCCTGTTACAGTTGGGTTAAACCTCTTTGGAACCGGCCCGGGTAACTTCTGGCCCAGGGGATTTCTTGACAGAGAAAATGCAGGGGCAGACTGGATTTGAACAGCGTGTTGTCCAGTTGTCTGAGAGAGAGACAGTTGAAAGACCAGAGACACTAAGAGAGAAAGCAGCAAAGAAGCACTAGACACAGCCAAAGAACTGGTAGCATGGCCCTGAAACAAGCCTGGAGAGAGATTTTAGGCTGGGTGCTGGCTGAAAGGGGCTGTGAGCCAGGCACTGTCTCCTGCTGTTTGACTCCTGCTGTGTTCAGGGAAACAGGACTCGGCATGTTCTTTGTAAATGAACAGGATTGCAGCAAAGAAACACTTGCCTCCATCATCAATTTTCTCCTAACTGGAACAACCCACAGGGTCCTGATCTTTGGCTCTTTGCTCCCATTAAAAAGAAGTAAGCGTGGGATTCCTTTGTTCCTTGGTTGGTGGCTGTCAGTAACCTAAGCTGGTGGAGCTTTTCTTCAGGAGAGCAAGAAGCCAGCATTTTTTAAAGGGATGATTTGTTGGGCCGTTATGCTAAAAGCCAGCTCTCAATGTTGGTGGATATGCCAACTATCATTGTGTCCTGAACCTCCTCTTTTAGAGACAGATTGATGAGAAGCGATGGTGAGACAGGGCCGTTCTTTAGCTGGCTGTGTTACAGGGAGCACTCCGGGTCGGTGATCTGATTCCAGTGATGGTTAAAGATCAAGTGTCCATGACAATCTTTCTGTATTTGTGTCCCCTTTGATCCTGTGGCTGGGGAGGTGTTTCTGCCCTGCCTGTGGATCCCATGTGGCGGATGGAGGTTCCCAAGAACCCAGGAGGTGACATTGCCATTTTAAGGGGGTCTCCCATGCAGGGTTCCATTCGGACACACGTCATGCCCAGAAACGTAATTTTTTGCAAATGTGGCTGAATGCACCAATATTTTTCAATCGTGAGATGCGCAGGAGCTGTACAAACTCCCAGTGAGAGACAGTCCTTGGGCCAGGAATCTCCTGGTCTAAATAGAGAGGAGAGACAAAGAGTGGCCGGGAAAATGATTCATCCATGGTCAGAAAACAGGTCAGCATCAGAACAGAACCCAGGCTGCCGATTGCCTGCCCCACTATGCCCTTCTGCTGCTAACACTGAGAGGACACATGCTGCAGGTGGGATGCATGATTTCCAGAGCAGAGAGACAGACTCACAATGGCTCAGCTCGAGCCAGCATGCTCAGAACAGTAGCCTGGAAAGTGTGGTGTTGGTGGTTGCTTGGGGTAGCCTCCGTCCAAGTAGCCCAAACCCCTGGATCTGAGCCTGGGACGCTAGAGCCTGAGCCAGTGTCACAACATCCAGGCTGCTATTTAACCTAGCATCTCGCTCTGAGCTAGCTCAGTCTGTCACACCTCCCTACTGTGGTGGAGACTTATCTACAAATCGTGGATTGTACATAGCCCCAGACAAGCAGTCCCAGGACTTTCCAGCCTGTCCAGGGAGAATGTGTATTGTTACGTCACAAAGGAGATGAGCCCTCCTTATGTTCTGCTTAAACGTTTACCCAAGTCCTGCTGAGCATGCTCAGAGCACATCTGCAATCTCTTCTAATTGTGTTATTAGCCAATCTGTCTTTTTCAAATTCATTTCTGGGCAAAATCAAAATAAGCCCATTTAGCTGCCAAGCTGCAAAATCCAGGCCTGTCTGAGTGATCTGTGTGTGAGAACAGAACTTCTAGCAATAATCTAGCTGAACAGATGGCCATCAAAATTCCTTCTCTCGGCTGCAAAAATTCACCTTTTGGCTGAGACGAAACATGGGAAATTGCAGCCCAAAGGATATCATTTGGGGTTTATGAGTGAAAAATCACCATAATCAAAAATGTTTGACCACTCGAATTAGTCAAAAAATGGGACCATTTTTCATAAACACACTTGTGAATAAATGTCACTTTTTTCCCATCCAAAAAATTTTGTCATCTGACAATCTTCCCCCCAGCTTTATTTACACTCCCATATGCGGGGGGGTAATTTTCAACCTAACTCAGTTCCTAGGTCAGGTACCTCTTAATCTGAGCGGTGGGGTGGGATTCCCAGTTCGCATAGACGTGTCTGCACTAGTGCCTCAAAATAGCTGGGTGCCCACAGCTCTGTGGGTGGCTTCTTGGTTAGCTGCCTCAAGAACAATCCTAGGTATGTACTCGGGTGGCTAGCCCAAGCCACAGCGGACACACTTCTATTTGCAGGCGCCAACTGGAGCAGATACATCTATGCAAGCTGGAAATCCCACTTCCCTGCTGAAATGTAGACACAACCTTAGCCAGTTTGCTAAGGCCAGACTCTCCAAAGTGCTCAGCACTCTGGTTGCACACCAGGTGCAGAGCTCTTTTGATAATCCTGCCCATAAACCAATGCTATAAGGTCTAGAAATTGCTTCCCCTCTGCTGGATTTCACAGCCACCTCTGGGGTGAAGCACCGCAACACTGTTCTAGGAGTGACAGTGACGCAACGTCCAATACCAACTGAACATGCAGGCTAACAGATGGAGGGTAATGGCCAGATTAGAATCAGGCCACAACACCATGGTTTTGCAGAAGCTGTATTTCCCGTTGAAAATTCCTAGTCTTGTCATTTTCTGGTGCCTCTGCTGTGAGGGATTCAATCTGCCATCCCGTTTCCTGGACAGCCTCAAAGATTTCCTCACACGGGCAGCATGTGAGGTTGCTTACTGCCCAACTATTCCAGCGTGGCCTTGTAGGTTGTATGCTGGGCTAGGACACAAAAGAGATGGGTTCCATAGCTGCCAGTCGCCTGCTTGAGTCAGTTATTTCACTGCCACGTGCCTCCTTATTCCCATCTGTAAAATGGGGCTAATGACAATAACCTGCCTTTTAAAGCACTTTGAGAGCTACTGATGAAAAGTGCTAGCTAAGAGCTAGGTATTGTTATTGGTTACCATCTCGACACAAATATCTACAATTAACCTTCTCTGGAGCCCAGCCATCTGGATGTCAGATAAATCACTGTTTTATCTAAGCAATCCCAGGAAAAACCACCTGGGAAACTCAGCATCAGGGTTCTCCTACCTCCAAACACTGTGTGAGAGAGGGTGGAACGTCTTCTTACAAAGCTAGGCAAGACCGATCTAGTCTGGCGAATTGGAACATTCCCTTCACAGCCTCACTCTAGTGCTTTCCAATGGCCTGGCCTCTTTACCTGCTTGCTCCAACATGCCCTATGAAGGGAGCACCTCAGGACTATAAAAAGACTGAAGAGAAGGTGGGTTTTAGAGGCAGGTGACCTGCTGGTGATTTGAGTGAGAGCTCACTGGGGCTGCTGGGAGAGGATTGGGTGGTGTTTTGGTAGGTGTGTATACGAATTTAGTGGTAAGCGCTGTGATTGGTCTAACCCAGGCCAGTGGTTCATCACTAAGAGTGGTTTGGGTTTAAAAAGGGATGGAAATCCATCACTTCTTGGTGGTGTTAGTGGAAGATCTGCATTAAGGTGGGTGTCTCAGAAGCAAAGAGACTAAAATGGGAGTACAGAATATTAATGTCAGCTAAGCTTGTGCTGTCCATTAATAAGCCTGTCTGCTGGACTGCACAGACCAGCCTGAGCTGGGAGTGGGCACTTCTGGAGGTTGGTTGTCCAGGTGGGAGCAGCTTGGGATAGCTAAATCCATGAAACACAAACCTGAGTGGAGCAGAACTAGTGTAAACCGTTCCTATGCACCAGAACCAGCAATGCTCTAAGAAGAGGGGAAGACATGCTCACCTCCTACAATGAAACCTCAGGCTGGGGAGGTATAAAAAACACTTTCTAATTGTTACCCTGACGCTGCCACTTCCAGTAGAACAAACTCCATGTCATTTCACCTTAGTCAGATCTTTAAAGGTGAATGGCAAAGAGGACATTCTCAGTCTTAGGAATTTTACTGCTCCTTTCACATAAGAACGGCCACACTGGGTCAGACCAAAGGTCCATCCAGCCCAGTATACTGTCTGCCGACAACAGCCAATGCCAGGTGCCCCAGAGAGAGTGAACCTAACAGGTAATGATCAAGTGATCACTCTCGTAGCAAGTGTTTTCAGCCCAAAAGGCTAGAAACAGGTGTAAAACTTATAGCCAACTCTGCTGGTTTTTTCCTGCCACCGTCTTCTTTCCCCTCATCTCACTCTGGCTCTACTGTAGCACCCGGGCCTGTCTGCAGCTCCTGGCCAGGACATCCAGTGAGGGGGTTAAGCTGGGCCAGTCACCTGCAGCCAAATTAGGCTATTTCATGTACATCTTGGTGCTTCAGGTTTCATGGTGGCCTGTTCAGGGGCCTCTGTTTACCTCCACTGTCAATCTGCAGGTACCTCCCCTCTTATGGACTGCCAAATTCTAGCTCTCCCAAGGTAGTGTCAAAGCCCAGTTGACAGCTTACTGGTAGGGCTACTGAATTCTTCATAGATGTAGATTTTTCTCTGCCCAGACTTCCCGTGTAGCTTCAGGATGTGACTGGTACGCATTGCCTGCTTTGGCCCATCATCAGGTTTCTTTTGCTCATGCTGGCATTCCTGTTGCACTAGGGTACTTTTCACTGAAAGTATCAGGACTGGTTATACACTCTACACCTGATGGCCTGATCTGAATCTGCTGGTGAGTTTTCACCACGCCTGTTGGAGACGACAGTCACAGCAATTAATAGGTTACTGAGTAGTAACTCTCCTTTCTCTCTTGGCAGTTATCTCTGACTTCCATGCCTTCTAATGGTGAAATAAATTCCACTTCCACAGAGACCAGGCTACAGAAGCAGCAGGTAAGCCAAGTTTGTCCAGCTGGGTGGAAAACAGGTGCTATGGGTGGAACTGGTCTAATTTCAGTCCCTGAGCTTTGACAGTCAATGCAATAATGAATGAACGGGGAGGTGGAGTTCCCTTCGATGAGGGATGGACATATGGAGATACCAGGTGCTCTGTGGAAGGTTGCGATGTAACACTGCTTTATTTCTCAGAACTGTAATACACCAAGACCCAAAACCAGAGAGCAAGTTGGCTGCTCCCTCAGAAACACAACTGGCCCCACTTTACTCTAGGCTGGCTCTCTGCGGCCTGATTTATCACACACTTCTTTACAGAGCCCCTTGCCTGCAAGCAAGGAAACCTCTTGCAAATTAAAGTGATTACTCTGTAATGCTAACAGTTTTCAATGCACCACCGAGCACCAAGTTCCTTGCTCTCTTCAGCTCTCCTGAAAACTTGAGCATCATCTACCACTAATACCTGGTCATGAGGACAGGGGACTGGAATAGATGACCGCTCGAGGTCCCTTCCAGTCCTATGAGTCCATGACAGTGGGCACTACCAGACATGGGTTGGGCTCTGACTAGTATCTGGAATGCCAAGGAGGACTCTGATTTCATACCACTCTGTGGGGCCAAGGGCACTGTACACTTTCTCGCCTACGCTCGGTAAAGAGTGGAAATAGCTTCCATTCAAGGTCTGCTCCATCCAGATAAACTAACAGACTCCAAAAGCAGCTGGTGGGCTGCTCCACCCCCGACAGTGCTAAAGGACTTCAGCATGGTGGGTCAGGCTACAGTCCCAGTCATCCTGAGAAGCTAATGGTTTAAAAAGGCAGATGGTGAGGCTCAGCTCTTTAATCTGTTGGGTATATTCAGTCAGTGCTCTAATTTAGCTACCCAACTTCCTTCCTCAGGGTCCTTAGTTTGTCAGTCTGAGATTTGCCTACTGCCATGATGGTAGGAGAGCAGTGTTGAGTGTTCAGTAACTATTCAGCCTCCCAAACTCTCCCTGTGGTGTAATCCTGGATATAGCCTGCCTTCTGAATGAGGGGTTTCCTTGCCATCCTTGCTAATGCTACAGTTTTCAATCTATGCTCCAAAGTCAGGGAGATGCAGGGAAGTTGGGCCAGAGCCTTATTCACTCACACAGGCTCGTGGTGGTGGTGGGTGACTTAATGGGTGTAGACTTCTATTGCAGGGCAGGGGACAGTAGGCTATGGCAAAAGGTGAGAGGTGCATGTCCTTCTGCCTTTGAAACAAAAATCTCCATTCTGGGGAGTGCTTCTTCCTAAAGGTTTGATCTCACATCATTTGACACATCATAAAACTCCCATGGACTTTAGTGAACTCAGATGATGTATCCCCTAAATACAAAACTAGTCCTGAACAGTGCGGGGCAAGCCTTCCAAAGACTGAACTGACTGTGTCATTGGAGGTGTTCCATGAATCAGAACCATTGACTTGAAATCTGAAGCCTTGGATTCTCTAAGGGGTCCATCTTTGCTGGCTGGGAGCCAGAAGCAAAGCATATTGTGATCTGTCACTGGACAGCTCTGTGAAAACAGCTGCGTAGCAGTGAACAAAATTCAATCTTGTTGGGCTATATAAAATGAGGTAAAATGCTAATCCTAGGAATACATTTGATGGCTCATCTTCGCATTGCAAACTGTGCTCAAATCTGCTTACCCATCTCAAGAGCAATGGAGCAGAAACAGATGCAGCCCAAAGGTGGGGGTGTGACAGGTTCAATCACAGAGTTCCCCTTGGGATTGTCACCCGATGTGCTGAAATTACCTCTGAGCCTGTTTTCCCTGCCAGCTTGGGACGCCAGAACCCTGTCTTGTTGAGCCAGACACACTAGCCTGATGCAATACAGGGTCTGGGCCACACCCCCAAAGCTGCTGACTTTAACTAAAAACAGCTCATTAGGTCACCTGTCTCCAGCACCCAGACACCCAGGTCCCATTGTGATGTAAACCCAAATAAATCCATTTTACCCTGTATAAAGCTTATACAGGGTAAATTCATAAATTGTCCGCTCTCTATATCACTGATAGAGAGATATGCAAGGCTGTTTGCTCCCCCAGGTATTAATCACTTACTCTGGGTTTCTCAATAAACCAAAGTGATTTTATTAAGTATAAAAAGTAGAATTTAAGTGGTTTCAAGTAATAACAGCCAGAACAAAGTCAGTCACCAAGCAAAATAAAGCAAAAACATGTAAGTCTAAATCTAATACATTAAGAAACTGATTACAGGTAATATCGTCAGAGATGGTCCAATAAGCTTCTTTCACAGACTAGACTCCTTCCTAGTCTGGGCCCAATCCTCCCCTCGATACAGTCCTTGTTAGTTCCAGTAGACATCTCAGGTGTAAGCTGACTGGCTTCCCCCTTTCCTATTCCACCCCCTTTTATAGCTTTGGCACAAGGCAGGAATCTTTTGTCTCTCTGGGTCCCCACCCCTCCTTCTAAATGGAAAAGTATCAGATTTAAGATGGATTTCATTATCAGGTGACAAGTTTCTATCTTATTCTCCTAACTCAAAAAATACAGAAATAATACATGCAAACAAATGGGATGAACACACTTAATAGCTTACAAGCTTTCTAATGACACAATACAAGGGATATTCACGTAAAGCATATTCCAGTTATGTCATAGTCATAAGCATATTTCCACAAAGCATATGGAGTGCAACGTCACAGGGGGATAAACTAGGGGACGTCCAGTGAAAGGCGACATTTAAAACGTGCTGGCCTAAACTTGCAAACATGACTGTCCAGGCACCTACATAAAATGCCTGATTGTTTTGGGATGCTGTGCACCCATAACTCTAACTGAAGACAGTTGGACTTGCAAATGCTGAGCTACTGAGAAGCCTTATTATTCTGAGTTAGGTATCTGATTTCGGGCATCCAAGTTTTCCTAGCTTTCTCTCTGTATTTTATAGTACCCACAAGTATACTCAGCATTTCACCAAGAACACAGATGGCTCAAAAGGTAAAAAGCTTTCTTTTTACACAACACAACTCACCTGTGGAACCCACTGCCACAGGATATTATTGAGGATGATATCCTTAACAGAATTCAAAAATAGATCTTCATAGAAATGGAGCTCCTAATTGCCACAGTTACATGAGACAGCATGCACCAAGAATACAATAAACCCTCCTGTTTCAGGGCATAATCCAAAAGCTGAAGCTGGAGACAAGGAAGAGAATTTCCTATTGGCAGGCAACTCTCTACTTGTCCATGTTGACGTTTTTTGAATATTCTTTTGAAACCACTAATACCAGGCTTTGTCATGTGGGATACTGGCCTAGCGAGATCTGTGTGAGATGGTGTAATCACAATGTTCCAGAAAACACTACACTGAAAGATGAATATTTAATCATCTTCATTCCCTCAGTGGGTTTTGCCATCTTAAAACTATATGAACAAGAGGTTTGTCAGCAAAGTAAACTAAGCTTTGCTCACAGTCACAGCAGCAAATGAATATGCTTGCAGAAGTTTAGACCAGTGGTTTTCAAACTTTTTTTTCTGGCAACTCAGTTGAAGAAAATTGTTGATACCCACGACCCAAAGGAGCTGGGAATGATGGGGTTTGGGGCATGGGAGGAGCTCAGGACTGGGGCAGAGGGTTGGGATGAGAGACTGAGGGTTGTGGGGTGGGGCTAGGAATGAGGAGTTCAGGGTGTGGGAGGGGCTCTGGGCTGGGGCAGGGGGTTGGTTGTGGGAGGCGGTCAGGGCTCTGGACTGGGGATGCAAGCTCTGGGGAAGGGCCTGGGGTTGGGGGTCTGGGGTGCAGGAAGGGGCTCCAGGTTTGGGAGGAGGCTCAAGGATGAGGCAGCGGATTTGGGCACGGGCTTACCTCCAGCAGCTCCCAGTCAGCGGTGCGGTGAGGGTGCTAAGTCAGGCTTCCTGTCTCTCCTGACACCATGGACAGCTCTGTGGCCCTGAAGTGGCCAGCAGCAGGTTCAGCTCCTAGGCAGAGGTGTCCAAGCAGCTCCAAGTGGCTCTCTCCCACAGGCACCACCCCCTCAGCTCTCATTGGCTGGCTCCCAGCTAGTGGGAGTGCGGAGCCAGTGCTTGGGGTTGGGGCAGTGCACAGAGCCCCGTGGCCCCCTCACCTAGGAGCTGGACCTGGTGCTGACCAGAGCCACCGCAACCCAGTGCCTTCCATTCAACAACCCAGTTCTGGGTCATGACCCACGGTTTGAAAACCCCTGGTCTAGACAAACTGGAGGAGAAGCTGCTAGTCCTTCAACAATCTGACCAGGTAATACACTTGAAGTCTCTTTGGAGGGTTGTGGGCAAGTGACTTTATTTGCCTGGCTTGAGATTAGACCAGTCCGTGGGATCCAGCCTGGGTCAGATGGTGCCGCATAGCCTGGATGCTCTACAAAGGGAACTGGTGGAGCTGGTGGATCAGAGCCCACTGGATAGGCAGGCGTTTTCGGTACTGCAGGGATGACAAAGCACGCACCCACCCTATTTGAGCTACATCTGGGCTCTGTGGTTTGGGCATCTGTCTCACTAAAATAAGCAAATGGCTCATTTTAGGGTTAAACTGGGTCCTTCAAGGCAGCTTTCTGGACATGGAAAAGACCTAGTGGCCTTATCCATCCCTCTTTCTGTGATGCGCCCCATCTCGTTGTCAGACAAGCACCACGCTTGCTCAAACCGGGCCTATGCAATCTATGTGAGAGTGAGAATACCCATAGAGAGAGCTCTGCTCCTCAGGCTGACTTCGTCTCCTCCCTGAGGGAAGACACTGGCGGGGAGGACTCAGCCAGATATGGGTAGTTCCTGCACAGCTTTGTTGCGGTGTCGCCTCCCCTCTGGGAAGCAGGGGTTCTAAACAGAGCAGCTCTGCGAATGAGCAACCTGCAGAGTTGGGATAAAAAAGGGATAACTTTCTCCCCCTTAACCAAGGAAACGGCGCTTCTCCAACATCATTTCACCCCACTCGAGTGAAAACAGGCTGCAGAAAAGCTAAGCCTAAGGGAGATCAATTTTAATGGGAGATTTATTTTACTGATGCCATCTCCTAGGCGGCTTTCAAAAAAGAAGCCCTCTGAATATCTGGCCTGGTGAGTGCTACTGCCAGGAGATCATGCTATCCGGCCCTAAGATGAGCTAGGGCCCAGAGCTGGCTGGATTGCTTAGTTTTTGGTTTGCTGGCAGTTCAGGTGGGGTGGAAGATGGGGTGGATGCTGTGTGGGCTGAACTGAAATTTAAAAATGTCAGTGAATCAAAAGGCCATTTGGGGCCAAACTAAACTCTTCTTTCTGGGTGTTCATAAGGGGCTAGATCCACCAGGGAGGCTGCCTGCCTGGTTTGTAACCTGCAGCCTGATAGTAAAGATATTCAGTTGGGCTGTGGGAGGGCTGGGGTTAATTGTGAGAATGAGGAGACAGAATTGATATGAATGTGGGTAGTCTCTATTACAGAGAGTGCCCAGCCACTGGGCTGTGGGATATTCTGGTGTGGGGCTCCCCAATCCCTCCTCTGTGTATAAATAGTCAGTGGAGTAGGGAGTTGGGTCTGTCCCGTCCCAAGTCTGGGCTGTATCCATCAAGCTATAGTTACTCCCTCACTTGCTGGCCCAAATGGAATAATTTATACCCAGTGGGAGGTGCTAGACACATCTCTACCATCTAGATGTACAGACTTCATTTATGCTGCTTTTTTAGCATTAGGCAGTGAAAGGTCTGAGTGATTTGTTACTTACCTCCCTCCTGAGGCTGCTGCCATCATTGTGACATCTCCCTGGCTCTCCGTGTAGGCCCATCAGAGTACCCCTGAACATTTTGCATGTGCTAAGGTGAGGAGCTTGGAGAAGGCCAGGCTGTCCCCAAAGCCTGGAAGTGTTTTGACTATTAACTGACTTGCAGCCATCATCCAGGCTCTCAGGTGGCTAAACAACTTGCTTCCCTTGACTCAGTGATGTAGGTATTTCTAGCCCTAGAGGATAGGCCTTCACTAAGAACTGAAGGCTCACAGACTGTTGAAGAGGGGGAGTCTGTGCTCTTGGGTGTAGTATTGGTTGCTCTGATTCTTCTGTACAATGATTTGTGCAATCCCCATTGAACAAAAATCACCAACCCATTGCCTTGATTTTCCTAATAGCAAAGAATTTGGCTCCATTGATCAGTGGAAGAGCATGGACAACTTCCAGGTAGCATAACAAGTTGTCCTGGGGAACAGTTGATTATCCTCTTCCAGAAGAGGAGCATCTTGGCTGGCAGCTTAAGTTAGTTTAGCTTTTCAATTTTGCTATTGCAGGAATGTCTGAGCCCCCACCACGGAGAAGGACCACCCACTGTTCTCAGTGCTGTATGAACCAATCTGTCCCTGCCCCCTACGTGGTCTGAGTTAGGGGCTTCACCTTGGAAGCCAGTGGATGCTGAGAATACCCAAAGGGGGTAGGATGACTGTTTAGTGAAGGTTTGCATGAACAGACGTTCTGGGTGAATGCTTCCTGGGCAGAAATAAACTGGGCATGTAGCCTTTGTTTCAAGGGGCAGTGTTGTAGCTGGGATTCTGCGATGGGAGGTGAGGTAGGGAAGTGGTGGCTGAATATGGAGCAGGGGCTGGGGGGGAAGAGTAGACACGGCTGGGCGAATGCTGACTTTTTTGGAGGCTGATTACTGAGACGACCCCATGAAAAGCCAGATGAACCGAACTATCTAGTACATGCTGGTACTGAACTTGCTCTGATGGGTTCGTATGTGGATAAGTGGCAGACCAGGAGTCTGAGGTGAAGATGTGCATGAGGCAGAAAAGAACAATCACAGTAGAAGGACAATGCCAGTGGATGCCTCCTCCTGAAGAGTGAGCCCAGGGCATCTCCCTCTGAGATGGTACTCTGGCCTGCTCCTCTGGGGTGTCCCTTTAACCAGAAGACAGACTCTCAGTGAGGAAACGCTACCTTCTTGAATTCCACCTGGTCCGCCATCCAACTCTTCCACCTGACTCTGCTCCAGCCCCAGAGCTCATGTAGTGCCAGGCAGCGGAGAACCAGCCCTCTTAAATGGATTCTATTTCTTTTTGTTCGGTTAGGGCTTCTGGAAGGACTTGGGAGGAGAGGAGGGAAGGCAGGATGGGGGCAGGCAGGAGCAGGCAGAAATGATTAGGATCAAACTTCCATGCCCCAGTGCGCAACCTGCACTGCTATGTCCTGTGCTGGAGAACGGCCCCTGGGTGGGGAATTCCCTGTAGAACAAAGCACTCCAGTCTGTGGCTATATTTCCAGTAATGGCTGTGGGGCTTGTGCTCCACCCCAGGGCAGCGGGTGGTGGTGGCTGAGGGTTTTGCCTCCCCTCTGTAATGGCAAACCTTCAGGGACCAGTGCTTGGCATGTGCACCCGTCCCTATTCCTGATCACACCCATTCTGCTCCTGCAGTCCGCCGCAGCAATGGAGCACAATTTGTCCCTGTGTTCTTCCATCCACCTAGACTTTGAAGCCTTTCAGATGATATTTTTGAATCCCGTAGGGAGCCTTGACCATTCAGTTCCTATTCGTTGTGATGGGAATGGGGCATCCAAATCCCTCAGCCAGCTTTGAAATTGCTCCCCAATTAACATTTGATCCAGAAGAGCTTGGTATTCATGTGAAATAAGTCTCCCCTCTCAACCTTACGGTGCTAACTACCTCCATGGCATTCCCACGGGTCACCACTGAAGTTGCTCATTTGACCTCTAGGTTGCTCTGCCTCAAGGATGGGGAAGACACATGGGCAGGTTACGCTCTTCTCGGTGTTTAAAGGAAATTGCTGATGGCCAGGAAAAGTGAAGTGTTGGGCCCCTGTTTCTGCTCTTAGCTGGGTCCTATTTCTACTATAGGCCAGTGCAGACTAGAGCTTGGGCGAACAGCAGCTTGGGTGGGAAGGGATCACTCCGGGCTAGAACTCAGCCACCTAGATTGTAAAAGCAGTTTAAGCAGCTGCTGCACGCACTAGGGCTGGTTAGTGACAAAAGGTAGGGACGCTTGGCCAATCAGCAACCTGACCGCACCATGACCGAAAGGAACAGAGAGGGGGTTCCCCAAATATTTTGAATGCAAAGAACTTGCTGGATTCCATATTCTGTCCCGAGCAGTCAGGACCTCTCAGCACCATTAGCTAGGGAGTGTCTGCTTTCAGGTAAACTGTCCCCTTTTGCACCTCTGAAAACCAGCTGCAACATGCCCTTCTCCATGGGCGCCTCACCCCATAACACGCCAGACAAAGCCGGCAGCTGGCGAGCTGCAAAAGTTGTGCCTTGGCCAGAGCCAGGATAGAGCTCAATGGAATTTGGGCAGAGATGAACTATTTTGTAGGGCAGGACATTTAAGTGATCTGTAGAAAGCAGTGGTGCTGGGCGTAACAGCACAGTGGTAATAGTCTCCTGCTTGGCTCAGTGACAGCCTAGAAGGGGTGCTCAGCAAAGAGAGCACTTTACCAAGCTGTGTTTTCTGTAATGCCGGCTGCATTGCTAAAAAGCCAGCCTTTGCTAGCAGGATTATCTGAGTTCTCACTGTAATTTCCAGCCTGCTTACGAAGAGGCTAATTGAGTTATCTCAGATGCTCCAGTGTGTTAGTGGTTGGCAAAGAGTGATTTTCTAATAGCAAGCCCTGCAGAAGAGAGTTGAGTGCAGCCATAATGTTCAAGGCCAATACTGCAATGAAGTGGGTGTCCGACGCCCTGGAGAGGAATGAGGCAGTTCCATCTCCGCTCCGGAGAAAGAAAAGCAGAGCAAAATGCATAAACCAATTGGAGGCTTAGTCGTGATTGCAGGGCTAAAGAAGACCTCCCTTGTTTTGCACTGTGTTATCAATGCTGAATTACTACAAATATGCATGTAAAGAGGAAGATGGATTAATCTCTCAGCACTAAACAAAGCCTTAATAGCATCCTTTCTTCAGTGCTGCTGTCTGCCATTGCTCAGCAGCATTGCTGTAAGGCTGCAGTTCAGAACAAGTCAATGGATGTGGGACTGCACAGAGTCTGAAGTATCTAAATTGGGCAACAAGTCCATACAGCACGTGTAGTAGCCTGAGGAAGAAGCTGCATTAGGAGGTGAGACCAGCATGAAATCTTGCCAAGTGCATTCTCCCAGCCTTTGCAAATACAGGAAGGATCCCTTGGAAGTGTTGCATTACTGGCTTTCGAGCTGATCCCCCGAAAAAACACAATTGAAAGGAACGCCTGCTTTTCAAATGCTCGCTCTGAACTAACCGTACTGGCTTTTGGGGGCCTGGGTGAGAGGGGGAAGTCCAGGCAGGTCAGAAATCGTTTTTTTTTTCCTTATGAGTTCAGTGAGGGCTGAATCCTGCAAGGTTCAGAGGGCTAGCTCCTCAAAGGTATGGAGGTGCCTGACTCCCATTGCCTAAATCTCTTTGAGGAGCTGGGCCCACAGTTCCTAGGGTGGTACGTGACTGTGTCCAAGCTATTCAGGCCGAAAGGCCCAAATAAGGAGAAACAGTGACTGTGCTATAAGCTCTTTCCCGGAGGAGAACTGGCAATATAATGCCTGGGTAGTATTATGTCACTGAGTCAGAACCATGGGAAGAGCATGGCATAGAGAGAGGCAGTGTTGTCCAGTGGCTAGGGCACCGGACTTGGCTTTAAGAAACCTGGGTTCTCTTCCTAACTGTGTTCCTGACTTGCTGTAGGAGCATGTTCAAGGCCCTTCCTGTCTCTGTGCCTGCTCCTTTCTCACTCTTTGTGTCCCTTGCCCACTGAAAGGACCACTCTTTAAGGCAGGGACCATCTGGCTCACTGTATGACAGTACCACCCCTTGCACAATGGTTAGGGTTGCTAGCTGCCACTAGCCTACAACTTGTTTCCCTGTCAGGAATAAAACACCAGGGATGGGACCTTCCAAGCTTAATCAAATGAAATGGCAATTAGCTGTCCAAACCTCCATGGCCCCTGAAAATCTCAGCCCAATGGTTAGACACCTTGTTTTTTAATTCGAGCTCTTACGTAGCTGTAGTATAGTAGTGCTGTGCATCAGCCGCGTCAAGCAGCAAAGGGAATAAACCATCTATTCCCGAGTCTTCCTATCTGAGTAGCTAACTGAGATCTGGGTTGTTTATGAATTTGGGCCTCAGACTTGATTTCCTACCTGAAATGTCCATTCATTCCGACTGCGGAATAAGGGGGCGGGTTTAAAAGGCAGAACGCCAGCTGAGCATCAAAGGGAATGTTACAAGACCTAGAAATAAATAAATATAATATCCTAGAGGGTGATAGGCATCATTAACCAGGGAAAGAAATAAATATGTGTCTTGAATCAATATCACTGATTTAAAACAAACACACTCCAACACTTTCAAGCCACAGGCAGCAAAAGCTGCTATTTGGCTAAAGGGCTGTATTGTGCATAGTGGTTTGCTCATTACTGGGTTAAAACCTAGCGCACCTTGAAAAATGACATGGCTCTTGAGATGTGGGGGGTGCATGACGTATGCAACTGGAAAGTGTCTTGCCTCAGTTCCTGGCGTGCGCTTGGATAACGTCGAGCAGAAGCAGCTGGCTTGCCACCCTGCAAAGACAGCTCACGAGTCAATCCAACAGAGTGGCACAAAATCGCATTGGGAAAAGCCATTGAGTTTTCAAGGGCAAAGGAAGGTGAGAAGCAGAATATTATCGGATTGCATTGCCATCTTTAAGCCACCGCTCTGTTATTGTTCTGCTAAGTAGTAGCCCGATAGGGCTGAGATAACCGACCAGAAATGATGCTTGTAACAGTTTTATTTTAAAAGTAAATTATCTCCCAGCTTTGTTAATGCACAGAGCTAGTCATGCATGAAGCTTTGCTAAAGTTGACAGAAGGGTATTTTCCTTCCCCTCTCATAAGAGATGTGTGTGTGTGTGAAAAGTCAAGTGCTTCCCCTCCTCCCCCTCCAAGCATTAGAGGCAGAGAATAAGACCAGGTTTAAACGGCTCACGTATGAACAGTGTCTGGTGCCAATACACACCTGCAGCGAACCTGTGCCCCACTGATGAGATGTCACTGCTGAAAGCTGGGCAAAGCGATCTCACTCAAGGCCAAGAGGCTGCCG
Organism: Gopherus flavomarginatus; assembly: GCF_025201925.1. Lineage (NCBI taxonomy): Eukaryota > Metazoa > Chordata > Testudines > Testudinidae > Gopherus > Gopherus flavomarginatus. The sequence goes on from NC_066619.1 coordinate 128,161,813, forward strand.
TGGCAGTTTCCTGTGGTCCCCGGACTGCACTGCCTTGGCCGGCTGGCTCAGCTGATTCCCGTGAACGGCCCCGCCCCCGCACCATGCAGCTCACATGCCTCTGTGCTTCCAGTTGGGGCTCAGAACAAGTGGGCTGCCCATTGGGGTGCCCCAGCCCCAGACACAAATCAATTATCCCTAGACATATGCAGTTGCTTCCCACCTCCCACATAAAATCAACCCATCGAACTCTCTGGGGCTTGCCACCTTCCTGTCCCAACAGCTCTAACACCCACCTTGCGCCACCCCCTCCTGGCAAGGAACAGATGCTCTGCTCCCTTGCACCCCATCCTTCCCCAGATCACAGGCTTCTTGGCTCTCCCTCTCTGCTGTGCCCCTCACCAGGTCACAAGCTCCCCACACACTCCTTTTCTCCTTGGTCACAGCCCCCTGTCTGCTACCACCTTGCAATCGCAGGCTTGCCAGTGCCTCCCTCCACCTCGCCCCACCCCTAATCCCCAGGTGGAGCAGGCTTATTAAAAACCCTGCAATGCATGCTAGGCTGCTAGCTCCCTTGCCCTGCTGGAGAGGAAGAAGAAAAAAGAGACATTTGTCCCAAGGCTTTTTGTTTGCTTAAAGAACTGGCTCCAAACCCATGCGAATTCGCTATCACTGGCAGCGTGTAAATGAAAACTGGCGGTTTGGCTAAAAGAGCTGCTAAGGTGCAAGCAGGAATTAATTCAGTGCAAGCAGTCGGTCTAGATGCTCACTGTGGTCCCATCTGGCCTTAGGATTTATGATTCACCAGTTACCATTGCGCCCAAAGACTTTGCAGAATCGGGGCTAAACCAGAACGCTCTGTAGGCAGCATCTAAACATAACTTGACTCGAAAGTTCTGTGAACACCAAAATATCTTCGCCAGTGGTCAAAATAATCTTTGTAGGCAGTAAGTTATTTTTTCCCTAGAGCTCATTAGTCTAATTGTGCCATTTCTCAAAGAAATGCTTAACAAATGCTGACATCATTCAATTACATAATGGTTGAAACTCAGTTCATGCGGTTAAATGAAGATGTTGGTTTAATTGGCTTTTTAAAAAAAAGTATTTGCCTCAGTGATGTATTTCCATTATTAAATCATCTTGTATTTGCAGGAAGATTTTAAAACAATGTATTTTTAGACTGACTCATTTTCAATCAATCATCTTAATGGGACTGCCAGAAGACAGCAGAACAAAAGAAGCCCAGCAGAAACGGAATGTATTTTAGGGGACTCGTAGCAGTCTATACAATGTCTGACTTCTCCATTTGACTTACCGTTAGAGCTGGCTGGGAAATGGATATGTATTTTTTCAAGAAAGAAAGGAAGCAAGAAAAAGAAAATGCCTGCTTTGAAATGGTTCACAGAAATTTTCTGTTTTGTTTTTTTCTAAATGGAAAAAAGGGAAAAATGCTAATGAAATGTCAATTTTCATTTCCGAAAGGGGCAATTTTTTGAAGGAGAAAAAATCATTTATCCTAGTGGTACCGGAATGCTTGTTCTCACAAAAGATGGACCTGCCCTCCACAGGGCAAAGTCTACAGCCTGTAACCCAACTGAGAACAAACCCAAAATTTGGGGCAGTCAGAGCGGAGCCCATCTATTGTACTTTGACACAGAACCCTGCAGAGGCAGCTTTGAATTTCTGGGGTCAAATGGTCCCGACTTCATTAACATCTCAGCTGTAACCTGACCAGCCCCCACCCGCTCACAAGTACAATCTATATTCCACAGAGATGCTTTCTTCCCTTGCCTCATGGTTTAAATTCATACACAACAACACAACATAAGGGAACTAGGATCTGGGGGCCTGACTGAAAGCCTTTTGAAGTTATTGGGAGTCTGGGAACAATGGAGTGATTCCCTTTGACTTCAGTGGGCTTTGGATGACTTCACCAGATTTTCAGAAGCGCTCAGCAACCAATGTTTGCTCTGCCTGCTGTGATCTTCTGAATATTTGGCTCCAATTGTAGGGGCTGAGCTCTTCTGAAAATTGTGAGCATACTGCATAGGTGGAGTGCCGGTCCATTGCAAGATGCACGAAACTTTGGGGCCGCCGCTTGCCCCTATTTGGCTGTGGAACCCTGTAGATTTTTCACTTATTTTAGGCATAGCCATGCTACAATCCCGGCTTCCTTGCAGAAACCGTCTCCCTGCAATGCACATGGAGCTGAGTGGAAGAATGAAGCAGAACTTGAGAGCTAGACTTTCGGGGTGCAGGGGAGGGTTAGGTGGTTTGTGAGGTTTGGCAAACCAGGTAACTGATTTCTTCTTAGACTGGAGGGTGACTCAGCTGTGCCTTGCTAGCAACCAGCTGATGGGGCAGGCTTAGCAGCAGGAGACCCAAACCCCAGTGAGCATACTCCTTTAGGAGCTACACCTCTTACTGCCTGATCTACACTCTGTCCGTTATCACATGAATCTTTCCTTTGCTGGCTCATACATCCACACGTGAAATGCTTTTGGTATAGGCGCTGTGAGAATGACTCTCCATCGCGGCTCTTCTGAGAACGTTCCACTCCGTTTTCACATTGTTTCATTTCAGGGCAGAGAAGCCTTCTGGCTGAAAGACAGGGCTGTGATTTCGACAGAGGCCTAAAGGGTTTGCAGGCCGAGTGTATGGGAATGGAACATCCAGCTCTCCTGAGTCGCTTTGAAACAAGTCAGCCTAGAGGTATGACTTCAGATAGGCTTTGCCTCCTCTGCAGTTACTGCCACTAAGACCAAGATGAGTGCACTTCTCCCTGGGATCCTGCTCCCTTCATGCAGGGGGACAGGGCCATTGGGTTTTTGCAGGATGAGAGAGAGGCCCCTCTGCAGCTAAAGCACATGTATTAGAAGACAGGCCCAGATTTCCATCCCATTAAAATGCATGGGCATGAATGGAAGAGATGGGGCTTAACGGGCTACATCCTCCACTGGTCTGAACAGGCTTAGCTTCACTGACGGCAATACCAGGCAAGGATCTGGCCCTGTGTTCAGTACTTGTGTTGCCAGAGACCAGACTTCTTACAACACCAGGCAAATCTAAGGCACCGTAAATAGTCAAGGTAATAAATAGTTTTGGGCTGCGTTTGGACAGTGTCTAGCCGCATGGGGCCCAGGTCCCAGCAATACAAATCATGAGAAATAGGCCTGCCCGTCAAGTGGTGCCTATGAATCGAAAAGATACTAGCACCACCCCACTGACTGCAAATGGAGCGAAGTGGCTTTATACCAGTTGAGATGCTGCCCTGGTGCCACCTTTGTAAAAAAAGGTTTGTTATTACTGCACTAACACTGATGAAGCGAGACATTGCTGCTGCTGGGAAGATGCACTGACCGAGCCAGCATCTTTGTTTCTATTTTGAATACAGGTTTCCATTCCCCAGCATGCTAACCTAGCTCACCAGGCAGGTAGGTATCTCAGGGCTGTTGAACACACCTGCTTTTTCCTACATACGGAAACTTCTGCGTCACACACTGCTGTGCTCCCCATCTGGACAGCTGCCATATTTCATGGGCCTCACAATTCACGTTCAAACTGGTTTCCACATGAAACCATCAATCGGCTCATGTTCACTGCAAACAGGGCCAAGATTGATGGGCAGTTCCTGAGCCCTGGCAAATGTGAGTGGAGTTTTGAGATTGTCATGACCGCAGCAATAGGCAAATGTGGGGTGGTTTCTGGTTTCATTTGCACAGCTCCCCTAGTGCACAGCTGACCAAATCAGATGGTGGCACTTAAAAAAATTATAGTGTCTAAGGCCAGATAGGACCATCTTGTCTGATAGGAGGAACAATTCACCTGTAGAACACGTTGCCATGGAATGTTGTGAAGGTCAAAAGTGTAACAAGTTTTCAAAAGAACTAGATACATTCATGGAGGACAGATCCATCAATAGCTGCTAGCCAAGATGGTCAGGGCTAGAACCCCAGGGCAACGCTAAGCCTCTGACTGCCAGTACCCAGGAGGGGAAGACAGGATGGAGCTCTGGTATGGGACTCTGTTGGAATCCAGCTACCAGGCTAGGCATACCAGGCCTGACCCTGTATCGCAGTGCTTATGACATGCTGTGTATTACAGGCCACCAAACAGCACCCAGCCAAGCCCTACAACCAGCATTAGACCAAAGTATTACAGCTCCCCCACCAGACTAAACTGTTGTGTGCCACCAGCAGAGAACAGGAGGGACTGAGGTGCACCTGCTCGAGGCTCCTGCCATTGCGGGGAATTGATTTGGTGAGATATGGCCAGATGAGCCAACCGAGTGATCTATGCTGCAGAGGAAGGTGCAGCAACCCCAAGGTCCCTGTGTGTTTGATCTGCATGTGGGAATTCTAGTTCTTTGTTTCGTTAAAAGAAAAAAACCTCACAGTGTGTCAGCCCTGAATGTTAAGTGCCTAATCTCTGAGTAAAGCTTGAATTTTCAGAGGAGTTGCAAGAAAATCAGTTAATTAGTTTCTGAGGTCTACTCAATTAAAAGCTGGCACCAAACGAGTTCACATTCTGAGTGGGGTTTTTTGGGGCTGCTTTTGCGTAAAAACGACAGAATGTGCAATAATTGTACCTAGCGGGAGTTAGATGGAGTCCCTAGAGTTACATAATTATTTTGTTAATTAACAAAAAGAAGAAAAATTGGGTTTTATATCATAACTGTTAGTTTACATCATGTATGCAGTGTAGTTGCAACTGCATCAAGCACAGGATATTAGAGAGACGAGGTGGATGAGATAATATCTTTTATTGGACCAACTTCTGGTCATGGTTAGTCAAGGGAGTCATGTCTCGCCATGGAAGTCCATGGTTAATGATGACCAGCATCTTCTATGAAGCAATAGCTGTTGTTTCATCAAAGCCCAGGAGCTCTGTGAAACTGGTTGAATAGTATCATATGTGAAAATTAGAATCCTAGCATCTCTTGCTATGATGAAGTCCAGGATTGGTTTGAAACTGTTGAACAGGTTCAGAACCTGTGCTGTGTGCTCTGCTGGTCTCCTGAGTCATGTCATGGTGACCGGGATCTAATCCTCTACTCCAGTGGGTCTCAACCTTTTGGGGCTCATTATTTATTATTTGGCATATGCGATCTGGTCAAGCCAAGCCAACAATGTTCAAGGCACAAAGACCTCCAGTCATTTTGCAGTCCTCAACAGTGCGTGTCATGGTTTGTGGCTGCCCACACTGACATAGTGAACTGTCTCTAAAATGCGACCGAAATTCTGCTGTAGCACAAATTCCACATCTAGTACAAAACTGGTGAAGATGACTCCATTGCCTTCATGGGAAATCAAACTCGGGTTGACATTGGGTTGAGTCTGAGATGAGATAATTATTTGTCACTTTCTCTGTGGACCATAAAGCTCACCACACATCTTCTACCATAAATCCCTCCCCTGTTAAACTTATCCGGGCACCATGTGGGCAGATGACCATGTGGTGGATCAAATAAGTCTTTAGTTATCGATAGAAGTGGCATATCACGCAATTTCGTCATGAACTTTCTTGTGTTTTCCTCTCTGTGACCACTGCGTAGAGCAGTATTACAGAGAACTACTAACCATGGTATTGGATTACATTTTAGTGTGCCTGAAATACTATGCATGATGGAATTATGTTGTACATCGATCATTCTTGTGTGAGACGAGTGAGCCCACACTGAAGCACAGTACTCCGCTACTGAGTAACAGAGTGCCATGGCTGAAGTGCATAATGTTTGGGCATTGGCACTCCACATCATTCTGGCCAGTTTTCTGAGCAGGTTGTTGTACATTTTGGCCTTAGTTATTGTCTTTGTAAGATGGTCACAATATGTGAGAGTTCCATCCAATGTGACACTTAGGTAGACCCAGTGTGAATCATGCTTTATTCGCTGAACATTGAGAACTATATTCAGCTCTCTACCCGCTCGTGCATGACATAAGTGGAAGATGCTTGACCCACGGTCTTACTTCCACTTGGTATCAGGCACCATTGATGACAATAATCAGCCATAGCTGCCATAGCTGCATCCAGAACATTCTCAAGTATTTCAAAGGAGTGTGACTGGGTACCGAGGCATATGCTATCTGCATAAACTAACTTGTGAAACCTGTATATAATAGATCAGTTGAATAATGTTGGAGATAATACTGATCCTTGTGGGAGGCCATTCTACTGGTGCCTTCAAGCACATTTTCTATCACCAATATGCACATGGAAAAGGCAGTTTCTCAAAAACAGAGCCATGGCCCTTACAAACGTACTTGGCATAGGACCCATTTGTAAATGTTTATGACTTGTCGTGACCCAGTAAATAGTCTGGGGGTAGAGGCTCTGGGATGGTTTTGGTCGGATCTTGCCTCCTGGTGGGGTTGGTTCCTGCCCAGGACTCACCCCATGGTGGCGGCTCCTGCAGCTCCTGTGTTGTATGTTTGGCCGGTCTTGGCTCTCTGCTCCAAGCATTGCAACCTCTGGGGTTGCAGCGCTGCTCAGGTTTGGCCCTGCCCCCCGCAGCTGGACCAAATTTGTGAAAGTGGAGTTGTGACCTGGCTCATGGGGCTGCAGTGACACTCACTCAAATCTAGGCTACCCAGACTCCAGTCATCATGACAGATGGGCCAAATCTGAGTGGCTCTGGGACCCCAGAGGTTGCAATGCCTGGAGCAGGGAGGTGAGCCCAGCCAGCCCTGAGGGACAGGAGCTGTCACGTGAGCCTTTGAAACATTCTGATGACCCAATTTTGGGTCCTTACCCACTGGTCACTGCTGGCTTATGGAGCTCCATGGAGCTGGTCAGGAAAGAGTAGCATCTTCGACAAAGCTATAGCTACGGTGTGGAATGTCTTCTTCTTTGGGGAGGTGCCACACAGGCCAGATGCTCCTTGTCCTCATTAAAGCAACAGCTACCAATCCTGTTCTTTGTTGAACTCACTGGCCAGTGCAGGGGTCTAGCTACTGTGCTGGCTCGGCATTTTCACAGAGATCCTGGTTCTCCATGAATGTTGCCAGTGCTGGATTGCAGATCCTTTCTTAACCTATGCTAGGAGATTAGTACCCAAACTGTGTGGGAGAGTTACATTGTGTGTGAGTTAAGGCTGCTCTATATATAGTAAGGAGGTGATTTTACCTCTGTCTACAGCACTGGTGAAACCAATGCTGGACTCCTGTGTCCAGTTTTGGTGTCCAGTTTTTAAAAAGGCTGCTGACAAAGTGGAGAGGGCACAGGGATAATGACATAAAAATGACCTGAGAGCTGGAGAAAATGCCGGACTGAGCTCCAATGACTGAAAGTTAAAGCCAGACAAATTGAAATCAGAAATTAGGCACTTTTTCTTTATCAGTGAGGGTGACTAACCAGAGGAACCAACTACCAGGACTGGCCTTAGGGAAAATGACACCCTGGGTGACCCTGTATTTTGGGCCCCCCATTACCGCTGGCCCCTGTGGGCTCCCCAACCCTTGCACTCCCTCCTGTACTCCAATCCTGCCCCCAACACTCCTAATCCCTGCACTCCCCCTTCTCCCTCAACCCCTGTCCCCTCCTGCACCCCCTAACCCTTACACTATGCCTCCTGCAACTCCAACTACTGCCCCTCCCACCTGTGCCCCAACTCCTGCACTGTGTCCCCTTCATCCCTAACCCCCATGCCTCCCTCCTCTGCCACCGTGAGGAAACTGACCTGGATGCACGGAGCAGCCTGGCATTGCTCCTCTCTCCTCCCCTTACAAAGCTGCTCCTCCACCCCATCCCCACCACGAGGGGGTGCTGAGTAAGAGGGAAGCAAGGAGCAACATCAGGGCTCATGCATCCCAGTCACTTCCCCCACCCCCTTGCTGCGTAAGGGGAGGGTGGAGAGCAGCAGTTCCTGATGCTTCACAGCACAGCCCAGGTGGGAAAAGTGACCTGGATACAGGGAGCACTTGGTGTTGCTCCTTGCTCCCCGCCCCCAACAGCCCCCTAGGGGGCATGGAGGAACATTGGGAGGGGGGGACAAGCAGTACTTGTGCATCACCGTGACCCTCCCACCATGTTCCTTCGCCAGAAGGAAGCAGAGAGAAATCTGGTGCTCCCCCAGTGACTTCACACTAGCAGCGTGCACCTCTGCGCTGCCGCACAGCACCCTCTTGACCATAGCACTCCAGGCAGTTGCCTGGGTCGGTACCCCCCCCAATGCCGGTCATGCAAACTCCCCAGGGAAGTGGTGAATTCTTCATCCCTTGATGTCTGCATAGCAAGACTGGCTGCCTTTCTGCAAGAGATGCTTTGGTCAGACACAAATTATTAGGCTCAATACAGGAGCAACTGGGTGAAATTCTATGGCATGCGCTATACAGGAAGCGAGACTAAATGACCTAACAGTCCCTTCTATCAACAAATCTATTAACAACATTCCTAACCCAAGCCCACAAATGCAGGGAAATGAAACGTCAGGGCATCTAGCATGGTATTCTGTAGGCTGCTCCACCCAGAGACGTACACATCACCCCAACAGTCAACACCCCCTCATCTTAGCTCTGGCCCAGTATCTTCCAGCCTTCCCTTCCCCAGCTACCAGCAAGTGCACTGTTTCAGAACGGCACTGGGCAGGAGACAAGGCTGGGGGCAGTCTGGCCATTTATGGTAGGGATGAGTGTGGGGCTAGGGGATGCTGGAAGGCTGACAGCCCTAAAGGGGCAGAGTTAAGGTGGTGGTGTGCTGTCTGGATTCACCAGTGGTGAAGTCACTGGGTGAAGGAGAGAAAAGTATGGCATATTAGATGCCTTAACTTGTCCAGGTTTGCATTAGGTGTATTAAGATGTGGGGACCCCTTAACTCACATAACCATCCTGTTTTTGTGTACTCCTGAATGGTTAATTAGGCTGGATGTTTCCAAGGGTCTTAAGGGTGTCAAGCTGCCATTGGAACTCAGAAGGGATGAAAAGCAAAGACGACACAGTACTGTCTCAGCCGGGGATTGCCTTTACTTAAGGAAGTCCCCAGGGGTCATAAAGTGGGCTTCACACCACCCATTCTGGCTATGAAGGCCTTCTGGGCCTGTGGGTGCCAGGCAGAGATGGCATGCTGAGCTCTGTCAGTCCTGGACCAGCAGAATGGCCCTGAGGGGGTGGCACAAGCTGGCACGAGTCTGTGCCTCAAGGACTGTGGGACGGAGCTGAAAGCTGCCCCCCCTTGGGTGGGCGGGGCAGAAATTAGGTGACTCCAAGGCACACAAACCATTTACCTGCAAAATTAACCCAAAACCTCCACATAGTGACAGGCTCAGTTCAAATTTTGCATCCTTTCTAACTTTAAACTGTATCGAAATCTGCATTAGCCTCTCCTCCAGCCACCGAGCAGGAAGGCAGCTCTTTTAAATATCGCAGGCATCGGCATACCATCATGATGTGAGGCAGCTGTGGCTGCACCAAGGAAAAGCATTAGTGCAGCGGCTTGAGAGTGCCAGGAAGTAGCGACCCTTCGGGGTGGCATGCCCCCGGCACACAGCTGAAGCACAAATGAACATGAGTGTCACGGAGCCATGGCCCTGAGCTGTGGCAGCAAAGGCAGGTAGCGAGGTTTTGAAAAGCATCTGGGAGGAAGGAGGGGGCACACAGGGTGGGAGATGGAGATGGGAGCGGATCCATCACTTAGGAGCAGAGAGATGCCTGGAATCCAAGAGAGGGGAATGGGGAAAAGAGAGGAAGCAAGAAGGGGAGTGGACTGGCTGAGTCACAGTCATGTGTGTGAGGGTGGGTGTCATAACCTAGCACAGCTACTCGCTGAAATGGGACCTCAATTATGGGGAGTGGCTGGAGAGGGGCCTTGACCTGGTCTTGGGGTTTTCCCACTCTTTGGCATACCTCACAAGACCGGATATACTTGGCAACGTCCTTGCCCATCCCCTCCCAGTGGAAGGACTTCCCCAACCGGTCCTTGGTTCTGTTCACCCCAGCATGGCCACTGGGATGATCATGGGCTAAGCTTAAGAGCTTCCCCCGGTACTTAGTTGGAACCACCAACTGTTTTTGCAGCTGCCATTCTTCCCGGTGTCCACCAGAAAGAATCTCCTTGTATAAAAGTCCTTGGTCTATAACAAACCGGGATCGATTAGAAGAGCTGAGAGGCGGTGGGGTGCTCCGTGCCGCCGCCCAAGCTTTCTGAAGGCTATCATCTGCTTCCTGTTCAGTCTGGAACTGTTCCCTTGAGGCTGGGGTCACCAGTTCTTCCTCAGACTGTGGACTTGGGCTTGGTCCCTCTGGAAGCGATGTAGGTGATGGGGTTGTTTCCGTTGCTGGTGAACCGCTCTCCACTGGTGCACCTGAGGGTATTTCCAGCTCTGGCTGAGCCTTTTGGGTATGGCTGTCTTGTTTCTTCTGCCAGTTTTGGCTCGCTGGCGCCCTCTGGCGTTGTGTTTGAAGATGTGGTTGCAATTGCTGGTGCTGGTTGCTGTTCCAGTTCCGGGCCTGGGACTGGAGGCGCTGTGGCTGTTTCAGTGGTTGGCATGGAATCCGGGTCCACTACCTCTGTCTGGGTCTCTGGTAACACAGATGGGGCGTCTGTGGACAGCTCAGGAACAGGAATGGGTCTGGAAGCTTGCCTGGTTTGGCTACGTGTAACCATTCCCACTCTCTTGGCCCGCTTCACCTGGTTGGCCAAGTCTTCCCCCAGTAGCATGGGGATAGGATAATTGTCATAGACTGCAAAAGTCCACATTCCTGACCAGCCTTTGTACTGGACAGGCAGTTCAGCTGTAGGCAAGTCTACAGCTTGTGACATGAAGGGGTAAATTGTCACTTGGGCCTTTGGGTTGATGAATTTGGGGTCTACAAAGGATTGGTGGATAGCTGACACTTGTGCCCCCGTGTCTATCCACGCAGTAATCTTCTTTCCGCCCACTCTCAAATTTTCCCTTCGCTGCAAGGGTATTTGAGAGGCATCTGGGCCTGGGGATCTTTTGGGTGGTGGTGGTGTAATGAACTGCACTCGGTTGGCAGTCTTTGGACAGTTGGCCTTGGTATGTCCCAGTTCATTACACTTAAAGCATCTTCCATCTGACGGGTCACTGGGTCGAGGTGGGTTACTGGAGACTGGTGAGGTGGAAGAATAGGGCATCTGTGGCTTTACTTGGGTTGTATGTGGGGTCTTTGGCTGTCCTCGGTTGTAGGGTTTATGGTCGGTGTGCCCCCTGGGGTATTCGTTCCCCTTGACAGTAGCTTTCTTGCTTTCTGCCACTTCCATCCATCTGGCTCCAATCTCCCCCGCCTCGGTGAGATTTTTGGGTTTTCCATCTGGTATGTACCGTGTTATGTCCTCAGGAACACCATCCAAGAACTGCTCCATTTGTATGAGGAGGTGCAGTTCATCCAAGGATTTAACATTGTGTCCTGATATCCAGGCCTCATAATTTTTCCCAACGTAGTAGGCGTATTTGGGAAATGACACATCTGGTTTCCACTTTTGGGGTTCTGAAACGCCGACGGGCATGATCCGGGGTTATCCCCATTCTGTATCTGGCCTTGGTTTGAAAAAGTTTATAGTCGTTCATGTTCTCCTTAGGCATTTCAGCTGCCACCTCTGCTAAAGGTCCACTGAGCTGTGGCCTCAATTCTACCATGTACTGGTCTTCAGAGATGCGGTACCCAAGACAGGCTCTTTCAAAATTTTCTAAGAAGGCTGCAGTGTCATCACCTGCCTTGTAGGTGGGAAATTTCCTGTGATGTGGAACAATCATTGGCGCAGGGTTGTTAGGGTTAGCTGTGTTTTGTTGCTTAGCCTTTTCTAATTCCAGTTCATGTTTTCTCTGTTTTTCCCTCTCTTCACTTTCTTTTTGTTGTTTTTCCATTTCTTTTTGTTGTTTTTCCATTTCTCTGCGGTAGGCTACCTCTTCTTCTGCTTGTTTCATTTTGTGGGCCACTTCTTCTTGTAGTTTTCTGTGGTGGGCTGCATTTTTGGCTTCTTCTTGTTTTTGTAGCCTTTCCATCTCTTGTTTGTGAGTTGCCTCATCTCTGGCCATCTGTGTTCTGAGCAGTTCTATCTGTTTTTCCATTGCTTCGAGCTGTACTGCGTCTGGTTTTCGTGACGTCCTGTTTTCTTGTGTTGGGGTGCCCTCCGGTGTTTGTTGTCTGAACTGCAGGTTCTCTGTTGCCTCCTGGGGTCTGCCCAGCAACAGTGCCTTTTTCCCTTTCTTCCTCTAGCTAATCTTTTAAATGTAAAGTAAACCAGAAAAACCACTTTATTTGCATGTGTATAGTGCTGGTATTTGACCCCTAATGGGAGTGCTATTGTCTGACAAAAGACCCATAATAGCTCCTTAATGGTTCCTTGCTTAATATACAAGCCACAACTGCCAGAGAGAGCAGAAAAAAAAATTCTCTCTGGTTCCCTTTAAAACCAAACTGTGTCTGCTTAAAAGCCCCTAGCAGAGAAAAGAAAAATATAATATTCCTACTGGCTTTTGGATTCTATCTATGCCACCTCTGGCACCATGTCATAACCTAGTCCCAGATTTGGACCTTAGCGTCCAAAATATGGGGGTTAGCATGAAAACCTCCAAGCTTAGTTACCAGCTTGGACCTGGTAAAGCTGCCACCACCCAAAAAATTAGAGTGTTTTGGGGCACTCTGGTCCCTCCAAAAACCTTCCCTGGGGACCCCAAGATCCAAATCCCTTGAGTCTCACAACAAAGGGAAATAAACCATTTCCCTTCCCCCCTCCAGGTGTTTCCTCCCTGGGTTCCTGGAGAGATACACAGAAGCAAGCTCCGTGAATCTAAACAGAGGGATTTCACCCTCTCTATTTCCAGTCCTGGAAACAGAAGTACTTCCTTCTTCACCCAGAGGGTATGCAAAGTCAGGCTAGTAAATCTAACACACACAGATTTCCCCCTGACTTCTTCCTCCCACCAATTCCCTGGTGAGCACAGACTTAATTCCCTGGAGTTCCCCACTAAAGAAAAACTCCAATAGGTCTTAAAAAGAAAGCTTTATGTAAAAAGAAAGAAAAATACCTAAAAATGGTCTCTCTGTATTAAGGTGACAAATACAGGGTCAATTGCTTAAAAGAAATATGACTAAACAGCCTTATTCAAAAAGAATACAGTTCAAAACATTCCAGCAATTACACACATGTAAATACAAAAAAAAAACCATATAAATCACTATCTGATCTTTTGTACTTACAACTGGGAAACAGAAGATTAGAAAGCAAGAGACAGAAATCCTCTCATAGCCGAGAGAGAGACAGGCAGAAGACCGAACAAAGAACTCAGACACAAACTTCCCTCCACTCAGATTTGAAAAAGTCCTGTTTCCTGATTGGTCCTCTGGTCAGGTGTTTCAGGTTACTTCTTTCCAGGTGTAAGAGACATTAACCCTTAGCTATCTGTTTATGACAGTGGGGTCTGTTGGGGGCAGGTGGATGGTGCTGCAGGGGGGAGGAGGGCAGGGCTGGTGTAGTCCTGGTCCTGGTTGTGGGTGCAGGTAGGTGAAGATGGTGGTGGCAGAGGAGATGCAGAGGAAACACGTTTTTTATCTTTCTGACCATCCGTCCAGTGGCTATAACATGGGTCCAGGAACCACTTGTCCTCATCTGTCAGAGGGGTTTCTGTGTCCAACGGGAGCTATTCAGAGCCTGCAGAAGCATACGAGTGCTCAGGGGTATTAGGTTCACCGCCCAGTTAGTCTATGTTGCTACCCTCTCAGCGAACACAAGTGCAGCATGGGGAGCCTCAGAGACTCTGACTATGAGATATGAGAAAGCTGTGATTACTGCAGTGCACCACAGGCCTGAGGGATCAGACAAGGAGAGCTCAATGGCAGGTGCACCCATCTTACTTATATGTCCCCCTTAATCATAGTATCCGAGCACTGCACAATTATTCATGCATGGAACACTATTTAAATAAGTTAGATGTATCCAGGTCGACAGGGCCTGATGAATTTCATCTTAAGGGGCTAGCGGAACCAATGTCGCAGCTGTTAGCAATTATCTTGGAGAGCTCATGGAGGATGCCTGTGGTCCCAGAAGACCGGAGAAGGGCAAACATAGTATCTATCTTAAAAAAGGGGAACTAAGAGGTCTGAGGGAATTATAGACCTGAGAGCCTAACTTCAATACCTGGAAAGACACTGGAACAAATAATTAAACCAGCAATTTGTGAACTACAAGGAATAGTCAGCATGGATTTGTCACAAACAAACCATCCCAAACCAACCTAATTTCTGTCTTTGACAGGGTTTCTGGTCTTGTGGATGGGGCAAAGCCATAGACATGATATATCTTGATTTTTAGTAAGGCTTTTGACACAGTCCCACATGGCATTCTCATAAGCAAACTAGGGAGATGTGGTCTAGATAAAATTACTATAAGGTGCATGCAAAAGTGATTGAAAGACTGTACTCAAAGAGTCGTTATCAATGGTTTGCTGTCAAACTGACAGGGATGTATCTTGTGGGGTGTCATGTGGTGTGTCCTGAGTCTGGTACTATTCAATATTTTCAGTAATGACTCGGATAATGGAGCAGAGAGGACACTTGTAAAATGTGTTGATGACACCGCACTGGGAGGGGTTGCGAGCACTTTGGAGGACAGATTGAGAATTCAAAATGGTCTTGACAAATTGGAGAATTGGTCTGAAATCAACAAGATGAAATTCAATAAAGACAAGGGCAAAGTGCTCCAGGTAGGAAGGAAAACCCAAATGCACAGCTACAAAATGGAGAATGACTAGCTAGGCAGCAGTACTGCTGAGAAGGATCTGGGGGAATCACATATTAAATGTGAGCCAATGTGATGCAATTGCAAAAAAGGTTAATGTAATTATGGGGGTGTATTAACAGGAGTGTTGTATGTAAAAGACACAGGAGGTGAATGTCCTGCTCTACGTGGCACTAGTGAGGCCTCCGCTGGAGCTCTTCTCCTGTTCTGGGCACCACACTTTAAGAAAAATTTGGACAAATTGGAGAGACTCCAGAGGAAAGAAACAAAAATGATTTAGGAAAACCTGACCTATGAGGAAAGGTTAATAAAACTAAGCTGAGAAACGAGGACCTGATAACAGTCTTCAGATCTATCAAAGTCTATTATAAAGAGGATGGTGATCGGTTATTTTCCATGTCTACTGAAGGAAGGACAAGAAGCAATGGACTTAATCTGAAGCAAGGGAAATTTAGGTTAGATATTAGAAAAAACTCTCCAACTCTCAGGGTAGTTAAACTCTGGAACAGGCTTCCAAGGGAAGTCGTGGAAACACCTGTCAGAGATGGTCAAGAGAGACTTCATCCTGCCTTAGCAGTTTCTCAAATGACCAGTCCATGGGCCAGTGCCAGTTTGGAGCAGCCAGTCCCCTGAGATTTCCCTGACACAGAATATTGAGATTTAAAATATAAAGGTGTTTTTTGGACTTGCATTTTGCATCACTATATTCATTCAATTATTTTGGAACCTTACAAATTAATAAATAAACATACAGACTGGGTTGCCATGTTGCTGACATGCAGAGCACATTCGTGTGCTTTTGTTGGAAGGAAGTAGTTAACAGAAAGCGGCAAGCGAAATTTAAGTTCTAGTAAAACTTTTACTTAGCTAAACAAGACAATGTCATTGTCAAAACAGTTACCTCTGGGTTGATTTTTCGGGACTAACAAAGGTTCAGACAAACATAACAGAGATGCTAGTGATTCGGAACATGATCAGGAAGAAGGGTTAGAAGAGAAAAGGAAACATTAGGCCTTCAATCAAAAATACGATTCATCTTATATTAAGTATCGGTTTGTTGCCAATGGGGTGTGGAATGCTCAAAAACCTCTCTGTGTTGTGTGTGGCCCGTCTCTGAGCAATGATGCTATTGAAACCATCAAAAATGATTCCACACCTTCAAACCAAACATCCAAATTTAAAAGAAGTCAGTGGAATTGTTCCAAAGGAAGCGAGATGAAGAGAAAGGGCAAAAGAAACTACTGCACACTGCTATAACATCAAATGAAGGTACGTTAAAAGCATCCTATCTGCTGTCCCTACGCAGGGCTAAATGCAAATGGCTATTTGCATCTGGTTGAAGAACTAATCAAGTCTTCAGTAATAGATGCCTGTTGCGAAGTCTTGGGTAATGCAGCTGCCAAAAAAGTGAGCTGCATTCCACAGTCAAATGGTACAGCAACATCCTGAATTGGTATTCTTTTCCGACCATTTTCCTTTGATTCTCAGACCAAATTACAACCACCTAGGTGAGAGGTTTCTAAAGCTACTCATCAGTTGAAGCCTGCCATTTATATCTCCTTGTAAAAAGTCCTCACTAAAGTTAAACTTTAGATAAAGCACTGTCTAAGTACAGTCAGATGCAAGAAATTGCAGCTCTGGCCTTCCCCCCACTAACTTTGCCCATAACTCGCCATCAGTGCATTTCACAGGAAAAGTTCTGCAAGCGGGTGGTCTCTGAAGGCATGTGTCAGACTCATTAAGGAGCAAAACAAATGACACCCATTAGCTGACAAGACTAAACTCCATCAGCTATTCCTGGTGAAACCTGTGCTGTACACAATAACACTCCATCTTTGGGAGCGCCGCAGAGCACAAGCGAAGCAGAACAGGGACCACTCAGGATTTCCACATCCTTGATGTTTGAAAGCAGCTTATAGTCCCCAAAACTTTGAGTCCAGGCTCCTGGCT
This sequence comes from Gopherus flavomarginatus, assembly GCF_025201925.1. Lineage (NCBI taxonomy): Eukaryota > Metazoa > Chordata > Testudines > Testudinidae > Gopherus > Gopherus flavomarginatus. Next base: position 128,178,436 of record NC_066619.1, read on the forward strand.
GCAGTGACTCACACTGAAAGCAGAGCTGTGTCAGACATGAAATGGCTTTTATAAACGGAATCAACCCATGCCCTGAAGGTAGGGTCCTTCATCCCTGGCATGCCCAAACACCCATAGGAGTCAATGATTTGATTCTGCCCTTTGTGTGGTCATTTACACCTCTTGCAACGTGACCCAGATCAGAGCAGCAGCATTTCATACTCACTTTGTTCAGATGGAGATGACGCTTCAGCGTACGAGACACTGGGGGATCAGGCCCCTTGACTCCAGTAGGAATCTGGGATGTGCAAGAGATCCAAGTTTGGGCCCTTAGACATCTAGAAATCAAAGACCTCTGAGGAGCGCTAATCTGTCTCTCTGCCAGTCCAGGGCAACTCCAGACTGTAAACTCATTGGCCAGGACCATGTTATGTGTTTGTCCAGTTCTGAGCACAATGGAGTTCTGGGTTATGAGTGGGCCTACCAGCCACTAAACTAGTATCAATAAGAATAGAGAATATTTACTAATGTTTTGTTAAGTCAGGTTTTGACATGAAGAGAGGAAGGTTGGTCTTGTGATCAAGACACTAGCCTGGAACCTCAAAGTTTGTTCCCCAGCTTTGCCTGGGGGTCGCATGTGACCTTGAGAGTGTCATACAGGCCAAAACGATCAAATCGAGATGCCTCAAGTTATGCTCCTCAACTAGGCCCCTAAATGTGCAGCCTCATGTCTGAAAGTGCTGCGCTCTGAGCAGCTGCTCTGAACTCCGCTGAGAGGCACTGGAGGCTCGGCCCTTTGGGAAAGTAAGTGTGAGTCAGTGCAGTGCAAACACGACAGCACTGATATGCCACTGCTAGTTGGCTACCATCATGAGCGTTTCTGAATTTAGTGCCTGGTGATCAGGGTCCTCCGCTGGGCGGTGGCTGCTTGGGTTCAAGTCCCTGCTCCATCGAATGTTTAATTATCTAGACAACATGGCAGAGACCCTCCCCATCCTCCCCCACAATAGCCCATATCTGGGTGGCTCGAGCTTTCAAGGGGGAGACCTGGGTTTAAGTCCAGGTGCCGATGCTGCAGAGTAGGGACTTGTGACTGGAGGGAGGGGCACCTTCACCTCCCTGTTTGGTGAAGGGCACCTTCATTTCCAAATGTCCAACGGTGAAACAATACCAGGAAAGGAAACACCTTTCATTTCAGGTTCCAACCCAAAATGACGTTTTTCTGACTTCAATTTGCCAAAAATTGTGAACTATTTTTAGGTTGACCCTAAACGATTTTTTATTTTCCGGAACTGCCAGTGAACGAGAAAACCAGCCACCCACACAGCTGTACTCTACAGTTAAATAAAAAAAACTTCCCTCCAATGCAGGAGGGGGCTCCAATGGCACAGGAGCTACCAGAAGGAGTTCAGTTGCTTTTTCTAAGTTTCCCCAGCTATTATAAACCCAATACATTAAATCCCAGCAATCGCTTTGATGCACCCGTCCCGGTGGGGTCAGCCTGGTGTAACTTCTTATCATCATCCCTTTCATGTCACTGACTGCCAGAAAATGAGATAGTTTGTTGTGACGAGTTCAGTCCTTCGCCCTTATCCTGTACGATGCCTATGATTGATGGCTGTTTCATTCAGACGACCTTCACCCATTATTATCACAATTAGATAGCAGGATTGAATTGCACATCAAACGCTTCCAAGCCCCTTTACTCATAATGGCCCGTGCATTCTCCCCTAAATAAAGACAGGCAGACTTCCCATTCTAGTGGTTTGACCTCTTTGGTCAGTTGGAAAACTGCAAAGGGTAAATTCACATGCTGACACCTAGTCTTTTAACTTGACCCAATGTGAATATGATGCTATTTACATTGGACCTGATTTACCTCTCGCAGCTGTACAGATATCAGTGGAGGGTTGTGGGGTTTGGTTTGGTTTTGGTCACACTGGTGCCAGTGAAAGGAGAATCAGACCCATTTTCTTTTCTTGAAATGATCCGCAGTTGCATTGGGTTAGCTCCTCAGCTGATGTAAACCCGCACTGATCTACCGACTTCAGTGGAAAATGACCCTCTGGGTTAGCGGAATTCTTGGCATGGTCCTCTGTGCTTCATTTTACATAGTGTAGCTTAAGGTATTGATCCTAGGAAAATCCATCCCGTGGAATCCATGCAGCTCTGCCAATTTACAAGAGCCGCGCATCTTGCCCGTGTAGTGCCTGTACGTGCCTGATGGAGATCACTAGACCTTTCTTATCCTTTTGGCCTTGATTCAGCAAAGCATTTAAACTCATGCCTTACTTTAAGCATGTGCTTCAATTCCATTAGCTTCAGTGCAGCATAAGCATGTACTTAACGTTAAGCACCTGTTTAATGGGGGCCTTTGTCATTAGAGCCGGGATTTCATCTTCATGGAAACAGTCAGGGATGAGTTCCACAGCATGCTCCTCGAATCGCAGACTTTGGACTAAACGGACATTTCAGAGTCATAGGTTTCGCCAGGGAAGAGGTGGCTGGGAAATCCAGGAATATTGAAGTCTCATCAGTGTTACAGATTCCAGTCAATGCAGAGCCGTGGCCGCAGCAGGAGTGGAGGGTTGTTTTCCATGCTCTAGCCTTGCTGTCTTCTCCAGGATCCTAAAGCTGTGATTGTTCCGCAGCCTGAGCTGCTCAGAACCTCACAAGATCAGGCTACATATTCCTTGGTTTGGTTGCTGAGAAACTCCCAGGAGTAAAGCTGGCTGGAAATTAGATTTTCTTTCCAGCAAAAAATTTGCGATTTCAGCGGGGGGAAATGTCCCAGATTGGGACAAAAACCACATGTATTTATTTATTATTTATTTATTTTGTGAAATGAAATTCCCCAGCAACTTTTGTTTGGGGCTAATGAAAATGTTTCATGTTGATAAATTTGAAATGTTTTGTTTCATTTTAACTGCTTTTTTCTTTTTATGTAAAATAAAGTACATTTCTAAACAAAGAAGTCATTTGGAAATGAAAAATTAAAACTTTTTCCATTCTGAAAATGTCAAAATGGAACACTTCAACATTTACTAAATGTATTTTAAACAAAACCTGGATGGAATTTATTGGCTGTGTCATGAAAACGGTTTAGTCAAAATAGCATTTTCTGATGGAAACTTGTTTTGATGATTTTTTTCCAACCAGCACTGCCCAAAAAACCCAAGAGAGAAAGATCTGCCAGACCCAGGACAGACAGAGGTGGACAGGTTGGGCTGGTGGGTCCCTGGCAGGCCAATTAGGGAAACTAGGGAGGGGCCCAGAATTTGCTGCAGGAGGATCTCCTACCTGTTGGCATGGGGAGAAAGGGAGTCTATCTGAGGGGAGATCTTTCCAGATTGGCAGACTTTCTCATCCCAGCTAGGCACCCTTTGGCAAGCAGACACCAGGGTCTATGCTGGAACCCAGAGCTGTACACACAATCCATTTTTTGGTTTGGCGGCCAAATTGAAAAAGATTACGTTCTGCTCAACCAGAAACTTAAAAAAAAAATTCTGGAGAAGCAAAACAGTAAAAAAATATATATATTTTAACAAAATATGTTAATTTGTCTTATTTTGTTTCTGAGATATTTTTAACTTTTTTCAATATAGGATTTTTAGTAAAATTGAGTGAAAGTCTTAAGTGGAACAGATTTGTGAAAAAAACCCTCAAACATTTCGTTTTGGAGATGCTGAAACAAGCCATTTTGACATTTTAAGTTCTTTTTTTATTATTCAAACTTGACCTAAATTCACAAATTGTTTCGGTTTGAATCTGCATTTTTCTGGTGAAAAAATGATTCACATGACACATTTTGCCCAGCTCTACTGGCCCCGAGCCTCACTCTGACAACTTGCCACGCATGTCCCACATGGTGGATCTCATTAAAAACACAGCGCTGGTGCTTATTTTAAAATCACACCGTCAGATGGGGAGCGGGGTTCTTCCAGTTCACACTGGAGGGTTATTTTACGAGGATGCTGACTGTTACGCCCAACAAATGGTGACCATTAAAGTTGCAGTATTACCTCTCAGCAAGATGCTCTGGGGGAGGCCTTCAAATTGACTGGTACCACTAGTTAGTGGTTCAGCTACACTTCCTCTGAACCAGCTGTTGGATGGCACTGGAGACTCACTCATGACTATCCTCTCATCTTGTCTGCACTGCAATACACTCTTCAAAGAAGCCATTTATATTAAAGAGAAATTATTTCGCCATACTACCCGCAAAACAACTTGATAGTACAATGTGCAACTATATGTACATACCCAGCAAATGCAGCTTTCTAACATACAGTCCCACTGTGACGCATTAATATCAAAGACATGGGGGACAGGATTATGTCCCCATCCATACTGGAGAAAATGAACAGGCCATATCCTCAGCTATGCAAACTGAGGATAATAGAGCTACACAGATTTACACTCTGGCTCAGATCCTCAAAGGAGTTTAGGCACCTGGCTCCCATTGATTTCACTGGGTGGGAAGTGCCAAAATACCTTTGAGGATCTGGGCCGAACTGAGGGTCTGGACAATAGAACAGAAATCAGGGGCTGCACCGTGTGTAGGGAGAAATATTGGTTTCCTCACCATAGATGATGAGATGGTTCCATCTCTTTCCCATATAAGGAATGATACTTTGTGTTGTGCTGACTGTCCAGGAGTACAAGCCTATGGGTTTGTCTGGCCAACAAACATTTAGTCCACACACACACAGCTCGGTATAGGACTGCTGCAATGAGCTGGAGTAGAGCTGGCTGAAGGACAACTCCTTTTCTCCAGTGCTCTACTGCGGATATCCCAGGTGGGATGCAAACCCAGGCAATGAGACCAATGTTTCCAAACCTAGGGGCAGATCCTCAAACTCACATTGAAGTCAATGAGGCTTTTGCAGAGTTGGGCACTAGTCAGCACCCACTGGGGCCGGCAGAACCAGGCTCTCACTGTTTGCATGGGACAACGAACTCTTTGTCTGCAATGAGTGCAGCATGGTTAGACCGTCTTTGTTTCCCTGGGCACACACATGAGCATGTCTCCTGAGCCAGGGCTGCTGTTGTGCTTTTGCTATTTTTGTTTGAAAAGCAATTTTGGCACTCGGCTCGCTCTCCCTTTTGTTAAAGGGATGTCTCTCTTACTAAGGCCTGGTCTACACTTGGGGGCACGGGGGGTTTGATCTAAGTTATGCAACTTTAGCTATGTGAATAACGTAGCTGAAGTCGACGTACTTAGATCGACTTACTGTGGTGTCTTCACCGCGGTGAGTCGACTGCTGCTGTTCCCCCATCGACTCCACCTGCGCCTCTCTGGAGTACAGGAGTCGACGGGAGAGCGCTTGGGGGTTGATTTATCACATCTAGACTAGACGCAAAAAAACGACCCCCGCTGGATCAATCGCTGTCTGCTGATCTAGCGAGTCATGTTGACGTACCCTCACTGCCAGCCTAAGGCCACTGCCTATAGCCCAGTTCTTCTCCCAGCCACATGCCCTCCTCAGTCCCTGCTACACACAGCCAGTTGTCATTTTCTTTTGAGGGTTGTTGTTGTCCCTGGCAGCACGGCACAATTTTGTTTTGTTGTTGCTTCTCAGAAGCCAGCGTGTCAATGCCAAGCCAGCAGTCATAACCTTGAGCTGCAACCAAACAGATACAGAGCTCTGTCAACTCTGCTCAGTCTCTCTGCCCCCGCTAGGCTGGATTTGTCAAAACAAAGAGACGGTGTTTAAGGCACAAGGCGGATGGCTGGGCCAGTGCTCAGAGCTGTGAACTCCAGCCTTCAGCGGCAGAGTGACTGTCTCAACCTCTCTTTCCTCCAGTACATCTATCAGTCTGTATTTATCTAGCATGCAAGACCTGACTCAGGAAAGCAGTCACGCCCATGCTTAACCTTAAGCCTATGCTTAAGTTCCAGTGGCTTCACTAGCAGAACTGGTTGAAATTTTGTGTCAATTTTTTTAAAATAAAAAAAAATGGCTTTTTGACCCATACAATTTTTGTGGAAATTTTTCGTTTTCAACAACAACAAAAGGTTGTTAAATAATAATTTTCACAAACACTTTTGATTGTGGTAGATTTTCTTTTTCAATGGAAACAATACAAGCCTAACATTTTGACTGAGAATGGTTTTTTAAAAAAAACAAACTATTTTTAATTTTTCAATTTCAGTTTTTCATTGGAAATCCCCCCCCAAAATGAAAAAAAATGGGCATTTTCCAATCAACTCTATTCAATAGGGCTTAAAGTGTGTGTACTGGGGGGACGGGGGTTTTCATAAGGGGTCATGGACCCCACCAAAAAACAAATGAAAACTCGAGCTGGGTCACTGAGAGGCTCATGCTTTAAACATGGTCTGACCAAAGTTGCTGCTCCCAGATGATGCTCGATCAACTCACATCATGTTTTGAGACCACTTGAAGCACCGGTCTTTAGCATATGCTCTGGCGTTGTCCTGACTAGAACCACTTTAGTGAAATGGGGCCGTCAGGTGTTTTTATCGGGCCTTTTCTTGACGAGCCTCCCTGCTTGCCTCATGTTTGGAAACCAAACCTGAATGGAGGTGGCCTGAGCTGATTGATATCACAGATGAGACCAAGCAGCAAGATTCAGCAGTTTACATGCAAAGTCCCCCAGAGTTTGAGGGTTCTGATCTGAATTGTTGGCTTGGGCCCGTGTGGAAGTTGCTGCTTCAGGAAAGTCCTAGCTGCTGTCTGGGGTAACATAGCCTCTTCCTGTCTGCATGTGACTTGAGCCATTCAGTTCCCTTCTTCCTTTGACTTTCACTGACACAGAAAAATTTGGTCCCAGGCATTTCTCTGCCTTGGATGCAATTTGCTGCCATTAATTGGCATCATGCCATTGCAGTCAGAGTCCTAATTTTTATGAGACAAAAACTTCGATTTTAGGTTAAAAAATGCCGACTGCAGCAGTAGGTGCGTAACTTCCTGTTAGACTTTGAACAGCTGTTTCCTAGATTCTATGTACTGTAGCGATGAGGGACAGGTGGGCAGGCAGATAGACGCAGCACCCACCAACTTCTCTGGGGGCTGTGAGTAAATCCGCAGCAAGTCTCAGAATCAAGCCAATTAGATAACTTTGGGCCCCCAGGCACGAACTTTTTGGCCAAAAGTCTTACACAGTTAGTGTCCTGTCCCTGTATGTAAGAACCAACACACTAAATACTGTAGTGTGCCAGAATGATGTTTCTGAGCCTAAGGTTCTGTATGCTGGGTGTGTATACTTTTGTGTTAACCTACATGTTTCTTAGATCTGTTCATAACCACCAGGGTTTAGACCTCTGGGGACGCCGAGCCAGCAGCATGTTCCTTCGGGATGTGAACGCTGTCATCTATTCTGCACAGCAGAACGCTTGACCAAGCAGGAAGAGTATGTTACCCTGTTCAATATTTGCATGGAGTGGGACGTGGGCATCTCAGAAAAGCAAGTGGGTTGGCTCCAGAGTTGGGAGGTGTAAAAATTGCTTGCACAACCTTTGTGTTATTTTAGGGGCTGAGAGAGTAGCTGCCGTAGCCTTGTTTCCTTGATAGGATCAGGACATTCCAGTGGTGATAGTGAGGACACAGCATTTCACTGAAACTGTGTTTAAACTTCCACTTCAGTGAAGGAGGGTTAGAGTTGCTGTTCTCAAACTCACTCCCTACCACTATTCTAATTCAACGCCACCCGTTGTCAGACGAACCAGCTCAGTTCATTCCCATTGATCTCCATCTTATTTAGCAGAGTTCGTTACATAATAAATTCTTATTGTCACCCCTCTGCCATGCGGTAGCAGACGTCAGGGTCTTGCAGACTGGCTTCCCTTTGGAGTAGAAATTAGCAAGGCAATGTCTGGGTATATCCTTGGTGCAATTTGCTTATAAACACTGTATAGATCAGTCTTGGAACAGAGGTGGCCACAAAGTGCATGCAGGCAATCCCCTCTTTCAAGGACGTCCAGGCTAAAGATCAGTGTCAGTCCCTACAGAGCAGCTGTGCCTCAAGAATCCACTTTAGTTGGAAAGATTAAGACAGAGCGCAAACTCCTGTGCGGCTTGCAACAGTTCTTCCCACAGAAAGAGCAACACAAAGCCAACAACAATGCAGCATTTCTTCAAAGATTGCACACTGCTCACACACTAAGGAAAAGAACTTGGGAGTCTATGTAGAGCCACACTACCTGGAGAGTCCCGCCGTAACATTACCATAGCGGTTTCCCTTTTCCTGGCAGATGTGGGAAAGAACGGTAGAAGGAGGTAATATCAGTTTGGGCCTCTAGGGCTCCTATACTCTGACTGTTTACACAGGAAATTGCCAAGTGACATGTAAAGTGGAGGGCGTGATGCCATAACGCCAGTATCCATTTGTCACTCACCAACTTTTTCTAGCAGGCACTTGTAGCCACATGCACCGTGGCATCTCCGATTGTCCTGGAGAGAAGGGTGTGGGATTCCACCTCAGTCCAGGAGACACGCTGGAGAAAATTCTTTCCCGAGCTCCACACTGCATTGAGGGAGCATGCCTACTGCTGCATGCTTTCATATCCGGCTCTGCTGGACAGTGCATAGACGGGTCCCACCTGTGTTCCTCCAGATGGTGAACGAAGGGTGCAATCCCTGCATTCCCAGTTGTGCCCACCTGCTGAGCAAGGCGTGCATTCCTTGAGCTCTGACCCTGCCCTGAGATAGGCACCATCTTGCCCTATGAGATTAGCCTCTCTGGCAGGAAGGGAGGGAGGTAGAATCAATCACGCACACTCAGGGCCCGGATTTACAATCCACTGATCGATTCTAGCCCCTGAGTATCCTAGCGATGGGTTTGCTACATCCCATTGTCACCTGCTTCCTGCACTGGATGGAAGTGACCCTGGTCTCCAGATGTGAAAAGCGAGTCATTGGCCACCCTCTGCTGAGGACCCCTACTGGACAGGAGAGAAGGAAGAAAGGTGGTTGCTGGCCCCTAGGGGTTCCTCTTCATTAGGAAATGAGGTGGTATTAGAGCATGACCTTGAGGGGTCTGATTAACGAACACAGTGATAACCAGACTTGGCAGTCAGTGCAGACAGAGACGAGTCAGCCGGACTGGGGAAACCTGAGCTATCATGAGTCTCCTCTATTCCACAAAGCCACATTTCACATTGTGGCTCCTTAAGGTCATGTGCCAAGAGGAGCTAGTTTTCTAGTGCTGCCAGTCCCGTGGATGAAAGCAAAGGGAGCTAGGGCTCCTCATTCAGTTCCATTTCAGAGCAGGTATCCAAGCCTGATGTGATTTATCAGAAATGATCTTCCGGTGCTGCTGAGAAGTGCCTGTCGCTAATGTGAAGAAAATAACATCCGGATTATTTGCAAGTAAGATGCAATTCTTTGTTGATGACTTCCATCTGGAAACACTCAGCCCTACGCACAATAGGAGCAGTTTTTGTCATTTTCACTCTTTTTTCCCCTGAAAATGATTTCCAATCGCATTCTCTTTCCATACCCTTCATCCTCAGCTATTTCTTCCGCTATTCAAAAACCATTTTTCTCAGCCCCATTGTTTACTTTGGCCATTGTCAATTCCCCTGAGCTGCCTATTTTACAGTAGCCAGAAGGAATTTTCTTTTCCAAATGTAAATATCTACGAACAGTTTTTAGTGCTATGTGATCACTTGAAAAGCCACTGTGTGTTTGAATTGGAAGGCACTTACAGCAAAACAGCTTCATTTATAGGGTAAATGGACTACTTAAAAATGTTATCTGAATTCAGTATGCAAAAAACTCTTTGCTGCACTTTATTAAAAGTGAAATGGAGGACATTTTGTTATTAATTCTTTGTTTATAACAGTTCAAGCATCATGGAGGAACTACCTCTCACAGCTCAGAGCAACTGCACCTGCGTTTCCTCTTTGTGGGTCAGCAAGGGAACCCACACTCTGGTTTTTGACCCCCCAGCTGTCACCTCTCTTGGCTGGGGACTTGCATCTCTCTCCCTCCTGACCAGGGCTTTTCCAGAATGTGAATTGCCCAGCAGGTCAGACTGCCCCAAAAGCCAAAGTCTGTGCTTTGCTTTCTATTAAAAGGTGTTACAATTCCAGTTGTAATTGGCCATGGTTTTCACTTACCACACAGCTTCTTCCAAGCAAGCACATTTATTCTTAAGGTAAAAAGCATTGCAGAGAATAATAAATGGACCTCATTTATGCTCAACCCCTCTCCAACTCTAACAAGAGCGCTGGCCAGTGTTAGTCTTCCAACCCTTCCCTAAGGATTAGGGCCCTCCCTTTGGACAGAAGCTCCTGACCCTTTGCTGGATCAGCAAGGAGGCCCTGAGTCAGTTTGAACTCAGGCTATTTATCCAAAAGTCTTTCCTTTGTCTGTTGGTCTCTGGAGAATGCAGTCTGACCCAGGATAGTTGAGCATCTCCAGGCGGTTGTACGTCCCTGGAGGTGTTCCAGCCTCAGTGAATTTGCCCAATCACACCCCTTTGAGGAGCTGTGGTCATCCCCTCCCTGCCCCATGGAACTACATGCAAACCCTGTCCCACAATGATACATAAATTTAATACTGTAAGATTGCCCAAAGACATTGCAGAAAATAGCTATGTCTGTCACGCTATCCATTTCTGACAATGCATTATGCAGCATGAGTTAAAGTTTAATGCTAATCACTGCTGAAACCAAGGGCAAACACAGCATCCATTTGTGCTGTAGAACTCTGCTAACTGAATGTGATTGCCCTAGGAGCTACATACTTCGGATTCACCTGAGCAGCCCATACGTATGGAGGTGTGCAGGCACCAATATCACCCATGCAGATGAGAAAAGGAGAGGGAGGTGCTGCAGCAGAAGCAGCAACGATGACTTCTAAAGAGGTCGGGGTAGATGATCTACACTTAAAAGCTATATTCTGCCTTTCTGTACTTAATAGCACTGGTGCATGTAAAATACCTGCCCCTCTGTATGTGAGGACTGGGGAGATCAGCTCCATGCAACTGTGTAGCCTTTAACGAAGAATCCTACCAAAAGGTTTCCAGAGTGTGGCCAAGTTCAGCCATTTTGTGGAGAACACACAGAGAGAATTGGAGTTAGGAGCAAAGTGTGAGGGAACAGGAAATATCCATTCCCTGCTGGGATGGCACTAAGAACACGATAAGTGACTAGATGCATAGGACAAGATGTGATAGAGCCCCAGTTATTATCATGAGAAAACCAGGATGAAAAAAGAAACAACGGATGTATCTACAGCAGGACAAAAAGGAGTATTTAAAAACTTCAAACTCTAGGAAAGTCAGCGGCCAGGACAAGTGGCCCAGGAATGAGTAGCATGGAAACCACTCTAAAGGAGCCGTCTGTCAGGGATGGTTTTAGGCATCACTAAAGGTACCTTCCAGTGACCCACTGATACGCAAAGAGCACAGAAATAATTGTGATGCACAGGCATTCAAGTATAAAGACCTGCTGTTCATGGCTGGCCCCGGTCACGTGACATTGATCGAGCTGACATATCTGTGTCATATGATGGGGACAGAAGGTGGTATCTTTTGAAAGCTATATAGGGTCTGATTCTGCTACCTTTCCTCATTCAGAGCAGCACCTTGTTCCACTGGAGTCAATGGGATTCTCGTGGCATAGCAGACAGCTCAATAGGAAAGAGGGCAAGACTGGGCCTAGAACCAGGAAAAACTTGCAAAATGGTAGAACGTACGTGCATTGTATTCTATTCCATTCCGGTCCTGACCACCACATCCAGTCTCATTGCTTCTAGACTAAAGCCACTTGAAAAATGGTAATGGCATTTCAACAAACCAACCAGCCCCTCGACTCTTCCAAAATCATTCTCAATCCTTGGCTTTCAAAAACGAATGATTTTTGCCTTTTTGAATATGTTGGCTGCTTTTTTCAGTTTTTCAATCTGTCACTGAAAAAAGGGGGAGATTAGGCTGGGGGGAAATTGCATTGAGGTTTCAGTGAAAATGGAAGAAAAAAGAAAAAAAAGTGTTTGCAAAAAAAATTTTGGTTTTGAAGGAGAAAAGCCATTGTTTGATGAACAAAATGCCAGCCCACTCCTGCGAATGTCTGTGCTGTAGTCAGATACAGGGAGAGAAACGGAGATGCAGAAGGGGAAGGACAACATTTTTATTGCACTGGCCGTAATAACGATGTCTGAAGAAGATAAATCAGGAGGAAAGGACAATTCAGAATACAGATGCCTGTTGCTGAAGAAAAGTCTCTTTATGCCTTTTTTGAGGTCTTTGTTTTCTGAAAGGTTTCTATTAGACTGTGAAGGCTGAAAAAAAAACACTGTGATTCTGTCGTGTGAACCTGTATTTAGTCCTTGGATTTCAAGAATGGGGTTTTGACCCAAAGCTGTGGCTAATTGAACCGTGTAGATAGGTGTTCCTACTACACTGTTCACAGTGGCTGGAGGAATTTGGCCTACCCAGGACAAAGGTAAGTGAAATGCCTTCAGAAAAGGAAGGCTGAGCCAGTGGTTGGACATGGGAGATGTGGGGTCCATTCCTTGCTTCCCTGTTACTCAGTCTCTACATGCTTCAGTTTCGCCATGTGCAAAATGAGGCTCATCGCACTGTTTTTTAGCTGGTGTAGCCTCTTTTCCGACACTCGTCTGTATACCTCCACAGCATCCATGTAAGTCTATGTGTCCTCTTTGCACTCATCGTTAGCTGAGTGTGATGCTGGGCTCCATGAGAGTGTCTTCTACCACCAGATTTTCCCCAGGAGCATATTTAGCAACTGGATGAAATTGCATTAACCTTAGCAATAGATGTAGGCATCTCAGCAGTGTTTGGTCCAGGTCTTTTCTGCTGGTTACAAGCAGCCGGGTGGGGGGCGGTTGGGGGGTGGTGGTGGTTGTTAACAGTGTAAAAGAATCCAAGCCACACAGAGATCTGAAGTCTCTGCACCCACATGTTTTGAATTTCTGAGATGTTCCTTTGTTTTGGGCAGTGTTTTGGCTGGAGGCTTCTATTTTTTCATCTACTGGGTTCCATAAAGGAGCTTAGTAGATTCTTACAAGCACGTTAAACAAAGGGGAGAGGTTACCCGCCGCCTTCCATCCCTCTGTTTCACTGGGGGTTAATCCAACCCATGGCAGTAACTAGGCCCAGGTAGCTGTCCTGTTCAGACCTTAGGATCATTTCAGAGGACTCAGCCTTTCTATGCAGGATAATTATTAATTGAGAATACAGGACAGGGGAGAGGAGGAGGTTCTTGGGTTTTAAAAGGTGCTGTGGCCATCGGCTCTAATTTGAGTTTCTGATCTAGTCACAAAGTGTGCTCTCTGAAAGAGAAAGGGCTGAATTTTAACAGCACTAATGTGCCGGCTGGCACGTTCAGAGGAGGCCTTTTAAGCACTTAGCTGTTTTTAATATATAATATTAACTATTAGCAGTTGCCAAGCCTGAGCAGTCATCTTTTTGTTAAGCCGTTGGAGGAGCGAGGCTTCTACGCCTCCAGGAGATCGTGCAGCCCTGTCCCGGACGCACTGTGCTTATAATGTTGCATTCATGTGGGGCTCAATCTAAAGCCCACTGCAGCAGTGGGCCTCTTCCACTGGTTCCAGAAGGCTTTGGGTTGTGGCCTGGCACAGGCTGTGCTTGGAAATTGCTCTCGCCGTACAAACCAAGCTAGTTACAGACATTTTACCTCAGGATTTGCAACCTCAGGAATGGCCCAGTTGGGGAGGCACATTGTCAGTCAGGAGACCCAGGTTCTAGTCCAGCTCTGCAGCTGACCTTGAATGAGTCACTTCACCCCTCTGCTTCCCCTCCTAGCCCTCTCTGACATGGATAGTTAGACTGAGAGGTCTTCAGGACAGAGACTCACTCCATATGCACAGCATCTACCACATCAGGGTCCTGATCCTATAGGAGCTACCAAGTACACATAATGCCAGTTCGTCCAGCTTACAGCCTGCTTCAGTTCAGCCATGATTCTAGCCAGCACATTGGAAATTGCAGGCTGGTTATTGCTATGCTACCACCTTCAGTACACCACAGATTTGGGACTTATAGAACCAGATCCTTAGCTCGTGGAAGTCACTGTATCTCTGTTTACCTTCAGTAGACCTAGAGAGTTTCTATCAGCCAGGGTTCTGACCATGATTAGTACATTTTAACAATGAACAATAGCACATTGGGTAGATTTTTCAGCTAATTCAGCATAACCCAGCTGGGGTTTTAGTTAGACTCCTAACACATAAACATCAATGGTGCAACTCATATGCGCCATACTACAGCATTGGGCTGGGTTTCTCCAGGGGATGGGGAGAGGGGCATAGATCTTAGCTGGATACTCTGTGTAGATACCTGGGCAGGGGAACTCAGCAAGAAGAACCCTCAGACATCCAGACCAAGGGCACGCCGGTACCAGCCACGCTCAGTAGCTGTTTCTGGACATCCCACCTGGCAGGTCAGAGCTTAGTCACCCTTTCACAGCTGAGCCAATCACACTGCAGGGGCCGGGGGGGGGTTATACAGGCATCACAGACAACCTTGCTGCGGAGTCTGTGGCTGGTCAAAGCAGACCAAGATCTGTGTCTGCTGGGAGGGCTGGGTCCCCATCCCTTCACTATTTTGGGTACAGGCCGCAGACCAGGCAGTGCTTAACCCAGGCTGGAGCGCTGGTAGCAGTGGGGCACCCCTGACTGGTCGATTGCTGATGGGGTTTGGAAGTGTTCCAGTGGACTGAGATGCTGCTCTTCTCCCCCAGCGCTGAAAAGTCCGGGTGACCCCCCCGCATCCTGTGGCCACATCACAGAGATGGAGACATCATCCCAGAGAGATGATCAGAGAGGAATGGGTTTTAATGCACATGTGCTACAGTGCAGACAAGGGGATGTTGAAACCTTATATTTGAATGCTTGTAACAGAAACAAAACAGGGAAAGTCCGTGTAAGAAACACACAATAGCCTTCAGTAATGCGTTCTGAAAAGCCTGAACTCAGGCCAAAAGCTAAGCTGAGGTGCAGGGTGGTGTTATAGTTATACAGAACACTGCCTGAGCATCCCCTGCCACCGTTGCGCAGGGTCAGACCTCTAGCCCTTCACGGCTTGTCTAGCATGGAACAGGGCCCGAGGCCCGCAAGGAGACTGACTCCACCTTCTTATGCTCTCCTTCCTTTGATGGATCCTTTCCAAGGATCTGCTGCTGTGAAAGAGCAGCATGACGTTCACTGGTGCTGCGGTGCAGTGTGACCGGGCCAGGATCCCTGCCCAAGCTCAAGGTAGTGCAAAAAAAAACCCCAAACCTCATAAACAATGAAAAGCACATCAAGGGTAAATGTTTTAATAATCAGCAATGCTCCTGGGGCCAGGATTATCTGGTGATGGAGCATCATGCTAGAAATTGCAAAGAATTCTTGCAGAGCAGGTCAAATCAGGGCAGGATGGAACGATGCAGAAGAGGGGGAAGGAAAAGAAGAGAATACGTATTTGGCTAATTTATTTGTTTAATTAGTTCCAATTAACATTAGGACCTTATTGTGCTAGGTACTATACTGGGCGAGTGTTTCAGATTAAATTTTATTTTGGGGAAAATGCAGAGTCAGCAACATTGAAACATTCCATCGCACACAAAACAAAAATGAAGCAGTTCAGGTTGATATTTTCAAAATGAAACATTCTGGTTTTCTGATTCAGAACAGCTTTTCTTTTCCAAATTTCCTTCACTTAAAAAATAAACCCCTCAAAATCAAAGCAAAACACTCAACATAAGAACGGCCATACTGAGTCAGTCCAATGATCCATGTAGCCCAGTATCCTGTCTTCCAACAGTGGCCAGTGCCAGATGATTCAGAGGGAACAAACAGAACAGGGTAATTATTGAGCGATCCATTCTTTGTCATTCAGTCCCAGCTTCTGGACTCATTTCAGGTCAAACACAACATTTAATTCAACCCCAAATGAAATTTTTGTCAACTTTTTGATTCATTGAAAATTTCAAAAGTTTTCATTTTCAGGTTGACCCAAATTAGATCCTTTTTTTCAATTTTTCAGCTCCACCAATATATCCATTTTTTGAACAGCTCCCCCTCCCCACATAATTAAAAGATGGTCTCTGTCGCTAATTGTTTACCAGCTGAGAGGAGTGTTTAATGTCAGTCATAGTCTTAAGTGAACAAAGGCATTAAATTATATGCAAAAGGCATCCTGGTGATTTTGGCAATTAAAGGGATCATTTCCACTTTTCACAATTAGTCTCTGATCATCACTTGCAGCTAGCTGAAGAATCCAAAATGTGTAATTATTTTGGTTATACACAATAATTTATTGCATTTGAAAAAGCATGGTATGTAGTGATTTTTAGCTAAATCAGCATAACTCATCTGGATGCTCAGACAGAATGGTAATGTGGAACGTTTCCTACAGCCATGACAATTCACAATCAGTTTTCCCCCTCCGCTATTTGCTATTCTCTTGCATATTTTCTCTCTGCATATTTTGAATGGGATTATTCAGAAAAGTCTCCATTTTTCTGCTAGCAGTGAGATTTCCGCTCTAACAAAACAGGCATGCAACATTTGTCAGAACCACTGTATGTTGATGAGTGTTTCAGAGATGGGATTTTCAAAAGCAATCCCCAAAACTGCCCTCACTTGAAACACTTCTAGTGACATTTTGCTAGCAGTCATTTCTTGTTTTTACTAAACTACCTCATCAGATTGAGGAATGACTGGATGGAAAATGAAACATTTAACTCATTGCTCTTTTCTGGCAATTTTCTGATCTAATCTCTTTCAGGGCACATAGAATATTAAACTCAAAAGCTGTTCGCGCACACTTGTCAAACCTTTTATGAGTTCCTTGATATATTGTTTTAAACAATTCAGCGGTGAAGTGGATTCTTTCTCATTTCCGCAGCAGCTGAAACTAGAGTAAGGCACAGTCATGGGACTTCACACGAGCCCTCCTAGTTGGGATGTAAAAATGCGTTTGTCGAGCTATTTGACAAAACCCTCTGAGCACATTGTTTTATAGAGCAGGTTATTTAATAACTTAGAGCAGTCAAGATGAGCTCTACCGATGAAAAAAACGGTACAACTTCCAGACTAGCACAGATCATTCGGCACTCATTTGCGACTTTGCCGCGTGCCCTCGGGAAAAAGTTATGATGGCTCCAAGAGCAGACCAGGAAGGAGAGCTGAGTGGGAACTGGAATTTCTGTCCCATGGGCAGTTTTATAATTCCTGTGTGTGTATATATATACACACACACACACACAGTGATGATCTGTATGTTAATAATCGGTTCGCTATCAGGTCTTCGGTGGCACTTCGGCGGCGGGTCCTTCACTCAGTCTGGGTTTTTGGCATCACTTCGGCAGCGGGTCCTTCAGTGCCACTGAAGACCTGGAGCGAGTGAAGGACCTGCCACCGAAATGCCACCAACAACCCGGTAGGGAACTGGTTATTAAGCACCACCCAGTGAGTACAAGCCCAAGCCCCCCCACCCTAACTGCCCCCCAGGGCTTCACCCCCTAACCAACTCGCTGTCCCCCTACCCTCCCTGCCCCCTGACTGCTCCAACCCCATCCACCACCACCCCAACAGACCCCCTAGAATCCTCACGCCTACCCAGCCCCCCTGTTCCCTGGCCCCTGACCGCCCGCCCCTGCGAACCTCTGCCCCTTCCAACTGCTCCCTGCCCCTTATCCAACCCCTTCTCCCAACCCCGGCCCAGCCCCCTTACCATGCTGCTCAGGGCAGTGTGTATGGATGCCATGCGGCTGCTGGAGCTCACAGCCCCACCCCCTTACCATGCCGCTCAAAGCAGCAGGAGCTGCAGAGCTGCCCAGGAGCAGTCCAGAGAGCTGGCCCCGGGCTCTGCTAGAGGGGGGAAGGCAGGGGAGGGTCCAGGGCCAGCTCCAGGGCTTTTGCCGCCCCAAGCAGCCTTAAAAAAAAAAAGACACTATTGCAATAGCGATCTGCTGCAATTCAGCGGGAGGTCCTTCGCTCCGAGCGGCTGTTAGGGACCCTCCGCCGAATTGCCGCCAAATAGAATAGCTGGACGTGCTGCCCCTCTCCGGAGTGGCCGCCCCAAGCACCTGCTTGTTAAGCTGGTGCCTGGAGCTGGCCCTGGGAGGGGCGGGGGAGCCTCCCCAGCCGGGAGCTCAGGCAGGCCCGACAGGACGGTCCAGTGGGATGCATGTGGCCCATGGGCCGGAGTTTGCCCACCCCTTTAACAACTGGTTCTGCACTGGCTTCTAAATTTGACAACCAATTTGCGCGAACCGTAGTTCAGAACTGGAATGAAAAGTCGGAAATCCAAACATTTCTTCAGGATGGAAATTTTGTGAAAAAACCTCATGTGGGGAGACCCTATGGGGAATTTTTTGAAAAATTCCAGGCTGGCCAGCTAGGCCAGCACTTGGCACCCCATGCTGAGCACCTCCTGGAACTCTTCTGTGCGTGGGCAAAGCACATAAACTACCACAGCTTTCAAAGGGTGCAATATCCTTCCTGTCCATCATTTTCTTTCCTACTTTCTGTCCTCAGGGGCACCATGCAAATTAGGGAATAGCCTGCACTCTCCCTCACAATTCTGCTTGCGCCTGACACAGTCTGCTGAAGTGGTGAGGTGGGAAATGCTCCTTACTCATGCACTGTCCTGCGTTTTGCACCCAGGCAGAATCCAGCGCTGAGCTAATAACCAAGGAGACGAAATTGCTTTGACCCAGACATTCCTTAATGAAGCTGCACAACAACTCTGACGAGGTGGATCCCAGCACAGCCTTTCAGAGGCAGAAACAGCTGCAGAACAGCTAAAGGCTCTGTCCCGGGTAGCACTGGGGTGAGGACGGGAGAGTTCTCCCAAACCCTGATCCTCTGCCCTAGCCAGAAGTCCGCTCTCTGCTTCAGGCTCGTTAATGTTTCTCAGCAAGTGAGAGGCAATATCTTTCCACTGGCAGGTTTGACTTGAAATTTGCCAGCTCATAATTACATCTAGTCAGACCTATTATCTGATGCCAGCACATGTTGAAGGGCACTCCAGGAGCTACTGAAAATTGGATTTCACGAAAAGAGACAAACACAGCAAGAACCGTATATAATGTGACTGCTGAATACTATTTTTATGCATCTGCAAACACGCTCTTCCCGTCTGCTACTAACACTTGGGACTTTAATTTAAGGGAAGTAACACATGGCTCTGGCAGAGGAACGTCAAGCTGGCTTGGAAGCTTTCAGGCTAGGCCAGCTGAAAGACGGACATGAGCCACTGCGATACAAACCACAAGTAATGTTATCAAATCGAACGTTTCTATGGTAGTAACTGGGAAGCGGCAGCAAGTTCTGGAATTTCAGCTTGGTAGAAAGGCCATAGGCCGAAGCGAATCGTTCTCTGCTAAAGCTGACATCAGCGGCGTTGATAACCATGCAGCCCGTATCTTGTCTGGCGCTGGATTGATTGCCACCAGCTGTGCAATCTATGTGATGTGGAAAAATAGCTCGCCGTTTATACACGATGCTGAAGATATTCATGAGTCTGTGTGCATATAAAGAGAGCTAAAAATACACTTACTGTGTGCTAAAAAAATACCCTGTTATATAGATTTACGTGCCTGAGGATCGGGAGCACAAGCTGAAAGTAGCCCATGCACTCCACCTCAGGCCCAGCTGCGCAATCCTGACAATTGTGAGCTTGGGGAGAGGTAGCTCTCTGAGGCACAATGACTGAGGTGCTGCCTCTCTGGTGCCTCCATGCCACACTGTAGCCCCAGTACTGCCTCGGGGCAGAGATTAGCCCGCCCGGCTTTGTACGCGCAGCACAGCCAATAGCTACATCCAAGCCCCAGGAGGTCAGTGAGAACGGTGAGCCAGACTATACAGACGGAGACTGGCCCGTAGCTGATAACACCTGGCCCTTGGCTGGTTTTCTGCAGCCTAGCTATGGTCTGGAGCTGGCCTTCAACAGTGGAGTAGCTGACTGCCTTGCAATCCTTCACATCTTTCTCCTCACATCACACCTAGAAAGCTGGGGTTCTTAGCCTCATGTTTAAAGACAGAGAACTGAGGCAGAGAGGGGCCAAGGCCCAGATCCAGAAAGATACATAAGCACCTCACCCCGGACATAGGTGCCTAAGTTTTGGGTTTAGGCACTTAAGTGCTAGTTTTTGTTCCACTGCTGAGCCCTGTAGGTGAGGGCTCCAGGTTGGGGCCGGGGATGAGGAGTTTGGAATGTGGGAGGGGGATCAGGGCTGAGGCAGGGGGTTGGGGTGCAGGATCTGGGATGGGGCTGGGGATGAGGGATTTAGAGTGTGGGAGAGGGATCAGGGCTGGGGCACGGGGTTGGGCACGGACGGTGATGAGGGCTCTGGCAGGGGGGAGGGCTCTGGGGTGGGGCTGAGGATGAGGGGTTTGGGGTGCAGGAGGGTGCTCTTGGCTAGGATTAAGGAGTTCCTAGGGCAGGAGAGGGATCAGGCTGGAGCATGTGGGGGTTAGGGGTGCAGGCTTTGGGCGGCACTTACCTCAAGCAGCTCCCGGAGGCAGTGGCATGTCCCGCCTCTGGCTCCTATGTGGATGCATGGCCAGGCGGCTCTGCGGACTCCCCCATCCACAGACATCGCCCTCGCAGCTCCCATTGGCCACGGTTCCCAGCCAATGGGAGCTGCAGAACCGGCACTTGGGATGGGGGCAGCGTTCGGAGCCCCCTGGCTGCCCACATAGGAGCCGAAGGGGGGACATGTTGCTGCTTCTGGGAGCCTCGCAGAGCCACAGCAGGCAGGGAGCCTTCCTTAGCCCTGCTGCGCCGCCGACCAGACATTTAATGGCCCGGTCAAGAGTGCTGACCGGAGCTGCCAGGGTCCCTTTTTGACCAGATGTTCAGGTCAAAAACTGGACACCAGGCAAGCCTACCTTGTGGGCCTGCAGAAAAAGGTTTGAGAGGGTTTTCTGAGAGGGTGGAGGGCTGGGTCCCAGAATGAGGTAAGGGAAGAGAAGGCTCTCTGTGGGCCTCTGGCTGGCTGGGTGCCTGTTACAACCGTGTCATGCTGCTGATCATTGTGGGAGGGGTTGGACAGTACAGCATGCATCTGGAGAGGCATCTGTCTGTTTAGGTAACCCTTCTGCCAGGTGCGGAGCAGCAGCCATAAGGGCTGGGTTCGATACGCTAGGGCCCTCTCGACAACTAACTAAAGTGTCTCAAGAGACTTGGGAAGATTAAAGACACCTGCCCTGGGGGGGGGCCTCAATAGGCAGCATTTCCCCACTCACAAGTGCTCCTGGTCCCTGTACAGACGTGGGAAGGGACACACAGTCATGAACTTGGGAAAAACCAGCAACAGAACAGATACGCAAATAAAGAGTAAAACCATCCTGCTTCCAGAAGCTTTGGCAGCATCCATCTAGCTCCCTTCCCATCCCCTGCTGAGAACAGTCCATGAGTGTCAGGCTCAGGGCCACACCACCTCACTCGGCCACCAAGCCCCACTCACAGCTGGGATCAGCAAGTGGCCATGTCCAAACATCTCTTTGCAGATCTCTAGTCCCAAGGGAACAGCTTGTCTGGTCTGGTCTCACATGGAGGCACCACAACCTGACCATCCTACCAATTGAGCTTTAGTAAGGTGCTAGGTAGGCAGTGCTCCCCCAGAATCCAGTCAGTTCTGCTCTGTGACTACTCTCACTAGCATCCTTTCTCATAAAGCCCCCCAAGGGAAACCCAGAACATTTATGGCCATTTAATAGAGTCCTGCTTGTTGGGAAAGGCTTCTTTAGTGTCTCCAGGAGCCTCTCACAACCTAAGTTCATGTCTAGTTATAGTGACCTCCCAGTGTCACTAGAGGAATTGTGGGCAGTCTATGCAAATGAGTCCCCTATGGCAGCACTTTTCCCTTTTCACCATTAGAGGGGGGTAGAGAGCTCTTTCCTCTCCAGAGCTTCTGGCCAGACAGTTTAAATCAAAATAAGGAAATAGATAAAGAAATACAGTCCTGGGGACCTGCCTGTCCACTGTCTGCTCCTTGTGCAGTTCCTGACACCTGCAAAGTGGGTGCACTCTGCTACCACACCAGAGTGACAGGGCCAGGACCACAGCTGATGTAAACCAGCATCGCTCCTTTGGTTTCAGTGGAGCTAGGCTGGTTTATGCCACCTGGGGATCTGGCCCACATGTTTTGCACACACTTTGCACAGGTGGTGATAACAACATGAGGTACTGGGCAGGGGACAGTCAGGGCCTGGAAACTTGCATTTTTTCCCCTTAAAAAATAAGCAGGAAATTAAATGCAAAATGATATAAACGTGTGTGGTTTATGAAATTAAAGAGAGAGTACTAGACCCACTAGCCTCGACACCTGCATTGCCCTGCCGCGCTCCCCTTCTCCCGCAACCTCTGTCCTCCCTGCCTGTGCCCCCTTCTCCCCAAACCCTACCCACCCTGCACTCCCCACATGTTCCCAGCTTCTCCCTCGACCCGTCTTCCCTGCCTGTGCCCCCCTTCTTCCCCGAACCCTGCCCACCCTGCCCTCCCCATCTGAGCCCAGCTCCTCCCTCTACCCCTGTCCTCCCTGTCCTCCCTGTCCGGTGGCCCGCCTTTTTCCCCAAACCCTGCGCTCCCCACCTGTGCCTCCCATCTCCCGCAACCCCTGCCCACCTTGCCTGTGCTCCCTTCTCCCCAAACCCTGGTCATCCTGCATTCCCCACATGCTCCCAACTTCTCCCCTGACCCCTGTCCTCCCTGCCTGTGCCCTCCTTCTTCCCCAAACCCTGCCCACCCTGCCCTCCCCTCCTGAGCCCAGCTCCTCCCCGATCCCTGTCCTCCCTGCCTGTGCCCCCTTCTCCCCAAACCCTGCCCATCCTGCACTCCCCGTCTGCACTCAACTTCTCCCCTGACCCCTGTCCTCCCTGTCTGTGCCCCCTTCTCCTCAAACCCTACCCATCCTGCACTCCCCTCCTGAGCCCAGCTCCTCCCCCAACCCCTATTCCTGCCTGTGCCCCCTTCTCCCCAAACCCTGCCCACCCTGCCCTCCCCACCTGAGCCCAGCTCCTCCCCGATCCCTGTTCCTGCCTGTGCCCCCTTCTCCCCAAACCCTGCCCACCCTGCCCTCCCCACCTGAGCCCAGCTCCTCCCTGATCCCTGTTCCTGCCTGTGCCCCCTTCTCCCCAAACCCTGCCCACCCTGCCCTCCCCTCCTGAGCCCAGCTCCTCCCCCGACCCCTGTCCTCCCTGCCTGTGCCCCCTTCTCCCCAAACCCTGCCCATCCTGCACTCCCCGTCTGCACTCAGCTTCTCCTCTGACCACTGTCCTCCCTGCCTGTGTCCCCTTCTCTCCTAACCCTTCCCCACCTGCACGGCTCACCTGCCCCCTCGTGGCCCTAGCCCATTGCACTTCCTCCCATCCCGCCGTGCCGGGTAGAGCCTGCTCTAGCCGGGGTCACTGGGCCCGTGATCCTGCAGGGAGGGGCTTGAGCATCCTGAGCTGCAGCCAGATGCTGTTGGGCCTGATCCTGCGGATGCAGACTGACACTGCTGGGCCTGATCCTGTGCGCCACCTCGTTTTTGTGCCCCAATGACTCTGCATGCTGGGCAGCTGCCCCACTTTCTCCCCCTCTACTTACGGCCCTGGGGGAATCATAACTTCCTCATCCTCCCTTGCCCAAAAACACAGCTGAGCTAGTCTTTTTGTTGAAGGCAAGGTTTCCAGGCCACACTGTTGCATATTCAGCCCAGAAGGTTGTTCGTATTCTGCAAGCCCAGCCTGACTTGCCTTGGCTCTGCGCCTGATTTACACCCGCTGGACATAGGCACACAGTTCAGCTGATCTCTAGGAATCAGCCCACAGCCCTGATTATTGGCATTAGCCTTTGCATTAGACTAGTGGTCATCCAGGCCGGGGCCCCACATAGCGAGAGTCCCTGCCCCAAAGACCAGACAGTCTAAACAGGCAGTGGGTGGGAAGGGAACCACAGGCAATGAGATGGGAAGGGACTTATCTAAAGTCACAGAGCAGGTCAGAGATAGAGCTGGGAACAGAATTGAAGAGTCCAGTCTCCCAGGCCTGAGCCTGTCTCTGTAAGCCACGGTGCTAGCCAGAAAAGCCATGGTATTAACACAGGTTCTGCACTGCCCAGAAATCACTGTCACATCTTTAGCCAAGTTTAGGTCCTTCAGCTTCTCAGGGGGGTTGCTTTCCAGCCAAGGTAAAGCAATTCATTCCAGCTGCCTCTCTGCCATACTCTGCGGAGACCCGGACCGCAGATGTGCCTAAGTGACTGACACGCAAATGAAAAAATAACAGTGAAACCATTAATTCAAAAGACAGCCTCCAATTCCATCTCCAAGCAGAAATCCCGTTAAATGGAGCACTGCTTACTTTGACGTTCGCTGGTGACGGGGAAATATTAAGTGTAATCTAAAAGTTAATTGTTTCTTCACAAGCAATTTCTATTTTGATTAGCATTTGAAAGTGTTAGCTCGTCACAGTCAATTAGAAGATGGAGCCTCCCCACCCATCCAGTGAAAGGGGCTCAGTATGCCAGATTCCAGAGTCAGGCTTCTAAGTACAGATATTTAGGTGTCTAAAGAGTCCATTGGCCTGTCCATCTGCAAGTATGGAGAGACGTCGGCCATCACTACAGAATGCAAGTGGTCTTCAGCCAAAAACTGAGGGAGCTGCAATGGGACGTGAGGCACGTCTGAATGCAGAATGGTAATCTGACTTATCAGCAACCAGGGAAATCAAAGGTACCTCTAAAAAATGGAAGCATTTCTCATGAAAGGCAGGATGGTCTTGTGATTAAGGCAAAGGCATAGGTCTTGGAAGATCTAGGATTATTCCCTACTCTGCCACTGACTGCCTGTTTGACCCTGTGTGACGATGCGGTTCTGGCGGGACCCAACTGAGAATGCCAATTCAGGACAAATTGCTTAAAACACAGCAGTCACAGCCCAAGGCTGGGGTTTTTCCACCTCTAAGGCAAACTAAACCAGTCAGACAAAGAGGACTTTGGTCTCACCCCACTGACTAACCACAAGTCACACAAGCAATTCTCTTAGACACTCCAGTCTCCCAGTATCACCACCAGTGCCACTCGTCCTGGGGATGAATGGTTATGAAAACCAACACCTCAATAAAGAAAAAAGATTCTCTCGATCCCAAAGAATCAAGCCCCAGACCCAGGTCAATATACAAATCAGATCTTACCCACAAATCATGCCGTTGCCAATCCTTTAGAATCTAAAATCTAAAGGTTTATTTATAAAAGGAAAAAGATATAGATGAGAGCTAGATTTGGTTAAATGGAATCAATTACATACAGTAATGGCAAAATTCTTAGTTCAGGCTTGTAGCAGTGATGGAATAAACTACAGATTCAAATCAAGTCTCTGGAGTACATCCCCCACTGGGATGGGTCATTCAGTCCTTTGTTCAGAGCTTCAGTTTGTAGCAAAGTCCCTCCAGAGGTAAGAAGAAGGATTGAAGACAAGATGGAGATGAGACATCAGCCTCTTATAGTCTTTTCCAGGTGTAAGAACACCTCTTTGTTCTCACTGTGGAAAACTACAGGAAAATGGAGTCTGGAGTCAGATAGGCAAGTCCCTGCATACTTTGCTGAGTTACAAGGTGTATCTGCCTTCTCTCAATGGATCAGTTGTGTAGCTGATGGTCCTTAATGGGCCATGAAGCAGGATAGGCAGAGCTAACACCAACTTGTCTGGAACAGGGGCGGCTCTAGGCATTTTGCCGCCCCAAGCACGGCAGGCAGGCTGCCTTCGGCGGCTTGCCTGCGGAGGGTCCACTGGTCTCGCGGCTTTGGCGGACCTCCCGCAGGTGTGGGACCACCGGACCCTCAACAGGAATGCCTGCGGGAGGTCCGCCAAAGCCACGGGACCACCAGACCCTCCACAGGCAAGCCGCCGAAGGCAGCCTGCCTGCCGCCCTCATGGCGACCGGCAGAGTGCCCCCAGTGGCTTGCCGCCCCAAGCACGTACTTGGCGTGCTGGGGCCTGGAGCCGCCCCTGGTCTGGGATGTTTCCCAGAAGCACAGCATAAGTTTGAAATACAGACAGTATAGCCAATATTCATAACTTCAACAACAAAATGACACATGCATACAGACAGCATAATCATAACCAGCCAACCATAACCTTGTCTTAGACACCTTATATGACCCCCTTTACATAAGATTTGGTGCCACTACAGGACCTTGGTTGCAACCATATTCTATATGGTCCCAGATTATATCAATAACATCACACCCTGGCAAGTCACTTCACATCTGTGTCTCAATTCCCCATCTTTTAAAGATGAGGTTAGTAGTTTAGTAGAATATAAACTCTGCGGGACAGGGAATGGATGGGTATGTGCAGCACTCAGCACAATGGGGCCCTGATCTCAGCTGAGGCCCTGGGTGCTACTGAAATACAAATGATACTGTGCATCAGCGTACACAGTTCTCCTGAAAATGGGAGGAGCTGTAATTTGTCCAGTCCTATTTTCATTTAACCAGCCAAACATCCACCTATCTACACTTTTATCCCCTTGAGTCCATGCTAGAGCTTTCACTGGGAAGGAAAAACCACAGATAAACAGCCCACTCCTCAGCCGGTGTAAACTGACCCCACTCCATTGACGTGGCTGCAGTTACACAGATTTCTGCCAGCTGGGGAATCTACCTAAGGCGTCCAACCCCCTTCAAAATACACAGGTAGGATAGAGATGAATTCCTCAGCACCCTTCTGGCCCTTCCAGACGCAGGAAGGAAACCTTGACCGGTTACAACCTTTCTATTCTCCGTGCACCTGCCAGACATTTCCTGGGGTCTTTCCTGATGGAAACTTTGTGAGCATCTCTCAATGGAAGCCGGTCTTCACGGTGTTACAAGACTTCACATTCCAGACAATCCAAACTCTGCCGCAGCAGAGGGGGCTGGACCTGATGCCTTCGCGAGGTCCCTTCCAGCCTGACATTTCTATGCCCTCTACTATTTATTGTGCATTTAAAGCATGTGTCCTGCATGGTATTAGTGCACTATAAAAATGCAC
Organism: Gopherus flavomarginatus; assembly: GCF_025201925.1. Taxonomy (NCBI): domain Eukaryota; kingdom Metazoa; phylum Chordata; order Testudines; family Testudinidae; genus Gopherus; species Gopherus flavomarginatus. The sequence goes on from NC_066619.1 coordinate 128,205,377, forward strand.
AAGGGGAAAGGGTTGATTGGGGGCCAGATTTTCAAAAGTATTTAAGTGCCGAGGGGCAGTGGGACACCGAGTGGGATTTACAAAAGTGCCCAGAGCTTCAAAAGGTAGTTAGGGGCCTAACTCCCACTGATTTCAAAGAGACTGAGGCATCAAACCCGCTTAGGCTCTTTTGAAAATCCCACTAGGTTTAAAAATCGGCCCCATAGTTCCCATGTGCACCACACGGCAGCCTTGATTTGGTGTTTCAGAGCTTTGTTTATTTCAAGTCACCGCTCACGTTCATCTCTAGCCATGCATGGGTGTGACCAAGGCTAGAGTCTAGCTCTGGAGTATGAAATATCCCAGCTAACCTCAATAGGCGTCAGGCTCTTGAATGGTTCCAAGGCTCCAAAATGAATGTACACGCCTGTCTCCCACGCCAGGCAGCAGCGTGTTGCTGTAAGCCACTGGATAGGCCCCCGTCTGGTGTTAGTTGGAGAGCTGCTGCCACAGAGCTGCTCAGGTGGGTGGGGAGCAGGCATGCCGGATTTGGGGAGTGGACCGGAGGAAGGCCCCTCTCCCTCAGAGTGCCAGTCAGCACAGCAGCATCCAGTTAACTGCTCGGTGCTAGGGACAGGGCTCACAGCAGGGGAGAGAACCAGGAAGCAGACCCCGGATACGTCTACACTTTGAGCTCGGAGGTAATCTCCCAGTGCGAGTCGACATACCTGCACTGGCTCAGATCATGCTAGTGTGCTAAAAATGGAAGTGTAGCCAGAGCACACAAGGGGTGGGTGAGCCAGGCACGTGAATGCAAACCTAGGATCATGAAGAGGACCATGGGCTATGCAGCTGTATTTAGCACAGAATCATAGAACATCAGGGTTGGAAGGGACCTCAAGAGGTCATCTAGTCCAACCCCCTGCTCAAAGCAGGATCAACCCCCAGACAGATTTTTTCCTCAAATAGTCCCCTCAAAGACTGAGCTCACAACTCTGGGTTTAGCAGGCCAATGCTCAAACCACTGAGCTATCTCTCCTCCCTAGAGCTAGGGTGGGTCGATCTCCTGGAGCTGGCAAATATATCTGCAGTTTGAAGTGTAGACATTCTCCTAGTCTCACTGTGTCACTGTCTGGTTCCCAGCCTGCTCCTGGGGCACAATAAACACGTGCAGCCCCTCACTCAGGGCTCAGGGCAGAGCCACAACGTAGCCCTAATGTTGAGAATGGCAGATGGGGCTGTGCTCTATGGCTTGCTAAATGACACGCGTTCATTGTGTCCCATCAAGGGACTTTCCATTCCCAACCCCACCCCGGAAAGCATTATTTCCCTGGTTAAGCTGCACACTGCCCTGGCAAGTGGTGTTCAAGCTAATTACAGTGGTGCTTTCATCTCCTAATGAATGCTGAAAGATGAGGACACGTTGGAAATGAAACTGGTTTCCAAGGGTTCACATGGGCAGGAAGTGCAGCGGGGGGGCTAGAACCCAGCCCAGACAAGGCAGATGTCCCTCTAACAAGCATGATTGGGCTGATGCAAACAGCTAGTACAATAAATCCAGCGAGGAGGCATGGGTGAGTAAGGGTGGTGCCATCTGAACCTTGCCTGACACTGGGCTCCTTGCGAAGGCCCATTGAAGCCAATGGGGCTACTCACAGAGCAGGACTCCCACGTACGAGAGCCTGGAACTCGGTAGCACAGGCTTGATCCAGAGCATTGCTCTCACGCTGCACAGTACAGGGCTAGCTCTGAGGCTTAGCCCATAGGGCGGGGTGGCATGGAGCTACAATACCCCTTGTGGGCACTAGGAGGCGGTGTAGCCTACACCACCTGCTGCTCTGAGATGCCAGTGCAGAGAAAGGCTGGAGATATGACTGCCTTATTGAGATGCTCTGCACCGCAAGAGGGACCAAGAAACTCCTGTGCTTCCCAGAGTTCAGAGAACTGCAGTTCACAGCCATACTGGACTCTGGGCACACGGGCTAGACAGAATATGGCCTCCAAGATGTTTGAATCTCAGCGTTCAGCAGGATCAGACCAATAGATGAAATCTGCCACAGGATCTTCCTCTCCTGGCACAAGGAGCTTTGTGGATTGAGTTATAAAGGGATTGAATCCCCCTGGAAATAATTTCTCTTTAATTGCACTTCAATGCAAATGCTACAGCGAGCTGACACTCCTGGGAATGGTTTTGGTTTTTTTTCATATCAATAGCCTCCGAGACAGCACCGCAAACAGCTCCTGTGGGCTAGATCGTAAATCTCCTTTTATACACTACTGCAGCAAAGCCTCCTCAGCACTGAGAAAGTAATTTACACCTGCCTGTAGAAAGGTGGGGTGCTTGCATTGCAGGATTCTGGGAGTGTGGCGTAAAGAACATCACATTCCCTTCTGTGTGCACCTGAGGCTTGGGGGCAGATGGGGCCTGAATCTGGATTGAAGTGCTGCCCCTTGTAGCATGGTTCCTTGCTACCTTTATGGCATTGGCAAGTCCTGGACCAGGAGATGTCAGTCAGTGAAAATCCCTGGACTTCCACCTACCTGGGACTGTTCCCATGCCCGGGAGACCCCAGCAAGAGGACGGTGTCCAGTGCTGGGCACCACACTTAAGGAAGGATGTGGCCATGTGGGAGAGATGATACAAGGGTTAGAAAACCTGGCCTTTGAGGAAAGGTGAACCATAACTGGATCTGTTTAGTCCTAAGACGACTTAGGAGGACTTGCTAAGTCTTCAGATATGTCAAGGGCTGTTTTAAAAAGAAAACTGGGATCAATTGGTCTTTATGTCCTGGCAGGCAGGAGACTCCCTGGGCTGGGGAAGGGGTTCCAGGCCCCAGCCAGATGTCTCTGCACAAATACCAACCCTCCCTCTTAGTGAGGAGGTCAGAGTTAACCCTGAGAACAAGCAACAGTGCAGTAGTTGTCTCTCCTTCAAGCAGCTCCTAGTTAAGACTCTAGCCCTGTGCCCTGGTGTCTCTCTGCCCCAGGTCAGCCTGGCTACTTCTCAGCTCACTCTTTGGTCTTTCTCCATAACTTCCCAGGTTTGTTCCCTGTGGTGCCCTCCTTCTGTTCATTGGCTCAACCCCCTCCCCCCTGTGGGCCATAGTTAATCCTGTATCCTTCCCCTCCCCAGGTTTGCTCACAGCAGGGAAGGGGGAAATGGAAGAGAAAGCAAGAGGAAGCGAGTCTCTACCAGTCTCACAGCCCTCTGAAGATAGGACAAATAATGGGCTTTATCTGGAGCAAGGCAGATTTAGGTTAGTTAATTAAAACCTTTCTAACTAAGATCTGGGCCAGGCCTCCATGGGAGGGTGAGAAATCCCCATCCCTGGGGAGTTTAAGAACAGGTTGGACAAGCACCAGTCAGGAATGGTCCAGTTTAGCGAAATCCTGGTGGTTCCTTCGAGTCCTGCAGTTCTATGACACCTACTGCTGAAATGGATCCCTCCTTAGTTGCTCAGCAAAGCATGCATTCGCCAAAGCAAGCCCCACATGCCCTGGTTCCTTCAGCATCACCAATTGCAACAATACTAGCAAACACTTAGACACCTCATACAGACCTGCCTTCCTCCCTAAGGTTTTCTGGTTAAAGAGTTGTACAGCATGAGCCAAGTGGGGTCCTTATTTACAGAGCTCACTGAGGGCACATTGGTTTCACTGACAATAAAATCTGCTCCAGCCTTAGAACGGATCGAACACTTTCCACAGAACAATTTGTCTTTGAATCCTCAGTATTTTCACAGTAAATACTCGTTTTTGTAAAATTTTCTTGGGTTTTCATTCAAAATCAAACATTTTCAGCTCAAAACTGAGTGTGGGGGGGGCTGAGGGGGCAACTCAAAACAAAGTTTCTGGCTAAAAAACACTTTTGGTACAAAAATATTTGTTTTTACCCTCCTCTCCCCCCCAAAAGGGGGGATTTAGAACCTGAAAATCCCCACTGAGACGTTTTGACAGACAGAAAACACTTTCTTTTGGCCAGAATTGGTCAGGCGGAAGCATCAGTTAAATATGAGAAAGAAAAATCACATTGCCTTGTCCTGCCTGTGGCTTGTCACTTTATAGCACTTCCTAAACCAGGGCCAACAGAGGGCACAGCCTTCGTGATGGCAGAAACGCCCAATCTGACTCTCCCTTCTCCGGAAAGAGCTCCCCTGGCTGGGAATGTTTCCCTCGCTGCAGATGCAGGGAAGAACCAGGAGCTTTGATGTCACTGAAGGTGATGCAAGTGGCATTGGCCAGGGTGACTGCGAAGTAGTGACTCAACACTCAAGGGCAGAACCCATACGAGCACTGACCCACGGCTGTGGGATTGCATTTGTTTCTCGATGCTGAAATTGCTCCCTGAGTATTCAGCACATGTAACAGCTAGCGTGAGTGCAGTTGTGCCTAAAGCAATCAAATGGCTTTAGGGTTGGCTTCCCTCCCTCCCTTTTGACCTTGGCTGCGTCTCTCCGGCTGTAACTTCACTGCTTGTACTGATCATCGCTATTAAGCGACTGTTCCGTGGACTGAATCCTTTCATAAGAATCCGTCCTGTCCCAAGCCCCTCTGCAAAGAAATCCAGCGCAGGGAAAGGGTCGTTTTTTAAATCACGGTGCCTGCCAGCTCTGTCTTCACATGTTTAAGTGCAATGTCATGCGCAGGATTGCTCATCCAGCTAGATTATTGTCTCACACATCACGAGGGGCAGTCAAGCTCAGCCAGGCTTGTGCTAACTATGCTGTCTCACTGCTACAGCACACCGGCAGAATGGTGTGCTCGGCTGTCAATTACAGGCCATGGAATTAGATCGGAGGAAGAGGGATATTTTCTGTGTGGGCCGCCCTCCAATGTTCAGAAGCAGCAGTGGGATGAAATGTTCAAAAACGTCCAAGAGACAGTCGCTTAGGCACTACTGACAATTTGGCCCATGGTCTTTGTGCTTCCGTTTCTCTATTGTATAGATAGGGATAATAATACTTACCAGGGTTTGTAAATCACTTTGTGACCAATGGAAGAGAAGTGCTGTGCTTCGTGCTGAAGTCTCTGCCATCCCTCTAACCAATTGCTGTTCCCCGCACCTGTAAATTTAAAGTCTATCTTTGTCTATAAAGGACAATGTTTAACCAATATTATCTCATTGTTTCCTTCAACTCCCCCATCTGCCAGTCTCTGTCCATTGTCTCTTCCCTTTTATTCAGGCTGGAAGCCCTTTGGGGCAGGGACTGTCTTTGTGTTGTGTATTTGTACAGCACCTTGCGTAACAGGCTCCTGCTCCATGACTAGTGCTATGTTTTAGCAGCATCACCATAACACAGGGCAGTACAAGCACCATGGTAAAGGGGACAATGCAAGTCACTCGTGAGTTAGGGCCATCGTTTTCCCAGTGTTAAGGCCCATGTGCTCCCCTCCTGTACAAAATGCCCAAAACCAAAAGAAACTGGCAGGTTTCTTTGAACTCCATGTGTGTGTTTCTGTGCCTCCCTCCTTTGTGCTGTGGCTGTGGGGATATATCTGTGGGAGGAAAGAGTTTAGCAAGACTCAAAACGGGATTGGCCATTTAAATGGATAACAAAAATATCCAGGCATATAATATTGACCTCTGAGGATATTAAACCTTGAGCTTCAAGGCACGAGCCCCTCTCTAGCTCTTGGGAGTTAGGGTGAGTCATTGGTGGGAGGCAGATTATTCTCACTGGCCCACTGTGCATTTCTTGCATGTTCCTCTGATGTATCTGGTGTTGGCCACCAGCAGAGGAAGGATACTGAGTCAGATGGAGCTCTGTTCCTAATGCTTAGCTCAACACCACAGCCTGCTCCAGCTTCCCCTAACTACTCCAAAGATCCAGCAGGCCGTTTGATCACATTGCTCATGGTTATTTCAATGGTACCAAGCTATTTGAATATCCCTCTCCCTGTAGAAGTCTTTATATTCTGGGGTAACTTTACCAGAACTTTTGCAAATGAAACTGCTTGAGTCCGTGCAGTCAGAGAGACGGAAACATCCCAGCTTTGAAATCTAGAAGTATAGGCCTTTGAAGCCTGTGAAAAAGACATCAAGGACTCTGGAGAAATGAGGGGGGGTAAAGGTTCCATGCTGCCAGGCTCTGAGCGCTCCTGTGAAGCCCTGAGCACACCCAAAGCTACAGACAGGCTTCAGCCTTGAGGCCTGATCCAAAGCCCATGGGAAGTCCATGGACAGTCTCCTGTTGACCTCAGCCAGCTCTGGTCTGGCGCTTGATGCTCTCTGTCGTAACCACGATATTAATTAGCACGGCACAGGCCAGTGAAAAATGGGCAAGTGAGACAAAGGCCGATGTGACGGTGTGACTTGGTGGCCGGAGCAAAGTTGCCACAGTCTTGCTGAGGGGAGCTGCCAGGGAACGAGTAGCAATGTCAGAGGAAGGGTCTTTCCTTGGGAGAGACATTGGGCATTTTGCTGGGCCCAACCCTGCCAATGTTCCGTCTCCCTGGTATTGTTGCTCTCATAGATGAGACCACGTGCAAGGTTGATTCTGAGCTCGCTCATGCACCACAACCATCAGGAGTAGTCCCACCGAGCTCAGAGCTGGGGTAAGCAAGTTCAGAAATGGGCACCTCTGCAGCTTTCAATAACCATCTCCTTTCTAATGGGACATTCTCCCCCGTGGGTCGATCCCAGAATTACACTGGTCTGTACAGGTTCTGATCAGGATGGGTAAGGAATGGTGTCCCTAGCCTCTGTTCGTCAGAGGATGGAGATGGATGGCAGGAGAGAGATCACTTGATCATTGTCTGTTAGGTTCACTCCCTCTGGGGCACCTGGCATTGGCCACTGTCGGTAGACAGATACTGGGCTAGATGGACCTTTGGTCTGACCCGGTATGGCCGTTGTTATGTTCTTATGTTCGTATACGTTAATTGTGTCCCGCTGATCTAAGTTCAGCTCCGGGATGGGTGTGCTGGCTATCTTGATTCTCCAGACATGGAGATTTGGTTTTGGCTTGTCTCTTATCACATCCCCGGGGGGTGGGCAAGGGAAGCAGGCCTGGAGCAAATAACAAACCTTTTCAGCATAAAATACGTGACTCTAATTAAACAGGGCAGAACTATTCCAAAAAAGCTTATACCTAAGACTCAATGAAAGTGACTTTGTTTCCAGGCACAGGGAGCATCTGGTACCTCTGCAAGCCCTGTCTTTGTTTACCTTTGGCCTTTTAGCCGTCTTCATTCCTACCAAGGAGCGAGGTGATTACGGGAATAGGGAGTGTTTGTTTCCTGACATTTTCTTTGCAATCCCCTGGTCTTTCGGGGAATGGATGCAAAGCCCTCTTAATTAGACATGTAGCTAAAAAAGTCATGGGTTTCTAGCTAAGGCAAATATCTCCCATGGTCACAGTAGCCATTAATGTAAGAGGATGTTGACTAGCTCGTTAACTGTAGTGTGGAACTATTTCTTACTTATGCCAAGGTGTCGTGGTCCGTCCAGGTATCTTCACACACACAAGCTCTCCTATCCACAAGGATTGGGGCTCTTTGTACAATACAGACACCTGACACAGGCTTTGGGGCCAAGGGGGTTTCAGTTTGATCCTGCAATGAGTTATGTGCAAGGGCTTAGGTGGGATTTGAATGGTGCACAGGCTGTGTGATTAGGTGAGTTTTACCCTCTATCAATACATCCTACTAAAAGTAACTCATTGTAACAGGGTTACAAGGGCCACCTCCTGGGTGGGGCTGGGAATGCTGTGCCTGCCTCAGTTTCCCTTCTTCCAGGCTCCTTAAATAAACCTCACCAGTCCAGAGTTCTTAGAACATTCCCCTTCTGGGTCAAATTTATAGTGACTTTGAAACAAACACAGGCCTGGGGCTTCTCCCTTTTCCCAGGAGAGGACCCAAATATCTCAGCTTTACTCGCCAGCTGGAGTTTTTTGGTCTCTGAAGCCTCGGACTCTGGCAGCCTGAAGCATCACTGTGCCACACTGTCCTCTGGCTGGTTCCCATGCCCCTCTGGCTCTTTACAGTGGCCAGCTGCCCTTGATCAGGCCCCATCCAGTCTGTTAATGAGGCACATCAGCTGGGTTAGTTCCCTCTTAAAGGGACCCAGTCCACCCTGTAACACTTTTTTTTTTTATTTTTAAAATTCCACATGATAATCCATTGCTTTCTTGTATAAAAGTGAGGAAAAATTAGGAAGATCCAGAATTTCAGCTTCATAATTCTAGTTATAAGACTCCAATTTGGAGTTCTTACGCCAGTGAAACTCTTCTGTAAATCATTTGGAGATTTGCTGGCATTAACGACAGCAAGATTTGTCCCAGGATTATTTTAAGAACTTGGACACTTAGGTCCTTTAACAAAAAATCACAGCCTACCTAACTCTCACGTATTTTCAATTGCCTACTGCAGCCTTATAGGACAGCTACCTGAACTCCTAGACTGCAGGGGAAGCCAGAGGGGAGTAGACCAATCGAGGCACCAGTTGTAACAGTACATTGTTAAGTACAACAATAAATAATAATTGTATTGTAGCAGCATGTAATTTGTCCCATCAAGGATTGGGGCCCCCCTGTGCTAAGCTATGTAACATAACAAGGTGGCATTTCATTTCGAAACCAAATGTGGAAATGTTCAGCCCTCCACCCAGATGGAGAAGAGAGCTGACTCTAAACAGCTTAGAACAAGTGTAACTTTTAGGAAAGCCTCTAAACTCTGGAGGAGAAATTAAGAGCTTTTTGGTGAAGGTCACAAAAAGGACATCACGTTACTCCAGGCTGGAGTGCAGGAGACAAGGTCTCCAAACAACTCTGACGTAGGTTAAGCTATTTTAGTTAAGCACAGCAAATCAATAATGATCTGTGAAGTGCTTCAGTAAGAGAGAAAAGAGTTGAGTTGTGACAGCTGATCAATGCGCTGTCTGCAACTGCAGATATTTGATCCTCTCAAAAGGGAAAGGTTGACAATTCTTTTGTGGATGCCAGAATTTTGTGAAAGCTTCTCTACTGTGGAAGGTCAAAATGACCCCACATGTCATGTCCTGGGTCAAATGGGAGGAAGAGCTGAGAGGTCTTGGAACAGGGCTTGGTTTGGTAAATGCAATGACATCAGGGAAAACTTAGAGATAACAGGGTCATTTATTCCAAACGAAGAGCTCAGTTTGTCAAACATGAAGCCTCAGAGGGTGAAGTTGCCCTCCCACCCAAGCAGAGGGCCAGTACAAGACAACCTCAAAATAAGGCCATACTTAGTGTCTAGGTCCTGTGCTGGCATTTGCATGGGGGGGAGTTCATAGAAATAAAAAGAAAGATCTAGTTGGAAGACCAACGTCAACTGAAAATTAAAAACAGATCATCAGCACCAACTTCCCAAGCCCTTCTGCCACAACAAAGCTAGGGAACTAAGGGCATGAACCATTTCCACACAGAGTTGAATCCAGGGGATGTTCTTTTATTGACTAGATTCATACTAGATTTTGGCTTTTAACGCTGAGGTTCTGCTGAATGGATATTTGAGCACCTCCCATTGCTTAACTAACATGACAATATTGTCCTTGTTTTCCTCTAGGAGATAGGCTTAGGGTTTTACTTATTTATCAGACTCATTCTGAATGAATCAGCTATGAGAATGGAGGGCATGGATGTGGGAAGAGAGGTGAGTCTGAAAGCAGCGAGGGGAGTGGCTGTTCTTATTTCTTCCAGCAGTGACTCCCGTAGCCCTAGTCTGGCTCCCGTGAACGCCATCACCTGAGGTCGTTTGTCTTAAGCTTATTAGTTGACAAACAACAATCCAGTGGGAGCAGCTCAGAACTGGCCCTGGGTATCTGACCCCTTCTCAGCAAGGGTTCCCACAACAGCTGAATCAGACCTGTTGAGAACAGAAGTGTCTCTCAGGTAGGAGCTTAGGCAATATCTTCATTAGAAATGCTGCAGCAGTAGTGCTCTGGTGTAGACACTCACTACAGCAATGGGCGGGGTTCTGTAGTTAATCCACCTCCCTGAGAGGCGGTACCAAGGTCAACAGAAAAATTCTTCCATCAATCTATTGCCATCAACACTGGGGGTTAGGTTGGCTTCCCTGTGTCACTCAGTGGTGCGGATTTTTCACACCCCTGAGCGATGTGGCTGGGTCAACCTAACTTTTAGTGTAGACTTGCCCTAAAACAGATTATCTAGGTCAACAACAAGTTATGGGCTTGATGCAAGGACCAGATGGAGAAATTTTCTGACCTATGTTCTACAGAAGGTCAGAGTGAGCATGGTCCCTTCCTGTCTTAACATCTATCACTTTGTGGATTCCCTGTTGGGCTTTGAAAAAAATCAAGGCAATAACCTTGACTTGGCCTTTGTGTTCAGTAGAGAGCCAGTGCACAGTGCAGTGTCTCAGGGCAATACGAGTTATGAGAACAGGTGGGTTTGTCCTGAACAAACTGTAGACTCCTCCCAGAAAGGGGCTTCTCCTCAACAACAGAGATCAGAGGTATCTCATTTTCCCAAAGCTGCAATGTTAATTGGTGGGTGAGGGAGAGAAATCTACAAATCTCAGAGGAGCCAAAAGAATCAGAAAATTCCAAACTATAGAACCATAGAATTGTAGGACTGGAAGGGACCTTGAGAGGTCATCTAGTCCAGTCCCCTACACTCATGGCAGGACTAACTGTTATCTAGACCTCCCTGACAGGTGTTTGTCCAACCTGCTCTTAAAAATCTCCAGTGATGGAGATTCCACAACCTCCCTAGGCAATGTATTCCAGAGCTTAACCACCCCGACCGTTAGGAAGATTTTCCTGATGTCCATCCTAAACCACCCTTGCTGCAATTTAAGCCCATTGCTTCTTGTCCTATCCTCAGAGGTTAAGAAAAACATTTTTTCTCTCTCCTCTTTGTAACCTTTCACGTATTTGAAAACTGTTCTCATGTCCCCTCTCAGTCTTCTCTTCTCCAGACTGAACAAACCCAGTTTTTTCAATCTTCCCTCAGAGATCATGTTTTCTAGCCCTTTAATCATTTTCGTCGCTCTTCTCTGGACTCTTTCCAATTTCTCCACATCTTTCCTGAAATGTGGCACCCAGAACTGGACACAATACTCCAGTTGAGGCCTGAACAGTGTGGAGTAGAGTAGAAGAATTACTTCTCGTGTCTTGCTTAAAACACTCCTGCTAATACATCCCAGAATGATGTTTGCTTTTTTTGCAACAGTGTGACACTGTTGACTCATATTTAGTGTGTGGTCCACACTGACCCCCAGACCCGTTTCCACAGAACTCCTTCCTACGCAGTCATTTCCCATTTTGTGTGTGTGCAACTAATTGTTCTTTCCTAACTGGAGCACTTTGCATTTGTTCTTGTTGAATTTCATCCTATTTGCTTCAGACCATTTCTCCAGTTCGTCCAGATCATTTTGAATTTTAATCCAATCCTTCTTGCAACCCCTTCCAGCTTGGTATCGTCCACAAACTTTATAAGTGTTCTCTGTATGCCATTATCTAAATCACTGATGAAGATATTGAACACAACTGGATCCAGAACTGATCCTTGCAGGACCCCGCTTGTTATGCCCTTCCAGCATGACTGTGTACCACTGATAACTACTCTCTGGGAACGGTTTTCCAACCAGCTCTGTGTCCATCTTATAGTAGCTCCAGTAGGTTGCATTTCCCTATAGTTTTGACCTTGCTTCTCCTCTACACAAACGCATGTCATTAGAACAGACTGAAGCTCAGTTTGCCAAACATTTATGGTGTAACCCTGGGAATTCATTCAAAATCTGACCTGGTTCCCATTAGAATCAGTCGGAATCTTCCCATTGTCTTCCGTGGAATCTAAATAGGGCAGGAAACACATTTTTTCTAATGACTGAAATACAGAAAAGCTACACAAACATGTTTTGACACCGTTATTTGTGTTATTTTTGCTCTGGGCTGTACTTACACACGACAAGCCCTGCCCCAAGCAGCTTTCCATCAAAATACTCAAGACAAAGCAGGAGGAGAGGAAGGACCATCAGCTTACAAGTGGGCACCTGAAGCCCCGAGAGATGGCATGACGTGCTCAGGATCACGCAGGGAGTATGTTGGAAAAGCGGAGGGAAAGCCATATTTCACTGCTCTTGTATGTTACTGGGCATCTTTGGAAAACTAATGGTAGCACAACCCTGGATCCTGGCAAGCACGATGAACAGTATTTGAAACCTCTGCGAGGGTGGTTGCCAGCCTGCAATGTTCTGCTGCTGGACAGCTTTGCTTACCGCTTGGTGTCCTCTCCCTGTTTTGAGTTTGTCAGCCCCCATTAGGTGATGGTCACATGCCCTGCATGCTGGCAAGGGAGCTACTCGGGGCTTAGAACTGCTGCACAAATACTGTTACCATAGCAACCTCCTGTTGTCACCAAAAAGGAGCTGCCTGGTCCACTGCATCCCCTGTTTCTTGTGGTGCCTATGGAACTGCGTCCAACTGAATCTGAGTGTGTCAGTGTTGCAACTGGGCATATCGGGCTTCCCAACTACAATAAGTTGAATAATACTGGGTCTGATCTTGGGACAAGAACCTGCCAACCGTCAAAGTGATAACTGGGGATTCTTAAGTCTTCAGTATAATTATTACATAATCTATAGATAGGGCTACAGATCAATGCTTTGGGACCAAGAAATATGGATTTATTTTCCTTGAGCTGATTTATCCACTTATACTTCACTCTAAAAGCTGCATAGGTAAATTCCCTCTAATTGCAAGGGCTGTAACATGGAAATACACATTGCACATGGAAATACCGACTCCACTTGTAATGTTTCAAAGTGTAAAGCACAAGGAATACTTTCCTCATGAAAGGGTCTCAGGCCTGCATTCAGGACAGTGCTTAGGCAAGTGTTTTATGTTGAGCTCATGTGCTTTGCCGAATCAGGGCCATCGTGAAGAAGTGGTGCTCAGATTCCTAACTGGCTGCTGTGTTTGCACTGGCCTCTGCAGTAGGAAATTCACAGAAAAGGCCTCCCAAAAGTAATAGAGCAGGATTAGCTTTTGATCCTTCTCCAAATATGCAATTGTGCCAGGCTTTCCCTTCGCACAGTCACTCAGTCCTCAGCCTGGCTACTTTCATTAGGGCAAACCAATCGGATTCATTTCCAATGCACATTGCAATGGCTTAGAATTCAAACCACGTGGAAATACAGGGAATACAAACACAAATTCCACTCCCCAAGAAAATCGGTAGCACACACGCACACGGCATAAACTCTACTACGTGCATGAAACTGGAGTTTCACGGCATACGCTGCCGCCTGCTTTAGGTACCTATATGTTCCCTGTCGCCACAGTACCTAAGCGTCTCAGAATCTTTATCCTCACAACCTCCAACGCACTTGCAACTCCTCCCTGCTTGGTATTGTCCGCAAACGTTGTGTGCTCTCTGTGTCATTATTTAAATCACTGATGAAGCTATTAATAGTCACAGTTTAGGCTTTTCTTCAAAGATTTTTTTTTTCCACTCCAGCTTCAACTTCTTGATTTAACCAAGGTGCTGGGTGGTGGTCAGCATTTATGACCTGGTGGTCCCTTCTAGGCTTGGACTCTATCGCTCTAATACTAAAATTTGTCCAAATGCAAGGGCCTTTTGCCAGGAGGTTTCTGTATAATGCCACGTGGAGCCTTTTGTAGGGTTAGCTAAAATAATACTCATACACTTTTCAATTTAAGCACCATTCAGCAACTATTTATGGTTAGCATTTTCAAAGAGGCCTGTGAGGTGCAGTCACCCCCTCCCACTGAAATTCAGTGGCTGTTGGGCATCTGCCTGCCTTATATTCTGAGAAGATATTTATACATTAGAGACCAAAGGTTTATATTAGAGATTATAATTCACATACAGAGTCATGAACGTGATGAAAACACTTTTTGTCCTTACAGGCTTAAAAAACCTGAGCCATCTTAAGTTATGACACACAAAACTTAACTAACTGATGAGGCCACTGGGTGATTTAAAATGCATGACTGATGGATGGGTTGTGTGATATCTCCATAAATTGTCCAAATGCACCATGCTGCTGCTTTCTAAATCATAACATGGATAAGTCAGGGGCATGAAGTTAAAGGCATCATCTGTTGCGAAGGGTCATCCTGGTGATTTATGGCAGCGTGATTCTCTTATTAGGGTCACACCAGGATTTTCCATGACAATACATTCAATTTTCTGTTATTTTCAGAGGTTTATAGTTCTATAAAAAAATACGTTAGGGGCTCAAATTGTCCTATTCAATTGGTGCTTGGATTCAAGATGTATACATTAAAACTTAAGAAGAATGTGTATACATATTTATATCAATTATATTGAAAGAAAGTTATGGCTATAAAGTCAAGTACTCTGAAATTAGGAAACAGCCTTCCTCAGCTTATTCATGATTGCACATAAGCAGTTGCATTGGAGAAAATTAAGCATTTCTATCTTCAAGCCAAAAAGAATCCCCAGATTCCACCCCCAGGTGATTTCCCTATCACTCAACTCCAGCTGCCCACAAGCAAGTGGCAAGACACCAGCCAGCAGAGTTGAACTTGATCATGAGAGGCATGAAATGTTATACTGGCTGGAAATCAGCAGCAATTTACTCTCCCTTTGGGAAAGGCACTGTACTGTGCTACCCATAACTAGAGTAGAGTGGGAACCAGATGATCCGTTTTGCAGGAAATGCCATTATTTCAACATTGTTTCCATTCCAAAACCGAACGGAAATAAACATTTTTGAAATTTTCCACGAAATGAAATTGTAAAAAAAAAAGTTAGTTTCAAGTCAACCAACTCATTTAGTTCCAATAAAATCTAAAGATTTTGTTTCGATTTCCACTTTTAAAGGGTTTTATATTATATAATAATATAAAGTAAAGAATTTGAAACAAAAAAAAGTCATTTCAAAACAGAAACTTTGAAAAGAAAACATTCTGAAAAGGTCAAAATTAAATGTTGGACCTGATCAGAACACTCTGTGATGACTTATTTCAAGACAAAATTTTGTCAAAAATCAACTCCTTTCTATGAGGCATGTTGTTTTAGGTGAAAGGGCATTTTCTGGTGGAAAAATGTTCCCTTGGAGTATTTCCATCAAGCTCTATAAATAACCTATTCAGTGCTGCTTGCCAGACCGTTGTCTAGCCTGGAGAGTAACTCATTTATAGAGAAACACAAATTGCACAAGCAGAATCCTTGAATTTGTAAAACTGAAATCAGACCTTTTTAAATACAGAGTGCCTTGCTAATAAATACAGCAATCCACTGTAAAAATTGTGCATGCCTCTAATTCAAAATAAGAAAGATGATTTTATTTTGAAGACCAACTGTGCATTTCTCCACTACAGCATCTAAACTTCTTCCTTTCCCTGGATTTTGCTTGGTTATTTTACAGCTTGCAAGTGAATTTTTGATCACACTCCCCCGTAATGGGAATACAGCCGATATTTACGCCACCGGCCACAGATTACTGGGATAGATTCTTTGCTGCTGCTCGGAAAGCTCAGCTCTTTTATGTGCTGCATTTCACAGCTGTCCATTTACAGTTTATGCTACATGACAGCTGTCAAAGCTTCTGCCCTCACAAAAGCAGAAAATCCCTCTGAAAAACGCAGCCTGCCGCAGTAACCTTGAGAAAGCATCAGTAAGGGAAAGTGGCACTCCAGTGGAGCACAATCTACAGTCAAACACCCATGCTGCTGGGGACGCCGGGCTTACAGGGGACGCCCGTCAATGCATATGGCCGCAGTGGTGATCAAACTCCACATCCCTTAGCAGGCAATGGAAGATGATGATCACCCCCCTGATCGTTAATCTCTCCCAATGTCAAGTGCATCCTGGCTGTAAGACATATGGAAGAGCACAGCTAGGATGAGTGTACATAGATCTGTCAGTCCAGAAATAAAGTATTAGGGTGACTTAATACCTGCATTTCCCGTTACATAATGCATGGGGAACTGAACCTACTTCATTCCTGACTAGGGTGACCAGACAGCAAGTGTGAAAAATCAGGACGGGGGTTGGGGGTAATAGGAGCCTATACAAGAAAAAGACCCAACAATCGTGACTGTCCCTATAAAATTAGGACATCTGGTCACCCTTCTCCTGACAAGAGCAGGGGACTAAAATTATGGCTCTCCAGATCCACGGGAAGGCAAAGCAGAGCAAGCACCTACAGAAGGTGGCATCACTCTTGCATAAGACATTGCATTCTAGGGGCGGAGGGAGGGAATTGTACCTGGTAGCAGCCTTTGTTACACCTCTATCAAAGTGCAGCAGAGACATTCCCCTCCCAGCACTGGCCAGCAGGGCAAACCCTGGCCATATACCCCTCATCTAGACACACTCCCTTTGGGTCCTGGAGTACCGGAAGCAGTGCTGGCATGTCTTTTCCCAGCCTTCTGCCAAGTTGAGTCATAGCTGTCTCCTGCATAGGCATGCTGTGGGGGAAATGGACTCACCCATTTCTTAAGAGCCTGTGCAGAGTTAGCCTTGATTCAGGCCAAAATGTGTAAGGCAAATTAGGGCCCCATCCAACAGCTTTTTGGTTGCCCAGCAGATTCCAGTGCAACTTACTGACCAATGGTAACACTTATGTGGAATTGCCAAGGTGAAAGTTTTGTTGGATTCAGAGAACATATGAAAGACATTATGGGGTCTTGTAATTATCCCGGCCCAAGCATTGTAAGCCCAGAAAATTCACAATTAAAGGAAATCCAAATGTATTTGGGGATGGGAATGCCAAATTAACAGCCCCACAAACAACCATAACTTGCTCTGCAAGAAACATACTCGTCTGATGAATGGATTTGAGTGTTTTGGGGACCAGAGTCGATTCAGATGACTTTTACAGCTGATATTTATTTGAAAATTTGGAAGCGTAAGAAATAACAAAGAGTTAAACCATTTCAGCAAAACATTTCCCCTCCCCCACCCCCCATGTCACAGATTAACCCACGGTGGAGCTGGTTGGAATTTAAATTTTGAAATCTTGAATTTGGAAAAATTGTTTTGTTTTAAATCATGATTTCTTTCCTTTCCCACCAGCTCTACTGTTTTGTTTTTAAAGCCAGTCTTTCCCCTCTCCCGCCCCACATTTTTATCTTCATGATGTCACTTCAAGGCAGAATTAAGGTTATTCACATACCTCAACTGTGTATTTCCATATCTTAACACGTTTAAATATGACCTTGTGCTTCCACATACACCCCTCCCCAGTTACATCCCACGCCTGTGTGAATATGTCAGTGCTGTGCATTTGTTGAGATTGTAATTAATTGTAATTTTGCATTATGCCGGGAGAGAGATTCACATTTTGTGTGTAGTATGGATCCTTATCACTGGGAGGCAGAAGGAAATTCCTTCCACAAACCAATATTTGTCACTGTCAGCAAAAACATGCTCTGCCTAAGTATGAAGATACTGTTCAGAGGGGGTCTCATAACGCATTTCCTTCCTCTTTAAGGTTTATCTGGGAGGGATGTCACACTTAAGCAGCCTTAACCTCCTTCAAACAAAGTTGTTTCTAAAGAAACAGGAGGGTTAACAAGGATTTCTCAAGTTACCCAGTCTAGTTTCTAGCATCCTTGCAGTGCAGCATTCACAGATCTTGACAGACTCCCTATTGCTCACTGTCTGTTCTTTGAACTCTTCCAGCGATGGGGAGTTGGTGACTTCCCAGGGCAGATTGTCGCTCTATTCCCCAGTTAGTGTTTCCCAACCTTGTCAGGCTGACAACCCCTTGTACAGAGTTAAAAGAATTGTGCGACACCTTTTTTACTCTGAGAGTAAAGGAATGGAGTCGGGACACCAATGATGAGCCTGTAAAATTTAGCTGGGAGTGTGTTTTCAGGGCTTGATTGAGAAAACTTGAATTTGAAGGCTAAAGATGTGTGAAGAGGGAGATAGCAGAAGAGGGTCTGCTACTCCTGCCTTAACTACTACTGCATTCAGCCACACTCACCTTGAAGATTTTGGCCTTCCCAGAGTTTTTTCCTGGAAATTTTAGTTGTTTTGCTTCAGAATTGTAACAACATTTTCATCCCCTCACAGCCTCCTCCCCTCCCCAATTGCCTTTCATGACAGAGGGTCACACCCAATCAATTGAAATTCACCTCCCTAATAATTCTTATGATTCACCCTTTTTTCATAATTAGTACTGCACCAACACCCGTCACCTACCACTTTAGTTTCTTACGGACACACGGTAAGGATATACTTGTGTCTTTGAGCAAGCTGCTACGCACAGGATCAGCTTTAGGATTTGAGGGAGGCAGAGGGGGAATCAGTGAGAAGGCTGGCCTGGTGGTTAAAGTAATAGATTGGGACTCCATTTGGATTCCATTTCTGGCACTGCCACGGATTTCCCATGTGACCTTGGACAAGTCCCTGGCTTCAGTTCCCCAGCCTTATGATGGGGATAAATAATATTTCCTGCGTCTGTCTTGTCTATTTAGATTTTTAGATAAGGTGACGTCTTTTATTGCACCAACCGAAAGAGAGAAGCTTATTGGACCAACCAAAAGGGAGAAGGGGGTTGGACTAGATGATCTCCCTTCCAACCGTGATATTCTATGATCTGTGATTCTATGAAGCTTTCGAGCTCTTCTTCAGGTCTGCGTAAGGTCCAGAGCTTGCCCTTCAGCACCAGAAGCAGGCGCAATAAAAGATGTTACCCTCGTCCTTTTGTCTCTCTCATATCCTAGGACCAAACAGGGCTGTGCCCTAAGATTGTGAACACTTTAGGGTCAAGCTAAGTCTCTCATTTTGTGTTTGTACAAAGATTTAGCACAGTCCGGCCACGGGACCAGCTTGTGCACGTCAGGAGCTATTGAAATACAAGTAAATAAAATGGTGCAGGAGGATCCTCACAAGTCAACTCACTTTATATAGGAAGCAAGGAGAGATGGAGCTCAGGTAATTATGCTGAAATCTATGTGGAGTGTCAAACAGTCTCATTTTCCCCTCCTCCAATGGACTATTTCAATGGAAAGTAGGAGTGCTATCTGCTGCCAGTCTGCCAACCACCAGAGGCTTTGGCTGCATTCTGGAGAATTTGAGACTCGTTTCTCTATTCCTCATCAATGAACTCCGGAGCAGTCAGAAATATTAACTAAGATAATACCCACCCCACCTCTTTCCCAAACTGATCTAGATTTTCTCCACTGGATATTCTGCCAGGAAAGTACAATTAAAATAAAGAGTAAATGAATTGACTGGTAGACTGAGGGCCAGATCCTCAGCTGATATAAATTGGCGTAGCTTCATTAACACCTCTGACATGGATTTGTGACCCTATCACAGCCTTTAGTCATAAGTGTGGAAAATACGAGTGGTTTACAAGGGAATGGGTCGAAGTGACAGACACCGGACGGAACCCAAAACTCACTGACATGCTCTCAGAGAAACTAATCCCAAACCTGCTCAATCGATGGAAGAATCCCATTGTCTTTTGGGGACTTTGGAGCAGGCTATAGTTTACTTCTGGGCTGGAGCTAGAATTCATCAGGAACAAGTGTGGAGGCCCAGATCAGCCATTGAGCTGGAGTCTACCCAGCAAGTGAAAATGTCATTGTAGCAGGCACAGCCCTCCCCTAATGAGTGCAGGTGATAGCAGTGAAGTCCTTGTGCTCACTCTGCCACACAGGCTCGATTGTTAGTACGAGGGGGCTTCTTTCCTTCATCCCATCCCCTTACACGGCTCATCTGAATTTAAGACTCAATGTGCCAGGAGTGCGTCATGTGACTTTTAAAAATTCCTCCCCCCAAAGCAGCTTTTTTAGAATAACAGGAGATTCATGTTCTCCTGATGAGCAGAATGGCATGATGCTGTTGTTTATTGAATGCTTAAAGGCATCTCTATTAGCTGTGTCTTTAGATAAATGCATTCCACCGAATGAAGAGTATTTATTTGTCTAATTAACGTGGCTATGCTTTAAGTGCTGCACAGAACCATTTAATCAACAGTACTACAAGCACAGGGTTTCAATCAAGAGTTCACTCTTCTCCAGTGTTTTCTCTCCAGTTGGGGCCGAGGGCTAGAGCTGGGCAAATAGGGGTTTTTCCCAGTTTGTCTTTTTAGAATTGCCGCCAATAGTGTGTTTTGGGTCAAACTAGTCTGTAGTGTAGCTGTCTGGAATAGGACATCGCTATCCAATGCCTGTTTGAGTTAATAGGTATGAAAAGATATTGCATCGTCTTGCAATAAAATCCCAAACCCATGCCACAAAAATGATTGTGTTTGATTAATTTGATTTCAAAGAGAAGGCAAAGGAGAGGCGAAAGGGAAGAGAGGCAAAAACCACGAGTTTCCTCTTTGCAATCATTTAGAGAAATATATTACTGTTTTAATATAGCTAATGAGAAAGCCTCTGCCCCGGTCTATATGGTAATACCAATTAAACACTACACAGATGGCCCTGACTCAAATCGACAATATAAATATTGCTAGGCTTTAGGGCTCTGGAAGACTGAGTGACAAATGGAGGGGAAATCCTGGCCCCACTGAAGTCAAGAGGAGTTTTGCAACTAGTTTCAATAGGGCCACGATTTCTTTAGAATACGAGAAACCTAAAAGCTCCAAGTCTGGCTCAAGATTTCACTTATTGCAGTTTGAGTCCATCTTAGCTGACATTGTGCACATACCCTAGGCTACCCCTCGAAAGACCTGCAGTATGGTGGGCACAACAGGATAGGGTTAGAGGCACAGTGTGGGCAGATTACAGTACATACTAGTGCTGACTGAGTACAATGAAGGGTGGATTGGGAGCTACTTTTCAGCCATTGCTCTGAATTTTCTGGGGTCATTTTGGTTTCAGAGCCCAGACAATAATTCCAGTGAGTATTTGTGATCTGATATGCTGGAATATATCCCTCGGTGCCTTAGCATCTTCAGAGCAGCTGTTTATTTTTAGGGGCACTAATATTCAGGGACACTGTATGTACATAGGACTGAAAGAGACCTCTGGGTCCTCTAGTCCAGGCCTCTGCTATTGGAGGTAACATCATACAGTCCTGGTCATAAACTTGTCAAGATCCATCTTAAAGCTAGTTGGGGTATTTCCCCCCCCCCACACACACACACACTTGGATTGGGAGGCTGTCCCAGAACCTCATTCCTCTGATGCAGAGAAATCATCTTCTTATTTCCAGCCTGAGTTTGTTCGTGGCCAGTTTATCCCCATTTGTTCTTGCACAAACATCATCCAGCAGCTCTTCTCCCTCCCCGGGTTGTATGTATACAGAGCACTCAGATCCCTACCTCAGGCCTCAATTTGCTAGGCTAGACAAACCCTGCTCTTTGAGTCTCCTCTCATAAGATAGGCCCTCCAGCCGCCTGGTCACCCCAGCAGCCCTTCTCTGTCGCTTTCCACTGTGAAGTCATGGTTCTTGACCAGGGGTGATCACAACAGTCCACAGTATCCTGTTTAGGTCTTAGCAATGCCTTATACAAGGGCATTAATACACAGACAATATTTGAATGTATGTTTCTACATTTATCGATTGTGATGGCGTTTGCATACATGTCAGCTTACCATTCTCACCCCTCTGAAAGAGAAAAGCAGAGTGTTTCTCCTTATGCATCGTTTTTCTTTCAAGTAACAAGACTGTGGCCTGATTTTGCCACCTTTGCTTACTTGTGAGTAGTATTTTGCTGAGCAGCTCCACTGAAATCAATGGGACTACGCACAGTGAGATACTCACCGTAAGGGAGGCAGCATTTGGGCCTTAAGAAAGACATTTTGTTCTCAGACTTGTTGCAATTTTACCAGAGCCAGTGAGCTATTGAAACCAAGCCAAGTATGGGTTAGGTTGCTGTAAAAAAAAAAAAAGACCAGTTCTGATCTAGCTCAGTGGGAACTGTAGTTGCTTTATTGTTTAAATGCCTTAATTTCCAGAAGGTTATCAGAAAGCAAAGTCATGTTCCTGGTCTCTCCCAGAGCTGTTCTTGGTGCTGACATTTCATTGGCCGTCCCCCTACACATGAAACAATCCTCCATTGGCCATTTCCTCGTTTGTGGCCCTACAATGGAGAGCAACCAGCATATCTCTCGCCCTCAGCTCTCCATCCAGAGGGTTTGAAATGCTAATGTCATATACATTTGCAAGGCAGCATTGTACTGACATGCCCTGAGACTTTTTCCTTGTATCTCTCAAAGCATTTTCCCCTTTTAAAAATAGTCAATTAGCTGGGCTTTCTTGTTTCTCCCAGAAAATGGTATGTCCTTTCAGAAGAATGGATTGTTAATGTCAGCAGATGTATGGAAGATCGGACTCAAAGCACATCTGTGAATGAATTGTGGCTTTTGGAAATAATGAGATAAGGGATAGAAGATTTATTGCCATTATAACATGGACAACAGTAACCATAGCAGTTTACTATAGAGCAGTGGCTCTCAACCTTTCCAGACGACTGGCCCCTTTTCAAGAGTCTGATTTGTCCTGCAGAATCCCAAATTTTACCTCACTTAAAAACAGCTTGCTGACAAATCCTGGTATAAAAATATAACAGTGTCTCTACTACTGAAAATTTCCTTCCTCTTGTTTACCAGATAATTATAAAAGAAATCAGACTATAAATATTGTACTTATATTTCAGTGTCTAGTACACAGAGCAGTATAAACAAGTCATTATCTGTATGAAATTTTAGTTTGTACCGACTTTACTAGTGCATTTATGTAGCCTGTTGTAAAACTAGGCAGATAGCTAGATAAGCTGATGTACCCCCTGGAAGATCTCTGCGTACCCCCAGGAGTATGCATATCCCTGATTGAGAACCACTGCTAGAGAGCAAAGATCATTGTTTATTAACAACAACCGTCAGGTCAGGAAACTGGAAAGCACAAAACCAAGCAGCAGGTGCCAGAAACATCTGTTATTGGCTTTACCTGGCATTTGCAATGATAGCACAACAGTCCCCATTCTGCACCTGTACAGGTCCCTATTGCTTTGGTATAGTTGTTCTAGTGGGGAAGATTAAACCGGCTTGTGCATTAATGTTTAATAGTGACTATATTGTGTCAGCGTAGTATACAGCAGAGAAAGAAACGGTTTTAGAATGAAAAGGAGGACAGATGAAAGGACTTGGGAGAGCTGGATTCAAATCCCTACTCTGACTGACTTCTTTGTGACCTTGGGCAAGTCACTTAGTCTCTGTGCCTCAGTTTCCTCATTTGTGAAATGGGGAGGATAGCACTTCTAACTCACCAGGTGCTTGGAGGATAAATACATTAAAAAACCCTGGTGCACACATATGACAGTGCTGGGTGCCCTGCAAGACAGAATGAACAGTAATTGCCTTTTTTCGTTAAGCCACACAGATGATACTGACAATCACAATAATCAACTAAACTGAAAAACAGTCCAAGCTGCCTCCTACCAAGGATCCATCTTGGGAAAATTGCCAGTTCTGTTCTAAATGTCCATTCAAAATGACACAGTTTCAATTCTCCGAATGAGAATTTTATTCTATTTGGTCAAAATAGCCTTTCCCGTGGAAAAATGTCAGTTTCAATTAAACCATATTTTCTGAAAGGAAGATTTCTCCATGCAAGAAATGTTGATGAGTTCTTCTAACCAGTGGATTTGTTGTGACTAATAATTACTAGGGACAGAATGAGAGCTGTCAAATCCAGGTTATAATGGGAGTATTCAAAGATTTAAGGCCAGGAGGTCTGACCTCCCCCATACCACAGGCTATAGAATTTCATCCAGTTACTCCTGTATTAGTCAACAAGTTATCGGGCTCAAGACTTATCTTCAATATGGACATTGTTGATCCAAAATGACCTGTGCCCTATATCTCCTACTCCATTATTATTAGGGTCCGGATCCAAAAGTTGTTGAAGTCAGTGGAAAAACTCTCGTCAGCTTCAGTCAGCCTTGAATCACATCCTGGAAAGCACCTTCCCTCTACCTTGAGATTATTGTTAATACCTAATGCAGCCCAGGACCCCACTGTGTTGAACTAAAGGATGGTAGTCAGAGTGCTGACAATCTCATACTGCAGGGAAGGTGCAGAACTCACGGCTCCAGTTATCCCAGTAGAATCATAGACTATCAGGGTTGGAAGGGACCTCAGGAGGTGTCTAGTTCAGCCCCCTGCTCAAAGCAGGACCAACCCCAACTAAATCATCCCAGCCAGGGCTTTGTCAAGCCTGACCTTAAAAACCTCTAAGGAAGGAGATTCCACCACCTCCCTAGGTAACCCATTCCAGTGCTTCACCACCATCCTAGTGGAAAAGTTTTTCCTAATAGCCATCCTAGACCTCTCCCACTGTAACTTGAGACCATTGCTCCTTGTTCCATCATCAGGTACCACTGAGAACAGTCTAGATCCATCCTCTTTGGAACCCCCTTCAGGTAGTTGAAAGCAGCTATCAAATCCTCCCCCACCCCCCGCCCCACAGTAGTTCTCTCCAGGATATGAATACCTCTCCATGGCAGTATGACATGAATGGAGCCAGCAAGGTCATTCAGTACTGTCCAGTCATACATGTGCCATTCGTCCTGAAGCAGTGGGGCCATCCCTGTAGGATGGAAGTCTTCTAAGGCCGGCCACTCACACATGGATTTTGGTTACACCTGTGTGCACTGGTTGAGCACTTTGGGTCAGTGATGGTAATTTGTTAGATTTGTACAGTGCCTAACACTATGTGGCCCAGCCTGGCTGAGGTGTTAGAGTTGTCTAAGATTTGCATCACTCTCAGACAATGGGATGGCGTTATCTCCTGGCCATTACAGGGGCCTCAAGCACGGGTGCCCCTCAGTCCATCCTCTGGCACATAGGAGTCTAGGCTCCTGGGGCAGTGATACCTGGGTCTTGTTTTGGCTGTTGGGTTTGGGGGGTGGGTGATGGTCTGTGCTATCCAGGTCAGCCTAGATGATCTGGCGGTCCCTTCTGGCCTTGAACTCTAGGACTGACACTCAGAGTATGGAGCAATCCAAGGGCAATCCTCATGCAAATAAGACTTCTTTCCTCTCCTGTTGTCACCCCATGCACAGAACAGGCAGGAAGCACAAGGATGAAGACACCAGTGACCGCACAATCCATCAGATCATTCCCTGTGAAACAAACCCCTTTTGTTTCTAGTTGATTGTGTTAAATGCCAAACCCAGAGGAAGTCCCTACACCCTGGAGCTAGTAGCCTGCAGAAGGAATGTTTCAGTATATTATGGAGGTGTGGGCTATGACTCCATAGCTGAGGTTCCCTGGGGAGGAATATTTTGATCACTTCACCTCCTGCTACCATCTCCATTCCAAGAACATTGTTAGTGTTTTGTGTAGAGTGGGGCGTAATTTCTGTGAATCAGCAAATAAAAAAAGATGCAGTGAATAGTCCCACTCAGTGTATAGTATTACCATAACCCTCATGGCCATGGTACCTGAGCACCTCCATCTTTTTAATTCTGTTAGCCTCCAAGCTCCCTGGGAGGTAGGAAAGTGCTACTATCCCCTGATCTATTGAAGCCCAGCCTAGTACTCTAACCCCTAGAACATCCTTCCTCTGCCTGACCATCCTTCTCTGACATCAGTGGAATCACACATGTAAGGACTGTAAAGTATGTGTATGTTGACTGGAATGAGTAATCTGGATCACTTGGTAAGCTGGGCGCAAACTACATAGATATATTTATATTTAGCTGTATTGAAAAGCATCTAGGAACAAGGAACAAGGGCCATATTTACAGGATGGGGAACTCTACCCTGGGAAGTGGCAACTGAAAAAGATTTGGGGGTCATGGTGGAGAAACAGCTGAACATGAACTCGCAATGCAATGCTGCGGAGAAAAGGGCTGATGCCATCCTTGGATGCATAAACAAGGGAATCTCAAGGAGGAGCAGAGAGGTTATTTTATGTCTGTATATGGCACTGGTGTGACCATGGCTGGAATACGGTGTCCAGCTCCAGTGTAAATAATTCAAGAAGGAGGTTGATAACCTGGAGAGGGTTCAGAGAAGAGTCACAAGAATGATTCAAGGATTAGAAAGCATGCCTGATAGTGATCAGCTAAATAGTTGGAGCTCCTTGAGTCTAACAAAGAGAAAGTCAAAGGGTGACTTGATTACAGTCTATAATTATCTACATAGGGAACAAATATTTAAGAATGGGCTCAATCTAGCAGATGAAGGTCTAACATGGTCCAGTGGCTGGAAGTTGAAGCTAGACGGATTCATGTAAGTGTTTAAAAGTGAGAGTCATTAACCATCGGAACAACTTAGCAAGGGCCATGGTGGATTCTCCATGGCTGACAATTTTTATATCGAGATTGGATGTTTTTCCTAACAGCTCTGCTTTAGGAATCATTTTGGGGCAGGTCTCTGGGCTGGACCATGCAGGAGGTCAGACTAGATGACCATACTGGTCCCTTCTGGCCTTGGAATCTATGAATGTTATATATAAATGCATGTAAGGTACAAAAGTGAGACTAGATGGTAGTGTGTTGTATCCCGCTCCCCTCCTCCACTGCCTGCTCATTTAGAGATGTTTGGCGCAGGGACCTGCCTGGTTATGTGTTTGGGAAGTGCCTGGCACACTTTGGAGTATTACAGCATAAGCAGTAACAATAAAGATGTCTATGTTCCCTAGGGAGAAGCTGCTCAGGTGCACTGTCGAGGAGGATCTCCTGTCCTCCTTCACCTTCTCTCATATGGTTTGGGTAGGTAGCAACAACTACAAATTTATATTTAAGTTTGATAGCCAGTATATTGCCGCAGCAGTGTCCCTTGAGGTGTGCAGTAACACAGCCTCTTGCATACATAGCCACACCCCTTCAGCGGAGCAATATCCAGACTTGGGAGATGCCCAAGAAGACAGTGCCTCTCCAGCAGGCCTTCAAAAAAAAAAAAAACATCAGTGCCCTGATCATGACAGAAGAGCCTGTGCTGTTTCTCCTGTGCAGTCCAACTGTGTTCCCAGCTGGGCTGCTCAGAAAAGTGGCAGGAAAGCAGCTGCAGAGACTCCTGACCCCCACATGGCTTAGGCACAGTGAGTGTAACTTTCAAAAGCCAAGAGCTCTTGGTTCTCGAGCTCCCCAGGCTCCACCTGGGGAGCTCGAGAACCGAGGCAGCTTTGCTGTTTCTCCATGAAAGAATGCGGCAGTGCAGGAACAGAACTTCCCCCTTGCTTAACTTACAAGTCAGGACTCAGAAGCCCTACACCCATCAAAGCCAATGCCACAGACTTCAGTAGCCCAGCTCAGGATGCCAAACAAACTCCAAGCAGAAAGTCAGCCCCGGGTGGGAAAACTGCCCTGGGTAGGAGTGGCCCACAGTGGATAGATCCAGACATTAGAGACTAATAAGGACACCTCATATTAGAGACTAATAAGGACACCTCTAGTCTATAGGCAGCATCTCCAACAGAGGAGCCAAGAGGGAGCCTCCCTTTGGCCAAGCTAGAGGAAGCTAATCTATCTCCTGGAGTTCTTTCTGGAGGCTTCTAGTTGCCAATGCGACATTGACTGGAACAAGTTTGGTCTTGGATACAGATACACATCAGGGGCCAATTCGATCCCCCGTTTGTAAGAGTACTGAAGTCGGAAGGAGGGATAGTAATCTCAAGAGACAGACTCATTGCAATGGCCCTTGATGCTGCTCCAGTTAAGTGTGGATAAAAGAGCACCGAACAGACCTGCAGGTAGGAAGTGCATGTTGAACGACTGACAAATGCCATGGCCGGTTTTCTACATGGGAATTCAACCCATTTTCCAAACAGCAGTTTGTGACCTGTAAGAAATAAAACACGGGGCCTCCCTTTAACTGCCAGTTTAACCTCTTTGTTTAGAGTTAATTCCAATTTTTCGGTAGTGCCAGCTTCTTTATCTATTACTTATTCCACCCTCTGTACACAGTTCTCTCTGGAAGCTGACAGATACTTATTTTACATGGTTACCGGAGTCCATTTGTTTAAAGCACGCTGTCTTCCCTTCTGCTCTTTTCCAGAGCTTGGTTCATTTTGGTCACCATCCTGCAGGTAAATCAGGGCTGGCCAAGACATCAGTGAGCACAACTTCCCCTGTCAACACTAAGTTTAAGGTCATGCAAGTTACACTTGTTTAAAAACATTTATTTTTCCAGTTCAGACAAAACTGAAGTGGGAAAAAAAAACCCAGGGTATTACCCCATCCATGAATCTCTGCTGGTCTGTAGCAGATCACAGACTCATGGCTGCCGCGCATCCTGCTGGCCAGTGAATAACTCAATTCCAGCCTCGGGGCACCTCCTGCCGGCCAGTGTCTCACCTGCCTCAGGCCACCATGTCCTTCCCAGACCCCAGTGCCCTTTACCTTGGGGTTCTGCCCACAGCAGTACCCCCACTCTCTGGCTCTTCCCTCCCAGGGGAACCCCCAACCCCCTATCCCCACCTTGCCTCAGTGGCTACTGCCAGTCGTCATCTAGCCCCCGCTCACTGGAGCAGACTGCAGTCTGTAATGGCCACTCATCACTGGCAAGGGGTTGGACCAGCTGCCTCTGCCCATCCCTGGGCTGCACCTCTGCAGCCCCAGTACCTCCCTAGGCCTTAACAAGGCCTCAGCCTGGGGAATTGCCAGGCTGGAGCTCCCCGGGTCCTTTTGCCCTTCCCCAGCATGGCTCTGCTTCCGGTACCCTGTGCTCCCATGCAGCTAAGCCCTTCCCACTCCAAGGCTTCAGTGAAACTCTCTCTCAAGCTAGAGAGAGACTGTTTGCCTTCTGGCCCGGCAGCTCTTTTACAGGGCCCAGCCTGGCCCTGATTGGCTGCCTCCCAGCCTTTCCTATTGGCTCTCAGCCCCAGCCCTCTTCAAGAGCTGGCTTTTAAACCTTTCAGGGCTGGGGCAGGGTGACCGCCCCACTACATGGTCCCTCCCTAACCGAGGGGTCTTCCGCGAGATCTCTCTGGGCTGCCGGTCTTCTACCACGACCTCCTCCGGACCTGGAAGCTGTTCTCTGCGACCAGGTCCGTGGCGGCCACCGAGGGGGCCGACCTCCTCGCGGAGCCCCTGCTACACAATCCCCAGCTCCGTGTGCAGGTGGCGGAGTCCCCCACGGTGCGCCAGAGGCTGGTCCTGGCGGGTGCCACCAGGGTCGGAGACCTCCTGGACTACGACCGGGGAGACTGGCTGGATCCCCTGACGCTCACTCACCGCATGGGGCTCTCCAGATCTTGCACTCCCCGGCGCGTACTCCAGGAGGTGGAGGCCGCTTTGCCGCCCGCTGCTCGGGCCTACCTCGACCGGGTCCTGTGGGAGGGCACGCCCCGCCCACCCCCTACCCCAAGCCCTCCGGACCTTTTCATCGGGCCTCTGCCCCTTAGGCCCGACCGGCCCCCCCGCCCCTTCTCCGCAAGCCGGCTGCACGACCTGCAGCCGGTCCATTTCCAAACTGCGCCACGGAAACAGCTCTACACGCTCGTGCTCCACACCCTTCACTTCCTCACCCTCGTGTCCCGCCCCGATACGAAGTGGCGGGACCTCCTGCCACCTCTGGAGGGTGAGGAGTCCCGGTGGGCCAGCCTCTACTCCACCCTGGTCCCAAGGCCCACTGGGGATATCAGTTTGCGGCTCCTCCATGGGGCTGTGAGCATGGGCGTGTACTTAGCGCGGTTTACCCCTGTCCCGGACATCTGACCCTTCTGCGGCGTGAGGGAGACCCTGGCGCATGTTTACTTAGAGTGCGCCAGGTTGCAGCCCCTACACCGGCTCCTCATTGCCATCCTCTTATGTTTCTGATTGCACTTCTCCCCTCACCTCCTTCTGTACGCACTCCCTATCCGTGGCCCCACGAAGTCCCGGGACCTCCTGGTCAACCTCCTCCTCGCCCTGGCGAAAAAGGCCATCCACGCGACCAGGGAGGGGAGGTTGGCCGATGGAGACTCCGGTGACTGTGGGGCTTGCTTCCGCTCCATGGTCCGTTCACGCATCCGGGCGGAGTTCCTCTGGGCGGCGTCCACTGGCTCCCTTGACGCCTTCGAGGAACAGTGGGCGCTGTCCGGGGTTCTCTGCTCGGTGTCCCCGTCAGGTTCCCTCCTTCTGACCCTTTGACCTCACTCCTGTCCCTGTTCTTTTATTAGTTGTCCCCCGAACTCAGTGGGTTCTGTGGCCCTGTGGTTCCTCCCCTTAGGCTGGGGGAGGATCCTTTAGCAGTGGGCGGGCTTTGCCCGCCCACTTCCCAGACACCCAATAGATACATGGTCCCTCCCTGCTTTTCTTCCATGTGCAGCATGACTCTGTCTGTAAGACCACCATGCCCTTCACCTCAAAAATGTATATGTCCATATATGGTCTGTGTAGTGGGGCTGAGTGCCCCACTCCCTGGGAGGATGGCCTGTGGCAGGCCAGGGAGCCTGCGCAGCCCAGGAGCCAATCAGAAAAGGGCTTAAGGGGAGCCAGTCAGGGCCCAGATTGGAGGGAACCAATCAGGGCCAGGATCACCCATATATAAAGGCTGCCCAGAACAGGAGCAGTCAGTCTGTCCCAGGCCTTTGACAGGGGAAGGTCAGTCTCCAAGGGGGAGACTAGCACAGCGGAGAGCGCAGTACTGAGCAGGCTCAGGGAGGCTAGAAGGCTCTAGCCCATAGCTGCCAGGCTGCAGGCCCTGAAGGGAAGGGCCTAGTGGGTGCAAGGGGCAGTAGGGGAAGCGGCCCAGGAAAACAGACAGAGGAGGGGAAAGAAAGAGGACAACGAGGCTGATGCCAGAGGGTCCCTGGGCCGGGACCCCTCCTTGCAGTACATCCAGCCATTGGCTGTAGGGAGTGGCCATTATAGACTATGCCTGATCCCTGACAAGAGGGATTAGACATTGGGGTGTGTGGTTGCACATGGTGGCTGGAGTGGAGGACTGCTGATCACTGATCCCTGGAAGGGGATCCAGATGGACTAAGGGACACTGCCGGAGGGCAGTGGCCTCGAAGAGGACACCGCCGACTAGGGAGCAACACGGGTCCAGCGACAGCAGCAGAGGGCAGAACAACGGACGGGACACCACCAGGAGGGGGCGCTCCACTGGAATCAAGCTAATTCCCGAAATCACCAGCAGGAGGCGCTGTGGGTGGTGAGTCCCAATCCGTTTACAGTCTGAAAAAATACTCTGGCATATGGCCACACAGCATAGACCTGATCCTGACAGTGCTATATGCATACAGCTCCTGTTGAAGCTACCATGGGCTCTGCATATGGAAGTGCTTGCAGAATTGATCACTGTGGACTAACCCAATGCCCAGAGAAGTCAGCGAGAGTCCAGCTCTAATACATACAATTCTTTATCTACAACATACGTTACCATATGGAAAACCTTGGATACTCCATAAGTGTGCTGTAAGTGTATGTATTTCATCATTTATCTCAAAAAGGAGACCAATAAGACTGACCATTTTGAGCCGCCAAAAGCTTGGTTGCAGATTTAGAATTTCCAATCATAATATCAGCCTTTTATATAGATACTCAGCTCCAGAATCAAACGCAATATTTCCCTTTATCTTGCAAGAGGCATCCTCTTCCTTACAGCACCTCTGCTGGGAATCGCCAGTGCTCTAACTCTCGTCATGATCCATCCAATTGATGGGCGTGTCACCAGCTATTTGAAATGAGCGGATCTCCATGAAAATAAGTTACTTTCCTCTGGCAGTCTTAGAACTTTGTAAACTCGTGTGCATATAATTCTATTCAGCATATCCTTGGTCACATAAGCAACTGCTTTTCCCTTCTTTAGCATTGCAGTTTTGGAAAAGGCTGGATCAACTTTTTTTTTAGAGCAGTAAAAGGATCCAAGCTAAGAAATAGATTTTTTTTTTAAGTGTCAAAGACTCCAAGGTGAATTTTTGGAAGAAGGTGGGATCTTGTGGGTAGGGATCTTTCCCATTCTTTACTGTTGAGAGCGTGGAATGACAATGCCATAGTTGGATTCTGTAAACAGTGGTGCACAACTTTATTCATAATTAATAGTCCAGTATTTAGGAACATGGAGTTCTGTACCAATTCAGATGAGTGGCCCCTCTACCCCAGTATCCTGTGTCCTACACGCACCTTCCTCTGAAGCAGGTTCAAGAAATCCTCAGTCTATTCCTAACCCACATTAATTAGAGGTTGGGTTATGCAATGAAAGACTTAACCAATGACCTACAGAGGTGTGAATCTATTAATAATGCACTAAATCCTGTTGACACCAGAGCTGGTTTAGGCACCAAGGACCATGATTTGACCATATGGAAGCACCATGGAGGTCACTTTGGTGCCCAATGCCCACATATGGTCTCTGAGTGTTTGACCTGCTAAGCTCACAACAGCATGAGGAGAGGAAAATTGAAATACTATCTGCTGTATCATCCATAGGGGGTGCGGTCAGTCCAGGGAGCTGTGCCAAGCCTTCATCTGGATGCCTCTGCCCTGGGACATCCACAGGTTGGAATAGACAGAGACTGGTTCTTCTATCAGGCTGACAAACC
Organism: Gopherus flavomarginatus; assembly: GCF_025201925.1. Classification (NCBI taxonomy): domain Eukaryota; kingdom Metazoa; phylum Chordata; order Testudines; family Testudinidae; genus Gopherus; species Gopherus flavomarginatus. Next base: position 128,237,725 of record NC_066619.1, read on the forward strand.
TGACCACCTAACCACTCTGTAGGTGCAAATTCTGAAGTCAAACTTGTGGGGCCAGATCCTCAGCAGAGCTCTGTTGACTTCCATGGAGCTGTGCTGATTGATTCCAGCTGAGGATCTGGCACCAGTAATGTCCTGCTCCCATGTGTAACCTGGCAATATCCATTGTAAGTCCCTGTAAAAAAAAAAAAAACTCCTCTAATGGCTCTGAGGTAGATGGATTTCCTCTTAAGTCTTGGTATGGTGGAGAACGAAAACTAAAAATCCAAAGATAAGGTTCTTCCTGGCGAAGGATTTTTTTCAGGGACTCTTTGACAAATGCTTTTATCTGGGGCATCTCTTCCTGCATCCTTGTGCTGACTGTCCACTCTTTGCCTAGGGAAGCAGAGCCTCATTCAGCTAAGGATGATCCTTTGACTCCTGTCATCTGAGCCCATCAGTATCGGTTATGAAATCTCATTCTCCATCTCTTTTGTGCTTTCCCTGCCCAGGGACAGCAACGGGAGAGCAATGAGATACAAACCCTTCCTGCGATTATGGAGATACCATCTCCCCCTCTCAGTGGGACAGCATAGCCAGTTTGGCAGCTATCTTGCTGGAGTGGTCACTCTGGATAGGCAGCGGGGAACAGGAACGGGTGAAGTTGTTCAGAAATGCAGGAGACCCTCTGCCTTCCAGGAACCTTCAGTCTAACCTTTGGGGTTAACTCTTTACCGTTCTCCTAGACAGCAGATTTTCTTCTTTAAAAGCATTTTATTACCCTTCCCAGCACCCCAGTGAGGCAAGGAAGTAAGTTATCACAGTTCTGTAGCTTGACAAACTGAAGAGCAGTGTTTTGGGGAACACATTTTGCCACCACCCCTTTACCTAGCGCAGGGGTTCTCAAACTTCATTGCACCCTGGCCCCCTTCTGACAAAAAAAAATCCCTACGTGAGCCCAGGAGGGGGAACTGAAGTCTGAGCCCTCTCGAGACCTGCTGCCCTGCACAGGGGGCCAGTAACCTGAGCTCCACCATCCAGGGTTGAAGCCAGACCCTGAACCCTGCCATCCTGGGCAGTGGAGCTCGGGCTTCAGGCCCCAACAAGTCTAATGATAGCCCTGGCGACCCCATTAAAATGGGGTCACGACCCCCTTTGAGGTTCCAACCCAGAGTTTGAGAACCACTGGCCTAACCCTATCCACACATGGCCCACTGAAGTCAGTGAGACTGTCTTTGGAGTATTCACCCACAAAAGCTTATGCTCCAATACGTCTGTTAGTCTATAAGGTGCCACAGGACTCTTGGTTGCTTTTACAGATCCAGACTAACATGGTCACCCCTCTGATCTGTGGAGTAGTTACTCAACATAAGCAAGGACAGCAAGTTCTGCCTTTTAAGGCCCAGAGCCACAGGTACCAACTCCTTGTGTGCTCCGGGGCAGGAGCACCCACAGGGGAAAAAATGATGGGTGCTGAGCACCCACCGGCAGCCCCCTATCAGCTCACTGAAGGGCCGCCCAGGGAGGATGGGCAAGTGGGGCAATTTGCCCCAAGCTCCGCAGGGGCTCCCACGAGAATATAGTATTGCAACTCTTTTTATGGAAGGGGCCCCCTGAATCCTCTGGGCAGCCCTGCTTCACTGCCCAGCACCTCTTGACTGCTGGTGGGCCCCACAGATCAGCACCTCCCCCTCCCTCCCTGGGCTTCCCTCCCAGCGCAATCAGCTGTTTCACGACATGCAGAAGGCTGGGAGGGAGGAGGAGCATGGATGTGGCGCACTCACGGGAGGGGGTGGAACTGGGTGGGAAGAGGCAGGATGGGGGTGGAGCGAGGACAGGGCCTTGGAAGAAGGGATGGAGCAGGGGAAGGAAGAGGCGGGGCAGGGATGGGAAGTGGTGGGGCGGGGCCTTGGGGGAAGGGCCTGGGGCAGAGCATTTTAGCAAGTCGGCACCTGTGCCCAGAGCCATTGAGAAATTGTCTTTATGGGCCAGATTTTCAAAAGCACCAGTTGGTCCCCTGGAGAACAATGGAGAACATCGGGTGCTGAGCACTTTTGAAAATATAGCCCTTAGTTAGGTTCTGAAATGGGAGTGAAGCTCTTAAATCAGCCCATAGTTGTAGGAGGATGAAAATGTTGAGACCAAAAGCTAACATGACTTTAACAGGGACCCAGCACTAACTAGATAATTAAATGCGGAGAACAAAAGCACAAAGTTTGATGTGCACTGCTCATTTTTTTAGTCTTGCTCTAAGACATCAAGGCATGAAATTGTCAGTAGGAGGTGACGAATGGCTTGCTTTAATTAGTCCAAATAATAGAGGAAGATCACGAATTGATAGTTTCCACAACACTGACATTTAAAGCTCTCAAAGTGAGCACCAGGGGAGTTCTCTCTTCTGCTCCACTATTAGTGCAATTATAACCATCGCAGAGAGAAAGCCAAGGGGACTTATTTGTTATGGCTCTTGTGTTCTGGTGTAGAATGGATTTGTCTGTATCATTGCAGAGGCGGGTGATACACAGAGTTTGCCGGGGCTCACAGTTATTTGCTGACAGCAGTGGAATGGAGCAACTGAGGACTTGCGGGTTAGGTTCCAGGTCTGGAGGGAATGTACCCTGGTAGCCCTTGACCCTTCTGCCCAGGTCTGTAGCCTGTTTCTGCCCCCTTTGCTCTATCCACCATGGCTTCTTACCACCTCCACCCTGCCTCTTCCCCTCCCAGCCTCCAGTTCCTGAGATGCTCTGGTGTGACATTGGCAGATCAGATGCCAGCTCATGCCAAGGCCCCTAGGCTGCACTGAGCACTGAGAAATGCAGAGCTGGAAACCAGTCCAGCTCACCTGCGGGAGTATGGTTCCAATAGATATTAGAGTTACAAGAATGTTTTCAGTGTTTAGACTTAATGAAACGTTAATAGGACACTATGCCCCAAGTAATGAAGTGTTTGCTCTGGAACTATAAAAGTGTTTGCTTTAAAGCTGGAAATCCCCATGGGCTGGAGAGAAGTGTTACCCAGTGTGACATACCAGTTCACCACAAGAGGTGTGTGACAGGGTCAAGACTCACCACCATTGGTGCCTCCTGTTGGTTATCCTGGGAATTAGCTCTGTCCACTGCGGAGCCCCCTCAGCACATGGTGTCTTGTCCACTGTCCGTTCTGCTCTGCTCTGGGACCCGCATTGCTCTCCACTCGTCAGCGTCCCCTTCAGGACACTGCTCTGCTGCAGTGCCCACTACTCCAGATTCACCCCTTCCAGAGGGGGGCGGGGTTTAACAGCAGTCTTTGGGACTCGCACCTGCCTCAGTGGCCAACCACGACCCAGACTCTAGCCCCTTAGCTCAAGGGCAAGTTGCAGTCTGTATTGGCCACCATCTTCTGTGGCCTGGTGCAGTATAAGGGGGGGGACCCAGGCCCGCCCACTACTCTGGGTCCCGACCCAGGGACCCTCTAGCGGCAGCCTCTCTGCTCTCCTTCATTCCCTTCCTGTCTGCTTTCCTTCCCTGGGCCACGTCCACCTCCTCAGCCCTTTGTAGCAGCGGCCACAGCCTGGCAGGTAGAGGAGCCGGAGCTCTCTCTAGCTCCACCAAGCCTGCCCAGCACTGCTCTGTCCAAGGTGCTAGCTCCTGCCTCAGGAGCCGGTCCTTCTCCCTTGCCAGCCAGGGAGAGACTAACTCTCTGCCTGTTAGGCAGCCTTTATAAAGGGCCTCTCTCAGCCCTGATTGGCTGCCCCTGCCCTGCCCGGCTCCCCACAGGCCTTTGTTGATTGGCTGCCAGCCTGCACAGCCTAAAAGGCCTGTTCTAGACCCACAAGGTGTCATCTCCTCCCCAACAAAAGATGGCCCATAAACACCAGACAAGTCATTGTGAAACATCAGTGAACAAAAGACTATGCTGCCTGCTCCCCGTCCATACACCCATGAAGAGGGGACGTGCACAAACCCTCGTCCCATCAGCTTGGCTTCTGGGGGAAGGGAATAAAAATCCCTGACAAGAAGAAAGTGCTCTCCCTCTGCTGCTTGGACTTCAGGGAGTGGGCAAGACTTCTAAGCATGAGCAAAAGACCCCCAGCTGTTTAGCTATATCCTAAAGGACATATAGAGTTTGCATATTACACAAGCTTCTATAACCTTTGGAACCTAAGACTAACTCATTTATGGATGTATGTTTACCTGCTTTTACCTGGTAACTAAAAAAAGAAATTAGTCATTTAATAAATCAGTGGCTAGTTTATCATAGGATTGGCTTCAAGTATTGTTGTTGGTGTGAGACCTAAGGTAGAATTGACCTGGGTGATAGGTCCTTTGGGAATAGGAATAACCTGAATATTGTTGTGATTTTTGGTGTAAGGGACCATCTATTACAAAGTTCAGTTTGACTGGGTGACAAGATAGTTCAGAGTGCCCAAGGCGACTGTCTGTGATGCCATGGTATGGCTGTTGAAGTGCGTGAGGCATTCACATGTGGTTGGTGAAATCTAAGTACAGAACACACCGCCAGTTTGAGGCTTGTGCCCTGGTTTGGAACAGTCAGCCCCAAGGTTGGGGTGAGTCACTCTAGACAGCCTGACCCCTTCATACCCTTCCCCCAGCACTCTGCATTCAGCCAGATTGCCTCTGTCTCCTCCATGCTGCCTAGGAGCCAGCAGAAGGAGCATTGAGAGCACAGGAAAGTCTCCCTGCTGGCATGCAGGGGAAGACCTACTCAACTTTGCAGCCACAGGACGGCGCATGCTCAGTGACTCCGTGGAGATGGCGCATGCCCCATCCTGTCAGCAAGTAGGAGCTGTGAGGGGCTGGAGCATGCTCACTGCAGATGGATTATCTGGAGAATTTAGCTGCCAAACTCTAACAAGTTCCTACTGAATATGTGCAGACTGGAGTTTCTCAGCGGTAATATTTCATCCCAAAGTTAACATTTGGCAAAATTCTAAGCACCTGAAAACAGGCTATTATCATGGGAAGAGTCTGGCAAGTTTAGGGCTAGGCCTCGCCCCCAGTTCCACCTAGGACACCGGGAACCCACCAACTTATTTTAGCTTGTGACCAAACCCATCCATAGCAGCATTAACCCACTCAGCCACCAGCTGTCTGTTTAACAAGCAGATTAATCCAAGCAGTCCATCCTGCTGAGACATACAGACTGCTTTCTGGGTAAGGAGATGGCCAGGGTGCTACAGCCAAGTAACACGTTAACAAGTCACTGGTACCTGGGAGCCAATTTAACCTGCTCATGGCTGGATTCTACTTTATGCCCCAAAAGTGGGACATGCTGGCATGTTTGTCGTATTGCTGCAGGGAAGTTTGCCCAGATGCAGCCAGCACATTTAGGGGCAGGAAGCATGAAGCTGATACAATGAAGATTTTGTCTGGTCTCTTGATGAGACTCGTTATGGTCATGGGGCCTTCCTCAAACCACAGAGCTGGGAGAGAGGAGGAGTTAACAGACATCATTCATCAGTCTCTCGCTGCTCAGCTCTTGACCACATCTTACCTCTGGGGAAAGGGAAGTAGAGCTGAGTGTATCAGATACCTTCGGTACAGTCACTAGTCTTCCATACACACGATGCTGACAAACACTGTAGGAGCTGTAACGTATACCCGCTTTCATAGAATCATAGAAGTTTAGGATTGGAAGAGACCTGAAGAGGTTATCTAATCCAATCCTCTGCTCAAAGCAGGACCAACACCAACTAAATCATCCCAGTCAGGGCTTTGTCAAGCCGGGCCTTAAAAACCTCTAAGTATGGGAGATTCCACCACCTCTCTAGGTAACCCATTCCAGTGCTTCACCACCCTCCTAGTGAAATAGTGTTTCCTAATATCCACCTAGACCTCTCCCACTGCAACGTGAGACCATTGCTCCTTGTTCTGTCATCTGCCACCACTGAGAACAGCCGAGCTCCATCCTCTTTGGAACCCCTCTTCAGGTAGTTGAAGGCTGCTATCAAATCCCCCCTCACTCTTCTCTTCTGCAGACTAAATAAGACCAGTTTCTTCAGCCTCTCCTCAAAAAATCATGTGTCCCAGCCCCCTGATCATTTTTGTTGCCCTCCACTGGACTCTCTCCAATTTGACCACATCCTTTCTATAGTGGGGGCCCAAAACTGGATGAAATACCCCAGCTGTGGCCTCACCAGTGCAAAATAAAGGAGAATAATCACTTCCCTGGATCTGCTGGCAATGTTCCTACCAATGCAGTCCAATATGCCATTAGCCTTCTTGGCTGCTAACTCATATCCAGCTTCTCATCCACTGTAATTTCCAGGTCCTTTCTGCAGAATTGCTGCTTAGCCAGTTGGTTGCCAGCCTGTGGTGGTGCATGGGATTCTTCCATCCTAAGTGCAAGACTCTGCACTTGTCCTTGTGGAACCTCATCAGATTTATTTTGGCCCAATCCTCCAATTTGTCTAGGTCCCTCTGTATCCTATCCCTACCCTTCAGCATATCTACCACTCCTCCCAGTTTAGTGTTATCCACAAACTTGCTGGGGGTGCAATCCATCCCACCATCCAGATCATTAATAAAGATGTTGAACAAAACCCAGCCCCAGGACTGACCCCTGGGGCACTCCGCTTGATACCAACTGCCGACTAGATATCGAGCCGTTGATCACTACCCATTGAACCTGACAATCTAACCAGCTTTCTATCCACCTTATAGTCTATTCATCCAATCCATACTTTTTTAACTTGCTGACAAGAATACTGTGGGAGACCGTGTCAAAAGCTTTGCTAAAGTCAAGGTATATCACGTCCACCGCTTTCCCCATATCCACAGAGACAGTTATCTCATCATAGAAGACAATCAGGTTGGTCAGGCATGACTTGCCCTTGGTGAATCCATGTTGACTGTTCTTGATCACTTTCCTCTCCTCCAAATGCTTCAAAATGGATTCCTTGAGGACCTGCTCCATGATTTTTCCAGGGACTGAGGTGAGGCTGACCGGTCTGTAGTTCCCCAGGTTCTCCTTCATCCCTTTTTTAAAGATGGGCACTATATTTGCCTTTTTCCAATCACCCGGGACCTCCCCCGATCGGTACGAGTTTTCAAAGATAATGGCTAATGGCTCTGCAATCATATCAGCCAACTCCCTCAGCACCCTCAGATGCATTGCATCCAACCCCATGGACTTGTGCATGACCAGCTTTTCTAAACAGTCCTTAACCTGGTCTTTCACCAGTGAGGGCTGGTCACCTCCTCCCCATACTGTGCTGCCCAGTGCAGCGGTCTGGGAGCTGACCTTGTCTGTGAAGACCAACGTAAAAAAAGTATCGAGTACTTCAGCTTTTTCCACATCATCTGTTGCTAGGTTGCCTCCCCCATTCATTAAGGGTCTCACACTTTCCCTGACATTAAATTAAAATAAAAATTAATGGAGATATACCTGTCTCCTAGAACTGGAAGGGGCCCCAAATGGTCATTGAGTCCAGCCCCTTGCCTTCACTTGCAGGACCAAGTACTGATTTTGCTTCAGATCCCTAAGTGGCCCCCTCAAGGATTGAACTCACAACCCTGGGTTTCCTCAAACCACTGAGCTATCCCTCCCCACCAGCCATTTTTCTTGCTTTAAACATACCTGTAGAAACTCTGCCTGTTGCCCTTCACATCCTTTGCTATCTACAACTCCTGCTGTGCTTTGGCCTTCCTGATTACACCATTGCATGCTCGAGCAATATTTTTATACTCCTTCCTAGTCATCTGTCGAAGTTTCTGTCAAGGTTCCTCCCCCACTCTGAACTTTAGGGTACAGATGTGAGGACCTGCATAAACACTTCTAAGCTTAACTACCAGCTTAGATCTGGGTTCGCTGCCACCATCCAGATTCCTCAGTGTCTGGAACACCCTCTTTTCCCCCAAAACTTTCTCCTCCCTGGGTAGCCTTGAGAGGCTTTTTCACCAAGTTCCTGGTGAACACTGATCCAACCCCTTGGATCTTAACACAAGGAGAATTTAACAATCCCCCACCAATTCCTGGTGAGTCCAGATCCAATCCCCTTGGATCTTAAAACAAGGAAAAATCAATCAGGTTCTTAAAATGAAAGCTTCTAATTAAAGAAAGAAAGGTAAAAATCATCTCTGTAAAATCAGGATGGAAAATACTTTACAGGGTAATCAGATTCATATAGCCCAGAGGAAACCCCTCTAGCCTTAGGTTCAAGGTTACAGTAAACAGGTAAAATCCTCTCAGCAAAAAGGAACATTTACAAGTTGAGAAAACAAAAATAAAACTAACACGCCTGGCCTGGCTGTTACTTACAAGTTTGAAATATGAGAGACTGGTTCAGAAAGATTTGGAGAGCCTGGATTGACTTCTGGTCCCTCTTAGTCCCAAGAGCGAACAACCCCCAAAACAAAGAGCACAAACAAAAGACTTCCCTCCACTAAGATTTGAAAGTATCTTGTCCCCTTATTGGTCCTTTGGGTCAGGTGTCAGCCAGGTTTCCTGAGCTTCTTAACCCTTTACAAATAAAAGGATTTTGGTGTCTCTGGACAGGAGGGATTTTATAGTATTGTACACAGGAGGGCTGTTCCCTTCCCTTTATAGTTATGACAGTTTCCAATTCTTATAAGCTTCCTTTTTGTATTTAAGCTCACCAAAGATTTCACTATTAAGCCAAGCTGGTTGCCTGCCATATTTGCTGTTCTTTCTGCACATCAGGATGGTTTATTCCTGTGCCCCCAATAAGGCTTCTTTAAAATACAGCCAGCTCTCCTGGACTCCTTTCTCCCACATATTAGCCTGCCAGGGGATCCTGCCCATCAGTGCCCTGAGGGAGTCAAAGTCTGCTTTTCTGAAATCCAGGGTTTGTATTCTGCTGCTCTCCTTTCTTCCTTGTGTCAGGATCCTGAACTCGACCATCTCATGGTCACTGCTGCGCAGGCTGTCACTCACTTCTACTTCCCCTATCAATTCTTCCCCGTTACTTTCCCAAAGCCCTGGTTTAAAAACTGGGTTTAAAAAGAACTAGATATGTTGATGGAGGATAGGTCCGCCAATGGCTATGAGCCAAAATGCTAAGGGATGCAACCCCATGCTCTGAGTGTCCCTAAACCTCTGACTGCCAGAAGCTGGGAGTGGACAACAAGGGATGGATCACTCAGTAACTGTCCTGTTCTGTTCATTCCTTCTGGGGCACCTGGCATTGGCCACTGTCAGAGGACAGGATACTGGGCTAGACGGACCATTGGTCTGACCAGTAGGGTTGTTCTTATGAGCTCCTGCCCCTCCACTCTCCATACTGCCATCCACTTGGCTACCTTCCCCAAGCATATTTGCCGTTGGTGTCAGCCACAGATGATGTTTTGCTAACAACCCTGCCAATCCTCACATTGTACAAGTACTGTCCTGGGCCTGGCCGGGGGTCTAGTTTCTGTTTGACCTCTAGGACATGAATTCCTTGCAAAGAGAAAGGCTGACTTTGTGCACGTGTGTAAGACAGCACAGTGTGTGTCTCACTGACCCAGGGAGTTAGTACATCAGCGTCTATCTGGGGCCTTTTTGAATGTGTTAGCCAAATGTGCTGCAGAAATGCTTTGTTGAGGCAATTGCAACATAAACTCTATCCAGGGGCATGCACGGGAATAAAAGGGTGGCTGCTTTTGGAGGGACATTTTCTGTGCCTCCCGTCCCCCTGGCACAGTCCTGCAGCCAGTGGAGCTGGCTGTCTTCCCCCCTCCCCCAGCCCCGCAGCGGGAGGACCTGGCTCTCCCCCTCTGCAGCCCCAGAAGCTGACTCTTCCCACTGCAGCCTGGGGCTGGACCTCCCTCCCTCCCCAGCCCTGGCAGCTAGAGAAACTCACTCGCCCCACCTCCCCCCACGGCCCCAGGGCCAGAGGAGTTCTGTGCCTTCGCCAATTGGAGGAGCTATGCCCGGGCTTGCCCCCCCTCCCTGAGCACGCCCCTGACACTATCTGTGACTGGCCTGTTAATGAGGTGAGATTCTCCTGGAAAAAGCTGAGTTCCTGGGAAAGCCTCTAAGAACTGAACTTGCAAGGTACTTCTGTGCAAGGGAGGTCATAGGGACAGACATTCAACAGGCTGGTGTCCTTCCACCTCAGCCCAACAGGTTAATCCCCTCTCCGAGAGAGGACCTCCATCTTATCTGCATTTCCTGCCAGGGCTGGGGCATCCCGGCCGGCCACCAGGCAGATGTGCGTGTTAGGTTTATTATACTACACAACCCCATCCTCCCAGCCCAGTGAGAGTAGGACCCATATCTGCGTGTGGCCCAGTCTGTTCTTCTCTGCTGTGGAGCTGTCACCCGCTGCAAGAGGGGATACTAAAGACAGGCTCTTGAGGCAATGAGACCCGAACAGAAGAAGTCTAGCTGCTCTCTCTGTTTCAAGGAGATCCTGCCTTGCTTTCAGGACTTTGGTTTGCAGAGATGGCTGGGGGTTAACCAGAATGTGCCCTTTGAGCAGAGGCACCAGTTAGGGAAACACACACGGCACGTCCCCTTTCCCAGACAGGTGTGTGTGAAGCTATACAAAGCTGGCAGGCTCCTTCCCTTTGCGCATTTGCACAGTAGGGGCTCGAGAAGGTGGCGAGACACTTTTCTGGGCTAACTGAGGTGTGCAAGGTGAATCTCTCCCACCTGTTCACAGCAGTAGAGTCTTGTCTGTGCCCATGGGGAGAAACCCACCGCAGCTACCTGGCTCCACAAACTCTGCAGGCTAGCACCTTACACAGCCCACTATGCTACATTTGAATGTCCGGTCCCTTATCAACTGGACACCCACAGCGGGCATCCATCTGCTGCGTGCGTGGGAGCAGTGCACCCCTGGTCACTGGTCTCACCTCAGTTCAACACTTTCCTTAGTACAAGGCACTTAGACGTGTCTATAGTACAGTATCTGGCCAGGCTCCGGGGAGGGCTCCACCACAGGGATGTAGCCTAGGGTCTGGTTCCCCCCACCCCGCCCAGCCAGCCCATAACCACAGAATTGGAAAAATAGGCAGAGCACCCTCCCCCGCTTCCTCCCAAAGCAGGGATGAGTAGCCAGAGCCCCACCTGCCTTCTCCCAGATAAGGAGCAGCAGCCCGAATCCCCATAGAGTCCTGGGACTAGAGCTTTCCCAGCCAGGGAGCAGAGCAGGCCCAGCAAGGCACCTAGCTAGGCTAGCTGCTTCCTGCCAGATCCCTCCTCCAGCCCAGAGCTACTAGCACCCCAACTACAGCCCTCCATCCACCCAGGACATGGAGCCACCAGAGTTACCTGGCCACCCACGGTGGAATGTGTCAGAGTCAGCCGGCAGCACCGCAGGTCGTAAAGCTTGTTTCATGCTGCAACCTCATTAAAGTTACATTCTCATCATCAGGGTCGGGGTTGTCTTGGTAGGTTCTGACCTACCGGGAGTTAGGACCAGAAGAAACAGCCCTGGAAGGCAGCAGGAACGATGATGTAAGGTTACAGTACAGGACTTGACTCAGAGACACCTGGAGAGAGAGTCAGCCACAGACGGTGACCTTGGGCAAAACGTATTTCCCTGGTAGCCTGAGGTGCACAGCCCTGCGCTACCAGCCATTATTCAGTAACCTCTTATAAACTCACTTTTTTCCCTGCAGGAAGAGCCACCTAATTATAACTCATTTGTCTCGTTTATTTATTCGGCTCAATGCGAGCTCATTTCCCCAACCCAGCAGGAAAGGCACACGATCTATTAAACCACTAAGCGCTAGTCTCTTCCGACAGCAACAATGATTAGACAAGCCTCTGAAACTGGAAAGTCCCCATCTTAACCTCCATCCAAGCTCCACCTAACCCGGCTCAGGGGGACAAAAGCAGCTCATGTACCCTCCACTTCTGGGGCCATTCAGGAACCAGGTTTGTCCCTGGCACAAATCAGCACATCATGATGGCTGTTGTAATTTACTGCTCCAGCTACCAGGGATCTCTGGGACATAGACATCCCCAGCCTCGCCTCCTTTCCCTTGGCCTCACCCACTTCAACAGGGACAGGGAGAGGGTAAAGGAGTTGCTCGGACTAGCACTGTGTGACCTTTTCTTTTCCAGGGGAAAAGTTACTTTGAGTTGACCTGAAAACAAAGTTTTTCAGAATTTTCAGCAAGTCAAAGAATCAGAAGAAAAATTTCTCAGACTGAACACAATATTTCCACCGACCCAAAGCAAATTTTTTTGTTTAGAACTTTCTTAAAAGGGAAATTTTGAAACAAAATATCATTTCAACCCAAGGAATCAACATTCATTTCAAACGCTTTGAAACAAACGTTTTGTATATTAAAAAACAATGCAAAGGCTTTTTTTTCTCCTCAGTCAGAACAATTTGCCAGACTCAGCTCAAACATGCACAATGCTTTGCTCGACCCGAATCCACCTTTTTCTTTTGCCTCCCCGAAAAATGGCTGAAAAACATCACCCAGATCTTGCTATGGCAGCTCTGCCCCAGCCAGGGATGCTATTGAGGAGGTAGGTCTGTGCTATCTTTCCTTCAGATCAGTGGTTCTCAAACTTTCGCAAGCTGAGGACCCTCATTTTGATTTAAAAATTTTCATAGATCCCCCAACCCCCCACTCAGCCCCAAGCCCCACCCCCACTCCACCCTTTCCCCCACGGCCTCATCCCTGCCCCACCTCTTTCCGCTCCACTGCTGCCCCATCGCTTCCCCGCCTCTCCCCCCCCTCCCTGAGTGCACCTCATCCCTGCTCCCCCTGTTCAGCAGCATGCAAGAGGTGCTGGGAGGGAGGCGGAGGAATTGATCAGCGGGGCCGGCGGCCTGGACATGACTTGCAGACGCTCTGGAGTACCCTTGTGGACCCCAGTTTGATGAACCCTGCTTCAGATATTTGGAAGTAAAATGTGAGGGGCTGGGTTGCAGGGTGCAGCAGATAGATATGCTCTAGTGCATAAGGAATTGTCTTGAGGAAGTTCTCTGGCCTGGGTCAGGCGTGGCAGAAGCATCCGTCCTTTCCCCTGAGGCCCCGCCCCTTCACTGTCCCTTCCCCCGAACCCCCGTTCTCATGCTTCCCTGTGGCATGGCCAGAAACATGCAACTTTCCCTTTAACATGGCTGCAGCCAGGGCCGGTGCTACCATTAAGTTGAACTAGGCGATTGCCTAGAGTGCCAAGATTTGGGGGTGCCAAAAAGCGGTGCCCCCAATTTTTTTTTACAGTGGTTCCTCTCCGAGCGTGCGGTCACTGCTCCACTTCTCCCGCCTCCCAGGCTTGCAGCACCAATCAGCTGTTTGGAGCCGCAAGCCTGGGAAGAGAATTAGAGCGGGGGCAGCGTGCTAAGGGAGGACGCAAAGCAGAGGTGAGCTGGGGTGGGGAGCTTCTGCACAGCTCCCTGGGCTGGGGGGGGGTGGGGAGCTGCTGTGGGAGTGCCTCAGGGTGGGGGCGGGGGCGGGGTCAAGGTGGAAGTTTTGTCTAGGGCGCAAAACTTCCTTGCACCGGCCCTGGCTGCAGCTGGTTTGCTATGGAAGTAGGGTGACCAGATAGCGAGTGTGAAAAATCAGGACAGGGGGTGGAGGGTAGCAGTCACTACATAAAACAGAGCCTCCAATATCCAGACTGTCCCTAAAAAATCAGGCCATCTGGTTACCCTCTATGGAAGCATCTGCTCCAGCAGCCATCAGAAGTGCCCTTGGGCTTTTGGACAGGTTAGAAAACAAATAAATGACAGCAGAGAAAAAATACCTGCGGAGCCTGAACTGATCTGAGGGAGACAATATGATAAGAAACAAAGGTTTGTGCTCTCCACAAGCAGGGTTGTGCTGAAAGGAACCGTCACCTAACCAGGCACCACCCCAGGGTGGTAACAGTTACCCAAGGCCTTTGGTTGTCCTTGGCTTCTGTCAGCAGAATTGCTGCCAGCTGAGCACAAAACAAAGGATGCAACATTTCAGTAAGGGACTGTTCAAGTCGGGCTTCCAAAGGGTTGTAATACACAGAGAAAAAAGATGTTTCATGCTCGAAAGTCCTGCATCCGGACATCCCTCTCTGGGCTTTAACCTTGCATTCATTGCGCGTCTCAGAGAGAGGCATTCCAAGAATGCCAGGTCAGCCACGTACTCTGCCAGCCAGCTGAGCAGTCTGGGCAAAACCAGCATCTTCATCCACCGCAGAGCTTTGCCCGTCTGTACCAAAGACAGAATTGTTATGACTTGTGACGATGCACCAGCAAGACAAAAGCCCAGCCCGAGCCGCAGAGCTGAGATTTACCTCTTTATTTGTAAACTAACAATAAGAGACAAGAAACCCCCCCACTCTCCCCACACACACACACATACACACCCACCCTTGCATTTTAGCAAGTCTATTTTCAGAGCAGCGTTGCACTTTCAGGTAGAACGACAGCATTCGGCACGACCCAAGCTTGTCAGCTACCATATAGATTTCATTTTAATTCCTTTTTTCCCACCCTCGAACAATATTGAACATTATCGCATCATGGACATGTTTTCAGTTTCCTGGCGAAATCTGCCTGTAATTACATCTCCCACACTTGTGGCAGCCTTTCGCAAATGTAATAACGCTGCATTTTAGGATGGCCTGAAGGATTTGTGGCAGACACGAGAGGAGATGTTTGATGCTTTTATTGGTTTTGTCAAGCCCAATAGATTTAGCGCGAATTGCAGCTCTTCCAACCGAGAGCACATCCATTATTCAATCCAGTGTTATGCCTCATACAGCAAGCCTGCAGTGATGCCGAGCACATAGCTCACTGGACAGGAACTCAAGTGAGGTGCGTCTATTCCAGCCTTCGCCGCTGGTCTGTAAAGTGGGGATACTACTACTTACCCACCTTTTGAAAGCACTTTAAACCCTACTGATGGAAAGGGCTAGCTAAGAACTTGGGATAATTATTGCCTAGGGCAGTGGACAAGGAGACCGGGACTCTGTTCCTGGCTCTGCAACTGTCCTGCGGTATCAGTCTGGGCATGTCACCTCCCTGCTCTCTGCCTCAGTTTCTCCTCCCCGTGCTTTGTCTAGTTAGATAAGTTCTTCGTGGCAGAGATGGTGTCTTCCTCTGTGTTTGTACATCACACTGAGGCCCTGATCTCAGCTGGGTGCTACCTCCTAGATTACAAATATTCAGAATGATCACAGACTTTACTGACACGCTTTAAAAATGCCAGAAAACCTTTGGGGGTAGAAGGCGGGGGGGTGCACTGAAATAAGTGACACTTGCTTTGTCTTCTGTGCTCTTGCAGGCTGCTTTTTTCCCTGCTCCTTCCCTTTCACCTTCTCAGGATGTCAATGCTGCCTGCTTTCCACGCTCCCCCCTACCATCTGGAGGCAGGTTCCACCTGCTATGGAACTGACAGGACCTGCCGGTTGATAGCCCTGCTGACTGTGGCCCCAGGAGGTGGAGGGAGACCGGGAAATTGTACAACGCTCTTTTTTTTTTTCCTTTCTAGAAACACTATTTAGTCCCCTCAGGGCCCTGGGAGAAAAACTTTGACTTAGCCACAGAATGAGCAGGCTCAGGGAACCTAATCACAGACTATCACATGTGCATTGGCACCCACTCCCTGCCTCTGTTGGTAATGGGCTCTGGAGCCTTTCACCTCTAATTGTGGGCTCGGCTCCAGTCCCTCTCCATTACTTTTATCATCCCAGGGCGCTGCACAGTGTTGTGCGCAATCAGCCAGTGCTCAAAACACAGCTCCCAGCGGAGAGCTGCCTGCAGCCTGCACCACTAAAAACCTCCTTATAGTTAGTGCTGGACAGGCCTGTACAGCAGAGATTTGCCGGGGCTCCTCGCGGGGTTTGCTAGCCCCCCGTGGCCACGCCTGGCTGACACTTGGGGAAGGCTTTCTGTGGACTTGACCGAAGCTGTGTTTGTCTCGGGCGTTCCTGGGCACGAGAGGGCAATGATACAAGCGGCTTCCTCCAAGGCCCTCTGTGCTCAGACTAAGGGTGCAAACACATGGGTCTCGCCCCTCCGGTCTACTGGTCCAGGGCTAATCAGTTACAGTGGGATGTGGCTCCACCGCCGCCATCTCTGAAACCTGGTGAGGGCCTTTCCAGGACAGCTGGGACTTGTTTGCAGGGTTGCACCCTCGAGATGCTCCCCAGGCAACCCTGGAGGCTCAGCCTTTCACTTCGGCTCCTTTCACAACATCCCTTTGGGGTGAGGAGAAAGACTAAGGAAAAAGCAGAACAGAGAGGCTGGGGCTGGGCACTAGACAAAGGAACCTGAAAGAAGCAGCAACAGCAGAGAAAGTCCTAAAGGCAGGTTCTTAGGAAGCTACAGGGCACCAGCAGTCAGGGCACAACCCTAGGTCTTGGGAGACCTGGGTTATTCTCTGTTCTGCCCCGACTTCCTTTGTGACCTTGGGCAAGTCACTTAGCCTCTTTGTGCCTCAGTTTCCCCTCTGTACACTGGGGATAACAGCCCTGCCTCACCAGGGGGTGTGAGAATAAATACAATGAAGGTTGTGATGCGCGGTGATACTGCGATGAGGTGGGCTGCAGAGAGTATGCTCCCACATCCCAGATATAGTGTACCTGCCCCTCATTCTGTATTTCTCCCTCTCCTTTCTCTTTAAAATAGTTCCTATCTGTGCCCTTCATTTCCTTTACCATTGGCAAGTAGCGCCTCGTTGCCCCTGGACAGTGCTCCACTGAGAGGCGAGGGAGGGAAAGAGGGCTGGGCTGGTTGGCAAGTGGCAGCTTATAATTCCTCCAGCTCAGTGGAGCAGCCCTGGCTTTGTTTTCAAGGCCTCCAAGGGGCTATTTCTCAGCCCTCAGAGCTAAGTGAGATGTTTATTTAAGCAAGAAAGTTGGCCTGAAAAAGGAGTCAGCTGAACGCAACAGCTGGAGCTGGGGATGTGAGAACCTGAATGGTGCATTCGTGAAAGCTTGAAGGCAAATACAAGAGGTTTTGGTTCAGTCAGATCAGGAGTAGCAGAAGCACCAGCGCCCAAACTGTGGCCCCACCCCCCTGCACCGCCCCTTCTGCAGCCCTATTGACCTCAAGGAGCGTCATGGACATCACTGAATGTGCCCCATTGCATATGTAAAAGTTATAAATACTTAGGCCCTGCCAAGATATGCCACAGAGCGTCACTCAATGTCCTAGCAGCTCCGGGCTGGAACAGGCATCCTCCCACCAGGGTCACTTCTGCTCTTATCTAGCTCTTTTCAGCCACAGATTTCAAGGCACTTTTCAAAGCCAGGCCATGATCATTATTATCATCAGTTTACAGCTGGGGAAACTGAGGCACGGGGCAGAAAAGTGACTTGCCTGAGGTCACCCAGCCCGCAGGGACTGAATCCAGCTCACCTGCCTTGCCACTTTTTTTCCATTGGTCCATTGGTCCTTTGCTTTGTCTAATGCTAAGTAGGCGGGATGTTGCCCCAAGTCTTTGCTGAGTGGGCTGCTAGGGGTGACAGTGACGCTCCCTCTGTTTTGATCCAGGTCACGCTAGTCAAGAGCTGACTAATGGCAGAAGTGAGGGTTTGCTCTGGAATGTTTCACCGCCAACTGCTCTGAAATGTTTACTGGCTAATCGAAAAAAGCAAATATTCACCACTACCTCCTGTCAACGGGCCCTTCCTAATGGCCACCAGGGTCAGCTCATTCAAATACAGCAATGAGCACTACATTCGATACATTCCTGCAGTCCTAAAAATAAGGGCCAGATCCTCAGCGGGTGTATACTGATGTAGCCTCATTGGACCAGCACTGATTCACACCAGCTAAGGATCTGGCCGTCGGCCACCATGGAATTACGTCAGGTTACACCAGCGAACTTACACTAAGCTTGATTTGAAAACCTCCCATCAGAGAATCCCTTCCAACTGTCGTGAATTATGAAAAGCCCTTCCTTCTTTATGTAAAACAAACCCAACCAAGTAAATATTCCTGGGGAACTCAGCCTGATCAAACCCAGTGCTACTTTTTCTTTCAACAAAACAGTCTGCAGAACGCACTCAATCAGATCTGTCTGAACACCCTAACTGAGGGTCCACTAAGATGTTTAGCCACTTTCATGAAAAATGCCATCGCGTTGGGACATAGGCAGCAAGAACCTGCTGTGATGCCCCTGCCCAAGCAGCTTCAGACACCGAGAAGCAGGCCTAAAAGGAAAAATGGGCTGGGTGGGCAAGGTAAATCTCTCCGAGCAGCAGCGTCACTGCTTTTTACCTCCTCTTCCCTGTGCAGCGCTGGGGCGTGAGCGCGCCCCTCATGCTGGGTTACGGAGGGGCAATGTGTTGGCGTCAATCATTTGTATTTTAGTTAACGAGAAGGAAGCAAGTCGAGGAGGATCAGGCGGCATGCTGCCAAAAAACCAGCCCGTGCCCGAGCCACAGCCAAACTTCTCCGCTGCCAGGCACAGCGCCGAAACATCTGCCCAGATTGCTCGAAGGGGCCTGGTTGTAGGAAGTCGGCAATTAGGGTTTACTGGACTGTGCTGCGCGTTGCGGGAAATGTTGCCTCCACCCCCAAACTGCAGGGCCTAAACCAGAGTGGGGCAGTCCCAGGGAGCAGCTCCATACACACCTTCTCCTCTCCCCCACCCCGCCAAGTCCCTGCTCCCTGGCAAGGTCAGAGGCCGGGACGACTGCTGCACTGACTAGTGCCATGGAGCGGTCGGACATGCTGCTCCTGTCTGCTGCTGGTGCTCCAGGCCCCGCTCCAGGGCTCCTCAGCTCCCAGCCCCCCGTGGCTGCACACACAGCCCGTAAGAGCCACCTGGGCACAGGGACCTGACTCCCGGGCTGGAACAGCCATGGGGGAGCAGTGACCGCAGGGGGGGCACACACGACCCCGGCACACAGCCCCAGACTGCCTCCTCCCTCCACCCTGAGCTACCCCCCTGCCCACACACAGCCCCCAGCTACCCCTTTCCCTGCACCCTGAGTTACCCCCTGCCTGCACATAGCCCCCAGCTACCTCCTTCCTGCACCCTGAGCTACCCACTGCCTGTTCCCAGCCCTAGCTACCCGCTCCCTGCTCTCTGACCTACCCCCATCCCGCACACAGCCCCCAGCTACCCCCTCCCTGCCCCGTGCTACTCCCTGCCCACACACAACCCCTAGCTATCCCCTACCTGCACCCTGAGCTACCCCCTGCCTGTTCACAGCCCCTAGCTACCCCTCCTGGCACCCTGAGCTACTCCCTGCCTGTGCACAGCCCCTAGCTACCCCTCCTGGCACCCTGAGCTACCCCCTGCCTGTGCACAGCTCCTAGCTACCCCTCCTTGCACCCTGAGCTACTCCCTGCCTGGACACAGCCCCCAGCTACCTCCTTCCTGCACCCTGAGCTACCCCCTGCCTGCGCACAGCCCCTAGCTACCGCCTCCCTGCGTTTAGGCCAGCGTCCCAGTTGTTCTTCAAGGATCATTGACTCAACAGGAGGGTTGATTTCTCTGACAGATGATAAGTTCCAGGAGTTTGTTGGTTGTGCACAGGAGTCATATCAGCCTATAGCTTCCCGGGTCATTGGTCGGCTTACCAGATTTGAGCAGGGCAATGACCATCGTCTCCCACCATGCTTTTGGGATGCATCCAACTCCACGGGTTGGTGTGCAGTTTCGCCAGCCATTGGGGCCTAGCTGAGGAAGAAATTGATGAAGAAATTCCCGGGGGATGCCAGCCACCTTCCCGTTCTTCATTGTGACTAAATGCTCCTTCACTTCATCTATACTGATCACGGTGGGGTCTTATGGAGAGATTGAGGTCATTGGCTGGTGTCATTGACAGTGGATCTCTCCTTTGGTGTTTTTTTGAGCAGTCATTTTGTGCTCTCCACCACTTTGGGGCTATGGAGTTGGGCCGGACTTTTGAGGCCTAATATTCCATTGGATTAGGGTGCAGGCAGGGCTCTAAATTATGCTGCATTCCCCCTAGTGCTCTGTGGGCCCCGGGAAGCAGAGGACAGCTGTAGCACAGTGTGTTCTGGCCATGCACCATCTCTACCGCTCGCTACCCCGATACGCCCCTATGCAAGAAGCTATGAGTAGGGTCATCTTAGTATCCCTGTGCAGCTGTCCACCAGTCACAGTGCCCCCCTGTGTTGGTGGATTCTCAGGCACCTGTTCCTACCCCTTTTAAGACTTCTTTCTGCTCCCAGAGTGGCATAAAGAGTACTCGATGCAACTGAGACTTATGCCTTGTAAGTGCTGCAACAGGCTCCTCTTTACCAGCCCATCCATCTCCACTGCGCTGGTGTGTAAGTGGATGCAGGGATTTTGAGGGAGTCTTATGCCAGGTTCACTATCATTTTTGCATGGCTTAAGCCTGGGCGTGGTAGAATCTGGAGAGGTGGCTTGGACTGGGTACAAATCTTACTCTGGTCACAGATTCAGATGTGCTCAGTTTCAAAGAGCTTCTCATCAAGAAACATTTCTGTAAAGCACCAAGATGCTGCTACTTTGGGGGTTAAGTGACCCAGAAAAGGGAGTAGAGTGATCTGCAAGCATTCCCAGAGCTTTCAGCACCATCAGTCTCTGCTCTCCATCCCCCACTTTGGCAAGGGGAGTAAATCACACAGCTGGACAGGAGAACGCCCGGCTGGGCAGCGTCCCAGCTGGAACGCATGTTGAGCAGTCTATGTTGACAAGACCCCAGTACGATACTGGCCATTGCATCCTCTTCTTTTCACTTACTGCAGTGGCACAGGGGTAGGCCAGTGCTCTGAGGTGGTACAGAGATGCCTGGATGTCTAACTCATAGCCCGATTTGGGTCCAGGAAGGAATTTCCTCCAGGTCAGACTGGCAGAGACCTTGTGGGTTTTCACCTTCCGCTGCAGCATGGACCTGCTGGGATCCCCTGGGCATGGCTCACCTCATCCATTCCCTGCCATGGCAGGGGCCTCAGGAATTGGCGGGACCTCAGTCTCTCCTGTTCTCTGCCTGAGGCACACAACGGTTTAGTCTCCTGAAGTTTGAAATATTTCGGTCTCACTAAAGTCTTTGGGCTCAGTATATGGGAATCTGAGTGAAATTTAGTGGCCTGTGATATACAGGTGGTGAGATGATCTAATGGTCCCTTCTGGCCTTCAGCTCTATATACCCCGCCCAGGGCATAAAGCAGGTAAAAACCCAAGTTCATGTGGGTGAGCTGTAAAGATACCATGGGGCCAGGGTCAAAGGGCACATTAATTCTCTGGGCCAAGTTCTGCTGAGTTCCACAGGTGTAAATGCAGAGCAGACTCACAGGGTGGTGCAACTCCTCCACTGGCACGAACTGGCACAAGGTTTCAGGGTCAGCGCAGCAAGGGAGCATTGCAGACACACATTGCGCCCATGTAAATGACTTCACAAGTCCAGGGCAAAGGCGAATGGAGCCCTAAAGGTCCAGTCTTGTCCCATTTGCTAACACGAGTAAGGGTTGTAGCATGATAGGCATAGAGGACCTGAGTCTCATTTACACTAAGCCCCCTGTACTCCACTACGGCAGTGCAAAGGCACCTCAGCGTTAATAAGAATCAGGTCCAGATCTTCTTAACTCTGCTACTATTGAAGCTAAACTTAAGTAGAAGCAGGATCAGTGTCACAATGAGAATCACTGCCAGGGAAAAACAAAACACTGGTGAACTTCCTTGCAGATTCTTGCAGTAGCTAGGAAGTCCAATAAGAGGAATTCCTTATTAACCCTCGTAACAGTGCGAGGAGGATATGGGCTCTCATTTCACCAGCTCTAGTACGCAGTATGTGTTTACACTGCTCAAGAGAAGCTGATTCCCAGAAATGGGCTCCTACACCAACCCGAATTTTAGGAAACCGATTATTCTGTTTTCTACGTTTTAAACCACCCGAGTTTCATATACTCCCTCAAAGGCCTTTCTCTTTGCTGTGAGCTGTAATATAAAAAAGTGACCTCGTTTTTTAACTGGTTGGATATCTCCCTTCGAATCGGTACCCCGGCAAGGGAAGTTCTACAGAACTCATTCTGTCTCCTGGATGATCAAACGGATTGCAAATGTAAAGAGGCTTCACGGCGAAATACATTTGGGAGCTTGCGTCTGGGGTTTTTCGTGATTAAAACATATCCCCTAGGTGGCCTCCATTCAAAAAGGCGGTCTTTTATATGCAAATCACCGACGTATGCTAATTAGGTATATACAATTGATTCGCTCTTCCAAGCAGTAGGACTCTTTGGAGAATTCCTGACTGCCGCAAGCCGGCTGTAGCCAGTGAGTGCCGTGGCGGGCGCAGTAATGTATTCAAGGCTATTGCTCGTTTTTAAGGCATATTCTGCACACCATCCCTGACCGTCGCTATATTCTTTCCTGGCTGTTCGCGCTGTTCTTTAAACACACAAGTTGGGGTTATATAGTTTTCAGGGTTATATAGTTTTGTGGACTGCTAGTTACCAGTAGATTTTGCTTAAAAATAAATGTATGCTAGAGCCTCATCCCGCTTGGCTGAGAGCGCCTTGCCAGGCACGACTGTTAATTCTGCTGCATAGCACCAGCGCGTATATTGTCTACCCCAAGAAATGCTGCCCACAGTTCCCACTAACACGAGTGGCACACGGCATTCTCTTGCACTGTGACACAAACAGGCCGTGCAATGGAGTACAGAGGCTCTGACACACCCTCTTACTCCACTGGGGGGCACATCGGCTGGCTCCCAGCTGAGACTAGCATGATTAGATCCCACATAGAGGACACTGGTGACGAGTGACTCTGAAAAGATGCATAAAGGCTTGGCCTGCATGCTCAACCACATTCATCTAAATGCTTGCAACCCCCTCGCATAGCCCTTCTCCCCAAGATCCTCCTAGCTCACACACCCCAGTGCTGCACATAGCTGATTCCTCTCAATATGAAGGTGGCTCATGGGTCTTCTTTTTAAGAATACCAGGGTTGGAAGGGACCTCAGGAGGTCATCTAGTCCAACCCCCTGCTCAAAGCAGGACCAATCCCCAGACAGATGTTTGCCCCAGATCCCTAAATGGCCACCTCAAGGATTGAACGCACAACCCTGGGTTTAGTAGGCTGGTGCTCAAACCACTGAGCTATCCCTCCTCATTCAGCAACTCCTCTTGGAGGAGAGTCAAACTCCTCTTCCCCGGCCCCCAGACAGCAGCTCATCCTCAGACAGGCTGAAGAAGCCCTTTCTAGAGGCAACGCCAGCATAGGAGAGGCTGTGTCACACACACAACAGTACTTCTTTTGTTGGTTTAAATGATAAGCTCGGCCATCATGATCTGTACGTACAGCACCAAGCACCCCAGCACCCTGATCTCAGGTGGCCTACCTAGGGAAAGGATGAACCACCTGGGATGGATGACAGCCTAGAGGACGCCCTGGAGGCAGGTGCTCAGAAACGACAGCAAGAGAATCCTAGAGTACCACGAATAAGTGATTAATTTATTCGGTGGCAATTTGAGGGCAGCAGAGATGCCTTTTAAATGGTGGGGAAAGAAACAAAGTTTGGAGAAGAAATGAAGTGCTGATGTAACTGGAGATTAACGAGCAAACAAGTCATAATCCCTGAAGGTGGCACCAGCACAATGAGGAAATCAGAACAGATAATTCAAAAGGAACGAAGACAGAAGAAAAGCAGAGGGTCACAAAGGGATGGTAGTTGGGAGACACACATCAACCGTGTAATAAATCAAAGCTTTTTCAAAATTGGAGTGTGGAGGAGGGAGGGAATTTTTAAAGGCCTCTCTTAAAAGACTGTGGAATGAACCTCCTCACAAACAAGGGACCATCATAAACCTCCCCACCTTCCACTCCAAGCGCAAGGAGCACTGCTTTGCCTGGCCTTCTCCAAAGTAACACAGAGCAATGTGGACGTTTAGAAAACGCTATGAAAACAAAACACTCCACGGCACAGACTATTCTCCCTCCAGGGGGAGAACAAGAAAGGAAACAAACCGCATGTGACAGGTGTTCATCACATCGCTTAAAGCCCAACTGGAAGGAAATCAGACCCTGAGGTCATGAAGGCGGTATAAGAACCAGCATAAAATAGAATGATCCAAGTCTGACTCGGAGAAGGGATAAACCACTGTGTGTATCTGCAATATATTTGCATTATTGCAGGATGCAGAGCTCAAAGAGCTGGCTAAGCAATGCTTTACAGGAGTGTGGGGCATCTCTTCTCACTTATACTGATGTAAATCAGGAATAAATGCCCTGACATCTCTGGGCCTGATTCTCCATCCTGCATTATCATTGATGCCAGTGGCAATTGGGTACACCACTCCAAGATGGTCACGTCTTGCACTCACTCTGCACTGAGCACACAGTGCAGAGCAATGAACCATCAGGCCTAGAGAAATAGTGAAAACTCAGAAGCATTGTTCTGTCAGCCCTAGTGCAGGGAGCTGCATACAATACTCAGCAGCGTGAACAGACTTCCATGCCTGCCCTGAACACAGCACTGACAGTTGCAGGGCAGGGGAGAGTGAATAAGATGGTGCAGAGGCAGCAAGGATCCAGGCTGCTCTGGTGATAATTGGTGCTTTTCATAAGCCCCAGCTGCTGGAGTCACATGAATACCCAAGAATCTCAGCTTTCATTTTTAAATAATGAAGTTTCTAGCCCTCGTGGTTGTAACAAAAAGCTTCACAACATAAGTCTAAGGCAGCCTTAAGGTTCAAAACCCAAAAGGCAAATAAGAACCGCCCCTCATTTATTAAGATCATGAGTTTTAAACCTACCTCATGATTTCTGGGAGGGATCAACTCATAATTTTTTAACAATGGGGATTGGCTACGAGTTACACTGGAAAACTTGCCCAAAACTTTAGAGACTAGGAAGAATAAATACAATGTATGTTACACTAAATACAGTATCAGTCATCAGGTAAGTGTTAGAACTGTACAAAGTTTAAACTGGTAAGAAATCTGAGAGTCTGCATAAGACAGGGCAACTCCAATGAGCATTTTGTCAAGGACAAAATAAACTACGCTAAATTCTCCGACAGCCGGAGGAAGAACAAGCAGCTGGTAAGAAGAAAACTTGATGATAAACATCCTGTCTTTTAAACATCTAAGAAACCAAGAGCAATGCTTCTGTAATATCTGTTCTTGCAGAATAAGGGTTAAAAAAGGCAAGTCTTGCTTCCATCCATTCCCTAATATTAGCCATGCCTAACACAGAAAGGTCGGCTCATTCCAGGCGGCCAGAGATATGAACTGGTTTGAAAGATGAACCCAGAAAGTGACTTGAAGTGATGGCTGAATTTTGATAACACGCTCATATCATTTCTTCTGACTCCTCCTATGGACCGTGTGTCTAAATTGGGGATTCTTCCCTGGTTCACTGGGGTCATGTCTCAGAAGACAGGAGCAGTGTACAATAACCTGGATAAGAGAAGCCTTCAATAAATTGTTTCCCTATGCACCAAAGTCCCCTGGCATCCCAAAGCCCAAGACACCTGTGGCCTGATTCTCACTGACACTAAGCTCCTTTACGCACAACAGTGTAAACTGGCCCAAAAGCAGGCATAGAGAAGAATCAAGCCATTGGTAACCTGCAAGCTGAAAAAACCTGGCTTCATGCAATGAAACCCCCTAGAAGAGTAACAAAGAGCTGAGACTATTAACCGGCCACCCCTAAGTCTGAGATGTTCCCAGTGGGAATAGTTAGCAAAGTTAAGTATGTTACCAACCTTTTCATTTCTACTACCTAAGGGAAGTCAGAAGGGTCATCCGGAATAAGAGGGGATTAGAGCTATATGCCTAGATTGCTATCAGGTACCAAACCGAAGTTTTTCTTCTAGCACAGACCAGTTACTGCAAACTGTAAAACTGGACTAGAGAACATCTCCCATATGGATTCTATTTGATAAGTAACAAACTTGTATATGTTTCCTCGATCTAAGTGACGACTTGGTTATTCTGAGCCGACTAAGTCTTAGGAGGCATACAGCTGAGCTAAAATTCTGTAAATGACATAAAAGTGTCTGCAAAAAATTTTCAGAATGCAGTTGGGCTCTGAAGTCCATATCTAGGCACCTAAATAAATGGCCTGATTTTCAAAAGTGCTGAGAACCCACATATTACGTGACCATATGTCATAAACAGATAGCTAAGGGTTAATGTCTCTTCCACCTAAAGCACCTGACCAGAGGACCAATCAGGAAACCGGATTTTTTCAACTCTGGGTGGTGGGAGTTTGTGTCTGAGTCTTTTGTCTGTCTTCCTGCTTTCTCTGAGCTTTGGAGAAGTAGTTTCTACTTTCTAATCTTCTGTTTCTAAGTGTAAGGACAAAGAGATCAGATAGTAAGTTATATGGTTTCTTTTCTTTGGTATTTGCATGAATATAAGTGCTGGAGTGCTTTGATTTGTATTCTTTTTGAATAAGGCTGTTTATTCAATATTCTTTTAAGCAATTGACCCTGTATTATATCATCTTAATACAGAGAGCCCATTTGTATGTATTTTTCTTTCTTTTTATATAAAGCTTTCTTTTAAGACCGGTTGGAGTTTTTCTTTACTTCAGGGAAATTGAGTCTGTACTCACCAGGGAATTGGTGGGAGGAAGAAATCAAGGGAAATCTGTGTGTTGGATTTGCTAGCCTGATTTTGCATTCCCTCTGGGGGAATAGGAAAGTACTATTTGTTTCCAGGATTGGAAACAGAGAGGGGGAGTCCCTCTGTGTAATTTCACAGAGCTTGTGTCTGTGTATCTCTTCAGGAGCACCTGGAGGGGGGAAGGGAAAAAGGATTATTTCCCTTTGTTGTAAGACTCAAGGGATTTGGGTCTTGGGGTCCCAGGGAAGGTTTTTCAGGGGGACCAGAGTGCCCCAAAACACTCTAATTTTTTGGGTGGTGGCAGCAGGTACCAGGTCCAAGCTGGTAACTAAGCTTGGAGGTTTTTCATGCTAACCCCCATATTTTGGACGCTAAGGTCCAAATCTGGGACTAAGGTTATGATACCATACTTAGAGGAAGATCAAGAAAACTGCCAGATTTATAAAATGACGCCACAGATGATAACCATAAATACATAGACCTAGTAAATATCACACTCTCTATCATCTTTGTATTTTCCACTACATTTCATGGGTCATCTAGTTATGCAAGGTATTTAAAATGTTCTGAGTTTCTAGTAATCAAAAACAGAAACTTACCACTTTGAATTACAGGGCCTCAGCAGCCATTTGAAATCAACAAATATCAGTGTCACAGTCATGTGTTCGGTGCCTCCACGACACGCCATGGAGCACTGGAAGGATCGCATAGAAGCAGACAGTTTCAGAGAAGTGTGCTGAGAGCTTCATATTCTGATCATGTTTGATCCCAGAGTATCAGTGGATGGCATAAAGAATAAAGTTAAGACATGTTATGTGTCAGTGGCTTGGCTAAAGGTACACAGTGCAGTCAATGATGTAAACGCTCACACAAGGACTGAGCCAAAGCCCATAAAAGTTGATGGAAAGAGGCCTATTGACTCCAGTGGATGCTAGATCTCAGTTCTGCTTGTTGGTGCTGTGGTAGGCCTGGGGCAGACACTTGGCTGCGAGATGGAGGTATTGTGTCTGACGTGAACAGGTAACAGTTGATACGACTCTTCTCTGCAGAAATGTAATGAGTTTTGGATAGGCCCCACAAGCAATTCTGCGAGGGCCATCCTCATAAACAATGCTCCCCCCCCCATTGCCCAGTCTACATCCCACTCCTCCTCCTCATGGCCTAGCTCTTCAATCTTGGAGAACATAAACCTTCGCCCTGCAATGCCCAAGGTGTGTTGCTCTATTGCTCTTCCATTGCTACAAGAGCAAGACTAAGGGGCTGCAGAGAACCACACTGTAGCCAGGGGCGGCCCCAGGCCCCAGCACACCAAGTGCGTGCTTGGGGCGGCAAGCCGCGGGAGGCGCTCTACCGGTGCCATGAGGGCAGCAGACAGGCTGCCTCCAGCGGCTTGCCTGCGGAGGGTCTGCTGGTCCCATGGCTTTGGTCCTGCAGGAGGTCCGCCGAAGCCGCAGGACCAGCGGACCCTCCACAGGCAAACCTCTGGAGGCAGCCTGCCTGCCGTGCCTGGGGCGGCAAAATCCCTAGAGCCGCCCCTGACTGTAGCAGCCACAGGGAAAAGCTGATAGCATGCACTGGTATCAATGAAATGGAACTTCTTACTGTCCAGAGCGTAGGTGGACGTTACCATGCACCTTCAGTGGTTTTCTCCAAGACCCATCCACCTGAACCCCAAACTATTATATTGTTTCCCCATCACATCTTATGGGACTTCTATTTCTGCCTTCTCTCTGCTCTCTTCCCAAGCATTTTTGGTTCTTTTCAGTTTTCTATATGTAACCCACATACCTCCTGGGCACTGAGACCACTAGAGACAGAGACCAAGAGAAATAAGTCTTCTCTACAGCCTTAGCTAACAGCCATATGGCTTTTAGCTCATGCACTAAGCTCTAGAGACCCCAGGTTCAATCCTGCCCACCGACAACCAGGGTCTGTTGGTGTTACATATGTGTTTGGCTGCTTCTTTCTCTTCTTCACACTATATCAACTGGCCTCAACTTGACCTCCCACCTCAGCCTCGACCCACATAAGAACGGCCTGTCATAAATATAAAGGGAAGGGTAACAGCTTTCCTGTATACAGTACTACAAAATGCCTCCTGGCCACAGGCACAAAATTCTCTTACCTGTAAAGGGTTAAGAAGCTCAGGTAACCTGACTGGCACCTGACCAAAAGGACCAATAAGGGGAGAAGATGCTTTCAAATCTGGGGGAGAGGGGGAGGTTTTGTTTTATCTGTTCTTTGTCTGTCTGTTCTGTGTGCTTGCCGGTGACAGATCAAGAAAGCAAGCAATCCAACTCCATTTGAATTAGTAAGTACTAGCAAGGGAATGCCTTAGCTGACTTTTATTTTGACTTGTGATTTTCTCTGTGCTGAGAGAGAGGTGTTTTCCTGGTTTTCTTTTTGTAACTTTAAAGTTTTGCCCAGAGGGAAATCCTCTGTGTTTTGAATCTGATTGCCCTGTGAGTTTATCTTCCATTCTAATTTTACAGAGGTGCTGCTTTTACCTTTTTTCCTTCTAATAATTTCTGTTTTTTTAAGAATCTGATTGGGTTTTTTAGTGGTCTAAAAAACCCCAAGGTTGGTTTGTGCTCATCTTGTTTATTCTCAAGCCTCCCCAGGAAAGGGGGTGTAGGGCTTGGGGAGATATTAGGGGAGAGTAGGAACTCAAAGTGGTCCTTGCCCTCAGTTTTGTTTAATCACTTGGTGGTGGCAGCATTTACCTAATCCAAGGTACAAGGGAGAATTTGTGCATTGGGGAGTTTTTAACCTAAATTGGTAGAAATAAGCTTAGGGGGTCCTCACCTCTGTACCCTAGAGTTCAGAGTGGGGAGGGAACCCTGACATGGCCAGACTGGGTCAGACCAAAGGTCCATCCAGCCCAGTATCCTGTCTCTCAACAGTAGCCAATGCCAGGTGCCCCAGAGGGAATGAACAGAACAGGGAATCAGCAAATGACCCATCCCCCGTCACCCATTCCCAGTTTCTGATAAACAACCCTCACTGGGAATGGTTCTGTTTAATGGTCTGTGTACACCAACTGAGTGCTAAGGTTGCCATCAGAATTGCTTATGTGGACTTAGCTTGTGGTTCATGTTCTTTTTAATGATTGAGGTTTTTAAAGGTTGTGTTTAAGGACACATCTCTGAATTGCACATGGCGATTTTAACTGAAACTTACTTTTTTTTCCTACTGAATCACATAAACATAAGTGCTGTAGCTTCTCACAATTAGATGTGCACATGAATTTTTTGATGAAACATTTTTTCATCAAAAACGCTGGTTCATCAAAAGCAAAATTTCACAGGAAAGAGTTGGTTTTGATGAATTTCTCTAGACAAAAACATTTTGAAATAAAGTTTCAAAGCTGTTAAAACATCCAATTTTGACATTTCTGAAATGAAAAATTTTTATTTTCCATTTTGAAATGATTAATTTAATAATTTAAGTAAAATGGTTGAAATTGAAATGAAACAATTCAAAGTTATTGAAACAAAATGTTTCAATTGACCTGAACTACAATATTTTTTGGATTTTCTATTCACAAACTTTTTCAAAATTTTAACTTTTCATCCAGTAACAGGTGGAGCTCCCCACCATGGCATCTCCTGCTGGCCGTTCTGGGAATTAGCTCAGTCTTTTTGCAGGGTGCCCTCCTCCAGTGGTGTCTCGCCTGCCATCACTTCTTCTCTGGACCTGCATCACCTCAAGGATCACGGAATCCTCTTCAGGACACAGCCCTCCGGCCATGCTCCATTCCATTCTCCCACCCTTCTGGGGGAGCAGCAGTCCTCTGGCCAGCCACTCGCCTCTGTGGCCAACTGCAGCCCAAGGTTCTAGCCACTGCGTCAGTGGCAAACTGCACCCCTTCATTGGCCACTCCCTTCAGTGGCAAGTGGGGATGAGGAGGGGAGTCCCAGGTCCACCCACTACTCCAGGTCCACCCACTACTCAAGGTCCTGACCCAAGGATCCTCTAGGTGGCAGCCACACACTGCATCTCCTCCTTCAACCCACACCCTCCGTTTCCCTGGGCCATGTCCCCATAGCCCTAGCACCTTCTCTGCCCTGTATCCAGGCTTCAGTCTTTCAGTCTGGCCGGAGCTCCCTCTCACTCCCCTGATGCAGCCCAGCACTGCCCTGCCCTGTCCTGTCCTGTCCTGTCCAGGGTGCTGGTGGGTCCCTCAGACCTTCAGGGACCTTTCCTTCAGATCTTTCTCCCTGGGCTCCCAAGAGGGAAGTGCCCCCTCTGCCCTGCAGCTCTCTTTATATATGGGCTTCTTCTGCCCTGATAGGCTGCTCATTGCAGCCCCTCTCTGATTGGATGTCTGTGGTGCAGCTTCCCCAGGGCTGCTTTTAACCCTTTTTCCACCAGTGTGGGACAGGCACCCCATCACACATCCTGATTCAGACTGGGAAAAAATTCTGAAAAATCTCAAAAATGTTAATGGGACAGAAAAACTATTTCCCTCCCTGCTCTACTCACTATATATATATATAGCAAAACCAAGAGATGAAATTGAAGATGCATGGTGGGATTTTCAACAGCACCTCAGAAATTTAAAATTAAGACTGGTCAAAACATTTTAGTAGAATTTTTTTAATGGAAAACCCTTTTGAGAAAGTTTCTCACACAAAAAAAATCCTTTTTTGTCAAAAAAAATGTTGAATTTTCATCAACAAATGAAAAAAATGAGGATTCGTTTGACTTTTGGAGAAAACCTCAAAAAAACCCCACATTTATCAGCCTCAATCACCCTGTGCAAAAATTTTCAGAAGCACCCAAGTTGGTTAGGCACTTTTCAAAACACCACCCAGAATATACATAAAAATACAAGTGTAACAGTTTCAATACTTGCATTATCTCTTCATGTTCTAGCCAGAATCAGAGAGGAAAACAACAGAAAATGAACAAAAATGTACTTGAAAAAGATGAGGCTATTAAAAGGAAACAACATGATTCTGAATAATAATGATTAATAATAAATGATGTTCGTATTTTCCCGGTGCCATCACATTAGTTTCCCTAGAGAAATTCAGCAGGAAATAAAAGGACCTAGGAGAGAATCAGAAAACAGAAGACTAAAATAAATCTATAAAAAAACCTTCCAGCTAGCAGGAGACTGTAGTAATCTAGATATTACTGAGCAAGCAATTAAAACTAAATTAAAGTGATCAAAAGAAAAAATAACTGACAGCAATTTACCATCAGAATTATCATATTCATTCATATGCATTTTTAAACACCATGTATGTTATTTTCTTTTAATGCTCTCATTAGATGTGGTCTCAGAGGAGAGCACAGTCCCCTTAAGCACCTTTGCACTCGGGTTTTCTGCAGATTTGCTCCCTTCCACACTACACAAAGGGGATGGCGGGGGCCATATGGGCCAGTGTGTTTGAGGGAAGGCTCCTTTTACCTGTTTATAGCTTGGATGTTTCCCAGATCTGAGGAGGACATTTTTTTTTTACTTAGAGTAACTTTAGCAGTATCAGCAAAAGGAATCTAGACTTTACCCACTTTGGATCAAGGAAAAAATGGTTGACAAAAAGGCCTCTTTAAGTCAACACAGACAGACCTATATTTCCAAACCCTAGGGCCAGATCCTCAACTGGTGTAGATCAGCATATCTCCAGTGAAGTCACTGGAAGTGCTCCAGTTTATCCCAGGTGATGATCTTGGTACGAGAGTGTGCTATGAAAGGGACATGTCTGCATATTGTTATGGGTTGAGTTAAACTCATTGTGATGGGTCAGGTATAACTGCTGCCTTACAGATAGGTGTAGAAAAACTACTGTAATTAGGTGGTTGAAACAGTTAAGTGGCCTCCACTCCAAACCAAAGACACATCCAAGGCTGGTCAGGAATCAGAGCTGTGTGGGCAGAGGCTTGGCTGGGCATTGTCTGGGTACGTAAGAAGTAGGACAGAGACAGAAGCAGCCAGAAAGCCATGCAAACACAGCCTTGAGTGTGTTCTTTGTAAAGAAACAAAATCACATCAGAGAAATACCTAACTCTCACCGATTTCTCCTCTTAACTGGACCAGCCTCCACGCCCCGAGTTATGGTTAGCTACTCTGGGGGAAAGGGGTAATAATACATACAGGCTGTTAATAGAAAGGGTGCTATCTAGCACTCATTAAAATATGAAGTATTGCTTATAAGTTGCGTAAAGCATATAAGTGCAAATGGTTCCTGTGTGTAGCCCGTATTAGACTTGGTCCATAAATCGTAAATACTTAACTCTGGTCTTCACATAATTAGGAGCACTCTCACATCAATGCCACGTCCATGACTATCAGTATTGGCTAACATTGCGCCAGCAAAGATCTGAGCAACACTACAATAGTTAGGGAGTACATAGTGATCATGGCAAATCCCACACTATTGCCCCATCATGACCCAGAACACTCCTCTCACCACTGACTAACATCAAAAAAACCCTTCTGGTCTCACGCCACAGCTATCCTTCTGGACGACAAGGGTGTTTACAGAGGATGGTCTGAAACCTGCCAACATAACAAACCAAAATCTAATCGATGACTCAGCTGTGCAAGTGCCGGGCTTCTCCTCCCCAAGGCATGTATGGACAGCTCTAAACTATATCCGCACCTGACATGGAAGATGCAACTATTTACTCCATAGATGGAAAGTGAGGGAATCACTGAACTGCAACAGTGATGTGGTGCAAACTGTCAGATACGGACAATTTCCCAATTTATGCTCATCCTGGAGGGGTAGCAGCCATACATATAGCTACCTTCTCTGCTCTAGACTGGACGAGAGACCATACGAGCCAATTGTAGTCATTCAGTTGCTTTCACTGTTCTATTCTCACCATATGAACAAAGACGTAGAGACATAAATATATCACCTAGCCAATGATAGCAGGACCCCAGCCTTCCATGATGCCCGAGCTCGAAAGGTAGAGAAATATGCCCCTCTAGCCGAAAGCTTGAGAGCTAAGGGTTACCAGGTCCAGGCACAAGCACTTAGCTTAGGCGCATGGGACCCCCAGTAATGAGCGAGTGCTGAGAGAATGCGGAATTGGTCAACACTACGCTCGGCTGATGCCGCAACTCGTGTTGTCAGACGCAATCAGGTGGTTGAGGGCCATCTACATAGAACAGATCACTGGACATGGGCAATACAAGGAGGGTGAGCTGGAGTGCCCATGAGAAGCGCAGTCAGAAAAGTAACAAATACTTTCCTTGGGGACTGTATTTTCTAAATGGACAACCAAGCTAATTCTCAATTACTGAGGGACAATCTCCACTCATTGATATATTTTGCTTTCCACAATCAAATCTCTGTGCAACTTTTCATGAGTGATGAACCCAAGTATTCGGATTCTAATATCTAAACTGTATTGTAAAGACTATTCACCTAAATTTGGGTTATTGCTGATTATGTACTCTATGTATCATATGACTTTTAAAAACAAATTTTGTTTTTGTGGATAATCTAAGCATTATACCCACATGTACAGACACTATTTTCCCAACCTATCTATTATATATTTTTTAACCATTAGCTTTAATAAAAATTTTAAATCTGAAAAGGGCTCTTGGTTTTCATCTATTCTGCAGCACCAGGCCATAAACTGCTTGCATATTTCAGTGGGCAAGAGAACACTCTTACCACGCACTATATAAATCAATGCACCTAGATCCCACCAAACAAACATTTTGTGTGGATGTGAGGGGGTCATTAAATAATAAAAGACTGAAATCAAATGGCAACATCTCTCATCATTACCACCAAATGTGCTACTTAGTCTCCTGAACCAAATTGTATGAAATATGCATAATGAGGGGCTGGCTGACAGAAGAGTGGAAAAATATGAAGCAAGTAAAAATTAATGAGGACACAAGATGGGAAATGGAAAGAGTGCAGTGGCTCAGAGTGTGTTTGAGTCTGTACATCTTATCAGGCATCTAAGCAGTGGGACAGAGGCAGAGGCAGCGGGAAAGCCAAGAATATTGCTCAAGATGAGCATGGTGACGGTTAATCTATTCACTGCACAGTAAGGCACTGATTCCTAAAAGCACTTCATCACATGCTTCAGTCCCATTGACTACAAAAGAGCTTAAACACGTGTTCAAAGTAAAGCACGTGCTCTTCCAGACTAGGGATGTTTTCCTGAATCAAAGCCTACTTTAAGGGTTATGCCCTGATCCTGCAAACACTCACCCACCTGTGTATCTTTACTCCCAGTGAATTCTCCCCAACCATACAAACACTCAGGAAGACTGCTTACATGTCCAGTTAAGCATGGACATATGTGCATGCAGGGCTGGGGATTTGAAAAGTCCTAGACATTCTGTTATGCAGGAGAAACAGGCAGAAAGCTGGGTTGGGTGCACTGTTCTGAAGGCATTATTGTGTAAGCAGAGTCTGAATGAACTCTCCCCTGACATCTAGTGGTGAGTTGTTGAAAAAGACGGCAGGAGCTGATCTCATTTGCATGGACACACCCACTCACCTAGGTGCTCAGTATGATGGGATTGCTTGTCCAAATTATCACACGTGGCTGGTGTTGGATCCCCAGTCTCCTTGTTATTGAGACAGGAGTAATAAAGGGTTATTATCCTTGTTGTGTGAACCCAGGGCAGCAGAACTGTACCTGGCATACCCCAATGGAGGGACTCACCCTCAACTTAATGGCACTCGCTACGCAGGGAACATGGGTTCCAAAGTCCAATGAGCTGAGGGAGGGTGGGGATAGGTATTTGTAGTTGGTTGTTGGGGGGGGGGGGGCAGGTTCAATTTCATCCTTACTGAGTGTGCACTGGAAGTGAGGTTCCCCCACTAAGAGCTGAAATTACTGGGAGCTGTGTTAAGTGGGGGCCCTGAAGACATCCTGGTTTGTGGAGAGGGCTAGAGCAGAGCTGTGTAGAGAGATGTGGCAATCAGCTGTTGGGGGTAATGGGCAAATGCCTGAGTAGTGGAGTGTGTAAGGTGCCTTCTTACCCTGCCCCCACACCTTCTATACAGGGTGGGAGGTGAACTCTGCAGATGAACCTCTGAACTCTGGGACTGCATTGGCCAAGGACAGCAATTGTGAGTGGGGTGCAGAGGAGGGAGGGGCATGTTAAAGGGACTTTTAGGTTGCTGGACTTAAGAACCTGAGGGGAAAAGGACACTGCCCAACTTACTTGGGGAGGGAGGGTTGGACTTTTGCTCATGGTTTATATTTATGAGCCCTGGTTGTGGTATTTTCCCAAATTAATGCTGAGTTACTTCCCTCCTTTTATAAACAGTTTTTGCTACACTCAGACTCTGTGCTTGTGAGAGGGGAAACATTGCCTCTTACAGGTGCCCAGAGAGTGGTGTGTAGTTGTCCCAGGTCACTGGGTAGGGGCTCGAGCCAGTTCTGTGTTGTATTCTTGAAAAGGAACCCCTAGACACTGAACCCAGCACCTGTTGCTGCTGGCCTCACCTGGCAGAAGAGTTACATTTGAATGTAAGCTCCCTAGGGAAGGCTCTGCCATCCATTCTGTGTCTGCAGGGTGCCCTCCACAGTGCTGCTCTAGATTGGCTAGCCTGTAGGCACTACCGTGATGCAAATAGTCAGTCATAATAAATCTCTCTCTTTGCACCTCTGCCACAGTTCAGCCCAATGCTTCATTCCACAGAGTGTGCAGTTGGTTTCTGCAGCCACGTGACAGCCAAGATGGATCACACAATTGCTTTTCTCTATAAAAGAGGCATTTTCCATTGAGTCCTTCGCCCAGTAGACATTGGGTCCCTGCTTTTCATTCCATTAACGCAATCAATATGTGGCTGGCTGGAGAGAAGATAGGCAAGGCTGCAGCTGCTGGATGTACCTCCTAGGTTCACAGGGAGCTGCAGGTGCTCCCAGCTCCACCCCAGAAAGCCCTCCCTAGGAAAGCAGATGAATGTCCAAGAACTGCTGCATTCTGGCTCATCCCATGGCGGTGCTGGAAAGTGTGTGTGGTGGTTTTTTTTGTTTTGTTTCAAACCAGGGAGTGGAGCGGGCACAGGACATGAAAAAACAGCTGGTGAGTAAAGCGCACTTGTTTCTACT
This sequence comes from Gopherus flavomarginatus, assembly GCF_025201925.1. NCBI lineage: Eukaryota > Metazoa > Chordata > Testudines > Testudinidae > Gopherus > Gopherus flavomarginatus. The sequence continues at coordinate 128,274,161 of NC_066619.1, forward strand.
AGGCATCACCTCCATTTCTTCTCATGTAGACCTGCAGTGCAGCCCAGGAGCCTGACTCTCCTCTGGGGGTACATCTGCACTTCAATCAAAGACTCCAGCTCATGGGGCTTGGGCTGCAGGGTTAAAATTTCCAGTGTGGAAGGTCAAACTCAGGCTCTGAAACTGTTCCAGGGACTTGGGTCTTGGCGCCCAGGCTCCAGCCACAGCCAGAATGTCCGCACAGCAATTTTTAGGCCAGCAGCCTGAGCCCCACGTCAGCTGACCTGAGCTCCCAGACTTGGTACAACCAGATTTTTATTGCAGTGTAGACATATGCTCGCTCTCACCAAGGAGTTCCTCCTGATTCCCCCTGCTGTGAGAGAAGAATCAGGCTCCATGGTTTAGAATGGCCACCAGAATGGTCAGTTCCACCAGTGCAAGGTGTGGAAGGGCTCCTTTACACCCTGTGTTACTCCTCGTCCTCCTCCCCCAGGGGCAGATCGGGGGTCAGAATTTAGCTCACAATTCTATCACTGGATAGAATATTGAACTGTCAGGAATTTAATGAACGGTGAAATGCGTCATCTAAATGCTAGTCTCCTGACTGTGAGTGCAGGCACACAGGGCCCCTCAGCTGCCCTCTGCCTGGGAAACAGGATTTTTCATTAGAATGTTGTATAGTCTGAAATTATTCAATTGCAGCAAAGGTGGCAGAGGAGGGAGGTTGTAATCAGGATTTCAAATCAGGAACTAAAAGCAGAAGAAAAAGCAGGAGGAAATGTTTTTTTAAAACATCTGAAAGGCCGGGAGTTATGAGCAATGTTTACAAGGAAAAGGACGAAGTTGAAACCAAGTTTTGGTGCGACAGTAAAAAGAAATCAGTTGGGTTCTCAGGAAACAAGCCCTTCTAGGATGCCTAAAGTTAGGCTCCTAAATCTACTTGCAGGGCCAGATTTTCAAATGCTCAGCACCCAGATTTTCCAGACATGCCTGCTCAGTCATGTATGTAAAGAGGAGTTGTCGATTGCTGAACTCTTCTGAAACGCTAGCCCGTAGAGCAGTAGTGGGCTGGAGGGAAGACCTGGGTGACCTGTGCTTACTCATGTCTCATTCGGAGGATACGGAGTTTACTCGCTCCTCTACCCCTTTACAAAACTATCAGAATCATGACAGTCAATAACCATTAGAACCCAGTGGGGGCTCTGTGTACAGGATCGTTAACAATGCATTTGAGTGGCACTTCTACTTTTCACCCCCACGTCATCCTAACCGAAACCCAATTCAGAGTAAAGGGACCTCTGCACACCTGCTATGCCACTGCCCAGCCTGAAACACCACAGCGGTTAGGTTAGCTACCTCTTTTCTTGCAACTACACTAAGGCTTTATGTCAGGTGCATATATCTGGAGGAAATAGGTGACCAGCTAATGGTGACCAGCCTAATGGTGCAGCAAAGAATCATGCAGGGATCAAACTCTTGATGGAAATTCAAGTCACAGCAATGACTGTGGATTCAAAGGGATCTTGCCTGAAGCGGAGCCACTTTCTTAAGGCTGTTGAAAAACCCTCGCTGACCGTTGGGAAGGATTCAGCCAAAACCCAGCCTCGGTGGGAGCAAGGAGGCTCAGCCAGCCTGATGGTGTCAATACCAGTGCGGAAGGCCTGAGCTCATTGTGTTGGGTGGACTGGGTCTGCAGACGAGGTGTGGGCAGGTGATCGGCAGCATGGGGCTGCCCGGTACACAGGCAGTGGAGTCTGCCGCTAGCAGCAGCTTGTGTGCTTAGAAAAGGAGGGTAAAGAATGATGACGAAATCCTTGTCCTGTCCCCACAGCCGCAGGCCCCGGCGCCTTGCTTGCCTGACTGCTGCAGGCTCCAACCCTCCATGCAGAGGCAACAGCATAGCGTCTGAGGAGAGACCTCGGCTGCCCCGCAGGACGCGAAACACCATTAAAACCTGGCAAAGAGCCAAGGAAGCTACCAGTCTGCACGAACTGTCTGCCACGTCCGTCCATGGGAGATAAATCCAGAAAACAGCCGCTGGCCCCAGGGCTCCTGGCTGTCAAAGACACGGCAGGAGATGCCACAATCAACAGGGGAAGGCTGTTGAGGGTGCAGGCCTGGTGCACAGCTCGCTGTCAAGAGGCTGAGCAGTTCCTATGAATCCCATTGCTCCCCCTCTGGCCCCTGGTGTCTCTTCTATGTAATCCCTTCTCTGACTGATCCAGCCCATGCCCATCAGCTTGCTCCCCTCCCCTTGCACCCAGAGGGCTTGACTCAGAGGGTTCCCCGTGTATGTTGCCAGCTTCTGGGGGCTGTTGTAAATAATAAAATAAGCAAATCAATAATACTTTGCTCTTATATAGCACTTTTCACCAGTCGGGCTCACAGGGGCTGGCTCAGGGCCAGCAAGGCATGTTGATGAAACCCTTGCTCACTGTCACAGCATTAAACAGGGGGGATATCTCAGTGGTTTCAGCATTGGCCTACTGAAACCCAGGGTGGTGAGTTCAATCCTTGAGGGGGCCACTTAGGGATCTGGGGCAAAATCAGTACTTGGTCCTGCTAGTGAAGACAGGGGGCTGGACTTGATGATCTTTTGGGGTCCCTTCCAGTTCTGTGAGATAGGTGTATCTCCACATTTAAAAAAAAAAAGGATGTCCAGGACAGTTATCACCGGCCACATCCCTTGGAATGACCAGCATCAACAAATGAATCTTTTATAAGAGAGAGAGAGAGAGAGAAAGGAGGAGAAGCAGTTAATCGTTTGCAATATAAAGTAGTAACTAAGGCTTTCGTGGTAACACTTTCCCTTGTTCCCGTTGGCTACAGAAAGTCTTGGCTAGGCAAACCCCCTGACAGTTGTTTCGGTGGTATTATGCATGGTATAAAATGGACTCTTTTTTCTTTTGAAGAGAGGAAAGGGAAGAGATGAAAGATTAGTTTCGATGAGCTGGGTGTTGCTGGTGTCTGTTTTCTTTAAGACCAAGTGAGACACGCAACCGTGGGGAGAGAGAAAAGAACAGCAAAGAGAGAAAATACAGCTTCCTGCTTCGAACGTGGGTGATCCAAGGAGGGGAAGATACATGGAAATCTACCATGCTTGAGGGGACGTTATCCAGGCATTTTTAAACCTGAAAAACGGGTTGAGTTTGTGTTTGGCTCAAGTACAGGAGAGATCAAGGTCAGTTATTATTTCAGCCAAAATACTCAATTCATCTGACCTCAGGTTCTGCTGCTCTCTAGAGCAGAACAGAGCCCACGAGCCGGACCCACTCCGAGGAGGTGAGGTGGTGGCAGTGTTAGGCCTTGGGGCTCAGGGAGGGACCTTCTCATTATCCAGTGTTGCCAGCACTCATGCCGCATTCAATAGGGCCAGGATTCTCGCCTTGCCTGGGGCTGTAAGTGCAGCTCCGAAGCCCTGGGAGTCGGACCAGCCTCAGCTTTCGTGTAAGGAACAATCCCCCATATGGATCAGCAAGCGGGTTCAAATCTAACACTTCCAATGCTGCAACACAATCCTCTTCCACTTGATGTAACTTCATAAGCTGGTAGCAGTAGTGGGCTTTTATCCTGCAGAAGACCAGCTTCTAGAAGGGCTTGCAGCACACGTATCACTGGGGCGGTAGAGGTAGAGGAGCCCCTGGGCTCTCTACTACCTCACAAAGGGTAGCTCATAATATGTAACCCATTAGTAACGTTTAACTCAGAGTGACACATTAACCACTGCATGGAACAATCATTTGTTGTATGTAAAACTAAAGGGATGCTCCTTCCCCATCACATAGTTACAGCAACTGCTCATGGACATCTGGGTCCACCTAATGCTACTTATTACTTCCTCTCCGGTTTGCTCTGTATTCTGACCTGCAGACATAAGCTCCTTTTAAATGGAGACTGTCTCAGCTTTCCCAAACCATAACCGCATTCATTAATGGACTGGATGGGAAAATCGGACTCTGGTGCTTTATCGACTTTGAATCATAAATGATACCCTCAACAGAGAACAGACTCGTCATTTTAATTTATAGGAGCGCGTATTCCGAGGGTTGATGTTGTGCATTGTAATTTTGTTATTCCTCTGAATAACAATGATCTAGGGTCTATTTATTCAGAAAGCGACATGAGCCGTACTCTGTCAAAAGCCTTCCATAAAGCCGAATGACATTGGGCTCCAACTGCAGCAACATTTTTCTGCAGCATCATGCAATGAAATAAAATTGCAAAAACTTATTGTGGAGACATCCCAGACCCTCTAGAACACATGTTCCCTCCTAACACCATGATCTGGTACCAAAAAGGGGGACTTTATACTAAGCCTGGATGGCTGGATCGTAGTTTGCTTGCAGACCTTAGAGACTTACGATGCGGCACAAAGCAGCTGCTACATCTGAACTGAAACGCCTCTTTTGTTGCAGGCATTTATCAACTGCGGTTTCTTTCAGGAAATATCAAGTGGTGGTTAAAGATATAGGCCTAGCCATCAATCACTGCAAAGGACCCAGCCTACAAGAAAGGAGGTCAGTGCAGCTTTAAAAGAATAATACTCTCTAGCCCCGTTTGCTAGAAGGAGTCTGCACCACCCTCAAGTTCACACTTGAGTCCTACTCCCATTCTGGGATCACTACTAAGATGGCTTGGAGATGAAGTGGGGTTAAAACGCCCAGACCTGTCCTCTGAAAACCTACCTTAGGGCCCAATCTAGCAAACCACATAAGCAGATGTTTCAGCTGGAACACGGGATGTTGAATTCAGTGAGGACTAACTCGTACCCTGTCTTCACTGCAGGGTTAGCTCAAGTTACCGACACTCGAGTTACTCTTCTCGAGTTAGCTTAGCTCAAGGGAGAGCAGCCACGCTGCGAAACAGCACTGGAGATGTGTCCCCACCGGGGCTGAACTCACTTGTGGGGCATTAAGACTTTTGGGAGCATGTCCCATGGTTCTTTGCACTACCCTAAGCTGAGCTGTTCCAGGCATTCGTAGCTAGGGAATTTTGGGAGAACTCATCTGTCCTTTCTGGGCTCCCCTGGGGGCTGTGGAAAGCCCTGGAGGGCTAGCTGCACAAGTGAAAAACTAGTCTGAAACCACACTGTGGAGTGATTTTGTTAGCAGCTGACAGCTGTAGGCTCAGCCTCTTGACAGGCCAGCCAACTCATTAAAACACCACAGCCCACAAGCGAAGGGTTTCACTGTGTGGAGGGGACTCCAGTTAGGGGCACCACTTGAGTTAACTTTGCAGTGAAGACACACCGAAAATTAAGCGTGTGCTGAAGTGGCCTTACCCGCAGATAACGATGCCTCTCATATGGGGACAAGGAAAAGTTTTACAACAGTGCTCTCCAACCTTTTTATGCCCAAGATCACTTTTTGAATTTAAGGGCAACCCAGGATCTACCCTGCCCCTTCCCTGAGGCCCCACCCCTGCCCCAAAGCCCCACCCCACTCACTCCATCCCCCCTCCATCACTCACTGTTCCCCACCTTCACTGGGCTGGGGTAGGGGGTTGAGGTTTAGGAGGGGTCTCTGGGCTGAGTCTGGGGAAGGGGGTTGGAGTGCAGGAAGGGCTGAGGGGTGCAAGCTCTGGGAGGGAGTTTGGGTGCAGAAGGGGGTTCTGGGCCTGGGAAGAGTGTTGAGGTGCAGGAGGAGGTACAGGGTGCTGGCTCTGGGAGTGGGGGTCAGGGCTGGAGCAGGGTGTTGGGGTACAGGCTCTGAGAGGGGGTTCAGGGCTGGGGCTTGGGTACAGGAGAGGGCATGGGGTGCTGGCTCTGGGAGGGTATCAGGCGGCATGTGGCTCTGCACACTGTCCTTTTCTGCAAGCACCACCCTCACCACTCCCAGTGGCCACTGCTCCCCATTCCTGGCCAATGGGAGCTGCAAGGGCAGTGCTTGCAGGCTGGAGCAGCATGCTTCTGGGAGAGGCATTGGGCCAAGGCAGGCAGGGAGCCTGTCTTCCCAGCAGCCTCGCTGTGCTGCCTGAGATCATGATTGACTGGGAGATCCTCTAGGACTAACCAGCTGATTGTGATCAACTGGTTGGTGACCATTGCTTTACAATGAAAACTCATGTCCTCTATGGTATGAAATACGATGCATAAGGGTGAGTCTGTACCCTTATGTTCACCCTTTTCACAGGTCTATGATACATTTTGTACAAGGCATGCCTTATGAGGTATCATTTGTAAATCTATAACCTGCTGAACATTATTGGCTTTGTAAAATATGAGTGGAGGCATTGTATGAAAAATTGAACATATCTTCTATAGCAGAATTTTATAAGTCTGGGGAAACAGCTTCAGACTAGTTCCCCAGAGACAAAAAGCTAGGCAATACCTCAGCCAGGTGTCAACAAAATCAAATGGACCATCACCTGTTTAAGCAACCATTCTTTGGCAGGAAGAAGGGCGTGAGCGAGAAATTTACATCTTGACAAAGGACTAGCTGGAAGTTCCCATCCGCCAGGCCTCCTATCTCTTGAACCCCATCTGGAGATGATGTTCAAAGGGAAAAGAGAACCATAAGAAATGAGAAGAGACTCCCCAAAACACGCCTTCCTTTCCCTCTGTTCACAGGAGCCACAATTCCTGAAAGACAAAGCGACAGCTTTGAACTAGGGGAAGGGTCCTATCTTAAAGGATTTCAGCCAGCAAGACTGCAAAAGCATGTTGCAAAAGAGACATTTTGCTTTGAATTCACTTAGCTTGAAAAGTTAGTTATTTCCCTTGTAACCAGCTCTGACTTTAATGCCACTTGTAATCACTTAAAATCTTTTTCTCTGTAGTTAATAAGCTTGTTTTATTGTTTTATCCAAACCAGTGTGTGTTTGGATGGAAGTGTTTGGGAAACTCCATTTGAGATAACAAGGTTTGTGAATATCATTTTCTATTTATGAAATGATGGACTTTCTATGAGCTTGTACTGCATAGAAGGCAGGTGCTGGGCAGTGCAAGATGCAGAGTTCTGGGGACAAGTCTGAGAATGAGAATTTGCTGGTGTTGCATTGCAGTATAATTCAGGAGCGGCTTAGCTAAAGCACTCATAATTCATCTAGAAATAATTTACATGCTAGAGGCTGTGTGGGGAGTAGACCAGGAGTGGTTGCTCTCACGCCAAAGCAGTGTAAACGCCCCCCCCCTCCTACTTTGGAGAATTGACGAGACACAGCTGTCTAAAAGTCCAGATTTTACCCTGGCTGATGTCACTATATGGTTGGGTAGGAAATTATATTTTCATTATATTTCCCTTTCACCAAGAAAATTTCCTGAAAAAATTATTTTTTTTATTTGCATAAAAAATACCCTGTGCAATGTTCAGGTTTTCATCAAAAAGCCCCAAATCATTGCCAGAACACCAAAATAATATTCAGGTTTTTTAGCAACCAAAACCTGAATATTTTTGCTTTAAAACTGAACATTTCTGATGGCTGAAAACTGAAAAGATTTGGGGGTTGCGTTTTTCAATGAAAACGATAAACACTTTGACAAAACTAGAGAATTCTTCACAAAGAAATTCTTTTCAAGTGCAAATTCATTCTCCATTAAAAATACCCTGCACATTTCGACAGACAGTGTTCATCCAGTTCTGTGGATGAGCCCCTAAGAGCTAAAGAGAGTGATGGCACCTCTTTGATTGTACTGTTCAGTATTCTAGTCTCACTTATTTCTCAGGGATAATTCTGGATAACCAAGAACAAAGCCTATTTTGCAGCTCTCATTTACATTACTAACGCCCAACTGCAAGTATCAAGAGAAGAATCTTTCTAGTGGCTGCAGGTGACCCAGAATAGAGAGGTTAAACAGCAGGGACCATTCTGATACTTTGGAGGTACTAAATCTTTTGCAGAGAATTGGTACAACCCCTCTTTCCCCCACCCCTCACCGGCACATCCACTCATGTTTTTGCAAGCAGACCTCAGTTATCAGATTCACTTGCCAGTTTTCAATTTACTCCACCCAAAAAGTACTACAGATGTGCATGGGAGAGAAATCTAAAGTCACCTAACCACAGCGCACAGAGGCAATGGGGTCTGGTGAACGGAGTACTGGACTGGGAGTCACGAGGCCTGGATTTGAATTCTGGCTCTGAACCTGCTGTATAACGCACCTCTCTGTACCTCTGATTCTCCTTCCACTCACTACCTGCAATGCTTTCAGGGTAAGGACTCTGTGAAATACATCTAGAGAAGTACTTCCACAGTTCTCAGCACCATAGTCTCTGACTCACCTTCTCACCCTCATTGACAGATTTTTATCTCACAACCATCTTGCAGTTAGCAGGTGGGAGACTGAGGCACAGAGAGACTAAGTGACTTGCCCAAGGACACCCAGGAAGTCTGCGGCTGAGCTGGGAATTGTACAAGGGCCACCTGACTCCAAACCCAGTGCCCTAACCACTAGATCGTCCTTCCTACCCCACCCAGGCCAGTCACATCGTGGCAGAGGAGCAGGCAGAATCGGGGCAGAAAGCCGCCTTTGCCTGGGCTGTGCCTCCGACAGGATATGCTGAGCAGAGCCCGCCTGTGGCACAGGCAGCCGCCTCTCCAGCACCCCCTCCTGGCCAGGTGTGCCTCTGCAATGCCCCGCCCCACTTTCTCCTATTCAGAGCCCATTAAGGACTCACCCCGTACAAAAAGAAATTCAAACCAATCCCCATGGGGGAGCTCATTTATTTAGTCGTCTGGCCCTCCAGGCCCCAACTCCAGGTCAGTTTCTCACCCAGCGGCCGACATAACACAAAGTCCTTGAAAAACTAAACACAAACTCGCAGCCTTTCTCCCAGTTCTCTCCTCCCCAGGTCAGCCGCTCCGTCGGTCAGTCATTCTATCCCAAGCCTCCCTGCTTACCAGCGACATGCACAGGAATGAAAATTCAGCCAGTTTTGGAGTGGCATTTTCTGTGCCCTCCCCCCCCCCCAGCCAGGGGAGCTGCCTCTCCCCGCCATGGGTCTGGCGCCGGGGGAGCTGTCACCTCCCACCCCACACCGGAACCGAGGAGTTGGCTCTCCTCCCTCCCCCAGCCACCCCAGGGCAGGTGGAGCAGGCTCTCCGCAGGGGTCGGAAAAGCTCATTTTCCCCAACCCGCACCCCCCACACACCAGCAGTTCTGTGCCCCCGCTTTCGCCCGTGCACACCTCTGCTGCTTCTTTCCAGACTTCCTGCCTTTGGCAGTCTTAGTTACACACCCCGTCCCTTATGGCTTCCTGCTGCCTTTTATATCAGAGCAACTGATTCAACCCAGCCACGGTTTAGCTTGTAATTTGGGCAGCCTGAGTCTCCAGCCCATGGGGCAGCTGCTTTGTGACAGTCCCTCGTGGTCTGGCGTTCTGTTTGGGACATGTGAGATTCACCATCCTAACCCAAGGCCAGGGTATTCCCCAACCCTGCAGAGCAGCTGCTCCAGCCTATGCAACCAGCATGCTGGGTACTGTTGTCACTGGACCTGCTGCCTTTTCCCTGGAGTCTCCCACTGGGATCTTCCTCTACAGACTATATGTGGTCAGCCTGGAGCCCCATTCCCTGGCACACAGGTATCTCTGCTGCCCAGCACAGCCTCCATCCAGTGTTTAATTGCTGCAGAGGACTGGCCCTTCACACCAAGGGGTACTTGGTGGGATAACTCACATGACTGGAGCACTATCATGGATGGATATAAACTGTTCAGGAAGGACAGACAAGGCAGAAAAGGTGGGGGAGTTGCATTGCATGTAAGGGTTGGTCTACGCTGGGGGGGGGATCACATAGCTGAAGTTGTGTATCGTAGATCGATTTACCTCTTGTCCTCATGGCGCGGGATCGACATCCGCGGCTCCCTGTCAACTCCGCTACTGCCATTCACGCTGCTGGAGTTCTGGAGTTGACGGGAGTGCATTCGGGGATTGATATTTTGCATCTAGATGAGAAATCGATTGCTACTCGCCGATACGGCGGGTAGTCTAGACATACCCTAATAAGAGAGCAGTATGACTGCTCACAGCTCCTGTATGAAACTGCAGAAAAACCTGAGAGTCTCTGCATTAAGTTTAGAAGTGTGAGCAACAAGGGTGATGTCATGGTGTGAGTCTGCTATAGACCACCAGACCAGGGGGATGAGATGGACGAGGTTTTCTTCCAGCAACTTACAGAAGTTACTAGATTGCAGGCCCTGGTTCTCACTGGAGACTTCAATCACCCTGATATCTGCTGGGAGATCAATACAGCGGTGCACAGACAATCCAGGAAGTTTTTGGAAAGTATAGGGGACAATTTCCTGGTGCAAGTGCTGGAGGAACCAACTGGGGCAGAGCTCTTCTTGACCTGCTGCTCACAAACTGGGAAGAATTATTAGAGGAAGCAAAAGTGGATGGGAACCTGGGAGACAGTGACTGTAAGATGGTTGAGTTCAGGATCCTGACACAAAGAAGAAAGGAGAGCAGCAGACTACAGACCCTGGACTTTAGTAAAGCAGACTTTGACTCCCTCAAGGAGCTGATGGGCAGGATCCCCTGGGAGAATAACATGAGAGGGAAAGGAGTCCAGGAGAGCTGGCTGTATTTTAAAGAATCCTTATTGAGGCTGCAGGAACAAACCATCACGATGTGTAGGAAGAATAGTAAATATGGCAGGCGACCAGCTTGGTTTAACAGAGAAATCCTTGCTGATCTTAATCGCAAAAGAGAAGCTTACAAGAAGTGGGAGATTGGACAAATGACCGGGGAGGAGTATAAAAATATTGCTCAGGCATGCCGGAGTGAAATCAGGAAGGCCAAATCACAACTGGAGTTGCAACTAGCAAGGGATGTTAAGAGTAACAAGAAGGGTTTCTACAGGTATGTTAGCAACAAGGTCAGGGAAACTGTGGGACCCTTACTGAATGAGAGAGGAAACCTAGTGACAGAGGCTGTGGAAAAAATTAATGTACTCAATGCTTTTTTTGCCTCTGTCTTCACGAACAAGGTCAGCTCCCAGACTGCTGCACTGGGCAGCACAGCATGGGAAGCCAGCGATGAGCCCTCTGTGGAGAAAGAAGTGGTTCAGGACTACTTAGAAAAGCTGGACGAGCACAAGTCCATGGGGCCGGATGCGCTGCATCCGAGGGGGCTAAAGGAGTTGGCGGATGTGATTGCACAGCCATTGGCCATTATCTTTGAGAATTCATGGTGATCAGGGGAGGTCCCAGAAGACTGGAAAAAGGCTAATGTAGTGCCCATCTTTTAAAAAGAGAAGAAGGAGGATCCAGGGAACTACAGGCCAGTCAGCCTCACCTCAGTTTCTGGAAAAATCATGGAGCAGGTCCTCAAGGAATCAGTTTTGAAGCACTTCAGGAGAGGAAAGTGATCAGGAACAGTCAGCATGGATTCACCAAGAGCAAGTCATTCCTGATCAACCTGATTGCCTTCCATGATGAGATAACGGGGTCTGTGGATGAGGGGAAAGCAGTGGACGTGTTATTCGTTGACTTTAGCAAAGCTTTTGATATGGTCTTCCACAGTATTCTTGCCAGCAAGTTAAAGAAGGATGAATGGACTATAAGGTGGATAGAAAGCTGGCTAGATCGTCGGGCTCAACGGGTACTGATCAATGACTCCATGTCTAGTTGGCAGCCAGTATCAAGTGGAGTGCCCCAAGGGTCAGTCCTGGGGCCAGTTTTGTTCAATATCTTCATTAATGATCTGGAGGATGGCGTGGACTGCACTCTTAGCAAGTTTGCAGATGACACTAAACTGGAAGGAGTGGTAAATACACTGGAGAGTAGGGATAGGAAACAGAGGGACCTAGACAAATTAGAGGACTGGGCCAAAAGAAATCTGATGAGGTTCAACAAGAACAAATGCAGAGTCCTGTTCTTTGGATGGAAGAATCCCATTCACTGTTACAGACTAGGGACCGAATGGCTAGACAGCAGTTCTGCAGAAGAGGACCTAGGGGTTACAGTGGATGAGAAGCTGGATATGAGTGAGCAGTGTGCCCTTGTTGCCAAGAAGGCTAACAGCATATTGGGCTGCATTAGTAGGGGCATTGCCAGCAGATCGAGGGATGTGATCATTCCCCTCTATTCGACATTGGTGAGGGTCATCTGGAGTACTATGCCCAGTTTTGGGCCCCACACTACAAGAAGGATGTGAAAAAAATTGGAAAGAGTCCAGCGGACGGCAACAAAAGTGATTAGGGGGCTGGAGCACATGACTTATGAGGAGAGGCTCAGGGAACTGGGATTGCTAATGTGCAGAAGAGAAGAATGAGGGGGGATTTGATAGCTGCTTTCAACTACCTGAATGGGGGTTCCAAAGAGGATGGATCTAGACTGTTCTCACTGGTACTGGATAACAGAACAAGGAGTAATGGTCTCAAGTTGCAATGGGGGAGGTTTAGGTTGGCAATTAGGAAAAAAAATTTCCACTAGGATGGTGGTGAAGCACTGGAATGGGTTACCTAGGGAGGTGGTGGAATCTCCTTTCTGAGAGGTTTTTAAGGTCAGGCTTGACAAAGCCCTGACTGGGATGATTTAGTTCAGGACTGGCCCTGCTTTGAGCAGGGGGTTGGACTAGATGATCTCCTGAGGTCCCTTCCAACCCCGATATTCTATAATTCTATTATTCTAAGTTTACCACCCAGATTTGCCTTTACTTTTGGATGGATTCTGTTATGTTCACAACAGACACACAGAGAATTTAGATAAAGCATAAATACTCTGTCTGGAAGGTTGCAATGTAGCATGAATTTATTTCTTAGAATTCAGAATGACTACATACAAGAATCCAAACACAGCGAGAGAGAAAACAGGCTGCTCCCTAAGGCAGCGAGGGTCAATTCACTGAACTTTGCTTTAAGCTGGCTCTTTCCAGACTGACTCTGCAGGCTGCTTGCATGCTTTGCTTTGGAAGCCCCTAAACTGCAAGTGTGACCAGACCTCTTAGCAGTTTCAGTGTATGTGGAGAGGATAGCTTGTAATTCAAAGACAGTCTTCAGTACACCACAGTTTCCGTCACACTTGCGCAGTGAGTCTTTAGTAATAAACAAACCTATTAAATATGGTAGGTACTCTATGTTTTCCCATGTTCTTCTAAGACCCTCTGGTGTGCTGAGCTTGCCATAAAATCCCTGAAGTTTGTTTGGGTTTCTGGGTTCACCTCAAACCCATAATGACAGGTGAGCTTCCCAGCAAGTCTCAGGAAAACATGCAATGACATGATAGAAGTGAAAAACCACCCTGCCCAGCACAGCCCTCTCTCTCTCCTGCTCATCTGCAGGCCCTGAAATAGCAGGTACCTAGAGTACCACCTTCTGAGGGGGAGAGGCCTGATAACCTCCACAACTGCATCACTCCCTCCATCCCGAGTTTTTGAAGTGAGGACCAGATACTATAAACATGGACAGCAGGATGAATAGGCTAGGAAAGGCTAAACCTCCCCAAACCCAGGCAGTGGCCACGCCCAGGGCTCGGGGTGGTTTGGGCAAGCCGACCCGCCCAATACAGCTCGGCCAGGCCGACCAGGGCTCCTCTGGCCACAGTGTGGGGCTCGAGGCTCCTCGGGCTCTGGCGGGGGCTGGGTAGGAGCAGGGCCTTGAGCAGAAGGGGTGAGACAGGCGGTTAGCCTCCCCAAATGGGCAGCTTATGTGCTGCCCAGGACTGTACATCACCACCCACCCCTGAGATCCAGAGGATCTCTACTAGGGGCAGGCCCTTCTGCAGATGTGGGAATAAGCCATCTCCTTTGGCCCCACTCTTGCCACCAGCCCCACCCTGTCCCTCTTCTAGGGCATCAAGGAACCCAGAAGCAGCCAGCTGGTTACCTGTGAGCTGTACGTTCAACAGCTACATGGATATGTACCAAACGCCCCATTTCTCTGCGGATGGTTACATTTTTGCCAGCTTGCCTTTCCCCTCCTATTTTCCTGAGATGTTTGTGGATTTAACTTGATTGATCACATTACGTTGCCATAGCTTTTTGTGGCGGGGACTGTGTCTAATTACACTTTTGCCCCTGGCCTCAAGCCTCCTCCTCTGTAGAAGAAACAGGCTCAGAAAGCCAGAACAATAGGTTAAGTTGGCATTTAACTTTGATGGGAAGGGGCAAGATTGCAGCAGATAAAATAAGCTGTCTCTCGGAGAGTGATGAATCTCCTTGCAATGTGAGTCCTATTCCTCCAGGAGCCATATCCATTTACTGTGCAGTATTCTGGAGGGTGATGGCGGGGGCCGGGGAAAGAGCAGCTTGTCTCTCTCAAATCTGACCTCTTTCCGGGGGAATTCTGGAGAGATTTGAGGCAGTTACACACTCCGCTTCAATGCAATTTTCTGGTCCCTGTTAAAGGCAGTCAAACTGTCTTGCTCGCTGGGAGCCCACCCCCAGGGCCAGCACTGACGGGTTAATGTTGCTAGTCTGTCTTGCTGTAGGTACAGGGCAAGGTGAAACCGACTCTCTCATTTAGTTAACCAGTTTAGTAAAGAACAAAGAACCTCATCACCCTGTGAAAGGCCAGTGACTCAGCAGGTCTCCACAAACAGCTCATCAACCCGAGAGCCAGGCTGGGGCTCCGAGGATGAGGGGGCTAACTATCAAGGGAGAGCTGGGACGGAGAGGAAGCATGATTCCTGAGAGAGGGGGAAGCCACTACCATCTTGCCCACAAAGGCACACCAGCTACACCCCACTGACTCACTGCTTATCCTCTATCGGGTTCCTTAGGGCCCCACTCTCATGTCTGTTGTAGTCAATGGAAGAGCTCCTACTGATTTCAGTGAGCATTGGGTTAGGACCCTAGTGTCAAATCTGCTTTTCGCTTGCTCAGCTCCAGACTGGTCCAAAGCCTGTTGAAACCAATGGGAGTTTTTCCATCGGCTTTACACCTGGCCCCAAATTTCTTTACCTTGAGCTCAGATTAGCTGGGCACCAGCAGCAGCTCGCACCTCCCTTGACCATTTGTGTGTGTTCCTCAAGCAGTTATCTGGGTCCCTAGGCTCGCATGTCTGAGCCCTAATGAAATTAATAGGCAGTAGATGTAAAACAAACAAAAGGAAGTATTTTTTCACACAACACACAGTCAACCTGTGGAACTCCTTGCCAGAGGATGTTGTGAAGGCCAAGACTATAACAAGGTTCAAAAAAGATAAGTTCATGGAGGATAGGTCCATCAATGGCTATTAGCCAGGATGAGCGGAGATGGTGTCCCTAGACTCTGTTTGACAGAAGATCAGAATGAGTGAAAGGGGATGGATCACTTGATGATTCCCTGCTCTGTTCATTGCCTCTGAAGCACCTGGCAATGGCCACTGTTGGGAGATAGGATGCTGGGCTAGATGGACCTTTGGTCTGACCCAGTATGGTCATTCTTATCTTGTAATGGAGTGTCATGTGCATCACCTTACTCCCGAGTCACTGCATAATGAATAAATAATCCAAATGACTCTGATCAAGTGCATTTTTTCCAGGGATTGAAATATTGGTACCTTCCACATACATCCATAATCTGCACCAGGTCTTCCTGCTCCTCCCTCATATGACCACTCCCTGCACGATCCTGTATAGGCGCTGAGCAACTCCTGAGGTCGGCAACTTGTGTTAAAATCACCATTCAGGACCGGGCCTTTTGTAGCTGCAACTCAAGTCGTTAACTGACCCCTCTGCCCCCAACACAGAGAAGACCTTGATCGAAAGCCCAAAGAGGCCAGGTAGAATTCCTGGCCCTTTGTCCGCTGTCCTCTGTAAACACATGGCTTTGCACGACGTGCAGTCATTTATATCAGTGCAGTGAGCAAGATGGGTGTGAAATAATTGTGTGTGTTTACCCTCCCCTTCTCCTCGGGCCATTACCTTGTTGTGGTGAAGAGGCTTGTGTGTCTCCATGACCCTCAGAACTACAATGCCTGGAGTCCTGTACCCCTGGTAGGGTCCCTGTTGGTGAACAGTTCTGAGAGGAGGTTCCAGACGAAAGGCAGTCCAAAACTTCTCAGGAGTCCAATGGCGAGGCAGGCGTATTCGAGGACTTGTCAGTTCTCAGTGGTTGTGAGGCGGATGAGGGCTGCAGCAGGACGGAGACTTCTAGTTGTCTCGGACTCCCCTGCCACCTGGTGTAGTTTCATGAGGTTGCCACTTGCACACCAGCTCAGTCCTACAACTAGTAAGTGCACCTCAAATGGTCTGTCAGTTTGAGAGCTATCGCAACTTCCCCCAGGACTCCCTGCTCTTACTCCAGGGGAGCCTAGTGGATCAGGGACTGGGTTTCAGGAGACGCAGGTACATTCCAGACTCTGCTACTGGCCTGTTTGGTGATCTTGGATAAGTCACGCCTCTCCCCATGCCTCAGTTTTCCCAGCTGTAAAATGGGGATAATGATACAGACTGGCACTGGGGAGTTTTTTTCAGCCAAAAATGCAGATTCAGTGACACAAATTCAGGTTGATTTTACAAAATTGTTTGATCTAAAACATTTTTTTTCAACTTTTCAATTTGCCAAGAATTTCAACAAATGTCATTTTCAGTCTGACTCGAAATGATTTTTCCCCCCAACTTTTCTAAGGTACCAATGGACTGAAAAAATCCATCGTTTCCCCAGCTATAAAGGTGACCGCTTTTCTAAAAGTTTCTGGAGATCTATGGATGAAAAGATGCTAGATAAGAACTAGGGATTATTATATCTCTACAACCCTCGGATTCTTTCCAAAGGGAATTAAACATCAGATCCTCAGCTAGTGTAAATCACTACAGCTCCTTTGAAGTCAGCGGAGCTACTTAGATTTATAGCCCCTGAAGATCTAGCCCAAAGCTTATAACAGCATCGAAGTGCCCAGAGCTAGGGGTGGAATTCTGGAGAAAATGAAGAACGGATTCCAATCCTGCATTAGCCTCATGCAATCATGGAAACACCATAGCTCAGACAGAATTAGAACAATGATATTTTGACAATTGGAAGAGTGGATTAAATTACTCAATAACAATAAATAATATTATACGCCACAGTCATTTGCACTTTGGCAAGAACATCCATCCAAAGCTCGTACAGAGATTTACAAACATTGTTCCCTATTTTACTTTAAACCACGAGACCCTCTTTTGAAGACTTGAATGATGCCCAGACCTTGTGCATAAACTGCACAGGAGTGAATTTAATCCATTAATGAATTAAGGCCCATAGCACCTCTCGGAAATGGGTATTATCTCAGAGCTAGAGGTAGGGAAACGAAGACTTAAAGAAGACATGCGACTTGCCCATGGCCACCTGGCAAGTCTGTGGAAGAGCCTGGATAAAAAATTAATTTCTCTGCTGGTGTAAATTAACAGACCTCTTGACTCCTAGTAATGTTGTTCTAACTGAAAGGCAATGGGATAAATTCTCAGCTGGTGTCAATTGATGTAGTTCCACTGAAGTCAATGGACATCCATTGATTTACACCATCTGAGGATCTTGTCCAAGTCAATTAAATTAATTTTCACGATTAATTAAAAATCTATTCTACTAATCTGAGTTCTTCCTGCTTTCTGCATTTTCTTTTCAGACACAGTTTTTAGGGGATTTCTTAAAAATAAAATATCCTTTTTAGTCAAATTATTGAACATGAAGAGTTGATAGCTTTGAATATGCCAACTGCCACACAAATGTTAATATTTCAGAATGAAAGAGATCATCATGTTCTTGATGTCTGCATTATCCTCAGTGCCTAAAGCAGAAACAACTGCTGCCCCTGACACATGTGAGAGCTTAGGAGAAAAATATGATAGTAAACAACCTGCAAAAATTCTGCTCACCCTTATGGATTGTTACCCATTCAAAGCTCATCTCTGCCTCTCATTTACCAACTAGTGCCAAGTATCATACGGCTCCCATTCATCTCCACAAAGCCTGCAGAAAAGGCAGCCTCAGAGGTGTGCTGCTGTTGTTGTAACATGTTGAAAACACCCAATAGAACTGCCCTAGAATTCAGATTTCTTGGGCCTCTTTTAGCAAAGCTGTCAGCTCTAGGAGCTATTTGAAAATAAATCTGGAGCTAAGGGCTTGTTTACACTGGCAATTTATAGCGTTACAACTCTCTCGCTCAGGGGATTGAAAAAAACACCCCCCAGAATGCAGCAAGTTTCAGCGCTATAAAGCGCCAGTGTAGACAGTGCCCCAGTGCTGGGAGCTATGCCCCTCGTGGAGGTGGGTTTTTTAGAGTGCCGCAACCACACAAGGCACATTAAAGATTGACTCTTTCAGGCAGCTGTGCAGTGAAAAATTCTCCGGCAGGAACTGGCTTCCATTTAACAATTGACTTTTGCTTTCATCCATCAGTGCAGCAGAAGATTAGAGGAATCCTTTCCACCTGCATCTGTGAACAAATGAATCCACACAGTGGGAGCTATCCTCGCTACAGCAAATCGTCTGCTAGGACTGATGGACTCCTTTCAGTGACATCACTCGGAATTCACATGCTATATTCACAACCTCTGTGCTATGCTGAAATGTTCACCTTTCCCATTTCCAGGTGTGCAGGTTCCTTGACTGATACCTTCATTCTACTGTTACTGTACAACTATTCAGTTATGGATGGCCTGGGATTGAGTGTATTACTAGGAGGGGGTTCGATTCTCTCTGGAGACCCACACAAATGTATGTATACACACATGCACGTATACAGAAACGCACATATGCACACACACACACACACACTCACTCATACTCTGAGTATGTATTTCTCCTTCACTATAAAGTGTAAAAAGTGCAGTGTTCAATGAATCTGGGGAAGAGGTGGGCATAGTAACAAACAGAGCACAGTTCACTGCCCATTAAAGTCAATAGGAGCCATCCTCCTGACTTTGGTGGAAGGCAGATCATGCCTACAAGGAATGAATCACCTGCCATTCAGAATTCTGCTGCAGCAGCCAAATGCAGGTTCCTTTTGGGTAACAAACATAGGGCTAAATATATGTATTCTCTCAGGAATGTTGATGGACACAGTTCAGGGAGGCCAGTCATGAATATTAGAACAGGGCACATGTGTTTGATTTGACAAAAAATGCAGTTTCAAAGCTGTTCATGAATTCGGGTCGAATTTTATAAACTGTTTCAACTGGAGAAGGAGGGGGAGGGTTAAAAAAGATTGAAATGTTTCATTTCCACATTTTCAAGATGAAACATTTCAGCTTTTCATTTTGAAATATTTTGTTTCCAAATTTAGCTAGATTGAACTTGAAAAAAAAATCCAGAAAAGCATAAAAACAGCCCCAAAACAAATCAAAATAAGATGTTTGATTTTGGGACAAAACAAAATATTTGGCTTGATCCAAAATTAATGTTTTTGATTTCTTATTTCATCAAGAGAAAAAAGTGTCATTTTGGATTTGACCTGAAACAAAATCTGGGGGGGATTTTTCAGTTTAGCCACTGAACCAAAAAAATAGTTGATTGACCCTGCTGGCAAACAGGGAGCTCAATTCAATATCCATTGACTTTAATGGAAAGACTCCCATTGACTTCAATGGTTGCTGAGTTAAGCCCATGGTGATGTGGACATCTCGGAAGAGACAGAAGAACAGCCATAGAGCAGCGGGTCCCAGACTGTGGGTTGGGGGTTTGCCACCACCGAAGAGCCCTAGAGTGCAGAGGACACCATTTTGCTCTGCACAGCGTGAACTCCCATTTACGGTGCACGAAGGTCATGGTGCATGAAGGACGCCATTTTGGTAGAGCAAAATGGGGTCCTCCATGTATCTTGACCTTGCTTGCATGGTGTGTGCGAGGTCACGCTGTGTGGCCTCACATGTACAGTGAGTCCGAAGTCCTGATGGGCAGAGAATGCCATTTTGCTCTTCAAAATGGCATCCTCCATGCTGGCTGGGGTCCCGACAGGAAATACATCATTAAAACGGGGATGTGCGATCAAAAAGTTTGGGGATCCCTGTTCTAGAGGCTTAGCCTTAATGCTAGCTGCCACTCCCAGTCTCTTGGGATGTGCTGAGGACAGCAGCAACATACGTAGCACAGACCCACGAACAATATTTTAAAGCTCAGTTAATCTAGCTACTTTAACTTAAACAGCTGCTTGTATTTATAGCTCAGAGTTCTTACATGCCTGGTGATTATCCACCAGCAGCTGCCGAGAGCTGGGGAGAAAATACTGATGGGAAAACAGGATGGACATATTGGAATAGAGGTCTAAATAAATCCAAACATCTGTCCCCCAGGTAAGAATCCTTCCAATGTTGAGCTGATGAGTTGATGTCTGTATAAAAAGCTGACGTCTGATTCAAAGCAACCTGGCTAAAATCCAGGGGCCTGCAGGAAGACTCCATTCTTAGTTAGGGCTGGTCCACACTACGGGGGGAAATCGATCTTAGATACGCAACTTCAGCTACGTGAGTAACGTAGCTGAAGTCGAATATCTAAGATCGGATTACTCACCCATCCTCACCGCGCGGGATCGATGTTCGCGGCTCTCCCTGTCAATTCTGCAACTCCGTTGGGGTTGATGGAGTTCCGGAATCGATATAAGCGCGCTTGGGGATCGATATATCGCGTCTAGATGAGAAGCGATATATCGATCCCCGAGCAATCGATTTTAACCCGCCGATACGGCGGGTAGTCTGGACGTAGCCTCACACTCCTTTTACCAGCTAAGAATTCAGTGACTGAGGCAAAGGGTGGTGATTTGTATCTGTGGAATGAACAGAGGGATCCTATTACCCTGCTTTCTCCAACAGGCCTTTTGAAATGCGGTGCCTTGGTGCTTTTTTACAGCCCATTGGTCATGTTGATGGTTCACACAGAGGTGTCACTCTCACTGAATAGCTCTTGATTATTTTTTTTTATGCTGATCAGGTAAGTTTGCCTGACTTGCAAGAAACTTGCCTTGCTCCGCACCCTCTTTAGATGCAATAGTTTCTCTTTAATCTGTCTTGGTTTGCTTTGCTATACACAGATGATTTGGCTGGTTGCAAAGCTTTATTCTCTGATAGTGGGTTGCTTTACTGGCCTAGAAAGCTTCCTTCCAATGGAGGATTGCTCTTTATTCCTTTGATTCACCCAGCTATCATTGTGATAGGCTAGGTGCCTTCGATATATGAGAGAGAGAGTGAGTGAGAGAGCAATCCCCTGTCCATACACAAAAAGCTAGATGGGTGTCGTGGCAGGTGCTGGGACCCTCTGGTCAGTTAAACACCTATTACTTCCCCCCCCACCTCCCGGGCGTGCCTAGCTAGTGGATTTGAATGGGCTGGGGAGGACTAAAAAGCCCATTGGCACAGAAGATAGAAGGCTGCACAGAAAGGAATTGCTGGGACAAGAGGCAGGCTAGTGGGGCCAGAACTAAGAAGCATTTCTTCCCTCTCCACTCCTCGGCAGAGGACTGAGGAGAAACAGATGCTGTAGGTGCTGTGGTGTGTGGATCAGGAAAGGTGGTGGGACGAGCAATGTAAATAACGTACACAGTGTTCTTTAACAACTGAAGGTCTCCAAATAGTCTGTGTTGATGTAGGAGGAGACAAGGGCAGGACCTCGCCTTGTGACAGTGCATATGGGGAAAGACAGACTGACAGACAGACACCATTCTGGTGGCAAGTAGTTTGATCTGTGTTCTGGATTTCGTAGCGTTCACGCTCACAGAGGCTTCTTACCTCTCTGCTTTGGTTCACATTGTCTCCTGTTGATTGGCCAGGATGTTTTCTTGCTCATCATCTGAGCAGTAGCTTATTCGCTGCTCACCACGGGCCAGATTGTGACACCCGTTCCCTTGCTGAGTTGGACTGTACACATTCCCCTCTAAAGTCAATGGGAGGAGTTGTATAGTAAAGTGCCATTCAGTGTACGCAACACTCAATCCGGCCTAGTGTGAGAGGTGGGTGGATAAACCACTCGCCAGAGATGAACAAGGAGACAATACAACCAATAACCTTGTGCTGAGTGATGGACTGACAGGACCTCTGCTGCTGTTTTTGCTACTCTAATGTGTACTTTCTGGGGTGATTTTTCCAGCTGACAGAAGCATCACAACTGCCACAGAGCACAGGTTCTCAGCGTGAGGATCACAAACAGGTGCCAGAGGCCACCATCACCCTGCCCTTCCCGGACTGGAAGAAGACCCCGGCTAACTGCTGGCTAAACGGGAGCGTGTCCTAGAACGAGAAAGGGGTTCCATAATGGACAAGTTGAGTGCCTCTGCCAGGGAGTATTGGGAAGATCCTGCACTTCTCCATGTCTGATTTACCTCTGATCTGCTACAGATGTCACGGAAGCTTTGGCCTTTCCAAATCAGTGATCCCTCACATTGTTTTCCCTCGGCAGTCAGCCTCCTGCAGAGTTCACTAGCTAGGCTGGTGCAAGCAGCAGCTGGGCTCTGTTGTTCTGTTGATACTGGGAAGTTCATTTCCAATCTTCCTTTCCCAGCTCTAATGTCTTTATCCTTTTCAGACTCGCTGAATTTTACATTAGGGCTAGGAGAACTTGGACTTTCCCCTTCTCCTCCCATTTGTTTATTTTCCAAGCTAGGCCTGTGAGCTGGAGAACGTTGACGTCCCGCCAAGGATTTCAGCAGTGACTAGTCAGTCTGAGTGTCCTGATTTTGGACGGCCTGAAATGAGATGCATTGATGGGGCCTGATTTTCACAGGCTGGGTGCTCGGCTTTTTCTGAAAAGAGGGCATAGCGGCACTTAAGTGGCATATAGGGCCCTGGGCGGACCATCTGGACTGAGGTGAGTTTCACAGTAAAAGAGTTTGTGTGCTTGCTTAACAAAACTAAAACATCATGAGGACAACTGCAGCTGGAACATCCATCTGGGCATAAGGAATTCTCTCTCCCTGCGCTGTCTCTCTAAGCTCAAGGTCTGGGCTCTGGTAGCCTGGGCTACAAGCCATGGAGAGGGGGAGGGAGGAAGACATGGGGATGTGGCTCTGCTCTGCCCAGCAAGCAGAGTTGACCGCCATGGCTGAATGAGACCACAGCACACTGTTAGTGAGGTCCCAGCAGGAACGGACCCTGCTGGTCTCCAGGGAGCTCCGGGAACTGTGGGTCTCACTGAGGCTGATGTCCTTAGGTGCTCTTGCTGGGGTGGTGCGGCTCCATCCTTTTGCAGTGGCAGCATGAAAGGGGTAAGGAGGGGAGGGGAAAAGAGGGAACAGGAAAATGTTTGAAGATGAACATTTTCAATAAACATTTCTGCAGATGTTGCAAACAAATGGAAATTGGTCTTTTCCCAAACCTGCTGGAGAAAAGCCACAGCAACATTTCTTGCAAAAATTTTTCCTCCATTTTTTGACCAGCTCTCACCATCTAAAACAGTGAAGAGAGTTGAACAAATCTGTACAATTATACAACATGGTCTTATTGTTTCTTGGTAGTCTTCAGTCCTGCCTGTACCAATGTATCATCTCCATCTTTGATTGCAAGCTCTTCGAGTGTTTTGTTCTGCGTTGGTACTGTGCCTAGCAGGACAGGCTCTGCGTCCAAGTCTGGAGCTTCTACGCACTGCAGTAATACAAATCATAAAGACTAATATTCAATGCTGGGGGATGTGTCATCTTCCCTCCTGGTCAGCCACACTATCTCGATGGACAATACAATACCCAACTGGATGCAGGATTTGGGATTTAAAGGAGGGTTAGTGGAAGGGCACCTCAGCAGGCGAGATAAAGATATTCCAGTGTTCAGTATTTTTTTTCAGAGCATGGGAAGATCAAGCCAAGGGAGGCCCCGTTGAGCCAGTGAACTTTGAGGGTGAAATCCTAGCCCTGCTGAAGTCAATAGCAAACTTCCCGTTGACTTCAGTAGAGTGATGATTTCACGCTAAATGTTGAGTAAAGAGCTGTAGTCACTACAGGACACAGGGTTGGTGCTCTCACCACAGAGGGCACAATGCCCTAGGAGAAGTTTTGGTTGGAGGTGAGACATCGTAGAAATGTAGGGCTGGAAGGGACCTCAAGAAGTCATCAGGTCCAGCCCCCTTGTCCTGAAGCAGTAAACCTAGACCATCCCTGACAGGTGTTTGTCCAGCCTGTTCTTAAAAACCTCCAAAGATGGGGATTACACACCCCTCCTTCGAAGCCTGTTCCAGAGCTTAACTACCCTTAAAGTTTAAACGTTTTTCCTATTATCAAACCTACATCTACCTTGCTGCAGATATTACTTACCCTACCTTTAATGGACATGGAGAACAATTGATCACTGTCCTCTTTCTAACAACCATTAACAGATTTGAATACTGATATCAGGTTCTCTCTCAGTCTTCTTTTGCCAAGATTAACATGCTCAGTTTTGTTAACCTTCCTTATTTTCTAAATCTTTGATCATTTTTGTCGCTCTCCTCTGGACTCTCTCCAATTTGTCCACATCCTTCCTAAAGTGTGGCACCCAGAACTGGAAACAGTACTCCAGCTGGGGCCTCATCAGTGCCAAATAGAGCAGCACAATACATCTATGTCTTCCATACAACACACCGGTTATTACACCCCAGAATTCTATTATTCTTTTTCACAACACAGTTTTGACTCATGCTCCATTTCTGATTCACTCCAATCCCCAGATCCTTTTCAGCAGCTATTCCTCATTTTGTTGTTGTTGTGCATTTGATTCTTCCTTTCTAAGTGAAGTATTTTGCACATGTCTTTATGGAATTTCATCTTCCTGATTTCAGACCAATTTTCCAATTTGTTAAGGTCGCTTTGAATTCTAATCCTGTCCTCCAAAGTGCTTGCAACCCCTCCCATCTTGGTGTCATCTGCAAATTTCATAAGCACACTCTCCACCCATTATCCAAGTCATTAATAAAATATTGAACATTCCCAGACCCAGGACTGACCTCTGCGAGGCCCCATTAGATACAACCTCCGAGTATGACCAGCAAACCATTGATAACTACTGTTGAAGGTGGTCTTTCAAATCCAGATCATCTCCATGGAAGTTAATGGCATTACTCAGGATCCTGGAGTGGTTTGCCATTTGATCACTCAGGCTGATGCTAGAGGAAAGGTCACTCCTCGTGAAGAGGGTTGCAGTTAAACTGAGAAATGCCAGCTGCGATGAAAAACAACTTTCAAATCTGAGGAAACGATGATGCTGTCAAAGTACAGCTGCATTTGTGAACTTGGAGCCAAATTAGCTTTGTTTGCTTTGAGCTTGATAAAGGCAGTGTGTGGGCACCTTACTTTAATGGTGCCTGCACCTTTCATGTCGACGTTACAATTTTAAACAATACGCACTGTGGATGCATGACTGAGTCAGGGAGCCTGCACTCCCAAATTTTGCCCCCTAATACTTCTGGTATGGAACAGAAATGCCTTCCCTCTCACTATATGTGGGTTATCTCTAAACGTTGTGGCCTGGGATGGCTGTGAGAAACCATGTCTGTTTCCCCTTTTAAACCAACAACTGACCAAATTCTCTCCTTGTATCAGGGCCGGTCATCATGCCCACATTCTTCACCATATGTGAGATGCTGGCTTCCTCACAAGCCTGGGGAATTTGCAACCAACACCATATTAGTCTTTAAGCCCTTGGTTCTGGGTTCCGTTTATTGTCCAAGTGACCACAGACTCACAAAAGGAAAACAAAATGTCCAGAGAGGGTTTTCTCCCCAGCCATAACTCCCAGGGTCCCCGCCTTCCCAGGAGTCTTCCTTCCTCAGGGACTACTGCTGGAGATTGTCCCTTCCTGCAGCTTCTCCCTGCAGTCCACCCCCACCTGAGCACTTTTATAATGACTTTCTCCCTTTCCAACTGGGTCTGATAATAGATAAGCTCTGGCTAGCCCCAGACTCCTCCTTAAAGGGGCAGGCTTCACAGTAACACTTAACAATTTACATTCATCTCTGCTGTAGAGGGCAGTCTGTGTTCTCTTTTGGGTCTCAAACACCAGCAAACTTTTGGTTCTCAAAAACTATTCTGAGTGTAAATTTTCTGTTTTCAAAAAAAAAAAAAAGTTTCTGGTAAAAAAAAATCAATTTTCTGTTCTAAAAAATGATCCATTTCTATAGTGAATATTGTAATGAGAACATTTTTATGTTTTGATTTCTGGTGGGAGGGTTAAGGAAAAATGATTTTTTCATGAAAATTTTCATTTTCAGCTAAAGGCCATTTTTCATCAGCATCACCTTTCCACAAAAATATTTTGACCAGCTGTCAGGAAGATCTTTGAAAATCAGCTATTTATTTAATTGGGTGTTTAGGAAGATTAAATGTGTGTTCCCACTGGTGATGGGATAAGGGGGATGGAACCGTGTTAGTTTTTTTATTTATTAGTGGGTGAGTTAATTTGCTACTTTTTGATTGCTTAATGCTGCTTGTGGGCAGAATTTGTGCTTTTTTAACACTGGTAGATAGTCATTATGTGGTTAAAAGACTGGTTAATTGTCAGGGCTCCTTGAGATCTTTGCATGACTTTATCGTAATTCTTGTTTAATTTCAAATAAATAAACAACAAAACCTAGCTCTTATAGAGCACTTTTCATCAGCAGAGCTCACACACTTCACAAAGTACTATTATCCCCATTTTACAGGTGGGGAAACTGAGGCATAGACACAGGGGAAGTGACTTGCCCAAGGTCATACAGTTAACTAGTGGCAGATCCAGGAATTGAATTTAGGTCAACCTAAGTCCCAGCCCAGTAAGCTAGCCACTGGGCCACATTTAAGCTCATTTTTTTTGTAAACTGTGGCCTCAGGCAAGCTCCCGGGGACTTCAGAAATCAAGGACATAGGGATTTGGTTCCTGGACAATCAAATCCATTTTTTAAAAAAGAACAGCTGCTTTTGGTAGACACAATTTTTTGTGATGCAGGCTATGACAGAGGGAGTTCTGTACGTATAGCTTTAGTCTTCTTTGAAGTGCAGGCTTCAGGTGTTTTGAAGTCCTAAAGTTGGTAAGTGTGCATCAGAAATTTTCTTTGATGTGGTTTTTAATGAAGGATCCAAAATAGTCTTCTTATCGAATTTCCATCTGTGGAAAAATTGTCCTTCTGTGACATCAAAAAACGAATGCGTATCATCTCCACTAATTAGTAAATTCACACTGTGGGGTATTTCTACCCTTCCTCTTCTCATCTGAAATCCATGAACCATCTTGGCAGCATTTTAGGAGAGATGACTGGAGCATTTCCCCCCTCACACACTTTATTTTACACATACCATTCTTTGCTATGTTCATACTTTTCATTTGTTTACATTTGTACCAGCCTAATAGCAATTGCTTGCTCACTAGCTAGCAAGACTTGCAAAATAAAAAGCCCTATCCCCTCCCCTCCCATTTGACCACACATCATTCCACGCTCTGCAAATGTGTGTGCTCCTAACGGCCTACCCTTTGCAAACTCCCTGGCCAGCTGCAGTAGCGTTTCCCCACTGGCACATCCATTTGTACACTCGCTTGGCCAATTTTAGAAGTGCTTCCTGAATGCTTTAAAAAAGCATCTGTAAAAATTTAATAGACAGTTGTTTCTATAAAAGCCTGTCCTTGGAAAAAAACACCTGACAGCAAAAGGTCAGGTCGGGTCGGGTCATTGTTTAACAACATGATTGGGGGGCCCATGTCTTCATGCTTTTCATACCCCAGATTCCCAGGGCTTCATGAGAGCAATGGGTGTGTAAGGAATGCAGGGTCAGCCCCCTTGTTTAGTTAGATGTCTACAACTTAACTATTCTCCAAACCCACAGAGCTCTGCTATAGTATATATATTAATAACAGCACTTTGACTTGCACCTGGAAGTGAATGGGAAACCACATCTCTGGATCGCAGATGTGAGCAATGCCACAGAGTAAAGGCAGAATTGCTTTCTGCACCAGCTTAAATTCAAGTGGCTGCCCCAGCATAGCCCTAACTGGAATTAGTGCAGTCTGCAAATTGGAGGGGACAAAAGCATGGGGAACTGAAGTGAGGTACAAGCTTTTGCCCAGTGCGAATGGAAGAAAGCATTTGGCATGTAATGCTAAAATCTGATCATCCAACAAGTTTCTACCCTTCATACTAGTGTCTCCTCTCTCTCAGTCAGCCAGCTAGCTTTCAGACAAGAATCTGTCTGGACAGATGTTGGGAAATCCACTCATTTGCACCATCTGAGTCCAACAAAATACAGATGAGAAGCTATGGATGGCACTGCAACCCAAGTACTCTCAATGTACAACCTAACAGCCTGGTACACTGTCATGTTTCTGCAAGGCAATTCAGATCAGTAGTCGACGATGTCACCACTTGCCCTACGATGCTGGGTACCTTACAATGCTTTGCAGCTATCTGTCCCAGACAGGGATGCTCACAGCCAGCCTACAAAGAAGCAGGTCACACCCTGAGCGTCTGTGTGCTACGCAGCCAGTCTTGGTTCAACAACTCTGACCCCGACAGCCTGTCCAGAGCCCCACAGCCCCAGGCTGGTTTCCACCAGCCTGGGTTACAACCACCAAGGTGACCCCAACACACTCCCAGACTGAGGTTTCCCAAAACCATGTGCTCTTCAATGCCCAGCCCTCTCCTGGACAGTTCAGAGAAAAATATGGTTTCTTTGTTCCTTTAAGGGACAGAAAGCACATCCCAGCTTATTAACTTAACTGGGGTAAATACACCCTTCCCCTTAAACACAGCACGGAGTTGCTTTATAGTAAAAATAGAACAAATATATTAAGAAAATATACATAGGAGTGAGTGAGTTCAAACATAAGGAATGAAGATAGAAAGAGTTACAACTAAAAGAAAACATGATACGCTTTCTAGTGGCTAAGGCTTAATTTAACAAGCCGCCATCTTTGTTCAAGGTAAATTTCCTGCCAATCTTTCTTGTTTCCAGCCATGGCTGCCTCTGTCTCAGTCAGGACCTCCCACAGGACCATAACAGGCTGGTTTCTCATGTCTTCCTACAGGAAAGATCTTTGGCTAAGCATGTTTCTCACCTATATGCAGTTTCCAGAGACTTCAACTCCCCCCATTCTTGGTCCCCCCATTGGCTGAATGAGCCATCTTTCTCAGCTTGCGAGAGCTGTCTTCTCTTGTGTCTGTCTAGTGAGAGATGCCAAAGATGACTTCTGTCTTTTTTATCTGCCAAAGTTCAATCACCTTGTTTCAAGAGGCCCTTCCTCTTCCTCTGGGCTTCCCATCCCCAGTGGTTTCCATTGTTTTGAGTGGCACCTTGTTTCATTTCTTTGGAGACTGGCAGATAGCTGTGATGTCTCTTTGTTTGGAAACAGATTGTAAAGCCTAAAATCAACAAGTACCCATAATTCAATGGTACTGATCAGCAGTGTGTCATAGGCTTTCATAAAAGATCTCACTCTATGGTCTTTTATTATACAGTAATATTGTACACAATCAGTTGATTCAATTACTTATCATTTGAGGTTCAGCCCTCTCTCCCCCACCCATCTTTACAGTTCAGGAAACCTTTGCAATGTATCCTTTGAAAAGTAAAACCCAGACCAAGCTTCTTTCTCTTGTGGGGCATAGACCCCATGCTGTCTCCTCCTCCACATTAGCTTGATAGCTTTGTTTACCTGATATGTAAATGTACCTTCATTGTGTCTGCCTGAAGCCCCAGCTGGTCAGAGAAGCAAACACATTCCTTTGTTTAGGAAGAGCTGTTTACCAATGACCCTGAATATGCCTGATTTAGAAACACTTTAGTCGTAATCCTCAAATATATCCAGAACTCTTAATATACACTGTGTACATACATCACAAAAGAATACTAATGATCAGTGAGTTGTTATTAGTTTTCCAGTGACATATTACATGATATCTTTTTGATATAGATCATAACCAGAGTGAGTTTGGATACCCTGAATTGCTCAGGCCATCTGAAACTCTGATTAGTGATCTCCTTGCTCTCTGCCACTGGGATGCTCTCAGGGTCACAATAGAGTCCTGCTGAACTGTGCAGGAAAATGCATTCAGAGCAGATGAGCAATCACCCAAAACTACCCACTGAGATTCCTCAGAACCACTCCCGTACAACTGCCAGAATGCACAGGTATGTCAACAAACCCATGCAGATAACAGCACCAGATAAATAACAGGGTGAAGAGAATCTTCATAGATAACTGATCTTTGCTCATGGACTTGTTCCCTGCATCTGCGTCTCTCATCTTATGCTTTGACTGTTAGCTCCCTGAGGCAGGGCCTGTCTCTTTGCTATGTGCATGTACCAAACTTAGCACAAAGGGACCCTGATCAGGGCCTGTGCTAGGGTGTACAAGGCATTCTCAGCCCCCTGATGGAGGTGTCACCACCCTGGCACACCTGCCACAGGAAAAGTGTCACCTGGGAGAGAAAGGCAGGAAGTTTAGACCACTGAGCATTGCCTAGAAAAGCCATTAAACTAGGAGACGGGGGAAAGCCGACTGCTGCAGAGGAGCATGTGGATCGGACACAGACTTCTCTTAGGGGAGAGTCTAATGATAGAGAATCTCCAGGTTACAGTCAGGAGCAGAGGATGGAAGAGGATAATGTAAGGGCTGGATCAGATGGTAAACAGTCACATAAAAAAAGAATCTGGCACTTCAGAAAAGGGCAGACAAAGAAACAGGGACATGTTTTTAAAGTGCTTGTACACAAATGCTAGACGTCTAAATAATAAGATGGGTGAACTAGAGTGCCTTGTGATAAAGGAGGATATTGATATAACAGGCATCACAGAAACCTGGTGAACTGAGAGCAATCAATGGGACACAATTTTTCCGGAGTACAAAATATATCAGAAGGACAGAACAGGTCATGCAGGGGGAGGATTGGCACTATATGTGAAAGAAAATGTAGATTCAAATGACTTAAAAATCTTAAGCGAATCCACGTTCCATAGAATCTCCATGGATAGTAATTTCATGCTCTAATAAAATTATAACATTAGGGATCTATTATCGACCACCTGACCAGGACAGTAATAGTGATGATGAAATGCTAAGGGAAATTAGAGAGGCTATCAAAATTAAGAACCCAATAATAGTGGGGGATTTCAATTATCCCCATATTGACTGGGAACATTTCACTTCAGGAAGAAATGCAGAGATAAAATTTCTTGATACTTAAATGACTGCTTCATGGAGCAGCTGGTACGGGAACCCACAAGGGGAGAGGCAACTCTTGATTCAATCCTGAGTGGAGCGCAGGAGCTGGTCCAAGAGGTAACTATAGCAGGATTGCTTGGAAATAGTGACCATAATACAATAGCATTCAACATCCCTGTGGTGGGAAGAACATCTCAACAGCCCAACACTCTGGCATTTAATTTCAAAAGGGGGAACTATGCAAAAATGAGGAGGTTAGTTAAACAGAAGTTAAAAGGTACAGTGACTAAAGTGAAATCCCTGCAAGCTGCATGGGCGCTTTTTAAAGGCCCAACTTCAATGTATACCCCAAATTAAGAAACACAGTAAAAGAACTAAAAAGGAGCCACTGTGGCTTAACAACCATGTAGAAGAAGCAGTGAGAGATAAAAAGACTTCCTTTAAAAAGTGGAAGTCAAATCCTAGTGAGACAAATAGAAAGGAGCATGAACACTGCCAAATTAAGTGCAAGAGTTTAATAAGAAAAGCCAAAGAGGAGTTTGAAGAAGGGCTAGCCAAAAACTCCAAAGGTAATAACAAAATGTTTTTTAAGTACATCAGAAGCAGGAAGCCTGCTAAACAATCAGTGGGGCCCCTTGATGATAGAGATACAAAAGGAGCGCTTAAAGACGATAAAGTCATTGTGGAGAAACTAAATGGATTCTTTGCTTCAGTCTTCACGGCTGAGGATGTTAGGGAGATTCCCAAACCTGAGCCGGTTTTTGTAGGTGACAAAACTGAGGAACTGTCACAGACTGAAGTGTCACTAGAGAAGGTTTTGGAATTAATTGATAAACTCAACATTAACAAGTCACCAGGACCTGATGGCATTCACCCAAGAGTTCTGAAAGAACTCAAATGTGAAGTTGCAGAACTATTAACTAAGGTTTGTAACCTGTCCTTTAAATCGGCTTAGGTACCCAATGACTGGAAGTTAGCTAATGTAACGCCAATATTTAAAAAGGGCTCTAGAGGTGATCCCGGCAATTACAGACCAGTAAGTCTAACGTCGGTACCGGGCAAATTAGTCGAAACAATAGTTAAGAATAAAATTGTCAGACACATAGAAAAAACATAAACTGTTGAGCAATAGTCAACATGGTTTCTGTAAAGGGAAATCTTGTCTTACTAATCTATTAGAGTTCTTTGAAGGGGTCAACAAACGTGGACAAGGGGGATCCAGTAGACATAGCGTACTTAGATTTCCAGAAAGCGTTTGACAAGGTGCCTCTCCAAAGGCTCTTACGTAAATTAAGCTGTCATGGGATAAAAGGGAAGGTCCTTTCATGGACTGAGAACTGGTAGAAGACAGGGAACAAAGGGTAGGAATTAATGGTAAATTCTCCGAATGGAGAGGGGTAACTAGTGGTGTTCCCCAAGGGTCAGTCCTAGGACCAATCGTATTCAATTTATTCATAAATGATCTGGAGAAAGGGGTAAACAGTGAGGTGGCAAAGTTTGCAGATGGTACTAAACTGCTCAAGATAGTTAAGACCAAAGCAGACTGTGAAGAACTTCAAAAAGATCTCACAAAACTAAGTGATTGGGCAACAAAACGGCAAATGAAATTTAATGTGGATAAATGTAAAGTAATGCACATTGAAAAAAATAACCCCAACTGTACATACAATATGATGTGGGCTAATTTAGCTACAACGAGTCAGGAAAAAGATCTTGGAGTCATCGTGGACAGTTCTCTGAAGATGTCCACGCAGTGTGCAGAGGTGGTCAAAAAAGCAAACAGGATGTTAGGAATCATTAAAAAGGGGATAGAGAATAAGACTGAGAATATATTATTGCCCTTATATAAATCCATGGTACACCCATATCTTGAATACTGTGTACAGATGTGGTCTCCTCACCTCAAAAAAGATATACTGGCACTAGAAAAGGTTCAGAAAAGGGCAACTAAAATGATTAGGGGTTTGGAGAGGATCCCACATGAAGAAAGATTAAAGAGGCTAGGACTCTACAGCTTGGAAAAGAGGAGACTAAGGGGGGATATGATAGAGGTATATAAAATCATGAGTGATGTGGAGAAAGTAGATAAGGAAAAGTTATTTACTTGTTCCCATAATACAATAACTAGGGGTCAGCAAATGAAATTAATGGGCAGCAGGTTTAAAACAAATAAAAAGAAGTTCTTCACGCAGCGCACAGTCAGCTTGTGGAACTCCTTACCTGAGGAGGCTGTGAAGGCTGGGACTATAACAGCGTTTAAAAGAGAACTGGATAAATTCATGGTGGCTAAGTCCATAAATGGCTATTAGCCAGGATGGGTAAGGAATGGTGTCCCTAGCCTCTGTTTGTTAGAGGATGGAGATGGATGGCAGGAGAGAGATCACTTTGATCATTGCCTGTTAGGTTCACTCCCTCTGGGGCACCTGGCATTGGCCACTGTCGGTAGATAGATACTGGGCTAGATGGACCTTTGGTCTGACCCGGTAGGACCGTTCTTATGTTCTTATGTTCATTCAGGCACTGGTACCATCAGAACCAACAAGACTTGGTCCTCCAGAGGCTAGAAGGGCCAGGAGGAGGCAGTGGCCAATCAGATCCCACCAGGCGAGATAAGAAGGCTTGCCTATTTCTTCTGTGGGGAAGTGCTGGCTGGAACTGAGACAGGAGATCAACTCCCCTGCTCCTAACCCAGAACCCCAGGCCTGGATCAGGTTCTACCCATCTGATTCACCTTCAGTTGAATGAGGTGCAACAAACTGGTTATTCTGCTCTACAGTCTTAAGGCGCAGGTGACCAATTTTTGAGCTGGACTTTAACTGTTAAAATACTATCAAAGAGTACACTGCATAAGATAGCTTGCTCTGGGCAAGCTGCGACAGGACCCCTAGGCACTACTATGGTAAAGAGTTGAGCACCCATTGATTTCAGTGGGCAGAACCAGACCACAGTATCTACAAAGCCAGCAAAAGTTGACGCGCAGATGGAAAGTCCTATTTATCCTGTTATCTTCATGATGATTTTCAATGGATGTTATCTTGACTGGCTTTTCAATGTCCATTTTAGTTGGTTACCATTTCCAGCAGTCACCCAGCCCTCCCCAGCACAGTGGCTTATTCAAGAGGTTTCTTAACACTGCTGTGCAATTAGTAAAAAATAATTTTAGCACACAGTGTATTCTCTCCCCTGGAGGGATAACTGAGCTTTTATAATCCAAAATTTTGCTGGGTTATGCATCTAAATGGAGAGTTCTGAAATTATTCATGAGGGATCCAACCTATAGATTAACTAATCAGAGCCATTATTGGGAATTAAATCTAACAATATTGGTGGGGTTCTGTCACACAGTAAAACATTTTGAAGAAAGAAAGAATTGATGATTCAGAAACATGGCTTTCTAGCTCACATCAAAAGGGCCTTGAAATGATGCCGTTAGAATGAAAAACGGTTAGTACCATCATGGAGAATGAAGAAGACACCAGTTGAATGTGTATGAATATGCTGCATACCTCTGTCTCTTTGATTACGATCTTGTTGTCTGCTACACGGGGAGCAAAGAGTTCCCTCAGCCTTGGGTGGTTCTACACATCTGCAGGAAGGCAGATAACAGCTGTAGACAGCCCAATCACCGACACTTACACAATACAGGCGTCCATTCCTTGGAAGGTATCCCCTCACCAACTTCTGATCAACAGCTGGATAACCCTGGAGTGGGGAGAAGAATCCAAGCAGAGAAACCCTGAACAAAGCACTCGGAATCTATTAAAAGCTTCAGCCCTGAAGCTAAGGAGGGTAGGTTGGGCCACAGGGAAACAGACTGAAACCCAGTCCTAAGAAGAACATGAGTACCAGGGCTAAGCTGGGCCTACCGAAGTCTTGAGGGAAATGTTCATCTTAGGTAAGACAATATGCATATGGACCCTTTCCCCACTGATTGCCATATCCCTATGGATTAATAAATAATACTTTGTTTGGACATAGCTGTTCAGTGCCACTGCACTTAGCTACTGTTCACAGGTCCCAAAGAGAAGTCTATTGAAGGGGCCAAACTCATTTGGCCCTGCTGAGGAGACACGGTTGGTAAACACGGATGCTGTGATCTGCGGACCCAGTCTAGAAGCAGGGGGAAATTGCAGGATTGCACTCAGAGAATGGAAGCTGCAAGGCCTGTCACTTGATAGGGTGCCCTTAGAGAGAAATCAAAGCTACAGCTCACCCTGAACCACAACAACCACATAGCTTCATTATTTCATCTTCCAGACATGAAAATCTGCAGATATTGCACAGTAGAATAGAAAAAATCTTATAATAGCATGTTTTTGCCAGCACACACATGAATCCTCTTGCTATTTTAGCCATAAAGATTATTCAAGTTTCAGAAATAATCTTTATCTTTGCTTCTTAGTAAAGACCTAAATGTAAATAGCAGACCAAGAGTCTGACCCGAGTGACAATGGAAAAGGATTGCACAAGGAGATCTTTCTTCTAACACTGAACAAGAACCTTCCTTAAGTCAAGGGAAAACAAGGCCTATGTTGTGCTATGCAAGTACATAGATTCTTCCCATTGTGCCTAGCAGGGCCACCCAGAGGTTTCAGGTGGCCTGTGGTCTTCGGCGGCGGGGGGCCTCCACTTCGGCGGCAGTTCGGTGACAGGGGGTCCTTTCACTCCAGGACCCACCGCCGAGGTGCCCCGAAGATCCACGGGGGGGAGGGGCTGCAGCCAAATTGCCACCGAAGACCCGGAGTGGAAGAAGCTC
The DNA here is from genome assembly GCF_025201925.1 of Gopherus flavomarginatus. Taxonomy (NCBI): domain Eukaryota; kingdom Metazoa; phylum Chordata; order Testudines; family Testudinidae; genus Gopherus; species Gopherus flavomarginatus. Next base: position 128,309,815 of record NC_066619.1, read on the forward strand.
CAAGGGCCCAGGCCCCACGAGAGTATTCCGGGGCCCCCAGAGCGAGTGAAGGACCCCACTCCAGGGGCCCTGAAAAACTCTCGTGGGAGCCCAGGGCCTGGGGCAAATTGCCCCACTTGCCCCCCCCCCGGGTGGCCCTGGTGCCTGGTGCTGTACAAACATACCAAGAGACCATCCCTGCCCTCAAGAGCGTAGAGTCTGAATAGACCACAGAGACAGAGCGTGGGAGAAAGAAAGGATGAAATTACTCTGTCTACGCCACTGTAGCGCTCCTCCACAGGAGCTGGAGCAAGAACCAAAGAGGTTTATTTACACCCTTCGGTGCACTATGAGCACAGAATTAGGGCCCCAGCCCTGCATTCCATTTCTCACATGAGTTGCCTGCACTGGCAGTACAGGAACCTTTCTTTTATTTCCCTGTAATGGAGGCTCTTTTTCAAGGAACTTCTGCTTCTAAGTCAGAAAACACCTCATTTGCCCCAGTGCAAGTTGTGAGGCATTTCAATCAAAGCATGTGAAGGTTGAATCAAGCATTCCATAGTGATCCTCCTTCGGATTTAGGTTCTGACACTGTGACACTTCATGCTAGTCTTGTTCCACTGTCTTTTTATTTTCCATTTTTTAACTTTCCCCTCTTTGACTCAACCACTTGAGGAATAAAACTCCAATTTCCCACTGCTGTGTCAAATTACCAAACACAACGGTACCTGACCCTAACACAGTGCAGTCCAAGGAGCCCAAGGTTAGTTCACCTGGGAAAATAGGTTTCTCTTTCAGATCCACTCCAATCTTCCACTACATCACTTCTGCCAAGACACCTTACTGGATTGTCTTGACCTTTTCGTCCAGTTGTCAACAAATCAAAAATCAAAACCTATTTGTTCTGCACTGATCTTGGGCTGAGTTTTTCCTGTTAAAGTGCAGCCTCTCTTTCAAGGCTCTATCATCAGGTCATTGACACTGGCCCAATGCTATGGTACGTTCTTCCAATATATGCTGCAGGGAAGTTGTTTCTTAGCACACATCTGCATCTCAACCCCCCACCGTTATAAATCAGCTGTTAAATACAGGCTATTTCCTTTTATAGCACCATTCTTCTCTGTATCTTTACTTTTCTCCTCTGTCTGGAGAAGACCCCAATCTAATAACCTTCAGAGCAAAGTATCATAGGAATGTAGGCACCTCACGAGGTTATTTAGTCCATCCCTTGCGCTAAGGCAGGACAAAGTAAACTTAGACCATCCCTGACAGGTGTTTGTCCTCCTGCTCTTAAAAACCTTCAGTGCTGGGGATTCCACTATCAGAAATGCAGGTCTGCAGCTGCATTTGGGATTAGCTAACTAACTGCAGCTGAAACCTCTAATTGGCTAAATTGCCTGATTGGCTGAGCAGCACCGACCAGAGGCTGCTTAATACTTAGATCTGCAACCATGCTCGTCCCCACCTTGTTCCAGTTATGTTCCTGCCCTGCTTGGTTCCTGACTGGCTCTCCTGGAGTTTGACTTCAGCTCCGATCACTAGGCATGACTTCCCATGCCCCAGTCCATGACATCCACAGCCTCTGTAGTCTATTCCACTACTTAACTAAGCTTATATTTAGAAAGTCTCCTCATATCTAACCTGTATGTTGCAAAGCACATCTTTTGCCCCAGATATATGAAAATAAGGGGAGATTATAAAGGGAGGGGAAGGGCAAGTTGAGTTTTTAAGTTGCCTGGGTCACTGATGGTGGATTTTATTCAATTGCACTGCAGTTTGTTGGGTATTATTTCATGTATTCAGTATAATTGTCTGACAGCACTTCCTAGAGACCCCAAACAAGATCAGGGCCCTATGGTGCTAGGTGCTGTACAAACACATAGGAAGAGAGTATTACAGTCTAACTAGACAAAACAGATGAAGGGTGAACAGAAGCTCAGAGAGAGGAAGAGACTTGGCCAAGATCACATAGGAGCTCAGTAGTAGAGCTGGGTAATAGATCCCAGGATTCCTACCCCCCAGTCATGTATGTAGCCTTGTCCACAGAACTACTACAAGTGACATATCCTTAAATTACATCATTGGCCCCTGCAATGTACAAAGAGGCATTCTTCCTTTAGCATTTGCATATATCTAAAGGAATATAGTTTCCCATCAAGTTTTTTACTGAGCGGAATCACTCTTGGGCTTTTTCCCCACGTTGGAACCTTCCTGAGCTGTAACTCACTCTGATTCCTTAAGCACTTCCTTCTGGCGTTAACGGCTGCTCTAATCTCAGCTATCTGCCATTCAATAAGGGATGGTGGGGAAAGGTGTAATTAGCAGAGTTCTTTGTAGAAAGCTTTGTCAAATTACTCTAGATGTAACAAGACAAATAAGAAATGTGATTTACTCAAGGAAGATTTCCCCTAGGAAGCGTTAATGTACAAAACTGTTGGTTGCTGATATAACAGTATAGGTAGTAATATACTATATGTGTGATCTCAGACTATTAACTTGATTGGGTAAACAGCACAAGGAAGCTGTGTTTGCTTCTCAGTAGAGTTTTAGAAGAGGTGTGTTCTTTATTATCATGTATTTGTATTACCTTAGCGCCTAGTCATGGCCCAGATGTGCATTGTGCTAGGTGCTGTACAAAGACAAATAGATAGTCCTTGCCCCAAAATGTTTACAAGCTAAGGGCCTGTCTACACTTGAAACATTACTGCAGCTGCGCCAGTGCACCACTTCAGTGTATGCATTCTCTACAGCGAGGGGAGGGATTCGCCTAACACTGGCGTTAATTCACCTCTCCAAGAAGTATAGCCAGATAGACAGAAGAATTCTTCCATTGATCTAGCACCATCTACACCGGGGGTTAGGTCGGGTTTTTCACACCCCTGAGGGATTTAGCTGGGTTGACCTAACTTTTTAGTGTAGACCTGGCCTAACTACAAGACAAGAGACAACAGGTGGATATAGACAGCAGGGAATACAAGGAAAGAACGATGGTCAGCATAAGATTAGGCAATGGAGCACTTCCCCCTTCCTATTGATACCACCGCAGTCTCACCTGGATACAGTGTTAGTGGTGTGTTCCCTATCCAGGGGTAGATTTCAGCTAGCCTATAGCCCCATACAGTCAACTTACTGTGGCCGGGCAGTGCCCAGTGCAGCATGGGAGAGATGATGCAAAGGAGTCGGATGCACCTACAAGTGACAGGGCTGGCCCTTGACATAGATTATAAAGAGATGATGAGCAAGTAGCTGAAGGACAGTTGTGTGGCTGTCCATGGTTCAGCCAAGAACTGGCCACTAAAGCAGAATGTGGACCCATTTTCCTTACCTTGTTTTAGGTGTCTGTGATGTCATCTCAGCTCTTGCAGGAGACATCCAAGTTCCACAAACTGTGTCCTGGCAGGAGAGTAAAAACAGACCAGATTTTCCTCTATGTTATTATTTTAAATTCCATTGTTTGGCAGATCTCTCTAGGAACAGGGGGCAGTGACCTGTGGAGGATCCTACCAGAGCCAAAAGAAAAGGTGTCACATCCAAACTGGCTGCAGAAAGCAATTCCCAGCTAGCATGAATGGGTTAGCAAGATGGAGGAGCAAGGGGAGAAGGAAAGAATGTCAGCTGTCTTGAACCATCCAGTGAACCCAGGTCAGAAAGGTCTCCATGGAACATTGTCTCACTTTACCTAAGGGCAGTAATTACTGCCCCGCATTGGCTCTGGTTATGAGTCACCAGTGTGCCCTTGTTGCCAAGAAGGTTAATGACATTTGGGGCTGTATAAGTAGAGGCATTTCCAGCAGATCAAGGGATGTGATCATTCCTCTCTATTCGGCATTGGTGAGACCTCATCTGGAGAACTGTGTCCAGTTTTGGGCCCCACACTACAAGAAGGATGTGGACAAATTGGAGAGAGTCCAGCGGAGGGCAACAAAAAAGATTAGGGGGCTGGAACTGGGATTGTTTAGTCTGCAGAAGAGAAGAGTGAGGGGCGATTTGATAGCAGCCTTCAATTACCTGAAGGGGGGTTCCAAAGAGGATGGAGCTTGGCTGTTCTCAGTGGTAGCAGATGACAGGACAAGGAGTAATGGTCTCAAGTTGCAGTGGGAGATGTTTAGGTTGGCTATTAGGAAAAACTTTTTCACTAGGAGGGCGGTGAAGCACTGGAACGGGTTACCTTGGGAGGTGGTGAAATCTCCTTCCTTAGAGATTTTTAAGGTCAAGCTTGACAAAGCCCTGGCTGGGATGATTTAGTTGGGAAATGGTCCTGCTTTGAGTAGGGGGTTGGACCACTCAGGGATGCACAGGTACAAACAAACAGGTTACGCATCATTGAATGCAGTGAGGTACAGCCCCTCTATGCATCGGGGTGCTGCCTTTCTCCTGGCACAGGCTGGTTAGAACAAACAAGTCTATCCATCAATCATATTGTCCTTTTGACCCAGTCTTTAGGCTGGATCTACCTGTTCCTTGTTATCTCTGTGGGGTGTGTTCATACCAGGCTGTTCTGGTGCCGTCCTGGCACAGGTTTTTTTAAAGCCTTCCTCCTACCAGCTTCTGTGAGCCGGGCCTGCCTCTGGCTCACAGTCTAACTTGGCTTTATGTTACCAATGTCTTGACCATTACTTCAGTTCAGGCCTCATGCATCATACCAGGCCTCTGATACCAAGGTTTTATGTCTCAGGGCCTCATCTTACTACAATTGGTAGCCAGTTAGGGTCTGTCTACACAGCCAAGAAAAATCCACGGCTAGCTTGCGCCTGCTGACTCGGGCACGCGGGGCTCTTTCATTGTGGTGTAGACTTCCAGGCTCAGACGGGAGCCTGGGCTCTAGGACCCTGCAAGGTGGTAGGGTCCCAGAGTTCAACAATGAAACAGCCCTGCAGCCCGAGCCCCGTGAGCCAGTTGCAAGTGTCTAGTTGCTGGGTAGACGTACCCTCAGGCCTGTGTCTCGTCATGCTGATGTATGTCAACATCTCTCTATGGTAGAGCTGCCGGCCGTCCAGGTTTTCCCAGATCATCTCTTTGATGAGGTGGCTGTAAGGGCGCTCAATACGCACTGCCAGCAGTCTAGTTTTACGGGCTCAGGAAGGATCATTCCAGATGTCCCAAGTTATTGTACCTCAGAGGTGGCACCCCTACTCTATGGGCCTGAGCCAAAGCCCATTGACCTCAATGGGGGTCTTTCCATCCACTTCAGTGAGCTGACAGGGTCAAGAGCCACTTCTCTGACAGTGTCTGTGACTGGGTGCCCTACTCACCGCCGGATGGTGCCGCCTCCTCCTGGCTGCTGTGAGGAATAGCTCTGATGCCTCTCCCTCCTGTTGCCCCTCTCATGCGCCAGGCGCTGCAGCCTCTTCTTCATGACTTGGCCCTCCAGCCAGGTCACTGTCCGTCTTTCCTCAAAGTATCTCCTGACAAAGGCCCAGCCAGTGCCACTTCCCAAGAGGCTGGTAGTGGAATGCAGGCTCACTATCTACTCCAGGTTCCAGCCCAGGGTCCTTGACCAACCAGTCAAGGTCTGCAGCTTCCCTAACCTTACTGCTCTCGCCTCTGGACTATGTCCTAGCTTGCCCACTCTTCCTACTCAGGCTCCTCTCTCTCTCTGAGGGCCCACTAGGTCTTAGGGATTCCCGTCCCTCCTTCCCTCAGGGAGAATGGCTGCCACTCTTCACCCTGTAGCCTTCTCCTGTTGCCAGTCCCTTGGCTTTATAGAAGTCCCCCTGCTCCCTCAGCGAGCTTGCTTCCAATCAGTGGCCTCCTTCTAGCTTAACTCTCTTCCTTATATTGCCACTTAATTGGGTGATTTGGCCCATGTGGGCTAATTCTGCTTCCTCAAGGCTGGTGTGGGGAGCACACCCCCTCGCAGTGTCTGTGGTAGGGAAAGAACTAATACAGAAATATTAATAAAGGGTACATGCAGAGGTGCAATATTTAAATCTACTTGTGTATGCTTCCAATGGGAGGGGGGGTCATATTCCGATTTATTGTGTAAAGTGCCTCCTTCCTGGTGCTATATGTGAACAACTTTGTCTTCATTTATGTAGGGCTAGACTGGGCCATCCATGGCACGGGGCAGGGCCTAGGCACAATCCCTCTCTGTGCTCCCGGTTCCCTTAATGGAGTAAAACACACTCCCCACCCTTCCTTTCCCCACAGGACTAACCAGCTCCGCCTACTTTCCAAGCCTCCCAGGCCAGCTGCTCCCACCAGCCCGCAGCCCCTGCATATCAGAGAAGGCCAGGTAGCCCTTACATGGCTGTGCAAGGGGTGTATGGCCACCTACTCCCCAGCATGGCTACAGGACAGTGGCTGGTCCCCTTTAACGCTCTGTCAGGCATTGGCTTTGTCCACCTGCTAATGCTTTGTGGGTCAAATGCAGTTGCAGACAATAACCGAGTGGTCAGCACCGTAGTGTCCTACCCCTAGCCAGGGAAGGCTGTTAGATTGCATGACGTGACTCACTGAGGGCAAGACTGAGCCTTTGCCCCATCCCCTGGGTAAGGAGCCGTGCACAGGAGGTGGTTCTCTGACTCTCCCAGTCACAAGCAAGGAAGGGAATAATTTGCTACGGCCATATAGCAGGTGAAGCACTTCCCCTTCGCAAACTTGTAGCCTTAGTTCTGCCCACTTCCAGTCCCCCTCCCTGCTCACAGCTTGGGAGGTGAGGAGAGTATCAGGTCCATAGCCCTGTCCTGGACCCAGATGCCAGGGAGCCCTAACACACCCCAGCAAGGGGGCGCAGAGCCTTGACTCTGTCGCATACCCCAGCCCTGTTAGGGTGAGTCGCTATCAGGGACTTGCTGAAAACTGGCATTTAAAAGAAAAATTACCAATCACATTCAAAATGAAAGCGAGAGAGAAACTTTGGCCAAAATTTTCAAAAATGGAAGGACCAATCAGGCTCCTAAATCCTTATGGAAGTGGCTGAGGACGAGGCCTGGCTTTTAAAAGGACAGAGCACCCAGCCGCTCCCACTGAATTCCACTGGGCCATGAGACCATTCAGCAAGAAGTCCAGTGCTGCAGTACCCACAGAACCCACTCTGCTCTTCCCAAGCGAATGCAAGCCCCTGTTTCCCCTTTGTCTCCTGCATTGCTTTTCTAATGGCTTTCAGTTCTCCCAGTGCAGGCTGCTTCAAAGAGTAAAGGGGAGCTGAACAGAAAGTCTAGAGATGAAGCAGAAATCTATTTTCATCCCTTGGACTGATTGCATCAGTCATAAACTGTTCAGGATCTCACGGAGCACCGCTAGAGACTTGCAGCACAGATTATTACTGTGTTCTTTCTCCGAGCAGCAGGATACAGCATTTAAAGCCTATCATCTTTGTGAGTAGTTCAAGGGAAGTGCAGAGTGTGTTGTGGAATAGATATACACCAAAACAAGAAGGAATGGGAGCAGTGAGAATAAAAGGAAAGTGCTGAGCTATTGTCAGGAGACACAAAAATGATGCTGCAATTGTGGCAGAAGATGAAGCCGACTTAGAAGCAATTGTGAAGCGATGGGATGAGATACGTGAAGCATAAACCCAAAACAATGAAAATCAGGTCACTCTTTCATTCCTGGGAGGAAAGTGGTGTCAGGCACTCAGGCCTAGCAAGGTGAACATGACAGTTGAGTCCCTGTCCAATTTTCAATATCTGCAAAGCAAGATCAGAGAAGCCGAGGAAGGCTGCAATCACAAATCAAGACAGAACAATAAGCGAGGGGAATATTGCGAGCTAGCAAGTCTGAAATGGCAGGTGCCAAAAGAAAGCTGTTGAGTGACAGGTGTAAGAAGCATTTAACTCACTAGTCTTGTCCTCAGAGGTGCTGGCAAAGAGCAATGAAAGTTCTTTTGGTGAGAAACACACACAGTGTGTGGAACAGGATGATAGTGAGTGAGCAACATCTCCATTATGAAGGGGCTCCAAAATGCAGGAGAATTAAATAAGATTCAGGCAATGTTTCAATGCGTAGGCATGAGCCTGCCGTCTTTGAGCCTGCCACTGCAGTCTTTGCACACACAAACATCCCACTGCTCACTCTAGCGGATAGAATTCACACCAAAGAGATCTTTCCTAAAACCGACTTCCTACACTTTTATCAGCCACTTTAAACAAGAACTGCAGAGCTGGACTACGTTCCACTGTATGCAACTGTGGACTCACAAACAGCTTAGCCCTGGTGATTATTGATAGATTTGGGGGATAGAGGAGGCTTCCCTAGCTAGGCATGGCAGAATACCATTCTTGTTTTTTTTAATTTTGACAGATAATTATCTTGAAGCATTTTTTATATAATCCATTTAAATGTTCACAGTTGTGGGGAGTAAGACAATGGAGGAGGTCAGACAATTATTTAATGACAACAGACCTGGAGATTCAAAAAATTAAAGCTTTCTAACCATTAAAACACAAACTGTCAGCATCCTATGTCAAAGTATACAAAGCAAATATCCTTCAATCAAACTCAATTCAATTCTTAAGCAGCATTTTTCTCATGGTGCCTATCTGTAACTTGCGATTAGCTATCCAGCCTGTTAGTTACCCTGACACTGGAACACAGGAAATAGCTGGGATGGAAGCAGGCCAGGAAGCCCCTCCAAGCTATTATGATTATTATGATTATTACAGCACATGGTGGTAGCACCTAGAGGTTCCAACTGAGATTCCGTCCCCATTGTTATTGGTGTGGCTGGAGACAGTCATTGTCTCAGAGCTCACTAGCTAAACAGACAAAAGCAGGGAAAGGAAGCAGCATAATCACCATTTTACAGATGGGGAGCCACGACACTGATAGACTAAATAACCTGACCAGGGTCACTAGAGAGTCTGTTGCAGAGTGAACAATCAGATCTCCTGAGTCCCAGTTCAGGGCCTTAACTACAAGCCCATCCTTCCACTCAGCTCCTCAGTAGCACAGTCTATGCTAGCTGCTGCTATTGTTAGGTAGCTTGTTACTCATCTAAATGACTCTTTATAAACTATAAGCCAGTTTCCTCACCATTCCCTTAAGATGAAGTTTGGGCATCTATCCCTAGCTCAGATAGCCTTGTGGTATAAAGTCATTCCGTTCCCATCAATATTTTACCCTGCTGAGATCCTCTTCTCATCTCTTTTGTATTGTTTTTTCCCGAAATGGTTCTCAGTTCTTTAATCTTTTTAACTATCGACTGGCCTTGACCTCCTGCTGTTTGCTGCCCCACTTCTATAATATCCTTCAGAAAATAAGGTGATTAACATCTAGCACAGAATATTACAGTGTCCTTCACAGAAAGGCCTGCTAAATGACTATGATAATATCTCATTTAAATTCTGTAGAGGTATTTCTATTTATATAGCCCATTTGTTCTCTTAGTTTTAATAATCCCAGGTTCAACTCATCCACGGTGCTCTCTTCTTTAACATGTTCCCCAGGACTTCTGGCCCCTCTATGTGGTCAAATCTCTAAATACCTTATCTGTTTATCTTTCCACCTGCTAAATGCTTGGATTGTGTGATAAATTGTCCTTCATGATTTGCAAGGTTGCATCTGAGAAGTTCATCTAGCAGCAATCGCATCTGTGGGGGTTACCCTTGGATTTTGCACTTCTGCAAGTCACAGGATTCCTCTGCATTGAAGATTCCCAGGCTTTGTCAAATACAGCATACACACAATGAGGAAAATTCATCCTGAGCATAAGGGATGATTCTGGCAAAATCTGCCAGGAAGTCTGTATAATCTCCATACACTGCCTGGTGCGAGCTAATTAGTCATGTAAACGGTGCACTAATGATCAAAGGAAACTACAAACATACAAAATTCACTAAACAAATCTACTTTCATAGTGTTAGACTCCTCATACTATACGTTAAACAACTGATGAGTATTGCTTTAGTTGTAGTACAAATGCATCCCAACTTGAATCTCACTGAAATCAATGGAGTTATATCAGTGATGAACCTGGAAGTATATTCAAGAAAGTCGATTGACATTTTTGGTGTGAAAAGTTTTTTCACTCGAAAATGGCCGTTTCTCAAAAACAAAACTTTCTGTAAAATAATTGTCAACGTTATTGAAATTTTCAGTTTTTGCAAGATTTATATCATATTTTACCCCTCCAAAAAATTGACGTCATTTTCAAAACTGTTATCAATGTTTTTTGTTTACCAAAAACCACATTTTCTTACTGAAAACTAGATCTTGGTAAAGACAATCTCAAACTATTTCAGTAAAAATTTGTTCTAATATTTCCATTTCCATTGGTACAAATGAACTACAAACAAAATTGTAACCTTTTAGTTAGTGTACTAGATTTCTTCTATGTTTCATAAAGAAAGGTTACTGGGGTGTACTGAGAACTATCCTGGAATTGCAAGCTGTTATTTAAAGAGTGGCAGGAAGAGAGCAGCCTGCTTTGTCTCACTCTGTTTTTTACTTGCTGTGTGATCGTTCTGGATTCTAAGAATAAAAGTAGTGTTATGTTGCAAACTTCCAGAAAGAGTACTGATGTTGTTATGTAACTTCTCGGTGTGTATGCCGTGAACATAGCAGTTTCATACAGTAACTGTGAGTTTCCCAGAGTTGCTTCTGTACATTCACTCTCAAGGAAATATATACAAGCCCTCTAAGAAGAATATTTATATTCTGCGGCTGATGTTACAAAGCTCTGCAACAAAATGGAAGTGTCTTGGCTAATGGGAGTGCAAGGAAGCTGTACAGTTACTGTGTACATATTGTGTATAGCTAATAATGGCTGTCAGCTTCTCAGGTTTTCATAATCAGTGATCAGTTATGTCTTCATAAAATGTAATCAGGCTGCAATCTCTGAAATCGGCTCCTAACAGATTTCTCTCCCTCCCTCTCTCTCTCTCACTCACTCACTCACACACTCACACATATATAGAGGAGATGATCTAAGCTTACACCATTCTGTCTTTCCATGGTTTGCTTTCATCATTAGCTTAGGGTCCCTATCCAACACCTCTTGAAGTCCCTGAGAATCTCCTCTAACATCAACAAGCAATGGATCAGGGCCTTAAACATTAACCAACATAAAATCAGCTTCAGCATCGTCTCAAACTTGGCTATTCCTGGGATGTGATTCTTGCCCCTGGTTCCTTCTGCTTCAGAGAGCCACCCAAGCCCTGCTTTAGTTACCTCCCTGAGTTGGAGCAGACTGGTGTCAACTGCCAGGAGATGGGTCTGCAGAAGTACCTGCCTCTTGCACAGGATCCTAGACCATGACATCCAGTCACACAGGCAAAAGAGCTGAGCACTTCGGAAAATCTGGCCCCAGTTGTGGTTGCTGAGCCAGTGTATACCTGACTGTGAGCTCTCTTGACAATTTGGCCTTGGTGAATGTGCAAAAGCCTCTTCTCTGATTTGCTGTAAACACCTCAGCTTCTGGCATCATTAACTCCAGATACTGAGTTCTTATCTCATACAGTGAACGAAGTGTTGAACTAAGCATGAAGTCTATAAAACGTTGTTAGAAAATCGTCAAAGTTCTCTCCTTTAAAGCACACAAGAAAGCTGAAAGGGAAGATGAGGACACGGAAAGATGATAAAAAGGGAACCAATTATCCTCCAAGGCTGCTTTACCCACACAGACTCATAATAGGAGTGTGCCCTAAACTCAACACATAGAAGGTGTTCATGTTGCCATATAAATTGCCTTCATAAACCAACTGCTTAAAAACCCTCTAACTTTGATATACTAGCTATAGCCAACATAAAAAATATTTCATTCTTTTAACTTTGCATCCAACTGTTTTCGTCTCTCAGCCCACAATAACAGTCTTGTCCAAACTGAGGCTATTATGAAAACACACTTCTTTGAAACACACTGTGTCTTTCCATTTATTGTAGCTTTCACTAATAGCAGAAGCTACAGGTAGGGTTGTATGTGTATTTCCATTCTCAATTGGTTTCAACCCTCCTTTTCTTCATCTGGAATTTTTTTATTCTTAGCTTAGTGCAGTGAATTATTTACATGAAAAAAATGCTTGACTAGAATCTGTTGATCCATTTTTTTAAATTACAGAGGAGTGGAAAATAATTGTATATGTACATTTTTAAAGACATATTGTGACACATATAGCAATTTCCTGCTATATCTTTGGGAAATCTGTATTAAGTGTATCATCAATGTGGAAGATTCCCACACCTGAGCCATTCTTTTTAGGTGACAAATCTGAGGAACTGTCCCAGATTGAGGTGCCAGTAAAGGACATTTTGGAACAAACTGATAAATTAAACAGTAATAAGTCACCAGGACCAGATGGTATTTACCCAAGAGTTCTGAAGGACCTCAGATATGAAGTTGTAGAACTACTAACTTTGGTATGTAACCGGGGTGAAAGTAACGTAAAGGATTTACTGGTACTGCCGGAGTCCTGGGCGGGGGGCGTGGCCTCAACTGGAAGAGGTGGGGCCTTTCAAGATTTAAAGGCCCCGGGGCTCTGGCTGCAGCTGGGAGCCCCAGGGCCTTTAAATCACTTTGGAGCTACCAGCTGCAGAGGAAGCTGGGAGCCCTAGGGTTCAGGGGCAAATTAAAGGGCCAGGGACTCCAGCTGCTGTGGAGCTCCGGGACCTTTAAATCACCATGGGAGCCCAGCTGCCGGAGCTCCGGCAGGGATTTAAAGGGCCCGGGGCTCCCCACAGCGGCAGGAGCACCGGGTCCTTTAAATCCCTGCCTGAGCCTGGCTGCTGGAGCTCCAGCGGGGATTTAAAGGGTCCAGGGCTCCTGACAGCAGCTGGAGCCCTGGGCTCTTTAAATGACCACCACAGAAGCCAATCCAGTTCGGCCCAGCATACTGGCTCTTTCTGGTATGCTGTACAGGACCATACCGGCTTACTTTCACCTCTGTATGTAACCTATTATTTAAATCAGCTTCTGTACCTGATGACTGGAGGATAGCTAATGTGACACCAATTTTTTAAAAGGCTCCAGAGGTGATCCGAGCAATTACAGGCCAGTAACTTCAGTACCGGGCAAATTGGTTGAAAATAGAGTAAAGAACAGAATTATCAGACACATAGATGGACATGGTTTGTTGGGGAAGAGTCAACATGACTTTTGTAAAGGGAAATCATACCTCACCAATCTACTAGAATTCTTTGAGGGGGGTCAACAAGCATGTGGGCAAGGATTATCCAGTGTATACAGCATGCTTGGACTTTCAGAAAACCTTTGACAAGGTCTTCCATGAAAGGCTCTTATACAAATTAAGCAGCCATGGAATAAGAGGGCAGGTCCTCTCATGGAACAGTAACTGGTTAAAATGTAGGAGACAAAGGATAGGAAAAAATGGTCAGTTTTCACAATGGAGGGAGGTAAATAGCAGGGTCCCCCAGAGATCTGCACTAGTACCAGTGCTGACCAACATATTCATAAATGATCTGGAAAAAGGGGTAAACACTGAGGTGGCAAAGTTTGCAGACAATACAAAACTACTCAGAATAATTAAGTGCAGAGCAGACTGCGAAGAGCTACAAAGGGATTTCACAAAACTAAGTGACTGGGCAACAAAATGGCAGCAATTCAATGCTAGTAAATACAAAGTAATGCACACAGGAAAACCTAATTCCAACTATACCTACAAAATGATGGTGTCTACACTAGCTCTGATCACTCAAAAAAGAGATTTTTGGAGTCATTGTGGATAGTTTTCTGAAAATATCATCTCTATGTGCAGCGGCAGTCAAAAAACATAACAATGTTAGGGACCATTAGGAAAGGGACACATAAAAGGAAGTTAAATATCATATTGCCACTATCCCAACCCCTGCTATGCCCACAGCTTGAATACGGCGTACAGTCCTGGTTGCCCCATCTCCACAAAAGATATAGTAGAGATGGAAAAAGTACAGAGAAAAGCAACAAAAATGATTAGGGGCATGGAATGGCTTCCATATGAGGAGAGATTAAAAAAACGGACTTTTCAGCTTCAAAAAGAGACAACTAAGGCAGGATATGATGGAGGTCTATAAAATCATGAATGGTGTGGAGAAAGTGAATAAGGAAGCATTATTTACTCCTTCACATATAGCACAAGAATCAGGGATCGCCCAATGAAGTTTATAGGCAGCAGGTTTAAAACAAACAAAAGAAGTATTTGTTCATACAATGCACTGTTAACCTGTGGAATTCATTCCCGGGGGATATTGTAAAGGCCAAAACTATATTTGGGTTCAGAAATGAATTAGACAAGTTCATGTAGAATAGGTCCATCAGTGGCTCTTAGCCAGGATGGAACGCCATGCTCTGGTGTCCGTAGCCTCTGACTGCCAGATGCTGGGAGTGGACAACAGGGGATGGATCAGTTGACAATTGCCCTGTTCTGTTCATTCCCTCTGAAGTACCTGCCATTGGCCACTGTTAGAAGACAGGATGCTGGGCTAGACGGACCATTGGTCTGACCCAGTATGGCCATTCTTATCTTTTTTAAAACAGTGGGGGTACAAATTCACTCAGGGTGTAACGCCTCCATAGAAGTACCACCTCCCAGGGAAGTCCATCTATACTGGTTCAGACAGAATTCCGCAGAGGCTAGCAGATGAAGAAAGGATTTTTGGATAAATAGCTGGAGTTTAAACTGACTCAGGGACTTCTTTCTGATCCAACAAACAGACAAGGGCTTCTGTGCAAGGGGGCCCCTATCCTTAGGGAAGGATTGGAAGGACTTTGGCTTACTGGGGCCCCATAAAACTGAGTGTTCTTGTTCTGAGCAAAGGAGCAATCAACTGATAACCACCAAGAAAGATTTGAAGGCTTTTTCACCGGCCACAGCTCTTGTTGGAGCCAGGGTTTGATCTCTGGTAAGCTTATCTGGGGAAGGGATATCTCAGTGATTTGAGCATTGGCCTGCTAAACCCAGGGTTGTGAGCTCAATCCTTGAGGGGCCATTTATGGATCTGGACCATAGAGGGGAAGTTGCCCTGCGTTGTGACCCACATGAATATAAGATTTCCCACAGCAGATAGGATGAATGGTCCAGTGTCCCTTCTCTGACAGTGGCTGGCATCCAGTGCTTCACAGGAGGGTGTAAGAACCCCACAGTGACAAAGGAGGGATAATCTGTCTCTTGTGCAGGTGTCATACTGATGTCTAGTAGTTAGAGACTGGCTTGAGCACTGTAGCATGAGTTTAAATATCCCTGCCGCAAGTTTTTGTTATAAATTAATAATAACTCTGGATTCTCTTGCATCCATATACAGATATATATTCTCAACCCCTTTTTGAGTCTTGTTACACGCTTGGCCTCAGCGCCGTCCAGCGGCAGTGAGTACTCAGCCTAATTAAACATTGTATGAAAAAGTATTTCCTTGTATTAGTTTTTTAATTTCCCACCTATTAATTTCATTGATTATCCCCTTGTTCTAGGACAGGGAGAACAGAATCTCCCTCTCTCTCTTCTCACGGCCACTCGTTATTTTATATATTCCCCTCTTAGTCTTCCCCTTGGTAAGGGAACAATCCCAATTCTTTCCAACTCTTCTTATGAGAGTTTTGATTATTCTTATTGTTCTTCTCTGAACTCTCTGTGGGTTCTGCAATACCCTTTGGAGATGGAGTGTCCAGTACTATCTGCAGTATCCCGAAGAGGCCACACTATTGCTTTACATAGACATTATGATATTCTCCATATTATCTCCCACCCGATTCCTTATGCAAACTAACATCTTGTTTGCTCTTTTGACTACCACTGCACATTGAACAGAGGTCTCCATGGACAGCCTGGTCTCACATGCTAATTATGCACTGTATAATATAGTCTTTTTACATACCCAACTCAAACCAACTAAACTTTCCAAGACAAAATTTTCCAAATGCCTAGTCCATTTTGGAAAAAAGACTCAAGTTAAAATATAACAGTTGTTAGCAATCTTTAAACATCAGTTTTGCACATGCATCATCAAAATATCTCAGTATATTAGTTGTTCTGCTATGTATGAAGTAACATATACATTGGGCCTGAATTTCAGAGCGCATGCAAATTTGCTCGTCTAATTAGCAAAAGCAGTGGCCACACTGAACACACAGCTGGGGTATTTGTATACATCCAGCTGTCATTTGTACATTTGACCATCCAATCTGCCTACCTTATATTTTTCTGTTGCATATATCATGTCATATCTAGATACATATCTGTCAGTAGGTAGGTATAAAATGCAAGTTTTGCCTGTGCAGTCACAGTAATTGCATGTGCAAATTAAACACACAATTGGAGCACATTTTTGTGGAAGCATTTCTTGCTTTTTTGTTTTAATAACAAGCCCAGTATATCGATAATTACACAGATGGGATTTAACCATTTTACCACGGCATTCCATAGGTGAATAATTTTTAATTAGGTTTGTGAAAGTGCAAAATGAAAACAGTAGAGAGATTAATCAATCATTTCCAGTGCCTATCGATTTTGTGTGTCCAGAGAGTGCTCAGCTCTTTCTGAAAATCAGACCCCTTTAAGGAGATTTAAACTGGGCCTGCAAAATCATTAGTCATCGGAAATTCTTGGCCAAGTATTTTAATCTCATTTTTTCTTCTTTCTTCTTAAAAACGCTGAGAATTAAAATACCAAAAATTAGATCAATGTAACCTCAAGGTTATTGTTTTAAATATCAGTCTAGGAAAATGTCCCTATTCAAGAGAACTTAAAGTTGCACTTATGAGACTTAAACACATGCTTAAAATTGTGTGCTTAAGTGATTTTGTTGGTGTCACTAGGCATAAATGAACCAAAGCTCCTCCATGTTGAACTCTACTTGATCTAGAAAGCTAGCAGCTGTGAAATTAAATGTGTAACAGTAAGTTATCAGTTGCAGCACAGCTCAAACCGGTCTAAAGCAGTAGTGATAAGGCCTGTGCACCTTTAGTAGAAGGACAAGATAACTTTCAGAAGGAAAACTTACTAACGAGCTGCCGCGGCTTACGTGACTGCTACAGGGGGAAGAAGGAGGCGGGGGGGGGGGGGAAGAAAGAAGAAAGAGAAAAAAAACTTATAAAAAGGGAAAAGCCGCTTGTGTAGGTGTGCTTGATTTGAGGCATCAGTCTCCTTGCACCGCTTTGAGATCTCAAATAAACTTTGTTTGCTTCTCCACCCTGGTGTGTTTATTGGCGCGAAGTGCACCGGGCAACGAACTCTGCTGTTTCCCCCCTCGGGCACTTTGTGTCGGCAACAATTTCCTGATTTAAGGTCTGAATTAGAAAATGCAAAAACTAAAGTTTGTATAGGAACTCAAGCATAGGGTACATACAGGCTAATTCCTCAGCTGACGTTAATCGATGTAGCCAATGGAGTTATGCTAATTTGCATCAGCAGAGAATCTGGGTCATGGAGTAAATTTGGGTACAGCTAGTTAGAAAATGATTTTCCCTCCTTGAACATTTTGGTTTTTTTCTATTAAAAGCACCAAAATATGAAATATTTCAGATAAAAGCCAAAATATTTAAATCTAGAAATATTGTCACAGTCCCTCATGGGAGCTATAATTTGCATCTCTCATTCTCCTCTATAGGCTGGGTTCCCTGGTCAGACTACTTCTCCCATGATCCATTCACAACTTCATGAGGAGAGATGGTGCATCATGGGAGTCGGATGGCCATAGTGCATCATGGGAGATGAAGTCCAGTTGTGGAGTTCAGTCTATAGAAGAGAAAGGGGACATGAGACAAACAAACTGAAGCTCCCACAAGGCACCATGGTAGCATATCTGAGTTAAAGTATCTTAGTTTTCAATTAAAATATTTTGGGGTTTGAGAATCTGGGTTTTGGATGAAAAATTTTAAAAAAATTGCAAAAAAAAGATACTTTTTGCAAAAAAAAAAACTAATTTAGTCAAAAACCCCATTTCACATTCGAAAACAGTTTTGATGCAACTTTTTTGACTCACTCTAAATCTGAATGATAGTTATTCTAGTAAATTCAACAGGCCAGTTCTGCCCTCCAAGATCCATGTGCCACTCCAGTTAACATCAATGGCCACTGCACACACAGATTTCAGGAAAAAATTGGGGGCAATTTTACTCGTAGAGCCACTATTCAACATTTGTATCGAGGTGGTGGCTAGGGCCCATCAGGTTGGGGCTCCATTATGATAGGCACTGCATAAGCACATAGTAAATACATTCCCATTACACCCAGACCCACAAAGATCTGGAACAAGATATTTTGGGACGTCAGGTTTTGCTAACCAGGAAAGCACTTCATTCAGCACATGCGTCTTTTAAAAAAATATGCTTAACTGCTTTCCTGAAGGACCCTACAAAAAGGCCATTGAAGGTGCAGAGTTTTGCACGTTCTCTGTGGTGTTGGGACCTGTCAAATCTTGTGGCCGGAACCTAAAACTCAAAACATTCTTGCATTTGGAAATCTAGACATGACCTCTTCAACTGTTCTTTTAGGTTAGTGCTCATTTCTTTCAAGTCTTTGGATCTACACAAATCCTTAATTTGTCTGGTTTATTTAGGCATCTGGGTGTGACACTGAAGACCTGGATGTGAGCACTGTGGGTGGGAAAGGGAGTCTGTTGCAGAGGTGACAATCTGTGCACCGATGGGAGAGCTTTCATGCACAGAGTCATTCACCCCAAAGCTCCCAAAGCAGAATGGTAACATTTTACTCCCAGTTTGCCCAGGTGGAAATGGCTACACCAGCTGGAAAACAGTGGAGAATCAGGACCCTTGAATTCCTTCTGGAAGTCAGTCAGCAGCGAGCGAACGAACAGCACCAAGCATGCATATGAAGTGCAATATTTTGTTTGCTGGTGTGAGCATTAGAACCTGTAGCTACTGAAAATGTGAAGAAATGCTTATTTTCAGCTGTGATGCATGTTTTTATAATCTGAGCATATTATCAGTAGCGCTTCTTCCTTGACCAAATCCATCTCTCTTTCTCTCTCTCTCTCTCTGTGACTAAGCACTTTTTCTGACATACAGTTATTACAATTACAGTTGCATCTAAGAAAAAGACAGACAGACACAGACAGATGCTATCAGGGAAGGAGCTATACTAGCGATGCCCTCAAGGTAGTAAAAAGAACTGCACCACAGTTGGCAATAAGCATTCCTTCACATATTCAGTTAAACAGAACTTTATAACACCTCCTGGGATAGCACTATCTGGTGGCTTCCAATAAATTACCATGAAACACCACTAAGCAATCAGGCCACCAGATTCTGCATTAGGTCAAGCTTTTAAGCTGATTTAAGGTCCCATATGAAGCGTTAACCCTAAAGGCTCAAAGACCAGAAGGCAAATAGAAAAAAAAAACCCTCAAACATATTATTTTAATATCTTGTGATTTTTAAGCAAATCTCATGATTTTTGGGCCTGGCTCAAAGTATTGCCAACTCTAAGCATGCAGGTATCATGAGTTAGCCCCTCCACACAACAGGATACTTTTTAAATATAACAACTGTTCGGTTTTTATTTGCCTTCTGAGCCTTTAGGGATCCCATTTTCAGTCCTTTTTCTGCAATCATAAGAGATAGAATCTTCTCACATCATCACTTGACTCCAGGAGCTGGCAATTTAATCAAAACTCCAAATATCATTAGACACAACAAAACCACCAGTGTTGACAATCCTGTATTTGGAGTACAACCCCTGACATTTCCCATTTCAAAGAGCTTCTCAGACATAACCCCCTCTTCCTTGATGTTGCTGTTCCCATGATGTTACCGTTAACATCACAGGGTCAGGTTATACAAACACTGAAGGATGTGCAGTCATTACAGCTGAGAGATACAATCAGTAATTCACTGCACAAGGGCTGTCTTGCTCCTGCTAGACAATGCTAAAGAGACTTCAACTATATACTATCCTCAGAAAGTAGCACTTGCAACTCACCTCATGTTTTATTCAGAACATTAGATTTATTTGATAGTTTTACACCTTCAGGCATGACTTAATTCATATTATTAGAAAAGAAGAAGTTACTCACCTTGTGCAGTAATGATGGTTCTTCAAGATGTGTCCCCCTGTGGGTGCTCCACTCTAGGTGTTGGAGCTTTCTGCGCTGGAGATTAGAGATTTCTCACAGCAGTACTTGGTCGAGGGAAGGGCACGCACAGGAGTCATCTTGTGCAGCCGTTGGCACCTTGTGTAGCGCAAGCTCGCCCAAGCGCACCCTCCGTTCCTTCTCCACCGCAGAGCTCGGCAGTGTGAACTCCAAAGCAGAGGGAGAAGGGTGGGTAGTGGAGCACCCATAGGGACACACATCTCGAAGAACCATCCTTACTGCACAAGGTGAGTAATTTCTTCTTCGAGTGGTGTTCCAGTGGGTGCTCCACTCTAGGAGCTTGTAGAGCAGTACCCTACCAGGGGTGACAGGGGTTCGGAGTGATGTATAAGTGTGTGATGAGAGAACTGTAAGGTCAATGATAAAGTCTGAGATGAGGCCTTGAGTGATAGTGTAACGCTTAGCAAAAGTGTGCTCCGATATCCAGGCTGTGGCTCTACAAATATCTATTAAGGAGACATTGTTCTAGAATGTGATCGATGTCGCCATGGCTCACGTTGAATGGATGCAGGTGGTAGCCAGTTTGAATACAGGTAGAGACCTACTTAGAGAGTCTCTGGGCCGATATTGTAGAGCCCTTGGAGCACTCTGCTGTAGAGACAAACAGTCTTGGTGACTTGTGAAATGGTTTAGTTCTGACCAAGTAGAAGGCTACAGCCCATCTGACATCTAGCATGTGCAACGTTGCTTCTCGAGAGTCGTTATGTGGCTTGAGATAGAAGGCAGGTAAGCGTGTGGTTTGGTTAATATGAAAATTTGTAGCCACTTTGGGCAAGAATTTTGGGTGAGGATGTAACATGATTTTGTCTTTGGTAAATAGAGTGTATGGTGGTTCAGCCATCAATGCTCCTATTTCGCTGACACGTCTGGCAGACATGATTGCCGCTAGGAATGCGACCTTCATTGACATATGAAGAAGTGAGCAGTTGCTAGAGGTTCAAAGGGTGGTCTTGTGAGACATTTGAGCACAAGATTGATATCCCATGGTGGTGCAGGTTGGCGTACTTCGGGGTACATTTTCTGTATACCTGCTAGAAAGCGCCATGTAATCGGGTGAGTGAATATTGAAGCCTCTTCTATCTGTTCATGGAGGGCCGTAATGGCAGCAAGGTGTACTTTAATAGAGCTTATGGCTAACCTCGTTTCCTTCAGTTCTAGTAGGTAGTCTAGGATCATAGACAGAGGTGCCTTGGTCACGTCAAGCTGTTTTTGCTGACACCAAAGGGAGAATTTTCTCAAGGTGAGGCGACGGCTATTTAGTAATATCTGTTTTACTTTCTCTGAACAGTTCAATTCCCCATGTTGGAACCAGAGAGGATCCGTGCTTTGAGATGGAGTTTTGCTAGGTCTGGATGATGCGGTCAGGCCCTTGTTCTGGGAGAGGAGGTCCATCTGGAAAGGCAGCGGTTGTGGGGCACAGACTGCTAGATGTGAGAGGTACGGAAACCAAGTCTGTCTGGGCCATGTGAAGACAATGAGAATGATGTATGCTCTGTCAAGTCGTATCTTGTGGATGACCTATGGGATCAGTGGTATCGGCAGGAAGGTGTACATGAGTGACGCATTCCATGGGATGAGGAAGGCATCACCTAATGATCCCGGTGCCAGTCCTGCCCTGGAGCAAAATAGTGGACATTTGTGATTGGTTGCTGAGGCAAAAAGGTCGATTACTGGGTGTCCCCATTTTTGGAATATTGTGTCGAGAACACTGTCATGGATTTCCCACTCATGTTCCTGTGAGAAGTGCCTGCTGAGGTTGTCAGCTGTAGTGGTTTGGCACCAGGTAGGTTTGATGCTGTGATGTTTATATTGTTGCAGATGCAGAAGGTCCATAAATTCATGGCTTCTACACATAGTGAGTGAGACCTGGCTCCTCCTTGGCGATGTAAAACATGCATGCCACATTGTCGGTGAGAACAGAGATTGCGGTTTCTTGTATAAGTGGGAGGAAGTGTCAGCATGCATTGTGTACCGCGCAGAGTTCCAGGAGATTGATATGCAGTCGAGTTTCCATCGCAGACCACTTGCCTTGTACATTGTGGTGACCCAAGTGGGCGCCTCAACCTATCAGGGAGGCATCTGTTGTTATAGTCACTGATGTGGGGTCTTGTTGAAAGGGAATCCCAGAGTATACATTCCCTGGCTCTGTCCACCATTGTAGGGAGAGGATAACCCTTAGTAGTAGTGTCAATGTCTGTTGAGAGAGTGTTTGCTGGGTGCATAGACTGTGCTCAACCAGTGCTGCAGACAGCACATATGGAGGCTGGCATACTTTACTAAAAAAGTTGCAGTTGCCATATGTCCCAGAATCTGAAGGCATGTCCTCACTGAAGTTTGTGAGCTGATGATCACTGTGGAAATAAGATTGGTCAATGCAGTGAATCTGTGGTTTGGCAATATTGTCTTGGCTTGTATGGAGTCTAGGTCAGCTCCCATAAACTCCAGTTGCTGGGCTGGTTCCAGGGTGGATTTGTTTTCATTTATCTGTAGACCTAGCTGGTGAAACAGGTCTGTTGTGATCTTCAGCATGCCTGCCATGTCTTGTTGAGTGGCACTCTTGAGAAGGCAATCGTCCAAATAGGGGAAGATTATGACTCTTTTGCGTCATAAGTGTGCTGCTACTACTGCGAGCATTTTTGAGAATATGCGAGGAGCAGTGGACAGTCCAAAGGAAAGGACCCTGTACTGGTAGTGGTTGTATCCTACTATGAATCTCGGGAACCGCCCATGGGCAGGATGTATTGTAATATAGAAGTATTCATCTTGGAGGTTGAGGGCTGCAAACCTGTCCCGCCCGCCCACCTCCCCCGTCTAGTGCTGGGATTATTGTGGCCAGAGTGACCATTTTGGACATGTGGTTGCGTACAAACCTGTTGAGTTTTCGAAGATCTAAGACTGGTCTCCTTTCTTCTCTGTCAGAAAATATTTGGAATAAAAACCCCTCCCTCGGTATTGATGTCAGACTGGTTCTACAGCATCCAGCAATGGGAGGTGGTCTACTTCCTGTTGCAGAAGGTGCTCATGAAAGGGGTCCCTGAAGAGGGACGGGGAAGGGGAGAGGGGAAAGGGGATGGCTGTGAAAGGAATGGTGTAGCCAGATTGTATGATCTCCAGCGCCGATTGATCTGTGGTTATTGCAGCCCAGGCATGGTAAAATGGGCATAGGCGGTGACCAAAATTGTGAGATGGGGTATCTGTTGGTGCTAGCGGTGTAGGGAGGTCGCTCCCACCATCGACCAAGACTTCAAAATTGTGGCTTAGATGTAGATGGATGGGTGGATGAGGCCTGTGGAACTCCTTGTCTTTGAGCCTGTTGTTTGGGTCTGTTCAGAGTGAAGTATTGCGGTTGTTGACGGTTAAATAAGGTGTCTTGTGATCTCTGGTATGGTGTAAAGCACGGGCATTTGTCAGGCGGTGAGCATACGCCTAGTGTACGCAGTGTTGCTCGGGAGGCCTTCATGGTATGGAGGACTTAGTCTGTTTGAGACAAGAATAGTTTATCCATATTGAAGGGGAGGTCCTCCACTTTTAGCTGTAGTTCTTTCGGAATTCCTGAAGCCTGCAACCATGATGTTCTTCTCAAAACCACAGCTGTTGCGGTTGTTCAGGCACCTGTGTCTGCTACATCCATCGAGGCTTGCAGCGCTGTGCGGGCTATTAACTGACTCTCGTTGATAATGGTGTTGAGTTGAGGACGTTTTTGCTCAGGGAGGTCCTCCTCGAGCTCTTATATTTTACTATAGTTAGAGTAGTTGTAATTTGCTAGTAGAGCACAATAGTTGGCAACTCTGAGCAGACAGGTGGCTGATGAGTAAACTTTCCGCCCAAAGAGGTCCCGTCTCTTGTGTTCTTTGTCTTGCGGTGAGGAGTGCTGTTGTTGCACCAGCTGGCAGCCTCTACTACCAGCAGGGCCGTCCTTAACCATACGCAAAGTATGCAGCTGCGTAGGGCACCAAGAAACTTGGGGCACCAATTTTCCTGGTGCCCTGTGCAGCTGCGTGCTGCTCCAGCCCCCGCCCCACCTCTTACTACCCCTGCTCCACCCCATCCCCACCCCCACTCTACCGCTTCCCCAAAGCCCCCACCCTGCTCCTCCCCCACCCCGCCTCTTCCTGCCCCTTCTCCACCTCAGTTCCACCTCTTCCCACCCCTGAGGACTGCACCAGGACTGGGCCTGCAGTCACTGGCAGCGGGAAGTGCAGGGATCCAACCCCAGCTGCGCCACCAGTGGCCCACCAAGACAGCTCCCCCCTCCCAACAGAGGCCTGCCCCCCCACCATGGGGGGCTGCGTAGGGCCTCAGAATAGCTAGGGATGGCCCTGACTACCAGAGAGCAGAATTGAGGGTGTGAAGGCAAAAATTCCATGCCTTTGTCTGGAACGAAGTATTTCATGTCAGCCCATTTGTTTGGTGGGTTGTGCCAATGCTGGTATTTGCTGTATTACCTCCGCAGGATCTATTACAGCCTCATCCATGGGGAGGGCAATCTTGGTCGATGATGCCAGTTGTAAGATTTTTAACAACTTATGTTGTTTCTCCTGCACCTCATGTAAGGCAATTTCTTGGCTGTTTGCTACTCTTTTGAAGAGTCCTTGGAACTGTTTCAGGTCATCTGGTGTCATAGGGGTAGACAGCATCATCGCTTCATCTGGTGCAGAAGATGAGCATGGGGCAGGTGGTGAATCTTCCAGGTCTGCCTGAGATAGTATCTCTGTCTCAGGGGGGTCAGAGGTTTCTCTGTGTGGTAATGACGGATATACTCTGGAATCTCTTGTTGCTGGGGAAGGGGGAACAGAATAGGGGTTCTGGTATGTGGGCCAAGGACCCCATTGTGGGCATTGCATGGGATAAGGGTAATGGGTAAGGCCAATGCTGTGCATACCAGGGCTGTGAATGCTCTGAGAGATGAGGTTTTGGCTTCACAGCATTCCATGTAGGTCTCATCTGTGATGGGGATGAACGTTGAGAGGAGAAGTGGGTTTCCTGTGCTTCTCCTTCTTTGCATGGAGAGTGGTACAGGAGATGAAGGATGGTACCGTGTTATGTAGCTCGGGGAGTGTTTGGTGCCAAGCAGTGTTGACTGCGGTGCCAAAGCAACTATGTCAGCAGGACACAGGAGTTGTGCCAGTCCCACCTTGGGGTTGCGGTTGACCGTTGGAGCACTGACCAGAGCTGGATTTGGCTTGTTAGGCGGCAGCAAATCTTGGGTCGGTGCCAATGGCGGCGGCATTGATCACAGTTCCGCTGACTGTGCCACACTCTGCACCAGGGTAGTCGGTGCCGTGGAGGGGACTTGACGTCTCAACTCCAGTGCTATGCATTGGGGTTCAGCAGGGGTCCATTGAGGGACAGTGCTGGAGGAGCCTGATGCCCCATAAGTGCTCACTCTGGATGAGTGAAGCACTGAGGGTAAAGACGTCACTGGGGAAGCTCTCTTCTTCTGAGACACCCTTGCTGGAGAGGTCGAGGCTCGCTTCCTGACAGTTTTGGAAGTCGGAGCTTTATCAGAGCTCAGGGATCTCACTTTATGAGACTCCCTGGAGGATGTCTCTTGCAGAGGTTGGAGGGATTTCTCCAGCAGAAGCATTTTCAAGCGGAGATCCCTGTCACGTCTTGCCCTTGTTGCTAAGTTGGTGCAATGTGTGCATTTCTGGGAGAGGTGATTTTCTCCCAGACAGCAAATGCAGGATGTGTGGCTGTCAGAGACCAGTTTCAG
Organism: Gopherus flavomarginatus; assembly: GCF_025201925.1. Lineage (NCBI taxonomy): Eukaryota > Metazoa > Chordata > Testudines > Testudinidae > Gopherus > Gopherus flavomarginatus. The sequence goes on from NC_066619.1 coordinate 128,335,490, forward strand.
TTAACGAAAGCAGTCACACTTTTTAAATCCTGTTGAGCCTGGCATGACTGCAGTTAAGCCTCTCCCACCTCTCGAGAGATAAGGGTGGGAGTTAATTGTAATGGTAAACTGTAGAAACTGTTCCCAAACTAAGTATAGACTAAAAAGAAGTTCCTATGTAACTTGTAACTTTTTTTTTTTTTTTTAGAAAGTAGCAGCCGAGGACAGTTGAGAAGGAACTGAGGGGACAGGCGGGGGAGCGGGCACTACAGGAGGTGCCAACGGCTGCACGACTCCTTCCCCTGACCAAGTACTGCTGCAAGAAATCTCCAATCTATGGCGCAGGGACACACCAACACTTAGGGCTTGGCTACACTTGCAAGTTACAGCTCAATAAAGGAGCCCTGGGTGCCCTAGCTCACTCCCCGTCCACACTGGCAAGGCACGTAGAGTGCTCTGACTCCACACCTACAGCACTGCTGGACTCCACCTCGGCGAGAGGAATAACATTTGCTTCTCCCTGGCTACAATGCCCAGGCGTCAGTGTGAATGAGGTGTTGCATTACTGTGCTCCGATCGGCCTCCGGAAACATCCCATAATCCCCTTAAGTCAAGTGGCCACTCTTGTCATTGTTTTTGAATCACTGTAAGAATGTGGAAATGCCCTTTGAAAGCTCCGTTTCTGACAGCCGGCTGCTTATCTGCTCCGAGACAAAGCAACCATTACTGTGGAATGCTGTGTGGGACAGAGAGAGGCGGGGGTCTGCTGCTGTCTGAACTTACAAGACAGCATGCTGACATGCTCTCAGCCCCCCAAAACCCACTCTCTCTCCCCCCACATACACACAACACACTCCCTGTCACACCCCACTCCACCCCCATTTGAAAAGCACATTGCAGTCACTTGCATGCTGAGATAGCTGCCCATAATGCACCTCTCCCAATGCCACTGCAAGTGCCACAGATGTAGCCACACCAGTGCACAAGCAGCTGTCAGTGTGGACAGACTGCATTCTTCGAAGGCGGGTTTAACTCACAGAGCTCTACATCTGCAAGTGTAGCCATGCCCCTAGAGTGGAGCACCCACGGGGACACCAATCGAGGAAGAAGCTAATAGCTTTTTATTTTTATAGGTGCAACAGACTAACTACCCTTTAACTATGCAAGTAATTCTACATTGTAATGTCACCACATCTGATCTGTTTCATTTTCTATCAGGACAACCAGAGCTAATAAATGGATACACAATTACAATGAAACCCTTTATTTAGGGCAAATTGGGTTTCCAGACATACTTCTGCAGTTTTCAGATCGCCTACATAGGAGTTAACAACTGGCAAGGACCATAACAATAAGTAGCAGTCACTGCAGAGAAAACACGTTAAAGGTAGGTTCTGCTTATGAAGATTTTGCATAGTACCGAGTACTTGCAGTGCTGCCCAAACCACTCCATTTGGCTGACAAAATGCCAGGATGCAGCTGTGCTTTTTGTAACTGATACAGCAATGCCCTCACATACCAGTCAAGGTGAGCAATCCTCCTCCCTCCCCACAAACAAGACACGAATTTCCAAATGTTTTATCAAATATGCATGACTTTCACTTTGTGAAATATTAAGAGAACACAATGTTCTTCTACTGCAGATGGGGGAAGCTGCAAGATTTGGATCCACATCTGAATAACCATTTTGTTCATTGTTACACTACTGAGATCACAGTAGCACTGAGATTGGGGGGCCATTGTACGAGGCACAGAATCGATTACTTAGTAAGAATCAGGCCCTACCCTGCGGCTGTTGTTGTATTAATTTGGATGGTATATACAAGGCTCAAGTAAACAAGGTTCAGGGTTTGGTACAGAGAGAGATCTTAGCCTGCTAAGCTCCATGGCAAACACACCGTTAAAAATCTTTCTCACCTTTTAGGAAAGATACAGAAAAGAAGGAAAAAAACATTAAAATCTTTGAAATGTAAAGTACTATATAAGGCCTTCATTTTACCAACATCCCTTTCTCGTTAGCTGGATAGAGTTTTTAGAACTAATACTCCTCCCACCTCTCTTCTCCGATAGTCTCTAAAATAGCCTTAGAGATGGTGATAACTGTCCTTTGGTGGAAAAGAGAAGTTCCTTGAGATGGGTGGGAGCTGTTGCTGAATTCCAATCTCATTTCCTAAAAGACAAAACAAGGCCAACACACCCAAACGGGGAGAAAAAAAGAACAACCAAGATAGAAAATGCTGCTTCTGTCTCTGGTGTTTCATAGACTTAAGGTCAGAAGGGACCATTAAGATCACCTAGTCTGACCTCCTGCACAATGCAGGCCACAGAATCTCATCCACCCACTCCTGTAACAAACCCCTAACCTATGTCTGAGTTACTGAAGTCCTCAAATAGTAGTTTAAAGACCTCAAGGTGCAGAGAATCCTCCAACAAGTGACCTGTGCCCCATGCTGCAGAGGATGGCGAAAAACCTCCAGGGCCTCTGCCAATCTTCCCTGACTTGTAATGTCACGGCCAAAAAAAACCAGGTACAGCACATGGACTTACCAGCCACTCCAAGGCCTGGCAAACTTGTACTAGTGCCATGCTCTTTAGGGTATGGCGTTTGGTTGCTTCTCTGGTCACAGGCTTATGGCAGTGTGGCCAAAGAGGCAGTCTTGGCCAGCTGATCCAATTCTTATTAAACAGACAAAAAAAAGGAGCAAGTTAGGAAAGATGTAGGGGGTAGCAGCCGTGAGTGAAGTTCACCCCTTCCCCTTCTCACGTCACCCTGAAATCTGAATGTTAAGTATCAAATTCCCACTACACGTTTTTCAGGGTCAGTAAAAGAGCTCACCAAAAAAATAACACAATAAAACTGAGCAATGGGAATATCTGAGGAAAATGCAACATTCCAGGAGCAGGAAAAGAGGCTGATTTTATCAGGGAAAGTACTTGCTGTGATTTATTTGTCTAGCACTCAGGATAACTCAGGCATCCTAGCTGTCAAACAGTGGGGAGTCTATCCTTATTTGTGTGCACCACAGCTCCTATACGTACAGAAAACAGCACATGTCAACTGCACCGCACCCAAAAAGCCTGTTACAAAGGGGGAAAATATCCAGCCAATCCGTCTTCAAAATGTACCCCACTGCCAGTAGCCTGAGGTCAAAGTGATGCACGTCAAAGCCAACCAAGTGGCTGGTGGCAGTGGCCTGCCAGCAAGGCCAGCGCTTCCATTAGGCAACCCTAGGCGGTCGCCTAGGGCACCAGGATTCGGGGGGCAGCATTTTGTGCGCTCCCCACGGGGCGTGCGGGAGCTTCCAGTTCCGCTCCCGTCGCAACTCCGAAGAAGGACCTTCTGCCAATGTGCCGCGGAAAACAGCGGCAGGCAATTGAGCAGCTCAATGACTGCCGCTGTCGCTGCGGCATTTTGGTGGAGGGTCCTTCTTTGGAGGCGCAATGGGAGTGGAACTGGAAGCTCCCATGCGCTCCGTGGGAAGTGCACAAAATGCCGCCCCCCGAATTCTGCCTAAGGCACCAGAAACTCTGGCGCCCCTCATGCCTGCCAGCTGTTGGCCAACTTGCATGGACAGTGCCGTTTGACCTTAGCTGTGACAGCCCTGGACTCAGGGTCGGTGGAAGGATATTTTGCACCCTAGGCGAAACTTCCACCTTGCACTCCCCCTCTCTCTCGCCCCTCCTCCCCACAGCCTCTGAAAACTAGTAAGCCTACCCATTCTGACAGGCCGTTTACAATGCTAAGGGCTTTGTAATGTTTCTTTTTTACCTTTAAGGCATTTCAGTTGTTTGTCATTGCCTCTGATGGTGTCCCATTCAAAGTCTTACCATTGTGCAAGCTAAACAATTGAGCCTGGCATTGCATCACAGCCAGGTTAGGCAGGGCGACAAATCCCCCTTGCCTCAAAGGGCCATTATCCCCTGGTGACTGATTTCTACTCCAAGTCTATAAAGCAGACTTTTAAGGAAAATACATTATTCTTTCAATATTCTCACTCTTTACAAGTTACCAGCCTTGTGTAGATCCCTTCCACGTTCCTCTTTGTGGGTAAGTGCCCTGTAAGACACGCGTGGGGTGCAGTGAGTTTGTCAGGCCTGTGGTGACAGCTGTTCGTGAAGATCAGGGCGCCCTTTGTCAAGGGGTGCTGGTGTCACAGTGAGCTTGGGGTGGCTGACAGTATGGGGCAGGGCACTGAGGCTGGTGGGTCAGGTAACACTCACTGGGCTGGGGAGCAGGTGGTGCCAGGATGGGGCAGGGGCAGGTACCTGTCAGCGCTCGGGCCGCACAAGCAGCCTCTTCACCTCGGAGTCTCCCCCGCTTGCCCGGGGGCCACTCCTCCTCTCAAGCTCACCAGCTGCTGCCACCACGGCCGCCTGCGAGGACCCGGGCAGGGAGCGCCGCCGCAGAGGAGACACAAAGGGCCGAGCTCTGCTGGGGCCTCGCACCTGCCAGCCAAGAGCAGCAGGAACCGGGAACCTCTTGGGGGGAGCCGGGCGGCCTGAGCCCAGGGTGGTGGCAGCCTCCACGGTGGCAGGGGCAGGCAGGGAGCGTAGCCAGCCATGAGGCAGGAGAGACCGCGCTGCTGTTGCTGTTTCCCGCCTACAGCCATCCTTCTCCTACGCCCGGGAGCTGCAGAAGCCGAGTGTGGTGAGGGGAAGCTGGGAGGTGCGCCTGCCTGGGCTGTGGCCTGGCACCCCTCGCTGGGGTCTCGTGCAGTGGATGCATGCAGGCGGCAGCCCCTGTGCGCCCCCCACCTCCCTCCTTGCCGCACTAGGGCTCTGCGGCTCCCGGGAGTGTGAGCCACCACTGCCCCTCCCAGAGCAGGCTCAAGGCCTCGCACCCCGGCGGCAGCTCATATGCCCGGGAGCCGCAGAGCCCAAGTGCGACAAGGGGAGAGCTGGGGGGTGCACAGGGGCCGCCGCCCGCATGCATCTGCTGCAGACTCAAGGAGCCCCGGGGGTGGGGAGCACTGGGCCACAGGAAGGGCCGGAGGTGTGGCTACTCCCCGCTAGCGGCACCACAGCCTTTGCATGGCTGCTGCCCCCTCTGTGCAGCGCCAGCTCCTCCATGGCTGGGGCTCGCCATCCCCGCAAGCCGACGCTCTGGCTCTCTGGTCCTCCGGAAGGCGGCTCCTCCCTGCCGAGCCAGGGCACCGCTTTTTTGGTGCCCCCCAACCACTTGGGACCCTAGGCGACCGCCTAGTTTGCCTAGTGGTTGCACCGGCCCTGCCTGGACTTCGACAGCGAATACTTGCGCCAACAGGACACCAGAGAACATCGACAAGGACTGGCAGTCCATTAGGGCATCCTACTTTTTGTGCTCCTCTTGACAAATCCTGGGCCCGTGTGTATAAGACTGTTGACAAAGTGGATACATCTGTCTCCCTAGCGGATAGCGATCCCTCAGAAAAGACCGAGATGGAATATTCCAGGGTTATACCAACTGACAAAATCCTTGAGTCTGTTGCACAGTGCTGCTCAATGAGCGAAGTACATCTCCCTGATACGCAAGCAGGACAGCACAAGGTTGATGAGAACAAAGGGTCCTGCCTGGGCCACGTGATAGAAAGCACTCTACCTCCTCGTTATTCTGTAATATCTATTCCCTTGATCCATATCATGCACCATGCTGTTTGTACAAAGAAACTCAGTGGGCAGGGCAAAGCAGGGGAGCCAGCCTGACACTTGGGCTTTAACCCCTCAATTGCTGTCAGTCCATACCAGAGGCACAGGAGGCCAATTATCCCCAGAAAGGAGGAAGCGGTTGGGGATGGTGCACTGACCTGTCTTCTCACAACGGCACCACACCATTGTGTACCAGGCAAAGATGCTGCTGGGAATTGGCAAAGCAGCATCCCCACCGCACAACAGCTGCTGACACCATTTAAGACATCAGCACCCAGCTTGCCAGCAAATTAAAATAAGGCATCAGATGTTCCCCACCCGCCACGTTTATGCATCTGCTAACTCTGAAAGGTTGGACATGCAACCCTCTGCAAAGGCAGATTACAATGCTCGTCAAGAGACATATGCTATTTCCTTTTCTTGACCAACTATACGATACAATGGCATTTTTACCTTTGCTGTGAGACAGACACACACAGAGCAGCCCTTGGGCATCTCTCCAAGCTACCAGATAAAGTTAGCTGCTCCCCTTGGATCTCTCTTGATTAGTGTTTGGCTGGTTTTCAAACACAAAAGACTCAAGACCCATTATCTCCCTTTGAAATCTGTTTGTTCATCATGGTCTCTGTGAATAACTCATCAGTTATTCCTAGCCTGCAGTGAACGGAGGATGCTGCCCTACTCGCTTGCCCGTATGATTCCTCAGGAGTTTGGGACATTTCCCCAAGTAACTTTATCTCTCTGTGTGTTTAACCGAAGGAGGACAGGCTGCAGCCCATGGCAAGGGAATGTCTGAATGCAAACCATCGGCTGCAGCGGGAAGTTTTGTTTAAAAAACCGACGAGAACATTTCTACTCTCCGGAAGGGGGGTTGTTAAACCCTTTTGTGTGCGCGTGTGTGTGGGTAGCGGGGGTGATTGTGTAGATTTCCTTCTTTGTTGGTGGTGTTGGCTGTTTTTTCCGGGGGAAGGGTGGTTGTTTTAACACCAAAAACACCTAAACTACCAGACACCAAGCCTGGTCCTGCACTTTAAGGAGAGCGGAATGGGGCCTGACGTACGTATCTTTACAGTATGTTGTTTACAGTGACATGGAGACGTTTGAGCTAACACAGCATCACCACCGTTGGCAGCATACCATGGCCCCTGCCCTGTGGAACACTGAGGTGGAGTCACAAAAAGATCATTTGAGAATAGTTGACAAGCTCAGGGGAGCTTTGTAAAGCATCAAGCACCAGACCTTCCGGTGGTGTGAACCGGCACAGCTCCATTGCCATCACTCGCCAAGGACCCGGCCCAAAATATTTAGAGACAATTCTGCACATCTGACAGTCTTTTGGGGGATTTTCCCTTCCCCCCGTTTTTCTCAATTGGTACAAGTGCGGAAACAGGAAGGGTGTTGCTTAGGAATTCTGCTACTCCCAAGCCACAGCCCACTGGTGTAAGTGGAAAGCTCCCACAGGAAGCTGAGCTTTTCAAAAATTGGCTTTCTCGGATTAAATGAATGGGAACTGGATGCTCCGGATCCGCTAGGCAGCTTTTGAAAGCCCAGCCAAAACCTGATTCTTGTGACTTCATTGCCATTTGCAAAGCAATCAACTGGAATTCCCCAGCTAAATGATGATGGTTCAAATGGTGCCTCTTTTGGCCAGAAGGAGTGTTCAAAGTTACCAGCAGCTGTGGCTCAGTTTATCCCACTCTTCCAGAGCTGTAACCTAGGCCTCTCATTCCTTGAGTCAGCATGTGCAAATCTTTCAGAGGCAGACGCTGTGACTCAATCCTTTAACCACTAGGGCATGGCTAAAAGGAAAGATCCGGTCTGTACCCTGGGAGGATTTGAGAGAAGGGACACGTGGCACTTATACTGAAAAACGATGTGCCTGTAATATATATTTCTCTGGCTTTCTCTTTCCCTTGAAGCTGCAACTCGCTTTCCTTCCCAGCTCTGCCAAGCCAGCAGCCTCCAAGGAATCCCAGGTCCTTTGTGGAGGATTTTTCTCTTTAAGCCTTACCCAAGCACTGGTACTGAATCAGTATTACAGGAGCAGCTGAAGACTCGCTTTAAAAAAGAAATCGCACCCTAGCACAGTCCTTCCACTCCCGTCCCAGAGAGGCATAGTTGGTAGCTTCCTTTGCAGAATTGCACATGTTCACTGAGGCCCTGATCCAGCAGACTGTCCCTATTTAGGAAAACACCTAAGCACATGCTTAATTTTAGGCACATGCTAAGTCCCACTGACTTCAATGGGAGTTACGAACGTGCTTACGTGTTTTGCTGATTAGGAATGGATTTAAGCACATGCTTCAATGTTTTGCTGAGTTGGGGCTAAGCCAAAGTCAATAGAATGGCTCCCAGTGATTTCTCTGGGCCCTGGCCCAGGGCTGGGAATGGTTATAGGGTGACCAGCTAGCAAGGGTGAAAAATCGGGAGGTAGAGGTGGTAATAGGCTCCTGTATAAGATTAAAGCCCCTAATATCAGAATGTCTGGTTACCCTAAATGGTTATCACTGAGAACAACAACCTGGATTGTACGAGCAAAGGTGTAACTCAATGCACAACCATGTCTTTAGCTCCCTTGAATGGCTGCCTCACTTAATAGGTTTTGGAGTCTGATATTGTCTCCAAATTAAAGGGCCTGGTCCTTTAGCGCAAGCAGTAGCAAGTGATGCTTTTAGATCTAGAAGTCCTTGGTTCACTCCCATCAGATAGCCCAGCAGGAATGTTGTTACTCGAGGTCTCGTTAAAGGAAACCATAAATCTCACCGTGGCTGTTGCTATTCAGTTGTGACCTCAGAAAGAAAGCTGCTCACTCCTGTTGACAGCTTACAAATGTCTATAAGAAACCACTCCGAAAATGGGCTGTAATCACATCCTGATTGGCAGGTTCCGTGGAGAGGCCAAAGATTGAGTGAACTGCCCGTAGCACTGCTCCTCCAGGTCAGGACGACGCCATATGATTGGTCGTGGGAAGCCTGCATTGTCATTACCTTTGCTAACACTTTTTTCTGAGAGTAAGGGGAGGATTGCGACCATGATGGATGCTGAGCAACTCTATAAACCCACCTCTTATCTACCCATGTATTTACTCTTATAAACCCATGCACTAAGCTGTCCTGGAAACTTTGGTGCTGGGCGCTTTTGAAAATTTGCCTCCATCTTTCATAGAATCATGGACTATCAGGGTTGGAAGGGACCTCAGGAGGTATCTAGTCCAACCCCCTGCTCAACGCAGCACCAATCCCCAACTAAATCATCCCAGCCAGGGCTTTGTCAAGCCTGACCTTAAAAACCTCTAAGGAAGGAGATTCCACCACCTTCCTAGGTAACCCACTCTAGTACTTCACCATCCTCCTAGTGAAATAGTTTCTCCTAATACCCAACCTACACCTCTCCCGCTGCACCTTGAGACCATTGGTCCTTGTTCTGTCATCAGGTACCAGTGAGAACAATCTAGATCCATCCTCTTTGGAACCCCCTTTCAGGTAGTTGAAAGCAGTTATCAAATCCCCCCTCATTCTTCTCTTTTGCAGACTAAACAATCCCAGTTCCCTCAGCCTCTCCTCATAAGTCATGTGCTTCAGCCCCCTGATCATTTTTGTTGCCCTCTGCTGGACTCTTTCCAATTTTTCCACATCCTTCTTGTAGTGTGGGGCCCAAAACTGGACACACTACTCCAGATGAGGCCTCATCAATGTCCAATAGAGGGGAATGATCACATCCCTCGATCTGCTGGCAATGTCCCTACTCATACAGCCCAAAGTGCCACTAGCCTTCTTGGCAACAAGGGCACACTGTCAACTCATATCCAGCTCCTCGTCCACTGTAACCCCTAGGTCCTTTTCTGCAGAACTGCTGCCTAGCCATTCAGTCCCTAGTCTGTAACAATGAATGGGATTCTTCTGTCCTAAATGCAGGACTCTGCACTTGTCCTTGTTGAACCTCATCAAGTTTCTTTTGGCCCAGTTCTCTAATTTGTCTAGGTCCCTCTGTATCCTATGCCTATCCTCCAGCGTATCTACCACTCCTCCCAGTTTAGTGTCATCCCCAAGGAAAAAACTGATAAATAGATTTTGAAGCCAGAGGAACACTTGTGCTCATCTAGTTTGACCTCCTGCATCACACAGGGCAGTACCCCACCTAATAATCTCTGCAACAAGCACAGTAACTTGGAGGTCAGCTACAGCGTTTCTCTTAGCAGGAAAGCTCATCTCAATTTTAAAAACTTCATGTGAGGGAAAATCCACCACACCCCTTGATAGGTTCTTCCAAGGGTTAGTTCCCCTCATTGTTAAAAATGTGTAATTTACTTCTCGTCTTCATTTGTCTGACTTCCGCTTTCAACCACTTGATTTTACTGAGGGAGATGGCCAGGGTGATTGTCATTTAACTGAACTTTTTTTACCCTCACCACAGTCCCAAGTTATGGTTCTCTCCAAACTCAAAAAAGATGATTTGTCTTTCACCATTCAGAAGTTTTTCCCTTGGGAGAAGAAATTAGAAAAATGTAAATGATACTTTTTTTAAAGGAACATGATATTTCCATGCGGTTTCCCAAAGCAGGGATATTTTTAGAATTAATGTACCATGCACTTCCATCTGTAGAGTTTAATTAAAATTTTCCTACTGGCAAAAATCCCCATTGATAAACAAAAAAAAATTCTTGGGCATTTATATCCGTCATGCTGCTATGGAGGAGTACAATATACTTAGACTCAGTGGAGTGAGGTTTATACTCTCATATTTCCACATCAGATTAGAAAAGAACAGCTGACTTCTCTTAGAGGAGTAACAAAAAACCCCTCAGAAGTTATATTTATAATGCTAAGCTGAACTCCAAGATTCACACCATATATTGACAATGGTTGTTTGTGATTTTCCAGGTAATAAAGGGAGAAGAGACAAAGGCCGTGTATAGACTACCAACTTCGGTTGGCACAAGTTACGCTGTTGTATGGCTGCCAGAGTTTGTATATCACTCGGGTACACACATACTGGTCTTCTTCCATCCGTGCTGCATGTAATCACGAGTGCTCGCATCAATGTAAAGCGCAGTGCACCATGGGTAGGTATCGCAGCATGCCAGGCGCTGATGTCCAGCACAATGTCTTTTGGGACATTTTCACAGTGTTTTATGGGAGAGAGTAATGATTGGCCCATGGATTTCTGGGAGTTAGGGGTCAAGTTCCCAGCATGCAACTTTCTCCGTTCCACAATACATTCCATAACCTTTAATTTTTATGCTATTTTTTGAAAATCCCACAAACCTGCATGGCCCTTTGCGACCTCTACTATCTCTGGCAGAAGCCTGGAGCCCACAGAGCTCTGCACTATTCTCAAGGAGATTGCAAATAGAAGAGGCACAATTGTCTTGTACTTGCAGATCTTCAGGAAGTACCACAACTACCAGGATCACAAAGAAGATGGGAGTATCTTCAAGGAAAGGTTGTTGATGGACATAGCGAGAAAGAATTCCAGGATGCTGGTAGCAGCCACAGAGCAGCTGCCAATCAGGGAGCGACACTTCTGGGCCCAAGGAACAAGTACTGACTGGTGGAATCACATTGTAATGCAGGTTTAGGATGATGAGCAGTGGCTATAGAACTTTAGGACATGACATGCCACGTTCCTGGATCTGTGGGCTGAGCCCACCCCAGCCCACCAACTCAGGGACTCCAGAATGAAAGCGACATTGACAATGGAGGAGTGAGTGGTGATCACGCTCTTGAAACTCACAATGCCAGATTGTACCGTCAGTGGGAAATCATTTTGGAGCTGGAAAATCCACAGTGGGGGCTGTTGTCATGCATGGGTGCAGGACCATTAATCGTCTCCTGCTATGCAGGACTGTCTCTCTCAGCAACATGCAAGAAATAATGGATGGATCTGCAGCAGTGGGGTTCCTGAACGGCAGTGGGGTGACTGGTAAATGCATATCTCTATTTTGGCACCAGCCCACCTTGCTGCTGAATATGACAACAGAAAAGGATACTTTCCCAAGTTATGCAAGCACCAGTGGACCACCAAGAAGGCTTCACTGACATCAATATGGGTTGGTCAGAGAAGGTGCATGGTGCCTGCATCTTAAGACAGCTTTGTCTCGTGTAGTGAAAACAAGGTACTATTTGTTTTTACCTGCTGGTATCTACTTTGTAGTGCTGCTGCAGAATCACAAATACCGCTGGGATTGGAGCTCTGCCTGCCACTATGACCTGCTGTACATTTATAAACATGGCTAGGTGTTTTCCTGCGGTGGTGCTTGCTATGTGCCTGTATTAGTGTTGGATTTCTTTACTGCAGCTATGCATGCCGTACTGTTTGTGGTGAACTAATAGAAAGACTTGATTTCTCCAAAAATAGAACTTTATTGGGTGAACACAGACACAGACACAGACACACACTGTGACAGACCCAAACCAGTGGGGTACAGGAGTCTGGTAGAAGGCAAATATACTGATCACTGGGTGAGTAGTTTTCTGTTCCCTGAGTGACCAGAGCAGAGGCTGCACTAGAATAATCAGGAACTTGCTAGAACCAATTAAGGCAGACAGGCTGATTAGATCACCTGCAGCCAATCAAAGCAGGCTAATTAGGACACCTGGTTTTAAAAAGGAGCTCTCTCCAATCAGATGGAGAGGAACCAGAGGAGAGGAAGTGCATGGAGGAGCTGGGAGCAAGAGGCACAAGGAGCTGAGAGTGAGTGCTGCTGGAGAACTAAGGAGTACAAGCATTATCAGACCAGGAGGAAGGTCCTGTGGTGAGGATACAGAAGGTGTTTGGAGGAGGCCACGGGAAGTAGCCCAGGGAGGTGTAGCTGTCATGCAGCTGTTACAAGAGGCACTCTAGACAGCTGTGATCCACAGGGCCCTGGGCTGAAACCCAGAGTAGAGAGTAGAGAGTGGGCCCGGGTTCCCCCCAAACCTCCCAGCTCCTGATCAGACGCAGGAGGAATTGATCCAGACTGTGGGGAAAATCACTGAGGTGAGCAAATCTGCCAATAAGCGCAGGACCCACCAACATAGAGGAGGAACTATGTCACAACACACAGACATACACACACACACACACACACACACACACACACACACACACACACACATTTCTAACATAGTTTAACAGGGTGCAACTTTTTAAATTCCCCTCAAGGCAGCCAGGCCAGAAGTGCTGATAAAAACAGACAGAGGCACCATTAGATTTACAGTCACAAGGGGAAAGGCAAAGGTCACTTCCAAAACTCCCTTCCCTTATTCCCCTAAATACTTTTAATATGAAACACTTATTGACCCAGCACCACGCTCCAGCCCCAGCTACAGTGAACACAGCCTGGTAGGGAAGGGGGGCAGGATTTTTTGTCTCATGAAGCTATAAAACGTTGGCCCCTGTTACGTGGATACCAGTATAGGCCCTGGCACTGAATACTAGCACTATTTTCCACAGGGGCTCTCACTCCTGAGGGTAAGAAAGGCAGGGAGAGTACAGCTGCTACCAGTGTCCCGAAGCCACTCAGGCCCATATGTCACTAGCCTGTTTACTGCAATGGTGCCAGCTGAAAGCATCACAGAGGGTGTCATAAACAGATTGTTAAGGGTTAATGTCTCTTCTACCTGTAAAGGGTTACAAGCAGGGAACTGGACACCTGACCAAAAGACCAATCAAAAGACAAGATACTTTTAAATTTGGGTGGAGGGAAGCTTTTGTGTGTGTTCTTTGTCTGTTGTGTGTTCTTCTCTCGGAGGGTCTGAGAGAGACCAGACATTACTCCCCCAGGCTTTCTAAGTTTCTTTTCAAATAGTAAGTAAAAACAGGCGGTTTAGGCTTTTTGATTGTTTTACTCTATTTGCAGTTGTGGATCTGGCTGGTTAACTTTTATATGTGTAGTTGCTGGGAATATTTTGATTTGTAGTGGTACTGGGGGGAAGTCTCTTTCTGGTGTCTGTAAGCTATAGGACCCTGTAATATTTACATCTTGAAGTTACAGAGATAATTCTTTACTTTTTCCTTTCTTTTATTAAAAGATTTCTTTTTAGAGAACCTGATTGATTTTTTTTCTTGTTTCCCTTGTTTTATTCCAGGGGATTGGAATAACTCACCAGGACGGATGGGGGAGATGGGAGGGGGGAGAGATAGAATCTCTCTCTGTTTTCCTTGAATCTGTTTGCCTCTTTGTGGAAGGGAAGGGAGATGCTTCTCTGTATGGTGATTTAAGAGGTTGGATCAGTATCTCTCAGGATAGCTCAGGGAGGGAAATTCTGGGAGGGGGAAAGGTGGGAGGATGGTTTATTTCTCCTTGTTTTAAGAACCCAAGGGATCTGGGTTCTTGGGGTCCCCAGGGAAGGTTGGGGAGGTCAGAGTGCCCCAAAACACTATATTTTTGGGTAGTGGTAGTGCTATCAGATCTAAGCTGGTAATTAAGCTTAGAGGATTCAGGTGCTAGTATCTCATTTTCTGAACTCTAAGGTTCAGATCTGAGAGGGAATGCTATGACAGAGGGGCATGGGAAAGTGTCCTACCAGGGGGGAAGAAATAAGGCAGCCGTCCCTAGAAGTCTTCGGGAAAGGATTGCCTAGTATCTCCAGGAGAGTTTCATCGCAATCTCTCAGGATGACAACAGGCACATCCCTATGCACATAACCCGCGTGGCCGATCCACCTAGCCCAGCAAGGTAATGAAAAGCAGATGTTGCCTCTGCCTCTGCCTCTGCTTGTTCAGTCTCTCCCCGAGCACAGGACAGGCAGACAACATGGATCGTGTCGCCATAGTGCTGTCTAAGAACAATTTTTTTAATTTACTCACTCTGTACCAAGGAAAATATAGTGCCTCTGTCTTGTAGACTTGGGGATAGGCCGGGCACCACAGTTAGATAGCAGGGCAGGCGGGGGAGGAAAAGCAAATAAAACATTGTAAGGACAAATTCTTGTACGCGCTTACCCAAGCATCCTTCCCCTTCACCAGCAGGGTCACCCATGCTTGCCTGGCAGGACTGGCTAGACTCCTGCTGAATTGCCAACAGGTCCTGGTTTTCAGCATGGTTGGAGTCACCTGCTTTGTTTCCTCCTCCTCACTGTTCACGGCAGGGGTCTCGGTCTCCGGCTCCTTCGGGGTATCCAGAGTGCTGTGCTGGTGGCGTCTCTGCCAAGTACGGCATACAGTTCATTGCCAAAGTGGCCAGTCTGAGGGAAGCACCAATTGTCTTGTTGTCCTCTCGTGCCTTGTGGTATCCCTGGTGAAGTTCCTCTGCTTTTACTCTGCTGCTCCTTGTTGTACCCCAATCTGCTCATAGGTCTCGACATTTTTATGGCTGGATCATAGCTGAGTTTGCACAGCCTCTTCTCTCACAATGCCAGGAGATCCAATGCTTCTTGCCTACTCCCTGCAGGTGTGTCTAGTACCCCTCTGTGGGCACAGAGCCTCACAGTGAGCGGCTAGGTGTGCTAGCCAAGGTGAGCAACCAGAAAAGGGCATTTCAAAAACATAAGTCAGGAGCAAGGGCTTCCAGTCAATGTGACCCCTGGCTTGTGGAGTTCAAAACTGTGAAAAGAGCGGTCTCACTGTTGCAGGGACAGGAGCATTGTGGGACAGTGGCTGGAGGACTGTTAGGGTCGACACATGTCGTGCAATGTCTACGTTCACACTGGGTTCACGGCAGTAGGTTGGCCATGCCTCTGTGCTGTGGTTTTACTGCATTGCCATAACTGGAGGCAAATCTGAGTGTAGACACACACATATATAGTTTGACACAAGGCTACTTACATCAACCTAACTTTGTCGGTAGGTAGACCAGCCTAAAGACTCCAGGAAGGGTTGTCACTTATTCATTTAAGATGATGGATGGATGGATAGATGACCCCATGACCAATGGATCAGGAAACAAACAATATCAATAACTGCCTTCAAGATATTCAGAAATTAAATAAAAAGTATCAACTATCACATGACCTCATGAATAAAAAAGAAAAGCAATCTATGGACCAGCAAGACAATGCAGAGGATAGGGGTTCTCAGGAAGGGCTAGAAAAAAATGATTATCAAATGTCCATTTTCTATTGCCCTGCTACTATATTGCCAAAGAAAAGCTCATGCCCAAGCACTCTAAGATTGCCAAAATGTGGCATTTAGGGATCTAGTTGTGGCATTGGCACCACATTTTTGATGGGCTCCTACAATGCAATTCTGCTAAAAGAGCAGCTCCACATGTCAGAAGAGGGCATGGGTTGACCACAATGAACACAAAGCACGGAGCTGTACTGTGTCATCAGAAAATGGCGACCATGATGCTAGACCAACTCTGCCAGTGACCTGTTCTGGGATCTTGAGAAGTCACTTCACCATTCCTTGCTTCTGTTTCTCCTCACTTTGTGTCTGTTTAGATTGTAAACACTTTGGGGAAAGGAGTTTACTGTGTGTTTATACTGTGCCTTGCACAATGGGTCTGCAATGCAAAGGTGTGTCTATACTTAGAGCTGGAGGAGACATACCCTTGCTAGTTCTTATCGAGTTAGTGTGCTAAAAATAGAATGTAGCCGCCATGGCAAGGCAAATATCCACCTGTCTGAGACCCTGGGCGGGCACTTGGGAGAACTAGCCCATCCCACCACTCGTACTGCTACCCTGTTTGTTTAATGAGCTAGCTTGATGACAGCTAGCGCGGGTATGGCTGTAGTGGCATGGCTGAAGCACTGACTCCACTAGACCATTGTCCGTGTTGCCCTGTTATGGTAGTTTTCTGCCCCCCAAGGTCCATTGAAGTAGCACAAAAGGGACAGCCAAAAAGCAGGAACTGGCCCCATATATTGGTGAGGAATGAAGCCTGGGCATTTTCTACCCAGTGGTGTTGCTGTCTACCTTGGTTCTGATCAGAAAGCGTCTTTGTTTGAAGGGGGAAACAAATGACTAGATCCATCATTTTTCACCCTTCCTCTTTATGAGCACAGACATCCCTGATCCGCAGGGCCTATCACAGAGTAAAGGGACAGAACAATCTGGAGAGATCCCCTGGTCAAAGCACCAGTACTGCCAAGCCCAAGTCTTCAAAAATCATGGATCAGGCCCTAAACATCAAGAGTTTGCTTTAAAAAAATCATGCATTTTAATACAATCTTGGGGTTGTTTTTATTTTCCCTCCTTTAGGGGTCACATTTTCAAACTTTTCTCTGTAATCACTAGGGCTAAAAATGTGTTTCTTCTTTAAAATGAAAGTTGAGATCCTCCCATAATCACATGACTCCAGCAGCTGGGGCTTTAAGAAAAATATCAAATAACTCAATACTCACAATAAAATGATTGGACTTAGTGTCACTGAAATCCTGGCAGCCCATCACTGCACCTCTGGAGCATTTCCATGCACCAGAATATAAAGCTGCTTAAGCTTTATTTTTCAATCATTCCAAAATCCCCAACTTCCCTTGTCACTCCCAAACAAAGCAAAGTATTTCCTATCACCTAAACAATTTACAACAAATCAAAAGAGGGGCACCTTGCTCCAGAAGCAGATGGGAGAGGAGGTAATATTGCATATACCTGCAGGGTTTTTCCTCTTACCATATGCTCTAATTATGCTTTATACTACACAAAGGAAACTCTTGGCTGACTATGCTACACCTTAAATGCTATTTCATCTCTAAAATACTGGTTGTGCCTATTGACAGTAGTATTAACTATTTATACCATCCTTCAGACAAGCCTTAGCTTCCAAGTTGCCCAGGTGCTTCTGTGCCTGTAGAAAAGTTTCCATGAACTTGGTAATAAAGAAAACTGATGAACTTAGTTTAGCATCTAAGTAAGAGCAGTCCCTGCACAGCCAGCTGGTGGGACTTGTCAAATACATACCAGTCCATTTGGAGAAAAATAAATTCTTCCAACAGTTGCATCGTCTGTCCTTAGAGTGTGTTCTCTGCAGCCCTAAGTGTCTGGAAAGTGCCTAGCACATCGTGCGTGTTACTGCAATAAATCATATTAATTAATAGCCCTCTAAGAGGTAAATATGATACCTTGAAATCAGTTTTGGGGCCGATAAAAATACTCGTTTATCCATCTTTCTAACCAATTTATGTCTTTCTTTAGCGGGTTTCCATAACACTGACAGAGGAGGCCACTCAAGATTGTCCTGAGTCAATAGTTCTGTAGGCTGAGCACCAGAGAAGCTTCAAGCTGCACATAGCCCTGCCTCATAGTGGAGGGAATGGCTCAGACACAGCTGCAGCAGACCTTCCATTTGGCCAAAGGGAATTCAGGCAGCAGAGTGTATTCTGATAAATGGGGTTCAGATAGATTCCTAGGTTTTAAGGCCAGGTTTCATAGGGTCAATCTAGTCTGATCAGCTACTTACCACAGGCCGGAGACTTTCACTCAGCTATTCCTCCATCCAGCCTTTAAGTTGTGTTTGAGCTAGAAAATATTCTTTAGAGAGCTGTCTGTCAGAGACCGGGATTGGGTAGTCATGCCCAGTGGTGGGAGCGGGAGTCCATAGTCAGGAATCAGAGCCCAGGGTCAGGACTAGTTTCCCTGGAGAAAGGCAAGGTTGGGAACAATGCAGGAACTATTGATAACGTGGGCAAATGCCTTGAGCAGCTGCTGACCTGCTGCTGAGTTTATGAGCCAGTCTGATGACTCTTCCAACCAATCCAGTGCTGCAGCCAATCAGGAACCTAGTGCAGACCAGTTGCGCTCATTAAGTTACCTGGAGACTGACTCTGCTGCAGGCCCTGCTTCCTGACACCATCCAGCTGTGATGTAAAGACTCCAGGTGATGGAGAATCCACCACATCCCTAGGTAAAATGACTGGGTAATGACAGGGACATACAGCAGCCTTTGTAAATCTGAGCACATTTACCAAACACGTCAGACAAACTCACTGGTAAAGATAAACAATAAAAGAAGTGTATTGACTACAAAAGATAGATGTTGAGTGATTACACTGGTCTACAATTTTTGAGAAGTCGTCTGCTTCAGAGATAAAATGTGCTATTTATTATGTATTTTGATATGCTGAATTCAAATATGACAATTAAAACAACTGATTGGCTACTGTTTCTAAGATATTTAAGTTTTTATATTTTATGTCTATGTATATTGTGTAGATAGTAGAGTTTTAATCATAAGTTGTAAACCTAGATCTTTTCATGTGTTTATGGTTGCTTTACATGATAATATTTCACCTGTCCTGTTTATGTAACACTTTAGAAACCAGCAAAAGGGTTATATAAATAAAATTTATTATGAAACAAAAGGCAAAAAACTAGTATGTACATAGTTTAGTCCTATTCAGTGTCTACTCGGCGCTTCTTGGCTTGTCTCTTGTATTCATTAAATGGAACATCTCTTGTCACTATCCAGCAATAGTCTGCAAGCATTGATGGGCTCCATTTGACCTGACAGCCTGCCAGGAGATTCCACTGCTGTAGTCTAGAGTCCAACAGCTCTGCCTTACTCTTGGGTAGTTCCAAATCCCTGACAAGTCAATCAGTTCACCTTGTGTTATGAGGTGTGGTTCAGAGGAGGAGGATGGGAGAAAATGTGGGTCCTGTGACATTGATGGTTCAGAAACAGAAGTTTCATCCTCTTCCTCTTCCTCGTCTGACTCAAGTGAGAATGATTCTAGTGCATCAGGAACCGGCAGTCCTTCTCCGTGGGGTACTGGGCGTATAGCTGATGGAATGTTTGGATAACGCACAGTCCACTTTTTCTTCTTTGACACACCTTTCCCAACTGGAGGCACCATGCAGAAGTAACAATTGCTGGTATGATCTGTTGGCTCTCTCCAAATCATTGGCACTGCAAAAGGCATAGATTTCCTTTTCCTGTTCAACCGCTGGCGAAGATTTGTTGCACAAGTGTTGCGGCATATGTGTGGGGCCCACCTCTTGTCCTGATCTCCAATTTTACAGCCTAAATAAAGGTGATAGGCTTTCTTAACCATAGTGGTTATACTGCACTTTTGTGATGCAAAAGTCACTTCACCACAAACATAGCAGAAGTTATCTGCACTGTTCACACAAGTACGAGGCATCTCTGCTCACTTTGGCTAAACAGAAATGTGTCCCTTTACAAAATCAAACACTGACAAATAAGAGAGCACGACACTGTATGATTTCTAGAGCTGATATAGGGCAATTTGTTCAGCAGAATGATGTAAGCTTCGTTATGATTGCATTATCCATGACTTCTAGGAATAACATGATGCAATTCATATCATGTATGATGCAATACCAGCTTCAGATTGCATCATTCATTGTTTTGCCTAAAAAGCAAGTACTGTCCAAACCCAGTCATAGATTTATTCATAGATCCAGTCAAAGATGTATTTTAGTCATTTCTGGTTTAAATTGAAATCCCTTCCCTTTATAACTCATTTATCCTCCACCATTCCCAAGTCAAGGGTCATATATACTGACCCAATAGCATATCTTGAAAACTAGAGCCAATCAACAATTTTAAGCATCATTTTTGTTCTCAGTGACCCAGAATTAGTAAAGTTGGACTAAATTTATTTCAGAAGCATTTTGGCTGTAGAGCAGTGTTATAAGTGATAGGCAAAAAGTCAGAGGTGTTACCAATGGAAAAGAAATTACACCTCTACCCCGATATAACACAAATTCAGATATAAGGCGGTGAAGCAGCACTCCGGAGGGTGGGGCTGCACACTCCAATAATCAAAGCAAGTTCAGTATAACGTGGTTTCACCTATAAAGTAGTAAGATTTTTTGGCTCCTGAGGACAGCGTTATATCACAGTAGAGGTGTATAAGCACGCAGTTTAAACTCTCAACCCTATTAGACTGGGCAGTATGTAGATTAAGCACTTTTTCTCCCCCCACTGGGTATTGCAGTTCATAGTACACAGGTTTCACCCTTCAAACCTGGGCCAGTCTCCTCTGTTGGAGTCTTCAGTCTCTTGAGTGTCCTTGTTGCTTGCACCATATATGGGGGGAGGGAGAAAGGCCAATCATGCAGCCCCTATGTTCTGTTTTATACTCTTAGTCCGTGTGCTTGGAGAACACAAGTCCAGGCCTGTCTGGTGGACATTACTGAGTCCCCAGGCAAGGTTGAGCAATTCCCCTGGTGTGGCCTTGTGCAAGTGAGTCATTATATTGTAGCTCCCTTGCTGGACAATGGCTCTTGATGGTTGTTCAATACCCACCGGGGCATTGGTTACTTTTCTTGCTGCTGTCTCTGGGGAGCTAATATCTGGTCGATTCCCCAACTTTCAGCATGTTTTACTGACAGCCAAACACCACAATCTCATAACTTCATATGCACTAATGATATACATATTTAGAGAGAACAGTGACTTTCACCAGATCATAACCTTTCCCCTGATGCCTCGCATGGCCTGCTTTAACTGCAAGACCACAGTTATATATAAATGAGGAAAATGAGGGTTACAGAATGTCACAGAGGGAATCAAGGACAGCCAGGGTACAAGAGGGGGCTGCTGTGACAGGTTAGACTGGGTAGGTAAGTGGGTGGGAATGTGGGGGTGGGAGAGAGTCTAGGGAAGGCGGGGGATGGGGCCACAGGGGGCGCTGTGGAGTTTCCTAATTCTGAGCCATTCCAGCTTCCAACATACACCCTTCTCCCGGCTGTTGTCACCCCACCTCCTCCTCCCTGGGGCTCCCCGGCCAGCTGACAACAGGGGGCAGAGCGAGAGGGGAGGCAGAAAGCCCACCCGGCTGCTTGCAGTCAGGAGCTGGAGCATCCCCAGCAGCCAGAGAAGGACCTGCCACGGTCTGCCCAACCTCCTAATCTCAGCACAGGCACAGGAAGGCATGACAGGGGCTGCCAAAGGCATGCGTGCCATATCCAGCACATGACACAGGGCAGCCTCATGCAGCATGCATGTCTCCTGTGCCAGCCTGAATCTGCTGGACAGCCCAAAGTAACAGCAGGAGCATGGTCCCACCCTTGCCCAGTTCCCACCTTCCCCCGCCAACTTTCCTGGACACTGCTAAGGCTACTCTCAGTGCTGCTCTCAGTTATGTAGCCATCATGTATGTACCTTCCTGTAGATGGTGAATATTAGCGCTAGTAAAAAGTTAGTCGACTATCTTAAAAGTCAGTCTTCGTGGTCTAGTATTTTCCATACCCTAAGACAGCCTTGAATCTACTTTACTCCTTTGCTGTTTATGCTCTTCCTCCAGGGCTCAAAATATCTTTTTTCCCCTTTCCATACTAGCCAGCTCTATAACTGTGTGAATATTAAATGTGAGATTAATTAAAAGCAAACTAAAAATCATCAGTGGGGGTGGTTGTGTAATCCAGCAAAACACCAGCAAATCTCTGCTTGAAAAGCAAGTAAAAGGAGAGAATATTTATTGTCTTTCTTTGCCAAAGGGCTCCTTTCTTGGTCACTTTACGTTTTCCTCAGATGAAATATTCTGTAGGAAGCCAGCTTCCAGATACTCTGAGCAAACGCTTTCATTACCGAAAGCCAGGGTGGATGTGGCCTCCCGATTCAAAGGGTGCAGTATGCCAACCTGCCGAGGGGGCACTGGCCACCCACGGCAGCCCCAGCCGCTCAACCCTAATCCTGGCCCAGTGGGGAGGAGAGGAGAGGCCTGGGGATGGGGGGCGGGCTGGAGAGTAAGCCCACCCTGCACTCACTTCACAAGGGCAGGTGCTGTCCCATGGTGCTCAGCCCAGCTTCCCACTCTGGCCATTATGACCTGTAGCCCACTCTGCTAAACGGGACTGATTAGCACCACTCCATAATCCAAAATACCACCAGGCTTCATTGTGACTATTAGAACTATCAGTCTCGGTTGCACCGGAGGTTGCGGCCAAACTCGGGGCCCCACTGAGCTGGGTGTTGTACACACATGAAGCAAGAGAGAGTTCCTGCCCTAAAGCTATTAGAACCTAGACAGACAAGAGAGACTAAGGGTGGGAGAGGCCAAGGATTACTCTACCCTTTCACAGCTGGGCAACTGAGGGCACAGAGTGACCCCAAAAGTCACATCAGGAATCTGTGCTGGAGCTGGGAACTGAACCGTTTTCGATCCCTTAACCACAAGATCAAGCTTCTTCTCAAAGGTGAAACTGTTGGTCTAATTTTCATTTACACCCAAGCCCCTTACACCACTCCAGCAGTGTAAAGGAGCCTTCCAATGGGCTTAAATTACATTTACACTTACTCTAAGACCCTTTCACTTTGTCAGAGCAGTGTAAAGAGGGCTTGTGATCAATAAGTATCAGTGTGTTCTGGACTGAGCTATTTCTTTTCATGAATATTCAGAAGGGATGGGCAAATTTGGGCCAGTCGTATTTGCAGCAGAAGACAACACACAGCTTTATGTGTCATGTAGATGATCTGAACGTCAGGGGCAGGATCTAGGGAGCTCTAGGTAGGCTCTACATTTTTATAGAATTGCCTGCCTCTGTTTCATCTTACAAATTATGCTTTATTTTCTAGGGAAATTAGAAATTATATAGCAATAATCTCTGGTAGATAACAAGCATTGAGGAAGTCCCAGGAGAAATTTGGAACGTCCTATTAACGTATTTTAAAAAACTTTTATATGGAAGAGTGAAGAAAAAAAGAGTGACAGAGAACTATAAAACTCTTGTCTTAACTTTTCTGGAGCACTGTGCCTTAAGAAGGCTCCCAAAGCACTTTGCTGGAGATACAGAGAGAGCTATAATATACAGAAACTTCATTAATGTAGCAGAGCAAATATAACAAAGTCAGGAAATGAAAAGATTAAAGGGCCAGATTCTCAGCTGGTGCAAATGAACAGAGCTCCCCAGAAGTCATCCTCAGCTCATTTCCACCAGCTGAGGATCTAGATCAAGGATTCTACAGCAGCAGCAATTTGGTTATTAGGTCCATCCTCAGGTCTCTATACTACCTCGATAAATCGACCTATGTTACACTACTTCAGTTACACAAATAATGTAATTGAGGTTGACATGGCTTAGGTTGACTTACCACAGTGTCTACACTGCACTGTGTTGAAGGGAGACGCTCTCCCACTGACTTACCTTGCTCTTCTCAGGGAGCTGGAGTACCGGAGTCCATGGGCGAGCACTCTGCCATTGACTTGGCGGGTCTTCACCAGACCCACTAAACGGACACCGCTGCATCAATCACAGCAGTGCCGATCTACTGGTATGTGTAGACATGGCCTTAGTATCTTCTCATCCTTTCCCCCACCCTTTTGCTAGATGTACTGCACAGTAGATTGCTATTTACATTTTTTAAAGATATAGTATCATGTCCACCATCTTGGCCAGTACACTTGAGATTGAAGGGCAGACTTCCAGAGCTAAAAGCATGAGCTGCGACAGCTGGTGCTAAGAAGCCACATCTCAGGTTAGATGCTGCACACATCCATAGCGAGGCAGTCCCAGATAGTATGATCTAGTGGAAAAGTTAGGGGACTTTAGAGAGGTGACCCACATTTTGAAGAGTGGGGTGTGCAGCATTCCAGGCATTTCCCCCCAGGAGTTATGGAATGTCAGGGGCATGTTTCTCTCCAGGGCACAGTCATGCAACCCTTATTCACCCAGGTGTACTCTTGAGCACCGTCATCCCAATGAAGATTCCAGGGCTGAATTTGTTCCGTGGTCTCTTGATCTCTGTTCTGTCATTCTCACAAGCTCAGAAGTGCTTGTTGTTACAGCTCGAAAACCATTTCAAAGCAGGTGCTAGAGCCAGAACAAGCAAAGGGAAATGGTGCTCAGAATGAAGCAGAAGAGATGGACTCAGGCAAGAGACTGTCTGGATTTGACTGGGGCTCCTGGGACTTGTCCAAACGTGTTGGTTTTGCAGAACAATCAGCACTTAGAGGCTAGCAGTTACCTTCACAGCAGCTGGGAGACTGGCTGGGGGCACTCATGCAAAAGGGCATTATTATCTCATGCGGTTTAACAACAACGGGCAGAGGCCATGCCTTGTGGCTGGGGAGAGGGTACAAGGAGTCTTCCTCAGTCCATCACCCCATGTGTCTCCACACAGCCACCCCCTCAAAGGGTGCAAGGAATGCTCCCTTCCAGCACAGCTGTTGCTGGTCCTAGCCACAGTAACAAGAGCAGGGTGAGGACCAGACCATCAACCTTCTCCATCCTCTGTGCCAGCCTGCAGACTTGAGCCAGTGTGGAGGGAGTCTGTATCCCATAATTTTCACACCTCTTTTTCAAAATTCTACAAACCCATGTGGCCCTCCTCGCTGTCCACCAGCTCTGACAGAAGCATGGAGCCAGCACAATTCTGCAATATTGTCGTGAATGTTGCAAGCACAGGGTGCACGATCGTGGTGTATTTGAAGAGCGCAAGAAGAACCAAATGAGTGGAGAACATGACAATTCATTGCAGGGCAGATTGCTGTGGGGCACAGCAAGAACAAATTCAAGGTTATTGGTGGCATTCACAGAGCAGCTGCAAATGGCAGAGCACCTCAAACGGGCCCAAGAAGCAAGCCCTGACTGGTGGGATCACATTGTAATGCAGGCTTGGGATGATGAGCTGGGGCCACACAACTTTTGGATGTGCAAGACCACATTCCCAAATCTGCACACTGAGCTCACCCCGGCCCTCGTGCACGTGGACACCGGAATGAGAGCTGCACTGACAGTGGAGAAGCGAGTGACGATCACACTGTGGAAAGTTGCAACTCCAGACTGCTACCGGTCAGTTTGGAGCTGGGAAATCCACCGCGGGGGCTATTGTGATGCAAGTGTTGAGGGCCATTAATCGCCTCCTGCTATGCAGGACCAGGACTCTCAGCAATCTGCAGGACATAGTGGATGGATCTGCAGCAATGGGGTTCCCAAACTGCGGTGGAGCGATAGACGGCACGCAGATCCCTATTTTGACACCAGAGCACCTAGCCACTGAGCACATCAACAGAAAGGGCTGCTTTTCTATGATTATGCAAGCACTGGTTGATCACCGGGATGCATCACCGACATGAGTGCGGGCAGGTCAGGGAAGGTGCATGAGGTGCATCTTAAGAACACTGGCCTGTTCAGAAAGCTGCAAGCAGGGACTGCCTTTCCAACCAGTGGATTACCATTGGGAATGTTGAAAGAGTGATCCTGGGCGAGCCAGTCATAGAATCATAGAAGATTAGGGTTGGAAGAAAACTCAGGAGGTATCTAATGTAACCTCCTGCTCAAAACAGGACCAACACCAACTAAATCATCCCAGCCAGGGCTTTGTCAAACCAGGCCTTAAAAACCTCTAAGGATGGAGATTCCATCACCTCCCTAGGTAACCCATTCCAGTGCTTCATCACCCTCCTAATTAAATCGTGTTTCCTAATATCCAACCTAGACCTCCCCACTGCAACTTGAGATCATTGCTCCTTATTCTGTCATCTGCCACCACTGAGAACAGCCTAGTTCCATCCTCTTTGGAACCCCACTTCAGGTAGTTGAAGACTGCTATCAAATCCCCCATCACTTTTCTCTTCTGTAGATAATTGTTTGTACAGTTGGAAAAGTATCTTCTTATATAACAGAACCCCCACCAACTTAGCTTTCTCAAAACTTTCATATATAATTTTTGGGCTGAAATCAAGCTAAGAAGATTTCAACCCAGAAGTCAGAATATTTCTCCAAGTTATGAATAAATGAAAACAAAAACTGTCATCAAAACAGCTTTGCTATTTAGCTATACTGTTTGTTACCAAGAAAATGCGACTCTGCATGAACGTAGATTCCAAAGGATTTATATTTCAATAGCATAACATTGTCACAGATTCACAGCCATGAAAACGTACCAGTAGCAAGGAAAGAAAAAAATGCAAGAAAATCAAATAAACCAACAGTTAAAATAAGCGACTGCCTAAACTATATTGTGGAAGGGATACATAATAGATGCTGTTACAATTAAAGATTCTAAGTTATCAATTTAACATGAATTTTCCTTCTTGTAGCTTCGTTCTCTACCCACTCCCTTCCTCTATTACCACAGCATGGAATATGTCTGAAGTTTTCTAGTGCACAAACTCTCCATTTTGAATGAGTTGTTAGAAATGTAGGAAGCTTCTGGCAATGATAGACAATTTAAAGTCATCCAAATATAGTTGTCACTGACAGCAGCCCTCTTTCTCTTTCAGGTCAATCAGCCTTCAGTGAATTAATCATGCTTTGCTGTTTCAGGGTTTGTCAGACCATTAGTCTTTCAAGTCGACTCTTTAGAAGATGACCCACTTGTGACAATCACTATATACAAACACGTTTATCTCCAGCTCCATGTCTTATGGAAAACGGAGATGGAGAATTTAAAGGATTCTTAAGGTTAAGCCATAGACCCAACAGACAGTTAATAGAAATAGGTATCCAGGAACTAGAAAATGTATACTTGGGAAACCAATGGGATATTCACCGATGAGACGAGGGATGCAGGGATTCCTTGCATCGAGAGTTTGAGCCCCTTCTGCCTACATAAGGGGCCCAAGTGAGCAGTCTCTGGGCAGGAGGTGGGGACAATGAAGGAGTCTGAGGCCTATGTCTAGTGAAGAGCCCTTCCAAAGGAGAAGAGCAAGTAGAGAAAACTCACAGAGAGGAGTCCCCACCTTGACCCCTGACATGCTGTTCTTACTGTATCCACATCCTTTTACCCACACCTAATTTCCTTCCCCCTCCTACTCTGCCACTCGTCTCTCCCATCTCTGAGATCCTCTTTATTTCCTCTCCCTTCATCCACCTTTTCTCTGTGTCCATTTCCCTTCCAAATCTATCCTATACCCCTCCCTCATACCTCAGTTGACGTCTCCATGTGCTACCTCTCCATCGCTGCCCTTCTCCAAGCAGGCCGTTCGTCCGATTTTAAGACATACACTCTGTTTTCCTATGGTTTGTTCCCTGTCCGGTGCTGAGACAACACTGGATGTGGTTTTGTCCGATATCAAGCCTGGAGGACTGCCATTTTGAAGAGTGTGCTGCTCCGCCCCCACCAGTGCGATGCGTGCAAGTCACGCCAGCAGGGGCAGGGCAGAGTGCTCTTCAAAATGGCATCCTCCATGCAGCATGGGTGTGTGCGAGGTCACACCAGCAGGACTGGAGGGATGCATGCTTCAAAATGGCAGTCTTCTGTGCAGGAGCCCATGCCGTCCCCGGAAGTACCAGAATGTCTGGTATTCTGGGGATGTGTCAGAGGCTACCCTACGTCTTCTCTCACAAATGAAAGAGCTCTTAGGACAAAATCCATCCCTGGCATAACACCGTTAAAATCAGGGGGTTATTGCACGGATGAACTTGCCCCTACACAATTAAGCTGTGTCCTGGCACAATTCTGATGGCCCAATGGAGTGGTAGCCATAGAAAAAGGAACACTTGGCCGTTAATGTGAGCAACCAGGAAATGACAGGAAGATGGGGAAGGATGTGTTGCAATGACTCTGTGTGCTACAGACTGTTAAGAGCTGATGTAAAGAGCTGCACAGAGGAAACCAATCACAATGCTCATCCCAAGTTTTATTAGTCCTACCAAAGCCAGGAACAATGCTACACATTCTTACATGTCATCACAGAGTCTTAGCGTTGAAGGCCAGAAGGGAACACCAGATCCTCTGACCTCCCATGTATCAGAAGTCACTTTCACCAGCCAGCCACCTCCACACCAAGGCAACAACCCAAAGTTTTACAGGCCCACTGGAGACTAAACCATAGTGTGTCACAGGCAGAGAACCCCTGTGGAACTGAGGCACTCAAAACCTCTGAAATGGCAGGGAATTGGTTAGGTGAGACAGACCCAGATGATCCTAGTATATGACCCATGTGGCAGAGGAAGATGAAAACCAGCCCAGGTCGCTGCCAATGTGACCTAGAAGGAAATTCCTTCCTTACCCCACATATAGTGACCATTTAGACCCTGAGCATGTGAGCAAGAACCAGCCAGCCAAGCATTTGAGAGACAGACAGAATGCTCGGTGCCACCTCACAGCCCTGGCCCTTCCTGTTAAGTATTCCCATCTCCAGCTATGGCCATCTCTGATGCTTAGAATCATAGAATATCAGGGTTGGAAGGGACCTCAGGAGTTCATCTAGTCCAACCCCCTGCTCAAAGCAGGACCAATCCCAACTAAATCATCCCAGCCAGGGCTTTGTCAAGCCTGACCTTAAAAACTTCTAAGGAAGGAGATTCTACCACCTCTCTAGGTAACCCATTCCAGTGCTTCACCACTCTCTGAGTGAAAAAGTTTTTCCTAATATCCAACTTAAACCTCTCCCACTGCAACTTGAGACCATTGCTCCTTGTTTTGTCATCAGCTACAACTGAGAAAAGGGAGAGCAAAAAAATCTACTGGCAACCATTTACATTTACGTAGATATGAATTACTATCATAACGCAGACTTCAAAGACTATTATTAGGTACTTCAGACACAAACACATCCCTGGGAAACCAGGGCTAGAAATTTGATCCTTCACCTTCAAAAATGGGAGCCTTTACCACTTGAGCTAAAGAAAATCTCACAATTGGCAGCACTAGTAAAAAGGCCCCACCTTCCCCTTGTGCATGAACCACTAGTGGGCAACACAACCCACAACACAGAGCTGGTATGTTGTAGCATGCTGAGGTGTAGGCCCTGATAAAATGTGGAAATTCTGACTATTACCACAACCTTCCAAGCATCTAAACGTGGGGAGGGTGGACGGCACATACTTGAACTCTTTTCTTTTCTGGGAGAAGCAGTGAGAGCGAGGCAGGGTTGTAAATGAATAAGAACACAAATATAGCTAAGAAAAATCACTTCATTTGTGTTGTCTATCTAGCAAGTTATCTGCCCCCCCCATCACTGAAAAATCTGAGCAGCTCCTACTTGTTAATGTATTGACCCTCACAGCACCCCATGAAGCAGGGCACCAATCCCAATTGTTCAGCGGGGGGACATAGAGAAAGTGACTTGCTCAAGATCACATAGGGCAGAGGAGGGATTAGCACCCTGGGCGACCCTTCCTGTGAGCTCCCCCCTTCTCTTCTTAGTGTCTGTCTAGATTTAGCTCCTTCTAGAAAGTTAACGGCAGGATCCTTTACTTGTCCCATTACTGGTCAGATGGTTCATGTTTCCTCTAAAATGATGCCTAAGGCAACACTCTTCAGACTCAAATGGACTCTCCCAAGCCTAGCTAATCCCTCTTTGCTGGTTTTCCCCACTGCACTCGCTCAGTGATTGCTTGCCCAACTTGTAAGTGTGTCACTATTCCCTGACCAAGCCACAGACAACAGCAAGTTGCTTGTCTTCTGCTTTTTTCTACGTGCCTACCTGCAGCAAAACAGTTCTTAGGCACAGCCTGCAGCACAGGGGCCTGCTCAACACTCATGTAGAGTGTGATGCCTCTGTTGCGGTCCTGGGCATAATTCCTCTAGTCACTTTCCTCCCCTACTCTCTTGGTCCTGAGGCTAGTCTTCAGGGAGTGCATGATAGGGTGCTGGGATGTACTGTTCTATCTCCACCATAAGATACAGAAATGAGACAGGATGACAACAACGAAACAGGGATGTGTGCTAACAAAACCCATTCTTAGTTCACATTAATAACAACGGAGCTTCTCTTTTCACTTCACTGCACACGAGGGGCTAGCATAGCTCCACACAAAACAAAGGGAAGGAACATTAAACAAAACACAAATGTCATCTTACTGTTTCAAAAGAAGGAGACTAACATACAAAGCAGCAGGTGAGTGCATTGTTCTAGAGTACTGAACAGAATTACTTCCCTGAGTGATTTTTTTCAGCTAGCATTGGGTCCATGAATCTCCCAACCAGTTTTCTATAAGAATGAGATACATGGTATTTGGGCAGAGTTTACTGGTCACAACTCAACAGTGCTATCTTCAAAATGAAGAATTTCACATATGGTATGATGCACTGAAAAGACTGATCACTAGGCTATTTACTTGGGTGGAAGTTCACCCCTGTGCAGAGGGCCGGCACAAGACCAATGCGTGAGCTAGCTGAAAATCAGAATTTCCATTCTGCAAGAAATTCTGATATTTCAACTTTGTTTTCATTCTGATTCAGGAGATATCCACATTTTCCTTGAAATAGAAAATGCTGAAAAAACTCGTTTAGAAATGTCAAAGTATTTAGTTACGTTTCAGTCAGACGTTGAACTGTGTCCACCTGAGCTGCTAGTGTTTCATAGAAGTAGTATTCTGTTTGTCTTATGTTCTTAGCTTCCAAAATGGTCTGGACTACCCTAGCTAGACTACATCTCACATGATGCAAGGTGGCAGTTCAGACAGAGGTGAGACTGCAATGGTCAGAACATGTAGGGATAAAGTGAGAAAGGCTAAAAGCCATGTAGAGTTGGACCTTGCAAAGGGAATTAAAACCAATAGTAAAAGGTTCTATAGCCATATAAATAAGAAGAAAACAAAGAAAGAAGAAGTGGGACAGCTAAACACTGAGGATGGAATGGAGGTTAAGGATAACCTAGGCATGGCCCAATATCTAAATAAGTACTTTGCCTCAGTCTTTAATAAGGCTAATGAGGAGCTTAGGGATAATGGAAGGATGACAAACGGGAATGAGAATATGGAGGTAGATATTACCACATCTGAGGTAGAAGCCAAACTTGAACAGCTTAATGGGACAAAATTGGAGGGCCCAGATAATCTTCACCCAAGAATATTAAAGGAACTGGCGCATGAAATTGCAAGCCCGTTAGCAAGAATTTTTAATGAATCAGTAAACTCAGGGGTTGTACCATACGACTGGAGAATTGCTAACATAGTTCCTATCTTTAAGAAAGGGAAAAAGAGTGATCCAAGTAACTATAGGCCTGTTAGTTTGACATCTGTAGTATGTAAGGTCTTGGAAAAAATTTTGAAGGAGAAAGTAGTTAAGGTCATTGAGGTCAAGGGTAATTGGGACAAGTTACAACATGGTTTTACTAAAGGTAGATCGTGCCAAACCAACCTGATCTCCTTCTTTGAGAAGGTGACAGATTATTTAGACAAAGGAAATGCAGTAGATCTAATTTACCTTGATTTCAGTAAGGCATTTGACATGGTTCCACATGCGGAATTATTAGTCAAATTGGAAAAGATGGGGATCAATATGAAAATTGAAAGGTGGATAAGGAACTGGTTAAAGGGGAGACTCCAACGGGTCATACTGAAGGGTGAACTGTCAGGCTGGAAGGAGGTTACTAGTGGAGTTCCTCAAGGATCGGTTTTGGGACCAATCTTATTTAACCTTTTTATTACTGACCTTGGCACAAAAAGCAGGAATGTGCTAATAAAGTTTGCGGATGACACAAAGCTGGGGGGTATTGCTAACACAGAGAAGGACCGGGATATTATACAGGAAGATCTGGATGACCTTGTAAACTGGAGTAATAGTAATAGGATGACATTTAATAGTGAAAAGTGCAAGGTCATGCACTTAGGGATTAATAATAAGTATTTTAGATATACATTGGGGACGCATCATTTGGAAGCAACAGAGGAGGAGAAGGACCTTGGAGTAATGGTTGATCGCAGGATGACTATGAGCCGCCAATGTGATATGGCCATTAAAAAAGCTAATGCGGTTTTAGGATGCATCAGGCGAGGTATTTCCAGCAAAGATAAGGAGGTGTTAGTACCGTTATATAAGGCACTGGTGAGACCTCACCTGGAATATTGTGTGCAGTTCTGGTCTCCCATGTTTAAGAAGGATGAATTCAAACTGGAACAGGTTCAGAGACGGGCTACTAGGATGATCCAAGGAATGGAAAACTTGTCATATGAAAGGAGACTCAGCGAGCTTGGCTTGTTTAATCTAGCCAAAAGAAGGCTGAGGGGGGATATGCTTGCTCTTTATAAATATATCAGAGGGATTAATATTAGGGAGGGAGAGGAATTATTTAAGCTTAGTACCAATATGGACACAAGAACAAATGGGTATAAACTGGACACTAGGAAGTTTAGACTAGAAATTAGACGAAGGTTTCAAACCATTAGAGGAGAGAAGTTCTGGAACAGCCTTCCAAGGGGAGTAGTGGGGGCAAAAGACATATCTGGCTTTAAGACTAAGCTTGATAAGTTTATGGAAGGGATGGTATGATGGCATAGCTTAATTTTGGCAATTGATCTTTGATTATCAGCAGATAAGTATGCCCAGTGGTCTGTGATGGGATGTTGGATGGGATGGGATCTGAGTTACTGCAGAGAATTCTTTCCTGAGTGCTGGATGGTGAGTCTTGCCCACATGCTCAGGGTTTAGCTGATCGCCATATTTGGGGTCGGGAAGAAATTTTCCTCTGGGGCAGATTGGCAGAAGCCCTGGAGGTTTTTCGCCTTCCTCTGCAGTGTGGGGCATGGGTCACTTGCTGGTGGATGCTCTGCAGCTTGAGGTCTTCAAACCACAATTTGAAGACTTCAATAACTCGGACATAGGTTAGGGGTTTGTTATAGAAGTGGATGGGTAGGGTTCTGTGGCCTGCTTTGTGCAGGAGGTCAGACTAGATGATCATATTGGTCCCTTCTGACCCTAAAGTCTGTGAGTCTATGAGTCTAAATGTAGTCCCGTCAAAGAGCTCCTCCCACAGAAGAGAATGGGTTCATGAGATAGCTGCAAGGCATCACTCAGGCAGACACAGCTTAACATCAAATGACCAAAAATGAATTTTAATTTGTCTCAACAAGCCGTTTTCATTCAAATCAACTCAAAACATTTTGCTTTGATTTATCCATCAGAAAACTGAAAAATTTCAGCAAAATCTATTCAATTTCAATGTTGCAGCAACTGCAGTTTCCATCAAAAAAGTATTTTGATGGAAAATTCCCAGCCCAGGCTAATCTATGCACGGTACTACTTATGTTCTGAAACCACAATGGAATACAAGAAACACGCTGGCTTTGTGACTGGCCCTTTGCAGAAGTGTGAATTTCATTCTCTCACAAATAGGTGTGTCCTAAAGATATAGCTGGAGTGAATCAAAACTGTGAGCCACACATCATTTTTTGTTCCAAACATCCCTGAATACTGGAAGACTTCAGAGCTGGGCTTGAATATTCCATCTTCTCTAGCTTTGTTGCTTGGAAACTCACACTGCAGAATTAGATTTTTAAAGAGGCATATAAAATCAGATTAGAGTTTAATGGCTTGATTAATCATGTTTTAAGGCATCCGCCCTTTAACAATGTTTAATTTTACAAGCTGCAACTACATCTGCTAACAATAATTTGGTTACTTTTTGTAACCCAGGCTAATGCAGGGTGGGCTCTTTGTCCCTCTCCGGTGGCAGTTAGATTATCCATGCAGGTTTATGAGCTCAATGTTGCCTCTCAGCTAATTTACTCAGCAAAAGCAGTAGACACCAAAGCTGGCAGAAAAATGTCAATTTGTTTCCTGGGAAATTTCTTTTTTTTTTTTCCCATAAAAAAAAAATAAGTGTGTGTGTGTGTGGCAGGAAGTATTATATAACCATGAAAACTTGATGGGAAATCTTTTGTTTTGGTCCAAAAAAAAATATTTTTTTTTTGATGAAAAAATAGCAGCTGATTCTGGTAGATGCCAAGGGTGACATTGTGGCCCTTTTGAAGCCAATGGCAAAACTCCCAGTGATTTCACTAGAGCAAGGATTTCACCTTTGGGCTTTTCACTCCAAAGGTCCTGGGTTCAATCTCTGCCAGTGACTCAACCCAGGGCGCCATTTTACATAGCATCACGCCTTGTAAGAGGGCATATCCCAGATGCTACAGGTTCTTCCAACATTTTCTTTTCTGAAACACGTACATTGGTAAAGCTGAGATGCCTACAGCGTCTGAGTCACTCTCGGCTAATTTCCAACCCTCCGCATTATAATACTCTCATCTCC